>NC_084793.1:188972151-191939651 GCF_963169125.1 Humulus lupulus | reverse complement strand
TACCACTACTACTACGACCACCACCACCATCACCACTACCCCCACTACCACTACTACCACTACTACCACTACTACTACTACTTCTACTACTACTACTACAACTACTACTACTACTACTACTACCGTTACTACCATAACTACTACTACTTCTACATTTACTACTACCACTACCACTACCACTAGTACTACTACTTCTACTACTACTACTACCAATACTAACACTACTACAACTACTACCACCACTACCACCACTACCACCTCTAGCACCACTACCACTACCCCCACTACCACCACTACCACCACTACCACTGCCACCACTACCACCGCTTCTACCACTACTACCACTACTACCACCACTACTACTACTAGTAATACTACTATTACTACTACTACTACTACTACCACTACTACCACTAGTACTACTACTACAACTACTACTACTACTACTACTACTACCACTACTACTACTTCCACTACTACTACCACAACTACTACTACCACTACTACTACCACCACCACTACTACCACGACTACTACTACCCCTACTACTACTACTACTACTACTACTACTACTACTACTACTACCACGACTACTACTACCACGACTTCTACTACCCATACTTTTACTGCTACTACTTCTACTACTACTAATACTACTACTACTACTACCACTACTACTACTACCACTACTTCTTTTACAAATTCTACTACTACTACTATTACTCCTACTTCTACTACTACTACTACTACTACTACTACTACTACCACCACAACTATTACTACAACTACTACTAGTACTATTACTACTACTACTTCTACTACTACTACTACTACTACTACTACTACTACTACTACTACTACTACTACTACTACTACTACTACTACTACTTCCCGTACTACGACTACAACTATTACTACTACTACAACGACTACTTCTACTACTATTACTACTACTACTACTGCTACTACTACTACAACTACTACTACTACTGCTGCTACTACTGCTACTACTGCTACTGCTACTATTATTACTACCACCACTTCTACCACCATTACCACCACTACCACCACTACCGCTACTACCACTACTACCACTACTTCCACTACTACCACTACTACCACTACTACTACCACTACTACCACTACTACCACTACTACCACTACTATTACTAGTGCTACTGCTACTACTATTACTACTACTACTACTACTACTACTGCTACTACTACTACTATTGCTACTACTACTACTACTACTACTACTACTACTACTACTACTACTTCTACCCCTACAACCACCACTACCACTACTACTGCTGTTGGCTGCTAGTACTATTACTACTACTACTGCCACTACCACTACCACTACTATTACCACTTCTACCTCCACTAGCACAACTACCACCACTACTACCACTACTACCACTACGTCTACTACTAATACTACTACTACTACGACTACTAGCACTATTAGCACTACTACCACTGCCACCATTACCACCACTACCACAATTACCGCCACTACCACTATTACCTTCACTACCACTACCACTACCACTATCACTACCACTGCCACTACTACTACGACCACCACCCCCACCTCCACCAGTACTACCACTACTACTACGATACAATTCTCCCCTATCTAAAAGAATTTTGTCCTTGAACTTTACTTACCAAACTATTCCGGATACTGTGTTAGGATTTCTTCCTCCAACTCCTTGTTGCTTCCCGTTTTCTGAACTATTACTCTGTAGGACCTTGACTATCGGAATACTGTTAGACCATAATTCCTTCATTCGCTTCTCTAGGATCCTAACTGGTCGTTCCTCGTAACTCAGGTGTTATTGTAGTGCTATCGTATTGTACTTGAGGATGTGAGATGGATCTGACACATATCTACGCAACATTGAGATGTGAAATAGATTGTGGCTGTCGTCTAGAGCTGGCGGCTGGGCTAATCTATATGCAACTGTTCCCACCTTGTCCAATATCTCAAAAGGACCTATAAACTGAGTACTAAGTTTGCCTTTCTTCCCAAACCGCTTCACTCCTTTCATAGGAGATATCTATAAGAAGACTTGATCATCGACTTTGAATTCCACATCTCCTCTCTTGGCATCTGCATAACTTTTCTGTCGACTCTGAGCAGCGACCATATGCTTTCTAATCAATGCCACTACATCCTGAGCCTCTCTAACAACTTCGGGTCCAATAAGTTGTCTTTCTCCTACCTTGTCCTAATGTAGTGACGAAAAACACTTCCTTCCATAAAGTAACTCATAGGGTGTCATACCGATTTTTGCCTGGTAGCTATTATTGTAGGAGAATTCTATAAGTTGCAAATACTTACTCCACAATCCTTCGAATTCTAGTACACAAGCATGCAACATATCATCTAAAATCTATATGGTACGCTCGGACTGACCGTCGGTCTAAGGATGGAATGTCGTGCTAAGACTTAACTTGGCACCCATGGCTTGTTGCAAGCTTCCCCAAAATCTTGATGTAAACACTGATCCTCTATCTGATACTACGGTCTTAGGAATTCCATGCAGTCGTACAATTTCTCAAAAATAAATGTCGGCGTATTGGTCTGCAGTGTACGTAGTCTTGACAAGCAGGAAGTGAGCTGACTTGGTGAATCTATCTACCACAACCCAAGTCAAGTCACGCTGCTTATTTTTTTGTGGAAATCCTGTCACGAAGTCCATGGCTATATCGTCCCACTTTCATTCCGAAATAATAAATGGTTGCAATAAGCCTGCAGGTTTCTGGTGTTCTACTTTTACTTGCCAGCATACTGGGCATTTGGACACATATTCTACTATGTCTTTCTTCATTACCGGCCACCAGTATAGTGCCTTAAGGTTGTGATTCATCTTGGTCGACCCCGGGTGAACTGAGTATGGGGTAGTGTATGCCTCTTCTAAAATCTTCATCTTAATTCCACGGTCATTCGGGATGCACACCCATCCTTTATATCTCAAGAACCCCTGTCCTGATATAGAGAAATATGTAGTCTTGCCTTCTTTAACTACAGTCATATGTGATACTAATGTGTCATCATGCCCTTGCCTAATCCGTTTATCTTCTAATAGACTTGACTAGATGGACAAGTTAGCCAGTTGACCAATGACTAGTTTTATTCTGACATTAATCAGCTCTTGCTGTAGCGACTTTTCTATTCTGGATAATGTTGCTAGATTTCCATAACTCTTCCGGCTTAGCGCATCTACAACTACGTTTGCTTTTCCTAGGTAGTATAGAATTTCATAGTCATAATCCTTTACTAGTTTTAACCACTTGCGCTGCCTCATGTTGAGCTCCTTTTGCGTGAAGAAATATTTTAAGTTCTTGTGGTCCGTATATATCTCACACGGTTCTCCATAAAGATAGTTGCGCCAGAATTTCAATACAAAGAACACCGCTACCAACTCAATATCATGTGTTGGATAGCGTTTCTCGTATGCCTTCGGCTGCCTTGAGGCGTAGGCTATCACTTTGTCATTTTGCATCAGCACACAGCCCAAACCTTGCTTTGGCGCATCACAATATACTACAAACTGGTGCTGAGCATAACTTATCCTGAAGCAATTGGAAGCTCTCTTGACATCTATCTGTCCAGTTGAAATTTTGTTGTTTTCGGGTCATGTTAGTAAGCGGAGTGGCTATCTTAGAAAAACCTTCTACAAATCTCCGATAATTGCTTGCTAGCCCGAGACAACCTCTAACCTCCGACGCATTCTTAGGTCTTGGCCAATCCTTCACAACCTTTTTCTTACCTGGGTCTATTACAACTCCGTCTTTCGATACTATATGGGTGAGGAACGCTACTTCTGAAAGCCAAAATTCACACTTCTTGAAAATGGTATAAAGTTGATGCTCCTTCATTCGCAGCATAGTCAATCTTAAATGTTCCTCGTGGTCGACTTCGTCCTTGGAGTACATCAAAATATCGTCACTGAACACTATAGCGAACTTCTTCAAGAAATCCTTAAAGACCCTATTCTTTAAGTCCATAAATGCAAAGTGTTGGTAAGACCAAAAGACATATCTAGAAACTCGTAATGTCCATATTGAGTTCTAAAAGCTGTCTTTGGTATATCTTCTTCCCGTACCTTGAGTTGGTGATAATCGGACCGTAGATCAATCTTTGAAAATATAGTCACTCCTCGGAGTTGATCAAATAAGTCGTCGATCCGGGGTAGCAAGTACTAATTCTTAATTGTCACCTTGTTCAGCTCGCGGTAATCGATACACATCCTCATGCTTCCATCCATGATCTTCACAAATAGAACCGGTGCTCCCCATGGCGAATGGCTTGGTCTGATGAAACCCAAGTCTAAGAGTTCTTGCAACTGTGTTTTCAACTCCTTGAGTTTGGTAGGTGCCATCCCATATGGAACCTTGGAGATAGGCTCAGTTCCCGGTACTAGTTCGATTGTGAAGTTAATTTCTCGAGTAGGCGGTAACCCTGGTAAGTCATCAGGAAATATCTCTTGAAATTCCTTTATAACGCGGACGTCTCCAACCTTTAGTGGTGTTTCTTGTGCCAGATCCATGACGATTGCTAAGAATGTGTGACATCCTTTCTCTATCATCCTCTGAACTTTGAGAGATGAGATAAGTAGTGTCCCTAGTCTTGAAACCTTTCCCATAAAACATAATTTCTAACCGTCAGGAGTTTCGAACGTGACCTACTTACGTCTACAATTGATGGTTGCATCATGCCTTGCTAGCCAACCCATGCCCAGTATTACATCGAAGTCCTTGATTTCTAGCTCTTTCAGGTCTCTTTCTAGTTCTGTCTCCTCAATTTTCATTGGTACTCCTCGTACTATTCGTGATGATAGAACTACTTCGCCCGAAGGCAATTTTGTCACAAACCTTGTTTTAAATCTTTCACAAGGTTTGTCTAATTTTTCTATCATTCTTAATGAGATATACGAGTGTGTTGCTCTCGAATCAAACTATACTGAACATATACTATTAAGGATAGGAATTTGACCTATGACCAATTTCTTGCTAGCTTGGGCTTCTCCCTTGGTCAAGGCAAAGACTCTAGGTGGAACCATCTTGTTGTCCCTCTTTTCTTCTTGTTTGAGTTATGGACATTCCTTCTGTCGATGAACTTCCTGGCCACAGTTTTAACAACTTTTGGTGTTTGCACGACACCCCCAAGGATGTCTTTTCTAGCACTTAGAGTACTACAGGTATTCTACATAACCCAACCTATTACTTCCATTTTTTGTCCATGCTCTTTTGTCATTGTTGGCCTACTTACTATCAGGATACTTCCTTGTCTGGCCATTATTGTTGTGCTGGTGGTTGTTTTTGTTTCTACCATTTTGAGTCTCATTCTGCTCCATAGGTTTAGACTTGTTGACCTCCTCCTTAATAACATTTTCCTGAAGCCTTTCCACCTCTATAGCCATTTCTAAAGCATTGGCATAAGAAGTGGTTCCAGGATTTTCAACCTTGACCCCTAGCTCAATCTTGGGTCTGAGTCCCCTGGTGAACTTGGTAACCCTTAAGAAATCAGTTCGGACCAACTCTGGTGCAAACTTGGCTAGACGATCGAATTGTCTAGCGTACTTGACTATTCTCAAATTTCCCAACTTCAAACTGACTAATTCTTCTACCCTCGTAGCGATGACACCCAAGTTGTAATACATTTTGTGAAACATCTCCACAAATCTAGTCCAGGTCATGGTGGCGACATCATGAGTTTGTTGTACAAAATCCCCCCAAATTCTAGCATCCTTTTTCAGAAGAGAAGAAACGCAGGATATGCGATCCGCATTGCCGAGGTTCACATGTGCTAGGATCGACTCTAAATTTCTGAGCCATTCTTCTGCCTCAAAGGGGTCGGTTTTCCTTTCAAAGTTTGGAGTGTGCTGCTTACAAAAACACTCGTAGATTGGCTCTATGTACTGAGCTGGATAAGGCGCATAGTTCGCCATTGGCCATTACCAATATGGACCTACTTGCTGAGGTGCTTGAGCCGCTGGTTGAGGCTGCGATTGATGTTGCGGCTGGGATTGCAGCTGAGGCTGAGACTGAGTCTATTGTCGTTGTTGTTACATCAATTCTTCTACTTGTTAACGTAGTCAAACAATCTCAATGGTGTTGTCCACAGTGGTGGTGCATTTCTATTGGCAGCTACAGTAGTAGTAATAGCACGCATTCCCCTTCTTCAGACTAGAGGCGCTTTGTGAGTCTCGTTGGCAGTGCTGGAGGCATTGTCGTTCGTGCGTGTAGACCTTCGTAGCGACATCTTCAACAAAGTTCTAACAGTTGAGAAAAACATGTTAGAACTCACCCTAATAGATTCTAAGGCAAAACATAGTCTAAGCAAACAAAACTAGGATCTATCAGTTATGATTTCTTATGAAAATCATGTAAGTCATCTTTATAAATTAGGGTGTGTTTCTATACTTAGAAAAATAAGCCATCTTTATTATTTTCTAAGTCTGTTTCTAACCATCCTATATGACTTAATTCTCAAGTTCGAAGCTCGTCACTCTTCCAAAGTTAACCATATTGAGGGAGGGCATGGATCAGTAAAATCGTTCCCACTACTATGGCCCCCTAAACTCTCAATACAGAACCCGGTCCATTGATTTGTACCCACACTCACTGAACTCAGTCATTATTTATTGAATTTATTATTTATTATGATTGTAGAAAAAAAATAAAACTCATACATGTCATCCAAAAATAACAACTTTATTCATTTGAAAAATTATTTTCACTAAGTACAATCATAAATTCAAAAATAAATAAATAAATAAATTAATTAATAAAGAGACTATACTAAAAATAACTAGGGTAAAATCTAAAATTAGGATCCTCTACATCTGACACTTCATCTAACATATTGTCATCTTTTTCTTTATAATCATCATTACTACGAGACTCGAAACTACATCAAGGAATTTTCATTAACATATTATGCTTTTGTTCGTCAGTGAATTGAAATTCAAACTTAGAGGTAAACCTAAGTATAAGAAAATAATATCTCATGGCTACCGGTAAATCATCTTCATCATCTATAGTCTCACATAATTCTTCTAATGTTGAAATTACATAAGGAAAATCTTTAAAAAGCCTAATTACTAAGACATATTGCTCCATAGCTCTCATCATAATTTGTTTAGTAGTTTGAAGGTAAACTATCTCCTTGTGAAATAGGATCAATCTTTGAGTGATTATTTCTAGCACTCTTATTGCATTCCTTGGCTCTCTAATCCTTCTCAATGCCTTAATGGCTCGGATATCTTGATAGGTCAAAACTCCATTCATTCTTAACTGCAAACATAATGACTAAAATGTTAGCTATAAACACAAACATAATGATCATGACATAAACACTTACATTGGTGAGTAGATCCAGAGCTTGTGCGTGTATATCAATGAGAACTTCATGCATATAACTGTGGGCTCTGATACCAACTGTAATGACCCGACTAATTCTAAGACATCGGACCATTAAAAACTACTAAGACATAGCTACTATTTTTGGAAGACATGCATAAAATAAAAGATATTTATTAAAAATCCAAAATACGGTACGGAATACAAAATATGGTATGGGATCCCATTGTTATTTATATAAAAACATAAACATAAAATTAATCTTTAATTAATTGTTTAAAAACTAAGTGCAGAAATACATAAGCACATAAATTAAAAGACTTGAAACAACGTCATCCTCGATCTTCTTGCAGTCCATTCAATCAATCCATCCTTAATACACATGCCAAGCTGCGACGAATCCATCCCCCCTTCCAAGCTCATCTTCCAGCACCATCTAAAATAAAAGGAATGAGCCTAATGCCCAGCAAGGAAAATCTACTAAAAACATATATCATAAATCATAAGCATATATCATAAAACAAATGACGTCAAAATGTATATCATATAGGACTACTATACTAATGGACATTAACTCATTACTGTAGCATATGATAAAACAATCTAGGTCCTTAGTCTACTAAACGAGGTAGGTTAGATCATAAAATAGTATATGATAACCCATCTAGGTCTCCATCTACTAATCGAGGTAGGGTAAATCGTAACTCTAAACCACGATAATGATAAAAATCTTGTGGTTTGCTATCTAAGCAACTACAAGCCCCAGGTGACTAGAAAACATATTCATACATATATACATAGCATATAAACATATCATAATACATATAATCTCACCTATTTTCCGTACCGAAAACCAGGATATTGGAGACAAGAATAGGATGGAAAACTTCTAAAATCAACAATAAGAACCATGAATTTCTAAAGAAATGGAGATGAAAAAGAGATCTAAACCATCAAGATAGAAACTTACCGAAAAACCTTAAGTTTCAAGAAACTTACCGAAAAACCTTAAGTTTCAAGAAACTTACCGAAAAACCTTAAGTTTCAAGAAACTTAAACACCTAACCAAAAGCCATAAAATCCAGTTAGGATCTGAAAGAAAATGAAAGAAAATAAATGAACTATGATGAACTAAATCTGAGGATAAGAATACCTTGATAGACTAGAACTTCGATCTACTCCTCAATACCGAAATAGCACTCTATCTTACTTCCCAAGTGTTTATAAAGCTTAGATTCAAAAAGCTTTCATCCAAAAATCCTAGTGTTTTCTCTAGAATAAACTTAGCAACTTTCATGGTTTCATTCGTGCAAACTCGACGTGTTATTCGTATCTTTCGTAGGCGATGTATCGACCCTATAGCTGCGATATATCGACATATGATGATATTTTAAACACGTTTTTGCACACTTTCAGCATATTTGAAGTTTGTTAAAACAACTTTGACTGAGTAAAACGTAATCCTAATAGCTGCTAGAAGGTTCTAGAGCTTCTAGACTCATCCATTATTAATTTATTCATCTAAATTCCTTAAATAAATTTGAATGTGACAAGTGTCATGCTCTTAATAACTCTATCTCAACCTTACGATATAATAAATAATATTTATAGGAGCAGCTATATTAATCAAACCTTATGTTATAATTAATATTTCTATACTATAGGTTAAACTTATAAAATCCATAACTATTTCTATGAGTTTCCAAATAAATCCCCACTTGAACTAATAATCATGAAAACTAAAGTACTACAAACTACTACTACTACTATTATTATCTAGCTAAGTAAAATTCTGAGACGCTACACCAGGAGGGCAATAATTGAATATTATATGCATGTTTGTGATTATATGTATTATTAAGTTGATTGTTTGAATTGTAATGTGGTATGACTATGTTTGCATGTTTAACTGTATTAAATATGCATGTGGGCCCATTTCTTATTAGAAGGACATTTTCATTATCTTAACTTGTTGAGGGTATAAGTGTAAATTTATCTGATTTATAAATGTGACCACATTATTATGTGGAAATATTTGAGTTACCCAACACAAGTCGATCCTAGTGAGCAAGTTAGCGTAAAAGTCACAATGGGGTAAAATACCCAGCTCGAGGTGAGCTTAGGGGTATTTTGGTAATTTGGTAAATTACTGGGATTTATTGCATGATGGGAATTAACTTGGTGAAAATTTGGTTTGATAGATTTATTTGGGATGATCTGGAGTGATTTGAATTAATGGGAATTACGCTAAATGACAATTTGGGATGATCTGGAGTGATTTGAATTAAGGCTAATTGGGGCAAGGGGCAATGTGGTCATTTGACCACAATGGTTAGCAAATAGGTTAGCAAATAGGCAGCAACCTTGGGGCAAGCATACATGTTCTCTTTCTTTCTCACTGTTGACTATGTTTTTAGCCAACGACGTGAGAACGTCAAATACGACAAACCTTCAAGAGAATTTAAATAACACAGACAGTTTAATCAAGAAAAGTAAATAACACAAGAGATTTTATAGTGGTTCAGCCTCGATTGTCGGTAATAGCCTAATCCACTTAGAGTTATGATTTATAGATCTGTACTCAAGATCAGATGGGCTGAGCCAACTGAGTTTCTTCAGTACAGATTGCAAAAATACAAGAATTCTTTCAAATGCCAGCACTTTCTCTCTCTAGAATACTCAGACCCAAATTTCTCTCTCTAGAATACTCAGATCCAAATTTTCTCTCTCTAGAGAGAAGAAGCAGAAGAAGCCCTTTTCTAATCCCATAAGCCTTCTATTTATAGGCTTAGGGTCATACATCTGATATCCCCTAGAATCGGGATATTTTATTATATTTATTACATTTAAATTACAAAAAACATTCAAAATGTAACAAAACCCCCTATTTGTGGGAAGAATGAGAGATTTCTGCGTATCTTGTTGAAGCTGTTTCTGGGAATCTTGACTTAGTCCTCCTCTAGCTAGTTGATTCACCTCACCTCCACTATGGTCGATCATACACATGCTGGTCGGACATACACTTGCTGGTAGGACTTGTGCATGGTGGACATGCACTTCTCTCCTCTAACATCCTTGGGGTCTCCTAGGACCACTCTCTTGGGTTCTCCTCGGACCAAAGTCCCTTGGGCTTTCCTCGGACCACATCCTTGGGGTCTCCTAGGACCACTCACTTGGGTTCTCCTCGGACCAAAGTCCCTTGGGCTCTCCTCGGACCACATCCTTGGGGTCTCCTAGGATGTACTCTCCTTAGCTCTCCTAGGATGCACTCTCCTTAGCTCTCCTAGGATGCACTCTCCTTAGCCTCCTAAGATGCATTCTCCTTAGCCTCCTAGGATGCACTCTCCTTAGCTCTCCTAGGATGCATTCTCCTTAACCTCCTAGGATGCACTCTCCTTAGCTCTCCTAGGATGCATTCTTCTTAGCCTCCTAGGATGCACTCTCCTTAGCTCTCCTAGGATGCATTCTCCTTAGCCTCCTAGGATGCATTCTCCTTAGCTTTCCTCGGACCAAGGTGCACTTGGCTTGGTTATGACATCTTTCAAGCAGTCCAAATTCTTCGTCAGTCTACCGGGTCCCTTTATCACAACTCTGAGGAGTCAATGTATTTATTGACTATTAATGTGTCTTTTACTGACCATGCACTGCCACCTGTCACATTTATTGCCACGTCATTGATCTCCAATTTTTGGGTATAACACTCACACTCTCACTTGTTGCCTATTTTGGAAGAGCACTAAAGGGTAACCAAAAAAGTTTTAGGCTAAGCTTGGATTCCAGAGGAGAATGAAGGAAGTTAAGGTTGTGGAAAGGGACTTAAAGCTGCTAAGAGTATCTGTGCCTAAGGGGTTCAAATTTCCCTAGATAAATTTAGTGGTAAGACCCCTACTCTTGGTATTTCAATATTGTTTTTGAGTTTAGACTTCGATTTATGGTTTTAAGTTGTATGATGCGTTTTATGGAGAAATGAGTGTTTGGTTTTTGTTGCCTAACCATTGTGGTGTATTTTTTTTTTTTGTCGAAATTCTGCTGAAATACTTGGCCTTAGGTCAAAATTTGGTTTGGTTGGGTAGAGAAATCGCGAGTTTGGAAATTGGGGAAGAACACTTATGTTCTTGGCCGTTTTTTGGATTCTGGCGACCTATCGTGACCGTGCTAGGTTGGGCGCAACCACTCTAGTGTCCCAGAAAGGATGAAATTGAAATTCGATTTGGGGGCTCGAGTTGAGGGGCATGACCGCGTGAGGGGTTGGTACGACTGCGCCAATGCCCTGGAAACCCTTTTTTTTTTTTGTGGGCGCAATCGCGCCAAGGGTAGGCACAACCGCGCTCATTGCCTCGAAAAGTTGTTTTGCTGAATTTATTGAGTAAAGCCTGGGGGCTTGGGAACCTAATTTGGAGCCCACTTGGGGGGACCGGGAGACATTTTCAGCACCCCGTGAATTGAGAACAGTAATTTTGAGAGTTAGAGTCCTAATTGGAACTCAGGATTTAGGGTTGATTCTCGATGAACATATACTTGTATTGTGACTATAATTGTACTTGTAACTATCTAATTAGCACTACTGGAATGTGTGTATTTGGTTATATGATGAATATATTATATGTATGATTATTTCGGATTGGAAAGCTTTGCTTATAATCTGTTGTCGGCACTATGCGCGTATAACACAGGCTGCTATGGCTAGGCCACCTTGGGAGTGCATTAAGCACTTTTCTGGCTCAGATTCCACTTGAATAAATATAAGTGTGATATGCACTTGTGTGACTCTATGGTCGTATACCTATATAATATGTCTGATTAAGTACAATTATTACTCTTACGTATGTTATTTATATCATGTGAACTATCTGAATTGGTTTAAGTAAGTTTTCTTGATGAGCATTTGCTCACGGGTACTATGTGGTGCATGTAAGGGTAAGGAGAAGCTTGGCCAGCCATGAGTTGGAGAGCATTTTGGGTGGCGTGTGCTACTGCCCTAACAGTGTACCCAAGTACCTTTTTGTCCCCTCGGACCACCTTGTATTAGAGGCCATTAGAGCCAGGCTATAAATAGACCTCCACCCCTCAAGCTAAGGGGTGAAAAAACGGATGTAACACCAGACTATTCTAAGAGCAATATATAAGTTTTCTTCTATTGTTCACCTGCAATTTTCCTTAAAATTTCTACAAGTTTTTCTGAGTTCATAAGTCACTGATTAAGTCTTTGAGTTTTCCATCCATATTTTGTTGACGAGTTTCTACCGTCAACAATTCGGCGCCGTCTGTGGGAAGAACAAGCATCAAGCCAATGTTCTTTCATCACTTCCAGCAAAGAAGGATGCCAAGGCATTCAAAACGCTTACGAAAACTACAAGATGTTGAGGTTCACCTAAACGGAGAACAAATGAGGGCTTCCAGGAAAGACCCTCCTCCACCTAAGCATGGAGATATGTCGGAGGAACGTCCTCCCCCAAGGGAGGAGAAGGAAGCATCATCCTCGACTGTCCGGCTCGACGGAGGTCATTTAGAGCCACCAGTGTACCCACATCCCCGGTCCTCGGTGGCACCACGCTCTCGCTACCAAGACCTATGTCCCTCGATGCATAGGCCAGGCAAGAGTCCTCGAGTACAGTCGGTGGGTTCTAGCTCAAGGAATCACTTCTACAAGGACGAGATTCACAAGTTTCACAAAAAGACTCGAAGTTTGGAAACCATGCTAGAGAACATGCAGGAGGTTTTAAACAACCTTCTGCAAGGAAAGTCGAGCATACCCCTTCCGAAGCATAAAGAGAAAGAGCGTGAAAGAGGGGAAACCACTGTCCCCGTAGATGATATGAGAAGCCGACTTTCCACCAGAAACACTCCCCAGACAAAGTACCATGAGGGACCTAGGTCGATGAAATACCCCCAGGAGCAAAGGTGGAGGGACGACGATGGTCGTAAGAACGAAGCCGAAGTCACCTCAAAAGAGGTACCTCCTGGCCTAAGAGAAAAGCTCAATGGGAAGAGGTCAGTAGTAAAAACCAAACCCCCCGCAGATCCCCCGAGGGACACAACCAAAGCAAGGGTTCAGTCTGAGAGCTCGCAAGACTCCTGAAGCAAAAAGAGGAGGGAACTAAACATCAAAATGCAAAGCCCTCAAGACAAGATTATCACCGCACCTAGGGGGTACAGAGATGACAAAGAATTTGACCATGATTCGCCCTTCACAAGGGAGATCCAGGCTGAGAAAATTCCCACTAGCCTTAGAGAGCCACATGACTCCGTACGAGGGTACTATTGACCCAAAGTATCACTTAGACTCCTTTAATAACTTGATGAGGTTAAGAGGGGTCAACAGCAGAGAAAAGTGCCATTGCATTGTCGTTACACTTATAGGAGTTGCGTACAAATGGTTCAAGAGGTTAAGGCCAGGAACAATCAAGTCATGGTAGCGATTCTCTGGCGATTTTCTTCAGCAACACCATGCAGTCTGTGATTATGTTATGCCAATTACCAGCCTCGTTAACATAAAACAAGGTGAGAATGAAATTCTAAAGAGCTATATCAATAGGTTCAATATGGCTATTACAGCTGGAGTTCGTCCAGGAAGCAAGTTATGGGGTAACATGCTCAAAAGAGAGGTTACAAACTTAGATGACTTCTTCGAAAGAGCACAGAAGTACATATGTGTGGAAGAAGGCCATAATAACTTGCATGTTGAGGGAAGCGAACCTTCCTCTAGTCACCCTTCTACCAATACCTCTGAAGATTTTGTGTAGAAGAGAACGTCGTGATAGAGGAGTCACTGATCAAGTTGAAAATTGGAAGAGGACTACAAAAAGGCTTCAAAGAAGAAGCTAGTAGGATTCATCAAATCATCGCCATCGGCCCCCATAAAGATCCAAAGAAGTCTCCTAGTTAATTCCAAAGATCTGGAATTGTTAAAGCATGAGGTATTGGACTCGACCTCAACAGGCATATAGCCTCGTGCAAAATAGGTGCCTAGCCTCACGAGCCTCACCATACACTTAGCCATGTGCAAAATAGGATCCTAGCCTCATGAGCCAACATAGGTGCTTGGCCAAGTGCGAAACAGGCATCTGGCCTGGTGACATATATACATATAAAAGTACTTATGATACATATATTGGAGAGCGGTGAACCTTATGAGAAAACATTTGAATTTATAAAGACTAGCTACCCTTATAGAATCTAAAAAAAAAAGAAGAAGAAGAAGAAAAAGTCAAAAGGTCCCTAAAAACTGACCTCTTCATGAACAAACCCATCTACGAAAGAACCATGTCGTAGAAGACAAAAAGGGAGCCCAAAGAGATCCCCAAGTCTAGATCGACTGAGTCGCCTTACCAAGGGAAAAAAGGCATTGAAAATAGGTGTTCGCGAGGTTACACAAGGACCATCTCCCCATAAAGGTCCCAACTCGAGGGGAGATCACCACAAAAAACCAAAAAAGGGTCTCAAAGAAGACGCTTGCAAAAATAGTACTATGCCTAATGACAAGACGGACGCTTCTCGCAAAAAATAAAATGCACGTGTAAGCATATATAAAAGGGTAACAAGAGCCCAAAGGGCCAACCTATCCTTACAAGTAATTAAGGTGAACCAACAGACACGAGTCACACGCAGTAGAGGGGTCCCAAAGGGAACCCTTTCAACATAAAGCTATTGACCATGAGGACTTGCAAAAGCTCCTCATAAAAAATAAAAAATATTGGCTTCTCGAAATCTCACTCCAATGAGAGAAGGAGGTAAGCCTCCCCCTGAGAGGGTCTCGCTGTGCGAGACCATATGGCATAGTGGGGTCTTCATCAACCAGTAGTGTTGAATGCCATCTTTTGATGCCTTATATGCCTCCAAGTACAATGCAAGTATCACAACCATGAAAAAGATGACAAACAAAGGCCTTCACGTGTTGACAGATGAAGGTTGAAAACTCGGAGGCAAGAGGGAAGGTCACCCTTGGCCTGATGTCCTCGAATAACTCAGTTTGTGGCCTCGCATGCCAGTGTTTAATCTATTTCATCTAACACTTGATCATCCCCTCCAAAGCCTATTCTCGAGTGTCATATGATTTCATCTATACCTTGTCATCCCAAGAGATCTCACGAAACAATAACAACGTGCCATGATGCTCAACAACTCCCCCGTGGAGGTAATGCATACCTAGATATCGATTAGCTATCTTTCCACTCACGCGACCATGACAGCCCAGAATGTGCCACCATTGTAACTAGCATCACAAACTTCGTTGATGAATTCTCACCGTCAACATCCTAGTTTACAAGAAATCACACAGCAGTACCACCAGAGCATAGTAAGTGTAGCATTATAACGAGTCTACAAGGGCGCCTAAAGACCTCCTTATAGACTAGGGGTAAGTGTGGATGCCAAAAATCCACCAAGGAAAAATTCCCTGGTCCCTGGTTGAAATACATGGTTGAGGGTCACTTAGACCTGCATGTCGTAACCCAGCCTCGTGCCAGCGTCTCGCGCAGCAAGGCATGCCGTACCACGGTCTCGTACACCAGCGGTTCATGAGTCCACCCATCACAAGGGGCGCCAAGGGCATTGTGAGCATCCCATGCCGAGGGTGTCGCACTAGGAGTGTTCTAATGGTCTCGTGCCGAGGATGCCGTGAATTCACCCATCATAAGGGGCGATGGGGGTGTCGCGATGAAGGCCTCACGAGACACCTCTAGGTTCATTTTCATAGGGCCATCTCGCAAGGTCCTTGATTGACAAGAATCTTTGAATAACATATAAGGATTTTCAAGACTTGAAGCCCATGGGAATAAGGTACCTTGCGAGGGTGAAAACCTGTGGCTCGAGGAACTCGTACAGGTACAGAATGCACCTGCAAACCAAGAGGAGTTAGAGTACGGACACGATGTCCACGCTTGACAAGTAGTGGCAGTACAAGAATGGTTCATAGCAAGTACTTTCCTAGCATGCCTATGAGGTTCATACCCAGCAAGTAGTGGAGGCATAATATGGTACCAAGGCAAGAGTAGTTTTGCAGACCCCTGACACATGCTAGAGCCGACCATCACTCTTCCAACAGCACTACAACGTGTGCTACTGCCCTAACAGTGTACCCAAGTACCTTCTTGTCCCCTGGGATAACCTTGTATTAGAGGCCATTAGAGCAAGGATATAAATAGACCTCCACCCCTCGAGGTAAGGGATGAAAAAAATGATGTAACACTAGACTATTCTAAGACCAATATACAAGTTTTCTTCTATTGTTCACTTGCAATTTTACTTCAAATTTCTACAAGTTCTTTTGAGTTCATAAGTCACTGATTAAGTCTTTGAATTTTCCATCCATATTTTGTTGATGATTTTCTGCCGTCAACATGGGGTACTGACGTAAATTCCAGGTTGGTTTGCATCAGTAGAAAACTACCACAAATGCTAAAAAACATGATTTTTTGCTTCAGTTAGGAACTATCACATAATGTTTTAATCAAGGAAACTACAAGTGTTTATGAAAATTCCCCTAACCTATTTGATAAAAAAAAATAGAAACAGAAACAAAAAATAACAGCAAAAATAGAAAAACAACAGTATCAACATAAAAACAACACCAAAAATTAATAAAAAATTGTAGAGTTAACATTTTTGAATAAATCTTCAAACGTAATTCAAATTTTATCTATGTATATAGTTATAACTATTGTATTCTAAATTTCTAAACATTAAACAGTTAAACTAAAATTTACTCACCAAACTTGCTCATTTGTTAATTGAGATACGCCAAAATTGATTCAGTCCATTCATCCCGTATCTCGTTGATTTCGTGAGTCGTGTATCGTGCCGTATTCTTAAACTATTTAAGATAATTTTTAAAATAATAAGTTAGAACACAGTCCAAAAAAAATCATAAGCGATAGTTTAAATTAAATTTAAATGGTAAACAATACCTCATTTCTCAAGTAGGTCTTCGATCTAGGATGTGAAATCAATTCTCTAGCAAATTTCATAATGTAATAGCCACACTCGGTAGGCATAGTTTGGTTTTGGCGCTATTACAACATATTTATCCAAATGTAAATATCATATTTTTTAAGATATTATAATAAAAATATGTCCAAAACTTTAATAAGATAAGTAATAATTTACTTACGTTAGGAACACAAATTTTTAGTTTAATAGACTCCTTTTGTCTTTGGTGTGTATCATATTGATCTAATGCCCTGCACAAAGTATTGAACAAATCAATAAACATGCATAATTATCATTTTACTAAATCTAAAAATGATTTGGCAGCATTTCTCCTATTTCTATCACATTTCCCAAATTTAAATGAACCTATATTCATCACATAAACACAACAAACCAATTAATCAATCAAACATTCATAATTCAAGTCTTATATCACCACAACCCAGAGTCGCTTAACTTGTCTCCACTAATTTATAATTCATACATTCCACTAAGTTCAATATCTTAATTATATTAAGGTCAAAAATATTACCCCAATATAAAATCCTCCAAAGTTTGATCTCACCAACAAATTCGTCAACAAAAAACCTATTAAAATATACCAATAAACAAAAAAAAATGAAAAAGTTAACAAAATATAAAAAAAATATACTAATACTATTATAACTAAATAAACAATAAAATGAGACTTAAGGAAAACACATAATTTAATTATATATACTCATTTAAATACTTAAACCCGAAACTAAATAATTATTTTTTTTGAAAAAGTTAACAAACCATAAAGAAAAACATACTAAAAATATTCTAACTAAATAAATAATAAAATGTAACTTAAAGAAAATAAACAATTTAATATATATACATATGTAAACAACTAAAACCAAAAATAAAATAAAAAAAGTTGAACAAAATATAAAGACAAATTTACTAAAAATATTTAAACTAAATAATTAATAAAATGGAACATATAGAAAATAGATAAATTAATATATATATACCCATTTACATAATTAAACCTGTAATTAAATTTAATAAAAAAATTGAAAAAGATAACAAAAACTAAAGAAATTATAATAAAAAAATTCTAAAAGAATAAAATATTGAAATGCAAAGTTTAAACCAAAAATAATTACATAATCATCAATATAAAACTGACCAAAAATTAAAAAATCTAAAATATAGCTATTTCATAAAAAAATTCACAAAAATTAAATTAAATTCATAAAAATTAATAAAATTTCACTTACTTGTGGTAATTTAGTAATGTAGGTTCTTGAAGTAGCAAACCCCAAAAAACTAAGAACGTTTTTTGGTTTTCAAACAATAGTATTAAAAAAAAAAAATCTATACAAAAAAAACTATGTATAAGGTTCATAAACACATATAATTCATCAATTTAACCTTTAAATTGGAATCTTTTTTAAGAAAAACTCACCAAAATGGGTCAAGAATTTTGGAGGCGCTGCTGGTTTGGAGAGGAAACACACATAAATTTTTCTTGAAGTTTTAGAGCAAATGAGGCTATTGGGGACATGGCTGCATGTTATTCTTGGCAGAGACATTAACGTCAGTGCCTAATTGATGCCAACGGCAAGTTTGCATCAGTTAAATTTATGGCAAAGTTCACTTATCCTGCTTGTTTTAGGAAACTGAAGACCACCTGCCTGAGAATTATATTACTGATGTAATCACATTACTTAGGCAACTTTTTGGTTATGGTTCATCAAATAATGGTGGAGCAGGAGTAGGTTTGATGTTGATATTGGGAATAGTGCCCTAAATTAATTGTGGTTGACAAATATTTTAAATGAAAGAAAGAATTGGATTAAATTATTATATATATAGACTATGTCCAATATTATATGATAATATTAGCTGAACATCAGAAAATTCTAAAGTTTATCTATGTTGTCTTAATCTCATATTCGTATGAGAGGATCGAGATTAAGATAATAAACTTAAATAGTTCGCAATTCAATAAATTTATGAAATCTTTAGATTAATTACTGCTAGTACGATCCACTAGTATTATGAATACATGTGACCTAGATCCAGGTTACTAGTGTAGTAGGACACTTTAGTGGAAGTACTTTGCATGCTGAGAGCATGTAGAATTGGACTAGATGTGCTTTGTTAATACATGTTTAAACATCATTTCAAAGTGTTAATCAAACACATCAAATGATGATCATATACATGATGATTATAATCCTGAGGTTGCTATGAACTCTTATGTATGTCATCCGATCCTTTGATTCATGCGTTAAGTATTGTCAGAATGACCAGGATAGGAACAATTGTTTTGGGGACTAGATGATGTATATGACTAGGGACGTAGTTTAATAGATATGAAATCTATACCTTCTAATAGAATGAATAATTGTTCCCTATTGGGTTGACTTTTGGAACTAAAAATGTTATGAGCGCTCACATCGCAAACTTGTTGTGACACAACCTTCACTTGTAAAGTCAATGGTACTATAGGAATAAGATATAGCTAAAAGGGTAAAAAAATAATTTTATTCCATTTTAATTATTAACCATTAATAGAGGATTAACGCTGTATGTAATGATTATATCAATGGACACTTTATTCTTTAAAAAAGTACTCAGTAAATATATGTCTATAATTGTCAAGAGGTCATTCTCATATTTTTAGTGGAGTAATCATGAGAATAATAAATAATATTATTTAATCAAAGGGCTTTGATTAATAATGTAATATTTATTGGAGCTTGATATTATAGGTCCATAGGTCTCCAATGTGGCTTTATCAACACCATATCAATGTAAGAGTTGATACAAGGGTATAACTATAATTTGGGAATTTGAGAAAAAATTTATTCTTCGGGTCAAGTATGGAATTATATGATAATTGAAATTGAATAATTAATTTAGAATTAATTATAAATTTTTGAAAAATATATTTATTAATTTAAATATATAAATTTTCAAATTTCATATATGTATATATAAATAAATTAATTAATTTTTGAAACTAATTATTTTATTTGAGTGGGAGAAAATAAAATTGGTAAGTTAAAAATAGTTTTTGATTTATTTAATTTTAAAAGATGATGATCATCAATTTGAATTTTGAATTTTGAATTTTGAATTTTGAATTTAAAATTTAAAATTTGAAATATAGTTATCATCCTTTCCTTAAAAAGATTAACATCTTATTTTGTGGGAGATTGATTTTAATTAAATAATTAAATAAAAGAAAAATACAAAATCCCTGAAAAAGGAATAGCAGTACACGCCTGACACGGTCCATGGACTATGTCATGCATACCACATATACATATATTGTATATGTGTAGTTTTTATTTTATTTATTTGATTATTTAATAATGTAAAAATAGTTTTTCAAATTTTGTAAGTTAGATATTTATTCTAACTTATTGTTATGAATAATAAGTTAATATAAATCTCTATATATATGATAAAGAAGAAGAAGAAGAGAAAGAAATACATAGACATAGAAAGAAAACACACAACAATATAGAGATAATTTAGAATAGTTCTCAGAGATTTTGTCAGACAAAATTCTTTTTCTTCTTCTTCTTCTTCATTCTAGTCATTCTCAGACCATAATCCAAGTTCCCATGAGTTGAGAAATACTTGTGATTCCTAACATAAAAACTCATGTTCTCTATGTACCCACACACATCTTGAGGAGTAGAGAACACTCCAGAAGATCGTGGTTTGAGTGCTCAAAGCTTTGGATAGGAAGATCGATAATAATACAAAAAGACTCAAGGACACTTCATAGGCTTCAAGAGGTAAAAATTTATGTTATTGATTTTTTGTTTGTTTGTATGTTGTATATATATATATATTTGTTGCATGATTAATTGTATTATATGATAATGTTTCTAGATTGTTTTCTTGGTCATATAAATTGCTTATATGATTAATGAATTTTTTTTATTGTTGTTGTTCCTTATAAAAACACAATGGGCCCACCATGCAAAGTTTCTACTGCATGCTCTGAATATTTTCCAACAATTGGTACCAGACCAGGTCATTAATCTATGCATATTATTAATTTCTTTGTGGGATTATATGCATTTTTATATTATATGTGATATATGTTTGAATGCATGCATATTTTATTATCATGGTGATATATTCATATGGGTTGTTTATTATGGTGCTTTTGAGTTTAAGAATTGTTCTTAAAATTTCTAGATGAAATATGTAAGCTATTTTGGGGCATAGGAATTTTGTAATTTTTTGTTTAACAATTATGGGTATAAAATTCTGTTGTGACCTCGAGCTCGAGCCCCGAGCACGAGCACGATGTGCTGCCCAGCCAGCCGCATGCGTGCTGCCAGCCAACGCGCCTCTGCTCACCCGGCCACGACACCCCTGCCGTGAGCCTCCTGTGCTCACCCGAGCCCCACCGTCAGACCACCTGCATCCGCCGCCCTTTGGTACGACACCTAGTGTGTTGTTACCATAATTATAATTTTTAATTATTCATTTAATTAAAAACCAGAAATTGAATCAAAATGGTTTTAGTTTGTAAATTTCTATAATTGAAATAATGGTGATTATTTACCTTAATTGAAAATGTTTTAATGATTATCTTCTATAATTAAAATTGTTTTAATTAAAATATTCAAAATTAAAATTATCATAAATTTAATTTATTAAAATTAAATTGTTTAATTTTATTTTTTGACTTAAATTACCCAAATTCAAATTGGGCCTTAGCAACTTTTGGGGTGTTAAAAACCAAAGTGTAATTATTTTGAAAGTTTGTTTAAAATAATTAAAAAGTTGTATAATTCAAAATGGATATGGAGAAAGGGTGACATTGGCTCAACAAGACTACATCTCAAAGTTCAAGATCAAAGTGTTCATTATCAAGCCTTAATTAGTATAGGTTACATTTTTCATGTATATTTTTGCAAGGGTTGTAATTTTTTTTTTAGAAATACCCAAAAGTAACATGATAATAGGAACGTCCTATATTTTTGTTATATGTTTATATGTGATCATTCATATAATAATAAATTTAGTCTTAATTAATTAAGATGGTAAATCAAAATTAAAGTTGTTTAATTTGTTGTTTTAATGAAAATGTTTTATTAAAATAAAAATGATATTCTCTTTGTTAAACAAAATTAGAAATTAGAATTAACGACACAATTTTGTTTTTTTTATTTATTTTGTTTAATTAAATTAGTAATTAATAGAATATCATTTTATAAAAATAATTAAATTTATTTTTACAACTAAATTAAAAAATATTGATTTTGTGAAAAACACACTTTTCCGAAATAGTGTGTGGGAGAGGGAGTTATGACAATAAGTCTCATGGTCTCTATTATTAGTTGAACACCTAGAGGCATAGGAAAGTCCTCATGTTGCCTCCATTTGCGGCTTCCCTAAGGAAATGCTTCCGAATCTGTTTATTTTATTTCAAGGTTGACTTCTCTTATGAGAATATAATTAGTGATGTATTTCAAGTTTGACTGACCCTAAGGCACACACTTGAGTTAAGTCATTGATTGAAAATAATGGGTTACACTCCAAATGTGTATCTAGGCTTTCGAGCACGACTAGTGCATCTTGACCAAACTAGCAGTAGTTCATAAGTCAAAAGAGAAAAATGTGTTTATATGTTTTCATTTATGAAATGGAGATTTGTCTCAAAATTAATTTGGAGTTAGTCTGACTTGCCCTAAGGCGATCCATTAACTTTTCAAATTAATTTATCGTGGATTAGTATATATTTTTATGTGTTTTTATATTTTGCATTCAAGCATCATATTTACTTTTCTAAATAAAATATGATATTTATTATATGTTTTAATTCATTATATTTTATTTATTTATTTCCAACAACAATGGTTAATCCTCTTAATCCTAATCAAGAGCTTTAAAATGAGAAAGAACCAGTTGATCCTCGTGATGGCTTCCCAAGTACTTTTCCATTTAGACTTCAATAATCTAGATGTTTGGTACATAAACATATAGATCATTCTAGATGAACTAAAAGTGTATGATGCAATCATTGATGTGCCTCCAGATGAGCCATCAACTTTATCGGATTATGATAGTCATAAAAAATATGCTAATTTGATGAGATCTGATTATTTGGCTAGTCATTGCATACTAAAGACTATGCCAGGCGATCTTAAATTGAGATATGTGAACCTCAGATCTACATACGAGATATGGGAAATGATCAAAAGAGATTCTTTTGATCACTTAAGAAGTTTGCAAGAAGAAATGGTAAATATGATTTGCTCATTTCTTTTTAATATATTTGAATAGTTGATTCAAATTTTTATGCCACCATATTTTTGTCTTGTTTTCAGGAACGCATTATTCAAGAAAAGAAAATAATACGAAAGAAAAACAAGAAAATGATTGCAGATTCGTAGACGAAGAGATAAATGACATGGAAATTAGTTTTTTTTTTCATTTTAAACTTTGCAATAAGTTCTTTTTTCTTTAAAAATTACAACCATTCAATGGTTCTTTCCCTATTTATATAATCTATTAATTAAAGTTAACCAAAAGATCTTTATCTAATAAAGGCTCAAAACTCACATAATCGTTTAGCTAATACATAGAGATGTATGTTGAACATTTTAATGTTCAAAGCTAAAATAAATAATAAATAGTACATCAATATTGATTGACATTTATTTATGATATGTTTAAACTTTGATCAAATGCAAAGAAAATTTCTACAAATTTTCATGCAACATTCAAAGTAAAGTCACTTAGAGACTTGTTTGATCTGATCAAAATGAAGTCTAAACTCAAATTTGGAATTCGAGTAGTTTTCATGTGAACTTGGAATTCAAACCCAACTCACATACAACTACAATACTAAGCATAATTAGTATTTTGGAAATGGAATACAATCATATTAGATAAGAATAAATAGATAATGAGTAGTCATTATCGTCTTTATTATTTCTATAATTTAAACATTTGTTATACTCTATACATATTTCATTGTACAACATCAAAGACTTAGATGTTGGGATTCACAAGTGGTTATGTGAATAAATTAAAAAAATTCCATGAAATCATTTAGTGAAACAATTTAATAATCATAAAAGATTACATAAGAGTTTGTATCTCTTTAAATGCTACTTTAATGAAGCAAGATTATTACAATCACTATATTTTCTAGTTAAGTAGTGTTAGAAATAATGACTACAAGTCATGTAAGCGAGTTACTGGTAATTAACAATGATAAAACAAAAAAATATCACAAATTATATAAATCATTGTTGTAGTGGGAGCGTGAGTTAGTAACTACTCCATTACAAATTTAATGATGGTTAAATTGTGTGTAACACAATCTAACTATATTTCATACACATACTAGTATATGAAATGAAAATGTTTTTATGGAAAACAATGGTTGAAACACCATGAATCAAGAAAAAGAATTTGGAATTCTATGACATCTGGATTCTTGAACATCCAACTAAAGTTCATTGAACTTCAATTTGATTCAGGATATTCAAGATGAAGAGGAGAACATAGGAAAGTACAGACTTTTCAAAGTTAGGGTAATAGCCTAAGGCTATGAACAAAAAAAAAGGAGGAATTTATTACTTGAATAAATATCTTGTATTGTAACCAAACTTGAATATGTTTACATACTCTTATCAACTGCTTTATACATGGATTATGAGATTAATTTAAATAGATGTGTAAGTAGTCTTTACTGAATGGCTGACATGACAAAATCATTTGAAAATCTCAACGAGAAAGATTCTGTTGTGATTCTTATTCTTAATGCTGAAAATATTATAATCATTGGGAATGATGTAAATATGTGGTCTATAGAAAATGAATGGTTAGTTGAACATTTCTAAATATTGGATTTAGAGAAGCCAGGAATGTTATGTACATTTAATTCTATAGAGATTGAATGAACAATCTGTTGTTAAAAACTTATATAGGATCTTTATTTATTTTCATGTATATCTACTATTAAACAAATTAATACGAGATAGCCTAAAACATGTTTCTAAAATTGAATTCAAGAGAAACAAAGAATAAAATACTTACAGTATACGCAGCGGAATTAAGAGTCCTTCCTTCAGTTTCTTTAACTCTTGTATCCTTTCTGTCGCAGAATATTATCAAGAAACTGAACCGATCTTCTGTTTTCTTCACAATCTTCCAATGTATCCTTAGAACCACCTAGACTAGTGTGGGCAATTCTCAACACATGAGATAGATGTAGAGAGAAGAAGAGAAAATAACAAAGAGGTTTAGAAAAGGACTTGTGTTTAGAGAGAATCTAAAACTATCAGAAAATCTGACTTGTGACTTATCAAACTTCTCTAAAATATTCTCTCTAAGCACTCCTTTTATAGACTCAATTAGGCCATTTAATTTAATTAAAAAATCAATAAAATAACAGCCATTTTGAAGCCCTAGGTCGAAATTATCATGGGCTATAGGCCTGTGAAATTTCCCATTTGATTATAAGCCCATTGGACTTAAAATCAAGGCCTGTATTATTTCTTATTGATTTAATTAATTAAATAATTATTTAATTCCTTTATCAAATTAATTATTTATAATTTGAACCTTGATTTAAACTTATTTATTAATTTAGATACCAATTTATCTTAATTAATAAATCTGCCATAATTTCTCTTTTCTTCTCAAAATTACACAACTCTATAAAACTATCCAAAATTGACCTGGTCAACTTTGATAATTCTAATTGATGATTTAATCAATTAATTGAGACTATCTAGATGATTTTATCCAAGGTACAATGGGGACCATGGGCCTATGAAATCAAGCTCCAATAAGTTATCATAAATCTAACAAATAATTTACTAACTTATTAATTCCTCGTGACTCCACTATAGACTCGAAATTGCACTCTTGAATTCATAGAATGCTTTATAACAAATATAGATATGCTATTAATTATCCATTGCTACAACCATAATTGTCACTCAATCCTCTATAGATGGTCTACAATGAGATAGGACTAAAATACCGTTTTACCCCTCATTGTATTTTATCCTTAAAACACTTAGTTCCTTGTAAATGATATTTCAGTAAACTAATTTAATTACTGAAATGAGATCTCTATCATTTATCACCTTGAACCAAACTAAAAGGAAACCATCGTTTCACTTCTTCATCAGAAGCTATAGATGTTCATATCTTTGATTAACACTCCCACTCAATTATACTACCGAGTTCCCAAGATGTAAGTATGGGCTAGTCCGTAGGGTAAGCTGGTAACGAACAAGTCAAAGAACTCAAATAATACAATCAGTTAGAATACTAACCACTCAGAATTGAGATTGAATTGACCTATGGTCAACTATATGATATGACTAGAATAGATAATAACGGTATGTTTACTTATCTTATCAACTGTCAATATCGGTCATGTCCGATGTAACAAATACATCCGATCTTATCTACTTTGCTAATGTTCTGGAAAGAACATAACACTGTAATGTGTAAGTAGATCATATCGTAGATTGGCATGTCAGTGTAAATCCAATGCACTGACTAATCTTAGGACTAACTTATTTTGAACATATAATCATATTTATATTCCACTGTGATTACGTCACTATAAATAAGATTAGCTATATGCTCGGGATTTAATAGAAGTTTATATTAAACAAATAATCATGAAAATAAAACATGTGAGCAAAGTGATTGACCAAGTCAAAAAATGATTTCTATTCTTTTATTGATAATAAAATGAGATTACAAAGAATTTGGGTTTTAATTAGGGCATAAAACCCCAACACAATCCTTAGGCTCTATCTCAAGCAACTTATATTGATAAGAAGCTTAAATACTTTAGATTACAAAAATCCACGAAAGGCTTTTTGTCTTCCCGATAAGAAGGATGTATTATCAAAATAATAAATGTCCATTTATTCTTTTACTAGAAAAGAGGACATAAGACAGTTATTCCTACATCTTGGTGATAGACTGTTTAATGTATCAGATGTTATATTTTCGAATTGACATTTGTTAAATGGTGGGAATAGTCAGTAGTTATTAATCCTTTATTGATTGAGTCATTGAATAATTATAAGGACTTAGTTTTGAGTATCTTAAATATAATAGAGATTATATGTATGTGCATTTAGGCAGAGACCTGAAATCCCAAAGGATGATCTGATTTTAAACCTTCAAAGATTGATCAACTTCCATAATTGTGGATCAGACACATTAATTTGGAAATGTGTTAGATATTTCAAATAAAAATGTTTCACCACAAAAGTCGAAATGTGAGAGATACGAGCAGTTAAATAGGCTATTTGATTTAGATGAATTTTAAGTCATTCTGGAGAGGGTTTCAAACTAGAATAAACAACTAGTATCTAATTACGAAAGCAATGGAGATGCAAGTATTCTAGAAGAACTAGAAATCATGAGAAGATAAAGCACATGAAATGAAGTATCATTTAATTCAAGACAATTCTACATAATTGATGTAATGATCTTGGAGAGAACTTCAAAATAGTTACACAAATCTATTACAAAGACTTTGTTAGACAAATTGGTTAGGAGAATATGATTGACATATTAAAAGAGATGCCAAAATTTTCTGTAGGGAAAGTTGAAGATTGTTGTGAATAGTGCCTTTAAAGCAATTGTGGTTGACAAATATTTTAAATGAAATAAATAATTGAATTGAATTATTATATAAATAGACTATGTTCGATATTATAAGATAATATTAAGTGAATATCAGAAAATTGCAAAGTTTATCTGTGTGTTCTTAATCTCATATTGGTATGGGAGGATTGAGATTAAGATAATAAACTTAAATAGTTATAAAGTTATGGAATCTTTATATTATTTACTACTAGTACAATCCACTACTTGTGACCTAGATCTGGGTTACTAGTGTAGTAGGACACTTTAATGGAGGTACTTTGCATGCTAAGAGTATGTAGAACTAGACCAGATGTGCTTTGTTAATTCTTGTTTAAACATCGTTTCATATAAATAATCAAACACATCAAACAATGATCATATACACGATGATCTTAATCCTGAGGTTACTATGAACACCTATATATGTCATCTGTTCCTTTGATTCATGTGTTAAGGTTTGTCAGAATGATCAGGCTAAAAACAGTTATTTTTGGGACTCAATGATGTATATGGCTGGGGATGTAGTTTAACAGATAAGGAATCTATACCTTCTTATAGATTGAATAATTGTTCCCTATTGGGTTGGCTTTTGGAATTGAAAAGGTTATGAGTGCTCACGTTTTAAACTTGTTGTGACACAACCATCACTAGTAAAGTCAATGGTATTCTAGGAATAAGATATAGCTAAAAGGGTAAAACAGTAATTTTATTCCATTTAATTATGACCCATTAATAGAGGATTAACGTTGTATGTAATGATTATATCAATGGACACTTTATTCTTTAAAAAAGTAATCGGTAAATATATGTCTATAATTATCAAGAGTTCAATCTCATATTTCTAGTGGATTAATTTTGAGATTAATATATATGATTATTTAATCAAAGAGCTTTGATTAATAATGTAATATTTATAGGAGCTTGATATTATAGGTCCATAGGTCTAGGGTAGCTCTATCAACACCATATCAAGGTAAGAGTTGATACAAGGGTATAACTGTAATTTGGGAATTTGAGATGGATTTTATTTTTTGGGTCAAGTATGCCATTATATGATAATTGAGGTTGAATAATTAATTTACAATTAATTATTAATTTTCGAAAATATATTTATTAATTTAAATATATAAATTCTTAATATCATATATATATAAATAATTAAATTAATTTTTGAAATTAATTATTTTATTTGAGTGGGTCAAAATAAAATTGGTAAGTAAAAAATATATTATGATTTATTTAATTTTAAAAGAGGATGATAATGATGATCATCAATTTGAATTTTGAATTTGGAATTTAATATTTAAATTTTGAAATATGGTTGTCATCTTTTCCTTAAAAAGATTAACACCTTATTTTGTGGGAGATTGATTTTAATTAAATAATTAAATAAAAGAAAAATACAAAATTCCTTAAGAAAGTACACGCCTGATGTCACGGGTTGACATTTTGACAGCGGAAATGCCTGTGCGACACCTTGACTCCTCTGAGCCAAGGTCCGCCTTCCAACCATTCGAATAACAATGGGCACATTTTTCGCGCGACTGTGTGCTTCTGCACACTTCCGTCTCTCGAACAACTCTCGCTGAGTCATGCCCTCAAGCATCTATGAGTGAAATCATGCATCAAGGCTATCTAGCCAAGAAACTCACACTGTCCATAGGTTCTCACTATGGCAAGGAAAATCCCAATACCGATGCTCACCCAGACATTCGCAAGTCAGGGTAGCATGTGTGGCTAAGAGCCAACACTAAGCTGACGTGCCAACACCTCCCTTCATGTCCCATTCGCTACTATTCGATTAGCTCACGTCACAGACCAAGGACTCCCATACATCCATGGTCCAATCCTCAAGGCACCATACCATCATGCATGTTGGCAGGCCCTCGAGACTGGCTCCCAGACTAGTAGCACACACTGGACCTCTGTCCTACTCAAGCATAGTGCACCCCCCAATTCTTGCATGCTAACAAGTCCCACGAATGACTTCCCGTGCCATCCGAGATTCATGGCCATGGCGCACCACAAAAGCTCTCGAAGGTTTGGGCCACGTTTTTCGAATAACAATGGGCACATTTTTTGCGCGACTCTGTGCTTCTGCACACTTCCATCTCTCGAACAACTCTCGCTGAGTCATGCTCTCAAGCATCTATGAGTGCAATCATGCATCAAGGCTATCTAGCCAAGAAACTCACACTGTCCATAGGTTCTCACTATGGCAAGGAAAATCCCAATATTGGTTCTCACCCAGACATTCGCAAGTCAGGGTAGCATGTGTGGCTAAGAGGCAACACCAAGCTGACATGCCAACACCTCCCTTCATGTCCCATTCGCTACAATCCGATTAGCTCACATCACAGACCAAGGACTCCCACACATCCATGGTCCAATCCTTAAGGCACCATACCATCATGCATGTTGGCAGGCCCTTGAGACTAGTTTCCAAACTAGTAGCACACACTGGACCTCTGTCCTACTCAAGCATAGTGCACCCTCCAATGCTTGCTGCTAACAAGTTCCACGAATGACTTCCCGTGCCATCTCGTGTTGAGATTCATGGCCATGGCGCACCACGACATCTCTCGAAGGTTTGGGCCACGTTCCATGCAAGCGGCATCTTGGCAAGCCAAGGGAATCGTACCCTTAAACCTCTGGCAGCACACTTCGACGCACTACCGGGGCAACTCGGTAATGTCCATGAGTACTCCTACTCATGGAGACATATCAGTCTCCTCCTGGTCCTCATATGCCATCCCTACTAGACGTCCCAACTAGTAGTAGCTCACTTGATGCACCTACGCTAGGGGGTGGTGGAGAGCTGACACCAGGTGCTCCCCCTACGAAGAGCCTTCTGAGATTTTAGCCTTCTACCAGGAACATATATGATTTTTTCTTCGGGGACATATTTGGCTCTCAGCTCGCCAATTCTCCGAATCTCCCAAATCCAATCATACCATTGCGTTCATTGACCCTTCAATATGGAGCCTACCAAGTCCTGTCCATTTTTGGGCAATATTGAAGATATTTACAAAAATGCCACTATCGCACAAACTAGGCATCAACATGCTCACCAGCCTGCACCCTCGCGTGCGCATCTGACCGAGCACCATCCTAGCTTGTAACATGCCCTCAAGGCCGACATGTTACACCTGACACAGTCCAAGGACTGTGCCATGCGTGTACCACATATACATATATTATATCTATGTAGTTTTTATTTTAATTTTTGATTATTTAATAATTTGAAAATGGTTTCAAATTTGGTAAGTTAGATATTTAACTAAATCAAATCCTATCATCATTATTATTTTTATTATATTATTATTATTAGGAATAATAAGGTAATATAAATCTCTATATATATGATATAGAAGAAGAAGAAGAGAAAAAATGCACCGACATAGAAACAAAACACACAACAATACAAAGAAAATTCATAATAGTTCTTAGAGTTTTTGTCAAACAAAACTTTTTTTCTTCTTCTTCTTCTTTATTCTAGCTATTCTCAGACCATAATCAAAGTTCTCATGACTTGAGAAATACTTGTGATTCCAAAAATACCAACGCATGTTCTCTATGTGCCCACACATATCTTTAGCTGTAGAGAACACTCCAAAAGATTATGGTTTGGGTGCTCAAAGCTTTGGATAGGATGATCGATAATAATATGAAAAGACTCAAAGAAACTTGATAGGCTTCAAGAGGTAAAAGTTTATGTTCTTGATTTTTTTTTTGTGTTTGTATGTTGTATATAAATATATTGTATATTTATATATATTTGTTGGCTGATTAGTACTAATGTATGATAATGTTTCTATATTATTTTCTTGGTCATATAAATTATTTATATGATTAATGAATTTTTTTTATTGTTGTTGATCCTTATAAAAGCACAATGGGCCCACCACGCAAAGTTTCAGCTGCGTGCTCTGAATGTTTTCCAACAGTTGATCAGCCCAAAAGGAAATAGAATTCATTGTGCACTTCGTTTTGATTTTAATGCATCAAATAATGAGGTGGAGTATGAAGTTTTGCTTGTGGGTTGAGTCTTGCTAAAGAAATGAAAGTTGAATCCATTGAAGTGTTTGATGACTCTCAATTTGTAATTCTACAAATAAAGTGGAAATACCAAGTTTGAGGTGAAAAAATGGTTTCTTATATGCAAAATATCTAGGTCCTAACTAGGAGAAACAATATAAGATTGCAAAAGTTTTGTGACCAAGATCCTACCAGCTAGCTCACCTCAATGGAGAATCGATACCAAGAGCTTGGAATGGAGAATATTTCTGACGTTATGATCAGTAGATTTGTTGTTTTTAGGTAGTTTATGTTTTTAAATAAAGCCATTAGAATGTTACTTTGTTTTACTTTTTCCTTGAATATTTGTTTGAGATGTTGAAATAGTTGAACTATTTTGAAGAGTTCATAGTTTGTGTTCTTCCATTATCTCCTTAATCTTGGGGTCACCTCAATGGAGAATCAATACCAAGAGCTTGGAATGGAGAATATCTTTGAGTTTATGATCAGTAGATTTGATGTTTTTAGTTAGTTTATGTTTTCGAATAAAGCCATTAGAAGGCTACTTTGTTTTACTTTTTCCTTGAATATTTGTTTGAGATGATGAATTAGTTGAACTATTTGGAAAAGTTCAAAGTTTATGTTCTTCCATTATCTCCTTAATCTTGGAGCCGGGGGGGGGGGGGCATACCACCTTCAAAGTTTATATTTAGTTTACACGTTGGTCACAATTTTACAATTTTTACAACAATACTACACAAACACAAATACTCTGTTGTAAATAAAAGAGCAAAATCATAAATACACTCATAAGATCTTTGTCAGTAGACGATGTTCACCTATAAGATCTCTTGTAAGTTGACTATGCACTACATGATCCCTCTCATATGATCCCTTGTGTCAGACGATGTTGACATACTAGTATCTAAAATGGGGTGGTGAGATATGTATGAATATTATTTTGAGTAATAATATATGCTTGAGAAGCAAATTTCATGTTGTTATTGTTAGCTAAAGTGTGTAATGTGCGATTTGGTGACAAACCGAGAATTGAAGTCTCAGACCAAAAATGAAACCCTAACAAGGTGAATTCTTAGATAAAAAATTATTAGAGAAGTATAATTATGAAAAAATATTAATGGACATAAAATTATTGAATTATTTTATATTAAGGTCTAAAAAGTTTGTTCTTTTGTGTGAAAAATCTCGAAAAGGCATTTTTTGTGCAAAATGCTTATTTAGCAAAAATTGGAATTTTGGTGTAATGCCCTACTTCCTTAGATTCATTACTTTGTGAGTTAAAAGTGTGCCATTAGCTCGCTAATCAATGTTTTAAGTTAAAAGTGTAGCTAAATTATAATAAAAGTGGTTTAAAGGCATTTAATATAAAAATATGGTCATCCATTGAAAACGTAAAGAGTTATACATTTGGGATCCCAAAATAATGTTTAGAAAATAATTTACACACTACTACAAAAATTACACGATAAGTCGGTTAAAAACCGACTTCTTAATGTTCATAAGTCGGTTGTGAACTGACTTCCCATGCAGTGACTTATGATGTAAAAACATGGTAGGTCGGTTGGCGCCAAACCAACCTCTAGTGTAAGACATGGTAGGTCGGTTGCAAACCGACGTATGGTGTAAGACATGGTAAGTCGGTTGCAAACCGACCTACCATGTTTTACACTAGAGGTCGGTTTGGCGCCAATTGACCTCTGGTGTAAGCCATGGTAGGTCAGTTGCACATCAACCTCTAGTGCAAAACATGGTAGGTCGGTTGCACACCGACCTATGGTGTAAAACAGGGTAAGTCAGTTGCAAACCGACCTCTAGTGTAAAACAGGGTAAGTCGGTTCCCAACCGACTTATGGTGTTTTTTGTTTTTCATGAAAAGTGTATTATGCCAAAACAAATCCTGTTTTTTATACAAACAAACATAACAAAACAAAACATATATCACAGTAATATAAAATACTAGAATTTGAATTAAATATCCAAAATAATGACGAGTCTTAAGTTAATTACAAAATTACTCATATAAGCAACAAAAGTGTAAACTATAGTTAGACAATAAAAGTGTGTGTATCTCTAAGAAAGTCTAAGTTATTCTAAGTATATCTCTTTAAATGTCTAAGTAAACAAAAGTGAGTAGACTTATGTAGTACTCATCAAATCCATAACGCATTGTGCCCATTCTTCACATACTTCATTGATCTCATCCTTTGTGTAAGAATTCTTCCCGCCACACTAAAACAAAACTTCTTGCGTGAGTTGAATTAATATACTTAATCTTGAGGTAAAGCTATAACTTTAATAATAAATATTTTCACTTACTTTACTAGTTAGCCATCGCATTGAAAACTCATTTTTCGCGAAGTCTTTCATCATCCTCATAACATAGAATCCACATTGTGCTGATTTTGATGGTTGACGAGGACACTTAACAGTTCTCCATGCGACTTCCTTAGTTTTCGCATTATTTGTGCGCAAATGTTGAAAAACACTATGCAATAAAAACATAAACATTTATATGTTGTTAATTTTTAAATGAATTTAAGAGTTTATAGTTAATTGGTTAGATTATTACCGAGAAATGAGAGATTTGATTTCATCTGGTGGAAAATTGTCAAGAGAATCCAGGAAATAGCATAATTGGTGATCAAAATCCATTATTATAAGCATCCAATGATTTCTAACAGAAATACAAAAATATATCATTATTAATATTATATATAATCACTAACAAAATACTAAAAGTAAAAAACTTACCCCTTATGATATGGCAACAACCACATTTGACCTGGATTTGAATCAATCATACGCTTTGATATCCATTCAACTCGTTCTTCTTCAGTAGATCCAACATTTGATAACCAAATTGGCTCAACAAAACAAAAAAAGTGACTGATCTCTCTTTTCACTAATTGGAAGTATAAAATCCTACATAAAAAATATATATCTTTGTTAAATTTATAAAATAAGTTATCTACAAACTTATAATGGTTTTAAAAATCTTTGATACCTGATATATAACGATATACATGATGCTCCAATCTCCTCCATTAAGCCAAAGTGGACTATATCTTCTTGTGAGATATATAAATCATTCCCATGACCTAATATCTCGAAATCCATCGGAACTTTGACCATGAAACTTGGCTCCACATACTTCACAGTAGTTAATAAACACTTGAGAGAGTGAGGAACCCCACTAGGAATCTTGAAGAGTATCGGGGCACTAGCTTTACTTGACACTACTTCATTTTGACTAGGAAGTCTTTGGGAAGGATGAGACTTGTCTTGTGTCATTGGGGCATTAGGTATTGGTGAACTAATTCTTTTTTGCTTCTTTGTCTTCTTAGGTAGCTTCAACATGAAAGTAACACATGTTAGTCTTGAAAAATAATTTAATCAGTAAATATAACTATTTGTTAATATCTTACCAAATTTGAATCGTATGGAATGATCAGATGAGATGGCCACTCAACAAAGTAACCGACAGCATGACGTACAAAAATGATCTCATCCTTAATAGGAAAAATAAGTTTAGCATCATTATTGCAGCACTCATCCACCCGCACACGATAGTTACCCTCTCTTAAGTCAACACAATGAATTGTTCCGCTTGTTGCCATTATTCGTCCAATAGCAACAGTATCACCATTTTCTGCCAATAATCTAGACTTCTGATTATCCTGCAAGCTCAAGATGAGGAAAATAATAATATTTATGTCATAATAGATATTTTCTTCAATAATAATATAAATAGGTGAAGAATAAAATACTTTTGAAGAAATTAAAGACTCGTTTACCACCTCCATTGGTGTAGGGGTCTCACTTGATGGTGAAACTATCGTAGGCAAACTCACTTCACTTCCTTTTAATGATGAAATTTGATTTGCTAATTCTGTAAACTTTGTCAAAAACAACTCTCGTTCTCGTTCTCGTTCTTCTCTTTCTCGTTCTCGTTCTTCTCTTTCTCGTTTTCGTTCTGCTTCAAATTGTTCAGCTTGACTACGTAGTCTTTGCTCAAACGATTGCTCTAACTTTTTAAAGTCATCTAAGTATTTTTGCCATTGGTGTTGTTGAAATTGAAATTGATATTGTTGAAGTCCACTAAAACCTCCTGCTGGCTTCAAAAAGTAGTCTCTTTGTGTAACGCCACGACTTTGGCCTCTTACTCTACCAGGATGCTCCTTTTTCCCTAACACTTGTGTCAATATATCGTTTGTCCCAACTTCTACAAGTGTCCCCTCATTTCTTTGATCTAGAAGGTCATCCTGCGATATTTAATTTCAGAAATTTAGTAATAAAATATAATGAAGGATAAAAAAGAATCCAAGTTCATATAGTTTACAACATACAATGGCATCTCCTATAAGCTTGTCACGTTCATTTACATAATTTCCCGATGCATCTTTCCTTGCCTCCTTCAAAAGTATAGATCGGTCTATTGGTTCATCTGTGCCTAATTTAGTTTGCTATAACAAAATAAAACTCAATTAGTTGTATATAAAATAATTACAAAATTAAAAATAGTAGTAAAAGCTCACTTACAAGGTCAAATTCTATTTCTTTATAACTACGTCGTGATGAACGATGAGGATACTCCAAAGCAGCACGCCTCTCTTTTTGTTTTTTACTAAATTCCTAATCCAATTGGAATAATTTAACTTTTCAATAAATTAATATATGAATTAAAAAATTGAAACTTGGTATTGTACACTTACTTGAAATTCTTTACTTTTTCTTTTAGTGACGAAGATTTTCCATTCTTCTTCAGGAATGCTATATCTTTTTGGAGGCACATCTAATGCAGTGGGATTATCTTCCAATAAATGTGGGTTGGTAATGAAAGGTGCTACAAATCTTCTAGTAAAAAATGTTTTGAATGCCCTCCACTTGATGCCTACTGAACTCATCACTTCCTTTCTCATTCCCTCATTAAGATGAAAAGCTAGCTGCGAAGTTAAACAATACAAGTTAATATAAATAATGTACAAGTTCATTAAAAGATTACCTTCATTCTTACATTTACATCTTTCCAAACATTCTCTAAAGTTGCAGCAGGAACATCATGCCAATTATCATATGTAATCGACACCATTGACTTTGCTTACATCCCCAAATAGCATTGTAACGCTCTCTCCGTAGTTCCAATTGATTGCCCTCTCTTGTTAAACCTTAAATTTATCTTTATCCCTTTGATTTTGTCAGCAATTATTTTTGCCAATCGCACTATCCCCTTAGTTTGCCTACTTATCTTCTTCTTTGTCGTTGGATCTTCAGTACCAGCCTCTTCTACATCAATGCCTTCGTCTGCATTGTCTTCAAGTTCCTCTTCGGGATGCTCTTCAGGATTGTCCATGATCCTATTCAGGAAAAAAACAAGTATAAAGATTAGTATATAAAATAAACAAATGATAAGAATATTTTAAATACAAACTTACAATCCAAATTCCATCACAATCGCGTCGAACATATGGTCCAACTATTGATTCGATTTCCTCAAATTCATTGATATCTCCAATTTCTTTCTCAAAAGTTTGAAGTTCGCCAATCTCATAATCACCGCATATTGGACATCCTTTATATCCTTTCACAAAACATCCAGATAAATTACCCCATAAGCAGGAAAATCATTGATTGTCCATAAGAGTACGCCTCTAAGTATAAAATTTTCTTTTTTAAAAGAATCATAACAATCAATTCCGTTCCACAATGCCTTCAAGTCATCTATCAAATGTGCTAAATAGATATCTATATCATTTCCAGGTTGCTTGGGGCCTGATATCAACAAAGTTAACATTGTGAATCTTCTTTTCATACACAACCAAGGAGGAAGATTATAAATACATAGAATCACTGGCCAACAACTATAAGATGAGCTCATATTGCTGGATGGATTGATGCCATCAGAAGAAAGTCCCAATCAAAGATTTCTAGGATCCTCTCTAATTTGAGGCCATAGTTCATCCACTTCTTTCCAAGCTGAGGAATCAGCTAGATGGCGCATTTTGTCATCTTTGATCCTTCCATCCTCATGCCATCGCAAACTTTCAGCATGTTCGGGGTTTCGAAACAAACGTATAAACCTAGGTATTGGTGGCAAATACCACAATACTTTTGCTGGAATCCCTTTCTTACATTCTTTGTTGTTCTTATTTTTTTTCCATCTAGATGTTTTACATACGGGACACTCAGTTGCACTCTCATATTGATTTCGATATAGAACACAATCATTTGGACAAGCATGTATCTTGCTATACTCCATTCCCAATGTGCACAATGTTTTTTTCGCTTCATAAAGCGAGGAAGGCAATTCATTGTCTTTTGGTAAAATTTCTTTTAATAAAGTTAATAACTTTGTGAAACTTGTGTCACTCCAACCACTACCAGCTTTCAAGTTGTATAGTTTTACTAAAACAACTAATTTTGACAAAGGTGCCCCCGAGAATATTGGTTTCTCTGCATCTTCTAAGAATTTCAAAAATTCTTCAGGTTTATCAACAAAACGTTCATCTGCATCTCTCACCATCTCTATAGGGTCATCAAATACTTGATCAAATTGTTTCTTTCATTGGGAACATTATTATTAGAGTCATGTTCTTCTCCATGCCAAATCCACTTGACATATGTTTGGTCCATTCCGTTAAAGTATAGATGACTCTTTATCTCCATTATATCCAATTTTTTCAAATTTGAACATTTTCTACAAGGACAATGAACTCTGGAAGGATTCGTTGTATTTTCTAAGGCTAACTTAATAAAATTGTCAACTCCCGCTTCATACTCTTTTGAAAGTCTGTCCTTTGTTATCCAACTCTTGTCCATTTCCTAGAAAAAATTCGACAGAGGTGTCCCTTATAAGAAAATAAAACATAATTATAGATGAATTTGGACAACATTTCCCTTATAATAGTGACCTAACCATCTATCAACAACGAATCAAACAATTCAAACAACACACAATAAGTTTCTTCCTTATATCTCCACAGCACACAAATAAATTTTCCAGAACCTGCTTCACTAAAACACACAAGTTCTCAACCTTCCATTATCACCGCAACACACAATTTTAATCTCAGAACCTACTTCACTATGGATGAATATTTAAGATATTCAAACTCCTCTAATAAGATAACATACATACCTCTTGCAATCAACAATAATCAAGCAAAATAATTAACTGGAGCCTGCATGAACATTATGATTAATGATACATTAGTTAAACATTGTCAGACTGTATATATAATATATTATATATTAAAAGAAAGTCAATTTATCCACTTATTAATACAAAACACAATTATAAAGTTGTAATTGTGAAACAACTTTATATATAATCGCAAAATATGTTGAATTTGTCTGTTTTTTCATGATATATATATTCTGTGAAATTTATGTCATTGAAAAAAATCAAAAAGTGAGTAATTTATAAATATATATTTTTGAAGTAAGATCAGATCATTCAAACAAAATTTATATTTTAATATGTGTTGTACTATTAGAATATGTGCAAAAAGATAGAATAAAACTAGTATTTCATATTCCACATTAATTTTTTTAATATTAAACAGCTCAAAATTATATTAATCAGCAAAAAAATAAATGAATGACTATTACGATGAAAGAAGATGATCTTTTAATATATTATATATTAAAAGAAAGTCAGCTTTGGGAGAGATTCTGGCTCTCGAATTCCAGGAGGTTGAATACATACAGATTTTCTTTCTATTTCTCTGTGTTTGGCTACTGTTTGATCTGTTTTGACAGGAAATTCCTATCAGTTTCATGCACAACTTTCTTGTAGAATAAGAACTTTATTTAATTTGAAGTAATTAATGTGATCATTGTTTTGTCTCTTCGGTTATTCGACTTGAACTGCATACTTTTATTATCATATATACAAATCACAGAAGCTGCTTACATGGCATATATTTTCTGTATATTCAAATTATAGGTTATGTCCAATTTGTAGTTCTCTTTCAGATTGATTTTATTCTAATGCATAATGAATTTTTTTTTTACCCAATTTTTTTGCTGTTTGCATCTCAGGCTCTGGATATGCTTGGGAGTGTCAAGTGGAGGGTGAATAAAAAAGTATTTAGTGTGGTGGAGAGCATTTGGGATGGAGGTGGCAATGTTGCTGGCTTAGTTGATCGTAAAGATGTATGTACATGCTTAATTTTTCTGTGGTCTATTTTTTCCCAAGATAAAATACTGTCTTCTAAGTTTATTTTTCCAGCTCCTAAAAAAACTAGTCTAGTTTTCTATCAGCATTAAACAAAATTGATTAAATGATCCGAGGAATACTGTAGAAAAATAATGCTTCTAAATGTTATCTTTCGATTAGACTAGCAAGAAATTAGAGTGGGATCTTGTATCCAATTCCCTTAATAAACTTGCTTGACATTATTGTTGGGCTCTTTTACTGCATTGTTTATTAGTTAGTCTCCCATTGATTGTTTCATTCATCTTAATTGGCCATAGGTTACTGTACCAGAGAAACCAATCTCAGATGATTTAGCAGAAATCCAACAATGGAAGTGGAAAGTGAGAAAAGCAAGGAAAGTAAACTCAGAAAGACATTCTTTACGATGTGATGTTGAACTCAAGCTTTCGGTAAGTGTCTTCTTCTCATTTTATTAGTGGAAAATGATTTTATAACCCGTAAGCTTCAGTTGTAAGTAATATATTTGGAATTTGAAATTACAAACCACTACACAATGCTTTCAAGAGTTGTGTTGACTTTGCAGCATTTAAGTGAAATATGTGTGTACTGATAGTGAGAAAATTGATTCTTAATTCTTAGCACACTGATTTGAAAGAGTATTGGGTTATCATAGTCTTTCATAGAACCAGAACCAACTTTCAACTTTGATGTTTTCTATTTGACAAAGAAAGCTGATAATACATTGTTACTACGTATAGGGGCACAGATAATTTGTCGATTTTGGTTGTCAAAAAACCTCAAAGCTATCAAAGGTTTGGACCCCTCTAACGCATCCTGCAAAAAGGGACATCAAAAAGGGATATTCTCTGTTCTGAAAAGAAAATCAAGAATAAGGGGATTTGGAAGACAAATAGTATGCAAAGCATGTATATACCTGCACATGAAGTCTGTATCGTATAAAAATTTCCTTTGGGTCGCTGGCCGAATGAAGTAGAAGAAGATAAAGAAATGGCGGGGTGTATACAGTGAAGAAGACGCGGGATACTTAAAAAAAATTGGCTTTTATTTTCAATGCCCTAAATTTTACATGGTAAGTCGGCCCATTATTAACTGACTTATAATGTAACACCATAAGTCTCTTCTACAACCGACTTAGGATGCCACATATTAAGTCATTTACCACACAACCGACCTCCCATGTCCTCTAATAAATTATTAAAGAGATACACTAAATTATGTTATAAATTTTTTTATTTTAAATTATCACTATTATTAAATTAAAATATTTTCTTGTTTATAAAAATGAAATAAATTTTTTAAATTATAAATAATTTATTAATTTATTCATATTTCAAAAATTATAATATATGTAATATTAATAATTATATATTTTTATACTTATTTCATACCCAAATAAATTTTACATATGTATTGTTTAAATAAATTAATATATTTTAAATTTTCAATAATATAAACAAATTACAGTATATTTAATAATGTATTTTTATAATGACATGGTAGGTCGGTTCTACACAACCGACCTACCATGTCACATGAGAAGTCATTTCCCACACAACCGACCTACCATGTCCTCTAAAAAATTATTAAAGAGATACATTAAATTATGTTATAAATTTTTTTATTTTAAATTATAACTATTATTAAATTAAAATATTTTCTTGTTTATAAAAATGAAATATTTTTTTAATTATAAATAATTTATTAATTTATTCATATTTCAAAAATTATAATATATGTAGTATTAATAATTATATATTTTTTATACTTATTTCATACCCAAATAAATTTTATATATGTATTGTTTAAATAAATTAATATATTTTAAATTTTCAATAATATAAACAAATTAGAGTATATTTAATAATGTATTTTTATAATGACATGGTAGTTCGGTTCTACACAACCGACCTACCATGTCACATGAGAAGTCATTTCCCACACAACCGACCTACCATGTCCTCTAAAAAATTATTAAAGAGATACATTAAATTATGTTATAATTTTTTTTATTTTAAATTATCACTATTATTAAATTAAAATATTTTCTTGTTTATAAAAATGAAATAAATTTTTTTGATTATAAATAATTTATTAATTTATTCATATTTCAAAAATTATAATATATGTAGTATTAATAATTATATATTTTTTATACTTATTTCATACCCAAATAAATTTTATATATTCATTGTTTAAATAAATTAATATATTTTAAATTTTCAATAATATAAACAAATTAGAGTATATTTAATAATGTATTTTTATAATGACATGGTAGGTCGGTTCTACACAACCGACCTACCATGTCACATGAGAAGTCCTTTCCCACACAACCGACCTACCATGTCCTCTAAAAAATTATTAAAGAGATACATTAAATTATGTTATAAATTTTTTTATTTTAAATTATAACTATTATTAAATTAAAATATTTTCTTGTTTATAAAAATGAAATAGTTTTTTTTAATTATAAATAATTTATTAATTTATTCATATTTCAAAAATTATAATATATGTAGTATTAATAATTATATATTTTTTTATACTTATTTCATACCCAAATAAATTTTATATTTGTATTGTTTAAATAAATTAATATATTTTAAATTTTCAATAATATAAACAAATTAGAGTATATTTAATAATGTATTTTTATAATGACATGGTAGGTCGGTTCTACACAACCGACCTACCATGTCACATGAGAAGTCATTTCCCACACAACCGACCTACCATGTCCTCTAAAAAATTATTAAAGAGATACATTAAATTATGTTATAATTTTTTTTATTTTAAATTATCACTATTATTAAATTAAAATATTTTCTTGTTTATAAAAATGAAATAAATTTTTTTAATTACAAATAATTTATTAATTTATTTATATTTCAAATATTATAATATATGTAATATTAATAATTATATATTTTTTATACTTATTTCATACCCAAATAAATTTTATATATGTATTGTTTAAATAAATTAATATATTTTAAATTCAAATAATGTAAAATTTATATTTGTTAATATTACATTATAAATATATTTTATAAATAAAAAATATTTGAATTTAATAATATTTTCAATTTAAAATAAATAAATAAAAATTTGATAAGAGTAGTTTTTTAAATAATTTTTTAAATGACATGTTAGTTCGATTGTGTGTCATTATTACACAAATATAGTGTTAAAGATACTCTAATTTGTTTGTAAATTATTAAAATTTTAAAATATATTAATTTAATTTATTTATTTATATTACAAAACATTATAATGTAAAATTAATTAATATAAATTTCTTACAATCGTTTCATATACTAATAGCTTACATATAGATATATATTTATAGTTTAAATAAATTAAAATATTTTAAATTTCTTACAATGTGACATGATAAGTCGGTTCACATAGTAGCGACCTACCATGTTAGCAAGGTAGGACATGGTAGGTCGGTCGACAAAGAACTGACCTACCATGACAACATGGTAGGTCGGTTTTGCATGAACCGACCTATTATGTCTTCTACAAGCATGGGAGGTCGGTTCACACAGAACCGACCTACCATGTCCACATAGTAGGTCGGTTCTCGCGTAACCGACTTCCCATGCTTACCTTGGACATACATGATAGGTCGGTTCTGTGTAAACCGACTTATGAACATGTATTAAGTCGGTTTAAAGAGAACCGGCCTCTTATGTCCGATGGCTGATGTCCAAATTATAGTAGTGACATCTCAAAATACATTTAAGGTCGACTTAGGCAACAAATCTACCAATACATTACATCATCCCAAAATAACCTTGGCCGTGGAGGCTAGGTAGGCCGAACATGTACCCGTCGCTCCACGCTCTCCGTACGCATGGTTGGTCGAACTTTCCTTTACCCTTACCTACACCATAGAGCACCTGTGAGCCAAAGCCCAGAAAGAAAACTCAACACAAAACATATATCATATGCATAGCAATCCACAGTATATAAAAAAAACAACCAACATGCTAATCACATAGCGGCCAACGCTGTCCCAGCTGCTTTACCAGGCTCTGGGATCGCGGTCTTCATCGAGAGGATGACTCCAACATCCTAGGAGGGACTCGCCCTAATGGCCTACACTCCACGTGCTCAATGGCAATCCTAGCCCCTTGCCGTACTTGGCTTCCTGCCATTCTCGGCCTTCACCGTTCTCGGTCTTTGCCGTTTCCGGCCTTTGCAGTTTACTCATAAATATGCATCAGATAGCATAATATTAACATATATTTAAACATATATGATATATAAACAATAGGGCTATGCCTTGCAATTGAATCAAGTGGGCCACACCCTGCAATACAAACATTAGGGCCACGCCTTGCTCTACGGGCACAACAATTTTCTTACCTGTGTCCCAAGCTATCCGAGCACCGCAATCCCGAGCACAGTCCTATAATCCGAGCCTCTTTGAAAACCTAGTCACAATGTATTCATAATAACCATTCATCAAGTTCTAATCCAGTAAATAACTTCATAATATAAATCTAGCCTCTGGGACCTGGGATTCTACTAATCTGGGTAGTAAAATCCTTCCCAAGCCTTAAGATTTGAGTTCCCAAGCTAAAATACCTTCAAACTTGCATTTGAGATGCGACCCATCCCCTTAAGGACTGCAACAAGCTCAAGTCAAAGGCAAAATGCCTCTCTGCTGAGGGACACATGCTGCGGCATTCCAAACCCTGAGCCGCGGCGCGCCTAGGATAACAGGGGCTTTCCAGCCTCTTCGACACACACAGGCCGCGTCGCCTGAAGAACAGGGCCGCAACCCGAGCCAAAACCCAGAAAATCACACCATTTCCTGCATTTTTCCTCAAGCCTAAACCCCATTTTCATACTTCAAACATCAATTAAACTAAAAGTTGAACCTGGATTCCTTGTTCACACAACCTAAACATTATATCAATTTAAGAACAGCTCCCTAAACCTCACTAACACTCAAAATTCAAATCAAAACTCACTTTAATGCAAACATCTAATTCCAGCAAAATTCAACATGAAGATCAAGAAGAAGAGCTTACCTCTGAATTGTACTCGACCCTAAGCTGATTTTCTAAGTCCACAAGCTTCCAATCCACAAGTTCTTCAGCCTAAATCCTCAAGGTTTCTCAAAAATTCTCAAACACCAAAGAGAGAGAGTGAGAACCGAATGAGGGAGAGAGCTAAGAGAGACTTCTGTTTTCTTTCTAATTGACCCTAGAACCTCAGCTGCCTAAGTGATCAAACCCTTCCTTAGTTAAAAGTCCAAAATAGCCCTTAAGCTTATCTAAATTTTCAAGTGCCAACAGGGGCAATTTCGTCATTTGCCGTATCCCGCTAACTCCTCAAGTGTTCCTATAAATCCCTGTTTAATCCCGACATGTCAAAATAATTTCTAAATTATTACCCATTACTCGATAAATCCCAAACACACATTACATTCCCAAAATACTCAATTGCTCCTCCTGAGTCGGGTATTCAACTCCGTTGTGACTTTTTAGCTAAACTGCTCCCTAGGACCGTCTCAGATCGTGCATGTAAAGAACGCCCTAGACTAATACTTACAAAACATTCGCATAACATAATTTATAAAAGAATACCATCCATTATTAAAGTCTCAGGGGGATTTATTTAAAATCATGCAAGTTGGCGCCATAAGTTTAAAATAAAACATAGGTTTTTTATGCAAAGTTGAAAGAAAACCAAATAATTTAAATAACAGAGTCCTGCTGATAATTTAGGAAAGTCTCTTAAAAACAAAACATAATTTAAATGGCGTTCTACGTTGATCGTTTTATCGTCCATAGGATTGCCCCACGCCATACACCCCATGATGAAAGAACTCCTCACGTCACCACGCGTGCCATAGAGAAAACCTATTTGCTACCTGGAAGGAAAGTAAGGGGGGTGAGCTAAAAGCCCAGTAAGGAAGTACAAACAAATAAGCAAGTAAGAAAACAACAAAAACCAAACACTAACATTCATCTAAGACATCATGGTACGTCATAACGTAATCGTAACATATCATCATATCATAACATAATCGTACATATCATCATATCATAACATAATCGTACATATCATCATATCATAACATAACGTAACATATCATCATATCATAACATAACGTAACATATCATCATATCATAACATAAATGTGACATATCATCATATCACAAACATACAGCATACATGGTGAGCATGGAACGCTAGTTGTCCATGTCACCCTATGAGGTAAACAGGAGATCACTGGTCCTTGAATAACCTCGGCGCGTCCGCCCTAGGAGTCACGTCTCAATGTCCTTAGTAACTCGTTCGATGTATCTAACATCGTAATCTGTTTGATGTATCTAACATCGTATTCTGTTTGATGTATCTAACATCCATACACATATCACATTCAACATATCATCACATTATGGCATTCATAATTTCATAACAGTTCATTCATATAACAACCTTACCATTCATAGCATAAAATCATAAAATCTATCTAACTTCCTTACCTCAGGTCCAAGCTAAGAATTTCACAATCTTTCAACGAGCCTATATCATAATCAAAATAACGTTTCTTAGGTTCATAAAATTACTATTTTGCCCTTCCATACAACTCATGTGTGCATGGGCCATGCACTCATGATAACAGTTACACTAAACATGCAATTATCGCCAAAAAGAATAATGCTCGTTCTACCCATTTTACTAACATGATTGTTTTATAAAAATCATATAGTTGAATAATAATATGATTTTGGACGTAAAAGTTGATTTGCATGTAACATGCATACGTGGAAACGTTGCGTAATAAAGACGTTTTCAAAAACGATAATTCTACATTTCTTTTATTATTTAAAAATCAATAGACATATTACACGCTTTATTTTCTTAAAATTTCTAAGTTGATTAAATTTCTCAAAAACTTTATTTTATTTTATAAATTTATTTTATTTTAGCTCAAAATAAAATATGTGACATTTTCATTAAATAAATATTAATTTACCAAGAATTACCCAACAAGCTTGGATTTAATTAAAATACCTATTTTAATATGTTTCTTTAGAAAAATATATTTTATCATTGTGTTACAAAAATGATGTGAAAAATATATTTTAAGTGTGGAAAAAATACATTTTGATTTAATTTATTTAAGACTTAGTTTTTAAGTAGCAAAAATCCATATGTGACAATTTAATAACAATTGTTAACCTTTTTAAAACAAACTTTCAGCCATCATTTATTTTATTCAAAAATCACAAATAAATAGAGTCTAAATATTTTTCTCATTCAAAATAAATGAAAAATCATTACTTATCAAAATATGCATTCATACCATTAAAAATATCATTTTTCAATATTACCATAACTTAGGAAAAAAAATAATTTATTCCAAAAATTAATCAAATTCATTTTTAGTGAAACTTACTTCATATTTTATTACAAAATTCCAGCAACTATTATTATCATTAACAATCACCATATTAAAGTTTATAAACCCATATTTTCCCAAAATTCAATAAAAATTCTGTAGGAAATTAATTGAATAAAATATCATCACATGAGACTTAAAATCCTCTTTTAATTTCATAAAAATTAACATATTCATCAAGAACATTATTTATGCATGCAACTCATCTTTTTATCAACTTTTACCCAATTATTTATAAAAAAAAACAGCAAGCTTAATTCTTTATAAAACTCAACTTTTGTCTAAAAAATTACATAAAATCATACATGCTTAAAATCTCATTATACTCTTATAATATGCATGATTCTAATATCACTAACATATTCACATGAATCATTTTAAAAACCATTTGTTGCAATTCCATGAAAACCAACAAAACTCTATCAATAAAATAACATATAGTAATTTATAAGCACCATATTCACATATGCCTTATATTAACCTAACATGTTTCTATCATTATTTTCATGCATCTTATAATTTAATCATTCAAAATATAACATGCATCTAACAAAATTTCATGATCAAGATATCAAGATTGCCACTTATTCTCTTACCCATATAACATAGGTCCTAAAACATGGATCTAATATATTGTAAATCACACAACATATCAAGAACACCCTTGGGTGTACCTAGGCCGAAATCACCAACATGCACTCATAGATTATCACAAATTTTTATGCATAGCAAAATCAACATCACAACCCTTTAACACAAATCATACTCTCACAATATCCAAATCCTATACATCAATCCTACCAAAATCAACCATTAGCATTATTAACAAAACCTCATAGACAACCCACCAAAAACAAATATAAGGGCTAAGAAAAGACCATTACCTCTCTTGATTGTAAAATCAAGAACACAAAAGATCAATACCCAAACTCCACACCCTTGTTCAAGCCTAGGGTTTTTATTGGAAAACCACCATGAGGAGAAGGAAGAACCCAAACACACACAAAAAATAACACAAATCAATAACATATTATAAAATAAAGAGATTATGCAAAAGAGAAAACAAGAAGACATACTCTAGGAGGGGTTCCTCCTCACCTTCTCCTTCCTTCTTCCTTTCTTTCTTTCTCCCTCTCTCTCTCTCTCTCTCTCTACACGCCACTCTCTCTCTCTCTTTCTCTCTAGGTCACGGCAACCACACACAAGAGCAATGGCTCTTCTCTCCTTTCATAACCCTTTTATCAAAAATCCTCCCATAAAGTCTCCCCTAACACAATAAGGTAAGTTTCCATTTCCCATTTATTTTCTCTTAATTCCTCTTTATTTTAAAAAGATATAAAGGAACAAAATGATCATGCCTATCCCCAAAATAATTATGGTCTTCAATTTTTGATTTTTATCATTTTAAGGAAATCCTTCCTTTCCCACTAGGTCACACGCCCAACACTCTTCTTCCCTTTTTTTTTTTTTTTATATATATAAATTAACCCAATAAAATCTAAAATAAGGAAGTATAAAATGTGTAGAAAAATCTACACATGTGCACCATGCTACCATGCACTAGCACACACTAAATCACTAGGGTGCATTACTATCTATCATGCACCTTAGTGCATTCCACCATAGCTCACATAATTACCTCATTTGGCACACTTAATTAAAATGTAACACTAATAGTAAAATAACATGTTACACAATTATTCACTTATTAAATTAATTAACCAAAACATTTCTAACAATTAAATAAAATAACAAACAATCAAATAAAACAAATAATCAACCAAATAAAATAGCAACACTTAAATAAAACAATTCATCACACTTTAAATCACAAAAATTTAAATAATCTTAAAAAAAAAAAATTTGGTGCACTACTGTGCATCACAAATATATCACCACTCACTCGTTGTATCAATCAAAATATACACAAATATTACATTTATACCCTCAATGGGCCAAAATTAAAAATTTTCCCGTAATAACCAAATGGGGCCCCCATGCATATTTAATTTACCTAAACATGAATTTCTAATCACATAATCATCAAATTCACATATTAACGTAATTAAATCAATAATTTCCTTTCCGGCACGCTAATCAAGGCCCTAAGCCATATTAGCAAATTTGGGACACTGCATTTGGTTAATTAAACTTCATGAGTTATAAATATAGGAGTGTGACCACATAAATTAAATGACAAGACACATTTAAATTAATTTCCCTAAGTTAAGAATTCAATTTGGTGAGTTAAGAGTAAAATTACCACTTGGTAATAATATTTGAAGTATATGATTAAGTTGGAAATTAGTAAGTTAATTAGGTTATTTAAGAAAAAATTGGGAATTAATTCAGGGTTAAGTGGGCGGCAGCCTAGGAGGGTATTATGGTCGTTTTACACATTTTAGAGTTAGTATAAATAATTAAAAAGTAAACAAATCTTTACTTTTAGAAAAATTTCTCTCAAAAATTCATTTTTCTCTCATTTTCTTTTCAGTTGGCCGAAACCCTCCATGGATATTCTCTAATTTTTTTTCAAAAATTTCTCAAAAATCTCTCTTAATTCTCATCTCTGAACACTATCTTACGCCCCTTTGTTGGTTTTAGAACTTAGAAGAAACTTCAATGGAAAAAGATTCAAGAGGTAATGTCCCAACCATTTGTTAGTTTGTTAGTTCTTTATTTTTTCCATTTCTTTATTTGTATCAAACTGATTATTGACTTTTTGGGGAGAGTAAAAATGAAGGTTTGAGGCTTGATCAAAGGCTAGAGGTATTAGAGACAACCCAAACCCTTTCAAAGGGTCCACAAGAGGCACGTATATGGTCATACTAAATGTATTTATGCTTAAATTTTGTATAATTTCCTTCCATGTGTGTTCTTATGTGTTTAAATTCATTATTGGTATTGTAATATTGTATAATTATTGGCTGATCATGCATGCATGAATGTTTGGATGAATGTTTAGAAGTGGAATCCAACATTCCATAGGTTTGACATTATTTTATATGAAAAATGTTTAAGTCTTGAATTCCAAGAGATCATACGAAAATTATACAAACTAGTTTCTATATTTTATTAGTTCCATTATGTAGTTTAGGAATAGTAGATGTTGATAGTGTACAAAGACATTCAAAAAGGTTTTGAAATGACCAAGTTATTTTTTTTACAATATTGTTGGGCATTTTGGAGAAATTGTTTTTAGAAACTGTACAAACAACCGACTTTGGACAGTGAGTTCCATAAGAAAATTAATGTATTTTTCGCAGATTTTTGGACTTAACACTGTTAATAATGGTAATAAAACTGGTAAAATTTAAAAGAAAAATATTAAAAGGGCTAGGAGATATAATTTTTTAAAGTTGGGTAAAAATTATGGATTTTCAAAGTAGCCCTCTGGACAGCCATGTTTGGGTACACTTTTCACTAAGTAAAAATTATCCAAGTGACCTAATTGGACCTAAGAATTATTCACATACCCTAATATGGACCTAAGAAATTTCAGACCTAAATAATGAACCAATTGTATTTTTCGATCTCTCAAAGTTTAAGAAAAATGTTAAAATTTCCCTAGGGAGTTTTAATAAAAAATCTTCGAAAATAGTTTTCACCAAGTAAAAATGATTATTTTTGTATAAAATTTGGCAAGGGACTTCTTTGAATAGCCAAGATTGATTCAGCAAAGTTTGGAAATTTTTAGAGTAATTGTTTCAATATATACTTTCTCTAAAGTTAGCAACTTAGAAACTAAAATAGACATTTTTCATACTTATTAGTTAAATGGGAGCTTTCTAAAAGATTAGATTTTCAATCTACTTTAGTCTTAATAATTATGGATTTAAGTTTAGCACACTAAATAATTATTACGGTTAATTTGGAGATTAGAAATTAATAATTTTATCAATTAGTGAATTTTGTTTATAGAAAGTAAAACGGTTCCAAAGCTGTAATTTTTAAGAAAATAGAATAAATTAAAATTTTAGAATAAAATTAACTTTCTCCTAATTTTTCTTAAAAGAAGACTAAATATTTATCACCATCTTTATAATTATATCATTGATTTACCTAAAAACTAGTGTGATGACATGACATGAATTATGTACACATGACAACCGAGAATTGCAGGATAGTTCATTATACAGACTTAGACAAAACTCCACTCTGCAGTCTACGACACACTGCTGACCAAGTTGGTCAATCTTTTACTTGACCAGGGTTGGTCTAATGGCGTGAGAAAAATGCTACCAGGCTAATCGATGTATACTCGACCAGGGCTAGTGGGATGTTGTGAAAATAATGCTCAGAGTATGTTAATGCATAGATATTTACTTGATATTTCTTATTTCAAATGTAAAATATATTACTTGCATATTATTTTATTATAGCTTGTTGCGCAAGTCATGTAAGGCCCAAGGCCCAATTATGTAAATTTCTAAGCCTATAAATAAAGAGCTTAGTGAATCATTATTTTCTAAGCGGTAATTCTCTAAGCTACAGACAAAAAGCTAGAAGCAGTCATTTGCATACTTTATACACAGAGTATTGTATCCTCTCAAACTTACGAAACCCAGTTGACTCTGGCTCATCTGATCATGGATTTGAGATTTTCTACAATAATAAGAGTATCTACAAGCAAAAAGCTAGAAGCTGTCATTCGCATACTTTATACACAGATTATTGTATCCTCTCAAACTTATGAAACTCAGTTGACTCTGGCTCATCTGATCGTGCGTTTGAGATTTTCTACAATAATAAGAGTATCTAAGTTGATGTAGGTCATTAACAATTTGGGGCCGAACCACTAGAAATATTGGTGTCATATATTGGTTTAATTCAGTTCTCATAATGGATATCGTAATATTGACTCAGTGTCATTGGCCAATTCGTGGGTCAACAATCATAATAAAATAAAATTAACTTAGTTTATCAGAGTTTACAATTTAATGATTTTACTAAAAAGTATAGATTCTTTGTAATTTATCAAAGAAAATGTAAAAATTGGTAAAGCTAAAGTGCTTCCAAGTTATATTTTTCTAGCTAGGTACGATAGAGGAAACAGAGTGGGAAATTTGCATAAAAGTCGACTTTTAAATAATTAGACCATTGCGAGAATTTTTCTGGGAACCTTAAGTGTCGTTTTTTGGCTTAGAAAGTGCGAGGACAATAATACCCTTAGTTGGTATTTAACTTATGACCTTAATGCCCATATTAGATTAATCTACTATAAATTTCATAATTACTCCAAGTATACTGTATGCTAGTTACAATATTGGCTAATGAGGCAGGACGTTCTGTGGGAGGATTGCCCGCACGCAGCAAGGACAACTGATAAGTTAGTCTGTGATTTACATTTTTACAACATGAATTAATTAGTGTATTGCTTGCTAGAAATAGGACTTCTACGCTAGTGGGAGAGGATTAATTTAATGACAACAACTAGGGGTTCTTACGCTCCACGTGAGAAGTTGTTTATTTGTGGTCTGGGTCGCACCTGTGACCTTTGAGAGAAGTATACTAGTTAAACATAGGAGTCCGAATGATCCTAGGGCTTTTTATGCTTCATTGTGATATGTTGTTTTGTCTGGTTCGCGACTGTGAGAATTAGCCAGCACATAAATATACAAGGTAAACTTAGGAGTTTGAATGATCCTATGGGTGCTTATGCTCCTTTGTGATATGTTGTTTAGTCCAATTTAATTCAATTACACTATTGATTATTTATCTGCCTAGCCACCGTGACATTTGGCTAGGAGGTAAGTGTAATGCCCCACGCCACTATGACTGCATCCTGGAATGATGACTTGCCCTACAAACCAACACATGTCTTTCTAGCGTACTTTGTCCTCACTTGCACGCTTCCTGGGAAACTGCCCAGGAGGTCACCCATCATGAGACTACTCCAGGTCAAACACGCTTAGCTTTGGAGTTCTTAAATGATGGGCTATCGAAAAGAAGATGCATCTTGTTGGCATAGGTAGTACCCATCAATCCATTTAAGCCATCTTCAACTGTGTAGTCTTATACCTAACAGTCTTAGAATCATAACACTTGACCTTCCCCAAGCGGTGTGTGATTGTACAGATTTTATCCGGTCTTTCCTCCTGCAGATCACGGGATTCTGACTGTCACAGTAAGTATACCAGATAAACCTAGGAGTCTCGATGAACCGGTGTGGATCCACCTACACCGTGTGTTAGTATGAATTCCCTAAATAATCTTTTTTTACCCTTGAGAGGGATTTATGATTTGGATACCAGTGCAGAGACTTGGGTCTCCACTGTGATTTGAAATATATACTAGGGGATACTTTTGGCAACTCCCGAGTTGGCTTCTAGGGTCAATTTCATTATTGTTTATTATTTATGTTTTTGCTCTGATCTGAATTTCTGTATGGTTTACATTTTGCTATTATGCTTAAGGAATTGTGATATCGCTAAGTGCTTAGGTGTTCTTAAATAGTTTGATTAGGGACAGAATTTATCCTAAACTCTAACTGTGGTAAGATATCTCCTGTGCGGACAATGACTTGGTCATTGGTTCCTGTTGTTTCTATTCTACTCTGTGTTGTCAGATTGATTTACTAAGCGTTATAGCTTACCAAGTTGTTCATGTTGTAGGTAAAGGCAAAGATAAGCTTGGACAGTGAGTGCCGGGGTCTGCTTGCAAAGATGTACATGTGGCCCGACCTCTGGGAAGTCTGCACTTTTGATGCACTTTTGAAAGATTATTTTTAATTATTCATAAACTATTTTGATTCACTGACTTTTAAGTATTAAATATAAATATCTTAGTATGTGCACACTATATATTTAAAAGTTTTTTTATATGGACTTTTGAGACCTTTTAAATTATGAAAATTATTTTATTTTTGCAAAATGAGTGTTAGTAATTTTTGGTCATTTGACAGACGATGCCCATTTATGTGATCTTTTGTTTAAGTGTGTAAAGCTTAGATATATGTTTTCAAGTGAACGTATAAAGTTAGCTTATAAGGGACTAATGACTAATGATAAGGTCATTTTTGTATTAATATTTGTTAAGTTTTTCTATGCTTGTTGGTGTTATGATAGCATTTTTTATAGTTTTAACTAAGTTTCGTGATTCTACAACATATTTTCTACGTTGTGTTTTATGATGATAAATCTGACATTTTGATGGCAAGTGTAGTTAAAATAAAGTTTTAGGAGTATTCAAAGCTTTTGGGATTGAAATATGGAAGTGGTGACAATGTGGAAGCTATCTAAGATCAAGAATTGAAGAAATTGGAGGTAGGCCGCGGCTCATAAAACTCAGGCCGCGGCACTTTAAATGGAATTACACTTTCAGAATTTTTTCATCCAGACAGGCCGCTGCGCATAAAACTCAGGCCGCTGCCTGAGGGACAGGTTTAGGCACAGATTTTGTTCTAGGCCGCAGCTCGCATTTTTCAGGCCGCGGCTTCCGACGTCATTTTCAGATTTTTTATTACTTTTTAATTAGAATTTAATTGAGACTATAAAGGATGATTAGGGTTAATTTGAGGGGGAATTTTTATTACGGTTTTAAGAGAAATAAAAAACTGAGAAAGGGCTGGAGAGAAGACTACAAGACTACATTACTTTTGTTCATCAATCTAGTTTCTTTTCTTCCCTTAATCTCTTTAATTTTAATTATAATTATGTTTGTGATTATGATTACAATTATGGAGTAGGTTCTTTTTAGGTTAAGGGTTAATTCAAAACCCAAGACATGAATTCTTAATTATTGATAATGAATATTGTTCTTTAATTTCTCTCAATATTAGATTGTTTCTATTTTTCCAATTGAATGTTATGAATCTTGTAATTTCTTGTTAGGTGGCCAACTAATTAAGGTTTTACATTGTTCAATTGTCATCTTAGAATTACTACTCACCTAATAGTTTAGGATTCTAAGTGTATGTGATAAATTACAATTGATAGTTATGTCAAAAAAATTGTTGATTGTGATGAAAAATAGAACTTAGGTTAAATGAATTATATGCTTCATTAATTTATTGCCTAGATTAACTTGTTTCCATAGGACTTAATGCTTTATCTAAGTTAAATAGATTGTATGCTTCATAGATTTATTGCTTAGATAAAAGAGTTAATTATTGAGCGCTTCACCTTGATTACTTATAATAGGGAGACTGGGATAATTGACTGCTTCAGCGTTATCTGCGGGGTTAATAGTTTAATTGAGAAATTGGAATAATATTTATTATTAGTGATTAGGAATGATTGTTGAGGGTGGAGATTAACCTTTAACTGTTTCTTAATATTGTATTATCAATATTTAATTGCTTCGAGTTTATGTTATTTAATTTTGAGTTAAAAATCAAAATCCCCTTTTAAGTTTTAGTGTTAATTCTTGAATAATAAAGTGAATGATAGTCCTCGTGGGTTCGACCTGTGCTTGCTATTATACTGAAATAATTGGAAGTATTGAAAGAAAAATCATTGTTAAATTTGTGTGGTACACGACAGCCATCAAGTAATAATAATAATAATAATAATAATAATAATAATAAAAACTAAGTTCCAACTTGCATTTCACAATGTGAATTTTCAATTATTACAATCTAAGAAAATTGTACGATGAAAAAGAGAAGAAAAACTAAAAATAAAAATAGATGAAGTGATTTAATTATCTATCTCATCTACATCAGATTACACATAGTGAGAATCATTAACCTATGCATGCTGGTCAACAACATTATCATCATTATTTCCTCCATTCTCATAAGCTCTCCATTTATCAACCACTCCAGCAAAAATGAAGCCAAGGAATCAAAAATCCATGTCTCTATGCTCAAGCCAAATCCATTAAACTTGATCGTAGAAACTTTGGATGTAGTTTTAATTGTCACTATTCACTATTGATTTGTTCGTGCTCACTTGTCTAATCCCCTTTATCAACAAAGTTAGTCTTCACCTTAGTGAGCTCTTCCTTAATTTTTACAAGTTTCAACTAGATCCTTGAAAGTTCCTCTAAAGCCTTATTGAGCTCACTCTTGGTCTAGACATGTTCCTCTATAGAATTAGAAAACAACTTTTCCACTTTAACCAATTTCGAGTTTTTCTATGACATCCTTTTTTCTAGCTCGGTGATCTTATCCTTTAATCTATTCTTAGATGTAGTGAGGTCTTCTATCTTTTGCTTAGCTTCGTGATGAACTTTGGAGTTTGAAGTAAGTTTCTCACCATTATTAAGTAGTAGAGGAGATAGATCTCTTTGAAAGACAAGAATGATGTCAAATAAGTCTAAAAAAGGGAAAGAATGTTTGGATCATAAAATAGTAAATGATGTAAGAACACAATATAAAAAGACAAGTCGAGACCTCGGTCAACTTCTCAAAAAAGAGTGAAAGATTTCAAGTACAGAAGGATGCAGTCAGTAGTTTCCACCGTTCATCACTAACACTTAAATCACAATAGACAAGAGGAAGGCTGAGTCATTCGAGAAGTTACGACAAAATATTTTTATGTCCTATGCTAAGCAGAGACTAGATTGTATCCTCATGGTGTGTTCAGGATGATTTAGTTGTTGGGAAAGTGAGTAGTCACCACCCTATTTTTACAACTCTAAATGGTAAGTACAATGTAAATATCAAAAGTAATAACACAAAAGAAGATGGAAAACTCAAAGAACAAAGTCAAAACTTCCTATCTTAGAGATACCAAAATTCTTAAAACAATGCTTGCCATGACGAGAACTGTTGTCCAAATTTTTTATTCCAAGCCTTTCCCTAGTGTCTTAAAGCTTCTACAATAATGAAATAGAATTGAGATTCAACAAACCTTGAAAATCATACAAGTCAAAAAAATTCTTGGTTATTTTCTAGGAGAGAAAGTGTGTTCTTGTAATGACCCACTAATCTAGACTAATTGGACCATTATCGAAACTATACATAAAAACTTACATTTTACGAAAATACCATAATTTATTGAGTAACTTGAAAATAAGAGTTATTTACAAAGAAACAGAATACTAAGAAGGATTTTGGGATCCCATTGTCTTTAAAACAAAATAAGATTTAAAATAAAAGACATTACATAATAATGCGGAAAATACATGTAAAACCATAAAAACATAAAAGGAGACTACATCCTCGAATCGATAACGCTCGGCCCCTTGACTCCATTCATCATCGATACACATCCTCCCAAGCATCACGAATCTTACCGCCTCTAAGCTTATTTTCCTGCACATAAACAGAAAGGAGTGAGCCTAATGCCCAGTGAGGAAAATCTAACACAAAGTCACATACATAATTTCATAAGAAAACATAAAGACTTAACATAATACATATAACATACACTTATTATAATGGCCATTATTACTTGGGGTCCCATAGACTAAACAAGCATATGCCCATGGGGTTAATGGGGTCCTACTAGCTAAGTAGGTCATATGCCCATAACCCATTTGGGGTCTTGTTAGTCATATGGGTCATATGCCCAAGCCTACATACACATATACATATCATAACACTTTTAATAACATAAACATATAGATAACATAAGCACATAACATATTAATTCTAGCCTATTTTCTTTACCAAAGTTACCGGGATAAAATGGACTGAGTTAGGACTTTTGGAACACTCCTAAAACCACAATGAACAAGGGTGAGTCTAAAGAAAGGAGATGAAATGAAAGAGAATAGGAAGACTAAACCATTAAACGAAAATATGCTTACCACCACTTAAGTGCTTAAGAACTTGGATTCCCTAACCAAAAATAAGAATAAGGTTAGGGGACTGAGTAGAAGGTTTTGAGAAAAGAAATAACATAGAATACAGAAAGGACTAGAGTTTTGGGTTTACCTCAAAGATTGCAAGATCAATCTAACATCCACCGAAATACTATAGCACTCACTTACTTCCCAAGTGTTTGATAAGCTTATGATGTTTAAGCTTATAGTTTTTCCCCAAACCAAGTGTTTACACTCTCTCACTCACTTAACACTAGCAGCCTCTGAACTTAGAGCAAATGGTGAATAATGGCTGGGTACTAGGTCCTATTTATAGAGTTTGGGAATGAAAATATCTTGATTTTACTTGAATAAAAATAATGGCTTTTTAGGTGAAAATCATTTGAATAATCGTTCAGCAGAGGCTGAAGACTCGTTCAGAAGATGCTGGACTGTTGAAGGAGTTTGAATGGCTGAAGGGAAAAGAATTCAAATGTATTTGAATTCATGCTGGTGGAGGCGATATATCGCCCCCTATAGGCGATATATCGCCTGGACCTTTGTTCCCGAGGCGACCGTGCATCGATTCGTGTTTTCCGTATCTACGTGCTGCGACATATCGCCCCCTATAGCTGCGATATATCGGCATACGCTGAATATTTAAACACGAATTTACACATTTTTAGCTGAGTTTGAATGGAGTAAACAGCCTTGACTAAGCCCTCAACGTGCTCAAAGCTGCTCACTGACCCTATACATTCAAACTTTTACCCTTATTTAATTTAATCCTCAAAAATATTAAATCCTTAATTACCATTCAAAACATGTGCTTAAAATCCTATTGGTTGATGTCTAAACCTTATAATATAATAATATATTCCTTAATATCAGACACATTAATCAAACCTTAGGTTATACTTAATATTCTTAAACTATAGGTTAAACTTAGAAAATCTATAAGTACTACTATGAGTGTCCAAATAACTCCCGGTCTGAACCAAAAATCCAAAGTAACAATGATAACACTAAACATACTATAATACTACTAAACAATTAGCTAAGTAAAGTTCTTGGACTCTACAGTTCTTGAGAGCTAGAGAGAGAGAGAGGTTAAAGAGATAATTGACAGGTGGGATCAATACCTCTCAGCTCTAATAAGCTCCTTTTACAGTGTAAGTACTGTCATTAATTCTAACCAATAGGATTAGACCTTTTAGATTTTAAATTAGGAGCCAAAAAATGTATTTTCCATGTCGTGAATGCGATATGTTGTCTGTTTTATGAAAACATGTCACTGGTGACAAGTGCATATGCCCTCGCAGCAGGTGACATCGCTTGTTGCTTTTTTTGTGTTACATGTGTTTTATGCATGGGATAGGCAACATGTCACCTTGTGACCTGTGACAGCTCAATTTGCTCTTGAAATTTTTTGGCATGCTTAGATACCTCATTCTATAAGTTTAGACCTAAAAATGTAATTTTGAAATGCATACAACTCAAACTAAAATTTCACACCTCCATTATGTGAAATCGTTAATGATTTTGCACCACCTTGTGTAAACCCATTTATGCTTTTTGTTTAACCAATCCTAACATTCCCCCACTTGGTAAAATACAAACCTTAATCTTTAACTCAACCGTACTGGTGCATAAAGTAAAGTATTTTTCGATTAAAACTTTACCTGAGTGATAACATTACAAGGCTTTATCGAAATCAGGTTGCTTACAATCTCAAACCAAATATTGTTAGTGATAAAACTGATAATATCCACTTGACCACTCTTTTTCCCACTTTGCACGCTCAACACATTTAATGGCCTTGTGCTCATTTATTCTTGAACTTTTTGGGGAAAAACTCTAACTTCCATTAGAGGCAGCACCACCTCTAAGTTCACATTGGTGAAGTTCTTACAACATATTTCTCACCTTTAGAGATGCTTGCTTACACAACCAAAGTTCATTTAAAGCGATAAGCTTAACCCTCAAGTCCAGTTGCAACGAACACTACCATCTCTAGATGGGACTCAATAATATGTTAGTGTTGAAACTATCCACTTAATAATGACTTGTTCTTACCCATTGAACTCTACACTTGATGTTCATAGGATTTGAGTTGAGTTCCCATCATTGGTGAATACATATATCTAGGAGTTTCAGTCTGATCCCCTTACATGTAGAACTAACCAAACCTCTTGTAAGAAGTTTTGTGTACAGATCCTCTAAGATCTCACTAGTTCTAATATATGAGATTGATATGATTCCCTCTTGAGTCTATTATCTCACATAGTCATGTCTTAGACTCATTTGTCTAGACTTTCCATTATAAACCTTAACTAAAGTGGCTTGATTATCACAATTTATCAAGATCGTCGATACATCAACCGCGGTCAGTGGTATACCTAGCATAAGATCTCTAAGCAACTTGGCCTTTTTATCAGATGTTGCTTAAGCTATAAACTCAGCTTCCATGGTTGAGTGAGAAATACATGTTTGTTTCTTAGAACCCTAAGAAACTGCATCACCGCCAAGTGTAAACACTCAACTCATGGTGGAGAGATTGTCTCCCATACTCGATATCTAACTTGCATTGGAATATCCTTCTAGTATCTTTGGAAATGTAGAGTAATGAAGGCTAAGTTCCTTGGTTCCTTTAGGATACCCAAGAACTCCCTCAAAATCCTTCCAATGCTTGATACTTTAGTTACTAGTAAACCTACTAGGTTTACAAATCACATATGTTATATTCACTCTAGTACAATAAGCAGCGTACATTAGACTACCTATTGCACTTGCATATTCTAATTGAGCTTAGTTAAAATGGTATCTACCTCCCCAAGGTCGTATATTTGAGAGGTAGAAGAAATGAAAATCTTTGTTCTTATGATACCTTTCATGTCATTGCTCAAAATCAATATATCATCGACATAGAGACGCACTAAGATGACATAGTCAACACAAGTCTTAGAATATAAGAACTTGTTAGTATTTTTGTGTCTAAATCCATTTGAAACATTGAATTCATAAAACTTGTCATGCCATTTTGTTGGTGCTTATTTTAAACAATATATGGGTTTAAATAGTCTACAAATTTTTTGTTTAGTTTCGCTTAGAACAAAACATTTCGGTTGTTCCATGTAAACCTCTTCATTGAGATTTCCATATAGAAATATTATTTTGGTATCTATTTGATGAACGTAGAATGTATGTATTGATGATAAGGTAAAGAATAATATAATAGAAGTAGTCCTAGCTACCGGTGCAGATGTGTCAAATTAATCTATTTATTATGTTTGTCTAAGCCTTTCGACTACTCATCTAGCCTTAAAGGTTTTTATAGTGCCATTGGGGTTATATTTCTTTCAAAATACCCACTTGCACCCAAGTGATTTTGAACCTTGTGGATGGTAAAACAATTCCAAGTGTGATTTAACGTAATTGAATCTATTTTGGTATGCAAAAAGTTGAGTCTCTTGAAGATATATCTTCCTCATAAGTTTTGAGATCATCCTTAACTTGAAAAACCATAGGAAACTTCCATGTGACATCTTCAAGTTTTTCCTCTACTAGGTAGAGTGTTTCTACTTGAGAGAATTTCTCACTGGATCCCAATTGTTTGAGCATTTCGGTTATTCTAGGCAATATAGGTTGCTCTTCAAACCTTGATGGTGTCTTCTCTTGAAATTCTTTAAGTAGAATAGATTCTTGAGGGTTGTTGTCACTATGAAACATATTCTCAAAACTCTACATCTATTTATTCAATTATTATATTTGATTCCAATTCCAATTATCTATAGGCTTCGCTATTTGAGGCATAGCCCAAAATTACACACTATGTATCCCTTGGACCCAATTTGGTTCTTTAAGGATTCGTGCTTTTACAATAAGCAATGCAGCCCCACACTTTAAGATGACCTAAATTAGGTTTTTTTTCTTCCCATATCTCATATGGTGATATTAATTTGTTTTTTCTATAAGGGAATACGATTTAAAATATGACACATGAACTACAAGTCTTTACCCCCATAATGAAAAATGAATTTTTCATGTACTAACATAACATTAACCATTTCTAGATAAGTTATAATATCTATTTCCATTATACCATTTTTTTGGGACGTATAAGATGTTGTACATTCATATATTACTCTATCCTCTTCACAAAATACATTGAACACATTTGTAAAATACTCACAACCCCTATCACTTCTAAGTACTTTATCTTTATATCTAATTAATTTTCATCTTCAACGTTGTATATGTAAAATCCTATTTTAGCTAACCTTTTTAATAAATATATTTTATTCTTTAAAGGGTATTTTTCAAAATTGTATATTGGGTAATTAAGTGTGATTGTATCTCATTTTGGTAAACAATCAATTCCTTATTGAGTACATTTTTATATATAGTGAAGTTTCCTTGCTTATTTATGGCAACCTTGTCCATAATGAGTATGTGTATTAAAGAATTATTCTTTGTATTTTATATTTGAATTATACTTGTGCCCAAAGGAAGGAAATTTCAAAATGAACTTGGTTGGGTTTTAAGACCACGTTCGTCCATTTCTTGATGCTACATAATGGTTGTTTGTCACATCTGGAAATTCCTGCAGTAAGTGAAAAGGGAAGTTATATTTGAGTAACTTCCCGATTTGGTCTGATTTACGCCATTAATGAAATTGGCTTGTTTAGGGATTTTTAAACTATATAAATACCAGACCTAAGCTGCAGAAATTCTCAACTCTTCACCATTTTAATGATTTATGCTTTTTAAATGTTATTTTATTTGTAAAGAGTAGTTCTTGTTATACTATCTCTTTGTTTGTTTCTGCTTTGGGTTGTTTATTCTTGAACAAGTCATAAAACTTGTGAACGTGACATACAAGTCTTCAGGAGAAGATTTCCATAAGTCTTACTTCAGGATGAAGTAAGCACTCATCAAGATCAGAAGGGATTCCGTGCTCCTAGTGATTGTGAAAAATAGATTATTAAAGTGGAGTACTTCAAGGTTGCGACAAAGTTTTAGAGGGAGTCTTAAACTTGTATAAGTCAATTGCTTTTTATATTATTGAGAATTTACTAATTGACTTTATCTCTGGGAGTGGCCTTGTGGACTAGGTTTTCCGAACCACGTAAAAAACTTCTTGTTAGTTGTCGCGGTGCTAATGCATTTTTAGGGTACATTTGTTTAATGTTTTGGTGAGTTTTCTTGGGAGGTGTGGGGGATGATTCCGCTATCTCGTTTAGTGGAATCTGAGGTTCTGAGTGCTAGGGAAAAGTCTTGAGGTCCATTATCACAATTAGTTCTTGATAAACATATCGTTTATGTTGTGTCTAGGGTTTTTTGTAAGGCTCGAGGAAAAAGCATCGTGCTCGGGGTCACTTCGCTATTCACGTAAGACACAAGGTATGAAAACCGACACTTGCACTGAGTGTAGGGCATGGAACATGATTATTTAACATGATTATGACTATTCCTTGAAACTGTATAAAGTTAAGTGTTTTCTCTGCTTACGCATCTGTTGGTATAGTTGTTTATGATTGATAGGTTGGGGGGTCGTTATCGGCGATATACACACTTAATGTAGGTCATGATGGCAGGGCTAGTATAAGGATGCGGTATGCATCTGTTCAGTGTGAGTCTGATGCGGTATACATGTTAAAGAATAACTGTGAATCTTATTGTGGTTGTAAGGCATGCCTTAGATTATATTGTCTATGTGGATATCAGTTTTACTTGTTTGGGTTTTCCTGCTGAGCATTGGCTCACCGGTGCTTTGTGGTTCAGGTGAGGGTAAAGGAAAGTTGGAATAGCCATGAGTTGGAGAGTTGTAGGGGCGGTGTGTACATACTCAGCCTATTTGTCCGCCATGGTCGATTTTGCCGCTTAGGTCGCGTAGTTTTGTAATTTTGTTGTAAATGTATTTTGATTTAAAACCTTTGAGATTCCTTGTACAAATTCAAACCTTTTTAATATAAAGTTTAACTTCATTGACCAAAATTTTAATACCTAAACTGTTGTTTAACCTTAATTACACTTTTAACTAAAAATGACTGGCTTAGCGAGTTAAGCACTATTTTTATCAAACGGTATAACGGTCCTAGATTACTATGACGTTACAAATTTCATGATTGACAAATATGTGGAGTGCCAATGAGTAAATTATGCTACAGAACCATGAGGGACTGCTATGACTACGGAGTTATGAGAAAAAATTTTAGATCATGGCATTTGGGTTTAAGATTTAATAGAAAACTTTTAGTTTGAGTTGGATTTTAGATTTTTATGACTATTTTGCTTGGTCTTATGTTTCAACTATAAGACAGCAAGAAGAGGAACTTATGCAAATAACGTTGCAGCAGGCAGTACCAGTACGTGAAGCACGAGAAGTGCAGCAGCCACCTACGTCGTTGGCAGTCTACTGTGAAGTTGTAGACAAGCTGGAGCCACTATGTGAAAGGTTCCAAAAGCAACATGCTCCAGAATTTGAGGGAAGTACTGACCCAATCATAGCTGAGGAGTGGATGAGTAGGATAAGGTCGATCCTAGACTTTATGTGGGTTATGAGTAATGAAAAGGTGGCCTGTGCTACCCATATGCTGAGGAAGGATGCCAGGATATGGTGGGAAGTGGTGGAGCAGACCAGAGATGTCACTAGGATGACATTGGATGAATTTTGAGCGACAATCAACAAGGAGTAATATAACGATGTTGAGCATGCATCAAAGGTGGACGAGTTCATTGGACTGGTGCAAGGAAATCTAACAGTGGAAGAATATGTTGCAAAATTTGATTGACTCATTAAGAAAAACTGAAAGGTTGGAGGATGAGATCTGGAAAGGCAGAGCTTCCAAAAGGGATGCCAATTAGAATGCTTCCAACAACACCAATGACTAGAAATGGAAGTTTAGTGAAAGGTCAAGGTCATCTGGCGAAGATAAAATAGCTAAGGATGACAAAGGTAACAAAAATGGAGAAGTGGGAAAAGTCATCCAGTGTGCCCCAAGTGCATCAAATGACATTCAGGAGAGTGTCATGCTAAATCATGCTACCAGTCTGGAAATGAGGGCCACATTGAGAGGAATTCCCCACAGCTTGGGAAGAATACTCCAAAGAAAGAACCAAAGAAGATTGATAACTTGGTTCCTGGACGATTTTATGCTCTTACTTTGGCATAGCCAGAGGCAAGTACTTCTGTTGTCATAGGTCAAATCTTTGCCACTGGAATTTATTGTTATGTGTTAGTAGACTCTAGTGCCACTAGTTCTTATGTTGTTGGTAGAATAGTGGAAAAGTTTAATAGACCATGTGAATTATATGTTGTAGGATTTGGGACCATGTTACCAACTGGGGAGGGGGTAATATCTAGAAGAATGATAAGGGTCTTGCCTTTGTTGGTAGATGGCAGGGAATTATTTGTATACCTGTTTGAGCTTAGGATGGCGGACTTTGACGAGATATTTGGAATGGATTGTTTAGCAAAGTATGGCTCACCAATTGACTATAAGAGGAAGGTGGTAAAGTTCATGGGGATAACTGCTGGAATCAGAATCTAAATCATCACAACAGTGAAGGCGAGAGAGATGATATAGGATGGATGTATGGGGTTTTTGGTGATTGTAGTTGACATAACTAAGGTCGCGCTCAAAGGCCAGAGGAAACAAGAGTGATAAGAGAATTCTTGGACGTGTTCCCTAAGGATTTACCAAGAAAATCCTCAACACACAAGGACATGTGCAGACACGTAGGATATTGTGGACAAAATTTAGACTCTTGATGTACTCAACACATGAGATTAAGAATGTTTTTGAGAAGATAGAGGCTTTGAGAGAGTATCGTAGTTTTTTAGTTTTTCTTAAAAGCCGATAACTTGTATCACTTCTTTTTACAATATATAGCTTAAACTTTGTAAGCCTAAAATTATTCTAACAAAATTAGACTCATTCAAAACTAATTTGGTTTTCAAAAATTTTAAATTACCTTGTAAATATTTTAATCAAATGAAAATAATTATTTGTTATTTGAATTGAACAAAGTGGGTTGTGCCATGTGTCACACACCAGTCATTGTGCAAGCATAGTGTCTGGGTGTGTAGCACACATGTGCCTCCCCAATTTTTTCTTATATACTTATTCAATTAATAAGACAATATATTTATTCATTATCTATCATCTTAATTTTTTTGTACTCATAAAAGATCATACTCTCATTAATGAATATGAAATTTTCTTATATTTATAATTATTTAACAGTAATTCAAACATTCAATTATAAAGAAAATATACTTATGTTTAATTTAAATTTTTTTTTTTTATAGTTACATGCTTTTAGGGCGCCAACCCTAACAGTGTCCTAATTAACTCTTCTTGTTGGGTTTGGCTCATGGGTACTCTATATGCAGATAAAGACAAGGAAAAGTATGTCTAACTATAAGTTGGAGCGCTGCAGTGGCAACATATTTAGAATACTTTGACCTTAGGGGTCGAGCTTCAAGTTTTTGTAACGGATTTTGATGAGATTTTATGAAAGATACTTCTTTTAAGTATATAGGTTTTCTAGTTAAATGATTTTGTTTTTACTCAGCAATCTGGAATTCGCTTTTATTTTCAAATAAGGAATTATGTTCATTTTCTTTAAAAAATATAAAAATTCATTTATTCATTAATTATTTTCACTTAAATTCACACATGTCGCACTTTGTGTAATCAGAGTAATAGAGTTCTAGGTTTACTTATGTTTATTTGCTTAAGAGTAAAGAAGAAGCATTTAATGCATTTAAAGTATACTGAAATTTCATTTTTTTAATATTACCAGCTGAATTTAACAAAAAATTAAATCAATGGAGAATAGTTTAATAATTCTTTGATCAGATAGATATTCCTATGAATCAAGATAGATTGTATACAAACAAAAAGTAAATAAAGTAAAAGTAACATGATACAAGAAGTTTCTGAAAACCTAGTCTACAAGGCCACGCCCAGAGATATAATAAATTAGTAAAGTCTCAAGAATACAAAAAGCAATTGACTTATAATAGTTTAGACTCCCTCTAAAACTTTGTCGCATCCTTGAAGTAATCCACTTTAATAATTTGATTTTGACATTCACCAAGAGTATGAAATCACTTCTGATCTTGATGAGTGCTTACTTCATCTCCAAGTAAAACTTATGGAAATCTTCCCCCGAAGACTTGTATGTCACGTTCACAAGCTTTATGACCTGTTCAAGAATAAACATCACAAAGCACAAACAAACAAAGAGATGGGACAACAAGGACTACTCTTTACAAAAAAAATCACTCTTCAAAAGCATAAAGCGTTACAAATGGTGAAGAGGGGAGAATGGCTGCGTCATAGATCTGGTATTTATAGAGTTTAAGAACCCCAAAGCAAGCCAATTTCGTTAGTGGCCTAAATCAGACCAAATCAGGAAGTTACACAAACAAGCATACTAACAAAGAAAAAGATTTGTTAACTTTTTGAAAAAGTTTAACAAGACATACCACACAACTCCCTCTAAAAATAGGGTCCAGAGTTGCACACACAAAAAAACATAAAAATAAATACCATGCGAAAGAAATCGACCCTAAAAATGCATTAGCACCCTGGGAGTTACTACATATGCTTAGTTAGTTGAGAAGGCCCTTACTGTTGAGGGTCATATGATAGGATTTGGCGCGAGAGGACCGCGAGATGTGATGCCAAGAGGAGGGTACTTCCATTTACTGGTCTGGTAGGGACGGAGGCCCTAGTGAACAAAACAAGAAGACCCTTGACAATTCTACTACTTCTGGCCATGACAGGAGGGGTCAGTTTACTCAGGGTGACTGCCAGAGTGGCAATGTACCCTAAAGATGTTATTTGGTATGCGCCAGGTGTAGGAGACACCATGTGGGAGATTTCCATGCCAAGGTATGCTTCCTTTGCGGGTAGTGGGAAATTTTCTGAGGGATTGCCCACAACAGAAGAGAGACGAATAGAAGAAAGGCGATAGTTTGATGCCAGTACGAGTGTTCATGCTGACCTAGCGAGAGCATGAGGCTAGTCCCTCGGTAGTGACAGGTAAGATTTCTAGCACTGGCTCTACTTAACCTGTATTTATTGATTCTGTTGCAACACATTCGTTTGTTTCTAGTAGAGTGGTTGATAGACTTTATAGGCATTGTGATTTCTATGTTGTGGGGTTTGGGACCATGTTGCCTACTAGGGAATTAGTAGTTCTAGGAGGTGGATTAGGTCCTTGCAAGTAGAGGTGGATAATAGAGAGTTGTTAGTAGACTTTATTGGGCTAGCTATGGAGGATTTTAATCTGATTCTGGGCATGGATTGGTTAGCCAAGTATGGGGTAACCATAGTTTTGTTAGAGAAGGTAGGTGACCTTCAAGCCTGAGGGAGAGGACCTATTTGTGTTTGTGGGCTCTGTGAACGGGCATCGTATTCCTATGATCTTAGAACTGAAGGCTAGGGATGTATTGCAAGGGGGTTGCATAGGATTCTTAGCGAGTGTAGTTGATACCACCAGGGAGGTGCCAGTTAGGTCGGCAGAGACCAAATTTGTCTGTGAGGTTTTGGATGTATTCCCAGAGGACCTACCGGGGTCACCACCGCATGGGAGAGATTGAAATTGTTATAGAGTTGGCATCGGGGACAAAACAATTATCCAGAGCACCATACAGAAGGGCCACAGAAGAGTTGAAAGAGGTTAAGGTACAATAACAAGAGTTATTGGATTTGGAATTCATTAGACTCAAGAAATGTGAATTCTCGTTATTGGAAATACATATACATGATCTTCTTTATTTTCATGTAATTTATATATTAAACAAATTAATATTAGAAAACCTAGAACATGTTTCTATAATTGAATTAAATAGAGACAATGATAAGATCACTTACATTATATGCAACGGAATGAATAAGTCTTTCCTTTAGCTTCCCTAACCCTTGTATCCTTTCTATTGCAGGGTATCACCAAGAAACTAAACCGATCTTCAACTTTCTTTACAGCATTCCACAGTATCCTTACAATCACCTAGACTACAGTGGACAATTCTCAACACATAAGATAGATACAGAGAGAGAACAAGAGAAGAGAATATTGACAATTAGAAATGGACTTTTGTTGTAGAGAGAGTCTAAAACCCTAAAGCATTAAAACTAGATCTTCTGATCATTTGTTTTCAACTCTCACTTAGCATTCATTTTAAAGGCTCAATTAGGTAACTTATTTATTTAAAAGAATCAATAAAATAATAGGGAATATCAGCCATTAGATCGAAATTATCATGGGCTTTAGGCCCGTGAAATTTTCCATTAAATTATAAGCTCGTTGGACTTAAAATCAAGGCTCATATAATTTTTTATTGATTAATTATTTAAATCATTTATCAAATTAATTATTTATATTTTGAAATTTGATTTAAACTTATTTATTAATTTAACACAAAGTTTCTTAATTAATAAATCTGCCCTGAAATCTCTTTTCTTCTCTAAATTACATAACTCTGTAAATTATCCAAAATTGACCTAGTTAACTTTAATAATTCTAACTAATAATTAAATCAATTAATTGAGACTGTCTAGATGATTTTATCCAAGATATTGTGGGGATCATGGACCAATGAAATCAAGCTCCAGTAAGTTATCATAATTTTAACAAATAAATTTACTAACTTATTCATTCCACTTAACTCCATTAAAGACTCAGAATTGCACTATTGAATTCATAGAACACTCTATAAGAAATATAGATACGTTATTAGTTATCCATTGTAACAACCATAGTTATCACTCAATCCTCTACAGACGGTCTACAATGAGATGAGACTAAAACATTGTTTTAGCCCTCATTGTATTTTATCCTTAAAACACTTAGTTCATTTTAAATGATATTTCAGTAAACTAATATTAATTACTGATATAAAATTTCCATCATTTAACACCTCGAACCAAACTAAATGGAAACCATCGTTTCACTTCTTCATCAGAAGCTATAGATGTTCATTTCTATGATTAACACTCCCAATCAATTATGCTATCGAGTTCCGAAGATGTAAGTATGGGCTAGTCCGTAGGGTAAGCTGGTAACAAACAAGTCAAAGAACTCAAATAATACAATCAATTAGAATACTAACCACTCAGAATTTAGATTGAATTGACCTATGGTCAACTATAAGATATGACTAGAATAGATAATAACGGTATGTTTACTTATCGTATCCACTGTCAATATCGGTCAAGTCCGATGTAACAAACACATCCGATCTTATCTACTTTTCTAATGTTTTGGAAAGAACATAACACTACAATGTGTAAGTAGATTATATCGTAGACTGGCAAGTAAGTGCTAATCCTATGCACTGACTATTCTTAGGACAAACTTATTTTTTAACTTATAATCATATTTATATTCCACTGTGATTACGTTACTATAAATATTATTTGCTATATGCTCAGGATTTAATTGAAGTTTATATTAAACAAATAATAATGAAAATAAAACATGTGTGCAAAGTGATTGACTACGTCAAAAATGATTTCTTTTCTTTTATTTTATTGATAATAAAATGAAATTAGAAAGAAATTCGGTTTTAATTAGGGCATAAAACCCCAAAAACTCCACTTTTACTAATTGAAACAAATGCCTTGATTCTATAATCCATTTTCATTAATATGCTTATCAAATGTAGCTTCTGGTAGTGTCTTTGTAAATGGATCCGTAAGATTGTCTTTAGATGCAATCTTCATATCCTTCACATCTCCCCTGGCCCCATATTCTTGAATTATGTGATACTTCCTTTCTATATGCTTACTCCTCTTGTGAATTCGAGGTTCTTTCGAGTTTTCTATCGCTCCTGTGTTGTCACAAAACAACACAAGCAGTTTATCCATATCTAGAAAACACCAAGATCTGAATAAAACTTATTTAGCCAGACTATTTCCTTAGCGTCTTCGGATGCAGCTATGTACTCAGCCTCCCTGGTGGAATCTGAGGTCACAGACTGCTTTACTCTTCTCGATATCACTGCTCTACCCCTATGAGTAAGCACCATTGCAGAAGTAGACTTCTTATAATCGAGATTAGTCTGAAAATATGAATCGGAGTACCCTACATGGTTCAAAACACCACCCTTGTACATTAACATATAATTCCTCGTCCGCCTTAAATACTTTCAGAATATGTGTAGCGCACCAAATTTTCTTTTATTTATTAAATTTTGTTCTTTATTTAATTTAATTGTTAAGTGATGTGAATTATTTTATTTATTTGATTAAATTAATTGTTAGAATTGTTTGGTAGAATTTTAAGAATTTAATTGTTAATTTTTTATTTATTTTTATTTTGTGAATAAAATTAGTTTTGATTTAATGCACCAAGGTGCATGGTAGGTAGTGATGCTCCCTAGTGATTGAGTGTGTGCATGTGCATTTTTTCATGGTGCACTTGAATGGAATTTTCTACACACTCTTATTTTTCTTTTATTAGAAACGTTTTTAGTTAATTAAAATGAAAGAATAATAAATAAATAAATAAAATAAGAAGAGGAAATAGCTTGGGTGTGTGGAGCATAGTGGGAAAGAGAGTAATTATATTCGTATTTTAATTGGCAATTAAATTGAAGACAATAGTATAAAGGGTATGGGAGGTTGTCATCTTTATTTCCTACCAATTAAGAGAAAATCAAATTAAATAAAAATTAAAAGAAAATAAACACAATGAGGAAACTTACCAATTTTTCTATTAGGCTATTATGGGCTAGGTTAGAATAAAGAGGGAAGAAAAGAAGGGAAGAGCATTATGCTCCTTGGGCTGGCGTGCAAGAGAGAAGAGAGAGAGAGGGAGAGCACGAGAACTAGAGAAAGAAAGAAGGAGAAGAGAATAGGAGGATTTTAATGGTCTAGGGTAAGTGTTCTTAAGTTTATGGTTTGATGTAGTGTCTCAAATTTTACTTAGCTAGATAGTAGTAGTAATTAGTATTAGTTTGTAGTATGTTAGTTTCCGTGGATTTTGGTTCAAGCTGGGACTTAGTTAGAAACGCATAGCAACAGTTATGGATTTTATAAGTTTAGCCTATAGTTTAGAAATATTATTTATAACATAAGGTTTGATTAATATTGCTGGTTCTAGAAATATTATAATTATAACCTAAGGTTTAGATAGAATTAATAAGAGCACGACACTTGTCATAGTTATGTTTATTAAGGATTTAAGTATTTTTGATGAATAGTTTAAATAAAAGAAAGATCTTGAAGCTCTAGAATTTTCCAGAAACTGTTAGGATCACGTTTATACATAGACAAAGCTGTTTTATCAATTCAAAATATGCTGAAAAAGTACAAATACTTGTTTGATATATCAATGTATGTCGATATATCGCAGCGATAGGGGTTGATATATCGCCTACGGAAGATACATAAAACACGTCAACTTCGCACGAACGATCGCACGGGGCACGAGAAAATGGTCTAGGCGATATATTGCCCAGGGTAGGTGATATATCACCCCTGGTGCATCATTTTTGAATCTTGAGGATTTTTAAATTTAAAAACAAGCCTTAACCACTTGGACCTGCCTTTGAACGATTTTGACCGAGTTTTGGGCATCAGTTGAATGAAAATTAAAATATTTTTCATTTTATATTCATTTATTTATTCAAATTAAAAGGGGTTAATTTCACTCCTTGAACTCTATAAATAGGACCTAGTACTCAACCATGTTCTTCATTCTTCAAGTAGTCTTCAAAGCCTCCAAGTTGCTAAGGTTACTATAGAGAGAAACACTTAGGTTTTGGGTTAAAAGCTTTATCAATCTAAACTTTTCTAAACACTTGGGAAGTGACATATAGTGAGATCTCGGTATCGAGGTTTAGATTAATTCATAAGATCATTCAAGGTATTTTTATCCTTAAGTTCAGATCTTCATGGTTCTTTAGTTTTCTTTTATTTTCTTTCAGATCCTAACTCTTGTTTATGATTCCTGGTTAGGTGCTTAAGTTTCTTGAAACTTAAGGTTCTTCTGGTAAGTTTCTTCTTGATGGTTTAGTTCTCTTTTCATCTTCATTCTTCAGAAATACTCATGGTTTTGATGTTGGATTTTAGGAGTGTTTCAATCCCGTTCTTATTCTCAAATATCCCGATTTTTGGCAAGGAAAATCATATCGTAGATTGGCAAGTCAGCGTAAATCCGGTGCACTGACTAATCATAGGACTAACTTATTTTGAACATATAATCATACTTATATTCCACTGTGATTACATCACTATAAATAAGATTAGCTATATGCTCGGGATTTAATAGAAGTTTATATTAAAAAAATTATCATGAAAATAAAACATGTGAGCAAAGTGATTGACCAAGTCAAAAAATGATTTATATTCTTTTATTGATAATAAAATGAGATTACAAAGAATTTGAGTTTTAATTAGGGCATAAAACCCCCAAAACCCCATACTCAGTTCACCCAAGGTCGACCAAGAAGACTCACGACCTTAAGGCATTGTATTGGTATGCCAGGAAGTGAAAGAAAAACATCTGTGGCCTGTAGGCTTATTGCAATTGGTTAGTATTCCAGAATGGAAGTGGAAAGACATAACCATGGACTTCGTGATAGGACTACCACGAACAAATAAGCAGCATGACTCGTCTTGGGTAGTAGTATATAGACTAACCACGTCAGCTCACTTCCTGCCTATCAAGACTACGTACACAGTAGAACAGTATGCATACATCTATGATCGAGAAATAGTACGACTGCATGGAATCCCTAAGACCATAGTATCTGATAGAGGATCGGTGTTTACATAAGGATTTTGGGGAAGTTTGCAGCAAGCTATGGGTACCAAGTTAAGTCTTAGTATGGCATTTCATCCTCAGTCCGAGCCTACCATACAAATTTTAGAGGATATGTTGCGCGCTTGTGTACTTGACTTCGGAGGATCATGGAGTAAGTATTTGCCACTGATAGAGTTCTCCTACAATAATAGCTAATAGTCAACGATCGGGATGGCACCCTATGAGTTACTTTATGGAATTAGGTGTCTATCATCGTTACATTGGGACGAGGTAGGAGAAAGGAAACTTCTTGGACCCGAAGTTGTTAGAGAGGCCCAGGATGCAGTAGCGCTGATTAGAAAGCGTATGCTCGCTGCTAGGAGTCGACATAAAAGTTATGTGAATGCCAAGCAGCGTGATGTGGAATTCAAAGTGGGAGATCAAGTCTTCTTAAAGATATCTCCAATGAAAGGTATGAAGCAACTTGGGAAGAAAGGCAAGATTAGTCCCTGGTTTATAGGTCCTTTTGAGATATTTGACAAGGTGGGATCAATTGCATATAGATTAGCCCTACCGCCATCTCTAGCAGATAGTCATAATGTATTTCACATCTCGATGCTGCATAGATATGTGTCAGACCCATCTAATGTCCTTGAGTATGATACGATTGCACTCCAGAAAGACTTGAGTTACGAGGAACGACCGGTTAGCATCCTAGATAGAGGGATGAATGAATTATAGTCTAAGAGTATTCCAATAGTCAAGGTCCTATGGAGTAATAGTTCTTAATGGGAGGCAACATGGGAGTTGGAGGGAGACATGTTAGCACGGTATCCAGAATTGTTTGGTAAGTAAATTTCGGGGACGAAATTCTTTTAAGTAGGGGAAAATTGTAGTGTCCCAGATTTTACAAAGCTAGATAGTAGTAGTAGTTAGTATTAGTTTGTAGTATGTTAGTTTTCGTGGATATTGGTTCAAGACGGGACTTAGTTGGAAACTCATAGCAACAGTTATGGATTTTATAAGTTTAGCCTATAGTTTAGAAATATTAATTGTAACATAAGGTTTGATTAATTGTAACATAAGGTTTGATTAATATTGTTGGTTCTAGAAATATTATTAATTATAACCTAAGGTTTAGATAGAATTAATAAGAGTATGACACTTGTCATAATTATGTTTATTAAGGATTTAAGTATTTTTGATGAATAGTTTAAATAAAAGAAAGATCTAGAAGATCTAGAACCTTCCAAAAACTGTCAGGATCACGTTTAGACTTAGTCAAAGCAGTTTTATCAATTCAAAATATGCTGAAAAAGTACAAATACATGTTTGATATATCAACGTATGCTGATATATCGCCTATGGAAGATATGGAAAATACGTCGACTTCGCACGAATGATCGACCGGGGATCGGGAAAATTGTCTAGGCGATATATTGCCCCTGGTGCATCATTTTTGAATCTTGAGGATTTTTAAATTTAAAAACGAGCCTTAACCAGTTGGACCTGATTTTGAACGATTTTGACCGAGTTCTGGGCATCTGTTGAACGAAAATTAAAATATTTTTCATTTTATATTCATTTATTTATTCAAATTAAAAGGGGTTAATTTCACTCCTTGAACTCTATAAATAGGACCTAGTACTCAACCATTTTCTTCATTCTTCAAGCAGTCTATTGAGCCTCCAAGTTGCTAAGGTTACTATAGAGAGAAACAATTGGGTTTTGGGTTAAAAGCTTTATCAATCTAAGGTTTTCTAAACACTTGGGAAGTGACATATAGTGAGATTTCCGTAACGAGGTTTAGATCAATTCATAAGATCATTCAAGGTATTTTTATCCTTAAGTTCAGATCTTCATGGTTCTTTAGTTTTCTTTTATTTTCTTTCTGATCCTAGCTCTTGTTTATGATTCTTGATTAGGTGCTTAAGTTTCTTGAAACTTAAGGTTCCTTTCGGTAAGTTTCTTCTTGATGGTTTAGTTCTCTTTTCATCTTCATTCATTAGAAATACTCATGGTTTTGTTGATAGTTTTTAGGAGTGTTTCAATCTCGTTCTTGTTCTCAAATATCCTGGTTTTTGAAGGAAAATAGGAAATATTATATGTGCTTATATGTTTATGTTATGATATGCTTTATGCTATAATATGTATCTGTCTAAATATGTTTGATAGTCCTTGGGCATATGACTTGTTTAGATAACAAGCCCCAAGAATATGTTTTATAGTCTCTTGGGCATATGACTTGCTTAGATAGCAAGCCCCAAGAATTTTTATCATTTTCATGGTTTAGATTTATGATTTAACCTACCTCGATTAGTAGACAGAGGACCTAGATGGTTTTATCACATGCCATGTTAATAAGTTAATGGCCATTAATATCGTAGTCCTATAGTTTATATGTTTTTATAGTCATATGTTTTATAGTATATGCTTTATGATATAGTCTTAAGTTTTATGTATATGACATATATGTTTTGGTAGATTTTCCTTGCTGGGTATTAGGCTCATTCCTTTATTTTTAGCTTGATGCAGGAAAATGAATAAGGAAGGCCGAAAGATTCATGGCAGCTTGGCGTGTGTGTTGAGGATGAACGGATTGAATGGACTGCGTGAACGATGGAAGATGACGTTATTTTTAAGTCTTTTGAATTATGTTTCTTTTGTAATTTCGCACATAGTTTTTTTTAAACAATTAATTTTAGTTTATTGTTTATGTTTTTATGTATTAAATAATGGGTACCCATACCGTCTTTTATATTTCATAGTTTACTTTGTATTTTTCACAATATTTATTTTGGGGTTTTAAATAAAGTTATGTTATTTCTTATGTATGTTTCCCAAAATAGTAGCTATGTCTAGTAGTTTTAATGGTCCAAGGTCTTAGAAATTTTTGGGTCATTACATTTGAATCCTCTAAAATATATCTTTATTTTCTTGATGCTAAGAACTCCCTCTTTCTCTTTGTTTTGATTTTTGAAATCCTTAGGAGAGTTTGATCAAAGGTGGTGGCCATTGTTTTGGTCCTTGAATTCTAGCAAGAGAGGTAATGGGTAAACCCCTTTTAGGTCTTATGGTTTTGTTGTTCTTATCTTTTGTTTCTTGTTATTTGACAATATTGTTTGAGAATGATGATATATTGTTTTGTTCTCCTTTCATTGATGGTTGTTTATTAGTTTTTATTTTTGTATGATTGCCTATAAGGGTTTCGACCAAGCATGTGTAGGGGGTTCTATCATATTTTTTCATGTGGAATGTTGGATTCATGCTTTAGGGTTCTTGTTTTCTCATGAACTTTGAAAATCACACCTTTGGTTTAGAGAGATGATTATATATTATTTTAAAATCATGATGAGTTTAAATAATGAATCTTGTTGTTTGTTCTTGATGTAGGCCTAATGATTTCGTTCTTATAAAGCATGAGAATCTTGTGATATATTTTGTTGATTGAATCCTAGGTGTGTTTCGGCCTAGGGGTATGTTTAGGGTTGTGATATTTTTTTTCATGATCTTGTAAGATGCAAAAAGAAAACATGAGATGATGATGAGGGATTTGGCTAAAAGGGTGTAATTCATGATGGGTTGTTTGACTTTTGTGTCACCCATGCATATTAGGACACATGCTAGGGTTTGTGATTTATTTGTATAGATTTAAAAATGTACGGTTATTGTGTAGATTTTGTGAAGCATGATGTAAAAGATGAATTATTGATTTGTTAAGCTTGCTGATTTTGGTGTTAAATGGTCTAGAATATGATGAAAATAATGATTTTCCATGGTTAAATGATTTTGCAAATGCTATGATGTTTTTAAGAAATTAAAGGAAATTTTAATATACATTAAAAATTTATTTTTTTTACTCAAGTGAATACCTACATATATTTTTTTATATTTTTAGAGAAAATATGAGATTTTAATTTCCAGATGGTGATTTTTGAGAGTATATTTTGTTGAATTTTTAGTAAAAATATTGGAAAGTCTTTTAATTAAAAGGAAATCTGTGTGTTTGTGAAATAATATAACACCTAAACTATGTAAATATTAAAAATGTTATTTTAAAAGTAACCATGAGTGTTCATTTTAATAGATATGATTTTCTTTATTTTAATTAAGAAAAAAATGTTGAAATTAATTCACTTGTGATTTTTAAATAAATTAAATGGTAGCTGAAAGTTTAGTTAATAAGTTAAAATTAATTATTTGATTATCACATATGAATATATACTACTTAAAATTTATTCTTAAAATAATACAAGCAAATATATTTTTCTCATACCTAATTTTTTTTTTCTCACATCAATCACATCATTTTGTAATTTTATTAATTTAAATAAAATTGTTATTTTCAAAGGAAACATGATAATTATAAACATTTTAAATAATTGCAATCCTTTATTATTTCTATGTAAATTAAAAATAATAAATGGACTTAATTATATTTTTAAATGGCTAGATAAATTATTTTTATCAAATAAAAATAATGTTTTAAGTGGTTTAATCAACTTAGTGATTTTAAAGAGATAAATAATGGTAAGAAAGTATGTTGCTAAATCCTTGTTTTGAAAATGAGAGAAATAAGCGGGGAGGAATTATCGTTTTTAACGTCACTTTTTAACAACGTTTCCACAAATGCATGTTACATGCAAATGGACTTTTATGTTAAAAAATATGTCTAATATTCCACCATATGATTTTTACTTAAAAAACATGCATGTAATATAGGTACAATTTGCATTATTCTTTTGGTGATTTTATGCGTAATTGTGCCTGTTAAGAAAATATGTGTAGTTTTCAGCATGTGTGCATGGCCCATGCACACATGGGGTATATGAGTTGGGCACAAGAAAGTCTTATGTGATGCTAAAGAATGCTATTTGATTATGGTTATAGGCTCATTGTGAAGTTTGTCTGTTTTGCTTTGCTTGGACCTGAGGTAAGGAAGTTAGATAGAATGTTGTTTGTTTATGCTATGCACGGTAAGAATGGCTTGTATGAATATAAATGATATATATGATGATGTACCATGTATAAAATGCTATTTTTATATGATATGGTGATTGTAAAAAGTTCATGTAGCCTTCCTTGGCTGTGATATGACTGGATTGCATGTATTTCTGTATGTTGTATGATATGTAATGGTTGTTAGAATGTTCAACGTGACACAACAAAGGGGTTACTAAGGATATGAAGACGTAACCCAAGTTACTAAGGATATTAAGACGTAACTCATAGGGCAGACACGCCGAGGTTATTCAAGGACCAGAGTCTCATGTTTACCTCAAGATATGACATGGAAAAGATACAGGGCCATGTTAACAAAGACATGATGATGATGCTTATGATGATAATGATGTTTATGATGACGATGCATGATAATGAAGTTAAGTAGGATTTGTAACGATGTATGATTGTGAATATGTTTTGTTGTGTTTACTTGTGTATCTTTTGTACTTCCTTACTGGGCTTTTAACTCACCCACTTACTTTCCCTTCCAGGTAACAAATAGAATTTCTCGTTGGCACACGTGGTGATGTGGGGAGTTCCGACGTCAGGGTGTGTATGGCGTGGGGTATCCTATGGGCGAGCAAACGATCATCTTAACGTCAATTTCTAAAGAACAATGTTATGTTTATTTTTAACTTTTCAGAACTTATCAGTGGGACTTGAACTTTAATTATTATTAAAATGTTGCATGAAAACTATTATTTTTATTTTAAACTATTGGGCCCAACTTGCATATTTTTGCAAGGCCCCTCTGGGATTTTTTCTTATGATAAGTGCCTATCCTTCTATAAGTTTATGAGCATGTAAGAGTTTTACAAAGTACTAGAGTAGGGCGTTTTACAAAATACTTAACTGTTATTCAATGTTCTAGTCATGGGTTTGACTAATACATGCTCACTACTCCCACTACATAGCAGATATGTGGTCTAGTACAAAACATAGCATACATTTGTCATCCAACTGCAGATGTGTAAGGAAATTTTCTCCTTGCATCTTCTTTATCATGAGTCTGGGAGGACTGCTTCTTTGAAAGATGAATTTCATGGCGGGACAGTAGACGTCCTTTTTTGGAATTTGTCATTGAATAATGTTCAAGCACTTTATCAATGTAAGCTGCTTGAGATAGAGCTAAGAGTTTTTTCTTTCTATCCCTAATGATTTGGATACCTAGAATATATCTCGCTTCGTCCAAATCCTTCATCTGGAATTGAGTGCTCAACCAATTCTTCAGATATGATAATTTTTTAATCCAATGAGTAAGAACTCATCTACATAACGAACCAGAAATACCACTAATTATTTTCGTTCAGTTGGTAAACACAAGGCCCATCAATATTTTGTTCAAAGCCATAGATTTTAATTATTTCATCAAACCTAAGGTTTCAGGAACGAGAAGCATGCTTAAGTCCATAAATGGACCTATTTAACTTGCAAACTTTTCCTTCTTGTCTAGCAGCTTTAAATCCTTCTGGTTGATCCATATAAATGACTTCGTCAAGCTTCCCATTAAGAAAATTTGTCTTGACATCCATTTTCTAGATCTCATAGATAAGAGCGGCTGGAATGGATAGGAGGATGGGAATAGACATGAGCATGGCTACCAGACTAAAAGTTTCCTCATAGTCCACACATTCTCTTCTGGTATAACCCTTTGGCACTAATCAAGCTTTATAAATTTCGATGTTTCCATCAACACCTCGTTTCTTCTGGTAGATCCACTTGCACCCAATTGCCCTAAAGTCACTAGGTGCTTCCACAAGATCTCAGATGAAATTTTAGTAAATGGACTCCATTTTCTGTTTCATGGCTTCGAGCCATAGTTACTTTTCAGGGCTAGCCACTGCCTATTTGAAAGACAACATATCTTCATCACTAGTATCACCAACAACCATATTGGTTTCACCATCCGAACCATAGCGAATTGGCTATCTAGAAACCCTCCCACTACGACGAGGCTCCGTGACTGTTTGCTCCGGAACAATGGTATTTTTTCATTTAAATTGACTTGCGTCGGTTGGACATGAAGAGTGGGAATTTCCTCATCAACTTACGTTGATGACGATGGAACATTGGTTGGAGTCAATTCTTGAACCATCTCCTCTGAAACTTCTTTGTTTCACGGTTTAAAGTTTTGGACATAGTCATTTTCCAGAAAAGACGCATTCGTAGAAGTAAATACTTTCTTTTCTCAATGACTATATTAAACTCCACCCCGTGTTCCTTTAGGATAGCCAACAAACATGCAAACTTTGGTTCGTGGTTCCAGCTTTCCTTCCTTTCTCCTCAGAACGTGGGCATGACACCCCCAAATTCTATAATGATGTAAACTAGTTTCACAACCATTCGAGCGTTCTAATGGTGTTTTTGGGATTGATTTGGATGATACGACATTTAGAATGTCGTTTGCAGTTTCAATTTCATGTCCTCGGAATGAATTTGGCATAGTTGAGTAACTAAGATTGCATCTAACCAACTCCAATAACATTTTGTTCCAGCATTCCGCTACACTATTTTGTTGCGGAGTACCCGAGTCAGAAGTGACGAAATACTCAAAACCATTTCATGCATGTACATTCCATGGTCCACGAACATCTAAATGAAAAAGTCTAAGTGGTTCTTTTGCCCTATCAACCTTTGTAGAGAATGGATTCAGTTTGCCTTCAAGAATGGATTCACAGTCAGGTAATTCACTTAAGGTAAGTTCCCTCAAATACCCATCCTTTGTAAGTCTTTGAATTCTACCATATGTTGGAAAACCATTCAGAGCATGCAGCGAAAACTTTGCATGGTGGGCCCATTGTTTTTTGTTTATGAAGAACAACACAACAATAAAAAAATTTCATTAATAATATAAAATATTTAAGTTTATTATCTTAATCTCGATCCTCCCATAACAATATGAGATTAAGATCATGTAGATAAACTTTGAAATTTTCTAATATTCACTTAATATTATCATATAATATCGGACATCATATATATATAATAATTCAATTCAAATATTTATTTCATTTAAAACATTTCTCAAATACAATTGCTTTAAGGACATTATTCCCAACAATCTCCCACTTTCCCTAAAGCAAATTGAGGAATCTCTTTTAATATATCAATCATATTCTCCTGACCGATTTTGTCTAACAAAGTCTTGTAAGAAACTATTTTGAAGTTATCTTCAAGATTATTACATAAATTATGTAAAAGTGTCTTGTATTCAATGATACTTCATTTCATGTGCTTTACCCTCTCATGATTTTTAGTTCTTCTAGAATAGTTGTCTCTCCGTTGCTTTCGCAATGAGATGCTAGTTGTTTATTCTAGTCTGAAAGCCTTTCCTGATTTTCAAAGAACTTAACTAATAGACTTTTTAACTGTTCGTAGCTATTATATATCGACTTTTGTGGTGAAACATATAAATTTTAAATGTCTAATACATTTCCAAATTAATGTGTTTCCTCCACAGTCTGATATCAATCATTGAAGATTTAATATCAGATCATCCATTGGGATTTTATGTCTCTGCCTAAATGGACATACATATAATCTCTATTTTATTTACGATACTCAAAACTAAGTCCTTATAATTATTCAATGACTCAATCCATAATGGATTGATAACTGTCGACTATTCCCACCGTTTAAAAAATGTCAATTCGAAAATATAACATTCGATAAATTAAACAGTCTATCACTGAGTTGTAGGAATAACTATCTCGTATCCACTTTTCTAGAACAAGAATAAATGGACATTTATTATTTAGATAATACATCCTTCTTACTGGGAAGGCAAAAATTCTTTCTTGGATTTTGTAAACTAAATTATTTAAGCTTCTTATCTATATAAGTTGCTTGAGATGGAGCCTAAGGATTGTTCTTTCAATCTCTATAGAATTGAATGTACAGAACATTCTTAGATTTTCTAAATCTAATATTTAGAAATGTTCAGCTAACCATTTCTTTTTAATTGACGATTTCTTTACATCCTTCCTAATGATTAGAGCGATATCAATATCAAGAATATGAATCACAACATAATCTTTCTAGTCGAGATCTTCAAATGATTTTTTCATGTCAGTCATTCCAGTAAAGACTACTTAGACATTCATTTAAGTGAATCCCATAATCCATGCATAAAGTAATGGACAAGAGTATGTAAATAGATTCAAGTTTGGTTACAGTAGAAGACATTTATTCAAGTAATAAATTCTTCTTTCTGTTCATAGCCTTTGGCATTTAACCTAACTTTGAAAATTTTGTACTTTCCTCTATTGTCATCTTCATCTTGAATATCTTGTTTCAAATTGAAATTCAATGAACTTTAGTTGGATGTTCCAGAATCCAGATATCATAGAATTCTAAATTCCATTTCTTGATTCCTGGTGTTTCAACCATTGTTTTCTGTAAAAACATTTTCATTTCATATACTAGTATGTGAATGAAGTATAGTTAGATTTTGTTACACACAATTTAACTATCTTTACATTTGTACTGGAGTAGTTACTAACTAACACTCCCACTACAACTAGGCTTTACAGAATTTGTGATATTATTTGGTTTTATCATTGTTAATTATGAGTAACTTGCTTATTTGACTTGTAGTCATTATTTCTATTACAATTCAACTAGAAAATATAGTGATTATAATAATCAAGCTTCATTAAAGTAGCATTTAAAGAGATACAAATTCTTTTGTAATCTTTTATGATTATGAAGCTGCTTCACTATATGAATTCATGAAAAAATTTCAGTTTATTCACATAATCACTTGTGAAACCCAACTTCAAAGTCTTTAATGTTGAACAATCATCATGTACAGAGTATAACAAGTGTTAAAATTATAGAAATAATAAATATGATAATGACTACTCATTATCTATGTAATCTTATCAAATCTGATTATATTCCATTTCCAATATACTTGTAACGTCCCGCGTTTCGGGTACCTTTAAAGGACTCGGGTCGAGATTGTTTTCCCCGAGTTAAAAATATTATTTTAAATAATATTATATTCATTTGGAATTTATGTCCATGAGTTATTTCTTGCTACATTATGAATTTTGTGATTAAAAGTCAAGATAAGACTTTCAGTCTTAGACCGACACAAAACCCCTAATCGGGTAAAAATCTTGGAAAATAAAATGAAGAACTAGGGAAAATATATTTTGGGCATAAAATACATTCATAAAAATTAAAGTTTGGTAAAAAATAATAAACCTAAGAGAAAATGGAAATTTTAGGGCATTTTATGATAAATGCATAATTATACAGAATTGAGGAATTTTAGTCCATGAATAGACCTTAGGTTAAATTTTATTGTGTGATTAATTAAATTAAATGTGAGAGACATTTAATTTAATTATTGTGTATTAAGTTTTATTTTAGAAAAAAAAGATATAATAACTTTATAAGAGTGAAAAAGATGATAGAAAAGTGATTAAGCTTTAATCACATTTGATTGATGTTAATGACACAAAGTGACATAAAGTAAAAAACACTCAAGTGTTTTAGAAACTTTAGAGTTGTCTAAGCTCTTCCAACCTCCACGAATCAAACCCCCCCCCCCCCCCCCCCCCCCCCCCCCCCTCCCTCATAAATCACTCTCATCTTGTTAAAAAAGTCTCTCTCAAGTTTTCTCTCCATTTCCAACCATCAAGAACACTAGGAAAGCTTGGAAGCCTAAGCTTTGGTCTAGGAAGAGTTTCCCTAAAGTAAAGTTTCAAATACTTGACTTTTGTAAAAAATTTAACCATAGATCTTTCAATAACTAAATATATATGTTGTTGGGGGAGTTGGTTAAGGTTTTGAAAGAGTTTTGAAGGATCCAAAGCTAGTAGAAACATCCAAACCTTAAGCAAGCACAACAAGAGGTAAAAAGTTTACTTTTTATGGTTGTTATTGTATGGTTTTTATTTTTTTAATAATTATTTTGTATATAAGGCTATGGTAGTTGCTTTATAATTTTTATGATGCTTGTGTGTTGATTTTTGAAAATAGGAACCAAAATCCCTAAGGGTGTTGTTAAAAACCCTAAAACAAAAATACAAGTTTTGAGTTGTGACTTCCAAGAGGTCAAGCATCCGCTGTATATTGATTTTGTAAAATTTAATTGTACTGTAATATTTTTGAGATGGAGTACATAAAATTTAACTTTTTAAACACTCAAACATGTTTAGAAATGAGTGAGTTATGCTATTTCAAAGCTTAGGTAAAAAACTGTTATTTCGTATTCTTAATTTTGGGACCAAGTTTTGACAGCCACTGTATAGGTCAAATGAACCCAGTTTTTTCTAAACATTTGTGGACATATTCTTGACATAACCTAGTATTCCACTGTAAAAGTTTGTAACAAAATATTGAATGGTGTGAAAGTTATTAAGTGCCAAAGTTTGCAAAAAATAAGTACTTGAAAATAAGGTCATTTTTGCCTCATTGTTGGAAAATATTTTCACCAATAAAAAATGCTCCTTTTGACCTAATATTTTACAAAGACCTAAATGGTATACCAAAAATGGAATTGGGAAATTTTGGTAACAATTGAGTACGTAAATTTCATGTTATGGCCTAACATAGTATGTAGTTAAAAATATGAAAAAATTGGGTTTTCACACCTAGTGTAAAAATGAGATTTTGGAACTTAAGGTAAAAAGTAAAATTTTGCTTATTTCAAGATAAAAACTTGGTAAGTCTTGAAAACATATTTTGATCTAAAATACCACTTGGAGATTAGTGATAATTATTTTTAGTAAAGAATTTTATTATTTCTAAAATATAAAAGATTTGATTTATGAATAAGTTAATAAATTAAAAGAGGGTATAAAACCCTATATTTTGAGAAAATAATTAAGTAAATTATTTTTCTAGTAAGTAAACTTGATTAATTGACTTCGAAAAATTAACTAATCAAGATAAGAAATTTTTAACGATTTTCCTAATTAAGTTAAAATTATGCTAATTCCTTAAACCGGTTTTTAGAGATTAAAAACTTAAGAAAAATAAAAGGAAAATTGAGAGATTATTTTCTTCAAAAATAATTAAGGAATTTAATTTGTATTCTCTGGATATAATACCGGCTAAAATCTTCCATATAATTAACGGACTTGTGAATGTACGGGTTAATAGCAATACTTTTAAAGAATAAGATTAACATAGAAGTCTCTATAAACCCGTGTAACTTCAATTACACTCTTGAATAGTATCAATACCCTAGGTAACCTGATGGTTACCCTTGTGAGGGATTTACTCTTGGATAAGTAGCAATGCCCCAGGCAACACGATAGTTACCCTTGATGGGGATATTTCTTGGCTAGATCTTAGTGTTGAGACTCAGTTCTCTCTTACAGATTATCATTTATGCTGGAGGGCGTGCTACGCCTGAATTGTTGGAAATTTTCGAGCGTTGGTCTCGAATTATATTGTTATATATTATATCTGCCTGCTCTGGGATTTTCTGAGTCCAGGGATTTATAGGTTTATATGAAATAGTTGTGATATATTATATTTTCTTGCTTTGGGGTTTTTCTGAGTGCAAGAATTTATCTGTTTATAGGAAATAGTTTGCCATTGGTTATTAGGCATGACCATAAGTTTTCCAGGACGCTTTTGGTTTCTTGAAATTGATTGCGTAGGGTTCGGATGGATCCAGAACCCTAATTTTAGTGAACTATTGTTATCTGTGGACAGTAACTTGGTTAGTGACCACCTGTCTTCTCTGCATGCTTTTGTTTTTAAAGTTGAACTTACTAATCGTTTTTGCTTACCTAGTTGTTTCCTGTTGTAGGTAAGAACAAGGGCAAGGCAGAACTGTGAGCGCTGAAGTCTACCTTGCGAATGTACATGTGGATCGACCTTTTTGGGAAGCCATTTTGTTTCGGAAATGTTGTGTTATTTTCATAAACTAAGCTCATTTTACTATTCATAAAATATGTTTGTATTAAATGTTAAGTATGGCCATGCAACATTTAAAAAAAAAAATTATACAGATATTTGAGATATTTTGTTAAATGAAAACATTTATATTTTCGCATTATCGAGTCTTGAAAATCTTGGACATTACAGTTGGCATCAAAGCTCGAGTTGAGCTGGTTCTATAGACAACCCACATGTACATTTCACAAAGATAGATCAGCACTCACTGTAAGTACTATCTTTCATATATGTTTCCTTTGCTTTCTTTTATTTACCTTAATTCTATAAATTGTAGGTTATGGTTGATATACTTGAGATAGGTGACCTTGTGATAGGAAACCTACCCATGATCCCTATGCTTAGGATTGATTACTATAGAATCTTAACGATGAGAATCTGTGACACTTCGAGTACGATCAACAACATTGGCGTGTCATTCGGCAATGGATTCATTACATGACAGAATTCCTTGATAGAGCTAACATACCCGAGTGACGGAGAGTGCGATATGCTACCACTTATTTCAGAGGCCTAGCACAAATATGGTTTCGTCATAGGCATTAGTGGCTGGATCGCGACACATGGGATGACTTCCGTATGCAGATCGAGCTACCGTTTGGACCATGGATTGGCCTATCTCCGTGGTTGATAGCATACATCGAGGCAAAGGAGGATCTCGAGAAGCTGGACGAGGATACCAACATAAAGCTGGATATCCTTATGGATAGCCTAGATTAGGTTATGCTGTGAGAGTCTTGTTGATACATTTTGTAATGACCTTGCAAAACTACTATTGTAGGACTTTGGTGTAGTTGTAGTAGGTAGATGTAGAAACCCGACGTGTAGTTAGGGTTCTCTTTTTGGATTTATCATCTTGCTAACTAAAATCCTATGGCATGATCATTTTGTATTGCTAGGTTATATCCCTAAATATTATGACTATCTGTTTTGAGTCGAATCATTATGGTTCTTCTTTCTTGTTTATGAGAAAAACTGGTATGCTCATTTATTGCTAGGTTAGTATTCTTCCCTACTATACATTGTGCTATAAAGACTTGCGATGGTGCCTAACACTCGTGCCAGGGAGGTTGGGCTGTTAATCAACCAGACCCAACCGAGAGAGAGCGGTCGTTGACCAAGATGCAGGTCATGGCCAAGGAAGAGGAAGGGGTTGAGGTCGAGGACAAAGAGTACAACTGAAACCAAATCTGGCAAGTCTGATAGAGGATCTTTAACTTTGTGGCGGCTGCCGAAAGGGAAAAGGTAATCAGCGTTGGTATTAACTTCTCGTCCTTATGCGCTTAGAAGATATTTTTTATTTTAAATCAAACAAAAATTACAAGAACAAGAGCTCAGCTAAAGCTCAGAATGCGCTTGTCGCTAGAGCTCCAACCCAAGCTACTAGAATTCGCGAGATAGCAGAGTAGATGAATAATATACAAAGGCTAGTGGAGACACAGAGAGCCCAAATTGAAATAAGGCAAAAGAGACAGGAGGACTCTGATGCCCTCCAAGATGAAAGGACCCAATAATGCTTAGAACAATGAAATACCACCGGAAAACAATGAAGAATAGAACCTTGGCTCGCAAGTTGTCGTTGAGCAACCAGTACAACCAGTAAAAGCACTAAGATCTGCCTGAGCGAAACCTATATCAGAAAGGTTCGACAACCAGAATCTACCTATATTCGAGGGGAGCATTGACCCATCAGTGGAAGAGGAATGGATTAGTATCTTCGAAAGGATCTCGACTTCATTGGAACTACAGAGAGAGAGAAGGTAGTTTGTGCAACCTATATGCTGAGAAAAGATGCCCGCATCTGGTGGGACGCAGCCAAGAAAGGGCATAATGTTGTCGAGATGGATTGGGAAAACTTCTGCACATTGTTCAATGGGAAGCACTTCAGTAAGGCAGTTATCGAGCACAACGTGAATGAGTTCACTAATCTGAAGCGAGGAACGTCGAGCATGCAAGACTACATTCAAAAATTTGACAAATTGTCTAGTTTCGCAAAGAACTAGGTGAATACTCAAGAAAATAAAACTTGGAGCTTTATGAAAGGCCTACGCAAAGACATTGCCTGGTGTATAGACACTGGTAGAACAGGCCCGGAGACGTATGTCGAAGCTGTGGAACAGGCTCTTCGCCAAGAGTCGTGGGTCGTATTAGACAAGCCAGAACCACAGAAGAACGTTGACAGGAGGTACACTCCCAACAACCTCGGACAGTTTCAGGCCAATCAAAATAGCCCAAGGGGAAAGTTCAACACGAGGTTCGGCCAGACATTAAACGTCTCTAAGCAACTTTCTACGACAATCTATATGTGTGCATGTATCCATATACAAGACAATAATAGTTTCATGTTGCAGCCATACAATATAAGTTAACTTACTTGGAGTCCTTAGCACTCAGCAGGTTTTCACCCTCCAACGTTCAGTCCAGTTAAGCTTAGCCAATACTGTAGTTATCCATACAGTATACTCGGATTAATTATGGCACATAATTCATTAATAATATTTTGGGCAGTTTGGTCATTTTCAAAATCATTTGTAAAGATTTATGATCCTTATTTGGTTTTAAACCCATTAAGGAAATTCATACAAAAATATTTGAGACTACACTTTAAGTCTCGGGGAGACCTATCCTAAGGTCTGGATACCTAGGCTTGAGTATCACAATGGTATATTCCCCCAATGCGCTATAAAACTTATTCTTTCAGGGTATCGTTATTAACCCGCACTTTCAAGAAGTCGGTTAAAATATGCAAGATTTTAGTCGGTATTATATCTAGAAAATACTAACACTACTACAAAAATGGGATTTCCCGACAGTTTTTAACTGTTGCTATTGAGCAACGACGACAGTAGAATAACTGTCGTATTTGCCTATGCCGGCATAGGGTAGCTACGCCGACAGTTATTAGGTGTCGTCGTTGCTGGCTACGTCGACAGTTATTAGGTGTCGCCGTTGCTGGCTACGCCGACAGTTATTAGATGTCGCCGTTGCTGGCAACGCCGACAGTTATTAGGTGTCGCCGTTGCTGGCTACGCTGACAGTTATTATGTGTCGTTGTTGCTGGCAACACCGACAGTTAATAGGTGTCGCCGTTGCTGGCAACGCCGACAGTTATTATGTGTCCCCGTTGCTGGCAATGCCGACAGTTATTATGTGTCGTGATTGACTGTCTATGGTGACAGTTTTTAACTGTCTCAAAATTTCCACAATAGAGGACATTGCAAATATGTTGTCAATGCCCCTGATTTCAAAATCAACAAAACAATTGCAGTAAAAGAATGCACATCAAAAATTAAATTCAATTAACATTGGTAATATTAACTTTACATTTGATTAGTTCTAATACTTTCTAAATAAAAGAAATACATAATTCCAAAAATGTTTGACATAAAATGAATGTTTAGCACAGTATGCACCTCAAAAAGCGAAATTAACTACCTATAATTTGTTAGATTGATTCTGTATTTGATTAGTTCTAACAATTTCTAATAAAAGAAATACAAAGTTGAAAAAATGACTAAATCCCCTCACATAGGTACTAAGCATGCATGCCATCATTTAGCGAGTTGCGGTAAAATATATTTTGCCCACTCTTCTTGACCTTCATTAAGTTCAGCGTCAGTATATAGTAAATCTGAATTGAACTGCAAATAATTTAAATTATAAGTTACATGTCAAATATATATGAAATTAAAATATAACTTTATTAAAGTTAAAAAGTAAACACATTTAATTACTACATTATTCGATAGATATGCTCTGGTTCTTTGTTGTGAAATGAGATCCCTAACATACTTCATGCAATAGATACCGCACTCTGTGGTTTTTGGTTGTTGTCGACACTGTTAACATAGACAAATGTAAAAGTATATTACATATACTTGTTAGCATACTTATAATTTAAATCTTATGTTTTATAAAGTTGAATGTTACTTACTTTTGGACTATAATACTTTAGACTTACAACTCCTTTTCCTTTTTCCGTATCATATAGCGTGAAAGCGCTATACATAATAAAAGTATTTTAATTAGCAAACAAGTTTTATTAAAAAGATAATATACTTTAAGGAATAAAACTTATATAAACTTACAGCATAACTATATTTTTAATCTCAATGCGTAATTGAAGGCTAATGGGATCCAAGAATGCCACTAAATGTGAGTGAGGTTGAAATAGCAATAACATCCAATGTTCACTAGAAAACAAACAATCAAATATTTAGAAGATTACTATATGAACTTAAAATTTCAAAACTCAATATAAACTTACTTGTTATTCCAGGGACAAATAAGGAACTGCTTCTCGCCCATTTGAATATTGGAGGAACAACCTTCTGGAACTTTCACATTGGCCAATTAGAATGTGAATAATTTTAAAAAGAATATATCTCTGAATATGTTTAAACAATTAGAATCCAAATTAATAAGTTTTAACCATTAAAACATACCTGAGATGATCTATTTGAACTTTAGATTGCTTTCTGAAGCAAAAATCTGAGATCAAGAGTTTTATCCAAAGAGCCTTTCAAAAACATGAAATAAAATAAATAAAAGTAATAAGTTTATGCTTAAATCCTTGTTTTGAAGAATTATGTTGTTTGTGTTGATGATCGTTTCAGGAATCTTGCACAGTTTTTCAAGTATAACTTTGACTTTCTTATTTGTTCCAAGAATCTCTCCAAGCTCCTGTCTCCTAACTGATTCATCAACTCGTGCAATATCAATAGCAAAGATTTTGCGGGCACGCTTATGATCACTGTCTGTCACATCCATGCAACCCTCATACCTATAAAACAGAAGATGGCAAGTATTTAAGTATAAAACCATGGTGTCAGTGTATCCTACACATGAGTAGAAAAGATATCAGTATAAATTGTCACAGGTGTTAGTCCAGTACACATGAAATTTTAATACAATTATTGAGCATTTTTTCTCAACTCTGTTCCCTCCCTTCATATGTGTGATTTGAAGTTTTGAACATCAAATTTTGAGCAGATTAATATGAACTAAATAGCTAGAGACTTAGCCAGAAACAAAACTGATGAGCTTCTTTTGATAAGTACATGCATCCAAACATGGCCTTGACAATCGCAACCCTATTAAATACAGAATAAAGAAATGTATCCCTGTAAACCAGAAGAAATTTATCTAGCATCTCACTGGAAGAATTTAAGGGGGGCTCGAAGGCCACCTGGATGGCCTTAGACCAGATAAAAAATTATGAGATACATTCCATTTGTTTTTATACTTTATTGCAATTGGGAAAAAAAAAGATATATGTTACATATTAGAATCACTTACTGCAATATTGAGGAAACTACAGGACATTTCAAACTGCATTCCGATGTAGTGGTTGAACAGCTATCACGGTATATGATTCTATCACACCAAGCTGGAATTCGCTTCTTTTCACCCGAATCATACCCTACAAAAAGATAATTTACAAACAGGTCAATTATTTCCGGAAGCTTTTTATCAGCCTCAGTGAAAAGCTCTATAGAAGGAATGAGGGCCCACCTACAAGATTTTTTTTACTTGCTAAACACGTGATTAGAAGAGATACAAACTTCCCCAACCACCCCTCTCTCAAATAGTTCAATTGGCATAAGATATACCATCTAATCGATACTTAAGATCACCAAGAAATATGACCATGTCTGCCTCAGATAATTCAGGCATCCCTTCAGCAGAGTAGGCAACACCAGTCTGTGAAGACAACAATGCTTCATAAAATGAACTGAAACTATTTAACTTTGAAAAAAAAAACTCAGACCAATTTAGAATGCTACAGTGATGACATGTACATACAGTTGTATTTTGAAGCACCTGAGCAGCACATGAAGCACTAGCTGCAACAGAAAGGACCAATGGCAATCCAGATCTATAAACAAGCCAAAATAAATACATTGAGAAGACAAGTGAACTAAACAAGAATGGGTACAGTATTGTACCGGAAGCGGCATTGAAGAGATTAGTTGGTCGACTGAAGGACATTGTCCAATATACATGATCAAAGTTTGCATTGCGACGATTAACTGCTTCTAGATGTGCAGCGAAGTGACAGTTAACAAAGCACATTATTCGATCATACACTCTCATCCTCAAACCAACAGCAACCTAAAAAAAAGTCATCAATTTCTATTTAGACAAAAGGCAGTTCACATATTTACTTATGTTGAGTATATGCATCAGCAGGCATGAACATATATAGATCTATAAGCCAAAGGGAAACCATAAAGAAACCTTTTGGAAACCATCAAGTCTTTGAATGAATAAAAGTAACAACAATGTATGCATCACAATCATGTCATTCAAATTAACATAAAGAGCCTACCTTTTTACCAATGGCACGCCCAAAGCCACACAGAACTGCTGCTACATCAACATCTCCAACATAAGCTCTAATATCAGTTCTCACCCTAAAGGATGACATTCAACAATCATTAATGAAAAATCTTAACTGACAAAGAGACCATAAAAAGATTAAGTAGGCCGAATGAAAAAGCATTGAAGAGAAGAACAAAAAAATCTTAAATATAAGGTTTCTATCCTTATTCCTGAGAAAATCTAGTTCAAGACAAACAAACTAAAAATTATCCACTTGATTTTAAGAAAGTAAGAAACAACTGAGTTCACTTGAGATACAGTTATTAATAGGTTAAATACTTGAAGTTATTAAGGAGTTAATCAGACACGGCACTTAAAAAATGGTGATGCAAAATTAAGTCTCTACATCTGAGACATTGAAAAAATAATAACAATAACAATTCACAAAAGAGTTTTTGATAGAAAATACCAACCATGCAGCAATAAGCAAGCCTGCTAACAGCCTAGAACCAACTCATTCAAATGTTGATCCTTCATCCAATGTTTTGTCAATCATATCCAGCCACCACTGCCCAACAGAACTCCCCTCAACACCTACCTACAGTCAGGAAACAAGAAAAGTCATTATAAAGAGAAACAAATATTTTATGCGCTAAAAAAACAAAAGAAATAAATAATCATAAATCATGTTATAATTCCATGTATTAATTCCTTTAATTAATTCTAAGAAAAAAGGCTCGTGATTAGTTGAACATTCACCTCTTATTTTCATTGCATAATTAAATTTTATTCTTTTCCCAGCATTCACCAATCAAATTATTCTTAGATTTACATATTATATTGCATGGGCAAGAGCGCTTAATGGAAGCATTAAAGTAACAATGTTAGCAGATAAACAAATAGCATTTACAATTTTACATACCCACATATATAAAAGTACAACTTATGATTAAATTCAGTGTCTAAGATATTGGCTTCAATCATGTTCGTTCAAAAATCATTAGGAACATATTGTGCCCATAATATAAGTTATGATTGGTCAAGAACTTCACAAACAATTATTTGAAAATGTCATCCTATATTCATATTGTAAGAGTTCAAAAAAAAAAAAAAATCCACCAAAACTATTTTTAGACGTGAAGAGAGCAAATAATGGGAAGCGGGAATGTAGGCGTACCATAATGCAAAGGATAAATAACCAGCAGTCCACACTTTGGCTCTGGAATCATCAGATAAGAGGTACTTGACATCGAAATTAAAGACATAGACGAAACCATTTGCAGCAAGTTGGCCCCTTGGGTCAATGAAGGACCTCTCTACAAGTAGTGTAGCCATGGGCTTTCTTCAACGGTTAAAGACAAAGATCTTTCAATAGCTTCCCAAGGCCATATCTTAATAACACCAGCCTCTGAACCCGACCACAGGTCTCCTGGAACAGCAAAAGTCAAGACAAAATTTTCTTTAAGCCAAAGAAATGAAATTTGGGCAATAAAAAATGTAAATGATAAAGTTAAATCATAACACTGCGGATCCAGTTAAGGTACCATATGCTGTGATAACGAGAGAGAGAACGAGGCCTCTATGAGCCTTCCACGACAAGTTTTCCTTGAAATTGGTTCGAGTTCCAGAAGCAGCAGCATCCTTGAAATTGGTTCAATCTACTGATGAATTCTTAAGTCAAATTTTCATATATCTGAAGCTAATGTCAATTTTTTTTTCAATCAACATGAAAGGATATCCATAAGAAAGTGAAAGTTCTCAATTAAATATATGGGAACAATACATATGCGACCAATTTTTAAAATGCCAAATGCAAGAGAACGGCTACTCACCTTTGCTTGCCGCATATACGCTTGCGCTACTGCCAAACCGAAAATGCGGAGTCGACGAAGGTGATACACAGAGTCGACCGCGTCGTGGTGGGTTGGCTGGTGGAGGCTGAACGGTTTCAACTGGAAGGTGGAGACTGTTTCGGCAGCTGGAAGGTGGAGGCAATTTTGGCTGGAAGAAAGAAAGAAGAAGAGGGAAAAGAAAGAAAGAAAGAGGGAAGAGGGAAAAATTGAGGTTTGGGAGGAAAAACAATTTAGGGGCTTAATCTTTTTTTAAATGCGCAATGTCGACACCCAATAACGACAACTAATAGGTGTCGGCATTGTTCCTTAAAAAAGATTCATTTTCTCAACAGCGACATATTTTAACTATCAGCATTACTCCAATATGTTTTTATAAAAAAATATATTTAAATATATATATAAATAAAAAAAATTATAACTGATAAATTTATATATTAAATTTTTTTATAATATTTTTTTAATTAATAAAACAACTCTTTTTTTAACAATATAAATTTTATAAATGTGTTAAAAAATAATATAGTTAATTTAATTTATAAATATGTTAAAGAATAATAAATTTAAATTTTAATATAAAAATTATTATATAAATACAAAAGATAATAATATGAAAAATTTAGAATAAAAAAAATATAGTTTTATAAGTTTTTAATAATTTTTATAAATATATATTTACATAATTTAGTTTATTTTTAAAATTATACTATTCATTAATTTTTTTACAATATTTTTTCAATTAATAAAACAACTCTTTTTTAACTAATACAAATTTTATAAATGTGTTAAAGAATAATATAGTTAATAATATATTTAATTTTATAAATATGTTAAAGAATAATAAATTTAAATTTTTATATAAAAATTATTATAAATACAAAAGTAAATAAAAAATTTAGAAACAAAAAAATTTAGTTTTAAAAGTTTTTAATAAAAACATAATTTTTATAAATATATTTACATAATTTAGTTTATATTTTTAAAATTATACTATTCATTAATTATAATTTTTTATTTAAATTTTGGCGACATTTTATGACTATCGGCATTAGACTTTTATTAACTGTCGGCGTTGGGGTCAATATCGACACATTTTAACTGTCGATATTGGTCTCGAATTAACTGTCGGCGTTGGACTCAATAGCGACACCTTTTAACTGTCGGCATTGGTCTAGAATTAACTGTCGGCATTGGGGTCAATAGCGACACATTTTAACTGTCGACATTGGTCTCGAATTAACTGTCGGCGTTGGGGTCAATAGCGACAGTCAAAAGCAACGGTGACAGTTATTAGCTGTCGGCATTGGTCTCTATGCCTACAGTTTTTAATAGTCAACAGAGTTGACTGTCGTGGTTGGGTGTCGGGAAAGCCCAGTTTTATAGTAGTGTAATAAATTCCTTAACTATTTTTTAAAGAAAATAAACTCTTACTTTCCCTTTTATTTTTCTTAAGGTTTTTATCTCTAAAAACCGTTTTAAGAAAATTGCCTAATTTGTCTTAATTAGGAAAACCGTTAATAATTTCCCTTCTTGACTAGTTAATTTTTCCAAAATCAATTAATCAATTTTACTTACTAGAAAAATAATTCACTTAATTATTTTATCAAAATATAAGGTTTTAAACCCTCTTTTAATCTATTAACTATTAATAAATTAAATATCTTATTTTTAAAAAGAATAAAAATTCTTTAATAAAAAATAATTCACACTAAACTCAAAGTGGTAATTTTAGTGAAAATATGTTTTCAAGACTTACCAAGTTTATATCTTGAAATAAGCAAAATTTTACTTTTTACCTTTTGTTCCAAAATCTCATTTTTACACTAAGTATGAAAAGCTTATTTTTCACATTTTTAACTACATACTTTGTTAGTTCATAACTTGAAATTTACTTACCCAATTGTTACCAAAATTTTCCAATTTCATTTTTGGTATGCCATTTACGTCTTTGTAAAATCTTAGGAAAAAATGAGCATATTTTATTGGTGAAATCATTTTCCAACAATGAGGTAAAAATGCCCTTATTTCCAAGTCCTTGTTTTTTTCAAACTTTGACAGTTAATAACTTTAAAACCGTTCTATATTTTCTTATCAAATTTTCCAGTGGAATACTAGATTATAACAATAATATGTCCACAAAATTTTAGAAAAAACTAGGTTTATTTTCTCTATACAGTGGCTGTCCAAACTTGGTTCCGAAAATAAGAATACGAAAAAAACTGTTTTTTTACCTAAACTTTGAAGTAGCATAACTTACTCATTTCTAAATATTTTTGAGTGTTTCAAAAGCTCAATCTTATGTACTCAATCTCAACAACATCATGGTACAATTAAATTTTACAAAATAAATATACAATGGATGCTAGAACCTTGGATGTCACAGCTCAAAACATGTATTTTGTTATAAGGTTTCCTACAAAACCCTTGGGGGTTTTGGTTCCTATTTTCAAAAATCAATAAACAAGCATCATAAAAATTATAAAACAACTATCATAACCTTAGTACATCACCAATAAGAAACTTTAAGCATTAAATATACTAAATAATGCTTAAAACTAAAAACCCTACAACAAAAATCATCAAAAGTAAACTTTTCACCTCTTGTTGTTCTTGCTTAAGGTTTGACCCTTCCTATTAGTTTTGGCTCCTTAAAAACCTTTCAAAAACCCTAACTAACTTCCCCCAACAACATATTTAATTAGCTATTTGAAACTCTATGATTAAAACTTTATAAAAGTCTAGATTAATGAAACTTTACCATAAGGAAAACCCTTCCTAGACCAAGACTTAGCTTCCAAGTTTCCTTGGTGTTCTTGGGGTTGAAAATGGAGAGAAAACTTGAGAGATTCTTCAAAAAATCAGATGAGAGTGAAAGGGAGAGAGGTGTGGTCGGTTTTGGGGTTAGAATGGCTCACAAAACTCTTCAAAATATCACAAAACACTTAAGTGCTTTTCTACCCACTTGCCCACTTGACTTCTTAATTAAATGGGATTTAAACTTAATTAAAATTTTTGGTTTATATCCTTTTTAACACCCCACATGGCCTGCCACCCATCCTAAAATACTCATTTATAATTTATTTTTTATAATGGTAAATAATTAATTTATGAGAAAAAAAGTCCAAATTGACTTTTGATACATTTTTCACTCTTATTAAGTTTTAAATCACAAAAATTAACATTAAATAATTAAATTAAATGTCTCTCACATTTAATTTAATTAATCACACAATAAAATTTAACCTAAGGTCCATTTATGGAATAAAATTCCCCATTTCAATAAAATTAGACATTTAACACAAAATGGCCAAAATTTTCCATTTTCTCTTAGGGTTATTATTTTTAACCAAACTTTAATTTTTATGAATGTATTTTATGCCTAAAATTTATTTGCCATAGTTTTTAATTTTATTTTCTGAGATTTTTACCCGATCAGGGTTTCTGTGTCGGTCCAAGACCAAAAGTTTTATCTTGACTTTTAAATCACAAAATTCATAATTTGGCTACCAATAACTCATGGAATAATTTCCAAACAAAGATAATATTATTTAAAATAATATTCTTAACTCGGGGACAAAAATCCCGACTCGAGTCGTTTGAAGGTACCTGAAAATACAGGACGTTACACTCCCACTCAAAGAAAATAATTAATTTAAAAATTTTATATATTTATTTATATATATGAAATACGATATTTTATATATTTGAATTAATAAATATATTTTTGAAAATTAATAATTACTTATTCAACCTTAATTATCATATAATTGTATACTTCACTCGAACAATAATATTCTTCTCCAATTCCCAAATTACAGTTGTTGACCACGATTTTGGCCAACGACGAATAGACATCAAAACTACAGTAAACCTTCAAGAGAAAATACGACACCGATAATTTTATAGTGGTTCAGCCCCAATTTATTGGCAATAGCCTAATCCACTTGGAGTTGTGATATATAAATCTACACTTAAGATCAGATGAACCTGTGCAACTGAGTTTCTTAAGTGTGAATGAAAAAGTACAAGATTTCTCTCTCAAGAATACAAAATTTCTCTCAGAAAAATCTCTCGAGAATACTCGAGTTCCCAAAAGCTTAGACAGAAAAATTCCAATCAGCCCCCCTTCAATGATGCCATGATCTCTTTATTTATAGGCTCATGGATCATACAATCAAAACACCCCATAATTGGGATAATTGGGTTGCTTTAACTGATTCCAACTAATAATCAAATTTAAAATATAACGATAAGCGATTTTTTCGGGATATCTGAGAGATTCTTGCTGTAGCTACGGATGATTCTTACTGAAGTCGTTACTGAAACTGGCTGAGTTTCTGATCAATCTGGTCGGCCAACTCCACTCCTTGGAGTGAGACTGGTCGGCCATATCACTCTTCTGGTTAGGCAAAACATCTTTATAAGCTGATAGGCCAGATAAACATGATTCCCAAAGTGACAAGTCGGCCAAAATATTCTACTGGTCGGCCAAAACATTTTACTGGTCGGCCAAAACGTTTTACTGGTCGGCCAAAACATTTTACTGGTCAGTCAAAAAACCTTACTGGGCGGACATAAATTTTTCCTGGCGATCAAATTACTTCAGACCAGATAGATAATTTTCATGACCAGTAATATCACAACTCCTAAGATTAATCTCACACCTTTGCCCTACCATTCATTGCCACTTGTCACTTTTGATTGCCACGTCATCATATTCAAATTTTGGGTATAACATTTTCCCCCAAGTTTATTATATGATTTACTCACATAATAAACTTTTCTTAGCTGCTGAGGGCATAAAAAAACTGACTCTCCGCATTCTCCCGCCTTTTCAAACAGACCACTACTGAACTCTCTAGACCACGATCATGGCAGTTACCTCTCCCCAATCATGGGGGAAGAATAGCAAGAGAATTTTTTAAGAGTTTTAAGGGTAAGTAAAAATTTCCCCTCTTCCCTTTAAATAGGCCCATGGTTGCTTACAAGTCATAGGCAAAAAGGCTCATAAACAACCCATAATTCTTCTCTTGGCCGAAACCTCTAAAGAGCTCTAAAAGTGCTCCAATTTCTTCAAGCAAATCCATGGATCCTTCAAGAAATCACCACCTCTTCGAGATATTTGGGTAATTTCTTCCGTCCACATATTCATTTGTAAACTTTTTAAGCTTTAAAAAATTTAAAAGAAAACTTGTTAGAACTTATCTGTGCCGAAACCCTCTTTTGGAATGCACTCTTGGATTTGTGTATGAACCTTTGATGAATGATGTAATTTGTGGCTGTTTTGATGTAGTTTAGGCTATGCGTAAATCAATTTAGTCTCCAATTTTAGGAAAATTTGAAGAAAAAATGATTTTCCATTCAACATTGCATATTTAGGTTTATGGGTATTTGATGAGCATATGAAATCCCTAGAACCTCTTGAACTCTTCTAATTCCATCCTTTGATCTTGTTGTAGTGTCCCAAGAGTAAGAAAAACATGTTTGTGTCCCATCAAAAATAATTTATTGGGAAAGCATGAATATGGTTGATCGGTCATTGTGACGCCCCACGTCACTATGGTTGCTTTCTGGAATGACGACTGGCCCTACAAACCAACACGAGTCTTTCCAGCGTGCTTTGTCCTCACTCGCACGCTTCCTGGGAAAAATTCCCAGGAGGTCACCCATCCCTAGATTACCCCAGGTCAAGCACACTTAACTTTGGAGTTCTCAAGTGATGGGCTACGGAAAAGAAGATGCATCTTGTTGATATAGGTAGTACCCATCAATCCATTTAAGCCCTCTTCAACTGTGTAGTCCCACACCTACACAGTCTTAGAATCATCACACTTGACCTTCCCCAGGTGGTGTGGGATTGCACAGCTTACCCGGTCTTTCCCCTTACGGATCACGGGATTCTGACTGTCACAGTCATCTTCTTTGAGAGCCACCAAAATAACTTGAAAACTTAACCCAGCAAGGGCACCATAAACACGCCCCCAAGCCACTTAGGCATCCCACCTTCTGCTCGGATGCAAGGGCACAATTAGTCGGATGCTCAGACACGCATCCACTAGAACACCACGCCATCTGCTCGGACCAGCGCCCAGCCGATCAGACACCACAAAAACCACTCGGACGCACGCCATCCGCTCGGACACTACGCAAACCGCTTGGCCACCACGTCATCCGCTCGGACACCATGCAAACCGCTTGGGCACCATGCTATCTGCTCGGACATCATGCAAACCGCTCGGCCACCACACCATCTGCTCGGACACCATGTAATCCGCTTGGGTACCATGCCATCCGCTTGGCCCTTAATGCTCCCAAGCCTATGGGCTTGTAAAAATGGTTCATGCATTTTAGGCACCAAAATCCTACTTATTATTGTTGCTCTCATACACGTTTATCTGGGCAGTAAAAAATATTTTTACTGCTCAGATAAAATATTTTACTGGGTAGTAAATATTTTTTCTTTGCATTCATTGATTTATGTTTTTTTGGTTCACTCACCTCCCCATACTTTTTTGTGGATAAATCGCTTCGACTACAGGGGAGGTGACAACCATACAAACTCTGATTCTTCAGTTCTAATGTCAATCGACACTCCTCAAAGAAGTGATTCTTCATCCAAATATCCTAACAGTCGTACTCCTGAGGATCGCCTTCATCGCCTTAAGAAAATCCTTCCCCGGTCATCTTTATACTTCCTTCACAAACAACAGTTTCTTAATCAGCAGCTCCAACATCCGCCAATGAGGGTGAAAAAATCTAATCGACTTCCTCAAGACCAAGATCCTCAAGTGGCTCGAAGAGCGACACAAAAGATAGTGGAATGTAGTGAAGCTCAAACTGCAGCTTCTTCAAGACCTCCTCGCCAGGTCCAAAAAGTTAGTAAGCCGCGGAAAAAGACTACCCTAATTTCACAACTGAGATTCGACAATCAGCTGCTCTAAAACAAGGAAAAGATGAAGATGGTACACCTTCTTTGTTCATAGCCAAATCTTCTAAACTCAACCCCAAAATGCTCGATAAACACATTCAGGCTTCGACCTAATATGCCCGCGACCTCACCAAAGAGCTAATAATCCTGGTGGACCTTACTGTGCCTGGTCTAGATACCACATTTTTGCAGGAGCTACTATCCCATTGCATCCTTTTTTTTCGATCAGTAGCAGACTACTTCAATGTCTCTCCCTTCTAGATATCTCCTAATGGAATTCAAGCACTATTTGCTCTATATATTATTTATTACTTTCAAGGTTGGAATTCACCTACTCCTCATCAAGAGCATTACCTTTTTGACTTTAGGACAAACCCTAGCCACAAGAATACAGGTTTTTTCCACCTCTTCCATAGGCAAAAAGGGATTAAATATCTCCATGGTATCGCGCATAAATGGAATCCCAAAAAATACTACACAGAATATTCCTCACTCCGGACATTAAGGCCAACAACTTGGCTTTCATGCATACATGCCCTTTCCATCAACCTCTACCAAATAGGGAAATGCATTCCTGAGCAGAAGAACTTGCTAACATGTCTATTGAAGAGAAAAATGTCAGAGAGTTGGTCAATGTGGAAAATGTTCAACTGGTGGGGTTATTATCAAGCAATCAGAACATCATAGAGGGTAGTACCACTGAAGAAGTGAACATAATCGATCAATCAAATGTTGATACGGAAGTAGTGACGGATGAGTTTTCTCCTAAACCATCTCCCTACTCACGCAGACCAAGTGACCTTATCATTAGGGAAACTCTTCCAGAAGACCATCGTAGACGTGTCATTCCTACCAGGCCTGGGAAAGGAAAGAACCTTGAGCTCCCTAGAGAGGTCAGCTCATCATCTGAAGAAGAAGACGACTTTCTCGGTGAAATTCTAAACTCAGGTTATTCTGCTAACAGTAACCATAGTTTGGTGGTTTGTTATAAATAACTGTCTTTGAGAATGATTGTGTGAAATCTATAAAGTTATGTGGTAATAGCAAAACTTTCATTTACTTATATATTATCTCCCATTTTTACTAACAAGTTTTGTGCTTCACTCTTCTTTGCAGATCTAGATATGTTCAAACAATTCAACACTTCCTCTGCCCAAAAGAGGAAATCTGGGGAAGGTAATAGCTCAAACCCTTTGAGCAAAGTCGCGAAGACTGTACCGACTAGCCAGGGGAGATTATCTGACCAGCCTATCACCATCCCACAATTGACTCCTTCTTAAATTCTTCCTTCTGCTAGCTTAACAATTACCCGATCGACTAGCTTAAGTGAGCCCCTTCGCATTGCTGGTTATATTGGAAAGGAATTGCTTGACCACACCCTACACCATGCTACAACAACTCAAACCTTTGAGTCTTTACCCTGGCTCAAATGATGAGTGTAAGTATCTTATTATCAAGACGTCACACTTTGTTATTAATTGATTTTACTCTAAGTAGCTTTCTGTTATCCATTTCAGGCACTTATCACTATCAGTCATGCTCAACACCGAGTAGAAGATTATAAGGAGTTGGTCAAAGTCTTGAAAGATCAATTGGTGGAATACCAAGCGAAGATCGAACACCTAACCAAGTCTGAAAAAGACCTTCAAGAAAAAACTGAGCAGGCAGAGAAAATAGTTGCTGACCAAGATAGAACTTTGAAAGAGTTTACTGATGATAATAACAAACTCATCCAAACCATCAATAAATTAATTGATCAGCAAGAGAAAAATGTTCAAGAGATCGAGGAGTTGAAGCAGGATAAAGAAACTGATCTCGCTTGCTATGAAGAAATCTGCTTCAACTGCTTCTACAAGATTTGGAAGTTGAACAAACCTCTCAACCTTGACTTTCTTTCTGAAGAAGCAAAAGCTGAGGAGCTTGCGAAATGTGAAGCCAAGGCTGCCAAGGAGGCAGCTCTTCCAGCTGGCACTATGCCTGCCTCTCCTCCTCTATCTTTTCGACTCGATGAGACCCCTGACGACGATGGTGTTGACCAATTAAGAAACAATCCTTCTGACCAGTGAGCGTCTTGGACCGACCAAAGAATGTGTTTGGCCAACCTTAGGCCATGCTCAACCTGTAAAATCTTTGTCGTCTGGCCAGTAGTTTACTTATTTTTCTCACACTTTTTGTGAAATTTTTTTTATACTTTACTTTTCTTTGCTAACTTGAAACATTCTAAGTCTACTTAGACTTAAAACATTATAAGTTTATTGTGAATAGTAAAGTCACTCTGATGTATGCCTTAAATTTTCGCATGAGTACTTAGTTTTCTAACTTAGAAATTCTAGACATTTCATAAGTCCCTACTAAGTATGCTTTCTCACACTCTTATTGCTCTAACATTTTATGAGCATAATGTTTATTGTTACACGAATATTTGCTTCTAACTTGAAATTTTGAAAAATTCCAAGTTGCTTAAGCTTGGTCAAACAAGTTAGCTTAATGGCCTTCTTTGACTTAAAAATTTACAAGTCAGCCTAAAAACAAATATCTTAACTCATGCTCTTATTGTCTATGTTAAATTATATACCAGTATACCCCATGTGCCCCCCAAGTGATCGAGGGTTGAAAGATCCTTGGTCACTTGCTACTTGACTTAATCTGTTCGAGCAGTTAATTACTCGTGAAACACATAGAACATAAGGAAAATATTAGAGTAGTTGAACACTGCTTGAATGTATCGACCAGTTGAACACTGTCCAATTTTACCGACCAGTTGAACATTTTTCGGATAATTAACACGCATGCATATTTGTAGCAAGAATCAACCACGCTGCACGTAGTATCTTTTATTACTCATAAATTAAAATGGACAGAACATGTCTAATAATGAGTCTTAAACAACAAAAATTGTTCAAAAATAAATAAATGACTGGTTAGCAAATAACCATCTCATAAACGAAACTCAAATAACAAGTTAAACAACTTGAAATTAAACTAAAACTCTGAAAGCGGTATTTTAGCAATAATATATCCTCAGATGCTCATCATTCCAGTGGTTCCACATAAGGCTCCGTCCACCAAATACGATCCTAGCACTCCCGCTCATGTCGAAGTGTCTGGGCATATCTCTCCCTTGCTTTGTTACTATCCTCAACCAAGTGTGGACCTCCACATATAGTGTCTAAGGTAAAGTCCACATGCCCGGGTTGCAAGGGTGGAGATCTCTGTCGTTTGAACCCAGGATTGCTGCTGCCTCCTTCTCCTTGGGTTGTTTTCGCTTGATACTTTTTCAATTTTCCCGACCGAAGAAGAAATTCTATCTCATCTTTGAGGTGATTGCATTCATTTGTGTTGTGGCCATAATCTCCATGGAACCGACAAAATTTGTTCATGTCCCTCTTAGATATCTCTTTCCTCATCGGTGGAGGTTTCTTGTAGGAACTTCCTGATGACTGGCGAGATAGATTTCTGCCCGACTAGCTGAAGGAGTTGTATAGTTTGTGAATCGGGGCTTATACTTGGTCGGCTTATCGATTGGACCCGACTTAGCCTTCTTTTCATCATGGCGATCGGACCCGTTATACCCACGTTTCTTTCCGCCATTTTGACCATTTCCTCCATTCTTAGGAGGATCAGTTGATCCGCCCAGATTGTTTATACCTTTCTCCTCTTTCTCATTCGCATCATCCAATTTCATGTACTTATCTGCTCGGTCAAGAAATTGTTGGAGTGTTGAAATTGGATTGCAATGTATACTATCCCACAAAGGGCTCCAATATGTTATCCCAGAAGATATTGCAACCATCTTCCCCTCGTCTCCGACAGAAGTTTCTCAGTTGGCCTCTCTCATGAATCTCTGTATATAATTCATTAGAGATTCATCATTTCCTTGTTTGATGTTAGCCAAGTGGTTGGCATAAACTGGACGGGTCCGAGTAGCACTGAATTGCCTACAAAATTCCTTCCTAAAAGAATCCCAATAGGTAATGGAGTTTGGCTTGAATTTCCAATACCATTCTTGGGTAGTATCGGATAATGTAGTCGGAAAGACTCTACACCAGCAATCGTTACTTACACCGAGCAACTCCAAATTTCCCAACGTGCCTAATGGGATCTGCTTTTTCTGTATATACTGGCAGAACTCACTACTACAAAAATTACATGATAAGTCGGTTAAAAACCGACTTCCGAATGTTCATAAGTCGGTTGGGAACTGACTTCCCATGCAGTGACTTATGATGTAAAAACATGGTAGGTTGGTTGGCGCCAAACCGACCTCTGGTGTAAGACATGGTAGGTCAGTTGCAAACCGACCTCTGGTGTAAGACATGGTAGGTCAGTTGCAAACCGACCTCTGGTGTAAGACATGGTAGGTCAGTTGCAAACCGACCTCTGGTGTAAGACATGGTAGGTCTGTTGCACACCGACCTCTGGTGTAAGACATGGTAGGTCGGTTGTACACTGACCTCTGGTGTAAGACATGTTAGGTCGGTTGCACACTGACCTCTAGTGTAAAACAGGTTAGGTCGATCAAAAACCGACCTTTGGTTTAAATCATGGTAGGTCAGTGTGGCACACCGACCTCTGGTGTAAAACATGATAAGTTGGTTCCCAATCGACTTATGGTGTAGACATCTGACTTATGGTGTATTTTTTATTAAAAAGAGTATTATGCCCAAAACAAATCCTGCTTTTTATACAAACAAACAGAACAAAACAAAACATATATCATAGTAATATAAAATACTAGAATTTGAACTAAGTAACCAAAATAACGAGTCTTAAGTTAATTACAAAATGACTCATATACGCATTGTAAACTATAGTTAGATAACAAAAGTGTGTATATCTTCAAGAAAGTCTAAGTTAACATTGTAAGTGTATCTCCTTAAAAGTCTAAGTTAACAAAAGTGAGTGGACCTATGTAGTACTAATCAAATCCATGACGCATTGTGCCCATTCTTCACGCACTTCATTGATCTCATCCTTTGTGTAAGAGTACTTCCCGCCACACTAAAAAAAAATTCATTGTATGAGTTTAATTAATATACTTAATGTTGAGGTAAAGCTAGAAATTTAATAATGAATATTTTCACTTACGTTACCAGTTAGCCATCACATTGAAAACTCATTTGTCACGAAGTCTTTCATCATCCTCATAACATAGAATCCACATTGTACTGATTGTAATGGTTGACGAGGACACTTAACAGTTCTCCACGTGACTTCCTTAGTTTTCGCATTATTTGTGCACAAATGTTGAAAGACACTAAGCAATAAAAACATAAACAATTAGATGTTGTTAATTTTTAAATGAATTTAAGAGTATATAGTTAATTGGTTAGATTTTTACCAAGAAATGAGAGATTTGATTTCATCTGGTGGAAAATTGTGAAGAGAATCCAGGAAATAGCACAATTGGTGATCAAAATTAATTATTATAAGCATCCAATGCTTTCTAACAGAAACACAAAAACATTTCATTATTAATATTATATATATTCACTAACAAAATACTAAAAGTAAAATACTAACCCCTTATGATATGGCAACAACCATATTTGACCTGGATTTGAATCAATCATACGCTTTGATACCCATTTAACTCGTTCTTCTTCAGTGGATCCAACATTTGATAACCAAATTGGCTCAACAAAACAAAAAAAGTGACTGATCTCTCTTTTCACTAATTGGAAGTATAAAATCCTACATAAAAAAATACATCTTTGTTAAATTTATAAAATAAGTTATCTACAAACTTATAATTTTTTTAAAATTCTTTGATACCTGATATATAATGATATACTTGATGCTCCAATCTCTTCAATTAAGCCAACGTGGATTATATCTTCTTGTGAGATATATACATCATTATCATGACCTAATATCTCGAAATCCATTGGAACTTTGACCATGAAACTTGGCTCCACATACTTCACGGTAGTTAATAGACACTTAAGAAAGTGAGGAACCCCATTAGGAATCTTGAAGAGTATTGGGGCACTAGCTTTACTTGACACTATTTCATTTTGATTAGGAAGTCTTTGGGAATGATGAGACTTCTCTTGTGTCATTGGGGCATTAGGTATTGGTGAACCATTAATTTTTTCCTTCTTTGTCTTCTTAGGTAGCTTCAACATGAAAGTAACACATGTTATTCATGAAAAATAATTTAATCACTAAACATAATTGTTTCTCAATATCTTACTAAATCTGAATCATAAGGAATGATCAGATGAGATGGCCACTCAACATAGTGGCTGACATCATGGCGTACTAAATAAATCTCATCCTCAATAGGAAAAATAAGTTTAGCATCATCTTTGCAGCACTCATCCACTTGCACACGATAGTTACCCCTTCTTAAGTCAACACAATGAATTTTTCCGCTTGTTGCCATTATTCGTCCAATAGCAACAATATCACCATTTTCTGCCAATAATCTAGACTTCTGATTATCCTACAAGTTCAAGATGAGGAAAAAATAATATTTATGAAATAATAGATATTTTCTTCAATACTAATATGAATAGGTGAAGAATAAAATACCTTTGAAGAAACTAAAAACTCATTTACCACCTCAATTGGCGTAGGGGTTTCACTTGTTGGTGAAACTATCATAGGCAAACTCATTTCACTTCCTTTTAATGTTGAAATTTGATTTACTAATTCTATAAACTTTGTCAAAAACAACTCATGTTCTTGTTCTCGTTCTTCTCTTTCTTGTTTTCTTTCTACTTCAAATTGTTTAGCTTGACTACGTAGTCTTTGCTCAAAGGATTGCTCTAACTTTTTAAAGTCATATATGTATTTTTGAGATTGGTGTTGTTGAAATTGAAATTGATATTGTTGAAGTCCACTAAAACCTCCTGTTGGCTTCAAAAAGTAGTCTCTTTGTGTAACGCCATGATTTTGGCCTCTTACTCTACCAGGATGCTCCTTTTTTCCTAACACTTGTGTCAATATATCGTTTGTCCCAACTTTTACAAGTGTCCCCTCTTTTCTCTTATCCTGCAATATATAATTTCATAAATTTAGTAATAAAATATAATGAGGGATAAAACAAAATCCAATTTCATATAGTTTACAACATACAATGGCATCTCCTATAAGCTTGTCACGTTCATTTACATAATTTCCTGATGCATCTTTCCTTGCCTCCTTCCAAAGTATAGATCGATCTATTGGCTCATTTGTGCCTAGTTTAATTTTCTATAACAAAATAAAAATCAATTAGTTATATATAAAACTATTACAAAAATTAAAAACAATAGTAAAACCTCACTTACAAGGTTAATTTATATTTCTTTATAACTGCGTCGTGATGAACGATGAGGATACTCCAAAGCAGCATGCCTGTCTTTTTGTTTTTTACTAAATTCCTAATTCAATTGGAATAATTTAACTTTTCAATAAATTAATATATGAATAAAAAAATTAAAAGTTGGTATTGTACACTTACTTGAAATTCTTTACTTTTTTCTTTTGGTGACGAAGTTTCTCCGCCTCAGGAATGCTATATCTTTTTGGAGGCACATCTAATGTACTAGGATTTGCTTCCAATAAATCTGGGTTGTTAAGGTAAGGAGCTACAAATCTTCTAGTGAAAAATGTTTTGAATGCCCTCCACTCTATGCCTATTGAACTCATCACTTCCTTTCGATTCCTTCATTAAGATGAAAAGCTAGCTACAAAGTTTAACAATACAAGTTAGTATAAATAATAATACCCAAGTTTAAAAGATTACCTTCAGTCTATAAATCTTACATTTACATCTTTCCAAACATTCTCTAAAGTTGCAGCAGGAACAACATGCCAATTATCATATGTAATTGACACCATTGACTTTGCTTGCATCCCCAAATAACATTGTAACGCTCTCTCCAGAGTTCCAATTGATTGCCCTCTCTTGTTAAACCTTAAAATTATCTTTATCCCTTTGATTTTGTCAGCAATTATATTTGCCAATCGCACTATCCCCTTAGTCTGCCTACTTTTCTTCTTCTTAGTCTGCATTGTCTTCAAGTTCCTCTTCGAGATGCCCTTCAGGATGGTCCATGATCCTATTAAGAAAAAACAAGTATAAAGATTAATACATAAAATAAACAAATGATAAGTATGTTTTAAATACAAAGCCACTAGGTTTGGACTAATGATTAAGGGGTTGGGAATTGAGGTGAGACCTAGGTTCGAAGGTTTGAACCTAGGATCTCTTGTTATTGAGGCTTTTAGTCTCAATTACGCACCAAGTGTGCTAATGATAAAAGAAAATATATTTTAAATACAAACTTACAATCCAAATTCCATCACAATCTCGTCGAACATATGATCCAACTATTGATTCGATTCCCTCAAATTCATTTATGTCTCCAATTTCTTTCTCAAAAGCTTGAAGTTCTCCAATCTCATAATCATCATCATCATCACCTATAAATTTTGGTTGTGATGCAAGCACAATGGACCATCTTGAATTTGATGGATCTTGAACATAGAATACCTGTTTTGCTTGACTTGCTAATATAAATGATTCTTCTTTACAGACTATTTTATTGAGATCCACTGAAGTACATCCTAACTCATCTAATATAACATACTTGTCTTTTACCCAATTGCATTTGAACATTGCCATCCTAAAATCACGATAATCAAGCTCCCATATTTCTTCAATGACTCCATAAAATTTCATATCCCCATAAAATGGTTTCTTATCACGAGCTGAAGCAAATTGAAGATTTTTTGCAACAATACATACACCACTATTTTGTGTCAGTCTAACATCATCACGAGCTTTTGTACTAAATCTATAACCATTTACGAAAAATCAATCATGCTTAATTGCCATTGTAGTCGAACCTAAGGAAATCCATCTTAAGTTTTCAGATACTTTGTGAAAGTCCTTACTCAATTCAGATTGAATCTGCATAATATAAAATAAATTTTAGATTTTGAAATAGTCATTTTTAAAAGCTAAGTATACTTATAATGAAGTAATTAGAATAGGCTACCCTATCACGAAACCATTAAGGAAAAGTCCGATGGTGGTAATCTTGAATCCATTTTCCTGATTTATTTCGATTCTCACGATGAAGATATTCCAAGTGTTCTCTGAAATTAAGAATATTGTTAATATGACAATAAATCATTGCTTAAATATTATTTCACATAATATTAATACTTACTCTATGTAAGCTTGAACTTCAATTGTATTCTCTAGAACATTTCGATGAGCAACATCCCAGTCTTCTTTTTTGATTAAAGTGAGCCTTCCATTATTGATGCCTCTTCTAATAACATCTTCACTCATTGTCTTTCTGGGAATACCAATCGCTTCTGCATCAGTAATATACTCTGAACAAAATTCAACCGGTTCTTCTGCTATGTAAGCCTCAACTATACAACCCTCTGGACGATTTCGATTTCTAACATAACCTTTGTAAACTTTCTTCAATCTTTCAAATGGATACATCCAACAAAAACATATAGGCCCACATAGTTTTACTTCTCTAACAAGATGCATTGCCAAATGAACCATGATATCAAAAAAATATGGAGGAAAGTATTGCTCAAATAAGCACAAGGTCTTGGCAATTTCTATTTCAATCTTCTCCAACTTAGATACATCAACATATGGCTACAGTATTAGAACTCCCATTTTATATATCATATAAATATAATGCGGCTTCAACAAATTTATCGAAACATAATAATATAGTTACAGATATCCAGACCCATCAAATCGCGGCTAGAAAGGAGAAGCAAGCTTACAGGCATAACAGAAACGGTTTCACACCAAAGAGCAGTAGGGACTAACTACCGACCCCGATAAATATATATATGAATAAATAGACTTGTGTTAAACGACTTACCTGACAGGAGAACGCTGTCGCTGTCGTGACCGGAGTTGAGGAGGGAGAGCGGAGAATGTTGTTGCTGCCAGACCGGAGAACGTTGTCACTGCCGTTTGGGTCGCTGGCGGAATGCAGAAGAAGATTGTACGCGCGAGGTGTACAGTGAAGAAGATAATTGTGCGCGGGTACTTCAAATTTATTTGGGGTTTTATTTTCTATGCCCTAATTTTAACATTGTAAGTCGGTCCATTAGCAATCGACCTATGATGCAACAAAATAAGTCTGTTTTAGAACCGACCTATGATGTTAAAATTAAAAAATATATAATTTTAATATATTGATATTTTACATAAAAATTATAAATCTCCAACTTATTTAATTTCATTTTTTTCTAATATTTATAAATATGTATTTATTCAATTTAATTTTAAAATATATAATTTAATTAAATTTGTCATTTATTCTATGATGCTTACATGATAAGTCTGTTCCCACACAATCAACCTACCATGTCACATGAGAAGTCATTTCCCACACAACCGACCTACTATGTCACATGAGAAATCATTTCCCACACAACCGACCTACCATGTTATTTAAAAAATTATTAAAGAGATACTCTAAAATTGTTTAATAAGTTTTTTTATTTTAAATCACAAATACCATTAAATCAAATTATTTTCTTATTTATCAAAATTAAATTAAAATTTTTTAATTATTAATAATTTATTTATTTATATTTAAAAAATTACAATATATAATATTAATAAGTGTATATTTTTTTAATACTTATTCCACACCCAAATAAATTATATATATGTATTGTTTAAATAAATTAATATATTTTAAAATTCCAATAATCCAAAAACAAATTAGAGTATCTTTAATAATATATTTTTATAATGACATGGTAGGTCTGTTCCCACACAACCGACCTACCATGTCACATGAGAAGTCATTTCCCACATAGCCGACCTACCATGTTATTTAAAAAATTATTAAAGACATACTCTAAAATTGTTTAATAAGTTTTTTTATTTTAAATCACAAATACTATTAAATCAAATTCTTTTCTTAGTTATATTTAAAAAAAATTAATATATGTATTAACAAGTATATTGTATTATACTTATTTCATACTGAAATAATTATATATATATGTATTGTTTAAATAAATTCAAATATTGTAAAATTTATATTTGTTAATATTATATTATAATTATATTGTGCAAATAAAAAGTATTTTAATTTAATAGCATTTACAATTTAAAATAAATAAATAAAAATTTGATAAAAGAGTAGTGTCTTAAATAGTTTTTTAAATGTCATGTTAGTTCGATTCTGTGTCATTATACAAATATATTAATAAAGATAGTCTAATTTGTTTTTACATTATTAAAATTTTAAAATGTATGAATTTAATTTAATTCATTTATTTATTTATACTTCAAAACATTATAATGTAATATTAATAAATATAAATTTCTTACATTTATTTCATACACTAATAGCTTACACGTATATATTTATAGTTCAAATAAATTAATATATTTTAAAATTCTTATAATGTGACATGATAAGTTGGTTCACATAGTAGCGACCTACCATGCCATCAAGATAGGTCGGTCCACATAGAACCGACTTATCATGTATGTCAAAGGTAAGCATGGGACATCGGTTGCGCGCGAACTGACCTACCATGTCCACATGGTAAGTCGGTTTTGCATGAACCGACCTATTATGTCTTCTACAAGCATGGGAGGTCGATTCACTCAGAACCGACCTACCATGTGGACATGGTAGGTTGGTTCACGCGCAACCGATGTCCCATGCTTACCTTTGACATACATGATAAGTCAGTTCTGTATAAACCGACTTATGAATGTGTGTTAAGTCGGTTTAAGCAGAACCAACCTCTCATGGCTGATGTCCAAATTGTAGTAGTGACTGGTGCTTTATACTTAGCTGGCGGTTGGGCTGCTCTGACCAAAGGGACTACCACTTCTGTGGTCTATCACTTCCATTCCGGAGGGTCGCTTTGACAAACCTTGCATCGCAGCTGCTAGTGCTTCAAGCTAGGCTTGGATGGCTGGTGCAACTAACAGGGTTCCAAGGTCATGACCGCCCAGTCGGGCATTTCCATCTGGTACACTGTCGTCAAGTATTTCTACCTGGCTGACAGGGTGGTTCAGATTTTGCCCTTCGACCGGGATGGTCCTTCTATTGTCTTTAACAACGTCCCTTAGATCTTTTCGGGAAGTGTGTCATCCTAGGCGGTCAAACACTGTGCTCCAAGTTTTTTCAGAAGGCTTACCGCGCGGGACTCGCTCTCTCCCACTGCATTGCTGGTCGGGATGTAGTGGTGGCCTTCCTGTACGTGCCGGGCAGTTTTTTCCTCCTTGTTGGTTGTTGCCATCTTTTTCCTTTGACCGGTTGATGTGATGACTATCAACCTCATCACGACCATGTCCATCTTTGAACTGTGAAGTTCCCTTATCACGAGGGGCTCTGGTATGATCCTGCCTGGGAGGAGCTTTTAACTGCCCGACCGGTGACTTCCTAACCTAGAAGTTTCCGACTGGTGGCTCTTGGAGGGAGTTCTAGAGTTCTCCCTTTGTGCCGAAGCAGTTCTGTAGCGGATCCCATCTATAGCATCCCAAATTTGCTAATAAGGCTTAGGTCCTTGATTAGTGTGACAAGAGGGCAATAATTGATTTAATTGTGATACATATATGAATTATGTGGTGATGTGACTAGACATGCATGATTGTGCGTATTAAATTTGCATGTGGGCGCATTTCTGTGAATAGGGGCAAGTTTGTAATTTTGGCCCGTTGGGGGGCATAAATGTAAATATGCATGTGTTGTGAGTGAGATCTCTGTGTTATGGGGATATATTTGAGAGGCACGATCCGAGACAGTCCTAGGGAGCGGTTTAGCTAGAAAGTCACAGCGGGGTCAAATACCCGGCTCGGGAGGAATTTAGGATATTTTGGGAACATGAGATGTGTTCGGAACTTAGTGAGTAACGGTTAATAATTTAGTATTGATTTAGATATGTCTGGATTAAACAGGGATTTGTAGGTACACTCAAGGAATTAGCGGGATAAGGCAAATGACAGAATTTCCCTTAAGGTTAGTGGGGAGTTTAATTAGAAGAAGGGGAAAAGTGGTAAGTTGGCCTTGGTAGTGGATAGACTTAGGCAGTTGGGGTACCCTTGGTCTCTAGCATATTCTGGAAAGGAAAGAAAGAAGTAAAATCAGATAGTTCTCTTAGCTTTCTCATTCTTTCGGTGCACACTTCTCTCTCGAGGAGTTGGGCTGAAGAATTGGTTCAGTTCAAGCTCAAGGAGTTGAGGAATTAGTTCAGGTCGAAAACTATCTCAAAGGTAAGAACAAAACTAGTTTTCCGTTGAGTTCCTTTGTTTTGTTGGGTTTTTTGGGGTTGGAACCTTAGATGATGGAATTTGAGTTGTAATGAGATTTTGTTTAGTTTCTTTAAGATTATGTGCTGCTCTGAGTTTGGTATAAGTGATTTGGGGCTGAATTATGGCTTTAGTATAGGTTTGAGTTGAATTGCAGGGGATTTAGAGGTCAAGAAATGGAGGTAATTTCTGGGTTTTGGGCTCGCACCGCGGCCCTGTTCATCAGTGCCACGGACCGCTTGAGTTTATAGGCTAATGGGGCTTGGAGGAATTTCCCAGGCGTCACAGCGCAAGGTTTGGGCGCCGCGGCCCTAAGCTATCAGATGTGAGTTATTTTTGCCTCTACCTTGGGGTGCGGCGCAACGCTTAAGGGAGGCTGGGCCGTGACCCAAAAATGGATTTTTGGAAAAATGAGGGTTTTTAGCTCAGGAACTTGAACGTTAAGGCTCGGGAAGTTTTCTAGTACCCAGTTTTGTAGAAACCAAGGTCCCAGAGGTTAGATTTAAGTCTCGAACTATTTAATGAGTTAGAACTTGATGGTTGGTTTTGTTCACGTGTTGTGACTAGGGTTTCTCTTCAAGGCTCGGGATAGAGGATTGTGCTTGTGATCGCGGTGCTCGGGATTGCTTTGGATTTTTAGCTCAGGAAATCGGGTAAGAGAACTGTATGTACCCGTAGAGCTATGTGGTGTGTGTATTGTATGTATTGGTTATGTCTACTATGTCATATTTATGATTATGATTGTTCGGCAAGGGGTCGGAATCGGAAAAAGCCGGGAGAGATAAGTGCCAGGATCGATAAGAGCCGGGAGCGGCGAAAGTCGGGGAAGGCAAATGCCGAGATCGGTAAAAGCTGGGAGCGGCAAGAGCCAGAAGATGCAAAAGCCAGGAGAGGCAAGAGCCGAGTTCGGCAAGGGTCCAGGAGCAATGTTTAGCACGCAGAGTGCGAGTTGCCAGGGTGAGACCCTAAAGGATACCTGGGATATCCTCACGGTGTGGATTGTGAACCCAGGGCTTGGTAAAGCGCTTGGGACGGCATGGACGCTATGTGATTATCCTGTTGGCTGCTTTGTTATATGTTTTTGTAGTATTGAGCTGTTGTGTGACTGAACTGTTGTGTTATCAGGCTGATATGCTATTGTGCTTTCAAGCTGGTCTAGATGTTGTGTCATTGAGCATGCTGATAGAATCTGGTATATGTTTGTTTCCTTGATTGAGTATGGTTTATTGAGATATATCTTTATTGCTTGATATGCTTGAAGTTCTCTTGCTACGCCTCGGCTCACGGGTGCTCTGTGGTGCAGGTAAGAGCAAGGAAGCTGGGTTTTACAACCATGAGTTGGAGGGCATGGAGCAATGTGTACATGTTTTGCCTACCTAGCCACCACGGCTGGGGTTATTTTAAGTAACACGTGGTAAATGTTTGGTTTTGTCTCTTAGGTCGACTGCACTGCATCTTTGGTTTGTAACTGTATATTAAAACAATATTTTTGGGAGCCCAATGTAATATTTTCTACGAACTTTAATAAAAGACCAACTTTTTTCACTTAATGTTTATTAAATGAGTCTTTATTTTTATCCGAACACACTTTCTAGTCTTAAACCTCGATTAGCGAGCTAATGGCACATTTATAAATCACTTGGTAACGGCTCTAAGGAAGTAGGGCCTTACACCATCATCCTCCCGACCAGGAGGTTTACTCCTATTTCTGCCTGGGCCCCAAGAATCGGCTCTGCTAGCAGTTCTCCAATCGGCATCATTATTCTTTGCTTCCTATGTGGCTGCTCCGCCTGCTGCTGTCTGGACATTGACCCGGGTCAACTGCATTGCTGCTTCCAGAGCAAGTGCAGCCTCGAGGTGTCTCTGATCGGCCACTTCCTGTCGTTGTCAGATCTCTTCGCTTCTGGTATCCATCTCCCGTCTTTGCTGCTCAAATGTACCCTTTTGCCTGGCCATCTCTTCAGCAAATGACTCCTGCCGAGCGTTGAATTGCATCATGTAACGCCCTGGATAGCCAAGACCACTACACTGTGTACTTATAAAGGTGTAGGACTTGCTAATCAAGTCATTTAGTTTAAAACGTGTTACTAACCATAAATGCGCTAGGGTTAAAAAGGGTTTTGGATTCGAAAGATACATTTGATATAATTAAACAGCTTTACACATGGGATCCCAAAAAGAAACAGTGTTTAAAAGACGGTTTACAGAATTTCCAAAATACAAACAATCATCAGCCATTCTGTAATGACCCAACTACTCTAGACTTTTGGACCATTAACGAAAACTATACATAAACACTAATCCTTAATAAAACTTTACAAGTGAAAAGACCATAACTTTATTAAGAAACTTGTAAAAATAAAAGTTAAACTTACATAAAATATCAAGTAGGATATGGGATCCCATTGTTTTAAAACCAAAACATGACATAATGATAATTAAAAAGAGATTACATAAAAAAATGCAGAAAATACATGTAAAAACCATAAGAAACAAAACAACATCCTCGAATCGAAACGCTCGGCTCTTGAATCCAGTCCGCCTCAATACACATTCTCCAAGCTTCCAAGAACCTTTCCCGCCACTAAGACTATTTTCCTACACATATAAACAAAAAGGAGTGAGCCTAATGCCCAGCAAGGAAAAATCTAACACATAGTCCATATACATAAATTTCATAAAAACATAGCATAACACTTCTATCACATACATACTATAATGGCCATTATTACTTGGGGTCCCATAGACTAAACAAGTCATATGCCCATTAGATTAGTGGGGTCTTGCTAGCTAAGCAAGTCATATGCCCATAATCTATTTGGGGCTTGTTAGTTATATAGGTCATATGCCCAAGTCTACAAACATACTTAACATAGCATTTTTCATAACACATATTCATAAGATAACATATAAATCATATAACATATATCCTATCCCATTTTCCATACCAAAATAATCGGGATATGAGAACTGATTTGGGACCTTGGAACAGTCCTAAAAACCATTTAAAATATGGTGAGTATATTGAAGAAAAGGGATGAAAGTGAAGAAGGATCTATGCTATATACTTACCAAAAACCTTGTGCTTAAGAACTTGGATTTCCTAACCAAGATTAAGAATAAGGTTAGAATGAGTAGAAGACTATGAGAACTTAAAGAACATAATACAGAAATGGACTAAAGTTTGGAAATACCTTGAAGACTTATATGATCAATCTAAACCTTGAACCGAAATGTGAATAAACCTTACTTCTCCAAGTGTTTGATAAGCTTATAATGATCAAGCTTATAATTCCCAACCCAAGTGTTTACACTCTCACACTCACCTAGCAACTTGCAGCCTTTGAACTTAGAGTAATAGATGAATAAATATCTGGGTACTAGGTCCGATTTATAGAGTTTAGGAATGAAAAGATCTCATTTAACTTGAATAAAAATAATTGCTTTATAATTGGAAATAATTTGAATTATCGTTCAGAAAAGATGCTGGACTTATCAAGAGGTTGAAGGTTTGAATGGAAAACGATTTCAAAAACTTTCAAATTATGCTGAGAGGGGTGATATATCGCCCCCTGTAGGCGATATATGGCCTGGGCCAGTATGCCCGAGGCAATCGTGCAACGTTTCATGTTTTCCGTATCTTCGTACTGCGATATATCGCCCCCTATAACTGCGATATATCGGCATACGCTGAATATTTAAACAGGAAATTACACATTTTTAGCTTAATTTGAATTGAGTAAACAGCCTTGACTAAGCCCTTTAACGTTTTCAAAGCTGCTGACTGACCTTAGAGTATTCAAATTTTACCCTTAATAATTTAATTCTCAAAATACTTAATCATTAATAACCCATGCATAACATGTGCTATTTTCTAATTGGTTCTTATCTAAACCTTATAGTATAATAAATATTATCCTCAATATCAGTCATATTAATCAAACCTTAGGTTAAAATTAATATTCCTAAACTATAGGTTAAACTTAGAAAATCTACAAGTACTACTATGAGTGTCCAAATAAATCCCGGTCTGAACCAAAAATCCACAGTCATAAAGATAACACTATTATTACTATAATACTACTATCTAACTAGATAAGTAAAGTTCTTAGACTCTATAATTCTCCCCTACTAAAAAGAATTTCGTCCTCAAAATTTACTTACCAAATAATTCCGGATACCGGCTTTGCATGTCCTCCTCCAACTCCTACGTTGCCTCTCGTTCAGAACTATTTCTCCATAGGACTTTGACTATAGGAAAGCTTTTGGACCGTAACTGCTTCATCCCCCTATCTAGGATGCTAACCGGTCGTTCCTCATAACTTAAGTCTTTCTGGAGTGCTATTGTATCGTACTTGAGGACGTGAGATGTGGAACACGTTGTGACGATCAGCTAGTGCTGGCGGTAGGGCTAGTCTATACGCAACTGCTCCCACTTTGTCCAATATCTCAAAAGGACCTATGAATCGGGGACTAAGCTTGCCTTTCTTTTCAAACCACTTTACACCTTTCATAGGAGATATCTTCAAGAAGACTTGATCTCCAACTTGGAATTCCACATCGCGTCGCTTGGCATCCACATAGCTTTTCTGACGGCTTTGAGTAGCAAGAATACGCTGTCTAATAAGCGCTACTACTTCTTGAGCTTGTCTAACAGCTTCAGGAACTAGAAGCTTCCTTTCTCCTACCTCACCCCAGTGCAACGGTGATCATAACCTTCTTCCATATAACAACTCATAAGGTGCCATCCCGATCGTTGACTGGTAGCTGTTGTTGTAGGAAAACTCTATCAATGGAAAGTACTTGTTCCATGATCCTCCGAAATCAAGTACACACGCGCGTAGCATATCCTCTAAAATCTGAATCGTACGCTCGGACTGCCCATCTGTCTGAGGATGAAAAGCTGTACTAAGACTTAACTTAGTACCCATAGCTTGCTATAAACTTCCTCAAAATCTCGATGTAAACACCGATCCTCTATCCAACACTATCGGCTTGGGGATTCCATGCAACCTTACTATCTCTTGGATATAGATGTTTGCATATTGGTCTGCCGTATATGAAGTCTTAATATGCAGGAAATGAGCCGACTTGGTTAGTCTATCTATTACTATCCAAGCGGAATCATGCTGCTTATTCGTCCTTGGCAAACCCGTCACGAAGTCCATAGCTATATCATCCTACTTCCATTCTGGTACGCTAAGTGGTTGCAATAAACCTGCAGGCCGCTGATGCTCTGCTTTCACTTGCTGGCATACAAGACATTTGGACACAAATTCTACTATGTCCTTCTTCATTCCTGGCCACCAGTAGATTGCCTTGATGTCATGAGTCATCTTGGTAGACCCTGGGTGAACTGAGTACGGGGTACTGTGTGCTTCTTCGAGAATCATCTTTTTAATACTTTGATCATTTGGCAAGCATAACCGATCCTTATATCTCAATAAACCTTGGCTAGAGATTGAGAAGTCTATAGCTTTGCCTTCTCTGACTGCACCCATATGTGCTGCTAGTGTGTCATCATGTTTCTGACCAATCCGTATGTCCTCTAGCAGATTCGATTGGATAGACAAGTTAGCCAGCTTGCCTACAACTACTTCTATTCTGGCACTGATCAACTCCTACTGTAGCGACTTTTCTATTCCGGCTAAAGTTGCTAAATTTCCATAACTTTTCCTACTAAGCGCATCGGTAACTACGTTCGCCTTTCCTGGGTGGTATAGGATTTCGCAGTCGTAATCCTTTACTAACTCCAACCACCTGTGCTGCCTCATATTGAGCTCCTTTTCAGTAAAGAAGTACTTTAAACTCTTGTGGTCCGTATAAATATTGCACCGTTCTCCGTAAAGATAATGGTGCCAGATTTTTAATGCAAAGACCACCGCTGCCAACTCCATATCGTGAGTTGGATAGCGCTGCTCGTACTCCCTCAACTGCCATGAGGCGTAGGCTATCACCTTGTCATTTTGCATCAGCACGCAACCCAATCCTTGCTTTGATGCATCGCAGTAGACAACAAACTTATCGCTGGGTGTCGGTACACTAAGTACTGGTGTTAAGCAAAGCTTATCCTTTAGCAACTAGAAGCTTCCTTCACACTTATCATTCCAGTTAAATCTTTGTTGTTTCCGGGTCAGGTTGGTGAGCGGAGTGGCTATCTTTGAAAAGCCCTCTACAAACTTCCTATAAAAACCTGCTAACCCTAGAAAGCTTCTTACTTCGGATGCGTTCTTTGGTTTGGGCCAATCCTTCACGGCCTCTACCTTTGATGGGTCTACTGCAACTCCATCTTTAGATATAATGTGCCCGAGGAACGCCATTTGTGAAAGCCAAAATTCGCATTTCTTGAACTTGGCGTAGAGTTGATGCTCCTTAAATCGCGTCAAAATCAACCTCAAATGTTCCTCGTGCTCTACTTCATCCTTGGAGTATATCAAAATGTGGTCGATGAACACAACGACGAATTTATCTAAGTAATCCTTGAAGACCCTATTCATTAAGTCCATAAACGCGGCTGGTGCGTTAGTAAAGACCAAAGGACATAACCAAGAACTCGTAATGTCCATAACAAGTCCTAAAGGCTGTCTTAGGAATATCTTCTCCTTTTACTTTGAGCTGATGATACCCGAACCGTAAATCGATCTTTGAAAATACAGTCGCGCCTCGGAGTTGATCAAACAAATCGTCGATTCGAGGTAGCGGGTACTTGTTCTTAATTGTTACTTTGTTTAGCTCACGATAGTCTATACACATCCGCATACTTCCATCCTTCTTCTTTACGAATAGCACCGGAGCTCCCCATGGCTAATGGCTCGGCCTAATAAAACCCAAGTCTAGGAGTTCTTGTAGCTGCGTCTTTAACTCCTTGAGTTCCGTAGGTGCCATTCGGTATGGTGCCTTAGAGATAGGCTCGATGCCTGGTACTAATTCTATCGTGAAATCTATTTCTCGAGTTGGCGACAATCCTGGCAAGTCATCGGGAAATACCACTGGATATTCTTGTATAACATGGACATCTCCAACCTTAAGTGGTGTCTCCCTTTCCACATTCGTGATGCTGGCTAAGAACGCTTGACATCCTTTCTCCATCATTCTCTGAGCTTTGAGAGATGATACTAACAGGGTGCGTAATCCTGAAGCTTGTCCCATGAAGCATAGTCTTTGGCCGTCGGGAGTCTCGAACATCACCTTCTTGCGTTCACAGTCGATGGTTGCGCCATGCCGTGCAAGCCAGTCCATGCCTAGTATTACGTCGAAGTCCTTGATCACCAGTTCTATCAGGTCTCCTTCTAGTTCTATGTCCTAAATCTTGATCGGTACGCCTCATACTATCCGTGATGATAGAACTACTTTGCCCGAAGGCAACTCGGTTACAAACCTAGTTCTAAATCTTTCACAAGGTTTGTCTAGTTTTTCTATCATTCCTAACGAGATATAAAAATGAGTGGCTCCCGAATCAAATAATACATAGCATAAGTTATTGAGGATAGAAACCTGACCTGTGACCACTTTATTGCTAACATCAGCCTCTCCTTGGGTTAAAGTAAAAACCCTAGCAGGAACCATCTTGTCGTCTTTCTTTCCTTCTGGCTTGCGTTGAGGACAATCTCTTTTCCGGTGTCCTTCCTGACCACATCTAAAACATTCCTTTGTGTTTGTGCGACATTCTCCAGGATGCTTCTTCTGACACTTAGCACATGGCGGGTATTCTACGTAACACGGCCTATTTCCCCCATTATTTTTTTGTGCCCTTTTATCGCTGTCAGATTGCTTGTTGTCAGGATGCCTTCTCTTCTGACCGTTACCGTTGTTGCCTGACTGATTGTTGCCATTATAGTTGCTTTTCTGACTGGTCTGAGGTTGACTCTACTGTTTAGGTTCAGGCTTACTGGCTTCCTCTTTACTTACATTAGCCTGCAACCTCTCTACTTCTATTGCCATCTCAAGAACGTCGGCATATGTAGTATTCCCCGGGTTTGCTAACTTAACCCCCATCTCGATCTTCGGTCGAAGTCCTATAACAAATTTGTTTACCCTCAGAAAATCAATTGGAACCATCTCGGATGCGAACTTAGCTAAGCGGTCGAACTGACGAGCATACTCTGCCATCGATAAAGTACCCTGCTTCAAGTTGGAGAACTCCTCAACTCTCGTAGCGAGTACAGCCGAATTATAGTACTTCTTGTGGAAGAGATCCACAAATCGAGTCCATGTCATGGTGGCGACATCATGCGATTGCTGGACCAAGTCCCACCATATCCTGGCATCCTTCTTGAGCAATGATGAGACGCAAGATATGCAGTCCGGATTACTAAGATTCATGTGCATCAGAATCGGTTCCACGTTCCTTAGCCACTCTTCTGCCTCAAAGGGGTCTGTAGTCCCTTCGAAGTTTGGAGCGTGTTGTTTCCGGAACCTCTCATACACTGGCTCCATGTTCGATACTGGATATGGCGCGTAGTTCGCCACTGGCCATCCCCCATATTGACCAACTTCTTGGGGTGCTGGGGCCATTTGCTACGGCTGCGGCTGCAGCTGAGGCTGAGGCTGAGGCTGAGGTTGAGGCTGAGTTTGAGCCTATTGGTGTTGTTGTTGCAGAAGTTCCTCGACTTGTTGTCGCAGTCTGGCGATCTCCGCAGTGTTGTTAGCTGGCGGTGCCAGCGTGTTGTGGCTAGTAGTAGCACGCACTCCCCTTCTGCGAACTGGAGGGGTGTCATTGTTCGCTGGAACAACGTTGGAGGCGTTTCTGTTGGTGCGTGAAAATCTTCGGAGCAACATCTTCAACAAAGTTCTAATAGTCGAGAACATGTTAGAACTTACCCTAATAGGCTCTAAGGCAAAACTTATTCTAAAACAAACATATCTTGGACCTATTTATTATGACTTCTTATGGAAAATTATATAGGTCTTTATTTATTATTTAGAGTTGGTTTCTATACTTAGAAAAGCAAGTCATCTTTATTTTCTAAGTGTGTTTCTAATCATCCTATATGACTTAATTCTCAGGCTCGAAACTCATCTTTGTTCCAAAGTTAACCATATTGAGGGAGGGCTGGGATCAGTAAAATCGTTCCCACTACTAAGGCCCCCTAACTCTCAATAAGGAAACTTGGTTCATTGATTTGTATCCACCCTCACCGAACTTAGTCATTATTCATTTTATTTAGTATTTATTATGATTGCAAAAATAAAATCAAACTCATACATGATAATAAAATAACATGAAATTAATTTGGAGAAAATAGTTTTCACTTTTTATAATCATAAAATAAAGAAAGAAATAAAACAAACAATGAAAACTACTATTCTAAAAATCGGGATCTTCTACATCCGATCCTTCATCTAGCATATCATCATCCAATTCTTCATAATCCTCATTGTCTTGAGCCTCAAAATTTCCTCGGGGAAGATTCAAGAAGATCCTATGTTGTTGTTCATTAGTGAATTGAAACTCTAAATTATAGGTGAACTTAAGTATGAGAGAATAATATCTTAGGGCTACTTGTAAGTCATCATCATTATTTATAGTCTCCCATATTTCTTCTAAAGTTGAAATTACCAAAGGAAAATCTTTTAAAAGCCTAATTACTAGGACATGTTGTTCTGCAGCTCTCATCATGATTTTCTTCGTAATCTGAAGATGGTCTATCTCCTTGTGGAACCAAATCAATCTCTGAGTGATTTTCTCTAGTGCTCCTACGGTGTTTCTTGGTTCCCTTATTCTTTTTAAAGCCTTAATGGCTCGGATATCCTCATTGCTTAATGCTCCGTTCATACTTAACTGAAAACATAAATACTAAAATTGTTAGCTATACACATAGGCAAAATAACTATGACTTAAATACTTACATGGCGGTCAAATTCGGAGCTTTTGAGTGTGTGTATCGAGGAGAACTTCATGCGAAGGAACCATTGCTCTAATACCAACTGTAATGACCCAACTACTCTAGACTTTTGGACCATTAACGAAAACTATACATAAACACTAATCCTTAATAAAACTTTACAAGTGAAAAGACCATAACTTTATTAAGAAACTTGTATAAATAAAAGTTAAACTTACATAAAATATCAAGTAGGATATGGGATCCCATTGTTTTAAAACCAAAACATGACATAATGATAATTAAAAAGAGATTACATAATAAAATGCGGAAAAATACATGTAAAAACCATAAGAAACAAAACTACATCCTCGAATCGAAACGCTCAGCTCTTGAATCCATTCCGCCTCAATACACATTCTCCAAGCTTCCAAGAACCTTTCCCGCCACTAAGACTATTTTCCTACACATATAAAAAAAAAAAAAGGAGTGAGCCTAATGCCAAGCAAGGAAAAATCTAACACATAGTCCATATACATAAATTTCATAAAAACATAACATAACACTTCTATCACATACATACTATAATGGCCATTATTACTTGGGGTCCCATAGACTAAACAAGTCATATGCCCATTAGATTAGTGGGGTCTTGCTAGCTAAGCAAGTCATATTCCCATAATCTATTTGGGGCTTGTTAGTTATATAGGTCATATGCCCAAGTCTACAAACATACTTAACATAGCATTTTTCATAACACATATTCATAAGATAACATATAAATCATATAACATATATCCTATCCCATTTTCCATACCAAAATAATCGGGATATGAGAACTGATTTGGGACCTTGGAACAGTCCTAAAAACCATTTAAAATATGATGAGTATATTGAAGAAAAGGGATGAAAGTGAAGAAGGATCTATGCTATATACTTACCAAAAACCTTGTGCTTAAGAACTTGGATTTCCTAACCAAGATTAAGAATAAGGTTAGAATGAGTAGAAGACTATGAGAACTTAAAGAACATAATACAGAAATGGACTAGAGTTTGGAAATACCTTGAAGACTTATATGATCAATCTAAACCTTGAACCGAAATGTGAATAAACCTTACTTCCCCAAGTGTTTGATAAGCTTATAATGATCAAGCTTATAATTCCCAACCTGAGTGTTTACGCTCTCACACTCACCTAACAACTTGCAGCCTTTGAACTTAGAGTAATAGATGAATAAATGGCTGGGTACTAGGTCCGATTTATAGAGTTTAGGAATGAAAAGATCTCATTTAACTTGAATAAAAATAATTGCTTTTTAATTGGAAATAATTTGAATTATCGTTCAGAAAAGATGCTGGACTTATCAAGAGGTTGAAGGTTTGAATGGAAAACGATATCAAAAACTTTCAAATTATGCTGAGAGGGGCGATATATCGCCCCCTGTAGGCGATATATGGCCTGGGCCAGTATGCCCGAGGCAATCGTGCAACGTTTCGTGTTTTCCGTATCTTCAAACTGCGATATATCGCCCCCTATAGCTGCGATATATTGGCATACGCTGAATATTTAAACATGAAATTACACATTTTTAGCTTAATTTGAATTGAGTAAACAGCCTTGACTAAGCCCTTTAACGTTTTCAAAGCTGCTGACTGACCTTAGAGTATTCAAATTTTACCCTTAATAAATTTAATCCTCAAAATAATTAATCATTAATAACCCATGCATAACATGTGCTATTTTCTAATTGGTTCTTATCTAAACCTTATAGTATAATAAATATTATCCTCAATATCAGTCATATTAATCAAACCTTAGGTTAAAATTAATATTTCTAAACTATAGGATAAACTTAGAAAATCTACAAGTACTACTATGATTGTCCAAATAAATCCCGGTCTGAACCAAAAATCCACAGTCATAAAGATAACACTATTATTACTATAATACTACTATCTAACTAGCTAAGTAAAGTTCTTGGACTCTACACATTCTAAGGCAAAACAAACATTTCTGGTTCCCCTGTTCCTGCCTTCCCCTCAACCGTGGCGGCTGAGCAGCTGGTCATGTACATTCAGCTCGCAGAGCTCTCCAAGTTAGGGCTGATCAAGTTTGCCCTTGCCTTTACCTGCATCACATAGCACCCGTGAGCCATGGTCCAGCAAGAAAACATAATATGCATCACAAACAACAATAACAGATAATTAATCCTTTAGGCATGATTAAACACTTAACACTCATATTAACCACATATCACGTATTCAGAGTCCAAGTTGCAACCAAGCATAAATAATAATCAAGTTACATGGTTAACAGGGCCGAAAACTTAGGTCGCACCCTCGGTTTACCCCACTGACTCCGGCCCGCTTAAACTGAGCTCAGTGCATAATAAGCTGTCCTCGACTACCAGTGGCCGAGCTGCGCCCTGTGTGCTAGTGTAATCTTGGCACTCTTAGGCCGTTGATTTACTGTTCACATGGCATAATTCCATCCTTTCAAAGCATACATATTAGGGAACCCTTAGTCCCATTACAATTGCACAACCGGGTGCATTTTTCTTACCTTTAATTTCCACGTTCACTGACTATGAACGACGTACCTCGAGCACGATCCACTTCCCAAGCCCTAGCTCAACACCTAGTCACAACCAAGGTAATGGATTCCATTAATATTCACGTAAAGGTTTCCGGGTATAATCCTAATTTCTTGGACATCGAGTTCCACCAAACAGGTGGTGGAATCGATCCCGAGCACCCTAGGTTAGGTTTCCGTGCTTAAAATCCCCAAAAGGTCAAGAATGCGCTTAAAGGCTGCGGCCCCTGAAACCTAGCCGTGGCCCGCCCCTGAAATAGAAACCAAGCCCCTCAGTAGGCAGACACGCGCCATTCCCCTGCCTTGTGGCGCCGCGACACTCCCCTTCGTCCGAACCTCCCTGGCTCCTTTGCTTTGTAGGGCCGTAGCGCTCTAGAACAGAGCTGCGGCCCACCCCTTTATGCCCAGAAAATCCACCATTTCTAACATCCTAACCTTATTCAAAACCACCCCAAAGCACCCTATTAGCAAAACCCATTAATCACAAGACTTTTAATACGATTCTAACAACATAATCCAGCAGAAACCAAGCTTAAAACCTCATTAAAACTCCACTTTGATTTCTGAAACCCAGCAACTAAAGAACTCAAAAATCAGTCATGCAAACTTAGATTTTAACCGCTCAATTACAAATTGAAGCTTACGTTCTTTGTTGAACCACTTCCTTAACAGATTCCTGAGCTAAAATCCAAGCTTCTCGGCTTTAATTCAATACTTAAACAACAAAACCATAAACACCCTTAATACTCAGCCAAAACTCAAAATTCCAATGCTCAAGAATATGATTCAGCCCTTACCTTAATCTTGGTTGAGTTTCCTTAGCTGAGCACTAGATTAAACCTTCAAGATTCCAGCCCAAACCACTGAATTCCCACCTGATTTCCCTTGAATTCCAGTGGTTTTTCTTGAGAGAGAAAAGAGAAGGAAGAGAAGAGCAAAATAGGTCGGTTTGTGTTTTTTTCTACTGGTTCCTCTTTTGTTTAGTCTAACCCTTGGTTAATTAAGTCAATCTTGAGGCTCGGGGTGACGGATGTCACGGGCCGGCTATTTGGGTACTCCAACTAGACGGAACGTGCGGCACTTGCAGACTCTTCAAGCTAGCAAGTCAACCTACAACACACACCTACAGGCAAACAAACTCAGTGGTTAGCCACATACACATCTCGGACATGCAACGGGCAATAACGAAGTATGAGCAAGCACAAAGCAAGTCATTCCTAGCAACGTCCACACAACACAAAGCACAAAACAAGGCAAGTGGCACGCAATGGCCCAACGAAGATCACAAACAAGTAAGACATAGGCAACAAGGAAGCACACAGGGGCAAGCATGGATAAATAATGTTTTATTAATATATAGCCTTGATAGGGCAAGGGAGTACACAACTTTGGCCCCTATCTGTTGATGGCCATGGTGCTTCCCTAAGTCACCAGGTCACCTCCCCCTAAGGAGCCTTCTAGGGAAATAAAGTCTTCCCAGGAACATATATGATTTTTGTCTGGGAGACATATGCAATATTACAAAACTACCACTACCCTATCCCATGAAGTTGCTTTGTGCAAGACTTGACTAATGATCAAGCACCAAGGCATGCTCATTTACAAAATGGCCCCATGTGGGTGTGCTAAAGGGGAAACACACCACACTCTCCCCCACTCAATCCTTCGGCGTCCTCGATGAAGTAGCTTGTACATCTTCAATCTTCTACGTGAGCTTCTTCAAGTCTTCCGCCCTCTCCCAGTTGATCTCATCATCTGCGAGCCCCTTCCATTTTACCAGATACTCTTTATGCTTTTTACGATCAGTGGTGTCCGTCCTTTCCGCCAGGATTTCTTCAGGTTGACGCTTGCTCCTTGGCTGAACAATGACTCCTCCTCTTGTTGACTGGTTGCGCTCTGGATTTTCTGGATCTTCATGATACGGCTCCAAGTTGCTGACGTGAAGGACCGGGTGTATCTTCATCCAAGCTGGTAGGTCGACTTTGTAGGAAGTTAGGCCAACTTTTGAGATGATTGAGACCAGACCCTCGTACTTGCGAACGAGTCTGATGTCTTTGTCCCCTCGAAATCTCAACTGTTCAGGCCTCAGCTTGATTAACACTAAGTCACCTGCTTTGAACTCCAGTGGTCTGCGCTTATGATTTACCCACTTCTTCATTCTTCTTGACACTTTTTCTAAATAAGCTCGGGAAATCTCTCTCGTTTTCTTCCAGTCTTTTGAGAAGTGAAAGGCTCGTGGGTTCCGACCATGATATTCGTCCACTGTGTGGGGCAATAGTGGTTGCTATCCATTAACAACTTCAAAAGGGCTCTTTTTCGATGAAGAACTCTTTTGAGAGTTGAAGCAAAATTGAGCTACATCGAGTAGTTGCGGCCAATTCCTCTGATTGGCATTGAAAAAGTGGCGCAAGTACTCCTCCAACATCCCGTTGAATCTTTCTGTCTACCCATCTGTCTGCGGATGGTAGCTTGAGGAAGTGTTCAGTTGTGACGCCAAGAGATTGAATAGTTCGGACCAAAAGGTCCCGGTGAATCTTCCATCTCGGTCACTAACAATGTTCTAGGGCACTCCCCAATATTTGACAATATGCTTGAAAAATTGTCTGGCTGTCTTTTCTGCCGAACAGTACTTCGACACTGGGATGAATGTTGCGTACTTCGAGAATCTGTCCACGACCACCAAGATCGCACTTAAATTCCCTGTCTTCGGAAGACTGGTGATAAAGTCAAGCGACACACTCTCCCATGGTCGGCTTGGGAGTCGCAAGGGCTCCAACAACCCAGGTGTCATGTTCCTATCGACCTTGTCTTGCTAGTAGATGAGATAGGTCTTGGTGTACTCCACTCAATCATCTTGCATTTGTGGCCAGTAGTACCCCTGCTTCAAGAGTGCGTGGGTTCTCTGCCACCCTGGATGACCTGCCCATAGGGTGTCATGACACTCACTTAGTAATGTCCTCCGCAAATCTCCAGCTTTTGGAACATACAAGAGCCCCCCTTTAGCCCACAAAAGATCATCCTCCACCTAGAACTAGCAAGTCTTGCCTTCTTTTACGAGCTTCAGGATGGTCCTGACAACCGGGTCTTTCTCCAGGTTTTCTCTGATGCGCTCCTTGAGTGGAGTGTTCACCACGCTAGCTGACAAACTAGCCAAGATCTTTAGAGTCGCCAACTCCACTTTGTGACTCAAGGCATCAGCTGCCTGGTTCAAGCATCTTGCCCTGTGCTCAAAACGGAAGTCGAATTCCGCCACGAACTCTTGCCATCGAGCCTGCTTAGGGGTCATTTTCGGCTGAGTAAGGAAATGACTAACAGCTGCATTATCCATCTTCACCACGAACTTTGACCCCAGAAAGTAATGCCTCCACACTCGCAGGCAATGTATAACTGCGAGGAGCTCCTTCTCCTGGGAAGTATACCTCCTCTCAGCTTCAGACAGCTTGTGGCTCCCATATGCAACCGGGTGGTCTTCTTGTACTAGTACCCCTCCCAGAGCATAATCTGAGGCAGCTGTCTGTACTTCGAAGGGCTTGCTAATAGTTGGCAAGGCAAGAACATGATCCTTCATCATGGCTTCCTTCAAACTCTTGAATGCTTCAGCACCCTTGTCAGTCCACGTCCAAGTCACACCCTTTTTTCAGAAGCTCGGTCAAGGGTGTCGCCCTTCTTGAGTAGCCGTCCACAAATCGTCTATAGTAGTTAGCTAGGCCCAAGAAGGAGCGGAGTTCTTTCACGTTTGTGGGGGCTTTCCATTCCTGGATTGCCCTCACCTTCTCCAGATCCATACGAATTCGGCCACGTTCCACAACGTGGCCTAAGAACTTGATGCTCTCCTGTGCAAACGAGCATTTCTCGTGCTTCACATATAACTGGTTCTCTCTCAACTTCTGAAACACTTGAGCCAAGTGTTCTTGATGCTCTTCAATCGTGGCACTATAAACCACTATATCATCCAATTACACCACCACGAACTTATCTAGATACTCGTGGAATACTTGGTTCATCAGTGTACAGAAAGTAGCAGGTGCATTTGTCAACCCAAACGACATTACTCAAAACTCAAATGCTCCATATCGAGTAACACACGTTGTCTTTGGTTCATCCCCATCTGCAATCCTCACTTGATAGTAGCCCGATCTCAAGTCCAACTTTGTGAAGTATTTGGCTCCACTTAGCTGGTCGAACAAATCAACGATCAGAGGGATGGGGTAGGTGTTGCAAACTGTCACCTTGTTGAGAGCCCTATAGTTGATGCACAGTCTCAAGCTCCCATCGTGCTTCTTCTGGAATAGCACAGGGGCGCTAAATGGCACCTTCGACGGTCTGATGAAGCCTGCCTCCAATAACTCTTTTAATTGTATCCTCAAGTCTTCTAGCTCAGGGGGGCCATTCTGTATGGAGCTTTTGTTGGAGGTTTCGCTCTGGGCACCAGTTCTATCTGGTGATCAATCCCCCTCTTTGGTGGCAAGGCTCTGGGGAGTTTATCTGGCATCACGTCCCCATACATCCTTAAGATCCTCGTAATTTCTAGTGGAACAATCTCTTCAACTACTTCTTCGAACACGGTGGGTACAGCTACATAAGTGGGCTTCTGCTTCTTCACACCCTTCTTGAACTATAAAGCTGATAGAAGCTTCACACCAGGGGTGGTTTCACCTTTGCAGGCACCATTGAAGGAGTCTTTCCCATTATGAGTAAGCTTCCAGTGGCAGGAATTGGAATGGCACCTTTCTCGGTTAGAAAGTCCATTCCCAAAACTACATCGAAGTCGTCCATATGGACAACCCCTAAGTCAGTCTACCCCTCCCACGTGTCGATTCTCACTTTTACTCCTTTAGCCATGCCAGTTGTGGCCAAGGCCTTGGAGTTGACCGCTTTCATGCGACCTGCATCTTTCTCCAGCTTCAGTCCCAGTTGCTTTACTTCAAGTTCAGAGATGAAGTTGTGGGTGGCGCCAGTATCAATCATCACGCTTTTGGAAGGCTTGCAATTGATAGTGGCATCCACAAACATTAGTCCCTTCCCCAGGGTCTCCTTCCCTTTCTCGCTATGTTTCTTGAGAGCATTCAACAGGCGGACAGCGCCCATGTGCGCATACTCTTCGTCTTCCTCTTCTCCTTCGCCCTGTTGTTCTTGGCCAATGAGGGCATTCAGCTTGCACCTGTAAGGGCAAACTGCCGACTTATGTGGGCCTTTGCATAGCCAACAAGCTAGCGGCTTCTTCCCTACAGCAGCATCTGTCCCACTGGAAGAATTGGACTCAGCTGTCCTCTTCTCTCCCCCACTCTTGCCCTGCCAGGACTTTCCAGACTTCTTACTCCCAGCGTTACTTGAGATGGTTGGAGGAGTAGCCCTTTTCGGCAGGCTGCTCTCCGTGATGTAATATGTTAAGCGTTTGGCAGCAGCTTGAGCCGTGGCAAGATCAGACACATGCTGTCTTTGAAGTTCTTGTTTGCCCCACAGTTTCAATCCCTCGAGGAAGCAGAAGAGCCTATCTACTTCGGACATGTCCTTTATATCGAGCATCAGTCCCGAAAATCTCTTTACATATTCTCGGACTGTCCCGACTTGTTTGAGTTCTCTTAACTGGTGACGAGCTATGTAAGCGACATTTTCAGGCAAAAATTGCGTCTTTAATTCTCTCTTCAGGTCTACTCAAGATGTGATGGTGCACCTGCCATTCTCTATGTCATCATACTTGGTCCTCCACCATACCTTGGCATCCGCAGACAAGTACATGGTAGCCATGGCGACCTTTCCGTCTTCCGAATCGGCCCGCACGACTCTAAAATAATGTTCCATGTCGAAGAGGAAATTCTCCAAATCCTTTGCGTCTCTGGCCCCGTTATAGGGCATCGGCTCGGGTAGTTTAGCTCAGCCATACTCCATACCTATCGGCCCTGTTGCAGGGGCATTCCCAACCGCTCGCATGGTCAAGTTTACCTTGGCAGTTAGCTCAACCATTTCTTCTCTGAGCACACCAACTGCCTCCCTGCAGTCTTTCGTAGTGTCATTTATGGAAACTTCTTGTTCCTTCAGCATGCGCTCCACTGCTGCGATGCGCTCTTCCCACCGAGGGGAAACAGAAGTACTTGTTGGAGTGTTTCTTTTCTCCAACGCGATTATTCTGGATAGGTGAACATCATTCTCCTTTTCTAGCGCAGCTATGCGATTGTTTGCATCAGACGATCCCGAGTCCTGACTTGCCGAGGAAAGATCCCTGACCCTTTCGTCCAGGCCATCTAGTTCCCCTAACCGCTTCTCAAGAGCTTCGATCCTCTGAGTGTTTCTCACCATGGTTTGTTTTGCCAAGCTCTTTCTAACTTGGCTCTGATACCAACTGTCATGGGTCGGCTATCTGGGTACTCCAACTAGATGAAACGTGCGGCACTTGCAGACTCTTCAAGCTAGCAAGTCAGCCTACAACACACACCTGCAGGCAAACAAACTTAGTGGTTAGCCACATACACATCTCAGACATGCAACAGATAATAACGAAGTATGAGCAAGCACAAAGCAAGTCATTCCTAGGAACGTCCACACAACATAAAGCACACAACAAGTCAAGTGGCACGCAATGGCCCAACGAAGATAAAAAACAAGTAACACATAGGCAACAAGGAAGTACACAGGGGCAAGTATGGACAAATAATGTTTTATTAATATATAGCCTTGATAGGGCAAGGGAGTACACAGCTTTGGCCCCTATCTGCTGATGGCCATGGTGCTTCCCTAAGTCACCAAGTCACCTCCCCCTAAAGAGCCTTCTAGGGAAATAAAGTCTTCCTTGGAACATATATAATTTTTGTCTCGGAAACATGCAATATTACAAAACTGCCACTACCCTATCCCATGAGGTTGCTTGGTGCAAGACTTGACTAATGATCAAGCACCAAGGCATGCTCATTTAGAAAATGGCCCCATGTAGGTGTGCCAAAGGGGCAGCACGCCACACCGGAAACGTCCCCGAGGGCAAAACGGTAAATTTCCCCAATATTCTCGCCTAAGCTTCCTAACCTCAAATATATCTCCATATATTTATTTCCATAACCCGATAACCCAAATAATCATCTAATACCCGAATTACCCCTTGACTTGCCCCAAGTCAAGTATTAAGCCCCGTTGTGACTTCCCGCTAACGGGCTCCCTAGGATCGCCTCAAGTCGCACACTGCAGATCTACCCACATAATAATGTGGTTCTCACATATATAACATTTAACCACATTTACATTCATATAATCATACAAGCATGCTTATCATATAATCATGCATTAAATCAATAAACTCACACATAAACCAATTATGCCCTCCCGGCACACTAATCAGGGCCCTTAAGCCATAACAGTAATTTTGGGTTGTTACACATCATCTCCTCTTGGAAGGGCCCGTGGCTTCTTGGAGTTGTTCAACCTCTGAATTCGTCTCCTCAAGAAAGACCTTGGGCTCAGTCTCAGGGTTCTGAGGTCCAGGACCTACTAATGTAGCAGGCTCTTTTGACATGCCTGATTTCTTGGATGCCGCATTGGTATTCTTGGGTGCCATAATGATATGATAGTCATGTGTTTCTTCTCTTCAAGCTCTCAATGAAAGCACCAAAAATTTTGACCAAGATTTTGGCCAATGACGAATAGACATCAAAACTACAGTAAACCTTCAAGAGAAAATATGACATCGATAATTTTATAGTGGTTCAGCCCCAATTTATTGGTAATAGCCTAATCCACTTGGAGTTGTGATATATAAATATACACTTAAGATCAGATGAACCTGTGTCGACTGGGTTTCTTAAGTGTGAATGAAAAAGTACAAGATTTCTCTCTCAAGAATACAAACTTTTTCTCAGAAAAATCACTCGAGAATACCCGAGCTCCCAAAAGCTTAGACAGAAAAAATCCAATCAGCCCCCCTTCAATGATGCCATGAGCTCTTTATTTATAGGCTCGTGGATCGTATGATCAAAATCCCAAATAATCGAGATAATTGGGTTGCTCTAACTAATTCTAACTAATGATCAAATTTAAAATATAGCTACACATGATTCTTAACGAAGTCGTTACTGAAACTGGCTGAGTTTCTGATCAATTTGGTCGGCTAACTCCACTCCTTGGAGTGATACTAGCCGTCCATATCACTCTTCTGGTTAGGCAAAACATCTTCATAAGCTGACAGGCCAGATAAACCTGATTCCCAAAGTGACTAGTCAGCCAAAATATTCTACTGGTCGGCCAAAACATTTTACTGGTCGGCCAAAACGTTTTACTGGTCGACCAAAACATTTTACTGGTCAGTCAAAAAACCTTACTGGGCGGATAGATAATTTTCATGACCAGTAATATCACAACTCCGAAGATTAATCTCACACCTTTTCCCTACCATTCATTGCCACTTGTCACTTTTGATTGCCACATCATCATATTCAAATTTTTGGTATAACAACAGTTATACCCTTGTATTAACTCTTACCTTGATATGGTGTTGATAGAGCCACCATGGGGACCTATGGACCTATAATATCAAGCTCTAATAAATATTACATTATTAATCAAAACTTTTGATTAAAATTATCATATTTATTAATCTCATGATTACTCCAATAAAAATATGAGATTGAACTCTTGAAAATTATAGACATATATTATTGAGTATTTTATAAAGAATAAAGTGACAATTGATATAATCATTACATATAGTGTTAATCCTCTATTAATGATTGTAATTAAAAGGGAATAAAATTACTTTTTTACCAATTTAGCTATATCTTGTTCACATAATACCATTGACTTTACTAGTAAAGGTTATGTCACAACAAGTTTGTGACGTGAGCGCTAATAACCTTTTCAGTTCAAAAAGTCAACCCAATAGGGAACCATTATTCAATCTATATGAAGGTATATATTCCGTATATGTTAAATTACGTCCCCAGCCATACACATCATTCAATCCCAAAAACAATTGTTCTTAGCTTGATCATTTTGACAAAACTTAACGCATGAATCAAATGATCAGATGACATATATAGGAGTTCATAGTAACCTCAGGATTAAGATCATCGTGTATATGATCATCGTTTGATGTGTTTGATTAATACTATGCAACGATGTTTAAACAAGTATTAACAAATCACATCTGGTCCAGTTCTACATACTCTTAACATGCAAAGTACCTGCACTAAAGTGTCCTACTACACTAGTAACCTGGATATAGGTCACATGTAGTCATAATACTAGTAGACCATACTAGCAGTAATTAATCTAAAGATTTCATAACTTTATTTTACTGTGACCTATTTAAGTTTATTATCTTATTCTTGATCTTCCCATACCAATATGAGATTAAGACCACATAGATAATCTTTGGAATTTTCTAATATTCACTTAATATTATCGTATAATATCGGACATCGTCTATATATATAATAATTCAATTCAATTATTTATTTTATTTAAAACATTTGTCAACTACAATTGCTTTAAGGGCATTATTCCCAACACCATAGCCAATGTGACCTAGTCTTAAGTTCCATAAATACGTCATGTTATCGTTATAGATCTTTTGATGTTTATTGATCGTAGGTTTAACAAATTTGAATGAATCAATATTAAGTGTGAGGGATTCATTAGGTCGCAGAATATAAAGCCCATTTTCCAAACATGCAATACACAATTGTGATCCATTGTAAGAAATAGATATATTAGAACTTGTAAAAGTCATAACAAATCATTCTAATTGCAACATGGAAATTGAAATTAAATTTCTACTAAAATCCAGAATTAAAAATACATCTTTCAAAATTACATCTTTCAAAATTACATATTTATTTTGAACTTCAGGGATTCTTCAGTCACGACGAACTTGGAGTTGTCACCAAACAACACTATGTTGATGTTTTGCTTCCACTTAAGAAAGTTTTCTCCATTGAATGTTGAGAAAGGATGGGAGTAGACACAACAATAATAATACTACATATTATCAATAAAATAGAAATCAATCACATTTTCTCAATAAAACTTATATTCACTATAATTTCAAGAAATAACACAGCATATACAATAAATATGTAAGATATGGAAAAAATACCAAAATAATCATATCTCTATTTCTTTAGGTTTTTAACTATTCTATGATATTGTTGTCCTGGTTCGTGAGATTAAAAAAAAATATCATTAGTTAAATATAGTTGTAAACTCATTTAATAATGGACACCATTATTAACATCCTACTAATGGATCAAAATAAGAAAACAAAATTTCTTAGTTTATGAGCTAGACCCTCGATTTGGATAGTCATAGATTTATTCCTAGCAGCTTCCGTAGGGGTGAGTTTATTAGAACTTGACATATAATTATCTATCTTTCGAAATCTAACCTTGTCAAAATAACTAATGAACACCTTTCGCAGGGTGAAAAGTCGAAGCATCTCGAGGCCCCATTAAGCTATTGACCTTGTTAAACTAATGGTGGAGATCGAATATAATTCTTAAAATAAGCTCATTTTTAATTGAAAATAGTATTTTATTATTAATTTTCAAAAAATTAATGAATATTGTTCTCCAAAAAATAAAAATATAATTAAAACTAAAGTCCTATAATTTTTTATTAATTCTAAAGTGTCATATTGAAACAAATTCAATTAAATTAGAATTAATTTGTTGCTAATCAATATTTAGGTTTAACAATTATAATGAACCTATACAATTAAGTCCAACTCAAGCAAATGGGCTTTAACAATTGGGCTTGTATGGAGGAGCGCTGGGTCCATTATGTTGTTCCCACTACTAGGGCCCCCAAACTTCCATACAAGGTCTAAAAGATAGGAATTTAAACGTTCATTTTATTAATTGTTATTAATTGATTAGGCCCACTATAGTCATGCAAAGCAAATGGGCATTCACAAGTGGAATCACCCACAAGAGAGGAATTTAAACTTTACATTTTCTAATGGGCCCAAATAAAGCCTATAATTTTATGAATGTTTTATTTAGCAAAATAGCATATGTTATGCAAACATATGGGCCACTATGCATCTAAGCCCAATTGCAAAAATACCACATATAGTGCAAACAAACATGTTATAATCGGATGGTCCTAATCATGTACTATATGAGCAAGTCTATGAATTTTTGCAAAAATACTACAATTTATTTCATTTGTAAAAATAACACATTTATTTTTTTAGAATTTATCCGAAATTCAAATTAATTAAATTTTTGCAAAAAAATAAATTACTCAATTTAAATGAAATTTATCAAAAATTAACAAAAGTTAATTTAAATCTCATTTATTAACAATTAACTTAGTTTGGGTCATTTTGAAAAAATATTAATTTAATTTTGATAGGATTTATAGAAAATTAAAAAAATTAATTTAAATCTCATTTATTAAAAAATATATTTTATTAATTGGGTTGTAAAACGTGATATTTTTAAAATCTATCCAATTTAAAATTTTAAAAACAAATATCATGAACTCTTTTTCAAAAAATATCTTGTGTTGCTACAACTATCAGAAATATCTTAACCATTTAATAAAAAAATAAAATATTAATAGTTATAACAAACTTAAACTATCTTAAATAGTTAAACAAATTCAAATATCTATAAAAATATCTAGCAATAAATTTTCAAATTTCAAATAATTTAAATATTAAAATCCATATAATAATTAGATAAGATCTAAAATTAATTAGTTAACCTATTTTTAAATTTGAATTTGAATATTTGAAGAAAATTTCTAATTTGTAGATATCAAACAACAAAAATGTCGTATTTTAAAATAAATATTTTTAAACAGATAAAATAAATGAGATATTTTTGGAATAACCCATTCAAAATTCAAAATTTTAGAAAAAATATATCGTAGGCCACGACCAAATGACTGTTCCAGGCGATTTACGCACTCTAGCTGTGACCACTAGTCTAGAACTTCCAGGGCGCAACCAGTGATTCTTGGTGGCCGTAGCCACAACCCAAAATATTATTTTTTTTAGAAAAATTGTATAATTTTTCAACCCAAAAAAGTTTTCTAAATAATTTTTACAATGTTTACCACCAAATAAAGCATTTATAAAAATTAATTAAATAGAAACACACAACAAAATAACCCAAATTTGCTAAGAATTTCATAAAATTCAATATGCTTCAAAAAAACCTGAAATCCATCCAATTACCTCAACACATCAAATAATTCAATTTTACCATGTTCATGCATGAAAATAGAGGTTACCAAAGGCTTTGAGATCAGTTATTGGAAATACTTATACAAGATCTTATTTATTTTCATGTAAATCATATATTAAACAAATTAATACAAGAAAACCTAGAACATTTTCTATAATTGAATTAAACAGAGATAATGACAAGAACACCTACATTATATGCAGTGAAATGAATAAGTCATTCCTTCAGTTTTTCTAACCCTTGTATCCTTTCTGTTGCAGGGTATCACCAAGAAACTAAACCAATCTTCAAATTTCTTCACAACATTCCACAGTATCCTTAGAATCACATAGACTAGAGTGAGCAATTCTCAACACATAAGATAGATACAGAGAGAGAAGAAGAGAAGATAATATTGAGGCTTAGAAATGGACTTTTGTTGTAGAGAGAGTCTAAAGCCCAAAAGCATCAAAACTAGAACTTCTGATCACCTGTTTTCAACTCTCACTTAACATTCATTTTCAAGGCACAATTAGGTCACTTATTTAATTAAAAAAATCAATAAAATAATAGGTAATATCATCCATTAGGTCGAAATTATCATGGGCTTTAGGCCCGTATTATTTTTTATTGATTAATTAATTAAGTCATTTATCAAATTAATTATTTATAATTTGAACCTTGATTTAAACCTATTTATTAATTTAGACACAAATTTTTCTTAATCAATAAATATGCCCTAAAATCTCTTTTCTTCTGTAAATTGCATAACTCTATGAAATTATCCAAAATTGGCCTGGTTAACTTTAGTAATTCTAACTGATAATTAAATAAATTAATTTAGACTATCGAGATGATTCTATGCAAGGTATTGTGGGGACCGTGGGCCAATGAAATCAAGCTCCAGTAAGTTATCATAGATTTAATAAATAAATTTACTAACTTATTAATTCCTTGTAACTCCACTAAAGACTCAGAATTGCATTCTTTAATTAATAGAACACTCTATAAGCAATATAGATACGTTATTAGTTATCCATTGTTACAACCATAGATATAACTTAATCCTCTATAAACGCTCTACAATGAGATGAGACTAAAACATTGTCTTAGCCCTCATTATGTTTTATCCTTAAAACACTTAGATCCTTGTAAATGATATTTTAGTAAACTAATATTAATTATTGAAATAAAATCTCTATCATTTAGCAGCTCAAACCAAACTAAATGGAAACCATCGTTTTACTTCTTCAGCAGAAGCTATAGCTGTCCATATCTATGATTAACACTCCCACTTAATTATACTTCCGAGTTTCCAAGATGTAAGTATGGGCTAGTCCATAGGGTAAGCTAGTAGCAAACAAGTCAAAGAACTCAAATGATACAATTAGCTAGAATACTAACCACTCAGAATTGAAATTGAATTTTCCTATGGTCAACTATAAGATATGACTAGAATAGATAGTAACAGTATGTGTACTTATCCTATCTACTGTCAACAACAGTCCAGTACGATGTAACAAATACATCCAATTTATCTACTTTGCTAATGTTTTGGAAAGAACATAACACTACAATGTGTAAGTAGATTATATCAAAGATTGGCAAGTCAGTGTTAATCCTATGGACTGACAAATCTTAGGACTAACTTATTTTTGATCTTATAATCATATTTATATTCCACTATGATTACGTCACTATAAATATGATTAGCTATATGCTCAGAATTTAATAGGATTAAATATTAAACAAATAATCGTGAAAATAAATCATGTCAGCTGTTGAGGCTCAAAATCTCACCAAGGGAAAATATGAGATCAATGCCATGAAGCCCCCATTTACACGACATAGAACCCATGGCCTCGCTCGGCCAGTCAGGCACGGACACTATTGGCCTTGCTCGGCCACGCCCGCGCACACCAGGTGGCCTCGCCCAGCCACGCCCGCGCGCACCAGGTGGCCTCGCTCGGCCACGCCCGCGCACACCTGGCGGCCTCGCTCGGCCACGCCTGCGCACCCCAGATGGCCTCGCTCGGCCACGCCCGTGCGCACCAGGTGGCCTTGCTCGGCCACGCCCGCGCGCACCAGGTGGTCTCGCTCGGCCACGCCCGCGCGCACCAAGTGGCCTCGCCATCTAGGCCCCGTTGTGGCCTTGCCCATGCCCACGGAGTGGCCTCGCCATCTAGGCCCCGTGGTGGCCTCGTCCATGCCCATGGAGTGGCCACGCCATCTAGGCCCCGTGGTGGCCTCGCCCATGGCCCCGAAGTGGCCTCGCCATCTAGGCCCGAATGGCCTCGCTCATGGCTTCAGAGGGGCCTCGCTCTCTAGGCCCCGTGGTGGCCTTGCCCATGGCCTCATGGGGGTCACATCTGCAGCACACTCGGCCTCGTGAACAGCCAAGAGAACCGCGCCATCAATAAGCCTTCCAAGGGGGCCTCGTGAAGGAATGAGAGCTACGTCACCTAGTGGCCACGTGAGTAGAGCCATGCACCAAGGGTCCCATTCCTTACACCTTGAGACCCCTATGCTTAGAGGCTCCAGTGCGAGTCGAATGGGACATACTTGTACGACCTAGTACTGAGTACGGACACCAATACCAGTGGGACTGCTGGGATAAGAGTTATGGCCAAAGGTCAGAGTCGACACCACTATCACCTGCGCCACTATGCCTGCCACCACCCATTAGACATGGGTACAGACCAGTAGTGGAGACATCCTCCTGACACCTGCTCCTGTACTGGCCACAACCTCTGAAGCCACTCCCCTGACATAGTACATAGGTACCACTTGGTCTCCTGGACCACCATGTACCTAAGGCCATTAGAGCCTACTATAAAATGAACTGGAACACTACCTGAAAAGGGGTTGGAAATTTTACTATAGCAAAGGCTTGAGGGTGAATGAAAGACTAAATTCTCCATTATTGTTTTATCATTGTTCTTGAGTGATTGTTTAAGTTTCTGCAGCTTTTCCATTAGTGATCTTGACTTGATAATTTTTCCAACTCAACTTAGTTGACGAGTTCTCACCGTCAACAGTTTGGCGCCGTCTGTGGGAACGTTAATTTCAAGCTACTGTTCCACCATTATTTCCGGCAAGAAGAAAATGCCAAGACATTCAAAGCGACTGAGGGAGCCACGAGAGGTAGAGGTTCACCTGAACGGAGTCCAGCTGAAGGCCTCCATGAAGGAGGCTCCTCCACCCAGAGACGTGGAGCCCCCGAAGGACTCTGAGGTTCACGGAGGTGATAGAGTGGCCTCGTCATCGGGCGCCCCACCTGGAGAAAGTCCTCCAAGAGCACCATCGAGAAATGCTAATGAGTTCCCTCCTCCAAAACCACCGCTGATACCGAACTCCGGCCGGCAAGACCCGGGCCCTTCTGCCCGTAGGCATGATAAGCATCCCCGGGTCCATTCCGTGAGCTCAAGTTCGAAGTCTCGGTTCTATGAAGAGGAAATACGTGAGCTCCACCGTAAGAACCAAAGGTTGGAGACCACCTTGGAGAACATGCAAGAGGTTCTGAATGGCCTGTTACGGGGTAAGTCGAGCGTGACCTTGCCTAAGAGGAGGGAGAAGGGCAAGGATGGGGTGGAGACCACTGTACCAGTAGATGATGGGAGAACCCGACACTCGACCAGTAACACCCCCCGAGCAAAGCAACGTGAGCACCCTGAACCGCCTAATCAAGCCCAGAAACACGCGCCGAGGACCAACGCTGCCCCTCACAATGAGGACGAGGTCACCTCTAAATGAGCACCCTCTGATTTACGGGAGGAGCTCAATAAAAAGAGGGCGGGCAAAGGGACCATGCCCTCTATGGCCCCTCGAGAGGGCAAGGGAAAGGCGGATCTTAGCCCATTCGCTTTGAGGGACACTCTAAGCAAGAGGAGGTAGGACTTGTACATGGAGATGAAGAGCCTGCGAAGCAAGATCGTCATCGCATCAGGGGGCCAGGTCTATGAGGAAGAATTCGACCATGAGTCACCCTTCGTGAGGGAGATTCAGGCCATCCGGCTCCCTGCCAACTTTAAGGAACCCAATATGACCCCCTACGAAGGGAACACGTATCCAAAGTACCAGCTAGATGCGTTTAACGATCTGATGAAACTGAGAGGGATTAGAAGTGGAGCTAGATGCCACTGCTTCGCCGTCACTTTGAAAGGACCCGCCTACAAGTGGTTCAAGAGATTAAGGCCAGGGTCCATCAGGTCCTGGCAACAGTTTTCTGACGAATTCCTCCAACAGCACCATGCCGTGAGGGATTACACGATGCCAGGTACCAGCTTGGCCAACGTGAAGCAAGGGGAGAAGGAGAGCCTGAAGAGCTACATTCACCGGTTTAATATGGAGGCCACGAAAGTGGGTAGCTTAACTCGCCGAGAGTTGAAAATGGCCATTACAGCCAGGGTGCTCCCAGAAAGAAAGTTGTGGGACAACATGCTGAAGAGGGAGGTCACTGACTTAGACGACTTCTACGAACGAGCGCAGAAGTACATACATGTGGAGGATGGCCACGTAAACCTAAAGGCAGGGAAGGAGGAGCCCCACGCGAAGTCCCCAACTAACGACGGGTCGAATGTAGCAAAGAAGAAAAGGGCATACGATGGATCAAGAGATGACCACCAGAGGAAAACCAAACAGGGGAATGATCACAGGCAAGCGGCTTACACTTACTACACAGACCTCACAGATACCAGGGAGCACATTTACCTCACCAATGAAGATCGAGTTCCTTTCAAAAGGTCCCCACCAATGAGAAAGGACCGGTCCAAAAGGGACCCTAGTAGATACTGCCAGTACCACAAGGATACCGGTCACACCACGGCAGAGTGTATCCATTTGAAGGAAGAAATTGAGGAACTCATCCGTAGAGGGCATTTGAGCAGGTATGTGCACAAGGATAACCAGAGGCCAGAAGGAGGAGTGTCCCCGCCGCGGGCACGTGAGGTGGCCCCGGAAGTGCAAGGAGAGGTCAGAACCATCTTTGGAGGACCAGGATTCGGAGGCGATTCTAGGAAAGGGCGAGACAGGTATGCCAAGGAGGCCCGACGAAGTCCACCACATTGCGTTTTAAGTTTGGAGCAACGCCCCCCGAAGAGCTTCAAGGGCGAGAATGACTCAATAACTTTCACTGAAGAAGATGCGCAGGGGGTGCACTTTCCTCATAACGACCCCCTGGTGCTAACCGCCCAGCTAGCTAACATGAGGGTACATCGGGTCATGGTGGATAACGGGAGCTCTGTGGACATCCTGTATCGACAGGCGCTGGAAAAGATGGTATTGAGCCTCCATCACCTAAAGCCTTGCACTACGACTTTGTATGGGTTTACGGGAGATTCGATGCAACCCCTAGGGACAATCGAATTAGCCCTCACCATGGGGGAGCAACCCAGGCAAACCACCGTAATGGCTAACTTTGTCGTGGTAGATTGCACCTCGGCCTTCAATGCGGTATTAGGGAGACCCTCTCTGAGAGAATTGAAGGTGATAACTTCTGTGTATCACCTAGCTATGAAATTCCCAACCCCTGGGGGAGTAGCATGCGTGAAAGGGGAGCAGAAGGAAGCGAGGGAATGCTATAACATGTCCCTCCGCGCAGCCACCAAACCATCTATGCCAATGGAAATGGCTGTGTATGAAGAAGCGACCCACACAAGTTAGATCCGCACAAGATTGGACCCTCAGGACACAGAGCCTCTCAAGAAGTGCTACCAGCAAGGCTTCGGCTCTCAGTGCCGAAAGAACATATGTTTAATTTGTCCTTCGTTATTTTAGCTTAAGCAAGTAAGAATCAAAGAGGTTACCTAGGTAACCTCCGTGTTAGATGTAACCTCCGTGGTAGATGTAACCCCCCTTTTTATTTACAAAGTCGGTCGTAGACCGCGTGTTATAAATGAAATTGTTTGCAACTTCATGTGTTATGTTTCTTCGCTACGCGGGCATTAGCCAAAGTGCCTGTCGAAATAAATTTTACCAAACACTTGGGGGGCAGGACAAGAGGCAATAACATGCGGCTAGTAAGGGGAACTTAAAAAGGGCCCTCTAAGGGAGGATCCTAAAAAGGACCCCTCGCCCTCCTAAAAAGGAGGCCCCTAAAAGGGACCCTCTACCAAGAGGACCCCTTGCCCTCCTAAAAGAGGAGGCCCCTAAAAGGGACCCTCTACCAAGAGGACCCTAAAAAGGACCCTTTAACGGAGATCCCAGAGAGACCCCCTATATCAGGGCCTTAAGCGAAGTCCTTGCAAGGCATCTCCTGGGATCACAAGGATTAGCTACCCTTGTGAACATCGAGGAGGCCATAGGGACTTACAAAAAATATATGGTAACGATAGTAATAAGTCTAGAGCGGCCACCAAGCCGCCTAGCCAATAATAAGTCTAGAGCGTCCACCAAGCTGTCTAGCCAATAGCAAGTCTAGCCAATATATGGTACGACAATAATAAGTCTAGAGCAGCCACCAAGCCGTCTAGCCAAAAAGGGTCCCAAAGGAGACCCTTGCAAAAATAGTACTATGAATAACGACGAGAATGACGCTTCTCGCAAAGAAATAATAAGCGCGCGCAAGAATATATAAAAGGATAGCTAGGACCCAAAGGGTCAAAATATCCTTATAGAAGCAACCAAGAGGCACCAAAAGAGGTCCCAGTGAACCCTCTCGCATGTTCTCCAAAGGACCTCCAGCCTGGTAAATAAAAGAGGGGAACCAACCAAACCCCATCATACACGCTTAAAAGGGCCTCAAAGGTAGTAAAACAAGAAATAAACAACAACACACATATTTATACATTAGAAAAAAGAGTTCTTGAGATAGTACAAGAGTTACCAAAAGAAAAGTGGCAGTGATAATGATATTACAAAGTTGAAAGAAAAAAAAAAGCTTGACTACTTCAAGGCCTCCTAAAGTGGGCACTCCACAAGGCCGCTCGAGCAACGGCCTGTTCCACAAAAGAGGAGAAGTCGAAATTAGGATCCTTCCTCCACACATTGTAAAGGGCACGATCTATGGACCTGCGCTCGGTGGTGGCCCTCTCCGCCTCCAAGGAAGCATTTCTCTCCTGCGCCGACTGAAGCTCGGCCCCGAGGGCCTCGACTTTGGCCTCCAATTGGGTAACCCTCTGCTGCGACGCGTCCGCAGTGGCCTTGCCTTCCTGGAGTTCACGCTCCAAGCGAGTGACCTTGCCTTCTAACCTCTTAGTCTTGGCCCTTATTTCCTTCCACTTCAATGACAAGTTGGAAAATTGGGTCTGGACCTCTGACAACTTAGCATTGGTTACATTAAGCTCTTCCTCAAGCTCCTGCACTCGGGCTATAAGGCAGTTCCTCTTAGCAGCAGACGCGGAGAGGTTGTTAGACGAGTCGACAAACCGCATAGCCAACGTATAAGTCTGCACAAAAAAAAAAAAGTTAGCAACAGCAGCAATAAGTGACAAAGAAAAAAAAGAATATATGCATAAACACCTATACATAATAGGGCCAACGCGAGGAGCAGGGACTCACCCAAGCCATGGAGCGCCTTAGGTTCTCCCCAAGGTCCGTCTGAGCCACGTTCCTAAGGCCATTCCAGTCGGATACAGGGAGGCCCGAGGCAAGCTGGATGTATCGCTGTCCGAACGACATTGCCATCCGAGTCACCCAGGGCTCCCCATCCGTACCAGGGGTACCTGGCTGGAGGGGGACAGATGACCCGCTTGCCGATGCGGGAGGGGGCGCGGTGGATGTGGAATGCTGAGGCTCTGATAGATCAAAGGGGGGGATCGCAAGGCCGACGTAATAAGCCCCCGGCAATCCAGGGTCGAGAGGAGCCTGAGTGAAGGCGTCGTGGCCCTCAGGGTCAGGGTAAACACTACACCCCGGAATGTCCTGTTGGTCTTGTAAGTGAGGGGCTATGTCCGGATCATAGGGAGCACATGGAGGGCACCCCCCAGAAGATGGAGGCAGCTGGTGGAATCCCCCGCGGTCAAGAGGGGCTTCATCCGAGGTCATGGCAGCTGGTGGAATCCCCCTCAGCCAAGGTCTCCTTCATCTTCATGGACCCAGAGATGGTCCACAGCAACTTGGGGTCAGAGATGGGAGTTAGCTTGTAGCGATTCAGATTCTTTACGGTGAAAAGGCGCGCCGCCTCTTTCCTGGCAGGATTGGCGGTGAGGAACCGTCTCATGTCTTTCTCTTCCAACCCGACGACGGAGGGTTCGGCGAATCGCTCTGCGCAATATGAGCCATTGTCGGTGTGAGCGTAAGGCACGGAAGCATAAGTTGCAAAAAAAAAAAACAAAAAGAGAGGAAGTGATACTCTGAGTACTTACTAAGAGTGGTCCGGAACTCCTCACGGACAGAGAGTGGGCCTTCCACGAAGAAAAAGTCCCGCTTCCAAGCCCCCGGGTTAGACACCGAACCCTCTATCAAAGAGGCCCCGCTATTGGCTTTTTGTAAGTAGTGAAAGCCTTTTGAATTGTGGAGGGGCATGAGGTTGTAGAGGAAATGTACCTCGGTGGCCGTAGGGGCGCGTTTCAACAGTTTCATGTATACAATGAAAAGGCAGCTCAAAGTCAGCCAGCCATTGGGTGCCAGCTGAAGCGGGGCAAGATCGAAGTAGTTGAGGACTGCAACAAAGAACGGGTGCAGCGGAATGGTACCACCCGCTTTTAGAATTTGCTCGCTGAGGGCCACGAAGGCGAGCCTAGGGCGGTCGGCCCGGCATGCCTCCAAAGGGGCGTATAGAGCATAATCTGGAGGGACGCGATAATCATTCACGATGTCCATCAGTTTGTTGTCGAACACGCACGACACCAGCTCGGACGCTAGTAAAGGGGCGTCGTCCTGCTCGTGAGTAGACACCTGTCGGCGTGCCTTCGGTATATCTACAAAATCAAAAGAAAAATGTGAGGAAGAGACAGAACACTTGACCCTCCATTTTTTCTTCCTAGCAAGAGTTTTCCATCGAGGGAGCGACCGCGGAAGTGCTAAGCTAGGAAAAACTGAGTCTAGGGGTTGAGGAGAAGCATGAGCGATCCCCTGACAGTCATCAAGCGAAGGTGGGCTGGAAGGCTCAGGAGGAAGGTGTCCCTCCATAAACTCTAACTCCCACTGCAATTCAAAAAGGGTCATCCTAAGGCTCGCTACGTGGTCACTAAGCTCTGGGGGGGAGGGTCCTCCGTCTCCTCTCGACACCGAGTCAATTTCGCTCTCCACCACCCAAATTTTACGCCTAAGTTCGGCCATGTACTCAAGGTGGCGAATGCGGGCCTGCCTTAAGGAGTCATAGTCCTGGTGAGCGTTCCCCTCAGGGGACTCTGAGTATGAGGACAGGTCAATAAACTCAGCCCCTGGGGGTATGTCGGACGGGCCATCACTGGCCATGAAACCTCGTCCCAATAGCAAAAAGGGGTTCACGTATAAACGAGGGAAAGGCTACAAAACACAAAGGAATAGGCTTAATATCTCTAGATGCAAACGCCCTAAATGGCCCACTACAGGGTATAAAAAAAAAGGAGGGGCTTGCATATGGTCAAACTCACTACAAGCTCAGGCCAAGATACCCCATCCCGAGTAACGCTTATGTGAACCTAGCGAGAACCAGGGAGAAAGAGAACATACCTCAAGATGTATAAATTGGGGGCTGTCGAGACCAAAAAAGGAGGACGAGGGCCAAAAGCACCAAAATGGTAGAAAATGCACGTCTGCAAAAATAGGCAAAAAGGATGTGTTAGTCACTAAATAGACACACCATAAAACTAGCTCATATGTAAAAATAAATAAAAAAATGAAATGAAGTGAAAAAATAAAACAAATGAAACTATGGAAAAAATGGGGTTGTGGAGGATTGAACCCCTTACCTCTTGAAAAAGGAAGGGTTCTCCAAACCACTAGGCCAAAGGAGTAAGGTGGATATATTAAGCCATGTATGAAGGCCTATTTATAAGAACCAAGGTGAATAGTCTACAAGAGCACCTAAAGGTACTCTCTTAGACTGGGGTGGAAGTGTTGAGGCTCAAAATCTCACCAAGGGAAAATATGAGATCAACGCCATGAAGCCCCCATTTACACGACATAGAAGCCATAGCCTCGCTTGGCCAGTCAGGCACGGACACTATTGGCCTCGCTTGGCCACGCCCGCGCACACCAGGTGGCCTCGCCCAGCCACGCCCGCGCGCACCAGTGCGCCTCGCTCGGCCACGCCCGCGCGCACCTGGCGGCCTCGCTCGGCCACGCCCGCGCGCACCTGGTGGCCTCGCTCGACCACGCCCGCGCGCACCTGGTGGCCTCGCTCGGCCACGCCCGCGCATCCCAGATGGCCTCGCTCGGCCACGCCCGCGCACACCAGGTGGCCTCGCTCGGCCACGCCCACTAGCACCAAGTGGCCTCGCTTGGCCACGCCCGCACGCACCAAGAGGCCTCGCCATCTAGGCCCCGTGGTGGCCTCGCCCATGCCCACGGAGTGGCCTCGCCATCTAGGCCCCGTGGTGGCCTCGTCCATGCCCACGGAGTGGCCTCACCCATGGCCCCGATGTGGCCTCGCCATCTAGGCCCGAATGGCCTCGCTCATGGCTCCATAGGGGCCTCGCCATCTAGGCCCCGTGGTGGCCTCGCCCATGGCCTCATGGGGGTCACATTCGCAGCACACTCGGCCTCGTGAACAGCCAAGAAAGTCTCGCCATCAATAAGCCTTCCAAGGGGGCCTCGCGAAGGAATGAGAGCTACGTCACCTAGTGGCCACGTGAGTAGAGCCATGCACCAAGGCTCCCATTCCTTACACCTTGAGACCCCTATGCTTAGAGGCTCCAGTGCGAGTCAAATGGGACATACTTGTACGACCTAGTACTGAGTACGGACACCAATACCAGTGGGACTGCTGGGATAAGAGTTATGGCCCGTACGTCTACGGCCAAAGGTCAGAGTCGACACCACTATCACCTGCGCCACTATGCCTGCCACCACCCATTAGACATGGGTACAGACCAGTAGTGGAGACATCCTCCTGACACCTGATCCTGTACTGGACGTACGACCACAACCTCTGAAGCCACTCCCCTGACATAGTACATATGTACCACTTGGTCTCCTGGACCACCATGTACCTAAGGCCATTAGAGCCTACTATAAAATGAACTGGAACACCACCTGAAAAGGGGTTGGAAATTTTACTGTAGCAAAGGCTTGAGGGTGAATGAAAGAATAAATTCTCCATTATTGTTCTATCATTGTTCTTGAATGATTATTTAAGTTTCTGCAGCTTTTCCATTAGTGATCTTGACTTGATAATTTTTCCAACTCAACTTAGTTGACGAGTTCTCACCGTCAACATCAGCAAAGTGATAGACCAAGTCAAAAATGATTTCTTTTCTTTTATTGATAATAAAATGAACTTACAAAGAAATTGATTTTTAATTAGGGCATCAAACCCCGAAAAGTCCCACTTGCACTAATTGAAACTAATGCCTTAATTCTACTAATTTCATTTCATTGATATGCTTATCAAATGTAGCTTCGATCCGCAAGATTGTCTTCAGATGCAATCTTAATAACCTTCACATCTCCCCTGGCCACATGTCCTCGAATTATGTGATACATACTTTCTATATGCTTACACCTCCTGTGAATTCGAGGTTATTTCGAGTTTTCTATCGCTCTTGTTCTGTCAGAAAACAACACAAGCGGTTTATTCATATCTGGCAAACACCAAGATCTGAATAAATCCTCTTTAGCCAGACTATTTCCTTAACTTCTTCAGACGCAACTATGTGTAGGATCTTGAAATTTAAATGTAGATGCATGCTTCCTATTATTTTTCCAAACACATAATAGAAACATAGAATAACATGACATACATATGAACATTAGATTCATAAATTAACATAAACACAATGATGTAGAAACTTACGAATACGTAGCGGAATTGGAACAACTCCTTCCTTCAATCTCTCTAACCCTTGATTCCTTTCTGTAGCAGAGTATTATCAAGAGATTGAACTTGATCAACAACACAGTCTTCCTCACCAATCCTTTGATCAACCTAGAACTAGTGTGGGCTGGTTCTCAACACATGAGATAGAGATCTAGAAAAGAAGAAGAGATAGTGGCTAAGAAAGGATTAGAGTGTCTAGGTTTTCACTTACCCAATGAATCAACTGAGACTGACTTATGAAAATCCTAGATATCATATTCCTTACATAGACAACTTAATGGGCTTTATTTAAATATAAATTTTGAATTAATTAAAATAATAAACAAAAAGATAAAAGCCTTGGACTCCCACAAATGGACTTGGGCCCAATACCTTTATTTTGAATTTAAATCCCAATTAGGCCTAAATTCAAAACCTTTTATTTATTTATTTATTTTAATTAATTTATTCAATCCTTATTCAAATTAACTAATTATAATTTGAAACTTGATTTAATTTTATTTATTTATATTGACACCAATTTATCAATGTTAATAAATTTACCCAAAGATTCTCTTTTATTCTCTAAATCTCATATCTCTATAAATTTTCCAAAATTGACCTAGTCAACTTTAAAAAATCCTAATTGATAATTAAATCAATTAATTGAGACATTCTAGATGATTTACTCAAAGGTGATGCGGGGACCATGGATCCACTAAATCAAGCTCCAATAAGTTACCGTGAATTTATTTACAAATAATTTCTCTACCTTATTAATTCCTCGTGACTCCTTTATAGACTTGGAATTGAACTCTTGAATTCATTGAACATATTTTCCAAACCATAAATACATTATCCATTGTTATAACCATTACAGTTAGTCAATCCTCTATCGATGACTTACTAACAAGTTGGGTGAAAATGACCGTTTTACCCCTCATCAGTATTTTATCCTTAACTTCCACTAAGTTCCTTATAAATGATATTTCCGTGAACTTAATCATAGAAATGAGATCTCAATCATTTAACCTTTTGAACAAAGAAATTAAGGAAATCATCTTTTTACTTCTCATACAGAAGTTATAGATTTCATATCTATGAATAATACTCCCACTCAATTACATTACTACATCTCCAAGATGTAAGTATGGGCTAGACCGTAGGGTAAGCTGTAACGAACAAGTCAAAAGATTTAAATAATATAATTACCAGAATATTATCACTCAGAATTAAGATCGACTTAACCTATGGTCAATGGTGTGACATTGATTAGATTCAATAACAACGATACTTATTTATCAATCAATAATCAATATCGGTCCTAGTCCGATGTAACCAAATACATCCGATCATATCTACTCGGTGAATGCCTTGGACAAGACATCACACTCCTAATGTGTAAGTAGATCATATCGTAGATTTCCTAATCAGTGAAAATCCAATGCACTGATCTAATCTAGGAATTGTTCTTTTGAACATATAATTACAACTATAATCCACTGTGACCTAGTCACTATAATTGTAACTATCCATATGTTCAGGATTTTATGAATGTTTGTATTAATTGAATAAACATGTAATAAAACAAGCGAACAATGCAATTGAATAAACAAAAAGATTTCTACTTCTTTTATGGATAACAATAACGTGTTACATTAGAAATATGGTTTTATTAAGGGCATAAAACCCAACACTATGTACTCAACCTCTATGGTGGAATATGGTATCACAGACTGCTTTACGCTTCTCCATATCACAGCTCTACCCCCAAGAGTAAACACCATTCCAGAAGTAAACTTCCTATCATCGACATCAATCTGAAAATATGAATCGGAGTAGCCTACAGGGTTCAAAACACCACCCTTGTAGACTAACATATAATCCCTCGTCTGCCTTAAATAATTTCAGAATATGCTTAACTACTATCCAATGTTCTGGTCCTAGGTTTGACTAATACCTGCTCACTACTCCCAATGCATAGCAAATATCTTGCCCAGTACAAAACATAGGACACATCTGACTTCCAACTGTAGATGTGCAAGGAAATTTTCTCATTGCAACTTCTTCTTCAGGAGTCTCAAAAGACTGCTTCTTTGAAAGTTGAATTCCATGGCGTGATGGTAGACATCCTTTCTTGGAATTTTTCATTTAAAAATGTTCAAGCACTTTATCAATGTAAGCTGCTTGAGAAAGAGCTAAGAGTTTGTTCTTTCTATCCCTAATCTTCTAGATACCTAGAACATAACTCGCTTCACCCAAATCCTTCATGTGGCATTGATTGCTCAACAAATTCTTCACATCTAATAATTTTTTTTTTAAATTTCCAACGAGTAAGATATCATCTACATAAAAGAACCACGAATACTACTATTTGATTTTCCTTCAGTTGATAAACATGAGGCTCATCAATATTTTGTTCATAGCCATAAGTTTTGATTATTTCATCAAACCTAAGGTTCCAAGAATAAGAAGCATGCCTAAGTCCATAAATGGGTCTATTCAACTTGCAAGCTTTTCCTTCTTGCCCAGCTGCTTTAAATTCTTTTGGCTGGTCCATATAAATGACTTCGTCAAGCTTCCCATTAAGAAAAGTTGTCTTGACGTCCATTTTCAAAATATCATAGACGAGAGAGGCTACTATGGATAGGTGGATGGGAATAGACATGAGCACGGACTAAAAGTTTCCTCATAGTCCACGCCTTCTCTTTGGGTATAACCATTTGGCATTAATCGAGATTTATAAGTTTAGATGTTTCCATCAACACCTTGTTTATTCTGGTAGACCCACTTACACCCAATGGCCTTAAAGTCACTAGGTGCTTCCACAAGATCCCAGATGAAATTTGAGTACATGGACTCCATTTCCAATTTCATGGCTTTGAGCCATAGTTCCTTTTCAGGGCTAGCCATAGCCTGTTTGAAAGACAACATATCATCATCACTAGTATCACCAACAACCATATTGGTTTCACCATCCAAATCATAGCGAATTGGGTTCCTAGAAACCCTTCCACTACAACGAGGCTCCGTGACTATTTGCTCAAGAACAGTGGGATTTTCTTCATTTAAATCAAATTGCGTCGGTTGGACATGAAGAGGGGGAATTTCATTATCAACTTACATTGATGACGATGGAACATTGGTTGGAGTCAATTATTCAATCATCTCCTCTAAAACAACTTTGTTGCGCGGTTAGAAGTTTTGGACATAGTCATTTTTTAGAAAAGTAGCATCCGTAGAAGTAAAGACTTTCTTTTCTGAATGACTATAGAAAATCCACCCCAAGTGCCTTTAGGATCGCCAACAAACATGCAAACTTCAGTTTATTCTTCTAGCTTTCCTCCCTTTTTCCTCAGGACGTAGGCGGGACACCCCCAAATTCTATAATGACGTAAACTAGTTTCACGATCATTCGAGCATTCTAATGGTGTTTTGGGGATTGATTTGGATTGTACGACATTTAGAATTCCGTTCATAATTTCAATTGCATGTCCTCAGAATGAAGTTGGTAGAGTTGAGTAACTATGCATGCATCTAACCATTTCTAATAAAGTTCTGTGTCGGCATTCTGCTACACCATTTTTTTGCGGAGTATCTGAGGCAGTAAGTTGTGATAAAATCCCAAGTTCAGTTAAATGATCTTGGAATTACATATCCAAATATTCTCCACCTCTATCATATTGCAAGATCTTTAATGTTTTACCTAGTTAGTTCTGAGCCATAGCAAGGAATACCTTAAACTTTGAAAATGTTTCTAATTTCCTATGCATTAGTTAAAGAGATGAGTCTCTAGAGTAATTGTAAATGAAAGTGACGAAATACTCAAAACCACCTCTTGCATGTACATTCAAAGGTCCACAAACATCTGAATGAAAATTTCTAAGTGGTTCTTTGGCCCTATTAACCTTTGCGGAGAGTGGACGCTTGGTCAATTTGCCTTCAAGAAAGGATTCATAGAAAGGTAATTTACTTAAGGTAAGTTCCCTCAAAGGCCCATCCTTTGTAAGTCTTTGAATTCTACCATATGTTGGAAAACCATTCAGAGCACGCAGCGAAAACTTTGCGTGGTGGACCCATTGTTTTTTGTTTATGAACAACAACACAACAATTAAAAAATTTCATTAATCATATAAAAAATTATATGACCAAGAAAACAATCTAGAAATATTATCATACAATACTATTAATCATGCATGAAATATGTATATAAATATACAATATATTTATACAAAATATATAAACACAAAATATCAAGAACATATACTTTTACCTCTTGAAGCCTATAAAGTGTCCTTGAGTCTTTTTTTATTATTAGCGATCTTCCTATCCAAATCTTTGAGCACTCAAACAACAATCTTCCAGAGTGTTCTCTACACCACAAAATGTGTGGGCACATAGAGAACATGGGTCTATAATTTAGGAATTACAATTATTTCTAAACACATGAGAACTTGGATTATGTTCTAAGAATGACTAGAATAAAGGAAGAAGAAGGAAAAACTTTTTGTTTGACAAAAAGCTCTCAATGATTTGTGCTCTGTGTATTGTGTGTATGTTATTTTCTCATTTCCTTTCTCTTCATCTTCCATATTATATATAGAGAGATTTATACTACCTTATTATTCCAAATAATAATAATATAAAATAATATAATATAATAATGATGAAAAGATTTGATTTTAGGTAAATATCTAACTTATAATATTTGAAAAACTATTTTCAAATTATTAAATAATTAAATAAATAAAATAAAATATATATAGATATAATATATGTATAGTGGTAATCGCATGGCACAGTCCTTGGACTGTGTCAGGGGTGTACAGCTATTCCCTATTCAGGAATTTTGGATTTTTCTTTTATTTAATTATTTAACTAAATCAAACTCCCACAAAATAAAGTGTTGATCTTTTAAGGAAAAGATGACAACCATATTTCAAAATTTAAATTTTAAATTCAAAATTCAAATTGATGATCGTCATTATCATCATCTTTTAAAATTAAATAAACAAAAAGCTTATTTTGACTTATCAATTTTATTTTTCTCCCACTCAAATAAAATAATTAATTGCAAAAATTTATTTATTTATTTATATATATGAAATTCAAAATTGTATATATTTAAATTAATAAATGTATTTTCAAAAATTAATAATGAATTCCAAATTAATTAATCAACCTCTATTATCTTATAATTGCATAGTTGACTCTAACCTTGATATGGTGTTATACCCTTGTATCAAATCTTACCTTGATATGTTGTTGATAGAGCCACCTTAGGGACCTATGGACCTGTAATATCAAACTCTAATTGTAACGACCCAAAATCACTAATAAGGCTTAAGGGCCATGATTAGCGTGGCGGGAGGGCATAATGGGTTTATGTGTGATTTAAATAATTAAATACATGATTATATGATTATATGGATATGTTGAATGGATGTTTATGAATATTAATATGCATGCGGACCCTGTTTAGCTTATAAGGGCATATTTGTAATTTTGGCCTGTTCAGGGCATAAACGTGATTATTTGTGGTAAATTGTTGATACCACATTATTATGTGGATATATTTGCAGCTTATGGCTTGAGACGGTCCTAGTGGGAAGATTGGTGAAATAGACACTGCGGGGATTTATACCCAGCCCGAGGGAGCTTAGGGATATTTTCGGGAACTTAGAAAATATATTGGGGATTATTAGACATTGGGTAAATAATTGGTGATTAATTGAATGATGGGATTTAAGTGGAAAATATTAGGAACATTTGAGGAATTACAGGAATTGGGAGCAAATGATTAAAATACCCTTACATTGAGTAAAGGATTAGTTTTATTTTGGAGGGAAAAATAGTCTTTTCCTAAGTTTAAGGATATATTCAGCATTTTCTAAGAACAAAACAAAAAATTGTGGAATTAATCAAGGAAAAAAAAAACTCTCTCTCAGCTCACCCCTTCTCTCTCTCACTGTAACGACCCAAAATTACGAATGAGGCTTAAGGTACTTGATTAGTGTGCCAGGAGGGGATAATTGGTTTATGTGTGATTTAAATGATTAAATGCATGATTATGTGATAAGCATGCTTATATGATTATATGGATATATGAGATGCATGATTATGAGTATTAGTATGCATGTAGGCCCTGTTTAGATTATTAGGGCATATTTGTAATTTTGGCCCGTTGAGGGCATAAACATGATTATGTGTGATAAATTGTTGAGACCACATTATTATGTGGATATATTTGTAGCTTGTGACTCGAGGCGATCCTATTGAGCGGTTTAGCGAAATAGTCACAATGGGGATTTATACTCGGCTCGGGGGAGCCTGGGGTATTTCTGGGAACTTGAGATATATATTAAAGACTATTTGACATTGAGGAAAATAATTGGTGATTTTTTAAGTGTATATGTTTAAGCAATAATTATTAGGGACACTCGAGGAATTAGCGGGAATTGGGAACAAATGACCAAAATGCCCTTAGAATGTTTAAAGGCTTAGGTTTTAATGGGAGGGTAAAATGGTCATTTGATAGTTAAAAAGGGATAAGGGTCATTTCAGTTTTTAGACATAGTGGGATTTGTATAATAAAGTAGAAACAGAAGGAAAAAGAAACAAAGATGAAAAAAATAGAACACATAGTTAATCCCTTTCTCTCCCACTCGGTTTGCCTTATTCCTCACCATTTCATGAGGATTTATGAAGCTGTAACTCAGAGGAAGCTTAGGCTAGAGGTGGGACCTTGGTTCTTTGTAAAGCTAGGAGGTTCAGCTGGACTTAGTGTTCAATTAAGGTAAGGTTTCTAGCTTTTTTTAGGATTTCTGAATTTTGTTGTGTTGATCTTTGAATCTGAACTTTGGATGGGAATTCAAGGAGTTGAGCTTTGGGAACTGAGGAGCTAAAGGATGGAAGGGCTTAGAGGGCAACCTAGGGTCTAATCCCCATTAAAGGTAACAATTCTGGACTCGGTCATTTGAGTTTCTGGGTGGTTTCTGGTATTTCTGATAAGTTCTTGAGTCTCAAACTCAATCCTTGTATTTCTGTGATTGATGGTGCATGTGGTCAAGTTTGATGTTTTTGGGCCATGTGGGATGAGATGTAGTGGATGGTAGGCTTGATTTGAAGTGTGGTTGAGGTTTGGAAGGGTTGTAGGGAGTTTTGGCTCGGGAAATTTCAAAGAAGAAAAATCAGGGTGTTCTGGTGCTGTAAGTTGCCCTGTAGCGCTAGCCTTAGGGCGCTACAGTGCTAGGCCTAGCTTTTTTAGGAATTTTGTCTCTGCTTGTAGCGCCCACCTTGTGGCGCTGTAGCGCTACCCTACTCCAGAATTGGGTTTTGGGTATTTTTCTTAGGGTTTTGCTTGGGGGCTCGGGGGTCGATTCCACCACCCCGTTTGGTGGAATTGGGGCTTCCCGATGGCTCGAGATTGGTCTCGAGGTTAGGTTACTGAATTGAATGTTAACGAGGGTACTATGATACGTTTGTGGCTAGGTGTACGCTAGGGCTCGGAAGGGATCATTTCAACTAACGAAAGGGCTCGGAATTAAAGGTAAGAAACTGTACCCGGTTATGTGATTGTATTGGGAATAAGGGTTCCCTATATTTGTATGTGATGTCATGAGATGGTATTATGCCATGGGAACACATGATAAACGACCGAAGAGTGCCTGAATCAATATTTGCGCACAGGGCGCGGCTCGGCCACTGGTAGCTGAGGTTAAGTACATAATCACTGAGCTCGGCCTAAGCACGTCGACCTTGGATTTGAGTGTGATATGTTTATTTTTGTTTAAACTGATGATTGTGATGAGTTTGTTATCTGAATAACCGATTAATGACTTGTGGGTTGGTATCATTTTTTATGTAAGCAGTATGATCTGTTATATTTCTGATTGATGATTTGTGAACTATCTTTCTGTTGGTTGTTGCTTATGGTATGCATTAATGTTTTCTTGCTGGGCCTTTGTTCACGGGTGCTACGTGGTGCAGGTAAAGGCAAGGTCAAGGTGGACCAGTCCTGAGTTGGAGAGCTTTGAGGCTGAATGTACATAGTCAGCTGATCGGCCGCCACGGCCGAGGAGTGGTACAGAACAGGAGAACCTTAAATGTCTATTTTTCCCTTAGAGAGGCTAGTAGCTGTATATAACCTAGACTTTTTGTACAATGTCTTTCAAACTCTATTTCTTTTGGGATCCCATGTACGAAGTGTTTATTTAAATGAAATGTATCTTTTATGAACAAAATCTTTTAACCTTAGATCAATTATAGTTTCAGTAACACGTTTCTAATTGAATGACTTGATTAACAAGTCTTGCACCTTTATAAACACACAGTGTAACGGTCCTGGCTACCCAAGACGTTACACTCACGTTCTCTTCTCTTCCTCACTCACCCTTGTGGGAATTTGAAGTTAAGAATCAAGAATGGGCCTAGGCTTGTCTTTGGGGCTGGTGAACTTTGATGAATTGGAGGGAAAAATCAAGCTGGAATTGAAGATGAAAACAGGAAGGAATTTGGGTGATCAAGCAAGAAATACCCAGAGAATTTGTGAAGAAATTTGGTGGCCACTTAAGGTAAGGATGCTAGTTAAAACCTTTGAATTTTGCTGAAATTATGTTGGAGATTAAGATTGTTTAAAGTATGGTTTTGTTAGTTAGTTTTAAGTTGAATTTGGGTGCTAGTGAGAGTGTGATTTAAGGCTGAATTGGGATAGTGATTGATGTATTATTGCTATGTTTTTGGTGTCTTAAAATAGGTGTTTAATTCTTGAGTTTGTAGCTTGTTTGATGATTGAATTGGTGAGGTTTTTTAGGGAAATTCTGGGTAGAACTTGGGTGTTCTTGGCTAGGAGAAGGAGGAGAAAACCCAGGTTGTCTCTAGGTTCAAAGGGTGCACCGCAACCCAGCCTAGGGGGCGTCGCGGCTCGTTTGGCCCTTCTGGCCTGGATTACTCTCTAACTTGGGGCAAGTCGCGACTTGCCAAGCCAAGTCGAGACCCGCTTGGTAATTTTGGCCTTAGAGGTGTTTCATGAATTGTTAGGGCTCAAGGGTTCGAACCTAGGTGCTCGGGACAATTTCTACTACCGGTTTAGTAGAAAATGAGGTCCCGGAGGCTAGTTCTTGTCTCTTAGGTATTATATTCTGCTTGGAAGTTTATGAATAGCAATGGCCCTGTTTACTAGGTTCATCGCCAAGGCTTGGAGCTAAGGACCGTGCTCGGAACCATTTTGCATTCTCCACTCACAATTAAAGGTAAGAAAACTACACCTGTTTAAGTGGATATGTGGGGACTAGGGTTCCCTATATTCGAAGACAATGCTGTATGATTATGAAATGCCTTGTGAGCATGAAATAAGCAGCCTAAGAGTGCCGAAATTGATATTTGCGCACAGGATGCGGCTCAGCCACAGAGAGCTGAGGTTAGCTAAATAACCACTGAGTTCGGCCTAAGCGAGCCAGAGTCAGTGGGTTAAATAGTGGGTGCGACCTAAGTGCATCGACCTTGGATATTCTATGATGACTATGATGTGTTTACCGTTGTTAAGTTATTGCGTGTAGCTTGTTGAATACTGGTTTAAATGGTTCATGATTTGTTGATTTCTAGCATTCATTATGTGTTGTCAGAAGGTGCTGAATGCCTGGTTAACTGCTTTATGAAACATTTGATTATTTGTATTGTTTATGCTCTGTATTATGGTTTTCTTACTGAGCCTTGGCTCATGGGTGCTACGTGGTGCAGGTAAAGGCAAGGGTAAGGTGGAGCAATCTTGAGTTGGAGTGCTCCGGGCAGGATGTACATAGTCTGCTGCTCGACCGCCACGGCCGAGGGATAGTATAGGGACAGAGAAACCTAAAATATTTATTTTTCCATTAGAGTGGGTTGTGAATGTATTTGAATTTTGAAATTTGTAATTGTCCTTTAAACCCTGTTTTTTGGATCCCATGTACAAAATATTTATCTAAATGGAAATTTAATTATTTATGACCAAAATCTTTTAACCTTAACTCGATTGTGGTTTTAAGGTCACATTTTCAACTAAATTACTTGATTAGCAAGTCTTGCAAATTTATAAACACTCACTATAACGATCTTGGTTATCCAGTGCATTACAACTTGGTATCAAAGCCGTCTAGGGTTAAGGGTTCCTGAAGACTGGCTGGACATGTACATTGGCCGCTAAAGACAAGCTCGACTCAGGGTTTGGTAATTGTATATTCGTGTTTATATGCTTAAGTTTTTGAAAGGAAATATGAAATATGTTATCTATTTGATTTATAGACACCATGAGATACTGATAGGGCTTGGCCCTTGACTGCTGTGTGATGATATTGAGGCATGCTTATTAGCATTGCTGTTGCATGTGGGTGAATATTTTGATAAACTGTTATATCTTGATTGCTTGTGATTGGTTGTGTTTCTATGGTGATTCATTTAAAGATTGTTACCCTATCATCATAGTCTGACTACCGAGTTGTTGATTCCAGATTAACATGGATAGCTATGTGTCCAAGACGATCTTTACGACTAGCCGGCATTGGGTCTGAGGCTAGAGATGATGACCAAGGCCAGAACCCTCTGCCAGTCCTTGAGAACTGGCAACAAATTATGGCAAACATGCAAGCTTGACTTCAGAGAAAGGAAGAGCAGGTCCGTTTACTGAGACAGCAGACTCCGTCAGGGAGTACTGCATCCATTGTGCCACCTGCTGTGGCACCAATTTTATAGACACCAGAAGTTGAAAACAGGTGGGAGCCGTTGCATGAGCAGTTCAGGAGGCAGCAACCTCCATCCTTCAAGGGAGGACCAGATCCACTGAAGGCCGAACAATGGATGAGTATGATTATTGCTATCTGAGATTTCATGAGGGTAGAGGATAATGACTGGGTGGTCTGTGCCACAAATATGCTGAGAGTGGATGCCCGCATTTGGTCGGAAGTGGCATCACAGACTAGAGATGTTACTAATGTAGATTGGGATGGATTCAAGGATTTATTCAATCAGAAGTATTATAATGTTGCCGTCAGAGTAGCAAAAGTAAATGAGTTTGTGGGGTTGGTTCAGGGCAACATGACAATTATAGAATACGGCTTGAAGTTTGACAGGCTTGCAAAGTTCGCACCAGACTTAGTGCCTACTGACATAGCTAGGCAAGACAGATTTATTAGAGGGCTTAATGCTATGATAGCCCGAGATGTGATAATTAGAACAGTACCTAGGGGAATGACTTATGCCCAGGCTGTTGAGAAGGCTCTTACCGCCGAGAAAGCGAAAAACAAGATTTGGTAAGAGAATGCTAAGAGATGGGAGGTTCGCAGGGCGGTGCCTCCATATTCAGGTTTTGGTATGGGCGGAGGCCCCAATGATCTAAAGAGGAAGACCCCTAACACTTCGACCGCTGCTGGTCCTGATAGGAGAGGTCAGGGTGTTCACGGTGGCCGCAAGGGAGGCGGTGACACATGGAGGAGTTACCCAGACTGCATGAGGTGCAGAAAACGCCATCTGGGTGAATGTCGGGCCAAGGCCTGTTATGTGTGCGGGGTGGTGGGGCAGCATAAGAAAGACTAACCAACAGTGAAGAAAGGGGAAGTAGGGAAGGTGGACAGCTTGACTCCAGCTCGAGTGTTTACCATAACGCAGGGAGAGGCCGAGGCTAATCCCTCGGTAGAGACAGGTCAGCTTTCTAGCGCTGGCTCTCCTTTTACTGTATTGATTGATTCCAGTCCTACACATTCATTTATTTCTAGTAAGGTGATTGATAGATTGTGTAGATCTAGTGAATATTGTACTACGGGGCTCGGGATTACAGGAAAACTGATAGTTTCTAGGAGATGGATTAGAGCACTACTAGTGATGGTTGATGGTAGGGAGCTATCAGTAGGCTTGATTGAGTTAGGTATGGAAGACTTTGATATAACTTTAGGGATGGATTGGCTGGTTAGATACAGGGCTACTATTGATTGCAGGAAGAAGATGGCGACCTTTGAGCTTGAGGGGGAGGATCCCTTTGTGTTTATGGGTGCGGTATGTGGACCCCGCATGCCAATGATATCAACGCTGAGAGCTAGGGACCTATTAAAGGGAGGATGTATAGGTTTCCTAGCTAGTGTGGTGGATACCACCACAGTTTTTCCAAAAGGGCGAGGAGAAATCAGATTAGTTCGTGTAATGACCCAACTACTCTAGACTTTTGGACCATTAACGAACTATACACACAAATCCTTAATAAAACTTACATTTGCGAAAATACCATAACTTTATTAGAAACTTGTAAAAATAAGAGTTACTTACAAAAATATCAAGAAGGATATGGGATCCCATTTTTTGAAAAACAAAACATAACATGATTTATAATAAAAAAGGGATTACATAATAAGTGCGGAAAATACATATAAAGACCATAAAAACAAGACTATATCCTCGAAAATCGAACTCTCGACTCCTTGACTCCATTCACCACCGATACACAATCCCCAAGCATCCACGAACCTTACCGCCACTATAGCTATTTTCCTGCACATATAAACAAAAAGGAATGAGCCTAATGCCCATCAAGGAAAATCTAACACATAGTTCATATACAAAAATTTCATAAGAAACATAAAGACATAACATAACACTATATCACACACATACTATAATGGCCATTATTACTTGGGGTCCCATAGACTAAACAAGTCATATGCCCAAGAGATTAGTGGGGTCCTACTAGCTAAGTAGGTCATATGCCCATAATCTATTTGGGGTCTTGTTAGTCATATGGGTCATATGCCCAAGCCTACAAACATACATATCATAACACTTATCATAATATAAGAAACATAAGATAACATAAGTTTATGATGATCAAGCTTATGATTCCCCAACCCAGGTGTTTACACTCTCACACTCACTTAGCACTTGCAGCCTCTGAACTTAGAGCAAAAGATGAATAATGGCTGGGTACTAGGTCTTATTTATAGAGTTTAGGAATGAAAGGATCTTAATTTTACTTGAATAAAAATAATAGCTTTTTAGGTGAAAATAATTTGAATAATCGTTCAGCAGAGGCTGAAGACTCGTTCAAAAAGATGCTGGACTTATCAAGAGGTTGAATGGCTGAATGGAAAACGATTTCAAAATGTTTCAAAATATACAGAAGAAGGCGATATATCGCCCCCTGTAGGCGATATATCGCCTGGGCCAGTATGCCCGAGGAAGTTGTGCATTGTCTCGTCTTTTCCGTATCTACCTGCTGCGATATATCCCCCCCTATAGCTGCGATATATCGACATACGCTGATTATTTAAACACAAAATTACGCATTTTTAGCTAAGTTTGAATGGAGTAAACAGCCTTGACTAAGCCCTCAACGTATTCAAAGCTGCTGACTGACCTTATAGCCTTCAAACTTTACCCCTTATTAAATTTAATCCTCAAAATACTTAATCCTTAATCACCCATTCATAACATGTGCTTAAAATCCTATTGGTTCTTATCTAAACCTTATAGTATAATAAATATTATCCTTAATATCATTCATATTAATCAAACCTTAGGTTAAAATTAATATTCTTAAACTATAGGTTAAACTTAGAAAATCTATAAGTACTACTATGAGTGTCCAAATAATTCCTGGTCTGAACCAAAAATCCATAGTTACAAAGATAATGCTATAAATACTATAATACTACTATCTATCTTAGCTAAGTAAAGTTCTTGGACTCTACAATTCTCCCCTACTAAAAAGAATTTCGTCCTCGAAATTTACTTACCAAATAATTCCGGATACCGGCCTTGCATGTCCTCCTCCAACTCCCACGTTGCCTCTCGTTCAGAACTGTTACTCCATAGGACCTTGACTATAGGAAAGCTCTTGGACCGTAACTGCTTCATCCCCCTATCTAGGATGCTAACCGGTTGTTCCTTGTAACTCAAGTCTTTCTGGAGTGCTATCGTATCGTACTTAAGGATGTGAGATGGGTCTGACACTTACTTGCGTAGCATCGAAATGTGGAACACGTTGTGACTATCGGCTAGTGTAGGCGGTAGGGCTAGTTTATACGCAACTGGTCCCACTTTGTCCAATATCTCAAAAGGACCTATGAATCGGGGACTAAGCTTGCCTTTCTTCCCGAACCGCTTGACACCTTTCATAGGAGATATCTTCAGGAAGACTTGATCTCCAACTTGGAACTCCACATCACGTCTCTTGGTATCCGCATAGATTTTTCGACGGCTTTGAGCAGCAAGCATACGCTGTCTAATAAGCGCTACTGCTTCTTCACCTTGTGTAACAGCTTCGGGCCCTAGAAGCTGCCTTTCTCCTACCTCGTCCCAGTGCAACGGTGATGGACACCTTCTTCCATACAGCAACTCATAAGGTGCCATCCCGATCGTTGACTGGTAGCTGTTGTTGTACGAGAACTCGATCAGCGGCAAGTACTTATTCCATGATCCTCTGAAATCAAGTACACTCGCGCGTAGCATATCTTCTAAAATTTGAATCGTACTCTCGGATTGCCCATCTGTCTAAGGATGAAAATCTGTACTAAGACTTAATTTAGTACCCATAGCTTGCTGTAACTCCCCCAAAATCTCGATGTAAACACCGATCCTCTATCTGACACTATCGTCTTGGGGATTCCATGCAACCGTACTATCTCTTGGATGTAGATGTGTGCATATTGGTCTGCTGTGTATGAAGTTCTAATAGGCAGGAAATGAGCCAACTTGGTTAGTCTATCTATTACTATCCAAGCGGAATCATGCTGCTTATTTGTCTTTGGCAGACCCGTCACGAAGTCCATGGCTATATCGTCCCACTTCCATTCTGGTACGCTAAGTGGTTGCAATAAACCGGCAGGGTGCTGATGCTCCGCTTTCACTTGCTGGCATACTAGACACTTAGATACATACTTCGCTATGTCCTTCTTCATCCCTGGCCACCAATAGATTGCCTTGATGTCATGAGTCATCTTGGTAGACCCTGGATGAACTAAGTACGGGGTGTTGTGCGCTTCTTCCAAAATCATCTTCTTAATACTTTGATTATTTGGCACGCATACCCGATCCTTATATCTCAATAAGCCTTGGCTAGATATTGATAAATCGGTATTCTTGCCTTCTCTGACTGGTTCCATATGTGCTGCTAGCGATTCATCATGTCTCTGACCAATTCGTATGTCCTCTAGCAGATTCGATTGGATAGACAAGTTAGCCAGCTTGCCTATAACTACTTCTATTCCGGCACTAATCAGCTCCTGCTGTAGCGGCTTTTCTATTCCGGCTAAAGCTGCTAAATTCCCATAACTTTTCCTACTAAGTGCATCGGCAACTACGTTCGCCTTCCCTGGGTGGTATAGGATTTCGTAGTCGTAATCCTTTACTAACTCCAACCACCGGCGCTGCCTCATGTTAAGCTCCTTCTATGTAAAGAAAGTACTTTAAACTTTTGTGGTCCGTATAAATCTCGCACCGTTCTCCGTAAAGATAATGGCGCCAGATTTTTAACGCAAAGACCACCGCTGCCAACTCCATATAGTGAGTTGGATAGCGTTGTTCGTATTCCTTTAACTGTCGTGAGGCATAGGCTATCACCTTGTCATTTTGCATTAGTACGCAACCCAATCCTTGCTTTGATGCATCACAGTAGACAACAAACTTATCGTTGGGTGTCGGTACACTGAGTACTGGTGTTGAGAAAAGCTTATCCTTAAGCAACTGGAAGCTTTCTTCACACTTATTGTTCTAGTTAAACTTTTGTTGCTTCCGGGTCAGGTTGGTAAGCGAAGTGGCTATCTTAGAAAAGCCTTCCACAAACTTCCTATAATAACCTGCTAACTCTAGAAAGCTTCTTACTTCAGATGCGTTCTTTGGTCTAGGCCAATCCTTCACGGCTTCTACTTTTGATGGATCTACTGCAACTCCATCTTTCGATATAATGTGCCCGAGGAACGCCACTTGCGAAAGCCAAAACTCGCATTTCTTGAACTTTGCGTAGAGTTGATGCTCCTTCAATCGCATCAAAATCATCCTCAAATGTTCCTCGTGCTCTACTTCATCCTTGGAGTATATTAAAATGTCGTCGATGAACACAACGACGAATTTATCCAAGTAGTCTTTGAAGACCCTATTCATTAAGTCTATAAGCGCGGCTGGTGCGTTAGTAAGACCAAAAGACATCACCAAGAACTCGTAATGTCAATAACGAGTCCTAAAGGCTATCTTAGGAATATCTTCTCCCTTTACCTTGAGCTGATGATACCCAGACCATAAATCGATCTTTGAGAATACAGTCGCACCTCGGAGTTGATCAAACAAATCATCAATCCGAGGTAGCGAGTAATTGTTCTTAATTGTTACTTTGTTCAGCTCACGATAGTCTATGCACATCCGCATACTTCTGTCCTTCTTCTTCACGAATAGTACCGGAGCTCCCCATGGTGAATGGCTTGGCCTAATAAAACCCAAGTTTAGGAGTTCTTGTAGCTGCGTCTTTAACTCCTTGAGTTCCGTAGGTGCCATCCGGTATGGTGCCTTAGAGATAGGCTCGGTGCCTAGTACTAATTCTATCGTGAAGTCTATTTCTCGAGTTGGTGGCAATCCTGGCAAGTCATCGGGAAATACCTCTAGAAATTCTTGTATAACTCGGACGTCTCCAACCTTAAGTGGCGTCTCCCTTTCCACGTTCGTGATGCTGGCTAAGAATGCTTGACATCCTTTCTCCACCATTCTCTGAGCTTTGAGAGGTGACACTAACGGGGTGCGTAATCCTGAAGCTTGTCTCGTGAAGCATAGTTTCTGGCCGTTAGGAGTCTCGAACGTCACCTTCTTGCATTTGCAGTCGATCGTTGCGCCATGCCGTGCTAGCCAGTCCATGCCTAGTATTACATCGAAGTCCTTGATCACAAGTTCTATCAGGTCTCCTTCTAGTTCTATGTCCTCAATCTTGATCGGCACGCCTCGTACTATTCGTGATAATAGAACTACTTTGCCCGAAGGTAACTCGGTGACAAACCTAGTTCTAAATCTTTCACTAGGTTTGTCTAGTTTTTCTATCATTCCTAATGAGATATACGGGTGAGTGGCTCCCGAATCAAATAATACATAGCATAAGTTATTGAGGATAGAAACCTGACCTGTGACCAACTCCTTGCTAGCATCAGCCTCTCCTTGGGTTAAAGCAAAAACCCTAGCAGGAACCATCTTTTCGTCCTTCTTCCCTTCTGGCTTTTGCTGAGGACAATCTCTTTTACGATGCCCTTCTTGACCACAGTTGAAACACTCCTTGGTGTTGGCGCGGCATTCTCAAGGATGCTTTCTCTGACACTTAGCACATGGCGGGTATTCCACGTAGCCCGGCCTATTTCCTCCATTATTCGTACATGCCCTTTTATCGCTATCGACTTTCATGTTATCAGGATGCCATCTTTTCTGGCAGTTACCGTTGTTGCTGGACTAATTGTTGCCATTATGGTTGTTGTTGTTCCGACTGGCCTGAGGTTGGCTCTGTTGTCTCGGTTCAGGCTTACTGGCTTCTTCTTTGCTTACATTGGCCTGCAACCTTACTTCGATTGCCGTCTCAAGAACGTCGGCATATGTAGTGTTTCCCGGGTTTCCTAGCTTAACCCCCATCTCGATCTTCGGTCGAAGTCCTCTAACAAACTTGTTTACCCTCAGGAAATCAGTTGGAACCATCTCAGATGCAAATTTAGTTAAGCGGTTGAACTGACGAGCATATTCTGCCACCGATAAAGTACCCTGCTTCAAGTTGGCGAACTCCTCAACCCTCGTAGCGAGTACAGCCGAATTGTAGTACTTCTTGTGGAAGAGCTTTACAAATCAAGTCCATGTCATGGTGGCTGCATCATGAGATTGTTGGACCAAGTCCCACCATATCATGGCATCCTTCTTGAGTAAAGACGAGACGCAGGATATGCGGTCCGCATTACTGAGGTTCATATGCGTCAGAATCGGCTCCACATTCCTTAGCCACTCTTCTGCCTCAAAGGGGTCTGTAGTCCCTTTGAAGTTTGGAGCGTGCTGCTTGCGGAACCTCTCATACACTGGCTCCATGTTCGGTACTGGATATGGCGCGTAATTTGTCATAGGCCATCCCCCATATGGACCAACTTGTTGGGGTGCTGAGGTCATTTGTTGTGGCTGCGGCTGCGGTGGAGACTGAGGCTGAGTATGTTGGTGTTGTTGCTGCAGAAGTTGCTCGACTTGCTGCCGCAGTCTGGCGATCTCCGCGGTGTTGTCAACTGGTGGTGCCGGCGCATTGCGGCGGGCAGTAGCACGCACTCCCCTTCGGCGAACTGGAGGGACTTCATTGGTTGCTGGGACGGCGTTGGAGGCGTTTCAGTTAGTGCGTGCAGATCTTCGGAGCGACATCGTAGCAGAGTTGTAACAGTTGAAAGAAACATGTTAGAACTTTACCTAATAGGCTCTAAGGCAAAAACTTATTCTAAAACAAACATATCTCGGACCTATTTATTATGACTTCTTATGAAAAAAAAAATTATATAGGTCTTTATTTATTATTAGAGTGGGTTTCTATACTTAGAAAAACAAGTCATCTTTATTTTCTAAGTCTGTTTCTAATCATCCTATATGACTTAATTCTCAGGCTCGAAACTTATCTTTCCAAAGTTAACCATATTGAGGGAGGGCTGGGATCAGTAAAATCGTTCCCACTACTATGGCCCCCTATCTCTCAATAAGGAAACTTGGTTCATTGATTTGTATCCACCCTCACCGAACTTAGTCATTATTCATTTTATTTATTACTTATTATGTTTGCGAAAATAAAATCAAACTCATACATGATAACAAAATAGCAGGTTATTCATTTGGGAAAACAGTTTTCACTTATTACAATCACAAAATAAAGAAAGAAATAAAACAAACAATGAAAACTACTATTCTAAAAATTGGGATCTTCTACATCCGATCCTTCATCTAGCATATCGTCATCTATCTCCTCATAATTATCATTGTCATGTGCATCAAAATGTCCTCTAGGAAGGTTTGTGAGAATCCTATGTTTTTGCTCATTTGTGAACTGAAACTCGAATTTTGCAGTGAACCTAACTAAGAGGAAGTAATAACGCATTGCTAATGGAAGTTCATCCTCATCATTCATTGTTTCCCATATTCCTTCTAAGGCTGCTATTACAGGATGGAAATCTTTAAATAGCCTAATTATTAATACATATTGTTCCGTTGATCTTAACATTATTTTCTTAGCCTCTTGAAGGTGACCTATCTCTTGGTGGAACAAGAACAATCTTCGAGTGATCCTTTCTAGTGCTCCTACGGTGTTTCTTGGTTCCCTTATTCTTTTTAAAGCCTTAATGGCTCGGATATCTTGATAGGTTAAAGCTCCGTTCATTCTTAACTGAAAACATAAACACTAAAGTTGTTACCTATACACATAAGCAAAATAACTATAACTTAAATACTTACTTGGCGGTCAGATTCGGAGCTTGTGAGGGTGTGTATCGAGGAGAACTTCATGCGAAGGAACCGTTGCTCTGATACCAACTGTAATGACCCAACTACTCTATACTTTTGGACCATTAACGAACTATACACACAAATCCTTAATAAAACTTACATTTGCGAAAATACCATAACTTTATTGGAAACTTGTAAAAATAAGAGTTACTTACAAAAATATCAAGAAGGATATGGGATCCCATTGTTTGAAAAACAAATCATAACATGATTTATAATAAAAAGGGATTACATAATAAGTGCGGAAAATACATATAAAGACCATAAAAACAAGACTATATCCTCGAAAATCGAACTCTCGACTCCTTGACTCCATTCACCACCGATACACAATCCCCAAGCATCCACGAACCTTACCGCCACTATAGCTATTTTCCTGCACATATAAACAAAAAGGAATGAGCCTAATTCCCAGCATGGAAAATCTAACACATAGTTCATATACATAAATTTCATAAGAAACATAAAGACATAACATAACACTTTATCATACACATACTATAATGGCCATTATTACTTGCGGTCCCATAGACTAAACAAGTCATATGTCCATGAGATTAGTGGGGTCCTACTAGCTAAGTAGGTCATATGCCCATAATCTATTTGGGGTCTTGTTAGTCATATGGGTCATATGCCCAAGCCTACAAACATACATATCATAACACTTATCATAACATAAGAAACATAAGATAACATAAGCATATAACATATAGATTCTATCCTATTTTCCTTACCAAAGTTACCGGGATGTGAGGACAGAGTTTGTACTTTTGGAACACTCCTAAAACCATATATAACAGGGTGAGTAGATTTGAAGAAAAAGAAATGAATGGAAGGACTAAACCTTTGAGAAACATACTTACCAAAACCTTTTTGCTCAAGAACTTAGATTCCCTAACCAAAATAAAAATTAAGGTTAGAGGCTGGGTAGAAGACTATGAGAACTTAAAAGAAAAGTACAGAATTGAACTAGAGTTTTGGGTTACCTTGAAGACTTGTAAGACCAATCTACACCTCAAACCGAAATACTATAAAACCTTACTTCCCAAAGTGTTTGATAAGCTTATGATTCCCCAACCCAGGTGTTTACACTCTCACACTCACTTAGCACTTGCAGCCTCTGAACTTAGAGCAAAAGATGAATAATGGCTGGGTACTAGGTCCTATTTATAGAGTTTAGGAATTAAAGGATCTTAATTTTACTTGAATAAAAATAATAGCTTTTTAGGTGAAAATAATTTGAATAATTGTTCAGCAGAGGCTGAAGACTCGTTCAAAAAGATGCTGGACTTATAAAGAGGTTGAATGGCTAAATGGAAAACGATTTCAAAATGTTTCAAAATATACTGAAGGAGGCGATATATCGCCCCCTGTAGGCGATATATCACCTGGGCCAGTATGCCTGAGGCAGTTGTGCATCGTCTCGTTTTTTCAGTATCTACGTGTTGCGATATATCGCCCCCTATAGCTACGATATATCGGCATACGCTGATTATTTAAACACGAAATTACGCATTTTTAGCTAAGTTTGAAAGGAGTAAACAGCCTTGACTAAGCCCTCAACGTATTCAAAGCTGCTGACTAACCTTATAACATTCAAACTTTACCCCTTATTAAATTTAATCCTCAAAATACTTAATCCTTAATCACCCATTCATAACATGTGCTTAAAATCCTATTGGTTCTTATCTAAACCTTATAGTATAATAAATATTATCCTTAATATCAGTCATATTAATCAAACCTTAGGTTAAAATTAATATTCTTAAACTATAGGTTAAACATAGAAAATCTATAAGTACTACTATGAGTGTCCAAATAATTCCCGGTCTGAACCAAAAATCCACAGTTACAAAGATAATGCTATAAATACTATAATACTACTATCTATCTTAGCTAAGTAAAGTTCTTGGACTCTACAGTTCGTGAGTTCCTGTATGTGTTCCTTCAGGATTTACCAGGGCTGCCGCCGCACAGGGAGATTAAGTTCTTTGTTGAGTTGGCACTGGAGACAGAGCCAGTGTTGAGGGCCCCATATAGGATGTGACCGGCAGAACTGAAAGAATTAAAGATACAACTTCAGGAGCTTCTTTATTTAGGATTTATCAGGACTAGCTACTCGCCATGGGGTGCTCCAGTTTTGTTTGGGAAGAAGAAGGACGAGACTCTGAGGATGAGTATAGACTATAGAGAATTGAACAAGTTGACCATTAAGAATAAGTATCATCTACAAAGGATCGATGACTTGTTTAATTAGCTACAGGGAAAGGCGGTATTCTCAAAGATTGATCTTCGATCTGGTTATCACCAATTGAGGATCAAGGATGAGGATATACCGAAGATGGCCTTCCAAACAAGGTATGGGCACTATGAGTTTCTGGTCATGTCTTTTGGTTTGACCAATGCCCCAGCAGCCTTCATAGAACTAATGAACATGGTGTTCAGGATTTCTTGGACCAGTTTATGATAGTCTTCATCGACGATATCCTACTGTACTCCAGTTTAGAGGTAGAGCATGGCAACATCTTTGACAGGTCTTGCAAAGGTTAAGAAAGCACCGGTTGTACGCCAAATTCAAGAAGTGTGAGTTTTGGCTACCAGAAGTGACATTCCTTGGACACAATGATGGTAAGGATGGGATTAAGGTGGATGCATCTAAGGTGGAGGCAGTGAGAGATTGGCTGAGGCCAAGGAATGCCTCAGAGGTTAGAAGTTTCCTTAGGTTAGTAGGTTACTACAGAAGGTTTGTGGAAGGGTTCTCAAATATTGCTGCATTGATGACAGAGTAGACACGAAAGAATTTGAAATTCTTCTGGTCAGACAAGTGTTAGAACAGTTTTCAAGAATTGAAGCGACGATTTATTACTGCACCTATGCTGAGTCTTCCTTCGGAGGAAGGAAAGTTTTTGGTATATTGTGATGCGTCGAGGTTTGGTTTGGACTGTGTGTTGATGCAGAACGAGAAGGTTATAGCTTATGCATCATGGCAGCAGAAGGAGTATGAGCAATGGTACCCTACCCATGATTTGGAATTGGCAGCGGTGGTATTCGCACTGAAGGTGTGGCGACAATATCTGTATGGAGAGAAGTGGGAAATATACACTGATCACAAGAGTTTGAAGTACTTCTTCACCTAGAAGGACCTGAACATGAGGCAAAAGCGGTGACTGGAGTTGGTAAAGGACTATGACTATGATATTCTTTACCACCCAGGGAAAGCCAATGTAGTGGCAGATGCATTGAGCCGGAGAGGCTCGAGGCAGTTGTTTAGTTCTACTCAGATATTGAGAGAGTTGGCTGAGGAGATGTCCAGAGCAAGGATAGATTTGGTGGTGGGTTAGTTGGCGAACATTACTTTGCAGTCGACCCTACTAGGGCGGATTAAGGAGGGCCAGTTGGTGGATGCACAGTTTCAGGAAGTTAGAAGGAATGTCTTGGCGGAAGCGGCTAAGGACTATTCAATTTTTGAGGTTGGTTTGCTACGATATCAGGGATGGATGTGTATTCTGAATTATGTGGTGATTAGATGTGAGTATAGGATGAATCCCATACTATGCCGTACTCACATCATCCAGGCACCATGAATATGTATCAAGATCTACGGATGTTGTATTGGATGCCCGAGATGAAGAAGGATGTGGTGGAGTACGTGGCGAGGTGTTTGACCTGTTAGTAGGTGAAGGCTGAGCATCAGCGTCCAGTGGGGTTGCTATAGCCTTTGGGTATTCCCAATTGGAAATGGGAGGATATTACGATGGACATTGTGGGAGGTTTACCCAGGACGGTGGGGCTTCATGACTTGGTGTGGCTGATAGTGGATAGATACACCAAGTCAGCTTACTTTCTGCCAGTGAGGACGACTTATACTATGGACTAGTATGCAGAGATGTATGTGAGGGAGATCATACGTCTACATGGGGTTCCCAAGTCAATAGTGTCATATCAGGATCCTATCTTTACTTGCAAGTTTTGGGATGCATTGCAGAAGGCTATGGGCACCCAGTTGAAGTTCAGTGCAGCCTTTCATACTCAGACTGATGGACAGTCTAAGAGGAAGATTCAGGTATTGGAGGACATGCTTAGAGCATGCGTGATAGAATTTGGAGGGTCTTGGATTAAGTATCTCCCAATGATTGAGTTTTCTTACAACAACAGTTATCAATCAACGATTGGAGTGGCTCCATATGAGATGTTATATGGGAGGAGATGCAGGTTGCCCATTCATTGGGATGAGATGGGTGAGAGGAAGTATTTGGGACCGGACATGGTTCAGAAGACTAATGAGGCTATCGAGTAGATCCGAGCTCGGATGCTTGCTTCACAGATCAGACGGAAAAGCTACGCTGATCCTAAGCGTAGAGCGTGGAGTTCTGGGTTGGGGACCATGTGTTTCTGCGAGCTTCACCACTGCAAGGGGTGAGAAGGTTTGGGAAGAAAGGCTTGCTGAGCCCTAGATTTATTGGACCCTTTGAGGTCCTGGAGAGGATCAGACATGTGGCTTACAGGTTAGCTTTGCCACCGTCATTGTCGGGAGTTCATGAGGCATTCCATGTTTCTATGCTTTGGAAGTACGTCTCAAATAGAACGCATGTGTTGAAGTATGAAGACTTGGAATTGTAGACATATCTCTCTTATGAGGAGCAGCTGATTCAAATCTTAGACAAGAAAGATAAGGTTATGCGGAACAAGACGATTCCTCTAGTTAAAGTGTTATGGAGGAATAACAGGGTCGAGGAAGTGACTTGGGAGCTTGAGTTAGTGATGCAAGATCAGTATCCCAAGTTATTTAGGTAAATTTCGAGGATGAAATGCTCAGTAGGAGGGGATAGTTGTAACGACCCAAAAGCACTAATAAGGCTTAAGGGCCTTGATTAGCGTTTCGGGAGGGCATAATGGGTTTATGTGTGATTTAAATGATTAAATGCATGATTATGTGATATGCATGATTATATGATTATATGGACATGTGAAATGCATGTTTATGAATATTAATATGCATACGAGCCATGTTTAGCTTATAAGGGCATATTTGTAATTTTGGCCCGTTGAGGGCATAAACGTGACTATTTGTGGTAAATTGTTGAGACCACATTATTATGTGGATATTTTTGCAGCTTAGGGCTCGAGACGGTCCTAGTGGGTAGATTTGTGAAATAGACACGGCGGGGATTTATACCCGGCCCGGGGGAGCCTAGAGATATTTTTGGGAACTTAGAAAATATATTGGGGATTATTAGACATTGGGTAAATAATTGGTGATTAATTGGATGAGAGGATTTAAGTAGCAAATATTAGGAACATTTGGGGAATTAGCAGGAATCGGGAACAAATGACTAATATACCCTTAGATTGAGTAATGGATTAGTTCTATTTGGGAGGGAAAAATAGTCTTTTCCTAAGTCTAAGGATATATTCAGCATTTTCTAAGAACAAAACAGAAAATTGTGGAATTAATCAAGGAAAGAAAGAAAAAGAAAACTCTCTCTCAACTCACCCCTTCTCTCTCTCACGTTCTCTTCTCTTCCTCACTCTCCCTTATGGGAATTTGAAGTTAAGAATCAAGAAGGGGCCTAGGCTTGTCTTTGGGGCTGGTGAGCTTTGATGAATTGGAGGGAAAAATCAAGCTGGAATTGAAGCTGAAAACAGGAGGGAATTTGGGTGATCAAGCTAGAAATACCCAGAGAATTTGTGAAGAGATTTGGTGGCCACTTCAGGTAAGGATACTAGTTAGAACCTTTGAATTTTGCTGAAACTATGTTGGAGATTAAGCTTGTTTAAATTCTAGTTTTGTTAGTTAGTTTTGAGTTGAATTTGGGTGCTAGTGAGAGTGCAATTTACTGCTGAATTGGGATAATAATTAATGTATTATTGCTAAGTTTTCGGTGTCTAAAATAGGTGATTAATTCTTGACATTGTAGCTTGTTTGATGATTGAATTGGGGAGGTTTTTAAGGGAAATTCTAGGTAGAACATGGGTGTTCTTGGTTGGGAGAAGGAGGAGAAAACCCAGGTTTTCTCTAGGTTCGAATGGTACGCCGCGACCCAGACTGGGGGGCGTCGCGGTGCGTGTGGCCCTTCTGGCCTGGATTGCTCTCTAACTTGGGGCAAGTCACGACTTGCCAAGCGAAGTCATAACCTGCTTGGGAATTTTGGCCTTGGAGGTGTTTCATGAATTGTTAGGGCTTGAGGGTTCGAACTTAGGTGCTCGGGACAATTTCTACTACCCGGTTTAGTAGAAATTGAGGTCTTGGAGGCTAGTTTTTGTCTCTTATGTATTTTATTTTGCTTGGAAGTTAATGAATAGCAATGGCCTTTGTGACTAGGTTCATTTCCAAGGCTCGGAGCTAAGGACCATGCTCGGAACGATTTCGCATTCTCCACTTGGAATCAAAGGTAAGAAAACTACACCCGTTTATGTGGCTATGTTGGGACTAGGGTTCCCTATATTTGAATACAATTTTGTATGATTATGAAATGCCTTGTGAGCATGAAATAAAGAGCCTAAGAGTGCCGAAATTGATATTTGCGCATGCGGCTCGACCACTGAGAGCTGAGGTTAACTAAATAATCACTGAGTTCGGCCTAAGCGAGCCGGAGTCAGTGGGTTAAATAGAGGGTGCGGCCTAAGGGCATCGACCCTGGATATTGTATGATGACTATGATGTGTTTACTATTGTTAAGTTGTTTCCTATAGCTTGTTGAATATTGGTTTAAATGGTTTGTGATTTGTTGATTTCTAGCATTGATTATGTGTTGTCATAAGGTGCTGAATACCTGGTTAATTGCTTTATGGATCATTTGCTTATCTTTATTATGTATTCTCTGTAAGGTGGACTAATCTTAAGTTTGAGAGCTCTGGGGGTAGGATGTACATACTAAGCTGCTCGACCGCCACGGCCGAGGGATAGTACAGGGATAGGAAAAACTAAAATGTTTATTTTTCCATTAAAGTGGCTTGTGAATGTATATGACTTTTGAAATTTGTAATTTTCCTTTAAACCCTGTTTTTGAGATCCCATGTACCAAATGTTTATATAAATGGAAATTTATCTATTTATGACAAAAATCTTTTAACCTTAACTTGACTATGGTTTTAGGGTCACATTTTAAAGTAAACGACTTGATTAGCAAGTCTTGCACATTTATAAACAAACAGTGTAACAGTCTTGATTATGCAGGGCGTTACGTCAATGCTCTTTGATTAAATAATCATATTTATTAATCTCATGATTACTCCACTAAAAATATGAGATTAAACTCTTGATAATTATAGACATATATTTATTGAGTAGTTTATTAAGAATAAAGTATCCATTGATATAATCATTACATACAGCTATAATCATTTATTAATTGTTCATAATTAAAAGGGAATAAAATAATCGTTTTACCCTTTTAGTTATATCTTGTTCCTAGAGTGCCATTGACTTTTCTAGTGAAGATTATGACATAACAAGTTTGTGACGTGAGCGCTCATAACCTTTTAAGTTACAAAAGTCAACCTAATAGGGAACCATTATTCAATCTATATGAAGGTATAGATTACATATCTGTTAAACTATGTCCCCAACCATATACATCATTGAGTTCCCAAAACAATTGTTCTTAGCCTGATCATTCTGACAAACCTTAACGCTTGAATCAAAGGATCAGATGACATATATAGGAGTTCATAGTAACCTCAGGATTAAGATCGTCGTGTATATGATCATCGTTTGATATGTTTGATTAATAATATGAAACAGTGTTTAAAAAAGCATTAACAAATCATATCTGGTCTAGTTCTACATACTCTCACCATGCAAAGTACCTTCACTAAAGTGTCCTACTACACTAGTAACCTGAATCTAGGTCACCTGTATTCATAATACTAGTGGACTGTACAAGCAGTAATTAATCTAAAGATTCCATATTACAGGCCCCGTAATCCTATGATCTTAACATTCAAGGCTAGGGACGTATTGCAAGGGCATTGTATAGGATTCTTAGCGAGCGTAGTTGATATCACCAGGGAGGTGCCAGTTGGGTCAGTAGAGACCAGATTTTTCTATGAGGTTTTGGATGTTTTCCTAGAGGACCTAGCAGGGTTACCGCTGCAGTGAGAGATTGAAATTATTATAGAGTTGGGGTCGGGAACATAACTAGTATCCAGAGCACCATACAGAAGGGCTACGGGAGAGTTGAAAGAGGTTAAGGTACAATTACAAGAGTTATTCGATTTGGGATTCATTAGACCTAGCTTCTTACCGTGGGGTGCTAGTGTTGTTTGTTAAGAAGAATGATGGGACATTGATGATGAGTATCGATTACAAGGAGTTCAACAAGCTGGCTATCAAAAACAAGTACCTGGTGCCCAGGATTGATGAAATTTTTGACCAGTTATAGAGTAGGACAATATTCTAAAAGATCGATCTTCGATCTAGTTATCACAACCTGAGGATCAAAGATGAGGATAATCCAAAGACGACATTTCGCACGAGATATGGACATTATGAGTTTTTGCTCATGTTGTATAGACTGACCAATGCTCTGGCAACATTCATGGATCTGATGAACAAGGTGTTCAAAGACTACTTGGACAAGTGTGTGATTATCTTCATCGACGGCATCTTGGTTTACTCTCAGACAGAAGCAGAACACAAGCAACATCTTTGTTTGGTACTTCAGAGGTTGAGGGGGCATAGGTTTTATGCCAAGTTCAAGTAGTGTGAGTTCAAGTTATTGGAAATACTTATACACGATCTTTTTTATTGTAATGTAAATCATATATTAAGAAAATTAATATAAGAAAACCTAGAACATGTTTCTATAAATGAATTAAATAGATATAATGATAAGAGCACCTACATTATATCCAACAGTATGAATAAGTTCTTTCTTCAGTTTTTCTAACCTTTGTATTCTTTCTAATGCAGGGTATCACTAAGAAACTAAATCGATCTTCAAATTTCTTCACAGCATTTCATAGTATCCTTAGAATCACCTAGACTAGAGTGGGAAATTATCAACACATAAGATAGATACAGAGAGAGAAGAAGAGAAGAGAATATTGAGGCATAGAAATGGACTTTTGTTGTAGAGAGAGTCTAAAACCCTAAAGCATCAAAACTAGATCATCTGATCGTTTGTTTTCAACTCTCACTTAGCATTCCTTTTAAAGGCTCAATGAGGTTACTTATTTGATTAAAAAAAATCAATAAAATAATAGGTAATTTCAGCCATTAGGTCCAAATTATCATGGCCTTTAGGCTCGTGAAATTTCCCAATTAATTATAAGCTCGCTGAACTTAAAGTCAAAGCTCATATTATTTTCTATTGATTAATTAATTGAATCCCTTATCAAATTAATTATTTACAATTTGAACCTTGATTTAAACTTATTTATTAATTTAGACACCAATTTGTCTTAATTAATAAATCTGCCCTAAAATCTCTTTTCGTCTCTAAATTACATAACTCTTTGAAAATATCCAAAATTGACCTAGTTAACTTCAATAATTCTAATTGATAATTAAATCAATTAATTTAGAATATCTAGATGATTTTATCCAATCTACTATGGGGACCATGGTCCTATGAAATCAAGCTCCAATAAGGTATTATAAATTTACTAACATATTAATTCCTCATGATTCCACTAAAGACTCACAATTGCACTCTTGAATTCATAGAACACTGTAAAAGCAATATAGATACATTATTAGTTATCCATTGTTACAACAATAATTATCACTCAAGCCTGTATAGGCGGTCTTCAATGAGATGAGACTAAAATACTATTTTATCCCTCATTGTATTTTATCCTTACAACACTTAGTTCCTTGTAAATAATATTTCAGTAAACTAATATTAATTTCTGAAATGAGATCCCTATCATTTAGCACATCAAACCAAACTAAAAGAAAACCATTATTTTACTTCTTCATCAGAAGCTATAGATGTTCATATCTATGATTTACACTCCCACTCAATTATACTACGAGGTTACCAAGATGTAAGTATAGGCTAGTCCGTAGGCGAAGCTGGTACGAAACAAGTCAAAGAACTCAAATAATACAATTAGTTAGAATACTAACCACTCAGAATTGAGATTGAATTGACCTATGGTCAACTATATGATATGACTAGAATAGATAGTAACGGTATGTGTACTTACCCTATCTACTGTCAATAACAGTCCAGTTCGATGTAACAAATACATCCGATCTTATCTACTTCTCTAATGTTTTGGAAAGAACATAACACTACAATGTGTAAGTAGATTATATCGTAGATTGGCAAGTCAGTGTAAATCTTGTGCGCTGACTAATCTTAGGACTAACTTATTTTTTAATATACTTATATTCCACTGTGATTACGTCACTATAAATATGATTAGCCATATGTTCGGAAATTAATAGAAGTTTATATTAATTAAATAATCATGAAAATAAAACCTGTGAGCAAAGTGAAAGACCAAGTCCAAAATTTATTTCTATTCTTTTATTGATAATAAAATGAGATTACAAAGATATTGGGTTTCAATTAGGGCATAGAACCCCAACAAATTGCACTTGCACTAATTGAAAGTAATGCCTTAATTATACTAATCCCATTCCCTTGATGTGCTTATCAAATGTAGCTTATGGTAGTTTCTTTGTAAAAAGATCTGCAAGATTGTTTTCAGATGCAATCTTCATATCCTTCACATCTCCCCTGGCCACATATTCTCGAATTATGCGATACTTCCTTTTTATGGGCTTACTCCTCTTGTGACTACGAGGTTCTTTTGAGTTGTCTATCGCTCCTGTGTTGTCACAAAACAACACAAGCAATTTATCCATATCTAGAATAACACCAAGATTTGAATAGAACTTCTTTAGCTAGACTATTCCTTTAGCAGCTTCAGACGCAGCTATGTACTAAGCCTCCACGGTGGATTCTGAGAGGGTAGACTGCTTTATGCTTCTCCATATCACAGCTCCACTCCCAAGAGTAAACATAATTCAAGAAGTAGACTTCCTGTCATCAACATTAGTCTAAAAAATTTAATTTGTGTATTCTACAGGATTCAGAACACCACCTGCAACGACCCAAAATCACTAATAAGGCTTAATGGCCTTGATTAGTGTGTCGGGAGGCCTTGATTGGTTTATGTATGAATTAAGTAGTTTAATGCATGATTTTGTGTAGCATGTTCGTATGATTATATGAACATATGTGTAAGGACCCAACTACTCTAGACTTTTGGACCATTAACGAAACTATACATACAAATCCCTAATAAAGCTTACATTGCGAGAATACCATAATTTTATTAGGAAACTTGTAAAAATAAGAGTTACTTACAAAAATATCAAGAAGGATATGGGATCCCATTGTTTAAAAAAAAAACATAACATGATTTATAATAAAAAGGGATTACATAATAAGTGCGGAAAATACATAGAAAGACCATAAAAACAAGACTATATCCTCGAAAATCGAACTCTCGACTCCTTGAATCCATTCACCATCGATACACAATCTCCAAGCATCCACGAACCTTACCGCCACTAATAGCTATTTTCCTGCACATATAAACAAAAAGGAATGAGCCTAATGCCCATCAAGGAAAATCTACCACATAGTTCATATACATAAAATTTCATAAGAAACATAAAGACATAACATAACACTTTATCATACACATACTATAATGGCCATTATTACTTGGGGTCCCATAGACTAAACAAGTCATATGCCCATTAGATTAGTGGGGTCCAACTAGCTAAGCAGGTCATATGCCCATAATCTATTTGGGGCTTGTTAGTCAAATGGGTCATATGCCCAAGCCTGCAAACATACATATCATAACATAAGATAACATATAACACATATAACATATGCATTTCTATCCTATTTTCCTTACCAAAATTACCAGGATAAGAGGACAGCGTTGGGACTGTTGGAACACTCCTAAAACCATATATAACAGGGTGAGTAGATTTGAAGAAAAAGTAATGAAAAGAATGGAAGGAATGGAATGACTAAACCTTTGAGAAACATTCTTACTAAAAACTTATGTGCAAGTTCTTAGATTTCTTAACCAAAATAAGAATAAGGTTAGAAGACTGAGTAGAAGACTATGAGAAAGAAAATAACATAAAACTAATGAACTAGAGTTTTGGGTTACCTTGAAGACTTGTAAGACCAATCTACACCTCAAACCGAAATACTATAAAACCTTACTTCCCAAAGTGTTTGATAAGCTTATGATTCCCCAACCCAGGTGTTTACACTCTCACACTCACTTAGCACTTGCAGCCTCTGAACTTAGAGTAAAAGATGAATAAAGGCTGGGTACTAGGTCCTATTTATAGAGTTTAGGAAGGAAAGGATCTTAATTTTACTTGAATAAAAATATTAGCTTTTTAGGTGAAAACAATTTGAATAATCGTTCAGCAGAGGCTGAAGACTCATTCAAAAAGGTGCTGGACTTATCAAGAGGTTGAATGGCTGAATGGAAAAAGAATTCAAAATGATTCAAAATAAGCTGAAGGAGGCGATATATCGCCCCCTGTAGGCGATATATAGCCTGGGCCAGTATGCCCGAGGCTGTCTTGCATCGTCTCGTGTTTTCCGTATCTACGTGCTGCGATATATCGGCACACGCTGATTAATTAAACACGAAATTACACATTTTTAGCAAAGTTTGAATGGAGTAAACAGCCTTGACTAAGCTCTCAACGTATTCAAAGCTGCTGACTGACCTTATAGCATTCAAACTTTTACCCTTATTAAATTTAATCCTCAAAATACTTAATCCTTAATCATCCATACATAACATGTGCTTAAAATCCTATTGGTCCTTATCTAAACCTTATAGTATAATAAATATTATCCTTAATATCAGTCATATAATCAAACCTTAGGTTAACATTAATATTCTTAAACTATAGGTTAAACTTAGAAAATCTATAAGTACTACTATGAGTGTCCAAATAATTCCCGGTCTGAACCAAAAATCCATAGTCATAAAGATAATACAATTTTTACTATAATACTACTATCTAACTAGCTAAGTAAAGTTCTTGGACTCTACAATATGAAATATGCATGTGGGCCCAATTTGGTTGCTAGGGTCATCCCCTCTTAGTTTTGAGTAGGTGGAACCATTCTGTTTTGCAAAAAAATTATCCATCTGAGGTTGAAACCAAAGGATTTAAAGCCTTTTGGAAGATACAGGAGCGAAACAATCAACCTATTGATATTGGAAGACCAAAAAGATTCTTCCAATGTATCATTTCTGGGTCCAATGAAATTCATAGGTATAGGAAGAAGCCCTGTCAAATAGAGCCGCTATTTGAATATGGAACATCATAACAACTAAAAGGAATGAAATGGCTATCACGCCTATATGAACTACTGGGAAGCACTTTTTTGGTTGAATAAATGAAATGAATTAACAAGTTCATATTTGATTTAGGATTTCAAAATATTAAGTATTAATAAGTATAATGGGTTGCCCAGGACTTGAACCCGGAACTAGTCAGATGGAGTAGATTATTTTTAGAAAATAAAAAATATATATCTCAAGATATTTGTTGGAATTGGCCTCAAGAAATACAATTAGAGGTTTTAAAGTAGACCGAGTGGCGACCCTTGTCATGCATCTGCTTTCTATTAGGGCTTTCTATTTTATTGTATCGAAAACCCCAAGGGCGCCATATTCTAGGAGCCCAAACTATGTGATTGGATGGACCCCTATATTTGCTATTTGAGAGACAGGGAACTGCCAGACGGTAGGAGAGAAGAAGCAAAGATAAGGCAGAAGCCAGGTCAACTATATATAGTTGAAAATAGAGTGGAAAACTACGATCCCGAATTAGACCAATTGAATTCTGTCTGTTTTGCTTTAATAATTATTTATATTTACTTCGCTATGCCTATATCTCTAGGTGCCAAGTGCCCCTACTCCTAAAAAAAGAGGCAGGCTGCCCTGACGACCGACTTGGGATCATGTCTTCTTAGGGCTATTCTGGATGTATAATTGAATTTCAGACGTAATATTCCATTTCAGTTGGAAAATACAGTCAGTGAATAGGTAAATCAATCATTTGTCCTTGTGGATCTGACATTAATCCTCTCATAACAACTAATTGGTGTACTTGAGATGCATTTCCTCTAGCTCCAGAAAAGGATGGAGGGTGCTGAGCGAATCGACTACACGGAACAATCAAGCCTGAATTCCCCTAGATGGAAGGGAAGATCTTTCTTGGTATATCAAGATAATAGGTAGGAGCATAAACTGAAACATTCTAGAGCTACAAAGATAGTTATTAAATTGTTAGCACCGCATAAAAACATTCCTCCTAGAGTAGCTGTTACTATGAATAACAGAAACTCCGTTATAGCCATTTCCGAGAACCGGGCCTTTTATCATGACTTCTGCTTGTTGCATGCCTTGATCCACTACTGTCCGAATAGCATTTCCTGCTGCGGTTTGAGCGGCAAATGGTGTCCCTCTTCTTGTACCCTTGAATCCACAAGTACTGACACGAATTCAACTAAAAAAATGTGAAAAAATGTTTCTCTTCTCTGTAAATTCATTTTGAACAATTGAAGAAAACGTTAAGTGCTAAAAAAAATAAATCTTTCGATAAAGGCACGAAAGAGCCTTTTTTTCCAATAAAATCTATTTCTATTAAATAATAAATAGATTTGAATTTCGAGACGAAAGAATTCCAGGATTTACAGCATTTTCATTTTAGAGAACAAAATCTCCCCAGATACTTCGAATCAAGCAAGTCCCAAGAGCCCTTTTTCTGCGCTTGCTTCTGCTGGAATTTCATTCTTTTAACTAACTGAGGAAGAATTTGCAAATTGATAAAACCGGGGCATTGGATTCTCACCAATGTTTGCGTTACTCAAGCAGACATTCTCGCTTCCGCTTCGTCTACCACTGCCAAGGTATATCTTTTTTATCAGAGATTGAATCAATCATCAGAAGAAGAATTAGGCCAAAATTAGGATACATTCTAGTAAAATAAAACTTCCATCAAAGAGAAGAAAATGCTTGGCTTCATCCAGAACCAAGGAGGCATTCTGGCGAGCGCTTCCGTGTAGGAAGGCCGACCACTACATAAGCTAAAAGCTTGGACTATGTCAATTAAAAAGACTAAAGGGGGATTACATTGTTAATTATTCAAATTGCACATTGGGATTCCTTATGTTCATTTGTAGGTCTTTCATATATATCACATGGGTTGTTATAAGAAAAAAAGGTCGTTCAGTTATTGGCGCCGCGCTTTTTTTCTTGGAAGGAATGAGTTATGACAGAATTCGTGACATGAGTGTGAAAGGGGTTCAATAATCAGTTTTCTTTTTATAAGGGCTAAAATAATTTATTTTGGCTTTTTGACCCAGTTCTCCGCCTTAACGACAAAAAAAAAGGATTGATCAAATTCTATTGAGTCTGAATCATAGTGAACATTTATCAAAGAATGACTCTGTTTATTAAATGATTGAACAAATGAAGATGCTACTCCAGTCCTTCCCATTCATTCCCAGTGGATCCTTCTTCTCCCTAAGAATTAAACGAGCCAAGTTCACCTATACTAGAGGCATATTTGTAATTTTAGCCCGTTGGGGGCATAAATGTGATATTTGTATATAATGTGATTGATACCACGTGTGAGTGGTGATATAACTGTGATGTACGACCTGAGACGGTCCTAGGGAGTCGTTTAGTTAGAAAGTCACAACAGGGTCAAATACCCGGCTCGGGAGGAGCTTAGGGATATTTTGGGAATATCATAATGTGTTCTGGAATTATTGAGTAAGGGGTTAGTAGCTTATTAATAATTTGGTATGTCGGGATTAAATGTGGATTTATAGGAATACTTGAGGACTTAACGGGATTTGGGTGAAATGACTAAATTTCCCTTGGAGGCACTTAAGGATTTAAATAAGCTCAAGGGTATTTTGGACCTTTTGCAGCTGATTCTTGGGGCATGTGGAAGGGAATTAGAAGGAAATAAATAGAAGGAAACTCTCAGTTTTTTTTCTTCCTCTCCCAAAAAGTTATCTCTCTCCCTCTCTAAGGTGTTGGTTTTGGAGGATATTAGAGCAGAAACTTAGGAGCACAAAGGGCCTAGCTAGGATCAAGGGTATGTTTTAATTTAAATCATGATGAATTTTAACTAGAAGTGTTGAATTAGTGAGTTGAGTTGTGTTTTATATTGTGGGTCATTGGAGTGAAGACTTGGCAAGGTTCAGCTTGGGATTAGTGGAATTAAGCTTGGAATTGGATTGGGAAACAACTCAAGGTCGAAATTGTACTTGAGGTAAGAGTTGCATGAATCTTTGAAGTTTAATTTCTTGTGCGGTTTAAATATTCTGAAAGGTGGTTTAAGTTTTATAAGGTGTGGTTTAAGTTTTGGGAATTTTGAGCCATTAGGTGATTCTTGGGTTTGATTGTGTGTTTGGGTTTGTTGTTGTGGTTTCTATATTGCCATACTATTTATCTGGTGCTTTAGGTTGAATTGAGACTTGAGTATACCTTGATATGGATTTGGAGAGCTCGCGAAAAATGCTGGGCAAAACCCAGCTTTCTCGATTCGCGTATGAGCATCGCGGCCCTGTTCTTCCGTGCTGCGACGCTAGGTTGAATCAAGAGATGGGGACCCCTCTAGGCACCGCGACCCCTATAGGGCTGTGCTGCAGCGCTAGGCTAATTTAATGAAAGGGTGATTTTAGTTTTTAGGGTTTTGGCTCAGGGGGCTCGGGGGACGCTTTCGCTACCTTGTGTGGGGAAATAGGAGGTCCCGAGAGCAGGGGATTGGTCCCGGGAGATGATTATTAATTGGTTAGTAATTAGAGTGCTATGTATGTGTTGTGACTAGGTTTTCGGTGAGGCTCGGGTTAGAGGACCGCACTTGGGATTTCGGTGCTTAAGAAGCTAGGGACATAGGTAAGAGAACAGCACCTGGTTGTGAATTTATAATGGCCTAAGGGTTCCCTATTCTTGTATGCGTAATGTAAGTTTGTATTATGCCATGAGAATGTTAAACCAATGGCCTAAGAGTGCCGGAGTTTACATTGGCGAACAGGGCGCGGCTCAGCCACTGGTAGCTGAGGATAGCTTAATACTCACTGAGCTCGGTTTAAGTGGACTAGAATCAGTGGGGTAAACGTAGGGTGCGACCTAAGAGTGTCGACCCTAATTATTATGCAATCTGAATGTCATTGTTAACTGTTGAACATGATGTGCTAAATAGTTGAGCAGTAGCTTGTGGATTATTGGTTATGTCTATGAGTTATGTGATTAGTGTGGATTGCTAAATGTATGAACATGCTTATTGAGTTAATTAATTGTTATCGTTGTTTGTGGTATGATGATATGTTTTCTTGCTGGGCCTTGGCTCACAGGTGCTACGTGGTGAAGGTAAAGGCAAGGGCAAGCTTGATCAGCCCTGATTCGGAGAGCTCTGAGGGCAGAATGTACATGACCAGCTGCTCGGCCGCCACGTTTGAGGGGGAGACAGGGACAAGAGGACCATAAATGTATGTTTTTCCCTTAGAGTGGCTAGCGGTTGTTTATACTTTGAAATTTTGTAAACTGACTTTCAAACGTTGTTTCTTTTGGGATCCCTTTTACAAAACGTTTAATTATATGAAATGTGTCTTTTATGACCAAACCCTTTTAACCCTAGTTCATTAATGGTTTCGGTGACACGTTTTTTTTTTAACTAAATGACCTGATTAGCAAGTCCTGCACCTTTATAAATACACAGTGTAACTTTCTTGGCTATCCAGGGCATTACACCACCCTTTTAGACTAACATATAATCCCTAGTCATGCCTTATATACTTCATAATATGCTTAATTGCTATCCTATGTTCTGGTCCTGGGTTTGACTGATACCTGCTCACTACTCCAACTGCATAGCAGATATCTGGTCTAGTACACAACATATTGGTTGTCTGGGATGAAGAAAGATGTGACTGAATATGTGGCTAAGTGCGTGACATGTCAGCAAGTCAAGGCTGTACACTAGAGACCAGCAGGGTTACTACAGCCTTTGGGTATCCCTGAATGTAAATGGAAGGACATCACTATGGACTTTGTGGTCTAATTTCCTAGGGCCTTGGGTTAACATGATTCAGTATGGGTGATTGTGGATCGATATACCAAATCCGCCTCCTTCTTGTAGTAAGGAAGAACTTTATAGTGGATCAGAATGGTGATCTTATGTGAAAGAGATAGGACCACTCCATGGGGCTCCTAGGAGTATTGTTTATGATTGGGAAGCCCATATGTACTTCCAAGTTTTGGCGAAGTCTGCTGAAAGAAATGAGGACCCAGTTAAAATTCAGTATAGCTTACCATGCTCAGACAGATGGTCAGTCTAAGAGGACAATTCAGAAACTGGAAGACATGCTTCAGGCATGCGTTTTGGACTTTGAAGGGTCCAAGAGTAAGTATTTTCCCTTGATAGAATTTTCCTACAATAACAGCTATCATTCGACCATTGGAGTGGCTCTTTATTAGATATCCTATGGTAGGAAATGTAGGACCTAGATTTGTAGGACCTTTTTAAAACCTGAATAGGATTTGTCAGGCAGCCTACAAGTTGGCTATACCTTCGGCATTGTCAGGAGGTCACAATATGTGTCATATATCGATTCTCTAGAAGTAGGTATCAGATGCAACTCATGTATTGAGTTATGGGGATTTGGAGCTTTAGACATACTTGTTCTATGAGGAGCGTCTAGTACATATCTTTGATAGATGGAAGGGATAAAGTATAGATGAATGAGACTATACCTTTGGTGAAACTGTTATGGAGGAACAACATGGCCAAGGAGGCGATTTGGGAATTAGAATCATACATGCAAGATTAGTATCCTGAGCTGGTCAGGTAAATTTCAAGGATGAAATTTCTATATCGAGGGGATAGTTGTAATGACCCAAATTTGCTAATAAGGCTTGGTTCCTTGATTACTGTGCCAGGAGAACATAATTGGATGTTTATATGTTAATATGACTTAATTCTGACTATATATGTGAATTTTGTGAGTTATATTATAATATGAATGCTTATGCATGTTTAAGTGTATTAAATGTGCTTATAGGCCTGTTTATGCTAAAAATGGAATTTTTTGTAATTTTGATCCGCTGAGGGTATATGTGTAATTATGCATGGTTTATGAGTGGGACCACATTATTATGTGGATTTATTCCAGACATTTAGCACGAGGTGATCCTAGTGAGAAATTTACCGGAAAAGTCACAAGGTTAAATACCCGGCTTAGGGTGAGCTAAGGTTTATTTTGGTGATTTGGTAAATTACCAAGATTTATTGAGTAATGGGAGTTAATTGGTGAGTATTTTGGGTTTATTAAATTTAATTGGGAAGTCGTAGTGAAATTGGAGGATTAATGCGAATTTCTGGAAAAATAACCAAAATGCCCCTGGGAATGCTTTGGAAAGAATTAAGGGGCTAGGGATAAAGTGGTCTTTTTACCACATAACTAGAGGATAGAACCTTCGCTGATGGGTTTGGCCATACACATTACTCACTCTCTCTCTATCTTTCCTTACTCATTCAAGGGTATTCTCTAAGGCATTCTATGTTCAAGTTTGAAGTGAAGGGGTTTGTGGTGAAATTGAAGCTTTGTAGAGAGGGCCTTAGGCTTGTTCTCAAGGATTAGAAGCTGCCAAGAAAGGGAATTTAGCTAGGGTATTAGTTTCTTGAGAGGTAAAAATTCTAATCTTGAAGATTTTGGGTTATTTTGGTGTCCTTGATCAATTCTTGTCATTTGATGTTTCTAGGGGATAATGGGTGGTTTTTTGGTGTGTTTAAGTTGTTAGTGGTTTTATGGTCGAAAATTGTTAGGATTATGTTTTGGGGTCATTTTTTTTAGTTTTGGGTCGGTTTGGTGATTTCTAGAATCGCTGAAATATCTAGGTTCGAGAGGTTGCGTTGCGGCACTGTTCTTGGAGCAGCGTAGCCCACATGAAATCAGAGGTGCTGGAGGTTCCTCTTAATTGCCTTGGCACCGCGACACCTCGTATGCAGCACTACGGTGCGTGCCCTGAGTCTTTGTGTTTTGGGGGCTCTCTGCCGAGAGGCGCACCACGGCCCTATAGGGTTGGGTCGTGACTCTCATTGGGGAAAATGGCCAAATGAGGTTTCGAGTTGCGGGGACTTTTACCTAAGGGTTGAGGAAGGATTCTACTATTCGATTTTGTAGAATTCTAGGTCTCGGAGGATAGGAATCAATCTTGAAGCTCTTAATTTGTTTAGTTCTTGAATGATATCCATTGGTATGTTGTGACTAGGGGTACCGCAAGGCTCAAGAGGAAAGGATTATGCTCGTTGTCGCTTTACCTGATCGCTCATGACATGAGCTAAGAAAATCGACACTTGCACCAAGTGTAGGGCATGTGCCCCAAATATAGGGCACGAGAATGACCGTGTCATGAATCTGTTTATAGTTAATTGTTTGCTTGTTTGAATGTATGTTGTTATAACTATTTGTACAGATTGCTTGGTCCAGAGGCCGTTACTAGCATTACATGCGTATTGTATGCTATAGTGGCAGGGACATAACGTAGGTGCACTATCTGCCATAGTAGCGGGGCCATTGTGAAAATACGATATCCATCTATTCTGCATGAGTTGTATATTGTTTTGAAAATCAAAGTGAAGCTATTGTGGTTATAGAGTATGCAATGCATGTTAATGATTATCTAGATAACTGTGTGGTTTTTTTAGGGTTTCTTGCTGAGCCTTTGCTCATGGATGCTTTGTGGTGCATGTAACGGCAAAGGAAAGTTGGATCAGCCATGAGTTGAAGAGTTGTAGGGTCGACGTTTACATACTCAATCTGCTCGACCGCCATGGTCGAGATATTTTGAGGAGCATGAGTAATTAGTTGAAATTTACTGCTTAGGTCTACTAAGTCTGTAGGTTTGATAAACCTATATTTTATTTAAAAACTTTTGGGATCCCTTGTGACTATTCAACCTTTTTAATGAAAAGCTCAAGTAACGACCAAAAAAAAACTTTTAATACCTCAACTGATGTTTAATCCTAATTATACTTTTAAGTTAAAATGACTCACTTAACTAGATTTTTAACACACGGTGTAAGAGTCTTGACTGAGCGTCACAGTTATTATGTCCGGTTAAAGTCTATGACGATTGGCCAAGAAATGAGTATGTCTGTGATTGTGGTTTGAATATGCCTATTATTATTAAGTACGGTTCGAGTCCATGAATATTTTTGAGATTGGTTAAATATAATGGTGAAGATGTTTACACATTAAGGAGAAGAGAAAACATGATATTGTGTAGAAGGCATTTAAAAATGACTTTTACGGGTTTAAAGTGATACAATGAGGTATCCAAACATTCCCAAAAAATTTGCGAGCATTTGGAGGTATTTTGAGACAAGTCTTGGAGTGCCAAATTAGAGGAATCGATGATGTGTTGCCTCCAAAGGGGTGACATGTCGCCTAGGGCTTCAAAACCCTAACTTAGACAAACCAAGAGATGCATCGCTTGGTGCCAAGCAATGCGTCGTCTGGGCTGCTACGAGTGTCCATATAGTTTACATAAAAATCTCCAAATTATGTGTTTTAAATGCTCTAATCCTATTGGTTAGACTAATGATGATGCCTACACTATAAATACAAGTTATTAGTTGTAAAGCCTTGATCACACTTTCCAACTCTCTCTCTCTTTGTCTCTCTCTCTAGCTCTCAAAGACCAAAGTTTTCTCCAAGAAACTCATCAATCCTTCCTTGACTTGCATGAGTTTTAAGACTTGTTAAATCCCAAATATCATTCTACTTAGTTGAAGCTTCAAACAATAAGGGAAGGCTTGGAATAGAGATTTCAGACAACAATGTTATTATTGTGTATAAGCCTTGGTTGTAATACTCGCCTCATCTAGTAAAGGTATTATGTTAAATTATATGACTTTATGTGTTTAATTATATGAATTATGATGTATGTTTATTTCATGTGTTTTGTCAAGCAATCCACACACATTGGTTTCTTCAAGTATTAGTGGCCAAAGTGTAATCGAAGTTGTGTATTGGGGGTCAAAGTAGAATTATGGGTTTTATGAAAGAAGGCGTGATTATGAGATGTTAAAACTATTAGCTTTGGATGGAAATTACAATGAGGGTCTTAAGTGATTATTAAGGATAAATTAGAGGTTGGGGATAGTAGTGTAATTTCTTCTTACACGATTGAAGTCAGAATAAATAATTAATTAATAAGTAAATTAGGTTTAGATGTCGTACAATTTTTCAGACTCTGGTTTTGCGATAGACTAAAGGGGAAATAGACCAAGAACAATATCTCATTCTTGATCTGAGTTTTGAAGCTTGAGGTTAGGAGGAAATCAACAATCTGGGTTATTGAAGGCTAGGAATCTCTTGGAAGGCAAGGATCTGAATTCTTGTTGCTGGATTTTCAATTTGTAATTATTCAAACCTTTACATCATAATGTTTTGTCAAATTTAGGTCTGAATTAAAACGAATTGTTAATTGTGTTAGACAGCAAATATAGGTTGTTTTCATGTTTAGAGTTGAATCTTTACATGTCATTGAGTTTAGAAACATGTTAGGATTGTTTTGGTAGCTGTTCAAGGTAAGATTTTACGATTTAGTTCGATTTTTAGGTTTAGAGATCGGAAATCGTGATCTCTGAAAGTAGAGACCTAGCATGATTACGTTACCTAGCTGGATTGGCCTGGCGCTATGTAAGCGCGACCACGCCCAGGCACTGGCACGCCTACGCCAGTTTCCTAGAAATGTGATTTTTGAGGACTTTTAGGTACCTTTTAGATATAAGTTTGTAAGTTTTGGAACTTTATGCTGAGGGGTTTTAAGATTTTTCTAAGGATTATATCGGGACGAATTAGTCTTAAAAAGAATATTAGTGGGTCTAATTATGGTATTGATTAGTTGAGTTCTTTTTAAAACTTTGATATTATATGCTATTATTAGGCTTGCTGGGGAAACTTGGAGGGACGTGTTAGGGTGTGTGGACCACTGTTGGTTTCAATGTAAGAAGAGTGGACACAAACACATAGGGTGTACACTTGACGTACTTTATGATAGACTTTGTATTTTATATGATAATGTATGATCATGCTAGTGAATGAGTATGCTTACTTATCTTATATGTAATTGTGTTTATGTGTTGTGTATGTGTATGTGGTAATTGTTTGACATGCTTACGTTTTAAAATGCATGTCTTCGTTACAAAAATGCATGCTTATGATATGTTGGAAATTGCATGCTTACGTTATATGGCATTGTCCAATTCCAGTTGCGCTACGATAGTCCATGATTAATGTTATATTATCTTCATTGTTATTGATTTAAATTACTGGTTAAGGTTATGGGGTTATGTCCTACACAACTCTTCTTTCTGGCCTTTGGATCATAGGTACTTTGTGCTACAGGTAAAGGCAAAGATGTAGTTACTACTCAATAAGTTGGAGAGCTTTGGCGGAGGGCGTACATGTCAAGGATTTAAAGACCATAAGGCATCGGACCTACATTGGAAATGGACTACGTATTTTTAGAATGATGTGTGTATGTGGTAATTGTTTGACATGCTTACGTTTTAAAATGCATGTCTTCGTTACGAAAATGCATGCTTATGATATGTTGGAAATTGCATGCTTACGTTATATCACATTGTCCAATTCCACTTGCGCTACGATAGTCCTTGATTAATGTTATATTATCTTCATTATTATTGATTTAAATTACTGGTTAAGGTTATGGGGTTATGTTCTACACAACTCTTCTTGTCGGGCTTTGGCTCATTGGTACTTTGTGCTACAGGTAAAGGCAAATATGTAGTTACTACTCAATAAGTTGGAGAGCTTTGGCGGAGGGCGTACATGTCAAGGATTTAACGACCATAAGGGATCGGACCTACATTGGAAATGGACTACGTATTTTTAGAATAATGTGTGTATGTGGTAATTGTTTGACATGCTTACGTTTTAAAATGCATGTCTTCGTTACGAAAATGCATGCTTATGATATGTTCGAAATTGCATGCTTACATTATATGACATTGTCCAATTCCACTTGCGCTACGATAGTCCATGATTAATGTTATATTATCTTCATTGTTATTGATTTAAATTACTGGTTAAGGTTATGGGGTTGGGTCCTACACAACTCTTCTTGTTGGGCTTTGGCTCATAGGTACTTTGTGCTACAGGTAAAGGCAAAGATGTAGTTACTACTCAATAAGTTGGAGAGCTTTGGCGGAGGGTGTACATGTCAAGGATTTAACGACCATAAGGGATCGGACCTACATTGGAAATGGACTACGTATTTTTCGAATAATGTGTGTATGTGGTAATTGTTTGACATGCTTACATTTTAAAATGCATGTCTTCGTTATGAAAATGCATGCTTATGATATGTTGGAAATTGCATGCTTACGTTATATGACATTGTCCAATTCCACTTGCGCTATGATAGTCCATGATAAATGTTATATGATCTTCATTGTTATTGATTTAAATTACTGGTTAAGGTTATGGGGTTGTGTCCTACACAACTCTTCTTTCTGGGCTTTGGCTCATAGGTACTTTGTGCTACAGGTAAAGGCAAAGATGTAGTTACTACTCAATAAGGTGGAGAGCTTTGGCGGAGGGCGTACATGTCAAGGATTTAACGACCATAAGGGATCGGACCTACATTGGAAATGGACTACGTATTTTTAGAATAATGTTTTAGTTTTATCGATTAATTTAAAGTTTTTTATTTTATTTTATTTATGATAACTACAAAACTCCGAAGTTTCATTCTTTTAAAAGTTTGAGTTGTATTTACGATTGATTTTTATAAATAAAAGGCCACAATTATTGTAATATTCAAATTAACGATTCAAGAAATTGGGGCGTTACATTAGAAGTTCCCCAAGTTTGAAGATTCAAGTTCCTATAAATCAAACATTGTATCTATCTATCCCTGATTTTTTTTTTTTTGTGTTTTTCATTGTTAATATTGATGATTATATGTTTCTAAGTTCATCTTATCATCATTTAATCATTTAGTTTCTTATATTCAAGATTGACATTCATATTATGAACATGTTTCTTTCATTATCAAGATTTGTATTGATGCTATAAATAAAGTTCTTGCTTAGCATTTAGAGTTTCAGATATTGAACTATTCTCATTATTAATTGTTGATTTGCAAATTGTAAAGCCTCATATTCCCAACAATTAAAATCTCTAATTCTAATTACTTTCATTTTTGTGTTTTTCATAATCAACAATGAGGGAAATTGGTTCATCTTCTACAACCTTCAAATCATTGCTTCAAGATTTGGTTTGTGTTGAAAAAACAAGAGAAGATCAAAGAAAGTTATATTTGGATATGCTCTACATGAATATCGATATGGATTTAAAGTCTTCTTCAACAAAAGATGAGGCAACACAATGGGATTACATACTTAAGGAGAATAGTATCATCAAATTCCTTATTTCTAAATGTGTAGAGTTCAAGATTTTGAATGAAATGTGTTTGCTGCCATATTTTTTTAAATGGTAAATGTTAATAAACAATTCAAAGGTTATTGTTCTACTAGTTTTATTTGTAAAGTTATTGATCATCATGTAAGATACGATAATTGTAAAATTAACAGTAATATTATTATTGTCAAGGCAATTGATGTTGAGATCATTGCATTTTTAAATGAATTTAATTTCTTCACTCTAATGGATGATCAGATGTTTGTGACTTTGATTAAATTTATTGCATTTAATGAGAAATGCATTATAACCTTAATTAAGAATAATGCATTCAATAAGGAATGTATGATAACCCTAAAGAGGATTGATGTAGTCCATGCTTGTAGTGATGAGACTAATGCAACCTTAAGAGAAGGTGAACATGTCAATGCACTTGATGATGAGATCATTGCAAAAGAAAGTGAAGATACTAAGGTCAATGCATTTGATGTTGAGATCATTGCAAACCTATGTAAAGAGACCAAAGCCAATGCATTTGATGTTGAGATCATTGGAACCTTGAGTGAAGTTAATGAAACCAAAGAAAAGGTGCAAGAATGGTGGTATGATACTTGTGTCACCAATCATGCAACCTACGATAAATTTTTTTTCAAAACCTTTGAATGTGCGAAGGTGGGACTTGAAGTCAAAATGGGAAATGAAAAGAAATCCAAGGTATTTGGAAGGGGCTGCATTGATGTGTTCTTCACTAATGGAAAGAAAGTGACCCTAATTAATATTTTCTATGTTCCTTATATGACTATAAATATTGTGAGTTGAAACCTATTGAGTAAATCTTATATCAAAATGAGGTTTGAAATCGATAAACTCAATTTGGTTAAATTGGACACTTTTGTGGAAAAGGGTTATACATGTGATGGAATGATCAAACTATGTACTCTTGATAGTGAAAATAATGATATGGCATCTAAATACTGCAATGTGGTTAATTCTAACTCCATTACATTATGGCATAATAGACAAGCTCATATAGGTTATAGCATAATTAAAATAGTTGCTAAATGTTGATTGATTAATTGTGATGTGAATGAGCATGATAAATGCGAATTATGTGTTAAATATAAAATGGAAAAGAAACATTTTCCAAGTCTTGATATATATTCAAACTTGCTAGATTTAATACATAGTGATTTATGTGAATTGAATGGCATGTTGATTAGAGTAGAAAATAGATACTTCATGACTTTTATAGATGATTGCTTTAGGTATACTTATGTATATTTGCTGAAGAGTAAGAATGAGATATTTAATGCATTTAAAATCTATAAAGCTGAAGTAGAAAATCAATTGGAAAGGAAAATAAAGACTCTTAGAAGTGACAAAGGTGGTGAATACATTTCAATATGTTTTGTGAACAACATGGCATTATACATGAATGCACTCCATTATACACTCCACAAAAAAATGGAATAGCTGAAAGAAAGAATGGGAGTTATCTTGAGATGATTAACCCTATGCTTTTATATGCTAAATTGTGTTATCATTTATTGGGTGAAGCTTTGCTTGTTGTGTGTCATATATTGAATTAAATTCCTATGAAAAAGAACAATGTATCTCCATATGAGCCATGGAGAGGAAATAAGCCTAACCTAGACTATCTTAAAGTGTGGGGGTGCCTTTCTTATTGCAAGAGCATAAAGCCTAAAACGACCAAGTTGGGTCCAAGGGCCGTAAAGTGTGCATTTGTAGGCTATGCTTCAAATAACAACGCATGTAGGCCATTACACATGGAGTCTAGTGTGATAATTGAATCAAGTGAAGTGGAGTTCTTTGAGAATATGTTACATTGTGATGGAAATTCTCATGAACTCACGGGTGTTAGAGAATCTCTTAAAGTGAAAGATCCAAAGGTTGATCAGAAACTTATATTGCCTCGGAGAAGCAAAAGGCTTAAAATTTTGGGATCAAATGAGACATCTCAAGTGGAGACACTCTACCTAGTAGAGGGAAACCTTGATGAAGTCACATGAAGATTTCCTATGGATCTTCAAGTTGAGGATGATCCCAAAACATTCCAAGATGCAATGTCTTCATGAGACTCTGCTTTTTGGAACAAGGCAATAAATGATGAGATGGATTAAATTATTTCAAACAACACATGTGAATTGGTAGACCTTCCACAAGGTTCAAAATCAATTGTGTGCAAATGTGTATTTGAGAGGAAATATCACATTCATGGTACGTATTTTGACACGTATGCAATGATTGCTAGGACAACCACTATAATAGTACTATTTTCATTATAATCAATATATCAATTATGTTCATCAAACGAATGTCAAAACGACATTCCTAAATGGAGATCTTGATGAGGGGATCTATATGGTACAACCAGAGGGTTTTATTCTAAGGAGAAATGAACATAAAGTGTGTAGGCTTGTTAAATCATTATATGGTTTAAAACAATCACTGAAACAATGGCATGAGAAGTTTGATAAAGCTATTGTTTCGGACGTGTGTCGACACAATAATGGACAAGTGCTTATACACTTAGAATTGTGATTGCTATGTCATCTTGGTATTTCTATATATTGATAATTGTTGATTTTCAGTAATGAGATGAGAGGCGTACTAGAAACAAAGAGTTTTCTATCTTCCACTTTCTAAATGAGGGACCTTTGAGAGGTCAATATTTTCTTTGGTATAAAAGTGAGAAGAAATAGTGGGGGTTATGCCTTAAGTCAAGCTCACTTTGTTGAGAAAGTGCTTGACAAGTTTAGTAATCTCAAAATCAAAAAGACAAGTAGACCATTTTATTCAAGCATAAAGCATGAAAAGAACAATAGTATAGCGGTCAGTAAACTAATTAGGTTTACTAGCAATCCAAATATGGAACATTGAAAAGTGATTAAGAGAGTTCTATGGTACCTTAAAAGGACCAAGCAGCTAGGCCTCTAATATTCAATGTTCCCAAAGATACTTGAAGGATATCCGATGCAAGTTGGATATCAAGTGTGGGATATCATCTCTCCACAAGTGGTTGGGTTTTTATGCTCAAAAGTGGAGCGGTTTCTTAGGTCCCAAAGAAACAAACATATAATTCACTCAACCATGAAGAATGAGTTTATAGATCTAGTGGTAAATGGAAAAGAGGCCAAGTGGCTTAATGATTTCATGAGGAATATACCAAAGGTGATAAATGAGCCATATTATCTAGAGCTTATAATGCTATGAGAAGTCTAGACATATAAGTCTAAGACATGAGTATGTGAGACAATTGATTCGAGGAGGAATTATATCGATCTCTTATATAGAGACAAGTGAGAACTTGGCGGATCCATTGACAAAACCTCTTGAAAAGAGGTTAGTAAGTTCTACTTCAAAAGGTATGGGACTAAAACTCCTAGAATAATATATTAACCAATGATGGCAACCTAACTCCAAACATGTGAACATCAAGGGCAAGAGTTCAATGGGCAAGAACAAATTATTGGGTGAATAGTTTCAACACTAACAAAGTAATGAGTTCCATCCAAGCATGGTTAGTGTTTGTTTTGTGAGGTGTTACCCATCCTAGGGATTTTATGAAGATCGGTTGTGTGCAACAATCATCTGTAAACGTAGCAAAGATGTTATAAGAACTGCACCTATGTGAACTCATAGGTGGTGCCGCCTCTCATGGGAGTTAGAGTTTCTCCCTAGAAAGTTCGTGAAGTGGATGAGCATATGGTCATATGAGTGCTAAGCTAGAAAACTGGGAAAATGAATGGTCAAGTGGTGGTGTGTGAGGTGTTACCCATCCTATCATTAAGGAGTAATTGGTAATCTCTTAGACGCCAACAACTTTGATAAGGCTTTATAATATGTTCACTAAGATAAAGTTAAAATCGAAAGATACTTTATTTTATGCACCAAAACTGTTAAGCTAAGAAGAGAGGATTATGTTTAACCATGTGGGGGAATGTTGAGATTGGTTAAATATAATGGTTAAAATGTTTACACATTGATGTGCAAAACACTTAACGATTTTCACTTAAGGTGAAGTGAAAACATGAGATTGTGTAGAAAGCATCTAAAAATGTTTTTTATGGGTCTAAAGTGATACAATGAGGTGTCCAAACATTCCTAAAATGTTTGGGAGCATATGGAGGTCTTTTGAGACAAGTCTTTGAGAGCCAAATTAGAGGCATCAGTGATGTTTCACCTCTTAGGAGGCGACACGTCGCCTAGGGCTTCAATACCCTAGCTGAGATAGACTAGGAGATGCATTGCCTGGTCATAGGTGATTCATCGTCTGTCAGGTGATGCATCGACTTGTGTCCATACAATTTACATAAATTGCTCCAAATGATGTGTTTAAAATGTTCTAAGTTAAAATAATGATGATGACTACACTATTAATATGGGTTATTAGACTCGTAAAGTCTTGATCACACTTTCCAACTCTCTCTCCCTCTCTAACCTCTCTCTCTCTGGATCTAAAAGACCAAAGTTTTCTCCAAGTAACTCATCCATCTTTGGTTAACTAGCATAGGTTTTAAGGGTTGTTAAATCCAAAATATCATTCTACTTAGTTGAAGCTTAAATCAATAAGGGAAGGCTTGGAATAGAGGCTTTTGCCAACAATATTCTTACAGTGTATAAGCCTTAGAAGTTCCCCAAGTTTGAAGATTCAAGTTTCTCTAAATCAAAGGTTGTATCTATCTAACCCTAACTTTGTTTTGTGTAATTCTATTATGTTTTTCATTGTTAATATTGATGATTAAATATTTCTAAGTTCATATTATCATCATTTAAATATTTAGTTTCTTATATTCAATATTTAGATTCATATTATGAACATGATTCTTTGATTATCAAGATTTGTATTCATACTTTGAATAAGGATTTTGCTTAGCATTTAAGGTTTCAAATATTGAACTTTTCCCATTATTAATTATTGATTTGCGAAGTTTAAAGCAATATATTCCCAACAACAATTGGCTAATAGATGAGTATGCCTGTATTATCTAAGAGTCTCAATGGAGATTGTTGACCTAGAGGCTATTCTCGAGCACCCAGTATTGTAGCTGCAAATATCCCTATAATTTAAACCCTTTATTATTATTATTATTATTATTATTATTATTATTATTATTAATGTCTAGTTCGAGCCCGTAAAAATTGGCCAAGAGATGAGTATGCATGTATTATCTTGGAATCTCTATATACCGGTGTAATCACACTTACACACGTGATGGCACTATTGCCCAAAGTGAGTTTTTGTTTTCTCTTGTCTTAAATGTATGGTTAAAATGTTTTTATAAAAACTTAGATCATTTTTATTGAATAAGTAGGCATGGTGTGGGAACATTCGTTTGCCCCACCATTATTGGAGTCTCCCAACGTTCCTTCTAGGGTTTTAGAATTGGTTGAATTTTGTCGTTAGCTATTTCACTGCAAGTTTATACATTTATTGTTTTAACAGTTTGGGTTTGAAATTTGTAGTAAAAGGAAGCTTGTGTGTTATTTAAATTTCTTGCTTAAGGCACGAATTAATCCAACACCCTAATTATGGTAAGCTTATTTGTTTGTTTGTTTCAATGAATTGTTTATTGATTTTTAACTCTTTTGCTAGTGAGTTGGTCTTTGTAAGTTGATCTTGCTAAGCGTTATCGCTTACCTAGTTGTGTTATATTGTAGGTAAGTGCAAGGGCAAAGCTGAGCAGTGAATGGTGGAGTCTACCTTACGGGATGTAGATGCAGCTTGACCATGGGATGTTTTTCACTTTTGGAAAATATATTATTTTACATTTAAATATAAAATGGCTTACTCTAATAGTTTAAACGATTATATCTGTAAATAATTTTAAGTATGTGCATATTCCTGTTAAAAAAAATTATATTTGCATTTTGAAGACGTTTGGTCAAATTTTTTATTTTTATTTTTTGCATTATTTCGGTTTTGTATTTTAGTGTCTTTACATGGTAGAAGAAATTTCCATTAATGCTTTGGCTCTACTAGGGATTAGCACAAAGCGATGAAGTTTCTTCGTAGTATGAAGATACCTAAAGTATCATCTAGATTCAAGCAGATAAAAAAAGTCTTGAACTTGAGACATTTGATTTGAAGAAAGACAAGGGTGGTCATGATTAACTACAAAAGAAGAACAATCTTTCTCAGCATAATAAGTAATAAAAATATTACAGTATAAACATAAGTCTACACACTAGCTTCTCGAAAAAGGGCCATAAGTGTAACACCCAGCTTTTCATGCACCTACTAGTAACTGTGTCAGGGTGGTGAATTGTGTACTGAATATTATTTTGGTTAATAATATATGCTTGAAAAGATAATTTCATGTTGTTAGTGATAGTCAATGTGTGAGATGTGTGGTATTGGTCAAACCTAGAATTTCATTCTCCGATCGAAATGGAAACCCTAACTGGCTAAATTCTTGGATAAAATGCTATTGGGAGTGAATAATTATGCAAATTAATTATCGGCATACAATTTTTTTGTTTATATTTTTTTACGGCCATGAAAGTAAAATTCTTGTTAAAAGAATTTTAAAAGTGAACTTTTGTGAAAAATGCTTAATTAGCCAAAAATATAAATTTAGAAAATTATTTCCATAAGCTATAAAATATAGAAGTGTGACTACTTAAATTAGACCTTTAGACATATTTAATTTAATTATCATAAGTTAAGAATTTAATTTGGTGAGGTAAGAAAAGTTGGGAAAAAATTACCACTTGGGTAATTATTTGTGGTAAATAATTAAGTTTTTGATTAAGTAAAAATTAAGAAAAAATTAAGGGATAATAAAGCGTTAAGTGGCCAGCCATCTATAGGGGCATTTTTTTTTTATGTTATAAGATTTTTTAGCACAGGTATTTAAGCCCAAAACTTAGGGTAATTTCCTCATTTCTACTCTTCACTTTCTCTCTCATAAACAAAACACTCTCCCTTCTCTCTAGAATTCTCTTGGCTGAACCCCACGTCTCTCTCTCTCTAAATTTTTTTCTCTCAAACACTTCTCAGCCCAGACACTCACATATTCTTTACCTTTTTTAAAGAAACCCATTAGAACTCAAGAGCTTGGATTTTCAAGCAACAAAGAAGACAAGAGGTAACTTCATATTCTTGTCTTGTTTTCTTTCAAAATTATTCTTAGTTATTTCATGGTTGAGTATGGGGTATGTTTGGAAGTGTGTGTGAAGGTTGAAAGCTAGTACAAGTGAATTTGAGGAGCGAGAGCTGAACCAACACATCCCAGAACTATAAGAGGTATAAATGGCCATACTTGTAGTTTTTTGTTAAATATTGTATAGCTAAGTTGCATTTGTAATTTTCGTAGATTAAATTCATTCTTGGTACTATATTAATGTATATTTATTGGCTGATCATGCATGCATGCATATTTTGTTGAATGATTAGAAGAGGAACCCAATATTCCTTAGGATTCTATGATTCTATATTACCAAATATTTAGCCTCGACTTCCAAAGGGTCAAGTGAACTCCATATGTACTTGTTTCTATTGTGTTTTTTAGGAAGAGTAGAGACTCATAGAATATAAAAACTTCCAAAAAGATGTAAGATTGACCAAGTTATGGCTTTTGCAAAAAGGTGGTATAATATGCGAAATTCGTTTTAAAATGTGCATGGAACCAACTTTGGACAATGAGTTATATAAGAAAAATAAAGTATTTTTTGGCTGATTTTTGAACTAAACCCTCTTGATATATTAGTAATAATATTGGTTAAGTTTCATGGAAAAATAATGATAATGATAGGATTTTTATTTTTCCAAAGTTTAGAAAAATTAAGGTTTTAAAAATTAATGCTTTTGTAGTGCACCAAAAATTTTTTTTTTTAGATTATTTAAATTTTGTGCTTTATTTGATTTAAATGTTAAGTGTGATGAATTGTTTTATTTAAGTGTTGTTATTTTATTTAATTGTTTATTTTTTTTATTTGATTGTTTGTTATTTTATTTAATTGTTAGAAATGTTTTGGTTAATTAATTTAACAAGTGAATAATTGTGTAACATGTTATTTTACTACTAGTGTTACATTTTATTTAAGTGTGACAAATGAGGTATTTATGTGAGCTATGGTGGAATGCACTAAGGTGCATGATAGATAGTAATGCACCCTAGTAATTTAGTGTGTGCTAGTGCATGGTAGCATGGTGCACATGTGTAGATTTTCTACACATTTTAGGTTTCCTTATTTTAGATTTAATTGAGTAATTTATTTATAAAAAAAAAAAGAAGAAAAGAAAAGGGAAATGAGGAGTGGGCGTGTGACCTAGTGGGAATGGAATATTTCCTTAAAATTGTAAAAAAAATCAAGACTTGAAGACCATGATCATTTGGGGATAGGCATGATCATATCTTATCCCTTTGTATCTTTTTGAAATAAAGAAAAATCAAGGAAAATAAAAGAGAAATGGAAACTTACCTTAATATTGTTTGGGGAGACTTTATGAGAGGATTTGTGATAAAGGGGCTAAGAAAGGAGAGAAGAGCCATTGCTCTTGTGTGTGTGTGTGGCTGCCGTGACCTAGAGAGAGAGAGAGAGAGAGAGGAAGAAAGAAAGAAAGGAAGAAGGAAGAAGAAAGTGAAGAGGAACCCCCCTAGAGTATGTCTTCTTGTTTTCTCTTTTACATAATCTTTTTATTTGATAATATGATTTTAATTGTGTTATTTTTCTTGTGTGTGTTTGGGTCTTTCCTTCTCTTCATGGTGGCTTTCCCATAAAAACCCTAGGCTTGAACAAGGGTGTGGAGTTTGTGGTATTGATCTTTTGTGTTCTTGATTCTACAATCAAGAGAGGTAATGGTCTTTTCCTTAGCCTTATATTGTTTTTGGTGGGTTGTATATGAGGTTTTGCTAATGGTGCTAATGGTTGATTTTGGGTAGGATTGATGTATAGGATTTGGATTTTTATGAGGGCATGATTTGTGTTTAAGGGTTGTGATGTTGATTTTGCTATGCATAAAAAAATTGTTATAATCTATGAACACTTGTAAGGTGATTTCGGCCTAGGTACACCCAAGGGTGTTCTTGATATGTTGTGTGATTTACATAATATTTGATCCATGTTTTAGGACCTTTGATATATGGGTAAGAGAACAAGTGGTAATCTTGATATTTTGATCATGAAATTTTATTAGATGCATGTTATATTTTGAATGATTAAATTATGAGATGCATGAAAATAATGATAGAAATATGCTAGGTTAAAATAAGGCATATGTGAATATGGTATAAATTTACTATATGCTATTTTTATTGAAAAAGTTTTGTTGGCTTTCATGGAATTGCAACAAATGATTTTAAAAGGATTCATGTGATTATGTTAGTAGAATCATGCATATTATAAGAGCATAATGAGATTATAGGCATGAATGATTTTATGTAATTTTTGAGACAAAAGTTGAGTTTTACAAAGAATTAAGCTTGCTGTTTTTTTTCAAATAATTGGGTAAAAGTTGATAAAAAGATGAGTTGCATGCATAAATAATGTTCTTGATGAATATGTTAATTCTTATGAAATTAAAAGAGGATTTTAAGTCTCATGTTATGATATTTTACTCAATTAACTTCCTACAGAATTTTTATTGAATTTTGAGAAAAAAATGAGTTTATAAATTGAATATGGTGATTTTAATGATAAAAAAAATGGTTGCTGGAATTTTGTAATAAAATGTGAAGTAAGTTTCACTAAAAATGAATTTGATTAATTTTTGGAATAAATTATTTTTCCTAAGTTATGGTAATATTGAAAAATGATATTTTAATGGTATGAATGCATATTTTGATAAATAATGATTTTTCTTTATTTTGATTGAGAAAAATATTTAAACTCTATTTATTTGTGATTTTTGAATAAAATAAACAGTAGCTGAAAGTTTGTTTTAAAAAGGTTAACAATTGTTATTAAATTGTCACATATGAGTTTTTACTACTTAAAAACTAAGTCTTAAATAAATTAAATCAAAATGTATTTTTCCACACTTAAAATATATTTTTCACATCATTTTTGTAACACAATAATAAAATATATTTTTCTAAAGAAACATGTTAAAATAGGTATTTTAATTAAATCCAAGCTTGTTGGGTAATTCTTGATAAATTAATATTTATTTAATGAAAATGTCACATATTTTATTTTGAGCTAAAATAAAATAAAGTTTTTGAGAAATTTAATCAACTTAGAAATTTTAAGAAAATAAAGCATATAATATGTCTATTGATTTTAAAATAATAAAAGAAATGTAGAATTATCGCTTTTGAAAACGTCTTTATTTCGCAACGTTCCCACGTATGCATGTTACATGCAAATCAGCTTTTACGTCCAAAATCATGATTATTATGCAACTATGTAATTTTTATAAAGCAATCATGTTAGTAAAATGGGTAGAACGAGCATTATTCTTTTGGCGATAATTGCATGTTTTAGTGTAACTGTATTCATGAGTGCATGGCCCATGCACACATGAGTTGTATGGAAGGGCAAAATAGTAATTTTATGAACCTAAGAAACGTTATTTTGATTATGATATAGGCTCGTTGAAAAGATTGTGAAATTCTTAGCTTGGACCTAAGGTAAGGAAGTTAGATAGATTTTATGATTTTATGCTATGAATGGTAAGGCTGTTATATGAATGAACTGTTATGAAATTATGAATGCCTTAATGTGATGATATGATTGAATGTGATATGTGTATGGATGTTAGATACATCAAACAGAATACGATGTTAGATACATCAAACAGATTTCGATGTCAGATACATCGACCGAGTTACTAAGGACATTGAGACGTGACTCCTAGGGCGGACGCGCCGAGGTTATTCAAGGACCAGTGATCTCCTGTTTACCTCATAGGGTGACATGGACAACTAGCGTTCCATGCTCATCATGTATGCTGTATGTTTGTGATATGATGATATGTCACTTTTATGTTATGATATGATGATATGTCACATTTATGTTATGATATGTTGATATGTCACTTTTATGTTATGATATGATGATATGTCACATTTATGTTATGATATGTTGATATGTCACATTTATGTTATGATATGATGAAATGTTACGATTATGTTATGATAGACCATGATGTTTTAGATGAACGTTAGTGTTTGGTTGTTTGTTGTTTTTCTTACTTGCTTATTTGCTTGTACTTCCTTACTGGGCTTTTAGCTCACCCCCTTATTTTCCTTCCAGGTAGCAAATAGGATTTCTCTATGGCACGCGTGGTGACGTGAGGAGTTCTTCATCATGGGGTGTATGGCGTGGGGCAATCCTATGGACGATAAAACGATCAACGTAGAACGCCATTTAAATTATGTTTTGTTTTAAGGGACTTTTTCCTAAATTATCAGTGGGACTATGTTATTTAACTTAATTGGTTTTCTTTGAACTTTGCATAAAAACCTATGTTTTTATTTTAAACTTATGGCGCCAACTTGCATGATTTTAAATAAGTCCCCCTGAGACTTTAATAATGGATGGTATTCTTTTATAAGCTATGTTATGCGGATATTTTGTAAGTATTAGTCTAGGGCGTTCTTTACAGCTTTCTCGGCAGCGACGTTTGTCAATATTTTTCACCAAGTAAAAATTATCTTTTTGACCTAATTTTTTCTCATGGACATTCTTAACATATCCTAATAAGGATCTATAAAAAACCAGACCAAAATAATAAGCCAATTGTATTTTTTGATTTACCAAAGTTTATGAAAAATCATGATTTTAACTTGGACAGTTTAATTCAAAAATAAAATAAAATTGTTTTCAGTAAGTAAAAATGTGTATTTTTGTATAAAAATGAACAAGGGACTTCTTGGTATAGCCATGTTGAATTATTCAAAATATGAGAATTTTTAATGATAATTGTTTGAGAAATATCCTGTAGCGTCTCGAAATTTTACTTAGCTAGATAGTAGTAGCTTGTGCTGTAGTATTTTAGTTTTTGTAGTTATTGGTTCAAGCCAGGATTTAGTTGAAAACTCATAGAGATAGTTATGGATTTTATAAGTTAAGCCTATAGTTTAGAAATATTAATTTTATCATATGGTTTGATTAATATAGCTGGTCATAGAAATATTATTTATTATAACATAAGGTTTAGATAGAATAATTAAGAATGTGACACTTGTCACATGTATGTTGTAAAACGTCCTTAACTAGTACTTAATAAAATATTCACATTTTCAATGGTTTATAATAGAAATCCACTTATTATAAACGTTTCAGTGGGGTCTCGCTTAAAACATGCAAGTTGGCCCAAAAGTTTAAAAAGAAAATATCAGTTTTATGCAAAGTTCTAAAACAAACAACAGTTTAAGTCCCACTGAAAATTTTAAGAAAATCCCATTAAACATAACATTATAAAAAATGGCGTTGAAAGTTTATCGTTTCTCGTCCATAAGATGCCTCATGCCATACACACCAGGATGACAAAACTCCCCACATCACCATGCGTGCCACAGAGAAACCTATTTGCTACCTAGAAGGGAAAGTAAGGGGGTGAACTAAAAGCCCAGTAAGGAAGTACATACAATAAGCAAGTAAGATACAACAAATTACAAACACTATCATTCTTCTTTATACATCATAGCATCATCATAAAATTGGCATCAATATCATAAACATAAACATATCCACGTCAACATAATGCCACCATCATATCATAAACATCATAACAAAATCACACTACAAGAAAAAATGCTTTTAATAACACCAAAAATGTGTTATCAAAAGATACCATAACACTTTTTGATGTGTTAAGACCGACTATGTTTTCGTAGGTCAGGGTACTTTACATAACACTTTATCATTGTTTACAGATGTGTTATTATACTATCAAGGATAACACACTTTCTCTGTTATTTTAATAAATAGATAAGTGTTTAATTATATTATTTATAGTCGATTATACAACACATTTCAATACTTATAAATTTGTGTTATACTACACTTTAGTATAACACATTATTTGTGTTATATAATGAAGTTTGCATGACAAAATTCTTTACATAAAAAGTGTTATTGTAACAGATATTATAACACAATTTTCGTATTATTTTAATATTTAGAAAAGTTTAAATTCTCATTATATATTCATTTATATAACACTAATTTATTCTATTATATTTTAATTTTTTTTATATAATTAAAATTAACTTTCTAATATATACTAGCATCATCAAATGAACTTGATTTTCAAATAACAAAAAGTATAAACATTCAACATTGTATTAACAATCCACAAATTAGTTTAAAACATTCAACACTGTATTAACAATCCACAAATTAGTTTAAAACATTCAACACTGTTTTCAACAACAAAATGTTCTTTAAGTATTTAAGTAGTCTTAAATATTCAACATATTGAGAAGTTACTACTTTCAGCACAAAATATTCTACAGCTGCCCAACACAAAGCCTTCAAAATTAAGTATCCTTTTCTCCTCCAATTGATAGGGAAAGAGACATTTTTCTCCTGCAATAGTAGATAAAAGGTAAGGTATATGCTTAAAAAAATTAAATAATATGAATAAAATAATAAAACTGTATAAAATATAAGACCTAAGCAAGCAATACCAGGTGAACATACTTCAAAATTCAAAATACTGCTATCACACAGTGAATATATACATATTATACAGTAAACAAACATTAACATTTTCAGGTTAAAGGGGCCTCAATTTTACCCTAAAGACATCTCTGGTTCAGGTGCTTAATTACTGAGACAGCATGTTAAAAGTTTGAGAGATTTGAGTTACAAAAGAATTTAGAATGATACTATTATTTCTAGGGTAGATCCATCGAATCTCATATCTCATTTAAAGGAGAGGTGTAATAGAATATGGAGCTCAAACAGGTACTAAACTCTAGACCTTAAGTTATTAGGGCACTAACAAGTAATTACAAAGCAGTGATACATATTAGCAGAGGATGTTATTTCAAAAAGATGGATTTGGTACAGTTATTTCGTTTTAAAAATCAGTCTTTTTGACCCTATATAGGATAGACCAGACCCTAGCTCCTTAAAATTTGTTCTAATCAAGTTTACAAATCTATAAGTGATGATCTCCAATGAAAAACATCTAATTTAGTCAAAGACATGCCTAAGATACAAGTTTGAACCTTGTCTTTTTAAAGTATAGGAGATAAATGAAGCTAGAATAGTTTAATTCTCTGATACCATATTATGAAAGAAAATGAAATTGTATTGAATTGAATAAATACAGAATACAAGTGGCACCAATATATACATGCCACAAAGAAGAATCAATAAAAGTAAGGTACAGTTCTATACTTAAATAAACTATCTGTTTCAACTAATTTAGGCATATAGGGTCCAGTACTAAGCTCAAAATTACTCTCAATAACTTAACTAAACTAACTGATTTAACTAAATTATATATATATATAAGGTCTAGTGCTAATATTAAAGTATGTGCTATACATACTAATGGTGACTTTGTACTGTACAGGCATTACAGTCTCAGACCCCAAATGAAACTCTAAAAGCTCCAAGCCAGAGTATAAACAGTCAACTAGAAAAAATTAAAGAAAGACATTTTCCCAAGTTAACAGTTAGAAAAAGAATATTATTACATACCAGCCAGTTATCCATGAAGCAAATGGTGACCATTTTGGGCCAGCAAGCTTGGTACTCCAATAGTAAAGACCCCCAGAAGTAGAAGCAGAACAGAAGCTAGATACTAAAAATCAAACACAAAATAAGACAAAAAATCTTTCAGATCAAACCACTATATTCACACAAACATATAGAAAAACATAAACAAAATAAAAGAGAGAATTGGTAACTAACAGCTAGCTGGGCATAACTGTGATTAAATTAGCTTTTAGCCAACTAGTACAAGTCATCCCTTAGGTGCCTAAACTCACAACCAGTTAAGTCTATCAATCTCACAGTGTCTATACATGCAATTTATGCCATGAAATACTCCCAAACAGACGAGACAACAACAAGCTAATAACAATATATATACCAAATGTGTCATTAAATAGAAATTCTTATTTCTTCAAAGTAATCAGACTATAGACAATCAATAGGCACAAAGATGTACATATATATTTATAGAAGCTAAACCCACAAAGGATAAAATCACATGCACTTTCTTTTCAGATACCAAAAAACAAAGCAGAAATAAAATCACTACTAAGATACCAAAATGAATTAAAAAAAAAAACTGAAGCTTGAGAAGATGAGATTTTCAGATAACCAATTCTGGACTAGTTAGAATCTCACATCCATTACTAGAGGAAGAAACCTAAATAATTAAATAATTAAAAAGAAACTAAGATATACCATAAACAACATGACACATGCATTATTTGAAGTAAACAACTAAATTATTGCCAAGAGAAAAGAAACACAGGACTGTGTAATTAACAAATTCCATAATGCTAACCTTCACAAGATCTCCTAGCTCCTCGCTGCATTCTAATTTGTCTTCTGCTAACCAATTTTCCAACAAATTATTCTTGTTCTGGTTCACAACAAGACGTGATAGTTCCAATGACTCGAAAGCATTAAGCTTTCCTCTGGTCAAGAGAGTCCCAAAATACTGCAAAAGGGGTGGTGTTTGCCCAGTTTGTACAGGAACACTCTGCAACAATAAGAATAAGAATTAATTACTAATCATGAAGTTACGATCACATGTTTGACTCTGTAGGATCAAGAAATAAGTAAAAAAGAACACCATAAAAGAAAAGTCCCATCCTCCAGCAAAAACAAAAGGAGAAGCCACATCATTTTTCTTTTTTACGAAACTTGTATTAATGAAAAAACACATAGATATGAGTTGGAAAGAGAAGCCACCTCATATATACACATATCAATCATTAACCAATAAACTAATCTTATAACAATGAAAGAGTACAACTTCGAATAAATAAACAAATCTATGTTATCTCCGTCAGAAAAAGGGAACAGATATCAATGCCAATAACATGTTATGGTTACAAATTGTTTAAAGTTGATTGTTTCTCAAATCATCTCAAGAAGGGAGAATCTTAACAGTAGTTTTAATAAAACATTTTGCAATTGAAATAACCAATTGGCTTCTTGCTAGAAATCATAGAGAGATAATTTGAAGAAAAAATTGCTCATGAAACATTACCCATGGCTGGCTAAAGCATAAACAGGTTTAAAAGCAAGGCAAAAACATATATATTAGCATTGCTTCTCTATACAAAAAGCATGGGATTTCCATAAATAATTAAAGTAAGAGATCTCAATTCCCAACTAGAAAATCAAAGGAGAAATATACCAACTAGAATGGGAAGCAAGGAGGATATTTTTAAAGATGTTTAGGGAGGAACATAAGTCCTTGGCAACCTAGTAAATGTCAACTTAGTATCAAGATGATAATTAGAAAAGTTTTTGGTCACAACAAACCAAGTATTAATGATACAATAAGAAATATTACTGACTATCCCTATTGAAAACAGTGTTGGAAAAAGCTTATACAAGATCTTTATTTATTTTCATGTATATCTAATATTAAACAAATTAATACGAGATAGCCTAATACATGTTTCTAAAATTGAATTCAAAGAGAAACAAATAATATAATACTTACAGTATACGCAGCGGAATTAAGAGTCCTTCCTTCAGTTTCTCTAACTCTTGTATCCTTTCTGTCGCAGAGTATTATCAAGAAACTGAACCGATCTTCTATTTTCTTCACGATCTTTCAATGTATCCTTAGAACCACCTAGACTAGTGTGGGCAATTCTCAACACATGAGACAGATATAGAGAGAAGAAGAGAAAACAACAAAGTGGCTTAGAAAATGACTTGTGTTTAGAGAGAATATAAAACTATCAGAAAAACTGACTTGTCACTTATCTGTCGTCTCTAAAATCTTCTCTCTAAGCACTCCTTTTATAGAGTCAATTAGGCCATTTAATTTAATTAAAAAATCAATAAAATAACAGCCATTTTGAAGCCCTAGGTCGAAATTATCATGGGCTATAGGCCCGTGAAATTTCCCATTTGATTATAAGCCCATTGGACTTAAAATCAAGGCCTGTATTATTTTCTATTGATTTAATTAATTAAATAATTATTTAAATCCTTTATCAAATTAATTATTTATAATTTGAACCTTGATTTAAACTTATTTATTAATTTAGATACCAATTTATCTTAATTAATAAATCTGCCATAATTTCTCTTTTCTTCTCAAAATTACACAACTCTGTGAAACTATCCAAAATTGACCTGGTCAACTTTGATAGTTCTAATTGATGATTAAATCAATTAATTGAGACTACCTAGAAGATTTTATCCAAGGTACAATGGGGACCATGGGCCTATGAAATCAAGCTCCAATAAGTTATCATAAATCTAACAAATAAATTTACTAACTTATTAATTCCTCGTGACTCCACTATAGACTTGGAATTGCACTCTTGAATTCATAGAACGCTCTATAGCAAATATAGATACGCTATTAATTATCCATTGTTACAACCATAATTTTCACTCAATCCTCTATAGACGGTCTACAATGAGATAGGATTAAATACCGTTTTACCCCTCATTGTATTTTATCCTTAAAACACTTAGTTCCTTGTAAATGATATTTCAGTAAACTAATTTAATTACTGAAATGAGATCTCTATCGTTTATCACCTTGAACCAAACTAAAAGGAAACCATCGTTTCACTTCTTCATCAGAAGCTATAGATGTTCATATCTACGATTAACACTCCCACTCAATTATACGACCGAGTTCCCAAGATGTAAGTATGGGCTAGTCCGTAGGGTAAGCTGGTAACGAACAAGTCAAAGAACTCAAATAATACAATCAGTTAGAATACTAACCACTCAGAATTGAGATTGAATTGACCTATGGTCAACTATATGATATGACTAGAATAGATAATAACGGTATGTTTACTTATCTTATCAACTATCAATATCGGTCTTGTCTGATGTAACAAATACATCCGATCTTATCTACTTTGCTAATGTTCTGGAAAGAACATAACACTGTAATATGTAAGTAGATCATATTGTAGATTGGCAAGTCAGTGTAAATCCGGTGCACTGACTAATCTTAGGACTAACTTATTTTTGAACATATAATCATATTTATATTCCATTGTGATACGTCACTATAAATAAGATTAGCTATATGCTCGGGATTTAATAGAAGTTTATATTAAACAAATAATCATGAAAATAAAACATGTGAGCAAAGTGATTGACCAAGTCAAAAAATGATTTCTATTCTTTTATTGATAATAAAATGAGATTACAAAGAATTTGGGTTTTAATTAGGGCATAAAACCCCAACAAACTCCCACTTGCACTAATTGAAACTAATGCCTTATTTCTACTAATCCCATCTCCTTGATATGCTTATCAAATGTAGCTTCTGGTAGTGTCTTTGTAAACGGATCTGCAAGATTGTCTTCAGTTGCAATCTTCATAACCTTCACATCTCCCATGGCCACATATTCTCGAATAATGTGATACTTCCTTTCTATATGCTTACTTCTCTTGTGACTTCGAGGTTCTTTCGAGTTGGCTATCTCTCCTGTATTGTCACAAAACAACACAAGCGGTTTATCCATTTGTGGAATAACACCAAGATCCGAATAGAACTTCTTTAGCCAGACTATTTCCTTAGCTGCTTCTGACACGGCTATGTACTCAGCCTCCATGGTGGAATCTGAGATTGCAGACTGCTTTACGCTTCTCCAAATCACAGCTCCACCCCCAAGAGTAAACACCATTCCAGAAGTAGACTTTCTGTCATCGACATCAGTCTGAAAATCTGAATCGGTGTAGCCTACAGGGTTCAGAACACCACCCTTGTAGACTAACATATAATCCCTAGTCCGTCTCAAATACTTCAGGATATGCTTAACTGCTATCCAATGTTCCGGTCCTGGGTTTGACTGATACCTGCTCACTACTCCCACTGCATAGCAGATATCTGGTCTAGTACACAACATGGCATACATCAGACTTCCAACTGCAGATGCGTAAGGAACTTTTCTCATTGCATCTTCCTCTTCAGGAGTCTGGGGAGACTGCTTCTTTGAAAGATGAATTCCATGGCGAGACGGTAGACGCCCTTTCTTGGAATTTGTCATTGAGAAACGTTCAAGCACTTTATCAATGTAAGCTGCTTGAGATAGAGCTAAAAGTTTGTTCTTTCTATCCCTGATGATCTGGATACCTAGAACATAACTTGCTTCACCCAAATCCTTCATCTGGAATTGAGTGCTCAGCCAATTCTTCACATCTGATAATTTCTTAACATTGTTTCCAATGAGTAAGATATCATCTACATAAAGAACCAGGAATACCACTATTTGATTTGCCTTCAGTTGGTAAACACAGGGCTCATCAATATTTTGTTCAAAGCCATAGGTTTTGATTATTTCATCAAACCTAAGATTCCAGGAACGAGAAGCTTGCTTAAGTCCATAGATGGACCTATTTAACTTACAAACTTTTCCTTCGTGTCCAGATACTTTAAATCCTTCTGGCTGATCCATATAAATTACCTCGTCAAGCTTTCCATTAAGAAAAGTTGTCTTGACGTCCATTTGCCAAATCTCATAGTCGAGAGCGGCTGCTATGGATAGGAGGATGCGAATGGATTTGAGCATGGCTACCGTACTAAAAGTTTCCTCATAGTCCACGCCTTCTCTTTGGGTATAACCCTTTGCCACTAATCGAGCTTTATAAGTTTCGATATTTCCATCAACACCTCGTTTCTTCTTGTAGATCCACTTGCACCCAATGGCCCTAAAGTCACTAGGTGCTTCCACAAGATCCCACACGGAACTTGAGTACATAGACTCAATTTCCTGTTTCATGGCTTCGAGCCATAGTTCCTTTTCAGGGCTAGCCATTGCCTGTTTGAAAGACAATGGATCATCATCACTAGTGTCACCAACAACCATATTGGTTTCACCATCCAAACCATAGCGAACTGGGTTTCTAGAAACCCTCCCACTACGACGAGGCTCCGGGACTGTTTGCTCAGGAATAGTGGTACTTTCTTCATTTAAATCGACTTGCGTCGGTTGTACATGTAGAGTGGGAATTTCATCATCAACACGCGTTGATGACGATGGAACATTGGTTGGAGTCAATTCTTTAACCATCTCCTCTAAAACTACTTTGCTGCGAGGTTTAAAGTTCTGGACATAGTCATTTTCCAGAAAAGTTGCATTTGTAGAAGTAAACACTTTCTTTTCTGAATGACTGTAGAAAAGTCCACCCCGAGTGCCTTTAGGATAGCCAACAAACATGCAAACTTCAGTTCGCGGTTCTAGCTTTCCCTCCTTTTTCCTCAGGACGTGAGCGGGACACCCGCAGATTCTATAATGGCGTAAACTAGGTTCACGACCATTCTAGTGTTCTAAAGGTGTTTTGGGGATTGATTTTGACGGCACGAAATTGAGAATGTCATTTGCGGTTTCAATTGCATGTCCCCAGAACGAAGTTGGTAGAGTTGAGTAACTAAGCATGCATCTAACCATTTCCAATAAAGTTCTGTTTCGGCGTTCCGCTACACCATTTTGTTGCGGAGTACCTGGGGCAGTAAGTTGTGATAAAATCCCAAGTTCAGTTAAATGATCTTGGAACTGCATATCCAAATATTCTCCACCCCTATCAGATCGCAAGATCTTTAACCTTTTACCTAATTGGTTCTGAGCCATTGCTAGGAATTCCTGAAACTTTGAAAATGTTTCTGATTTTCTATGCATTAGGTAAAGACATGAGTATCTAGAGTAATCGTCAATGAAAGTGACGAAATACTCAAAACCACCCCTGGCTTGTATATTCATAGGTCCACAAACATCTGAATGCACAAGACCAAGTGGTTCTTTGGCCCTATCACCCTTTGCAGAGAATGGACGCTTGGTCAGTTTGCCTTCTAGACAAGATTCACAGGCAGGTAATTCACCTAAGGTGAGTTCCCTCAAAGGTCCGTCCTTTGAAAGTCTTTGAATCCTATCATAGCCAATGTGACCTAGTCTCAAGTGCCATATATACGTCATATTATTGTTATCGGTCTTTTGACGTTTATTGGTTCTAGGTTTAGCTACTTTGAATAAATCATTGTTAAGAGAGAGGGGTTCGTTAGGTCGCAGAATATAAAGCCCGTTTTCCAAACATGCAATACACAATTGTGATCCATTGAAAGAAATAGATATATTAAAACTTGTAAAAGTCATAACAAATCGTTCTAATTGCAACATGGAAACTGAAATTAAATTTCTATTAAAATCCGGAATAAAAAATACATCTTTTAAAATTAAAAATTTATTTCCGAACTTCAGACGAGCTCTTCCTCTAGCTTGGACCGCAACGAACGCTCTGTTCCCAACTCTAAGCTTTAAGCCGCCTTCATTCACTTCCTCCCACAATTCAAGAAGCTGTAAAGAGTTACAAACATGGTTAGTAGATCCATAATCAATAATCCAAATAGAGTTATCATTCTCTAAAACACATGTTTCTAAGATAAATGAACTATAATCATTACCTTTGTTTTTATCTGCTAGAAACTTGGGGCAATCTTGTTTCCAATGCCCCTTTTCTTTGCAGTGAAAACATTTACCTTTACCTTTCTTGTTTTTCTTGTTTTTTTTTCCTTAGGCGTTTGTGCACTTGGTTGTGCACTCGCCTTTGCAGCTTTTGTAGGCTTGGGGTTATTGTTTTTCCCACCTTTCCTCTTGTTTCCAGCTTTTGAAGATGAAGCTTGGTTAGCTTCAGCCTTAGCTGGATCAGCAGCAGTAGTAGTAGTTGTCTTCTTGTCTCCTCCCTTACTAGGTCCACCCATAATAGACTCAAAAGTCTGAAGCTCATTCATGAGCTGCGTCAGACCATAGTTGAGTTTATTCAACACATAGTTGGTGGTGAATGGAAGGAAAGCTGGAGAAAGACTGTTGAGGATTAAGCCAACTTGAGTTTCCTCATCTATTATGGCTCCGTGCAGTTCAGCTTCCTGAAAGTAGTTTGTCATCTTGATCAGGTGATCACGAACATGTTGAGAAGGTGCCATTCGAGCATTGGCATATTTCTTGGTGGCCTCAAAACTAGTCTGCGCTGACTTGGCACCAAACATGTCTTGGAGCTGATCCATGATTTCGTAGGCTGTCTCGACATTCTCCATCTTTGTCTTGAGAGTGTCGACCATACTAGTCAACATGTAGTACCGCGCCTTGTTTTTAGCCGCCTGCCAATGCTCATACTTGTCCCTCACAGACTTGGTAGCTCCTTCAGCTGGAACTTCCGGGGATTCCTCAGTCATGACGAACTTGGAGTTGTCACCTATCAACACAATGCTGATGTTTTGCTTCCATTTAAGGAAGTTTTCTCCAGTGAGTTTCTCCATCGAAAGTTAAGAAAGGATGGGAGTAGACACGGCCAAAACTCAAAACTACAAAGTACCAATAAAATAGAAATCAATCACATTTACTCAATAAAACTTCTAATCACACAAATTTCAAGAAATAGCACAACATATACCAAAAATATGTAAGATATGAGAAAAAATACCAAAAACAATCATATCTCTATTTCATTAGGTTTTTAACTAATCTATGATATCCTTGTCCCGGTTGGCGAGAGTAAAAAATACCACTAGTTAAATAGAGTTGTAAACTCATTCAATAATGGACACCATTATTAACAACCTACTATTCGATCAAAATAAGAAAACAAAATCTCTTATTTTATGAGCTAGACCCACGGTTTCAATAATCATAGATTTAGTCCTAGTAGTCACCATAGGGGTGAGTCTAGTAGAATTTGACCTATAATTATCTATCTTTCGAAATCTAACCTTGTCAAAATAACTAATGAACACCTTCCGTAGGGGGACGAATCAAAGCGCCTCGAGGCCCCATTAAGCTATTGACTATGTTAAACTAACGGTGGAGATCGAATAAAATTATTAAAATAAGCTCATTATAAAATTAAAATTAGTATTTTTATTATTTATTTTTAGAAAATTAATGACTATGGTTTTCCAAAAAAAATTAAACAGATTAAAATTTTTAAAACCAAAGTACTATAATTTCTTATTAATTCTAAAGTGTCACATTGAAACAAATTCAATTAATTTAGAATTAATTTGTTGCTAATCAATATTTAGGTTTAACTAATATAATGAACCTATACAATTAAGTCCAACTCAGGTAAATGGGCCTTAACAATTGGGCTTGTATGGAGGAGGGTTGGGTCCAGTATGTCGTTCCCACTACAAAGGCCCTATATCTTCCATACAAGGTCCAAAAGACAGGAATTTAAACCTTCGTTTTATTAATTGTTATTAATTGATTAGGCCCACTATAGTCATGCAAAGCAAATGGGCCTTCACAAGTGGAATCACCCACAAGAGAGGAATTTAAACTTTACATTTTCTAATGGGCCCAAATAAAACCTATCATTTTATGAATATTTTATTTGGCAAAATACCATATATCTAACAAACATATGGGCCACTATATGCATCTAAGCCCAATTGCAAAAATACCACATATAGTGCAAACAGACATATTATAATTGGATGGGCCTAATCATGTTACTAGATGAGCAATTCTATGAATTTATGCAAAAATACCACATTTTATTTCATTTGCAAAAATACCACAATTAATTATCTAGAATTTATCAAAAAAAAATCAAAATAATTAAATTTTTACAAAAAATAAGTCAATTTAAATGAAATTTATCAACAATTAACAATAGTTAATTTAAATTTCATTTATCAACAATCAACTTGGTTTTAGGTTAATTTGAAAAAAAAAATTAATTTAATTCAAATAGGATTTATCAACAATTAAACAAAGTTAATTTAAATCCCATTCATTAAAAAATATATTTAATTAATTGGCTGAAAAAAAATGATATTTTTCAAAATTTAACCAATTTTAAATTTCAAAATCAATATCTAAACTATTTTCAAAAAATATCTTGTGTTGTTACAACTATTATCTAATATTTTAACCATTTAAAAAAAATAAAATACAAATAGTTATAACAAGCCTAAAATATCTCAAATTGTTAAACAAATTCAAATATCCATAAAAATATCTAACTAACAATATTAAATTTCAAATAATTTAAATATTAAAAACGATAGAATAAAAAGATATTTATATTTTCAAATAAAGATTTAATAAAAATATTAAGAATTTAAAGGAAAATATCTTAAATATCTGATATCATAATTCTAATATTTTAATATATTAAAAGATTTAAAATTAAGTTGTTAGTCTAATTTTAAATTTGAATTTGAATGTAGAAAATATCTAATTATTTAAATCTCAACTAATCAAAATATCTTATTTTAAAAAAAAATTTAATGATAAAACAAAAAAAATATTTTAGGTTTTGATTATACATAATAAATTTCTACAATTTTAATTTTATTTATTTTTCAAAAAAAATAAAAAAATTCTGGATGAATAGTACCTGTAACGGGGTACTGTTCACCCGTGTGATTTGGCTGGTGTCGCGGGCGTGCGGGGCGCGCGCAGGGCGCTGGCGAGGCGCGCGCTGGGCGCTAGCGGGGCGCGCGCGCATGGCAGCCAGAACAAAAAATTTCAAAAAAAACTTTGTGCAATTTTTTCAACCAAAACCATTTTCTAATTAATTTTTAACATGTTTTACACAAAATAAAGCATATATAAAAATTAATAGCATAGAAAACACAACAAAATAACCTAAAAATTGCTAAAATTCACATAAAATCAATATGCTTCATAAAAACATGAAAACCATCCAATTATTCAAACATATCAAATAATCCAATTTTAAACATGTTCATGCATGAAAATAAAGATTACCAAAGGCTTTGAGGCCAGTTGTTGGAAAAAGCTTATACAGGATCTTTATTTATTTTCATGTATATCTAATATTAAACAAATTAATATGAGATAGCCTAAAACATGTTTCTAAAATTGAATTCAAAGATAAACAAATAATATAATACTTACAGTATACGCAGCGAAATTAAGAGTCCTTCCTTCAGTTTCTCTAACTCTTGTATCCTTTCTGTCGCAGAGTATTATCAAGAAACTGAACCGATCTTCTATTTTCTTCACGATCTTCCAATGTATCCTTAGAACCACCTAGACTAGTGTGGGCAATTCTCAACACATGAGACAGATATAGAGAGAAGAAGAGAAAACAACAAAGTGGCTTAGAAAATGACTTGTGTTTAGAGAGAATATAAAACTATCAGAAAAACTGACTTGTGACTTATCTGTCGTCTCTAAAATCTTCTCTCTAAGCACTCCTTTTATAGACTCAAATAGGCCATTTAATTTAATTAAAAAATCAATAAATAACAGCCATTTTGAAGCCCTAGGTCGAAATTATCATGGGCTATAGGCCTGCGAAATTTCCCATTTGATTATAAGCCCATTGGACTTAAAATCAAGGCCTGTATTATTTTCTATTAATTTAATTAATTAAATAATTATTTAAATCCTTTATCAAATTAATTATTTATTATTTGAACCTTGATTTAAAATTATTTATTAATTTAGATACCAATTTATCTTAATTAATAAATCTGCCATAATTTCTCTTTTCTTCTCAAAATTACACAACTTTGTGAAACTATCCAAAATTGACCTGGTCAACTTTGATAGTTCTAATTGATGATTAAATCAATTAATTGAGACTATCTAGATGATTTTATCCAAGGTACAATGGGGACCATGGGCCTATGAAATCAAGCTCCAATAAGTTATCATAAATCTAACAAATAAATTTACTAACTTATTAATTCCTCGTGACTCCACTATAGACTTGGAATTGCACTCTTGAATTCATAGAACGCTCTATAACAAATATAGATACGCTATTAATTATCCATTGTTACAACCATAATTTTCACTCAATCATCTATAGACGGTCTACAATGAGATAGGACTAAAATACCGTTTTACCCCTCATTGTATTTTATCCTTAAAACACTTAGTTCCTTGTAAATGATATTTCAGTAATCTAATTTAATTACTGAAATGAGATCTTTATCGTTTATCACCTTGAACCAAACTAAAAGGAAACCATCGTTTCACTTCTTCATCAGAAGCTATAGATGTTCATATCTATGATTAACAATCCCACTCAATTATACTACCGAGTTCCCAAGATGTAAGTATGGGCTAGTCCATAGGGTAAGCTGGTAACGAACAAGTCAAAGAACTCAAATAATACAATCAGTTAGAATACTAACCACTCAGAATTGAGATTGAATTGACCTATGGTCAACTATATGATATGACTAGAATAGATAATAACGGTATGTTTACTTATCTTATCAACTGTCAATATCGGTCCTGTCCGATGTAACAAATACATCCGATCTTATCTACTTTGCTAATGTTCTGGAAAGAACATAACACTGTAATGTGTAAGTAGATCATATCGTAGATTGGCAAGTCAGTGTAAATCCGATGCACTGACTAATCTTAGGACTAACTTATTTTTGAACATATAATCATATTTATATTCCAGTGTGATTACGTCACTATAAATAAGATTAGCTATATGATCGGGATTTAATAGAATTTTATATTAAACAAATAATCATGAAAATAAAACATGTGAGCAAAGTGATTGACCAAGTCAAAAAATGATTTCTATTCTTTTATTGATAATAAAATGAGATTACAAAGAATTTGGGTTTTAATTATGGCATAAAACCCCAACAAACAGAACATAGAACTATTGATTGGCCTTTCTTTCAAAAAATTTAAGTTTTGTAACTTTGTACAGTTTTGAGTTAAGCTATTTTGTTGAAAGGAGAATCAAAATATAATTTATCAGTCACTTTTTCTATACAAAATGAAATTTCATTTACTGAGACTATTAAGCAAGAACACAAAATCAAAAAGAAAAAAAAATATAAAAGCCATCCATAAGAGTGCCAATGTAGAACTTAAAACAATGATTACCATGTCAAGACAAACTAATTGAATACTTTTCACACATCTAAATTCTAAAGGGAGATAGGGGCATTGGTAAGAAGATTAAATCGACTATATATAAATAAGAGCAAAAATATAAGAGAAAATATTAGGCCAAATGTGACTTGAAGTAAATCAGCAAAAGCAACCAAGAATGAATACAATAATACATTTTTAATAGAGTTGTTGAAAGTAGACTTAAGGTACAATAAAATAAACTAAAAAAAGAACGCCATGGGTCATGAAGTTCCATAAACTAGCTGATTATGTTAATACCTCATTTTCTATTTTGTTACAAAGATCATACAAATAAAAGAAAATGAGGCAATGAAAAGAACTAAATCTAAAAGCTTGTCTACATATGCTATTGTATATTTACAAGCATTTTCCCTAGATCCAAATAAAGTTAAACAATCCAGTGTAGCTAAGAATAAAAAAAATCCAACTAATAGCCTATTAAGAAAGAAAAATATATGCATATGAATTTTCCACAAAACAAACAGTTAAATTAATAAATGAAAGTGAATGAGAAAATCAGAGAGGATAGAGAATGAATGAACTGAACATTATTGAAATATATAGAAGTGTTAAATAGAAGAAGAGAATATATCACTTATAATGAGCTAAAAATTAGAGTAAGACTAACAGATTCATAGAAAATCATAACAGATCTAGCAGCTACCACTTAATAGATAAGTTTTGTAGTAATAAAAGTACTACAATCTTTCCATTATTCATTTATAGTGTTCACAACGGAAATAAAAAGCCCACCTGTTCAGATGATGTTAGAATGCCTTGTATAAAGCCCTGACAGTATATCCATGGAGATCAGAAGCATTGCTTGTCTCAACAATAAGGGCAGGCCATACGTCATCTTTTACATAGTTTCCGCCTCCTAAGCATGGCATAAAAATACACTACTACAAATATTGGCTTTCTCTGCGGTTTTTTTTCAACAATAAATAAAAAGTGCAGAGAAAAGGTTTGAAAGAGTCAAAAAAATTATATTTAATGTCCGCGCCCTATTTTATTGCGTTTTAAAAAAAAAACGCAGTGAAAGGTTTGAATGAAGCACTTTTCTCCACGGTTTTGGGTCTAGAACCACAGAGAAAAATGTAGAACTTTTCACCACTTTTCTCCGCGGTTATATACCAAAAACCGCAGAGAAAAGTCCACTTTTCTCTGCGGTTTTGGGTATAGAACCGCGGAGAAAAGTGGTCTCCACCTACTTTAACACAATACCCTATTTTTCCCTCTCATTTGCACATGTTCTTCTCCTTCACAGACGCACGGCCGAAGCTCTCCCACCACCGTCCCCAGCCACGGGTAAGCCCCACATTGTCCATTTTTTTTTGTTTTTTTTTTCATTTTCTTGCATATTAAAGCATGAAATCATGTAAATATACTTAATCTTGAGTTATTTTGAAGTTTTAGAGTAAAAATGAAGAAATATTGTGTCGGTTTAATGGTGGTTTCTATGTATGTTTATAGGGTTATTTTTTTTAATATTTTTGAAATTTTATATAGGATTGGAAGACATTTTCATTGTTTAAAACGTGTATTGATCCCTAAAACTTGATTTCTTTAATGTATATTTCGGTTTTAGGGTATTTTTGTATTATTTTATTTATAATAATGTTGTTTACATAATTTTTTATATTAAAAATTATTGCTTGCATAATTTTGTATATTATTTAGGTAATGATTTTTTTAAAGTATATTTTTGTTAATTATATTATTTTAGGATCAATTCAATTACCATATATTTACTAATGTTTAACTTTTTATTGTAGAAAGTATTTGTTTGAGTGTGAGGTTGAAATTGTTGAATATTAATTTTGAAGGTAAGTAGTAATTACTACTTAATTTTTTATTTTTATTTTTTATATTTACAAACTATTGTTAGAGGAGTTTGAATATATTAGATATTCATCCATAGTGAAGTAGGTTCTGAGATAAAATTGTGTGCTGCGGAGATAACAGAAGGTTGAGAACATGTGTGTCTTAGCTGCTTTTAAAGAGATTTTGCCGTCAGATAATTGCTTCCCTGAGTCTACGTATGAAGTGAAGAAAACTTTAAATTGCATAGGCTTGAAGTATGAGAAGATCCATGCATGTCCGAACGATTGTGTGTTATATCGTAAAGAGTATGCAGACATGGACACTTGCCCAGAATGTGATTCACCCTGCTACAAACCTAACAAGAGTAAGGAGATTAGGAAACTTATTCCTCAGAAAGTGATGTGGTACTTGCCTTTGATTCCGCGGCTTAAGCGATTATATCGAAGTGCAGAACACTCTGAAAACTTAATATGGCATGAGACTAGGCGAGTGAAAGATGGTAAACTTCGACATCCTGTAGATTCGCAGGCTTGGAAAAAAGTTAATAACTTAAATCCAGAATTTAAAACTGAAGCAAGACATCTTCGTCTAGGTCTAGCTGCCGATGGTGTAAATCCACATAAATCTCTAAGTAGTAGGCATAGTTCGTGGCTTGTCTTCCTTGTTATGTACAATCTTCCTCCGTGGTTAGTGATGAGAAGAAAGTTTTTGATGCTCACGTTAATGATTTCAGGCCCAAAACAATCGGGACACGATATAGATGTTTATTTGGCACCATTAATTGATGATTTGAAAGATTTGTATGAAAATGGTGTTGAGGCATATGACGGTTTTAAGAAAGAAGTCTTTAACTTAAAAGTTGTTTTGTTGTGGACTGTTAATTATTTCCCAGCTTATGGTAATCTATCAGGGTTAAGCACAAAAGGTTACCAGGGATGTCCAATATGTTGCACTAATACAAAGGCTATTCGTCTGTCTAATGGGCACAAAATTTGTTATATGGGTCATAGACGATATTTGCCCCTAAATCATCATTATAGGGACAAAAAAAAAGCATTTGATGGTGATAAAGAACAAGGTGTTGCTCCTTTGCCACTTTCGGGGCAAAAAATTCTTAAAGAAGTAGAGAAAATTGATTTCAAGTATGGAAAAATGCAGAAAAATAAGAAAGTAAGTGGATGTTTCCAAAGGAAATCAATTTTTTTTCGTCTCCCTTGTTGGAAAGATTTACTTGTTCGACATTGTTTGGATGTCATGCATATAGAAAAAAAATGTGTGCGAAAGTATTATAGGTACATTACTTGATATTCCTGGTAAAACTAAGGATTGTTTAACTAGTCGTTTAGATCTTGTTGAAATGGGTATACGAACTGATTTAGCACCTGAACAGAAAGGTAAACGCACATATTTACCTCCTGCTTGTTTCACGTTGTCCAGAGAAGAGAAAAAATGATGAGGGACAATATTATGAGAATACAAATGATGAGGGACAATATTATGAGAATACAAGTGATGAAGTCTATCGAGCTGCCCCCAACGCAGATGATCATTTTCATCAAACTGAAGACTATCCTTTTGATGAAGATGATGGATCATCAATTTATGATTCTCCGCCACCACCGAGCTACGAAGTTTATTTGTGTTCTGATAATATTGACAATGTGGTGGCTAAGGGTGTAATCATTGTACCAAACATGGGTAGCCAAATTACCGCCCATGGAAATGTACTTGATGATTCAGTTGCGAGGGTTTGGCTTATAGATGTCTTGCAAGAAGAAGTTAAGATCCCTATTCCCTTTGGTAACGTGCGATATGTTGGGGACGCACGAGACACATTCCTGCCTTGGCCAAAAAATTTAATTGTGGCTTGTCAGGTATAAAATTATTTGCTTAGATATTTAAATTTTATTTTTAAATGGGTACACTATATTGATATGTTAAATGTTATTATGTAGGGTCCATCTTCATCTAAATACAAATCCTTATCACCAAGCCCACATTTATCATCAGTTGGGTTTCACGTAGTCATCCCCGCTGAAATAACTCAACCAGAACCTTCAAATTGGTTAACAGATAACCAATGGGACAAAATTGATCTAAGTCTAAAATTTATAGTGAAGGAGTATTATTCCAATAAAGGAATAGATGGGGTTGTACAAGTTCCCGTTGACCCGGATTTTATAGGAGAACGCGAGGCTATCTTCATCACTTCGGAAGACGTTTATCAAGCAACCTCCATGGATAATATTGGATCCTCAGCTATGCTGTTTGGTATGAGGTATGTATCAATCCGTTATGTCATTACAAACTATTAGAGGAGTTTGAATATATTAGATATTCATCTGTAGTGAAGTAAGTTCTGAGATGAAATTGTGTGCTGTGGAGATAACAGAAGGTTGAGAACATGTGTGTCTTAGTGAAGTAGGTTCTGTGAATTTTGTGTGCTGCGGTGGCTTATGGTTGAGAACATGCATGTTGTTTGTTGTATGTGTTTGTCTGAATTGAATTTATAGGTTCTAATAATTTTGGATATGTTATAGAAACAGAGGAAACTCTGCCCAATTTTTTTTTTTGACGATATTAATTTATTAATTGAAAATGTAATATGAATGATTGATTCTCTATAGATGCATTTGGGAAAGCATGCACCCAAATTCACGATAATTATACAAATTTTTTGACACCGACCATCTTTCTATTGGTAATGATGAAAGTAAAAACTATACGGTGGATCTTATAGCCAAATGGATGATGACTATGGTTAGACGAGGCCAAATATATTTCATTCCTTGGATTGTTGAGTAAGAACGAACTACTTAAATATTATCACTACTATGGTTGAATTTTAATTTTATAATAATCATAATTTATTTTTATTTTAGTCGACATTGGATGTTGGTGCTCGTGATGATGCGGGGGATGACCATAATTTTGGACCCTTTAAAAAATCATAAATCTCCACCAATAATTACGGAGGTTATGGGAAAGTAAGTTCTTCAATTGTAATGTATGCATTATTAATTTTTAAAAGTTGAGAGCATAATATGTATTTAATTAATTTTTATTTTTGTAGAGCATACGCACAATGTTTGGAAAATGAATACATCGGCACATTTACAAAATTGCTGAGAGGTTCTTGTCCAAAACAACCTGAAAGTCATGAATGTGGTTATTATGTACTAAGATACATTTATGATCTTGTAAATGCACCGAATCCGGCAGAAGTTATCAAGAAGAAAGTATGTTATATTTTAAACTCTTTTTCGCTTAAGAAAAACTAGATATAGTATTTAATTATCTAATCTATATTAACTTTTTAATTTTGCAATGGTTTGACAAAAAGCAATTCAATGTCAAAGAGGATCTACTACCACTACAAAGTGATTGGTTAGCTAGATTAATGCCATTTGTTTATGAAATCTAAATTTTTGTATGTATGTAAGATTAAAATGCTAACTTATATTGGTTAGAATGATTAAAGTCTTTGATTCATTACTAGCAAATTATTTTGTATTAGATATGAAATGTATATATAAAAATTTAACAAATTACGTTATACTATTGAAAATAATTATGTATAATTAAAATTGAAAATTAATTTTTTTTATTAAAAATGCTAGGTTATAATTCGAAATTGCATTTTTTTTTAATGAGAAGCACTTTCTCTGCGGTTGTAGTAAGCCAACCACGGAGAAAAGAGACTTTTCTCTGTAGTTGTACTAAACAAACCGCAGAGAAAGGTCTCTTTTCTCCGCGGTTTGCTTATTACAACCGCAGAGAAAAATCTCTTTTCTCCGTGGTTGGCTTACTACAACCGCAGAGAAAAGTGTAGCTTTTCTCCGCGGTTTGCGTAACACTTTTCTCTGCGGTCGAATACACTGCGCTTTTCAATACTCTCGAAAACCGCAGTGTATTGAGTAAAAAAAACCGCAGAGAAAAGCCTTTTTTGTAGTAGTGATAAAAAACTTCTTAGTTAAAACAAAAACTCATCTTATATTAGTCCAATTAAAGTTTATTACATTTATATTGAATGTCAATACTATTATGCTTAGATTCACCATTGCAATTGCTCAAAAGGGAGCACTGCTGTCGGGTTTTATTTGCATAGAAAAATTCTAGTTCTAATTTACATAACTATAAGATAGAAAATGGTACCTTAAGAAGAGAAGTATGAATGGAGGAAATTAGAAAAGTATACATAACAATTAAACTGTATGATTTGCTACAAATAAAAGAAATAAAGAAGGAAAGTCATGTCTATAGAAATCAAAAGTGCAAATAGGCTTGTGAGAGACTAGCTAAATATAGTTGGAATTCTGCGTTGATACTTAATTGAATGCTCGTGAGAAAGCAACCAAAATAAGAGGCTTACCATTATTTTGTACCAGCAACTACTATTGATATAATCAATCATATCATCATATACTTTGACATCCTTATGAGTTCAAAATAGATATTAATAAATCAAAATAACTATTTTACAAGAGCTTCAAACTAATTATAGACCACACTATTTTTCGTTTCCTTACGAGTTCAATTGTACTTTATAGACAAGATTTTTTTTTGGTATGAACCAAGCCTCAAAGAAGAGAGCACTAACACTTCATTAATTAAATAAACATAGTGAACACTACAAATCAAAAACCATGGCAAAGTTGCAGAGAAAATCCATGAACCAAAGCCAAAAACAAATAACAAAATTCCAAAACAACAACAAGATAAGAGAACCACATGTAAAGCAAATATAAAATTCAATTCATGTGTTGTAGTGATTCTTGCTCATTAATATAGCTAATTACTGCACTAAAGGATTCAATTTAATTGATGAAGAACAGAGAAATAACAGTCTTTACAGCACAAAAGCTACAAAAAATCATGATTAAAATGCAATGCAATAAATCCAATATGTTAATAATACTCTGCAACTTTGACTCTTTTATCTATGAAAGAGAGCTAAGTAAAACCTCCATATATAGCACCTAGAAAAGAGATTTTAAAAAATTAGTTCTAAACAAGTAACTGGAGTCAAATAACTGGTATTGAACAAACTGATGATAGAAATAATATTTTACTTTTAAGATAATCTTTCAACTCATGAATCACTCTAGCATCTTTTACAAAAGAGACGACATAGAAATTGACTTGGTTGTCCACTCCAAACTTGATATCTTCCCAGTCTTTATCTGTACAAAAGACAGATACAACAGATCATGTACTAGACTTATTAACCCCTTTCGATATACAAAAATAAAGTAAATGAAAAACTTCATATCAGCACCAAGCATTCCTTGTTACCTGTAATTGAAGGGAGATTTGCACTTTTTCCACGAACATTTAAATGCCGCCTTGATTTTAATTCTCCACCATCAACTACTTCACATTTTACAGTATCATGTGTCTTCGACTTAACAAGTAAAGACATCATTCCACCTAACATATAATAGGAAAATTGCAAGTTATTAAAACTAGTAACAATAAAAAATAATAAAAAAAAGATCTTACTTGTATCTGCTTTCAAATAACTTTTAACTAAAGGATGATAAAAGATACAAACATCATTAAAAGCCATGAAAAGAATATATAAATATGGATATCATACATTTAAGCTAAGAAAAAATGGCATTCTTCAGGTAGTGGTCACTGTACATCAATCAAATACACTATAAATAAGGCTCACTGGCTAGCTTAATATTGATGAATGGTACCCATATACAAATCAAAAAATGAAATATGCAACCATTTGAAACAAAAGTACAGTAGTTGCATAGACACAATTGCTTGAGCAATGCAACAGTTACTTCCACATATGACAACTAACAAAAACACTCTCAACATACAATGGCCAATTGGCAATGTTGTAGGCTTTGTCCTGGCCTAAGAAACCCTTGTTCCAACAAAACATGAGGTTAAGAATGCAATGTCATTATGAAAGTAGTCAAGGTCTCTAATACAGAGTTGCCTAATTAAGGGAAGTAAGCAAAAAATAGGATAGACTAACAACAAGAGAAATGTTCCAATAAATCAGACTCTGGTTAAACCAACTATAAAAAGCCATATACCGTGTATTCTATTTCTTCACAGCCAAGTCTATCCACGCAAATCTATGCTACAGAATGCCCATTTACTGGATCATTGATCTAACAACTTAGCACACAGAAGAGGTATCTAATTACCATCAACCAGTAGCATGTCTCCAACCTCCACATCATTCACAAAGGCATCATAATTCACGTTGACAGTGTTTTCTGTGCTGACTCTTCTTTTAATTGTAAAATTAAATTATTGTCCTTCTTCAAGCATTATAGGTTGAGGTAAATCTCCACTTCGAACCTCAGGTCCCTACAAGAAGAAATTGGTTGTCTCACACTCTCTTGTATTCATTACAACTTCACAACACATGTAAGAAAAAAGATATAAATAAATGAGGATGAGACTCTCTTGTACTGAAGACACACTAATCTTAAAGGAAGTTAATCGTAAAGGGCACGATGTTTTCAATTGTCACTCCAATCATAGTTTCAGATTTTAAGACACTGCACACTTTATGAATATAGAAAAGGGTGCACTCTAAACTTAATATTGTAGCTTGAACTTGACATCAGAAGCAAGTATTTGATTCAGAGGAGAAGAGTAAAAGAAATTATAGCAAGCACAAAATATATTAATTCTGATAACTTATCATATTTGTCATTGTTAAAACAAAAAATCATATGCTTTATATGAAACAACTTATACTTTAATGTGGGCACTATCAATAGGCTTGTGTCACAAAGAAAAGGGGCCAACACACCTTGGTGTCCAACATTATGGCGACAACCTTGTCATCAAACTGAGAGTTGTACTCTTTAACAAGATCAATAGTTTTCTGGTGTGATGAATGGTCCCCATGAGACATATTTAAACGTGCCACATTCATTCCAGTTTCTGCCAGTTTCCATATCATCTCACGTGTGCTTGTGGAGGGACCAATTGTACAAACTATCTTCGTTTTTCTTCGACTGTTCGGAGTCGCCCTTGCCTGGCCCATAGAGTAATATTCAATGGACTGATCATCATAAAGAAAGTACTTGTCCTGAAAAAGAAGAAAACCAAAAGAAAAAAACATAAATTATGAATACTTCAAGTTTAGATAATGCTTTTTTAAATAAGAATTAACAAAACATGAATAATAATATGCACATCCACTTCAAAAATTCACCATGGCTTTATATGTTTCCGGAAACCATGCAAGGGAAAGAATATATATACACATGTAACCTTATAACAGTCCCTTAAAATTGTACAATTACCATATAGAGATCATTTCCATAAAACAAAACCCCAATAGGGTTAATTTAATAACTCCCAAAATGAAACGGAATGACCAAAGTTAAAGAATCAATTCAAAAAAATGGAAACAGGCATAGCTCATCTCCGTTTACATTATTACGAGGCTTCCCAAATTTCTCAACAACCAAACAGCAAAAACAAACAAAGTCATAGCCACTCAAAACCAAAACCCAGAACGGAAAGTATACATACAGGGCTCCCGCAAGGCCATTAGGCGAGTTGAGCTAGCCTCGGTATCTCTCCTCGGCTATCGTCATGGATCTAACAGTGAATGCATGGCTCTTTTCAGCACGTTTCTTTCTCGGTCTGGATTGAAATGCAAGGAAATCGCTAAGGCGCTTGGAGGACGGTAGAAAATCAGGGGTCCTATCGGGTTTGAGGAGAGACATTCTTGTCGAAATGTTAAGAGCCGCCATTGAAGAAGACAGCTCTGAGCAAAACTATCTGAAACCCAAAAAATATAATAGAGTGTCTCTAGACCAGAGAACGAGAAAAGGAAAAATAAAACAAATAAGGTCATCAAATACAAGAATTGAATCTTATCACATATGGGAGTAAAGGAAACGAGACCTAAGCAACTCAGGAGAGAGAGAAAGAGAAAGGACAATGCATACACACGAACTAAGAAATATGAGGATTCATTTGGACTTGGTCCCTTTGTATTGGAATGAGTGATTCCCAATGGAGGCAGGGAGAGACAAGATGCGTAGATAAACTCTATGGAATTAGAAAGAAATTAGGGTTTTTCATAAAAGAGAGATAAAATAAGAAACAAAGCTCAAAACATAGTAGCTGGAAGAGAAAACAAAAAGTAAAAAAGATAAGCGCAATTTTCTTTTGAGTGACCGCCCAATTTTTTTTTTTTCCCTCCCTTTTAAGTTTACCACTTTCTTAGTTACCTATTATAATACTTTTCCAATTAGCTTATAACTATGTATTATAGAAAGTGGTATTTGGTGTAGTGTCATAAACATTACCAAACATCATAACATAATCATAAACAATTCCTTGTGAACATGGCCCGCTAACTTGTCCATGCCACCCATTGAGGTAAACAAGAGTCTTTGGTCCTTGAATAATCTCGGCGCGTCCGCCCATGGAGTTACATCTTCATATCCTTAGTAACTCGGGTTACGTCTTCTTTATCCTTAGCAACCCATTTTGACGTGTCGCGTTCATCACGCTAACATCCATTCATATCATACAACGTTCATACAAGCCAACATATCATCACATTATGGCATTCATAATTCATAACATTTCATTCACACAAAAGTCTTACCATTCATAATATAACAATCATAAATTCTATCTAACTTCCTTACCTCAGGTCCAAGCTAAGTAAAACCATAACTTCTCAACGAGCCTATACCATAATCAAAACGATATTCCTTAGCTTCATATAATTATTATTTTGTCCTCTCATATAACTCATGTGTGCATGGGCCATGCACACATGGTAGGAGTTACACACAACATGCAAATATGCTTAATTACACATAAGGTCATAAAAGAATAATGCTCATTCTACCTATATTGCATGCATGATCTTTCTATATAAACTACATGGTTGCATAATAGACATTATTTTGGGCGTAAAAGTGAATTTGCATGTAACATGCATATGTGGGAACGTTGCGTAAATGTGGCGTTTAAAACAATAATCCCATGCGTCTTACTTCTATCGTTTTAAAAATAATAGACTTGTAGCATGTGTTGTTTTCCATTGTTTATCTTCTTTAAATTACTAGATTGATTAAATCTCCCAAGACAATCTTTTTATTTCATAAAAACAATTTTATTTAGCCATTAAAAATATATAAAAGACCCATTTATTATTTTTAAATTACAATGAAAAGCAAAGGCTTGGAAATTATTTTAAAAATAAAAATACCTATGATTATCATGTCTCCTTAGAAAATGACAATTTAATTTAAGTTAATAGAATTACATAATTTGATGTGAGAAAAATAATAATTTTAAGTGTGGGAAAAATATATTTTGCTTGAATTATTTTTAAATACTTAATTTTATGTAACATAAATTCATATGTGAAAATTAAATATCTATTTAAAACTTTTCAAACTAAACTTTCAGCCATTATTTAAAAATCACAAGTGAATAAAATCCAACATTTTTCTTAATCCAATTAAAGAAAATCATAACTTGTAAAATAACCACTCATATTATATTAAAAATACCACTTTTACATTTTACCATAGTTTAGGTTATTAATTTATTTCAAAATACCATTCAAATTCCTTTTATTAAAACACATTTTACATTTTCAAACAAAAATCCCAGCAATCAAATTTATCATTAAAATCACCATCCTTATTTTTAAAAACTCATATTTTCTCAAAAATATAAAAAAAAATATGTAGGTAATTATTTGTGCAAATACATCATTTTAATTGTGAATTAAAACACTATTTTATTTTCAGAAACACCACATATCATTAGAGCCATTCTTATGCATACATATCCTTATTTCATCAATCTATTCACCATTTAATCACAAAATCAGCAAGCATAAATCACCATGAATTTTATCTTTTACCTCATGCCTCAAAAAATTCATACAAGATCATTCATGTTTCATAAACACAATAATTCACAAATCCTAACATGCTCTTACTATACAAATAATTCAAAGAATATAACTAACACATATTCATATACAACCTTATAAAACCTTATTCTTTTTCTAATGAGTTCATTCATGCAACACAATAAAATAATAATACAACATGCATGAATAACATAACACAAATCCTCATCTATGCATTTATATTAAACCTAACATGTTCCTGTCATTTTTCATGCATACGATAATTTATTGATACATGATCTCATATACACCCTATCATGTTTCTAGAATCACAATTGATTTCAAAACATACAAGGAAAACAATCATGCTTGAACATCACCCCTAGGCCGAAACACCTAGGATACTCAACAAGAATTGACACAAAATCCTCATCTATATACACATGAAACCTAGTATGTTTCTAACATGTATGAAACACAAGAAAATCAAACAATCAATTATGCCCAAACCACATAGGCCGAAACCCTAAAAAACAACCTTCCCTTTCAAACTCATCACCATGAACATAAGAACATTATCATTCCAAAATTTCACACAAAAACATAACCATGCCTAGATCAAATCTCCCATTCATATAAACTATCAACACACAAACCAAAAAGGCCAAGGGTTCATTACCTTTCTTGATTGATAGAATCAATAACACAAGGTGACCAATAGCAAATTTTACCACCCCTTGTTCAAACTTAGGGTTTTCGAAATCCACCATGAGAAGAAGAAAGATCCAACCACACACAACAATAAAAACAAAGTCAATATCATAATAATCAAGAGAAGAGAATAGACAAACAAAATCACAAAGAAAACATACTCTAAACTTGGTTTCTCTTCTCCTTCTTCTTCTTTCTTTCCTCATTCTCTCTAGAAAATGGCAGCCCCTTCCCCTTTCCCTCTTTAGCTCGCCACTCTCTCTCTCTCTCTGTTCCTCTCTTCAACACACGACAGCCCCAAGAGCATAATGCTCTTCCAATATTTCCATTCCCTCTTTAACCTAATTGTCTCCCATAATGACCCAAAGAAAAAGGTAAGTTTCCTTTCTTTTTTTATTTTCTTTTAATTTCTTATTATTTTCTTTTATCACAATTGATAGGAGATAAAATGGTGATCCCATTCCTTTCCCAAAATAGATATCTTCTTCAAATTTTGAATTTATTTGCCTTAGAAAATAAATGGAAAAATTTCACTTCCTTTCCCACTACACCCACACGTCCAACACATGGTTTCCCCTTCCCTTTTTCTTATTTTTTTTTATAAATAAATCAATTAAATCTAATATATGGAAACTATATAATGTGTAGGAAATTCTGCACATGTGCATCATGCTACCATGCACTAGCACACACTAAATCACTAGGGTACAACACTATCTACCATGCACCTTAGTGCATTCAACCAAATCTCACGTAATCACATTTTTTAAAAATAAAAATAAATAATTATCATTTAATAAATAATTTTAAAAAAATTCTACAAACAATTCTAACAATTAAATAAAATAACAAACAATTAAATAAAATAAACAACATTTAAATAAAATAATTCACCACACTTAACACTTAAATAAAATCAAACACAAAAAATTTTTATAATTAAAAAAAATTGGTGCATTACATATGTTTATTAAGGACTTAAGGATTTTAGATGAATAAATTAATAAAGAATAAACCTAGGAAGTCTAGAACCTTCCCTAAGCTGTTAGGATCTTGTATTACTCAGTCAAAGTTGTTTAAACAAACTTCAAGTGTGCTGAAAGTGTGCAAAAGCATGTTTAATATATTAGCGTAAGCCGATATATCGCAACTATAGGGGTCGATATGTAATGCCCCAACTATTTCTAAGACCTCAGACCATTAAAAGCTACTAAATATAGGGGCCGATATGTAATGCCCCAAGGGTGCTTGTCCTCCATTTGAGAGATTTTAAGGCTCAAATCAAGTATGTGACATTTAGGCATGAGATAAGTATGTTAGTAAAACTTAGGAGTCTCAATGATCCTAGGGGTGCTTACACTCCATTTGAGAGATTTTACGGTCTGGTTCAAGTAGGTGACATTTGTCAAGGAAAAAAGTATGCTGGTAAAACTTAGGAGTCTCAATGATCCTAGGGGGTGCTTATACTCCATTTGAGATATTTTTTACAGTTCGGTTCATGTAGTGCACTAAACTTTTATTTTATTTTATTAATTGTTTGCTTTATTTTGAATTTATATTTATTAAGTGATAGTTGTATTTAAATTGATTGGTAGAAAATTAGTGAATTAAAATTGTTAATTGTTTTAATTAGTGAGCACTTAAGTTTTGGTTGTGTGCACCAATGTGCATGGTCAATAGAAATTCACCTTAGCACTTATGTGTGTGTATGTGCATGGTATGCATGGTGAGCATTCATTAGTTTCAATGCATAATAATTTTTATTCACCTTTTATTTATTTTATTACCTAAGAAAAATGAAAAATGGAAGAAATACATAGGAATGTTCTAGAAGACTTGTGTTCAGACTAGTGAGAAATGGGAAACAAATGGTAAGAAGAGAGTTGCCTTTTTTTTTTTGAGTTCCCGTAACTTTGGACTCAGCCTCAGTAAAATTGGCATAACATAAGCTTTAATTATCCAATTTAGGCATAATTAGTATCGTTAAAAGTTTATTAAATTATCTACAGTTTTTTAGAAATAGTATTTTTCCAAAATCATGGTGTAACCAGGTCAAAAATAGGTCTCACTTTATAGGATGTTTGGGTTACGAAAAACCCACCTCGAATTTTCATTCTTCTTTTTTTCGTTGACCTATCTATCACATATAAATAGGTCCTTAAGCCTCGTCCTATCAGTTTTGAAACCCTAGCTCCCCATCCAAAGAAGAGGGAGAGAATAGAGGGCTTTGAAATCTCTAAGGTAAGCTTTGAGATTCAAAGTTTTCTTCTTCTTCTTCTCCTTCTTCTTGATTCTAAGTATTTTAGGATGCAATGGTTGTGAAAGGTTTAATTTCACAAGGACCTGGAGAGGGTGTTGGATAGATAATTTACCTACGCATACAAGGGTAAGATTTTCTTTGGATTTCTTAAGTTTGATTGATGGAAATTAGGTTTTGGGTTGGTCTAATTGTTTGCTGATCATACAAGGGTGTTGGAGCTAGAAATCAAAAGGTGAGGCCTTTAGATTTCTGCACTTTGGTGTACTCAAGTTGAGGAAGGACCTTGTTTTGGTGTTATATTGATCTTGGGTTGATGGTAAAAGTTGTACTAGATGCGTTAGGGTTCTTGAATAATTTGAGTTTTGTTTGTTTGATGTTTTCTTGTGACTAGATGATGCACGTAGAGTTTTCTATTATTTTGTTTGTTGATTGATGAAGTGATTTTTGTTGAGCCTAATATAGGGTTCTTATGCATAGCACAAGTATTGATTGATTGTGTGGTTATTTTTTTTTCTTTTCAAAATAGAAGAATGATAAGTTTTGTGATGTATTTTGTTATTGGCACTATGGATGTTTTGGCCTATGCATGTTATTAGTACTAATTCTCCTTATGTATTTAATAAAGAAGCATTTTGAGTTTGGATGATAAACTTTGCTATTGAACCATATGTATCTCGGTCATGGCATATATTAGGTTTTAGGTTCCTTTGTTTTATTTAGATTATGAGCATGAAAAAGTTTTTGTAATAAGGAGCATCATAGAATTTCCATTGATATTATAATAAAATATGTTTGAGTTTTATGTTGACTATATTGTAATGCTTTGGTCTTCAATATATTAAGGTGTGTGTTTGAGTTAGGAAACATGGTATTAATATTTTAATTTGTTTTGCATTTTCATTTATGCTTGTTTGTATGTCTTGGTCAATGCATTTCTTTTTTAGGTTTATGATTTTGAAATGATTAAGTTATTTGTTGCATGCAAATTGTAATATTGAAATGCATAAAAATTATAGAGACATGCTAGGTTGAGGGGTTAAAATGAATATGAGCATTTTTTTTTTATAATTTATGCTTAGTGATTTTATTTTATATTTTATGGAAATTTGCAAATAAATTAAGAGAGGAACCAAAATGTATCAAAATTCATATTTTAAAACTAAGACAACAAAATAGTAATTTTCATTCATGAATATTGTATTTTCCTTAACAAGATATATGGAGATTTTTAGTGTTTAAAAGTTGAGAATTCTTTTTTTTTTTTTTAAAAGATGACTAGAATTTGGTTTGATAGAAAAATTGTGAATAATTGTTGCTTGCTGAATTTTTCTTAGTAATATAGTAAATTACTTTTAATTAAAAGGATTGAAAAATATATGTTTTAAAATCTCATGCCTTAAAATTTATGTGTTAAGATGCTTGCTGGTTTTTTCATAACTATATGGAAAATATATTTTAATTAAAAGAGATCAAATATATGTTTTAATAATATATGCTTTAAATTCTACACATGAAAAATATGATTTTTCCATTCTTTGGATGTGTATTTTCTCATAAATAATTATGCAAAATTTATTTACAAAAAAATTAAGTAAAATTATTTTCTATTAGATGACCAAAGAATTATTCAGTGAGCCTTTTCCCAACTTACATATAATTGTGGCTTAATGAAAATTTCGTGACCTTCAGGTTTCACTTTTTACAAGGTTAATTTATTTCTACTTTATTTATCAACTAAGTAACTATGATGGAATGAATAAGATTGTTTTATGAAATTAATTATTTTTGTCAAAATTAATTATTTAGTGGGAAATAGAAAAGTGTTGCTATTTTTATTTAAATAAAAAATGGGATTTTATTATTTTGGTGAAAATATAACTAAATGTCTAGTTAAATCAAAGAAATTTTGTGAAATTAAAATCTTAAATGGAACCTTATGATCCAAAGAGGTAATATTGAAATGTTAATAAGTTGGTAAACTAATTCCTGCTAAATTTTTAAGGATTTGACAATAAAACAAAAAAGCAGAATCTACCAACTCCAAAGTGCATTTTAAGAACGCTCTCCCACATATGCATATTACATGCAAGCTAAGTTTTATGTTCAAATATATTGCATTTGATTAAGTTCACGGCTCTTGTTTTGTAACCATTAAGGATTACTCACTAGAGTTTGGGTTATTCTTTTAACATTTCATGTAAAATTATTGAATGTTTATAGTGTGGTGCAACATGTCGCAGATGTGCTTGGCCCATGCACATGTAGGTGTATGTTTGTTAGGCATGTGTAAATCCTACTTGATATTAAGACGAATGTCTAATTCTGACTCTACGCTTGCTGTGAAGTACCCACACTTTGTTTTTGCTTGGACTTAAGGTAAGTAAGTTTGCTAGAATTTCTATGAATTTTGTTATGAAAGGTATAATCAATTATGTTATGAGATGAATACGTTATTATGTTATGAGATGACTGAGCTATAATGTGATGAGATAAGCTGCTTTTATATGTGTTTGTATGTTGAATGAAAAGTAGTAGGTTGTTAGCATGATGAACTTGACTCAACAAATGAGTTACTAAGGATATGACGTAACTCGTAGGGCGGACGCGCCTAGCTTATTCGAGGACTAGAGTTCCCATTTACATCATTGAGGAGGTTTTACTAGTTTATGCTTTTGCTGGTTACCCCTTGATGTGACATGGACAATTGGGGTGACATAATCACATGATGAATGGTTATGCTTAAGTTTATGAAGTCTTATGATTACGATATGATCATGATATGACTATGATTTATTATGCTATGCCGTGAGTTTCGATATGTACGTAGATTACTTTGTGTTTCTTGTTGATTGTTGTATTTTGTTTGTACTTCCTTACTAGGATTTTAGCTCACCCCTTTACTTTCCCCATTTCAGGTAGGCAATAGGATTTCTTTTTGGCAAGCATAGTGATGTGGGGAGATCGGACGTCTAGGCATGTATGATGAAGGGTGTCTATGAGTGATTAACGATCTAGTTGAACGTAAAGAAAGTTCATGAAAGTTTATGTTATAGTTTATGTCACAGTGAGATATTAGTGGGATATCAAGGGTTATAGACGAGGTAAATTGCAGGGATGAAAGGATTTCAGTTCTCCGAAAGACATATGTTGTGAATGAACGCATCAAATGGATGAGATACATCTTAGGAAATCACAAGTATGGTACTATCTGAATCAAAGGACACACAGGCTTTACAACGTAGTCCTTATTAAGTTAGAAGACATAGGTTAGAGTGTTTACTCCATGACATTATCTTGTGAGGTGATGTTGTTAACTAGATAGATAGGTGCAGTCGCTAAGGAGTCTTCAGCAGAGGAGCATACAAAGTGGACACGCCACAACTTTGGTAGACAACAACAACAAAACCTCGATGGAGTAAATGGAGACTAAGGAGGCAGAGAAGCGAGTAAATCCATGATAACGTTGTTCAACATAGAGGACAATGACAAGCTACAAACCGATGCAACAATGAGGATATGTAATGAGTTGCAACATGAAAAAATAAGACAAAGGCTTCTAGTACAAGCTAAGGATTTAAAGGGACAACAAGATAGTTAGCAATCCTAAAGATGGGTGCTAGAATTTGGTGGGACGTGGTTAATTATACATTAACTTTAGACACCATGACCTAGGCTAACTTTGTACAAGTCTTTAGCGAAAAAGGTACTACAGCGCTGTGCTAGCAATCAGAGTTGATGAGTTTGTGAAGCTGACATAGGGTAGTCTTTCAGTCACAAAGTATGCCCAAAAGTTTGACAGATTGGCAAGCATTGCATCTGAGGTAGTCCCAACAGAGGCCATGAGAGTTTAGAGATTCATAAGGGGATGGAAGCCTATGATTTCCAGGGATGTCAAAATGACCAGTACAGAGCAAGTTAGCTACGCTGAGATTCTGGATAAAGCTTTAGATGCTGAGTACATGGAGAACCGTATATGGAAGGACGTGGTTGCAAGGAGAGATGCTAACAAGAGTGATGCCTTGCAAGAGAGTAACAAGAAGTAGGTTCAAGAGGATCAAAACAGTGGCACAGACAAAAGGCCCAAGGTCCAACTCCCAATGGTAATCACAACAACAACCACAACAATCATAATCGCGCAAACCACCAGAACTACATGACCCAGTTCCTCAATTACCCCAAATCTTCGCGAAATTTTTTAGGAGGCTGTAAGGCAAGCTCCAACAAATGTTAAAATTGCAGTTAGGCAGACCACTTGAAAAAAAAAAGATTGCTCACAGTGGAGAGCGTGAGCAGGGCAAGGCAACAATGACAATCTAGTTTCATCCAGAGTTCTTGCATTGACTCAAGAGGAAGAAAACAACAGTAATACTGTCATCCTAGGTTAGCTCTTTATTTCCTATATGATGTGTAGAGTCCTCATTGATTCTTGAACGACTCACTCTTATGTTGTTTTAAATGTAATTGATAAACTAGGATCACCTTGTAAACTCATTGAGTGTAGTTATAGTATCATATTACCATCAAGAGACATCATGTCGTCATCTAGGTGGTTACAGTCAGCTTCCATAGTATTTGAGGGCAGAGAGTGCCCAACAGACCTCATAGAGTTGGACATACCAGATTATGATGTCATATTTGGCATGGACTAGTTAGCCAAATATGGAGCCACGATAGACTGTCAGAGAAAGAAAGTAGAGTTCAGACCTGAGGAAGGGGAACTCTTTTCTTTTAAGGCAGAAGTTACAAGATTTTGTACACCCATCGTATCTACACTAGATACTTGGAACATGATGCAGCATGGGTGTTCATCATTTTTGGCAAATGTGGTGGATAAGTCTAGAGATATCGATCTAAAACCAGAGAATGTTCGCATTGTTTGTGTGTTCCTGGAGGTGTTTCTCAAGGACTTACCTAGTTTAACCCTGGACAGAGAAATCAAATTGTGATCAAATTTTCACTAGAAACAACACCAATATCCAAAGCTCCCTACCGAATGGCACATGTAGAGTTGAAGGAACTCTAGTTGGAATTATTGGACAAAGGGTTCATACGACCTAGTCATTCGCCATGGGGAGCATCAGTTCTGTTTGCGAAAAAGAAAGACGAAAGTATGAGCATGTGCATTGATTACAAAGAACTCAATAAGTTCACTAATAAGAATAATTATCCTTTGTTTAGGATAGATGGCCTCTTCGATCAACAACAAAGGGCAACAGTGTTCTCAAAGATTGATCTGCGATCCGGTTACCATTAGCTGAAGGTAAAGGAATGAGATATTTCTAAAACTTCATTCAAGACCTGCTATGGGCACTATGAGTTCTTAGCGATATATTTTGGACCCACAAATGCCCCAGCGGTATTCATGGACATGATGAATAGAGTGTTTAAGGAATATAAGGATGAATTCGTACTGGTATTATAGATGATATCCTTATTTACGTAAAGACTACGGAGGAGCATGAGGAGCACTTGAGGTTGACGCTCAATAGACTACAAGGGCATCAACTCTATGCTAATTCTCTAATTGTGAATGTTTTTCGGAACAAGTGACTTTCCTAGGGAATATAGTGTCCAAGAATGGAATAGCAATGGACACGGTAAATATCGGGTCCATTAGAGATTGGCCACCACCTACGAATTCCTCAAATGTTTGAAGCTTCTTAGGGTTAACAGGTTACTATCGGAAGTTTGTCGAGGGTTCCTCTAAGATTGCAACACCCTTGACCAACTTAACTCATAAACACCAAAAGTTCACATGGAATGAGAAGTATGAAGAAATCTTTCATATTATGAAGGATAAGTTGATCTCTTCACCGATCCTTTGTGTTCCCATAGAGGGTGGTAAGTTCATGGTGTATTGTGATGCATCTAAGAATTGATTGGGGTGTGTGTTGATGCAGAATGGGAAAGTGGTAGCTTACGCCTCGAGACAACTCAAGGACTATGAGCCAAGACATCCATCCAATGCTCTTGAATTAGCAGCAGTAGTGGTCGCACTAAAAATAATGAGGCACCGCCTTTATGGAGATAAGTGTGAGATATACACCGATCATAAAATTTTGAAGTACTTCCTCAGCCATAAAGAAATGAATATGAGACAATGGAGGTGGTTAGAATTAGAAAAGGGCTATGAAGGTGAAATTCTATACCACCCAGGCAAGGCCAATGTAGTGGCAGATGCATTAAGTAGGTGATGACATATAAGTGTCTCAGTGTTAGGGTTTTATGTCCTAATTAAAACCCAATTTCTTTCTAATCTCATTTATTATCAATAAAAGAATAGTAATAATTTTTTGACTTGGTCAAACACTTTGCCCATGTGTTTTATTTTCATGATTATTTGTTTAATTTAAACTTATATTAAATCCTAAGCATATAGCTAATCGTATTTATAGTGACGTAATCACAATGGAATATAAATATGATTATATGTTCAAAATAAGTTAGTCCTAAGATTAGTCAGTGCACAGGATTTACACAGACTTGCCAATCTACGATATGATCTACTTACACATTGTAGTGTTATGTTCTTTTCAGAACATTAGCAAAGTAGATAAGATCGGATGTATTTGTTACATCAGACTGGACCGATATTGACAGTAGATAGGATAAGTAAACATACCATTATTATCTATTCTAGTCATATCATATAGTTGACCATAGGTCAATTCAATCTCAATTCTAAAAGGTTAGTTTCTAACTGATTGTATTATTTGAGTTCTTTGATTTGTTCGTTACTAGCATACCCTACGGACTAGCCCACACTTACATCTTGGGAACTCGGTAGTATAATTGAGTGGGAGTATTAATCATAGATATGAACATCTATCGCTTCTGATGAAGAAGTGAACGATGGTTTTTTTTTAGTTTGGTTCAAGTTATTAAATGATAGAGATCTCGTTTGGGTAATTAATATTAGTTTACTGATGTTGACGGTGAATTCTCGTCAACGAAATTAGATCGGAAAACTCAAAGGTAAGTAAGGTGATATTTAGATAAGAACTTAGAATGGTCTTATGGAAGGATAAACACAGTTCAACAATGGAGTAAAAATTGTATATTGCTTAATAGATTCAGCCTACAATGAATTTTCCAACCCTCATTCTGAGGGGTAAAGCCCTATTTATAGCTGGGCTCTAATGTCCGATTATACATGGTGGTCCCTCTGGAAAAAATAGTACATGAGTACACTGTCAGGATAATGGCACAGGTGGTAGTGGTGTTGGAAGAGTGGTGGTCTGCTCTGGTACGTGTCAGGGGTCTGGAAAAGTACTCATGTCTTGGTACCACATTATGCCTCCACTGCTTGTCAGCTACGGACCTCATAAGCGTGCTGAGGGAGTCCTGACCATATACCATTCATGTACTTCCACTACCTATCCGGCGTGGACACCGTATCCGTACCCTGGATCTTCTTGGTCTATAGGCTCATTCCGTATCTCTTCTGACTTCATGTCAAATTGTTGTGAGGCCTTTTTTGACCTTCCCCGACTGCATGTCCAAGAGGCCCTTAATCCTACATCTCATGGGACTCACAGGGAGAGCGGTGCCCCGTTGGTGACACTTACCTCAAGAAGAGAGGTAAGGCCTCTTCATGATGCCTGTGTGTGAGATTAGGATCTCACCTCGTGAGACCTATGCCACAAGGCCCTTGGTGTGTGGGCGAGGGGTGCTTGGTGCAAGACCCATGCTGTGAGGCCCTAGGTGCGTGCCCGATGGGTGCTAGGTGCGAGGCACTTGGCCTCGCTGCACGAGGCTGTCCAAGGGACGGTGCGAAGCACTTGGCCTTGCTCCGCGAGGTTGTCCGGGGGATGATGCGGGGTATGAAGCAAGGCACAAGGTGCGCCTCTTCGTGGCGCGAGATGCATGGAGCACCTCTTCGTGGCGTGAGATGCACGACCTCACTACACGAGGCTCGGGGCGAGACGCTAGGCATGGGACGCATGGCTTCGCTGCACGTGGGTTGGGGCGAGATGCCAAGCGTGAGACGCATGGCCTCGCTACGCGAGGCTCGGGGCAAGACGCCAGGTGCATGGTACACCTCTTCATGGCGCGAGACGTATGGTGCGCCTCTTTGTGGCGCAAGACACACGGCCTTGTGTGCGAGGCTCGGGGCGAAATGCCAGGCGCGAGATGCATGGCCTCACTACACGGGGCTCGGGGTGAGATGCCTGGTGGGCCTCTTCGTCGCTTGAGACGCATGACCTTGCTGCGCGAGGCTCAGGGCAAGACGTCAGGCGGAAGATGCATGACCTCGTGAAGCGAGGCTCGGGGTGAGACGCCAGACACATGGTGCACCTCTTCGTGGCGCGAGACACATGGTGCGTCTCTTCATGGCGCGAGACGCATGGTCTCACTGTGCGAAGCTCGGGGCGACACGCCGATCCCATGTGCGGCCCTCGTGGGTGTGCAACCTTCGGCACTTGGCTAGCCGAGTCGCGTGGGACCTCGCTTATGCGAGGTGCTTGGCTTTGTGAGGGGTGCGTGAGTGCACTTGGCTGGATACCTATATGAAGTCTCATTGTGTAAGGCACTCGGGTGCCTTGAAGTCTATATGAAGACTTTATATATGTTGATAGATGCCTCCTTCTTGGGTGCCTTGCACCCTTGGCGATTTTTTTTTTCTCGGTGGATTTTTGGCATCCACACTTGCCCCCCAATCTATAGGGAGGCCTTTAAGCGTTCTTGTAGAGTCTTCTCTTCCTTTTTATTATTCTTTTTTTTATTATTATTATTTTTATTTGTTTTTATTTATCATGCTTAAGGTCCTTTGGAACCCACGTGAAAGGGGGTTCGGTAGGTCTCTCTTTGGTGAACCTTGATTGTATCTATAAGGATATGTTGACCCGTTGGGTTCTAGTTATCCTTTTACATACTTTTGCGTGCGTGAGTTATTTCTTGCGAGAAGCGTCCTTCTCGTCATTAGGCATAGTACTATTTTTGCAAGCATCTTCTTTGAGACCCTTTTTGCAACCGTCTTCTTTGACACGCTTTTTGGAAGCGTCTATTTTGAGACCTTTTTTGGAAGCGTCTACTTTGAGACCCTTTTTGCAAGCATCTACTTTGAGACCCTTTTTCCAAATGTCTACTTTGAGACCCTTTTTTCAAGCGTCTACTTTGAGACCCTTTTTGCAAGCGTCTACTTTGAGACCCTTGTTGCAATTTCTGAGGTGATCTCCCCTCAGGTCAGGACTTTCATGGCTAGATGGTCCTCGTTCAATCTTAAACTTGGTCAGCGACCCCTCTAGCACGACGCCCCGTTCTATATGGAATCTTCAGACGTATCGGTAGTAGGGCGACTGGAGGAAGGTTTGCTTTCTTCAACCTGCGTGTTCTTATGGCCCTCTTCCACACGAATGTACTTCTGTGCATGTTACCCTGTAACTTCTCTTTTGAGCATGTTATCCCATAACTTGCTTCCTAGACGAACTTCAGCTGTAAGAGCCATCTTGAGCTCCGCTTTGGTTAAACTTCCCACCTTTGTTGCTTCTATATAGAACCTATGGATATATTTCTTCAGACTTTCATTCTCGCCTTGTTTTACGTTAGCGAGGCTGGTAATTGGCATGACGTAATCACAGGCTACATGGTGTTGCTAAAGAAATTCTTCAGAGAATTGCTTCCATGACTTGATTGTTCCTCGCCTTAACCTCTTGAACCACTTGTAAGCCACTCCTTTAAGTGTAACAACAAAGCAATGGAACTTTGCCCTATTGATGACCCCTCTTAACCTCATCAAGTTATTGAAAGAGTCTAAGTGATATTTTGGGTCTGTAGTACCCTCGTACGGAGTCATGCGAGGCTTGATGAAACCAGCGGACATTTGCTCAGCCTAGATCTCCCTTGTGAACGGCGAATCACAGTTAAATTCTTCATCATCTATGTGCCCCTAAGTGCAGTGGTAATCTTGCCTCGAGGGCTTCACATTTTGGTGTCTAGTCCCCTCCTCTTTTTGCTTGAGGAGTTTCGCGGGTCCTCAGACTGAACCCTTGATTTGGTTGTGTTCCTCGGGGGAACCGTGGGGGGCGCTTCTTTTGAGGTGACTTCTGCTTCATTCTTAAGACCATCCTCATCCTTCCGCCTTTGCTCCTGGGGGCATTTCGTCATCCTAGGTCCCCAATGGGACCTTATCGGGGGAGTTTCACTGGTGAAAGTCGGGTTCCCCCATCGTCTACGGGGACAATGTTGTCCCCTTTTTCATGCTCCTTTTCTTTACACTTAGGAAGGGGTATGCTTGACTTTCCTTGCCGTAGGTCGTTTAAGACCTCTTGCATGTTCTTTATCGTGGTTTCCAACCTTCGAGTCTTTTTACATAACTCGTGGATCTCGTCCTTGTAGTAGCGAGTCCTTCAGCTGGAACTTACTGAGCGTACCCCGGGACCCTTGCTTAGCCGTGCGTTGATGAACCTGGGTCTTGGTGGCTTGAGCGTGGTGCCACCGGGGGTTGGTGAAGTGGATGCACTGGCGACTCTGAATGACCTCTGTCAGGCCGGATAGCCGGGCGCAATGCTTCCTTCTCCTCCCTTGGGGGAAAAGGTTCCTTCGGTAACAGACAATTCCCTATCATCTACTTCTACCGGTAAAGCTCTAATCCATCTCCTAGAGACTACTAGTTCCCCAGTTGGCAACAAAGTCTGAAACCCCTAGAATACAAATCACTAGGTCTACATAGATGATCTATCACTCTAACAGACACAAATGAGTGGGTAGCTCCCGAATCAAAGAAAACCCAGCACTAGAAATCTGACCTGTCACAACCGAGGGGCTAGCCTCTGTCTCAGTCTGAGTCAAAGTAAACACTCTGGCAGGAGCGAGACTGTCGCCCTACTTCGGCTCCTCCTTCCTGGATTGTGGGCAGTCCTTCTTCAGATTATTCGCACTCCCACAGACAAAGCAGACCCTGATCCTGCACTCACCCTGATGTCGTCGTCTGCACTGGGGACACACTAGAAATCTCCTCCAGTTGTCACCTCCGCCCTGACGGCCACTAAAAGCACCCCGTGCCCTCCTATCCAAGCTAGGAGGAACAAAAGAATCTAGGGCCTTCCTCTTCTAATCACTGGAGCCTCTACCACGGCTAGATCCAATAAAAGGTGGTACCGTCCTCCTCGCATCGCGCCTAACAGCGCTCTCTCTCCAAATCTGATCCTCGACTCCCTCAGCTGTAAGGGCCTTGTCCAGAACCTGAGCATAGGTAGTAGTCTTTGGATCCAAGGTGATCTTTACATCACAGACTATCATAACATTTAACCCCTATACAAATCTGTCTATTCTTGCCGCATCCGTCAGCACCAAGTCTTGCGCGAACTTCGCCAACATGTCAAATTTCAAGGCGTACTCTATAACGGTCAACCAGTTCTGAGTTTGGTTGATAAACTCGTCAAACTTCGCAACGCGAACTGCCACACTGTAATACTTCTCATTGAAGATATTCCTGAATTCTTCCCAGGTCATTACTGCCACATTCCTTCTCTGAATCACTACATCCCACCAGATGCGGGCATCCTCTCTGAACATGTAGCTGGCACAAGCTACCCTCTCATTCCCTTCAACCTTCATAAAATCCAGGATAGAGGAAACAATATTCATCCACTGCTCTTTCCGCAGTGGGTCTGGTCCACCCTCAAAGGTGGGAGGATGCTGCTTCCTTAACCTTTCATACAAAGGTTCCCACCTATTCTCCATCACAGGCTAGACCGGCATTGGCACCATAACCTGCTGAATTTGCAGCCTAGTTACCTGCGGAGGGGCCTGTTGCCTCAACTGTCGAGGTTCTTCTTCTGTTCGTTGCAATCTTGCTTCCATTTCAGAAAACATATGTTGCCAATTCTATGGGGCAGGTGGAGGGTCCTGAACCTGATTGTCATCCTTGGTCTGACTACTGCGGAGTCTAGATGATTGACGAGGCATCACAACAATATGCCTGCAATCAACGATGCCGCTCATCAAGCAAGATAACAACATCCAAAACCACCTCCCAATTCACATTAGCCAACCATAACAACAATCCACATAATACACAGCATATAACACTCAACGGGCCATGCCCTGGCATCATGCATATGTTAACTCATCCATCATGCTCTATATGAAATAAGCAGGCAAACAGGGCATGTAAGCACATATTCAAGCATATAAATCAATTATCACCAACCAACCCTGAGTCGAGCTTGTCACTGACATCGAGCGTACATGTTCGGTCAATCTCCAGGAACGTTAAAAATTTGCTTGCTGTGATACCAAGTTGTAACACCCTACTACCTTAGAGTCGTTACTAAGTGAGTTTAAAATGTGCATTTAACTAGCTAACCAAGCATTTAACTCAAAAGTGTAACTAAACTGTATTAAAATCACATAATTTAAAAATGTAAACATTCATTGAAAATTTTAAGTATTTTACATTAGGGATCCTGAAAATACCGTTTAAAAATCTTTACAACTCAAAATATGATTTAAGTCAACTAAACGACAAAATAGGATTTAGTACAAAGCATCTCCCAAAAATACCCCTGGTCGTGGCAGCCAGGCAGACCACACATGTACGCATCGCCTCACGCTCTCCATACTCATGGTTGGTCGGCCTTCCCCTTCCCCTTACCTGCACCACAGAGCACCCGTGAGTCAAAGCCCAGCAAGAAAACTCCACACAAATAGATAACATATGCATATCATTTACTCAACAAAAAACAAATCCGCCAACAGGCTAAAAACATACGGCCATGCCATCCCAGGCGCTTTACCAGGCCCTGGGTTCACGGTCTACACCGTAAGGATATCCTAGGTATCCTCTAGGGTCTTACCCTGACAACTCACACTCAACATGCTAAATGCTGCTCCCGCCCCCCTTGCCATTCCCGGCCCTTGCCGTTCCCGACCCTTGCTGTTCTCGGCCTTCACCGTTCCTGGCCCATGCCGTTCATTCACATATATGCATACATAGAAAAATTAATCAAACACTTAAACAAATATTAACATAATCAATGGGATATGCCCTGCACATAATCATATAAGGTCATGCCCTGCAACACAACTAGGGCCTTGCCCTACTCTATGGGTACAACAGCTTTCTTACCTGTGTCCCGAGCTTCTTGAGCCTCGCGGAAAACCTAACCCGAGTCGAGCCGAGCTAAAAACCTATTCACAACACATACATAACATTCTTGTCACTAACCAATTCATAACCATCTCCCGGAACCAATCCCGTGCTCTCGGGACCTCCCGTTTCCCCTCACAAGGTAGCGGAAGCGTCCCCTGAGCCCCCTGAGCAAAAACCCTAAAAACACATTTTCCCCTGCCCAGAAATTTACCTAGCACCGCAGCACTAACCTATAGGGGCCGCGGCACCTAGAATGGTGCCCTCCTCTTGATTCAACCTAGCGCCACGCGCGTGGAAGAACAGGGTCACGGCGCTCATACGCGAACCTAGAATACTAGGTTTTTCCCCAACATTTTCCTGAGCCAAAACTCTTCCAAATCAATACCAAAGTACACCCAAGTCCTCAATTGGACCTAGAACTTCATATATACAGTATACACAACCTATGAGCACCAGAAACACACCCAAACACTCCTCCAAACTCAACATCACAAAGTGGTTTAAGACTTTACAAAACTTAAACCACAAACAAGAAAAATAACTTCAGAGATGCAAGAACCCTTACCTCAAGTAGAAATGTGTCCCTGACCTTCTTTCAAATCCACTAGTTCCAAACTGAACCTAGCCAAACTTCATCCCAAGAATTCACCAAACAAAAACACATATCAGCTCCCAACCTTAACATTTCCCAGCAGAATTCAATCAAGAATTTGAATTAGAACTTACCTTTGAGCCTAAGTCAATCTCCCAATTCCTAGCCTTGAATCCCTTGAGTTCTGGCCTAAAATCCTTCAAAATTAGTCACTTTAGAGAGGGAGAGGGAAAGTATCGAGTGAGAGAGAGAGAGAGAACAAATTGGTTCCCTTTTTCCTTCTTCTGCTTTTGCCAAAATATTCTAGTGTCTCCCAGCCCCTTAACTAAGTATAACCAGCTGCCAAAATGATCCAATTGCCCCTAAGTTAACCTAAGTCCTCATATGCCACCAAGGGTGATTTAGTCTTTCAACATATCCCGCTAAATCCTCGAGTATACCTAAAAATCCCCGTTTAATCTTGACACATCTAAACCATTACTGAATTACTAACCGCTACTCATTAATTCCCAAACACCTTATAATATTCCCAAAATACCCCTAAGCTCCTCCCGAGCTGGGTATTTGAACCCGTTGTGACTTTCTAGCTAAACAGCACTACAGGACTGTCTCGGATCGTGCACCACAATTATATCACCACTCACACGTGGTATCAATCAAAGTACACATAAATACAACATTTATGCCCCAAATGGGCTGAAATTACAAATATGACCCTAACAGCCAAATGGGGCCCACATGCATATTTAATCACCTAAACATGTATTTCTAATCACATTTTCATTAAATTCACATATTAATACAATATAACAATTATTGCCCTCCAGGCACGCTAATCAAGGCCCCAAGCCTTATTAGCAAATTTGGGGCTACACTTAAGCCTCTTACTATCAGTTTTGAAACCCTAGTCACCCATCTAATGAAGGAAAGGAAGAGACAAAGAGCATGAGAAAGAAAGAAAGGAAGAGGGAGAGAATAAAGGTCTTTGAAATCCCTAAGGCAAGCTTTGAGATTCATAGTTTTCTTCATCTCCTTCTTCTTCTTGATTCTAAGTATTTTAGGAAGCAATGATGGTGATAAGTTTAATTTCACAAGGACGTACAGAGGGTGTTGGATAGATAATCGACCTACACATACAAGGGTAAGATTTTGTTTGGCTTTCTTAAGTTTGATTGATGGAAATTAGGTTTTTGGTTGGTCTAATGGTTTGTTTCTCATACCAAGGCATTGGATCTAGCAATCAAAAGGAAAGGCGTTTAGATTTCGGCATTTTGGTGTACTCAAGGTGAGGAAGGACCTTGTTTTGGTGTTATATTGAGCTTGGGTTCAACTATGTAAATGTTATGTTAGATGTGTTAAGGATCTTGTATGATTTGAATTTTGTTCGTTTGATGTCTTCTTATGACTAGATGATGCATGTAGAGTTTTCTATTATTTTATTTGTGGATTGATGAAGTGATTCTAGTTGAGCCTAATTTAGGGTTCTTATGCATACCACAAGTATTGATTAATTGAGTTGTTATTTCTTTTTTCTTCTTAGAATGATAGCATGATAAGTTTTGTGGTATATTTTGTTATTTGGAACTATGCATGTTTCGACCTATGGATGTCGTTGGCACTAATTCTCTTAATGTATTGAATAATGAAGCATGATGAGTTTGGATGATAAACTTTTCTATTGAACCCTATGTGTCTCAGTCGTGGCATATATTAGGCTTTAGGTTCCTCTGTTTTATGTAGATTATGTGCATGAAAAAGTTGTTGTAATAAGGTGCATCTTAGAATTTCCATTGATATTATAATAACATACATTTGAGTTTTATGTTGACTATATTGTAATGCTATGATCTTGAATATGTTATGGTGAATGTTTGACTTAGAAAGCATGGTAGTAATGTTTTCATTTGTTTTGTGATTTCATTTATGCATGTTTGTGTTCCTTGGCCATGGCATTTCTTTTTGGGGTTGATGCTTTTGAAATGATTAAATTATTTGTTACATGCTAATTGTACTATTGAAATGCATAAAAATTGTAGACACATGCTAGGTTGAGAATATTTTTTCATAAAATGAATATGAGAATTTTTTTTATAAACTATGGTTGCTGATTTTATTTAATATTTTATGGTAATTTGCAAATAAATTTTGAGAGGAAGCAAATTATGTCTCGAAATTCATGTTTTAAAACTACGACAAGTAAATAGTGAACTTCATACATGAATATTGTATTTTCCTTAATAAGATATCTACAGATTTTTAGTGTTTAAAAGTTGACAAAACATTTTTTTTTTAAAGAAAAAAATGAATAGAATTCGGTTTGATAGAAAAATTGTGAATAATGGTTGCTTGCTGAATTTTCTTAGAAATATGGTAAATTACTTTTAATTAAAAGGATAGAAAATGTTATGTTTTAAAAACTCATGCCTTAAAATTTATGTGATAATATGCTTGCTGATTTTTACTTAACTATATGGAAAATATCTTTTAATTGAAAGATATCAAATATGTGTTTTAATAATTTGTACAATAAAATTTATACATGAAAAATATGATTTTTCCATACATTGGATGTGTATTTTCTCATAAATATTTATGCATAATTTATTTACAAAATAATTAAGTAAATTATTTTCTATAAGATGACCATAGAATAATTTAGTTAGCCTTTTCCCAACATACATGTAATTGTGACTTAATGAAAATTTTGTGACCTTGAGGTTTCACTTTTTACAAGGCTAATTTATTTATATTGTCTTTACAACTATGTAACTATGATAGTAGGAATAAGAGTATTTTATGAAATTAATTATTTTTGTCAAAATTATTTATTTTGTGGGAAATAGAAAAGTATTGTAATTTTTATTTTTATTTAAATAAAAAATGAGATTTTATTATTTTGGTGCAAATATAATTAAATGGCTAGTTAAATAAAATAAATTTTGTGAAATTAAAATCTTGAATTGAACCATATGATTCAAAGAGTTAATATGGAAACATTAATAAGTTGGTAAACTAATTCTTGCTGAATTTATAAGGAAATGACGATAAAACAAAAAGGCAGAATCTACCAACTCCAAAGCGCGTTTTAAGAACCCTCCCAAATATGCATGTTACATGCAATCTAAGTTTTACGTTTAAATATACGCCATTTGATTAAGTGTATGGTTCTTATTTTGTAACAATTAAGGATTACTCATCAGAGTTTGGGTTATTCTTTTACGATTTTATGTGAAATGTTTAATGTTTATAGTGTGGTTCAACCTGTGCCATGTGTGCTTGGCCCATGCACATGTAGGGCTATGTTTGTTGGGCATGTGTAAATCTTACTTGATAATAAGATGAACGTTTGATTCTAATTCCGCGCTCGTTGTGAAGTACCCACACTTTTTTTTTTGCTTGGACTTGAGGTAAGGAAGTTAGGTAGAATTTCTTTGAATTATGTTATGAAAGGTATATTCTATTATATTATGAGATCAACGAGCTATTATGTTATGAGATGATTGAGTTATTATGTTATGAGATTACCTACTTGTATATGTGTTTGTATCTTTTATGAAAAGCAATAGGTTGTTAGCGTGATGAACACGGAACAAAAAAGGAGTTATTAAGGATATGACGTAACTCATAGTGCGAATGCGCTGAGATATTTTGAGGAATATAGTTTTTGTTTACCTCATAGAGAAGGTTTTACCTGTAACGTCCCAAATTCGCTAATAGGGTTTAGTGCCTCGATTAGTGTGCCAAGAGGGCATAAATGGATTATTGCATGAACTTATTTATGCATGCTTATGTGTATTAAATGTCATTGTAGGCCCATTTTTGCGAAAGAGGGCATTATCGAAATTTGACCTAATAAGGGTATAATTGTAATTATATGTGTTATGTGATTGGAACCATAGTATTATGTGGATATATTTGCGATAACTGGTCTAAGTCAATCCTTTAGAGCGATTTAGCAAAAAATTCACAACGGGGATTTGTAACGCCTTAAGGGGGGGGGGGGGGGGGGGCAAGGGGTATTTAGGTAGTTTTGCGTTGGTCGGGAATTAGTGGAATATTATTGGATGAAATAATTGTATTTTGTGGGTTGGGAACTTAATAGGGAAATTAGGACGTTAATTAAGGTTTAGTGGGATTGGTGGCGAAGTGACCGATTTTCCCTTGGGAAGTGCCTTGGATTGAATTTTAGATTGACGGTATAGTGATCATTTGACAAAGGCAGCAGCAATCAAAGCACCCCACGTTTGGGCACTCACAACTTCACTTGGTTTCTCTCAATAATTTCATGTTAGACTATCAAGCTTTCTCCCAAGAGCTCATGGAACTTAGGCTTCATCAATAACTTGAAGGATCCTTAGAAGATATTGGAGGTTCTAGAGGCCAAAGGCTGCCAAAGGTTTCTCTCTATTCAGCTACAACTCAAAATTCAGAGGAGGAGAGCACTTAGAGAACTTGTTTTTTATTTCAGTTGTTGTGTTCTTGAGCTTTGGGGAATTGATTTTAGATATATGAATTTTTGGATGCTACTTATGTTATAGAATGGTGTTAGTAAATGGTTTTTAAACTGGATTGAGGGTCTGTTTGCTAATGGAAATCTTGAATTGTAGAGTGATTCTCGTATTTTGGGAGAGAAATTAGAGTTTGAAACTCAAGAAGTGCAAATTTATGTTCTAATGTGTTTTGATATGTTTTTATGGTGTCTGGACCAGGGTTATAGTTGGTCTAAGTTGTATGTGGCATTTTGTGGTCATAAATCTACTAAAATACTGAATTGGGGTCAAGTTTCGGTTCTGATTTTCAGGGAGATGTCGTATGTTTGAAATTGGGGAAGAACACTAAGCTTCTAGGTAATTTTGGGATTCTGGTAACCTGGCGCGATTGCACTAGTGTTCCATAAACCAAGGGATTTTTAGTTTTGGGTTTTGGAGTTAGGGGTCACTGTGTTGGGCTAGGGCGCGATCGCGCCAGTACCCCAGAAAGCCTAAACTTTTTGTAGGCGCAATTGTGCCAGGTGTTCCGACAGTTTTTAATGAAAAACAACTATTCCTATGATCAAAATATTTTAACCCTAATCTATTAATTATCCTTCGTAACATGTTTATATCCAAACGATTTGATTAGGAAGTCCAACACTATTTAAAATACACAATGCAATGGTCTTGGCTATCCAAGGCATTACATTACCAGTTTATGCTTTTGTTGGTTACCTCTTGATGTGACATGGGCAATAGGGGTGCTATGATCACATGATGTATGATTATGCTTATGTTTATGAAGTCTTATGATTACAATATGATTATTATTTATGATGCTATGCCATGAGTTTATGATATGTACGTAGATTGCTTTCTGTTTCTTGTTGATTGTTGTATTTTGTTTGTACTTCCTTACTGGGCTTTTAGCTCACCCCTTTACATTCCCCCTTTCAGGTAGGCAATAGGATTTCTTTTTGGCAAGCATAGTGATTTAGGGCGATCCGACGTCTATGCATGTATGACGCGGGGTGTCCATGAGCGATTAACGATCTACTTGAACGTCAAGAATTTTTTTTGATCTTTTATGTTATGGTTTATGTTTTCATTGGTCACAACGGGATGTATATTTTTATTTCTTTTTAAGATTGCATAAATACACTTTATTTCTATTTTAAACTATTGGACCCAAATTGCATGTTTTGACAAGGCCCCACTAAAACATTTTCTTTAAAATGCTTTTTTCTAATAAATACTAACTGGGCGACGTTTTTTACAAAGTAAATAGGTTAGGGCATTCTTACCATTCAAGTTCGTGAAATTTGGCCAAGAGATACGTGTGCTGGTAAAATGTAGGAGTCTTAATTATCCTAGGGAGTGCTTATCCTTAATTTGAGAAATTTTTTACAGTCTTGTTCAAGTTTGTGACATTTAGCCAAGATATAAGTATGCTGATAAAACTTAGGAGTCTCAAAGATTCTAGGTGGTTCTTATGCTCTATTTGAGATATTTTATGGTCCAGTTCAAGTCTGTGACACTGATTACTATTAGTCTGGTTTGCTACAGTGAAATTTGGACTGAAGAAAAGTGTGCTAAAAATCCTAGTTTTCTTGATGAGCTAGTGTGATTTCACCTACCCTGCAATGGTGTTAATGCCCATGTGTTCCCATTTGTTACCCTCGAGAGAGATTTATGATTGGGATACTAGCACTGAGACTTGGGTCTCCATTATTGGTTGATATGTAAGTTATTAGGGATATCTTTGGCAAATTCCATGTTTGTTTCTAGGGTTAGAAATATTTTTATGTATTTGTTTGTTGGACTAGTTTTCTTCAAGGTTACGACTATTCTGTTTCTGTCATCTGGATTAGTCTTGATATTGCCAAGATGCTTAGGAATTCGGTAATTCTTTGCTTACTGCCCGGATTTATCCAAAACCCTAATCCTGGTATTTTGTTTGATGTTACACTAATGACTTGATCATTAACATTTTAGTTTTTGTTCTGCTTTTATGTTGTTAGATTGATCTTACTAAGCATTATCGCTTACCTAGTTGTTCATGTTGTAGGTAAGTGGAAGGGAAAAATTTATCAGTGAGTGCTGGAGTCTTCTTGCCCGACCTTGGGGAAAATTTTCATGTTGAATTACTATTTATTTTAAGTTTAAAACTCTTGTGGTTCACTTTCATACTTTAGAGGTTTATAGTAAATATTTTTAGTGTGTGCACACATCTTTTTAAAGTTTTTTTTTTTATATGGACTTTTGAGAAATTAAATTTAATGAAAATTGTTTATATTTCACAATGTTTTGTGTTGGTATTTTTGAGTTTTTACAATAAGGACCATGCTTGAAATAAAGATAAGGATTCCATGGAGGGCAGAATACCACCCCACTTGCTGAGGTAATCGAAGTCTCTTGGAAGAGACTTAAATTTGAATACATATTGAACCTTCTCACGTGTAGGTACCTTGTAGCCAATCTCATCGTAAGCTACGAATAAACAATTCATGCATTTATAAGCATTAGGGGTCAATTGGAAAGGAGCAACACCAAAGTAGTCTAACACAACCTTAATAAGAGGATGAAGTGTGAGTATCACACCACATCGTAAGGTGCCTTCTACACTGCTTGAACATGTTGGGGGAGGGTTATGAGCGCATTCAATTTTTGTTATAAGATATAAAGACACCCTAAGGTAAAGTCTTGTCATTATTTTTTTGATAACTTGGTGAGAAACGCAAGATAAGACATTCTCACAAGTAATGCCATTTACTTGCCTACAACAACCTCTTTGCAAATCACCTTAGTTTTGTTTAAGATAAAAAGTTGTTTGTTAAAAGATGGTCAACCCCATCAGAAGAATAGCCAACAACAACGTGACCATCATCAATCCAATATGACTATGGAATAGTAAAATAAGGCAATGTTAGTACACAAAACACTAGAAATGCAAGCAGGATTTTTAAGCAAAATCAAAATACAAGTTGCTATTCTACAACTTGAAGACTTGACTAGCAAAACACTTTGAGCGTGAGGATCTAGAGCCTTGTGTGGATGTGCATTTTTGCTAAAAAAAAAGGCTACGTATAGAGGAGCTCAATAGAAGTCCCACCAAAGTGTTCTAAAATGCTTTCCATACAATTTAAATGAGTATCTCATATATGTATGCAAAAAGAAAAATAAATATTAATATGTGAAAAAAGAGAGGAGGGGCTATTCGTGTAAATCCCAACAGAAGTAAAAGAAAAAAAAATGGTTCCATACAGAAGAAGCGCTCAAGCCTTGTGTAAGTGTTATTTTTTTCATGCATTGTTTTTCATGTTTAAACATTGTTTTCATGTTATAACACAAAAAGCCCAGTATCACATGATTCTATTTGAACACATGAATTGCTTAGTTGACTTTTCTATTTGTGCCCTAGCATATATATTTGTTTTGTCCGTGTTTCCCCTACATTTTTTAGCAGCTAAAAAGTGTCTTCTCCAAGAAACATTCTCTGCAAAAGGTCTGAAGCATTTAGTGTATCATTATTCATTGCCCATGGCATTTTGGTGATTCTTCACCATTCTTCTTGCGAAATTTGGTGCAAAGCTTGAAGGGAGTTCAAGCTATGTCTCAAGGGGAGCTTGAGTAATAGCTAGAGGGAGTCTAGCAGCTGGAGGGAGTCCAGCGAATTTCAAAGCTAGATGGAGGTTGGTTGCTTGATGATTTTCACAAAATAGGGAGTTCATTACTTGTTTTAAAGCATATTAGAAGTGAGTTTAATTTATTTTACAGCTGTATATACATGTAATAAATTTGATTATTTTAGTGGATTCGCTTCACCTGTAAACTAGGTCCCATGGAGTAGGTTGAACCATGTAAAAATGATTGTGTCATCTTTTATTTTTCTTTCACTTAAACATGAACAAAATCTTATTTTTGTATGACAAATTGAATGGGTAAATGAGTAGTAGTAGTCAACTAACTTTCATTTGGTACGAGAGCTTGAGTTTTGATCCTTGCTTGTCTTTTGTTTATTTATTTGGTTCTACTCTAGATATCGTGTTGGTTGGTTACTTAGGGGCTGTGTGTGTTTGTTGTGCTTGTTTTTTCTTGTTGTTTTGCTATTGTGTTTGTATTGGTGGATTTCTTCAAAGAAGGCGAGTCTACTACTAGACCCCCCCATGCTTGATGGAACCAACTATGCTTGTTGGAATGCTCGGATGAGAGCTTTTCTCAAAGTTATGGTTGAGCTTGCTTGGAGTGTTGTGGTTGACGGTTGGACTCCTCCTACCATTAAGGATGGTGAGGACACTAAACAAAATCCTGTGGTGGAATGGAATATGGCTGAGATTTTAAATGAAAATTGGATCTCCAGAGGAGTTCATGATATATTTAATGCAGTTTCTGTGAGTAAAATGAAGGATATAGCAAATTGTGAAATAGCCAAGGGTGCTTGGGATAAGTTGCAAACTAAAAATGAGGGAACAAAAAATGCCAAAAAGTGTAGACTGAGATCTCTAACTACTGAGTTTTAAAATTTAGCTATGAGAGATGATACATCTGTTACGGAATTTTATGCTAGATTATATGACATTACTAATGAATGTTTTGCACTAGGTGAAACTTATTCGGATTCCAAGCTTGGGAGGAAGGTGCTCAGAGCATTCCCTAGGAAATTCAAGTCAAAAGTTACCTCCATTGAGGAATGCCATGATGTTGATACCCTTGATTTTGATGAGCTCATTAGTTCATTGTAAAACTATGAACTCACTATGAAAAGATGGTCCAAAGAAAAGAATGAGAAGAAAGTTTCTAGTGGAGTTTCCTTATCTCACAAAGTTTCCCGAAATCATTTTGTGGGAGATTCTCTTGAGAATTTAGAAGAGGAAAAAGATTCATTGCTCACTTAAAATTATGCTTCGTTTCTAAGAAATAATATGAGAAAAGACAGTAATGATTTTAGGGGAGAAAACTCAAGAAAACCATCCAATTTTTCTTGTAAGTCAACTAACATGGGTGAAAAGAGAAATCCAAAGGGTATTGAATGTCATGAGTGTGAAGGCTTCGAGCATATACAGGCTGAGTGTGCAAACACCTTGAAAAAAAAGGTAGAGCTCTGGCAGCAACCTGGAGTGACAACAAAGAGGATCAAAAAGCTGCATAAGAGGATAGTTCGGATTTGGAAGAAAGCTATGTTGCTTTTACTAGTAATACATCAAAAATACCTTGTTGAAACACTGACTTAGATGGAGTGTGTAGTAATGAAGATGACTTGGACCAGCAAACTTTCTATGAACAAATGTATAATCAGTGGGTTAGTGTGATAAAGAAGGCCAAAAGTTTTGAGGATAAAGTGGGAGAACTGGAAGAAGAAAGGAGAAACTTGTTAGGAAATGTTGAATTTCTCACTTCGGACTTGGAAGAGACGAGGGTTTCTCTAGAAGAAATGCAAGTGAAGTTGGATTATGCCAATAAAATCATTGAGACATACACTGTTAGTTAAGATTTATTTGCCAACATGATGGGAATTTGTTAGTTTTCTAGAGAAAAACATGGGGTCGGTTTCAGTCAACCATTGGTTATCAAAAAGAAAGATCTTCCAAGTTCATCTCAAGAAATGCCTCCCATTCGCCCTTCTCACTGCTGCTTCTACAAAACCTCCATCCACAAGAAAATTTATTCCTGTTTTCCATTTCTGTGGAAAAAAGGGTCATATTCGTCCAAGATGTTACAAGCTGAATTGCTACTTGTCTCGGTTTATGAAAACATCTAAAGATAAGCCTCAAGTCTCTCTTATAGGAAGAAAACTATGGAGGCCAAAAAATGCTCAAACCAAGGTTGTAGTGGTTCATACCTCTCTTCTGGCTAGTAACAGTGATCAATGGTACTTTGACAATGGGTGTTCTCGCCACATAACTGGAAACAAACTTCTTCTCACTAATCTTTTGTCTCGTGTTGAGAGATATGTCACTTTTGGTGACGGGAGCAAAGGAAGGATCATGGGAAGAGGAATGTTGTGTTTGCAAGGTCTACCTCCTCTTGAAAATGTTCTCTATGTTGAAGACTGAAGGCTAACTTGAGAAGTGTTAGTTAAATCTGTGAAGAATGGTGCACGATTATTTTCTCCAAGACTGACTATACCATTCTTTCAATGTTGAAGGAACCCATGTCTTAACAAGGATGAGATCTAGTGGCACTACAAGTTAGGTCATTTGAACTAAGGAGATCTTAGTAAACTTGTGAAATTGAAAGTGGTTAGAGGTGTTCCAAACTTATATCCTTTGAAAGATAAAGTCTGTGGTCCTTGTCAACTCAGTAAAAAAATCAAAGGTAGCCACCCTCCTTTGATGTTTCTGGTTACTTCCCAAGTTTTGGAACTGCTTCATGTTGATTTGATGGTCCCATGCAAATAGAAAGTCTTAGTGGAAAAAGATTTGCTATGGTTTGCGTGGATGATTATTCTAGTTTCTCTTAGGTTAGATTTTTTAGAGAAAAATCTGACTCTTTTGAGATTTTCAAGGGATTGTGTCTTTCTTTGCAAGCTGAACATGGTGAAAGGGAAATGAAAGTGATTCGTCTTCGAAATGACCATGGCAAGGAATTGGAGAACAACATCTTCACTGATTTTTGCTATCAAGAAGGGATAGCTCATGAACTTTGCGCTGAAGCGATGAATACAACTTGCTACATTAGCAATAGGGTGCATCTTCGTCCTGACACTAAACAAATGTAGAGTCCCAGAATATTTACTTAACTTGCTAGATAGTAGTAGTAGTAGTAGTAGTTAGTATTAGTATGTAGTATTTTAGATTTCGTGGAGTTTGGTTCAAACTGGGAATTAGTAGGACACTCGTAGCAATAGTTATGGATTTTATAAATTTAACCTATATTTTAGAAATAATAATTATAACATAAGGTTTAATTTTTTTTAGTAGTTATGATTATTATAGTATAGTATAGATTTGTGATATTAGTAGTCTTGTTTGTGGAAAAGGGGGTGATTTCATAAGAATAAATTAATTATGATATTATTAAAAAGTGTTATGGATCGAGCCTACATAAAGTCCAAAAGCCCAATAAGATTTTGGGCATAGTAAATTCGAAATCAGCCTATGGAATTAGAGTTTGTTATTTTATGGTTAGTTCAGATATTTGAGGATTAGGTTGTTATTTAGATAATTAAATAGATTTTCCGTAACTTTAGGTACTGTAACCTCTGACCTATTTGTAACCCAGTTATATTATGAATTTCGAAAAATAGTGTTTCTAGAAAGTTGTAGATAATTGAATTAGCTTTCTAACGGTATAAATGACGTCTAAATCAGAATTATACAGCTCCAGTTATAGTGATTTTACTACAGGTGAGTTTAGAGTTACGAGATTTAGGAATTTAGAAGTTAGGATTCTATTTTATTTAAATTTAAATTTGGATTATAGTTAGAATGAAATTAAGTTTTTTTTAATTATAAAAGAAAGTTCTAGAAACTCTAGAATCTTCCATAACCACTAAGAGCATGACACTTGACATAATCATGTTTATTTAAGGATTTAAGTATTTTTTTTAATAGGATAGTTTCACTCCTCAAACTCTATAAAAAGGACCTAGTGCTCAGCCATTTTCTAAATTCTTCAAGTACTTGATCAGAGCCTCCAAGGTGCTAGTGTTAGTATAGAGAGATACACTTGGGTTTGGAATAAAAGCTTTATCATCTTAAGCTTTATAAACACTTGGGAAGTGATATATAGTGTGATCTCGGTGTTGAGGTTTAGATCAATCTATAAGATCAATCAAGGTATTCCTATTCCTTAAGTTCAGTTCTTTATAATTCTTTAGTTTTCTTTTATTCAGATCCTAACTCTTGTTTATGGTTTCGTGGTTAGGTGTTTAAGTTCTTAAACATTAAGGTTATCGGTAAGTTTCCCTCTTTGATGGTTTAGTTTTCTTTCATCTTCTCTTCGATAGATATTCATTTGTTTTTATGTTGGTTTTAAGAGTGTTCCAAATCCCGTCCTTCTTCTCAATATCCGGTGTTGGTAAGGAAAATATGATAGATTTTATGTGTTTATATGTTATGTTATGATATGTTTATGTTATGCTAAGTATATGATTAGTATGTTTTTTCAGTCGCTTGGGCACATGACTTGCTTAGACAAGCAAGCCCCGAGAATTTATGATTGGGCATATGACTTGTTAAGATCACAAGCCCCAATAATGAATGATTGGGCATATGACTTGCTTAGATAAGGAAGCCCCAAGAAGTTATATTGGGCATATGACTTTTTTAGCTAACAAGCCCCAATAGTTTATATTGGCCATTAATGATGTAGTCATATGTGATATATGTTTATAGTCATATATTTTATAGTATATGAATATGATCTAGTCTTATGTTTATGATATATGTTGTATGTTGATAGTAGATTTTCCTTACTGGGTGTAACGACCCAAATTTACTAATAGGGCTTAAGGGCCTTGATTAGTGTGCCGGGAGGGCATAAATGGAATATATGTGATTTAATGATTTAAAGCATGTTATATGACTATCAAAATACTTGAGATGCATGACTATGTGTATTAGTATGCATGTAGGCCCTGATTAGGTTAGAAGGGAGTAATCATAATTTTGGTCGTTGCGGGCATAACTGTATATATATGCGATAATTGTTGAGACCACATTATTATATGGATATATCTATGATCTGTGACTCGAGACGATCCTAGAGAGCAGATTAGTGAAAAAGTCACGGCAGGGATTTATACCCGGCTCGGGGCGAGCCTGGGGGTATAAATGGGAATTTAGAGAATATATTGAGGTTAACTTTGATAATGAGGAATATAATTGGTGATTAATTAGGTATCGGGAAGTAAGCAAAAAATGTTAGAGACACTCGAGGAATTAGCGGGAATTGGATAAAATGACCAAAATGCCCCTAAGGGGATTAAAGGATTCAGAATTAAGTGGGAGGGCATTGTGGTCATTTGGCTTATAAGAGATAGGTTCAATTAAGGCTTTATGCCCAGTGGAGTTTGTAGAATACAATAGAGGTCTGAAAAGAAAGAAAAGAAGGAAAGAAAAGAAAGAGAGAGAAGGGAAAGAAGGCAAGGTCGGTTTAGGCATTTTCCCACCATTTTCTTGAGGATTCTTGGAGCAAAGTTGAGAGAGGAACTAGATTAAGTTGAGCCATAAGGTTTCTGAGCTAGACTTGAAAGGTTGGTAAGGGATTAGCAAGAACACATCAATATTTAAGGTAAGACTTTGAAGTTTCTTCAGTTCTGGTTTTGATGATTTCTAATGAAGGTATCTAAGCTGAAATGATGGGGAATTCTAGGGAAGTTGGAGCTAAGGATTGAGGAAGAGCAAGCTAAGGAGGTCTAGAGGCAACTTAAGGTCGAATTTCCAACAAAGGTATAAGTTCTGAACTTTAAACGTTGAAGGTTTGATTGTCTTTGCTGAGTTTCTGAAGTCTATGAGCAACTATGGTGAATTTTGAGGTTAGGGATGCATGTGATTGGGTTTTGAGTATTTGGGATGCTTGGGATGAGTGGAGTGTGTTAAATAGCTTGTTTTTAAATTTGGTGAAGGTTTGGAGAAATTTTGGTTGAGTTTGGCTTGGGGAAATTGCAGGAAGCGAAAATGTGGTGTTGGCTGTCTGTGACTAGCGCTACAGTGCTAGCCTTTGGGTGCTGTAGCGCTAGGCCATGCTTTCTGAGGGATTTTGGTTCTACTTGTAGCACTGTAGCACCCTCCTTAGAGCGCTGTAGCGCTGTCCTGTTTCCATAAAGGGATTTTAGGGTTATTTACAAGGGTTTTTGACCAAGGGTTCGGGGTTCAATTCCACCACCCTGTTTGGTGGAATTAGGACTTCCCGAGGGCCCGGGATTGGTCCTGAGGCTAGGTTATGGACTTGAGGATTGATTATGACTTTGATCTATGGTTGTGATTAGGTGAGCGCTAGGGCTCGAGAGGGATCGTGCTCAAGGAGTCAAGTGAACAAAGCTAGCGAATCTGAAGGTAAGAAAACTACACCCGGTTATATGTTTGTGATCGGACTAAGAGCTCCCAATATTTATATAATGTCAATGATGGTATTACGCCATGGGACATTTGATAGCGGCCTAAGGGTGCCATATTCAATATTTGTGCACAGGGCACGGCTTGACCACTGGTAGCCGAGGACAGCTTATTATTCACTGAGCTCGGTTTAAGCGGGCCAGAGTCAGTGGGATAATGGAGGGTGCGGCCTGAGGGCACTAACCCTAGTTATCATTTGCAAATTGATATAGGATATGAGTTGATATGTTTAGTATCCTGAATACTTGGTTATTCTGAATGTTTATGTCGTTGAGAACATGTTTATGCAATATGAGATATTGAATTGGCTGTTGATTTCTTATGCTTTGTTGCTGTGTTTTCTTTTTGCGCCTTGCCTCACGGGTGCTACGTGGTGCAGGTAAAGGCAAAGGCAAGTTGGACCAATCCTGAGATGGAGAGCTACGGGGTTGAATGTACATAGCCAACTGTTTGGTCGCCATGGCCGATGTAACGCCCTACTACCTTAGAGCCGTTACCAAGTGAGCTTTAAGACAGAACAATGTGCAATGAACTCGCTAACCGAGGTTTTTAAAACAAAAGTGTGACTAATAAAAAGTTAAGGCTGTAATCTTTGAAAATGCGTCGTTTCATTAAAACTTCTAGTATTAAACATTCGGGATCCCAAAATAAGGTTCGAAAACTATTTACATCTTGAAATAAGCTTACAGTTGATCAGTTATAAAAATCATAGATTATTACAGCCATTTTCGAATAAACCCCCAACCAAAGCAGTCGGGCAGGCCAAACATGTACGCGTCGCTTCACGCTCTCCGTACTCATGGTTGGTTGACTCAGTCATTGCCCTTACCTGCAACACAGAGCACCCGTGAGCCGAAGCCCAGCAAGAAAACTCATGCAGAACCTAACATATGCAATTTATACAGTTTATCATATCAGATAATCCACAGATAAACAAGTCAACCATTAGACTAAGCAAACACGGCCATGCCGCCCCAGAAGCCTTACCAAAGCCTGGGGTCTCGGTCCTCACCGTAGGGATATCACATGTATCCCCTGGGTCCTAACCTGACTATAAGCATCCCATGTGCTAAGTGTTACTTCCGGCCCCGCTGCCGTTCTCGGCCTTGCCGCCCTCGGCCATAGCCGTTCATTTCACTATAATCATATATAGCATAAATCAAACAACATTCAAAAAAATATCAATTCATTTAAATCTACACCCTAGCATGTAATGCAATATAGGGCCGTGCCCGGAAATCATCTCATCATGCAATATAGTGCCGTGCCCCGCAATCGCACTATGGGCCCACGCCCTATCCTACGGGTGTTATAGTTTTCTTACCTTTCCATTCAATAGCTTAGATCACCTGACTCCTTGAGCACGATCCCACTCGAGCCTTAGCGCACACCTAGGCACAAACATAGGTCAAAGTCAACACCGAACCCCAAGTCCGAATACCTAGCCTCGGGACCAATCCCGAGCCCCCGGGAAGTCCTAAATCCCCAAAACAAAGTGGCGGAATCGAGCCCCGAACCCTAGGTCAAAATCCCTCATCAAAAACCCAAAAATCCACCTCTGTGAACAGTGCAGCGGTACAGCGCTCTAAAGAGGGCGCTATAGCGCTCCAAGCAGAACACTCCCCCCAGAACAGGGGCTAGCGCTACAGCGCCCACTGACTAGCGCTGTAGCGCTAGTTGCAGCCCAGCAGAACCCGAAAATCGCATCTTGCGATTTCCTTCAACCAATTCAACCCCAAACTTGTTCAAAGCTTTTCCAAACCCAAAATCAAGCTTATAAACACTTCACACTCATCCCAAGCATCCCAAGAACTCAAAACCCAAGCACATTCAACCTAAATCTCAAAATTCACCATGAACAACCCTAAACCCAGAAATTCAATCAACAACAAAGTTAGAGGCTTAGAATTCTTACCATTGATGCAAATTTCGACCTTGATTCGACCCTAGACCTCCTTAGCTTGTTCATCCTCAAAGCTTGCCCAGTAATTCCCTAAAATTCCCATCAACTCAGCTCAAAACACAGCTCAAACCATCAAAACTCTTAAAACTGAAATCTCTAAAACTTACCTCAAAAGTTGATGCGTTCATGCTAATCCTTGCCAAATCTTCAAGTATAACCTTAAGATTCTTGACGCTCAGCCTATCCTAGCTCTCCACCGAGCTTTGCCCCAAGAAAAACGGAGAGGAATGGTGCAAGAATGCACAAATCGTTCCTTGAGAAAACCCCCCCTGTTTTCTCTCTTTTCTTTCTTTCCTTCAGCATTCTCACTCTCTAACAATCCCACTCACTATATAAAGCCTTATAAAATCTATCTTTAAAAGCCAAATGACCAAAATGCCCACCCTATTAATTCTAAATCCTTTTGTCGCCATTTTAGTCATTTTACTCAATTCCCGCTAATCCTCAAGTGTCTCTAATATTTTCCCGTTGCTTTCCAACACCTGATAAACCACCAAATAAGTATCCCCCATCATCAAAATAAATCTCAATCTATTCTCCGAATTCCTGTTCATAACCCAGGCTCGCCCCGAGCCGGGTATAAATTCCCATCATGACTTTTCCGCTAGCATGCTCACTGGGATCGCCTCGAGTCACAAATCACAGATACACCCACATACCACTGTGGTCTCCACAATCATCACATATCAATGCAGTTATGCCCAACATGGCCAAAATTACAATTATGCCCTTCTAACACGAACAGGGCCTACATGCATACTAATATACATAGTCATGCATCTCAGATAAACAAATAGTCATATAACATGCTTTAAATCATAACCATGCATTTAATTCATAAAAATCACACATAAATCCCATCATGCCCTCCTGGCACGCTAATCATGGCCCTTAAGCCTTATTAGCTAATTTGGGTCGTTACAACTATCCCCTCCTCATAAAAATTTCGTCCTTGAAATTTATCCAAACACATCAGTCAGTAAACCCGCAACTCTGACCCTGAATCCCAAGGTCCACCGCCTTTGCTTTACTTTTCAACAACACTCTCACAAGAGTAACAATCTTGCCCCTCAAGATTTTTTCTAATAGCCATACTCTCGATAGCTTCTTGTTTACACCGCAACCCTACTGAAACCTCAGGGTCTGCCTAGATTACAATGACCAATTCATTGTCTTATTCCTAATTCCATAGATACTCAAAGTCATCACCTCTACTAGGCGGGATCAACTTGTAGGCCCCACTGGCCTAATCTCTTAGTATAACTTCAGAATTTTATGTTGAATCAAGAGTCAGAACTCTCCCTTCTTCCTCTGAACACCTCACAGATCCTCGTCTGTTATTACGCAGAGACGCAACTCTTTCTTCCCCGAACTTTATTTCCTCATAACTTAGCAATTTACCAGCTCTTTATTCTTTCAAATAGGCAGACACTCCTGCCTTAAGAAGTTTCAACGACCTCTTTGGCTTTTTTTTTCTCTGAACTAAAGCCAAACTGTAGTATTCACTATCCTTTACCTCTTATCATGTCCTATGTCGTGTTACATTAATAAGACACCAGCAACTGCCACCACGACCAACTCATCAGGGATTACACTTCCCTTAATACCTCAAGTATTCGCCTACTCAGCGCTCAATTCTTTAGATATCCGATAAACTTTCAGACTGCCATTCCACTTGCAATCAGCTGATAATTCCAGGTTCCCACTCTGTTCTTTTCGTTCTCTAAATCCATTCCAAAAATTTAAAATACTAAAGGGTCTCAATTCCGTATCATCGACGTTTTACCCTGAAACCAGTTCACTTGACCCAACAACATTAACTCAAACAACCGAGTTAAAACTTTTCATGTCCAAACAATTTACTCAAGGTCTAAAGTGGTCTATTCCCATGATACACTACCACATCACCTAACCCCTCAGGGTCCAAAGGAAAACACTAGACTTTGTCACCCGCTCGACCCTCCCGGTACGACGTACCCTAGGAGGTGGAATGATATCCATTCAGAATTCTCATTCATAAACAAAATCTAATTGGATCCTTCATCCATCCCTGGTATCCCAACTTGTACCACCCTAGCAGGGTTCTTTCCTGTTTCAACCAAAGCCGACACTTCGGATTCCATAGCTCAGTGACATTCACCAGCTAATCATACCTGCCAACGTTACGCCAATCTCAGTCGTTGCCTTGTATCCTCCATTACAATCTATGGAGTTATCCCCTGACTGACACACGCCTCACTGTTAGGAGTTCCGCCTCCAATTACATCTCCTCTCTTTCAATCGAGGATTTCAAACACTGATCATCCGTCTATTACTTTTCACCGCATCTGTGTCTCAACGTTAACCTTTCTTACTAATACCCAAGACTTAAGTACCTTATGCCATGCACAACAGTCGACTTAACGTTCTAAGTGTATCAACCATGATTCAATCAATCCTCGCGTCAATTATTCCTGGGCGTGCCCAAATCGTGATACACTCCCCCATTTCCATAACCTTACCATAGATCAGGTCCTTTATGCAATCACTCTTTACTTAACCAAAACATACGCATATTCCAGAATTACCAGATACTAAACAATCTTACCTTGTCTTCTGAATTTCTTTCTGATTTGACGTCACTCAGTCCGTCTAACCTCAAGTTTTACTGTTCTCCTCATCTCTGATGTAGCTGTCTCCGGAGGTGCTTGTGCAATAGATGACGCGCTTACCAGTCTTGTTATGCCTTCAATTCTTCAGATATTCATCATTAGCTTCTTTGTGGTTTCAGATCAATTCTTCTCTTACCTGTCCTTTCTTCTTGTAGCTCTAATCTGAGTACTCTTGACGACACCCAAACTAACACTCCGTAAAACCTTACCTGAGACTCCGCCTTCTGGGTACAAACGTCTTCCACATAGTCATTTGCTCACCATTTCTGTCTGGGAGTAATCCACCTGTACTGCTCGTGAGCTTGAAGGGGACTTGTCCATACCGTTCATGCATTCTCTGCCTAAAGAACTTACCTGTGCTGCTGTAGCTTGAACCATTCCAGAATCTTTGTTACCAACTCCTCACACCCTACTCGATGCAAAATAGAAAAATCAAAAAATGTCTCTATCCTTAGTTTCCAACTGGTAATAACTAGGTCCTAGATCAACTCTTGGAGACATCGTCCTATCTTGTATCCAACATTGTACCTTTTGTTCTAACCCGACGATGCTAACAATCCCCGCAACATAACACACTGGCTACACCAGGGTCAAATTCCTTCGATTGCTTCAATAGACCTTCTGTCAGTCAAAACCATCTTTTACTACTTTCCTTATACCAATCCTATCTATAGTCTAACCTTGAAATACTCCTAAGTCGTCCTTTTTATACCCACATAATTTTTTCACTGGTCAGCTCAGTTCCCACTTAGTCTCCTTTACATACTCCAGATGATATCCTCAACCATCCATCTACTAGAGTTTCTAATTCCTTCTCAATAAGTATTACTGTCTCAGCCTCTCGAATAGCACCTTTGAGGCAACCTCTCTATGTCCAACACCCTCTCGGAGCATTCACAACACCGAGTTCTTTCAGTTCGTTACATGACCAAAGCATAAACCATTCAGTTAAATACTCATCCTTGAGGACTCAACCTCAAACTTTGAATGTATCGACGCATTCCAGTTCCCCGTTCCCTCACCATGGGAAATCCATCCTAACATCTCGAGTCATTCTATGTAGAAGTCATGCCCTCACCTGACCTCCTCTCAGGTGGCATCCTCTCCCTCATGCATACCAAATAACCTCCCTGGTTCCTGTCGCCATCTCGATAACTACCTTTTCAATCAGGCTTCTTTCCAATCTCAAATTAGGTGCCCAAGCACTGTCTGGGGTCCTTCTACCTCAAAAATCGAGAATTCAACCTCGCTGCGTCCTATCAACAAAAGTACCATCTTATCAATCAGACTTTTTGTAATGCCCCGAATTCCCTGATGTGTTTAACGGCATGAATAGTAGGCCAGGAGGGCCGTACTTGCTTAATTATGTTATTAATTGATTAAATGCATGTATATGTTGATTATATTATGATATGATGTGAAATGCATGCATGTGAGTCCATATTTGTTATTACAGGGGTGTGATGGTAATTTGGCCCGTTGAGGGTAAATTGATTAATTGTTCACATGTTGGTGATATAATTTGAGACCACATTAAGATGTGGGTTTGTTCGAGCCATTTGGCATGAGACGATCAAGGAATGTTTAATGTCGGTTTGGTCATAACGGGATTAAGCTCGGGGCTCGGGGTGAGTCTCGGGGTGTTTTAATGATTAGAGTGTTACCGGGCATTAAAGGGTAATGGGATGTGAAATATTGGAGTTTGAGAATATTGAGATTAGCGGGAAAAGGGAAGCGTTAATTATGATTAACGGTGTAGGTGGAAAATGTCAAAACTACCCTTGAGTTGGTTTTAGAAGCTTTTAAAGACCTAGGGGTATAATGGTCATTTGGGATTTGGATATATATGGTTTAGATGGTGGTAGAGAAAACAGAACCAAAACAGAGTGTAAGCTTCTTCCTTCCCGTACCTTCACCTACCTTCATCTTCTTGGTGAGATTTGGTGATCTTGTTGAGGATTTGAGCTTAGGAGCTAAGCCTTGGTACTTTGGGAGAGTGTTCCACTGTGGAAGAGCACCATAACCTGAACTTGAGGTAAGATTTTAGCCCTTAGTTTCCATGTTTGCTCTGTTTTCATTTTAGGATTTCAGATTTAGAATTTGATGTGGAAAGTGAGGATTAAAGGGAGTTTTCATGTTGTTTTTTATTGGGGTTTGATGGGGGTGAGCTATGGGTGTTATTTGGGGGTTTAATTGTGTGTTTGGAAGAAGTTTAGAGAGGGTTTGAAGGGCTGGTTTGAGAGGAAAGAGCTCAGGGAAGAAAACTGGTTCGTGTGGCCGACTTAGCCATTCTGGGCTGAGCGCCGCGGCACAGCAGTGGTGCGCCGCGGCCCTTGGCGCCTGGCAGGGGAGGCCCCTTCGGCCTGAAGGGTGCGCCACGGCGCAGCAGGGGAGGGCCGCGGCCCTTAAGGTCAATTTTTCCAAAAGGGTGTTTTTAGCATGGGGATTCAAACCTAAGGCCTCGGGATTGAACCTACTACCCGGTTGAGTAGTGTTTGAGGTCCTGGAGGTTAGGTTTTGGTTTCGAAACATTTTATTATTCATTTTATTGATGGAATCCCATAATTTGGTTATGAGCAGGTAGCCGCTAAAGGACCAAAAAGTCGATCGTTCTCAGGGTTGTTCTTTTATTCGTTCTTGCTCGGACCAAAGGTAAGAAAACTGCACCCCAAGTGTGACATGCATGGATATATGTAAGGCATGTTGATTGTGTAATATGGACATGGATTGAACATGGAATGCTTAGCATATGTTGTTCGCTTGTGCATAGCACTGACTTGTCAGTCAGAATTGGCAAAGGTGTTAGTGTCAGCTGTGAAGCTGTGACTTATTAGTCAAGTTCGGCGGTGATACTGGACACTGGTCACTTAGCGCTGACTTATTAGTCAATAATGGACTTAGCGTGGTTCACGCAAGCCAACGAAGATTAGATCTAATCGACTATTAGCATTGAATGACTCAAGGAGAATTAATGCCTGACCGACCCTGAGGGTCGATGAACAAACAGAGCTTGGAGGCTGGTGGCTTACCTAGCAGCCACTCTCCCGCTAGAAAAGAGAGCCTGGAGGCTAGTGGCTTACTTAGCAGCCACTCTCCCGCTAGAAAAGAGAGCTTGGAGGCTAGTGGCTTGCCTAGCAACCACTCTCCCGCTAAAACCATGTGTTATTCATTTGTTTGAAAGCTTTATGCTCAGTGTGTTTATAATGATAATCATTTGATAATGTTTTTAGAAAGTATTATGTTTTCTTGCTGGGCTTTGGCTCATGGGTGCTATGTGGTGCAGGTAAAGGGAAGGAAAAGCTCACCTAGCCTTGAGTGGAGAGCTGAAGTGGTGATGTGTACATATGCGGCCGCTTGACCACCACGGCCAAGATGTTCTCAGAGGAACTAGGGGGTTTACCCTACTTTTGCCGCTTAGGTCGGCGAGTTTGTAAATTTTGAACACTAGTGACCATTTTGTACTGAGAACCACTTGTAAATGTTTTGTTTAGCTCTGCAGAGCAGTTTGTAATAAAATCTCCATTTCCTTTTTATTGGTTTAATACCTTAACCTGTTAATTACACTTAGAGCACGTTTTTGACCAAAGGACTCAGGCAATGAGTCAAATTTCCGGTCCATCGTTCACCGTAACTGTTCTGGGGTAGCCAGGGCGTTACAACTTGGTATCAGAACCATGCCAAGGTTAAGGTTCCTGTAGACTGGCTGGGCATGTACACACATCACTGAAGTCAAGCTCGACTCTTGGTTTGGTAACTCTTTATGTAGTTATGTGCATAACTGCCTAAATGTGCTGCAAATGCTTTACCTGTATGCATGAGATATTATAAACTGTTATGTGATACATGCTGAGTGCTGAGTGCCATAAACATGTAGTCGCTTGTGCATATTGAATGACTGTGTAAAATGATAATTGTCTGCTTGTTCTTGGACCGTGAGGCGGCAAGAGGTTTAGTTATTACTACCTGACTGGCCGTATTGGTTATTATTGTTTCAGTAAGGTATCAGTGACAGAATGAACCCAGAACAGACAGACACTACAGCTGGCCAGAGTGGTCAGGGTCAGAATAATGACAAATGCCAGGGTCAAGAGAATGACCATTCCCAGATTCTACAGCCAGCACCTGCAAACTGGCAGCAGGTGTTTAGTGATTTGCAGGCTATAGTGTAGAAACAGGGAGAGGAGCTTCGTCTCCTGAGGCAGCAACAAGTGCCTGCAGTGGTTAATGTACCAGAGGCACCTTCTGTGTCAGTGCCAGTTATTGGGCAGCAGCCTGGGGTTGAAAAAAGATTTGAACCTCTTTATGAGCGGTTCAGGAAACAGCAACCTCCAGTTTTTGAAGGCAGCGCTGATCCTATTAAAGCTGAACAATGGATGAGCAGGCTTAACACTATTCTTGACTTTATGAAGGTAGTGGGTAGTGAGAGGGTGGCCTGTGCTGCCTATATGTTTCGGGAAGATGCCCGGATTTGGTGGGAAGTGGTTTGCCAGACCAAGGATGTTAATCTCCTGAGTTGGGAGGAGTTTTAGACCTTGTTTAATGAGAAGTACTATAACGATGCTATAAGGGCGGCGAAGGCCGATGAATTTATGAGGCGACTTCAGGGAAGTTTATCAGTTACTGAATATGCCTTAAAGTTTGCCAAAGAGCTGGTGCCCACTGATGGGACCAGGAGAGAGAGATTCCTCCAGGGGCTACAGCCCAGGTTAGCCCGTGACGTTCGCATCACCACTATGGCAGGAGTCACTACTTATGCACAGGTGGTGGAAAAGGCACTCACTGCTGAGAGTGCTGAGATAAGATCTGGCGTGACAATGCAGCCAGAAGGGATTTCAGGAGGCCAGGTCCTCCATTTGTTGGTTCTGGTAGGGGAGTTGGCCCCAGCGATCAGAAGAGGAAGGTTCCTGATACCTTCCCAGTTCCAGGTCCTGACAGGAGACCTCGTGGTGTTACAGTAGGTCGTCCTGGGAGCAGTGAAGCCTGGAAGACTCGTCCTGAATGCCTTAAGTGCAAGAAGCGCCATTTGGGAGAGTGTAGGGCAAAGGCCTGCTATTTGTGTGGAGTAGTGGGACACCTTAAGAAAGATTGCCCTCAGATAGGGAAAGAAGAACCCAGGAAGGTGGACAGCTCGACCTCAGCTCGAGTGTTCACGTTGACTCAAGCAGAAGCTGAGGCTTCCCCCTCAGTTGTTACAGGCCAGCTTCTTAGTGCAGGGACCCCTTATCATGTGTTAATTGATTCTGGTGCTACACATTCCTTTGTTGCTAGTAGCATTATTGATAGGTTGTGTAGACCTTGTGACTTCTATGCTGTGGGGTTTGGTACTTTGTTACCCACTGGGGAGATAGTGGTATCCAGAAGATGGGTCAGATCTTTGCCAGTGACAGTAGAGGGCAGAGAGTTGTCAGTGGACTTGATAGAGTTAGTTATGACTGACTTTGATATGATACTGGGTATGGATTGGTTGGCAAATTATGGGGCAACTATTGACTGTAGAAGGAAGATGGTCACCTTTGAGCCTGAGGGTGAGGATCCTTTTGTGTTTGTTGGTACTGTGCATGGACCCCGTGTTCCTATGATTTCTGTGTTGAGGGCCAGGGATCTTTTGCAGAGAGGATGCATTGGATTCTTAGCCAGTGTGGTTGACACCACTCAGGTCATGCCAGTGAGACCAGAGGATACTAGACTTGTGTGTGAGTTTCTGGATGTGTTTCCAGAAGATTTGCCAGGGTTGCCACCACACAGGGAGATTAAGTTCGTTATAGAATTGGCACCAAGGACGGAGCCAGTGTCTAGAGCACCATATAGAATGGCCCCAGCTGAGTTGAAAGAATTGAAAGTGCAGTTGCAAGAGCTGCTGGATATGGGTTTCTTTAGACCTAGTTTCTCACCCTGGGGTGTGCCAGTTCTGTTTGTAAAGAAGAAAGATGGTTCATTGAGAATGTGTATAGATTACAGGGAATTGAATAAGTTAACAATTAAGAATAAGTATCCTTTGCCAAGGATAGATGACCTGTTCGATCAGTTGCAAGGTATGAAGGTATTCTCTAAGATCGACCTTTGTTCTGGTTACCATCAGTTGAGGGTCAAGGAGGGAGATATACTGAAGACTGCTTTTCGTACCAGGTATGGGCATTATGAGTTTCTAGTTATGTCATTTGGGTTGACTAATGCCCCTGCTGCTTTCATGGATATGATGAACAGAGTGTTCAGGGATTACTTAGACCAGTTTGTGATCGTCTTCATCGATGATATTCTGGTATATTCTCAGACTGAGTTAGAGCATGAGCAGCATCTGAGGTTGGTTCTACAGAGACTGAGAGAACACAGGTTGTTTGCTAAGTTCAAGAAGTGTGAGTTCTGGTTATCTCAAGTATCCTTTCTTGGACACATTGTCAGTAAGGAGGGGATTAAGGTAGATCTAGCAAAGATCTAAGCGGTCAGAGATTGGCCAAGGCCAAAGAATGCTTCTGAGGTTAGAAGTTTCCTTGGATTGGCAGGTTATTACAGGCGGTTCGTGGAAGGGTTCTCGAAGATTGCAAGTGCTTTGACTGAGCTGACACGCAAGAGCCAGAATTTGTGTGGTCAGATAAGTGTGAGAACAGCTTCCAGGAACTAAAGCAGAGGTTGATTACAGCTCCGATTCTGAGTCTTCCGACAGATCGGGAGAAGTTTGTGATTTACTGTGATGCTTCTCATCAGGGTTTGGGCTGTGTTTTGATGCAATCAGAGAGGGTTATTGCCTATGCTTCTCGTCAGCTGAAGGAGTATGAAAAGAGATATCCTACTCATGATCTGGAGTTGGCGGCGGTGGTTTTTGCTTTAAAGATATGGAGGCATTATCTCTATGGAGAGAAATGTGAGATCTATACAGACCACAAGAGCCTGGAGTATTTCTTCACCCAGAAAGACTTGAACATGAGGCAAAGGCGTTGGCTGGAGTTAATGAAAGACTATGATTGTGAGATTTTGTATCATCCAGGGAAAGCCAACGTGGTAGCTGATGCTTTGAGCCGGAAAGGTCCGGGGTAGATTCATGGTATGAGGCTGATAGCCAAAGAGTTAGCAGATGATATGACCAGAGCTGGTATAGAGTTGCTAGTGGGTCAGTTGGCTAACAGTACGCTACAGTCTACATTGTTAGAGAGGATTAAAGAGGGTCAGTTGAGTGATCCTCAGCTGATCAAGAACAGGGAGGATGTTCTGGCTGGAGCATCCAGGGATTATACAGTGTCTGAGGTAGGCTTGTTGAGATACAAGGGGCAGATATGTGTTCCGTTAGACACTGCATTGAGGCGAGAGATTCTGGATGAATCTCATACTACACCTTACTCTTTGCATCCAGGCACCACGAAGATGTTCCAGGATGTGAGATCTTTATATTGGTGGCCGGGGATGAAGAGAGATGTAGTAGAGTATGTGGCTAAGTGCTTGACATGTCAGCAGGTCAAGGCTGAGCATCAGAGGCCGGCAGGGTCACTACAGCCTCTGGATATTCCAGAGTGGAAGTGGGAAGACATCACAATGGATTTTGTGGTGGGCTTACCTAGGACTACTGGTCAGCATGATTCTGTTTGGGTGATAGTGGATCGCTATACCAAGTCAGCTCACTTCTTGCTAGTGAGGACTACATATACAGTTGATCAGTATGCGGATCTCTATGTGAGAGAGATCGTGCGGCTCCATGGTGCACCTAGGTCGATCGTGTCAGATCGGGACCCCACTTTTACTTCCAAGTTCTGGGGGAGTTTGCAGAAAGCCATGGGGACAAAGTTAAAGTTCAGTACGACTTATCATCCTCAGATAGATGGGCAATCTGAGAGGACGATCCAGATTTTGGAGGACATGCTGAGAGCGTGTGTACTGGATTTCGGTGGTTCTTGGAGTAAGTATCTGCCTTTGATAGAATTATCCTACAACAACAGTTACCAGTCTACCATTGGAGTAGCACCTTATGAGATGTTGTATGGTAGGAAGTGCAGATCTCCCATTCATTGGGATGAGACAGGAGAAAGGAGATACTTAGGTCCTGATGCAGTTCAGAGGACCAGTGAGGCTATAGAGAAGATTAGAGCTAGAATGCTTGCTTCTCAGAGTAGACAGAAGAGATATGCAGATCCCAAGCGCAGGAACGTGGAGTTTCAGGTAGGAGACTACGTTTTCCTCAGAGTCTCGCCATGGAAAGGGGTGAGAAGGTTTGGGAAGAAAGGCAAGCTGAGTCCTAGATTTGTAGGTCCATTTGAGATCCTGGAGAGGATTGGTCAAGTGGCTTACAGATTGGCTTTGCCTCCGGTGTTGTCTGCCGTGCATAATGTATTCCATGTATCAGCTCTTCAGAGGTATGTATCTGATGTGGGCCATATTCTGAGTTATGAAGATCTGGAGCTTGAGCCAGATCTCTCCTTTGAGGAGCAGCCAGTTCAGATACTTGATAGAAAGGACAAGGTCCTCAGGAACAAGACAATACCTTTGGTTAAGGTATTATGGAGGAACAGCAAGGTCGAGGAGGCGACCTGGGAGCTGGAGTCAGATATGCGGAGTCAGTATCACGAGTTGTTCAGGTAAATTTCGGGGACAAAATTTCAGTAAGGAGGGGATAGTTGTAATGCCCCGAATTCCCCGATGTGTTTAACGGCATGAATAGTAGGCCGGGAGGGCCGTACTTGCTTAATTATGTTACTAATTGATTAAATGCATGTATATGTTGATTATATTATGATATGATGTGAAATGCATGCATGTGAGTCCATATTTGTTATTACAGGGGTGTGATGGTAATTTGGCCCGTTGAGGGTAAATTGATTAATTGTTCACATGTTGGTGATATAATTTGAGACCACATTAAGATGTGGGTTTGTTCGAGCCATTTGGCATGAGACGATCAAGGAATGTTTAATGTCGGTTTGGTCATAACGGGCTTAAGCTCGGGGCTCGGGGTGAGTCTTGGGGTGTTTTAATGATTAGAGAGTTACCGGGTATTAAAGGGTAACGGGATGTGAAATATTGGAGTTTGAGAATATTGAGATTAGCGGGAAAAGGGAAGCGTTAATTATGATTAACGGTGTAGGTGGAAAATGTCAAAACTACCCTTGAGTTGGTTTTAGAAGCATTTAAAGACCTAGGGGTATAATGGTCATTTGGGATTTGGATATATATGGTTTAGATGGCTGTAGAGAAAACAGAACCAAAACAGAGTGTAAGCTTCTTCCTTACCGTACCGTCACCTACCTTCATCTTCTTGGTGAGATTTGGTGATCTTGTTGAGGATTTGAGCTTAGGAGCTAAGCCTTGGTACTTTGGGAGAGTGTTCCACTGTGGAAGAGCACCATAACCTGAACTTGAGGTAAGATTTTAGCCCTTAGTTTCCATGTTTGCTCTGTTTTCGTTTTAGGATTTCAGCTTTAGAATTTGATGTGGAAAGTGAGGATTAAAGGGAGTTTTCATGTTGTTTTTGATTGGGGTTTGATGTGGGTGAGCTATGGGTGTTATTTTGGGGTTTAATTGTGTGTTTGGAAGAAGTTTAGAGAGGGTTTGAAGGGCTGGTTTGAGAGGAAAGAGCTCAGGGAAGAAAACTGGTTTGTGTGGCCGACTTAGCCATTCTGGGCTGAGCGCCGCGGCACAGCAGGGGTGCGCCGCGGCCCCTGGCGCCTGGCAGGGGAGGCCCCTTCGGTCTGAAGGGTGCGCCGCGACGCAGCAGGGGAGGGCCGCGGCCCTTAAGGTCTATTTTGCCAAAAGGGTGTTTTTAGCATGGGGATTCAAACCTAAGGCCTCGGGATTGAACCTACTACCCGGTTGAGTAGTGTTTGAGGTCCTGGAGGTTAGGTTTTGGTTTCGAAACATTTTATTATTCATTTTATTGATGGAATCCCATAATTTGGTTATGAGCAGGTAGCCGCTAAAGGACCAAAAAGTCGATCGTTCTCAGGGTTGTTCTTTTATTCGTTCTTGCTCGGACCAAAGGTAAGAAAACTGCACCCCAAGTGTGACATGCATGGATATATGTAAGGCATGTTGATTGTGTAATATGGACATGGATTGAACATGGAATGCTTAGCATATGTTGTTCGCTTGTGCATAGCACTGACTTGTCAGTCAGAATTGGCAAAGGTGTTAGTGTCAGCTGTGAAGCTGTGACTTATTAGTCAAGTTCGGCGGTGATACTGGACACTGGTCACTTAGCGCTGACTTATTAGTCAATAATGGACTTAGCGTGGTTCACGCAAGCCAACGGATATTAGATCTAATCGACTATTAGCATTGAATGACTCAAGGAGAATTAATGCCTGACCGACCCTGAGGGTCGATGAACAAACAGAGCTTGGAGGCTGGTGGCTTACCTAGCAGCCACTCTCCCGCTAGAAAAGAGAGCCTGGAGGCTAGTGGCTTACTTAGCAGCCACTCTCCCGCTAGAAAAGAGAGCTTGGAGGCTAGTGGCTTGCCTAGCAACCACTCTCCCGCTAAAACCATGTGTTATTCATTTGTTTGAAAGCTTTATGCTCAGTGTGGTTATAATGATAATCATTTGATAATGTTTATGGAAAGTATTATGTTTTCTTGCTGGGCTTTGGCTCATGGGTGCTATGTGGTGCAGGTAAAGGGAAGGAAAAGCTCACCTAGCCTTGAGTGGAGAGCTGAAGTGGTGATGTGTACATATGCGGCCGCTTGACCACCACGGCCAAGATGTTCTCAGAGGAACTAGGGGGTTTACCCTACTTTTGCCGCTTAGGTCGGCGAGTTTGTAAATTTTGAACACTAGTGACCATTTTGTACTGAGAACCACTTGTAAATGTTTTGTTTAGCTCTGCAGAGCAGTTTGTAATAAAATCTCCATTTCCTTTTTATTGGTTTAATACCTTAACCTGTTAATTACACTTAGAGCACGTTTTTGACCAAAGGACTCAGGCAATGAGTCAAATTTCCGGTCCATCGTTCACCGTAACTGTTCTGGGGTAGCCAGGGCGTTACAACTTGGTATCAGAACCATGCCAAGGTTAAGGTTCCTGTAGACTGGCTGGGCATGTACACACATCACTGAAGTCAAGCTCGACTCTTGGTTTGGTAACTCTTTATGTAGTTATGTGCATAACTGCCTAAATGTGCTGCAAATGCTTTACCTGTATGCATGAGATATTATAAACTGTTATGTGATACATGCTGAGTGCTGAGTGCCATAAACATGTAGTCGCTTGTGCATATTGAATGACTGTGTAAAATGATAATTGTCTGCTTGTTCTTGGACCGTGAGGCGGCAAGAGGTTTAGTTATTACTACCTGACTGGCCGTATTGGTTATTATTGTTTCAGTAAGGTATCAGTGACAGAATGAACCCAGAACAGACAGACACTACAGCTGGCCAGAGTGGTCAGGGTCAGAATAATGACAAATGCCAGGGTCAAGAGAATGACCATTCCCAGATTCTACAGCCAGCACCTGCAAACTGGCAGCAGGTGTTTAGTGATTTGCAGGCTATAGTGTAGAAACAGGGAGAGGAGCTTCGTCTCCTGAGGCAGCAACAAGTGCCTGCAGTGGTTAATGTACCAGAGGCACCTTCTGTGTCAGTGCCAGTTATTGGGCAGCAGCCTGGGGTTGAAAAAAGATTTGAACCTCTTTATGAGCGGTTCAGGAAACAGCAACCTCCAGTTTTTGAAGGCAGCGCTGATCCTATTAAAGCTGAACAATTGATGAGCATGCTTAACACTATTCTTGACTTTATGAAGGTAGTGGGTAGTGAGAGGGTGGCCTGTGCTGCCTATATGTTTCGGGAAGATGCCCGGATTTGGTGGGAAGTGGTTGGCCAGACCAAGGATGTTAATCTCCTGAGTTGGGAGGAGTTTCAGACCTTGTTTAATGAGAAGTACTATAACGATGCTATAAGGGCGGCGAAGGCCGATGAATTTATGAGGCTACTTCAGGGAAGTTTATCAGTTACTGAATATGCCTTAAAGTTTGAGTGGAGAGCTGACGTGGTGATGTGTACTTATGCGGCCGCTTGACCACCACGGCCAAGAAGTTCTCAGAGGAACTAGGGGGTTTACCCTTCTTTTGCTGCTTAGGTCGGCGGGTTTGTAAATTTTGAACACTAGTGACCATTTTGTACTGAGAACCACTTGTAAATGTTTTGTTTAGCTCTGCAGAGCAGTTTGTAATAAAATCTCCATTTCCTTTTTATTGGTTTAATACCTTAACCTGTTAATTACACTTAGAGCACGTTTTTGACCAAAGGACTCAGGCAATGAGTCAAATTTCCGGTCCACCGTAACTGTTCTGGGGTGGCCAGGGCGTTACACTTTTTCCCTTTCTTGGCAAAACCAGAAGCCACAAAACTATCCGGGGTTCTTTTAACTTGATTATCACGAATCTATCTTTACTAACTCCATCAAAGGGAGCACTGCCCTTGCGGCTCTAGCACTCATGCTCTATACATCAACCATCAGTTCCTCGAACAACATGGCCCTCTCCGCCATCCACATGCAGACGATAAAATCTTACCTCAGGGCAGCCCAAATACCTTAGACTATTCCAGATTTCAAATCCTTAAATGGGTCGCCATCAATTCCGGATACATCCGCCAGTAAAAATTCCTGAAATGAATTATCCAATTCACCAAACCCATTGATTTACACTGTTGTTACCCCCAATAGTCCAAAGCAAACTTATAAGCCCACCAGTCTCCACGGTTCAAATCATGTCTTTAAAATCTCTTCTAACCATTCATCATCTAGGTCCTTCCCAACCCATTAAGCCAGTACCTCAGCCCGAGTACCATTTCCAGGCATCTCCCTGCCTCAACATTTAACACAACCCTCTAATCAGGATCTCTCATCCTCTTAACCAAGGGTGGAATTAACTCTTCCCATCCACTGATAAATTCCTTGTCTTCCCATACTTTCCTCAAAACTAGAGGATAACACCCTTTAAGCCTTTCATATAATACCCTTATCTGTCCATACCTCACAGTAAACCAACACTGGTAACCTTACTGTTGAAACATCTAAATCAGCTATTTCCCCAGAGAAATCCGCTGTTCTTCTATCCCATCTCAACTAACAAACTCCACAGCTTACTCACACTCTAGTGACTTTCTGCTGCTGCTTTCAGGGATAACTGGAGATCTCAACTCCAACTTATATCTAGAATCCCCCTTTTTAACCCAATATCAGGTCCACAAACCCTTCTAGGAACAAACAACTCAAGTTCACCTGTCAAAACTGACCCAACTCCTGAACTCTGAGGTTCATACCCTGAACCAACCCACAACTAGATCCAAATATCCACAGGTATAATGCACACACAAGCATATACTAGGTCAAATCCACAATGATATACATTTAGCTACCAAATTTTATCACCACAAAGTATATCCAGGTCTCAACATGCTTCATACAAGTCAATAAACAGATATAACATGTAAATTTAATTCAGAAAATTACCCACATACACTCAATACGCGAACCATTATGCCAATATTCATCCATATGCATAATAGTATTATTCAGCATGCATAAATCTCAACATGCAATAATCAAGGGCCCAGCCCAACAGCATCTCCTACATATGTCAACTCATTACTCATGCTCCATATAGATAAGCAGGCAAACAGGGCATTCAAACATACATTCAGACATGTTAATCAATCATACCAACCAACCCTGAGTCGAGCTTGTCACTGACAGCGAGCGTACATGTTCGGTCAATCTCCAGAACCAATAAACCTTGGCTCGCTCTGATACCAAGTTGTAACGCCCTACTACCTTAGAGCCGTTACCAAGTCAGTTTTAAGACAGAACAGTGTGCAATGAACTCGCTAACCGAGGTTTTTAAAACAAAAGTGTGACTAATAAAAAGTTAAGGCTGTAATCTTTGAAAATGCGTCGTTTCATTAAAACTTCTAGTATTAAACATTCCGGATCCCAAAATAAGGTTCGAAAACTATTTACATCTTGAAATAAGCTTACAGTTGATCAGTTATAAAAATCATAGATTATTACAGCCATTTTCGAATAAACCCCCAACCAAAGCAGTCGGGCAGGCCAAACATGTGCGCGTCGCTTCACGTTCTCCGTACTCATGGTTGGTTGACTCAGTCATTGCCCTTACCTGCAACACAGAGCACCCGTGAGCCGAAGCCCAGCAAGAAAAATCATGCAGAACCTAACATATGCAATTTATACAGTTTATCATATCAGATAATCCACAGATAAACAAGTCAACCATTAGACTAAGCAAACACGGCCATGCCGCCCCAGAAGCCTTACCAAAGCCTGGGGTCTCGGTCCTCACCGTAGGGATATCACATGTATCCCCTAGGTCCTACCCTGACTATAAGCATCCCATGTGCTAAGTGTTACTTCCGGCCCCGCTGCCGTTCTCGGCCTTGCCGCCCTCGGCCATAGCCGTTCATTTCACTATAATCATATATAGCATAAATCAAACAACATTCAAAAAAATATCAATTCATTTAAATCTGCACCCTAACATGTAATGCAATATAGGGCCGTGCCCGGAAATCATCTCATCATGCAATATAGTGCCGTGCCCCGCAATCGCACTATGGGCCCACGCCCTATCCTACGGGTGTTATAGTTTTCTTACCTTTCCATTCAATAGCTTAGATCACCTGACTCCTTGAGCACGATCCCACTCGAGCCTTAGCGCACACCTAGGCACAAACATAGGTCAAAGTCAACACCGAACCCCAAGTCCGAATACCTAGCCTCGGGACCAATCCCGAGCCCTCGGGAAGTCCTAAATCCCCAAAACAAAGTGGCGGAATCGAGCCCTGAACCCTAGGTCAAAATCCCTCATCAAAAACCCAAAAATCCACCTCTGTGAACAGTGCAGCGCTACAGCACCCTAAAGAGGGCGCTGTTGCGCTACAAGCAGAACACTCCCCCCAGAACAGGGGCTAGCGCTACAGCGCCCACTGACTAGCGCTGTAGCGCTAGTTGCAGCCCAGCAGAACCCGAAAATCGCATCTTGCGATTTCCTTTAACCAATTCAACCCCAAACTTGTCCAAACCTTTTCCAAACCCAAAATCAAGCTTATAAACACTTCACACTCATCCCAAGCATCCCAAGAACTCAAAACCCAAGCACATTCAACCTAAATTTCAAAATTCACCATGAACAACCCTAAACCCAGAAATTCAATCAACAACAAAGTTAAAGGCTTTGAATTCTTACCATTGATGCAAATTTCGACCTTGATTCGACCCTAGACCTCCTTAGCTTGTTCATCCTCAAAGCTTGCCCAGTAATTCCCTAAAATTCCCATCAACTCAGCTCAAAACACAGCTCAAACCATCAAAACCCTTAAAACTGAAATCTCTAAAACTTACCTCAAAAGTTGATGCGTTCATGCTAATCCTTGCCAAATCTTCAAGTATAACCTTAAGATTCTTGACGCTCAGCCTATCCTAGCTCTCCACCGAGCTTTGCCCCAAGAAAAACGGAGAGGAATGGTGCAAGAATGCACAAACCGTTCCTTGAGAAAACCCCCCCTGTTTTCTCTCTTTTCTTTCTTTCCTTCAGCATTCTCACTCTCTAACAATCCCACTCACTAGATAAAGCCTTATAAAATCTATCTTTAAAAGCCAAATGACCAAAATGCCCACCCTATTAATTCTAAATCCTTTTGTCCAAATAGGGCCATTTTAGTCATTTTACTCAATTCCCGCTAATCCTCAAGTGTCTCTAATATTTTCCCGTTGCTTTCCAACACCTGATAAACCACCAAATAAGTATCCCCCATCATCAAAATAAATCTCAATCTATTCTCCGAATTCCTGTTCATACCCCTAGGCTCGCCCCGAGCCGGGTATAAATTCCCATCATGACTTTTCCGCTAGCCTGCTCACTGGGATCACCTCGAGTCACAAATCACAGATACACCCACATACCACTGTGGTCTCCACAATCATCACATATCAATGCAGTTATGCCCAACATGGCCAAAATTACAATTATGCCCTTCTAACACGAACCGGGCCTACATGGATACTAATATACATAGTCATGCATCTCAGATAAACAAATAGTCATATAACATGCTTTAAATCATAACCATGCATTTAATTCATAAAAATTACACATAAATCCCAACATGCCCTCCTGGCACGCTAATCAAGGCCCTTAAGCCTTATTAGCTAATTTGGGTCGTTACAGCCGAGGAGTGGATCAGGACAAAGATTGCCTAATTGTCTCTTTTGCCTTAATATGGCTTTTAATGTATTTAATTCCTGAATCTTTTGTAAATGGGGTTTTAATCTTAATATTTTTGGGATCCCGTGTTAACCGGAAATGTTTCTTTATAAGAAATGTGACTTTCAAGACCAAAATATTTTAACCCTAGTTCCTTTATAGTTTCAATAACACGATTTTAACTAAATGACTAGATTAGAAAGTCTAGCACTTTTATAAACACACAGTGTAACAGTCTTGGCTATCCAGGGCGTTACATTGGGCATTAGGCTCACTCCTTTATTTTTAGCTTGATGCAAGAGAATGAATATGGAAGGCGGAAGGATTCTTGGCATCTTGGCTTGTGTGTTGAAGATAAATGGAATGGATGGGATGCGTGTCGATCAAGGATGATGTTTATTTTAGTCTTTTAAAATTATGTTTTGATGTAATTCCGTAACTAGTTTTTTTAAAGTTATGTTTTATTTTAAAACAATGGGAACCCATAGCGCATATTTATGTATTTCGAATATTTACTTTGGAGTTTTTGATAAAGTTACAAATATTTCTTATGTATGTTCTCTTCAAAGTAGTAGCTATGTCTAGTAGTTTTAATGGTCCAAGGTCTTAGAAATAGTTGGTTCATTCCAGTTGGTATCAGAGCAATGGTCCATATCCATGAAGTTCTCCTTGATACACACGCTTAAGCTCCGAATCTAACCGCCAATGTAAGTGTTTATGTTATAGTTATTATGTTTTAGTTATAGTTATTGTGGTTATGTGTTATAACTTATTTCTTGGTTTATTATCTTTGCATTTATGATTGTACTTAGTGAAAACCATTTTCCAAATGAATATTAGTGTTATTTTTGAATGACATGTGTGAGTTTGATTTTTTCTACAATCATAAGAAATAATAACTATAATAAATAATGACCATGTTCGATGAGGGTGGATACAAATAAATAGACCGGGTTCTATATTGAGAGTTAGGGGGCCATAGTAGTGGAACGATTAAATTGATCCCAACCCTCCCTCAATATGGTTAACTTTGGAACAATGACGAGTTTCGAGCCTAAGAATTAAGTCATATAGGATGATTGGAAACAGACTTAGTAAATTATAAAGATGGCTTATTTTTCTAAGTTTAGAAACACACCCTAATTATAAAGAAGGCTTATATAATTATTTTCATAAGAAGTCATAATTAATAGGTCCGAGTTATGTTTGCTTAGATTAAGTGTTGCCTTATAGCCTATTAGGGTAAGTTCTAACATGTTCTCGACTGTTAGAACTTTTGCTAAAGAAGTCACTCAGAAGGTCTGCACGCACGAATGTCAATGCCTCCAACGTCGCTCCTGAGACTAATGAAGCCCCTCCAGTTCACAGAAGAGAAGTGCGTGCTACCACTACTGCTGCTAATCAAAGTGCGCCACTACCGCCGCCGGTTGACATCACCGCAGAAATTGTGTGGCTACGACAACAAGTGGAAGAGCTTATACAACAACAATGACAATAGACTTAGTCGTAGCCTCAGCCAAGCAACAATAATAGGCAGAAGAGAAGGCATCCTAATGATAAGCAGGACAATGGTTACAAAAGAATGCGAGCAAGTGATAGGCCGGGTTATGTAGAATAACTGCAATGCTCTAAGTGCAAAAAGAAACATCATGGTGAATGTCGTGCAAATACCAAGGAATGCTACATTTGTGACCAGGAAAGTCATCGGAAGAAGGATTGTCCATAGCTCATGTCAGAGGAGAAAAGGGACAACAAGATGGTTCCTGCCAAAGTCTTTGCCTTAACCCAGGGAGAAGCTCCTGCTACTAATAAAGTGGTTATAGGTCAGATTCCTATCCTTCATTGATTCGGGAACAACATACTCGTATATCTCCTTAGGAGTGATAGAGAAATTAGACAAACCTTGTAGAACTAGGTTTGTGACATAGTTGCCTTCGGGTGAAGCAGTCCTATCATCACGAATAGTATGGGGCATATCGATCAAAATTGGAGACATGATAGAGTTAGAGATCAAATAATTCGTCGTAATACTGGGCATGGATTGGCTAGCAAGGCATGGCACAACCATCGACTGCAGACGTAAGCAAGTGATGTTCGAGACTCCTGATAGTCAGAAACTATGCTATATGGGAAAGATTTTAGGACTACGTACGCCGCTTATTTCATCTCTCAAACCTCAGAGGATGATAGAAAAAGGATTTCACACATTCTTAGCCAACGTCACGGATGTGGTAAAGGAAACACCACTAAAGGTTGGAGACGTCCGCATTATAAAGGAATTCTCAGAGGTATTTCCTGACGACTACCAGGATTGCCGTCGACACAGGAGATAGACTTCACAATCGAACTAGTACTGGGCACCGAGCCTATTTAAAAGGCACCATACCGGATGGCACCGAATGAACTCAAGGAGTTAAAGACGCAGCTACAAGAACTCTTATACTTGGGTTTCATTAAACCAAGCCATTCGCCATGGGGAGCACCGGTTCTATTTGTGAGGAAGAAGGACGGAAGCATGCGGATGTGCATAGATTGTGACGAGCTGTATAAGGTGACAATTATAAAAAAGTACCCGCTACCCTGAATTGACGACTTGTTTGATCAACTTCAAGAGGCAACTATATTTTCAAAGATTGATCTACGGTCCGGGTATCACTAGCTCAAGGTACGGGAAGAGGATATGCCCAAGACGGCTTTAGAAATCGTTATGGACATTCCGAGTTTCTAGTTATGTCTTTTGGTCTTACCAACGCTCCAACCACATTTATGGATTAATGAATACGGTCTTTTGGACAAATTCATCATAGTATTCGTCGACGATATCTTGGTGTACTCAAAAGACAAAGACGAGCACGAGGAACATCTAAGGTTTATCTTATTATGACTAAAGGAGCATCAGCTTTACGTCAACCTCAAGAAGTGCGAATTTTGGCTTTCACAAGTAGCATTTCTCGGGCACATAGTATCTAAGGAAGGAGTTGATGTAGACCCAACTAAAGTAGAGGCTGTGAAGGATTGGCCAAGACCAAAGAATGCGTCCGAGGTAAGAAGTTTTCTGGGACTAGCAGGTTATTATTGGAGGTTCATAGAGGGAATTTCTAAGATAGCCACTTCGCTTACCAGCCTAACCCGGAAAGAACAGAGGTTCAACTGGACTGATAAGTGTGAAGAGAGCTTCCAGTTGCTTAAAGATAAGTTGTGCTCAGCACCAGTACTTTGTGTACCGACACCCAACGATAAGTTTGTAGTTTATTGTGATCCGTCGAAGCAAGGGTTGGGTTGTGTGCTGATGTAGAATGACAAGGTGATAGCCTACGCCTCAAGGCAGTAGACGGAGTACGGGCAACACTACCCAACACATGATATGGAGTTGGCACTGGTGGTCCTTGCGTTGAAAATCTGGCGCCATTATCTTTGTGGAGAACGGTGTGAGATTTATACGGACCACAAAAGCTTAAAGTATTTCATCACGCAAAAAGTGCTCAACATGAGACAGTGCAGGTGGTTAGAATTAGTAAGCGATTATGACTGTGAAATCCTATACCACCAGGGAAAGGCAAACGTAGTTGCTGATGCGCTAAGTAGGAAGAGCTATGGATGTCTAGCTAAATTAGCTGGGTTTGAAAAGCCGCTACAGCAGGAGCTGATTAGTGTCGAAATAAAAGTAGTCATCGGTAAACTGGATAACTTGTCTATCCAATCAAGTCTGTTAGAAGAAATTCGGATTGGGCAAGGGCATGATGACACATTAGTAGCACATATGGATGCAGTTAAAGAAGGCAAGGCCAGAAATTTCTCAATATCAGGACATGGGTTATTAAGATATAAGGATCGGGTATGGTTCATTGATTTGTATCCACCCTAACCGAACTTAGTCATTATTCATTTTATTTAGTATTTATTATGATTGCGAATAAAATCAAACTCATACATGATAATAAAATAACATGTTATTCATTTGGAAAAACAGTTTTCACTTATTACAATCATAAAATAAAGAAAGAAATAAAACAAACAATGAAAACTACTATTCTAAAAATCGGGATCCTCTACATCCAATCCTTCGTCTAGCATATCGTCATCTATCTCCTCATAATCATCATTGTCTTGAGCCTCAAAATTTCCTCGGGGAAGATTCAAGAAGATCCTATGTTGTTGTTCATCAGTGAATTGAAACTCTAAATCATAGGTGAACTTAAGTATGAGAGAATAATATCTTAGGGCTACTTGTAAGTCATCATCATTATTTATAGTCTCCCATATTTCTTCTAAAGTTAAAATTACTGAAGGAAAATATTTTAAAAGCCTAATTACTAGGGCATATTGTTCTGCAGCTCTCATCATGATTTGCTTAGACTCTTGAAGGTGACCTATCTCTTTGTGGAACAAGATCAATCTCCGAGTGATTCTCTCTAGTGTTCCTACGGTGTTCCTTGACTCCCTTATTCTTTTTAAAGCCTTAATGGCTAGGATATCCTCATAGGTTAAAGCTCCGTTCATACTTAACTGAAAACATAAACACTAAAGGTGTTAGCTATACACATAAGCAACATAACTAGTAACTTACATACTTACTTGGCGGTCAAATTCAGAGCTTTGAGCGTGTGTATCGAGGAGAACTTCATGCGAAGGAACCGTTTTCTCTGATACCAACTATAATAACCCACTACTCTAGACTTTTGGACCATTAATGAAACTATACATACAAACCTTAATAAGACTTACATTTGCGAAAATACCATAAATTTATTAGAAACTTGTAGAAACAAAAGTTACTTTCATAAAATAAGTAGGATATGGGTACCCATTGTCTTTAAAACAAAACATAACTTAAAGTAAAAAGGAGTTACATAGAAAGTGTGGAAAAATACATGTAAAACCATAAAAAGGTAAAACAAGACTACATCCTCGAAAGATCGAACTCTCGACTCCTTGAATCCATTCACCATCGATACACAATCTCCAAGCATCCACGAACCTTACTGCCACTAATAGCTATTTTCCTGCACATAAAACAAAAAGGAATGAGCCTAATGCCCAGCAAGGAAAATCTAGCACATACATCATGTACATAAATTTCATAATAATCATAAAGACATAACATAACACTTAATACATACACATACTATAATGGCCATTATTACTTGGGGTCCCATAGACTAAACAAGTCATATGCCCATGAGATTAGTGGGGTCCTACTAGGTAAGTAGGTCATATGCCCATAATCTATTTGGGGTCTTGTTAGTCAAATGGGTCATATGCCCAAGCCTACAAACATACATATCATAACACTTATCATAACATATTTCATAACATAAAACATAAGATAACATAAACATGTAACATATAGATTCTATCCTATTTTCCTTACCAAAGTTACCAGGATATGTGGACAGTGTTGGGACTTTGGAACACTCCTAATAATCATTATGAAAAAGAGTGAGTCTAATGAAGAAAAAGAGATGAAAAGGAATGGGAAGACTAAACCATTGAAAAACATACTTACCAAAACTTATGTGCTCAAGAACTTAGATTTCCTAACCAAAATAATGATTAAGGTTAGAGGCTGAGTATAAGATTATAAGAACTTAAAAGAACAAATACAGAATTGAACTAGAGTTTTGGGTTACCTTGAAGAATTGTAAGACCAATCTACACCTCAAACCGAAATACTCTAAAACCTTACTTCCCAAAGTGTTTGATAAGCTTATGATGATCAAGCTTATGATTCCCAAACCCAGGTGTTTACACTCTCACACTCACTTAGCACTTGCAGCCTCTGAACTTAGAGCAAAAGATGAATAATGGCTGGGTACTAGGTCCTATTTATAGAGTTTAGGAATGAAAGGATCTTGATTTTACTTGAATAAAAATAATAGCTTTTTAGGTGAAAATAATTTGAATAATCATTCAGCAGAGGCTGAAGACTCGTTCAAAAAGATGCTGGACTTATCAAGAGGTTGAATGGCTGAATGGAAAATGAATTCAAAACATTTCAAAATACACTGAAGGAGGCGATATATCGCCCCCTGTAGGCGATATATCGCCTGGGTCAGTATGCCCGAGGCTGTCATGCATCGTCTCGTGTTTTCCGTATCTACGTGCTGCGATATATCAGCACACGCTGATTAATTAAACACGAAATTACACATTTTTAGCTAAGTTTGAATGGAGTAAACAGCCTTGACGAAGCCCGCAACGTATTCAAAGCTGCTGACTGACCTTATAGCATTCAAACTTTACTCCTTATTAAATTAAATCCTCAAAATACTTAATCCTTAATCACCCATACATAACATGTGCTTAAAATCCAATTGGTCCTCATCTAAACCTTATAGTATAATAACTATTATCCTTAATATCAGTCATATAATGAAACCTTAGGTTAAACTTAATATTCTTAAACTATAGGTTAAACTTAGAAAATCTACAAGTACTACTATGAGTGTCCAAATAATTCCCGGTCTGAACCAAAAATCCACAGTTACAAAGATAATACAATAAATACTATAATACTATTAAATAATTAGCTAAGTAAAGTTCTTGGACTCTACAATGGTATTAATAGTCTTGTTTGTGGAAAAGGGGGTGATTTCATAATAATAAATTAATTATGATATTATTAAAAAGTTTTATGGATCGAGCCTACATAAAGCCCAAAAGCCCAATAATATTTTGGGCTTAGTGAATTTGAAATCAGCCTACAGAATTAGAGTTTGTTATTTTATGGTTAGTTAAGATATTTGTGGATTAGGTTGTCATTTAGATAATTAAATAGATTTTCCATAACTTTAGGTACTGTAAATTACGACCTATTTTTGACCCAGTTATATTATGAATTTCGAAAAAGAGTATTTCTAGAAAGTTGTAGATAATTGAATTAACTTTTGAACGGTATAAAGATGGTCTAAATTGGAATCATACAGCTCCAGTTATGGTGATATTCCTACAGGTGAGTTTAGAGTTACAAGATTTAAGAAGTTAGAAGTTAGGATTCTATTTTATTTAAATTTAAATTTGGATTATAATTAGAATGTGTTGACGGTGAGAACTCGTCAACTAAGTTAAGTTGGAAAAAATTATCAAGTAAGGATAGTCAATAAAAAAGCTGTAGAAATGTAAGTGATAACTCAAGAACAATGACAGAATAACAATGGAGAAATCAATCCTTCATTCACTCTCAAGCCTTTGCTACAGTAAATTCCCCCCCCCCCCCCCCTTTCAGGTGGGGTTAGAGTTCATTTTATATTGGGCTATAATGGCCCTGGGTACATGGTTGTCCATGGGACCAAATGGTACATAAGTACTCTGTTAGGAAAGTGGCTTCAGAGGTGGTGGTCGTACATCCAGTACAGGGGCAGGCGTCAGGAGGATGCCTCCACTACTTGTTCGTATCCATGTCTGATGGGTGGTGACAGGCATAGTGGCGCAGGTGGTAGTGGTGTTGGCTCTGACTCCTGGCCGTAGACGTACGAGCCACAACTCTTATTCCAGCACTCCCACTCCCTCACTGGTACGGGTGTCCGTACTCGACATACGGGGTCTTAGCGGCTGTACTCTGTATGAGATCGTACAAGTACGTCCCATTCATCTCATAACCGCAGCCCTTAGCATTGGGGTCCCAAGGTATAGGGAACGGAACACTTGACGTGCGTTCGTGATAGGCATGGGGCCTTAACGGACGGGTGCGAGATAAGATGACTTCTTCGCGAGCCCCATGGTGGCGAGGCTCCTTTGACGCGTCCCCCCATTCGCGAGGCCGCCTGGTGTGCGGGCGCGGCTGCGCGAGGCCGATGGCCTGCTGGGGCGTGCGAGGCCACCTGATGTGCGGGCGCGGCTACGCGAGGCCACCTGGTGTGCGGGCGTGGCCGTGCGAGGCCACCTGGTGTGCGGGCATGGCCGAGCGAGGCCACCTGGTGTGCGAGCGTGGCCGCGCGAGGCCGCGTGGTGTGCGGGCGTGGCCGAGCGAGGCCACCTGGTGTGCGGGCGTGGCCGTGCGAGGCTGAGGGCCTGCAGGCGCGCGAGGCCGCCTGGTGTGTGGGCGTGGCCGAGCGAGGCCACCTGGTGTGCGGGCGTGGCCGAGCGAGGCCATGGCATCTTGGCATCTATGTCGTGTAAATGGGGGCTTCATGGCATTGATCTCATATTTTCTCTTGGTGAGATTTTGAGCATCAACACTTCCCCCCCAGTCTAGGAGAGTACCTTTAGGTGCTCTTGTAGACTATTCACCTTGGTTCTTATAAATAGGCCTTCATGCATGGCTTAATATATCCACCTTACTTCCTTGGCTTAGTGGTTTGGAGAACCCTTCCTTTTTCAAGAGGTAAGGGGTTCAATCCCCCACAACCCCATTTTTGCCATAGTTTCATTTGTTTTATTTTTTCACTTCACTTCATTTCATTTTTTTTTTACATATGAGCTAATTTTTTGGTGTGTCTATTTAGTGACTAACACATCCGTTTTGCCTATTTTTGCAGACGTGCATTTTCTACCATTTTGGTGCTTTTGGCCCTCGTCCTCCTTTTTTTGGTCTCGACAGCCTCCAATTTCTACATCTTGAGGTATGTTCTCTTTTTCCCTGGTTTTTGTTAGGTTCACATAAGCGTTACTCGGGATGGGGTACCTTGGCCTGAGCTTGTAGTGAGTTTGACCATATGCATGCCCCTCCTCTTTTTTTTTTTATACCCTGTAGTGGGTCATTTAGGGCGTTTGCATCTAGAGATATTAAGCCTATTCCTTTGTATTTTGCAGCCTTTCCCTCATTTATACGTGAACCCCTTTTTGTTGTTGGGACGATGTCTCATGGCCAGTGACGGCCCGTCCGACATACCCTTAGGGCCTGAGTTTATTGACCTGTCCTCAGACTCAGAGTCCCCTGAGGGCAACCCTCACCAGGACTATGACTCCTTAAGGCAGGCCCGCATCCGCCACCTTGAGTACATGGATGACCTTAGGCGTAAAATTTGGGTGGTGGAGAGCGAAATTGACTCGGTGTCGAGAGGAGACGGAGGACCCTCCCCCCCAGACCTTAGTGACCATGTAGCGAGCCTTAGGATGACCCTTTTTGAATTGCAGTGGGAGTTAGAGTTTATGGAGGGACACCTTCCGCCTGAGCCTTCCAGCCCATCCTCGCTTGATGACTGTCAGGGGGCTGCTTCTACTTCTCCTCAGCCCCTAGTCTCAATTTGTCCTAGCTTAGCACTTCTGCAGTCGCTCCCTCGATGGAAGACTCTTGCTAGGAAGAAAAAATGGAGGGTCAAGTGTTCTGTCTCTTCCTCACATTTTTCTTTTGATTTTGGAGATATGCCGAAGGCACGCTGACAGGTATCTACCCAAGAGCAGGATGACGCCCCTTTACTAGCGTCTGAGCTGGTGTCGCGCGTGTCCGAAAACAAACTGATGGACATCGTGAATGACTATCGCGTCCCTCCAGATTATGCTCTATACGCCCCTTAGGAGGCATACCGGGCCGACCGCCCTAGGCTCGGCTTCGTGGCCCTCAGCGAGCAAATTCTAAAAGCGGGTGGTACCATTTTGCTGCACCCGTTCTTTGTTGCAGTCCTCAACTACTTCGATCTTGCCCCGCTTCAGCTGGCACCCAATGGCTAGCTGACTTTGAGCTGCCTTTTCATTGCATATATGAAACTGTTGAAACGCGCCCCTACGGCCATCGAGGTACATTTTCTCTACAACCTCATGCCCCTCCACAATTCAAAAGGCTTTTACTACTTACAAAAAGCCAACAATGGGGCCTCTTTGATAGAGGGTTCGGTGTCTAACCCGGAGGCTTGGAAGCGGGAATTTTTCTTCATGGAAGGTCCCCTCTCTGTCCGTGAGGATTTCCGGACCACTCCCAGTAAGTACTCTGAGCATCACTTTCTCTTTTTTTTTTTTGTATGTTGTTTTTTTATTTTTTTTTATTTTTTGCAACTTATGGTTTCGTGCCTTACGCTCACACCAACTATGGCTCGTATTGTGCAGAGCGATTCGCCGAACCCTCCGTCGTCGGGTTGGAAGCGAGAGACATGAGACGGTCCCTCAACGCTGAACCTACCAGGAAAGAGGCGGCGCGCCTTTTCACCATAAAGAATCTACTGCCACAAGCTATCTCTCGTCTCTGACCCCAAGTTGCTGTGGACCATCTCTGGGTCCACAAAGATGAAGGAGACCTTGGCTGAGCCTTGCCCGGATGACGATGAGGATGAGGAGGGGCCGGATGAAGCCCCCCTTGATCGCGGGGGATTCCACCAGCAGCCTCCATCTCTTGGGGGGTGCCCTCCATGTGCTCCCTATGATCTGGACATAGCCCCTCCCTCACAAGACCAGCAGGACATTCCGGGGTGTAGTGTTTACCCTGACCCTGAGGGCCACGATGCCTTCACTCAAGCTCCTCTCGACCTTGGATCGCCGGGGGCTGATTACGTCGGCCTTCCGGACCCCCCTTTTGATCAATCAGAGCCTCGGCTTTCCATTTTCACCGTGCCCCCTCCCGCATCGGCAAGTGGGTCGCCTGTCCCCATCCAGCCAGGTGCCCCTGTTACGGATGGGGAGCCCTGGGTGACTCGGATGGCAATGTCGTTCGGACAGCGATACATCCAGCTTGCCTCGAGCCTCCCTGTATCCGACTGGAATGGCCTTGGGAACGTGACCCAGGCGGACCTTGGGGAGAACCTAAGGCGCTCCATGGCTTGGGTGAGTCCCTGCTCCTCGCGTCGGCCCTATTATGTATAGGTGTTTATGCATATATTCTTTTTTTTTTCTTTGTCATTCATTGCTGCTGTTGCTAACTTTTTTTTTGTGCAGGCCTATACGTTGGCTATGCGGTTTGCCGACTCGTCTAACAACCTCTCCGCGTCTGCTGCTGAGAGGAACTGCCTTACAACCCGAGTGCAGGAGCTTGAGGAAGAGCTTAATGAAACCAATGCTAAGTTGTCAAAGGTCCGGACCAAATTTTCCAACTTGTCATCGAAGAGGAAGGAAGTAAAGGCCAAGACCAAGAGGCTAGAGGACAAGGTTACTCACTTGGATTGTGAACTCCAGGAAGCCAAGGCCACCGCGGCCGCCTCGCAGCAGAGAGTTACCCAGTTGGAGGCCGAAGTCGAGGCCCTCATGGCCGAACTTCAGTCGGCGCAGGAAAGGAGTGCTTCCTTGGAGGCGGAGAGGGCTACCATCGAGCGCAGGTCCGTAGACCGTGCCCTCTACAACGTGTGGAGGCAGGACCCTAACTTCGACTTCTCTTCTTTTGATGAACATGTCGTTGCTCGAGTGGCCCTGTGGAGCGCCCATGGTAGGAGGCCCTGAAGCAGTCATGTCCTAACTTTTGTTAGCTAGCCTACCATGGGTGTATGCTCTTTCTTTTTTTTTGTACTTCGGGCCTTTGTAATATGACTGTCATTACTATTTTCCTTTGGTAACTCTTGTACTATTTTCAAGACCTTCTTTTTCATTGTATATATACATGTGTTGTTATTTATATTTTATTCTACTGCATTTGAGGTCCTTTTGAGCCTGTATGATGGGGTTTGGTTGGTCCCCCCCTCTTATTTACCAGGCTGGAGGTCCTTTGGAGCCCCTGTGAAAGGGTTCACTGGGACCTCTTTTGGTGCCTCTTGGTTACTCTTATTAGGATATTTTGACCCCTTGGGTCCTAGCTATCCTTTTATATATTCTTGCGCGCGCTTATTATTTCTTTGCGAGAAGCGTCCTTCTCGTCATTTATTCATAGTACTATTTTTGCAAGGGTCTTGTACGCCCTGATTTTCCCACGGGCTGATGAGCGAGCTGAGCTGCTGCCTTATCATGATTATCTCGTGGACCTCCCCAAGACCGGAGCTTCTGTCATAAGGTCATACCTCCTTAGCTCGAGGAAATCCAAGGGTTTTCCAAGATTGCCCAAGACTTGAGCAAGGACTCTTAGAGGCCGAAGGTCGAGTCAAGTACCCAGCTCGTGGCACGAGCTGGATATGGACGCTATGACCCTTTGTAAAGTCAACACACGCAAGATAAACGTGCATATATCCGACATCACGTGTCTGATATGCCCCTGACTTCTCGGACACGCAGTAGGAACGTGCGTATTCAGACACCCACGACTGGGTTGGGCCGTGCGGCCCATTACCTCCTTACCTATCGATTTGACCACACTTATGTGTCAGGTTTAGGAATTGATCATGAATTTCACAGAGTTGATGTGATAGGTAAGAAGGTCACGGGATGACCTTCTTACCAACTCCCAGGTACCTTCTCCTATAAATATGGAGACCCTGGGAGATAATAGAGGTTGGATTCTCTATTGTAGGAAAGGCCCTGTAATCAATTATCCAGTATAGAGCAATAATACTGACTAGTGGAGTAGAAGGATTTTAACCTTTAAACCACTTAAAAAACGTGTCTTGTGTCACCTCTTTCTTTTTCTAAGATCTCATATCTGTTTCGGTTCACATTGAGCACTAATCCCTTTCTCTTCTTCTCTTAATTACCTGTTGGCGAGGAACCGCGTCAACAGTTTGGTGCTTTCATTGAGAGCAAGTTCGATTAGTGTTGTTGCATACATCCAACTATGGTGACAACTCGATCCAGGCACGGTAACGAGACAGAACAACATGATGGGCAGGAGGCTCATCATACTGCCATCCCTGGTGAACAAGTTCCAGAAGTCCAGCAGCGGCCAAGAAAGCAGTCGGCGGGCCAAGATGATACTGGTAGTTCAGCGCCTCGACCGCCTAATCCGAACCCATGTTATTATACTGCAGTGGAGATGGAGAATGCTCAACTAAGGAGCCAGTTAGCAACAGCTAGCCAACAGATCAAGGATATGCTGGCCCAACTACCCCCTCTCACAACCGACGTTAACATCGGAGAGAGGCAAGGCGAGGCTCCTAAGTCTCGCCGGGGTAACTGGCCCAGGCATAGCTGTTCGGATAGACTTCTAGCATCCAACTCCACCCATTCATCACACCGTCGAGAGGCAAACTTTGAGGAAATGCCTAGGGCCGGACAACAGCAATTCAACCGTTCGGTCAGGACGTCGACTCCTAGCTCCCAACCATCCTCGAGAATGCCCAGAGGAGCTCAAGGAAATTCCCGAAGGAGATCCGGGGAGGGCTCACGACATCAGCCCGTCCCCAACGACCATCCTGCACCTCGTCCAGACTGCCAGGCGCGAGATCAGCAGGTTGGTAGGGCCGAAAGGCCCCCACCAAACTTGATCCGTCCTGACGAAACTAGGATCGCCTCTCCAGTCAAGCATCCTCCTTCTCCATTCAGATATCTGTCTCCTCCTCGGCCCGTCCGAGACATCCCAGCCTATGGGAGTAGTAGGAGAAACCCGCCATCAGCTGGACCTTCCCGGCGTAGCAGGGTGCCAAGGGAAATATCGAATCCTCACCACCAAATGCGGACTCCATGCATATCCAGCAGAAGCCACTGGACCGGCAGTCGCCGGAGTGATCTCTCTGGGGGAGACCTGCGTCAGCGTTTAAGTTCGTCACAAAGTCATCAAACCACCTAGGGAGGCGACCTGCGAGATCGCCTCAACTCTCATAGAGGGGACCGAACAGGAGGAGATGGCCAGGCTCGCTCAGGGGGGGGCTCTGTCCGAAGTACGTAACAGAGGGAATGCCCCAAATAACCTATCTCAAGATAGGAGGGGAAATAACCCACCAAATATGTACAATGGATCCGGAGCTATTGAACAGCCCCGGAATAACCAAGGACATCAGGACCAAACCCTCGAGCGCCTGACTCAAATGGAGGAGCTGATGAGGAAGCTCCTGACGGAGAAAGAAAAAGATGAGTACGATTCAGGGGACGAGATGGAACTCTTCGCCCCCAGTATAGCAGCAACGACGTACCCATCTGATTTCTGTATGCCTCACTTGTCAAAGTTCAATGGGGACGGAGACCCATCGGACCATTTAGGGATGTTCAACACCTTGATGATGGCCCATAACATTGGCCTCGAGCTGGGATGCTTAATCTTCCCTTCCACGCTGACTGGACCTGCCAAGCAGTGGTTCAAGCAAAGTAAAAGACAGTCAATCAGTTCCTGGAAGACCTTCTCAGCTGATTTCAAAAGGGCATTCCGAGCCTCCCAGGCCGCCCGTGTTTAGGCTGACTCCCTGGCTAATTTGAGACAGCAGCCCGGTGAAACTCTGAAGGCCTACCTGAGCAGATTCGTGAACGTTGCTGCTTGAGCCAGAGACGCGGATGATAGCTCCAAGCTCATGTCCATGAGAACTGGAATCCTCGTCGGAGGAGACCTCTGGAAGGATATACAAAGGAAGGGAGTCAGCTCGGTTAACGAATTCCTTAACAGGGCCCAAGAATTGATAAACTTGGAGGAAGCCGAAGCTTCAGCTGCGGGAACCAGCCAGGTCCTCGAGCAGCCCGCTGGAGTGGGGACGGAGGTCGTGGCAGCGACCCAAAACGTCACACAGAATAACCAGCCCGGTGGAGGCAAAAGAAAGGGAAATGGCGAAAACAGTCCGCATGGCCAAAAGAAGAATAAGTCCATAGACAAGTTTAAGCCCATTTTCGCGACTTATACCAAGCTAACCCAGTCTAGGGAGAATATCTTCCTAGCCAACTCTACTCGAGTCCCGTGGAAGAGGCCGGAGCCATTGAAGCACCACAAGGGGAAGAGAGACACTTCCAAGTTTTGTCGTTTTCATAACGACGTCGGCCACAATACTGACGATTGCAGACATCTAAAAGACGAGATCGAGACTCTCATCCGAGCCGGCCACTTGGCTCAATACGCATGGAACAGGGTTCCAGCGAGTCGACCTGTTCCAGAAGTCCCGGCCAGTCAGCCCGGGTCTCGGGTAAATCAGAATGTCCCTCCTCCCGTAGTCGGAGGAGAGATATCCACCATCTCTGGAGGTCGGCACATGGCCGGCACGAGCAGAGGCGCCCAGAAGAGATAGGTGAAGGAACTAAAGGCTCATAACGGAGTGGAGTTTGTTCCGGAACAGCGTCAGTCAAAGCAACAGCGATTGGAAAGGCAACCAATCATTTTTACGGAGGAAGATGCGGGCCATGTCCAGTTCCCTCACAATGATCCTCTGGTCGTAGCAGTCCAGCTCGCCAACCGAAGAGTGAGAAGGGTACTGATAGACAACGGGAGTTCGGTGAACCTCCTATTCCGATCCACCTTAGAGAAGATGGGTTTGACTGTCGCCGAGCTGAAGGCAACCTCCATGATGTTGTATGGTTTTTCGAGAGAAGGATCAGCAGCGATAGGGACAATCGAGTTAATGATCACCCTAGGTGAAGGGTCTCGGACAGTCTCCAAACTCCTCGAGTTCATGGTCATTGACTGCTCCGCTGCCTACAACGCCATTTTGGGCCGACCTACGTTCATAGCCTTCGAAGCCGTCACGTCCATTCGCCACCTCGCAATGAAGTTCCCTACTTCAACAGCAATTTGCACTATCCAGGGGGATCAGCTCGCTGCCAGGGAATGCTACAGCATTTCCATGAAGGGAAAATCTAAACCCGGGCAGCTGGAAATGGCCATTCAAGGTGAAGAGGAATCTCAGGAACCCTTAGCTGATCCTGAGATTGAAAAACCTAAAAGCGCCGAGGGGGAAAATGCCGTCTTAAGTGAGGACATTAACCCCCGAATGGGCGAGGACAGATCTGAGCTCCAGGCTATTGAGGAGCTCGAGGAGGTGAGTGTCGATCCACAGAACCCTTGCTGAAAGGTCAAGCTCGGGAAAAACCTCTGTAGCAGGAGGAAGGCGGAGCTGACTACGTTTCTGTAGGATAACTTAGACGTATTCGCATGGTCGCACGAGGACATGGTGGGAATTAGCCCGAGTGTCATCATGCACACACTTCATCTGGATAAAAGCATTACTGCCAAGTCTCAGAAGCAAAGACGTTTGGGAACAACTCAGGCTGAAGCCCTAGAGGAAGAGGTAGCTCGGCTCAAGAAATGTGGCTTTATCCGTGAAGCCAAGTTTCCAATCTGGGTCACCAACCCCGTGCTAGTTCCAAAGCCTAACGAGAAATGGCGGACCTGCATCGATTTCTCCGACCTGAATAAAGCCTGCCCCAAGGATTGCTTTCCATTGCCCAGGATCGATCAATTGGTAGATTCCACGGTAGGGCATGAGCTCATGTCCTTCATGGACGCGTACTCGGGCTACAATCAGATCGCAATGAATCCGGCGGACCAAGAACACACCAGCTTCATGACCCCGACTAACGTCTATTGTTATAAAGTCATGCTGTTCGGTCTGAAGAACGCCGGAGCTACCTACCAGAGGCTAGTAAATAGAATGTTCGTGGACCAGATTGGCAAAAACATGGAAGTGTACGTTGATGACATGCTAGTCAAGTCAAAGACTCCCGATAACCATGTTTCTGACCTGGAAGAATGTTTTAAAATACTACGGGAATATGGCATGAGGCTCAATCCATAGAAATGTACTTTTGGAGTCGCGTCAGGGAAGTTCCTGGGGTTCATAGTCAATACCCGAGGAATCGAGGCAAAACCCGACAAGATCAGATCATTGCTCGAGCTTCCTTCGCCCAGATCGCGAAAATATGTCCAAGGCCTGACAGGAAGAGTGGCAGCCCTCAACCGGTTTATTTCCAAGTCCACCGATAAGTGTTTGCCCTTCTACAACCTGCTCTGAGGAAATAAGAAGTTTGAATGGACAGTAGAATGGGAAAGCGCATTCCTTGACCTGAAGGCACATCTGGCTGAGCCGCCCGTGCTATCCAAACCCAAGGCAGGAGAGCCTCTTTTTCTCTACCTGGCTGTTACTGAGGACGCAGCTAGTGCCGTATTGGTACGAGAAGAGGACCAAGTATAGAAACCAGTCTACTACATCAGCAAGAGACTTCTCGGGGCGGAATCCCGATACCCACTGATGGAAAAATTGGCATTCTGCCTTATCACGGCCTCGCGAAAGCTCAGGCCGTACTTCCAGTCCCACTCAATACACGTCATGACCGATCAGCCTCTAAGGCAGGTTTTGAAAAAACCTGAAGCGTCAGGACGTTTGTTGAAATGGGCAATCGAACTCAGTCAATTCGAGATTTTCTACACTCCGCGAACTGCTATAAAAAGTCAGGCCCTGGCCGATTTTGTGGCAGAATGCACGGGATTCCAGGAAGATCCAGCAGAGGACTCACCCCAAACCAGCCCACCTCAGGCTTCATGGAGGGTCTTTTTAGATGGTTCATCCAACGAGAACAGCTCCGGAGCTGGAATCATTTTGATATCCCCCGAGGGACATAGATTCCTCTCGGTGCTGAGGTTCGGGTTCAAAGCCTCCAACAACGAGGCCGAATACGAAGCTTTGCTGGCAGGACTGAGGATAGTCCAGGAGTTGAAAGCGAGATGCGTCCAGTCCTTCAGTGACTCCCAGATCGTGGTAAACCAGGTTCTGGGAAAATATCAAGCACGGGGACCCAAGATGGCCGCCTATCTGGCAAAGGTGAAATCTGAGCTATCTGCATTTGGGCAGGGCTCGATCGAACAGATACCTCGGGAGCAGAACGTCAACGCAGACGCTCTTGCCAAGCTCGCCACCTCTGGGGAAACGGAGACCTTGGGGCTAGTACCAGTAGAGTTCTTGGAGAAACCAAGCGTAGAAGAAGTCAGGACGGAGGTTGAGATGATCGATGCCAGGCCGACCTGGATGACCCCCATCCTTGAATATCTCGTCGAGGGCAAGCTGCCTGAAGGATGTAACGATGCACCGCAAGTCCTGTATCAAGCTCCGAGGTATACGGTAGTCGATGGGATGTTGTACCGACGTGGGCACTCCCTACCTCTCCTCCGGTGTGTTCTTCCAAGTGAAGCAAAGGCCATCCTACAGGAAGTGCACGAAGGATTTTGCGGAGTTTTGCCTGCCTAAGAAGATCGTTTCCGACAATGGCAGAACCGTTGGCAACGATAACGTCCAAAAAGGTGCTTGACTTCGTGGTTAAAAACATTATCTGCCAGTTCAACCTGCCTAAGAAGATCGTTTCCGACAATGGCCCTCAGTTCGTCAGTGACCTGTTCACCTATCCTCATGCTAATGGCCAGGTCGAAGCTGTCAACAAAACCCTAAAGGCGAGCCTCAAGAAGAGATTGGATGAAGCAAAGGGGGTCTGGCCAGAGCAGCTCCCCCAGGTCCTATGGGCATATCGGACTCCTACAGGTCATCCTCCCTTTTCCCTAACCTTTGGGAGTGAGGCAGTCCTCCCCGTGGAAATTAAGGTGCTTTCGCATAGAGTCCAGTCTTACGACCAAGATCGAAACCACGAGCTCCTGTGCCATTCCCTCGATCTAGTTGATGAAAGGCGAGAGGATTCGCAACTCCAGCTCGCCCATTATCAGCAGAAAATCACTCGCTACTTCAACACCAAAGTCAAAAAACGCGCCTTTAGCGTTGGAGACTTGGTCCTAAGGAGAGTTTTCCTGGCCGGGAAGGATCCCAAAGATGGAGTCTTGGGACCGAACTGGGAAGGACCATATCAAGTCATCGAAATCATTAAGGAAGGAACTTATAAGTTAGCTCGACTTGATGGAGGAGCGGTCCCGCGGACTTGGAACGCCATCCACTTAAAGAAATATTATCAATGATTCACTTGTAAGGCTTGGAAGGCCATTTTTTATGTATTAATGAGAATCAAATTTTTGTGCATGTTTGCAATTGTAATGTAAAGTAACCACGAAAGATCCTTTCCTAGTCACTTAGGGGGCATATGGTACCTGGATATAACCAGGTCTCCTTAACGACTTAGAAGTTGATTCATATCGATTGACCGTTGTTTTCTTAAAAACGCGAGATATTGATAAGGGTTAACGCTAACTAAGTCCTATCCTGGTCTTAACCGGGTCATAAAACTTAGAAGTTGATTTAAATATATTGATCGTTGTTCTTCTTAAAGAGCTCGAGATATGGATAAAAGTTAACACGAACTAAGTTTTCAAATTAAGTTCCTGGTCTTAACCGGGTCATAAAACTTAGAAGTTGATTTAAATCTATTGATCGTTGTTCTTCTTAAAGAGCTCCATATATGGATAAAAGTTAACACGAACTAAGTTTTCAAATTAAGTTCCTGGTCCTAACCGGGTCATAGAACTTAGAAGTTGATTTAAATCTATTGATCGTTGTTCTTCTTAAAGAGCTCGAGATATGGATAAAACTTAACACGAACTAAGTTTTCAAATTAAGTTCCTGGTCCTAACCGGGTCATAAAACTTAGAAGTTGATTTAAATCTATTGATCATTGTTCTTCTTAAAGAGCTCGAGATATGGATAAAAGTTAACACGAACTAAGTTTTCAAATTAAGTTCCTGGTCCTAACTAGGTCATAGAACTTAGAAGTTGATTTAAATCTATTGATCGTTGTTCTTCTTAAAGAGCTCAAGATATGGATAAAAGTTAACACGAACTAAGTTTTCAAATTAAGTTCCTAGTCCTAACCGAGTCATAGAACTTAGAAGTTGATTTAAATATATTGATCATTGCTCTTCTTAAAGAGGTCGAGATATGGATAAAGATCAGCATAAACTAAGTTTTTTCAAGAAATTATAACTGAAAAGCATTAAAGCAAATTGTCTCGAGGTAAAAGCACCTCATGTAAAGGTTACATAAAAGTTATTTAAGAAAAAAAATACTAGGGGGCACAAGAAAAGAAACGCCCTAAGCTCCGCCAGGTGGCCCCTGGGAGGTCACCGTCTCGCCTTGCTCAGCGGTACCGGAGCCTTCCCCAGTCTCCGAGGGCGCCTCTTTATCAAGGCGAGCTTGGAACTTCACCAGCAAGCATGCCCAGAGACTCTCTAACATAAAGGAGAAGTCAGCGTCCGGATTGTAGACCCAGTAATGATAGAATAGATCTTCCATGGACTGTTCCGAAGTGGTCCGCTCGGCCTCTAGGGCAGCCTGGGTGGCCTGGACCTCAGTTTTCGCGGCATCTAGGTCTGTTTTCGAGGTGGCAAGGGAGGACTCGAGCTCTTGGATCCTCGAGCGAAATTTTTCCAACTCGACCTGAGAGGCCGCCAAGGCATCCTTGGCCGCTTTCAGGGTAGTCTGATGCTCGTTCCTCATGTCCCCGAGCTGAGTTTTGGTCCTGATGATACTCCGATGAAGGGCGACAACGCTCTGCAAAGACAGAAAGACAATTGCCTTATGAAAAAGCAAGGCAAAGTATAACAATGTAAAAAAAAAAAAAAACCACAAAAAGGTTAAGGTTAGCCTACCGTCATGGCCATGCCTAGTGAAGACTCCAGCACGCCCACCGAGCTCATTGTCTCGATGGCCCGGAGCTCCTTCTCGGTGAACTTGTATATGTGGCTGACGGCGTAGTTCGCCGACTCATACACCGTTCCCCGAAAGGCCTCGGGGTTCTTCTCCAGGTCCTGGGGATTGACTGGGATGCGTACATCAGAGGGTACGATGGCTGAAGTCCCGACCTCCGTTCCTGCGTCCCGGGGAGCGAGTGGAGCTCACGGAGCCGGTGGAGGCATATTGCTTCCCCCTGCAGCAGGAAGGACCGCTCCCGCGACCTGTGCAGCTGGGGCTTGACCCTTCTCCTTCGCAGGAGACTTGGTGGGGGTCCCGACAGCGTTCTTGGACGTCCGGAGTCTCTTCATTCTTGGCCTAGCGGCGGCGTTCCCCCCGAAGACCGCACCTCGCAGGCTCTCCTCGGGCTGAGAAATATCCTCTGCCAAAACAAAAACGTGGTTGGTTAGCAACCATACAGATACAAAACTAAGGGGTAAAAATAAAATGTGTACTAAGGGAATCCTACCCCCCGAGCTAGAAGAAGAATCTAAGTCGATTACTTCCCGAGCTGGCGCAAGTTCTGGGTCCGGGTTTGACTCAGGGCTAGATTCCTCTACATATTGCCTAATCCCCAGAGCTACGACACCCCTCCGGAGTGATGGCCATGTGCGAAGGTTGGTCCCATACTCCTTGAATAGAATCGACCTAAAGGCTAGGGTGTTATCTACTACTACGGTACCCCTAGGCCGGCTATCTTGGTGGTCCAGCACAAGTCGGTCGACACAATGGAGCAGAGTTGTGTTTAGGTCCGGATCACTTCGGTGACGATGAACGAGCTGCCTAGGATTGAACCTAGCCAGCCGGGGGTCTGCTATGGCCCTATCTAGACTCCTAAACATGTAAGGATTACCTTGGCCAGAAGGACCCGCGGCTGCTCCGAATTGGATCCTCTCCTCGCCCATCCCCGTGGCGACCTCCAAGGTCCGCTTCCTATTCCTCACGAGGGGAACTTCGCCGCCCTCGTCCTCCTCATCTTCGTCTTCCGCGACCTCCTCCACGGCGATGGGTCTGGTGTCGCGAGCTAGGTGAAGCCCCCGGGGCCTCCTGAGGTTCGAAGTCTGATTTGGGAAAATCAGCTTACAGGCCACCATCGTCTCGTCTGTCACGAGCACGTGGTAATCCTTCTCGCTAGGGGGCAAGCCCGCCAGCGTTTCCTATTGGGCCCCGAGGGTCACAGATTTCTCTGTCCTCGCAAAGATGGCTGCAGAATTAGTTTAAGTCAGAAAGGGGTACGGGAGGAGCTAAAATGATACTTAACGTCCGAGCTAAGGATGAAAAACACTTACGAGGACGATTGAAGTAGTGGAGCTCGCAGTTTCTGAACCCCTTCGACATGAAGAACTGGTCCTTGAAGTCATTGGGGTGGCTGGGCAGCTCGATGACCGCAGCCGGAAATCGGGATAGATAGTAAAACCCGTCGCCTCGCCCTCGTTGATCCGGGCTGGCCTTGAGGCAGAAGAAATATAAGATGTCAGTAGGAGTGGGGACCTCCCACTCGTGCTTCTGAAACAAGCATTTCAACCCCGCCAGCAAACGGTAGGAGTTGGGGGGGAGCTGAAATGGGGCCAACCCCACGTAATTAAGGAAATCAGCAAAATACTGATCCAGCGGGAGGAAGGCCCCCGCCTTAAAATGTTCGCCGCTCCCGGCTGCGAACGATTCGTCGAGAGGCGCACAGCTCCGCTCGCCCTCTGCGGCAGGTCGGGCCACCACGGATGCTCTCCCTAGGGAGATGTTGTCGGTGACCTTTGAGACGATCCTCTCTGCCTCAAAGAAGGCATCGGGGGTGACCTCGACCTCCTGCTCCACCGCCGGCCCAAAGTTGGGGATTGGGGAGTCCGGCATCACCGCCTTTCCTTTGTCCTGCTGTGAGGACGAGCTGCTGACGGTCTTCTTGGGAGCGTTCCTTTTTGGTGTCATCTGGTCGCCTAACGAACAAAAGAAAACATTTCAGAAAAGGCGACCCAAGCATGAGGAAAAATCAAATGTTATTTGCACGAGCTGAGGTAAGCCCAGCCCGTGGAGAGTGGGCCACGCGGTTCGATGAACATGCGCTTGTGCTCCCAACAGATCCCCTATTACTCGGAATTCGTGTGTGAGGAGGGTTAGGATAAAATTTTCCTTGGGGGGAAAGTTTCGATGGGCAAGGTTGGCAAAACCGCCTGTGAGGCGTGTCCCCTAAGCTACCCTGTTTTGCACCCAACATATGTCACAAATCCTACCCAGAAATCATTCCCAGAAAAAGAATCCTGTAAACCATACTCTTAAGTGATTTCCTACAGCAAAAATACCATAACCTAAAAGGTCTTTCACCCTCCGTATCCACAAAACCCAGTAAATCCTTGCATGCGACTACAGTAAAATATTTACCTAAGCTATAGTGAAATATATTTTCAAAACACACATGGTCAGGAAACTTACAGTGTGTGGCTGGGAGGTGGATGAAGGTATCACCTTGGTGAAAGCTTCGACGGTGTGTTGGCATCCAAAGCTTCAAAGAAATCCTTACGTCTGAGCTTCTTGAACGCTGAGTGTAGCAGTCACAGAGAAGAGGGTTTTTTCTTCTGAGATAAAGAGAGAAGGAGAGAAATTCGGAAAAATTTCAAGTGAAAGGGTGGCCCATGCATAGGGTGGCCACCCCTTTTTGTATACGTGAAGGTTCACGTGTAGAGGGCCGTTGGATGACCCTGGTGAGGGATCCAAGGCCCTCCACTCAAAATACGGAACGACGGCTGGGCATATGCTAGGCCATTAAATGCGATTCTCGTAAGATGTACCGTCACCAACCACGACGTTCCACGTATCAGGCGCCTACGTAAGAGGTGGAATGTGAAGAGTTCATGGGGAAGCCTAAAAGCCCCTACTGTGGTCTTATCTGACGTGGTCCACCACGAGCAAGAGCTTGGGGGGCAGATGTACGCCCTGATTTTCCCACGGGATGATTAGCGAGCTGAGTTGCTGCCTTATCATGATTATCTCGTGGACGTCCCCAAGACCGGAGCTTCTGTCATAAGGTCGTACCTCCTTAGCTCGAGGAAATCCAAGGGTTCGCCAAGATTGCGCAAGACTTGAGCAAGGACTCTTAGGGGCCGAAGGTCGAGTCAAGTACCTAGCTCGTGGCACGAGCTGGATATGGAGGCTATGACCCTTTGTAAAGTCAACACACGCAAGATAAACGTGCATATATCCGACATCACGTGTATGATATGCCCCTGACTTCTCGGACACACAGTAGAATGTGCGTATTCAGACACCCACGACTGGGTTGGGCCGTGCGGCCCATTACCTCCTTACCTATCGATTTGACCACACTTATGTGTCAGGTTTAGGAATTGATCATGAATGTCACAGAGTTGATGTGATAGGTAAGAAGGTCACGGGATGACCTTCTTACCAACTCCCAGGTACTTTCTCCTATAAATATGGAGACCCTGGGAGATAATAGAGGTTGGATTCTCTATTGTAAGAAAGGCCCTGTAATCAAATATCCAGTATAGAGCAATAATACTGACTAGTGGAGTAGAAGGATTTTAACCATTGAACCACTTAAAAAATGTGTCTTGTGTCACCTCTTTCTTTTTCTAAGATCTCATATCTGTTTCGGTTCACATATAGCACTAATCCCTTTCTCTTCTTCTCTTAATTACCTGTTGGCAAAGAACCGCGTCAACAGGTCTCTTTTGGGACCCTTTTTGGCTAGGCGGCTTAGTGGCCGCTCTAGACTTATTATTGTCGTTACCATACATTTTAAGTCCCTATGACCTCCCTTGGTGATCACAAGGGTAGCTAATCCTTGCGATCCCAAGGGATGCCTTGCAAGGGATTTGTTTGAGGCCCTGGTATAGGGGGTCCCTCTGGGATCCCCCATCAATGGGTCCTTTTTTAGAGTCACTTCCTCCTGATGGAGGGCTCTTTTTAGGATCCTCCTAGTGCATAGGGTCCTTTTCAGGGTCCTGACAGGGGGTCGTTTTTAGGGTCCTCTTAGTAGAGGGTCCCTTTTAGGGGCCTCCTTTTTAGGAGGGCAAGGGGTCCTTTTCAGGATCCTCCGTTAGAGGGCCCTTTTTAGGTTCCCCTTGCTAGCCGCATGCTGTTGCCTCCTATCCTCCCCCCCCCCCCCCCCAAGTGTCTGGTGAAATTTATTTCAGCAGGCACTTTGGCTGACGCCCACGTAGCGAAGGAAAATAACACATGATGTTGCGAACAGTTTCACCCATAAAATGCAATTCCATTCATCACATTTATAACAAAAAGTTTCATGTAAAAAGTTCCAACGATACATATGAGATTTTCATAAAACATAAAATAAAAGACTCACACCTACTCAGGAGGTTATCTAAGTAACCCCTTTGATTATTCTCTATCATACTAAGATAGCGTGCAACACTTGTCCTTCTAGCACCGGGCGTGGGCGCCTTACTAGTAGTACTTCCTAAGGTGCTCCGCGTTCCATGCTCGGGGTATGATGGTGTTGTCCATGCGCGCCAGCTTATAAGTGTTCAAGGGTATGCACTGAGCAACCTGGTAGGGCCCCTCCCAGTTCGCCCCCAGCACTCCAACTCCTGGGTCTCGCGTGTTAGGGAGTACCTTCCTCAGCACCAAGTCGCCAACTCTGAAAGTCCTCTCTCGCACCCTCGAATTGTAGTACCTTGCGGCGTGCTGTTGATATACTACCACCCTCATTTGTGCTTTTTCTGTATTTTCTTCAAGCATATCCAAGCTCTCGGCCAAAGCTGCGCAGTTAGCCTCGTCTCCATATGCCTGTACCCTGAGGGACTCAACCTGCATCTCAACCGGGAGTACGGCCTCGTACCCGTAGGCCAAGGAAAATGGGGACTCCCCAGTAGTCGTGCGTGGAGTGGTTCTGTAAGCCCACAGCACATTTGGTAGCTCCTCTACCCAGGCTCCCTTCATCTTTTCTAGCTTTGCCTTCAAGTTCTTCTTAAGGACCCTGTTTATGGCCTCCACCTGTCCATTGGCCTGTGGGTGTACCACCGCAGAGAAACTTCTCCTTATGCCCCTTACCCTACAATATTCCTCGAAAGCTCCTCCCTCGAACTGGGTACCATTGTCAGATATAATTTTGTAGGGTACTCCATATCTACAGACAATGAATTTGTTGACGAAAGAGGTCATGTGCTTGGCTGTTATCTTCACGAGGGGTTCTGCTTATACCCACTTAGTGAAGTAGTCCACTGCCACCATCACGTATTTCGCTCCACCCCTGCCTGCAGGAAGAGCGCTGATCAAGTCTATCCCCCAGATGGCGAAGGGCCAGGGGCTGGTCATGCTGGTCAGTTCACTTGGGGGTTTCCGAGGGTAGTTGGCGTGCCTCTGGCATTTTTCGTATTTCATGGCAAAGTCATGCGCATCTCTTTCCATGGAGGGCCAGTAGTATCCTTGCCTCATGGCCTTCCTAGCTGTGGAGGGTCCACTCTCGTGGTTGCCACACTCTCCCTCGTGTATCTCGTGCAACACTTTCAACACCTCCTCCTCGTCTACACACTGCAGGAGTGGCATTGAGAATCCTCTTTTGTAAAGGACCCCATTTACCAGGGTCTATCTAGCGGCCCTGTACACCAACATCCGGGACTCATTTTTGTCTGCAGGCAAGGTTCCTTCCTCCAGGTACCTTTTGACCGGCTCAGTCCATGACTCCCTTGGGACACTAATCATATGCACGTCCGCGCCTTCGATGCTGGGTTTGGGTAAGCACTCCACGGGTATCGACTCCAAGATATCACCGTCCTTGGTGGATGCCAGCTTCGCGAGCGCATCAGCATGGGTATTCCTTTCTCTGGGGATTTGCTCTATGCTATATGCCACTAACCATCCTAGATAGCCCTTCACCCTTTCCAATTAGGCTACCATATTGGGTCCCCTCGCTTGGTACTCCCCCTTTACTTGGTACACTACCAATTGAGAGTCGCTGAAGATACGTAGGTGCGTCACTCTCAGCTCCTGAGCTAAACACAGCCTAGCCAGGAGCGCCTCGTACTCTGCCTCGTTATTGGAGGCCTCAAACCCGAACCGAATCGCGCAATACATCTTGTATCCCTCAGGCCCGATCATCATGATGCCTGCTCCGGATCCTCCTTCATTAGACGCCCCATCAACATGCAAACTCCATTCCTCTAGACCCCCTCGCTCTTCCTCTATAACAGGCTGCTCCCCTTCTTCACTTCTTTCTCCATTCTGCTGATGGGTGAACTCTACTATAAAGTCCGCCAGCACCTGTCCGTTGATGGACGCCCTTGGGGTATACACAATGTCAAATTGACTCAACTCGATCGACCATTTCATTAGCCTCCCTGAGGTCTCAGGTTTATGTAAGACCTACCTCAAAGGACTATCATTCAGGACTTCAATCGTGTGCGCGTGGAAGTAAGGCCTCAACTTCCTCGAAGCCACAACTAAAGCATAGGCCAATTTTTCGATCTTCGGGTATCGGTTCTCCGCGTCCACCAAACGCTTGCTGATATAGTACACGGGTTGTTTCTGCTTCTTCTCCCCTTTAACCAGGGTTGCCCTTATGGCTTTCTCAGACACTGCCAAGTACAGGTACAACTTCTCGCCTTTCTCAGGCTTTGCCAACAGGGGTGGCTTCCCCAAGTGCTCCTTTAGCTTGACAAATGCTTCTTCGCATTTTTCATCCCAAGTGAACTTTTTGCTCCCTTTGAGGATGTCAAATAAGGGAATGCACTTATCGGTTGACCTTGAGATAAATCTATTAAGGGCTGCCACCCTTCCCGTTAGGCACTGCACTTCCTTCTTGTTCTTTGGCGGGCTCATCTCTATTAGGGCCTTTATCTTATCAGGATTCGCCTCGATGCCTCTAGAATTGACCATGAAGCCCAAGAATTTTCCTGAGGATACACCGAAGGTGCACTTGATGGGATTTAACTTCATTCGGTATGTCCTAAGTGTGTCGAACATCTCACCAAGGTCCTTGTTGAGCTCTGTGGCATTCTTGTTCTTCACTAACATATCATCCACATACACCTCCATGTTCCTCCCTATCTAGTTAGCGAACATCTTATTTACCAACCTTTGATAGGTGGCACCCGCATTCTTCAACCCGAAGGGCATTACCTTGTAGCAGTAGAGCCCTTTGTCTGTAATGAATGATGTGTGCTCTTCATCTGCTGGGTTCATTGGGATCTGGTTGTACCCCGAGTAGGCGTCCATGAAACTCAGTAATTCATGTCCTGCCTTCGCATCTACTAGCTGATCTATCCTTGGGAGTGGGAAGTTGTCCTTAGGACAAGCTTTATTCAGGTTCGAGAAATCGACACAGGTCCTCCATTTCCCATTTGGCTTCGGAACGAGAACTGGGTTCAACACCCACACAGGGTAAAAAGACTCACGGATGAACCCGTTGGCCTTCAGCTTGTCAACTTCCTCTTTCAACGCTGCATACCTTTCTGGGTCTAGCGCCCGCCTTTTCTGCCTGGCGGGCCTCACTTCTGGGGAGATATTCAGATGGTGGCACATCACATTGGGGTCTATACCCACCATATCCTCATGAATCCATGCGAACACGTCCAGATTATCCTTCAAAAATCTTATCAACTCCTCCTTCACGTCACTTTGCAGGCTTCTCCCTATCTTAAATTTCCTTAGCGGTTCCTCCGTCACCGTAACCTCCTCTACTTCTTCCACTGGTTCTGCTCTTGATTCGTCCACGACCCGAGGGTCCAGCTCCTGCGGACCCCCCGTGGGCATACGTAGCGCCTCATGTATCACCATGGCCATTGGTTCCCGCGGTTTCACAGGCGCGCGGAGTGAGGTGTTGTAGCACTTCCTTGCCTCCTTCTGTTCTCCCTTCATACTAGCGCTCCTCTTGGTGTTGGAAACTTGACAACCAAGTGATATATTGAAGTTATGGCTTTCAATTCTCTTAGGGATGGTCTCCCTAATACCGCATTGAAAGCTGAAGCACAATCTACTACGACAAAGTTAGCCATGACTGTAGTCTGTCGGGGTTGTTCCCCCATGGTGAGTGCCAATTCGATCCTTCCTAGGGGTTGCACTGAGTACCCCGTGAATCCATATAGGGATGATTGGCAGGGCTTCAGATGACGAATGCCCAGTCTCATCTTTTCCAAGGCAGGGAAATATAGGATGTCCACCGAGCTCCCGTTGTCCACTAGAACTCGATGCACGCGCATATTTTCCAATTGAACTATCAACACCAGCGGATCATTGTGGGGAAAGTGTACCCCCCCCCCCCCCGCGCATCCTCCTCAGTGAATGTTATTGAGTCGTTTTCCCCCTTGAAACTTTTTGGGGGTCGCAGTTCTAAACTCATGACGCAGGGGGGCGGACTTCGCCGAGCCTCTCTTGCATATCTATCTCGCCCCTTTCGAGAGTCCCCCCCAAATCCTGGACCTCCAAAAATGGTTCGGACCTCCCCCTGTATTTCTAGGGCTCGCTCTTGTGCCTGGGGTGCCGCATGCTCGTCCTCTGGCCTTGGCCTTTCTCTCCTAACATAACGGCCCAGTTGTCCCTGGCGGATGAGCTCCTCAATTTCTTCCTTCAAATATACACTTTGCCGTGGTGTGACCAATGTCCTTGTGGTACTGGCAGTATCTACTGGGGTCCCTTTTGGACCAATCCTTCCTCATTGGTGGGGGCTTTTTGAAGGGAACTCAATCTTCGTTGGTGAGGTAAATATGTTCCCTTGTATCTGTGAGGTTCGTAAAGTAAGTATAAGCCGCTTGCCTATGATCATTCCCTCGCTTGGTCTTCCTTTGCTGGTCATCTCTCGACCCATTGTACACCCTTTTCTTCTTCGTTACATTCGACCCGTCGTTAGCTTGGGGCTTCGCGTGGGGCTCCTCCTTCCCCACCTTTAAGTTCGCGTGGCCATCCTCCACACGGATGTATTTCTGCGCTCTCTCGTAGAATTCGTCTAAGTCGGTGACTTCCCTCTTCAACATGTTGTCCCACAACTTGCTTCCTGGGAGCACTCCGGCGGTAATGGCCATTTTTAATTCTCGGCGAGTTAGGCTCCCCACTTTCGCGGCCTCCATATTGAACCGGTGGATGTAACTCTTCAGGCTCTTATTCTCCCCCTGATTCACGTTGGCCAGGTTGGTACCTGGCATCGTGTAGTCCCGCACGGCATGGTGCTGTTGGAGGAATTCGTCAGAAAACTGCTGCCAGGACCTCATGGACCCCAGCCTTAATCTTTTGAACCATTTGTAGGCGAGTCCTTTCAAAGTGATAGCGAAGCAGTGGCATCTGGCACCACTTCCAATCCCTCTCAGTTTCATCAGGTCATTAAACGCATCCAGGTGGTATTTTGGATCCGTGCTTCCTTCGTAGGGGGTCATGTTGGGCTCCTTAAAGTTGGCAGGGAGCCGGATTGCCTGAATTTCCCTCACAAAGGGCGACTCATGGTCGAATTCTTCCTCAAAGGCCTGGCCACCTGATGCGGTGACGATCTTGCTTCGCAGGCTCCTCATCTCCGTGTCCAGGTTCTGCCTCCTCTTGCTTAGAGTGTCCCTCAAAGCGGAAGGGCTAAGATCCGCCTTTCCCTTTCCCTCCCGAGGCGCCATAGGGGGCGTGATCCCTTTGCCCGCCCTCTTTTTATTAAGCTCCTCCCGTAAATCCGAAGGTGCTCTTTTAGAGGTGACCTCGTCATCGTTGCGAGGGGCAGCGTTGGTCCTTGGCGCTGGTTTCTGGGCCTGCTTAGGTGGTTCAGGGTGCTCGTGTTGCTTCGCTCGGGGGGTGTTACTAGTAGAGTGTCGGGTTCTCCCATCATCTACTGGTACGGTGGTTTCCACCCCATCCTTGCCTTTCTCCTTCCTCTTAGGCAAGGTCACGCTCGATTTACCCTGAAGCAGGCCATTCAGGACCTCCTGCATGTTCTCCAAGGTGGTTTCCAACCTTTGGTTCTTACGGTGGAGCTCACGTATTTCCTCTTCATAAAACCGAGATTTCGAACTCGAGCTCACGGAATGGACCCGGGGGTGCTTATCATGCCTACGGGTAGAAGGGCCCGGGTCCTGCCGGCTGGAGTTCGGTACTTGCGGTGGTTTTGGGAGAGGGAACTCATTAGCATTTCCCGGTGGTGCTCTTGGAGGACTTTCTCCAGGTGGAGCGGCCGGTGACGAGGCCACTCTATGACCTCCGTGAACCTCAGGGTCCTTCGGGGGCTCCACGTCTCTGGGCGGAGGAGCGTCCTTCGTGGAGGCCTTCAGTTGGACTCCGTTCAGGTGAACCTCTACCTCTCGTGGCTCCCTGAGTCGCTTTGAATGTCTTGGCATTTTCTTCTTGCCTGAAACAATGGTGGAATAGTAGCTCAAAACTAACGTTCCCACAGACGGCGCCAAACTGTTGACGGTGAGAACTCGTAAACTAAGTTAAGTTGGAAAAAATTATCAAGTAAGGATAGTCAAGAAAAAAGCTGTAGAAATGTAAGTGATAACTCAAGAACAATGACAGAATAACAATGGAGAAATCAATCCTTCATTCACTCTCAAGCCTTTGCTAGAGTAAATTCCCCCCCCCCCCCTTTCAGGTGGGGTTAGAGTTCATTTTATAGTGGGCTCTAATGGCCCTGGGTACATGGTGGTCAAAGGGACCAAATGGTACATAATTACTCTGTCAGGAGAGTGGCTTCAGAGGTTGTGGTCGTACATCCAGTACAGGGGCAGGCGTCAGGAGGATGCCTCCACTACTTGTCCGTATCCATGTCTGATGGGTGGTGACAGGCATAGTGGCGCAGGTGGTAGTGGTGTCAGCTCTGACTTCTGGCTGTAGATGTACGGGCCAGAACTCTTATTCCAGCACTCTCACTCCCTCACTAGTACGGGTGTCCGTACTCGACATACGGGGTCTTAGCGGCCGTACTTCGTATGAGATCGTACAAGTACGTCCCATTCATCTCATAACCGCGACCCTTAGCATTGGGGTCCCAAGGTATAGGGAACAGAACACTTGACGTGCGTTCGTGATAGGCATGGAGCCTTGACGGATGGGTGCGAGATGAGATGACTTCTTCGCGAGCCCCTTGGTGGCGAGTCTCCTTTGACGCGTCACCCCATTCGCGAGGCCGCCTGGTGTGCGGGCGCGGCTGCGCGAGGCCGAGGGCCTGCTATGGCGCGCGAGGCCAACTGATGTGCGGGCGCGGCTGCGCGAGGCCGAGGGCCTGCTGGTTATAGTTATTGTGTTTATATGTTATAGTTTATTTCTTGATTTATTATCTTTGCATTTATGATTTTACTTAGTGAAAACCTTTTTCCAAATGAATGTCATTGTTATTTTTGAATGACATGTATGAGTTTTATTTTTTCTACAATCATAATAAACCTCTTATGAGTTGTGGAAAAAAAAAATGCCAAATTTGGCTTAACTTCATGTGTTTGGTTGTAAGTGCTACATTCTTAATGATAGATAAAAGCTTGGAAAGTTTGACGCCAAAGTGATGAAGGAGTGTTCTTGGGGTACTCTACCAATAGCCGTGCCTACAGAATATACAACATGAAAACCCAGGCCGTTATGGAATCCATCAATGTTGTGATTAGTGACTTAGAAGACTTTGCTTGTTACTCTAAAGACGAATAAATCCACAATCTTGTCGACTCATCGATTCTGGCTGTTGCATCACAAACTATAGGTGAACCAAGTGGATCTAAAATTGAGGAAATTGATTATACCATTGAAACCTCTGAGGCTTCCGATGTGTCTTCCATTCCAAAAAATGTTGTCTCCTCTAACTTAGGATTTCATCAGAAAAAGGGACCACCCACATGGTTACCCAAAGTTCATTCTCTACCCTACATTGTTGGTAATCAAAATGAGGTGATGGTGACTCAAAAGAAACTAACCAATGAAATTTTTAATGATTGTTATCTTTCTTCAGTGGAGCAAAAAATCAGTCAAGGATGCTCCTAAAGATGAGCACTGGATATATGCCATGTAAGATGAGCTTCAACAATTTGAGAGAAATGAAGTGTGGACTCTTGTTCCTCATCCTTTGGATGCCAACATCATTGGTACTAAGTGGATATTCAAAAATAAGACTTATGAAGTGGGAAATGTGGTGCACAACAAGCTCTGGGGTATACTCAGATTGAGGGAGTGGACTTTAAGGAAACATTTGCTCCGGTGGCTATATTGGAATCTATAACACTTTTGTTGAATGTGGCGTGTTGCATGAAGTTCAAGTTGTACCAAATGGATGTCACGAGTGCTTTCTGGAATGGCATCCTTGGGGAAGAGGCTTATGTGTCACAACCTCCTAGATTTGAGGACCCTCATCATGGAGACCATGTCTACAAACTGAACAAGTCATTGTATGGGCTTAAGCAAGCTCCTCGGGCATGGTATGGTCTTCTCACAACCTACATTCTTGAATATGGGTATACTAGAGGTAATGCTAATCAAACTCTGTTCATTAAACATCTGAATCCTATTATTGTTTGTGCTAAAATCCATGTACATGACATAGTATTTGGATCCATTTGTGATACGCACACTCACTCCATTGTTATACTAATGACTAAGGAATTTGAAATGAGCATGTTTGGTGAACTAAGTTACTTCCTTGGTTTGCAAATTAAACAAGTTGACAATGACATTTTCTTGTCTTAATCAAAATATGCCAAAAACATGCTCAAAAAGTTTTGTTTAGAAAATACAAAACATGCACAAACACCTATGGACACCACTGCCAAACTGATCAGAGACGAGACAAGTAAAAAGGTTGATGTAACATTGTATAGAAGTGTAATAGGCAGATTACTTTACATTACTGCAAGTCGTCCTGATATTTGTTTCAGTGTTGGGGTTTGTGCTAGATATCAATCAGTCCCCACTGAATTGCATCTTACTTCTATGAAAAGAATTCTAAAATACCTAGCTGGTGCCTTTAACTTTTGCCTTTGGTACTCTTGTGATACTAATCTTTTCTTGGTTGGTTTTAGTGACTCTAATTGGGCAAGCAACATTGATGATAGTAAAAGCACTTCAGGTGGCTATTTTTATGTGGGAACAACCTCATTTCTTTGCACAGTAAAATGCAAAACTCCATCTCGCTTTCCACTGCTGAAGCGGAGTACATTGATGGAGGAAGTTGTTGCACTCAAATTCTTTGGATGAAACAAATGTTGTTTGACTATTGCCTTTGTCTTGACACTATAACCATATATTGTGACAATACCAGTGCCATCAATCTCTCCAAAAACCCTCTCCAACATTCTCGCACCAAACACATCGACATTCGCAACCACTTCCTTCGTGATTTAGTTGAGGCTAAAACCATTGTATTATCTCATGTTGCATATGAAAGTCAAGTAGCTGATATGTTGACTAAGGCTTTGAGTTCACAAACTTTTTTTCACTTGAGAAAGTTATTAGAAGTTTGTATGTTTGAGTGATAACATGTGAAATTCAAAAATAGGCAACATAGTTTGAGATTTCATCTTCTAACTTGACTATTAGCATATGCGAGTCTTTCTTCAACTTACTTTTCACAATCATATGTCTTGAAGTGATCTAGGCTTCCTTATGTTTTCTTGTCGTCTTTTTTGGTGCTTGATTTCTAATTCTTGGTAATTTCATTGAATTGTCTCCCCTATTAGAGAAGTCATATGGTTTAGTGAAAGCTACCATTGGGTCACTTCGCTTTGTGTATTTGGCTGCCTCACTTAGGACTGTGTACCCATGGAGAGGGCTACCTCTGTGCTTGACTCTCTAATTGGTAATGGCTGAGGGGATTTCTACTTTTTAAACAAAATAATAATAAAAAATATTCAAATAAAATTACAAAAAAAGGAATAATTATGAGGGAGAGTTTCCCTTGTACTTTTATAGCAGGCAGCTCATGAGGACACTTCACACACTAATGGAGAATGACTTTCTTTGCTTTTTCCATGTTGAGTTTTATCTTGCACCCGTCAGGTCTATGTTTCAACATGCTATATTTATGTTTCAACAATCTGTAGAAAGTCTTTCATTTTTCTTTGTGTCCCTTGGTTTGATGTTCATCTTTTTCCACATTGTGTTTTGTTTCATGCTATTAGTTTTATCTTAAATTTTGCTTAATCCTATGTGTTCTCTTGAGTTCAAAAATCTAGAAAAAAAGCACGAAAATTATATGTATATTTTTATTTAATTATCGTTTTTTTTCCTTTTAGGCCTCAATTTTGCACTGCCAGGTCTATGTTTCAACATGCTATATTTTTATTTCAACAATGTGTAGAAAGTCTTTGATTTTACTTTGTGTCTCTTGGTTTTATGTTCATTTTTCTCCACATTGTGTTTTGTTTCATGCTATTTGTTTTAGCTTAAATTCTGTTTAATCCTGTGTGTTCTCCTGTGTTCAAAAATCTAAAAAAAAAATTATATGTATATATATATTTTTTTTGTCATTTTTTGCTGGGGTTGTAATTTTTTTTTCTGTCTGTCATCTGTGTCTTTCTATTTAAAAAAATATAAATAAAAAAACAAAGTCAAATCAATTAAAATCAGTATATTTTTTAGCTATTTTTCTCATTTCCCTCTCAACATTCTCTCTCTCTCTCCCTTTGCCTAGCCCTTTCTTCCTCGATGTCGATCCCAAATGTCAACTGCCTCTTTGCCCTTCACCATTGTAATCGCCTCCCCACTCCGTCCCCCGAATCCTTTGACTCCTCTCCCCCACCCTCTTCCGACCACCCTCGTGAACCCGAACCCATTAAACCCACTAACCTCGAACCTATCCTTCCCAAACAACCTCTTTTTGCAGACCCATCTCCTCCTCCTCTCCGAGATCCCACTCTGCCTCCCTTTTTAGCGAGCGGCTCAACTTTTCTCCATTGTCCCATCCAATAGTATGGACACTCGCATCTCACTCAAGGCCAAAAACTAGGCCTACACTAGGTCCAAAGATAACAAGAAAGATCTCACAATTAAAGATCCTATGGCTGCATCTTCCATCATTGTCAAACATACCTCATGGAAGTATATAATATTTTAGGGGATTCATTATCTCAACACTGAGTTTCGGTCCTTCAGAATCTAGCCTTTCCATTTGCAGTTCTTAGCCACCTTGGCCTGCCTCTTCTCTCTCTTTCGTCCTGCGCTACTGATGACTCATTTAAGGAAGCACCACCATCTCAGGGGGAGCATGTTCCTAGCTCTGCTGCCACTGGTTCCATGCCTACTGACCTCCACTCCATGCCTACTGTCGCTACCCCTCAGGGGGAGTTTGTTGTGCCTCAGGACACCTTGAAGCATCACAAGAAAAACAAGTAGCCTTCTTCCTCCAAGTTGTTGCAATTCAACTTTTGCATGCCCTCTGAACATCGAGGGGGAGTTTCTTTAGATCAACTTTTTGTTATCTATCTTTGTCTGTCGTCTTTTTAGTTGTGTTTGAACTATTTTTTCAACCTGTTGCTTTTGAATATTCTCTATTGATATCTAATTGTATTTTGAGCAGGTGGATTTATTATTGGTATCACTGATATGAAAGTTTATCTAATATAGTTAGATGCTATTATTAAATATATCTATTACTATTTTTGTCAGCTTTATGTGCTAAAATTATAAATCAAGTTCATTGTTCATATGCATGTCAAAGGGGGAGTTTGTAAGTATTATTTTGTCATGCATTTTTTTTCATGTTTAAACATTGTTTTCACATTATAACACTAAAAGCCTAGTAGCACGTGATTTTTATTTCAACACATGACTTGCTTAGCTGGCTTTCCTATTTTGTGCCCTAGCATATACATTCATTTTGTCTGTGTTTCCCCTACCTTTTTTGAGGAGCTAAAAAGTGTTTTCTCCAAGAAATAATCTCTGCAATTATTTCAAAGCTTGGAAGGAGTTCAACAAATGTCAAAGCCAGTGGGAGGTTGGTTGCTTGAAGATTGTCACAAAATAGGGAGTTGATTACTTGTTTGAAAAGCATATTAGAAGGGAGTTTTAATTTGTTTTACAGGTGTGTATACTTGTAATAACTCGAATTATTTTAGTGGATTTTATTCACCTCTAGACTAGGTTCCATGGAGTAGGTTGTGAGAAGTCATTGCTGAACCATTTTAAAATAATTGTGTCATCTTTTATTTTTCTTGCACTTAAACTTTAACCAAATCTGATTTTTGTTTGACAAATGGAATGGGTAAATGAGTATCCGTATTCAACTAACTTTCACCTAGAAAAAAAAGGGACCCATGCGAGCAAGAACAGTAGGAGAGCTCCAATTTTTCACATTGGCGGGACGCTTCAAATTCACCTGAGATCCAATTTTGAAGTCTTTTGTCTTCTAACATTCCTTCGACCTAGTACCTCAAATTCAAACTTCATTAATTTTTTTATTCTTCTTTTACTTTTGTAGATTTAAGTCATGGTTTTCTCCAAACCTCATCAAACAAGATTCCATCATATATCGTAACCCCCCCGCCCCCCCAAAAAAAATGGCTTCAAACAATTAAAATACAAGTTGATTTTTTCTTCAAAATATTATAAAATCAGTCCACAATTTCTAGATTTTCCTATTGTTCTTATCAACATAACCCAAGGCATTAAAGCATCGCTTATTCATCAAGATTCTTGCAAAAGTGAAAAAAAGCATGAGTATAAACAAGAACTCACCTCTCAAGAATTTGAGTTGAAGTTTCAATATTGTCAACCAGGAAGAATAAAAGTGTGGATCTGTCAAAGAGAAGTAAATAAAAAAATGAGAATTACTACTTATACTATGACGAAAAAATACTTTTAAATTTTAATTTTATCTTTATTATTTGAAAAAAAAAGATAAGATTAATCTAATTTAAATAGTCAAAAGTTTGTAGCTCTACCTCATAGTTTCTAGTCTACATTAGAATTATCTCAAGATTTTCTTCTACATCAACAACACTCCAGGATGACCAACTAGTAGGCAAAAATTCAATATTTTTACACATGTGATGTGATAAAAATCGCACTAGTACACATGCCTTGATGAGTTAACGAGATTATTCTAGAATATTTCATGTATTATTTTATCAATATTTTTGTAACATAAATTCAAATAATTTTATATTTTAATTTAATTATTATTATATCGTAACAAATAAGAAGATATTTTTAATATCTATATCTCACAAATTACCAAGTCTACCCCTATGATTCACTATAAATAGAGCTGAAGTTCATTTGTAAATGGGACTCGAATTCAAATTCTCTAGAGAAATCTCTCTCATTTTGCATTACTTTCCTTTCTAAAGTAAAAATAGCTGGTGTAGGCTCGAGATTATAGCTGAATCACTATAAATTTCTTGTGTTCTTTCATTTATATTTTACAAATGTTGTATTGATCTTTTTTTTTTTGGTGCACAAGCTTCTCCTCTAGCTGATTATGAAGTTTCTCAGAATTTTACTTAGCTAGATAGTAGTAGTAGTATTAGCTAGAATTATCATGTAGTATGTTAGTTTCCATGGATTTTGGTTCAAGCCGGGACTTAGTTGGAAACTCATAGCAACAGTTATGGATTTTATAAGTTTAACCTATAGTTTAGAAATATTAATTATAACATAAGGTTTGATTAATATTGCTGGTCCTAGAAATATTATTTCTTATAACCTAAAGTTTAGATATAATTAATAAGAATGTGACACTTGTCACAAGCATGTTTATTAAGGATTTAAGTATTTTTTATGAATAGTTTAATTAACAGAAAGATCTAGAAGCTTTAGAACCTTCCAGGAGCTGTTAAAATCACGTTTTTACTCAGTCAAAGTTGTTTAATCAATTCAAAATACGCTGAAAAAGTACAAATACGTGTTTGATATATCAACGTATCTCGATATATCACAGCTATAAGGGCCGATATATCGCCTACGGGAAATACGAAAAACACGTTAACTTCGCACGAACGAAACCATGAAGACTCGGGTTATAGGTCCATGCAATATATTGCCTAGGGTGGATGATATATCGGCTCCTGGAGCCATTTTTTTGAAATATATGTAGAACCGAGATAGAAACAACCCTTAACCAATTGGACTTGCTCTTGAATGATTTTGACCGAGTTCTGGACATCTGTTGAATGAGAATTTAAATATTTTTTCATTTTTTTATTTATTCAAATTAAAAGGGGTTAGTTTCACTCCTTGAATTCTATAAATAGGACCTAGTACTCAGCCATTTCACTCATCATTCAAACATTCTTCAGAGCATCCAAGCTACTAAGATTACTATAGAGAGGAACACTTGGGTTTTCTAGAAAAAAGCTTTTCCAATCTACGCTTTTTTAAACACTTGGGAAGTAAGATAGAGTGTTATTTCGGTATCGAGGTGTAGATCAAAGTCATAGTTCATCCAAGGTATTCTTATCCTTAAGTTCAGTTCCTCATAGTTCTTTAGTTTTCTTTAAGATCCTAACTCATTGTTATGATTCTTGGTTAGGTGTTTAAGTTCCTTGAAACTTAAGGTTTTCGGTAAGTTTCCACTTTGATGGTTTAGTTCTCTTTTTCATCTCCTTTTTCTTTAGAAAACTATGGGTTTTACTGTTGGTTTTAGGAGTGTTCCAATCCCGTTCTTATCTCCATATCCGGGTTTTTGGCAAGGAAAATAGGTTAGATTATATGTGTTTATATGTTTATGTTCTTATATGTTTTATGTTATGATATATGTTGTAGTCCTTGGGCATATGACTTGCTTAGATAGCAAGCCCCAATAATTTTTATCATTTTCGTTGTTTAGAGTTATGATTTACCCTACCTCGATTAGTAGACAAAGGACCTAGATGGGATATCATATACTATAGTTGTGATCTAACCTACCTCGATTAGTAGACTGAGGACCTAGATGGTTTTATCACATAACACGTTAATGAGTTAATGGCCATTAATATTGGAGTCCTATATGATATACGTTTTTATAGTCATATGTTTTATAGTATATGCTTTATGAAATAGTCTTACATTTTATGATTTATGACATTTATGTTTTTTAGTATATTTTCCTTGCTGGGCATTAGGCTCATTCCCTTCTTTTTAGATGGTGCAGGAAAATGAGCATGGAAGGCAGGAAGGATTCTTGGCAGCTTGGCATGTGTGTTGAGGATGAATGGATTGAATGGACTGCTGGAAGATCGAGGAAGACATTGTTTTTAAGTCTTTTGATTTATGTTTTTATGTATTTCCACAATTAGTATTTTAAACAATTTATTTAATGTTTATGTTTATGTTTTATAACAATGGGATCCCATACCATATTTTGTATTTGGTACAATATTTTGGGTTTTAAATAAAGTTATGTTATTTCATACGCATGTATTTCAAATAAGTAGCTATATCATAGTAGTTTAATGGTCCAAGGTCTTAGAAATAGTCAGTGCATTACAGTTGGTATCGGAGCCACATTTCATACGCATGAAGTTCTCCTTGATACACATGCACAAGCTCTGAATCAAACCACCAATGTGAGTGTTTATGTTATAGTTATTATGTTTATGTTTATGTTATTAGCTAACGTTTTAGCCATTATGTTTTCAGTTAAGAATGGATGGAGCCTTGACCTATCTGGATATCTGAGCCATTAAGGCATTAAAAAGGATTAGAGAGCCAAGGAATACAATAGGAGTGTTAGAAAGAATCACTCAGAGATTGATCTTATTCCACATGGAGATAGTTCACCTTCAGACTACTAAGCAAATTATAATGAGAGCTACGGAACAATATGTCCTAGTAATTAGTCTTCTTAAATATTTTCCTTCTTTAGTTTCAACATTAGAAGAAATATGGGAGACTATAGATGATGATGATGATGATTTACTGGTAGCCATGAGATATTATTTTCTAATACTTAGGTTCACCTCTAAGTTAGAATTTCAATTCACTAATGAGAAAAAGCATAACATCTTCATGAATCTTCCCCGATGTAGTTTTGAGGCTCAAGATAATGAGGATTATGAAGAAATAGATAATTATATGTTAGATGAATGGTCAGATGTAGATGATCCTGATATTTAGATTTACTCTACTTGTGTTAGTTTGTTTATTTATTTCTTTAATTATTTATTTTGCATTTATGATTGTACTTAGTGAAAATCTTTTTCCAAATGAATATTATTGTTATTTTTGAATGACATGTACGAGTTTGATTTTTTTTTAAATCATAATAAATTCAATAATAATGACCAAGTTCGATGAGGGTTGATACAAATCAATGGACCGGGTTCTATATTGAGAGTTTAGGGGGCCATATTAGTGGGAACGATTTTACTGATCCCAGCCCTCCCTCAATATAGTTAACTTTGGAACAACGACGAGTTTCGAGAATTAGAATTAAGTCATGTAGGATGATTAGAAATAGACTTAGAAAATAATAAAGATGGCTGATTTTCTAAGTATAGAAACATACCTAATTATGAAGAATTTATTTTCATAAGAAATCATAACTGATAGGTCCGAGTTATGTTTGCTTAGACTAAGTTTTGCCTTAGAAACTATTATGGTAAGTTCTAACATGTTTTTCTCAACTGTTAGAACTTTGCTGAAGATGTCGCTCAGAAGGTCTGCATGCACAGCCGACAATGCCTCCAGTGCCTCCAACAAGACTAATGAAGCCCCTCCAGTTCATAGAAGGGGAACGCGTGCTACCAATGCAGCTGCTAATAGAAGTGCACCACCTCTGGTTGACAACACCACTGAAATTGTCCAGCTACGGCAACAAGTGGAAAAATTGCTACAACAACAACGACAATAGGCTCAGCCGTAGCCTCAACCTCAGCCGCAACCGCAACCTTAGCCAGCGGTTCAAGCACCCCAACAAGTAGGTCCGTATGAAGGATGGCCAATGGCGAACTATGCGCCTTACCCAGCTCAGTACATAGAGCCAGTCTATGAGCGGTTTCGTAAGCAACACGCTCAAAACTTTGAAGGGACAACCGACCCCTTCAAGGCGTCGATACTTGCACACATGAACCTCAGCAACACAGATCGAATATCCTGCATTTCATCTCTTTTAAGGAAGGATGCTAGAATCTAGTGGGATTTAGTACAGCAGACTCACGACGTCGCCACCACGACATGGACTAGATTTGTGGAGCTCTTTCACAAGAAGTATTATAACTCGGAAGTCATCGCTACGAGGGTAAAATAAATTCACTAGTCTAAAGCAGGGCAATTTATCGGTAGTAGAGTATGCTCGACAATTCGAACGACTAGCCACGTTTGCACCAGAGTTGGTCCCAACCGAATTTTTGAGGGTTACCAAGTTCGCTAGGAGTTAAGCTAGAAAACCTTGGAACCACTTCTTATGCCAATGCTCTAGAAACGGCCATAGAGGTGGAGAGGCTCTAGGCAAATGTTAGTAAAGGGGAGGCCCGCAAGCTTGAACCTAAGTAGCAGAATCAAACTCAGAATGGTTAGAACCACAACAAGAACCATCAGCATAGCAACAATATTGGCCAGAAGAGACGTCATCCTTATAGTAAGCAGGCCAACAATTACAAAAGGGCACAGACTAGCAATGGAAAAAATAGGTCAAGTCATGTAGAATACCCGTAGTGCTCCAAATGCCAAAAGAAGCATCCTGGTGAGTGTCGTGGAAACACCAAATGATGTTACAATTGTGGTCAGGAAGGTCATCGGAAGAGGGAATGTCCACAGCTCAAGCAAGAAGAGAAAAGGGGCAATAAGATGGTTCCAGCCAGAGTCTTTTCCTTGATCTAGGCAGAAGCTGAAGCTAGTAACAATGTGGTTACAGGTCAGATTCCTATCCTCGATAATATATGTTCAATATTATTTGATTCGGGAGCAACACACTCGTATATCTCGTTAGGAATGATAGAGAAATTAGACAAACCTTGTGAAAGATTTAGAACTAGGTTTGTGATAGAATTTCCTTTGGGCGAAGTAGTCCTATCATCATGGATAGTACTGATCAAATTTGAGGACATAGACTAGAAGGAGACCTGATAGAACTAGAAATCAAAGACTTTGACGTGATACTAGGAATGGATTGGCTAGGAAGGCATGGCGCAACCATTGACTGTAGACGCAAGAAAGTGATGTTCGAAACTCCCGACGGTCAAAGACTACGTTTTATGGGAAAGGTTTCAAGACTACGAACACCTATTGTCTCATCTCTCAAAGCTCAGAGAATGATAGAGAAAAGATGTCACGCATTATTAGCAAGTGTAACGGATGCAGCAAAGGAAACACCACTAAGGGTTGGAGACGTGCGCATTATAAAGGAATTTCCAGAAGTATATCCCGATGACTTACCAGGGTTGCCGCCGACTCGGGTTATTGACTTCACAATCAAACTAGTACCGAGAACCAAGCCTAACTCAATGGCACCATACCGGATGTCACCTACCAAACTCAAGGAGTTAAAGACGCATCTACAAGAACTCTTAACTTGGGTTTCATTAGACCAAGACATTCGCCATTAGCAGCAGCGATTCTATTGTTGAAGAAAAAGGATGGAAGTATGCGGATGTGTATAGATTACCGCGAGCTGAATAAGGTGACAATTAAGAATAAGGACCTGTTACTCCAGATCGATGACTTGTTTGATCAACTCCGAGGAGCGACTGTGTTTTCTAAGATTGATCTATGGTCCGGGTATCACCAACTCAAGGTACGGGAAAAGGATATTTCCAAGATAGCTTTTAGAACTCGATATGGACATTGCGAGTTTCTAGTTATGTCTTTTGGTCTTACCAACGCTCCAGCAGCATTTTCTAGATTTAATGAATCGGTTCTTCAAAGATTACTTGGACAAATTCGACGTAGTGTTCATTGACGATATTTTGGTGTACTCCAAGGAAGAAGTCTAGCACGAGGAAAATTTAAGACTGACCATGCTGCGACTGAAGGAGCATTAACTTTACGCCAAGCTCAAGAAGTGCGAATTTTGGCTATCGCATGTAGCGTTCCTCGGCCATATAGTATCCAAATATGGAGTTGCTATAGACCTAGCTAAGGTAGAGGCTGTGAAGAATTGTCCAAGACCTAAGAATGCGTCAGAAGTTAGAAGTTTTCTTGGGCTAGCAGGCTATTATTGGAGATTTGTAGAAGGCTTTTCTAAGAAAGCCACTCCGCTTACCAACCTGACCCGAAAACAGCAACAGTTCAACGGGACGGATAAATGTGAAGAGAGCTTCCAGTTGCTCCAGGATAAGTTATGCTCAGCACCAATACTTTGTGTACCGACACCCAATGACAAGTTTGTCGAAGCAAGGTTTGGGTTGTGTGCTGATGCAAAATGACAAAGTGATAGCCTGCTCCTCAAGACAGCTGAAGGAATACGAGCAATGTTATCCAACACATGATACTGAGTTGGCAGCGGTGGTCTTCGCATTGAAAATCTGGCGCCACTATATTTATGGAGAACAGTATGAGATTTATACGGACCACAAGTGCTTAAAGTATTTCTTCACACAGAAGGAGCTCAACATGAGGTAGAGCAAGTGGTTAGAACTAGTAAAGGATTATGACTGCGAAATCCAATACCACCCAAGAAAAGCAAATGTAGTTGCTGATGCGCTAAGAAAGAAGAGTTACAGAAATCTAGCAGCGTTATCCGGAATAGAAAAGTCGCTTCAGCAAGAGTTGATCAATGCCGAAATAGAAGTAGTCATTGGTAAACTGGCTAACTTGTCTATCCAATCAAATCTATTAGAAGATATACAGATCGAGCAAGGGCATGATGACACATTAGTGGCACATATGGTTGCAGTCAAAGAAGGCAAGGCCACAAATTTCTCTATATCAGGGTAGAAGTTCTTGAGATATAAGGGTCGGGTATGTGTGTCGAATGACCATGGGATCAAGATGAAGATTTTAAAAGAGGCACACAATACCCCATACTCAGTTCACCCAGGGTGGACCAAGATGACTCACGACCTTAAGGCACTATATTGGAGGCTAGCATTGAAGAAAGACGTAGTAGAATATGTGTAATGCCCTGGATAGCCAAGTCTGTTACACTGAGTGTTTATAAAAGTGCAAGACTTGCTAATCAAGTCATTTAATTCAAAACGTGTTACTGAAACTATAGTTAAACTAGGGTTAAAAGATTTTGGTCTCAAAAGCTGCATTTCTTATAAATAAACAATTTACTTTTTACATGGGATCCCAAAAGTAATAATTTAAAGACTATTTACAAGAGATTCAAGATTTAGATACAGTGACCAGCCACACTAAGGCAAAACAGACAGTTAAGCATTTCTCATTCTATTCCACTCCTCGACCGTGGCGGGCGAACATCTGACTATGTACATTCAGCCCCGCAGCTCTCCACCTCAAGGTTGGCCCAACTTTCCTTTGCCTTTATCTGCACCACATAGCACCCGTGAGCCAAGGCCCAGCAAGAAAACACAATAACAGAGCATAATCATTCAACAGATAATCAGATAACTCATACCGCATAAGCATGTAGTCAACAGTCTAAACATTCATGTTAATCAAGTATTCAGCATACCAAGTATATCATTCCATATCAATAATCAATCCACATATGATAACTAGGGTTAATGCCCTTAGGCCGCACCCTCTATTTATCACACTGACTCCGGCCCGCTTAAACCGAGCTCAGTGAATATTAAGTTGTCCTTGGCTACCAGTGGCCGAGCCGTGCCCTATGCGCAAGTATTGTTTACGGTACCCTTAGGTCGTCTATCACATGTCCCATGGCATAATACCATCTATGACATCATACAGATATAGGGAGCTCTCAGTCCCATCACAAACACAAAATCGGGTGCAGTTTTCTTACCTTTAGATTCGCTAGCTTTGTTCAATTTACCCTCAAGCACGATCATGTTTGAGCCCTAGCGTACACCTAGTCACAGCCATAGATCAGAATCATCACCAAACCTCAAATCTAAAGCCTAGCCTCAGCACCAATCCCGAGCCCTCGGGAAGCCCTAATTCCACCATCTCAAACTCACCCCAAACATCCCAACCACACATAACTCAATCACATGCACCCTTAATCAAAGAATTCACCATAGCTGAACCTAAAGCTCAGAAACTCAATAAGAACAACAACTGAAACCACATAACTTGAGCCAGAGTTTCTTACCTTTGATGGATGAGCTCAACCTAGGTTATCCTCCTCAATAGCTTGGCCTTCATCTCCTCAAAGCTCAGCTTCAATTTCCCTAGAATTCCCTATCAAGACTCAGCTCAAAATCCATGTTTACATAAAACCAGAAACTGAAGAAAGCAACCTTAGACCTTACCTCAAATGGATGGATTTCTCTTGCTAAATCCTTGCTAATTCTTTAAGCCAGACCAAGGACCCTAGCCTGAAGCTTCTACTCTGACTCTCCCTGAGTTTCTGACCCAAAAGACTGCAAGAATTGATGAAGAAAAGCTTAAACTGAGAGAGAGAAAGATAGACTTCCAATTTCCCCTTTCTTTTCCTTTTCTTCCTTTTCCTTCAGACTTCCAGCTTTTTCTACACAATCCACTAATTATAAAGCCTAATAACACTTATCCTTTATAAGCCAAATGACCACAATACCCTCCCATAATTCCTAAGCCTTTTAATCCACCTAGGGGCATTTTGGTCATTTCACCCAATTCCCGCTAATTCCTCGAGTGTCTCAAATATCTACTGCTTACTTCCCGACACCTAACTAATCACCAATTATATTCCTCAATGTCAAAATTGACCCCAATATATTCTCTAAATTCCCATAAATACCCCCAGGCTCGCCTCGAGTCGGGTATAAATCCCTGCCGTGACTTTGTCGCTAAACCACTCACTAGGATCGTCTCGAGTCACAGATTACAAATATATCCACATAATAATGTGGTCTCGACAATTTATCACAAATATATACAGTTATGCCCTCAACGGGCCAAAATTATGATTATGCCTAACTAACCTAATCAGGGCCTACATGAATACTAATACACATAGTCATGCATCACAGATATTCAAATAGTCATATAATATGCTTTAATCATTAAATCACAAATAATCCAGTTATTCCATTGCGGCACACTAATCAAGGCCCTTAAGCTTTATTAGTAAATTTGGGTCGTTACAATGTGTGTCTAAATGCTTAGTATGCCAACAAGTGAAAGGAGAGCAACAGGGATCTGCCGGCTTATTGCAACCGCTTAGTATCCCAGAAGTGGGAAGACATAGCTATGGACTTCGTGATAGGATTACCGCGAACAAATAAGCAACACCACTCGGCTTGGGTAGTAGTAGATAGACTAACCTAGTCAGCTCACTTCCTGCTTGTTAAGACTACGTACACAACAGACCAGTACGCATACAATTATGTTCAAGAAATAGTATGACTGCATGGAATCCCTAAGAACATAGTATTCGATAGAGGATCATTAGACTGGGGACCTAGATGGTTTTATCACATACCACGTTAATGAGGTAATGGCCATTAATATTGTAGATCGAGGGTGACGTTGTTTTTAAGTATTTTGATTTTTGTTTTTATGTATTTCCGCACTTATTATTTTAAAAAATTAATTTAATGTTTATGTTTATGTTTTATAACAATGGGATCCCATACCATATTTTGTATTTGGTACAATATTTTGGGTTTTAAATAAAGTTATGTTATTTCATACGTATGTATTTCAAATTAGAAGCTATTTCTTAGTAGTTTAATGGTTCGAGGTCTTAGAAATAGTGGGTGCATTACAGATAATTTCACACGTCAATAGTTATTAAGATTTTTGAATCTCAATGGTTATAAAGTCGACCATTCTATTCGTTCTCAAATATATAATAGTTTTTATAAAATAACATAACCAAACTAGACACATTTTTGTAATTTTACTATTCGGTGGTGATTTTTTCCTTTATATGGTCTTTGTAATGACCTACTACCCTAGATCCATTACCATGTGGTTGTAAAATGTGTATTTGACTCATTAATCGAGGTGTTAGACCCAAAAGTGCGATTAAATTAAAATAAAGACTCATTTAATAAAATATCCATAAAAAGGTTTAAACATTCATTAAGATCATAGAAAGGTTACATTGAGATCCCAAAATGTTGTTTAAGACATATTTACAACTCAAAAATTATTGTACGGTCGACCTAGGCGACAAAATTAGACATTTACGCTGCGTTCCCCAAAACTACCCCAACCTTGGCATCCAGGTAGGCCAAACTTGTACACACCGCTCCATGCCCTCCAACTCATGCTTGGTTGGCCATGCCCTTGCCCTTACCTGAACCATAGAGCACTCGTGAGCCAAGTCCCAGCAAGAAAACTTCACTAACATAACATATAACAATTCATTTCAATAAGTGCCTAACTAAACAAAAAACAACAGATAATTAACATACATCAATCAAAATTCACAACAACGACCTAATCTGATCAAGGTGCGTTACCAGGCACTAAGTTCATAGTCCTAACCAAGCGGGTGAGTAAAGCACCCTGAGATGGCCTTGCCATGATGACCTGCATTTGGAATGCTTATATGACATAATAGTTACAAACATTCACACAACGCTAAGCACAATGCAAGCACGGATAGTCGGGCGACACCTTGCTCTACGTGCACAAACAATTTTCTTACCTTGAGTCCCGAGCTGACAGTATAAGGTGATCCAGAGCACGATCCCTAATCCTGAGCCTTAGCAGTATAACCTAGTCACAACGTAATGATAAATAACCATCAAAACCTAAACCAATTAAATGTTTTGGAATAATATACTAGCCTCTGGGACCTCGAATTATACTAAACCGGGTGGTAGAATACCTCCCGAGCCCTTAAGTTTGAGTTCCCAAGCTTAAAATCCTATTTTTGGATGCGTTTCTTAATTAGAGCCGTGGTTCAGCCCATAGTGCCACGACGCGCTACAAGTCAGAGAGATCGCAGAAGTTTGTAATAATAAATTACGAAAAAACGTGGATTTCCATTGTCTCCCACTGAGAGACGTAGGATGTCTCTCACCTCTCCCAATGGGAGTGAGATTTCTTAATTTATTATTAAAAACTTCATATTTAATTAACAAAATTAATTACATGCGGAACAAATAAGTTGGTATGGCAAACAAGTATTCTGTAGCTACATATCAAGTTCATGTCACTACAGAATACAAACCAGTGCGATAAAATAGAATTAACTGAATAATAAAATGACACACAAAGTTTTTTTACGTGGTCTCAATATCCTTTTGGATATTACTAGTCCACGGGACCAAACTCAGAGATAAGATTCATTAGTCAAATTTCACAAATACAAAGTAATTGAGTTAAACAAAACTTAGACTCCATCTAATGGTTTTGCCGCAAGCTTGATGTACTATCTCTTTGCTGAATGAATCTTTTTAAGACACCAAGGTTTTAACTCCCTTCAAATTGCTTGATGAATGCTTGCTTCCTCCTGATGCAAGAATATAATGAACCTTCTCCCGAAGGTATTTCTACGCATTCTTCTCTTTGAGATTTTACCTAACACATAAGAAATTACAAGGACACACAAAATAACCATGGAATAGAAGAACAATTATCCTCTACAAAAGAAACATACTCTTCTAAAAGTATAAAAGGAGTAAAAGAGATAACCTAGGGCTGATGCTTTGGTTCGTATTTATACACAAAATAGTTACCCAAAGTCAGCTTTACACAATTCTAAATGCACAACACACACAAAGAATGTTTCCAAAAAGAAACTTTCAATCACAATCAATCAAATCAGAATTTTGGGAACAGACAGAGATTATGTAGCTACAAAACGGGTCGAATCTGGAATTGATCATGGTCAGATTCTCTCTTTGAATAACTTTGAGAAGTTACCCATTCTTGGTTGATTGTGAGCTATCAAGAGATATATTCAGTTAACAATAAAACAGAGAAACAATTAGTTAATTTTGGAAAGAAAATAAAGTCTAAAAAGATATGTAAACAAGAAGAATTTATTTGTATAAACTTACCAAAAATACAATAACCAATAAAGGAGAATTATCAAAATTTAAAAGAAATAAAATAAAAGATAATTTCCTTAACATAGTCAATTGAAAATAAATACAATAAATCAAAAGAATTTGTCAAAACTCAAATTTCCAAATATGGATTTTACAATCTCCACCTTTGGCACTTTTAAAGATAAAAAATACTTTTGTTTTTTTTTAAAAAAAATAAACAATCCTACAAACAAATTAAGTACCCCTGCAAGCAAGATCACTAACACATAAACAAACAAACATGTTAACTTTCCAAAAATTTTAACACACAACTCCCCCTAAAATAGGGTTCATAGTTGTAGCCACACAACGAAACAAAAATAATACTATTCCCTCTTTTTGTCTATCAAAGGATCCAAGGATTAACAATGACCAAAATTAAAACCAAACACAAATTTCAACCAGAAATAAAAATAAACAAAAATAAAATAAAACAATTGATCACACAACAAGGAACTCCTGGAAAGAACTGAGTTTCTGGAGAATAGAAGCTTGGTCCTCTTCCAATTTTCCCAACCGAGTGTTGATCATGGCAACTTCTGTCTGAATAGATTGAAAAAGTTGGAGCTACAGAAGGTGAACCTGAATCTCCATAAAAAGAAGAACGTAGAGGTGGCAAAGATACTCCTTTAGGCAACTTAGAAGGATCAAACTTCTCAGAAGGTTTGAAAGGCATCCAATCAGAAGAGGCTCTTGAAATTCAGTGTAAAAAATCAGCTCTTTCTGCGAAGACAAAACCTTATAAATCAAGTTATGAAAGAGAAAATTTAATTTCCTTCAATTTCCCTTGCACAAAGCCACAATCTAGTCTAAAATCATGTTAGCTATATCAATTGGAGCATTAGTAGTTAGCTTAAATAGTAAGAAAGCTAAGTCTTGTGAAACCGCAATCATGTTGGAAGATGCCAACCAATTAGAATGAGAAAATGTCATTAATGCAACATGTTGATAGGTGAGATGAGAAATATGGGTGGAAGTGTAGGCATTCCAAGTAACATTTTGTCCAATGATTAACTTTTTCTCGGAGAAAATCAAATATTTGTCAAAAGGCTCTTCGGTGGATTCAACATCTATAGGAAGATTAAGTCCAGCACCAATATCTTGTACAGTGAAAGAATACCAATGAACTCTAACATAGACTTTCCCATACATGCAAGAATTCTTGTCAAGAAACTCATCATTCAGATTAGCATAAAATTATTTGACAATCCTATCAACATACCCAGTAAATCCATCTATAGTATTCATCCAACCCCTCTCTTGCATAAGATTAAGAACCCTATAAACCCTATGATCATCAATGTCAAAATTCTTCTCAACAATGAATTTTCGAGTATCATAAATGTGTATGTTCCTTTCATGGTCATTAAAGCAGAAAAAATTTGAATGAGAACAAAAATCATCGAGATTACCAGACTTTCTGACCCTTTTAGGGATAGGAGCAGAGGGAGAAACTTCCATAGGTCGTTTGCCTTTAGATTTTGACCTGTCTTGAATAGGGGGTTCTGGAGACACATCTTTAGGTTCTGAAGCTACAGAACAGTCTTCTGAAGGATCACTTTGAATAGGGGAATCTTCTTCCTCAAGATGATTTTCTACATTCAAATCCTCACTTGGATAAAATTCAGTTTTTGATTAATGAGAACTTGCATTATCTTTCCCCTCACCCTCATATTCAGTAGACAAAACAAAATGTGGATGCTCTTTGAGACGAACAACCAGTGGAGTGGAAGCATCCAAACAACATTTAGAGCATCATTCATATTGAAGAGCAGAATGCTTTTCTGAAGCAGATGGAGGTGGAGAAGAAACTAGTGAAGAGGAGTTTGTTCTGGTTTTTGCTCCTCCAGAATCACTAGAGCCAGATGAAAAATCATCCTTAGAGGACGAAGCCTTGGGACTCGAATGCTCAAACGAGGAAGAATCAAGATGAGCAACACCACTCAGACCAAGAGTAGAAGAAGAAATAAGAGAGGCTTCACGAGATGGTCTCTCATTTAGATTGAATACCTTCTTCGGTGCTTGAGCCTATGTTTTTCCTAAAGGTTTTGAAGGAGCATGTTTGTCAATTGTGTTAGGGTTTTATGCCCAAATTAAAACCCAATTTCTTTGTAATCTCATTTATTATCAATAAAAGAATAGAAATCATTTTTTGACTTGGTCAATCACTTTGCTCACATGTTTTATTTTCATGATTATTTGTTTCATATAAACTTTTATTAAATCCCGAGCATATAGCTAATCGTATTTACAGTGATGTAATCATAGTGGAATATAAAGATGATTATATGTTCAAAATAAGTTAGTCCTAAGATTAGTTAGTACACATGATTTACATTGACTTGCCAATCTACGATTTGATCTACTTACACATTGTAGTGCTATGTCCTTTACAGAAAATTAGAAAAGTAGATAAGATAGGATGTATCTGTTACATCGGACAGGACCGATATTGATAGTTGATATGATAAGTAAACATATAGGTATTATCTATTCTAGTCATATCATATAGTTTACCATAGGTCAATTCAATCTCAATTATGAGTGGTTAGTATTCTAATTGATTGTATTATTGGAGTTCTTTGACTTGTTCATTACCAGCTTACCCTACGGACTAGCCCAAACTTACATCTTGGGAACTCGGTAGTATAATTGAGTGGGAGTGTTAAACATAGATATGAACATCTATAGCTTCTGATGAAGAAGTGAAACGATGGTTTCCTTTTAGTTTGGTTGAAGGTGCTAAATGATAGTGATCTCATTTTAGTAATTAGTATTAGTTTACTGAAATATCATTTATAAGGAACAAAGTGTTTTAGGGATAAAATACAATGAGGGGAAAAACAATATTTTAGTCCCATCTCATTGTAAATCGTCTATAGAGGATTGAGTGACAATTATGGTTGTAACAATGGATTATTATTAACGTATCTATATTGCTTATAGAGTGTTCTATGAATTCAAGAGTCTAATTCCGAGTCTTTAATGGAGTCATGAGGAATTGATAAGTTCGTAAATTTCTTTGTTACATTTTTGATAACTTATTGGAGCTTGATTTCACAAGCCCATGGTCCCCACTGTACCTTGGATAAAATCATCTAGAAAGTCTTGTTGACCCTCAAATTGGTCAACGACATGGAGTGAGATAAACGATATAAAATGAGATGAAAACAAGAAGAAATTAATATGAAAAGGTAAACGACACAAACAATTTAGAGTGGTTCGGCCCCAATAAGATGGTAATGACCAACATCCACTTATTGTTCTTATTGATGTAGAAGAACAGTGATCAATGAACTAGGGGTCACGAGTTTTGCTAATTCTCAGATAGATACAATTGTTATGGTTAAAAACACTCTTTTTTTCTCTTTAAATCTCTCAGCTCAAGCATTCTCAATCCAAACGTTCCAAAATCCAAAAAGTCCCATCTCTTGAGCCCTTTGATTCTTATTTATAGGCTCAAGGAGGTCTACATGGGCCAATGGGCCTTAATTACATTTAATACATGCGTGTCTAAATAATATAGGAAATTACAATTAATGCATAATTACAAGATTACATATCTGAAGGAAAAAAATGAATATATGCGACCAGACTGGTCGCCCATAAGTATGATGCTTGATAAGCCGATAATCTTTTGGGTGATGACCGAGTAGGATACACTTACTTAAAACAGCCACGTGTAGACCAATCCTACCACATCATCAGGAAGTTCATTTTTAGGTAAACAAGTCTAAATTAATTGATTTAATTATCAATTAGAATTATCAAAGTTGACAAGGACAATTTTGGATAGTTTCACAGAGTTATACAACCAGAAACCTTCATGGACTGCTCGCATTAATTCTTTGGCTTTCTCCTTTGTAACACACCTTAAGAGTGGCATTGAGTACCCCCTTCTGTATAAAATTTCGTCGACCAGGATGAACCAAGCAGACTGCCTCTAGAGGGCCCTTGCTTTGTTTCTGTCTGTCAGCAGTACTCCATGCGTCAAATACTCAATGAAGGGTGTCATCCATGTGTCTACTGCTAGGATGTCCAATGAGGTTTTTTCTGTTTTGATGTTTGGTGCGAATAGCCATTCAACATGCACTATATTCAAGATGTTAGCATCCCTTGCACTTGCTAACTTGGCCAAAGCATTAGCGTTTGAGTTCTGGTCGCGAGGTACTTGATGGAGAGTGTATTTTTCAAATTGTGCCAACAAATCCTTTGCTTTGTTTAAATAAGCAACCATCTTCAGACTCCGGGCTTGATATTCTCTAGTGATTTGATTAACCACTAATTGGGAGTCACTATAGATTTCAAGCGACTTTATGTTCATGTCCCTGGCTAATCTTAATCCTGCGAGCAGAGCTTCATACTCGGCTTCATTATTGAATGTTGTAAAGCCAAATCTAATTGCGCAGTGGAATCGATGTCCTCCAGGCGTAACCAGAATCACACCGGCTCCAGCATTGTGCTCATTAGAAGAGCCATCTACAAACAACTTCTAAGAGGGAGTTACACTGTAACACCCTGGGTAGCCAAGACCATTACACTGTGTTTTTATAAAGGTGCAAGACTTGTTAATTAAGTCCTTTAGTTAGAAACGTGTTACAGAAACTATAATTGAACTAGGGTTAAAAGATTTTGGTCATAAAAGATACATTTCATTTAAATAAAGATTTCGTACATGGGATCCTAAAAGAAATAGAGTTTAAAGGACAGTTTACAAAACTCCAGGATATATACAACTACTGACCATCTCCTAAAATAAATAGAGTTTAAAGAAATAGAGTTTCGGGATTAGCTTCAATGCCTCATGAGTTCACTATAAATCCCAAGAATTTCCCTGATCCAACTCCAAACATACACTTAAGGGGATTCAACTTCATTTGATACTTGTTTTAGACGTTGAAGCACTCTTGCAGGTCCCCGATGTGTTCTTCTACTTTCTTCGATTTAACCAGCATGTCATCAACATATACTTCCATATTTACACCGATAGCTCTTTGAACATGTGATTGACTAATTGCTGGTAAGTTGCACTAGCGTTTTTCAAACTGAAAGGCATTACATTGTAAGAGTAAAGCCCTGTATCGGTTCGAAAGCTAGTGTCATCCTCATCAGGTGGGTGCATACTGATCTGATTGTATCCAGAATATGCATCCATGAATGATAGGATCGCGTGCCACAAAGTTGCATCAACTAGATGGTCAATCCTTGGGAGTGGGAAACAATCCTTTGGGTAGGCATTATTGAGGTCTGTGAAATCCACACATGTTCTCCACTTGCCATTTGGCTTGGGAACTAGTACAGGATTAGAGACCCATGATGGATAAAAAGCTACCATGATGAATCTTTTCTCCTTCAGTTTCTCGACTTATTCTTTTAAAGCTTTCGATCTATCTTTGTTGAGAAGTCTTATTTTCTGTTGCACTGGTGGGAAAATTTTATTTATGTTAAGGACATGGCTGATAACTGCTGGGTCAATTCCAACCATATCTTTGTGCGACTAGGCAAAGACCTCCTGGTTCTTCAAAAATTCCACCAGTTTTTGTTTTGTGGTCTCTAAGCTTTTACCAACTTTCACAATCCTGGTCAGATATGCCTCATCGAGTGGGACCTCCTCGAGGTCCTCGAATGGTCCTACTTCTTCATCAAAATCCCCAAAGCGAGGATCTAAATCCCTATCTTCACTTTAAGTGACACCCTATTTGGTGACGTGCTCACCTAATTGGGCTTTCATCTCATCGCCCAATTGCAACTCTTTTCCGGCTTCTTCCCTCGATCCACCCCTCTTCACCTTAGTAATCGAGGAATTGTAACATTCCCTCGCTTCTCATTGGTTTTTCAACACGCATCCTATTCCTGCGTCAGTTGGAAACTTCATGGCGAGGCGCCAGATTGAGGTTACGGCTCGCGGGTCGACTAGGATGGGCCTTCCAATTACAGCATTGTATGCAGAAGGACAATCAACTACTATAAAAGTGGTGAGTAATTTCCTGTTCGCAGGTGCGATTCTTGCTATAACCGGAAGCCTAATCGACCTTGTTGGTGTGAGCCCTTCGTCAGAAAAACCATAAATGGTTTGGTTGCATGGCTCCAGATCTTTCACTGACAATTTCATCCTTTCCAGCGAAGACTTGTACAAATGTTTATTGAGCTCCTTGTGTCCACCAACACCCTCTTAACCATCATATTGGTGATTTGGACATCAACGACCAAAGGGTCCGAATGAGGAAATCAGACATGCTGAGCGTTAAGTTCAGAGAAAGTTATTAGTTCTTCCTCTGTTCGAGCGTTTTTGCGAGTTCGCTCCTCGACATTAAGCATTTCAACATCCTGGTCTTGGCATAAGGTTCGGGTGTATCGCTCCCTTGCCATCCCACTATCTCCCGCTAGGTGTGGGCCGCCAAAGATGGTTAGCAATGTACTCACCACAGGATCTGGCTGTAAGGGGGCGAGCGTTGGCGTACAGGTGCCTGCTCGTTGCCTCCTTGAGCCTCTCGTTGAGAACATCCAGTGGCTCATACATATCACCTTAGATGTCCTTTTCTGATAAGGAACTCAATTTCATCTTTCAGCTGGTTACACTCGTTGGTGTCATGACCATAGTCGTTGTGAAAATGACAGAACTTGGTTGTATCTCTCTTGGAGATATCTTTCCTTATCAGAGCTGGTCGCTTGTAAGGGACATTGGCGCTGGTCGCCTAATACACCTCCACTCTACTTTCGTCAATGGCCATGTAATTGGTGAATCTTGGCTCGTACCTGTTACTCTTAAGGTGCTTATTCTCAGACGTTGATGGCTTGTTGTTTGCCCTTTTTCCACCATTTTTACCGTTGTTTTTTCCATTGTAATTGGATTTATCTGACCTATTGAAGTCTTTAGTGGGATCTTCCTTTGGTCCTGAGTCTCCCGCTGACGAATTCCCTTCGTTAGCAATCGCCTCTTCAAGCTTGATGTACATGTCTGCTTGATCCAAGAATTCTTGGGTACTCTTCAGCCCATTCTTCCTAAATTGTTCCATAGGGGTGAGTGGCACCACACTCCATCAGTAAGTGCCATCATTTTCCCCTCATCACCAACAGTCTTAGCTCCAACTGTTGCTCGCATGAAACGCTTGACATATTCCTTTAAGGACTCTCCCTCCTTCTGGCGTATCTCGACCAGTTGGTTGGCATCCGTCAGGTGTACACGACCAGCATAGAATTGCCCGTAGAACTCCTTTACGATCATCTCCCATGACACTATGCTAGTAGGAGGGAATCTAAAAAAACACTCATGTGTAGTATCAAATACGATGGCCAGAAAGATTCTGCAGCGAGCATCATCCGACACCTTGTGGATGTCCATCATTATCTTGAACTTATTCACATAAGATACTGGATCTCCATATCCATCAAAGTTGGGCAATACTGGCATCTTAAATTTGTTAAGGGTTTCTGCCATTGCTATTCTTTGTATGAACGGAGTGCCTCTTCTCCGATCATACTCGATGTGGGATGTTCGGCTCCCCACCAGCTGCTAGACGGCCTGGTTCAGCACATTGATCTAAACTTGTACTGCGTCTGGTATCACTGGGGCGACTGGTGCCGGAGGAGGGTACTCATCGTGCCTTTCGCACCAATCATTTAACACATCCCTCAAGTCATCATCTCTATGCCTTTGGTTGCTAGCGCCCAACCGATCAAAGACGTTAGGTTGCTTAGGCTGCCCCCAGCGTTCTGACTTGCAGACCTATTTTATCTTGCTGGGGGGTTCCTTTCTCCACCTCTCTCTCCTTGCCTTCGACCAGCATTCCCTCGGCCAGAATTAGCTTCGTTGTAGTCGTGTCCATCTCGAAAATGCGACTGATTATGTCGCGACTTGCTAATTTCACTATTACCTCCTCTTGCTGGCATGTCTCAAGCGTCAGGGGGAGGCCTGCGCTAGTCAGTGGGTCCCCAGGCATTATTATGTCGTGGGGGGCCCCTGACCATAGATCCTGACTCAACATGCCTTCTGTTTGTAGAAGGACACTGTCCCCTGCTCGGAGGATTTGGCTCCTCAGCAGTTTGGCGTCTAGGGCTTAGGGGAGGCTGCCTGGCCTTATTCTGCCTTTGATGCTGGGGATTATCTCACCAGCATGACAAGGAGATTGTTACTCAGGATCTTTAAATGGAATATCCTGTTGAGCAATAGGAGGTTTCCCCCGCCTTGGAGGGCTTACCGGTTGAGGTGGATGACTTGAATTTGGGCCTTGTTGTGGTGGTGCCCTTGGTGGCTGATCCAGTTGAGAAGTTGGTGCAGTTTGTCCCCAGGCCAACTGAATTGCTGCTTCCAGGGCGGCAGTTGCATCCCTCTATCGGCGGTCCATGTCATCCTGCCGCTCATTTAGTTCTTGATGTTGACGGTCAATTTCTCTCTATTGTAATGCCATTATCTCTGCCACATTCTCTTGATTAGCCCTCAAATTGGCTAACTCCTCCTGCAACACACTCGGTGTTGTCCTCAAGGTCTCAGAATCCATCTCCTCCTCTTCGAAATCCAACTGTGGTTCATCTTCAGCCACATTTGGTTGAGGAGGCTGAGTGGATGCAGCACCAATGGTTTGTCCCATCTTTCTGGACGTTTTCGCCATTTGATTTTTCTAGAAGTCTTGTGTTGAACTCTTAATGAAAGCACTAATATGTTGACCCTCAAATTTGTCAACGACACGGACTCAGATAAACGATATAAAATGAGATGAAAACAAGAAGAAATTAAGATGAAAAGGTAAACGACACAAACAATTTAGAGTGGTTCAACCCCAATAAGATGGTAATGACCTACGTCCGCTTAGTGTTCTTATTGATGTAGTATTCCAAGAACAGTGATCAATGAAATAGGGTTCACGAGATTTGCTAATTCTCAGATAAATACAATTGTGATGGATAAAAACACTCTTTTTTTTTTCTCTTTGAATCTCTCAGCTCAAGCATTCTCAAGCCAAATGTTCCAAAATCCAAAAAGTCCCCTCTGTTGAGCCCTTTGATTCTTATTTATAGACTCAATGAGGTCTACATGGGCCAATGGGCCTTAAATACATTTAATACATGCGTATCTAAGTAATATGGGAAATTACAATTAATGCATAATTACAAGATTAAATATCTAAAGGAAATAAATGAATATATGCGACCAGACTGGTCGCCCATAAGTATGATGCTTGATAAGCCGATATAATCTTCTGGTCGATGACCGAGCAGGATACACTTAATTAAAACAGCCACGTGCCTCCCACGTGTAGACCAATCCTGCCACGTCATCAGGAAGTCCGTTTTTGGGTAAACAAGTCTCAATTAATTGATTTAATTATCAATTTGAATTATCAAAGTTGACAAGGTCAATTTTGGATAGTTTCACATAGCTATATAATTTAGTGAAGAAAAGTGAAATTATGGCAGATTTATTAATTAAGATAAAATGGTATCTAAACTAATAAATATGTTTAAATCAAGGTTCAAATTATAAATAATTAATATGATAAAGGATTTAAATAATTATTTAATTAATTAAATCAATAGAAAATAATACAGGCCTTGATTTTAATTCCAATGGCCTTATAATCAAATGGGAAATTTCACGGGCCTAAAGCCCATGATAATTTCGACCTAGGGCTGTTAATTGGCTATTATTTTATTGAATTTTTAATTAAATAAATGGAATAAATGAGTCTATAAAAGGAGTGCTAGGAGAAAGTCAAAAACACAAGTTGAAACACAAGTTTCTGATAGGTTTTAGATTCTCTCTAAATATAAGTCCTTTTCTAAGCCTCATTGTTCTTTTATCTTTCTACCTTTGTATCTATCTCATGTGTTGAGAATTTCCCACTGTGGTCTAGGTGATTCTAAGGATACTTTGGAAGGCTGTGAAGAAAATTGAACTTTGGTTCAGTTTCTTGATAATACTCTGCGACAGAAATGATACAAGGGTTAGAGAAACTGAAAGAAGGACTATTATTATGCTGCGTATAATGTAAGTATTCTTATCATTATTTCTCTTTGAATTCAATTTTAGAAACATGTTCTAGGTTATCTCATATTAGTTTGTTTAATATTAGATCCACATGAAAATAAATAAAGATCTTGTATAACTTTTCCCAACAACTGGCCTCAGAGCCTTTGGGAATCTTTATTTTCATGCATGGACATGTTAAAAATTGAATTATTTGATGTGTTTGAATAATTGGATGAATTTTCATGTTTTTATGAAGCATATTGATTTTATGTGATTATTAGCAATTTTTAGGTTATTTTGTTGTGTTTTCTATGCCATTAATTTTTATATATATGCTTTATTTTGTGTAAAACATGTTAAAAATTAATTCAAAAATGGTTTTGGTTTGAAAAAATGCACAAAAAAATTTTCAAATGTTTTTTTCCTCTGTGTACCAGTTGCGCGCGCGCATCACCCCACTTCGCACGCGCGTCACTCGGCCATCTACTGCACACCGCGCACGCACATGTGCATACCGCCCAGACACCGTGCACGTACGCCTGTGCGCATCACCCATCCGCACGCGCACACCACGGCAGCCAGACCACTCCGCGCGCACCCGGTGAACAGTACCCGTCTCGGGTACTGTTCATCCAAAAAAAATTAATTTTTTTTTTCAATATACAAATGTGAAAATTAATTATTTATAATCATTGAAAAAAATATCAGAGTTGTTTTATCATTTAAAAATATTTTTTAAAATAAGATATTTTTGTTGGTTTCAGATTTAAATAATTTGATATTTTTACAAAGATTCAAATTCAAATTTGAAAATAGACTAACAACTTAATTTTAAATCTTTTAATGTATTAATATTAGAATTAAAATATCAGATATTTAAGATAGTTTCTTTTAAATACTTTTTAATTTTATTTAATCTTTTTTTAAATATAAATATATGTTTATTCTATAGTTTTTAATGTTTAAATTATTTGAAATTTGAATTTTGTTAGTTAGATATTTTCATGGATAATTGAATTTGTTTAACTATTTTGAGATATTTTAGGGTTGTTATAACTATTAATATATTTTTTTTAATGATTAAAATATTAGCTTATTGTTGTAACAACAAAAGATATTTTTTTCAAAAAAAGTTAAGATATTTTTTCAACCAATTAATAAAAATTTTTTGTTAAATAGATTTAAATTATCTTTGGTTAATTGTTGATAAATTTTATTTAAATTAAATTGATTTTTTTAAAATTAACCAAAACCAAGTTGATTGTTAATAAATGTGTACGCCCTAAATATCCATGGGCTATTAGCGAGCTGAGAAAGGGCATAATTATATCAGCCACGTGAATGCCATATGGCCGGAGCTGCTCTTACCAGGTCCTACTTCTTTAGCTCGAGGTAACCAAAGGCTTTATGAGTACTGAGTCGGGTCCGAAGTATGGACATCGCGAGCTGAAGAGTACATCCAGCTTGAGGTGCGAGCCTGAGTTGGAACCTCTGACCCCTTATAAAGTCAACCACGCAATGTAAACGTGCATATATCAGACATCACGTGTCTGATCCTTCCCTGAATTCTCGGACACACAACGTAAACGTGCATGTTCAGGCGCCCATGAGTGGGTTGGGCACGCGGCCCATTATCTCCCTTACCTATTGATTAGACCACACTTCATTGTCGGGTTTTAGGAATTAATCATGAATGTCACAGAAGTGACATGATGGGTAAGAAGGTCATGGTATGACCCCCCCTTGCCAACCCCCAGGTGCCCTCTCTCTATAAATATGGAGACCCTGGAAGTTGCAAGGGGTTGGATTCTATTGTCTAAAGAAATACCCTGTAAAGAATATCAGAAAGATAGCAATAATATTGGCTGGTGGACTAGAAGGATTTTAACCTTTGAACCACCTAAAAAAGTATTAGTGTCACCTTTGAACCACTTTGAGATCATTCATCTGTTACGGTTCATTATTTAGCACTAATCCCATTCTTTATTCTATTAATTATCTGTTGCCGAAGAACCGCGTCAACAATTTGGTGCTTTCATTGAGAGCCTATTAGATTGGTGCTATCACAAATACTCAACCATGGTAGTCACTCGCTCAAGACATGGTAACGAGGCGAACCAACGTGATGGGCAGGAGGCCCATCATGCCACCATTTCCGATGATCAGAACCCTGAGGTTCAGCAACGGCCGGGCAAGCAACCAATAGGCCAAGACAACACTGGAAGTTCAGCTCCCCGGCCGCCCAATTCGAACCCAGATTTTTACACGGCGGTGGAAATGGAAAACTCACAGTTGAGGAGTCAGCTGGCGAAGGCTAACCAGCAGATTCAAGAGGTTTTGGCCTGACTACCCTCTCACAACCGACGCTAACGTCGGAAAGAGGCAAGGCGAGACTCATAAGTCTCGCCGGGGTAATCGGTCTAGGCCCAGCTAGTCGGTCAGACCCCCGACATCAAATTCTACTCCCACATCGCACCACCGGGAAACCACTTTTGAGGAATCACCTAGGGCCGAGCAACAGTACAGCCAATCAGTCCAGACCTCAAATTCCATCTCACTTCCGCCCTCGAGCGCGCCTAGGAGGGCTCGAGAGAGTTTGCGAAGGAGATACGCGAAGGGATGACAGTGACAGCCCGCCCCGGCCAGCCATCCTGCACCCCGCTCAGACCGCCAAGCACAAGACCCAGAGGATGGTAAAGCAGAGCGTCCCTGGCCTAGCTTGATCTGCCCTGACGGGACTAGGATCATATCCCCGGTCAGACATCCTCCTTCACCGATAAGATACCCATCTCCTCCCCGGCCAATCCAAGACATTCCGGCTCATGGGAGCAGTAGGAGAAATCCACCTTCCGCCGGACGTTCCCATCGTAGCCGGGCTCCCCGAGAAGTCCCGGATCCTCATCCCCAAAGGCGGGCTCCAAGCTTCTCGAATGGGAGCTATTGGACCAGAAGCCGCCGGAGTGATTTATCCGGCGGAGACCTACGCCAGCACTTAAGCTCGACGCAAAGTCCTCAGGCTGCCCCTAGGGACGACCTCTGAGATCGCCTAAACTCTCAGAGGGGAGACCCAGTTGGAAACGGCAGCCGCGCTTGCCAAAGGGAAGACCTGTCCGAAGTACGCGACAGCGGGAACGTCCCATATGACCTATCTCAAGATTGGAGGGACAACAATCTGCCAAATGCGTACAATGGATCCGGAGCTATTGAACAGCCCCGGAACAACCAAGGAAGTCAGGACAAAATCCTTGAGCGTTTGGCTCAGATGGAGGAGTTGATGAGGAAGCTCCTATCAGAAAAAGAAAAAGATGAATATGATTCAGGGGACGAGCTCTAGCTCTTCGCTCCCAGCATAGCAGCAACGGCGTATCCACCTGGATTTCGTATGCCGCACTTGTCCAAATTCAACGGAGACGGGGATCCATCAGATCATCTGGGTATGTTCAATACCTTGATGATGGCCCACAACATTGGCCCCGAGCTGAGGTGTTTAATATTTCCCTGAGCAGCATCTCCCAAAGCAGCAACAATTGGAGAGGCAACCAATCATATTTACTGAAGAAGATGCAAGTCATGTCCAGTTACCTCATAACGACCCTCTGGTCGTAGCCGTGCAGCTCTCTAATCAGAGGGTTAGGAGAGTGCTGGTCGATAATGGGAGCTCGGTAAACCTACTGTTCTGGTCCACGCTGGAAAAGATGGGTCTGTCTGTCACCGATTTGAAAGCCAGCTCCATGATGCTTTACGGATTCTCTAGAGAAGGATCGGCGGCAATATGAATGATCAAGCTGGTGATCACCTTGGGAGAGGGACCTCGGACAGTCTCGAAACTCCTCGAGTTTGTGGTCATCAATTGTCCCGCCACGTACAATGCCATTTTGGGTCGACCTACACTAATAACGTTTGAAGCCATTACCTCCATCCGCCACCTCGCTCTAAAATTCCCCTCTTCCAAGGGGATATGCATGGTCCGTGGCGATCAACTTGCTGCCAGGGAATGCTACAGCATTTCTATGAAGGGAAAATTAAAACCCGGGCAGTTAACGATGACCGTCCAAGGTGGAGATGAGGAATCTCAAGAACTCGTGCCTAATCCTGAGATTGAAAAGCCTCAAAGTGCCGAAGGGGAAAATATCATCTTAAGTGATGATATTGACCACAGAATAGGCGAGGATAAATCCGAGCTCCAAGCTATCGAAGAGCTCGACGAGGTAAATATCGATCCACAGAATCCCTCGCGGATGGTAAAGCTCGGGAAAAATCTATGTGGCGAGAGGAAGGCGGAGTTGATTAAGTTTCTGCAGGAAAACCTGGATGTGTTCGCATGGTCTCATGAGGACATGGTGGGGATCAGTCCGAGCGTCATCATGCGCACCCTCCATTTGGATAAAAGCGTTCCTGTGAAATCCCAGAAACAAAGGCGCCTAGGAACAACCCGAAGCCCTAGAAGAGGAAGTAGCCTGGCTATTAAAGTGCGGCTTTATCCGTGAAGCTAAGTTCCCGGTCTGGGTCGCCAATCCTGTGTTGGTCCCGAAGCCGAACGGGAAATGGCGGACCTGCATTGACTTCTCCAACCTGAACAAAGCTTTCCCCAAAGATTGTTTCCCCTTGCCAAGGATCGACCAATTGGTAGATGCCACGGCGGGGCACGAGCTCATGTCCTTTATGGATACGTACTCGGGCTATAATCAGATCTCCATGAATCCAGCGGACCAGGAGCACACTAGCTTCATGACCCTAACTAACATTTATTGTTACAAGGTCATGCCATTCAGGCTGAAGAATGCCGAAGCTACATACTAGAGATTGGTAAACAGGGTGTTTGCCAACCAGATCGGGAAGAAAATGGAAGTGTATGTTGACAACATGCTGGTCAAGTCAAGAACTATCGATAACCATGTTTCCGACCTGGAGGAAAGCATTAAGATACTGAGAGAATACGACATGAGGCTTAACCCGTAGAAGTGCACTTTCGAGGTCGCATCAGGGAAATTCCTTGGTTTCATTGTCAATACCAGAGGAATCGAGGTAAACCTTGATAAGATCAGGTCGTTGCTCGAGCTGCCCTCACCTCGGTCGTGAAAGGACGTTCAAGGCCTGACAGGAAGGGTGGCGGCCCTCAATCGGTTTATCTCTAAATCTACCGACAAGTGTCTGCCATTCTACAACCTGCTCTGGGGGAAAAAAAAGTTCGAACGTGCCTTCCTCAACCTAAAAGCACATTTAGCCGAGCCACCCGTATTGTCCAAACCAACGGCAGGAGAGCCTGTTTTCCTTTACCTAGCCGTCATAGAAGATGCAGCTAGTGTCGTATTAGTCCGAGAAGAAGACCAGTCTCAGAAGCCAATCTATTAAATCGGCAAGAGGCTTCTCGGAGCTGAGTCCTGATATCCGTTGATGGAAAAGATGGCTTTCTGTCTCATTACGGCCTCCCAAAAGCTTAGGCCGTATTTCCAGTCCCACACAATACATGTCATAACCGATCAACCTTTAAGGCAAGTTTTTCAAAAACCTAAAGCATCGGGACGTCTGTTGAAGTGGGATATTGAGCTCAGCCAGTTCAAGATTTTCTACACTCCATGAACTGCAATAAAAAGCTAGGCCCTGGCTGATTTTGTGGCAGAATGCACTGGATTCCGAAAAGATCCTGTGGAAGACTCACCCCAGGCCTCCTTAGTCCAGGCCTCATGGAAGGTCTTCGTAGATGGCTCATCTAACGAGAATGGCTCCGGGGCTGGAATCATTTTGATAGCCCCAGAAGGACATAGATTCCACTCGGCATTGAGATTCGGATTCAAGGCATCCAATAACGACGCTTTACTGGCCGGGTTAAGGGTGGCCCAGGAGCTAAAGGCCAGCTCCGTTCAGTGTTACAGTGATTCCCAGCTCGTGGTAAACCAGGTGCTAGGTGAACACCAAGCATGGGGAACCAAGATGGCTGCTTACCTGGCCAAGGTAAAAGTCGAGATGTCTGCATTTGAATGGGGCTTAATCGAGCAGATACCACGGGAGCACAATGCCAACGCAGACACCCTCGCAAAGCTCACTACCTCCGGGGAGACGGAGACTTTGGGGTTAGTAACGGTAGAGTTCTTAGAGAAAGCAAGCATAGAAGAAGTCGGGGCGGAGGTCGAGATGATCGACGCCAGAACGACCTGGATGACCCCCATCCTCGAATATCTCACAGCAGGAAAGTTACCTGAAGAGCGTAATGACGAAAGGCGGATACTTTACCAGGCTCCAAGGTATACATTGGTAGATGGGATATTATACCGGCTTGGACACTCTCTACCCCTCCTACGATGTATTCTTCCAGGCGAAGCAAAGACCATTTTGCAGGAAGTGCACGAAGGATTTTGCGGAGATCACACTGGGGGGCAAAGCTTGGCCATGAAGATCTTAAGGCAAGGATATTACTGGCCCACTCTATCAAAGGACTCGATCTCCTACGTTAAAAAATGTGACAAGTGCCAGCGATTCGCCAAAGTTTCCCGAGCTCCCCCAATCGAGCTGGAGATGATCTCGTCCCCGTGGCCATTCGCGGTTTGGGGAATCGACTTGGTTAGCGCCCTCCCGAAAGGGAGGAGTCCGTTATGCGATAGTGGCTATCGACTACTTCCCCAAGTGGGTAGAAGCAGAGCCCTTGGCAACAATCACTTCAAAAAGAGTCCTCGACTTCATGGTCAGAAGCATTATCTTCAGATTCGGGCTACCAAAGAAGATCGTATCTGACAATGGAACACAGTTCGACAGTGACCTCTTCACCGAATTCTGTGAGAGGCACGACATTGTGAAAAGCTTCTCCTCCGTGGCCTATCCCCAGGAAAATGGGCAGGTCGAGGCCGTTAATAAGACGCTAAAGGAGAGCCTTAAGAAAAGACTGGACGAAGCCAAGGGAGTTTGGCCAGAACAACTCCCCCAGGTACTGGGGGCATACCGGACCTCACATCGAATGCCGACAGGTCATACTCCTTTCTCCCTAGCTTTTGGGAGTGAGGCAGTCCTTCCTGTCGAAGTAAAGGTAGCCTCGCATAGAGTCCAGGCATATGACCAGGACCGTAATCGCGAATTGCTCTGCACGTCCCTCGACCTGATTGACGAAAGACGAGAAGATTCACAGCTACATCTCGCGTACTATCAACAAAAGATCACTCGTTATTTCAACTCAAATGTTAGAAAATGTGCCTTTGGCATTGGCGACCTGGTCCTCAGAAGAGTCTGCTTAGCCAGTAAAGATCCCAAAGACGGAGTATTGGGATCGAACTGGGAAGGGCCATACCAAATAATCAAGGTCATAAAGGAAGGAACCTACAAGTTAGCTCGGCTTAATGGAGAAGCAGTCCCCCAAACTTGGAACACCATCCATTTGAAGAAATATTGTCAGTGATACCTTTATAAGGCTTAGTCAGAGGCCATCTTTTGTTTATTAAGTAATGAGAATTAAATCTTTCTTCATTAGTGTGTATATTTGTGGATGTAATGTCAAGTAACCACGAAAGACCCTTTCCTAATTACTTCGGGGGGGCATTTGTCCTGGAAATAACCAGGTTGTCCTAAAAATCTTAGAAGTTAATTCAAACCGATTGATCGATGTTTTTCTTAAAAAGCACGAGATATCCATAAAGGATTAACACGAACTAAGTTGTATCCTGGATATAACCAGGTCGTCCTAAAAAACTTAGAAGTTAATTCAAACCGATTGATTGATGTTTTTCTTAAGAAGCACGAGATATCGATAAAGGATTAACACGAACTAAGTTGTATCCTGGATATAACCAGGTCGTCCCAAAACTCAGAAGTTAATTCAAATTGATTGATCGATGTTTTTCTTAAAAAGCACGAGATATCAATAAAGGATTAACGTGAAATAAGTTTTCAAATTAACGTCCTAGATGTAACCTGGTCCTAAAACTTAGAAGTTAATTCAAATTGATTGATCGATGTTTTCCTTAAAAAGCACGAGATATTAATAAAGGATTAATGCGAACTAAGTTTTCAAATTAACGTCCTGGATGTAACCAGGTCTTAAAACATAGAAGTTAATTCAAATTGATTGATCGATGTTTTTCTTAAAAAGCACGAGATATTAATAAAGGATTAACGCGAACTAAGTTTTCAAATTAACGTCCTGGACGTAACCAGGTCCTAAAACATAGAATTTAATTCAAATTGATTGATCGATGTTTTCCTTAAAAAGCACGAGATATTAATAAAGGATTAACGCTAACTAAGTTTTCAAATTAATGTCCTGGATGTAACCCGGTCCTAAAACTTAGAAGTTAATTCAAATTGATTGATCGATGTTTTTCTTAAAAAGCACGAGATATTAATAAAGGATTAACGCGAACTAAGTTTTCAAATTAACGTCCTGGACGTAACCAGGTCCTAAAACTTAGAAGTTAATTCAAATTGATTGATCGGTGTTTTTCTTAAAAAGCACGAGATATTAATAAAGGATTAACGCGAACTAAGTTTTCAAATTAATGTCCTGGATGCAACCAGGACTTAACTCTTAGAAGTTGGTTCAAGTTGGTTAACAGATGTTTTTTTTAGAAAAGCGTAAGAGGTCAATCACAACACCAACAGAAACTAAGAGTATTACCAAATGCATAAAAGAGAAATGAGATAGAGGCAAAAATATGTAAATCAATTAAAAATAAAGTTGAAGAAACCAATTGTCTCGAGGTTAAAAAACCTCATCACATAAAGTTACAAAAAATCAATAAACGATAAAGGAGGAGAAAAATCCTAGGCCCCGCCAGATCGCTCTGTTGAAGTCACCACCTCGCCGTCCTGCTCGGTTGCGGCCAGAGTTTTCCGGTCTTGGAGGGCGCCTCTTGTTGGAGGCGAGCTTTGAACTTCCCAAGGAAGGACTCCCACACTTCCGTCTCCAAGAAGGAAAAGTCACCATCTGGGTTGAAGGCCCAGCAATAGTACAACATGTTCTCCATGGAGGTGGTGGAGGTCGCCTTCTCCGCCGCAAGCGCAGCCTTCTCTGCCGCAAGGGCGGCCTTAGCTTCTTTAAGTTACACCCTTGCAGCATCTAGGGCGACCTTGGTGGACTCGTCCTCCAGCAGCTTAGGTCGAGATGCGTCCAGCTCAGCCCACACAGTTGTCAGGGCGTCTTTGGCCTCCTGTTCATGTTTCTGGGCAGTCGCAAGGGCAGCCAGGGCAGTCTGATGCTCGCTCCTCATCTCCTCGAGCCTAGCCCTAGATTGAGATATGCTCCGGTGAAGAGCCAAAGACGCCTGCGAGAAACAAAAAATGTGTAAGGCAGGTGCCTTAGAAATAACGCAAATGAAAAGAAATGAATGGTAGAGCTTACTTACCATGAGGGTCATCCTTAATGAAGACTCCACCACGTTCTCAGGACTCCTCGTCTCGATCTCCCACAGGTCCCTTGAAGTGGCGTTATAATAGTGGTCCACGGTGTAGCTTGCAGTCTCGTAGACCATCCCCTGAAAGACATCGGGGATCTTCTCCAAGGCCCGGGGGTTCACCGGGACGCGCACCTCAGGGGGCGTAGTTGGCAAGATCCCAGCGGCCGCCTCCTTTTCCCGAGCAAGGACGGGAGGTCACGGTGGAGGTGGAGCCATCTTCTTTGTGGCAGGAGGGGGTGGAGGCACCTTTTCAATGGCAAAAGGGCCTGGATTTTTCCCCTTAGCCGGGGACTTAAAGGATGTCCCAACAGCCTGCTTCGTCAACCAAAGCCTCTTCACCAAAGGCCTGGAGGGAGGATTTCCCCCTGGAACATGGCCTGCAAGCTATCATCCCCGGCCTGCGACATCTCTATTGAAACAAAGACAAAGCATTAATATACATGTAAAAATATTTGTACAAAACAACAAAAATAAAAGGGAAAACAGAGCTCAAGTATGTATTGAAAGGGGACCTACCCTCCGAGCTAGAGGAGGAATCTATGGTCACGACCTCCAGCTCCAGAGCTTCAGCAGGGGAGTCTAAGATAACGACTTCGTGGGCTAGAAGAGGCTCTGGGTCTGAATCTGCCTCGGGACTGGACTCTTCTACGTACTGCCTAGGGAGATTTCCCCGGAGCTACTACACCCTCCAGGAGGGAGGGCCACGACCTAAGATTGCTCCCATACTCCTCAAAGAAGGCCGACCTAAAGGCTAGGGTGTTGTCTACTACTATTGCTCCCCTAGGGAGACCCATTTCATTACGCAGCACGAGTTAGTCAACACACTGAAGTAAAGTGATGTTGCGGTTTGGGTCTGTTCGGTGGCGGTGAACTATGTGGCCGGGATTAAACCTAGCAAGCCTTAAATCTGCAGTGGCCATATCTAAAACCCTATACAGATAAGGATTACCTTGGGCCCTCTCCACATTTTCTTCTTGGGTGACCTCCAAAGCCCACCTCCGCCGCACGAGGGACACCTCGTCCTCCTCGTCCTCATCCTCTCCCATGGCCTCCTCCTTGGGGATGGGTGCCATCTCGCGAGCAGGAGGGAGATTCCGCGATCTCCTCAAGGACAAAGTCTGGTCCGGAGAGATTAGCTTGCACGCCAGCATCGTCTCGTCGGACACGAGCTGGCGATAATCTTTTTTGCTTGGGGGGAGCCCCGCCAAGGTCTCGTATTGACCCCCAAGAGTCACTGACTTGGCCGTCCTCGCAAAAATGGATGCATGATAGTTTCTAAGTCAGGAATGAATAAGAGAAGCTAATCAGCAATCAACTTACGAGCTGAGAGTAGAAGGTACTTACGAGGACGGTTGAAGTAATGGTGTTTGCAGTTGTAAATCCCCTTGGACATAAAAAAATTGTCCTTAATGTCGTTGGGGTGGCTGGGCAGCTCGATGACCGCAGCCGAATTTGGAAAATGGGTCAGGTAGTAGAACCCGTCGCCTTGCCCCTGCTGCTCCGGGCTGGCCTTGAGGCAGAAGAAGTAGAGGATGTCCGCCAGTGTGGGGACCTCCCATTCCCGCTTCAGGAATAGATACTTCAACCTCGATAATAGATGATATGAGTTAGGGGGGAGCTGGAAGGGAGCCAGCTTCACATAATTTAAACAATATGCAAAGTACTGGTCCATCGGAAGGAAGGCCCCTGCCTTGAGGTGCTCGTCGCTCCAAGCGGCGTACTCCTCATCGAGCGATGCGCAGATCCGCTCGCCTTCAAGGGGAGGTCGGGCATCTAGGGCACCCCTCCCCATCTCAATGTTATGGGAAAGGAAGATTTTATTCACTTTCCCCTGGGTGGTGACCTTCGAGGCGATCCTCTCGGCCTCAAAGAAAGCGTCGGGCCCCACCTCGATCTCCTTCTCCACAGCTGGACTGAAGGCGGGGATCGGGGAGTCCGTGGCCACCTCCTTTCCCTTGTTGGCTTGCTGGGAAGACGAGCTGCCAGCACTCTTCTTGGGTGCGCTCTTCTTTGGTCCTATCTCGTTGCCTAACGAACAAAAGAAAAAAATTTAGAAAGGGCGACCTAAGCATAAGAACGAACAAAATAATTGTTTCCTTTACAAGGGCTGAGGTAATCTCAGCCCATGGAGAGTGAGACCACGTGAACACTCGCTTGTCCTCCCAACGGGTCCCCGATTACTCAGAATCCGTGTGTCAGGAGGGTCAGAGTAAAAGTTTTCCTTGGAAGGAAAGTTTCAATAGGCAAACAGTGCAAAACTGCCTGTGAAGCGTGTCCCCTAAGCTACCCGGTTTTTGCACGCTAAGAACTGGTTATTCCAAACAGGCATACAAAAATTTTACCCAGAAAATCTCCCCAGAAAGTGTACTCTATGAATCATGCTTCTTAATGGCTTTTCCTACGGCCGATGCCCCTAGGATAAAAACCTAAGCCTAAAATACCAGCAAAAAACCAATAACATACTGCATGCGATAACAGAGACAATTTACCTAAGAAACAGTGAAGGAAAAAATTTAAAACATGCACAAACGGAGGACTTACAGAAATGTTTTGCTGAGGTGAGACGGAAAGGGTCGTCTGGGTTGGAATCCTGCTGGGATTGCTGGTACCAGAGTCTCGAAGGAGTTCTCGTGCCTGAATTTCTGGAACGTTGGGAACAGTGACCGGAAGAAAGAGAGGGTTTTGAGACTGAGAAGAAAGAAGAAGATGAGAAAATGAGAAAATTTTCAAATGAACGGGTAGCCCATGCGAAAGGTGGCCAGCCCTTTTATATACGTAAATGGCCAAAGGAGGAGGGCCATTGGATCGCCTTGATGTAGGATACGAGGATCACTACTCGAAAGATGAAACGACGACCGAATATAGGCTAGGCCATTTAATGCGGTTCTCAGAAGTCGTACCGTCACCAACCACGATTCTCCACGTATTCGATACCAGCGTAATGGGTGGAATGTGAAGAGTCCACAAAGAAGCCTAAAATCCCCCACTGTGACACCTCGGGTGGCGTCATATGCCACGAGTAGGGGCTTGGGGGGAAAATGTACGCCCTAAACATCCAAGGGCTATTAGCGACCTGAGAAAGGGCATAATTATATCAGCCACGTGGATGCAACGTGGTCGGAGCTGCTGTTACCAGGTCCTACTTCTTTAGCTCGAGGTAACCAAAGGCTTTATGAGTACTGAGTCGGGTCCGAAGTATGGACATCGCGAGCTGAAGAGTACATCCAGCTCGAGGTGCGAGCCTGAGTTGGAACCTTTGACCCCTTATAAAGTCAACCACGCAATGTAAACGTGCATATATCAGACATCATGTGTCTGATCCATCCCTAAATTCTCAAGCGCCCACGACTGGGTTGGGCCACGCGGCCCATTATCCCCCTTGTCAGGTTTTAGGAATTAATCATGAATGTCACAAAAGTGACATGATGGGTAAGAAGGTCATGGGATGACCCCCCCTTGCCAACCCCTAGGTGCCCTCTCTCTATAAATATGGAGACCCTGGGAGTTGCAAGCGGTTGGATTCTATTGTCTAAAGAAATTCCCTGTAAAGAATATCATAAAGATAGCAATAATATTGGCTGGTGGACTAGAAGGATTTTAACCTTTGAACCACCTAAAAAAGTATTCGTGTCACCATTTTACTTTGAGATCATTCATCTGTTACGGTTCATTATTTAGCACTAATCCCACTCTTTATTCTATTAATTATCTGTTGCCGAAGAACCGCGTCAACAAAATGAAATGTAAATTAACTATTGTTACTTGTTGATAAATTTCATTTAAATTGACTTATTTTTGTAAAAATTTAATTAATTTGAATTTTTGATAAATTGTAGATAATTAATCGTGATATTTTTTAAAATGAAATAAATTGTCGTATTTTTGCATAAAATCATAGACTTGCTCATATAATAACATGATTAGGCCCATCCAATTATAAGATTGTTGATGTGGTTTTTTGCCAACAGTGTATTAAGAAATAATGAGTCAGATTAGTGTTTAATAATAAACCGTAATGAACAATAATCCAAATTCACTTAAGAACACAGAACTTTTACGTGGTTCAATGGTTTGGGTAACCGCGTGAGTCAATCACGTATTTACATAATAATTACATTTAATATAAATAATTCCCATTTATATTAGGATATGATTTGATAACAGGATATCAGGTTCCTGCTTTCTCGTATAATAATTATGACAGTCTGGTCATAAATAAACGTATAAAGGGATCCCGAGTCTCTTGGGATGCTTGAGTATGCAATATACTAAAATTACCACGATCTGGATATCTCCTCCAAGCTCATGCTTCGACAGCTATTTACTATTCCAAGCTCGCGCTTCACAACCATTGCATCCTTAGTTCGGGATAAACTCAGGACGACTATATTCACGTATGCCCACTATGAATCTAAAACTGTCCACGTGGATAACAAGCAGATATTATTCCCCTCGATTATCTCTCCGTGTTTCTATCTGCCAACTGTACCCGAGCTAAACGAATGAACTCATGCTAAAATTAGGGTACAACATTTGGCCCCCAAGTCCCTGCTCGTGTTTGATGTCGTCACTTTCTGACCTACAGAGTAGGGACTTTTAGACATATGTTGCATAAAACCATGCCTGCCCACTACTCCAGTACTACACACGTGGTCTAATGCAATTGGCGTCTGTTCGGGTTTTGAGGACTGTAATAATTGTCTTGTCAACTTTTTGCCGCCATGTGGTCTGTTTGACCCTGACCCTTGGATCTCGAATCAATCCCATCGAACGGTCTAGATCGATTTTCATGTTTTTTGTATAAATAGGGTGACCAGCCTCAGACCTTACCACCTTTACATTCAAGAAAATACCATTTTTCAAATTTCCACCTTCTTCCCCATAATTCCCATAACGATTCGTCATGCCCAGATTCTCAGAAGCTTTCCAAGAGCTTTCCGTGATCCGAGTCTACATCCTCCCATTGATGAACACATTGCATGTAAGTATCTCAATCTTTAATTATCCCGCAACATTTTTTTTTCTTTTTGTAATGTTCATTGCTATGTATTTTTAGGCTTTTTATGAACGTCAATAGGGAATGAGCTTTGACTTTAGACTCCATAAGTGAAAAAAAAATATGAAGGTATTTATAAAACTGGGTAATTTTCTGGGTTAATCTGGGGTAGTTCTAATATCAAATAGGTTTAGAAAATAACTATTTGGGGCATGAAAATCGTAAGGTTTCTAGGTGTAAAACTAGGTAGCTTAAGGGTTACAATTCCTTAAGCGGTTTTGCACAAAACCGCTTGTCAGATGAAAGTAGTGGCCTGACGTTTCTGACACACGGATCCCTAAATACCAAAGGACTGTAAGAAACCGAGGCGCGTAGCCTAGGACATCGCGTGGCATCATGCGATGGGGATGAGGCTAACTTTAGCCTGTATAACAAAAATAACCTATTTCGTTCTTCGTACTATCGCGTCATAGTTACATATCATCTTAGGTCGCCTACTAATTAGACCACTTTATCATCAGGCGATCTGATGGGTCCTCAAAAGAAGAATGCTCTGAAGAAGAATGCCTCGAGCTCATCCTCTCGTCAAAAGAACAAAGGGAAGCAGGTCGCCTCCGAATCTCCCATCTTGCACTTTGGTTTGGTGGTGGAGAAGGAACTCGTGATCGATCCCAACGCATATTTCAAGACTGGGTGTATAGTCTCGAAAATCACAACTCAAGGGAAAGTCAACAAAATCCTATTGAGTTACAATATAGAAGTAGGATATGACAATCTTCATTTGAGGGGGAGCGGAGTTATGCCCCTTTCCAAGATGACTACGCAGCCTGGAGCGACGAACACATGAAGGCCGGTGCATTCCTTCCTTTTGACCAGTACTTCATGGACTTTCTGAACTACGTGAAGCTGGCTCCACTCCAGCTCCCCTCGAACTCCTATAGGCTTATGGAAGGGTTGAAGTACTTCTTTTTGAAGCACGAGTGGGAAGTCCCCACTCCGGCAGACATAATGTACTTCTTCTACCTCAAAGCTAGCCCTGATCGGAGAGGGCGAGGTGATGGATTCTACTACCTCACATGGTTTCCAACTCCTTCCCCGTCATCGAGCTTCCCAATCATCCAAATGAATATAAAGATCTATTCTTTATGTCGAATGGCTACAAGAACTGCGAGCATTGGTACTTCAACCGTCATCGTAAGTCTGCTACCCTTACAAACTCAGCTCGTGAATTTTGTTCCTTTAAAACATTTCTTTCTTCAACATTTTTTAATTCATTTTGTCTCTTATGCAACCATATTTGCGAGGAAGGGAAAATTTGTGGCCCTTGGGGGTGAATACAAAAAATTATCTAGGCTTTCCCCTAGCAAAAAGGACTATCGGTAGGTTGTGAACGATGCCACCAAGTTGGCATGCGGGCTAATCGGAGAGGGGCAGACATAAGATTTGAGGACCCAGGCTCTGCTCCCAACCATCCCTGAGCTTCCCGCTCCTCAAGAGGTCTTACTGGCCTGTGAGGACAGCGAAGAGGAAGAGGCCAAGGTGGCTCTTGTGTGAAAAAGATGGACTCCCAAGGTGGTCCGGGAACCCAATCCAGATCGAGTTACGTCAGGGGCAGCAGCCGCCCCCTCTGTCAAAGGTAACCCATACCTCTTTAGGGAAATAGATAGGGTTGTTGTCGACTTTAGGTTAGTTCGTTATAATCCGAATCATCTCATTAGCCATCATCCTTCTAACTCGGATCTAAACGTAACCCTGCTCTAGTGCGTAGACCACCTAGTGGTACGCCATGACAATAGTTATCCTAGAGGCACAATCGTAGTTGACAACACCCTAAATTTTAGATCCACCACTTTTGAAGAATACGGGACAAACCATAGGTCCTGGCCTTCTCTACTCTAGGGTGCATTTGCCCCTGGGTTCAAGCAATATGTACATGAGTCTAGCCCAGAGGAAGGACCTGAACCCTTTAGGATCCAAAAAGTATTAACTATAGATTCCTCTTCTCCTCCATTAGTTCCATGGCCGGAGGTGGTGCCTATCCCGATCAGAACAACCGAGTTCGTGATAATAGATTCCTCCCCTAGCCCAGAGGGTAGGATCTTTGTTTTCTTTCTTTCTTTATAAATGCTTTTCGAAATAATATTTTTGTGGACTAACTCATTTTGTTCTTTTTATGCGAAGAGATGGAACAACCAGGAGCTCCCAACCTATGAACTTCTTTCCAGGCTAAGAAAGCCGGTGCAGGCCCCGTCGTGAAGAGGCTCAGGGTGGCGAAGAAGACCACCCCTGCAACGGGGAACACTTCAAAGTTCCCCACCAAGAATAAGGACACAGGCTTGACTTGGGAGCCAGCTCCGATGGAGAATGTCACTGTTGGGCAGCTTCCTCATCCCCCACCACGATTCATGCATCCTCAAGTTATACATACAGAGGCCTCCACCGTTTGAATACCCGCCGATCCTCAAGATCTGGAGAAGATCCCTGAAGCCTTTCAGGGTATCATTTATGAGACTGTAACTCACATGGTGGGTCATGCTTATAAAGCCCACTTAATGGATCTGAGGACCATTGAGGAGCGCAACCCTGAGTACATTCTTGAGTGTTCCATGGGGATGAATCTCCCCCTGAGTTCCTTTCCCATACTTGGTGGTGAAATTGTTTTGTTTTTTGTTTTTACTACGCTCACCTTATATTTTTAACTTATTCTGTCATTTTGTAGTTCGCACTAGGGCCAGAAATGACAAACTCCGGGCCAAGCTGGATGCTGCCAAGGAAAATGAGGAGGCTGCCAATGTTGCCTTGACAAATGCTAAGAAGAATGAGCATGCTGCCCAGGCTGCTCTCACCTCTTCCCAGGAAAGTGAGTAGGTTGCGAAGACTGCGCTATCTGCCTCCTAAGCTCAGACCACCGAGGTGAATCATCATGTTGAATGTCTTCAGGTCGAGATTGGTGAGCTCAAGGAAAAACTACTCGAGGCCGAAGCTAAGGCCAAGGAAGAAAAGGTGGCATCTTCATCAGCCATGGAGTAGATGTTATACCATTGTTGGGCTTTCAACTAGGATGGAAACTTCTCATTTATGGAGCCTGGGTTGTGGGATACGTACCTTGATAAATTCAAGGCTCGGTTCCTGTAAGAACCCTTGGAAACTGGTGAGGCTTCTGGAGCGACGGAGCGAGACGCTGAGGAGGTCACTTCTGTGCGACGAGCTGATGGAGCCCAATGATCTCTTTTTTTTTCCTTCATAATTGTTTAACATTTTTTTTATATTTAAAACAATTTCCTTCAGGCTCAGTTCGAGGTTTTTTTCTCCGCGGTGTAGTTGGTTTGTTTTATTTCAACATATATCTAACTTTTGATCCACCAGTCTTTCATTTATTATCTTCTTATGCTTATGAATCCTAAGAATATTGTACACTCAAGATTTTAGGAATCGACTTTTAGATCGAGATAGATTTTATCGAACTTGGTTATATCCATGTTCGTTTGCTTATTTGTATAATATTTGTTAAGAATCGGGCCATAAACCTAGTTATATCAAGGGTTTTAATAATTTAAACTTAGTTCATGCTAGGGTTATTGATAACTCAAGCTTTAACAAGCCCTTAAATAATCAATTTTCCCAATTTTCCAAGTATTGACCTAGTTATATCCAGGGTTTTAAATGATTTGAACTTAGTTTGCGCTAGGTTTATTGAAAACTCGAGCTCTAAAAAGCCGTTGAATAATCAATTAATCCAAGCTTCTAAGCTTCGAACTTAGTTATATCCAAGATTTTAAATGATTTAAACTTAGTTCACGCTAGGTTTATTGAAAACTTGAGCATTAAAAAGCCGCTGAGTAATCAATTAATCCAAGCTTCTAAGCTTCGGACGTAGTTATATCCAGGATTTTAAATGATTTAAACTTAGTTCGTGCTAGGTTTATTGAAAACTCGAGCTTTAAAAAGTCGTTGAATAATCATTTTATCCACACTTCTATGTTTCAGACCTAGTTATATCTAGGATTTTAAATGATTTAAACTTAGTTCGCGCTAGGTTTATTGAAAACTCAAACTTTAAAAAGCCGTTGGATAATCAATTAATCCACGCTTCTATGTTTCTTAATCTTGTCAAAATTTAAGGTATTCATGATTACATTCGGACTTATTCCCACCATATCTTCATGTGACCAAGCGAAAACGTCTAGATTCTCCTGTAAGAAATCGACCAGCACCTTCTTCCTTTTATCGTCAAGATTCTTCCCAATCTTTACGACTCTTGAAGCCTCTTTGGGGTCAATGTTTACTTCTTTGAGCTCCTCTATGGCTTGGAGTTCTGACCTGTCTTCACCTATCCATGGGTCAATATCATCGCGTTAGGTGATGCCACTATCCTCTTTTGGCTGAGGTTCTTCCATCCCGCAAGTAGCTTCTACTTCCTGGGACTCCTCACCTCCGTCATCTATCACTATTGCGTGCTGCCCAGGTTGTGATTTTCCCTTCATAGAAATGCTAGGTGGTGAATAGAGGTTATGGCTTCAAATGCCATCAGCGCAGGTCGGCCCAAAATTGCATTGTACGCAGCTGGAAAATCGATTACTATGAACTCAAGTAACTTGGAAATAGTTTGCGAGTCTTCTCCGAATGTCACCACCAATCTGATCGTCTCGATGGCTACTGACCCTTCACCAGAAAATCCATACAGAGTCATTGAGTTCGCCTTCAAATCAGTTACAAGTAACCCCATTTTTTCCAAGGTGGACCTAAAAAATAGATTCAAGGAACTTCCATTATCTACTAGTGTTCTCCGGACCCTCCTGTTGGTGAGCTGAATGATGATGACCAATGGATCGTTATGTGGGAATTGGACATGGCTAGCATCCTCTTCTGTGAAAATGATTGGTTGCTTTTCCAATCGTTGCTGTTTCGATAACCATTGTTCCGGGACAAACTCCATCCCATTATGGGACTTCAGTTCGTTAATGTACTTCTTCTGGGCCCCACTGCTCGTGCCTGCCAAATGAGGTCCTCCCAAAATGGTGGTTATATCCCCCTACTATCGGAGGAGGGTCGACCTGATTTGTTTGAGCTCTAGTTTGACTTACTGAAGCTTCAGGAACTGATTAAGGGTTTGGTCCAACAGGCTGATTAGGAACAACCCGATTTCGGGTGTACTGGGCCAACAGTATGGCTCTGATGAAAGTTTCAATATCATTCTTTAGCTATCGAAAATCATCAGTGTTATGACCGATGTTGTTATGGAATTGGAAAAACTTTGAAGAATCCCTCTTCACCCTCTGGTTCTTCAATGGTTCTGGCTTCTTCCATGGAAGGCGAGTAGCATTTACAAGGAAGATGTGCTCCCTGGTGTCTGTTAGGTCGGTATAAGTAGCGTAAACAGGTTTGAACTTCTCCACATATTTTTTTTTTTGTCACGCTCTGGTCGCCCTCGCCATTTCCCTTCCTTTTTTTATTTCCCCCTTGGTTAATATGGGTAACAAATTGAGTCGTAGCAGCAACGTTCGTTACCGCTCCAACGGGCTGGACAGGGGTTTGCCTGGTTCCCGTGATGGAAGCCTACACCTCCTCTAGGTTAATCCACTCTTGAACTCGGGCCAAGAATTCATCCACACTCTTAAATTCTTTTCTTTGGAATTCTTGCCATAGGTTTCCCCCGATGAGAATTCCTGTCCTCAGTGCCTTTATCTTAGAGTTGTCATCAGCATCCCTAGCCCGTTCAGTGACATTGGCGAATACTTAGATATGCCTTCAACGTCTTTCCAGGTTTCTCCTTTACGTTAGCAAATGAATAAGTATCAACTCGAGCTGCCTGTGAAGCTCGTAATACTTTTTAAAAATCAGAGGAAAACTTCTTCCATGAGCTTATGGAATGCCTCTTATATTGCTTACACCATTGCCTGGCTGGCCCGACCAGAGTTGCAGAGAATAAAAAAACACCCTAGATCGAGTCCAACATTGTAAGCCATCATCATGGTGTTAAACATTCTGAGATGATCTCCATCTCCATGAAATTTTGACAAGTGTGGCATTCTAAAGCCTACTGGATATGTGGCCACTGTGATATTTGGAGCGAAAGGCTCGAGCTCGTCTTATGAACCGTAATCGTCTTTTTCTTTTCCAGATAAAAGCCTCTTCATTTGCTCTTCCATCGAAGCTAGTCCTTTAAGAGTTTGGTCCCTAGTCCTTAGGTTACCTGGGGTTGTTCAACAGCTCCCATCCTATCGTATGTGTTTGATGGGTTATTGTCCCTCCAAGCTCGAGTTTGGTTTTGTGGGGCATTCCCATTATCGCGTACTATGGACGGACCTCCTTCTTGTCGAGTATAGCTAATATCTTCATTCTGAGTTTGATTTCTTCTCTATGAATTCAGACGATTGCGCAAATCGGGTTGTGGATCGTACCGAGGGCTCTATGCTGAACTCAACTGATTTCATAGGTCACCCTCAGACCTACCGCTACGACGACTTTCAGTCTAGTAACTCACGTTTGCGAAACTTACAGCTTGCGGTTGTGACCGAGTATTTGTATTTTTGACACGTGTTCGTGGGACGTATATATTGGCAGATGGGGGAGGATTCCTCCTTGTAATGACCCAACTATTTCTAAGACCTTGGACCATTAAAACTACTAGACATAACTACTACTCTTGGATAAAACATACATAAGAAATAATCATAACTTCATTGAAACTCTAAAATAATATTGTATCAATAACATAAAAGTATAAAATAAAATATGATAGGGTATGGGATCCCATTGTTTACAAAACAAAAAAAAAACATAATTTTAAATACTAATTGCGGAATTACATGAAGAAAACATAATTTAAAAGACTAAAAATAAATAACTTCATCCTCGATTGACATGCAGTCCATTCATTCCATTCATCCACAACACACAAGCCAAGCTACCAAGAATCCTTCTGCCTCCATATCTATTTTCCTACATCACACTAAAAATAAAGGAGTGAGCCTAGCGCTCAGCAAGGAAAATCTACTAACAACATACATCAAAAATCAAAAGCACAAGACTATATCATAACCACATACTATAAAACATATATCACAACTCTAACCCATGATCATGGTAATCTTGGGGTTTGCTATCTAAGCAACTATAAGCCCCAAGCAACATAAAAACATTGGGGTTTTCTAGCTAAGCAACTATAAACCTCAAGCGACATAAAGCATTGAGGTTTGCTAGCTAAGCAACTATAAGCCCAAGGACTACAAGACATATTCATATATATCATAACGTAAACATATTATAACATAACATATCATAACATATAAGCATATAAATTCTATCCTATTTTCCTTACCAAAAGCCACTGTACTTGGAAACAAGAATGAGATTTAGAAACTCCTATAAACCAACAGTAGAAAAGGGTAAGAATCTTTAAGAATAAAGATGAATATGGGAATTAAACCATCAAGAAGAAACTTACCAAGAAAGACCTTAAGTTTCAAGAACTTAAATACCTAATCAAGAATCAATAACAAGAGTTAGGATCTGAATAAAAGAAGCTAAAGAATTATAAAGAAATGGACTTAAGGAATAGGAATACCTTGAATGACCTTATTGATTGGTCTAAACCCCAATACTGCAATCACACTATTTCTCACTTCCCAAGTGTTTATAAAAGCTTAGAATAATAAAGCTTTAACCCAAAACCCAAGTGTATCTCTCTATAGTAACACTAGCACCTTGGAGGCTCAAGAAAATGCTTGAAGAATGAAGGAAATGGCTGAGCACTAGGTCCTATTTATAGAGTTCAAGGAGTGAAACTAACTCCTTTTAATTTGAATAAATAAATGAATATAAAATGAAAAATATTTGAATTTTCGTTCAACTGACGCCCAGAACTCGGTCAAAATCGCTGAAAGGTTGGTCTAAGTGGTTAAGGGTAATTTTCAAAATTAAAAACCAAACTTTCAAAAATACCATAGGACACATATCACCTCCCCCTATATTCCTGAGCCCCGTTCGATCGTTTGTTCAAAGTCAACGTGTTTTCCGTATCTTCCGTAGGCGATATATCGGCCCCTATAGCTATGATATATCGGCATACGTTGATATATCAAACACGTATTTGCACTTTTTTAGCATATTTGAATTGGATAAACAACTTTGAATGAGTCATAATATGATCCTAACAGCTGCTGGAAGATTCTAGAGCTTCTAGATCTTTCTTTTATTTAAACTATTCATAAAAAATACTTAAATCCTTAATAAACATGCGTATGACAAGTGTCAAGCTCTTATTGGCTCTATCTAATCCTTAGGTTATAATAAATATATTTCTATGACTAGCAATATTAATCAAACTTTATGTTATATTTAATATTCTTAAACTATAGGTTAAACTTATAAAATCCACAACTGTTGCTATGAGTTTCCAACTAAGTCATGATTTGAACCAAAATCCACGGTAACTAACATACTACAAACTAATACTAACTACTACTGCTATCTAGCTTGCTAAGTAAATATTCTAGGACACTATGATTCTCCCCTACTAAAATGAATTTTGTCACTGAAATTTACTTACCAAATAATTCCGGATACTGGGCTAACATGTCTTCCTCCAACTCCCACGTTGCCTCCCGTTCAGAACTATTGCTCCATAGGACCTTGAATATCGGAATACTCTTAGATCGCAATTCCTTCATTCCTCTATCTAGGATGCTAACCGGTCGTTCCTCGTACCTCAAGTCTTTCTGGAGTGCTATCGTATCATACTTGAGGACGTGAGATGGGTCTATCACATATCTATGCAGCATCGAGATGTGGAACACATCGTAGCTATCTGCTAGAGCTGGCATTAAGGCTAATCTATATGCAACCATTCCCACCTTGTCTAATATCTCAAAAGGACCTATAAATCGGGGAGTAAGCTTACCTTTCTTCCCAAACCGCTTCACACCCTTCATAGGAGATATCTTTAAGAAGACTTAATCTCCAACTTTGAATTCCACATCACGCCGCTTGGTATCCGCATAACTTTTCTGACAGCTCTGAGCAGCGAGCATACGCTTTCTAATCAGTGCTACTGCATCCTGAGCTTCTTTAATAGCTTCGGGTCCAAGAAGGTGCCTTTCTCCTACCTCGTCCCAATGTAACGGCGATCGACACCTCCTTCCATAGAGTAACTCATAGGGTGCCATTCCAATTGTTGACTGGTAGCTATTGTTGTAGGAGAATTCTATCAGCGGCAAATACTTACTCCGTGATCAAATCCAGTATACAGGGGCACAACATATCCTCTAAAATTTGTATGGTACGCTTGGACTGACCATCGGTCTGAGGATTAAATGTCGTACTAAGAATTCACTTGGTACCCATGGCTTGCTGCAAGCTTCCACAAAATCGTGATGTAAACATTGATCCTCTATCGGACACTATAGTCTTAGGGATTCCATGCAGTCTTACTATTTCTTGAGCATAAATGTCTGTGTACTGATCTGCTATATACATAGTCTTAACAGGCAGGAAATGAGCTGACTTGGTTAGTCTATCTACTACTACCCAAGCCGAGTCGTGCTTCTTATTTGTTCGTGGAAAACCCGCCATGAAATCCATGGCTACGTTGTCCCATTTCCATTCTGCAATACTAAGTGGTTGCAATAAGCCTGCAGGCCGCTGATGTCCCACTTTCATGAGTATGGGGTATTGTGCACTTCTTCTAAAATCTTCATCTTAATCCCTTGATCATTTGGCACGCATACCAGATTCTTATACCTCAAGAACCCCTATCTTGATATCGAGAAATTTGTGGCCTTGCCTTCTTTAGCTACATCCATATGTGCTACTAATGTGTCATTATGCCCTTGCCCGATCCGTATATCTTCTAATAGACTTGACTGGAAGGACAAGTTAGCCAGTTTACCAATGACTATTTCTATTCCAGCATTGATCAGCTCCTGCTGTAGCGGCTTTTCTATTCCAGTTAATGCTGCTAGACTTCAATAACTCTTCCTACTTAGCGCATCAGCAACTACGTTTACCTTTCCCAGGTGGTAAATGATTTTGCAGTGATAATCCTTTACTAATTCTAACCACCTACGCAGCTTCATATTAAGCTCCTTTTGTGTGAAGAAATACTTTAAGCTTTTGTGGTCCATATAAATCTCACACCGTTCTCCATAAAGATAATGGCACCAGATTTTTAATTTAAAAGATCACCGCTGCCAACTCCATATCATGTGTTGGATAGCGTTGCCCATATTCCTTCAGCTGCCTTGAGGCATAGGCTATTACCTTGTCATTCTGCATCAGCACACAACCCAAACGTTGCTTCGACGCATCACAATAGACTACAAACTTGTTGTTGGGTGTCGGTACACAAAGTACTGTTGCTGAGCATAGCTTATCCTTAAGAAACTGGAAGCCCTCTTCACACTTATCAGTCCAGTTGAATCTTTGGTTCTTCCGGGTCAGGTTGGTAAGCGAAGTAGCTAACTTAGAAAAACCCTCTACAAACCTCTGATAATAACCTACTAATCCCAAAAAACTTCTTTCCTCAGACAAGTTCTTTAGTCTTGGCCAATCCTTCATAGCCTCCACCTTAGATGGGTCTACAGCAACTCCTTCCTTGGATACTATGTGGCCGAGGAACGCTACTTGCGAAAGCCAAAATTCACACTTTTTGAACTTAGCGTAAAGTTTATGCTCCTTTAGTCGTAACAAGATCAACCTTAAATGTTCCTCGTGCTCATCTTTGTCCTTTGAGTACACCAAGATATCATCGATGAACACTACAACGAATTTGTCCAAATAATCCTTAAAAACTCTATTAATTAAATCCATAAACGCGGCTAGAGTGTTGGTAAGACCAAAATACATAACTAGAAACTCGTAATGTCCATAACAAGTTCTAAAAGTTGTCTTAGGAATATCCTCTTCTCGTACCTTGATCTGATGATAACCGAACCGTAGATCAATCATTGAAAACATGGTTGCTCCTCGGAGTTGATCAAACAGGTCGTCAATCCGGGGTAACAGGTACTTATTCTTAATCGTCACCTTATTCAGCTCACGGTAATGTATGCATATCTACGTGCTTCTGTCCTTCTTCTTCACAAATAAAACCAGTGCTCCCCTTGGTGAATGGCTCGGTCTAATGAAACCCAAGTCTAAGAGTTCTTCTAGCGGTTTCTTTAACTTCTTGAGTTCAGTAGGTGCCATCCGGTATGATGCCTTGGAGATAGGCTCGGTGCCCAGTACTAGTTCGATTGTGAAGTCAATTTCCTGAGTTGGCGGAAACCCTGGTAAGTCATCAAGAAATACTTCTGGGAATTCCTTTACAATGTGGACGTCTCTAACCTTTAGTGGTGTTTCCTTTACCACATCTGTGATGCTGGCTAAAAATGCGTTACATCCTTTTTCTATCATCTCTGAGCTTTGAGAGATGAAATAAGCGGTGTGCGTAGTCCTGAAACTTGTCCCATAAAGCATACTCTCTGACCATCAGGAGTCTCGAATATCACTTTGTTGCGTTTGCAGTCGATGGTTGCACCATGCCTTGCTAGCCAATCCATGCCTAGAATAACGCCAAAGTCTTTGAACTCTAGTTCTATCAAGTCTCCTTTTAGTTCTACGTCCTCAATTTTGACCAGTATGCCTCGTACTATCCGTGATGATAGGACTATTTCACCCGAAGGAAATTCTGTCACAAACCTAGTTCTAAATCTTTCACAAGGTTTGTCTAATTTCTCTATCATTCCTAACGAGATATACAAGTGAGTGGCTCCCGAATAAAATAGTTCGGAACATACATTATTGAGGATAGGATTCTGACCTATCACCACTTTATTAATTGCTTCAGCTTCTCCCTTGGTCAAGGCAAAGACTCTGGCAGGAACCATCTTGTTGTCCCTTTTCTCTTCTAGCTTGAGCTGGGGACATTCTCTCTTCTGGTGACCTTCATGACCACAATTGTAGCATCCCTTGGTCTATGCATGACACTCACCAGGATGTTTCTCTTGGCACTTAGAGATCTGTGGGTATTCTACATAACCCGACGTACTACCTCCATTGTTCGTCCGTGCTCTTTTATCATTGTCAGGATGCCTTCTCTTTTGACCATTATTGTTGCTAGGCTGATGGCTGTTGTGGTGTTTGTTCCGACCATTCTCAGGTTGACTTGTGAGACCCACTTTGCCTCTTTCTGACATTAAAGTCGATTGCAAGAGGGGGTAATCGGGCCGAAACCTCCATTATCTGCCTATTTGCCTTAGCAAGATGGCTTCTCAATTACATGTTTTCCAACTCAATGGCTGTTAGGTAGTTTGGATTTGGATTGGATGGCAATGATGTTGAACTCCCAGTGTTGCCATAACCCGCCAGTTGTCTTCCCGGACGTTGCTGAATCTCAGGGCCACGTTCTTTTGTAAGAGCAGTATGATCGGCCTCCTTCCCACCAGGATGTTCTATCTCATTATCATGCATTGAGCGAGTGAGGACTATGATGAGAATCAACTGAGATTTTGATGAAGCACTAATTTTCTCTCAATGAAAGGACCAAATTGTTGACGCGGTTTTTTGCCAACAGTGTATTAAGAAATAATAAAGCAAATTAGTGCTTAATAATAAACCGTAATGAACAATAATCAAAATTCACTTAAGAACACAAAACTTTTACCTGGTTCAGTGGTTAAAATCCACCTAGTCCACGAGTCAATATTATTGTTGTTTCTTCCTATTTTGGTTGAGTTTTGGTATTACAGAATAATGGTCCCATTTCCTGTCCAATATTCCCAGTATTTATAGGGGGTTCCATGGACATGTTTGGGTAACCGTGTAAGTCAATCACGTATTTACATAATAATTACATTTAATACAAATAATTCTCATTTATATTGGGATATGATTTGATAATAGAATAACAGGTTCCTGCTATCTCGGATAATAATTATGACAGCCTGGTCATAAATAAACGTATAAAGGGATCTCGAGTCTCTAGGGATCCTTGAGTATGCAATATACTATAATTACCACGATCTGGATATCTATTCAAAGCTCGTGCTTCGACAACTATTTACTATTCCGAGCTCGCGCTTCACAGCCATTGCACCTTTAGTTAGGGATAAACTCAAGACCGCTATATTAACGTATGCCCACTATGAATCTAATATTGTCCACGTGGATAACAAGCAAATATTATTCCCCTCAGTTATATCTCCGTGTATCTATCCGCCATCTGTACCCGAGCTGAATGAATGAACTCGTGCTAAAATTAGGGTACAACAAACATGTGTGTATGCACTATATGTGGTATTTTTTAAATTGGGCTTAGAAGCATATAGTGGCCCATATGTTTGTTAGATTTATGGTTTTTGCCAAATAAAATATTCATAAAATGATAGGTTTTATTTGGGACCATTAGAAAATGTAAAGTTTAAATTCATCTCTTGTGGGTGGTTCCACTTGTGAAGGCCCATTTGCTTTGCATGACAATAGTGGGCCTAATCAATTAATAAAATGAAGGTTTAAATTCCTGTCTTTTGGACCTTGTATGAAAGTTTGGGGGTCTTTGTAGTGGGAACTACATACTGGACCCAGCCCTCCTCCATACAAGCCCAATTGTTAAGGCCCTAAATATTAGTTAAACCTAAATATTGATTGTGTAATTTAGGATATGTTGATTAAATGATTATACGACTAACTCTTGTTTGTATTTTCCTTACTGGGCTTAGAAGCTCACCCCTTATGATGTTGTACAGAAAATTGATGATAGAAGGGCCGGTGGCGAGTGGGACCTAGGAGCTTTGTGATGTACTCGTGGGGACCATACAGTCGAGGAAGATCAAGTGGGCTTATTTAATTATTTTTATTAAAAAATGTGTTCTTTTGAAGTTTTATTTAATTTATTCTCATTTTAATATGTCAAAGACAATTATTTTATTTTTGTAAAACCATAGATCCATATATTTATTTTTAAGTTTTTATTCAATAAAAGAGCAAAATTTATGATTATGATCCAATGTTGTGTTCTCGATATTTTATGAGAAATTAGGGTGTTACATTACACTATGCTCTTCAAAGGTACCCCAACTATGGTGGCCAGGTAGGCCAAACATGTACGCACCGCTCCAAGCCCTCCAACTCATGGTTGGTTGGCCTTTTCCTTACTCTTACCTGCACCATAGAGCACCCGTGATCCAAGGCACAACAAGAAAACTTCACCAACATTTCATATATTAATTCATTTTAATAAGAGCATAACTAATCAAACACAATAGACAATCCACATGTTTCCACTAAAATTCACAACATCAACCTAAGCTAGTCAAGGTGTGTTACCAGAAACCAAGTTTATGGTCCTAACGGAGCGAGTGAGTACGACACCCTTAGATGGCCATGCCTATTGTAGATCCTGACCCTTACCTCTCAAACACAAACACATATATGACATAATAGTTACAAACATTTACACGAAACATGAAGCACAATATAAGCACAGATAATCAGGCCATGCCCTGCTCTACATGCACAAATAGTTTTCTTACTTGAACTCTGGAAGCACTGGGTAAACAGTCTAGATATGATCCCTATCAAATACTCTGATTGGACCTAAGACACAATAATATGTAACCACCATAAATCTCAAGTAAATAAAGACTTCCGAACCTAGTTTTAGCCTCTGGGACCTCGAATTCTACTAAACCGGGTAGTAGAATCCTTCCCGTGCCCCTAAGTTTAAGTTCTCGAGCTTAAAATCCCTATTCAGTCAACATTCTCCATTTGAGACGTGACGCTCCTCAAAGGCCTCGCGGCCCTCTACAAGTTAGAGAGTATCCTAGGTCTATTTCCTGGACATGCATCGCGACATGCCTTACCCAGCACTGCGGCGCTAAGGCGAATCCGCGAACCCCCGTTTAGTCCTCTGAGTTCATGCGGGTCACGACGCTCAAGAGCAGCGCCATTGCACGACCCCTCAAACCCAGATTTTCCAACACTTCTCCTACAATTTCCCTTGATCCAAAGTCACCAAATCTCAACCCTAAACATAATTACATTTATACCCTTAACGAGCCAAAATTACAAATATGCCCTTATTAGCAAGAACGGGCCCACATGCATATGTAATACACATAATCATGCATATATATTCATATCACCATATAAAACATGTATACCACATAATCACACATATATTCAACTATTTATACATATAAATCCAATTATGCCCTCCTAGCACACTAATCAAGCACTATCCCTTCCTACTAAAAATTTCATCCTCGAAATTTTACCTGAACAGCTCAAGACACCGATCCCACATATCTGACCTAGCCTCCCAAGTTGCCTCATCTACTTTGTTGTTTCTCCACAACACTTTCACTAAGGCAATGGTCTTGTTCTGCAAATCTTTATCATTTTTTTCTAGGGTCTGAACCGGTCTCTCCTCATAAGACAAATCCTGATCCAACTCCAGGTTTTCATAACTCAACATATATGCAGGATCTGATACGTACTTCCGGAGCATTGACACATGAAACACATTGTCAACCCCTGATAAAGCTGGAGGCATATAGCTAATTTGTAAGCCACCTCTCCAACTTGTTACAGAATCTCAAATGGGTCAACAAACATAGGACTCAATTTTCCTTTCACTCCTCTCAAAGGAGAAACTCTAAGAAACACATAGTCACCTACTTGATACTTTACACCTCTATGTTTCAAGTCTGAGTAACTCTTCTGTCTACTCTAGGAGGCGAGCATTCAAGCTCTAATCTTCTCAATTGCCTTATTAGTTCTTTGAACTACCTCAAGACCTAAATACTTTCTCTTACCCATTTCATCCCAATGAATGGGCGATTTGCATTTCCTGTCATACAAAATTTCATACAGAGCCACTTCGATAGTTGCCCGACAACTTTTATTATAAGAAAACTCAATCAAACTTAGATACTTCTTCAAGATCGCCCAAAATCTAATTCCCATGCCCGCAACATATCTTCTAGTATTCGAATCGTCTGCTCAAGCTGTCCGCCCGTCTGAGGATGATAGGTTGTCCTGAATCTCAACTGCGTGCCCATATCCTTATGCAGGCTTTCCCAAAACATAGAGGTGAATATGGGGTCCCTTTCTGACACTGTCGATTTCAGAGCCTCATGGAAACACACAATCTCCTTTACATACAATTCATCATACTACTTCACTGTACAGATTAATCTAACAGGGAAAACGTGGGTTGATTTGGTATACCTATCTACAATCATCCACACAGAATCATGTTGCCCCAATGTTCTCGGCAATCTAACCACAAAGTCCATGGTAATATCTTCCCACTTCCACTGTGGAATCCCTTAAGGCTGCAAGGCCTTTGGTGTTGAACCTTCACCTGCTGATTGGTTAAACACTTGGCCACATAATCAACCACATTTGTATTCATTCCCGACCTCCAATATCGAGCCTGTAGATCTTGGTACATTTTTTTCTTGCCCGGAAGTAAGGAATAAGAAGTGGTATGAGACTCATCCAGAATCTTTTGCCTGATACTAGAATCCATCAAAATGCAAATCTAAGTTTTATACCTCAACAAATCTGCCTTTGAAATAGTAAAGCCTCTAGCCAATCTAGCAAAGACATTCTCCTTCTGTTTCATCAACTAAGGATCCTCATTCTGTGCTTCTCTAATTCTCTCAAAAAGTGTACACTGAAGGGTAATGTTTGCTAGCTGACCAACGACTAGTTCAATTCCAGCTCTCGTCATTTCTTCAGCTAACTTTTCTGATATCTATTTTGAACAGAACAATTTTTAGAACCCCGTCAACTCAATGCATCAGCCACCACATTGGCCTTCCCTAGATGATATAAAATCTCACAGTCATAGTCCTTTACCAACTCTAGCCAAAGCCTTTGGCACATATTCAAATCTTTCTGATTGAAGAAATACTTCAAACTTTTATGGTCAGTGTATATTTCACACTTTTCTCTATACAGGTAGTGCCTCCATACCTTCAATGAGAATACCACCGATGCTAGTTCCAAGTCATGAGTGGGATACCTCTATTCATATTGCTTCAGCTATGTAAAAGCATAGGCTATCACCTTTAAAGCTTGCATCAGTACACAACCCAAACTCTGCGTTGAAGCATCACAGTAGACCACAAACTTTCCCTGTCTGATGGAAGACTCAGTACCAGAGCAGTAATCAGACGCTGCTTCAACTACTTGAAATTATTCTCACATCTATCTGCCCAGATAAACATTTTCTTCTTATGCGACAACTCAGTCAATAGTGTTGCTATTCTTGAGAATCCCTCAAAAAATCAACGATAGTACCCTGCTAATCTCAGGAAGCTTCTAACCTCTGGTACACCGCTTGGTCTCAACCAATCTCTCACTATCCCTATCTTGGTTGGATCCACCAGAACCCCCACCCCCTATAATCACAATATGGCCCATAAATGTTACTTGGGGTAACTAGAATTCACACTTACTAAACTTAGCATACAACTTATGCTCCCTCAGCCTCTGTAGTACCAAATAAAGATGTTGCTCGTATTCTATTTTTGATTTAGAGTACACTATCATATCATCAATGAACATAATTACAAACTTTTCCAAATAATCTCTTAATACCCTATTCATCAAATCCATGAATGTTGCTGGGACATTGGTTAATCTAGAACACATGACCAAGAATTCATAATGTCCACACCTCATACGGAACGCGGTCTTTGGTATATCCTCTTCCTTAATTCTCAACTGACGGTAGCCAGACCAAAGGTCATTCTTAGAAACTACTATCTTTTCTTGTAACTGATCAAAAAAATCATCGATCCTGGGCAGTGGATACTTATTCTTATTAGTCAACTTATTTATCTCTCGATAATCGATGCACATTCTTAATGACCCATCCTTCTTCTTCACAAACAACACTGGAACACGCCACGGTGAAAAGTCGGGTCTAATGAATACTAGATCCAGTAATTCCTGCAACTGAATCTTTAGTTCCTTCAATTGTACTGGAGACATTCTATAAGGTGCCCTCGATACTGTTTCTGCTCCTGGTGCTAAATCTATGACAAATTCAATCTCTCGGTGTGGTGGAAACCCTAGCAGGTCTTTTGGAAACATATTAAGAAACTCACACACCAACCTGGTCTCACCTGGTCCAACTGAAACAACCTTAGAGGTATCTACTATGTTTGTTAGGAATCCTATGCAATATTTCCGCAATAAGTCTCTAGCTCTCAATGAAGAAATCATAGGTACTCGTGGTCCACTCATCGTCCCCAAAAACACAAAGGGTTCCTCTCCTTCAGGTTCAAAGTTACCATCCTTCACTTGCAGTCTATCGTCGCTCCATAATCATATCAAAATCACCTGGTCGTACTTTGCCAACCAATCCATTCCCAAAATCATCCATCACTAGTTCAATCAGATCCATAGACAACTCCCTTTTGTCTATATCCACTGGTAACGCTCTAACCCACCTCCAGTTGACAACAAAGTTCTAAATCCCCTAACATACAAATCACAAGGTCTACATAGATGGTCTATCACTCTAGCAGATACAAATGAATGAGTAGCTCCTGATTCAATCAATGTAGTAAATGAAGAGCTAGCACTAGAAATTTGACCTATCACAAACGAGGGACTAGCCTCTGCTTCGGTCTAGGTCAAGGCATACACTCTAGCTGGAGTAAGGTTGTCACTCTTCTTTGGTTCCTCTTTCTTGACTTGTGGATAGACTTTCCTCAAATTACTGACACTCCCACAAATGAAACATGCTTTGACTCTACAGTCTTCCAGATGGCGTCGCCTACACCGTGCACACTTTGGGAAGCTTCTCCAATTCTCTTCCTCGCCCTAACGACCACCAAAGGCACCTCAAGCCCTCCTATTTGGACCAGGAGGAACAAAATAATCTGGGGCCTTTCTCTTCTGCTCACTGAGGCCACTACCTTTGCCCGAACCAGTGAACGGAGACACCAGCCTTGGAGCATCACGTCTTGCGGCGCCTTCCTTTCATATTTGGTCTTCAGCAACCTCAGCAGTAAGGGCTTTTTTCCACTACTTGAGTAGAAGTAGTAGTCCTTGGATCCAGTGTTATCTTGACATCCCGGACTATCATAACATTCAACCCCCGTACAATATGATCTCTCCTTGCCATATCAATAGGCCCCAAATATGGCACGAAATTAGGTAACCGGTCGAAGTTTAAAGTGTACTCTGTTACGACCATTCTATTATGCACTAAATTAGTGAATTCATCAGCCTTTGTAGATCAGACTGCAATATTGTAATACTTTTCATTGAAAACATCCCTGAACTCATACCAAGTAATAGTGACCACCTCTCTCCTCTGAGACACAACTTCCCACCAGATGGGAGCATCATCTCTTAACATATAACTAGCCCAAGAAACCCTCTCATTTCCTTCCACCCCCATAAAATTGCTCATCCATTGCTCTGCCTACAGTGGGTCCGAACCGCCCTCAAAGGTGGGAGGGTGCTGCTTTCTAAACCTCTCATACAAAGGCTCTAATCTATTCTCCACTATAATTCGAGCCAGTACTAGCGCCACAACCTGTGGAGCCTGTATTCCAACATACCGAAGAGGAGCCTACTGTCTCAACTCTTGAAGTTTATCATCATTCCTCTAGAGTCTGGCTTGAATTTCTACGAACATCTGTAGGCCATATTGTTGCAAAGTTGATTTGATCACTGAGGTACGATAAAAACATCCAAAGAAACCACCCCTAGTTCAACTAATCAATAACAAATAACAAGCCAATACAATATACACATAGCATAATCATATAACAATCAAGGGGTCATGTCCTAGCATTATATACGCATCATGCTCTTTACATCAACAGGCAAATAAGGCAATTCAGATAAGAAATTAGAAAAATATTTCACTTAATACCAAATAACTCTGAGTCGAGCTTGTCTTTGGCAACAAGCGTACATGTTCGGTCAATCTCAAGAAAGCCCTACTACCCTAGACTCATTACCATGCAGTTTTAAAATGTGTGTTTGACTCGCTAATCGAGGAGTTAGTCCTAAACAGGTAATTAAATTAAAGCAGAGACTCATTTAATAAAAGTTTCATATAAAAGATTTAAACTTTCATTAAGATCATAAAAGTGTTACATTAGGATCCCAAAATGTTTTTTAAAAGATATTTACAACTCAAAAGTCCTTGTACAGTCGACCTAGGCGACAAAATCAGATATTTACACAACGCTCCTCAATGGTACCCAAACCATGGCGGCCAGGTAGGCCAAACATGTACGCACCGCACCAAGCCCTCCAATTCATGGTCAGAGGGCCTTTTCCTTGCCCTTACCTATACAATAGAGCACATGTGATCCAAGGCTTAGCAAGAAAACTTCACTAGCATAGCAGATAATAATTCATTGCAGTAAATGCATAACTAATCAAACACAATAGACAATCCACATATTTCCATTAAATTTAAAATAGCGGCCTAAGCCGATCAAGGTCTGTTACAAGGCACCAAGTTCACGGTCCTAACTGAGCGGGTGAGTACGACACCCTTAGATGGCCCTGCCAACGCGACCTAGATTCAACATGCCTATTGTGGATCACAACCCTTGCCCCTTAGGCACAAACACATATATGACATAATAGTTACAAACATTTACACATAACACTAACCAGAAGTGATTTGGATTCTCTGAACTGAACTTCAAGTAATCCTAGCTTCCTACCTGAAATTTTTCTAAGCTAATTCCTCAAAATCTCAAAAGCTTCCCAAGGTTCACATGAGAGACAGTGTGTGTCAAGGATAGACTGAGTGTTCCCTTCTGCTTTTGCTTTCCCCAGCTTCTACTGAAGTCTACAGCCCAAAACTAAGTCTTTCTCTTGGCACCAAAATACCAAGAGTGCCTCTAAATCAAACCTTATCTTAATCGCTCCCAAGGGTGATAGCATCATTTTCCACATTCCTGCTAATCCTTAAATGGCACTATAAATTCTGAATTGATCTCGATATACCCAATTAATCACCAAATAACTACTCGTTACCTGATAAACCACGTCTAAGCATTAAGTTCCCAAAATACCCGTAGGCCTACTCCGAGCAGGGTATTTAACCCCGTTGTGACTATACCGCTAATCCGCTCACTAGGATTGCCTCAAGTGAAATATCACAAATTTATCCACATTGGTCTCAATCATATAACACATAATTACATTTATTCCCTTAACGGGCCAAAATTACAAATATGCCCATATTATCAAGAACGGACCCACATGCATATTTAATACACATAAACATGCATATATATATTCATATCACCATATAGATCATGTACACCACATAATAACACATATATTCAATTAATTTCACATATAAATCAAATTATGCCCTCCTGGCACACTAATCAAGGCACTTAGCCTTATTAGCAAATTGGGACGTTATAGTTAAAGTCATTGAATATGGGTGGTCGGGTTATGGAGCTTCCTTTACTACAAGAAAAAAATAGATTTTATAACACTTGAAAACTGCTAACCGGAAGTATTTATAACACTTTTCAAAACGCTAACGTAGCCCCTGTTATTAAAAGTGTAGACTTTTCGATAACAACTTTCGAATGATATGTTTAATGCTATATTAAACTATTCAATAACACATATTAGTTGCTATAATATTAAATAATAACATTCTTTTAGAGTAGTTTATTACAAACTTGTAGTTTATTCTTAAAAATTTGGATAACACTTTCCAACTGTTATAATTGATTATTTTATAGGATTTTTAGTTAATTATATTTTGTAAAGTATAACATTTTGTCACACTTATAATATATATGCAAAACAAGCATAAATATTATAAAGGCTCCACATTATTTTAATTTTGTAGTCTACACATATAATAGATTTGTAATTGTCTTGTAAAACGTTATTTATGAGTTTTTTTTCTTTTGCAATTAAAAAACTTTTATTGTATTTTGATAAAATAAATATCATAATTGATCAAAAAATATAATATTAAATTGACATGATAATACATGCGAATTATTACATTAACCAATTCAAATCCCTTACAATATTCAATTCAAACCATAGTTATCACCACTTCATAAAATTCTTAGTTGAAGTTTTAAAGTATACTCTAGACATAACAAACTACTAGTCCTCCATATGTTTACCTAAAAAGAGAACAAAGCATAATCAAATATTTGAAGATAGTTCCGCCATCCAATCAATGATTCATTATGCTCTTGTTTTAGTTGTGAGTCTGTGACGTCGGTTCGCTCAACTACATAAGAAATTAAATGATTAATACTCAAACTCATACTTAATAGTAAACTAAAAGAATACAAATAAACGTACTAAAAAAATGCAAGACAATAGGAAACTTATAAAACAAAACTCATTTAGTCAAAGAAAATATTCAGACATACTAAGAAAATGAAAACACAAATATTTAATACAATATCATGTAGTAATACAAAATCAATCACTCGCATTATCTTCTACTAATACTCCACAATATGTGACATCTCATTCCATGGCAAGAAAGCTTCATGATTTAAGGGCATAGAGAAAGAAGCAAGCGTAGGGTGAAAAGAAACAAAGATGTAGATTCAAATTAGTGGTATAGTAAGTTTTTTCTTCTTCTTTTATAATAACACATAAAAACTAAAATGCACTTTAGAACAAATAATAGAAAAATTCGAAATAATAAATAAACAAATAAAGTGGGAAAATTACTGAACAACAACGCAAGCTTCAAAGAGAAACTAATTATCCTATTAGCACTTGAAATCTTCCCTTCTTTTTATTTTGATTAAATTTTACTTGTTGCAACAAAGTTCCTAAAAAGAAGTCCTATATATATAATTTATACAAACCATTATAAAGCTACAGAGACAACAAAATCCCTAGGAAAAACTAGAAACCATAGAGACAGAGGGACAACTTCAAGACAAACAAAACCAGGGGAAACATAAAACAAGGAAACATGGTGAAAACTACAAAAAAAATTATAAGTAACAGACCATAAACTTCCCATAACAACACCCCTACAAAACATAAGAGAGAATAAAGCTAACAACAAATAGAACAACATCAGAGCAGAAACAAAACTAAGAAAACTTAAGAAAAAATAGGCTCCATAGAGAAGACAGGACAAAAATGGAAAAATAGACCAATGAGAGTCACTAAGGAGGGACAAGTGGCTAGCATGACAACCAAATAATAATCTCACTACACTTAGTTCACTGTAGTGCACCAAATTTTTTTTTTTTTAGATTATTTAAATTTTGTGATTTATTTTATTTAAATGTTAAGTGGGATGAATTGTTTTATTTAATTGTTGTTTATTTTATTTAGTTGTTGTTTGTTTTATTTGATTGTTTGTTATTCTATTTAATTGTTAGAATTGTTTGGTATAATCTTTTTGAATTTAAATTTGTTAATTGTTTGTTTGGTTATTTTTTTAATAAGTGAATAATTGTGTAACATGTTTATTTTACTATTAGTGTTACATTTTAAATAAGTGTGACAATTGATGTGATTATGTGAGATTTGGTTGAATGCACTAAGGTGCATGGTAGATAGTGATGCACCCTAGTGATTTAGTGTGTACAAGTACATGGTAATAAGATGCACATGTGTGGATTTTCTACACATTTTATAATTTCATTTTATTTGATATAATTGAGTAATTTAAATTAATTAAATAAAAATAATAATAAAAAGGGAAATGGGAGAGTGGATGGTTTGGTGTGGGAAAAGGAAGTGATTTATTCCTTTATATTTTTCAATCAATTAAGAGATGATTTTGGGAAATTTTAGCACATATTGGGTAAGGGAAAATTTGACCATTTTTATTCAAATAAATCAACCTTTATTATGAAGGATTTTAGGCTTAATTGAAGAATGAATTAGGGAAATTACCATCATTTTAGTAATGGCTTTATGGGGAAAATGGGAATTAAAAAGGGGTTATGGATAAAATAGGCCATTTGGCCGTGAGCTAGAGAGAAGATAGAGAGAGAGAGAGAGAGTGGCGTGCTAGAGAGAAGGAAGGGCTACCATATTTTCTAGAGAGAAGAAGAAGAAGAAAGGAAGAAGAAGAAGAAAAAGGGTTCAAGCTAGCGTAAGGTTTTTGGTTGTTTTCCTTTAATCTAGTATTTTGATTGGGTTGTCTCTAACCTTGTTCATCTTCTTCTCCATCTTGATTTTCAAAATATACAACCCCTAGGGTTTGAGCAAGGAGGTTATTGTACTCTTGATTGGATGGGATTCTTGATTTTCTATCAAGAAGAGGTATTGAAATCCCTCCCTAAATTTTGTGATTATTGGTTTTGATGAATAGATTATTAGAGGGATTTATGTTTTGGGTAGGAAAAATGGGTCTTTGTGTTCTTGATAAGTTGTTTGATTTGCATGAAGGGTATCATGGTTTAATGTATAAAAGGATTATGATGTTGAACTATGTATAATGATTAGTGGTAATTTATGAATGCAAATATGGGGTTTCGGCCTAGGCATACCTAAGGATCATCTTGATATTTTGTTTGATGTTTTATGATTTTCAATATATTAGATCCATGTTTTAGGACCTATGTAATTTGGGTAAAATGATAATTGGAAATCTTGCTATTTGGGTCCATGAAATTTTGATAGGATGCATGTGATATTGTGAATGAATAAATTATAAGATGCATGAAAATAATAATAGAAACATGTTAGGTTAATATAAAGGCATGTGTGAATATGGTGTTTATGAATTAATGTATGTTATTGTTATTGTTAGTGTTTTGTTGGATTTCATGTGTAGATTCAATGGAATAGAAAAAATGGAATTTTATAAGATTGCATGTGAATATGTTAGTAATATTCTTAGAAGTATGTATATAATAAGAGCATGCTGAGATTTTGGACATGTATGATTTTATGTGAAATTTTTGAGATAAATGATGAATTTCATGAGAAATTAAGCTTGCTGATTTTTGTAAATAATTGGGTAAAAGTTTGATAAAAAAAATGATTTTCATGCATAAGTAATGTCCTTGATGTTTTGTTAATTTTATGAAATTAAAAAGGGTATTTTAAGTCACAATAAAATGATATTTTACTCAAATAAATACCTACAGAATTTTTATTGTATTTTTAGAAAAATATGATGTTTTAAATTGAATATGGTAATTTTTAAAGATACAAAATTGTTGCTGGAATTTTTGTAAAAAAATGTGAAGTGTGTTTCAATAAAATGAATTTGATGAGTATTTGAAATAAAATTAATACCCTAAATTAAATATTAAAAGTGGTATTTTAATATGGTATGGATGCATATTTTGATAAGTTATGATTTTTCTTTATTTTGATTGAAAAAAATATTTAGAATCAATTTATTTGTGATTTTTAAAGAAATTAAATAGTGGCTGAAAGTTTGGTTTAAAAAGTTAGAATGATTATTTAATTGTCACATATGGATTTATGTTACATAAAACTAAGTCTTAAATAATTTAAATAAAATATATTTTCCCACACTTAAAAATATATTTTTCTCACATCATTTATGTAACACAATTAACCAATATTAAAATTGATTTTTCTAAAGAAACATAGTAATCATAGGTATTTTAAATAAATTCCAAGATTTTGTTATTTCTTTGTAATTTGAGAATAATAAATGAAATTATCACATACTTTTTTAGCTAAATAAAATTATTTTATAAAATAATGTTTTGAGAAATTTAATCAACCTAGAAATTTTAAGAAAAATAAAGCATGTTATAAGTCTATTAATTTTAAAACGATAAAAGTAAGATATGTAGAATTATCATTTTAAAACGACACAATTACGCAATATTCCCACGTATGCATGTTAGATGCAAATCCACTTTTACGTCCAAAATTATGTTTATTATTCAACCATGTGGTTTTTATAGAAAGATCATGCATGTAAAATAGGTCAAAGGAGCATTATTCTTTTATGGCTTTATCTGTAGTTGAGAATAATTGCATGTTATGTGTAACTCTTATTATGTGTGCATGGCCCATGCACACATGAGTTGTATGAAAGGGCAAAATAGTAATTTTATGAACCCAAGAAATGTTGTTTTGGTTATGGTATAGGCTCGTTGAGAGGTTGTGAAATTTCTTAGCTCGGACCTGAGGTAAGTTAGATAGAATTTATGATTGTGTTATGCTATGAATGGTAAGACTGTTGTATGAATGAATCGTTATGAATTATGAATGCCATAATGTGATGATATGTGGCTTGTATGAATATGATATGTTTATGAATGGATGTTATCGTGATGAACGCGACATATCAAATGAGTTGCTAAGGATATAAAGATGTAACCCGAGTTACTAAGGATATAAAGACGTAACTCCTATGTTTATGAATGGATGTTAGCGTGATGAACGCGACACATCAAATGAGTTGCTAAGGATATAAAGACGTAACCCGAGTTACTAAGGATATAAAGACGTAACTCCTAGGGCGGACGCGCCGAGGTTATTCAAGGACCAGAGACTCTTGCTTACCTCATAGGGTGACATGGACAAGTTAGCGGGCCATGTTCACCATGAATGATGTATGAATATGCTATGATGTTATGTTACGATAATGTTATGATATGCTATGATGTTATGATACGATAATGTTATGATACGATAATGTTATGATATGCTATGATGTTATGTTACGATAATGTTATGATATGCTATGATGATAAGTTACGATAATGTTATGATATGCTATGACGTCATGATGTTTAAGATGAACGATAGTGTTTGTATTTGTTGTATCCTTACTTGCTTATTATTTGTACTTCCTTACTGGGCTTTTAGCTCACCCCCTTACTTTCCCTTCCAGGTAGCAAATAGGATTTCTTTGTGGCACGCGTGGTGACGTGAGGAGTTCTATCGTTATAGGGTGTATGGTGTGGGGTATCCTATGGACAGAATAAACGATCACTTTAGGACGCCATTTTAATTATGTTATGTTTTAAGAGACTTTCTAAATTATCAGTGGGACTTAATTGTTTAATTTGTTTCTTTTGAACTTTGCATAAAATCTCATATTTTTTTTTTAAACTAATGGGCCCAACTTGCATTGTTTTAAGCAAGTCCCCACTGAGACATTTATAATAGATGGTTTTCTTTTATGAAACAATGTTATGTGAATGCTTTATTAAGTACTAGTCTAGGGCATTCTTTACATTCACAGTAACTGCTCTTTAAAAGTTCTATGCATCGGCCTTTATATAATATGCAATGTCCTAATGGGAATTTATATTTGGAAAGACAACCCAAGAAAAAAAGTTACTTTTTGATGCATAGTTGAGTTATCTAGACATGATTAAGCAATTTATAACAGGGCAAACAATAATATGAAGTTCCTTTTCTGTCTACTCCTACATGACATATATATTTATATGTATTGACACTTACGCATGAAACACAAGAAACCAAATCCCACAACACAAAAAACTAAATAGAAGTTCCAAGGTTTAAAAAAAATTAGGAAAACTAATTGATGCCCAAAAATAGTTAGTAGAGAATAAACAAAATAGCAAATATGTAGTAAGCAACAAAGTCAGCAAGATACTCAAAAGAAATGTGAATGTATATATATATATAACAATTACTTCTCAAAATTTCAGATATCTCTTTTTCATTCTCTGAACAATGTCAAACTTTATCATTTGCTACTGTCTAAATTTTGTTCTTGCTCTCCTATCCTATATCAAACAATTTGACCAACTTGTAAAAAAACTAAGTTAAATATATACCATGTTGAGCAATTTGAGATAAATAGTTGGGCCAAAAGGTAATGATTAATTGAGTATTTCAGGCAAAAAGAGAAGTAATAAAATAGAATAACAAATTTAAGAAACATGAAAATTTATAATTATCATTTCATTTATTTCACTATTGTGATAACATGGCTTAAACATAATTTATCCTTAATCAATAATGGAAGTTTTAGTCCCTCGCTTCTACTTAATAAGAAAAAAAATACTATATTTAAAATACCATATGAAAAAAACTTAAAGAAAAGGATAAGGGGGGAGGATTTCACAACTTAATCACCTTGATTTATTTGTTGCGCATTAAGGAATCAAATACTAAATTTATTTTATGGAAAAACAAAGCCATCATCAAATTCAAATATCAGATAGAACATTGCATAATAGAATAGTACCAATGCAAATGCACAAACCATAGACAAAACATTCAGATATATAATTAGATGTCAATTGACTTGGGCTCCTAGTCTTTGGGAGGTATCCCCTTTGTAGATACTATTTTAGCTTTAGAGTTAAAAGACTTAAATAAAAAAGAAATTTAGTAGTGACATTTTTCAAAGGTTAAAAGCATCAACACATGTGATCAATAATTCTATTTACACAAAGTAATATTTTGAAAGAATAAAACAGAATCCATTTTAATTATTTTATAGTCAATTGAGTATATAAAAAAAACAAAAATACTAATAATGTAGAAGAATACAAAACTAGTTGCAGAGCATAAAAGATACCAGTAACAGTAGCATGAATCAAAGATCAAAATGCAGTTGCAGCACAACCTATAAACAAAAGCAGACCCTACAAGCAAACAAAATTAACATAAAACATATGAAAATATTGAATACACCATAACAGATAGAAATACTCATCATTTAAACATCGCAACCTAAAAAATAGGGGACCGCCATTGATTAAGAATAGTTTAAGAATATAATAAGGTGATTGACATGAAAAAAGTTTTAAAAGAAAGCTACCAAAACAAAGATCAAAGGCAATAATCTAAAGACAAAAAAGATTGGTGAAAAAATCAATATTTTCATCTGTTAACAAGAGCACTTCTTATCTAGATATTAGCTTTCTCAATAGTAGCAACATCATATGGAATGACCTCACATATGGCACTTGCAACCATAAGCAGGAGCAACAATTGTATCAAGATTAATTTACTAATACCATTAATATAAATTTATGAGGATAGGTTTATGTAGGAAAGAAAGGAGAATGATAATTACACTCACATTCTCACTAACTAAACAGTAATAAGAAACAAGGATCATAATGTCAAATTCTTGGTCATCTTCAGTGTATTCCTACATTGTGTTGTAACAAATCTCCAAAAACATTTGGTCAAAAAAAGACTATCGAAACTTAATAAAGTAATAAGACAAAATCTCAGAGGAAATCAGCAATATAAATACATAGTTAGAACTATAAAAAAGCTATGATTTTACAAAAACAATTTCTTCAATATTAATATATATATATATAGACATAGACAGTGATGATCAAGAAACTTCATAATTAATTTGGTACAACATATCGATCATTAGATGGATACGTAGAAGAAAGACCTGGAAATAAAGAACATAAGGCACAACACAACAACAAATGATAATAAAGATTATTAACTCTCACTTTCTCATAACTAATGAGATAGTCAGAAAGTACTTAACGATTTACAACACATCAGCCGTCTCACTCTCTAACTGACTCAATAAGTCTAAGCAATAATTTATTATAGAAAAGAAAAACAAAATTGAAACAATTCAAGCTACGAGTTATTAGTCAATAAACTCTAGAAACCATCAAAATGAAAAAGCAGAAGTATAGATCAATCAAGTATATATGATACAATATAATCAGGAAAAACAATAAAGTGAAAACAAAGCATATACAATACAGTAAGAAAATATAGCATAAATAAATTGAAGATAAGGAAAATCCTAAATCCTTCAGCCAATCCAAAATCCTAAAGCCTTCTTTCTTTTTTATCAAAAATATATGAGAGAAAACTTTATTTTTCTATTTTCTTTTAGTGCCCCTTCTCCCAAAATTTGATGCATATTGTAATCTCAATCAAGCAATCAGCGAGAAATGACCTTCACTTCAAATGATTTTAAGAAATGAAGATACCTGAAATCAATTCCAAGGTCTTATTTGTCAAGTTACAGTTTTGTGACAAATTAAGGCGTCTTAGGCAGACAAGATCTTGGATATTTTTAACACCTACATCAGTTATTCCTCCACCACACATTTCAAGGGATTACAGCTTCTTGGAGCCTGTTTAGTATGGAAACATATTGGAACAACAGAATTTAGCAGATCATAATAATATGGTCAAGCTAAAAAACATCCAATTGAAGTCGTTTGCATAAAGGGTGAAATTATAATTTATTAGTGGATCACCATCATCAAATTTGAAGAGCACCTACGAGCCTACTTAATGGAACCATAGTTGCACTCAAACATGAATCACTAGCAGAGACCATAAATATGAGTGTTTTTCCTATCTGCTTATTAGACCTATGAAAAACAATATGATAAGCTAAGCTGGAGTTATTCTTCGCTAGCTGCTCCATATAGACCTTAAACCAATAGACTGTTGTTGCTAGAAACATAGTGAGATCCTAGCATAGGACTTTTAAATTAAGAAATGAGCATTGTACTCCTTGCAGTTGGATTACAGTCAAGTTTGAAATTCACAATCTGCAAGGAACATGAATTGAAAAGCTTCAAATATGCGGGGAGTAACTAACGTGCATAAAAAATTCAAGTACGAACATATAATATGTAAAAATAAATGCAAAGTACTTAATTTCTCATGCATGTTATGGCAATCGAAAGTAATTGACACAAAACCAGAGCCGTGATTATAATGCACTGATTAAATAAAAAGGGGTCATGACTGTAATTCATTAACATACATCATAAATAATTCATTCCAGAATCTGTGATATGAGCTCCAAAAAGATCCAGGTGTATCAATTCAGTAAGATCTTCATTCACAATCGACTGACATTATTATTAACATCAGAGGCCCTGCTTACATGAGCACAGGGAATAAGCTCAATATTTGAAATTAAAGGATAAGAATAAAGAAAAGAGTAAATTAGGAGACTCAAAGTTTGGCCTAATTTTAATAAGTACAGAGAAACAACAGTCAGAAATTGAGTGTAGAGACACTAAACTAGCATTAAAATACTTAGTCGTAAGATTTTCAAGTCCTTCGTCAGTAATTTGACAACTTTTTCAAACCACCATCAGTTACTAATGTGGATGACAGATTCATATTCTCCAGATTAGTCAAACCTAAAGAGTAAGCAAGAAATATAAAAACCAGCAGATGCCTTTGAACCATATATTCCCGAAACACGGGGCCCAATTATCATAGCAACAAAATCTTCATCAACTAAAGTAACAAACTCTCTCATGTAATTTCAATTACAAATAGAGCTTTTGTTCAACATGGGGTCCAATTATCATAGTAACATAATAAACATCAACTAAAGTAACAAACTCTCATATAAAATCTAAAAGGGAATACAAAGTACGTAGATTATACACAAGACAAAAAATGTTATATTTCTCAAACCAAAATACCAATAGAGATGTGTTAACTTACAGAGAAGAAAAATCAGAAACAACACCCACGAATGGCGGCAGCTTGGACAATGGATGGCAGTGGCTTAGAAATCAAACAGCGGTAGTCTGGGTATGAGGCATTTGGGTTCATGAACGGTGATGAAGGTGTTTGGATTCAAGCTCAGAGATGAGATGTTTAGGTTCACGAATAGAGATGGAGCCATCTGGGTTCAAGCTCGCAGAACAGACTTCGAGTTTCAAGAGCAGAGATGAATGGCGTTTGGGCTCAGCTATTCGCACAAAACAAGATGAAGGAGAATGGGTTGGAAGCTCAAAGATGAAGGGTCTCAGCCTAAGGGAGAGAGGGAAGAGATTGAGAGAGATTAGGGATTCAAACTGTGAGAATGAGAGAATAAAGAGAATAGAGAAAACCCTTCTTCATTTTTTATTTGTTAAGTGAAATTTCATTTGCCGCCTATTATTTTTCATTTGGCGCCTATATCTTTCGTGCTTATTATTTTTATTTGCATATATTAATAGCACTTCTAAAATGATGTAAAATTTTGCCGTAATATTTGGTCAAAAATGTTGTAGTGAATCTAACCATAAATAAACGTTAACAACCCATTTGTCTTCTAGGTTTTTCAATACCAATTATATATATTCAATAGCTCTAATGAAAATAGAGAATTGATGCTCATATACATAAACATGTACAAATATCTTTCTATATACACATATATTATATCGATTACAAAACTAGATCAATTCAAGCTTAAACTCAAGTATAATCAATTCAAACAAGGATCTAACATAAATGTAGAAGACAGTTAGGCTAAGAACATGTCAAAGGAGTGCAAGAAAAAAAAATTAAAACATGTCTAGTGTTTCTTAAACCAATGTATACTACTATCTATATTGTCACTATCCAACAAAAATTAATGATCATAGTTCATACAAGTAAATACATATCAAAACCAGAATCAATATTAAGAAGCACATCATCTAGGTCATGCATTGAGAATCACCTTGAATATTTTCCTGACCAAATACATTTGTGCAATTAACACAATACAACTTCCAAATGTATAATAAATTTACAATAATAAACTTAGGCAATAAAATATAAAACAACAAAAATACTTTCGAAAGTACAAAAGCTACAAGAGAAGGATGTATTATCACAATAGCTTCAAATATATACAATCTCACATAAAACCTTAAGCACATAAAAAAACCAAATTGGACATAACTTAAATCAAGATCAAATAATAGAGCTCTATAATATATACAAGAATGTAAAAAATTGCTTATACCTATAAGCAAAGGGGAAGCAACATTTGCCAAGTCCATCTTCAGACCGTTTAGAGCCCCAAGCATATGTATCCTAGCAATTATTCTCATTAGTCCTACAAAAGTAAAGTAGTAAAAGCTCTGTTAATATTTAAATGAATCAATGGCAAACAAATAAAAAGGTACACAAATATTACTATAAAGAAGACACTGAGTTGTGGCACAGAACATTAAATGGAAAAAATTATTTAAATGAACTCAATGTATTTTCAAATGGAGAACTATTATACTGTAACTACATGATAAGAGGAGTTCAGATATTTTTTATCTTATTTTCATCGACTAGCCCTATATCCCTAGATCCTCTCAAACATCGAATCAATGAAAAATTATAGATACAAAATCCTACAACTCCCAATCTCAAAATCAAAAACCTCGTAACAATAGTAAAATAAATAAAAGAATAAAAAATTTCCAATAATAACCCTAAGATCAACATTTCTCAACATTAATATTTCAACATTTAAACCATGGACATAGAACCCATATAATCAACATTATAAGCAGTCAAATTTGGTAAAAAGGCATGATATTAAGATAATCAATATAAAACAGACCAGAACTTTCACTTATTTCACAGAAATGATTCTAGCCCTAAGATATTTCATCTTCTACAAGATAAAAAGATAAACAAGAAAAATGAAGAAAAAAATAGAAATAGCACAGTTTATGCAAATCTAGCATTGAATCCAGAAATACTAATCATAGATCTTAAGCTTTAGAAATAAGTACCTGCAACTACATTAATGTTAGTCAGTTGTCTCCACCATCTCTACAATTTACATAATATAAAAACAATAAGTGAGATAGATTTTTGATGATGAAAATACATTTCTACAAACAAATGAGGCTATTAATTGGGGATTTCAAAGCCTGCTAGGGCTTTGCTAATGTCCAACCCAAAAAAATTATAAATCAAATATAGAACATATATATATTACAAATAGCGATGGGAAGGGCTTTGCAGAGAAGAGAGAAGGACTGAAGAAAGAAAGTGATAACTGAGAGAGGGGTCGAGGAGAGAGAGTGGCGAGATAGAGTCATGGTAGAGACAAAGGGAAAGGAAGAGAGAAAGGGGAACTGAAAAGGCTGAAGGGTGGAGAGGGGAAAGTATTTTTAATCAGGGTATCGTACCTTAAAAATATGTAAGCAAAGGAGAATACAAGTCGTGGTAAGTTGAAGAACTTGAGATAGTTGGCGTGACGTACAACCTGCGATACTGTCGTTGTGTGCTTCAGAGGCTCGTACCGACGTCGTGAGGCAGAGATAGAAGAGACGAGACGAGAGTTGGAGAGGATAAGTGTGTGAGAGAGAGTGAATGGAGGAGAATAAGCTATGCAACAGAGTGTAAGAAAGAGAGGCAGAGAGGCAGCAACGGAGGCTGAGAGAAATTGTTTGGGTATCTTACGTTTAGGGATTAAATTTTGGCTAAGAGAAATTAGATCCAAAAAAATTTCATTTGGCGCCTAGGTATATTTCATATGACACCAAAAAATTTGTTCCGTGTTTTTTTTAATCATCTATTAATAAGACTTTTAAATATGTGTCATTTTTTTACTATAATATATACTAAAAATTGTTGTAGTTCTACGAAAAATGACGTCTCACACGAAACATATTAAATAGAAAAAAAATCCCAAGATCTCACTAAGAGTTTAGTGACCCACTCTGATTCCAATTGAAATTCCGTAATTTATGATTACCAATTTTTTTATTTAATTAAGCAAACTAATTAAATACGGAACAAACAAGTTGGTATAGCAAACCAGTATTCTGTAGCTACAGATCAAGTTCTTGTCAATACAGAATATCAAATCAGTGTGATAAAATAGAATTAACAGAATAATAAAATGACACACATAGTTTTTTTATGTGGTGTCAATATACTTTCAGATATTACTAGTCAACGGGGCCACACCAAGTGATAAGATTCATTAGTCAAATTTCACAAGGACAAAGTAATTGACTTAAACAAAACATAGACTCCCTCTAATGGTTTTGCTGCAAGCTTGATGTTCTCTCTCTTTGCTAAATGAATCTCCTTAAGACACCAATGTTTGAACTCCCTTCAAATTGCTTGATGAATGCTTGCTTCCTCCCGATGCAAGAATTTAATGAACCTTCTCCCAAAGTTTGTTCTTCACGTTCTTCTCTTTGAGATTTTTCTTAACACATAAGCAATTACAAATACGCACAAAATAACCAAGGAATAGCAGAACAACTATCCTTTACAAAATAAACACACTCTTCTAAAAGTATAAAAAATTAAGGAGCGAAAGAGATAACCTAGCACTAATGCTTTGGTTCGTATTTATACAAAAAATACTTACCCAATGTTTGATTTACACAATTCTAGACGCATAGCACGCACAATGAAAGTTTCCAAAAATAAACTTTCAATTACAATCAATGCAGCCGAAATTGTGGGAACAAACAGAGATTCTATAGCTGCAAAACGGCTCGAATCTGGACTTGATCATGGTCAGGTTCTCTTTTTCACTATCTTTAAGAAGTTACCCATTCTTGGCTGTTTGAGAACTATTTAGAGATATATTCAGTTAACAATAAAATAGGGATTTAATTAGTTAATTTTGGCAAGAAAATAAAGTCTTAAAAGATATGTATACAAGAAGACTTTATTTGTATAAACTTACCAAAAATACAATAACCAATAAAGGAGAATTATCAGAATTTAAAAGCATTGAAATCAAAGATAATTTCCTTAACATAGTCAACCAAAAATAAACACAATAAATTAAAAATATTTGTCAAAATTCAAATTGCCAAATATGGATTTTACAAGGAGACATTGAAAGTCCCTCGGAGACTTTTTATTGTCTCCCAAATTAAAAAAAAAATTAAATACATTAAAATTTATTTAATATTAATTTACATTGATTTAATAATTAATTATAATTAATTTGATTTAATTATTAATGAAATTGAAATTAATATAATTAATTGAATTAAAATGTATATAATTAATTAAATTGAAAATTATATAATTAATTAAAATAAAATTACAAATCTTCATTAATGAAAATTTAGAATATTTTTTACAAGATAAGCAATATTTGTTTGCTGCAAAAAATATAAAGTAATATATAATAATTAATAATATCGTTCTCAAGTAATGTCTTGGACTCGCATGTTCAATCAAATCCTTCAACATCATCATCATGTAGTAAATTTGATCAGCATTCCCCCTATTTTATTAACCTAATTATCCATTGATCTAATAAAATCAATCAAGCATGCACACCATAATTTAAATACAAGAATATATATTTATATAATCTTATATAAAATCAGTTAACATTTCCCCTATAATAGTGACCTAACCATCTGCATGTGAATAGCAAAATAAACAATTCAAACAACATACAATAAATTCCTTCCTTATAGCTCCGCAGCACACTTCCAAATTTTCCATAACCTACTTCACTAAAACACACAAGTTCTCAACCTTCTGTTATCGGCGCTGCACACAGTTTTAATCTCAGAACCAACTTCACTATGGATGAATATTTAAGATATTCAAACTCTTATAACATTTGTTTAATAATATTAAAAGTAGAAGTAAGAGAATATATATGTACCTCTTGCAATTAATAATCCAAACTAGAAAATTATTTCACTTAGAAATCCACTTTGCAATTAAATCCACAATCAACAAAATTAAATTAATAAATAGTAAATAAAATATCACTAAATATGTAACAATATATAACTTATTCTTGTTATTTTAGAAAATTGATTACCTCAAATGAGTGTTTGAAATAGAAATCTTGAGGCAAACATCACGATAAAATCTCACTCTAGAAAAACCTCAAACTACAAAATTAAACTTAATTAATAAATAAATAATTACTAAACAAATAAATAAAATTCCAATGAGCCACTAATTAACCTAAACATAAAATGTGGTATATAGGTACCTTACACTTTTAAACTCTAAGAACTAAGTCACTAAAAACTCAATAATCAACAAAAACATATAACTTTTCATATATCTCTAATTTTTAAAATTATTTAAAAAAAATTATTTTAACATAACTATATATAATCAACCTAGCTAGAATGTTAATAAAAAATTTACAAAATATATATACAAATATGCATAATTTTTTAATTAAATCATAATAAAAATTAAAAAAATAATAAACAAATATATACTTGAATCAAATTTATTCAATGTGATATGTAAAATTCAAATTAAAAATATTTCTACATTGTCAACAAAATTATTTTCTTAGAAACACACTCAAAATCTACTAACAATCAAAACTAATAAAGAAAAATCTCACTAAATATCATTTTAACAATGATTCATACTTATAATTATGAAAACTTACCTCAAATGTGTACTTAAAAGAGAAATTTTGAGTCAAAATCCCAAGTACCCACATCTCTTATATTCTCCAAGAAAATCCTACAAATCCATTAAAAAAAACTCATAATCATAAAAAACAAATGCAAAATCGCATATATATATCATCTAAATACTAAACCCATAATATTTTTCAAGAAAATTTACCTCAAAAGCTTGAAAATTGAGAGAATTTCGTAACTTTTCAAGCCGTAAAATTGCTAGAAATTTGCCCCAATTCCCTTCTATGTGATTGCGCACGAAGGAGAGAAAGAAGGCAGGTCTCGTGGGACACGTCACACGTGTTAGGCAAGGGTTTTCAACGTCTTCTCACCATTTTAATGTCATACAATTTTAGTCATTAATAAAAAAAAATCAATGTTTTCCAAAATAAGACATTAAAAACCTCTCCTAATTTTTAATGTTTTACACTTGTAGGGAGTCATTGAAATTAGAATTTATTGCAGTGAAGTCATAATATATAATTATTAATTGACAAAATTATTCATACCCTCATTAACATATTTCGGAATTTTTTTTTTTTTTTGTTGCTTTTATCGTGTTTTCTCCTTCATTTATTATTATTGATGAAAATAATTTCATCAATTATTTTTTTGTCATTATTTTGATACATTTCTGTAACAAATTTTGTATAATTTAGTATATAAAATTCATGTATAGTTTACTAATTATATATTTTAAGCAATTAGTGTAATTATTAGATAACATATATACCATTATATAACGTCGAAATATTTTTTCTCAGAACAAAGAATATATCATTAATGTTTTTCATAAAAAATACTAAGTATTGTTAGTTAACATTTTTTTATTTAGTATTGTTACTAAATATTTTTTCAGAAAAAATAGATACCAAACACCATAACAAAAACAATATCAATAAAAAATCTAATATATCATTACTTAACAAATATATATACATGCCATACTAGTAAAAAAACTATATACCATTGAATTAATTTATTTTAACAAAATAAATTCGAAATATCATCAATATATCTGATATACTAATGTACAAAAAACTAATATATCATTCTATTAAATTTATATACCATATAAAAACAGTTGATATGAAATAATAGAAACCACTAGTAGGCCCAAATGGGTCCTAGAAGGATAGTATTCTCCCTTAATTTTTTTTTTATATGTAATTTCATTTATTTGGTCCCTAGTGTATATTTTTATTCTAATACACCTCGTCTAGTGTACATATATTTTTTTTTTACAGTTTTACGTATTCATTTATAATGCCCTTGGTAGATTAAAATCCTCGGTTTGCCATTGACCGTAACGCCCTGCGTTTTGGGACATCTACTAGTATCTAAGAACAAGGTGGTGAGTTATGTACGAATATTATTATGAATAATAATTATTCTTGAAAAATAAATTTCATGGTGCTAATGTTAGCCAAAGGTGAAATGTGTGATTTGGTGACAAATTGAACATTTCGGTCCCGAAGATAAATGGAAACTCTAATCAGATAAATTATTATTTGAGAAACATAATTATGACAAAATATTATTGGGTATTTAATAATTGGATTAATTTATATTAAGGTCAAATACTTTGATTTTTCTATGAAAAATCTCTAAAAATGTATTTTTGTGAAAAATTCACATTTAGCCAAAAATAGGATTTTTGCTAATTAAATTACATGAGTTATAAATATAGGAGTATGTCTACTTAAATTAAATGGAAATATCTATTTAATTTAATTACCCTATGTTAAGATTTCAATTTGGCGAGGAAAGAAAAAATTACCACTTAACTGTTTTACAAAATACACCATTAAGCTTAGAATTAATTAACTAAATTAAGATTAATTAAAAAAAATACCAAGTTTAATTAATTAAGGTTATATGTCGCAGCAACTTAAGGGGTAATTTAGTCATTTCATGTTTCATTTCTATACCATATAAAATGTAAAAAGTCAAAGTGGTCTTCATAATTCACAATATCAAGACTTTGGCTCTAAGTTTTCTCTCAAAACCTCCCTAGCCTTGGCCAACCACCCTTAGAGTTCCTCTTAATATTCTCTCATCCATTTCCTTCTATATTCCTAGTCCTAAAAAAATTGGTCTTTTTTGAAGCTAGGGAAACCTATACAAAGCTAGAACATCTAAAGGTAAAAGGCTAGACTTTCCCATTGTTAAGTTGTATGTTTTGTTGATATTGTTCTCTTAGATGCACTTGTTGTAGGAAATACATATTGCAAGATCTTTGTTTATTTTCATGTAATTCACATATTATCAAACAAACATGAAAATTCCTAGAACATGCTCCTATGAAATTGACTTAAACACTGAGTAAAGTTATTTGAAACTTACATTGCACAATAGAACAGAAACAACTCATTCCTTCAGGTTCTCTAACCCTTGAATCCTGGTAGTAGCAGAGTATAATCAAGAACCTGAACTAGATCAGCAACATAGTCTTCCTTACCAAGCCTTTGATCAACATAGAACTAGTGCGAGTTGGTTCTCAACACATGAATATAAATCTAGAAGAGAAAATGGTTAGAAGAGTGTAATTCTAAGGTTTTCTATTATTGAGCACTTACAAAAACTTGTCTTCTGTCAAATGTCATGCGCAAACCATAGCGATAACACTCTATTTATAGACACATCCATGAGCATATTTTCATAATTAAATTAATTAAAAAAATAAAATGTAAATAAAACCCTATCATGGTTGGCCCACACCATGTGGGCTTTTCTCATGATGTGTGTCTTAAATTTAAGGTCCAATGAACTCAAATTCATGATATTTTTAATTATACATTTATAATTAATTATTTATTTATTTATTTTTATCATTATTGAAATTACCTATTTATAATTTGAAACTTGATTTATTATTATTTATTAATATTAACAACAATTTGTTATTATTAATAAATATGCCCAATATTTTACAATAACTCTCTTCTTTTCTCTAATTCCTAATACATGCAAATATTACAAAATTGACCTAGTCAATTCGATATTCTAAATTGATAATTAAATAAATTAATTGAGATATTCTAGATGATTTATTCAAAGGTGATGCGGGGACCATGGATCCATGAAATCATGAGCCATTAAGTTACCGTAAATTTATTTACGAATAATTTCACTATCTTATTAATTTCTTGTGACTCCACTATAGACTCAGAATTTCACATTTGAATTCATTGAATGCTTTACAACAAATGTAAATACATTATCTATTTTTATAACTATTACTGTCATTCAACCCTCTATATACGATCTACTAATGAGATAGGTGATAATTACTATTTTACACCTCATTTGTATTTTATCCTTAAATATCACTAAGTTCCTTGTAAATGATATTTTCGTAAACTTAATTACAGAATGAGATCTCTATCATTTAACGCTTGAACTAAGCTATAAGGAAATCATCATTTCACTTTTTAGATAGAAGCTATAGATTTCATATTTATGATAAATACTCCCACTCAATCAAGTCCCCAATATGTATGTATGAGCTAGTCTGCAGGGTAAGCTAGTAACAAAAAAATATAAGGAGTTGAATAATATAATCAGTGGAATATTAATAACATAGAATTTGGATAGAATTCACCTATTTTCAAATTTATGATATGACTAGATTAGATAAAACAATACTTTACTTATCTATCTATAACGAATATCGGTCATGTCCGATGTAACTAAATACATCCGATCTTGTCCATATGGTCAATGTCCTGGATAGGACATCTCACCAGATTGTGTAAGTAGATCATATCATAGATTAACAAGTCGGTGTAAATCATGTGCACTAACTTAATCCTAGGACTAATTAATGTTATAGAACATATAACTATAATTATAATCCATTGTATCCAAGTTACTACAATTGTGATAATCCATATGTTCAGGATTCAATGGATGTTTATATTAAATAAATAATCATGTAAATAAACATGTGAGAAATGTGATTGAAAATTCAAAATATATTTCTATTCTTTATTGAAAATGAAATGATGTTACATAGAAAATTGGTTTTAAACATATCATAAAACTCCAACACTTGTTTGCTTGTGTAATCTGATTGTTGGGCTTGTGGGGAGTGTAAATATATAGATTAATGGTTTGAGCAAAGAGTAGAAGTGCTAGAGGTCACCCAATATCAACCAAGTTATCTACAAGTGGTATATGGTTACCTCAATCATATTTATGTTTGGTTTTTGAATAATTTGCCATGTTTGAGTAGTTTCATGTGTTTAAATTCATTATGGGAACTGTAATAATGCTTATATGTTGACTGATCATACATGCATGGGTGTTTGAATGATTTATCAGTGATGCAATCCAATATTTCATAGGCAAACTATGATTTTACGTGAGAAATTATCTAAGACTTAACTTCCAATGGGTCAAGCGAAATTCATATGAATATGTTTCTGGATTTTCTTGTTTCTGACTATTAAATGACTATGCAGACGGTTTTTGCGTTTGATATTATTGGCCTAACTTATGAGTGCGTGGACGAATTCCACTTGTTGTATTATTTGGTAGTTGGTTTGTGCTCGGCCCATTACTTCGTGGACGGTTTCCACCAATTTATATGTAGTGTGGACGATTTCCGCCTACTCAAGCATTGTGCAGACAATTTATGCCATTGATATCATTGGTCTGATTAGCTACTACAATAATTTGTCAGGAGGTAAGTGAGCCAAATAAAACTAGGTGTTTCAATGAGCAAGTGTTGGTCCACCAACTCGATTTTTTTAAAAAAATTAGCATAAATTAGTCAAATAAACCTAGGAGTTTTAATGAGCCAGTGTGCAAGGTTACCTGGTGTGGATCCACGGTGATTTGACCTGAGATACTAGGGGATACTTTTGGCAACTCCCAAATCAGCATCTAGGGTTAATTATATTATTTGATGTTATTTATGCTTCTGCTCTAGTTTGGAATTCTCTGCAAGGTTATGTTTTCGATTTTTACTAAAGGCCAGGCAATGCCTCCATGATGCTTAGGCATTCTTAAATTGTTTGATTAAGGTCTGGATTCATCCGAAACCCTAAGTCTGGTAAGATATATGTTGTGAGGACAATGACTAGGTCATTGGTTCCTATCGTTGTTTCTACTTTGTGTTGGTAGATTGATTTATTTTTGCTTACCTAGTTGTTCATGATGTAGGTAAGGGCAAGGAAAAGCAGGAACTGAGAGAGAGAGTTTGCCTGCGAAAATGTACATGTGGCCTGATCTTTGGGGAGTGTGCACTTTCAAAAATGACAAATTTAACTATGTGTAAACTATTTTGTTTTACTAAAATGCTTTTAAGTTATTAATGTAAATATTTTTAGTATGTGCACACATTACGTTAATTTTTTTTCAATGTTTAAATTGTTTAATTTTTGCAAAATTTGTGTTGGTATTTTTGGGCCATTGGACTGACAATAGCCAAATATGATATATTATATCTCAAACAACAATATAACATATAACCAACAAGTTTTTTTTATTATATCTCATGAGCTAACGTGGGTTGAATCAGATTAGCCTAAAACTGGCAGCAACCCAATCTAATTCTCTATAAGGGTTACCTTGGCCGGAAGTGCCGACTGCTACCCCAGACTCATCTCAATCTAGGTCAGGATACTCCCTTCCTTAGGAGCTCTTCTCTTGTACACCAGCAGCGACACCTCTTCTTCCTTCTCGGCGTCTTCAATGGCGGGCATGACTTCTTGAGAAAGGGGAAGCTCGGGAAGCACGAGAGGTAGACCTCAGGTTCTGATAGCCAGCATCTGATCCTTGCAGATCAGATTGCAGCCCACCGTGGTAGCATCGTTCACTACCTTTCAAAATTCCTTCTCCTTTGAAGGAAGATGGGACAACATCTCTTATTGACCTCTGAGGGTCTCATATTGCCTTGTCCTCTTGAATATAGTTGCACAAAGAATGAACTTAGTTAGGAGAGTTAAAGTTAATAAAAAAAATAAGGGAATTCACGTATGGATTTTGGAGGATTAGGAGACTTACGAGGATGTTTGAAGTATCGGTCAGTGCAGTTCTTGAACCCATTCGACATAAAGAACTGATCATAATAGTCATTTGGGTGGTTGTGGAGGTCAATGACGAAGACCGTGTTGGGGAAACGAGTAAGGTAGTAGAAGTCGTCACCTCGTCCCTTCTGATCAGGGCTGGCTTTGAGGCAGAAGAAGTACATAATATCAGCCGCGGTGGGGACCTCCCATTCATGCCTCAAAAACTAAATATTATAACCCCGTCAAAAGCCGATACGAGTTTGGGGGGATCTGGAATGGAGCCAGTTCGACGTAGTTTAAGAATTCTACAAAGTAATGATCCAGGGAAAGAAAAGCACCTAGTTTTAGGTGCACATTGCCACAGGCAGGCCCCAAAGTCATCTTAAAGTGGAGCTTAACTTTGATTTCTTTCCAACGAAGGTCAACCAATAAGGCCATCAGTCCCCATCTCGATCCCATGGCTCAGCAATATCTTGTTTATCTTCCTCTGAGTTGTTATTTGGGACACGATGTGCTTCGCCTTGAAAAGGATCTACTACAATCTCCCTAGCCACCAGTGGGCCAAAGTGGGGAATAGAAGATTCAGACACGATCTGCTTGCCCTTATCTTTGCTTTGAGAAGAAGAGCTCGCAATGTTGTTCTTTTGTTGGGCCATGATCTAGCTAGACTGACAACAATGCGGCCTATTAGTGGCAACCTAAAATAATTCCTTTCTACAATGATAAAGGTATGGTGACCCAAGGGTTTGAGTGCAGTTTATTTAATCCTAAATCTATGCGAGACAAGCTATGTCCTAAAACAAACACCTGTTTCCACCCGCAGTCCTAGGCCACACGCTATAGACTCGAGAAATTCCCTCATACTTCAGGATTCGCGTGTCAGACCCACTACTTTTTTTCGAAGGTGGTTTAATGTAAAACCTCTCAAGGAACTATAGCCCTTAAGCTACCCAGTTTTGAACCTAAAAACCCTTAAACTTCCTACACATAAACAAGCAATCCAAATGCTAAATCATGTGGCATACCCTTTCAAAACACAAAAATCTACCAATTTCTTACGTACATTATTCCTAACAAAGCCTAATATTATTTTCTTTGCCTAACACCAATCTCTATTATGTTCAAACATACCCAAAGTAAGAGATTATACCAAAAAATATTTTCGAAGTAAGAGGAACTTAGAGAAAGTAAGAGTGAGAAATTTAAACCAAGTATATAAACACTTACAATTCAGATGGTTGTTCTAGGGAAATAGTGATAGCTCTGGTGAGAGTTACCTGAGAACTTCTGAAGAAGGAAAGGATGGCGAAGGGTTCTGAAGGATATGAGAGAAAAAGGGAAGTTTTGTTTCTGAAAGGAAATTTTTTTAATGCAAAGGTGGTGAAGTTTAGGCCTTGTCTTCCTATTTATACATAAGTTTCGAATATTAATCTAGGCCATCTGATCGGGTCAGATCGGGATCTAAAGGCCAATATTAAATAACCCCTACGGTAGCAAAAAGTTGACAGGACAGATGTCACAATTCTCAAAATCCAAATAGATTCCAATTGTGGGTGGTCGTGCGTTTAACACTCGAGTAGTGGATTGGCAGGATTTCGCACGATGGAAGCCTAAAAGCTCCTACTGTGCGTGTAAAAAGATGCCTTCATGCACGAGCAGGAGCTTGGGGGGCAAATGTTGTACCCTAAAAATATGTGTGGATTCAATCACTCAGATAGGGGTACAGCTGGCAGATATATATGTGGAAAGAGTAGACAAATAGAACATCTAGCTTATGTTGATGTGAGCAGCTCGAGTTAGGACTTGGTAGTGCAACATGCAGATTATCTCCAAATCGTCTTGTAGGACAATAATCCAGTTCAATACATGTAATGGTCAGATCGTCTTTAGGGTGCTCTAAACTTAATCTGAACTTGAGTTCGTTCACTCTTCAATCTCTAGCTCGATAAAGACGTTCATCTCGGGAAAGCCTAGTCATGACGCACACTGACGGATCCTAAAAGACTTGGAGGTTCTTTATACGCTCATTAATGCTTAGTCAGTATTACATAATTATTGCCCGAGATAACATGAGTAGTTTCCATAGGCAATCATATCCCTATGTAAATTTGAATTATCTTGATTAATTGTGTACCATATTTATGCACACGGTTATTGTAACGCCCTGGTTATCCTAAGACTGTTACGGTGAACTTTGAACTGTGAATTTAACTCGCTAACGAGTCCTTTGGTTAAAAATGTACTTCTAGGTGTTATTAATAGGTTAAGGTGGAAAACTAATCAAAAGGAAAGGATATATGTTATTTAAAACATAAAACTATTCATGGGCCCATAAAAACGTCTACAAGTCGTTTACGATACAAAATGGTCACTACTGTGTAAAATTTACAACACGCCGATCTAAGCTGCAAAAATAGGGTAAACCCCCCTTTTTCCTCTGAGAATTCCTTGGCCGTGGTGGTCAAGCAGCCGCAAATGTACACATCACCACCTAAGCTCTCGACTCAAGGCTGGGTGAGCTTTTCTTTCCATTTACCTGCACCACATAGCACCCATGAGCCAAATCCCAGCAAGAAAACTCAATACTGCAGGAAAATAATATAAGCAATGATGATAATAATCATTCAGGACTTTCAATCCAAAAAAATAGAGGAGTGACAGTTGTAAAAGTCACTAAGGTGGGTTTCGTTCCCATTAGCACTACTACAAATATAGGCTTTCTCTGTGGTTTTTTTTTCAACAATAAACAAAAAGCGCAAAGAACAAGTTTGAAAGAGTTGAAAAAATTATATTTAATGTCCGCACCCTACTTTATTGCGGTTTAAAAAAAACGCAGTGAAAAGTTTGAAGTGAGACACTTTTCTCCGCGGTTCTATACCCAAAACCTTACTCTTCCCTCTCATATTGCATTTTTCATTTTCACAAAGAGGCATACACGGCGCTCCACCACCATCCCCAGCCACGGATAAGCCCCATTTTGTCCATTTTTTTTCTTTTCATTTTCTTGCATTTTAAAGCTTGAAATCATGTAAATATACTTAATCTTGATTTATTTTGAAGTTTTAGTGTAAAAATGAAGAAATATTGAGTGGGTTTAATGGGGATTTCAATGTATGTTCATATGGTTATTTTCAAAGTTTTTTCTAACATTTTTGAAAGTTTCTATAGGATTAGAAGACATTTTCATTGTTTAAAACATGTTTTGATCACTAAAACTTGATTTTTTTTAATGTATATTTTGGTTTTAGAGTATTTTTTGTATTATTTTATTTATAATAATGTTGTTTACATAATTTTTTATATTAAAATATTATTGCTGACATAATTTTGTATAATATTTAGGTAATGGTTTTTTTAAAGTATATTTTTGTTAATTGTATTATTTTAGGATCAATTCAATTACCATATATTTACTAATGTTTAAATTTTTATTGTAGGAAATATTTGTTTGAGTGTGAGGTGTGTTAAAATTGTTGAAGATTAATTTTGAAGGTGTGTAATAATTACTACTTAATTATTTTTTTTTATATTTACAAACTATTGTTAGAGGAGTTTGAATATATTAGATATTCATTCTTAATGAAGTAGGTTCTGAGATAAAATTGTGTGCTGTGGAGATACCAGAAGGTTGATAACATGTGTGTCTTAGTGAAGCAGGTTCTGCGAATTATGTGTGTGCTGCGGTGACTTATGGATGAGAACATGCAAGTTGTTTGTTATATGTTTTGTTTGATGTGAATTTATAGGTAGATAACTTGGGATATGTAATAAATATAGAGGAAACTCTGCCCAATTTTTTTTATAATATTAATTGAACATGTTTTATAAGTTAATATATGTAATAATTATGTTTTTGTTTATGTTGAAATTGTAAATACATATGAATTTTGGATATGTTATAAAAATAAATGAAACTCTGCCCATTTCATTTTATAATTTATTAATTGAACATAATTTTTTCAATTACAGTATTAATTTTCTTTTCATTATCGACTTAGGAATATGGTAGATATTATCATTATGGATAAGTCATGGATTCTTGAGAATAGAGAAACACAACAATTTCAAGAAGGATTCAACCAATTTTTAGAATTTTGCAAAACAAATTGTAGTGATCCGGAAAGAATTCATTGTCCATGTATAGATTGTGGTAATGGATCAAAAGGATATATTACCATGATAAAAAAACCATGTATTTTGTCGGGGATTTGATACAAGTTATCATGGTATTGGCAAGGGGAATCATTGAAAAATAATAATTCATATCCATTCGGGAGGCGAGGGATTGATGATTTGGGTTATAGTGATTTTGACGATCATCCTATGGAATTGCTCGATGAAGCATAAGAAGAGTTTGTTGATGATCCTTCAAAATTCGATAAATTGGTTAGAGATGCGGATAAACCATTATTCAATGGTTGTCTGAAACAAAGATAATTGCTTCCCTAAGTCTACGTATGAAGTGAAGAAAACTTTAAATTGCATAGGCTTGAAGTATGAGAAGATCCATGCATGTTTGAACAATTGTGTGTTATATCATAAAGAGTATGTAGACATGGACACTTGCCCAGAATGTGATTCACCTTGCTACAAACCTAACAAGAGTAAGGAGATTAGGAAACTTATTCCTCAGAAAGTGATGTAGTACTTGCCTTTGATTCCGCGGCTTAAGCGATTATATCGAAGTGCAGAACACTCTAAAAACTTAATATGGCATGAGACTGGGCGAGTGAAAGATGGTAAACTTCGACATCCTGCAGATTCGCAGGCTTGGAAAAAAGTTAATAACTTAAATCCTGAATTTAAAACTGAAGCAAGACATCTTCGTCTAGGTCTAGTTGCCGATGGTGTAAATCCACATAAATCTCTAAGTAGTAGGCATAGTTCGTGGCCTGTCTTCCTTGTTATGTACAATCTTCCTCCGTGGTTAGTGATGAGAAGAAAGTTTTTGATGCTCACGTTAATGATTTCAGGCCCAAAACAACCAGGACACGATATAGATGTTTATTTGGCACCATTAATTGATGATTTGAAAGATTTGTATGAAAATGGTGTTGAGGCATATGACATTTTTAAGAAAGAAGTATTTAACTTAAAAGCTGTTTTGTTGTGGACTGTTAATGATTTCCCAACTTATGGTAATCTATCAGGGTTAAGCACAAAAGGGTACTAGGAATGTCCAATATGTTGCACTAATACAAGGGCCATTCGTCAGTCGAATGGGCACAAAATTTTTTATATGGGTCATAGACAATATTTGCCCCTAAATAATCATTATAGGGAAAAAAAGCATTTGATGGTGATAAAGAATAAGGTGTTGCTCCTTTGCCACTTTCGGGGCAACAAATTCTTAAAGAAGTAGAGAAAATTGATTTCAAGTATGGAAAAATGCAGAAAAACAAGAAAGTAAATGGATGTTTCCAAAGGAAATTAATTTTTTTTTGTCTCCCTTACTGGAAAGATTTACTTCTTCGACATTGTTTCGATGTCATGCATATAGAAAAAAATGTGTGCAAAATTATTATAGGTACATTACTTCATATTCCCGGTAAAACTAAGGATGGTTTAACTAGTCGTTTAGATCTTGTTGAAATGGGTATACGAACTGATTTAACACCTGAACAGAAAGGTAAACACACATATTTACCTCCTACTTGTTTCACGTTGTCCAGAGAAGAGAAAAAAGTTGTATGTAAATCATTTGCAGAGATGAAAGTGCTTGATGGCTATTCATCCAATATTCGAAACTTGGTATCCATGGGAGATTTGAAGCTGATGGGTATGAAGTCACATGACTGTCATATGTTGATGCAACAATTACTTCTGATTGCTATTCGGTCAGTATTGCCGAAAAAAGTTCGAGATTGTTTGATGAATGTTTGCATATTCTTCAATCATTTATGCGGTAATGAATTATAAATGAAAAAAATTGGATGCATTGCATTGTAAGATAGTGGAAACTCTATGCAACCTTGAAATGTTTTTTCCACCATCCTTCTTTGACATTATGATACATTTAATGGTTCATCTAGTAAGGCAAGCCAAGTTGTGTGGACCAGTTTGGGCGAGATGGATGTATCCATTTGAAAGAAGTATGAAGGTGTTGAAAAGCTATGTGCATAATCATTATCGTCCTGAAGCTAGTATGGTTTAATGTTATATATCGGAAGAGGCAGTAGAATTTTGCTCAGAATACATGAGTAGGGTTGAGGCAATCGGAATCAACAAACCATGAAATAACTCAGATGGAGTTGATAAAGGACTACAAGGGAACGGAACAGTTATCACCGTATCTAGGGCAGAATTTGATCAAGCTCAATTAGTTGTGTTGCAAAATAATCTTGAGATTCAATCATATATAATGTAAGTAGATAATATATTTCAATCATATATATTAGAGTAGTGATTTTCTTTTTGTTGTTTAAACTTTTTGGTATTTCTTTTATGTTTCAGTGATCACATAGAGTTATTACAGTCGATAACTCCAAACAAGGTTAAAAATATACAAAAATGGGTTAGAGATGAGCATAATAAAACATTTTGCCAGTGGCTGAAGAATACAATTTTGATGAAGCTGGGAGAAAAAAATCATGGACTGTCGACTGAGTTGAAGCGCATATCTCTTGGAGCAAGCATTGATGTAATAAAGCATCAAGCTTACATTGTCGAAGCGAAACGATTTCATAAAAAGTCAAGAGATGATGCTCGGCTGGTTCAAAATAGTGGAGTAAGTGTAGTTGCAAAAACTATACATTTTTCCAGTGCAAAAGATAATAACCCAATTTCAGGCACAATGACATACTACGAGATTGTTGAAGAAATATGGGAGCTAGATTATTCATTATTTCGTATTCCTCTTCTTAAATGTTCTTGGGTAGACAACAATACTTGCGTTAAAACTGACGAACTTGGATTCACTCTAATTGATTTAAGTAAGAAGGGAAGCAAGAACAATCCTTTTACCATGGCTGCCCAAGCAAAACAAGTGTTTTATATACTTGATCTAGTTAATGATAAATGGTCCATCATTTTATCCGTTCCCGAGTAGAAGTTCTCAGAAAAAGAAGATTATGATGAAAATTATGATTTATATCATGACTGTTTCATTGTTGGACATCGGCACATTTACAAAATTGCGGAGAGGTTCTTGTCCAAAACAACCTGAAAGTCATGAATGTGGTTATTATGTACTAAGATACATTTATGATCTTGTAAATGCACCGAATCCGGCAGAAGTTATCAAGAAGAAAGAATGTTCTATTTTAAACTCTTTTTTTTTGCTTAAGAAAAACTAGATATAATATTTAATTATCTAATCTATATTAACTTTTCAATTTTGCAGTGGTTTGACAAAAAAGAATACAATGTCAAAGAAGATCTACTACCACTACAAAGTGATTGGTTAGCAAGATTAATGCCATTTATTTATGAAATTTAAGTTTTTATATGTATGTAAAATTAAAGTGCTAACTTATATTGGTTAGAAAGATTAAAGTCATTGATTCATTACTAGCTAGTTATTTTGTATTAGTTAAGAAATGTATATATAACAAATTACGTTATACTATTGAAAATAATTATATATAATTAAAATCGAAAAATAATTTTTTTTATTAAAAAGACTAGGTTATAATTATAAAAATATATATAATAAGAATTCAAAATAATTATATAAAATTGAAATTGAAATTTTTTTTTATGAAAACACACTTTTCTCTGCAGTTGGCTTATCACAACCGCAGAGAAAAGTGTGGCTTTTCTCCGCGGTTCGTGTACCACTTTTCTCTGTGGTCGAATACACTGCGCTTTTCAATACTCTAAAAAACTGCAGTGTATTAAGTAAAAAAACTGCAGAGAAAAGCCTTTTTTCTAGTAGTGTAGCCATGTGACGATAGGGTCACCTGGGCTTTAAAAATAAGTGACCCTTTCACTAGCTTATCAAGATAGGTATTTGATGATATAGCCACCATCATAACCTACCGAGTGACCATAGAGTCACAACCATGGGATTCCGCTCCCTAGCGACGTGACAAAACAGTCAACTAGGCCTTTGGCCCTGGCTCTGAGTAACTAGTCTTAGACTAGTCAAGCGCTTATAATTTTCATTGACCTTAGGGTCAGTCCAGCATTAATGCTCCTAGAGTCATTCAACACTAATATTGATTAGATCTAATCTTTTATCGGCTCTGCGTTCATGACACTTATGTCGTTCCTGACTCTTAGGTCAGTAATACGCGACCAGTGCCGATTCTGAATAATCACTACCATACACAAGTAAGCAAGATTTACTAAGCATTTAATATGCAATCAATGTCCACATTTAACAACCAACATGCCTCTATAATACCCATGCATGTCACATATATGGTGCAGTTTTCTTACCTCTGGTTTGAGCGAGAATGAATAAAAGAACAACCCTTGAGAACGATCAACCTTTTAGTTCCTTAACGGTCACTTAGTCATAACCAATTATGGGATTCCATCAATAAAATGAATAGCAAAGGTTACCGAACCAAAACCTAGCCTCCGAGACATCGAATCCTACTAAACTAGGTAGTAGGATTGATCCCGAGGCCTAAGACTTGAATCCCCAAGCCAAAAACCTATTTTAGGCCAAAATGCCACTAAGGGCTGTGACCCTCCCTGGCCATGCTACGGCCCGCCCCTCAACCAGAGACGACCTCCTTTCAGCTCCCCAGCACAAGCCACGACCCTCCCTGGCCATGCCGCGGCCCTGAAGCTTCCTCCTCCCTCTTCCTCAAGCTTGGGCTGCAGCGCTCTAGAACATAGCCGCGACCCCACCTGGAACTCAGCCAAAAACCATGTTTTCCTCCCTTCGAACTCAATCTAAAACCTCATTAAAACTCCCCCAACATCACCAAACAAAACCACCAATTGATACTACAACTTACCCACCATACAAGCATCAAAACCCAAATGAATTTCCTCCAGAAACTTCCATTAATTCTCAACTTAACACCTTAAATTTCTCAACTAAAAACCAATAGAAAAACAAAGTATAACTAAGGTTTCAAGGATAAATTCTTACCTCAAGGTGGATTTAAGTCCTCTTAAATGGTTGACCTAAAGTCTTAAGCTCCAAATTTTGATTCCTTAGCTTAGTTCTTCAAATTGAGATAAAAAAACTCCAAAGGAAACAAGAGGAAGATGACACACGCGAGGAAAGGAGCTTGCTCTCTTTTTGCTTCAGTTCTTTCTACAGCCTACTACTAGAATCCCATATACCCTTGCCAAAAGACCATATTACCCCTAGGTTAAATAAAACCCTCAAAAGGCTAGTAAGGGAAAAAATGACATTTATCCTCTAAACCCGCTAATCATAATTAACGTTCTCCAATTCCTGTTATTCTCAATATCCTCATATACAAATAATTCATATCCTGTTACCCTTTAATTCTTGGCAACGCTCTATTCACCAAAACACCTCGAGACTCACCCCGAGCTTAAACCTGTTATGACCAAACCGATAGTTTATATTCAAAGATCGTCTCATGCCGAATAGCTCGAACAAATCCACATTATAATGTGGCCTCAAAAATTAATCACAAACATGCACCAAAATATACAAATATGCCCTCAACGGGCCTAATTACCAATATACCCTTTTAATCAAATGTGGACCCACATGCATGCATTTAACATCATATTATAATATAATTCACATAAACATGCATATAGTCATTTAATGGCATAATAAAACAATTATGGCCCTCCCGGCCTACTAATCCAACCATTAAACCACATTAGGGATTTCAGGGCATTATAGTTATCCAAACTTGTCCAGGAATATCCACTATAAATATCAGGGATAATTGATAGGAAAAGGGACTACTTTTTGTAATACAGAAACTCTGCAGAAATTGTGAGAGAATAATAATATTGTCTCGTGGACTAGGTGGATTTTAACCACTGAACCACGTAAAATCGTGAGTGTGAGAAGTTTAGAAAAGAGCACTAATATCCTTATCACTAGATTCTTAATCTAGTGTTGGCGAAAAACTGTATCAACTGTTTGGTGCTTTAATTGAGAGTCCATTAGTGCTTAATCCTTTACATTCATCACGGTGGTCACTCGATCAATGCACGACAATGAAATGGAGCATCTTGGTTGGCAAAAGCCACATCATACGACCATTCCCAATGAAAAAGGACTAGACGTTCAACAGCGCCTTGGAAAGCAGCAGATGGGCCAAGACGATGCGGGGAGTTCAGCGTCACTCCCACCAAATCCTAATCCAGGATATCTAACAACCACCGAGATAGAGAATGCCAATGAAGGAGCCATCTCGCTAGGGCTAACAGGCAGATTGAGGAGGTCCTAGCTCAGTTACCCCATCTTGTAACTAACGTCAATGTCGAAAGAAGCAAAGTAGGTCTTATGGGTCCCACAGGAATAACTGACCCAATCCCAGTCGTTCTATCAAAACTGCAACTCCGAGTTCTTTACCTTCAGAGCGAAATCAGTGGAGTTCTCAGCCTCCTAATCATCATAAGAACCATCATCCCCATGTTATTTGATCGGTCAGAACTGCGAACCTCTGCTTCGTGCCTTCCGCATGGACTCCAATGAGCAGGGAAAAATTCACGAAGACAAAACGCTCCAGCGAATCCACCTGTGCTGCGATCAAAACCACATGCACAATGGACTCTGGAGATTGGGGTATAAAAAAGACGGGCTAATTTAGTCTGATCTGATGGGACGAGGATAGTTTCACCGATAAGACACCCACCATCAGAGAGACGCTCTAGTTCATGGGAATAGCAAGAGAAATCCTCCCTCGTCAGTGGAGACCTACGCCCTACGAGCTTGCACTAATATTCTAGGTCCTCGATCTTAGCCGCGGGTCGTAAGTTTCGCTAATGGAAGTTATTAGATGGGGAGCCAGCATGGAGGCAGGTCTGAAAGTGACCTGAGGAATCATCTGAGTTCTACACAAAGTCCTCATTCTGATCCACATCCTGACCTGCCTGTCCATCTAAATTAACAAAGGAGGTATCCAGCTCGCAATGATGATATGAGTTATACTTAGCATGGGGGAGGTCAGTCTATCGTGCGCGACAATAGGAATGTCCCACCTAACCAAGCTCAAACATGGAGGGAAAAAACCCATCAAACGCATACAATAGGATGGGGCTAGCGAACAGCCCCCAGCTAACCTAGAGACCGAAGAACCCTTGAGCGACTGGCCTTGATGGAGGAGCAGATGAAGAAGCTTTTATCTAAAAAAAAGGAATTGATGATTGTGATTCCAATGAGGAGCTCGAGTCTTTCGCCCCAAACATTGCAGCATCTCCGTATCTTGTCGGCTTCAGGATGTCGACCATTCCCACATTTGATGAAAACTCATATCCATCTGACCATCTCGAGATGTTCAATACGCTAATGATGGCCCACATTGTTCGGTTTGACCTAAGATGTATTTTTTTCCCCACAACTCTGACCGGACCTGCCAGACAGTGGTTCAAAAAATACAAAAGACATTTGATTAGCTCAAGGAAGAAGTTTTCTTCTGTGTTTAGGAGAGCATTCCGAGCATCAAAGAAAACTAGCGTAGAGGACGACTCACTGATCAACATAAAACAACAAATCGGTGAGTCTTTGAAATCATATTAGAGTAGGTTCACCAATGTTGCAGTACGAGCTAGAGATGCTAATGATATCTCCAAGCTCATGGCAATGAGAATGGGAATTTTGGTAGGAGGCGATCTATGGATGAAGCTCCAGCGAAAAGGAGTTAAAAATGTAGATGAATTCTTGGCCCTAGCTCAAGAATGGATAAACTTAGAGGAGGCACGATCTGTTGTCGCGGGAACTAGGCAGGTCCCTATTCAGCGCACTGGAGCGGTGATAGATGCTGCAACTACGTCTCAACCTGTTACCTAGAATAACCAAGCGAGCAACAATAAGAGGAAAGGGAATGGTGAGGGCGACCAAAGCAGCACAAAGAAGAACAGGCCCATGGAGAGATTCAAGTGCATCTATGCCACCTACACTGACCTAATGTATACATGGGAACATATTTTCCTGGCGAACTCTAATCGCCTTCCATGGAAGAAACAAGAGCCATTGCGACAATAGAGGGCGGAGAGAGATCCTTCTAAGTTTTGTCGATATCTCAATGACATCTGCCAGAACACTGATGATTGACGACAATTGAAGGACGAGATCGAAACTCCAATTCTGGTTAGACCATTAGCCCAGTATGCCCAAAACCGACTCGTTCCCAATCAATCAACCGAGTAGAATTCTCGTCAAGGTCCGGAAACTCTGATTGGTCAACCAAGGACTTAGATTGATCAGGGGAACCAAGTTGACCCTCCTCCAATAGTAGGAGGAGATATAACCACTGTTGACAGAGGACCTCATTTGGCGGGCACGAGAAGTGGGACCCAAAAGAGGTATATACAGGGGTTGAAAACCTACAACAACTCTACATTTATCCCGGAGCAACGATTATCAAAACCAAAGCAGTTGGAAAAACAACCAATCATTTTCATGATAGAGGACACTAGCCATGTTCAGTTCCCACATAATGACCCATTGATGGTAACCGTTCAGCTCGCCAACCAAAGGGTACGAAGGATATTGGTTGGTAATGGGAGCTCAGAAAATATTCTATTCAGGTCTCCCCAAGAAAAGATGGGATTATCCGTAACTGATCTTAAGGCGATCTAAATTGTAGCGTCCCAAATTTGCTAATAAGGCTTAGGGCCTTGATTAGCGTGCCTGGAGGGCAATAAGTGATTTATTATATCAATATGTAAATTTAATGAGTATGTGATTATAAATGCATGTTTAGGTGAATTAAATATGCATGTGGGCCCCATTTGGTTATTTGGGGCATGCTTGTAATTTAGCCTGTTGAGGGCATAAATGCAATATTTGTGTACATTGTGATCTTTACCACATGTGAGTGGTGATCTAATTGTGATGCACGATCCGAGACAGTCCTAGGGAGCAGTTTAGGTAGGAAGTCACAATGGGACCCGATACCCGACTCGGGGCGAGTCAAGGGGTATTTTGAGTGATAGACATTTAATTGAGTTATCAGTTTATGGAAATAAATATTTGGAGATATATTTGAAGTTAGAGCGTTTAGGAGGGAATATTGGGGAAATTTACCATTTTGCCCTCGGGGACGTTTTTGGTACCCCAAGCCTTGAGATTAACTTAAGAGACTTAAGTTAGGTAAGACAAAGCGTAAAAACACTTAGAATTTTCCCAAAACTGACCCTATCTCCCTTCTCTCTCGGTCTTGGGAACCATTGAAGCTTAAACAAGGAATTGGAGTTGTAGATTTGAAGATTAGCTCAATTGTAGCTTGTGGATTCAAACAAAGGTTAAGGTAAGCTTTGAATTATGATTTTAGTCATTAAATTCTGTAGTTCTTGGCTGAGTTTTAGTTTTCTTGGGTCTTTGAAGTTAAAGATTGAGTTGGGAATTTGATGAGGTTTTAAGCTAGTTTCTTGCTGAGTTTTGTTGCTGGGAACATTTTAGAACTACTGTGATATTTAAATTGTGCTGTTCGATTGATTTTGAGTTAAATTGGCTAGGTTTTGGTGGATGAAATGGGGGATTTTCTAGGTTCGAAGGGGTCGAGCCATGGCATTGTTCTTAGTGAGTTGCGGCCCTCTAGAACAGATGGGAGGCTAGGATGAAGGGTGGGTCGTGACACCCCTTTGGTTGGGTCGCGGCACATGTCTGCTGAATAGGGAGGTTGAGCCTCTGGTTGAGGCGGGCCATGGGACAAAGCCATGGGGCCGCAACTCTTAGAAGGGTTTTGGACCCCGAGAAGGTTTTTGGGTTGGGAATCCAAAAGTTAAGGCTCGAGATGGATTTTATCACCCGGATTGGTGGAATCCAAGATCCCAGAGACTAGAACTATGTCCCAAAGTTATTTAGTGGATTAGAGCTGGATGGATGGATGTTCTTGATACATTGTAACTAGGTTTTCGGCGAGGCTCGAACTAGGGGACTGTGCTCAAGATATCGGTGCTCGGGAAGCTTAGGACACATGTAAGAAAATTGTTTTACCCATAGAGCAGGGTGTGGCCCTATAGCTTGTATTGCAGGGCACGAACCTATGTGATTCTGTTGCAGGGCATAGCCCTATTGATTATATTTGTATTTCTTTAAGTATTTGTTGATTATATGCTATGTATTGCATATTTGTGAATGAACAACAAAGGTCGAGGCTGAGAACAGAAGGAAGCCAAGTACGGCAAGGGGCCGGGAATGGCATTATGCATGTGGAGTGCAAGGCCGAGTATGGCAAAGGGCCGGGAGCGGCATTGAGCATGCGGAGTGCAAGCTGCTAGGATGAGACCCTTCTCGGATGCTTGAACCATCCTCATGGTGTAGACCGGGAACCCAGGGCCTGGTAAAGTGCCTAGGACGGCATGGTTGCTATGTGTTTAGCCTGTTGGCTGCCTTGTTATATGCTAATTGATAATTATGCATATGTGGATTGTTTGTATTGAGTTTTCTTGGTGGGCTTCGGCTCACGGGTGCTCTATGGTGCAGGTAAGGGCAAGGGAAAGGTTGACCAACCATGTGTACGGAGAGCGTGGAGCAACGTGTACATGTTTGGCCTACCTGGCTGCCACAGCCAGGGGTATTTTTGGGAGATGTTATGTAATAATCTAAATTTTGTCATTTAGTCGACTTTAATCATATTTTTGAGTTGTAAATATTTCTAAACCGTATTTTGGGATCCCAAATGTATAACACTTTATAATTCCATTGAATGACTACATTTTTTAATTATATGACTTTTATTACAGTTTAGCCACACTTTTAACCTAAAACCTTGTTTAGTATGTTAATTGCACGTTTTAAACTCACATAGTATACATAAAGGAAGTAGGGTGTTACATAAATGATACTATACAGATTCCCAAGTGAAGGAACAACAACCATACGAACAATCAAGCTAGTAGTTACGCTAGGGGATGATATGCGAGTTGTTTCCAAAATACTCGAGTTCGTCATAATCGATTGTCCAGCTGCATATAACACAATTTTGGGACGACCCGCGCTAATGATTTTTGAGGCCATCACCTCGATCCGACACCTGTCGATGAAGCTTCTCTCAACTTCAAGTATATGTACCGTGAGAGAGATCAACTCGCTGCCACAGAATGCTAGACCATTGCCATGAAGAGAAAATCACAACTCGGGAAGCAGGCAATGGTCATAGTCGAGGGAGGAGAGAAGCCTCTGGTAATGGAAGTTACCCATGGGGCGGAAGAACCTCTAGAAGGAGATAACGAGGTCACCCAACAAAACAACATTGATCCGCGATTAGGGGAGGATTGGTCTGAGCTCCAAACTATGGAGGATCTCGAGGAAATCAATATTAACCTAGAATAACCTTCAAGAGTTGTAAAAGTTGGGAAAAATCCTGGAGTTGAATGGAAGAAGGAGCTAGTCGAATTCTTAAGAAAGAACCTAGACGTCTTCGCCTAGTTGCACAAAGATATTGTGGGAATCAACCCGAGTGTAATAATGCATACTTTGAATTTGGATAGGAATGTGCCTGAAAAAATGAAGGCTCTTGGGGAGAGAACGATCAGGAGCTTTAGAAGAAGAAGTAACTCGCCCACTTAAATGCGGTTTTATCAGGGAAGAAAAATGTCCGACCTGGGTTGCTAACCCCATGTTGGTCCTAAAACGAAATGGGAAGTGGAAAACTTCTATTGACTTCTTAGATCTCAACAAGGCATGTCCTAAGGGTTGTTTTCCCTTACAAAGAATTGATCAGTTGGTATACGCAAAAGACGATCATGAGCTCATATCTTTCATGGACGCATATTATGGATATTTTGGATGCATAACAGCTTCATGACTGAGCATAACGTATACTGCTACAAAGTCTTTCCATTGGGCTAAAGAATGATGTTGCAACATGCCAACAATTAGTCAACAAAATGTTTGTTAACCAGATCGGAAAAAACATTGAGGTGCATGTTGATGAAGGTATGGCGTAGTAAGAAGGTACGGCATGAAGTTAAATGCCCAGAAGTACACTTTTGGAGTCTCGTCGGGAAAGTTTCTGGGGTTTATAGACAACACAAGGGGGATAGAGGCGAATCCAGAGAAAATCATATTGTTATTCGAAATGCCTTCGCATAGGTCACATAAGGAGGTATAAAGTTTAACTAGAAAACAATCAGCCCTAAACCACTTCGTTTCAAAATCCACTGACAAGTGTTTTCCATTTTATAACTTTCTTAGAGGAAATAAAAAGTTCTAGTGGACCGAAGAATGTGAAGAGGTGTTTCATGATCTGAAAGCTCACCTAGCTGAACCTCGCGTACTATCGAAACTGGCATCTGGAGAATGTTTGCTCCTATATCTGGCTATGACGGAAAATGCAGTCAGCACTTTGTTAATTCGAGAGGAGAATCGGGCGCAAAAACCAATCTACTACATAAGTAAAAGACTTTTCAAAGCAGAGTCCCGATAACCATTCATAGAAAAGCTCGCGTTTTATCTTATTTTGGCTTTAAGAAAGCTCAGACTGTATTTCCAATCCCACACGATCCACGTCTTAACTGATCAACCTTTAAGGTAGGTCTTGGAAAAGCCTGAAACAACGGGACATCTATTAAAGTGGGCCATCAAACTCAGCCAGTTTGAGATACTGGATTTGCCAAGCGCAATAATCACAAGTCAATCCCTCGCTGACTTCATGGCTGAGTGCACAACGAATCAGGAGTTGGGATAATTTTTATCTCATATGAGGGGCATCAATTCCATACTGCTCTTAAGTTCAAATTCAAAGCATCAAACAATGAAACCGAGTATGAAGCCATGTTGGCAATAATAATGGTGGTGAAAGAACTAAAAGCAAAGGCAATTCCAAGTATAGTGATTCCTAGCTCGTGGTTAGTCAAATATTGGGGGAATATCAAGCTCGCGGTATTAAGATGGTGGCTTACTTAGCTGAGGTTAAAGGCGAGTTGTCTGAATTCGAGTTCAGCTCTGTTGAACAAGTACCTCGTGAACAAAATTCTAATGCAGATGCTCAAGCCCGGCTTGCCACCACCAAAGAGGCGGACACACTGAACGTAGTCTCGGTGGAGTTCTTGGAAAAACCAAGCATAGTAAGAGAATTAGTTGAGGTCAGAATGATTGACATAAAACCAACCTGGATGACCTCCATAGTGGATTACCTCACAAATAGTAAGTTATCGAGGGATCAAAAGGACGCAAGAAAATTGCTATATCAAGCTTCGTGTTATGTTATAGTTGAAGGGACTCTATATTGACGAGGGCATTTGCTACCTCTCTTGTGGTGTGTTCTACTTGAGGAAGCACAAACTATCTTGCAAGAAATACATTAAGGCATCTACGGAGACCATGCTGGGTGGGGGGCAAAACTTGGCTCTAAAGGTATTGAGATAGGGCTATTTTTGGCCTACGCTAACAAAGGACTTGGTCTCGTATGTGTAGAAATGTGACAAGTGCCAACGCTTTGCCACAATTTCCCAAGCAGAGCCCACTGAGTTAACCATGATCTCATCCCCTTGGCTGTTTGCAGTATGGAGGATCGACTTGATTGGTTCTTTACCATCATGAAAAGGAGGAGTTCATTATGTTGTTGTCGCCATTGACTACTTGACGAAGTGGGTTGAGGTCGAGCCCCTAGCAACCATAACCTCGAAAAGAGTTATGGATTTTGTCGTAAAGAATATCATATGTCAATTTGGGCACCCAAAGAAGATCATGTCTGACAACAAAACTCAGTTCGATAGTGACATCTTCACAAACTTTTGTGAAAGATACGGCATAACAAAGAGTTTCTTATAAGTATCATACCTTCAGGCTAATGGGCAGGTTGAGGCTGTAAACAAAACCCTAAAGGCAAGCTTAAAGAAGCGTTTAGATGAAGCCAAGGGATTATGGTTTGAGCAGCTCCCACAAGTACTCTGGGCCTATAGAACCTCACATCTTACCTCCATAGGATATAACTTTTTCTCTCTGATCCTTGGAAGTGAGCCGATGCTCCCGATTGTGGCACTGGTGATGACCCATAGAGAGAAAACCTCTGATCAATATCAAAACCACGACCTACTCAGTGCATCCCTTGATCTGATCAAGGAAAGTGAGAAGCGTCACAATTGCAGCTCACCAATTATCAACAGAGAATCACTCACTACTTCAACTCGAAGGTAAATGGATGAAGACTAAGACTCGGTGATTTAGTTCTATAGAGGGTATTTTTTTGCAAGTAAATATCCTGAGGATGGTGTGTTAGGACCAAACTGGGAAGGGTCATACTAGATCGTGGAAATCCTAAGAGAACGAACATTTAAACTAGTACGGTTGAATGGAGAAATAGTCATTTCATCTTAATGACATTGGATATCTTTGATTTTGTAGTCAATATTTCCATCTTATTATTGTGAAGTGTCACATGATCATTTTGTAAAAGTGACCTAGAACATGTATAAGTTATAGTTGCTTGAAGGGCACATAACCGAAGAGAGCTTTTAAAAGATTTTAGCACATTAGGATAAATTTTGAGACATAGAATTTGGAAAAATTGATTATTCAACGACTTTTTAAAGCTCGGATTTTCAAAATAATTCTGAATAGGAACTAAGTTGGGAAATTTCTAAGACAAAACAAAACCTAGAAAACATCTAGGAAACCCTGGATATAACCAAGTCCGAGACTTGATTCTTAATAGGTATAATGCTAACTCCTGGACACAACTAGGTCCGAGGCCTGATTCCTAAAAGGTATAACACAATTAGGCAAGCAAATTCTTGGGTGCAATCAGGATATCGACTAAAATTATTTAGTCGAGCCATCAAAAACCTATTCCGATCTAAAGACAACTCCTACGATTTTGAATGTAAAAGAATTCAAGACTCATAAACACGAGAAAATAATAGATTAAGGGGAACAAAAATAGATCATAAATTAACGTACATGTACTTAAAAGTATATAGTTATCTCGAGGAGAAAAAAACCTCGTTCTAAGCCCGAAGGCGATGGTTTCAATCCTTAAAGACTTAATTATTGAAGTAAAAGTAAAGTAAGCCGAAAAAAAAAAAAGTATCATTGAGCTCCGTTAACTTGCTCAAGTGATGTCACCTCCTCGACGTCTCCATTAGTAGCTCCAGAAGCCTCGACAGTCTCAGAAGGTTCATGCTAGAACTAAACCTTGAACTTGGCGAGATAAGGTTCCCAAAACCTTGGCTCCATGAAGGAAAAATCTTCATCCTGGTTGAAAGCCTAGCACCGGCAAAGCATCTCCTCTAGAGAATTCATCAAATCTACAATCTCCAACCTAGCCTTCTCGGTCTCCTCCTTGACTTTGATCTCGACCTTGTTAAGTTTCTTTTTGAGCCCATCAGTCTCATCCTGCAGCTGGTCCTGTCGTTGGCTCAATTACATGACTTGGTCTTTGGCGATCCGTTCGTTTTCTTGGGAGGTGGCTATGGCAGCCTTGGCGATTCACTTCGCTCTCCTGGGTAGTGGCTAGAGCGGCTTGGAGCTCATCGTACCTAGATCGAACCAAGCAATACCATGGAGTTAAGCCAAGACAGACTGCAGATGAGAGGTTAGTAAAAAAAGGAAAAGAAAATAAGTACTAAAGGAGGAATGAAGGTGGCTAACTGAGAGGTTCATTCCCATGGCAGACTCAAGAATGTCTTCGGGAGTACACTCCTCCATTGCCTTAAGATCCTTAACATTTGCTCTGTATGCATGGCCCACCATATGACTCGCCATCTCATACAAAGTCCCTCAAAAGGCTTCGAGGATCCTTTTTAGATCAAGTGGCTTTACTGGGATCTAAATTGAGGGGGCTTCGCCCTGAATCACCTGAGGAATTGGGGTAGGTACATGTTGAGGAAGAGGAGGAGGAACCTCAAGGATGGTGACTGTTGTTAACGAAGCTGGGAGCTGAGTCTGCTGTTGCTGCTTCCAGGTGGTGTTGTTATCGAAGGAAGACGGGACATCGTATCATACTAACCTTCAAAGGTCTTAGATCGCCCTGTCCTCTTGAATATAGTTGCACAAATAACAAACTCAGTTAGGAGGCTTAAACTTAATAAAAAAATAAGGTAATTCACGTTTGAAGTTTAGAGAGTTATGATACTTACGAGGACGGTTGAAGTATCGGTGAGTGCAGTTCTTGAACCCTTTTGACATAAAGAACTAATCTTTATAGTCATTTGAGTGGCTGGGGAGGTCGATGAAGGAGGTCATGTTGGGCAAACGAGTAAGGTAGTAGAAGTCGTCACCTCATCCTTTCTGATCAAGGCTAGCTTTGAGGCAGAAGAAGTACATAATATCAGTTGGGATGGGGACCTCCTACTCGTGCCTCAAAAATAAATATTTTAACCCTACCAAAAGCTTATATGAGTTTGGGGGGAGCTGGAATGGAGCCAGATCAACATAGTTTAAGAAGTCTATGAAGTACTGATCCAGGTGAAGAAAAGCACCTACTTTCGCGTGCTCATCACTCCAGGCCCCAAAGTCATCTTAAAGTGGGGCGCAACTCTACTCTCCTTCCAATGGGGGTTGAGCGATCAGGCCATCAGTCCCCATCTCGATCCCATGGCTCAGCACTATTTTGTTCACCTTCCCTTGAGTCGTTATTTTGGACACGATGTGCTTGGCCTTGAAAAAGGTGTCAGGATCTACTACACTCTACCTGGCCACCACTAGGCCGAAGTGGGGAATAGAAACATGTTCTAGGTTTTCTTATATTAATTTGTTTAATATAAGATTTACATGAAAATAAACAAGATCCTGAATAAGTTTTCCCAACATAAAGGTACGGTGACCAAAGCATGTTTCCACGCGTAGTCTTCGGCCATGCACTATAGTCTCGGGAAATTCCCTGATACTTCGAGATTTGCATGTCAGACCCACTACTTTTTTTCGAAGGTTGTTTAATGTAAAACCGCTCAGGGAACCGTAGCCCTTAAGCTACCTAGTTTTGAACCTAAAAACTCGTAAACTTCCTAAGCATAAACAAGAAATCTAGATGCTAAATCAAATGCCATACCTTTTCGAAACTCAAAAATCTACCCATTTCTTACGCACATTATTCCTAACCATACCCAATATTGTGTTCACGACCTAACACCAATCTCTATTAAGTTCAAACGTTCCCAAAGTAAGAGACTGTACTGAAAAATATTTTCAAAGTAAGAGGAACTTAGAGAAAATAAGAGTGAGAAATTTAAACTAAATGTAGAAACACTTACAGTTCAGATGGTTGATCAAGGGAAATATGGATAGCTCCGATGAGTGTCACCTGAGAACTTCTTAAGAAGGGAAGGATGGCGAAGGGTTCTGAGAGAAAAAAGGAAGTTTTTTTTAAAGGAAATTTTTTGATTGCAAAGGTGGTGAAGTTTAGGCCTGGTCTTCCTATTTATACATATGTTTTGGGAATTAATCTCCGCCATTCGATCAGGTCAGCTCAGGATCTAAAGGCAAAGATTAAATAACCCTCACGACGGCAAAAAGTTGACATTATAGATGTCTCAGTCCTCAAAATCCATACAGACGCCAATTGTGAACGACCACGTGTTTAACACTCGAGTAGTGGATGAGCATGATTTTGCATGATGGAATCCTAAAATCCCCTACTGTGCATGTCAGAAGATGACATCATGCACGAGCAAGAGCTTGGGGGGGAAAATGTTGTACCCTAAAAATAAGTGTGGATTCAATCACTTAGCTAGACGTACAACTGGCAATTAAAAATATGGAAATAGTAGGCGATTAGACCATCTAGCTAAAGTTGATGTGAGCAGCTCGAGTTAGGACTTAGTAGTGCAACATACAGGTAAACTCCAGATCACCTCGCAAGACGATAATTCAGTTTGATACATGTAATGGCCAGATCGTCTTTATGGTGCTCTGAACTTAACCTGAACTTGAGTTCGTTCACTCTTCAATCTCCAACTCAAAACAGACATTGAGCTCAGGGAAGCCTGGTCATGACGCATAGTGAAGGATCCTGAAAGACTTGGAGGCTCTATATATGCTCATTAATACCCAGGCTGTATTACATCTCTATTGCCCGAGATAACAGGAGTACTTTCCATAGGCAATCGTATCCCTATGCAAATGGGAATTATCTTGATTGATTGTTTACCATATTTATGAACACGGTTTTGCAAACCTATCCAGGAATATCAACTATAAATATTAGGGATAATGGAAAGGAAAAAGGGATTGCTTTTGTAATACAAAAACTTTACAGAAATTGTGAGAGAATAATAATATTGTCTCATGGACTAGGTGGATTTTAACCATTGAACCATGTAAAATCATGAGTGTGAGAAGTTGTTCATATAATTCATTACGGTTTAGAAAAGAGCACTAATATCTTTGTTATCGAATTTCATAATCTACTATTGGCGAAAAAATGTGTCAACATCAAGAAATAGTCAAGGCTTAAGAAGACAATAGGAAGTTAGAAGTCTCTTGGGATTCTATAAGAAAAATTCAGTGGAATATAATTATAAAATTTGGTACCTCCCAGGCAAGGCAAACATGGTAGTTGATGCACTGCTTAGACAAAGATAAAAAAATGTTGACACGAACGTGAGAATGTAGTTAAAATTCAACACTACACTTCACCTCGAAACAAAATGACAAATGGAGCAAATCCTTGAGATTGGGAATAATTGTTAGGATTATTTCAATACATAGTGAAATTAGTTAGACACAAAGAGGTGCAAAACCCATGACGATTTCACTAAAGTCAACATGAGCTGGTTGACTTATTTATGGGCATCTATAACTTATCTTTTTGGGTTCAAGATGCTTCTTAGTGGTATATAAGAGTACCCAAAAATGTTTGGAGGTATTTGTAGACATTTTGGGGTGATATCTAGGGAGTTATTGCAGAGGCATCTACATTGCGCCGCCAATGGGTGGCGATGCATCGCTCAGGATGCAAAACCCCAGACAGAGGATGCGTTGCTGGCATGGAGGCGACACAGCACCTGCTAGGCATTGCATCGCCTATGTGCAAGCGACGCATCACCTAGGAAGTTCGTACAGGGCCGTATAGTTACGTGATTTTGGCTCCAAAAATTATGTTAAAATGCTCTAATCTCATTAGTTAACACTAATGATGGTTCCCATACCATTTAAAGGGTTCATTTGAGACATTGGTGAATTGATAACGCTCCACTCTCTCTCTCTCTCTCTCTAAATCCCTTTATCTCTCTAACTCACAAAGATTACTAGTTTTCTCCAAGGTCTTCATCAAGTAAGCTTGACTTGTATGAAGGTCAAGGGTTGTAAATCCCAATCTCATTCCAACTTGTAGTAGCTTCAAACAATATCGAAGCAGAGACTAGGAATAGAGATTTTTTGACAACAAATTCAATTTGTGTCAAGATTTTTGTCATCTGCATTGATTCACATAAAATCATAGGCTTTATGATTTTATGTAACAAAGGGTGTCTCACCGCAAAGGTATATTCTTTCTCTTGATCTAATTTGTGGGGAGAAACCCTTAACTATCAAGATTTTCATTCATACTTTGAATATGGTTCTTCATTAGTCTCTATGGTTTGTAATATTGAATATTTTTTATTTAGAAAGTGTAAGCCATAAATCTCCAATAATAATTACAGGTCAACTATTGGAATTGTACCCTACAAGAAGACATGTTGGATGGAAGCAAGGGTTTCATGTGCCAAGGAATGAGGTGGGAGAATGGAAACTATTATTAGTGCTAGACCCCTAAAAGCATGTAATAAGACACTTTTGTTTGAAGTTAAATAAAAGTAAATTTTCTTTATAATTGAATGTTTGAATTATTGTTGAATAATTATAAATATAAAAAAATTCATATTCATTAATGAGAGTGTGATCTTGTATGAGTACATGAGGATTAAGATCATAGATAATGAATAAAATTATCAGCAACATAATAAAGTATGGAATCTTTAATCAATGGTTGCTAGTATGATTTGCTAAGCATTTTTTTTTGCTGATGTGGATAGACATCTTAGTAGGGTACTTTATATAATTAGATTATATATGACTGGACCATTGTGAATTAATTTCTTTATAAATATATCATTTTCCATAAAGATTTAATTCATATAAAAAAGACGATAATACGTAGATCAGTCTAAATCCTGAGTAGTCATGAACTCTTGTTCATGTCTATTGGGTCTTTTGATTCACTCATTAAGGTTCTTAGTATAATGAGGCTAGTGACTTTTATTTTGGAGATTTAATAATATGAATGGCTGGGAACATGATCTTACAAGAATGGAATCCAAACATTCTTAAGGGAACAAATATTGGTTCACTTAAGGGTTCTAGAACAGAATTGTTATTGAACTTAAATTTATAATATGATTGTAAATTTAATGTTCACTAGTAAATTAATGCTACTTAAGAAACAAGAGGTAATGAGAATGGTAAAATAGTAATTTTGATCAGCTCTAATTAAATGAAGTTGTTTACAAAACTAAATGCGGAAAATACATAAAAACATAATCTTAAGAGACAAAAAATAACGTCGTCCTCGAATCGTCATGCAATCCATCGAATCCCTTCATCCTTAATACACAAGTCAAGCTACTAAGAATCCTTCCACCTCCAAATCTATTTTCCTGCATCACATTAAAAATAAAGGAGTGAGCCTAATGCCCAGCAAAGAAGATCTACTAATCAATCATATAACATAAAACTTAACATATATCAAAAACATATACTATAAAACATATATCACAACTCTAACCTATGTCCATGGTAAACATTGGGGTTTGCTAGCTAAGCAACTATGAGCCCCAGGCAACATAAAAACATTGGGGTTTACTAGCTAAGCAACTATGAGCCTCAAAATACATTGAGCTTTGCTAGCTAAGCAACTATGAGCCCCAAAGACTACAAGACATATTCATATATATCATAACATATTATAACATAAACATATCATAACATATAAGCATACAAAAACTATCCTATTTTCCTTACCAACACCAGGATATTTGAGAACAAGGACGGGATTTGGAACACTCCTAAAACCAACAATAAGAATGGTGAGTATTTCTAAAGAGAAAAGATGATAAAGAAGAGAACTAAACCACCAAGAAGAAGCTTAACAAAAAGAAACCTTAAGTTCAAAGAACTTAAATACCTAACCAAGAATCAAGAACAACGAGTTAGGACTTGAGTAAAGAAAACTAAAGAACCATACAGAAATGAACTTAAGAATAAGAATACATTTGGATGTACTAGAACCGATCTACACCACGATATTGAAAACACACTCTATATCTCACTTCCTAAGTGCTTATAATGCTTAAGATGATAAAGCTTTTATCCCAAACTCACGCGTATCACTCTATAGTAACCCTAGCAGCTTGAAGGCTCTGAACACAGCTTGAAGAATGAGAAAAATGCCTGGGTACTAGGTCCTATTTACAGAGTTCAAGGTGTGAAAATATCTCCTTTTAGCTTGAATAAAATAATGAATATTAATTGAAAAATATTTGAATATTTGTTCAACAGGTGCTTAAGACTCGGTCAAAAACGTTTAGAGGCAAGTCAAGAGGTTAAGGGATGAATCAAGCTCGGTTTCTATGACGTTTGAAAATATGGTCCTAGGGCCGATATATCGCCCACCCTAGGCGATATATCGCTTGGCCTTATGTCCTGAGTGATCGTGGTTTCGATCGTGCGAAATCGACATATTTTTCGTATCTCTCGTGTAGAGATATATCGCCCCTATAGCTGCGATATATCAACATACGTTGAAATATTAGACACGTAATTGCACTTTATCAGCTCAATTAGAATTGGATAAACAACTTTGATTGAGTCATAATACAATCCTAACAGCTAATGGAAGGTTCTAGAGCTTCTAGATCTTTCTTTTTAATTAAACTAATCATCAAAATACTTAAGTCCTTAATAAACATACACACGACAAGTGTCATGATATTATTAATTCTATCTAAACCTTATAGTATAATAAATGACATCTTTATAATTAGTTATATTAATCAAACCTTATGTTATAATTAATATTCTTAAACTATAGGTTAAACTTATAAAATCTATAGGTGTTGCTACGAGTTTCCAACTAAGTCCAGACTTGAACCAAAATCCACGGTAACTATCATACTATAAACTAATACTAACTACTATTATAACTACTGCTATCTAGCTAGCTAAGTAAACATTGTAGGACTCTATAATTCTCCCCTACTTATGAGAATTTCATTCCCGAAATTTACTTACCAAACAATTCTTGATACCGGACTAACATGTCTTCCTCCAACTCCCACATTACCTCCCGTTCAGAAGTATTACTTCATAGGACCTTGACTATCGGAATACTCTTGGATCCTAACTCCTTCATCCCTCTATCTAGGATGCTAACCGGTTGTTCCTCGTAACTAAAGTCTTTCTAGAGTTCTATCGTATCGTACTTGAGGACGTGAGATGGGTCTGACACATATCTACACAACATTGAGATGTGGAACACATTGTGGCTATCTGCTAGAGCTGGCAGTAGGGCTAATCTACATGAAACTGCTCCCACTTTGTCCAATATCTCAAATGGACCTATAAACTGGGAACTAAGCTTGCCTTTCTTCCCAAACCGCTTCACACCTTTCATAGGAGATATCTTTAGGAAGGCTTGATCTTCGACTTTGAATTCCACATCACGCCGCTTGGCATCTGCATAACTTTTTTGATGGATTTGAGCAACGAGCATACGTTACCTAATCAGCGCTACTGCTTCCTGAGCTTTTCTAACACTTCGGGACCAAGAAGTTGCCTTTCTCCTACCTCATCCCAATGTAACGGCGATCGACACCTTCTTCCATAAAGTAATTGATAAGGCCCCATCCTGATCGTTGACTGGTACCTATTGTTGTAGGAGAATTCTATCAGCAACAAGCACTTACTCCATGATCCTCTGAAATCAAGTACACAAGCGCACATCATATCTTCTAAAATCTGTATGGTACGCTCGGACTAACCGTCTGTCTGAGGATGAAATGTCATGCTAAGAATTAACTTGGTTCCCATGGCTTGCTGTAAGCTTCCCCAAAATCTCGATGTAAACACTAATCCTCTATCAAATAATATTGCCTTAGGGATTGCATGCAGTCATACTATTTCTTGGACATAAACGTCTGCGTATTGATCTGCGGTATATGATGTTTTGACAGGCAGGAAATGAGCTGACTTGGTTAGTCTATCTATTACTACCCAAGTTGAATCATGCTGCTTATTTGTTCGTGGAAAACCCATCATGAAATCCATGGCTATATCGTCCCATTTCCATTCTAGAATGCTAAGTGGTTGCAATAAGCCTACAGGCCGCTGATGTTCTACTTTCACTTGCTGACATAATAAACATTTAGATGCAAATTCTTCCATATCTTTCTTCATTCCTGGCTGCCAATATATTGCCTTAATGTTGTGAGTCATCTTGGTCGACCCTGGGTGAACTAAGTATGCGGTATTATGCGCTTCTTCTAAAATCTTCATCTTAATCCCTTGATCATTTGGCACACATACTCGATCCTTATATCTCAATAACCCCAGTCCCGATATTGAGAAATCTATTGCCTTGCCTTCTTTAACTGCATCCATATGTACTACTAATGTGTCATCATGTCCTTGCCCAATCCGTATTTCTTCTAACAGACTTAACTGAATGGACAAGTTAGCCAGTTTACTAATGACTACTTCTACTCTAGCACTGATCAACTCCTACTGTAGTGACTTTTCTATTCCAGCTAATGCTACTAGACTTTCGTAACTCTTCCTCCTTAGCACATCAGCAACTACGTTTGCCTTTCCCGGGTGGTATAGGATTTCGCAGTCATAATCCTTCACTAGTTCTAACCACCTGTGCTGCCTCACGTTGAACTCCTTCTGAGTGAAGAAATACTTTAAGCTTTTGTGGTCTATATAAATCTCACACCGTTCTACGTAAAGATTATGGCGCCAGATTTTTAACGCAAAGACCACTGTTGCCAACTCCATATCGTGTGTTGGATAGGGTTGCTCGTACTCCTTCAGCTGCCTTGAGGCGTAGGCTATCACCTTGTCATTCTGCATCAGCACACAACCCAACCCTTGCTTTGATGCATCGCAATAAACTACAAACTTGTCGTTGGGTGTCGGTACACAAAGTACTGATGCTGAGCACAACTTATCTTTATGCAACTAGAAGCTCTCTTCACACTTATCAGTCCAGTTGAACCTTTGTTGCTTCCGGGTCAGGTTGGTGAGTGGAGTGGCTATCTTAGAAAAGCCCTCTAAAAACCTCTGATAATAACCTACTAATCCCAGAAAGCTTATTACCTCTAATGCATTCTTTGGTCTTGGTCGATCCTTCACAGCCTCTACCTTAGATGGGTCTACTGCAACTCCGTCCTTGGATACAATGTGGTCGAGGAACGCGACTTATGAAAGCCAAAATTCACACTTCTTGAACTTGGAGTAAAGTTGATGCTCCTTTAGTCATAACAAGATCAACTTTAAATGTTCCTCGTGCTCGACTTTGTCCTTTGAGTACACCAAGATATCGTCGATGAACACTACGATGAATTTATCCAAGTAGTCCTTAAAGACCCTATTCATTAAATCCATAAATGCGACTGGAGCGTTGGTAAGACCGAAAGACATAACTAAAAACTCGTAATGTCCATAACGAGTTCTAAAAGCTGTCTTGGGAATATCCTTTTCCCATACCTTGAGTTGATGATACCCGGACCGTAAATCAATCTTTGAGAGCACGGTCGCTCCTCGAAGTTGATCGAACAAGTCGTCAATCCTGGGTAGTGGTACTTATTCTTAATCGACACCTTATTTAGCTCGTGGTAATCTATGCACATCCGCATGCTTCGGTCCTTTTTCTTCACAAATAGAACCAGTGCTCCCCATGGCGAATGGCTTGGTCTAATGAAACCCAAGTCTAAGAGTTCTTGTAGCTGCGTCTTTAACTCCTTGAGTTCGGTAGGTGCCATCCGGTATGGTGCCTTTGAGATAGGCTCGGTGCCTAGTACTAGTTCGATTGTGAAGTCAATTTCCTGAGTTGGCAGAAACCCTGGTAAGTCATCAAAAAATACTTCTGGAAATTCCCTTACAATGCGGACGTCTCCAACTTTTAGTGGTGTTTCCTTTACCACATCCGTGACGCTGACTAAGAATGCTTGACATCCTTTTTCTGTCATCCCTTGAGCTTTGAGAGATTAAATAAGTGATGTGCGTAGTCCTGAAACTTGTCCCATAAAGCATAGTCTCTGACCGTCAGGAGTCTCAAATATCACTTGCTTACGTCTGCAGTCGATGGTTGCGCCATGCCTTACTAGCCAGTCCATGCCTGGTATCACGTCGAAGTTTTTAATCTCCAGTTCTATCAGGTCTCCTTCTAGTTCTACATCCTCAATCTTGATCGGTACGCCTCGTACTATCCGTGATGATAGGACTACTCTGCCCGAAGGCAACTCTGTTACAAACCTAGCTCTAAATTTTTCACAAGGTTTGTCTAATTTCTCTATCATTCCTAAAGAGATATACGAGTGAGTGGCTCTTGAATCAAATAATACAGAACATACATTATTCAGGATAGAAATCTGACATGTAACTACTTTTTTGCTAGCGTCAGCTTCTCCTTGGGTTAAGGAAAATACCCTGGCAGGAACCATCTTGTAGTCCCTTTTTCCCCTGGCTTGAGCTGGGGACACTCTTTCTTTCGGTGACCTTCCTGACCACAATTGCAACATTCCTTGGTGTTTTCATGACACTCACCAGAATGTTTCTTTTGGCACTTAGAGCATCATGGATATTCTTCATAACTCGACTTACTGCCTTCGTTGTTTGTCCATGCTCTTTAATCATTATTGGACTACTTGTTGTCAGGATGTCGTCTCTTTTGACCATTATTATTGTTGTTGGACTGATGGTTGTTGTGGTTGTTGTTTCGACCATTCTGAGGTTGACTTTGCTGTTTAGGCTCAAGGTTACTAGCCTCCTCTTTACTAACATTCGCCTGAAGCCTTTCTACTTCTATTGTCGTTTCTAGAACATCTGCATAGGTAGTATTTCCCGGGCTTGCGAGCTTAACCCCTAGCTCAATCTTTGGTGGAAGTCCTCTAACAAACTTGATCACCCTTAGAAGGTCACTTGGAACCATTTCTGGTGAAAACTTGGCTAATTGGTCAAACTACCGAGCATATTCTGCTACTGATAAGTTCTCTTGCTTCAGACCAGCGAACTCCTCGACCCTTATGGCGATGACTGCCAAATTATAGTACATTTTGTGGAACAGCTCCACAACTCTGGTCCATGTCATGGTGGTGACATCGTGAGTCTGCTAACTAAGTCCCACCATATTCTATCATCTTTCTTAAGCAGAGACGAAATGCAGGATATGCGGTCTGCGTTGCCGAGATTCATGTGCGCTAGGATTGGCTCCACATTTTTGAGCCATTCTTCCGCCTCGAAGGGGTCTGTTTTCCCTTCAAAGTTCGGAGCGTGTTGCTTATGAAACTGCTCGTAAATTGGCTCCATGTGCTGAGCTGGGTATGTCGCATAGTTTTCCATTGGCCATATCCCATATGGACTAACTTTTTGGGGTGCTGGAGCCATTTTTTGAGGCTGTGGTTGCGGTAGAGGCGGAGGCTGAGCCTGTTTTTGCTGTTGCTGCAGCAATTCCTCAACTTGCTATTGTAGACTGGAAATTTCTGCGGTGTTGTCAACCGGCGACGGTGGTGCACTTTGGTTAGCAACAGCATTGGTAGCACACGCACCCCTTCTGTGAACTGGAGGGGCTTCATTATTCCCAGGAGCGACGCTGGCAGCATTTGCATTGGTGCGTGCAGACCTTCTGAGCGACATCTTCAGTGGAGTTCTAACATTTGAGAAAAACATGTTAGAACTTACCCTAATAGGCTCTAAGGCAAAAGCTTAATCAAAGCAAACATAACTTGGACCTATTAATTAGGACTTTTATGAAAAGAATTATATAAGCCTTCTTTTAATTAGGGTGTATTTCTATACTTAGAAAAATAAGCCATCTTTATTATTTTCTAAGTGTGTTTCTAATCATCCTATATGACTTAATTCTCAAGCTCGAAACTCGTCATTGTTCCAAAGTTAACCATATTGAGGGAGGGCTGGGATCAGTAAAATCCTTCCCACTACTATGGCGCCCTAACTCTCAATATAGAACCAGGTCCATTGATTTGTATCCACCCTCACCGAACTTGGTCATTATTTATTGTGATTGCAAAAGAAAATCAAACTCATACATGTTATCAAAATAACAATGATATTTATTTGGAAAAAAAATTCACTAAGTACAATCATAAATGCAAATATAAAAAATAAAGAAACTAATCTATTCTAAAAATCGGGATCTTCTGCATCTGACCCTTCATCGAACATATCATCATCTATCTCCTCATAGTCATCATTATCCTGAGCCTCAAAATGCACTCAAGGAAGATTCGTAAAGATTTTATGTTTTTGCTCATTTGTGAATAGGAATTCCATATTAGAGGTGAGTCTAAGTATGAGAAAATAATATCTCATTGCTACCGGTAATTCATCTTCATCATCTATAGTCTCTCATATTTTATCTAAAGTTGTAATTATAATAGGTGTAATGACCCACTACTCTAGACTTTTGGACCATTAACGAAACTATACATACAAATCCTTAATAAAACTTGCATTTGCGAAAATACCATAACTTTATTAGAAAACTTATAGAAATAAGAATCACTTACATAAATACCAAGAAGGATATGGGATCCCATTGTTTGAAAAACAAAACATAACATGATTTAAAAATAAAGGGGTTACATAGTAAGTGCGGAAAATACATATAAAGACCATAAATAAACGACTACATCCTCGAAATCGAACTCTCGACTCCTTGAATCCGTTCATCACCGATACACGTTCTCTAAGCGTCCACGAATCTTACCGCCTCTAAAGCTATTTTCCTGCACATAAAAACAAAAGGAATGAGCCTAATGCCCAGCAAGGAAAATCTAACACATAGTCATAAACATAAATTTCATAAGAAATGTAAAGACATAACATAACACTTATTACATACACATACTATAATGGCCATTATTACTTGGGGTCCCATAGACTAAACAAGTCATATGCCCATGAGATTAGTGGGGTCCTACTAGCTAAGTAGGTCATATGTCCATAATCTATTTGGGGTCTTGTTAGTCATATGGGTCATATGCCCAAGCCTACAAACATACACATTTCATAACATATTTTATAACATATTTCATAGCATAAAACATAAGATAACATAAGCATATAACATATAGATTCTATCCTATTTTCCTTACCAAAGTTACCGGGATATGTGGACAGTGTTGGGACTTTGGAAAACTCCTAATAATCATTATGAAAAAGAGTGAGTCTAATGAAGAAAAAGAGATGAAAAGGAATGGGAAGACTAAACCATTGAGAAACATACTTACCAAAACTTATGTGCTCAAGAACTCAGATTTCCTAACCAAAATAAAGATTAAGGTTAGAGGCTGAGTAGAAGATTATGAGAACTTAAAAGAACAAATACATAATTGAACTAGAGTTTTGGGGTTACCTTGAAGACTTGTAAGACCAATCTACACCTCAAACTGAAATACTCTAAAACCTTACTTCCCAAAGTGTTTGATAAGCTTATGATTCCCAAACCCAGGTGTTTATACTCTCACACTCACTTAGCACTTGCAGCCTCTGAACTTAGAGCAAAAGATGAATAATGGCTGGGTACTAGGTCCTATTTATAGAGTTTAGGAATGAAAGGATCTTGATTTTACTTGAATAAAAATAATAGCTTTTTAGGTGAAAATAATTTGAATAATCGTTCAGCAGAGGCTGAAGACTCGTTCAAAAAGATGCTGGACTTATCAAGAGGTTGAATGGCTGAATGGAAAATGAATTCAAAACATTTCAAAACACACTGAAGGAGGCGATATATCGCCTGGGCCATTATGCCCAAGGCTATCGTGCATCGTCTCGTGTTTTCCGTATCTACGTGCTGCGATATATCGGCACACGCTGATAAATTAAACACGAAATTACACATTTTTAGCTAAGTTTGAATGGAGTAAACAGCCTTGACTAAGCCCCCAACGTATTCAAAGCTGCTGACTGACCTTATAGCATTCAAACTTTTACCCTTATTAAATTAAATCCTTAAAATACTTAATCCTTAATCACCCATTCATAACATGTGCTTAAAATCCCATTGGTCCTTATCTAAACCTTATAGTATAATAAATATTATCCTTAATATCAGTCATATAATCAAACCTTAGGTTAAACTTAATATTCTTAAACTATAGGTTAAACTTAGAAAATCTATAAGTACTACTATGAGTGTCCAAATAATTCCCGGTCTGAACCAAAAATCCACAGTTACAAAGATAATACTATACATACTATAATACTACTAAATAATTAGCTAAGTAGAGTTCTTGGACTCTACAGTAGGATAATCTTTAAAAAGTCTAATCACTAAAACATATTGCTCTGTTGCTCTCATCATGATTTGCTTAGTTGTTTGGAGGTGACCTATCTCCCTGTGGAATAAGAGTAATCTCTGAGTGATTCTTTCTAGCACTCCTACTATATTTCTTGGCTCTCTAATTCTTTTCAAGGCCTTAATGGCTTGGATATCCTCATAGGTCATGGCTCCATTCATTCTTAACTGAAAACATAAGGCTAAAATGTTTGCTAATCACATAGGCATAATAACTATAAGATAAACACTTACGTTGGTGGTTAGATTCAGAGCTTGAGTGTGTGTATCAAGGAGAACTTCATGCAAATGAACCTGGCTCTGATACCAACTGTAATGACCCAACTATTTCTAAGACCTTGGACCATTAAAACTACTAGACATAACCACTTTTTTTGAGATAACATACATAAGGAATATTCATAACTTTATTAAAAACTCCAAAGTAAATATTGAAATACATAAATGAGTGATATAGGATCCCATTGTTTTAAAAAAAACATAACTTTAAATTAAATGAAGTTGTTTACAAAACTAAATGCAGAAAATATATAAAAATATAATTTAAGAGACTAAAAATAACGTCGTCCTCGAATTGTCACGCAGTCCATTGAATCCCTTCACCCTTAATACACAAGCCAAGCTACCAAGAATCCTTCCACCTCTATATCTATTTTCCTGCATCACATTAAAAATAAAGGAGTGAGCCTAATGCCCAGCAAGGTAAATCTACTAATCAATCATATAACATAAAACTTAACATATATAAAAAATATATACTATAAAACATATATCCCAACTCTAACCCATGTCCATGGTAAACATTAGGGTTTTCTAGCTAAGAAACTATGAGCCCCAAGCCACATAAAACATTGGGGTTTACTAGCTAAGCAACTATGAGCCTCAAAATACATTGAGCTTTGCTAGCTAAGCAACTATGAGCCCCAAAGACTACAAGACATATTCATATATATCATTACATATTATAACATAAACATATCATAACATATAAGCATTCAAAAACTATCCTATTTTCCTTACCAACACCGGGATATTTGAGAACAAGGACGGGATTTGGAACACTCCTAAAACCAACAATAAGAATGGTGAGTATTTCTAAATAAAAGAGATGATAAAGAATAGAACTAAACCACCAAGAAGAAGCTTAACAAAAAGAAACCTTAAGTTCAAAGAACTTAAATACCTAACCAAGAATCAAGAACAACGAGTTAGGAATTGAGTAAAGAAAACTAAAGAACCATACAGAAATGAACTTAAGAATAAGAATACCTTTGGATGTACTAGAACCGATCAACTCCTCGATATGGAAAGCACACTCTATATCTCACTTCCCAAGTGTTTATAAAGCTTAAGACGATAAAGCTTTTATCCCAAACCCAAGTGTATCACTCTATAGTAACCCTAGCGGCTTGAAGGCTCTGAACACAGCTTGAATAATGAGAAAAATGCCTGGGTACTAGGTCCTATTTATAGAGTTCAAGGTGTGAAAATATCTCCTCTTAGCTTGAATAAAATAATGAATAATAATTGAAAAATATTTGAATATTCGTTCAACAGGTGCGTAAGACTCCGTCAAAAACGTTCAGAGGCAAGTCAAGAGGTTAAGGGATGAATGAAGCTCATTTTCTACGACGTTTGAAAATATGGCCCTAGGGCCGATATATCACCCACCCTAGGTGATATATCACCTAACCTTATGTCCCGAGTGATTGTGGTTTTGATCGTGCGAAATCGACGTGTTTTTCGTATCTCCCGTGTGGCGATATATCGGCATACATTGAAATATTAGACACGTAATTGCACTTTCATCAGCTTAATTTGAATTAGATAAAAAACTTTGACTGAGTCATAATACGATCCTAACAGATGCTGGAAGGTTCTAGAGCTTCTAGATCTTTCTTTTTAAGTAAACTAATCATCAAAATACTTAAATCCTTAATAAACATACACACGAAAAGTGTCATGATCTTATTAGTTCTATCTAAACCTTATAGTATAATAAATGGCATCTTTATAATCAGTTATATTAATCAAACCGTATGTTATAATTGATATTCTTACACTATAGTTTAAACTTATAAAATCTGTAGGTGTTGCTACGAGTTTCCAACTAACACCCGACTTGAACCAAAATCCACGGTAACTATCATACTATAAACTAATACTAACTACTAGTTTTACTACTACTATCTAGCTAGCTAAGTAAACACTCTGGGACTCTACAATTTAATTTATCGAATATTTATTTTTAAAATAATTATTTTTATTAAATAACTTTATCCTAAACCTTATTAGTTTTGGCTCAATATAATTTTTTTAGATTATTTTAGGTTTATAAAAGTCTAATAATGTATGTAAATGGAAGTGATAGATTTTGTGTTTTTAGAGAAAACTTGAAAAATTATGATACTCTCTCAGAGTTTGTCTTCTCCAAACCTTTCTCGATCTCATGTGGTGAGTACATCACGATAGTCTAAATTTTGTCCATAATATCCTACGTGCCCACAAAAAGCAAATCAGACATAATAAAAACTATATGGTTTGAAGCAAGTACCAAAACAATGGCATGAGAAGTTCTATGAGGCCATTGTTTCTGATTGGTTTAGACAAAATGATTGTAAAGTCCCAAATTTTCTAATATGGCTTAGGGCCTTGATTAGGGAGCCAGGATGGAAAATTATGGAATTATTTGATATTTATGTGCATCATTATGTGATTATGTGAGTTATATTATAATATGACTTGATATGCATGTTTAGGTATATTAAATATGCATGTGGGACCATTTCTGTTTAATTGGGCAATTTTCATAATTTTTCCCATTTTGGGAATATTTGGCATATATGTGATATTTGTGTGTGTGAGACCACATTATTATGTGGGTAGGTTTGGGTTACTCAGCACGAGATGATCCTAGGGAGCAAGCCAGTGGGAAAGTCACAATGGGACCCATACTTGACTCGGAGTGAGTCAAAGGGTATTTTGGGTATTTGGCACATTACCAGGATATTGGGTAATGGGAAAGATTATTTGATGATATATTGGGAGATAGAGAGATCAGGAGAGAATTATGGGAATATTGACTATTTTACCCCGGTGGCATTTTTGGGACCCCGAGCATTAGGATTTGCTTGAGGTTACTTAAAGCTCGAAAGTAACCAGTCAGAAATAAAAAAAACGTTCAGAATGTTCTTTCTCTCTCTCCGCTTCTTTTTTGACACTGATCACATTTTTGAAGAAAACTCGAGTTTTAGGACTCAGATTCAGGCAAGGATTGAAGCATAAAGATTTTGGGGAAGATTAGAAGCTTATTAGTTGGAGGATTTATTTGGGAAACGAATCAATCAGAGGTAATCCGAGTTTTAAGTTTTAAGTTTTTGAGTTTTTGAGATTTTAATCTTGAATTGATTTTATGTTTTGATGAGTTTTTGGATGGTTTGAGATTTGGGTTTTGATGGTCTGGGATAACTGGGATGTTTGGGAACTTTGATTTTGGGATTTGGAGATGTTTGGATAGGTTTTTGGAAGATTTTTAAAAGAACAAAACAAAGATTTTGGCTGGGTTCGTGGTTGGGCCGCGGCCTAGGCTTGATGAAAAAGGAGGCATGCTATTTGGGCATTTAGGGCTGCGGCGCAGGGTAGGTGCGTCACGACGCAGGCAGAGAGGGGACTTGGCCTCTGTTTAGAGGTGGGTCGTGGCTAAGGGCTAGGGGCCGCGACGCTTAAGGGAAGTTTTGCCCATATTTGGTTTTTAGTTGCGGGAGCTTAAATCTAAAGGCTTGTGATCGATCTTACTACCTATTTTTGTAGGATTCAACATCCTCGAGGCTATAGGATTCGGTCTGGAAGTATTTATTTACTTGTTTTTAGGGGATTCTATATAATGGTTGTGACTAGGTGATTTTTAGGGGCTTGGAAATAGGATCGTGCTTGAGGGTCGCTTATTGGTAACCTGTGCTTGGAAAAAAGGTAAGAAAATTGCACCCAGTATGTGATGCATGTGATACATGTGGTTATGGCATGGCATGAATGTTGAATATGGAATTGATCAGAGCTTAAGCCTCTATAATTGTTCAAGATTATGATTATGCTTGTGATTATTGATTAAGCATGTTGAATGTCTTATATGTGGATATTTGACATATGATATATGTCTGTTCGCATTACCTCATTGAGGAAGCACTGGGTTATTAGTTAACAAAGGACAATGGTGTTTAGCACTGGTCGTGAAGCTCTGACTTATTAGTCATGATCGACAATTGTACTGAGCGCTAGTCATATGGAATTGACATTTGAGTCAAGAGCGGCATTAGCATTTTTAACACAAGCCAAAATGATTAGATCTCAACATGAGCATTAAATGCTTGACCAACCTTTTGGTCGAAGAAAACTAAAGCGCTTGGCTAGCCAAAGGCTAATTACTCATAGCCAAAGCTAAAAGGCTCAGGTGATTAGAATGTCACATGGTTGAGGGGGTAGGACCCCATAGAGACTTTTTAGTCATCTATTCATGGCGTAGGTTCCTAGAGAGACTTATTAGTTATCTATTCAGGGCCAAGTCCCCAGAGAGACTTATTAGTCATCTATTCAGGGTACAGGTCCCCACAGATACTTATTGGTCATCTATTCAGGGCGCAGGTCTCCAGAGAAACTTATTAGTCATCTACTCAGGGCGCAGGTCCCAAGAGAGACTTATTAGTCATTTATTCAGGGTGCAGGTCCTAAAGAGACTTATTAGTCATATACTCAGGGTGTGAGACTCCATAAACATTTATTTCTACTTGCATGCATGCATGAATAGGGTTATTACTGCTAGGCATGCTTATTATGATTTGGTGGCACATTATGATCTGCTTATGAGCATATGTTTGATTTTTCTTCCTGAGCCTCGGCTCACGGGTGCTATGTGGTGCAGGTAAAGGTAAAAGAAAGCTGGACCATCCTTGAGTTAGAGAGCTTACATGACGATGTGTACATATGCACCTGTTCGACCACCATCGCCGAGGGTTTAAAGAGGAACTAGGGTTAAACCCTATTTTGCCACTTAGGTCAGCTAGTTGTAACTCTTTCATTGTAATTAACCTTTAAAATGTATTTAAGATCCTAATGTATACGGTAAACATTTTACTGAAACGTTGTATCATTGACCTTAATTTTTAATCCTAAACCGTTAATCACATTTAGTTACACGATTATAGCCAAATGACTTTGTTAGCGAGTTTAGCACTATTTAAAATACACAGCATAAGGGTCCCTGGGTAGTAGGGTGTTACAACTTGGTATCAGAGTGAGCCAAGGTTAAGGTTTCCTTTAGACAAGCTAGGCATGTACACTCGTCACTAACGAAAAACTTCACTCAGGGTATGGTAACTATTTATGTGGTTATGTGCTTAACTGCTTAAATAGAATGTGAATGCTTTACATGCATGCCTTATTAGGGAGCATGAGAATCTTTTAGGGCTTATCCCTTAAATATTGATATGATTATGTGATTACCTGCTCATTGAATATATAAATGTGTTATTTGCATGCTGGAGTTGAGAGCATTGTATGTATGTTGGAAGAGTAGGAGTTATTGATTGATGCATGAATGTTGTGGGTGTGTTTTTAGCACTGCAGTGGTTTGTGAATGTGGTGTTGTGTGATTGCTCTCCCGTGGGAGAGGACTTTTGAATATGCTCATCACGTTTAATGGGTCAAGTTATTTACTGCAGATTCAATCAGAGGTTATGTACCTAAGGCAGTTAATGAGATTCGGCCAGGGCTTGAACCCTTCACCTACCCCTCAGAATTTGCAGCAGGTGTTTACAGATATGCAATTAAGATTGCAGAGGCAAAAGGATGAGATTAGATGTTTAAAACAGCAATAGGTTCGGTCAGGGAACACATCTTCCTTTGCTATGCAAGAAGTGGCACTGATATTGGCTCAGCATAGGGTTGAGAATAGGTAGGAATTTCTTTGTGGTAGATTCTAGGAATATTACCCTCCAGTTTTTGAGGAAGGCCTAGATCCATTCAGAGTTGAGCAATGGATGGGCATGATCAATTCCATCCTAGACAGTATAGGGGTGGTAGGTCACGATATGGTGATTTGTGAGACATATGTATTACGGGAAGATGCCTGAACGTGGTGGGAAGTGGTATCCCAGACACGAGATACAATTGTGATGAATTGGAAAGAATTTAGGCAGTTGTTTAATGAAAGATGTTACTGTGATGTAGTTAAGACTACTAAGACAAATGAGTTTCTGAACCTGGTTCAGGGAAATGGAATAGTAACCGAATATGTTCATAGATTTGATGGGTTGGCCAAGTTCGCTTTTGATATGATACCCACGGATGTAGCTCGGAAGGAGCGATTTATCCAGGGATTAAATCCCAGAATAGCTCAGGGCATTAGAGTCGCCCTTCTACATGAAATATCTACCTACACTCAGGTGGTAGGGAAGGCTCTTGTTGTTGAGTGCACAGGAAATGAGATTGGGAAGGAGAGTGCAGGAGAGCATAGAACTCAAGTAGTGATACCTCTGTTTATTCTATCGGGCAAGGACTAGGACTGGAAACCCTATCTGACATGCACTCGGTGTAAGAGGCACCATTTGGGAGAATGTTGAGCAAGGGCATGTTTCTTATGCGGGATGTTTGGGCACCGTAAGAGGTATTTCCCAAGGCAAAGGAAGGATCAACCAAAGGGGGCAGACAACTCGACTCCAGCTTGAGTGTTCGCTCTGACCCAACCAGAGTTAGAGACTAAGACGGAGACTGAGGCTGGTTCCTCAGTGGTGGCAGGTCAGCTTTTTAATTTTGATTTTTGTATTATGTTAATTGGTTTGGTTCCATGTTGTTCTTTGCTTTGTTGCATCTAGAAATGCCTAGACTTGATATGCAGATTACATGGTTATGTTGGGATGAGAAAGTGGTACTCTATTGGAAATTTTAAGAGATGAGTTAAATTATTGTAGAAAGAACTAATCAGTTTATTTGATAAGGTTGGTTATGAATGACTTCGATATGATCCTAGATATGGATTGGTTAGCCAAGTATGGGGCAATGATAGATTGCAAGGAAAGGATAGTAATTCTTGGGCTTGAGGGTGAGAAACCCTTGTATTTGTTGGCACTGTGCATGGACCCTATATGCTTATGACATCTGTATTTAGAGCTAGAGACCTATTGCAGGAGGATGCATAGGACTCTTAGCTAGTGTGATGAATACCACTCAGGTTGTGCCAGTGGGACAAGGACAGACTGGATTAGTCTGTGAGTTTCTGGATGTGTTCCAGAGGATTTGCTAGGGTTACCTTTACACAAAGAGGGAGAATGGTGATTATGTTGGTGCCAGGGATGGAACTAGGTCTAGGGCACTGTATGGAACGGCTTTAACAGAGCTATAGAAACTAAAGGTGTAAGACGATATTCTTTAAAGTGGATCTTTGATCTGGTTATTACAAGCTAAAGATCATGGAGAATGGTAAGCAGAAGATTATTTTATATCAATTATGGGCAGTGGGAGTGCTGAGTTATGTCTTGTGGATTCAATTGATGCCACAATTGTTTTCATAAATCAGATGAACATGGTATTCAAAGATTATCTGAATTGGATTTGTGATCATCTTAACTAATGATATTGTGGTATACTCTCAGTTAGAGATTGGCCAAGGCCATGGAACACCTCAGAGGTCAGGAGTTCCCTTGGATGGGTAGGATATTATATGTGCTTTGTGGAAGAATTCTGAGTCTTCCTACAGATCAGAACCTGTTTATAAGTTATTGTGATATCTCATTGACAGAAAAGGAGATTGTTTATGCATCATGTTAGTTGAAGGATATGACCATAACTGGAGTAGAGTTACTGGTGGGCCAGGTGGCTAACATTACACTTAAGTTTACTCTTGTAGGGAGGATCAAAGGAAAACAGTTGAGAGAACTACAAATGGAAAGAGTTGAGTGGAATGTCTTCGCTAGATTAGCTAAGAATTATGCAGTGTCAGGTATGAGTTTATTGAGGTATAGGACTCGGATTTGGGATCTGGTGGACAATGGGATTAAATGGGGAAATCTAGATGAATCTCATACTACCTATTTTTCTCTTCATCCAGGCATCATGAAGATGTACCAGGATCTGAAAGCTTTATATTGGTGGCCTGGGATGGAGAGGGACATGACTGAATACATGGCAAAGTTCCTAACCTGTTAGCAGATCAAGACAGAGTATCAGAAATCAGTATGGCCATTACAGCCTTTGTGTATTCCATAGTGGAAGTAAGGAAACATCACAATGGATTTTGCAGTGGGGTTGCCCAGGGTAGTGGGCCAGTGTGATTTCAATTCGAGTCATTATGGACAAGTATATAAAGTCAGCTCACTTTTATTAGTAAGGACGAGCAATAAAGTTGACCAGTATGCAGATCTCTATGAAAGAGAGATAGTACGCCTTCATAGAATTCGAGGTCTATTTTATTAGATGAGGACCCTACATTTACTTCCAAGAATTGGGGATGGTTGCAGAAGGAGATGAGTATACAATTGGAGTTCATTAAAGTTTATTATCCTCATATTGATGGTGAATTTGAGGGAGTTATTCGGCTATTGGAAGGGCACCTTATGAGATGTTGTGTGGTAAGAAATGTATATCGCCCATTCATTGGAATAAGATGAGTAAGAGGTTATATTTGGATTATGTGATGGTTTAGAGGATCATCGAGGCTATTGAAAAGGTTAGAGCTCGGATGCTCGCTTCTCAGAGTAAATGGGAAAGTTGTGTTAATCTGAAATGCAGGAACATGGAGTTCTAAGTGAAAGACTGTATCTTCCTTAGAAGATCACCATGGAAAGGGGTGAAGAGATAAGGGCAGATTGAGCCCTAGATTAGTAGGACTGTTAGAAATCTTGAATATGATGAGTCAGATTGCCTATGGATCGACCTTATATTTGTCACTGTTGGTCGTATACAGTGTATTTCATATTTCCATGTTGAGGAAACATGTGTTAGATGAGACTCATGTGTTGAGTTAGGGGGATCTTGAATTAGAGGCTAAGTTACCTTGTGAGGAATAGTCAGTCCAGATATGAGATAGAGAGAACAAAGTTCGAAGGAACAAAGCTATATCTTGGGTTAAAGTATTATACAGAATCAGTAAGGTCAAATGAGTGACTTTGGAACTGGAATCAGATATTCGGGATTGATATTCCAGGCTAGTCAAATAAAATTATGAGGACGAAACTTTTGTAAGGAGGGGATAGTTGTAATGTCCCAAATTTCCTAATATGGCTTAGGGCCTTGATTAGGGGGGCAGGATTGCAAATTATGGACTTATGTGATATTTATGTGCATCATTATGTGATTATGTGAGTTATATTATAATATGACTTGATATGCATGTTTAGGTGTATTAAATATTCATGTGGGCCCATTTCTATTTAATTGGGCAATTTTCATAATTTGGCCCGTTTTGGGTACATTTGGCATATATGTGTTATATGTGTGTATGAGACCACATTATTATGTGAGTATGTTGGGGTTACTTGGCACGTGACGATCCTAGGGAGCAAGCTAGTGGGAAAGTCACAACAGGACCCATACTTGACTCGGAGTGAGTCAAGGGGTATTTTGGGTATTTAGCACATTACCGGGATATTGGGTAATGGGAATGATTATTTGATGACATATTGGGAGTTAGTGAGATTAGGAGGAAATTCTGGGAATTTTGACTATTTTACCCTGTGGGGCATTTTTGGGACCCCGAGCATTAGGATTTGCTTGAGGTTACTTAAGCTCGAAGTAACCTGTTAGAAATAAAAAGAGCGTTCTTTCTCTCTCTCCCATTCCCTTTTTGACACCAATCACATTTTCGAAGGAAACTCGAGTTTTAGGACTCAGATTCAGGCAAGGATCAAGGTATAGCGATTCTAGGGAAGATTAGAAGCTTATTAGTTAGAGGATTTATTTGGGAAACGTCTTAATCGGAGGTAATCCGAGTTTTAAGTTTTAAGTTTTCGAGTTTTTAAGCTTGAATTGGATTTTATGTTTTCATGAGTTTTTGGATGGTTTGAGATTTGGGTTTTGATATTTTTGGATCATTGGGATGTTTGGGAACTTTGATTTTGGGATTTGGAGATGTTTGGATAGGTTTTTGGAAGATTTTTAATAGAGATGTTGTACCCTAATTTTAGCCTGAGTTCATTCACTCAGCTCGAGTACAGTTAGCAAATGAATATACGGAGAAATTACCAAGGGAATGATATTTTCTTATTATCCACGTGGACAACTCCAGTTTCATGTGGTCACGCATGGTGTTAGGCGTCTTGGGTTTAACCCGAGCTACAGACACAAAGGTTGTGAAGCGCGAGCTCAGAATATTAAAATAGTTGTTGAAGCATGAGCTTGGAGGAGATATCCAGCTCGTGTAGGTCTAGTATATTACATATCCATGGATCCCCAGAGACTCGGGATCCCTTTATACGTATATTTATGACCAAGCTGTCATATTTAATATCCTATATATTAGGAGTACATTTACCTTGTGATCAGATATTATCCCAATATAAATGGGAATTATGTGTATTAAATGTAATAATTATGTACATGTATGATTGACTCACACAGTTACCCAAACATGACCATGGAATTCCCTTATAAATACTGGGAATATTGGACAAGAAAGGGGACCATTATTCTGTAATACCGAAACTTTGCCAAAATAGAGAGAGAAAGAACAATAATATAGACTTGTGGACTGGGTGGATTTTAACCACTGAACCACCTAAAAGTTCTGTGTTCTTGAGTGAAATAATTTATTTTTCATTACGGTTTATTAAGCACTAATCTACCTTATTATTTCTTAACCTCATCAACAGAAGAAAACGAAGGTTTTGGCTGGGTTCGTTGTTGGGATGCGGCCCCGTTCTTGGGCGCTGTAGCCCAATCTTGATGAATAAGGAGGCCTGCTATTTGGGTATTTAGGTTCGCGGCACAGGGTAGGCGCGCTGCGACGCAAGGCGCAGGCAGAGAGGGGGCTTGGCCTCTATTTTGAGGAGGGTCGCATCTCAAGGCTGGGGAACCGTGACGCTTAAGGGAAATTTAGCCAAGATATGGTTTTTAGTCGTGGGAGTTTAACTTTAAAGGCTCGGGATCAATCCTATAACCCGGTTTGGTAGGATTCGACTTCCCGGAGGCTAGGATTTGGTCCAGAAGTATTTATTTACTCATTTTGATTGGATTCTTTATTATGGTTGTGACTAGGTGATCGCTAGGGGCTTGGAAACAGGATCGTGCTAAAGGTCGTTTATTCGTAACCTGTGCTGGGACCAAAGTTAAGAAAATGCACCCGGTATGTGATGCATGTGATACATGTGGTTATGGAATGGCATGAATGTTATGGAATTGATCAGAGCTGGAGTCTCTATAATTGTGCATGATTATGATTATGCTTGTGATTATTGATTAAGCAAGATGAATACCTTATATTTGGATATTTGACATATGATATATGTCTGCTCGCATTACCTCATTGAGGAAGCAATGACTTATTAGTTAAGTAACGATAATGGTGTTTAGTACTGGTCGTGAAGCTCTGACTTATCAGTCATGATCGACAAAAGTACTGAGCGTTGGTCATATGGAATTGACTTATGAGTCAAGAGCGGCATTAGCGTTTTTAACGCAGGCCGAAATGATTAGATCTAATCAACATGATCATTAAATGCTTAATTGACCTATTGGTCAAAGAAAACTAAAGTGCTTGGCTAGCCTAAGGCTAGTTACTCAGAGCAAGGGCTAAAAGGCCAGGTGACTAGAATGTCACATGGCTTAAGGCCCAGGACCCCATAGAGACTTATTAGTCATCTATTCAGGGTGCAGGACCCAGAGAGACTTATTAGTTATCTATTCAGGGCCAGGTCCCCAGAGAGACTTATTAGTCATCTATTGAGGGCACAGGTCCCCATAGAGACTTGTTGGTCATCTATTCAGGATGCAGGTCCCCATAGAGACTTATTAGTCATCTACTCAGGGTGCAGGACTCCATAACCATTTAGTTGCACTTGCATGTGTGCATGAACATGTTATTACTGCTAGGCATGCTTATTATGATTTGGTGACATGTTATGATCTGCTTATGAGCATAAGTTTGAGTTTTATTGCTGAGCCTCGGCTCACGGGTGCTATGTGGTGCAAGTAAAGGAAAAAGAAAGCTGGACCATCATTGAGTTGGAGAGCTTTGGTGACAATGTGTAAATATGTGGCTGCTCGACCACCACGGCCGAGGGTTTAAAGAGGAACTAGGGCTAAACCATATTTTGTCGCTTATGTTGGCTGGTTGTAACTCTTTTACTGTAATTAACCTTTAAAATGTATTTTTGATCCCAATGTATACAGTAAACATTTTAGTGAAACATTGTATCTTTGACCAAAATTTTTAACCCTAAACCGTGAATCACATTTAGTTACATGATTATGACCAAATGACTCGGTTAGCGAGTTTTGGACTGTTTAAAATATACAATGTAACGGTCCTTGGGTAGTAGGGTGTTACAATGATGCACAAAAAGTGCTTATACTCTAAGAGTTCTGATGATTATGTCATCTTAGTGTGTCTATATGTTGATGATATGTTGATATTGAGTAATTACATGAAAGGCATAATGGAAACGAAGAGGTTTATATCTTCTTACTTCAAGATGAAGGACCTTGGAGAGGTTGATACTATATTAGGTATTAAAGTCATAAGGAATGTTGATTGATAAGCTTTAGGTCAAGCTCATTATATTGAGAAAATTCTTGACTAGTTTGGTCATCTTAGTATCAAAGAGGCAAACACACCCTTCGATTCAAATCAAAAGCTTGAAAATAATGAAGGGAGAGTAGTTACTCAACTATAGTATGCAAGTACAATTGGGAGTTTGGTGTATGCTGCTCATTGTACTAGAGCGTACATTGCATTTTTCATTAGTAAACTTAGTATGTTTACTTCTAATCCAAGTATCTTACATTGGAAGTCCGTTGAAAGAGTATTTGAGTACCTTAAGAGGACCAAAGAGTTATTCCTCAAATATTATATGTTTCTTAAGGTACTTGAGTGATATACCGAGGCAAGTTTGATATACGGTGTAGGAGATAATCTCTCCAGAACTGGTTGGGTGTTTACCCTTGGTAGGGGTATGGTTTCTTGGGGTTTTAAGAAACAAACATGTATATGTCACTCAACCATGGAGTCTGAGTTCGTAGCTCTAGTGGAAACTGGAAAAGAGCCCTAGTGGCTAAGAGATCTAATGTTGGAGATACCAAAAACCACGGTTGATGTATAGAAGATTTTGATATATTGTGTTAATCAAGCCACTTTGATTAGAACTTACAACAAAATTTCTAATGGGAAACCTAGAGATATAAGTCTTAGACATGAATATGGGAGAGAATTGATTGATAGGAGTATCATATCAATTTCATATGTGAAATCATGTAATAACATAGTGGATCTGTTTATCAAATCTCTTGGGAGAGATTTCGTTGGTTCCACAAATAAAGGGATGGGACTAAAACTCCTTGATATATAGATTCTCCAATGACAGCAACCCAACTCAAAAATTGTTTGCATCAATTGTAAAGTTCAATGGGCAAGAACAAGTAATTCGATAAGAGAATAGATTCAATAATAACAACTTAAAAGTCTCATCAAGGGTGAGTCAATGTTGGTTGCTAAAAATGTGAGGGTCAAGCCTAGGGATTTTAATGAAATTCAGTTGAAGAGTAACAAGCATCTCTAAAGGTAGCAAAGGAGCTTAAAGAATTTCACCTATGTGAACCTAGAGGTGGGCCGCCTGTTAAGAGAGTAGGATTTTTTCTCTCTAGATGGTTCATGAATGGATCAAGCACAAGGCCATTAATAGTGTTAAGCGCGAATTGTAGGAAATACATAAGTAATCAGATAGAGGTGTGTGAAACATTACCAGTTTAGCACTAGGAATGTTAAGTTCATTTTTTTTAAGAATACCATAACATTTCAATTTAAGCTTCATAGCGTTTTCACTAAGGTAAAGTTCAAACCCGAAAGGTACTTTACTATATGCACTAATATTGTTGTCTAGAGAAGTGAGGATGTATTTAACAAAATGGGGGAATGTTGAGATTGTAATACATGGTGAAATTATTTAGGCACAAAGAGGTGCTAAAACAATAACGATTTCACAAAAGTCAACATGTGAAAGTTTACTCCTTGTATAGTCATTTATAAAAAAAAATATTGTGTTCAAAATGTTTATTTGAAGTATATAAGAGTACCCAAGAAGTTTGGGAGCATTTCGAGGTGTTTTGAGACAAGTCTTGGAGAGCCAAAACAGAGGTACCGACGATGCGTCTCCCCATAGGAGGTAACGCATTGCCTAAGCTTTTAAACCCAAGAGAAAACAGACCAGGTGATGTATCGCCTGGCAGGCAATACATCGCCTGGGCCTTTACAAAGTGTTCGTACGGTTACGTAATTTAGATCCAAAACATAAATTTAAATGTTGTAATCCCACTGGTTGAGTCTAATGAGAGTCCTATACTATTTAAGGGATTCATACAAGTTAATTAGTGAATTGATCACGCAACTCTCTCTCTCTCTCTCTCTTTCAAGAAATCTTGGCTTGTATGAAGGATTAAGACTTATGTATCCCAATCTCATTCCATTGTTGTAGCTTCAAGAATTTCCATAGAGAAGGCTGGGAATAGATATTTTTGGACAATAAATCTTCATTTGTTTCAAGCCTTGCAACTTTTGTGTTTCACATTAAATCACAGCTTGTGATTTTATGTTCCTAGGGTTTGTTCTTTAAGGCAGGTCCTGTAGAGTCCAAGAACTTTACTTAGCTAGTTAGATAGTAGTATTATAGTAATAATAGTATTATCTTTATGACTGTGGATTTTTGGTTCAGACCGGGATTTATTTGGACACTCATAGTAACACTTGTAGATTTTCTAAGTTTAACATATAGTTTAAGAATATTAATTTTAACCTAAGGTTTGATTAATATGACTAATATTGAGGATAATATATATTATACTATAAGGTTTAGATAAGAACCAATAAGATAATAGCACATGTTATGTATAGGTTTATTAATGATTAAGTATTTTCAGGATTAAATTTATTAAGGTTAAAATTTGAATACTCTAAGGTCAGTCAGCAGCTTTGAAAACGTTAGAGGGCTTAGTCAAGGCTGTTTACTCAATTCAAATTAAGCTAAAAATGTGTAATTTCGTGTTTAAATATTCAGCATATGTCGATATATCGTAGCTTTAGGGGGCGATATATCGCAGTACGAAGATACGGAAAACACGAAACGATGCACGATTGCCTCGGGCATAATGGTCCAGGCGATATATCGCCTATAGGGGGCGATATATCGCCTCCTTCAACATATTTTGAAAGTTTTCAAAAATGTTTTACATTCAAACCTTCAACCTCTTCATAAGTCCAGCACATTTCTGAACGAGTCTTCAGCCTCTGCTGAACGATAATTCAAATTATTTTCACTTAAAATGCCATTATTTTTATTCAAGTTAAATGAAAATCTTTTCATTCCTAAACTCTATAAATAGTACCTAGTACCCAGCCATTTATTCATCTATTACTCTAAGTTCAGAGGCTGCAAGTTGCTAGGTGAGTGTGAGAGTGTAAACACTTGGGTTGGGAATTATAAGCTTGATCACTATAAGCTTATCAAACACTTGGGGAAGTAAGGTTTATTCACATTTCGGTTCAAGGTTTAGATTGATCATAGAAGTACTCAAGGTATCCCAAACTCTAGTCCATTTCTGTATTATGTTCTTTAAAATTCTCATAGTCTTCTACTCATTCTAAACTTATTCTTATTCTTGGTTAGGAAATCCAAGTTCTTAAGCACAAGGTTTTTGGTAAGTATATTTTGATAGCATAGTTCCTTCTTCACCTTCATTCCTTTTCTTCAATATACTCACCATATTATAAATGGTTTTTATGAGTGTTCCAAGGTCCCAAATCAGTTCTCATATCCCGGTTATTTTGGTAAGGAAAATAGGATAGGATTTATGTGTTATATGCTTTTATTTGTTATGTTATGATTTTATGTTATGTAATATGTTATGTTAAGTATGATTGTAGACTTGGGCATATGACCTATACAACTAACAAGCCCCAAATAGATTATGGGCATATGACTTGCTTAGCTAGCAAGACCCCACTAATCTAATGGGCATATGACTTGCTTAGTTTATGGGACCCCAAGTAATAATGGCCATTATAGTATGTATGTGACATAAGTGTTATGGTATGGTTTAATGTTGCATTATGAATTTTTATGTATATGGCTATATGTTAGATTTTCCTTGCTGGGCATTAGGCTCACTCCTTTTATGTTTATATGTGCAGGAAAATAGTTCTAGTGGCGGGAAAGGTTCTTGGAAGCTTGGGGAATGTGTATTGAGGCGAAATGGATTCAAAGAACCGAGAGTTTCGATTTGAGGATGTAGTTTTTGTTTCTTATGGTTTTTATATGTATTTTTCCGCATTTTATTATGTAATCTCTTTTTAATTATCATTATGTCATGTTTTAATTTTAAAACAATGGGATCTCATATCCTAACTTAAATTTTATATAAGTTTTAATAAAGTTATGATCTTATCACTTGTAAGTATTATTAAGAATTAGTGTTTATGTATAGTTTTCGTTAATGGTCCAAAAGTCTAGAGTAGTTGGGTCATTACAGTTGGTATCAGAGCAAATGGTTCCTTCGCATGAAGTTCTCCTCGATACACACACTCAAAAGCTCCGAATCTGACTGCCAAGTAAGTATTTAAGTTATAGTTATTTTGCCTATATGTATAACTAACAATTTTAGTATTTATGTTTTCAGTTAAGTATGAACGGAGCATTAAGCAATGAGGATATCTGAGCCATTAAGGCTTTAAAAAGAATAAGGGAACCAAGAAACACCGTAGGAGCACTAGAAAGAATCACTCGAAGATTGCTTTTGTTCCACAAAGAGATAGGTCACCTTCAAGAATCTAAGCAAATAATGATGAGAGCAACGGAACAATATGTATTAGTAATTAGACTATTTAAAGATTTTCATCCTGTAATAGCAGCCTTAGAGGAAATATGGGAAACAATGGATGATGAAGACGAACTGCCAGTAGCAATGCGATATTACTTCCTCTTAGTTAGGTTCACTGCAAAATCCGAATTTCAATTTACAAGGGAGCAAAAACATAGGATTTTCACAAACCTTCCTAGAGGACATTTTGATGCACATGACAATGAGGATTATGAAGAATTGGATGATGATATGCTAGATGAAGGATCGGATGTAGAAGATCCGGATTTTTAGAATAGTTAGTTTTTCATTGTTTGTTTTATTTATTTCTTTATTTTTGTAATAAGTGAAAACTATTTTTTCCAAATTAATATCATGTTAATTTATTATCATGTATGAGTTTAATTTTATTTTTGCAATCATAATAAATACTAAATAAAATAAATAATGACTAAGTTCGGTGAGGGTGGATACAAATCAATGAACCAAGATTCCTTATTGAGAGTTAGGGGGCCATAGTAGTGGGAACGATTTTACTGATCCCAGCCCTCCCTCAATATGGTTAACTCTGGAACAAAGATGAGTTTCGAGCCTGAGAATAAAGTCATATAGGATAATTAGAAACAGACTTAGAAAATTAAGATGGCTTGTTTTTCTAAGTGTAGAAACCCACTTTAATAATAAAGGAGACTTGTATAATTAATTTTCATAAGAAGTCATAATAAATAGGTCCGAGATATGTTTGTTTTAGAATAAGTTTTTGCCTTAGAACCTATTAGGTAAAGTTCTAACATGTTTCTTTCAACTGTTAGAACTCTGCTATGATGTCGCTCCGAAGATCTGCACGCACCAACGGAAATGCCTCCAACGCTGTTCCAGCGACCAATGAGAAGCCCCTCTAGTTCGCAGAAGGGGAGTGCGTGCTACTGCCAGCCGCAACGCGTCGACACCGCCAGCTGACAACACTACGAAGATCGCCAGACTGCGACAACAAGTCGAGGAACTTCTGCAACAACAACGCCAACAAGCTCAGCCTCAGACTCAGACTCAGACTCAGCCTCCGCCTCAGCCGCAGCCGCAGCAAATGGCCCCAGCACCCCCAACAAGTTGGTCAATATGGGGGATGGCCAGTGGCGAACTACGCGCCATATCCAGTACCGAACATGGAGCCAGTGTATGAGAGGTTCCGCAAGCAGCACGCTCCAAACTTCGAAGGGACTACTGACCCCTTTGAGGCAGAAGAGTGGCTAAGGAATGTGGAGCCGATTCTGACGCACATGAATCTCAGTAATGCGGACCGCATATCCTGCGTCTCATCATTGCTCAAGAAGGATGCCAGGATATGGTGGGACTTAGTCCAGCAATCGCACGATGTTGCCACCATGACATGGACTCGATTTGTGGAGCTCTTCCACAAGGAGTACTGCGTCTCATCATTGCTCAAGAAGGATGCCAGGCTGTACTCGCTTCAAGTGTTGAGGAGTTTGCCAACTTGAAGCAAGAAAATTTATCAGTGGCAGAGTATGCTCGTCAGTTCGACCGCTTAGCTAAGTTCGCATCTGAGATGGTTCCAACTGATTTTCTGAGGGTAAACAAATTTGTTAGAGGACTTCGACCGAAGATCGAGATGGGGGTTAAATTAGCAAACCCGAGGAATACTACATATGCCGACGTTCTTGAGACGGCAATAGAAGTAGAGAGGTTGCAGGCTAATGTAAGTAAAGAGGAAGCCAGTAAGCCTGAACCTAAACAGCAGAGTCAACCTCAGACCAGTCAGAACAGTAACTATAATGGCAACAATCAGTCAGGCAACAACGGTAACGGTCAGAAGAGAAGGCATCCTGACAACAAGCAATCTGACAGCCATAAAAGGGCACGAACAAATAATGGGGGAAATAGGTCGGGCTACGTGGAATACCCGCCATGTGCTAAGTGTCAGAAGAAGCATCCTGGAGAATGTTGCGCAAACACCAAGGAATGTTTCAACTGTGGTCAGGAAGGGCATCGTAAAAGAGATTGTCCTCAGCGAAAGCCAGAAGGGAAGAAGGACGACAAGATGGTTCCTGCTAGGGTTTTTGCTTTAACCCAAGGAGAGGCTGATGCTAGCAATAAGGTGGTCATAGGTCAGGTTTCTATCCTCAATAACTAATGATCTGTATTGTTTGATTCGGGAGCCACTCATTCGTATATCTCGTTAGGTATGATAGAAAAACTAGACAAACCTTGTGAAAGATTTAGAACTAGGTTTGTAACCGAGTTGCCTTCGGGCAAAGTAGTTCTATCATCACGGATAGTACGAGGCGTACCGATCAAGATTAAAGACATAGAACTAGAAGGAGACCTGATAGAACTGGTGATCAAGGACTTCGACGTAATACTTGGCATGGATTGGCTAGCATGGCATGGCGCAACCATCGACTGCAAACGCAAGAAGGTAATGTTCGAGACTCCTAACAGACAGAGACTATGCTTCATGGGACAAACTTCAGGATTACGCACCCCGTTAGTATCATCTCTCAAAGCTCAGAGAATCATTGAGAAAGGATGTCAAGCGTTCTTAGCCAGCATCACAAATGTGGTAAAGGAGACACCACTTAAGGTTGGAGATGTCCGTGTTATACGAGAATTTCCAGAGGTATTTCCCGATGACTTACCAGGATTGCCGCCACCTCGGGAAATAGACTTCACGATAGAATTAGTACCAGGCACCGAGCCTATCTCTAAGGCACCATACCGGATGGCACCTACGAAACTCAAGGAGTTAAAGATGCAGCTACAAGAACTCCTAGACTTGGGTTTTATTAGGCCGAGCCATTCGCCATGGGGAGCCCCGGTGCTATTCGTGAAGAAAAAGGACGGAAGTGTGCGGATGTGTATAGACTATCGCGAGCTGAACAAAGTAACAATTAAGAACAAATACCCGCTACCTCGGATCAACGACTTGTTTGATCAACTCTGAGGAGCGACTGTATTTTCAAAGATCGATTTACGGTCCGGGTATCATCAACTCAAGGTAAAGGGAGAAGATATTCCTAAGACAGCCTTTAGGACTCGTTATGGACATTACGAGTTCTTGGTTATGCCATTTGGTCTTACCAATGCACCAGCCGCATTTATGGACTTAATGAATAGGATCTTCAAAGACTACTTGGATAAATTCGTCGTTGTGTTCATCGACGATATCTTAGTATACTCCAAGGTTGAAATAGAGCACGAGGAACATTTGAGGTTGATCTTGACGCGATTGAAGGAGCATCAACTCTACCCAAAGTTCAAGAAATGCGAATTTTGGCTTTCGCAAGTGGCGTTCCTCGGGCACATTATATCAAAAGACGGAGTTGCAGTAGACCCATCAAAGGTAGAGGCCGTGAAGGATTGGCCCAGACCAAAGAACGCATCTGAAGTAAGAAGCTTTCTAGGGTTAGCAGGTTATTATAGGAAGTTTGTAGAGGGCTTTTCAAAGATAGCCACTCCGCTCACCAACCTGACCCGGAAACAACAATGATTTAACTGGAATGATAAGTGTGAAGAAAGCTTCCAGTTGCTTAAGGATAAGCTTTGCTCAGCACCAGTACTTTGTGTACCAACACCCAACGATAAGTTTGTAGTCTACTGCGATGCATCAAAGCAAGGATTGGGTTGCGTGCTGATGCAAAATGACAAGGTGATAGCCTACGCCTCATGGCAGTTGAAGGAGTACGAGCAGCGCTATCCAACTCACGATATGGAGTTGGCAACGGTGGTCTTTGCATTAAAAATCTGGCACCATTATCTTTACGGAGAACGGTGCGAGATTTATACGGACCACAAGAGTTTAAAATACTTCTTTACTCAGAAGGAACTCAACATGAGGCAGCGCAGGTGGTTTGAGTTAGTAAAGGATTACGACTGCGAAATCCTATACCACCCAGGAAAGGCGAACGTAGTTGCCGATGCACTTAGTAGGAAAAGTTATGGGAATTTAGCAGCTTTATCCGGAATAAAAAAGCCGCTACAATAGCAGCTTATCAGTGCCGAAATAGAAGTAGTTGTAGGCAAGCTGGCTAACTTGTCTATCCAATCGAATCTGCTAGAGGACATACAGATTGGTCAGAGACATGATGACACACTGGCAGCACATATGGGTGCAGTTAGAGAAGGTAAAGCTACATATTTCTCAATCTCTAGCCAAGGTTTATTGAGATATAAGGATCGGGTATGCGTGCCAAATGATCAAAGTATTAAGAAGACGATTCTAGAAGAACCGGACAGTACCCCGTACTCAGTTCACCCAGGGTCAACCAAGATGACTCATGATGTTAAGGCAATATACTGGTGGCCAGGGATGAAGAAGGACATAGCAGAGTATGTATCTAAGTGTCTTATATGCCAGCAAGTGAAAGCAGAGCATCAGCGGCCTGCAGGTTTATTGCAACCGCTTAGCGTACTAGTATGGAAATGGGACGATATAGCTATGGACTTCGTGACGGGTTTGCCAAGGACGAATAAGCAGCATGATTCCGCTTGGATAATAATAGATAGACTAACCAAGTCGGCTCATTTTCTGCCTGTAAAGACTTCATACACGGTAGACCAATAAGCAGACATCTACGTCCAAGAGATAGTACGGTTGCATGGAATCCCCAAGACAATAGTGTCAGATAGAGGATCGGTGTTTACATCGAGATTTTGGGGAAGTTTACAGCAAGCTATGGGTACTAAGTTAAGTCTTAGTACAGCTTTTCATCCTCAGAAAGATGGGAAGTCTGAGCGTACGATTCATATTTTAGAGGATATGCTACGCGCATGTGTACTTGATTTCGGAGGATCATGGAACAAGTACTTGCCATTGATAGAGTTTTCCTACAACAACTGCTACCATTCAACGATCGGGATGGCACCTTATGAGTTGCTATATGGAAGAAGGTGTCGATCACCGTTACACTAGGACGAGGTAGGAGAAAGGCAGCTTCTAGGTCCCGAAGCTGTTAGAGAAGCTCAAGAAGTAGTAGTGCTTATTAGACAGCGTATGCTTGCTGCTCAAAGCTGACAGAAAAGCTATGCGGATGCCAAGCGACGCGATGTGAAATTCCAAGTTGGAGATCAAGTCTTCTTGAAGATATCTCCTATGAAAGGTGTAAAGCAGTTTGGGAAGAAAGGCAAGCTTAGTCCCCGATTCATAGGTCCTTTTGAGATAATGGACAAAGTGGGGGCAGTTGCGTATAGACTAGCCCTACCGCCTGCACTAGCCGATAGTCACAACGTGTTCCACATCTCGATGTTACGCAAATATGTGTCAGACCCATCTCACGTCCTCAAATACAATACAATAGCACTCCAGAAAGACTTAAGTTACGAGGAACGACCAATTAGCATCCTAGATAGGGGGATGAAGCAGTTACGGTCCAAGAGCTTTCCTATAGTAAAAGTCCTATGGAGTAATAGTTCTGAACGAGAGGCAACATGGGAGTTGGAGGAGGACATGCAAGGCCGGTATCTGGAGTTATTTGGTAAGTAAATTTCGAGGACGAAATTATTTTTAGTAGGGGAGAATTGTAGAGTCCAAGAACTTTACTTAGCTAGTTAGATAGTAGTATTATAGTAATAATAGTATTATCTTTATGACTGTGGATTTTTGGTTCAGACCGGGATTTATTTGGACACTCATAGTAACACTTGTAGATTTTCTAAGTTTAACCTATAGTTTAAGAATATTAATTTTAACCTAAGGTTTGATTAATATGACTGATATTGAGGATAATATTTCTTATACTATAAGGTTTAGATAAGAACCAATAAGATAATAGCACATGTTATGTATAGGTTTATTAATGATTAAGTATTTTAAGGATTAAATTTATTAAGGTTAAAATTTGAATACTCTAAGGTCATTCAGCAAGTTTGAAAACATTAGAGGGCTTAGTCAAGGCTGTTTACTCAATTCAAATTAAGCTAAAAATGTGTAATTTCATGTTTAAATATTCAGCATATACCGATATATGGCAACTTTAGGGGGCGATATATCGCAGTACGAAGATACAGAAAACACGAAACGATGCACGATTGCCTCGGGCATAATGGTCCAGGCGATATATCGCCTATAGGGGGCGATATATCGCCTCCTTCAAAATATTTTGAAAGTTTTCAAAAACGTTTTCCATTCAAACCTTCAACCTCTTCATAAGTCCAGCACCTTTCTGAACGAGTCTTCAGCCTCTGCTGAACGATAATTCAAATTATTTTCACTTAAAAAGCCATTATTTTTATTCAAGTTAAATGAAGATCTTTTCATTCCTAAACTCTATAAATAGGACCTAGTACCCAGCCATTTATTCATCTATTACTCTAAGTTCAGAGGCTGCAAGTTGCTAGGTGAGTGTGAGAGTGTAAACACTTGGGTTGGGAATTATAAGCTAGATCACTATAAGCTTATCAAACACTTGGGGAAGTAAGGTTTATTCACATTTCGGTTCAAGGTTTAGATTGATCATAGAAGTACTCAAGGTATCCCAAACTCTAGTCCATTTCTATATTATGTTCTTTAAAATTCTCATAGTCTTCTACTCATTCTAAACTTATTCTTATTCTTGGTTAGGAAATCCAAGTTCTTAAGCACAAGGTTTTTGGTAAGTATATTTTGATAGCATAGTTCCTTCTTCACCTTCATTCCTTTTCTTCAATATACTCACCATATTATAAATGGTTTTTAGGAGTGTTCCAAGGTCCCAAATTAGTTCTCATATCCCGGTTATTTTGGTAAGGAAAATAGGATAGGATTTATGTGTTATATGCTTTTATTTGTTATGTTATGATTTTATGTTATGTAATATGTTATGTTAAGTATGATTGTAGACTTGGGCATATGACCTATACAACTAACAAGCCCCAAATAGATTATGGGCATATGACTAGCTTAGCTAGCAAGACCCCACTAATCTAATGGGCATATGACTTGCTTAGTTTATGGGACCCCAAGTAATAATGGCCATTATAGTATGTATGTGACATAAGTGTTATGGTATGTTTTTATGTTGCATTATGAATTTCTATGTATATGGCTATATGTTAGATTTTCCTTGCTGGGCATTAGGCTCACTCCTTTTATGTTTATATGTGCAGGAAAATAGTTCTAGTGGCGGGAAAGGTTCTTAGAAGCTTGGGGAATGTGTATTGAGGCGAAATGGATTCAAAGAACCGAGAGTTTCGATTTGAGGATGTAATTTTTGTTTCTTATGGTTTTTATATGTATTTTTCCGCATTTTATTATGTAATCTCTTTTTAATTATCATGATGTCATGTTTTTATTTTAAAACAATGGGATCCCATATCCTAACTTAAATTTTATATAAGTTTTAAGTTTTAATAAAGTTATGATCTTATCACTTGTAAGTATTATTAAGAATTAGTGTTTATGTATAGTTTTCGTTAATGGTCCAAAAGTCTAGAGTAGTTGGGTCATTACAGGTCCACTCTAAATTCTTATCTCATTGTGTTTATGTGATTTGTGTTTGAAATTCTCAAAGGTTTATTTACTTGTATCTTTCGTCTTTAGTTGTATCACAAACCAAAGGTTATCTATAGCATAACCCCAATAGTAACAACAAAAAATATTTTATCAAAAGATACGCAAGAATTTAAAATTTACATTAATTTGAACTTCAAAGATGCCTTAAAAATCTATATAAAAAACATTTTTAACAAAATTATGTTCAAAATGAACCATGTTAAGTTCCAAGAGATAATTCAATTTTTTTTTTTAAATGACCAGTATCCCACCTTCGGGCACAATCTACGTCCCCGCAAAACAGTATCCAACTCTCACTAGTCCAATTTGACCTCAAACTTTCCTACAACATGAAACAACTAGGTAAGTGAAATGCCAACCTTACAAAAAGGAAATCAGACATGACAAAAATGGTGATTCATCAATGATGAGGTGTCAAGACGGACCCGTACATACCATCTACCAGATTTAGGGTTCAAAATTTATCTAAATCCTAATAGCAATATAAGAACACTAATAAATTCTTTCATTAAAAAAAATCTAAGAATTTGGGGAACCAAAAAAATTTCGTAGCAGATTCAAAAATTATAACAATTCATCAACGAAATATATTTGCACATAAATTCAATAGCAGTACACATGACTCAATATATTTTCTATTGGTAAAAGCGTATATACCATATCAAATGTTACGGTTATGACTAAAGTCACACCAGTTTAACGAGGTATAGAGCTTATCAGGTACCCATACCACACTAGCGGATTGTATGCACGGCCTACCAAACCTCCATCCGGACACAACCAGTACCACTACTTATCGTTACTCGTCACCATAGCCAACATACACAAAGTAGGCTCCATGCCACAATAACCATCACAAATTTTTCGGAACCCAGTTCACGATTCATGTCCCTTAGGATAACGATCTCATAGACTTTCTACAACACTATGTTTAGTTGTGCATGTGTCTTAAATTAAACAAAGAATACACAAGTTATTTCATGTTGTAGACATAGAAGTCAAAGGTTGAATTACTTGAATTCTTTAGTATTTTACTGGATTTTTCTTCTTTTTCCCAAGTGTGGTCCTGCTCTGCTTACCCAATACTATAGTTAAGCATAAAGTATTCTCAGATTAATTATGGAAATTATATTTGTTAGTTATATAAGGCCTTTAAGTCTTCATTAACAATTAATAAGGATGTAGAAATCCTAATTCTGTTTAGACCAATAAATAGAGCTAAACTCAGAGTCCATGGTATCAATGCCTAGCTCTATTAATAGATTTTTCCTTAATAAAACTGCTATGGTTTTGGTCTTTGTCTAATGCAAACACATATCGGACGACAAACTTAATCATAGAGATGGGTGGTTTGGGTAGAGATATGAATAATTCATTTATTTTATTCCTTTAATTAAAGCTTACTATTTACCACTAATGATATTTTACCCACCATAAACCCATCCCATCATTTTAATCCCACTTAGCCTAAGGTTAATAAGAAATGGTAACACCAAAATATTATTAATATGCCATAATTTAATTTTTGTGAGCAAAGGATCAGCAAGAAAACATAACCATGCTCATAAACAGTTATTCAACAGACTATAATCATAAATTGCATGTTTGATAGTTATAACCAATACTCAAGCATGCACTCAGTCCATTTAAATGGCCATAGAGCCACACAGATGCCTATCGCATAGTTCCCTTTTGAAATGGCTACAGAGTCAATCAAGCGTGAACCACACTCTATGTTCCAAGTAGGTATAGAGTCGTGCAAGCATATATCACGCTTCCTAGTTGGCCCAGCCATAACGCCCTGTGGCTTATAAGTCAACCTTGTATATTGGCCAACCAGAGCGACCTGCATTCCACGTTCTAATGCCATCGACGGCTTATTAGCAGAGCTTCTATATTGGCCCAGCCATTTGGGCTTGCATTCTTCATGCTAATGTCGTCCATGGCTTATAAGTCGTGCTTCTATATTGGCCTATCCATTACGTCCTGATTTCCGCACGCTAATTTCATCCACGAATTATAAGTCGAGCTTCTATATTGGCTCGGCCATTACGGCCTGTGTTCCACACCCTAATGTCATCCACTACTTATAAGTCAAGCTTCTATTTTAGATACAAACAGATAAGCATCTATCACTTAGTACAAGTATGCACAATGCAATTTAATCATCTTCACTCAAACTTTACAAGCATGGTTATAACCACGTTCAATAACTGGGGCTCAAGCCCTAATCTCAATCTAGGTGCAGTTTTCATACCTCAAGTCTTGAGTGAATAGTGTATGGCAACGCTAAGCCTGATCCTTTGTTCCTGAGCCTAATGGTATACCTTAGCCATAGCCATAACAAGGAATAACCATCAAGAAATGAGCCAATAAAGGCTTCCGGGCCAAGTCCTAGCCTTTGCGGCCTTGGAGTCTACTAAACCGGGTAGTAGAACCATTCATGAGCCCTTAGGTTTTGGTTCTCATAACCCAAAACCTAATTTTTTGTGTTTCCACATTTGAGACGTGGCACCCCCACAAAAGAGTCGCGGCGCCTAACTAGGCAGAGAGCCCACACCCAAATTCCTCTGCATTTGCACCGCGGTGTAGCCCACCAAGCGCCAGGGCGCTAAAGCAGTTCGAGGCACCCCTCCCTCGACTGAGTTCATGCGGGTCGCGATGCCCAAGAACAGCGCCGCGGTGCAACCCTGCGAACCCAGAATTCCAACAATTTTAGAAATCGCAAATCTTCCCAAAACTGTCCCAAGACACAATTTTAACCTACTTCGACCATATGAATTGTCTTAGCAGCTCGAAAATACCATAACCAACTTTAAAAATTTACAAAATCTCTATTAATACTCAAAATTCAGAAAAACTTCAAAACACCAAAAACTTAATACTAAAAAACCAGAATTAAACTCTAAGGAACTCGAATCCCTACTGGTTTCTCGCAAGCTTGACATCCTCTAACTCCAAACACAACTCTTATCTTACCAAAGTTGTTTCTAGACTTAACAATTTTAGAATTTCTCTTAAAATGCAAATACTTAAAAGGAGACATGGAGAGTACGTGAGAGAGGAAAGAGAGAGTGTTTTGTATTTCTGAGTTAATAAACTCAGCTAGCTTAAATTAAACCAATGGTCCAAAAGACCAGATACCCTCACTTAACCATTTTCCTCTCAAAGCCCTTTAAGGGAAAAATCAACATTAGACAATCTAATCTCAAATAAACTCAAAATTCTCAATTAAGTCTACCATACCAAATACCACTATTTTTCCCATAATACAACTCATACTCCAATGAGTCATGGTAACTCATCGAATTACCAAAATACCCCTTGGCTTACCTCGAGCTGGGTATTAATCCCTGTTGTGACTATATCTCTAACTTACTAAAATGTATCGACTCCTACCAAATATCTCAAATATATCCACATAATAATGTGGTCTCAATCATATAACACAACATAATCATAATTATGTCGTCGCAGGCCAAAATTACAAATATGCCCATTTAAATAAAAGTGGGTATTTTACGCACATTTAATACACTTAAACATGCATAATCAGTCATATGATAATATAACTCATAGAATTCACATAATCACATAGATACTGTAATAATTCATTCACAACACCCTAATCAAGGTACTAAGTCATATTAGGAACTTTGGGACGTTACAACCATCCAGGCCCATTTGTCTAAATGATTCCCGAAAAGCGGGGCGTTAAAAAAATAGGGAAACGAAACCCCTCTTTTGGCTTGAGAGAAAAAGAAAGAGACAGAGAGAGACAATGTTGTTATATATTTAATTTGTTTTTATTATTTTTGTATACTGAATTAGTTAATAAAATTTCCTAGTCTTTAGGAGTTGTTAGACGATATGAATCATTGCTTGTATTTCGGTTATTGATATGTTTTAGTGTGTCGTCAAACATTTAAATATGTTGTTGATAAAAAAATAAGTAAGCTCCGATGGTTACAATTCTTTGTCTAAAATATCAATTTAATTTTGTATTTTTATATTTAATTAAATTTCAATTAGTACAAGAGCTAGTTTCTTAAGAGATCTGTGAAATTGAAGTTGAATCAAGTCCTGCTCCACCTGTCTTCGATGCAGAAAATTACCAACTTTAGGCAGTAAGAATGGAGACCTACCTAGAAACTTTAGATCTTTAGGAAGCTGTGGAAGAGGATTATGAAGTTCATATGCTGCTAAACAATCCCACCATGGCCCAGATCAAAGTTCATAAAGGAAGGAAAAAAAGGAAGTCAAAGGCAAAAGCAACTCTAATTGTTACTCTCTTAACAACCATTTTCACTATAATCATGTCCTTCAAAATAGCAAAAGAAATATGGGATTATTTGAAGGAAGAATATCACTACGAGAAAAAATGCTTTTAATAACACCAAAAATGTGTTATCAAAATATACCATAACACTTTTTGATGTGTGTTAAGACCGACTATGTTATTGTAGGTCAGGGTACTTTACATAACACTTTATCATTGTTAGACAGATGTGTTATTATACTGTCAACGATAACACACTTTCTATGTTATTTTAATAAATAGATAAGTGTTTAAGTATATTATTTATAGTCGATTATATAACACATTTCAATACTTATAAATTTGTGTTATACTACACTTTAGTATAACACATTATTCTTGTTATATAATGAAGTTTGCATAATAAAATTCTTTAGATAAAAAGTGTTATTGTAATAGATATTATAACACATTTTTCATATTATTTTAATATTTAGATAAGTTTAAATTCTCATTATATATTCATTTATATAATACTAATTTATTCTATTATATTTTAATTTTTTTATATATAATTAAAATTAGCTTTCTAATATATACTGGCATCATCAAATGAACTTGATTTTCAAATAACAAAAAGTAAAAACATTCAACATTGTATTAACAATCCACAAATTAGTTTAAAGCATTCAACACTATCATCAACAACAAAATTGTTCTTTAAGTATTCAAGTAGTCTTAAATATTCAACATATTGAAAAGTTACTACTTCCAGCACAAAATATTGAAGAGTTTAATTTTTTACATAATAACACATCAAAATTTGAGTAGTTGCACACTCCTACAGTACTATTTGATAGGAAAAAAACATGCAATTGAAGTTGCTTCATTGTACCAGCCACAATGATCTGATCTTCACTTCCAATTCTAGCAAAACCAACACACTCTGTGTCTTCATTGCAGACTGCAACGCAACATAATACAACATCATTCAATGTTAAATTGATAAACTAAGTCTGATTTAGTTCTTTGAAATTCAAAGTTAAGACATGAGTGAGTCATAGAGTAATAGTAGTAGTTATCATTACCAGATTCTACTTTTGCTTGTACAACTTCCAGGAGCTACTCAACTTTCAAGAAAACTTTAATATTATTATAGTTGTGGCCTTTTAGAGTGGCAGATCAGTGGCCTTAAGTTCAGCATTTTTTCTTTCAAACATATCCTTGCTGCTCCCCACCCTAACTCACTCTTTCCTATTTATTTTATTCAAAATAATTCAAAATCGAATCGGAATCAGAAAAGAACCAGAATCAGAATTCAAAATAGCAAAGGCAGAAAAACTAATCCAAGAACTTAACCATCTTGAAGTTCCGATTATAAAAACACTAGACATATAAGTAAGCACTTTAAATCGCCAATCCTATTTTCTTATAATGTCTATATAGCTAGTACTTTTGGTCTAATTTTCTTTTCTTCGTCTTCTTTTTATTTTTATGTACAGTCAAAACAAATAAGGGAACTTGATCTTGCTAATATACATCTGCAACTTGAGGACACAGAACCATATTCAATCCATACTGCTTTGGAGGTGACAGAAGTTGAATTAAAAAGTCTACAAGAAGTCCTAGATAGGCTTAGTTTAGACAAAGTTCAAGCAAGTTTATTTATTCTCTAGAGCCACAAACAGAGAAAAACTAGGTGTTTTATATAGGAGCATTAATTTAAAGATCTAATCCTAGGAAGCCACAAACAGAGAAAAACTCAGAACCTGCGGAAGATCATGAAATTTCTAGGAAGTACGAAGCATAAATGTAGAAAGACAGCTCTGACGTACTAACCTGTTCAGAAAATAAAAGTGTTACTCAATTATCAACACATAAAAAGCATAGAACAGCAAGATTCAATTGCTACTGCAAAAGCAGAAAACATAGAAACAAATTACCAAAACTCCAGACAAGAGAACTGCATGTACCATTAAACACCATTCTACATATAAAGAGAAGGTTAATTGCTAAGGCAATTGCTAAGCCAGCTGTAACATACACAGCACAAAGTTCATACACACAAAGAAGGGCAACAGCTAAAAGTAAAAGAACAGCAACATCTCTTGTAGATCAGTTTCAAGCAACTTGTTGATCACAAGTCACCCTAAGATTCAATTCTATTATCTATAAAGTCAACATTTCGAATTGGAAAAAACAATAAAATGGTGTCTATAATTGTGCCAAAGAAGCAGAAAAATCATGAATTAACTTTAGTTTATCAAATGAGGTTCAAATCATCTTGTGTCTGATTTCAGCCTCTAATAAAGTTCTTCCATTATATTATAAATCAAAGTTCATTGAAGCATAACACAACCAGAAAATCTTACGTCTTGATCATTCACCTTCTGACAGAGAACAAAGAAATTAGTTACACTTCCTTCAAGAAGTCGATTGTCGTCATTTGACAACAAAAGGTCAGTTTCCGAGGGAGGTTTTAGTTTCTCCAAAGACTTTCTCACCCTGTAAAGAGAACAACACAATTCCCATATGACAGTAAATTATGAAGCAATATAAAGGCCTTAATTACAAATTAGACTACTATTCCATTAGTAAAGGGAATTCTCTTTGTATTTCAAACCCTTTTACCTTCAACTGAACAATAACATGCCCCAAAATATAACATAAAACATGTCACTTTTGCAACAAAACAAAAAAAAAGTTCAGCAATTAAAGATGAGAATCCTGAAATCTAGTGAACTAACCTTACCCAATTGAGTGAACTAGCGAAGACTTTTCTTTTCCTACAAAAATTGAAAATGATAACTCAAAATGGGTCTATTTTATAAGAGGAGTATCTTTTAATATTCAAAAAAAAATTGGTAGTAAGAATAGCCAATTAAAAATATATAGCTTCCCTAGAGTATTTTAGTGGCAAACTTAAATGTAGTCAAAGCTCAAAGGCCTCCAAACATAAGGAATATCACCACAAATAGAATATAGATTAATATGAGGAAAGCATCAAAGGATTTAAACAAAAATTGGGTCACGGCTTGATTATCACAATTTCCAAGTCCGAGAGCTAAAACTAAGAAACAAGCAAAACAAAAGCCCAAAGCTGGAGGTCAGCCAAAGCTGCATTCAAGATGCTAAGATATATTAGAGCTTTGTTTTGTTTGAAGAAAAACAAGCACTTTCAACTTACAAGTATCTTAAATCTAGGCTTCCTTGGCAATATTTTTAACATATAAAGTATATTTCAGCCACTAGTTAAACCTTGGTTTCGAAAACAAAAATATTGAGCATAACAATACATTTTCGATATTTTGATTAACAAACAATCACTTTTTCACAGAATAGTTGCAACTGTGAAATTTGAATTTTTTTTGCATGAACTCAACAAATGTAACCAGTCCAGGACAGAGAAAAAAGAGCTAAACTGAGTGTAATGGGATGAGACAAAAACACACTAAAACAAAAACTATTGAGAAAAAACACTTGCCCAAAAAGGAGCAACTCAAACCATATTTTGAACAACTCAAATATTAAGAAACAAAATATGGGAATAAGAAACTAAAACTACTATACAAACAGAAACCTTACAAGATATACAAACAGAAATTGGCATAGGGGCACTATGACATGAAACCAGATTTCAAGGTTCTGTTTTCTGCGATTTCTTCAACCCCCATTTTCCAAAAACTAACCCAATACCTTCAAAAGTCATCAAACAAAGTTTCTGAATACAATTTCAAAGAAATTTGGCCCCAATATAGGTTACCCCAAATGCCCAGAACCACTATTACCTCCTCAAAACACCCAAAGACATACATGAAGCTAAAATCACAACTTTGATTTTGAACTTGGAAACTTTCCCCAAATCTACGATCCCAAGCCAAAATCAAGAGTCTCAACCTCAATTCCAGGTCTATAGTACCTTGCAAACCAGTTCCCGTCCACAATAACAACACCAAAATTCGAAATTAGTTAAAAGCTCAAAATTTCCTGAAGAACACCAAGCTTGAAGAGGAACTCTAAAACAACGTATCTTAGCTCTCTAAATAAGAAATCTAAGGTCTGCTTGGGATGATTGGAGATGTAAGTTTGCTATAGGAGAAGTAATAGAAGAAACCTAAATAAGTTTGCTATAGGAGAAGTAGTCCTAGATTTCATTTTCAAATGGAACAACCAAAGTAAACATTGAACAATGAGGAACCACAATATCAAGGAAACATAGCTCTATAATTAAAATGAATACGTAAGAAACTTAGAACTAAATAAAAATTCATAACCAAAACCATTCTCCAAACACAGAAAACTTATACACAAAAAAGTCAAAGATCTAATGTAACCTTTACTCATAAACAAAAATTAGTCACAAGAAAATCAAATACAGAACCAAAACAACCTCAGCACACCGAAAGTTTAAATCCAAAAATAGGATAAAAAAACTGAAACTAAAATAATCTCAAACCCATAAAACATAATCACAAACAAGATCAAATGTCAAATCCAAAAATATACTCGGGAAACTATATAGTCAGATATTTGAAAACAACAAATATACCAAGATATTTATATTAAAAGGGCATGGCCTAACCAAGTCAAGTAATAATAATATCAAACTCTATAACTAACACTCAAAACCTCTTGATATGTCCTAAGTCTTTAAACAGAATCAATAAATTATCTAAGTCTTTGGTCATACTATAACACCAAAATAATGTAAATGACTAAATTCATTAAATAAAAATCTTAGATCAGAGTTTTAACTAAAATGAAGACTAGGAGCAACTGCGTCATCATGCTTATCTCTAACATGTAACTTTCTTCATACAAATCTTTAACAAATGAATTGGGATGAAAAATGGAAAGCAAAGTTATGACACCTGGGTACAGTTAGAAATATGAATACGCTCGAAACAATGGCAAGGGACGCAGCAATGGAAATAATTCACAGGACACATTTTTATGTTGACAGGCAGCACCAATTTTACTCTTTTTTTATGTTTTTCGTACTTCTAAGATAAATTATAAAATTGCAAAAGTCTTTACAACAAAAAAGCTACAAAAAAATCATGATCATAAAAATATTAAATTGCAATGCAATAAATCCAATATGTTAGTAATACTCCACAACTTACGCTCTTTTATCTAGGAAGAGAGCTAAGTGAAACCTCCATATACAGGACCTAGAATCTTAATCAACAAGAAGGTGCAAATTGTTTTATAAAATAAACAGGGCTTATAATCAAAGACCAAATATATAAATTTGAAGCCATGCTAAGTAAAGCTAATTTCATCCGCCATGCTAAGTAAAGGTAAGACCATTTTGCCTCAAAACAAGATCAAATCAGAGAACACAAACAAACAAAAAAATCAAGAACAACACCATAAGAGGGTAATCTTTTTCAATCTACTATCAACAATCAAATATTACAAGGTCTTATACCGATTTTATATGTTGTTTATTCAAAATCATGGTAATGAGAGATAACAACATTTTACAGCCAGCTATGTTTCTCTTTTAATTGTAACTGAAAATAATAAGACCCTAGCAATCTTCGTATCTCAGATCATGAACAAGAATAATGTATTCGGGTCCATAAATCTCAAATAGTACCTAGAAATGAATATAAAAGAATAATTTTTCACATCTTCATTGGTTCCAAGTATTTCAAGCCACAACCAATCCATGAGTAAGTGAAAAGGATTAACTCTTTGAAGAAACATACTATAGTGATTGCAGTTTAAAAGCTTAGAGCCATCCCTTCAATTCTAGTGGTCTCTCAAGCACAAAAAGGAGTGAAATTCAACAAAAAGACAAATGCAAGTAATAGATTCTTCAAATGGTCATCTAGAAAGATAAAGTCTATTTTGACAATATAATTGGTGCGTGAGATGGATTATGAACTTACAGAAGCAATTAGAAGTAATAAACGCTACCTGAACCCTTCTTAGAAACGCATAAGATTTGAATTCAACAAAGAAAAATATGGAAGGTAAACTTGAATGTGGTAAAACCAATTTCACTTAGGCTATGAGCAAGGAAACATCAAATGTAGGGAAATTTCTTCATAGTTAAGGTGTAATACAACAAACTATCTACATCTTGTATTGTTCAGATTTCTGAAAGTTTAGGCAGATCCAGGCAATAATTTCCGGTAAAGTCAGGATAACTTTTACAGACAAAAACAAAGCAGCAGTAATTTTTTCAAGCAACTAAATTGTGATTGAGGCTAAATGTGTTATAGTTGAGAACAACAACAAAAGGCTAGCTACTATAGATTGGAAAAGAAAGCGCTACCAACAAGAACCAGCCCACTATGGCATTGTGCTTGTTTCACGTTGAGCAAGTTTTCCAGATAAAGGATCTGTGGTATTAACCTGAAAATAAGTGTTAGAAGTCAAGGGATTTGAATTCTGAAGGCACTCAGAAAAAAATAAATGCAAAATCATTTCTAAAACAATGATAACAAACTAACGTGTCTTGTTATTGAACAACTAACTCAAAACTTTTGCATGCAACTTTTAAAGTTACAAAATGCAAGTCTATCCCGTAGGTCATCAAAGAGAAACTTTAAAAAAAATGGGCATATGAATTACGCATACCCAAAACTTTGCTTTTGAGAGTGGAGGCTCCCTGTTCTAGTCGGACTAAAATCATCCAACTCAGTTTTAGAAAGGGGAACACTCTCACCAGTTACATGATTACATCCAAGAAAATAACAGGAATAGGTTCACCTAAAGAACGACATGTTTAAGGCAAGTAAAAAGCATATATTATCTATAGGACCTAGAGTTGTTTGAGCCAACCAATGAACATAAACTTCATTTTATTGACAAACCACCTGTTACATAACTGCGTCAGTAAATTATCTTTAATAATCACATGTAATAAGCCCTCCATATGTTCAAAATTTCATAACTGTTTTTTACTAACAAAGATGTTGCACCAAAATGAAGTAGCCCAACCATGCAATTCTAATTCTAAACAGCTTAAAGATGTTGCACCTAAAATTGTTAGCATAAACATAGAGAGATAATCGAAAGCTCCATCTAGTTAAATTCAGATTCCAAACTTCTAACCCCAAAACTAATAGCCTAAACATAGAAATACAATCGGTCTACTCAAATTCACAATGCACAAATCTAAGCCTAAAGAAAATCAGTCCTCATTCTTTTAATTTAAGTTAATTTTGGTTAGAACTTAGATGACAAAGGATCAAATCTATTTGAGCAAAAAGAGAGCAATATTTAAAAAAAATAAAAAATTGCTATGTCAAAAGCCATTGTCTCTACCATTAAACAAAGCACTTTGAAAGACTATCGTTGAATCCTAAAATATTTACATAATCAAGGTGGCAGCTTCACACTAACACATATATGAAAAAAATATATAATATATTTGTTTGGTCTCTAAGTAGCGTCCACTTCTATGACAAAGACAAAGACAAATCACAAGATAATATATAGACACAAATGAGAATCAGTTTCTAAGATATTTGATTATTGATCCATATAGATAATTAATACCAATTATTTTTATGAGGATAAAAAAGTAAATTGAAATTAAAAGAGGACATTTATCAAATAGATCCCCACTTTTTAATTATCTTTCATTCCAATACAAAACAGCAAATCAAACTCATAGACACGCTTCAACCATTATCAAATATAACCATTATAAATAAGTAAGCAATCCAATTCACCAACATGCATTACAGTAGTCATTATGTATAGTAAGTACGCATATGACACCATTAATATGTTTACCAGAAAAGCTCTAGTATGCTTTAAAATAAGTTCTACAAGCAAATAATATAATATCAAGATCCTTAAAAGAAACTAGAAGGCAACACAGAGACAGATGAAGTGAACCAGCAACAAATTTTCAGTAGTCCATATAATATATTCAAGAATTTCATTCTCTGCATTTCATGAAATCACCACAAGCATTTAAAGCATTGGCTCCCAAGAAGCTTCTCATACACTTGAAGCAAATACCCATTTAAACTCAAACCAGTAATCAAGAATCAAGCATACAAAACAGAGACATTTTCCCTTTTTCTCAACTTTACTTGCACTTACAAGGCTGGAACTGTCACAAGGAAATGAAAACTAATCAAAACTCCATTTTTATGTGATGGAAATTACAACGCAAGAATTAATAAGAAAGAAAAAAAACTTCAAAATCATGACTTTTGAGTTAAAATGATAAGGACATATCAACATATAATAAATATATATGTATATATATGTGATTTTCCTCTATTATGTGCTTAAAACCCAGATAACAAGAAAACTAAAATTAAATTTGGGCATTTTTTTCATTCAAAGCAATGGCTTAATACCCAGATAAGAAAAACTCATAAATTCCAAAAAAAGACTTTATCAGTCACTTTTTCTGTACAGAATGAAATTTCAAGACAAACTAATTGAATACTTTTCACACATCTAAATTCAAAAGGGAGATAGGGGCATTGATAAGAAGACTAAATGCTTTAATTCAATGGACCATTCATATACCAAACCACATTGGAAAATTAAGAGGTTTAAGTTCTGGTTTAGAGTTTTAAAATCATGTCTTGTAACTCATCTTGCAAGGAATTAATATATCCAAATGATTAAACAACTGAACTTTTTGCAGTTTATTTCATTTCTAACATTTCTTTTAGGTGGTTTTCGAAGAGAAACATATGGAAAATAACTATGGACAATTTAAGTTTTTCCTACTATCTAGAGACAGTGTAATAAGGAAGATATTAAAGGACATATCTTGAATCAGGTTGAAAGAGTGGTCAGTTTTGTCTTTCTCTGAGATGCCAACACTGAAGCAAAGCTTTAATCATCAGGTGGGAAATCCTCATCCGAGGCATTCTCAAAAAGGGAACCCAAAGTTTTCCTCAAAATGCTGAAAGTTTTGTCGTCCTGAATCCAAATAGGAATGCTAATTAGAATTGGCAGAAAGAGACCCAACTGGCTTGAGCTCAGAAAACCTGAAGTTTATGATTAGTAATTCAGTATATACTTGAGTTTTCCTTTTCAGAGACTCCTCCAATTGAGTAATTTTATCTCCACAAGCTTTTCATGTTCTGACATCATACTCTTTTCTTTCTTCCCTGATGTCATTTATTTACAACAAGACTACTGTAATTACATTTCTCTACAAGGGAATGAAAAGAGTAGTGCCCTGTAAATTACTCATTTGTTCATATCGCTTTAAAAGCCTTTCCTTCTCTTCTTCAAACTTGGAAATGGTATCTGACACTAGAAAATGAATCTATTTACCTTATTATTGTCACTAATCTTACCCATATATCATGTTGGTAAGTAAGAAAATATAGAATAAGAACTAACTAATGTATTAGAACATGAGCCAGTACAATTTCAGAAACAAAATTTAAAGAGTTCAATCCAAATCACATGTCCATTTTTTTGTCTCCGTAATCATTGAATGGAGAACAAATCATGTTATGAATTGAAACACCAAATGTGGAATTTAATTTAAATTTAAATAACAGAGAATACCTTTCAACGCTGCAAATGGGCTGCTTTTTCCTTGCAAAATTGCTGATAAAGTGTTTGGAACTTGGAAGTTTCCTTTTTCAAATAGTTCTCAAACTACAAATACGAAAAACACGTGATCAAGAGGTCAAAAAAATTGCAATACACTAACAACAAATAATGAAATCAAAATTTTCATACTCAGACCTCTTTTGAGCTCTTCGAAAGTGCTTTAGAAAAACCTTGTCTGTGGACATAACAACTATCTGAATCAAACTAGAAAAACACATTTCGACTTCAATGTGGACATTATTTATAGATGATCATACCTATCTTTGTCAAATTTGGACTTCAATTCATCAATCATAGACTTAATCTCAGCAGCCACACTATCACCGCAATAAAAACTAACTAGCAAATTAGAAACCAGACAAGAATTTCATTCATAATCACGAATTAATTATTCGATCATATAGTGTGTTAAAAGATCGGAATAACCTTGAAAAGGTCTCTTCGTTCTTCTTCTGGCCATCCTTATGAGCTTTCTCTCTGATTTTTTGAAGCACAGAAACGATGCCTTTGATATCGCTAAGTACAAACAATCAAAGCACCATTAAGGGGAGGCGCGCTTGGGCTTGTGGAATCTAGGCCCTCGCTTGGTGCACACTCGGGGCTCTATAGCAGAACAGGTGGAGAATCGCGCCTGGCGGTGGCCTGCGAATGGAAAATCGCACTGGGTCGAAGGCACGCAGAGGTGGGCTCGCACCTGGGGTCACTTGGTTCGGGGGTTGGGTTCACGGGTGCCTGAGATTTGGAGCTTGGCTCCGAGAAAAAGGGTTGTGAGGATGGTGGTTAGGTGGTCGGAGCTGAGGATGATGGTGGTTATGGGAGTGGCTGCTAGGGCGAAGGGAAGAGAAAAGGACAAGAAGGAGAAAGAGAAAGAGATGGTGGTTACGGGAGTAGGTTTTTTTTTTTTTTTTTTTTTTTATTTCTATTACTTTAACATTTTTTTTACATAGTATATATTATATAATACATTTTCAAAACACTTATAATTATGTGTTGTGGAAAGTAGTTTTTGGTGCGCAGGAGATGAAAGGATATGAGGCATGTAAGTGCTAAATTTAGTAAGGAATTTTGAGTTGCAAAAGATAAAAGAGCCCGAGACAGTTAAAGAATACTAAAATTGATTGCTTGACATTGCTAACAAGGTTAGGTTACTTGGCACTTGATTGCTTGTATCTAGAATTGTAAAATTCTTCTAGTAATTGTGCGAGAAAGATACGAAGCATCACTCCCTACCTTGGAACACAAAGAATATGTCAAAGATTACCTTGGTAGAATTGTTAAATGATTTCCAGGCTCAAGAGCAATGGAGACATATGAGGGAAGATCATATGGTTGAAGGAGCTTTTCCAGCTAAGCCTTAAGATTCTGAAAAGAAAAAACAAATAGGAAAAATGAGAGACCAGAGAAAACACAGCAAGCAACTAGCTTAAAAACAAGGGTGGAAATTTAAAGAGAAACTATCCACCTTCTTAACGCTATGGTAGAAAAGGCCATCTAGCATTCAAATCCTAGGAGAAACCAGATGCAAAGTGTAATATGTGTCACCAACTAGACATGAAGTTGTGGTTTGTAGAAGCCAACTTCAAAAGCAAGAAGTTGATGCCCAAATTGTCGATCAAGATGAAGAGGACCAGTTTGTGGCAACATGTTTTTCAACTTGGAGCTCTTCAAAATATTGGTTGATTGACAGTGTTTGTACAAACCACGTGACTTACGAAAAAAATCTTTTCAAGGATTTGAAGCCCACTGAAATTACAATGGTCAGAAATTAAAAAGATGGTTATATTTCTGCAAAAGGAAAAGGTACCACTGCAATCACAACAAATTCAAGTACAAAGACAATTTCAGATGTTCTTTACGTACCTGATATTGATCAAAATTAGTTAAGTGTGGGTCATCTAATTGAAAAAGGATTCAAAATATCATTTGAAAGTTGATATTTTCACAGTTATGATGCCTCTAAGATAGAGATTTTACAGATTAAAATTAGAGGTAAAAGTTTCCCATTTGAACCAACAACGGAAGAGCACGTTGTTTACTCTACTGATGTCAGCATCACGAACATTTGGCACAAGACGCTTGGGCATTGTAATCTTCGAAGAATGACATGATAAGAGGCTTACCAATTCTTGCTGATTATATACCAACATAGAATGCAATTTGGTAAACAAAATAGAATGCAATTTCCTAAATCAACTTGGAGGGCCTTTCACAAGTTGCAACTAATTTACATGGATGTAGCATGACCTCAAAGAACGCCATCACTACAAGGTAGCCTCTATTACATTCTTTTTTATTGATGATTTTGTAAGAATACATGTTTTAGATTTTTTTTTTTTTGAAATATAAGTCAGAAGTTGCTAGAGTTTTCTTGAAGTTCAAGAAAATGTTGGAGAACCAAAGTGGTTGCAGAATTCAAGTTGTGAGGTCCGACAATGGGAAAGAATAAACCTCTGTAGAATTTAATTTGTTTTGTGAAAAAGATAGCATTGAACATAAGTTCACTACTCACTACATTCCAAAACAAAATGGAGTTAGAGAAAGGAGGGATAGATATGTAATGGAAATGGCTAGATGTATGTTTAGTGAGAAAGAGTTGCCTAAAGAATTTTTGTGAAAAATTGATTTCTTACAAATGTTGTAGAAGACAAAACTCCATTTGAGGCTTGGTATGGCTGTAAGCCTTCACAAAGCTTTCTTAAAGTATTTGGTTGTGTGTGTTTTGTTTATGTTCCACAGGTTAAGCGTGATAAACTTGAAAAGAATGTGATTCCAGGCATCTTCATGGGGTATAGTTTAATTTCCAAAGCCGACAAAATCAACAAATAGCAAGCATTACCATTACTAGAGATGCACACTTCGTTGAAGATGAGAGATGGGACTAGAAAAATTCACAAACGAGATTAGATAGATAATTCACTTCATTAGCAAACAATAAACTAGTGGCAATAATAACCAGAAGATAATCCTCCAATCAGAGACACAAGATCACTTTTTGACATATATCAGCAATGTAATATGGCAATCTATGAACCTACTGGACATGAAGAATCTCTTAAAGACACAAAATGGAAGAAAGCGATGGAGGAGGAGATTTCAATTATTCAAAAGAATAAAACTTGAGAATTAGTTGACAGGCTTGAAGGAAGAAAAGTCACTTGAGTAAAGTAGGTGTATAGAATAAAGCTCAATGCAGATGGTTCCATAAACAAGTACATAGGTAGTCTTTTAGTTAAAGGGTATGCTCAATTTTTTGTGTTTATTAATCCAAGATGTTTGCTCACGCTGCTAACTTAGACACAATCAGAATGTTTCTAGCCATATCAGCACAAAAAGGGTGGAAAGTTTTATAGTTAGATTTGAAATCAACTTTTTTAAATAGTGTTTTAGAAGAACTATATGTGGAGCAACCAAGTGGATTTATAGTTCAAGGTGAAGAAGATAAGGTCTTCCGGTTAAAAAAAGGCTTTTTTTTGGTCTAAAACAAGCACCTAGAGCTTGGTACAATAGGATAGATGATCACTTGCTAAGCTTAGGCTTTATCTAAAGATTATCTAAGCCCACTCTTTACGCTAAATAGGAGAGAAATTAATGATGTTCTTATAGTGTCACTTTATGTTCATGATCTTTTCGTAACATGAAATAATGCAGGTTTGGTTGATGAGTGAAAGTAAGAAATGATGCAGGTTTTTGAAATGACAGATCTTTTATTTATGATTTACTTTCTTGGGATTCACAAAAGAAGTAATTATTTGTGAGAAAAAATATTCAAAATAAATTTTGAAGAAATTTCCGATGGAGGAGTGCAAAGCAACAAGTACACCAATGAATCAAAAGGAGAATCTGAAAAAGGAAGATGGCATAGATAAAGTTGATGAATGATACTATAGAATATTAATTGACAATCTAATATATCTTACAACAATAAGACCTAATATTTTATTTGTTGTAAGTCTTTTATCTTGATTTATGTCTTGTGCCAAGCAAATACATTTAATAGTAGCAAAAAGAATATTAAGGCATATCAAAGGTATTGGCAACTATGGTGTTACGTTAAAGAAGTGTCAAAGCTTCAAGTTATGTGGATTTTCAAATAGTGAATGGGTTGGATCCATTGATGATATGAAAAGTACTTCAAGATATTGTTTCAGCCTAGGATCAAGATTTTTCTCTTGGTGCCCAAAGAAGCAAGAGATTGTAGCACAATTCATTGCAGGGGCTGAATTTATTATAATAGCAACAGTAAACCAAGTATTATGGTTGAAAAAATTATGTGTGATTTACATATGGAGTAGAAGGATAACACAAAGATTTTTGTTGATAATCAATCATTGTGAAGATTGTGACTTCTTTCCTCAACCAATCAAAAGATTAGCAAAATAAAAGCTCACAGTTATCTGGTGTTTTCAGTTGCATCTACGTTTTCTCTAGTTGCATCTGCGTGGACACCAGTAAGTTGTAACATACTAACTAGTTGTTGTTAGTTACAGTTAGTTTCTGTTTGTCTATTTAGTTCTTGTATCTCAACCCTATATATAGTTTTAGGCCTGATCAACCTAAGTGTATTCAATTTCTGAGAGTTTTGGCTGAGAGCAAGAACTGTGTTGTAATACTCTAATGAGAGAGTGTTTCAAGAGAAGTTTGATGAGTGTTGTAATCTTGAGAGCTTGGAGGGTGTAATCTAGTTTCAGATATAGTGGATTTGACTTAGGCATTGCTGCCTAGCCTTGGATGTAGGATCAACCAAACTGGTTGTATCTGAACCAAGTATTCTTGGTGTTCTTTCTTTTGTGTTTTACTTTTGATTATTTTGGGTTTGTTTAAATTGTCTATTACTTGTTCTTCTTTGTTGCTATTCTTTGTGCACTATATTGGCTGTGTTGTGCAGGTCCTAATCAACCCCCCAACAATCATCAATTGCAATCTCTCACAATTCGGTGTTCCATGGAAAAACTAAGCATTTCAACATCAAGCTTTACTCCCTCATAGAGATAAAGAAAAATGGAGAATTTACATTAGTTTATTGCAAATCTGAAGATCAACTTGCAGATTTGTTTACAAAACCACTTCCTGTAAGCAAGTTTGAGCTTCTAAAGAAAGAAATTAGAATCTTCAGATTCTAAAGCAAGGAGGAGTGTTAAAAATTGCTTCAGGAAAGCTATATCAGTCCACGTGTCTCTTATGTTTCTTTTATTTAATATGTTTTTATTATTTTAGACATTTTGTTCTGAGTTAGTCAATAGAATGTTCTAGTCTTCAGTCATTTGTATGTTTTAGTGTGTTGTTAGGATATTTAAATGTTATATTAATTATTTTACAAAATAAGATAATATTGAGTAAATGAGGGTGACAAATAAAATGGTTGTGACAAAAAATTATTTTGTCAATTTGTAACATACTAAGGGAAGTTACAAATCTTGTTACTGGTTTGAAACTCCCAAAATATCACTATAATCAACATGTAAATGGAATTACATATTATTGATTTAATTTTCATGTGCTATAATGTCTTATAGTTGTTAGGGATTTCATTTGGGCAGTCAGTAAATGTTTGGATGTTACAAAATTTCATGGGAGAAGAGTTGAGCGTTTTGATAGCTTGTAATCAAAATTGTTAATTGAGGTTACTAATCAGTAACATAACATTTCAGTTTTTAAGCATTTTTTTATGCTTTGAACGTCATAACTCTCCAAGTAACTCTCAAATTATTCATTTAATTTATAATTAGTATCAGCCAAGAGAGTTTGTGGAATTTGAAAACCAAATGGTGATCAAAAACTCTATAAATAGAGACAATTTGGTCACTTGTAAATATTATTTTTTCCATCCATTTTAGCAATTGGTTAGAAAATACAAGGCTTAATAATTCAAAAGAGTTATTTCCTAAACTTGAGAGTCCCTTAGTGCTAAGCGAATATGGGGAAATAAGCTTTTGGACAAAGATCATTTCAACCCTTGTTCAAATCTAGTGATCTCACTTCTCTTCATTTAAGATTGTGTGAGTATAAGAGTGTTCTTTATATTATTCTATTGTTCTTATATTATTCTCTTATTCTTCTTTGTTATTTTGTTTGTATTGTTATTGTTTTGATTTTGTAATCCCCTTCTTTTCTACTTCTTCATATATATGTATTTTATTTGTATCTTTTGCAGTAGAGTAGTAACTTTATTTATCAATCAAATTCTAATTTGTAATTTCTTGTTTAGGGTTGTATCTTAGTTTCATATTTCCATTGGAATATATAATATTTTATAACATTAAGCAACATATTTAATGTTATAAAATATTATATATTCCAATGAAAATATGAAACTAAGATACAATCCTAAACAAGAAATTACAAATTAGAAATTGATGGATAAATAAAGCTTCTTTGTTTATAATTCTTTGTCTAAAATATCAATTTAATTTTGTATTTCAATCTTCAATAAACCCTCAAAAGTGACTAAATAAAGGCTTTCGTTTATGTCACATGATAGTCTTCTTTCTACGTCAATTCTTGTGCAAGAACCATCATAAATACTCTCCCTAAAAGTAAAGGATTTTAGGTAGGTTCTATTATAGCAACTCATACTAGAATTAATGTAGAAGCTCTTAATTTGTGTTAAAACTTACAAAACTGACATAAATAATATTTTTACAATAGAGTTGAAAAAATATGAATTTTTATTTTATATTATAATTGACGTAAATGGCTTTGTTTGTTGTAGTAATGCCTTTCTTAATTTCACATTAAGTGAGTTATATAACGACCATATTTATTGCGACATTATTGTGGCTGCCACATATGGCTGATATATACGTGTACCTGATGGCAAATTCAATGGCGTGAAGCTTTTTGTTCGCAGGACTAATTATATAATATATATTATAGGAGATTTGTCATAGATAATTTTTATCCAATCAAGTGCCCTTCTATAATGTTCGTTACTAAAGCCATTCTACATGGCTTTTAATGATGGCAAGTTTAAACCCAACATTTTACCAAGTTTCAAACAACATCAATAATTGTAATAATGAACAGCTTTGATAGGTTGGAGCAATATATGTTTAGCCCAAAAAAGAAAAAGTTAGAGCATTGTGCAATGCTATTATAAATGAGATGCCAAATGCAAACTGCCAAAAGAAAAAAGAGAAAAGAGAAAGGTCGATTGATGAAGGGCATCCACTAAGATATGCTGGTGGATCGATAAAGAAGGGCGTCTATATTCACATGTTCATTCAAAAGAGTAATGTCACCTAAAATCGGTAAAGACTGCTTTGGTTTCCAAATATTTCCATATCAAGAAAACTTTCAGATTTGGTGTTTTGTGGATAGAATATCGGGGACCTCTCTCCACATTGTGTAGAGGTTCTTGTGTCCACTAGGGGTAGGGGTGACATGGCCTCGAACTTAATGCAATTTAATTTTGTTATTTTTTTTTTTTATCAAGAAGAAGAGAAAATTATATTGATCAAACAAGCAATTGCAATAGGAGGTCGGAGCAATAACTCTCCCTCAAATTACAAACTAGAGATAAAATGAATCAATTGTTTCTCTTTGGAAGACAACTTCTTAGTACTAATACTAAGAACTCTAGCTTTAACAGAAAATTTGATCATAGAATCAAGCTGAAAACAATAATACAGCTATACTCAAAGCAACATTTGTTTCTATTAAACCAGAGAAAATAAACTGTGGCAGCAAGAGCTGCTGTCATTAGCCGAGCCAACCAGCCTCTTCTGCCTTTAGCCAGCCAAGAACACCAATCTTCGAATTTCTCAGGCCAAATAAGCTCTCCCAGCCAACCATAGATAGAATGAATCACTCTCTTGAAGAACTCACAATCAAAAAAGAGGTGGGGATGAATTTCAACCTCATTAGCACAAACCGGACAGGTCAAACAAGGAATAGATAGATGACAAGAATGAACCAGGTCCCTTGTGAGCAATTTCTGGTTTACTGCTTGCCACAATATGAACTTGTGCTTGGGCACTGAAAAACTACACCAAACAGATTTCATGCTACTAATTGGAACACCAGGAATGATCAAGTGATAAAGCTTACTCAAATGAAGTTTCCCTTGCACTACTACAGATTCCAAAATCGAGTTAGATATAGACTTGCTGAGCTTGATCAACTTTCTCTAGTACCAGCTAGAGTCTTGCTGCAAAACATAATCCCAAATCTGAGTCCCTTTTAAATAGATACAATTCACCCATTTCACCTAAAGTAAGTCCTGCTTAGAAGAGATAGCCCAGATATATTTTGCTAGCAAAATTTTATTCCAAATAGGCCCCTCTTTAAAACCCAAACCACCATAACTTTTTGGACGGCAAACTTGCTCCCAAGAAGGAAGATGAGCGGGAAGCTTTTTCTCCCCAAAGAAAGTTCCTACAAAGACGATCAATGCCTTTAATGACACCCTGAGGTAATAGAAATATGCTCATCCAATAATTTCTTATTCCCAACATAACAGAATGGATTAATTGAACCCGACCTGCATAGGAGAGATTTCTACTGGCCTAAACATGTACCCTCAATCTAATTTTCTTAAGGATTATATCACAGTCAATAGCCTTCCATTTTGTTGGTCTCAAAGGCACTCCATGATAAGTCAGAGGAAATACCCCTTCAGCCAACTGAGTAAGATTCAAAAGAGAGTCTTTCACAGGGTCAGAAACTCCTCCAAAGAAAATTCAAGACTTATGATTATTAATAACCAGACCCGATGAAGAGGAGAAGACTTCAAATGTTCTTTGAATAATCTAAACAGAATTTTCATTAGCTTTGCAAACCAGAAGTTAATCATCAACAAAGCAAATACTAATAATATTTAAAGATTTGCATAAAGGATGGAATCTGAAGTCTTTTTCCTTGGAAGCTTTAAGTAATAGACGGGTAAGGTATTCCATCACTATTACAAAAAGCATTGGGGAGATAGGATCACCTTGACGAAGCCCTTTACCACCCTGAAAACAACCTTGAATCCGATCATTCATCAATAAATAGTAGGAGGTGCCTCTTAAACAGACCATGATCCATCTGATAAAAAAACCAGGAAATCTAAGAGCTTTCAATAGATGTTCCAAGAAGTCCCAATCTATGGAATCATAAGCTTTACTTATGTCAATCTTCATCAAGCAGCGAGGAGAACAATGTTTCCTATTGTAACCCTTAATTAGGTCTTGGAGAATGAGAACATTATGAGGAAGTGATCTATGCTTTATAAATGCCCCTGATTTTGATTGATCAGAGTTGGGAGAACAGAAGCAAGTCTATTGCAGAGCATTTTAGAGATGCATTTGTAAATAGTCGTGCAACAAGCAATAGGCCTATAGTTAGCAGCATTAACCGAATTATCAACCTTAGGTATGAGAGCTAAGATAGTATTATTCGGAAATTTAGGAATATACCCAGTTTCAAAAAAATCAAGCACTGCCATGGACACCTCCTTGCCTATATCTTTCCATAATGCTTTGAAAAAGCCAGCTCCAATACCATCAGGGCCAGGGCTTTTTATAGAATTAATACTGAACATAGTAGATTTGACATCTTGACAAGAAAAAGGTTTGATCAACTCCAGTTGGTCATCAAAATTCAGAATCGGACCCAAAGCTATAGTGATAGGGTCAATATAACCTGAAGCTTTAATTGAACTACCCAAGAAATTCTTAAAATGCTGTAAAAAATGATTGACCACCTTTTGATAGTTATCTTCAACTCGGCCTCCATCAGAAACAAATGTCACAATCTTGTTGTAAATTTTTCTTTTCTTCAAACTTGCATGAAAAACGAGGAATTTTCATCTCCAAAACGGAGCCAATCAATCTTACTCTTTTGAGAAATAAAGTTGGCATAAAGTTTCTCCTCCCACTTAAACTCCATAAATGTTTTTCTTTCTTCAGTACACAAGCAGCTATTATTCGGGTCTAAATAAAGGTTAGTTTTTGCCTATTGAAAAAGAACTTTACTTTTCTCATAGTTACTAACCACATCTCCAATAACCCTCCAGTTGAATTTCTTCAGCACATGTTTGAGGCGGATAAGCTTCCAAACGACTTGCTCCAAGCCACATCCCTCAACTTTTAAGGGCTTATACCAGTTGGCCAAAACTGTTGTCCTAAACTGAGGATGAGAAGTCCACATATTGTAAAAATGAAAAGGTTGAACTCCCTCATTTTTAAATGCTATTTGCTTCAGAAGAATAGCACAATGATCTGAAACCACCTCCCAGTGCGAAACAGCAGTTACGTTAGGAAAGGAATCCAATCAGTCGTCATTAGAGAACACCCTATCTAACTTAGAATAGATATGATTTCCCCCTTCCTGATTGGTAGACCAAGTATAGTAAGATCCCATTATCTTCAATTCTTCCACCAAACCAAGGTCAAGCCATTGTCTAGCATCTTCTAGTTTTTTCACCGAAATAGTCCTCCCACCCATTCTGTCATTAGGATCAAAGACTGCATTAAAATCACCTAAGATGACCCAATGTTTAACTGGGAAAGTCAATTGAGCCAACTCATACCAAAGAGACTGCCTAGCCTCCAACTGATTCGAACCATAAACAATAGTAAGACAAAACTCTTGATTAGTGATACATATTCGAACCCTACAGTGAAAAAATTGGTCATGATCTTGGATAGCTTCAATATGAACCCAGCTAGCCTTCAGATTAATAAGATTCTACCCTCCAATCTCAAACTACTATAATAATCCCAACCCACAAATGTAGAACACATAACTTCCTTAAGCTTCTCTCCATTGATTTTAGTTTCAAGGAGAGCCCCAATACCAACTTTATTCAAACGACGGACATCTAGGATTGGCATCTACTTATTCTTCTTATTTAAACCTCTAACATTCCAACTCAATATGTTGCAGTTCTCCATTCAAGGCTAAATTCTGAGATAAGTCATTTAATACCTTTTGCTGTTCTTGAAGAACACTAAAAGAGTTCCTGGTTTTCTGAAATGGAATTTGGTTTGCTGGTTTCAGGGCCCCAATTTTTTTGGATAGGACCACACTTGATCTTTTGGGCTCTCCTCAGATTGAGACCCTCCCATCTGCTGCGGTTGAGGATGAGCTTAATTTACCAGAGCAGCAACTTGGGTAGTAGCAATCTCTATAGACTCAGTAGGATCAGATGCAGGTGCTTTCTTAGTATCCTTCTTCTTCCAAACTGCTTCAGAATCAAACTTGCAGGTAGCAATTGTGTGTCCTAGCTTTTTGCAGTGTGAGCACTTCTTAGGTAACCATTCATACTCTACCTGTTGCTCCATAACTTGACCTCTCTCATTGAGGTAATTGATAAACTGGGGAAGAGCTTCAGAAATCTCCATATCCACTAAAACACGAGCAAATTTAATCATAGATCTTTCTTTGGTTATCTTATCAATCATTATAGGCCTTCCTATTGTACTAACAAGAGCACTCAAGCAGTTAACTCCCCAATATTGTAATCCAAGGTCAAGAAGCCTAATTCACACTGGTACCGATTTAATTGACTTTAAGGAACCAAAATTAGTCGTCCAAGGCCGAATGACTACTGGTTTCTTATCAAAATGTATCACCCCTGATTCCAGAACCAGATCTCGAGCTGCTTCATCCTTGAATTTTACCATCGTAAAACCAGCATTCATTCTAGCAACACGTTCTATTCCAAGTTTTCCCCAAATCCTTTTGATAAATCCTTCAAATATTGCTAGAAGAGGATTAGAACCAATCACCACACAAATCAAAGCAAATTTCTAGTAGGAAGCTTCAACTTCGATCTCATCTACATCTAGTTGAGCAACTTTCTGACCATCCTTCTGAATTGGCTCCATAAAATGCAACTTCGTACAACCATATGAAGGAAGAGACTCCCTAAATCGGGCCCAGTTCTTTAGCTGACTCTTGAAATGACCAAGCCTCAACCTCTTCATCCCACGTCATTGAACCCATACCTGTAGCTGGAGCAGATTGATCCACCGTAGGAAGATCTAGATCCGTAGAGTTGACCTCCATCACAGGGATACCAGTAACTAATTGCTCATCGCCTATATTCTCAACATTCTCACCAGTCAGATTCTGAATTGATGCTTCATCTTTGGATGAAGGGAGCTCCTGCATAGCATCTTGCTTAACTAGCTTTTGCACAAGTTTTCGACTCCTGGCCATGGCCAGAGAGAAAACTGTGCTTCACGCTGGATTTTTGAGGTAATTTTATTATTGTTATCTTAATTATTAATGAGTGGATCTACATCAAGGTTCATATAGTATATATTGTAATATATTATGACAGAATCACCTTTTAGCTGCGTTGAAAAAAAAATATCATGTGTGTAGCATGAGTATGTATTTGTAAATTATGTAGTTGGTGAAAACAGAACTTTTTTTTTTTTAAATGTTACTTAGTGAAATGATAATTTTCTTAGTCTTCGAATAAGATGTCGAGTGAATTCGACAAAATATCGAGTGCATTCAGCATAGTATCAAATATATATTGAGAAGACTACTTTGTCACAAAAATAATATTCTGCAAAATAACTTAATAAAATATTTTATCAATCACCTTGTTATTAAATTTTGTTAGAAAGATAACATGCAATATTGCAAATTAAATAATTAATGGAAAGTACATATTGCGTGACAAAATAGATAGAATTTAATTTAAACAATATATAGATTTCTATCTCAAAAACTATATGTATATAACAAAATATAGGACAAACAAAAAAGAGTTTTATAAGACAAATCTAGTCCTCTCCATCACAGAATTTTCTTAAAATAATTACGTTTTCTTATTATAGGTGCTTCAGATTTGCAAGAGCGTCTGTCTCCCAATATAAATGATTCCAATAATTAATGGCCAAGCACTTTTGCTGCTACTCCCAACAAACTGAAAGTTGCCCAAAAGCTACCACCAAGAACAAGAACAAGATGATGACAATAGAGAGCTCGACCACGAACAGAGTTTTTTTTCCCGAAAAGGAGACTCAGCTAACCAACCAACTACCTAATGGCTAAAGAGCAAAGAAAGAAGAGAAAAACTTCGAAAATGGAAGAGAGCTATAATGTAATACGTATTAAAGCATTTGCTGGCCTTTGTCATTTTTGCCAATACATATCCCAATTAAGTGGAGCTGTGTCTAGTCATGTTTATTAAAAGTGGACCGTCTTTTGTCAATCTTTTACTTATTCATGCTCACTTTTTCTTGGATTTGATCGATTTCACTTATATAAGCTCATTTTACTACTTGATCAATTTTTTGGTGTTGAAAAATGAATGTCGGCATCTATTCTAAACAGTTCTCATTTCTCTTTAATATGTATGTCTAGTGTTTGTTTTCAGATTTCTTTAATATAATTTGCTTATTTAAATGTAAAGGAACAATTTATTTATTCAAATCATGCTAGCTGAAATACTAATTATGGTAACCAAACGAGATGTATAAGGCCTACCAGCAGGGAAGCATTGCATATCTTGTCACTTATCTATATTACAAATTTGTCTGATGGAGGATTGATCATTTACTTTATACAGGTATATAATTCTGTACTACCTGTCAGCTGATTGATTTGTAATTGATATCTATGCGGGAATCATCTGTTGGAAAGTGTTAGGCTTAGGGCTAGGAAGAAATGGCTTTTGATACAAACTACTCTTAATAATATCTCTCTCTCTCTCTCTCTATTTTTTTTCTCTTTGTGAAAGAAATGGAGCAAAGGGAAACTCCCCTAACTACTCGATATTTAGAACAAAAAAAGAAAACAAATCAAAGGTAAAAAAAAATATAGAAAGCATAAAAACTTATAAAACAAAGAGTAACCTAAACAATAAAGGGATACATATATGCTTTCGCCAAACAAGAAAATATTGCATGAAACCAATACAAAAACTCAATGGGAGAAAAACTTCTGAGGGAAAAAGAGTACTTGAGGTAGGTAGAACATATAACTCTTCTAAATCGAGAATAACCACACCATAAAAGTCCTTTCCCAAAAAGAAGATATAAAATTTTCAGAGACCAAACAAACAAATTTCGATGAAGTACAACCAGCTAAATAGTCTGCTCTCTCATAACTTTCAGGGCAAATATGCAAGACTTGAATGTTCTTGTTGGGATCAAGAACATAATTCACCAAAAAAACAAAGAACTCAACGATTAAGATTTGAAGACCAAATCTTAGGAATTTAAAATTCCTTGAAAAATATTGGCTTAGGTTCGATTTTCTCTCTCCCATGGCGAAGAGGAAAAAACTGATACGTAAGCCTGCAATTAGGGTAGACGATCAAGAGATTCAGCAGGTTCAAGATCAGAAGGATCCTAATAGTTCTGGTCCTAATGATCTGGTGCTTAAAGATCAAAAGTCCGATGGGTTGAACGATGATGAAGAGGCTCGAGAAGAGGGTTTAGAGTTCAGACACGAAGAGCAATGTCTGCCTGGGACTAGAAGTTCTCAGGAGGAAGGTTTCGTTGGAGATGGGCCAATAAACTTGATTTCACATGGGGCAACGTGGGAGGATAAGGCTGAGGAAGGGGATTTTCAAGCTTCAGCTCATCGACAATGGCAGCAATTTACAGCAAGTAAGCTTTCATTTTCTGATCAGAAACTTGAGTTTTCTGAGCCTTTATTCAAAGATGGAAGGAAATATGCAAAGATAGATGCATAAGAGGTTAAGGTCCAATCTGCGAATTGGAGTTTGGCAGTTATATGCTTGGTGCTAGGGGCAAATCCTCCTATGGCTGTTTTTGAAGGATTCATTAAAAGAGTATGGGGTCATTTAGGGATTGCTCAGATATCTAGAATGATTATGGGTTTAACCATGGTCAAATTCAATGATGAAGCTACAAGGGATCAAGTACTTGAGAATGGTATTCTTCATTTTGATCGGAAGCCTGTTATCATACGGCCTTGGTCTGTGGATCTTAGCGTTATTCGCCTTGTTCGTTCAGTTCCGCTCTGGATTCACTTGCCTGACTTAGGGCTGCAGTATTGGGGTAGTTAATGTATTAGTGCACTTGTGAGTACGCTTGGTAAACCGATAATGGTTGATAAATTTACTAGGGAGCGTTCAAGAATTCAGTTTGCAAGAGTGCTTGTGGATATGGAAGTAACAGATAATCCCCCTAGAAGTATTCAATTTCTGAATGAGTTTGGTCAGATAATGGAACAAGAAGTGGAATATGAATGGCTTCCTATTAAATGTAAAGCTTGCTCTGGTTTTGGTCATGCTGAGATGGAATGTCGAAAAGAGTTGAAAGCAAAATGGGTAAAAAAAAAAATAAACCACATCTAAAGAGGAGGTGAAGTCTTGGCCGAATGCTGAGGAGGAAGTGCCTACTGGTTTGGAGATAGCAGGTTTTGTAAATGTAGAAAGGGATGGGGATCAGGCTAGTATTGTTGAGTTGGAAAGGGCTCAAATCGCTACATCAGAGGACAACCAGCTTAAAACTCGGGCAAATTCTAATGTTGATAAGGATAAGCAAAACAGCAAAAGATGGCTCACTCCTAAACGTGTAGCCTCTCATCTGAAACCTGGGCAGATGGCAGTTTCAACTACAAAGAGTTCAAGACAAGGGCAAGATAAACTCAATCAGTTTCAGGTTCTTCAAGAGCATTTGTGTGGTAATAAAGATGGTATTCCCTTACCTATTTCTACTAATGGATAACAGTAATATTCTCAGTTGGAATTTAAGGGGTCTGAACAGTTCTAATAAGCATAAATCAATTTTGGGTATTTGTAGTAGGTTCAAAATTGGTATAGGAGGTTTTTTGGAGACTAAGATGAAGGGTACTAAAATTCTGGATTTTATGAAGCAAAAGTTACCTAATTGGGATTTTTATACCAGTTTGGTTACAGAGGGCAGAATATTGATAGTTTGGAGGAAGGTTTTTGTTAAGGTTACAATTCTTGAGGAATCTCATCAATTTGTTCACTGTGTTGGTAACGATGGTTGGACAGAAGCAAAGGTTTTATATTACTTTTGTCTATGGTTTTAATTCTTTAGAAGGCAGAAGGAGATTGTGGGAAGGGTTACTTAGGCTTTCTCTTGTGCATGAAGCTTGGATTATTTTAGGGGACTTCAATGCCCCTTTTTCTGGTATGGATAGAGCTGGTGGTAATCCAATTTCTGGTGTTGAGATGGCAGATTCTGTTCGTTGGCTTGAGGAGGCTCATGTTGCTCTCTTAAAAAGTTTAGGTTCGTTTTTCTCTTGGACTAATAATCAAAATGGTCCAGCTCGCATTTATTCCAAAGTTGATCATGTTTTTATAAATGAGGCTTGGATTGATCTATTTCCTCATGCTACTGCTGTCTTTAGATGGGAAGTTGTATCAGATCACTGCTCTTGTGTTGTCAACATTCAGTCTAAGGTGAGTTTGGGTACTAAGTTGTTCAGGTTTTACAATTTTTGGGCTGATCATCCTCAGTTTTCTGAAGTGGTTCGGTTCAGCTGGCAGTTACCTATTCAGGCTACTGGTTTAAGGGCTATTTTCTTAAAATCTTTGAGGCTGAAACATAGTTTAAAGAAGTTTAATCATAATACCTTTGGAGACATTGGTTTGAGCTTTGATTTTGCTAAAGAGAAGTACCAGGATGCTTAGTTAAAAACCCAAGCTAACCCGACTGAGTTTAGATACCAACAAGTTGTTAAGGAAGCTGCTGAAGCTTACATAGTTCAGGAAAAAATGGTCCATAGTTTTTTGACCCAAAGAAGTAAAATAGACTGGTTAAAGAAGGGTGATATGAATACTTCTTTTTTCTATGCTTATCTAAAGCAACGATGAGCTGATAATGGCATAGCTTCATTTGTTAATGATCAAGGTAAGCTGGTGGATAATTTTTCTAAGGTTGTCTCTCATTTTGTTGAGCATTTCAGAGGATATTTGGGGAGCGAGAGTTCAGCTATAGGTAGTATCAACATGACTTGTATAGACTTGAGTCCTAAGCTCTCGATAAATCACCAAACTCTGCTGTTAAAACCCTTTTCCTTTAAGGAAATTCGAAGTGCTTTATTTGGTATTCCCTCTACCAAATCACCGGGTCCGGATGGGTATGGCTCTGGATTTTTCAAGGCTGCCTGGCAGGTTGTTGGGAATGAAGTTTGCTCAGCTATCAGTCATTATTTTGAAACAGGGAGCTTTCCTTCAGATCTTCATGAAACTTCCTTGTCCTTAGTCCCTAAGGTGGCCAATCCTTCTCAAGTTATCAATTATAGGCCAATTGCTTGCTGCACTACGTTGTATAAATGTATAGCTAAGCTGTTATGTTCTAGATTGGCGTTGGTTCTTCCTGCTAGTGTTCAGCCGAACACGGGGGCGTTTATTAGGGGTTGTTCAATAGCTCATAATATCATGATCTTTTAGGATCTTATTAAAAACTATGGTCGGGTTATTACTTCCCCTAGATGTGCTATAAAGATTGATTTAAGCAAGGCTTATGACACGGTAGATTGGCAATTCCTAGAGGATCTTTTAAAAGCTCTCTGTTTTCCTATGAAGTTTATAGGATGGATTATGGTGTGTTTAAGGAATACTTCTTATTCTTTACTCATGAATGGTCGTGTTCAAGGTAAATTCAAGGGTAAGAAGGGGCTGCGTCAGGTAGATCCAATGTCTCCTCTATTGTTTGTTCTTATCGTGGAATATATGACTCGGAGACTTCAACTTCCTGCTCTTGAACCTTCTTTCAGATATCACCCGATGTGCAAGAGTTTAAAACTTATAAATATCTATTTTGCTGATGACTTGATCCTTTTTTGTAAGGGTACTCATTCAGCTGATCTTTCTCTTAAAAACGCTCTTGATGATTTCAGTTCGGCTACTGGTTTGACTATTAATTCTGCTAAGTCTCAAATTTTTTTTGGAGGAGTTTCTTCTGCTGAGAGAAACATTATAACTCAGGAGGTGCATCTTACGGAAGGCTCCTTTCCTCTTAAGTACCTTGGGGTACCTATGAGGCCAACTAAGTGGCGACATGAGGACTGTGAAATAATTTTGCAAAAAATCAGATTAAGACTTCACTCTTGGTCCAGTAGACACCTCTCCTATGCAGGCCGAATGCAGCTCATCCACTCGGTTTTATTTGGTCTCCGAAATTATTGGATGAGCATCTTTATTTTACCTCAGAGTGTTGTTAAGGAAATAGAGAAGTTATGTAGTATCTTTTTGTGGGGTAGTGCTGGTCTAAGAAGTAAACCTCATATGGCTTCTTGGCAGAAGGTTTGTCTTCCTAAAGCGTATGGTGGTCTTGGTTTCAGAGATGGTGCTCTTTGGAATAGAGCTATTCTTGCCAAGTATATTTGGGCTTTATCTGAGCAGCCTGAGATTTTATGGGTTAAATGGGTTAACTCAATATACTTGAAAGGCCTTAATTTCTGGAGTTACACTCTTAAATTTGACTGTAGTTGGTATTGGAGGAAGTTATGTCACATAAGGGAGAAATTTGGTTTTACTAAGATTCAGGCAGCGGGTAGTTTTGGGAGATTCTAGCCATCCAAATTGTATAATTTCGCTTTAAACCAGCAGCTTGTAGGCTACTATTCTGCAGTCTGGTGCAAGCTTACTTTACCTAAGCATAGATTCCTTCTTTGGCAAGTGATTAATGAGCAGCTTCTTACTAGGGATAACCTGATAAAACTGCATATTCAGGTGCCTTTTCAGCTGTGTCCAGTCTGTGGGTGCTATCCTGAGAGTCACCATCATCTCTTCTTTGCCTGCTGTCTATCTAAGCAGGTGCTTCAAATATTGTTTAATTGGTTTGGTTTCATTGCTTGGCCAAGTGACTTCACAAGTTGGAGTGTTTGGCTTGCTAGGCCTCGGCATGGTCTGATGGCAGCTATCCTGAATTTATCTGTTGCTGCTACTGCTTACAGTATTGGAGGAATAGGAGCAGAAGCTTGTTTGATGACTATTCTTTGGCAGCTGATTGTCTTGCTAATGAGATTAAAAATGTAGTTAAATATAGACTTTACTTGGTTAATTTTAGAAAGTTTACAGTCCAAGAGCAGACCTTTTTAAGGAAATTACAATGTAATTAGTGAAAGGTGTTGCTGGTTTTGTACAGGTTCGGTTTTGAGTGCTTAGCACTGTTTTGTATAGCTTGTTTGTTCAATGAAGTTCCTATTCTTCTTGATCAAAAAAGATTTGAAGACCACAAATCACATTCAAGAACCTAAGATTATAAAATGAAATTAATGAACAAAAGGAAGAGTAATACACAGATTTTACGTGGTTTCGTACTGCCAAAAATGGTTTGACATTAGACTATTCCACGGGCAGCCTTCTCTTATTAATTTCTCTTCAAAATCTTCAGTACAAAACCTTCACTCTCTCCACACAACTTTAGAGATTTCTCTCAGAGTTTAGAAGTAAAAAATTTACAAATGAATCACGGAATCAATAACCTATACAACTCTTTCTGTTTATATTATATCTGTTAAGAGTAACAACCAACTAATATAACAGAAAATAACTATTAAAAGGAAGTTGTTATAAAATGTTAATTGGACCAATAACTGACGAATCTCCACCTTCATTCAGTAACACATTCCAGAATTCAGGCTGCACATCTAGCCCTGAAGGGCTTAGTCTCCAATGAACTATATCAAGTCGAAGGAGTGATAGAACTTACTGTTGGCTGGTAAAAATTTAGTTGCAATGTCAGAGGGGTTGTGATCAGTTGACATTTTCTCTATCAGCACTGATCCTCGAGAAATCACCTCCCTAACTTAATGAAACCTGATGTCTACATGTTTAGTTCTTTCACTGTAGACTTGGTTCTTTAACAAGTGAATTGCACTTTGGTTATCACAATGGAATGTGATAACATGTTATTGTAATCTCAATTCTCGAGCAATTCCTTCCAACCACATAACTTCATTTACAGCTTCAGTAAGAGCAATATATTTTGCCTCTGTGGTAGATACCACCTTTTGCAAACATGTTTTCCAACTTATTGCAGTTCCAAAAGCTGTGAAAACATATCTTGTAAGAGACTTCCTTGTGTCCAAACACCCTGCATAGTCCGAGTCAACAAAACCTTCAATAGCAGTTGTTGTATTTCTTTCCCTAGCTCCACCATAGATTAAAAATATGTCAAGTGGTCCTCTAATATACCTCAGGATCCACTTTAGAGCTTGCCAGTGAGCTTTACAAGGATTTGACATAAATCTTCTTACAAGGCTTACTAAGTATGCTATATCTAGACGGTACAAACCATAGCATACATAAGAGACCCTACAACATTTGCATAAGGTATGATATCCATGTATGTTTGCTTATCATGTGTTCTAGGTGCCTTATCCAAACTCAATTTAAATTGTTGAGATAGAGGAGCTACAACATGTTTAGAGTTTGACATACCGAATCTACTTAGAATCTTCTTGAGATATGCCTCTTGAGACAAATATAAAAGCTTCCTATCTCTGTCTCTATTGATCTCAATTCCCAAATTCTTTTGGCAGCATCCAAATCCTTCATTTCAAATTCTTTACTAAGTTTCGCTTTCACCTTTAGAATCTCATACTTGCTATTAATAGTTAGTAAAATATCATCAACATATAACAGAAGTATTACAAACACATTATTAGTTGAGAATTTGAAATAGACACAGCTATCATACATACTCGTCTGAAATTTGATTCGAGTCATAAACTCATCAAATCTCATATTCCATTGTCTCGGAGGTTGTTTTAAACCATAAAGGGATTTATTCAACTTACATACAAAATCCTCTTTACCTCTGACTTTGAATCCTTTAGGTTGTGACATCAATATAGTCTCGTCAAGCTCACCATACAAGAATGCAATCTTCACATTCATTTGCTCTAGTTCAAGATCAAATTCAGCTACCATAGCCAAAAGAATTCGTATAGGCATGTGTTTGACAACTGGGGAGAACAAATCATTGAAGTCTATTCTCTCTTTCTGAGTGAAACCCAGACGTAAAAGTCTTCCCTTGTACCTAGTTGATTCAACACCTGAGATGCCTTCTTTTCTATTGAAAATCCACTTACAACTAACCACCCTTGAACTGGTAGGTCTCTTGATCAGTTCCCATGTATGGTTGACATGCAATGATTTTATTTCCTCATCCATGGCTTTAAGCCATTAAACTTTTTTTATTACTAGTTACAGCAGCTTTGTAATTCTTAGGTTCATCTTCTAAGACTTTACTTGCAGCTACTAGAGAAAATTCAATTAAGTCTACATATCCATACCTTTCAGGGGGTTTAATCTGCCTTCTAGTTCTGTCTCGTGCTACCATATAGTTGTCATCCTCTTGGTGTTCCTCCTTAGCTTCATCTTCTTCTAGCAGCCAGCTTGTACTAGCTTGATCTCCTTCAGGTCTGTCACTTAACTCCACCTCAAAAACTGATCTTCTCTGAATATGAATCAGAGGTTCTATCAACAGCCTTGGCCTTGTAATCCTTCTCAATCTCATTAAACACAACATCACGACTGATGATGCACTTCTTGTGACTAGGGTCAAGACACCATACTCTATAAGCTTTTACTCCTTCTGATAACCTAGGAGCATGCATTTGATTGCTATAGGTTGCAATTTTTCCCGCCTAATGTGAGCATAGGCAATACAACAAAAAACTTTCAGTTTTTCCAATTTTGGAGGGTGACCAGTCCAAACTTCTTCAGGAGTCTTCAAGTTAAGTGATGTTAAGGGGCATCTATATATTAGATACATAGTTGTGAATGTTTCTGCCTAGAAAACTTTAGGTATCATTGCACTCAATAGCATACATCTCACTTTCTCCAATATGGTTCTATTATATCTTTCAGCTAGACCATTTTACTGGGGAGTTTGAGCAACTGTGTTATGCCTTGCTATGCCATTCCTTGTGCAGAATTCATTGAACAGATCAGAACAAAATTCAAGTCCATTGTTAGTTCGAAATCTCTTTAGTTTTCTTTCTGTCTTATTCTCAATAAGAGTTCTCTAATTCTTGAAGTTTTCAAATGATTCATCTTTGGTTTTCTGAATAAACACCCAAAGCTTCCTTGAGAAATCATCCACAATGGACATAAAGTACCTTGCACCTGAATGAGATGTGGTTCTAGAGGGTTCCCAAAGATCAGCATGAACATAATCAAGAGTACCCTTTGTTCTTTGATGACTTTCATTGAATTTTACTCTACAAGCTTTGCCATAAACACAGTGTTCACAAAATCTCAAATTTTCCACTTTGTCACAACACAGTAACTCTTGTTTTTCCAATTCAATAAGACCTTTTTCACTAACATATCCCAACCTCATGTGTCATAACTCGGTTTTTGACAATTGCTTTCCTGTAATAGTTGTTGTAGAACCGATTACGATGTCACCTTCAAGAGAATACAAGTCATTCTTCTTAATTCCCATAATTACAACCATGGAACCCTTTATTACTTTCAACATTCCATTTTCACCTTTGAACACATATCCTTTCTTGTCTAATTCTTCAAGAGAAATCAAGTTTCTCTTAAGATCAGGTACATGTCTCACTTGATTAAGTACTCTCTCAGTTCCATCATGAAATATAAACCTCACAGACCCAATTCTAGTGATCTTACATGCTTGATTATTTGTAAGAAGTCAATATCCACCCTCTTGATCATTAAATTCTTCAAACCATGACCTGTTGGGAGTTGTATGGAAAGAGCAACCAGAATCCATTATCCATTCAGTTTATGAACTGTTACATGACACCATTAATGCTTTTGAAGATTCATAATCATCTTAAACAATAGCAACATTCCTTGAGTCATTGTTCCTGTCATGATTCGAACCTTCTTTTTGTCTTTCTCGATAGAATCTTTTGGTGTGACCTTCTTTTTTGCAATGAGAACACCTAATGTTTGGAACATTCCCTCCACCATTTTTATGAATATTACCATTTCCATTTCCTCCAGCATTTTTGTTATGAGATTTAGATCTCATTTTGTCATGCCTGTTGTCTTTCCTAGAGTTTCTTCCACAAACTATCAAACCTTCTTCCTCTCATTCAACTCTTTTGAGTTTAAAGCAGCCTGCACTTCATCAAGAGACAAGGATTCTCTCCCAATTAGTAATGTTTCTTTAAAATGAGCATAAGCTATAGGTATAGAACACAATAATAACAAAACTTGATTTTCATCATCAATAGCAACATCAATATTCTCTAAATCAAGAATCAATTTATTCAACACATCTAACTGTTCTTCAACAAATTTATCTTCTTTCATCTTAAAAGAGTATGTAGCTTGTTTGAGATAGAGACAATTTACCAAATATTTGGTCATGTACAAGCCTTCTAGCTTTGTCCAAACCCCAGCAACAAATTTCTCCTTTGACACGTGACGAAGAACCATTACAACAAATTTGATATACAATGACCCCCTACAATGTCTTACACCATTGGTGTAAGACATTAAAACTTATCAGGGATTTTAAATGTCTAATGGTGGGAGACATTGAAAGTTTTTATTAATGGCTACAATTGGAAGACATTAAAAACTATGGAAGACGTTGAAAATATGCTCGATATGTGGCCAAGGGGACATCCAACGTCTCCCAGTGGAAGACGTTGGATGTATAAGGAGGACATCCAACTTCTCCCACTGGGAGACATGCCACGTGTCCCACGTCTCCCAGTGGGAGACGTTGGATGTCCCCCTAATATTTATAACCCTTGCTTCTCTTCTTCCTCCTTTACATCAGTCGATTACAGAGAGCAAAATATACGAAGGGGCTACGTTTTTTAGGGTTTTAAGGTAAGTTTTTATCAATTTTCATGAATGATTATGTCCTTGTTACTAAACCACAATAGTTGAATGAGGATTAAAATAACATCACGTACTATTCAAATTTATAACAAATGTATTTTAAACCATTTGGATATGATAAAAAATACTACGTTAGATATCTTCAAGTAGTCCCCCTAAAAGGAGATTACCAATGTATTTTTGGTGTTTACAGGACTTTGACAATTATAATCTCAATTTTTTTATATGATAATGTACATTGTAGTTGTTGCAGACATCCCATCCATTTTTAGAAAATTATGAATAATTTACAACACTGAAAACAGTGTTTAAGCAGTTTGTTGCACGTGTACTTTTATATATATATATATGAATATAAAACAAGCTTTATGAATTCTGATTTTGACATCATAAAGTATTTAGAATTTTCTGAAAACTAGTGGAATGCCTACTGTAACTATAATGTATACCATAATATAAAAAAAATTATATCAATAACTATCTAGATACTAAAACCACGAACAGGGCACACCCATAATCTCCTTAAAAAAAAAGGGATTACAAGAGAATTACCCCATATTATTTTTGTTTCAAAATTAAAAAAAAAAAAAAAGTTGGAAGCAAGGAGAGAAATATTTGTGAGGTCAGCTGACAATACTTGTTTAGCTAGTTCATGTCCTTTCAGTGTTGTCATAAAGAATAGGTTGGATTATATACAAAAGGTTTTTATGCAGAAGGGCTTGTTAACATTAATAATTTTAGTTCCTGGGGACAAAGTTATGAGTCATGGGGTCACAATTGATATTATTGTTGGGGTACTTACAGTCATAAAAGAGAATCTTACCTAATCAACTCAATTGATAAGAGTCATTTATGCTTATGTCCTTATCTCAAATACTATTCGAAGGTTCTAGAATGGGGACACCAATTATTTTCCCATGTACGTATGAGGCCAAAATTGTTCGATGAGAAATTAACTCTCCACGTGAAGATGGACCACACATACTGGATTCTGTCCACTCATTAACTTCCAGTTGTGTGCCCTACAAAAGTAACCAAAAACGGAAATGGAAATCCTAGAAGATGCTTATTTCTGGTAAATATTAGAACAAAAATAGAAGAAATTGAAACTTTATATTAAATTGATCGCGAGTAGTTAGAAAGACTCATTGCCAAACTACATGGCTATGGTGGTAGAAGTTGATTGAGAGAATGTATAAAATAATAATAAAAGTATATATTATTGCTTACTTTAAACAAACACTACAATAAAGAAGGGGCTTCACTTTACATATGTGTGGTAGGTGTGTACCTCTAATTTCTAAAGGGACATAGAAAACGTACTTTCTATGGTAAAATTGACCGTTTGTAAGAACCAACTGTGCTACAGAGTCGTAGGAATCGAACGTGTAGAATTTTCGAATTATGTAAGACTGGAATTCTAACTAAGCATTATACGAAAAAAAAACATATATAATGAGCAGTAATTATACTTCTCAAGCCTCTAATCAATTGATTTTGGAGTGTGGGTCCTTTTCTTGAATTGCTTTGTCATGTTTTTAGCTTTTTTGCTTGAAGAGCACACGACTAGTTAACGAAAGGAAAAAAAAAACAGTTAGTATAGCGTCTTTATGAGTATGTTTTGATGATTAAATTAGCACCTAACAACAATTATGGTATACAACTGACATTTGTTTTTGGGTAAAGTATCACAATACTAACTATAGACGTGTCTTGTATAAAATATGTTTGCTTTTTTTACGTCAAACATCGGAGCATTTTGCTGTACGACAGACTTGCAAAAATCTATAAAGTAAACAAGACCAAGACCATAGAAGTCTACAGATACAAATAATAATAATAATAAAAAAAAAATATCCACGTAAGGAACATAGAGAAAAATCTAGAGGAGGTTTAGCAGTCCAATAATTCGTTGCCACAACAGTGAATAAGATATTAAAGTATGAAATTTTATTGATTGGATATATAAACATCACAGTGATATTACTTTATATAATTAGATTATATACGACAAGATGTGAATTAATATTAATACTTTTTTTATAAACTTATTATTTACCTTAAATATCTAATTTATATCAACAAAGTGATCATATACATATATCAATCTTAATCTTAAGTAATCATGAATTCATATTCATGTCTATTGAATTTTTAAATTCACTTGTTAAGGTCTGTTGTAAAACAAGCTAATGACTTTTGTTTCAGAGATTCGCACAATATTTGGAATCCAAGTATTGTTAACGGATCGTATATTTGTTCACTAAATGGTTAATTCTAGAACTTACTGGTTATTGAACTCAAATTCATAATGAGATTTTTATAAATTAATAGTTCAATATCAATAGAGAATTAATGATACTTAAGGATCAAGAGGTAATTAGAAGGATATTAAAAAATAAGTTTGACAAGTTCTATTTTACCAACAAATAATTAGAGGACATAACCAAATAAAGTGATTATATCAATGGACCACATGAGACAATTATGTGAATATAACTCTATAATTACAAAGAGTACAATGACATATTTATAGTGGAGCAATAATGAAATTAATAAATAAAAATATTTAATAAAACAGTTTATTAGTTAATAATCTAATTTATTGAAACTTAAAATTATTAGTCGATGGTGCCCTAGTCACCTCTACATAGTATAAGGTGTGAATGTATGACACAAAAATAAAGAACTAATTTGCAAGGGAATTAATTTTCTAGGACAATATGTAATTAAATAATTATGAGTTAGTTAATATGCTTTGTTTATAAAACTATATTAGTTAATTAAAATATTAATTAGTTTTTATTATAAGATAATAATTAGATTCAATAAGATAAATTTAATTTTGAAATAATTGATAATTATCAATATTTGAATCGACTCGAAGTTGTCATCAATCTGGTTTTGATGATATACTGTATTTGATTATTAATGTGACTAACTATTCTTGCTACTGTAGAAAAGTATTTAGGGAAATTTACAAAAAATACTTGATTTTGCCCAAAAAAAAATTATTTTTTTACATTTTAACAAAGTTCTTTTTTTTTTTAATTTTACTATTTTAGGTAAATTTTTACATTTTACAATTTTACTTTTTTTACATACTTGTGTTGTTTTAAGTAGTTTTTTTTTATTTTTTGTTTTAGGATTTTTATGGGTTGATGTTTAATTATTTTGATGTATATTGTTCGTTGTGTTATTTTCAAGTTGTTTTTTAGTTTATTTTGGGTTGGTGTATTGAGTTATTGTCCAGTTATTTTCTAGTTGATTCTTAGTTGCTTTTATTTGTTTTATTGTTGTTTTTTTTTAAATCATATTCTTGTAAATATGATACTTTAAAATCGTATTTTTCAAAACTTGAGTTAGTAAAGTTGAACGAAAAAAATTAGAGATCATAAAAATGTAATAAAAAAAACATAAAATGTAACGCCCTGGCTACCCCAGAACAGTTACGGAGAACGGTGAACCAGAAATTTGACCCGCTACCCGAGTCCTTTGGTTAAAAACGTGATCTAAGTGTCATTAACAGGTTAAGGTGTAAAACCAGTAAAAAGGAAAGGGCACTTTTCATTAAGTAAATAAACTGCTTATGAGCCTTTTTAAAATGTTTACAAGTAGTTCGTGTTACAAAAGATTTGCTACAATTCCAAATATATAATCCCCGCCGGCCTAAGCGGCAAAAAATAGGGTAAACCCCTAGTCCCTCTGAGAACTCCTTGACCGTGGCGGTCAAGCGGCCCTGTATGTACACCACATCGCCCAAGCTCTCCACTCAGGGTTGGCCAAGCTTTTCCTTCCCTTTACCTGCACCACATAGCACCCATGAGCCAAGGCCCAGCAAGAAAACACAATTAAGCATGATTTAATATCAACAATGATCATAATAACCATTCAGGACTATCAGTCCAACAAATAGGTGACAATAGCCAAAAGTCACAATAATGAGCATCGCTCCCTCTAGCCATGTGACGATAGGGTCACCAGGGCTTAACTGAGAAGTGAATCGTTCATAAGTTGTTTAGGACAGGTGTATGGTGATTAGCCACCAACATAACCTTCCTCACGACTCTGGAGTCGAAACTATGGACAACGTCCCTTAGCCATGTGACAAACAGTCACCGGGGTCATATACCTTGGCTATATTCATCTGGTTGTAAGCCAGGCAAGCGCTTATAAGTTCCTCGACCCTAGGGTCGGTCTGGCATTAATGCTATAGAGTCATTCAATGCATGATTCTCGACTTTTAGAGTCGGTCCCTGACTAGTTAATGTCTCAAACAGGCAAACAACGTTCAACAGCATTTAAAATGCAATCCATGTCCACATATGTCAACCAACATGCCTCAAGTATCAAACCACGCATGTTATATACCTATACAGGGTGCAACTGTACTCAAACACCGTTTTCTTACCTCTGGTTCGAGTGAGAATAATTATATGAACGACCCTTGAGAACGATCAATCTTTAAATTCCTCGATGGTCACCTGGTCATAACCAAAATATAGGATTCATCAATAAAAATGATAACTGAGGGTTCCCAAACCAAATCCCAGCCCCCGAGACCTCAAATACTACCCAACCGGGTACTAGGTCCAACCCCGAGGCCTATGGTTTGAATCCCTAAGCTAAAAACCACTTTTTAGCAAAATTTGGCCTTATGGGCCGCGGCCCCAAAAAGTCGTGCCGCGGCACGCCCCCAAGCCCCATCTGCCAGACGCGCATGGGCCGCGGCACACAAAAGCTGTGCCGCGGCACCTAGCCCAGTTCAGCAACTAGCCCACGCACAAACCAGATTTTCCCCCTGTGCGTTTTTCTCTCAAACCAGCCTCCCAAACCATCATAAAACCTCCTCCAAACATGTAATTAAACCCCCAAATAACAACCTTAGCTCACTCACATTAAACCCCAATCAACTACACCAAAAACCCCCCTTTGATTCTCATTTCCCACATCAAAAACATGAACCAAAAACTAAAAGCAAAATAGAGCACCAGCTGAATTTAATGGCCAAAACTCACCTTGAAACTTGTCTTGAACCTTTCACACAAGCTAACACAAGTCTCCAATCCAGCCCTAAGCTTTTTCCCTTGGTTGAATCCACAACTAGAGCTCAAAACACCAAAGAAGGAAATGGAGGAATTTGTACGGGAAGAGAAAAGATACAAGTCTCTGTTTTGTTCTGTTTTATTCTACAGCCTTCAGCCACTAAACATCATATATATCCTCCCTAAAAAGACCAAAATGCCCTTTTACCATCCAAAGCCTCTTAAACCAACCCAAGGGCAAAATTGGTACTTCTAGCTTAACCCGTTAATCATAATTAACGCTTCCCAATTCCTGCTAATCTCAATATCCTCAAACACCAATATTTCATAACCCGTTACCCTAAAATCCCTGGTAACGATATAACCTTTAATATCACCCCGAGACTCACCCCGAGCCTCGAGCTCGAACCTGTTATGACCAAACCGATAAATCATGCTTAAAGATCGTCTCATGTTGAAATACTCGAACCAATCCACATTATAATGTGGTCTCACAATATATCATTATCATACAAATAAGTATTCAATTATACCCTCAACGGGCCAAATTACCAGAATACCCCTGTAAACAAATGTGGACTCACATGCATCCATTTAACATCATATGATAATATAATTCTCATAAACATGCATAAACACATTTAAATGGCATAATTAAGCAGTTATGGCCCTCCCGGCCTACTAATCCAGCCATTAACCATAATAGGGAATCCGGGGCATTACATAAAACATGTGTGTTTAAGAAAGAAAAAAAACCCCAAGTATTTATCTTATAAGATTAAGCAAAATCACAATCAAGAATATGGAATCAAGACTACAAGACAAAGCTCACAACGATTCCAAGAAGACATCAAAAAGTGCCCCTCTTGGAAGACATATTCTTAGACTAACAATTATTTTAAATGCATAAATATTTTATTTTATTAAATAAAATAAATAAATGAGAAAATATCATTTGACATTATAGTGCCACACACCCCTTGCAGAGTGACTGGCGCACACTAAAGGGTGGAACCCACTGGCGTGGCACATTTGTGATCAATTATAAATTGTGTCATTTATTTATTCTTTAGTTTATGTTTTGATTTGATTATTTTAAATGCATAGATATTCTCTCTTATTAAAAAGGATTGGATGTTGGTTATTTTATACTAAAAGATAGCCAAGACACTTGCTAGGCCACAAGAGGAATAAATCTAACTTTTCTATGTCTTTGATTTAATGTATAGATATATACAGGATTGTACTATGGTTTTAGTCAATAAATAAATTTCTAAAACCTTTCGCTACGCAATGATGTGATATTTTTACCAACAATTGGTACCAGAGTGGTCTATGTATATATTAAATGTTGAATTTCTTACATCTCATATATATTGTGATATGTATGAATGAATGGGTGACTTATTTTTAAATATATGGTTAAATAATGGATCATGAATTGTATGATGATTATTAGGTTTAGGCTTTGTTTTTTTTTTCTTTAGATCTTGTGTAAGACAAATTTTGGACGCCTACTGCATGGGGGACTTGGCTACTCTTCCCACGCGCACCAAGCGACCCCAACCGCTCCCTTCGTATGCCTCAACCGCTAGATGTACGGAGTTTTCACAGCCCCAACTAGACCCTCACTTAGCTTAGGCGTCCAGCCCTATGGCTACCTCATGTGTGCAACACCAGCCTCTTTGCACCACAACCCAGTGGCTAGAATATTGTGCCCTAAGTGTAAAAGGCGAACACACATCAAGCCTAGGGAGGGCGTAAAGTTGAGGATTAGAAAGATGCAACCTTTATTTTGGAAACCTAGGTTTGCCACAATAAGTATATTGTTGTCCAAAATCACTATTGATCGAATCCTCCCCTTAGATGCTTGAAGTTTCACTAAAATGGAAAGAGAAGTGAGATTCAACAAGCCTTTGAAACTTATTACACAAGTGAAGTAATTTTTTGTGAGTTTCTTGGAGAAAACTTATGATATTTGACAACTAGGTAGAGAGAGAGAGAGAAAGAGAGATACAAGTGTGATGAAGGCTTTACAACTCTAATAACCTTAATTTATAGTGTAGACACAGTCATTAAGTCAAACCATTATGATTAGAGCTTTTGATTTGGAGTTAAAACATGTATCTTTATAGAGACGTCAGGCGATCCATCGCCTGACTATAGGGGACACATCACTAGCACTGTCTCGTCAAGTATTTCACACTTTAGGCATGCAATGTCATATAGGCAGGTCTAACTTCGCAGAAGTGACCTTAAATACCTTCAAATGCTCCCAAATATTTTAGGCATGCTTTGATATCACATTTTATCACTTTAGACCCATAAAAGTCAATTATAGATGCCTACAACAAAATCTAATATTTTCACTTCAACTTAAGTGAAAGCAGTTAAGTGTTTTACATAACTTTGTGTAAGACTAATTAACCATTATATTTAACAAATCTCAACATTATATATTTTTATTAATTTTATATTAGGTAGTGGAAGATAATTATTTTTTTTAAAACAAAATAAATAAAAAAGAAAGTAGAGGTTGCAAGTGAAACTATCATGCATATCTATCTTTTTCTTAAACACATGACACATCCTTTAGGATAATTTTAAATGTTTGAAATAAAAAATTATTTTATTTTGCTAAAATGTTATGATATATGCAAATTTAAATTTGTTGGTATTCCATATTAACATTCTTTTAAATTATAATAAATTGTCTTAGATTTTTTAATTAATTTTTTTGGTATACCATATTTAAAAATAAAAATTTAAAAATTCGCCTATTCTAAAATCAAACCTTAATGGTTGATTAATGAATTTCACATAGTGAACATGTGAAATTTGAGTTTCAATTGTAAGGACTTTTAAAATGTATTTTTGGGTCCAAACAGATGCATGGAGGTATCCAAGGGTCCCCAAAAAGTTTGGTTGCATTTGGAACATTTTTAGGACCTTTGGAATGGTCAAAAGTCAGATAGGGTGACAATGCATCACCACCCAAGTGGCGTAGCATCATCTGATGCTAAGGATTTCAAAAAACCCTAGCAGGCGATGCATTGCCTGCTTGTGGGAGACACATCGCCTGGCAGGAAATGAATCGCATGCATGCAAGCGACACCTCGCATACGAAGTATGTACGACGTATGTAAATTAGCTCCAAATGATGTGTTTTACAAGTCTAATCCTATTGGTTAGACCTAATGACGGTGTCTACTCTATATAAGGGTCAAAATAGAGTTTTGGAAGAATCTCGAGTTTTAACCTCTCCAAAACCTCTCTCGAACCTCTCTCTAACTTCTCTCTGTCTCTCTCTTGCTCCAAGAATCTCGAGTTTTCTCCAAGAAACTCATAAAGAAAGTGCTTGACTTTGTGAGTTTAAGACTTCACTACAACAAATTTGATATACAATGACTCCCTACAATGTCTTACACCATTGGTGTAAGACATTAAAACTTATCAGAGGTTTTAAATGTCTAATGGTGTAAGACATTGAAAGTTTATATTAATGGATACAATTGGAAAACATTAAAAATGGTGGAAGACATTGGAAATAGGCTGGGGAAGTGGTCATGGCTACATCCAACGTCTCCCAGTGGGAGACGTTGGATGTCTCCCTCTTATATTACTCTTTATTCCAGCCTTCTTCCTCACACACACGAACCAGAGAGCAAACCGTATTGGGGCTGCGTTTTTAGGGTTTTAAGGTAAGTGTTTTTTCAATTTTCTTGATTTTTAGTTAATTATTTTGAAAAAAAATTATAGGTTTAGCATTAGGATGAGTAATATACATGATTTTGTGTTAGTTTTACATTTTTATGCATTTTTTTATATACATTGTAGGATTTTGTAGTTTTTTCATGGAAGTTTTTTAGGGATTTATGATTTTTTTTTTTTAATTTAACCTATCACATTGTATATATTTCATTAGAGTATATATGTTCATGATTTTTTTAAATTTTTATCATTTTTTATTTCGAAAATTAAGAATATTTTTGTATATTTGAATTTTTTTTTTAAATTGTAACTATTTTGTTATATATATAGTTATGTTAAAATAAATTTATTAAATATAAATATATGAAAATTTTTATGTTTTTGTTGATTATTAAGTTTTTAGGTTATGAAATTTTATATTGATTTTTTGTTGAGGTTATAATTAGTGGCACATTGGGATTTTTTTTATTTGTTTACCAATATCATTTACTATTATTAGATATTTAGTGATATTTGTTTAGTAATGTTTAACATATTAATTAATTTAATTTCATAGGTTGTGATTTTTGTGGTGAGATTTTAGAGAGTATTTTGCATCAAAATTCCTATATCAATCACACATTTGAGGTAATTAAGTTTCTAAAATTACAATAATATGTTATATATTGCTAGATATTTAGTGATATTTTATTTATTATTTATTAATTTAATTTTATTGGTTTGTGGATTTAATAGCGAATTTGATTACTAGGTGAAGTAATTTTGCTAGCTTTTGAATTATTGATTGCAGGAAGTACATATATATTCTCTTACTTCTACTTTTAATATTATTAAACAAATGTTAGAGGAGTTTGAATATCTTAAATATTCATCCATAGTGAAGTAGGTTTTGAGATTAAAATTGTGTGTTTTGATGATAACGAAAGGTTGAGAACTTGTGTGTTTTAGTGAAGTAGGTTCTGAGAAATTTGGTTGTGTGCTGCGGAGCTATAAGGAAGAAACTTATTGTATGCTGTTTGAATTGTTTGTTTTGCTATTCACATGCAGATGGTTAGGTTACTATTATAGAGGAAATGCTGCTCGATTTTATCTAGGATAATAAATAATTATTTTAATATAGACATCCTATAAGGAAGAAACTTATTGTATATTGTTTGAATTGTTTGTTTTGTTATACACATGCAGATGGTTAGGTCACTATTATAGGGGAAATGCTGCCCGATTTTATCTAGGATAATAAAAAATTAGTTTAATATAGACATACAACTTTATCACGTGCTTATTTAGTGTTGTTTCTTTTCTTTTCCATAGACATAGGAGAATATATGGATAAACAGTGGATGTTAGCGAATAGGTTATCTGCGGAATATAGGAACAGGGTCGATTTGTTCTTAAGGTTTTGTTCGGAAAATGTGAAAGACCCAAATTTTACTTATTGTCCATGTATTAAGTGTGGAAATGTTAAAAAGATGGATCTTAAAAAGATTAAATAACACTTATATTTCAATAGGATCGACAAGAGTTACACAATTTGGTATTACCATGGGGAGATAGCTCTGATTGCTCCAACTCTGCCAAGTAGACCAAAAGGAGTGAGGAGGAATATAGTGGAGGAGAACTGGGATCCATTAGATGAAATGATTGACGACGCATATTATGGATCAGGAGTAGACCCAAATAAGTTTGAGACACTCCTTAATGATGCAGAGAAACCAATTTACCCTGGTTGTACAAGATTTACAAAATTATCTGCGCTTCTTAGGTTGTACAATCTAAAAGCTAAACATGGCTGGAGTGATAAAAGCATTACTGATTTATTTAGTTTTTTGAAGGAGTTATTGCCTGAAGATAATGAAATTCCAATTTCATTTTATGAGGAAAAGAAGACGTTATGCTCATTAGGCATGCAGTACGAAAAAATCCATGCATGTCCTAATGATTGCATATTATATCGAAATAGTTTTGCAGACGCAAAATCGTGTCCTACTTGTGGTGAGTCACGATGGCAAAAGAAAAGAAATGGTGATGATGTCAAGGAAGGAGTACCTGCCAAAGTTTTGTGGTACCTTCCGCCAATACCTCGTTCATCCGATTGTTTAGAAATGTCGAACATGCTAAAAGTTTGTCGTGCCATGCTAATGAAAGAATAAAGGATGGTAAATTAAGACATCCAGCTGACACCCTTGCTTGGAAGAGAGTTGATTTGAAGTGGCCTTCTTTTGGAAATGAATCTCGTAATATTCGTCTAGGTCTTTCGACTGACGGGTTTAATCCACACGCATCCCTTAGCAGTAAGTGTAGTTGTTGGCCTGTTATGCTTGTTATTTACAATCTATCCCCATGGTTGTGTATGAAGAGAAAGTTTACGCTTTTGACCTTGTTGATATCAGAACCTAAACAACCTGGTAATGATATTGACGTCTATCTAGCTGCTCTTATAGATGACTTGAAAACTTTGTGGGATGAACGGGTTAAGGTTTATGATGCGTATAGGCAGGAAGAATTTAATCTTAGATCGGTCTTATTGTGGACAATTAATGACTTTCCTGCTTATGGAAATTTATCTGGGTTTAGTGTGAAAGGATATAAAGCTTGCCCCGTTTGTGAAGAAAAAACATGTTCTGAATACTTGAAACACTCTCGGAAAATATGTTATATGGAACATAGGAAGTTCTTGCCTAATACGCATAAACTTCGGACTTGGAAGAAGGCATTCAATGGTAAACAAGAGTTTGAGGAGGCTCCTGAGCCATTGAATGGGATCCAAGTACTTGAGAAGATGTCTAAAATTGTGTTCAAGTTAGGGAAGCCCAAAGTTTGTACACCTACAAAGATGAAACGTAGTCGCAAGGCCAAGGTTGTGGAGGAGCCAAAAGGGTGTTATAAAAAGAAATATGTTTTCTTCGAACTTGAATATTGGCCTTTCTTACTTATACGTCATAATTTAGATGTTATGCACATAGAGAAAAATGTATGTGATAGTTTGATTGGCACTTTGTTGAATATTCCTGGGAAAACTAAGGATGGAATTAAGGCTAGACAAGACTTGGTTGCAATGGGTATAAGGGATGAATTAACTCCAAAACCAGATAAGAGACGAACATATTTAACTCCTGCAGCTTACACTCTTACTAAAGAGGAAAGAATGGAAATTTGCAAATGTTTGTTTAATATAAAAGTTCCAGACGGATATTCCTCAAATATAAGGTCATTGGTAGACATGAAAAGTTGTATTCTAACTGGCATAAAATCTCACGATTGTCATATTCTAATGCAACATTTACTACCAGTGGCCATTCGATCTATGTTGCCTAAGAGAGTTCAAGATGTAATCACAAGGTTATGCTTGTTTTTCAAGTCACTGTGTTGTAAGGTGATTGATCCGCTAAAGTTACCTAAGTTAAGAGATGAAATTGTTGAAGTATTGTGTGAGTTGGAGAAATATTTCCCGCGCGACATTTTTTGATATAATGATCCATTTGACAGTTCACTTGGTTAGAGAACTAAGATATTGTGGTCCAGTTTATTTAAGATGGATGTATCCATTTGAGCGATATATGAAGATTCTTAAGGGGTATGTTAGGAATAGAAGTCGGCCGGAAGGATGCATCGTCGAATGCTATATTGCAGAAGAGGCAGTTGAATTTTGTTCTGAATACATGACTGGTGTACAAAAAATTGCCTTAAATGATGTTGAAAATGTTGAGATTCAGAGTCGTCGTGGTAGCGTTGTATGCACAGTAAGTCGAGATCTTCTAGATGAAGCGCATCGTCTTGTGTTGCAGAATATAATTGAAATTCAACCTTATATCGAGTGAGTTATATTCATATAATACATTAAGTTTAAGTTGTGTAATTTCGTATATTCAATTGTTTAACAGCATATTTATAATTGAAGGGAACATTTTAATTAGATAAAGACCAAATTTCCATCCAATTCAAGGAACTCAAAATGGTTACAAGACGAACATTATCGAACTTTTAGTAGTTGGATAGAACAAAAGGTAAATTGTGTTGATTATTGAAAGTTGTCATTAATTAGTAATTAATTACAAGATGACATTTTTGGTTGTTTTTGGTATGTTGATTTGATAGGTTGTGTCAGAATTACAAAACACATCAAATAAGGTTTCAGACATTGCTAAGTGGATTTCTCGAGGACCTTCGGTTAATGTCATCAAGTTTTCATCATACATGATTAACGGTACTCTATTTAACACTAGGGAGCGCGATAACAACAGAAACACACAAAACAGTGGTGTTAGCCTTGTTGCTAAAACTGTGCAAGTCTCTAGTGCAAAAGATAAAAATCCAGTTGAATATGATATGACTTTTTATGGAGTAGTTAATGAAATTTGGGAGTTAGATTATATCACAACTCGAGTACCTGTTTTCTTTTGTGATTGGGTGAAAAGTGACAGCGGCATAATATATGAAGATTTTGGTTTCACATTAGTTAATCTAAAACGAATTGGGCACAAATTTGATCGATTTATATTAGCTTCACAAGCGAAACAAGTATTTTATGTGAATGATCCTTTAGACAACCAATGGTCAATTGTTCTTCCAACGCAAACAGGAGAATGGAACATTAAAGATGGTGATTTACATGATATACCTCTCGAAGAAGAACTTGTCACATTCACTGCAATAGAAGATAATGACAAAGTTGATGATGATTGTATTTGTTTCTGTGAAAACGGTGAAGGATTATGGGTTTCATATGTTTATGATATGTGAAATTTTTAGTTTCATCTTTTGGTTTCATCATTTTGTTTCATCTTTTGATTATGAGTGTCCAAAATTGTTATAATGATGATATTTATGTTTCACAGATGGAGGCTGATCCTTTTGATGGTAGTTCTGATGAGGGGGAGCAATACCCTCATTCTCAGCCAGTGGAACAAGAAAATAAATATGTGAGAGGACGTACATGGATGTCTAGAAACACCAAAAAAAGGAGTGAAGGACATCTTACTCCTGTTGTATACAATGAGTATGGTCAACTAGTGGGTGAATCTAGAAGTAATGTTTCATCACAGCTTGGATCAGTTGTTCGAGCAACTATGTCCATCAACATTAACAGTTGGAAAGATGTTAGTGTGGTGGATAAAAATAAAATATGGGACACAATGAAGGTATACTTTTATTAATTATATTTCATTTAATGTTTTTAAAATATATATATTGTTCTGATAATATGCTTCTTATTACTTTCAAACTTGCAGAAAACTTATGATTTGGACCCCAAACAAAAGCAACAGATGTTGAAGGATGCGGGAAAGTACTTCCGAAGTTGGAAGACTAATCTTACAAGGGTACACGTTTACGACGCTTTGAAAAAAATACCCAAATGAGTTCCCGCCAGCTTTGCCATTTGGATTTGAGAATGTCATAACTCTGGATGAATGGTTAAAGTTTGTGAACTCAAGATTAACTCTCGAGTGGCAAAGAAAGAGAGAGGAGATGCAAAATTATCGAGCACTGAATAAATACAATCACAACCTCTCTAGAGGAGTCTATGTGCGTATTGAAGAGATGTTAATGGAACAAAGTGGGAAAAGTCTGACTGAACTTGATAGGGCAGACTTATGGAGCATGGGTCGTCGAAATGCAAAAGGAGAGCTAATTGGAGAGGCCTCTGAGATTCAAAAAAATATTGTAAGTGCTCATATTTAATAATGTTTATATATCAAATTATTAGCTTATATTTATAACTTTCTGTGAATATTATTTCACAGGATCATTACCGGCAACTCCAAGCTGAGGGTAAATGGGCACCTGATGACCCTGATGATGTGCTGACGAAGGCATTGGGCACTCCTGAGCCTCGAGGACGTGTTAGGGCTGGAGGACACGGTGTGTCCCGCTCAGTATACTAGAATGCTCCAACACCTACCTCAACGAAAAATAAATCAAAAGCCTCTTCTTCGAATGACGACATTAGAAAGGAATTTGAAGAAAGATTTCGAAAACAAGAAGAAGAGCATCGTCAACAAGCACAACGCCTAGAAGAGCGCCTTCAGCAACAAGATGAGCTCTTGAGAAAATTATTGGCCCAACAGAGCGGGTCAGGATCTAACGTTGGAGTCCCACCAGCGCCATCATCATACTATGTGCCTGACCCACCAGTGCCACCAGCGCAGGCGTCCTACTATACTCCAGACCCAGTAGTGCCTCAAGCAGAACACCACATTATTGCACTACAACCGCTTTTGCAAGAGGTAATTAAACTTTCTTGAATATTCTGAAACCAAATAAATTTCTTTACTGCTTCAACATGATTATTTGTATATAATATGTTTCTTACACAGGGCCGAGCATGCCAATTAGCAATTGGTTCGGTTTCAAACATTGTTGCATCAGGTACACTCATTGAAAGAGAGGCAGGCAACAACTTCCAAGTTATGATTACGAGTGTTCTTAAGCCAACCTGTCCTCTCCCTTTTGCATATCCTGATTTAGACATGTACATAGTTTCTCAGGCCATTGGGACGCCAATAGCGTGGCCTAAGGATTTTGTCATTATATCTGAAGATGTATATCATGAGGTGATGCCATATTTTTACATAATTATCTTTACAATTCTATATTTGTTTGCAATTTTTTTAATTGTTGATATAATTGTATGCAGACTCCTTCTACAAGTAGGACCAAATCACAACGACCAAGAGCTCCATCAACACAACAACCTCAAGAAAGAAGACGACAACAAACTCCTCCAACACAATTGGCCCACACTCCATTGGAACGATTACAGAATATCGTATCTCATTGGGATGATGGCGAGTGTGTCAATCTAGGCATAGAGTCTGAAGTTTTTGATCAGGATATGTCTCACTGTTATATATTTAAGGATGACATACTTCAGTTTGCTCGAAAGGAGAAGATTGGACAAGCAGTAGTCGTCAGCTACATGAGGTATACATCTCACAAATAAGTTTGTTCATTTAATTTTCTAATTTGATTTATTCATTCATATAACAAATTTTCATATTTTTGTATTAGGTTCATTTACAGATATGTGGTACAACAAGGTCGCCAAAATAAGTTTTTATTTGTCAATCCTAATATCGTCGCCACTCAAGGGAGTTCATTCGACGATCGTGTTCAGAATCTGTTCAGACGTTGCAATGACGTAAAATCAAAAGAACAAGTTATGCTTGTCCCTTGGAACCATGGGTAAGTTTAAAAAGTTGTCATTTTTCCGACCCATATCAATAATTTCTTTGTTTAACATTTGAGCTATAATTTTTTTGTTTTTCTTATACAGTGAACATTGGATGTTGCTTATTTTGGCACCATATGCATATCATGTTTATTGTTGTGATCCGGTGAATTCAGAGCTAAATAACCGTGAGGAGATTGTATCAGTGATCGTCAGCGCTTTCAATCTTTTTTCTCTATGAATCTTCTTGATGTCGAGATCCCTGATACTCTACGCATTAAGCAACCTCAGGTAAGTAACTTCAGCAGAAATTTTTGAACATTTATAATAATTAAGTAGAATAATATGTATGCATTTTTTAAAAAGTTTCAATTTAATAATAAATTACTCATATTCTTAAATAATTAGTGTCCACACCAACCGGACAATGTGGCATGTGGATACTACTTAATGAGAATGTTGAAGGATTTTATTGAACATGTGAGTCCCGGGCATTACTTGAGAACAGTATTATTAATTAAAATTTACAAATTATTTTTTAAACTATAAATGTAATCAAATAATTAATTAATATATTTTACTTTATATTTCTTGCAGCTAACAAGCACATCATATACAGAGGCACAAATTGATGAGTTGCGACAAGAATGGGCGACATATATGTTGCCGATAATCCAAAGTTACCAACCTCGTTGATAGGTTTTTTTTTAATTTTTTTAACTCTTTCTTCATACACAATGCAATATTTGTTCATTTTGAATATTTCTAACAAATATTGTATTTCTTGTATATGTCTAACAAATATATTTTTTTCTTTCAATTTAATTGATTATTAAATCAATTTAAATTTAGATTAAAATAATTTCAATTTAATTAATTATTAAATCAAATTAAAATAATATTAATTATAAATTTATTTAATTTATTTTTTTTAAATGTGAGAGACTTTCAATGTCTCCCACTGGGCGACGTGGGAAGTGACTCACCTCTCCCAATAGGAGACGTTGGATGTCTCCTAGGGACTTCCCACGTCTCCCATTGGGAGAGGTGAGTCACTTCCCATGTCTCCCAATGGGAGAGGTTGAAAGTCAATGTTTGACTTTCAACCTCTCCCAATGGGAGACATGGGATATACCTACAATGACCCTAGCAACAACGTCTCCCCAATTGGGAGACATTGTAGACTTCCAATGTCTCCCAAATAAAGTCATAAAACATCTATTTTGTTGTAGTGCTTTGTTCAATCTCAATCCTCTTTTCCTCTTAGAGAGGTCTCAAGCATCAATGGTGGCCAGGAAAGAGTATTAGGACATCGTTAAGGAACATGTATAAGTCTTGGATTTGTGGTTTTGCTTTTGTTTTAAGGATTTGCTCAAAGTGGTGGTTCTACAAGGATTTTTTGAAGGTTCATCAAAGTTGAAGAAGATCATTCGCCAACTTGAGTTTGCATATCTTTCTAAATATTTATTTAATCTATGTCAATCCATTTTTATGTAGATTCTAAATTTTAATGTGGTGTTATCTTACTCTCCCCCACACACAAATTTTGTGTCAGCCATTGCTAATTTTATCTTTTCATTAATTAATTCTTTTAAATTAATATAATTTAAAAAATTAGTTATCTCATTTTAATTTTTGTTTTTATAAATTAAGTCAATTAAAATTATATTTTGATGTTTTAGATTTTAAAATATAATAAATGTGTTTATTTAATTAAAAGTCATTTTTATTTAATTAAAATGCTTAGTGAAACTTAAAGATTATGAAGATGTGCCGCAAATGGAGAATGAGCATCTTTTAGAATTATGTAATATTGTAGCCCACTTTGTAATTTATTTCTATTTTTTGCAATTGTCGTAAATTTAGAAATACCCAATAGTCTCTAGGTTCATTATTTGTTGTTTATTTATTTTATTTATTTAAATAAATATTTATTAATTTGATTGATAACATCATCATGCATTAGTCAATCACATGCCATACACTAAACACCACACATATTTGTTTAGCCATACATCTCATTTGTAGAAACATGATTATTTGGTATTATCCTAATTGTTTATATGAATTGTTTTTGGAAAATCAATTGCATGTAAACTACTAATTCTTAATTAGTTAAACTTGGTATTCACACCACATTAAATGCATGCGTTTATTTAGGCATTAAGATAACCAACTTTAATTGCTTTATTAAACTTAGATGAATGTCATAAATTAAATAATTATTTTATGTTCACCTAAATTAGAATTAGGCTCTTCTAAAGATTAAATGAACTTAGGTCCATTTAATTGGATTAATAATTAATTATTTTATATTTATAGGTTTATAATAAGTAGTAATTAATCTAGAATTAATTTATTAGTTAATAGAAACACATTACTTGTGAAATCGCGAATGAGAGAATGTTAACATCTTAATCTTAATGTGACCTATAGTCTCCATTATTAGTACCATATCATGACATATGGAGAGATCAAGGTTAGCTTCTTTAGGATAGGATAAAGTGTTAGATTTTAGACATGACTTATCTTAAGGCAGCATTTCCTAAGTTAAGTCATAGACTCTGAAATAATGAGTTACACTCAGAAAGACACAATTAAGCATTTGCAATGGATAATTCTGTCTTGACCAAATTAGTGATACCTTATTTTTAAAAGAGAAATATGTGATGTTTTAAGTTTTAAGTTTTAAATTAACAAGCATACGAATATCTTATGGACGGTATGAAATTAATACAATCGACCCTAAGATGACACATTAATTGTTTGGTAGTTTTATCATGGAATAGTAAATGCTAATTTTAAGGGTTTGATTTGTTGCATTCATGCATCATTTTTAATTTCTAAAAATTATGAAATATATTTCAACTATATTGAATGGTGTGTGTTTTAGTTCTTTTTAGTAATTAAAGTGTCAACACATAATAATGATCAACTGACGAATTCGTACGCAGTGTTAAGCTAACACATGATGAAGATGTAGTGTGGATAACATGAATATTACTTACTTTTATTGTACGTCTCCATGGGGTTCCCAAGTCTATAGTATCGGATCGGGATCCCATATTCACCTCCAAGTTTTGGGGTGTTTTATAGAAGGCTATGCGGACTCAGCTGAAGTTCAGTACGACCTTTCATCCTTAGACTGATGGACAGTCTGAGAGAACGATTCAGGTATTGGAAGACATGCTCAGGGCGCGTGTGATAGACTTTGAGGGGTCTTGTAGTAAGTATCTCTTGTTGATTGAGTTTTCATACAACAACAATTATCAATCAACGATTGGAGTAGCTCCATATGAGATGTTGTATGGGAGGTGACGCAGATCTCCCATTCATTGGGATGAGATGGGTGATAGGAAGTATTTGGGAACAGAGATGGTTAAGAAGACTAGTGAGGCTATCGAGAAGATCCAAGCTTGAATGCTTGCTTCGTAGAGCAGACAGAAAAGCTACATTGAACCTAAGCGTAGGGACGTGGAGCTCAAGGTAGGGGACCACATATTTCTGCAAGTCTCACCACTGCGAGGGGTGAGAAGGTTTGGGAAAAAGGGCAAGCTGAACCCTAGATTCATAGGACCTTTCAAGATCCTGGAGAGGATCGAGCTAGTGGCCTACAGGTTGGCACTGCCACCGTCGTTATCGAGAGTTCACGATGAATTCCATATTTCCATGTTTCAGAAGTACGTTTCAGATACGACTCATGTGTTGAGGTATGAGGATTTGGAGTTGCAAATAGATTTTTCATATGAGGAGCAACCGGTTCAGGTCCTAGACAGGAAAGACAAGGTTCTACGGAACAAGATGATTCCTCTAGTTAATGTATTATGGAGGAATAGCAAGGTCGAGGAAGCGACCTGGGAGCTTGAGTCAGCGATGCGAGATCAGTATCTCGAGTTATTCATGTAAATTTCAAGGACAAAATTCTCAGTAGGAGGGGATAGTTGTAACGACCCAAAATTGCTAACAAGGCTTAGGGCCTTGAATAGTGTGCCGAGAGGGCATAATTGGTTTATGTGTATGTTTAAATGGTTAAATGCGTGAGTGCATGCATGCATGATTAATATGATTATATGAATATGTTATATGCATGCTTATGAGTATTAGATATGCATGTGGGCCCTTTATAGCTTACAAGGGCATATTTGTAATTTTACCCGTTGATGGCAAAAATGTGATTCTATGTGATAAATTGTTAAGACCACATTATTTTGTGGATATATTTGTTGTATATGGCTCGAGACGTTCCTAGTGAGCGGATTAGCAAAATAGTCACAGCGGGGTTAAATACCTAGCTCAGGGGGAAGCCTAGGGGTATTTTTGGGATTTATTAGATATTGAATAAGTATTTGGTAATTAATTGGACGATGGGATTAATTTTTAAATATTAGGAACACTTGAGGAATTAGCGTGAATTGGGGGGAAAATACTATTTTACCCTTAGGGCAATTAAGGGGCTAAGTAACTCACGGGGGGGCATTTTAGTCATTGTATTAGTTGAGGATGAGATCAACTTAGGCTCTAAGAGTATTCAGAACTCACTAGACACATTAAGAAGACCCCAAACTCTCTATCTCTCTCTCTTTCCCTTCTCTTGCACGATTTCCATTCCCATCTTTCTTGCTTGGAGAATTCTTGGTGGACTGAAGGGTTAGACCAGGGAATTCAGCTGTGGAAACCTAGGGGATGAAGCTAGGATCATTCAGAGTCACTGCTGGGAGTTTGAGTTATAAGCAGAGGTAAGAATTCTAGTTCCTAATCTCTAAGATTTTTTTCGGGTTTAGATCAATTTTGAAGTGCTTTGGTTAGCTTTTGAATTTGGAGGTTCGGGAGAATTAATTTGTTAGTCTAGGATTGAGATGTGTTTCTAAGTTGATATTTGGAAATCTCAAACTAGATTTGACTAGGGTGTATTTTAGAGTTGAGTTTTGGGAGCTGGGAGTTGGGAAGAGTTGGAGAAAACCTAGAAATTCTAGGTACGTGGGGGCACGACGCGATGCAGCTCATGGGCGCCGTGGCCTGCATACCCAGAAAGCCCTAGGTGTGCCCGTTGTCTTGAAGGTGCGTCGCGGCCCTAAGGGGGCAAGTCGCGGCCCACCTCCCCCTAAGGCTTAGGGGTTGAGTCTCTGACTCTGGGGGCTCATCATGTCCCTTAGGGTCAGGTCACAGCCCGCCTAGAGGATTTTGGCCTAGGTTGGTTTTTAGGATTGGTAAGGTTGGGGGGTTCGTACCTAAGTGCTCGGGACGATTTCTACTACCCAGTTTAGTAGAAATTTACGTCCCGGAGGCTAGCTATTGTTTTGTAAGTATTTAATTGGAGTGTAAATTGATGATTACCCATTGGCCACTGTGACTAGGTTTATCGCCAAAGGTCAGGACTGAGGCTCGTGCTCGGGACCGTTTTGTATTCTCCGCTCAAAATCTGAGGTAAGAAAACATCACCCTTGAATTGTTGTGAATGGGACTGAGAAACCCAATATTTGAGTATGTGTACTATATGACTGAATGATCGATATGGTATATGAGAATGAACGACCTACGAGAGCCGAGGCTGATGACTTGCGCACAGGATGCGGCTCGGTACTAGATGCAGCTCGGCCTTTGTGAGCCGGGGTCAGCTAAATAAACAATGGATTCGACCTAAGCGAGCCAGAGTCAATTGAGTAAACCGAGGGCTTGGCCTAAGGGCGCTGACCCTGAGCATTTGTTTGTTGATTAGGATATATTCCTGAAAGTACATGTATACCATTATTAGTTTGATTCTTATGATTTGTTGAGCTTCTGATTGATTGAATGCTGCTACTGATTATGTACTTGTTGTTATGGTTTTCTTGTTGGGCCTTGGCTCACGGGTGCTACATGGTGCAGGTAATGGCAAAGGAAAGCTGGACCAACCATGAGTTGGAGAGCTCTGGGGGCAAGGTGTACATTGTCAGCTGCTCGTCCGCCACGGCAGAGGGAAAGTATAGGGACAGAGCCTTAAATTTGTATTTTTCCGTTAGAGTGACCATTGGTTGTATAAAACTTTTGAGAGTTGTAAATTTTCTTTTAAACCCTGTTTTTGGGATCCCATGTACCAAACATCTATTTCAATGAAAATTAACCATTAATGATCAAAATCTTTTAACCCTAACCTGATAGTTAACTTTAGGAACACATTATTAGTCAAATGACTTGATTAGCAAGTATTGGACTATTTTAAAATACACAATGTAACGGTCTTGGTTATCTAGGGCGTTACATAACTTATGGAATTCTAAAGAAAAATTGCAGAGTAATAATGGAGAAAAAAAATTGTATTGCTCAATGGTCTCTGGTTAAAATTAATTTTACAACCCCCTTCAATGATGAAGTGAGGTCCTATTTATAGGTGGACTCTAATGGCCCTTTGTACAAAGTGGTCTTAGGGAACAAAGTAATACAATAGGACGCTGCAGAGGGTGGTGGCGCAGGCTATCGTGGTGTTAGAGAGGTGGATGTTGGCTTCGCCACATTAGAGGCATCAAGGTGGTGCTACCACTCCTTGTACTATCCCCTACTATCATTACTTGTCTGGTACAGGTGCCAGGTTGGTGCTTTGATCCTTGTAGACCTATACATACTTGCCTAGAGTTACCTTGGTTACATGGTAGTGGGACACGATGCGCCATAGGCACCTATGACAGTGTAGGTGCGAGGCACCAGATGCTCCCACGATGTAGCGGGGGTGCGAGGTGTCGGGTGCACCTATGAGTTAGTGAGGCGCTGAGTGCACCAGCAAGGCAGCGAGGGAGCAAAGCACCGAGACTATGGTGTGAGGCACTAGATGCACCCATTAGGTATTGGGAGTACGAGGTGCCAAAACCATGGCGTCTCGTGTAGGCCTTCGGGCTAGCAAGACGGTAGAAGCAAGGTACCTAGCCTCGTATGTGAGATGAGGGCGTCGGGTGATAATCTGGCGACTCAAACCCCCCCCCCCCCCCCCATGACCGGGAAGCGAGGGGGTGTCATCCTATGAGGAATTTGTTTCTTTTAGGAGCGCAATATTTATTTTGGGGTTTTAATAAAGTTATGATTATTTTCTTATGTATGTTTTCTAAAAAATAATAGCTATGTCTAGTAGTTTTAATTGTCCAAGGTCTTAGAAAGAGTTGGGTCATTACAGTTGGTATCAGAGCAATGGTTCATTTGCATGAAGTTCTCCTTGATACATAGCTATGTCTAGTAGTTTTAATGGTCCAAGGTCTTAGAAATATTTGGGTCATTACAGTTGGTATCAGAGAAATGGTTCATTTGCATGAAGTTCTCCTTGATACACATGCTCTAGCTCTGAATCTAACTGCCAAAGTAAGTGTTTATGTTATAGTTATTATGTTTATATGTATAGCTAACGTTTAGCCTTATGTTTTCAGTTAAGAATGGATGGAGCCTTGACCTATGAGGATATCTGAGCCATTAAGGCATTGAAAAGAATTAGAGAGCCAAGAAATATAGCAGGAGTGCTAGAAAGAATCACTCGGAGATTACTCTTATTCCATAGGGAGATAGTTCACCTCCAAACAACTAAGCAAATCATGATGAGAGCTACGGAACAATATGTTTTAGTGATTAGACTTTTTAAAGATAATCCTACTGTAATTACAGCTTTAGAAGAAATATGGGAGACTATAGATAATGAAGATGAATTACCGGTAGCTATGAGATATTATTTTCTCATACTTAGATTCACCTCTAACATGGAATTCCAATTCACTAATGAGCAAAAACATAGAATCTTTACGAATCTTCCTCGAGAAAATTTTGAGGCTCAAGATAATGATGATTATGAGGAGATAGATGATGATATGTGTTAGATGAAGGGTCAGATGTAGAAGATCTTGATTTTTAGATTAGTTTATTTCTTTATTTATTATCTGTGCATTTATGATTGGACATAGTGAAAACCTTTTTCCAAATAAATATTAATGTTATTTTTGAATGACATGTATGAGCTTGATTTTTCTTTTACAATCATAATAAATAAGAAATTTAATAAATAATGGCCATGTTCGGTGAGGGTGGATACAAATCAATGAACCAGGTTATATATTGAGAGTTAGGGGGCCATAGTAGTGGGAACGATTTTACTAATCCGAGCCCTCCCTCAATATGGTTAACTTTGGAACAACGACGAGTTTCAAGCCTGAGAATTAAGTCATATAGGATGATTAGAAACAGACTTAGAAAATAATAAAGATGACTTATATAACTTTTGCTTAGATTAATAATTAATAGGTTCGAGTTATGTTTGTTAGATTAAGTTTTGTTTTAGAGCCTATTAGGGTAAGTTCTAACATGTTTTTCTCGACTGTTAGAACTCTGCTGAAGATGTCACTCAGAAGGTCTGCACGCACCAATGCCAATGCCTCCAGCGTCGCTCCTGAGACTAATGAAGCCACTCCAGTTCGCAGAAGGGGAGCATGTGCTACCACTACTGCTACTAACCGAAGTGCACCGTCACTGCCGGTTGACAACACTACAAAAATTGTTAGACTTCAACAACAAGTAGAAGAGTTGCTGCAGTAACATCGACAATAGGCCTAGCCACAGCCACAGACTCAGACTCAGCCTCAATCACAACCTTAGCAAATGGCACTCCAACAAGTAGGTCCTTATAGGGGATGGACAATGGCTAATTATGCACCCTACCCAGCTCAGTACATGGATCCAATCTACGAGCAATTTCATAAGCAACACGCTCCAAACTTTGAAGGGACAACCGACCCCTTTGAGGCAGAAGAATGGCTCATAAATGTAGAGCCGATCCTAGCGCATATGAATCTCAGCAACGCGAACCGCATATCATGTGTTTTGTCTATGCTTAAGAAGGATTCTAGAATATGGTGGGACTTAGTTCAGCAGACTCACGACATCGCCACAATGACCTGGACTAGATTTGTGAAGCTGTTCCACAAGAAGTACTACAACTCGGCAGTCTTCGCTACAAGGGTAGAGGAGCTTACTAGTCTGAAGCAGGGCAACTTGACGATAGCAAAGTATGCTCGACAGTTCGACCGATTAGCTAAGTTTTCACCAGATTTGGTTCCAACTGACTTTTCTGAGGGTTACCAAGTTCGTTAGAGGACTTAGACCAAAGATTGAGCTAGGGGTTAAGCTAGCAAACCCTAGAACTACAACTTATTTCGATATTTTAGAAACAGCTATAGAAGTATAAAGGCTTCAGGCGAATGTTAGTAAGGAGGAGGCCAGTAAGCCTGAGCCTAAACAGCAGAGTTAACCTTAGAATGGTCAGAACAACCACAACAACAACCATCATAATGGTCAGAAGAAAAGGCATCCTGACAATAAGCAGTCCGACAACGATAAAGAGCACGGACAAACAATGGAGGTAGTAGATCGGGTTATGTAGAATATCCGCAGTGCTCTAAGTGCCAAAAGAAACATCCTGGTGAGTGTCAAACAAACACCAAGGGATGTTACAACTGTGGTCAGGAAGGTCACCAAAAGAGGCAATGTCCCCAGCTCAAGCCAGAGGAGAAAAGGGACAACAAGATGGTTCCTGCCAGAGTCTTTGCCTTGACCCAGGGAGAAGCTGAAGCTAGTAATAAAGTGGTCACAAGCCAGATTCCTGTCCTCAATAATGTATGTTCAATATTATTTGATTCGGGAGCCACTCACTCGTATATCTTGTTAGGAATGATAGAGAAATTGGACAAACCTTGTGAAAGATTTAGAACTAGGTTTGTGACAGAATTGCCTTCGGGTGAAATAGTCCTATCATCACAGATAGTATGAGGCGTACCGATCAAAATTGAGGACATAGAACTAGAAGGAGACCTGGTAGAGCTAGAGATCAAAGACTTTGATGTCATACTGGGAATGGATTGGGTAGCAAGGCATAGCGCTACCATCGACTGCAGACGTAAGCAAGTAACGTTCAAGACTCATGACGGTCAGAGACTATGGTATATATGAAAGGTTTCAGGACAATGTACGCTGCTTATTTTGTCCCTCAAAGCTTAGAGGATGATAGAAAAAGGATGTCACACATTCTTAGCCAGTGTCACAGATTTGGTAAAGGAAACACCACTAAAGGTTGGAGACGTCCGCATTATAAAGGAATTCCCAGAGGCATTTCCTGACGACTTACTAGGGTTGCCGCCAACTCGGGAAATTGACTTCACAATCAAACTAGTACCGGGCACCGAGCCTATCTCAAAGGAACCATATCGGATGGCACCTACCAAACTCAATGAGTTAAAGATGCAGCTATAAGAACTCTTAGACTTGGGCTTCATTAGGCCGAGCCATTCGCCATGGGGAGCACCGGTTCTATTTGTGAAGAAGAAGGAGAGAAGCATGCGGATGTGCATAGATTACCGCCAGCTGAATAAGGTGACAATTAAGAATAAGTACTCACTACACCAGATTGATGACTTGTTTGATCAACTCTGAGGAGTAACCTTGTTTTCAAAGATTGATTTACGGTCCGGGTATCACCAGCTCAAGGTACGGGAAGAGGATATTCATCAGACAGCTTTTAGAACTCATTATGGGCATTACAAGTTTTTAGTTATGTCTTTTGGTCTTACCTACGCTCCAGCAGCATTCATGAATTTAATGAATAGGGTCTTTAAGGATTACTTGGATAAATTCATCGTAGTCTTTATCAACGATATCTCGGTGTATTCAAAGGACGAAGTCGAGCACCAGGAACATTTAAGATTGACCATGTTGCGACTGAAAGAGCATAAACTATATGCCAAGTTCAAGAAGTGCGAATTTTGTCTTTTGCAAGTAGCGTTCCTCGGCCACATAGTATCCAAGGAAGGAATTGCTGTAGACCCAACTAAGGTAGAGGCTGTGAAGAATTGGCCAAGACCTAAGAAGACGTCATAGGTAAGAAGTTTTATGGGACTAGCAAGTTATTATTGGAGGTTTGTACAAGGCTTTTCTAAGATAGCCAATCTGCTCACCAACCTGACCCAGCCACAGCAGAGGTTCAGCTTGATGGATAAGTGTGAAGAGAGCTTCCGGTTGCTTAAGGATAAGATATGCTCAGCACCAGTACTTTGTGTACCCACACCCAATGACAAGTTTGTAGTCTACTATGATGCATTGAAGCAAGGTTTGGGTTGTGTGCTAATGTAGAATGACAAGGTAATAGCCTACGCCTCAAGGCAGCTGAATGAATATGAGCAGCGCTATCCAACGCATGATATGGAGTTGGCAGCGGTGGTCTTTGCATTGAAAATTTGGCGCCATTATCTTTATGGAGAATGGTGTGAGATTTATACGGACCACAAAAGTTTAAAGTATTTCTTCACTCAGAAAGAGCTTAACATGAGGCAGCGCATGTGGTTAGAACTAGTGAAGGATTATGACTGGGAAATCCTATACCACCCAGGAAAGGTAAATGTAGTTGTTGATGCACTAAGTAGGGAGAGATATGGAAGTCTAGCAGTGTTAGCTAGAATAGAAAAGTCGCTATAGTAAGAGCTGATCAATGCCAGTATAGAAATAGTCATTGGTAAACTGGCTAACTTGTCCATCCAGTCAAGTCTGTTAGAAGATATACGGATCGGGCAAAGGCATGATGACACATTAGTAGCACATATGGATGCAGTTAAAGAAGGTAAGGCCACAGATTTCTCAATATCAGGACAAGGATTTTTGAGATATAAGGACCGGGTATGCGTGTCGAATGATCAAGGGATTAAGATGAAGATTCTAGAAAAAGTGCACAATACCCCATACTCAGTTCACCCAGGGTCGACCAAGATGACTCACAATCTTAAAACGTTATATTGGTGGCCAGGAATGAAGAAATATGTAGCGAAGTATGTGTCTAAATGCTTAATATGCCAACAAGTGAAAGCAAAACATCAGCGGCCTGGAAGCTTATTGCAACCGCTTAATATTCCAGAATCGAATTTGGAAGACATAGCCATGGATTTCGTGACAGGACTACCACGAACAAATAAGCAGCACGACTCGGCTTGGGTAGTATTAAATAGACTAACCAAGTCAGCTCATTTCCTGCCTGTCAAGACTACATGCACAGCAGCTCAGGACGCAAATGTTTTTGTCTGAAAAATAGTACGACTGCATGGAATCCTTAAGACAATAGTGTCCGATAGAGGATCGATGTTTACGTTGAGATTTTGGGGCAGCTTGTAGCAAGCTATGGGTACCAAGTTAAGTCTTAGTATGACATTTCATCCTCAGATTGATGGTCAGTCCAAGCAAACCATACAAATTTTAGAAGATATGTTGCGCGCTTGTGTACTTGATTTCAGAGGATCATGGAGTAAGTATTTGCCGCTAATAGAATTCTCCTACAACAATAGCTACCAGTCAACGATCGGGATGGCACCCTATGAGTTACTCTATGGAAGGAGGTGTCGATCGCCATTACATTGGGACGAGGTAGGAGAAAGGCAACTTCTTGGACCCGAAACTGTTAGAGAAGCTCGGGATGCAGTAGCGCTAATTAGAAAATGTATGCTCATTGCTCAGAGCCATCAGAAAAATTATGCGGATACCAAGCGGCATGATGTGGAATTCAAAGTTGGAGATCAAGTTTTCTTAAAGATATCTCCTATGAAGGGTGTGAAGCGGTTTGGGAAGAAAGGCAAGCTTAGTCCTAGGTTTATAGGTCCTTTTAAGATATTGGAAAAAGTGGGAGCAATTACATATAGATTAGCTCTACCTCCAGCTCTAGCAAATAGTCATAATGTGTTCCACATCTCGATGCTGCGTAGATATGTGTCAGACCCATCTCACGTCCTCAAGTACGATATGAGAGCACTCGAGAAAGACTTGAGTTATGAGGAACGACCGGTTAGCCTCCTAGATAGAGGGGTAAAGGAATTATGGTCTAAGAGTATTCTGATAGTCAAGGTCCTGTGGAGTAATAGTTCTAAACGAGAGGCAACGTGGGAGTTGAAGGAAGACATGTTAGCCCGGTATCCAGAATTGTTTGGTAAGTAAATTTCGGGGACGAAATTATTTTAAGTAGGGGAGAATTGTAGAGTCCTAGAATGTTTACTTATCCTAGCTAGATAATAGTAGTTAGTATTAGTTAGTAGTATGTTAGTTACCATGGATTTTGGTTCAAGTCAGGACCTAGTTGGAAACTCATAGCAACAATTATGGATTTTATAAGTTTAACCTATAGTTTAAGAATATTAATTATAACATAAGGTTTGATTAATATTGTTGGTCATAGATATATATTTATTATAACCAATGGTTTAGATAGAGCTAATAAGAGTATGACACTTGTCATAATTATGATTATTAGGGAATTAAGTATTTTTTATGGATAGTTTTAATAAAAGAAAGATCTAGAAGCTCTAGAACCTTCCAGCAGCTATTAGGATCGTATTATGAATCAGTCAAAGTTGTTTATCCAATTCAAATTATGCTGAAAAAGTGCAAATACTTGTTCAATATTTCAACATATGCCGATATATTGCAACATAAGGACCAATATATCACCTATGGAAGATACGAAAAACACGTCGACTTTGCACGAACGATTGAACAAGCCTTGGGAATACAGGGGGAGGCGATATATCGCCTATAGGGGGCGATATATCGGCTCCATGAATGTATTTTTGAAGGTTTGATTTTTGAATTTTAAAAATACCCTTAACCACTTAGACCTGTCTTTGAACGATTTTGACCGAGTTCTGGGCGTCAGTTGAATGAAAATTCAAATCTTTTTCATTTTATAATCATTTATTTATTCAAATTAAAAGGGGTTAGTTTCACTCCTTGAACTCTATAAATAGGACCTAGTGCTCAGCCATTTTCTTCATTCTTCAAGCATTTGATCAGAGCCTCCAAGGTGCTAGTGTTACTATAGAGAGATACACTTGGGTTTTGGATTAAAGCTTTATCATTCTAAACTTTTATAAACAATTGGAAAGTGAGAAATAGTGTGATTTCAGTATTGAGGTTTAGACCAATCCATAAGGTCATTCAAGGCATTTCTATTCCTAAGTTCAGTTCTATATGGTTCTTTAGTTTTCTTTATTCAGATCCTAACTCTTGTTTATGATTCTTGATTAGGTATTTAAGTTCCTGAAACTTAAGGTTCTTCTTGGTAAATTTCTTCTTGATGGTTTAGTTCTCATATTCATCTTTTTCTTTAGATTCTCACCATTTTTACTGTTGGTTTTTAGGAGTGTTATAATTCTGTTCTTGTTCCCAAATGTCCCGGCCTTTGGTAAGGAAAATAGGATAGATTATCTGTGCTTATATGTTATGATATGTGTATCCCCAAAATTTGAAAACGATGATGTGGCAACAGAATTGACAAATGGCAAGGAATGGTTGGGTGACCTAGCTTAGGAGTGACCTGGTAGACCAGTGGAGAATTTTGACTGGTCAAAGAAGTGTCATGACCGACCAGGCATGACCTTGTCCGAACAGTCACAAGTTTGTCTGCCCAGGCATGACCTTGTCTGACCAGTCACAAGTTTTTCTGCCTAGGCATGACCTTGTCCGAATAGTCACAAGTTTGTCTGCCCAGGCATGACCTTGTCCGAACAGTCACAAGTTTGTCTGCCCAGGCATGACCTTGTCAACCCAGTCACAAGATTTTCTGCCCAGGCATGACCTTGTCTGAACAGTCACATGCTTGTCTGCCCAGGCATGACCTTGGCCGACCAGGCATGACCTTGGCCAATCGGTCATGACCATGTCTGACCAGCCAAGTGCATGTCTGCCTAGTCAAGTGCATGTCTGCCTAGTCAAGTGCATGTCTGCCCAGTCAAGTGTGTGTCTGCCCAGTGAAGGTGTGTTCGACCAGCTTGAATGAGGTATGGATCGACTAGATAGAGCAAAGCTACGCAAGAGATCCCAGAAACAACTTCAACGAGAATCGATCTTGGCTTGTGCAGGAATCTCTCATTTATCCCACGAATATAGTGTACTGTTACATTTTGAATATTAATGTAATTTAAATATAATGAGAATCATAAAATATCCCGATTATGGGGATATCATCTGTACGATCTTGAGCCTATAAATACAAGGCTTATGGCATCATAAAGAGGACTTTTGGATTTTTGAGCTTTTGATCCGAATTTTCTAGAGGGAGAGAGTACTTGTATTTGAGAGAATTCTTGTATTCTTGTAATCTGCACTGAAGAAACTCAGTTGACTCAGGTTCATCTGATCTTGAGTGTAGATTTATAATCATAACTCTAAGTGGAATAGGCTATTACCATCACATTGGGGCTGAACCACTACAAAAATCGTCTGTGTCGTTTATTTTCTCTTGAAGGTTTTATCGTTTTTGACGTCCACACGTCGTTGCCCAAAAATGCGGTCAACATTTTGGTGCTTTCATTGAGAGCCTGAAGAGAAAGACAGACGGTCCCTGAAGTATTATGGTGCCTAAGAACACCAATGCGGCCTCCAAGAAGACAGGCTCCTCTAAAGAGCGTGCCAGATCAGAAGGTCTTAGCCTTCGAGACCGTGAAACTGAGCCTAGAGTCATGCTCGAGGACGTAACTCCAGAAGTTGAAGAGCTCCAAGAAGACATGAGCACCTTCCAAGAGGAGATGGCACAATTCAATGCCAGACAAGAGGCGTTCGCTGAAGAAATGGCTTTAACCCCGTTTTGCCTGTGAAAGAGGTGGAAAAAACCTGTGTTCTTATGGCTTGGGTTGGTCCTGAAGTCGAACAAGTAATGTATCTCGTGAGGAGTAGGCTCATCCCAGCCTTGCATGTAGTAGAGAATGTACAGCGCAGACAACGCCTGAATCCCGTTAGGAGCGATCTGGAAGGGAGAGAGGTGAAATAATCCGCTACTGACCGGAAGAAAGGGTGTAGCGAGATAGTCGCTCCTGCATATATATGGTGCCTAGACCAGGCACAGTACGGTCCGCCAGGCCTAATTGCTCTCTGGTGAGGGCACGGACATATCACATTCACCCCTCTCAAGCCCAAGGCTTGGATGTGTTTGTCAAACATCCCGAGGTTGAGTTTTGTAGGCTTGGCGGTAAACCAAGAAGGTGTTTCTTCTCCTTCCTTCCTTGGTTTTTGGACAGCCGGATGCTGGATCTCGATAGCGAATTTCTGTGTAATTTTTCTTCGAGTTTTGTTTGGTTCTGTCGTCTGGTGGGGTGGTCTAGAAGAAGCTGCAGTGCGGACCTCACTGCGTTCCACCACTTTTTGTACTGCTCTGTGGGCTACTTGAGGATCCTGGTCCTGCGGGAGTCTGTTGGACTTCTTTACCCTCATTGTCGACTCTTCAGCTTGATGAAGGAACTGCTCTTCGTGAAGAAAGTATAAGGCTGAACGGAGGAGGATCTTCTTAAAGTGGCGGAGGCGATCTTCATGAGTGCGACTATCAGGAGACTTTGACGAGGAGTAGCTTCTTTGAGGGGTGTCGATCGACTGGGGGACGGACGTATCAGAATTCGTGTGGTTGTCACCTCCCCTATAGTCAAAGCGATTCATCTACAAAAAATAAAAATGGAGAGGTGAGAACCATACAAATATAAATCAACAAGAGCAGTGTTTAGTTTTTCTACTTAGAAAAAATTTATCTAAGTAGTGAAAATTTAGCATGCATGGAGAAAAAATAAATTTTGTGCCTATAAGTGCCTAAGAGTCCATAAAAATGACCCATGTGTGTGCCTAAGTTGGTGTCCAAGGGCTAACATAGGCGTTGTCTCCGAGTCTTACTTGATTTTGGCATCTGGCGGGCTGGTCTCGAAGAAGCTGCAGTGTGGACCTCACTGCGTTCCACCACTTTTTGCACCGCTCTGCGGGCAACTTGAGGATCCTAGTCCTGTGGGAGTCTAATTGAATTTTTCACCCTCATTGCCGACTGTTCAGCTTGATGAAGGAACTGCTCTTCGTGAAGAAAGTACAAAGCTGAACGGGGGAGGATCTGCTTAAAGCGGCGGAGGCGATCCTCAGGAGTGTGACTGGTGGGAGACTTTGACGAAGAGTCACTGCTTTGAGGGGTCTCAATCGACTGTGGGACGGACGTATCAGAATTCATGTGGTTATCACCTCCCCTATAGTCGAAGCGATTCATCTACAAAAAATAAAAATGGGGAGGTGAGTAACCATACAAATATAAATCAACAGAGCAGTGTTTATTTTTTCTACTTAGAAAAAATTTATCTAAGTAGTGAAAATTTAGCATGCATGGAGAAAAAATAAATTTTGTGCCTAAAGTTCCTAAAAAGTGCTTAAGGTCCCTAGGGTGAGCATGAATTAAAAGTTTTGGACATATAAAATTTTTTTGGTCCAAGTGGCATGCTAAGTGCCTAGGGTGTGCCATGCTTGGTCTGAGGAGCCAAGAGGTGTCAAGAAGTCGTGGTGTCCGAGTGTATGAGTGTGCCTAGTGCCGAGGAGCTAACGCGAGTGTGTAAAGGGTCCGAGGAGCTTGTGGTGCCGAGACACTCGAAGAGATGCGCGCATGGAGCTGCTGGTCCGAGGAGGTGTGTGCATATGGGTCCGAAGAGGTGCGCGCCTGGGAGTCCAAGGAGTAGCTGGTCCTAGGAGATGCGCTCGGGTGTGCCTGGTCCGAGGGGCTGCACCTTGTGTCCGATGAGCCTAGCCCCATGGCGTGTGTGCGTGGGGGTCCAATCGGACACTTGATGTCCGAAGTGCACATTCGAGGGCTCCGAGGGGCCTAGTCCGAGCTATAACTAAGCATCCGATCGGATGCAACCTATGACCAAGGGGCTAATGTATGGTCCGATCGAACCATACTTTTTACACAAAAGAAAGAGCCATGGCCACGGCCACTCGGCCATACCCCATGTCCCATACCCAAACCTCACTGTAAACCCTAAGCCGAAAACAAAGCCCAAAATCCCTAGCACAAACACATTTTTTTCACCCAAAATACACAACCACAAGATCAAAATGGGGAAATTGAAAGGTTTTCAAATGTTCTTGAACCCATGTATGCCATCAAAAATCCAAAAACCCACATTCATGATTTAGGTTATAATGACCCATTTTTCTTTAAATTCCTATGAAATTGAAGATAATATTGGGTTACCCATAATCTAAACAACATCAAAACAGCCACCAAACATATTATATCTCCAAGATTCATAGACAAAATTCAAGAAAAGATGCTCTTGGAAGTTTCGGCCATCTCATGCATTTTCATGGAGTTTTTGAAGAAAAAAAATAACAAGAATATGAGGGCATGGAAGAGAAGACTTACCCAATATTGAAGAGCTCTTGATTTGCTTGGAGAAATGAGAAACTTTGCCTTGAAGGTCCTTGAAGTTTCGGCCAAGAGAAGAAAAACTCAAGAGGGTTTCGGCCAAAGAGGAAGAAGAAGATGAGATGGTTTTTTGATGTTTAACTTTCTTGTGTATGTGGAAATGTGGAAGTATAGGGACCTATTTAAAGGGAAAAAAGTGGGAATTACCACTTATTTTGGACCCTTGGGATTCCTGGGATATTTTTTCTCCCCACGATTATGAGCAGTTAATTGCAGTGATCGTGGTCTGTGGAGTCGTGGTATGTTGCATGGTGAGAAGATGAACAGTTGATTTTTTTTTATAGTGCCGTCAACTGTGGAGAAAAAAGTTTATTATGTGAGACATCATATAATAAACTTGGGGGGGAAATGTTATCCCCAAAATTCGAAAACGATGATGTGGCAACAGAAATGACAAATGGCAAGGAATGGTTGGGTGACCTGGCTTAGGAGTGACCTAGTAGACTAGTGGAGAATTTTGACTGGTCAGAGAAGTGTCATGACCGACCAGGCATGACCTTGTCCGACCAGTCACAAGTTTGTCTGCCCAGGCATGACCTTATCCGACCAGTCACAAGTTTGTCTGCCCAGGCATGACCTTGTCCGAACAGTCACAAGTTTGTCTGTCCAAGCATGACCTTGTCCGACGAGTCACAAGTTTGTCTGCCCAGGCATGACCTTGTCCGAACAGTCACATGCTTGTCTGCCCAGGCATGACCTTGGCCGACCAGGCATGACCTTGGCCGATCGGTCATGACCATGTCCGACCAGCCAAGTGCATGTCTGCCCAGTCAAGTGCATGTCTGCCCAGTCAAGTGCGTGTCTGCCCAGTGAAGGTGTGTTCGACCAGCTTGAATGAGATATGGATCGACTAGATAGAGCAAAGCTACGCAAGAGATTCCAGAAACAGCTTCAACGAGAATCAGTCTTGGCTTGCGCGGGAATCTCTCAGTTATCCCACGAATATAGTGTACTGTTACATTTTGAATATTAATGTAATTTAAATATAATGAGAATCATAAAATATCCCGATTATGGGGATATCATCTGTACGATCCTAAGCCTATAAATGCAAGGCTTATGGCATCATAAAGAGGACTTTTGGATTTTTGAGCTTTTGATCCGAATTTTCTAGAGAGAGAGAGTACTTGTATTTGAGAGAATTATTGTATTCTTGTAATCTGTACTGAAGAAACTCAGTTGACTCAGGTTCATCTGATCTTGAGTGTAGATCTATAATCACAACTCTAAGTGGATTAGGCTATTACCATCACATTGGGGCTGAACCACTATAAAATCGTCTGTGTCATTTATTTTCTCTTGAAGGTTTTATCGTTTTTGACATCCACACGTCGTTGGCCAAAAACGCGGTCAACAATATGTTTATATTATGATATGTTTACATTATGATATGTATATGCTATGATATGTATATGTATGATATGTTTTTAGTTGCAAGGGCATATGGCTTTCTTAGATAGCAAGCCCCAAGATTATTTATCATGTCATGGGTTAGAGTTATGATTTACCCTACCTCGACTAGTAGAGGACCTAGATGGGTTATCATATACTACCATGTGATCTACCTACCTCGATTAATAGACAGAGGACCTGGATGGTTTATCACATGCCATGATAATGAGTTAATGGCCATTAATATTGTAGTCCTATATGATAAATGTTTCTTTTATAGTCATATGTTTTCTAGTATATGCTTTTGATATAGTTTTATGCTTATATGTGTTAATAGATTTTCCTTGCTGGGCATTAGACCCACTCCTTTATTTTTAGTGTGATGGAGGAAAATGATTATGGAAGGCGAAAGGATTCTTGGCAGCTCGGCTTGTGTGTTGAGGATGAATGGAATGAATGGACTGTGTGTCGATCGAGGATGACGTTTATTTTAGTCTTTTGTAATTCCGCAATTAGTTTTTGAGCAATTGATTTAAAGTAATGTTTTATGTTTTATTAAACAATGGGTACCCGTACCATATTTTACATCTTATTTTGTAATTTGCACAATATTTAATTTGGGGTTTTAATAAAGTTATGATTATTTTCTTATGTATGGTTTCTCAAAAATAGTTGTTATGTCTAGTAGTTTTAATGTTCCAAGGTCTTAGAAATAGTTTGGTCATTACAACCTGGAAGTCCGAGACTAGTGGTCGCGGCCAGGAAGTCTGAGACTAGTAGCCTCGGCCACCATTAACTCCTAGTTGTGGCCATAACGTGAAAAATGGCCAGAATCGTCCCGTGGCCGCGACCACCTACTTTTACTGGGCGCGGCCTGTGATAAATTTTTCTTAAAATTTGAATTTTGAATGTATTTTTTTAATGGGTTAATACAAAAATATCATATTTTTTCTATCATTTAAAAATATCTTTATTTTTTTAAATACGTGTACGCCCTGGTTTTCCCACGGGCTATTTAGCAGGACGAGCCTCGGACTAAACATGATTTAGTCCGAGGCTCCCACAGGCCAGAGGCTTTATTTTCAGGACGGGCCCTTTCTAGCTCGAGGGGGTCCTGTTTCCAGCTCGCTCTTGTTGCACCAGGAGCTGGGAATAGCATCCGGCGACCACTGACGGGTAAGCTCGGGTTATGAATTGCTCCAGTAACGAGCTTCTCAGGAAGCTCTGACCCTATGGGAAGTCAACACGCAAGATAAACGTGCATAATCCTGCCATCACGTGTCCGATATCCCCCTGACTTCTCGGACACGCAGCAGGAACGTGCGTATTCAGACACCCACGGACGGGTTGGGTCGTGCGGCCCATTATCTCCTTCCATACTGATTAGACCACACTTGTGTGTCAGGTTTAGGAAATTAATCATGAATATCACAGACTTGATATGACAAATGGTAAGGTCACGGGATGACCTCCCTACCAACTTCCAGGTGCCTTCTCCTATAAATATGGAGACCCTGGGAGTTGATAGGGGTTGGAAAAATAGTCTTGTAAGAACTATATACTCTGTAAACCAATTACCCAGAGAATATCAATAATATTGACTAGTGGAGTAGAAGGATTTTAACCTTCGAACCACTTAAAAACGTGTTTAGGGTCACCTAGTTCTTTCCACAAAGATTTCATATCTGTGACGGTTCTACTTTTAAGTACTAATCTATTTATCTTCTTCTCTTAATTATCTGTTGCCGAGGAACCGCGTCAACAGTTTGGTGCTTTCATTGAGAGAAAGTCCGATTAGTACTACCACAAACATACAACTATGGTGACCACTCGATCCAAACATGGCAACGAAATAGAACAACATGATGGGCAGGAGGCCCGCCATGTTGCCCTCCCTGATGAGCAAGTTCCTGAAGTCCAGCAGAGGCCAGGAAAGCAGCCGGCCGGCCAAGACGACACTGGTAGTTCGGCGCCACGGCCGCCTAATCCGAATCCATGTTATTACACTGCGGTGGAGATGGAGAATGCTCAGCTGAGGAGCCAGCTAGCAGCAGCTGGTCAGCAAATAAAGGATATTCTCAGTCGACTACCCCCTCTCACAACCAACGGTAACGTTGGAGAGAGGCAAGGCGAGGCTCCTAAGTCTCGCCGGAGTAATCGATCCAGGCGTAGCCGTTCGGGTAGACTACCTGCAGCCAACTCCACCCCTTCACCGTACCATCAAGAGGCGAACTTCAGGGAAATGCCTCAGACCGAACAGCAGCAGTACAGCCGTTCAGTTAGGACATCAACCCCTAGCTCTCAGCCTTTCCCGAGGATGCCCAGAAGAGATCGAGGAAGTTCCCAAAGGAGGGCCGAGGGGATCCGGAGACGTCAGCCCGTCCCCGAAGAACGTCCAGTTCCTCATCCAGCTCGCCCAGCGCGAAACCAGCAAGCTGGCAGGGCCGAGGGGCCCCCACCAAATTTAGTCCGCCCGGACGGCACTAGGATCGCCTCTCCGGTCAGGCATCCTCCTTCTCCCATCAGATATCCGTCTCCTCAGCCCGTCCGAGACATCCCGACCTACGGAAATAGTAGGAGAGACCCGCCATCGGCCGGGCCTTCCCGGCGCAGCAGGGTGCCGGGGGAAGGATCAGGTCGGAGCCGCCAAAGACGCACCTCGAGCCTATCCAGCAGGAGTCACTGGACCGGTAACGCACGGAGTGATCTTTCGGGAGGAGACCTGCGACAGCGACTAAGTTCAGCGCAAAGTCACCATACTACCCAGGGAGGCGACCTTCGAGATCGCCTCAACTCTCACAGAGAGGATCGAGTTAGGGATGGTAGCCAGGCCCGCTCAGTTGGGGTCCGATCCAAAGTACGTAATGGCGGGAATGCCCCAAATGACCTATCTCCAGATAGGAGGGGCAACAACCCGCCTAATATGTACAACGGGTCCGGAGCTGTTGAACAGCCCCGGAATAACCCAGGATCTCAGGACAAAACCCTAGAGCGCTTAACTCAGATGGAGGAGCTGATGAAGAAGCTCCTGTCGGAGAAAGAAAAAGACGAATATGATTCAGGGGATGAGATGGAGCTCTTCGCCCCCAACATAGCAGCAACGACATACCCTTCTGGCTTTCGTATGCCCCACTTGTCAAAGTTCAACGGGGATGGAGACCCATCTGACCACTTAGGGATGTTCAACACCCTAATGATGGCTCATAACATCGGGCCAGAGCTTCGTTGCTTGATCTTTCCTTCCACCCTAATTGGACCTGCCAGGCAGTGGTTCAAACAAAGTAAAAGGCAGTCAATCAGCTCCTGGAAGACCTTTTCGGCTGACTTCAAGAGGGCATTCCGCGCCTCTCAGGCCGCCAGGGTCCAGGCCGACTCCCTAGCTAACGTGAGACAACAACCTGGAGAGACGCTAAAAGCCTACTGGAGCAGATTTGCAAATGTCGCTGCTCGAGCCAGAGACGCCGACGACAGCTCCAAACTCATGGCTATGAGGACCGGGATCCTAGTAGGCGGAGATCTGTGGAAGGATATTCAAAGGAGGGGGGTCAGCTCGGTTAATGAATTCCTTAACAGAGCCCAAGAGTGGATAAACTTGGAAGAAGCTGAAGCTTCAGCCGCGGGGACCAGCTAGGTCCTCGAGAAGCCCACTGGGACGGGAACAGAGATCGTGGTAGCGACTCCCGACGTCACGCAGAGTAACCAGCCCGGTGGCGGCAAAAGAAAAGGGAATGGTGAAAATAGCCAGCACGGTCAAAAGAAGAATAAGTCCGTGGATAAATTCAAGCCCGTGTTCACAACGTATACCGAGCTCACCCAAACCAGAGAGAATATTTTCCTGGCCAACGCTACGCGAGTCCCCTGGAAAAGACCGGAGCCAATAAAGCACCCTAAGGGAAAGAGAGACGCTTCCAAATTCTGCCGTTTTCATAACGACGTTGGGCACAATACCGACGACTGCAGGCACCTCAAAGTTGAAATCGAGACTCTCATCCGAGCAGGTCCGTTGGCGCAATACTCGCGGAACAGGGTCCCAGCAAGTCGACCCGCTCCGGAGATCCCGGCCAGTCAACCTGGGCCTCGGGTGGATCAGGACGTCCTTTCCCCCGCGATCGAGGGAGAGATCTCCACCATTTCTGGAGGACCACACATGGCTGGCACGAGCAGAGGCGCCCAGAAAAGGTACGTAAATGAGTTGAAGGCCCACAATGGAGGGGAGTTCGTCCCGGAACAGCGTCAATCAAAACAACAAAGATTAGAGAAACAACCGATCACTTTCACGGAGGAAGACGCGGGCCATGTCCAGTTCCCTCATAACGATCCCTTGGTCGTAGCAGTCCAGCTCGCCAACCAGAGAGTAAGGAGAGTGTTAGTGGACAATGGGAGCTCAGTGAACCTCCTATTCCGTTCCACCTTAGAAAAAATGGGTCTGACCGTCTCCGAGCTGAAGGCAGCCTCGATGATGCTATATGGTTTTTCAGGAGAAGGGTCAGCAGCGATAGGAACGATTGAGCTGGTGATCACCCTAGGCGACGAGTCCCGAACAGTGTCCAAACTACTCGAATTCGTAGTCATTGACTGCTCCGCTGCCTACAATGCAATTTTGGGCCGACCTACGCTCGTTGCTTTCGAAACTATCACGTCCGTCCGGCACCTCGCCATGAAGTTCCCTACTTCAACAGGGGTCTGCACTATCAAGGGCGATCAGCTCGCTGCCAGGGAGTGCTACAGCATTTCCATGAAGGGAAAATCTAAACCCGGGCAGGTGACGATGGCCATTCAGGATGAAGAGGAATCACAGGGACCCAAGGCGGCTCCTGAGATTGAAAAACCTCGGGTTTCCGAAAATGAAAAGCTCGCCTTAAGTGAGGACATTGACCCCCGAGTAGGCGAGGACAGGTCCGAGCTCCAAGCTATTGAAGATCTCGAGGAGGTAGGCATCGATGAACAAAACCCATCACGGACGGTTAAGCTCGGAAAGAACCTCTGCGATAGAAGAAAGGCGGAACTGACTGCGTTTCTGAAAAGAACCTGGACGTATTTGCATGGTCGCACGAGGACATGATAGGGATCAGTCCGAGCGTAATCATGCACACGCTCCACCTAGACAAAAGCGTCCCTGCCAAGTCTCAAAAGCAGAGGCGTTTAGGGACGACCCGAGCTGAAGCCCTTGAAGAAGAAGTGGCCCGGCTCAAAAAATGTGGCTTTATCCGCGAAGCCAGATTTCCCATTTGGGTTGCCAATCCCGTGTTAGTTCCAAAGCCCAATGGGAAGTGGCGGACCTGTATCGACTTTTCCGACCTGAATAAAGCCTGCCCCAAGGATTGCTTTCCATTGCCGAGGATCGATCAACTGGTGGATGCCACGGCGGGGCACGAGCTCATGTCCTTCATGGACGCGTACTCGGGCTACAATCAGATCGCGATGAATCCAGCAGACCAAGATCATACCAGCTTCATGACCCCAACTAATTTCTATTGCTATAAGGTCATGCCGTTCGGTCTTAAGAATGCCGGGGCTACCTACCAAAGGCTGGTAAATAGAATGTTCGCAGATCAGATCGGGAAAAACATGGAAGTGTACGTCGATGATATGCTTGTCAAGTCAAAGATTGCCAGCAACCACGTCACCAATCTGGAAGAATGCTTTAACATACTGCGAGAATATGGCATGAGGCTCAATCCTCAGAAGTGCACTTTCGGTGTCGCATCGGGGAAATTCTTGGGTTTCATAGTCAATACCCGAGGAATCGAGGCAAACCCCGACAAGATCAGGTCACTTCTCGAGCTTCCTTCCCCCAGGTCGCGGAAAGATGTCCAAGGCCTCACAGGAAGGGTGGCAGCACTGAGCCGGTTCATTTCCAAATCAACCGACAAGTGTTTACCCTTCTACAACCTGCTACGGGGAAACAAGAAGTTCGAATGGACAGTGGAGTGTGAAAGCGCATTCCTCGACCTAAAAACGCACCTGGCTGAGCCACCTGTGCTGTCAAAGCCCAAGGTAGGAGAACCTCTTTTCCTCTACATGGCCGTCACTGAGGACGCAGCTAGTGCTGTTCTGGTGCGAGAAGAGGACCAGGCTCAGAAACCGGTTTGTTACATCAGCAAGAGGCTCCTCGGAGCTGAGTCAAGATACCCGTTGATGGAAAAACTGGCGTTCTGCCTAATCATGGCCTCGCGAAAACTCAGGCCATACTTCTAGTCCCACTCTGTACACGTCATGACCGATCAGCCTCTAAGGCAGGTTTTGCAAAAGCCTGAAGCCTCGGGACGCTTGCTAAAGTGGGCGGTCGAACTCAGTCAGTTCGAGATTTTCTATACTCCCCGAACTACCATAAAAAGTCAAGCCTTGGCCGACTTCGTGGCAGAATGCACGGGATTCCATGAGATCCCATCAGAAGACTCACCTCAGGTCGCCTCCTCTAGTTCATCGTGGAAGATCTTCGTTGATGGCTCATCTAACGAGAACGGCTCCGGGGCCGGAATCATTCTGATATCCCCAGAGGGGCATAGATTCCACTCGGCGCTGAGGTTCGGGTTCAAGGCAACTAACAACGAGGCAGAGTACGAGGCCTTGTTAGCTGGACTTAGGATAGCCAGCGAGCTAAAGTCAAGCTCTGTCCAATGCTTCAGCGACTCCCAGCTCGTGGTGAATCAGGTTCTAGGCGAGTATCAGGCGCGGGGTCCCAAGATGGCCTCCTATTTGGCTAAGGTAAAATCCGGACTGTCTACGTTTGGGCAAGGGTCGATCGAACAGATACCTCGGGAGCAGAACGCCAATGCAGATGCTCTCGCCAAGCTCGCCACCTCGGGAGAGACAGAAACCCTGGGGTTGGTGCCAGTTGAGTTCTTGGAGAAACCCAGCATAGACGGAGATCGAGCAGATATTGGAATGATTGACATCAGGCCGACCTGGATGACTCCCATTGTTGAGTACCTCATCGAGGGCAAGTTACCCGAAGGGCGCAACGGCGCACGGCGAGTCCTTTATCAAGCTCCGAGATATACGCTAGTCGAGGGGGTGCTGTACCGACGTGGGCATTCCTTACCTCTCCTCCAGTGCGTTCTTCCAAGTGAAGCGAAGGCCATCCTGCAAGAAGTTCATGATGGATTCTGCGGAGATCACACTGGGGGGCAAAGCCTGGCCTTGAAGATCCTTCGGCAGGGTTATTACTGGCCGACTTTGTCCAAAGACTCGATCTCATATGTAAAAAAGTGCGACAAGTGTCAGCGGTTCGCCGCGGTTGCGCGAGCTCCTCCGACCGAGCTAAAAATGATTTCGTCTCCCTGGCCCTTCGCCATTTGGGGGATAGATCTAATAGGCGCCCTGCCCACCGGAAAGGGCGGGGTCCGTTACGCCGTGGTAGCCATTGACTACTTCACCAAGTGGGCCGAAGCAGAGCCGTTGGCGACAATAACATCGAAAAAGGTGCTAGACTTCGTGGTTAAGAGCATCATATGTCGATTTGGCCTACCCAAAAAGATCGTCTCCGACAATGGCACTCAATTTGACAGCGACCTGTTCACCGAATTTTGCGAAAGGCACGGGATTGTGAAAAGCTTCTCGTCTGTGGCCTATCCCCAGGCGAACGGCCAGGTCGAGGCTGTCAATAAAACTCTGAAGGCAAGCCTCAAGAAGAGGCTAGATGTGGCAAAGGGGATCTGGCCAGAACAGCTCCCCCAAGTTCTGTGGGCCTATAGGACCTCACATCGGACTCCCACGGGCCACACTCCTTTCTCCCTAACCTTTGGAAGTGAAGCAGTCCTCCCCGTGGAGGTGAAGGTCCTGTCGCACAGGGTCCGGTCCTACGACCAAGACAATAACCACGAGCTCCTATGCCACTCCTTAGACTTAATGGATGAAAGGCGAGAGGATTCACAACTCCAGCTCGCCCATTATCAACAGAAAATCACTCGCTACTTCAACACTAAGGTCAAAAGACGTGCCTTCAGCGTCGGTGATTTGGTCTTGAGGAGAGTTTTCCTGGCCGGGAAAGATCCCAAAGATGGGGTTTTGGGACCAAGCTGGGAAGGACCGTACCAGGTCATCGAAGTCATCAAAGAGGGAACTTATAAGTTAGCTCGACCTGGTGGAGGGGCAGTCCCGCGGACTTGGAATGTTGTCCACCTAAAGAAATATTATCAATGAGCCATTTGTAAGGCCTAGAAGGTCACCTTCCATGTATAAATAAAAATCAAATGTTTCTCGTTATTTGCAAGTGTAATTTTAAAGTAACAACGAAAGACCCTTTCCCAGTTACTTGGGGGGCATATGGTACCTGGATATATCCAGATCTCTTTAACGACTTAGGTGTTAATTTTTATCTACGGATAAGAGTTATCACAAACTAAGTCCTATCCTGGTCTTAACCAGGTCAGAAAACTTAGAAGTAGTTAACTAAAATTTGTTGACCGTGGTTCTTCTTAAAAGAGCCCGGGATACGGATAAAAGTTGACACGAACTAAGTTTTTTTTCAAAATAAGTTCCTGGTCTTAACCAGGTCATAAAACTTAGAAGTTAACAAAAATTTGTTGACCGTGGTTATTCTTTAAAGAGCCTGGGATACGGATAAAAGTTGACCCGAACTAAGTTTTTTTCAAAATAAGTTCCTGGTCTTAACCAGGTCATAAAACTTAGAAGTTAACAAAAATTTGTTGACCGTGGTTATTCTTTAAAGAGCCCGGGATACGGATAAAAGTTGACCCGAACTAAGTTTTTTTTTTCAAAATAAGTGCCTGGTCTTAACCAGGTCATAAAACTTAGAAGTTAACAAATATTTGCTGACCGCAGTTATTCTTTAAAGAGCCCGGGATACGGATAAAGTCAACTCAAACTAAGTTCATAAAAATAAAGAGATGAATTCTGACCAAATGCATAAAAATATATATGTAAAACTGGCTGAGCAAATTGTCTCGAGGCGGAAACGCCTCACATAAAAAGAAAATTACAATAGAAAGAGTTCAAAATACTTAAACAAGAAGTGTCCTAAGCCCCATCAGCTGGCCCTTTGGAGGTCGCGGTCTCATCCTTCTCCGCCGCGGCAGAGGCCTCTCCAGTCTCCGATGGAGGAACCTCCTTATTCAGGCGGGCTTGAAGCTGCGGCAACAAGAATGCCCAGAGGTCCGGCGGCATGAAAGAAAAGTCCGCGTCCGGATTGTGGGACCAGCAGTGATAGAACAGGTCTTGTAAGGACTGCTCCGACACGACCCGCTCGTCTTTCAGGGCGGCCTGGGAGGCCTGGGCTTCGGCCTTCGCCACCTCAAGATCTATCCGCGATGCGGCCAGGGAGTTTTTAAGCTCCTGGTTCTCGGAGCGGATCTTCTCTAGCTCGGATGCGGCTAGGGAGTGTTTAAGCTCTTGGTTCTCGGAGCGAATTTTCTCTAGCTCGGCTTTAGAGGCTGCCAGAGCGTCTCTCGCCTCCTGAGACTCCTGGAGGGCGGTCTGGCGATCAGCTTCCAAACCCTCGAGCTGGGCCTTGGTCCTAACAATGCCTCCATAGACGGCAGCCATGCCCTGCAAGAGAAGAATGATAAATTAGCGAACTAGAAGGAAAAAGGCGGCGTGTGAGTGTTAAAGCCTTAAAAGAAGGGGGCACTTTACCGTTAAGGTCATGTCCATCGCAGACTCTATGACTCGGACCGGGCTCGTTGTTTCGATGGCCCGGAGCTCCTTCTCCCTGATATTGTAGAAGTGGTTGACGGCGTAGCTAGCCGACTCATACACCGTACCCCGGAATGCTTCAAGCATCTTCTCCAGAGCCCGGGGGTCGACCGGGATACGCACGTCCGGGGCTGCCGCGGCCAGATTCCCGACCTCTATTACCCCGTCCTGCGCGGCTAGTGGAGATCGTTGGGGTGGCGGGTGCATGAGCCCTGTCCTGGCGACAGTGAGGTTTGCCCCCGCGACCTGGGATGGCGGAGCTTTCTCCTTCTCCTTAGCCGGGGATTTGGTGGAGGCCCCGGCCGAGCTCTTGGACTCGCGAAGCCTCTTTAACCTCGGCCCCGCTGGGGGATTCCCACCGAACACAATGCCCCGCAGACTATTCCCGGGCTGAGACATCTCTTCTGCCAAGAACAAAAAACACGGTTATTAGCAATCATGCAGAAATAAAGACAAAAGGTCCAAAGGCAATAAGAAAGCAAATACTAAGGGAGCCCTACCCCCCGAGCTAGAAGAGCCTAGGACGATTATCTCGCGAACTGGCGAAGGTTCTAGGTCCGGTTCTGAATCGGGGCTGGACTCTTCTACGTACTGCCTAATCCCCGGAGCATAGATGCCCCTCTGGATCGCAGGCCACGTGCGTAAGTTGGTCCCGTACTCCTCAAAAATGACCGACCTAAAGGCTAGGGTATTATCTACTACTACGGTACCCTTAGGCCGACTCTCTTGGTTGTCCAGCACGAGCTGGTCAACGCAATGGAGCAAGAGCGTGTCCAGGTCCGGATTCCTTGAGTGACGATGGACGAGCTGCCTAGGGTTGAACCTAACCAGCCGGGGGTCTGCAGTGGCCCTATCTACGTTCTTAAATAAGTAAGAGTTACCTTGACCGGAAGGACCCGCGGCTGCTCCAGATTGGGCCCTCTCCTCGCTCATCCCTTGGGCGACCTCCAAGGTCCTCTTCCTGTTCCTCACCAGAGGAACTTCCTCACCTTCTTCCTCGCCTTCGTCGTCTGCGACCTCCTCCGCGAAGATCGGTCTGTTGTCGCGAGCTGGGGGAGGCCCCCGGGGCCTTTTCAAATTCAAAGTCTGATTTGGGAAAATCAGCTTGCAGAATACCATCGTCTCGTCCGTCACGAGCGCGCGGTAGTCTTTCTCACTGGGGGGCAAGTTCGCCAGTGTATCGTATTGACCCCCAAGGGTCACAGACTTTTCGGTCCTCGTGTAAATGGCTGCAAGGTTGGTTGAAATCAGAAGTGGAATAAGGGACGAGCTAAAATAAGATAACCGTTAAAAGGCGAGCTAAATCAAGGATCACTTACGAGGGCGGTTGAAATAGTGATGATCGCAGTTTCGGAACCCAGTTGACATAAAAAACTGGTCTTTGAAGTCATTTGGATGGCTCGGCAGCTCGATCACTGCTGCTGTGTTAGGGAAGCGGGTTAAGTAATAGAACCCGTCGCCTCGCCCCCGCTGGTCCGGGCTGGCTTTGAGGCAAAAGAAATATAGAATATCAGCAGGAGTGGGGACCTCCCACTCATGATTTTGGAACAAATACCTCAATCCCGCCAACAGACGGTATGAGTTGGGGGGGAGCTGAAATGGGCCCAACCCCACATAGTTCAGAAAATCAGCAAAATACTGATCTAGGGGGAGGAAGGCCCCTGCCTTGAAGTGTTCCCCGCTCCAGGCCGCGAACGATTCGTCGAACGGCGTGCAGCTCCGCTCCCCATCCGCAGCAGGTCGGGCGATCACGGAGGTCTTCCCCAGAGGAATGTTGTGGTTGAGGAAGATTTTGGTGATCTTTGCCTGGCTGGTTATCTTCGAGACGATTCTCTCCGCCTCGAAAAACGCGTCAGGGGCCACCTCGGCTTGCTTCTCCACCACCGGCCCAAAGTGAGGAATTGGCGAGCTGGTCACCACCGCCTTTCCTTTATCCTGTTGGGAGGACGAACTTCCCACATTCTTCTGTGGCAGATTTCTCTTTGGAGCCATCTGGTCGCCTATCAAACAAAAGAAAACACTTTAGAAAAGGCGACCCAAGCAGGAGAGTGAAGCAAGTATTATGTACACGAGCTGGGGTAAGCCCAGCCCGTGGAGAGTGGTGCCACGCGTTCCAAGGAACACGCGCCTATGCCCTCAACAGATCCCAGATTACTCGAAATTCGTGTGTCAGAGGACTCAGAGTAAAAAATTGCCTTGGGGGGAAAGTTTCAACAAGCAAGGCATGGCAAAACCGCTTTTAAGGCGTATTCCCTAAGCTACCCGGTTTTTGCACCCAAAATTTCTAAGGATCCTACCCAGAAATTGTTCCTAAGAGAGAACCATGGAACCCATATTCTAAGACGATGTCCCATGGAAAGTGTGCCCTAATCTAAGAAGGGCTGTCACCCTCCATATCCGCGCGACCCAGAAAACCTCTGCATGTGGCTACAGTAAAAATTTTTGCCTAAGCTACAGTGGCATGCTTTCAAAAATAAACAAGGACAGGAGACTTACAGTATACGGTTAGATGGTGAGTGAGGTTGCTGCGCTGGTAGGAGCTTCATTGGCACAGTGGTCTCCGAAGTTTTGAAGGAACTCGTGCGCTTAAGCTTCGTGAACGAAGAAGATGAGAGCAATGGAAATGAGGGTTTTGTTCTTCGGAAGGTCAGAGAAAACAAGGAAAGTTGAGAGGTTTTGAATGGTAAGGTGGCCCGTGCGTGGGATGACCACCCCTTTTTATACACGGGAAGGATCACGTGTAAAAGGCCCTTGGGAGACCCTCCACTCGAAATGTGAAACGACGGCTGGACAGTAGGCTAGGCCATTTAATGCGGTTCTCGTAGAGTGTACCGTCGCCACCCACGGCGTTCCACGTATCAGACGCATGCGAAAAGCATGGAATGCGAAGGGTTGTGGGAGAAGTCTAAAAGCCCCTACTGTGGTCTCCCATATCTGACGTCATGGACCACGAGCAGGAGCTTGGGGGGCAGATGTACGCCCTGGTTTTCCCACGGGCTGTTTAGCAGGACGAGCCTCGGACTAAACATGATTTATTCCGAGGCTCCCACAGGCCAGAGGCTTTATTTTCAGGACGGGCCCTTTCTAGCTCGAGGGGGTCCTGTTTCCAGCTCGCTCTTGTTGCACCAGGAGCTGGGAATAGCATCCGGCGACCACTGACGGGTAAGCTCGGGTTATGAATTGCTCCAGTAACGAGCTTCTCAGGAAGCTCTGACCCTATGGGAAGTCAACACGCAAGATAAATGTGCATAATCCTGCCATCACGTGTCCGATATCCCCCTGACTTCTCGGACACGCAGCAGGAACGTGCGTATTCAGACACCCACGGACGGGTTGGGCCGTGCGGCCCATTATCTCCTTCCATACTGATTAGACCACACTTGTGTGTCAGGTTTAGGAAATTAATCATGAATATCACAGACTTGATATGACAAATGGTAAGGTCACGGGATGACCTCCCTACCAACTTCCAGGTGCCTTCTCCTATAAATATGGAGACCCTGGGAGTTGATAGGGGTTGGAAAAATAGTCTTGTAAGAACTATATACTCTGTAAACCAATTACCTAGAGAATATCAATAATATTGACTAGTGGAGTAGAAGGATTTTAACCTTCGAACCACTTAAAAACGTGTTTAGGGTCACCTAGTTCTTTCCACAAAGATTTCATATCTGTGACGGTTCTACTTTTAAGTACTAATCTATTTATCTTCTTCTCTTAATTATCTGTTGCCGAAGAACCGCGTCAACAATACGATTTTTTTGTTTGATCTTAAAAAAAAAAATATTTTCTACAAAGATTCAAATTCAAATTTAAAAATAGGTTAACTAATTAATTTTAAATATTTTATTATATTAAAATATTAAAATTAAGTTATCAGATATGTATTTCATATTTCGATGTTGCGGAAGTGTGTGTCTGATGAGGCTCATGTACTGAGTTATGAAGATCTGGAGTTGCAGGCAGACTTATCCTATGAGGAGCAGCCAGTCCATATTAGATAACAAGGACAAGGTCCTGATGAATAAAACCATACATTTTGTTAAGGTATTATGGAGAAACAGCAAGGTCGAGGAGACGACTTGGGAATTGGAGTCAAATATGCAGGATCAGTATCCCGAGCAGTTCAGGTAAAATTTCGAGGACACCCCAACTTCCCTAATATGGCTTAGCGCCTTGATTAGGGAGCCAGAAGGGCAATAATTGAGTTAATTATGTGTTTATTTTTTATGAGCATATTATTATGTGAATTGTATTATGACTCATTATTTCTTTTCTATCATTTTCTATTGTTTATTATGTTAACGAAAATTCTGGTCAACAACTTCAATTATACATATATTTATTTGATTAAATAATTAAATCAAAAATAGAATAAATCCTATTTTTGTTGCCCTAATTATAAATATAACCTTAACAATAAGTAGCGCACCAATTTTTTTTTATTATTTAAATTTTGTGCTTTATTTTATTTAATTGTTAAGTGTTGTGAATTATTTTATTTATTTGTTTAAATTAATTGTTAGAATTTTTGGGTAGAACTTTTGTGAATTTAATTGTTTATTTATTTATTTATTTTAATATGTGAATAATTAAGTTTTGGTTGAATGTACCAAGGTGCATGGTAGGTAGTGATACACCCTAATTATTGAGTGTGTGCATGTACATGGTTACATGGTGCACTTGTGTAGAATTTTCTACGCACTTTATTTTTCCTTTTATTAGATTTATTAAGTTATTAAAAAATTAAAATAAAAATAAGAAGAGTAAATGGTTTGGGCGTGTGGAGCATAGTGGGAAAGTGAGTGATTCTATTCCTATTTTATTTGGCAATTAAAATGAATAGATATAAAGGGAATGGGAGGTTATCATCTTTTGTTTCCTACCAATTAAGAGAAAATCAAATTAAATAAAAAAATAAAAGAAAAGGGGAAACTTACCAATTTTTTTCCTAGGGTTATTATGGGCTAGGTTAGAATAAAGAGGGAAGGAAAAGGGAAGAGAGCATTTTGCTCATTGGAACCCATGGCTAGAGAGAGAGAGAGTGTGTGGACGTGAGAAGAGAGAGAAGGAGAAAGAATGGAAGAGAAGGTCTTGGAAGGTCTGGGTATGGTTTCCTGTATTGTTGATCTTTTGTTAATTTTCTAAGTCTAAGGTTTCTTCCCCCCACAATCCTAAGATTTATTTTTGTTCTTCTTTTCTTGTTATGGGTTTTGAAAACCCTAGGGTACTCAAGAGTGATTGCCATTTTTGGGTATTGGTTCTATGTTAAGCATGTATAGAGATCTTTCTTGTATGTTTGGTATTTCAATTTTGTTAGATCCATGTTCTAGGATCCTATGTAAATATTGGCATGGTAATTAAATATAGACTCTTGTGATCTTAGAAGCATGCCTATGATTTAATTGTTTATGTGATGGTAGAGATTTTCTTAGAATAACAATATGATAATAGTTACATGCTAGGGTTTGTAATTTATTTGTATAGATTTAAACATATATGGTTATTGTGTAAATTTTGTGAAACATGATGAAAAAGATGGATTCTTGATTTATTAAGCTTGCTGATTTTGGTGTTTAAATGATTTAGAATATGGTGAAAAAAAAGACTTTGCATGCTTAAATGATTTTGCAAGTGCTATGATGTGTTTAAGAAATTAAATGGAATATCGATATACATTATGGTGTTTTTACTCAAATAAATTCCTACAGAATTTTTATTATTATTTTAGAAGAAATTATGAGATTTTAATTTCAAGATGGTGATTTTTAAGAGTTTATTTTGTTGCTGGAATTTTTGGTAAAAAAATATTGTGAAATAATATAACATCTAAGCTATGTAAATAATAAAAAGGGGTATTTTAAATGTAACCATGGGTGTTCATTTTAATAGATATGATTTTTTCTTTCTTTATTTTAATTAAGAAAAAAATTGAGATTAATTCACTTGTGATTTTTAAATAAATTAAATGGTGGCTGAAAGTTTAGTTTAATAAATTAAAATTAATTATTTGATTGTCACATATGAATTTATACTACATAAAATTTAGTCTTAAAATAATACAAACAAAATATATTTTTCTCACACCTAAAAATTATATTTTCTCACATCAATTTTTTTGTAATTTTATTAGTTTAGAAAATATTGTGATTTTCTAAGGAAACATGATAATTATAACTATTTTAAATAATGTCAATCCTTAATGATTTCAATGTACTTTAAAAATAATAAATGGATTTATTGTATTTTAAATGGCTAAATAAATTATTTTTATGAAATAAAAATAATGTTTTAAGAACTTTAATAAATTTAGTAATTTCAAAGAGATAAATAATTGTAAGTAAACATGTTTCTAAATCCTTATTTTGAAAATGATAGAAATAAGCGCGTAGGAATCATCGTTTTTAACACCACTTTTTAACAACGTTCTCACATAGGCATGTCGCATGCAAATGCATTTTTACATTAAAAAATATGTCTAATATTCAACCATATGATTTTTACTTAAAAACCATGCATGTAAAATAGGTACAATTTGCATTAGTATTTTGGTGATTTTATGCATAATTGTGCCTATTTGGAAAATATGTGTAGTTTTCACCATGTGTGCATGCCCATGCACACATGGGGTATATGAGTTGGGCACAAGAAAGTTTTATGTGATGCTAAAGAATGTTATTTGATTATGGTTATAGGCTCATTGTGAAGTTTGTCAGTTTTTCTTTGCTTGGACCTGAGGTAAGGAAGTTAGATAGAATGTTATTTGTTTATGCTATGGACGATAAGATTGGCTTGTATGAATATAAATGATATATATGATGATGTACCTTGTATGAAATGTTATTTTTATATGATATGATGATTGTAAGATATTCATGTAGTTTTCCTTGGCTGTGATATGATTGGAATGCATGTATTTCTATATGTTGTATGATATGTAATTGTTGTTAGCATGTTGAACGTGACACAACAAAAGGGTTACTAAAGATATGAAGACGTAACCCGAGTTACTAAGGATGTGAAGACGTAACTCATAGGGCGGAGGCACGAGGTTATTCAAGGTCCAGAGATCCTATTTTCCTCAAGATGTAACATGGACAAGTTAGTGGGTCATGTTCACAAAGATATGATGATGATGATGTGTATGATGATGATGTCTATGATGATTATGTTTATGATGATGATGTTTATGATGATGACATATGATGATAAAGTTAAGTATGATGTATAACGATGTATGAACGTGAATATGTTTGTTGTGTTTACTTGTGTGTTGTTTGCACTTCCTTACTGGGCTTTTAGCTCACCCCCTTACTTTCCTTCCAGGTAACAAATAGGATTTCTCTTTGGCACGCATGGTGATGTGGGGAGTTCCGACGTCAGGGTGTGTATGGCGTGGGGGTATCCTATGGGCGAACAAACGATCAACTTAACACTAATTTCTAAAGAACAATGTTATGTTTTTTTTTTTTACTTTTCATAACTTATCAGTGGGACTTGAAATTTATTTATTTTTTAAAAACGTTTCATGAAAACTATTATTTTTATTTTTAACTACAGGGCCCAGCTTGAATGTTTTAGCAAGGCCCCACTCAGATTTTTCATATAATAAACGGTTTTCTTCTATAAGATTATGAGCATGTAATAGTTTTACAAAGCATTAGATTAGGGTGTTTTACAAATGGTATCAGAGACGGTCGTCCATGTTTTCAAGGACCCCCCCCCCCCCTCTGTGCACGCTAAAGACAGAAAATCTCACCTCACCTCACTGTGTCGTAAGTATTTGTTTTATGTGCTATTACTTGTTTCTGTTTTATTTAATTTTTTTGTTTCGTAATTGTAGTATAGCATGCCTTCCATTTTGAAAACTACTAAGAAACAACTACTCAAGGAAATTCGCGCAATACCCAAGGTCTAGCTTGAGGAGGATCCCTACGATTGGAAGATTGCGGTGTTTAAAACAACAATGGTGGTTTGTGATCATATTCAATGGATCATGAACAAAAGAGGAGCTTTGCTATGGCCCAGAGAGCAATATTGGGTGTTGAGGGAAGCACTGTCAATGTACTATGAGGCCCTTCTCTAGTTGGACAGAGCATGGCACAACGTCATTCAAGACAACCTGGACTTTAGTACCATGGAATACGTAATCTATGATCTTATAGTCAACTACAATTTTAGTCATGAGGAGCTGGTGTTGGTGAAGACGGAGAGATAAAAGAGCGTTTGGAGACAGTACACGATTTGGAAGGAGCCTTGGAAATTCAGGACGTAACTCAAGCCATACCATGAGTGGTCGCTAGGATGAGGGTGATGGCAAGCGCTCCTGGATAATTTCACATCCCAGAGGACGCCATTGATTACAGCTTAGGAGACGAGTCCACAGTTGAGGACTAGAGTCTGTTGCACTAAATCGTTCCATGAAACATTAAGAAATAAGATGGGATATTTTTTAGGATCTTAAAGGATTTATGTTTTGGTCATTAAACACTTTATGGGTTGTTTAAATTTTTGGAATAATTTGAACACTTTGAATGCTATGGTTTAATATTTTTTTCCTCTTGCAAACTCTAAATGATGTGGTTTGAATGTATGATTTTCGCAAATATCTATCAAACCATTATGCGATTTTCCTTCCTTATGATTTTCTTTTGATGCCTTAGAATCTCATAATGTCTACTAGAGGAAGAGGAGGCAAGGGAAGAGGAGGAGGCCGAGGAAAGGGTGTCTCCACAAGGTCTAAGGCCATGACAACCCCTGACATAGAAATGCCATCAGTCCAACTTGCAGCTCTAGCAGCACCATCTGTGGACCTGGCCGCAGAAGTAGCAAGGTTGAGAGAATAACTAAGGCTGAGAGATGAGGAATTGGCACATGCTAGGCAAGCACCCCAAGTGCCCCAAATGCCCCAAGTGCCTCAAGTGCTAGTGGCGCAGCCTCAGCCGCCAATACCACCACCTGCACCACTGCCTTTGAACATTTCAGAAAACAAGCCCCACCAACCTTTGAAGGGAAAGTTGATCCCATAATGGCAGAGGATTGGTTAAGATTGGTCGAGGCCATCTTCAATCATATGGAGTTAAATGATCGCGAGAGAGTCTCCTGTGCAATCTATTTACTCAAGATGGATGCACGATATGGTGGGATGTAATTAAACAGACCTGTGATTTGCTAGCACGGCCTCATTGTAATACCATGACTTGGACAGAATTCGTCCACACTTTTAGCAAGAAGTATTACAATGAGGTCGTGCTAGCAACCAAGGTAGATGAGTTTGTAACTCTGGTACAAGGAAACCTATATGTCATTGATTATGCACAGAAGTTTGATAGGTTGGCAAAATTTTCTCTTGAAGTTGTGCCAACTGAAACTCTGCAAGTCCACAGGTTCGTGAGGGGACTCAAGTCGATGATCGCTAGGGATGTTATGATGACCAGTGCTGAAGTGGGCAGTTATGCAGAAGTACTTGATAGAGCACTTGAAGCAGAATATTTGGAAGATCATATATGGAAGGATAATGTTGCCTGAAGAGAGACCTACTGAAAGAAGGGCTTCAATGAGGGTAACAAAAGGAAAGCTAATGTAGGGAAATACAGTGGCACTAATAAGAGACCAAGACCCCCAGCCACGAATAACAACAGTCACAAAAATCAGAACCACCATAACAACAGTAACAATCACTTTAATGACCACAACCGTGAGAATCACCAAGGCAACTGAGTAGAGCACCCCATCTGTCCTAAATGCTCGAAAAGACACCCGGGAGAATGACAGGTCAACACCGATAAATGTTTTAAGTGCGGTCAGGCAGGACATCTGAGGAAGAATTTCCCACAATGGAAGGTGGGACATAATAGAAACATCAATCTGGTGTCAGCACGGGTTTTTGCCTTAACTCAGAATGAAGCAACCAATAGCAACACCGTAGTCACAGGTCAGCTCCCTATATCTGGTATGATGTGTGGAGTCCTCATTGATTCTGGAGCGACTCATTCTTATGTTTCCATGAATGTGGTTGATAAGTTGAGTATGCCTTGCAAACTGTTTGAGCATAGCTTTAGTAATATGTTGCCATCGAGAGACATGATGTTGTCAACTAGGTGGTTACCGTCAATGCCCATAACGATAGAGGGCAGAGAGTGTCTAGCAAACCATATAGAACTGAGTATAGCTGAATATGATGCCATACTTGGCATGCATTAGTTATCCAAACATGGGGCGACGAGAGGCTATCGAAAGAAGACTATGGAGTTCATACCAGAAGAAGTAGAGGGTTTTCGAACACCCATAATATCGGCATTGGAAGCACGAAATATGATGCAACATGGATATTCAGAATTTCTGACTAGTGTGGTGGATAGATCCAAGGAGTCAGAGTTAAAACCGAAAAATGTGCATATTGTTTGTGAGTTCCCGGAGGTGATTCCTGAGGAATTACCAGGATTACCCCCAGACAAAGAAATCGAATTTGTGATCGAACTTGCACCAAAAACAGCATTGATATCTAAAGTACCCTATCAAATGGCACCTGCAGAGTTGAAGGAACTTAAGAACCAGCTACAGGAGTTTTTGGACAAGGGGTTCATAAGACCTAGCCATTCGCCATGGGGAGCACCAATCCTATTTGTGAAAAATAAGGACGGGAGCATGAGAATGTGCATCGATTACTGAGAACTCAATAAGGTCACCATTAAGAACAAATATCCTTTGCCTAGGATAGATGAACTTTTTGATCAACTACAAGGGGCAACATTATTCTCAAAGATTGATCTACAATTCGAGTACCATCAGTTGAAAGTGAAAGAGGGAAACGACTTTTAGAATTCGCTATGGGCACTATGACTTCCTAGTGATGTATTTTGGACTCACTAACGCCCTAGCAACATTTATGGACATGATGAACAGGGTATTTAAGGACTATTTGGACAAGTTTGTTGTAGTGTTCATCGATAATATCCTTATTTACTCGACGACCAAGGAGGAACATGAGGAGCATTTGAGGTTGACCCTGAAAAGACTACGAGAACATCACCTATACGCTAAGTTCTCTAAGTGTGAATTTTGGCTGGAACAAGTAAGTTTCCTAGGGCATATAGTGTCCAAGAATGGAATAGCAGTAGATCCATCAAAGATCGAGGCCATTAAAGACTAGCCCCAGCCGAAGAATGCCTCAGAAGTTCAAAGCTTCTTAGGATTGGCGGGTTACTATAGAAAGTTTGTTGAGGGTTTCTCAAAGATCGCTACACCCTTGACCAACTTAACCCGCAAACATCAGAAGTTTGCATGGACTAAGAAATGTGAAGAAAGTTTTCAGACCATGAAGGATAAGTTGATTTCTGCGCCTATCCTTTGTGTTCCCACAGAGGGTGGGAAATTTGTGGTGTATTGTGGCGCATCAAAGCATGGCTTAGGGTGTGTGTTGATGCAAGATGGGAAGGTGGTAGCTTATGCTTCCAAACAACTTAAGGATTATGAGCAACAATATCCCACTCATGATCTTGAGTTGGCAGCATTGGTGTTCGCACTGAAAATATGGAGACATCACCTATATGGGGAGAAGTGCAAAATATACACTGACCACAAAAGTTTGAAATACTTCTTCACTCAAGCAAGGCCAATGGATGCGCCGAGGTTATTCAAGGACCAGAGATCATATTTACCTCAAGATGTGACATGGACAAGTTAGCGGGCCATGTTCACAAAGATATGATGATGATGCTTATGATGATAATGTTTATGATGATTATGTTAGGAACGAGTTTCCTAATACGCGACGGAATGGTGGTCGGGTTGGCCCAGTGTACCAGAACATGTGTCATGGGGTTCTGTGACTGAAATCCCAATTTCAGTCAGAAGAGATCCCACCCATACAAGTTCACTAGTTGGTCACATAATCGGGTCGCTCCTCTTTAGGACTCCTATATATCGTTATATTTCCATATTCCCCCTCGAATCCCCCAATAAGAACCCTATTATATTCGTCTTTGCCTTCTGGATGGATCTTTTCCGTATTAAGCCCCTTGATTTTGCATTTCTTTTTAAGTGGTATAATAGCAAAATTAATTAAGGACATGTCTTCGTTTAATAGATCTTCATATCTTACCTCCATGCAAGGTATCCCCCCCTCTTGCTTTACAAAAATTTTGTAACATATTTAAACTACCTTTAAATATGAAGATTCATTAATATACATACATTAATCATAAGCAAGATAATAATAGAAATCATACCTCTTGAAGCCTATCAAGTGTCCTTGCTATCTTTTCGTATTTAGAACGATCTTCCTATCCAAGCTGCTCCCATGTACTCACACCAAGATCTTCCAAAGCGTTCTCTACACCTAAGAAATGTGTGGGCACATAGAGAATGAATGATAGTTTATTTGTGATTCTACTTGATGTACTCAACACATGAGATCAAGAGAATAGGCCTGAGAATTGGTTCTTTATTTTTCAGGGAGAGAAAACTATCGTTCTATTTTTCACAGAGCGAATGTTCTGAGTTGTCTCACATATCTTAATATTTTTCTGATTAGTCATACTTAAAAGAAAATATTCAAATTTAAAAATAAATCTGTAACCATTTTACAATTTGCTTTTTAATTAATTAATTATTCTATTAATGAAAAAAATCCAAAAACCAATTTTTGAATTATCCATTAATTAATTAAATAAAAATGAAAATCCTATCCCTGAAATTTGCCCTACACGAATGTGTGTGCACATGTAGCCTCCCTAATTTTAGGGATGTTGGTTTTTCAATGTTTATTTAATTATTTATTCAAACTGTTTTGTCAGATAAGATCTAACAACTTGATAACTAATTCAAATTTAAATTAATTATCAAATATAATTAATTATTTTAATAAATATTAATCATTTAAATTCAAATCCAATTTGAACTTATCAGATTATTATCTTCCACTCAAATAAAGATATTTAATTAATTCTACCAACTAATTAAATCCAATATTTTCAAAAATAAATATTTAATTTGTTATAATTTCTAGTAGTATAATTAATTAATTATTTAATTAAATTTCAAAATTAATTTAATTATTTAATATAATTTTGAAAATTATACAATAATTAAATATAAATTAATTTTATTAACTACAACTAATTTGTAATTAATTAATTAATCACTATTATCATATAATTGCATATTTGGCCTGAAGAACAATTTCTTCTTAGATATGTCTTTAAACTACTTTTCCCTTCATATCAACTCTTACCTTGAACAGTGTTGATAGAGCCGCTATGGGGACCTATGGACCTATAATTCCAAGCTCCAATAAATTTGAGATTATTAATTAAACTCTTTAATTAAATAATGTTAATTTATTTATCTCATGATTATTCCACTATAAATATGAGACTGCACTCTTGTAATTATAGACATTTCATTTACTGGGTACTTTATAATCATAAAGCATCCATTGATATAATCATTGCATACAACTTGACCCTCTAATAATGGTTCATAATTAATCAGGAATAAAATTATCGTTTTCCCCTTTTAATTATCTCTTGTTTCCTTAAGTACCATTAACTCTACTAGTGAAGGTTAATTCATAACTAAATTATGAATTTGAGCTCAATAACCTTTCAGTCTCAAAAGTCAACCCTTAAGAGAACCATCATTCAATCTCTTGCGAGAAGGCATAGATTCCATATTTGTATACTATGTCCCCAACCATCTACATTAATGAGTTCCCAAAACAAAAGTATCTAGCCTGATCATTCTGACAGACCATAACAAGTGAATCAAAGAACTCATATAACATAAACAGGAGTTCATAGTAACTTCAAGATTAAGATTTATTTGTATATGATCATCAGTTGATATATTTAATTAATACTTCTAAACAGTATTGAACTAAGTATTAATAAACATATCTGGTCCAGTTCTATATATTCTCTAATATATAAAGCATCTCCACTAAAATGTCTTACCACACTAGTGATCAGGATCTAGATCACATGTATTCATAATACTAGTGAACCGTACTTGCAGTAATTAATCTAAAGATTCCATAACTTTATTTTACTGCGAACTATTCAAGTTCATTTATCTCAAACACAATCCTCCCGTACCAATACGTGTTTGATATCACATGTATGAACTTATGAATTTTCCTGATATTTACATAATATTATCACAAAATAATATAGTCCATAAAATATATGCATAACAAATTCAATTTATTTATTTATTTCATAAAACAATGTCTACTACATATGTTCTAAGGGCACATTTCCACCAGATTATGTTTATGATGATGATGTTTATGATAATGATGTATGATGATAAAGTTAAGTATGATGTATAACGATGTATGAATGTGAATATGTTTGTTGTGTTTACTTGTGTGTTGTTTGCACTTCCTTAATGGGCTTTTAGCTCACCCCTTACTTTCCTTCCAGGTAACAAATAAGATTTCTCTTTGGCATGCGTGGTGATGTGGGGAGTTCCGACGTCAGGGTGTGTATGGCGTGGGGGTATCCTATGGGCGAACAAACGATCAGCTTAACGCCAATTTCTAAAGAACAATGTTATGTCTTTTTTTTTTTTTTACTTTTCAGAACTTATCAGTGGGACTTGAACTTTATTTATTTTATTAAAAATGTTGCATGAAAACTATTATTTTTATTTTTAAACTATTGGACCCAACTTGCATGTTTTAGCAAGGCTCCACTGGGATTTTTTATATAATAAGCGGCTTCCTCCTATAAGATTATGAGCATGTAATAGTTTTACAAAGCATTAGATTAGGGCGTTTTATACAATCCGCTTGGCAAGGTAGAAATATGGGAGGATGGAGTGGTATCGAGGGAAAGGAGAGGAAAGGAGGGAGAGGAGCAATCCTTTGTTTGGTTGGATGGAAAGAATGGAGAGAGGGGAGAGTGGGAGGGATGGTAAATCATTTGGGCCCACCATTTTTACTCCTCCACAAGGGAAGTAAGAGTGTGGTTAAAAAAAAATTGAGGCTGCAAGTCACATTTTGCAATTCAAAGTCACTTATATATAATATTTTATTAGATTATTATATAACAACTAAATATATATTGTATATTATATAATTTACACATCTATCAAATGCTTTCATATCTCTCTATTTTTATCATATATAGTTTTATTTTTATTTTTTACTTATAGCTAAAATTAAAATATATTAATATTGATAGATGCATTGATGTTGTTGTTTCATTTTTTTAGTCCCAAAAAATAATTTCTTTTACATTTTATTATTAACAAAGACTTTTTTTTCAATTTTCATAGTACTATTATTACTATTTTTTCATAGGTGGAATATAAATTTATAATACTAAAAGATATAATAAATCAATAAATCAAAGTACATAAACTAGCAACAATTAATAATATACATACAAATTTGATTTGAAGAAAAAAAATATTTGTATTCAATCATAACAAATTAATTTAAAAAATTAATAAATAACTAAATGGGTAATATATTAATTTTATACTATAATTATTTCCATCTTTCCAACTTCAACTTTTCTTCTAATACCAAACAAAAAGAGAGAAAATTATATTCTTTCCTTCCCAACTTACCAAACAACATAAAGGAGTACCACTCTGCTTTTCATTCCCATACTCTCTCCATCCTTCCTAACATATCCATCATTCCTCTTCCCATTCCTTCTTGCCAAACATAGCCTGAGCGAGTGATTTTAAACAGAGTTTTAGAGGTAAGAAAACTCTGTCTAAATACTCTCACTAGGCCGCCCCTCGACACGTCCTCCCTATAAGTTATGTCATACCTTAGTAACTCATTTTTTGTGTAGCGCTTAGCACGCTAACAACACTCTACTTTTCATACAGTCATGCATCACATATATACATGACAATTTATCTCACAACTAATGTCGCATACAGTTCAACATAATAGCATAAGAATTCTAGCTAACTTCCTTACCTCAAGTCCAAATAGTTTAAAGAGTAGGATAGTTCACAACGAGCCTAGAATAACAATCAAACACTCGTCTTAATATCATGTATACATACATGAACACTTCAAGTACATCCCACGTGGGCATGGTCCATGCACACGTGGCACCTATCTCACATAAGTTGCACCATAGTCTTAATTCCAGCAACAAGTCCATGGATCAAATCATACTCACAAGTCTCACATAAAATCATAAAAAAAAAACAATTTCATTTCACTCATCAATCCTCAATGATCTTAAACAAGAAACATAGACTTAATCAAATAGCATATAATTGTGCATGAAAATTTATTTGCATGTAACATGCATACGTGAGACCATTCTCAAAAACTCAATTAAATGTTGAAATATTATATTCTTATTTTCTTGATGATTTTACAAAAATTCAGCAAGTATTATTAATCTAAAAAATGAATTACCAATTTTAGTTTGCTATTATTTATTCTCTTAAAACTTACAAATATCATACATAAATTTTATTTCAAAATTTATTTCACTCATAATGATCATTGCTTAAGTTGTACAAAACATAAACTTGTTTATTATTTAATAATTTATTTTGGAAACCCACTTTTCAAAATAATTATTTAACTTTATTTAAAGCTCTTTTCATAATATGGCAAAATTAAGAAAATAACATTTTTTCTTTAGGCTAAATAAAATGTGACATCTTTATATTTTTTTTTCTTCTAGAAATCATTATGTCATAAAACTACATTATTTATAATTAAATAAACTTGGTAAAAAGAACTATTAAAATGTACAATAAAATAACCTTGAGTATTCATGGGCCTCAATTTTACAACCTTTAAAATAAAGTTTTAGCACATGTTTTATTTAATTTTCTTATCTTTTAAAACATGCATTCTCACATAAAATCACAAGGTTTCTCAAATAAGTGCAAGAACACATGTGCAAAATTTATACATTTTGTCATTTTAACATATATAGCATGATTCATGACATAATTTAATCTCTTTTAAATAATCTTTGAAAAATAACATTCTAAATCAATTAAAAATCAACAAGCACAACAAAATCACATAGTAATTGTAACGCCCTGGTGAGCCTCCATCTTCGAAAGCGAAAACTAGAGGAAAGATAGACAAAACAATAACCCCAAGACTGCAAATGATGCAAAGACGAGTTCACAATCAAGTGCACAGATGCCTAAGGGGAATAACAAGAAAGGTAAAGGTAAGTGTTTTCACTGCAAAGAGAAGGGGCATTGGAAACAGGATTGCCCCAAGTTTCTAGCAGTGAAAAAAAAAAGCTTCTTGAATCGTGGGAGGAAGTGGAAGAAGGCAGCTTAAAGCTTAGAGTTGGGAATGGAGCATTCATTACGATCCAAGCTAGAGGAAGAGCTCGCCTAAAGTTCATAAATAAATATTTACTCTTGAAAGATGTGTTTTTTATTCTGAATTTTAGTAGAAATTTCATTTCAGTTTCCATGTTGCAATTAGGACAATTTTTTATGACTTTCACAAGTTCTAATATATCTATTTCTTTCAATGGATCACAATTGTGTATTGCATGTTTGGAAAACGGGCTTTATATTCTGCAATCTAACGAACCCCTCGCTCTTAACAATGATTTATTCAAAGTAGCTAAACCTAGGACTAATAAACGACAAAAGACCGATAACTATAACATAAGGCACATTGGCTATGATAGGATTCAACGACTTACAAAGGATGGGCCTTTAAGGGAACTCACCTTAGGTGAATTACTTGTCTATGAATCTTGTCTAGAAGGCAAACTAACCAAGCGTCAATTCTCTACAAAGGGTGATAGGGCCAAGGAACCACTTGAACTTATTCATTCAGATGCTTGTGGACCTTTGAATGTACAAGCCAGGGGTGGTTTTGAGTATTTCGTCACTTTCATTGACGATTACTCTAGATACTCATGTCCTTACCTAATGCATAGGAAATTAGAAACATTTTCAAAGTTTTAGGAATTCCTAGCTATGTCTCAGAACCAATTAGGTAAAATGTTAAAGATCTTGCGATCTAATAGGGGTGGAGAATATTTGGATATGCAGTTCCAATATTATTTAACTGAACTTGGGATTTTATCACAACTTACTGCCCCGGGTACTCCGCAACAAAATGGTGTAGCGGAACGCCGGAACTAAAATTTATTGGAAATGGTTAGATGCATGCTTAGTTACTTAACTCTACCATTCTGGGGACATTCAATTTAAACCACAAATGAAATTCTCAAAGTCATGTCGTCCAAATCAATCCCCAAAAAACCTCTAGAACGTTGGAATGGTCGTGAACCTAGTTTACGCCATTATAGAATCTGGGGTGTCTCACCCACATCCTGAGGAAAAAGGAAGGAATGCTATCCTAAAGGTACTCGGGGTGGAATTTTCTATAGTCATTCAGAAAATAAAGTGTTTCTTTCTACGAATGCTACTTTTAGGAAATGACTATGTCCAAAACTTCAAACCACGCAGCAAAGTAGTTTTAGAGGAGATGGTTGAAGAATTGACTCCAACCAATGTTCCATCATTATCAATGCAAGTTGATGATGAAATTCCCACTCTTCATGTACAACCAACACAAGTCAATTTAAATGAAGAAAGTACCATTGTTCCTGAGCAAACAATCATGGAGCCTCGTCGTAGTGGGATGGTTTTTAGGAACCCAGTTCGCTATGGTTTTGATGGTGAAACAAATATGGTTGTTGGTGACACTGGTGATGATGATCCATTGTCTTTCAAACAGGCAATGGCTATCCCTGAAAAGGAACTATGGCTCGAAGCCATGAAACAGGAAAAGGAGTCCATGTACTCAAATTCCGTCTGGGATCTTGTGGAAGCACCTAGTGACTTTAGAGCCATTGGGCGCAAGTGTATCTACAAGAAGAAACGAGGTGTTGATGGAAATATTGAAACTTATAAAGCTCGATTGGTGGCAAAGGATTATACCCAAAGAGAAGGTGTGGGCTATGAGGAAACGTTTAGCCTGGTAGCCATGCTTAAGTCCATTCACATCCTCCTATCCATAGCAGCCGCTCTCGACTATGAGATCTGGGAAATGGACATCAAGATATCTTTTCTTAATGGGAAGCTTGACGAAGTCATTTATATGGATCAGCCAGAAGGATTTAAAGTAGCTGACAAGAAGGAAAAGTTTTCAAGTTGAATAGGTCCATTTATGGACTTAAGCAAGTTTCTCATTCCTAGAACGTTATGCTTGATGAAATAATCAAAACCTATGGCTTTGAACAAAATATTGATGAGCCTTGTGTTTACCAACTGAAGGAAAATCAAATAGTGGTATTCCTGGTTCTTTATATATATGATATCTTACTCATTGTAAACAATGTTAAGAAATTATCAGATGTGAAGAATTGGCTGAACACTCAATTCCAGATGAAGGATTTGGGTGAAGCAAGTTATGCTCTAGGAATCCAGATTATTAGGGATTGAAAGAACAAACTCTTAGCTCTATCTCAAGCAGCTCACATCAATAAAGTGCTTGAACATCTCTCATGGACATATTCCAAGAAAGGACGTCTACCGTCCCGCCATGGAGTTCATCTTTCAAAGAAGCAGTCTCCCCAGAGTCCTAAAAAGGAAGATGTATGAGAAAAGTTCCTTATGCATCTGCAGTTGGAAGTCTGATGTATGCTATGTTGTGTACTGGACCATATATTTGTTATGCAGTGGGAGTAGTGAGCAGGTATCAGTCAAACCCATTACCGGAACATTGGATAGCAGTTAAGCATATTCTGACTTATTTAAAGCATACTAGGGATTATATGTTAGTCTACAAGGGTGGTGTTCTAAACCTTGTAGGCTACACCGATTCATATTTTCAGACTGATGTCGATGACAGGAAGTCTACTTCTGGAATGGTGTTTACTCTTAGGGTGCAGCTGTGATATGGAGAAGTGTAAAGAAGTCTGCGATCTCAGATTCTGCCATGGAGACTGAATATATAGCTGCGTCAGAAGCAGCTAAGGAAATAGTCTGGCTAAAGAAGTTCTATTCAGATCTTGGTGTTATTCCATAAATGGATAAACCGCTTGTGTTGTTTTGTGACAACACAGGAGCAATTGTCAACTCGAAAGAACCTCGAAGTCACAAGAGGAGTAAGCATATAGAAAGGAAGTGTCATATAATTCAAGAATATGTGGCCAGAGGAGATGTGAAGGTTATGAAGATTTCATCTTAAGACAATCTTGCAGATCCATCTACGAAGACACTGCCAGAAGCTACATTTGATAAGCCTATTAAGGAAATGGGATTATTATAATTAAGGTATTAGTTTAAATTAGTGCAAGTGGGAGTTTGTTGGGGTTTTATGCCCTAATTAAGACTCAATTTCTTTGTAATTTCATTTTATAATTGTTGACGCGGTTTTTTGCCAACTATGAATTAAGAAAATAACAAAGTTGAATTAGTGCTTGATGATAAACCGAAGTAAGAAAATAACTCTCAAGAACACTGGTCTTCTTACGTGGTTCAGTGGTTAAAATCCACCTAGTCCACGAGTCTATATTATTACTGCTTTTCTCTCTCTATTTTGACAGAGTTTCCGTATTACAGAATGATCGTCCCTTTTCTTGTCCAATATTCTCAGTATTTATAGAGAAATTCCTTGGATAGGTTTGCGTAACCGCGTGAGTCAATCATGGATTTACACATTATTTACATTTAATATGAAATATTCTCATTTATACTAGGATATGATTTGATCATGAAATAAATAGTCTCCTAATATCTAGGACATTGAATATCACAGGCTTGCATAAACGATCATATAAAGTATCCGGGTCCAGGGATCCGCGGACAAGCCATATCTCCAAGTTGCCACGAGCTGGATATATCATCGAGCTCATGCTATGGAGGGCATGCCTTATAAATACTATAAGCTCACACTTATCAATCTATGCATCCCTAGCTCGTACAACCATCATGAAAACCTTGTTGTCTACGTGGAGAATACATGGGCTCACTGGCTATTTATTCCATGCGTTTATTTGCCAGTTGTACACGATCTAAGTGAAAAACTCGTGCTGAAATTAGGATACACATTTCCCCCCCAGTCACTGCTCGTGGTTTATGACGTCACCTTCTGATCTACACAATAGGGACCTTTAGAATTCTATTGCAATAAACAATGCATGCCCACTACTCGAGTACTGGACACGTGGAACACTACAATTGGCGCATGTTCGGGTTTCGAGGAATGCAATAATTGTCTTGTCAACTTTTTGCTGACGTTTTGTCCTTTGAAACATAGCCCTCGAATCTTGAACTGACCAAATCAAATGGCCCAAATTGATCGACAATTTCCATAGTTCATCACCTTTTATTCGAGATCTTTCCTCATTTTCTCTCTTCTGCATTTTCAAACTCTTCTTCTTTCTCAGAGAAAAGAAACCCAAAAACCTTTTGTTGCAAAATCTTTCCGAATACCCAGTTGCTCAATTACTCAGGAGTCTTCCAGGAACTCTTCCTTGTGAAATATACTTCTTCTATCGACGATCACACTGTAATTCTTATCGTTTTGAAGAAAAATTTTCTTTACTGATTTCTGTATTTTATTTACCATGCTCACCAATGTTTCACCGTAGTTAATATTAGGTGTTTTCTCAATATTTTTGGCACATAGGCATCAACTTAGGTTTGCTGAGAAGGTCTTAGAATATTTCTTAAAACTATGATATTCATAGAACTGGGTCATTTCTGGGTAAATTTTGGTAACTTATGGCAATTTTTAAGAAATACTCATTCGGGATATAGAAGATGAAAGGTTAGGGTTTGAAACCAGATTACTTAGGGAACACGCTTTTTGGGTGGTTTTGCTCTAAACCGCCCCTCAAGGACAGTAGTGGCTAGATTTTCTGATACACGGATCCCTATATGTCAAGGGTCTATTGGGAAACCGAGGCGCGTAGCGTAGGGTAGCGTGTGGGATCACGCAACGGGCTGAGACTAACTCATCTCATATATTAGAGATAGCCTTCTCCCCCATACATCTATGTCATAACCTTTACAAAATCTTAGATTGCCTACTAAGTAACTCATCATTCTTGCTCGTTAGGCGATCTAATGGCATCCAAGAAGAGCATATCCAAGAAGAATGCATCTGGCTCGTCTGCTCAGCAAACAAACAAGGGAAAAGAGATCGCCTCCAAATCTCCCCTTCCTCACTTCGACCCTGTGGTGATGAGGGAGGTTGTGGTCGACCCCAATGCATTCTTCAAGGCAAAGATAATCGCCTCCAAGATTACGACCCAAGGAAGGGTCAACAAAACTATTATGAGCCATAATATAGAGGTTGGGTCTGGAGTCCTCATTGCCCGACCTCTGTTCGAAGGGGAACGGAGCTGCGCGCCTCTCCAGGACGACTTCGCGGCCTAGAGTGACGAGCATTTAATGGCGGGGGCCTTCCTTCCCCTGGATCAGTATTTTTCCGACTTCTTGAATTATGTGAAGTTGGCACCTTTTCAGCTCCCCCCAAATTCATACAAACTTCTGGCGGGGCTGAAATATCTCTTTTTGAAGAAAGAGTGGGAGGTCCCCACTCCGACAAATATTCTATACTTCTTCTGCCTTAAAGCCAGCCCAGAGCAAAAGGGGTGAGGTGACAGATTTTACTACCTCACCAGATTCCCAAACTTCGCTTCGGTCATCGAGCTCCCAAGCCACCCCAACGACTACAAGGATCAGTTCTTTATGTTGAATGGGTTCCGAAACTGTGAGCATCGGTACTTTAACCAGCCTCGTAAGTTTTCTTTCTTTCCTTAGCTCGTAAAATCATTTTTTAAGACATACTCCTTGTGCATATACTAATTGATTCTATCACTATTTTTTTTTTTGCGCAGCCATATTCGCAAGGACGGAGAAGTCAGTGACCCTCGGGGGTTAGTATGAAAAACTGTCTGGGCTTCCACCCAGCGAGAAGGATACCGCCAGCTCATGAATGATGCCATGATGCTGGCGAGTAAGTTGATCGGCAAAGGTCAGACGCTGGCCTTAAGAAGGACCCGAGCTACCCTTCCGGTAGTCCTCGAGCTCCCGTCTTCCCGAGAAGAAGACTTAGAAGCTGCTGAAGGCGAGGAGCGAGAGGAGGATGAGGTTCCTCTTGTGCGAAAGAGGCGGGTTCCCGAGGCTGCTCGGGAACCTGATTTAGAACGAGCTACATGGGGGACAGCAGCCGACTCCTCCATCCAAGGTAACCCATACCCTTATAGGGAATTAGATAGGGTTGTCACCAACTATAGGCTAGTTAGATTTAACCCAAATTAGCTTGTCCATCGCCACCCTAACAATCAAGACCGTAACATCACCCTGCTCTAATGTGTGGATCATTTATTGTTGCGCCATGATATGAGTTACCCTAGGGGCACTATTGTTGTAGATAATACCCCAACCTTTAGGTCAGCCATTTTTTAGGAGTATAGGACCAATCGTAGGTCATGTCCTTCTTTGCTCCAAGGCTCCTTTGCCCCTGGATTTAGGCAATATGCAAACAAGTCTAGCCCCGAGGTAGAACCTGAGCCCGAACCTCCTATAATCCAAGAAATTTTAGACTTAGATTCCCCTTCTCCTCCAGTAGTCCCAATGCCGGAGGTCGTGATAATAGACTCCTCCCCCAACCCGGAGGGTAGGACCTTTATTTATTTCCTTTGTGTATGTTTTCGAATTTATTTTTGAATTAACTCCCTTTTTGTATTTTTTTCAGGCGAAGAGATGGAACGATCAGGAGCTCTTGACCTCCGTACAGCTTTCCAGGTCAGAAAGTCTGGCTCGGGTCCTGTCATAAAGAAGCCTCGCTTTACAAAGCAAACCCCCCATGCAGCAGGAAACACCTCCAAATCCCCTGCTAAGGGGAAAGGCGCGAGCTCAACCGCTCCGACGTCTACCGTGACGGGGAAGAGGATTCCTCCTCCTCCTCCTTGGTTTGCACCTGCTCGGGATCAGGTAATATAAGATGATCCCCCAGCTCCTCCTGTCTCAGTTGCAACTGTACGCATCCCAGTTAATCCCCAGGACCTGGAGAAGATCCCCGATGCCTTTAGAGGAATCCTCTACGAGACAGCGAGCCACATGGTGGGGCATGCTTATAAAGCCAACCTAAGAGACCTAAGGACGATAGAAGAGCGGCTCCAAGAGAACGTCCTAGAGTCAGCCTTGGGGATGACCCTCACAGTAAGATATCATTCGTTAGTGAAAAAATGTTATTTTCATCTTGCCAAAGTATACATCTAACTTGTCTCTTTATTTTTCAATCTACCTTGTCTCAGCACCGCTATATAGCCTAAGCTAGGGCTAGAAATGACGAACTCCAAGCTGAGCTCCAAACCGCCAAGACAGCCCTAACCGCTGCTCAAGAAGGCGAGCAAGCTGCCTTTGTAGCTGCTCAAAAGAGTGAGTATGATGCCAAGTTCGCCCTTGCATCATCTCAAGAAAGTGAGCATGCCGCGAAGATAGCCTTGGTTTCTCTCTAAATCGAGGTTGCTGAGGCTAAAGCAAAGCAACTAGAGGCCAAGGCTGCGGTTAATGAAGAGAAAGCGACCTCACTGTCCTCCATGGAAGACATGTTGTATCATTGTTGGGCTTTTAATCAGGATGGCAAATTTTCTTTCATGGCTCCCGAGCTGTGGGATCTATACCTCAAAAAATTCAAGGCCCGGATCTTGCAAGAGTCGTCGGACACAGAGGATGCCTCTATAGCGAGCGAGCAGGAGATCGAGGAAGTCACGTCTTCATAACGTTCTGGAGGGGCTCAATGAAGTCTTCGTTGTTTTGCTATTTCCTTCTTCTTTTTTTATTTGTTTGTAAACAATTTCCCTTGGGCTTAGTTCGAGGTTTTTCTCCTCAGGACAACTTGAATTTCAATTCATATATCTAACTTTTAATCTATTTGTCTTATCCTTGATTATCTCTCATGTTTATGCTTTCTTAGACTTGCACATTCGAGATTTTAGGAATCAATTTTTAGATAGGGATAGATATTTTGAGTTTGGTTATATCCCAATTTAATGTGTTGATTTATATCATACATGTTAAGTGTCAGGCCTTGGACCCGGTTATATCCAGGATTTTAAATATTTTAAACTTAGTTCGTGTTAGGTTTATTGACATATCGAGCTTCTAAAAAACCATCGAATATTCAATTTTGTTCACTTCTATGTTTTGGGCCTGGTTGTATCCAGGGTTTTAGGAGATGTTATTTTCTTTCCATAACATTATCAAAGTAGATAAGATCGGATGTATATGTTACATCGGACTGGACCGATATTGACAGTAGACAGGATAAGTAAACATACTATTATTTTCCATTCTAGTCATTTCATATAGTTGATCATAGGTCAATTCAATCTCAATTCTGAGTGATTAGTATTCTAACTGATTGTATTATTTGAGTTCTTTGACTTGTTCGTTACCAGCTTACCTATGGACTAGCCCATACTTACATCTTGGGAACTTGGTAGTATAATTGAGTGGGAGTGTTAATCATTGATATGAACATCTATAGCTTCTGATGAAGAAGTGAAACGATGGTTTCCTTTTAGTTTGGTTCAAGGTGCTATATGATAGAGACCTCATTTCAGTAATTAATATTAGTTTACTGAAATATCATTTACAAGGAACTAAGTGTTTTAGGGATAAAATACAATGAGGGGTAAAATGGAATTTTAGTCCCATCTCATTGTAGACCGTCTATAGAGGATTGAGTGACAATTATGGTTATATCAATGGATAATTAATAACGTATTTATATTTTTTTATAGAGCATTCTATGAATTCAAGAGTGCAATTCCGAGTCTTTAGTGGAGTCATAAAGGATTAATAAGTTAGTAAATTTATTTGTTAAATTTATGATAACTTATTGGAGCTTGATTTCATAGGCCCATGGTCCCCACTGTACCTTGGATAAAAGCACCTAGAGAGTCTCAACTAATTGATTTAATTATCAATTAGAATTATTAAAGTTGACCATGTCAATTTTGGATGGTTTCACAGAGTTATGTAATTTAGGGAAGAAAAGAGAAATTATGGCAGATTTATTAATTATGATAAATTGGTGTATAAAATAATAAATAAGTTTAAATCAATGTTAAAATGATAAATAATTAATTTGATAAAGGATTTAAATAATTATTTAATTAATTAAATCAATAGAAAATAATACATGTCTTGATTTTAAGTCCAATGGGCTTATAATTAAATGAGAAATTTCACGAGCCTAAAGCCCATGATAATTTCGACCATTAGGCTGATATTATCTATTATTTTATTGATTTTTTAATTAAAATATATGCTCTAATTGAGCCTATAAAAGAAATGTTAAGTGAAAGTTGAAAAACATATGTTTGAGAAGGCAAAAAGACTATCTGACAGAAAATCATAAGATCTATTCTTGATGCTCTAGGTTTTAGATTCTCTCTACAACATAAGTCATTTTACAAGCCTCAATATTATTTTCTCTTCGTCTCTCTGTATTTATCTCATGTGTTGAGAATTGCCCATTCTAGTCTAGGTGATTCTAAGGATACTTTGGAAGACTGTGAAGAAAATTAAAGAACGGTTCAGTTTCTTGGTGTTACCATACGACAGAAAGGATACAAGAGTTAGAGAAATTGAAGGAATGACTCAATCATTTCACTGCACAATAATGTAAGTTTTCTTATTATTATCTCTGTATGAATTCAATTTTAGAAACATTTTCTAGGTTGTCTCATATTAATTGTTTAATATAAGATTTACATGAAAATAAATAAGATCATGTATAAGATTTCCCAACACAACTTCCCAGACTTTATTTTAAAAGAATACATGAGCAGTACACCCCCATATGTGAACATGGTGTAAACTAGCTTTAATGCTATTTCACAACTCCAAATGTGTATTTTTACAAACTTAAACAGAACTACATTCAAAATATATACCATTGTTTGAAGTGCATATTCACAGAATGTGAGTGGTAGTGATTAGTAGCTTTACAAGGACCTAACCATATCTAATAAGTAATTATTTCTCCTCTTTTCAACATCATTTTGCAGTGATGTTCCAAATGTTGTGAGTTGGGATAAAATTGCATTCTTCAGCAGATGATCCTTGAACTCAAATCAAGGTATCCACCTTCTTGATCTAATCGAAGTGTTATAAGTGATTTCCCTAACAGCTTTACTTATAGTAGTGACAGACTTACATAGTATCAGGGTGGGCAATTTCCCACCCTCAATTTTTTTTTAATATGTATATGTACTATATTTATATATAGCAGGTTTCAACCTAGTTACTGCCCACCCTCAAATTCATGCTTTATATCCTTTCAAAAAAAAAGTCTTGCTTTATATAAATATAGATACAATACATGATTTGTAACTTATATTACATGTTTTTTATTTTTTTTTTCAATGGATTTATATTACATGTTGAACGAAAAAAATGGGACTGGTCCAATTTAAATGTGGGCCCAATAATAAAAAATTAAAAAAAAAATTGAAACCCAACAAAAACAAAACTAACTATATGTTGTTATAAAAACAAAAGTAAAAGCTAATAATATACAACTTTTACCAATTTTCCCCATAGGTGTACACGTGGTTCGTCCCTGTGTACTAGCTTAAGTTGTTATCTCGCTCTACTATAGTCATTTATCTTTCTCGATAGGATATACAAACAGAAAGAGTGTTAATTGTTATCACTCTTAAAGGACTATCATTTACTAACCGGTTTATCTTATCAAGATTGATATGTACTAATCTAAGACGTCAAATATACATATTACACTTTGAGAAACTTTGTGTCATTTGTTTAATCTAGGATTAGCTACTTTAAATAGTTCTAGATTATTTATCGATTGTTCATTAAGCTTTGTGAGATGCAATCCATTATATTGTTTTTATTATGATAATTTATTGATATAATTATCTCAAATAATAATCTCATTATTAATAAAAGAAACATCAAAATTTTGTCTAATCTATAAATATATAGAGATCAAATTTCTATAAGATTTAAAAATAATTAGTATTCAAACCAATAATTCTATTTTAAAGTTAAACAGATTGCTCCCACTACCTTTACTGAAACAATGACATCATTGCCAACTCTCATGATCACATTGCCTTCAACAAACTCCTTTAAAGAACTAAGTTTCCATAAAGAATAATAAGCATGATTAGTGGCTCATGGATCAACTATCTAAGATGACAAAAAATCTCCCATTAAAAGGCTTTAAAGAGAGTAAATCAAATTTACTTTTTGTCTTCTTTGCAAGATTGGAGATTGAATAAAAATTATTGGCTTTTACTTCGTCATTTATCTCCAACATAGCATGTATAAATTCACCTATCATATATGCAGTTCTCATTTCCATGTTCTCCATAAGAAACATTATCCATACTACAGTACAAGTAGTAACGAGCATTTTCATTAGACCACATCAAATTTAGGTACTTCTCTTTTCTTCATGAGGTTTTGTTGCAGCTGGCACTTGAGGACATTCCTCTTTTATGACAAACTTATATTTTTAACATTAATACCAAATTAATGTTTAATTTTCATCTAATGAAATTATCATAATTTAATTTGTGTTTGTTGAGTAAAGCAATAACATGGTTATTGATAAATATCATGATTGTTGAAATTTAATAAACTAAATATTTATTATATAATCAAATATAAATATCAATGTTGATGCATGAATGCAACATATAAAACACATAAACTTAACAATTACTATTCAACGATAAATTAATTTGACAACTAATGGACCAGCCTTAGGGTAAGTCATACTAAATAATTTTGAGATAATTCTCAAATTCATAAGTAAAATTTAAAATCAACTATTTTTTCTTTTAGCTTATGAACAACTGTTAATTTGGTCAAGATGAACTATTCTGCTCGAAAGCCTAAATACATCTTTGTAAGTATAACTCATATATTTTAGATTAATGACTTTACTCAAGAGTGTGTCTTATAGTCAGTCAAACTTGAAATACATCATTCAATCCTATTCCCAAAAATAAGAGAAGTTAACCTTGAAAATAGCACATTCAGAAACCTTTCTTAGGGGAACATAGACAAAGGCACCTCGAGTCTTTATGTTTATTTTGTGCAAGATTACACTTGTGTTTGTCTTTGCTATAGGTCGGTACGTTGGATCATGAGCTAAAAGTGAAAATAAGAGGAAATGGTGGGGAAATGGAGCTTTTGGTGGTTGTTCGACTCAAATTGGTGCTAAGGATGAATAATAATAAGTTTTGATGAAGGAAGGATGTCAAAAGGTTAAAATCTGGAAAAAAAAATAGAATTAGAGTCGCGACATGGGCTTAAGGGTCGCGACTCTAGCAAAGTTAGAGACTAAAGGGTTGCTGAAAGAAATTAGAATTGCGACTTGGTCAACAAAGTTGCGGTGCTAGAAGAAGTGAGAGGCAAACCCAGGAGGTGCATGGAGAGGCGGGCCGCAACCTGGGTTTAGGGGGACGCGACGCCTGGAGGGGAAATTAGATTTTGAAGAGCTTTAAAAAGACACGGGTCGCGACCTAGGAAAGGTCAAGTCGCAGCCCGCCTATTAAGAAAAGAAGAGGAATTCGTGTTTTGTTATTATAAATTCAGACTTTATGGTTTAATTAGGGTAAGGTCAGATTTTAATTGCGAATTTAGAGATTAAATTTGATTCTGAAACAAGTTTTTTTGCACTTTCATATTTTTTATTTCATCTTCAAGTCTTTGAATTTTATGTTTCTGAATAATTATTTTGTTGTTTTAGTCATGTCTGATATGAACTAAACACCTCTATCTAGGGGTTAATGTAGTCACTTGGATTTCTATTTAATGTTATTATGATGTTCTATTGATTCATCTTCTTTATTCTAATCCATATAATGTTTGCTTAATGCTAGTAAATACCTGATCAATATTTGTTTGATTTATGATTTTGATTCAAAATTCAAAATATGAAAATTGAATATATTGTCGTTATATAAACATAGGTTACATATCGGACGAAAGTACATGTATGGCTTGTGTAGTAATTAGGTTTTTATGCTTAATGTCTGCTATATGTTTAAGTTTATCACAGAGATGTAGAAAACCTGTACATGGTTTAAGATCTTATATCTTGAAAAAGAATAGGGATCAATTTATGTTAACCTGCGATTAGAATAGGAAGAAAGAAATTTAGAACTGGCTAATAAAATTAATAGAATGAAAAGTTGATGAAGTTAATACCCTAGGACTTTTTATTATTGATTTTTATCCTTTGATTTACTATTTTGTTTACATTTATTTAAATTTCGTTCGTAGTTTATAATTATTCATTTCAATTTTAATCACCAAATAGAAAGTAAGGAATGATTATTGGTAATTGGTTAATAGTCTCTGTGGGACGATATCCGTTCTTCCGGAATTTATTACTTGACACGACCATGTACACTTGCGTGCATATTTTACAAGTCAAACCCATATATTTTAGATTAATGACTTAACTCTAGAGAGTGTCTTATGGTCAGTCAAACTTGAAATACGTCATTCAATCCTATTCCCAAAAATAAGAGAAGTTAACCTTGAAAACAACACATTCAAAAACCTTTCTTAGGGGAACACAGACAAAGGCACCTCGAGGCCCATTTCATTTGCTTCAATGTTAACTAATTAATGTAGACCATATGAGTTATTGTTATATCCCCTACTCCCACTCACTATTTTAGAATAAATGTGTATTTTTTTTAATTAATCTAATTAATTTTAGATATATGTAAATGTCATTAATTAACAATCATGTTGGCCTAGGTTCATTAAACATTTGAAATCAATTTTAAATTGACCCTAAAACTTTAGGTAAACCTAAATTACAATTAATGTCTCTTACATTATTAATAAATCACATTTATTAATTTTAGTTTATGGGCTACCATAAAGCAAATGCCCATTAGGTGTAACTTACAAAGTTTAACTATAAAACTTAATTAATTATGTGTTTTATTTTAATCACACTGAACATTAACAAATGATCACTTATATTGATCATATTTAAAACATATTTCTAATTAAATAAGTGCATGTTTTAAATATAAATTGTATGGGATTTATGTATGACATGTTATACGCATGAACATGTTATCAATCGCATTAATAAGCATAAAATAAAACGCACTTGGAATTTGACTGGGTTCTCTTTGTTAAACAAAATTACAAAAATACAACAATGCATTCCTTGTGCATCAAGCCTTCTTGTAATCTCAATGAGTTTCATCCTTCGTTGTGGGCATTTTGATATTGCACACTCAAACCTTAACCCTAGGTATAAATTGAGACGACCTAATTTCCAAAATTAAGATTTATCAAAGTTTCTTAAACTTTTGTTATTAAAATAATATTTTCATAAATTATTAATTAATAACTAATGGAAAGTAGTTATCACATATTAATTAATAATTTCTAAAACTATTATCAAATTTTGGCAAAAAAGAATTCATAATTAAATAATTGATAGTTTCTAAAACTACTATTATTTAATTATTATTATTATTAGGATTATAATTACTAAAAGTATATTTAACTAATAATTAATTAGATTTTATAAACTAAATTTTGACTGTGTTTAAGAAAAATTTCATTTCTCTAAATAAAAAATTAATTATTAATCTTATTAGTGGTTTCTTAAACCAATATTTGATTTCAAAAAATCTAATATTTTCCATTAAAAATGAATACTAATAATCTTTTATCACAAACAAGGTATTTGACTAATTCAACCGTCAAATCTTTCCAATAATAAAATTAAAAAAAGTGAACAATTCACTTTCGTAACTTTGAATTAATACATAAATGTCTTGTTGCCAAAATAATCAATTAACAATTTATTTGACAATAAATTAATTAATTAAATCATTTAATTAATATTGTTAATTTTAAAAATTAATTAATAAAATAATTAATTAATTTAAATTTAAATTTTGTAACCATCACCAACTTCTATATTTTTAAGGAGGGTCATATTATCTTTTTGTTGATTAAACAAAAAGATTGAGTCAACCATCCAAATATTTCTCATAAAAATCTTAATATCATATATTAAAACATATATTTAATTTTAAATTAAATAAGATAAAAAAAATTCCTTCTGTTGCACGAAAAATGCATCACACATGTACTTTGGTTAACAATTGAACAAATGTCAATTTGTACACCATTTTGTGCATTGTTCCATGGCTAACTAAAAACAAATTGATGACATCAATTTGACTAAGGCACTACACGCATGGCATCACTCTTTGATCTATTCAACGATCAATTCAAATTGATCAACATACCATGGTACACGCACGAGTCTAGATTGAATCAATTGATCAATCTAACTGATCACAACACATATATGCACCACCATTACTCAAAGAATTACAATAATCATTCAATGTAATCTTTAACGTGAGTTTAAAAATAAACAAAAAAAACTTTTTAAAAAAATTACAATAATCATGCAATGCAATCTTTGGTGATTATAGTATTCCATATTAAATCACATCTCATTAAAAAACATAATTAAAATTCTAAAAAAAATAAAATTCAAACAATTACAAAGAATCTATACCCAACAAAACAATATGGGTGTACATTGAATTAAATTCAAAAAATCAATAACAAAACAAAGAACAAAGAAAACCATGTAATTAACGACAAAATATCAATTCATTCATGAATATATGTATATATATATTTATATATCAACATTTATAAAAAAAAAAAATTGCAAATAATCGCAAACAACGATTAATATATATAAATGTCTAGTAAGTGCGCAACGGAATGCGATACATGGCCTAGTTAATTACAAAAAAATATATATATATAAAATCATTTAATAGGTACGATTCTATGATTTATATATATAGGGTGCACTTTTAATGGTTACTACCTATGAATAGTTACTTTAATATTAATCATTAGATTAAGATCAATGGTTCATATTTATAGTTGTTAATCAATATTTTTAAAAATAAATTTTGATTTTTCAAATTTTTGGAAGGAATACCTGATGAAAAAAATGTATTTATTATGAAAATATAATATTGTAAACTTTTCATTTTTCAAATGCATGTCAATTTCTAAATATAGCTAGTGTCTCTCATTAGTTGGAAACAACATTAATTATGACAAAAAAAAAACTAAATTCGAAATTAATGTAGAAAAAAAATATTTACATGTTGGTGACTTGCTACATCATCATAATTGTTAGTACCCATCTATGGGTAATAACTATTGAGAAGTCTTTCATATATATATATATATATTAATCTAACAGAAGAAAAATTACATCTTGAAGTCTATCAAATATTTTTGCTATCTTCTAATATAATAAACGATCATCATATCCAAGCATGCAAGATTCACACCAACGTCTTTCAGATCGTAATCTCAGTACAATAGGACGTGTGTGGGAACATATAGATTCAATACGAAAATCAAGGACTCTATTGATATTATCATCATATGAGATCAATGGAGTTTGGGTAAAGAGAATGGTTGAAACAATTTCTTTTCTCTCTTTATTTCACCCCTAAGAAAACTCTCTCCTTCAGCCAAACTAAATATCACATTTTGTATATTGTTAAGAGGAATATAATAATACATATTATATTAGTCATCTTGGGTTTTATTAATTAAAACAATTTTAATTAATAATAATAAAATAAGACAAGAAAGATTACCACAATGCCCCTGACACTTAGTCTGAGCCAGTCAAAGTCTAGGGACAATGACTGCATGTAGATCTTGTACCGTTACAAAACATATTTTTTCAATTTATTTTATTTAATCAATTAAATAAAAATATATCTTATCTATTACTATATTTAAAATATATTAATTGAATTTAAATTAATTTAAAATAAATGTACCAACCCGGATAAAATATCTGATTTATTTCAAATCAATTGTCTAAATTTAAATTTCCAAAATTTAAATATTAAATTAATTCTCAAACTAATTTAAAATAAGATGACATAATTCATTCAAAACTAATTATTTTATTTAATTAATTAATAATTACGAAAATTATAATTAATTAAATAATAAATATATTTTCCATAATTATCTCATAATTATGTATTTGCCCGGAAACTAATTTTCTTGACAAATATACTCATACTTGTTTTATTGCTACTCTTACCTTGTACATTGTTTATAGAACTGATCTAGGGACATATGGACCTATAATTCCAAGGTCCAATAAATTTAGATTATTAATTAAAAATTTTAATATAATAATCTTTTTTATTAATCCCAATATTATTCCCCTAAAAATATAAGATTGTGCTCTTGTAATTATATACTTATATTTACTGAGTACTTTACCAAGTGTCCATTGATTTAATCACTTAATAAAGTTCAATCCTTCAATAGTTGGTTCATAATAGGGCTAGGTTACATTACCATTTTACCCCTCTAATTGCCTATTTATCCTTAAGGACCATTAATCTGATAGCGAATAGTAAATTTATAAACTTTTTATAAATTAGAGACCTGGAACTATTCAGTTCCACAATTAACACTTAACGGAACCATTATTCAATCTTCTTATGAAGAAGGCTTGGATTCAATATTTGTAAATCTTGTCCCCAGTCATCTTCATCAATGAGCCCCCAAAACAAAAGTTGTTAGCCTAGTCATTCTGACAGACCCTAACGAGTGAGTCAAAGGACTCAAATAACATAAAAAGGAGTTCATGATAACTTCAAGATTTAGATCGATTTGCATATGATCGTCGAGTGATATGACTATAACCCTCTAAGGTATTGCCTATCAATAATTGATATAATAATAACAGTATTTAGTTAAGAGTTACATACATATCGAGTCCAATCCTATATAATCATTATTACATAAAACACCTCCACTGTGATGTATATCTACATCAGTGATCCAGATCTAGATCACATGTATTAATAATACTAGTGGATCATACTAGCAGTGTTTTGATTTAAGATTCCATAATTTTAATATAAACTGCAGACAATTAAATTCATTATCTATAATCCTTATCCTTTCCTACATGTTGACGCAGTTTTTCGCCAACAGTGTATTAAGAAATAATAAGGCAGATTAGTCCTTTATAGTAAATCGTAATGAAAAATACCCAGAATTAATTCAAGAATACAGAACTTTTACGTGGTTCAGTGGTAAAATCCACCTAGTCCACGAGTCAATATTATTGTTGTTTCTCTCTCTACTTTGGCAGAGTTTCGGTATTACAAAATAATCCCCCTCTCTTTCCAATATTCCCAGTATTTATAGGGGAATTCCATGGACAGGTTTGGGCAACCGCGTGAGTCAATCACGCATTTAGATAATGTCTACATTCAATACAAATAATTCTCATTTATATTGGGATATGATTTGATCACAAAGTAAATATGTCCTGCTATCTTGGATAATAAATATGACAACCTGGTCATGAATAGGCGTATAAGCAAATCCCGAATCTTTGGGAATCCTTTAGTATGCAGTATGCGTTATATCTTAATCACCCGAGCTGTGTATCTTCCACGGGCTTGTATTCTGATAACTATCCGACCCCGAGCAAGTGCTTTGATGACTTATCTTATTCGTAGTTCGTGGCAAAGTCAGGACACCTAACACCAGGTCTGGCCATTACAAACCTCGAGCTGTCTGTATAGGTAATAATCAAATATTCTACTTGATTACTTTTCCATGTATTTATCTGCCAGCTGTACCCGAGCTGAGTGAATGAACTCGTGCTAAGATTAGGGTACAACATTTTCCCCCCAAGCTCCTGCTCGTGTATGATGTCATCATTTTCTGACCTACACAGTAGGGGTGTTTAAACTTCTGCTACATAAAACCATGCCTGCCTACTACTTGAGTGTTAGACACGTGGTCTTCTTCAATTGGTGTCTGTTTGGGTTTCGAGGACTGCAATAATTGGCTTGTCAACTTTTTGCTGCATGTGGTCTATTTAACCCTAGTCCTTGGATCTCGAATTAACCCTAACGAACGGTCTAGATCGATTTCCATGGTTTACGTATAAATAGGGTGATTAGTCTAAGACCTCACCACCTTTGCCTTCAAAAAATACCATTTTTCACACTTTTCAAACTTCCTTCTTCTTCCCCAGAATTTCAAGAACTATTCGTCGTGCTTAGATTACTCAGAAGCGTTCAAGGAGTTTTCCATGATCAGAATCTATATCCCCCAGTCGTCGAACACATTTCCTGTAAGTGTCTTTTCTTTCATGACTCAAAGAAACTTCTTTTTCATCTTTTAATTTAGAAATATTCATTGTTCGCTATTGTTAGGCTTCTATGAATGCTAATAGGGAATAGGTTTCGGCTTTTAGGCTCCATAAGTGAAATCGAATATGTTTTTACAAAAGAAGTATTCATAAAACTGGTTAACTTTCTGGGTTAATCTAGGGTAGTTCTAATGTCAAATAGGTTTAGAAAATACATGTTTGGGGAATAAAAATCGTAAGGTCTCTAGGGTTATGTTTCCTTAGACGGTTTTGCACAAAACCGCTTTTCAGAGGAAAGTAGTGGCCAGACGTTTCTAACACATGGATCCCTAAATATCAGGGGATTGTTGAGAAACCGAGGTGCATAGCCTAGGATATTGCGTGGCATCACGCGATGGGGCTGATGCTAACTTTAGCTCGTATAACAAAAATAACCCATTTCGTCCATACCCTCGCGACATAGTTATAGGTCATCTTAGGTCGCCTACTAACTAGGTCGCTTTGTCATTAGGCGAACGGATGGCCCCCTCAAAGAAGAAATCCACGAGCTCATCTACCCAATTCAAAGACAAAGGGAAGCAGGTCATCCCTGACTCTCCCATTCCACACTTCGATATGGTAGTGGAGAAAGAAATTCCCGTCAACCCCAACGCGTTCTTCGAGGTTGAGCACATCATCTCAAAAATCACGACTCAAGGGAAGGTGAATAAGATTATGTTGAGCCACAACATAGAGATCGGAACTGGCATTGTCCTCGCCCGACCTGTGTTCGAAGGGGAAAGGATATGTGCCCTTTTCCAAGATGACTACGCGGCCTGGAGCGATTAGCATTTGAAGGCTGGTGCCTTCCTTCCCTTGGACCAGTACTTCATAGATTTCCTAAACTACGTAAAACTGGCTCCTTTCCAGCTCCCCCCAAACTCCTACAGGCTTATGGCAGGGCTAAAGTATTTATTTCTGAAGCACGAGTGGGAGGTCCCCACCCCGACAAACATATACTTCTTCTGCCTCAAAGCTAGCCCTGATCAGAGAGGATAAGGTGACGGGTTTTATTACCTCATGCGGTTTCCAAACTCTGCCCCCGTCATTGAGCTTCCCAGTCATCCAAACGACTACAAAGATCTATTCTTTATGTCGGATGGCTTCAGGAATTGCGAACACCGATACTTCAACCGACCTCGTAACTCTCCTATCTTTGCAAATTCAGCTAGTGAATTTTTGTTCCTTTAAAATATTTCTTTTTTTTTTGTAGATGTCGTAATTGAGTTTATGTCTCGTGCAACCATACTTTCGAGGACGAACAAATCTGTGACCCTCGGTGGTCAATACAAGAAATTATCCAGTCTTCCCCCTGGTGAAAAGGATTATCGCCAGGTCATGAACGATGCCACCATGTTGGCATGTAAGCTAATCAATGAAGGTCAGACACTAGCCCTGAGGACCCGAGTTCCCCTTCCGGTGATCCCTGAGCCTCCCTCCTCACAAGAGGTTGTGCCAACCGCTGAGGACATCGACGAGGAAGAGGCTGAGGTACCTCTCATTCGGAAAAGAAGGGCTCCCGAGGCTAACCAAGGATCTGATCTGGACCGGACTGCTTCTGAGGCAACAGCCGGCCCCTCTGGTCAAGGTAACCCATACCTTTTTAGGGAGTTAGATAGGGTTGTTGCCGACTTTAAGTTAATTCTCTATAACCCGAACCAGCTCGCTAGTCGCCATCCTACTAACCCGGACCTAAATGTAACCCTTCTCCAGTGCGTAGATCACCTAGTGGTACGTTATGACCTTAGCTCCCATAGAGAAACTGTAGTATTTGGTAACACCCTAAACTTTAGATCCGCCATTTTTGAAGAATACCGGACAAACCGTAGGACTTGGACTTCTTTGCTCCAGAGTGCATTTGCCCCTGGGTTCAGACAATACGTAGATGAATCCAGCCCCGAGGAAAGACCTGAACCCCTTACGATCCAAAAAATATCAACTTTATATTCCCCTTCCCCTCCATTAATTCCAAGACTGGAGGTCATGCCTATCCCGATCAAAACACCCGAGCTGGTGATAATAGATTCCTCCCCCAGCCCGGAGGGTAGGATCTTTGTTTCCTCCTATTTCTTTATATATGTTTTTAAAGCATCATTTATGTGAACTAACTCCCTTTGTTCTTTTAAGGTGAAAAGATGGAATCGACCGAAGTTCCCGACCTACGGACTGCCTTTCAGGCTAAGAAAATTGGCACGGGCCCCATCATGAAGTGGCCCAGGGTGGTGAAGAAGGCCACCTCTGCAACGGGGAATACTTCAAAATCCCCTGCTAAGGGTAAGGACACGAGCTCAGTTTGAGAACCAATTCCGATGACCTCTGTCACTGTTGGATAGGTTCCCCCTCCCCTACCTCAACCCATGCCTCAAGTAATATAAACCAATGCCCCCACCGTCTAAATACCGGTTGATCCTCAGGACCTGGAAAAGATCCCTGAAGCCTTTCTAGGTATCGTATATGGGATAGCGACTCATATGGTAGACCACGCCTATAAATCCAGTGTGAGGGACCTGAGAACCATAGAGGAGCGCAGCCCGGAGCATGTCTTTGAGTCCGCCATGGGGATGAACCTCACCATGAGCTTTTTTCCCATATACGGTGATGAAATTTTTTTTTACTATGTTCTTCATATTATATTTTTGACTTGTTTTGTTATTTTGTAGTCTTTCCTGGCCCAATACCGCAACATAACTCGTGCTAGGGCCAGAAATGAAGAGCTTCGGGCCGAGTTGGATGCTGCCAAAGTCACCTTGAATGCTGCTAAGGAAGGTGAGTAGGCCGCCAAAGCTGCCTTGACAACTGCTCAGAAGAATGAGCAGGCTGCCAAGGCTGCTCTCACCTCTTCCCAAGAAAAAGAGCATGCCGCAAAGACTACACTACCTGCCTCCCAAGCTCAGACCACAGAAGCGAACCATCATGCTGAATAGTTTCAGGTCGAGATTGGTTAGCTGAAAGCAAAACTACTCGAGGCTAAAGTTAAAGCCAAAGAGGAAAAGGTGGCGTCATCATCAGCCATGGAGGAGATGTTATACCATTGATGGGCTTTCAACTAGGATGAAAACTTCTCTTTTATGGAACTTGGGCTATGGGATCCGTACCTTGCTAAATTCAAGGCTCGGTTCTCACAAGAACCCTTAGAGACTGGTGAGGCATCCGGAGCGGCGCAGGGAGACAAGGAGGAGGTCACTTCTGCAGGGCGAGCTGACAGGGTCCAATGATATGATTTTCTTTATAATTGTCTAAGTCTTTTGATATTAAACAATTTCCTTTGGGCTTAGTTTGAGGTTTTTTCTCCTCGATGTGACAATATATTTGTTTGTCTTATTTTAATATATATCTAACTTTTGATCCATTTGTCTTTCCTTTATTAACTTCTCATGCTTATGAATCCTTAGACTCTTGTACATTCGAGATTTTAGGAATCGACTTTTAGATCGAGATAGATCTTATCGAACTTGGTTATATCCAAGTTTTTGTTTGCTTATTTGTATCATACCTGTTAAGAATCAAGCCTTGAACCTGGTTATAACCAAGGTTTTTAATGATTTAAACTTAGTTCGCGCTAGGTTTATTAAAAAATCGAGCTTTAAAAAAACCATTGAATAATCAATATTTCCAAACTTCTAAGTTTCGGGCCTAGTTACGTCCAGGATTTTAAATGATTTAAAATTAGTTCGCTCTAGGTTTATTGAAAACTCGAGTTTTAAAAAGCCGTTGAATAATCAATTTTTCCAAGCTTCTAAATTTTTTGATCTTATCCGAGTAGGCTTAATTTTGCCAACTTCGGTTATGTGCCCCTCAAGTAACCAGGATGTATAAACTTTATTGGTTGCTTTTACAAATACGAGAACACGAGCTTGCAATAACAGCACTAAGAAATAGTTATTTAACAATCCATCTATTATTTAATAAAAATGACTTTTATAAATAAGCCTTACATTGATGGTGGTACTATTGATAATACTTTTTCAAATGCAGAGCATTCCAGGTCTGTGGGACTACTTCCCCATTCAATCGAGCTATCTTGAAAGTTCCTTCACACAAAACTTCTACGACCTGGTATGCTCCCCCCCAATTTGGACACAATACACCATCCTTGGGGTCTTTATTTGCCAAAAAGACCTTTCGGAGAACTAGGTCGCCCAATCAAAGTCTGCGCCCCTTAACTTTAGAATTAAAATAGCAAGTGATTTTTTGTTGATAATGGGCGAGCTGTAACTGCGACTCCTCTCATTTTTCTTCAATCAGATTAAGAGATGTGTTAAGTAGTTCATAATTCTGTTCTTGATTAAATGTCCTTTGCCTGTGAGTAGCTACCATGGCTTTGATTAGAAGTACGGCCTTGCTTCCAAAAGTTAAGGAAAAAGGAGTATGCCCCATGGAGGTCCTATGAGAACTTCAGTAGGCCTAAAGTACTTGCGGGAGCTATTTGGGCTATAATCCTTTGGCTTCGTCTAACCTTTTCTTCAGGCTTGCCTTAAGGGTTTTGTTTATAGCATCGACCCACCCGTTGGCTTGCGGATATGCTACTGACGAGAAACTCTTCGTGATGCCATATTTTTCGTAGAGGTCAATGAAGAGATCGTTGTCGAACTGTGTCCCATTGTCTGGCATGATCTTTGTAGGAAGCCCAAACTGACATATAACATTCTTTACCACGAAGTCTAGGACTCTTTTTGAAGTGATGGTTTCCAGAGGGTTGGCTTCTACCCACTTCGTGAAGTAGCCCATCGCCACCACTGCGTAACGAACTCCCCCCTTCCCCATAGGTAGGGATCCTATTAGGTCGATTCCCCATACCACAAATGGCCATGGGGATGAAATCATCGTTAGCTCGACCGGAGCAGCTCGGGCAACCAAGGAAAAACGCTGGCATTTTTCGCACTTCTGAACATACGAGATCGAGTCTTTCGTTAAAGCGGGCCAGAAATATCCCCGCCTCATTTTCTTCAGTGCCAGGTTTTGCCCCCCAGCATGATCTCCACAAAAGCCTTCGCGTATTTCTTGTAAAATGGTTTTAGTTTCCTTGAGTAGAACACATTGCAGGAGAGGCAATGAATGGCCACGCCGATATAAGGCTCCATCTACAATTATGTACCGACGAGCTTGATAAAGTATTTTTCTCGCATCTTTTCTGTCGTCGGGTAACTTTCCAATTGTGAGGTATTCCATTATGGGAGTCATCCAGGTCGGCCTTATGTCAATAATTCTGAATTCTATCACTTCTACTGTCATGCTCGGGCTCTCCAAGAACTCCACTAGCACCACATTCAATGTCTCGGCCTTTTTTGTGGTAGTAAGTCATGCCAAAGCATCAACATTAGAATTCTGCTCACGGGGTATTTGTTCAACACAGTTGTACTTAAATTCTGACAGTGTTCCCTTTACCTTAGCTAGGTAGGCCGCCATCTTGGTACCTCGGGCTTGATACTCTCCCAATACCTGATTGACCACGAGTTGGTAATCACTATAGCATTGGATGGCTTTCGCCTTGAGTTCTCTTGCTACCCTCAGTCCTACTAGTAAGGCCTCAAATTCGGCTTCGTTGTTGGATGCCTCAAATCTGAACCTCAGAGTTGTATGAAATCGATGCCCTTCTAGTGAGATTAAGATGATCCTAGCTCCTGATCAGTTCTCATTTGACGATTTGTCAATGAAGATTTTCCATAATTCCTGCACCGGCTCCCTCAAGAGCTCCTCTTGAGAACTGATGCATTCAACCATAAAATCAGCAAGGGCCTTACTTTTAATTGAGGCCTGTGGCATGTACAATATCTCAAACTGGCTAAGTTCAATGGCCCATTTTAAAAGACGTCCCGATGTTTCAGGTTTTTACAAAACCTACCTTAAAGGTTTGTCGGTCAAGATGCTAATTGAATGGGACTGGAAATATGGTCGAAGCTTTCTAGAAGCCAATATCAGACAGAATGCCAGCTTCTCTATCAGTGGATATCGTGACTCGGCTCCGAGAAGTTTCTTGCTTACATAATAAACTGGTTTTTGAGCACAGTCTACTTCTCGAACTAACACGGCGCTGACTGCATTCTCTATCATGACCAAATAAAGGAACAAAGATTCTCCAGACATAGGTTTAGATAATACGGGGTGCTCGGCCAGATGCATTTTTAGGTCGTGTAATGCCTGTTCATACTCCTTGGTACACTCAAATTTTTTGTTTCCTCTGAGCAAGTTTTAGAATGGCAGACACTTGTTAGTGGATTTTGAATGAAATGATTCAAAGCCGCCACCCTTCCAGTTAGACTTTGAACTTCTTTACGCGACCTGGGCGACGACATTTCTAACAACGATCTAATTTTCTCAGGATTCACCTCGATCCCCCTCATGTTGACTATGAACCCCAGGAATTTTCCAGATGTCACTTCGAAAGTGCATTTCTAGGGATTCAGCTTCATGTCATACCTCCTTAAAATCCCAAAACACTCTTCTAGATCGGACACATAGTTGTTGGTAGTTTTTTATTTGAGAATCATGTCATCGACATACACTTCCATACTTCTCCCGATCTGACTAGCAAACATCTTGTTGACCAAGCGTTGATATGCAGCCCCGACATTCTTTAGCCCAAAGGGCATAACTTTATAATAGTATACGTTGTGCTCGGTCATGAAGCTAGTATGTTTTTGGTCTGCAGGATTCATCGCGATCTGGCTATATCCAGAATACTCGTCCATGAAGGAGATGAGCTCGTGACCTATCGTGGCATCTACCAACTGATTAATCCTTGGCAGTGGGACACAATCCTTGGGACAAGCTTTATTTAGATCGGAGAAGTCAATACAAGTCCTCCACTTCCCGTTTGACCTCGGGACCAGCACGGGATTGGCGAAGATCGTGTATTTTGCCTCCCGAATAAATGCGTGTTTTAATAATTGAGCTACTTCTTCCTCAAGGGCTTCAGCTCGGATCATTCCCAAACGTCTCTGTTTTTTAGATTTTGCCGGCGCATTCTTGTCCAAATTTAAGGTGTGCATGATTACATTCGGACTTATTCCCACCATATGTTTATGTGACCATGCGAAAACGTCCAGGTTTTCCTGTAAGAAATCAATCAGCTCCTTCTTCCTTTTATCATCAAGATTCTTCCCAATCTTTACGACTCTTGAAGCATCTTTGGGGTTGATGTTTACTTCCTCGAGCTCTTCTATGGATTGGAGTTCTGATCTGTCTTCGCCTACCCATGGGTCAATGTCATCACGTTTGGAGACATCACTATCCTCTTTTTACTGAGGTTCTTCCGTCCCACGAGTAACTTCTACTTCCTGGGACTCCTCACCTCCGTCCTTTATGACCATCGCTTACTACCCGGGTTGTGATTTTCCCTTCATAGAAATGCTATAGCATTCCCTAGCAGCGAGCTATCATCTCTGATGGTGCATATTCCCGCAGCTGAGGGGAATTTCATTGCTAGGTGGCAGATAGAGGTTATGGCTTCAAACGCCATCATCGCAGGTCGGCCCAAAATCGCATTGTATGTAGCCAAACAATCGATTACCACGAACTCAAGTAACTTGGAAATAGTTCGCGACTCTTCTCCCAATGTCACCACCAATCCGATTGTCCCGATACCTACCGACCCTTCACTAGAAAACCCATACAGAGTCATTGAGGTCGCCTTCAAATCAGTTACAGATAACCCAATTTGTTCCAAGGTGGACCTGAAAAGTAGATTCACAGAACTTTCATTATCCACTAGTGTTCTTCGGACCCTCCGGTTGGCGAGCTGAATGGTTATGACCAACGGATCATTATGTGGGAATTGGACGTGGCTAGCATCCTCTTCTGTGAAAATGATTGGTTGCTTTTCCAATCGCTGCTGTTTCGATAATTGTTCTTCTAGGATGAACTCCACCCCGTTATGGCACTTCAGTTCATTAATGTACCTCTTCTGGGCCCTGCTGCTCATGCTTGCCAAATGAGGTCCTCCCGAAATGGTGGTCATATCTCCCCCTACTATCGAGGGAGGGTCGACCTGATTTGCTTGAGCTCCAAGTTGGCTAGTCAGAGCTTCTGGAACTGGCAGCATGGTCTAACCACCTGGCTGACTCGGATTCACCCGATTTCAGGCGTATTGGGCCATAGGTCCTGCCCTAATGTGGGTTTCAATCTCATCCTGCAGCTGCCGGAAATCATCAGTATTATGACCGATGTCATTATGGAATCGGTAGAACTTTGAGGAATCTCTCTTCACCCTCTGGCTCTTTAATGGTTCTGGCTTCTTCCATGGAAGGCGATTAGAATTTAGAAAGAAGATGTGTTCCCTAGTGTCTATTAGGTTAGTATAAGTAGCGTAAACAGGTTTGAACTACTCCACAGACTTATTTTTTTCATCCCACTCTGGTCGCCCTCGCCATTTCCCTTCCTTTTGTTATTCCCCCCTTGGTTATTCTGGGTAACGGTTTGAGTCGTAGCTGCAACGTCTCTTACCGCTCCAACGGGCTGAACAGGGGTCTAGTTGGTTCCTGCAACAGAAGCTCGCACCTCCTCTAGGTTAATCCATTCTTGAGCTTGGGCCAAGAATACGTCCACACTCTTAACTCCTTTTCTTTGGAGTTCTTTCCATAGATCGCCCCCGACTAAGATTCCTATCCTCATTGCCATTATCTTAGAGTTGTCATCAGCATCTCTAGCTCGTGCAGAGACATTGGCAAATCTACTTAGATATGCTTTCAACATCTCGCCAGGTTCCTACTTTACGTTGGCCAATGAATCAATATCAACCCAAGCTGCCTGTGAAGCTCGGAATGCTTTTTTGAAATCAGAAGAAAACTTCTTCCATGAGCTTATGGAATGCCTCTTGTATTGCTTAAACCATTGCCTGGTTGGCCCAACCAAAGTTGCAGGGAATAAAATACACCTTAGATCGAGCCCGACATTGTGAGCCATCATCATGGTGTTAAACATTTCGAGATAATGTGACGGATCTCCATCTCCATCAAATTTTGACAGGTGTGGCATTCTAAAGCCTATCGAATATATGGCTGCCACAATATTTAGAGCGAAAGGCTCGAGTTCCTCATCTGAGTCGCAATCGTCTTTTTCTTTTCCAGATAAAAGCCTCTCCATTTGCTCTTCCATCAAGGCTAGTCTTTCGAGGGTTTGGTCCCTAGTCCCTAGGTTACTTGGGGGCTGTACAGCCCCCCTCTTATCATATGCGTTTGATGGGTTATTGTCCCTCCAAGCTCAAGCTTGGTTTTGGGGGGCATTCCTATTATCGTGTATTATGGACGGACCTCCTTCTTGTCGAGTATAGCTAATATCTTCATTCTGAGTTGGATTCCTTCTCTGCGAATTTAGACGATCGTGCAAATTGGGTTGCGGATCGTACCGAGGGCTCTGTGCTGAACTCAACTGACTTCTTAGGTCACCCGCGGACCTACCGTTATGACAAATTTTGGTCCAGTAACTCCCATTTGTGAAGCTTGCAGCTCATGGTTAGGGCTGAGGATCTGGATTTTCGACACGTGTTCGTGGGACGTAAATGTTGGCAGATGGGGGAGGATTTCTCCTACTGTCTCCATAAGCTGGAATGTCCCATTGAGGACGAGGTGGTGTCGGATGTCTTATAGGTGACAGGGGATGCCTTATTGGTGAGGCTATCCTCGTTCCATCAGGGTGGACTAAATTAGCCTGCCTATGTTCTACTCCAATGTCTCTAGTTCTCTGTGCCTGGTGATTCGATCGCAGCGTAGGAGGGTTTGTTGGAGCATTTTGTCTTTTTGAGCCTATCCCAACCACCCCTCGTGGATTTTCATGGGCATTCCTGGGGGCCAGTGAAGAAGGCACCGAACTTGGGATTGCAGTCCTAACCGACCGACTGACATGCTGACGACCCCTATGATGATCGATGGGTTGAGCATTCTAGCGATCTTGCCCCGTAGGTACAGAAATTGGTGTTGCAGTTCTTACTGATCGAATCGGTTTGGATCGGTTACTCCTGTGGGACTTATAAGACCCAATCTGCCTCTTTCCGACATTAATGTTGGTTGCCAGAGGGGGTAACCGAGCCAAAACCTCCTCAATCTACCTGTTTTCCTTAGCTAGATGGCTCCTCAATTGCATGTTTTCCAACTCGACGAGAGTTAGGTAGTCTGGATTTGGATTCGGCAACAATGATGCCGAACTCCCAGTGTCGCCTTGTCCCGCCGGTTGTTTTCCCGAACGTTGTTGAATCTCAGGGCCATGTTCGTTCAAAACGGCAGTACGATGGACCTCCTGCCCACTGGGCTGTTCTATCTCATTATCATGCATTGAGCGAGTGAGCACCATGATGAGAATTGACTGGGATTTCGATGAAGCACTAATTTTCTCTCAATGAAAGGACCAAACTGTTGATGCAGTTTTTCACCAACATTGTATTAAGAAATAATAAGGCAAATTAGTGCTTTATAGTAAACTGTAATGAAAAATAACCATAATTTATTCAAGAACACAAAACTTTTATGTGGTTTAGTGGTTAAAATCCACTTAGTCCACGAGTCAATATTATTGTTGTTTCTCTCTCTACTTTGGCAGAGTTTCGATATTACAGAATAATCTCCCCTCTCCTGTCCAATATTCCAGCATTTATAGGGGAATTTCATGGGCAGGTTTGGGTAACCGCGTGAGTCAATAACGCATTTACATAATGTGTACATTCAATACAAATAATTCCCATTTATATTGGGATATGATTTGATCACAAAGTAAATATGACTTGCTATCTTGGATAATAAATATGACAGCCTGTTCATGAATAAGCGTATAAGCGAATCCTGAATCTTTGGGAATCCTTTATTATGCAGTATGTGTTATATCTGAATCACCCGAGCTGCGTATCTTCCACGGGCTTGTATTCTGACAGCTATCCTACCCCGAGCTAGTGCTTTGATGACTTATCTTATTTGTAGTTCGTGGTAAAATCAAGACGCCTAACACCAGGTCTGACAGTTACAAACCTCGAGCTGTCCTAGGTAATAATCAGATATTATACTTGATTACTTTTCCACGTATTTATTTGCCAGCTGTACCCGAGCTGAGTGAATGAACTCATGCTAAGATTAGGGTACAACAGTACGCATACAAGATTATAGCTACCAAAATGAATTATGAATGTTTCAATATTTATCTAAATATTATACAATAATAATAAACATTAATTATATAAAAATATTTCTTTTATAAATTTCATAAGCAACCAACTACTTTCATTGCTTTAAGGGCACCATGCCCAACAAAGCCTTGGTCATGTTACTTGTCCTAGTTTTCATCCTAGAGTGTACCTTAAGGGCTATTGTTGTGTTGTAGACTTTAAGATCAAGAAGGAGGAAGGGAAACCACAATAGACTCGCTCCATAAGAGGTGAAAGACTTCCCCATGTTTTCTATGATATCTTATGATTATTATCTCAAAAATTCTGGTTTATAGTTGCTCATAGTTGATCTGATTTTTTATGATTATAGATGCTAGAAAATAGAATTATGGTTGTCTTGAGGTTTGGATTTGAGTGTTGATGAAATCTTAAGGTAGTTATTGAAAGATAAGGGCAGTTTTGGTTTTAGAAGCAAGTTGTCGGCTTCCATGGTGTGTGGCTGGCAGTTGGGGTGGTGTCGTGTATGATTTGGGGTGTAAGCAACCGAAACTTGGTGTTGTGTGTGTGTGTGGCGGAGAGCTACAAGAGTACCAGCCCATTGGGGTTGTGTTACGTGCATGTAGGTGGTTACAAAACCACCATGGGGTGGTTATGGTGGTGGTGGACGTGATTATGGGTTGTGGTGGTTGTGCCTCCAATGGTGATATTGATGATGATATGTTGAGGATAATGAAGATGTTGAGTATGCTGAAGTTTAGAAAGTGTAGGCTCGGGTAGGAAATGGAACGGCTCTATGATCAAGCCATGCATGGACTGTGCATGTCGCTCACATTAACCATATGAATTAGAACATTACTTTTGGCTCGGGTTTATAAATTAAGGCTCAAGATTAATAACTTCAAGGCTTGGAAAATATTTAAGACTAAGTATGATATTGATGTAGAGCTTATGGCTCAATATTAGAGGCGAAGCTATGGATATTGGCTCAGGGCTTGGGAAATGTCATTTGAGATCCAATTTGGGATTCGATGATTTAGAAAGTATTTTCCAGGACTAGAAAATACTATAATGATTAATTTATGGCGAGGTTTATGTTTGGGGCTCAATTTTAAGTGAGGGCTTGGGAATCGGGTTGGGGCCTCAAGATTTGGACCCATGGCTTGCAAATTCACAACTTGAGATATAATTGGAATTTGAACATGAAATTTCACTCATAAATTAAGAATATATTATTATTGGGAATAAAAATTTCCTAGGTGTAATATAGTTTTCCAAGAAGGGTATTTTGGTCATTTTACCCCAAGGCCTTAGGTTTGGCCAAGTATCAAGAATAGGATTTTTGGATAAGTTTTCCCTTTAAATTATTTTCATATATGTAGTATGATCAAAAGCTAAGTTATGTGTTTTGTTTGGATTTATAGGATCAAGATGCAATTCCACTCGCAAAAAGGAAAAGTCAAGCTTATGACTCAAGGTTAGGAAGTTCTATGTGAATTCTATTTATTTCCATGATATGTATGAGTTTCTGATATGCTTTACAGTAAAATGAATATTTCTTATGTATGAAATTATGTTTATGATTTGATATGGATGCAATTTTTTGCTATGCATGCTAAGGTTCCGTAGTTATGGGTGATCATGTGTCCATACTCTGGTGTGTCCATATTAGAGGACAGACATCGTGGAAGTATTTGGAGTTTCCATTTAGTACGGAAGGTGATTATTCTCGGTTTATCACATCCTTAAGTTTAAAATGTTATGTTTCATGCCTGATGGCTTTACTTATACAAATTGAATTATATTATGATAGACAGGACGGAGTATCAGATTAGAGTACAAAATCCGCCAAATATTATGATTATGTCTAAAAAAAAATGATAGTTAGGATATTAAGATGATTGTTATATCCACTATTATTATTATTATTATTATTATTATTATTATTATTATTATTATGTTGTTGTTGTTGTTGTTGTTGTTGTTGTTTTAGGGACCTAGTATATACTTATGTATGTTTTGCTTCCTTACTCGCCATTTTAGCTCATTAGTTACTTTGTGTGTGCAGGTAAAGCTAAGGTTGAAGATATCAGTGATGATGAGCTGGAGGGAATCTCATCTGCATATGCATATTGTGTCCATCTGACCTATTGATAAGGCCTTCTGCACCATGTTTTTAAGTCTTTTAAGAATGTGTTATGTTTTCAAGGAAATCAAGAAGGTCATTCATCCAAGTACTCTATTTTTTATCATTTAAAGACTATTTTTGCTTTTAAAATGTTGAGATCTCAAACTCCCACATGTTTAACTTTGGTTTTGCAATGTAAACACTTTGATTACGTTTATGCATGTATTTTCATGAGTTTAACGACTAATTTATTATAAGTTGACTTTTTTAGAGTGAGTTTGCCATTATGAAAATATTGTCGTTTTCTAGTGAGCCATCTGTTAAGAATTTTGGGTCATTACATCAACTAAGTATATAAGGTCGCATGTATTTCATTACATCGAACCAGAACCAACACTAATTATTTATAGATAAATAAGTATTGTTATTATCGAATCTAATCAGTGTCACAATATTGATCATTAGTCATGTCAATCTCAATTTTGAGTGATATAATTTCTATTAATTATATTATTTTAGTCTTTTTTACATGTTCGTTAAAGCTTGTCTCTTCGATGTGGCTAATACTTACATTTTGGATATTCAGTAATATAATTGAATGAGAGTATCTGTCATAGATATGATATCTATAGCTTATGTGCAAGAAGTGAAAAGAAGACTTCCTTAATAGCTTAGTCCAAATGGCTAATTGATAGAGCGCTCATATTTGTTATTTACTTCACGAATTTATCACTTATAAGGGTCTTAATAGGAGTTAAGGATAAAATACAAATGAGGTGTAAAATGATAATTTACACCCAGCTCATTAGTAAGTCATCGATAGAGGATTGACAGACAGTAATGGTTATAACAATGGATTGCGTTTTTATACGGGTAAACACATTCTATGAATCAAGAGTTCAACTTTGGGTCTATACTAGAGTCATTCGAAATTTATAAATTGTGATGATATCTACCTGTTAAATGAAATCACAAGAACTTATTTTAACTTGCATTCATGGATCCATGATCCTCATGTCATCTCTGATTAAGTCAGACCTAATAGTCTCCAAATGTTGATTCAATTATAAATATCATGTTGACTAGGACAATGGGAATAAATAATGTCACATTATTTATTGATATTTACATGAGTAAAGAAATAAGAGAAAGATTGAGCATTTGATTGGAAATACTCAAGATAGAATTTTTCTAGTCATCACTTGGGCAATTTTATTAATATTGATTAATTAGTACTAATATTAATAAAATAGATTAAACCAAGATTAAAATTATAATTAATTAATTTGACAAGAATTTAATTAAATAATATTAAAACAAATCAATTTGAATTTGAATCAATACAAATATCTTGGCAAATCCCATACTATAGTGGGCTGCCAAGAGTAGATAGTTTGAGCCAAATTTTGTTTGAAAAACCTCTCAATTATTTGTTTAATATTTTATTATTTAATTGATAATTATATGCATCAATTAATGCCCTAGTTTTTGGCTATAAGTAGAGACATTTTTGAGATGATTTGGGTTGTACATGTTTTTGTAAGTGAAACCCCCATAAAAGTAAACCTAAGGTGTCTCTCTCTCTCACTCTTAGTTTTCTATCTCATGTGTTGAGAACTAGCCAGACTATATTAGGTTTGAACTGAGAAAGACTTGGAAGATTGTGGTACTTATCTAGCATTTTTAATTCTTGACAATACCTAGCAATCAACAATGACAAAATTTTAGAGAATCAAGAGGAGATTTTTTTTTAGCAACGTACATGAAAGTAATTTACATATATTGTTTCTATAGTATTACCAAGTAATTGATCAACCTTTTTTCTTTTTCTTTTTTTGTCCGGGATTGATTGACTTGTTTTAATTAATTGATTAACTTATTTTAATTAAAGAGTTATATCATTTTGGATCTCTTTGTTTTAGTTAAATTCTAGGATGGATTTTCAATTTTAAAATATTCTTTTTTGGATTTTGTATTTTGTCAAACGGTTAAAATTAAACCTCTGAACCAGATCTGATCAAAATATTTTCAAATATGACTAAAATACCATTAGATTTTATTAAATATTGATTTAATCAGTTAAAAATATTAACAATAAAAATTATGTACTATTTAATTTTTAAAAAAAATTTAAAAAAATACATATTAATTAATTTAAAAATTAAGAAATAATTTTAAAAAAAAATAAAACAAATCAAATTAAATAAACAAAACCAAAATTAAAATCCTAAATTAAACCTAAACTTTCAAGGTGGTTGGCGTCTGGCAGATAGGCTGGGAGCAAGGATTGTGCGCTCAAAGGGTTCATCGGGTGCCAAGGATTGAGTGCTCAAGGTTGTGCCTAAGACAGGACTAGGCTCTCTTCAACCTTTTCTTCTATTATTTTCTGATATTAGCTTAAATCTCTTTAACCTTTTTCTCTCTCTCTCTCTGTATTCTTTATGGATTTTCTAAGATTATGATATTGTTAATCTATGAGATTGGCAATATGAGATTGTGATTGTAATGTTGTTGATGTGTGTGTTTTCGCTCTGAATATTGATTTGTGATTGTATTTTAATGTCCCAAGCCTAATGTGAATTTTTTTGGTGAGGGTATGAGATTTATGATTAGCAGTGTTCTCGGTTTGGTCCGGGTTTCTTTTTGTGAGGTTGATATTTTTTCAAGTTAGGGAGAGGATTTGAGTCTGCAATACTGGATTGGGTATGAGAATCTAAAAGAGAAAGTCATTGAATATGAAAATTTTCATAATTTAGATTAATTTTCTTCTTCTATTTGTGAGATTTTCCTAGGATTATGTGATTCTTTTTAAGATTTGTTTAGATTTTAATTTTAATATTGTTTTGGTTTTTTCATTATTGACATTTTTTTTGAGTTTTTAGTTATATATCTATTTTTAATTTTTTTAAATAAAATATTACATATTTTTTTATCTAAATTGTTTGTGTTTTAATATTTATAATTAACTAAGCATAATTTAAAATTTAATATTTAATAAAATCTTATGGTATTTTAGTCATATTTGGAATTATTTTAACCTAAATGATTTGGGGGAATAATTTCAATCATTTGACAAAACACAAAGTACAAAAAATAATTTTTTAAAATAGAAAGTTTATCGTGAAATATAACAAAAATAGAAATGCAATAAACTCTTTAATTATTATTAGTGTAGAACAAATTGTTACAACAAAAAGTTGTTTTGTTGAAACAACAAATTTTCTGGCAAAAACAATAAAGTATAAATGAGGCATAATTCTTACGTGATTCGAATAACCTACTCCATGAGACTACGCCAAGAGAAATAAACTATATTAGTGAGTCTAAATAGGATTAAAACACAATTGACTCAAATAAAAGACTCCCCCTTTTTAGTTTGTCGTAAGAGTGTAAAAAAAATCTCTTCTTAAACTCCACGAACAAATACTTGCGAGATCCCCTCATCTTTGTGATCCTGGATACTTGGACTCCCTACAAGCTCTTTGCAAATCTACACTTCACTTTGTAGACGTCACTTTATTCCTCATGAAGAGCTCAAGTCCATCTTGATAATGAAACCCTACTAAACTTTAAACTTAATTTTCTAAGCACTCCGTAGATTAGAATGTCACTCCAATCCCACGCAAACAAAATCTCTGTTTAAATGAAAAAAATCATCTCAATTATTTTTCTCACTAAGGACATTGTAAAGAAGAAGAAAGAAAGAGTGAAGAGAGGTGAGGAACAAGTAATGGAAGGCCACTGCTACTTTTATGGCATGTTTACTTAAGTTGAATGGGAATCATTTAGTGGTAATGATTCTTATTCGTATGTTTACCAAAATGAGGAATGGGAGAACTTGGTAGACTAAGGGAAAAAAGAATGAGGATAATGAATTTTTTTTAATTTTGTTTTTAAAAAATTAAAATTCAACAGAAAACTTTATCATTTAAAAATATATCTCACCAAAATACTACTTTGTATATTTATTTTACCAAAAATGACAATTTTCTCAATTTAAGTATTCCAAGTACATTTCCTAATTATGTAAACATGATAAATTGATTTTGATTCTTTTTTCAGTCAGTTTTAGTAAATAATATAATACAAATAATAATTATGATTCTTTATATTTTATTCTAATTTATTTTTTTATTAATTTATTATAATTTTGATTACAATTTAGTAAACGTATCATTATAAGAGAAAAGGGTTGCTCTACGTGTTTAATCAAATTGTCATTAAAGAGAGACCATTAGTAAATGGGTAACCTATGTTTTTCAAAATACAAAATAGGAAAAGTAAAGTTATCAAAAATAGAGAAAAAAAAGTATAGTAAATTGGTACTCTAATCTTTTCAAAATAGAAATAAGGAAACTAAGATTATCATTTACAAGTTTGGGATCTAAATCTAATCCTTCCTTGGGTTGTTCTCACGATACCTTTGAGGGTCGAATCTTGCAAACCCTTAAATATTTGAATTGTAATTTGTCGCCTTTTTACTGTTGGTGTGGATCAATCAGGATAAGTTTTTTTAAACATAAATTGATTTAATATGTCTGTAAATAGCACCCAATGGAACTAAAAATGGGACTTTAGATTCATTATCACCACACTTGTACTTTTCTTGTTAGACTATGAGAGAATCCTTATTGACTCATCGGAGTGCCTTTGTGTAGTTACTCCCTAGTGGTTTCTTTCAACTCTACAAGACTTGGTTAGTATATCCATGCAGTCTATAATCAATTCAACCTAAGTGATATTATTTTATGTGCAATCTATGGCCTAAATGTGGAATAATATTACTCATTAACTTTTTAGATCAAATACGTTACTCTCAGGCAAGACATCCCATAGCAAATATTGTAACAACATAAAAGGAGCTTAAAATATTTACAAAAATACATCGTATGTTAGAAGTTTAATTGGTGGAAATTAAGTTGGAATTAGCACTACATAATTTGTATAAGGACCAATAACCAATTGATTTTAGGTTTTTTAAGAAATATAAACAATTGATTTTGAAGTCTAGGAATCCAATATAAGTCTTCATATAATTACGTGACTAAAATTATTTTAATTTATAAATGAAAAAAAAAAAAACTAACTATTACATATGAATGGATGCACAAACTTCCTTCTTTTCCTATTATTTCTTTTAGCTAATTTTTCAAAGGAATATTTAAAATTTAGAATTCGGCACTAATTATAACGATCAAATTTTCTAAGACTTGACTCATTGGAAAACGACAACGTAGTCCTAATGGTCAACTCGACCCTTGCGGTCAACTTTTATAAAAATGGGTTATTAGGGTTCTAAAATAACTTTGATAAAGTGAAGAAATCGTTTAGATCGCAGAACAAGTTTGAAAATGTAAACGAGTCTGAGATCTCAGTAGTTAAAACAAAACATAGTTGAAAATAATCTTAAAAGAGAGTATTTGGCCATAGGGCCTTCTTGACCCAAACTTGTAAATAAAACATAAAAGACATTAACTTAAAACTTCGTGAAAGACTTGAGGAAACCCTATCCCTCCAACTGCCAGCAAGGTTTCTTAAGCCTTTTCCTTACCTACACACACAGGGTAACTGATGAGCTATAACGCCCAATAAGGAAGCTAAGTACAAACTAGAGAACACAAGTCTCAATTCATAGCATAAACATAATGCAATGCAAACTTTAAATTAACTAGCAATACATCTCAGACATTCACAAGTCAAGTATTGCATCATAAATAACATTCATTCATCATAAATAATCTCCTCGCCATTGGGTTTTAACATAGAGGTCATGAGCCTCACGACCTCCGTAGCCCAAAGAATACTTACCTTTCGTACCAAAGAGCATATTTCGCTAACTCCATGATGATGATACGGCTATATGGGGACCACAATTACAGAGTTCACTTAGCAAACACAAAATCACAACATTTGTACTTACAACATTTAAACATAACTAGTACATTCAATCTCGATAGATGGGTACTATCATGCACGTTTCTAACAATATAATTCAGATATATATAGCAGCACATGTAATCTAGTAGCATTCATAGCATGCAAACATTCATAGCAAACATTTCACAAACACTAAGCTACTCTTGGTGTAGACTTCCTGACCTTAGCTTTTTGTGAAAAGTGCATTGGTTAGTGTTTCTTATCACTTTTAGATCCTATAAACATATATGGACAATATGACTTAGTTTATAACTTACTAACATCTTAAAATAAGCATAGAGAACTAAAAAAAAAAATCCTAAATTTCCAACTCCAGGTCCAAACCTGAGCCCTTGGGGTAAAATTACCAAAATACCCCTCTTGTAAACCCAAAGTTGACTTAGAAAATTATTATTCCCAATAATAATTTAATCTTAATCTATGTTTGAAATTTCGAGTTCTAACTCCAAGTATTTCTCGATATTCAAATTCTTGAGCCCCAAGCCCAAATCCTGAGTCTCGAGCCCTAACCTCAAAAGGGTAATTTCGTAAACTTAAAATATTTTCTACTCCTTGAAAATATTTTCTTGAACCTTAACTTGACAAACTTGAACTTAAAAATAAAATTCTGAGTCTAAACCTTAACTCGAATTTCAAATGATAATTTCCCGAGCCTTGTGCTAGTTAAGACATTAATCTTTACTTCTTAAAAATTATTTAATTTCCAAAAATAAACTCAGGGCCTTTGGGTTGCTAAACATGAGCCCTAAGTTAAACTTACAAAGTCTCTGGACCAAATTAACATTTTGGTCCCTTGGGAACACGTACATATCCATGCATAGCGCAGTAACATGTCCCGAGCACCTAGTTGGCTTAAGTGATTTTCGGCCTACACCCATTAGACTTACACAAGTACTTTTTACATTACAAACCTCATGATTAATGTCCCAAACATTATCATCATCAAAATTATCATCACCACCACCCTGGGTGGTGGTTATCTTACATAACTGCCACCTAAGGGTGGTTACACCTCTCGGCCATAGCACCAAAGCCCAAGGGTTGTTGCATCCCTTGCTAGCCGACCCCACCATCATATCCTCTAGAATTTTGGGGTGCTAACCACCAATGTTGGTGGTTGTGGTGCTAAAATTTAAGTGGTAACCATCCCTTAGATCTCACCCAAACTTAGATCTACAACTCTAGGACCTTAATAAACTAACTAAACATCAATATTTCATCACATGAAACCTCAAACTCGGATCTGAACCTAACAAAAACAGCCCAGAATTTTATACAAAACCAAACATTTAAACATTCATCAATTTCGAAAATGACCAAGAGAAAGGATAAAACTTCTTACCCTTGTTCACTAAATTCCTTATAGAGCTTTCCATTCCTTTCCTAGGGTTTATAAGACTCTAGAAATTGGCATAAAACCTCTAAGAACATACCAAAACTTTGAAATCAAAGAGGAGGACAAAACAAAACTCACCCTTGAATCTATAGTAGCCTAGGTTGAAACTTGGTGTGTTCTCCTCTCCTTGCTTGAACTTAATTCTACAACAACACAAAGGTCTCTAGAATCATTATCATGAGCCAAATCATAAAAATAAGACAAAGATTTGGATTCAACACTCACCTTGTGTTGATCACTACTTGGTCGAAACCTTAGAGAGCCAAGGCTTTCTTCTTCTTCTCCTTTCCTTTCTCTCAAATTTTCTCTCTTACTCTCTTAGAGAATTTTGAAAATAGCTATGCAAAATGAGTAGGAAACTCCCTCTCATCAGCCCTTAACCTCCCATAACCACCCACTAACTTTTGAATTTTGAAAAAGCTTGGTTCCTTCTCACCTTAGTCTTGGCCGAAACTATAGTGGACAAGAATAAAGAAAAACGTGCTTAAATTATGTTATGCCACCTCTTGCACAACTCTAGGGAATATAATTCAATGCTAAATTTCTCATGACCAAACTATATGTTAATCGTTTCCATTAAATAGGAATGTAATGCCCCGGAATTCCTAATATGGTTTAATGGCTGGATTAGTAGGCCGGGAGGGTCATAACTGTTTAATTATGCCATTAAATGAATTTATGCATGTTTATGAGAATTATATTATAATATGATTTTTTTTTTTTGAAAAAAAATATTATAATATGATATTAAATGCATGCATGTGGGTCCACATTTGTTTACAGGGGTGTTTTGGTAATTTGGCCCGTTGAGGACATAATTGTATATTTGTTTGCATGTCAATGATATATTGTGAGGCCACATTATAATGTGGATTGGTTCAAGTTATTCGGCATGAGACGATCTTTGAATATAAATTATCGGTTTGGTCATAACAGGCTTAAGCTCGAGGCTCGGGGTGAGTCTCGGGGTGTTTTTAAAGATTAGAGCGCTACTGGGAATTATAGGGTAACGGGATATGAATTATTGGTGTTTGAGATTATCGAGATTAGCGGGAATTGGAGAGCGTTAATTATGATTAACGAGATAGGTGGAAAATACCAATTTTACCCTTGGGATGACTTTAGAAACCTTAAGTGACCTAGGGGCATTTAGGTCATTTGGTTTGGATGTATATGAAACTTTAGTTGGCTGTAGAAAAACAGAACAAAACAGAGCCTTTACTTCTCCTTCCCGTACATCATTCCCTCTCATTTCACCTTTGGAGTTTTTGAGCTCAAAGTGAGGAATCAAGCTAGGAAATCAAGGGGTTGAGTTTATAGAGTTGGTTGAGCCATTAAAGGGAATTTAATCTCAAGTTTGAGGTGAGTTTCAGCCATAAGTTTTTTGGTTTTACTCTGTTTTCTTTTAGCTTTTAGCCTATGATTTTGTTGAGGATAGCTTGGATTAAAGGAAGTTTTGATTGATGTTTAACTTGGGTTTTGATGAGGGTTTGATATAGATGATGTTTAGGGGTTGGATTGAGTGTTTGGAAGAGGTATGGAACTGGTTTGAGGGTTTGGTTTCGAGGGAAAACGCAGGGGAAGACAAGCTGGTTCTTGCTGGTTTGTGTAAAGGGTCGTGGCATGGCTATGGTGAGCCGCAGCCTATGTTGGTTTCTGGGGTGGAAATGCCTCTGTCAGAGAGGTGAGCCGCTGCCCATAGAGGCATTTTTGGCCAGAAATGGGTTTTTAGCTTGGGGATTCAAGCCTTAGGCCTCGGGATCGATCCTACTACCCGGTTTAGTAGGATTTGATGTCTCAGAGGCTAGGTTTTGGTTTGGGACCTTCTGTTATTCATTTTCATTGATGAATCCTATATTTTGGTTATGACCAGGTGACCGTCAAGGAATTAAAAGATTGATCATTCTCAAGGGTCGTTCTTATATTAATTTTCACTCGAACCAGAGGTAAGAAAACAGTATATGAATACAGTTGCACCCTGTATATGTATATGACATGCGTGACTTGTTATTGGAGCATGTTGGTTGATAAATGTGGACATGGATTACATATTAAATGCTAGAGAATGTTGCTTACTTGTTTATGGCACTGACCTAAGTGTCACAAATGGCATAGCGTCATGAACGTCGAGCCAAATGAAGATTAGATCTAATCGATATCAGCATTGAATGACTCTATGGCATTAATGCTGGAACGACCCTAAAGTCGATGAACTTATAAGCGCTTGGCTAGTCCAAGACTAGTTACTAAGAGCCAGGGCATAAGGCCCAAGTGACCGCTTGTCACGTGGCTAGGGAACGATGTTCCATAGTTATGACTCTAGAGTCATGAGGAAGGTTATGTTGGTGACTAATCACCATGCACCTATCCTGTTAAAGCTAGTGAGATGTTCACTTATCTATTTAGCCCTGGTGATCCTATCGTCACGTGGCTAAAGGGAGCTGTCCCCATATTTGTGACTTTTGCGACTGTCACCTATTCGTTTGAACTGAAAGTCTCGAGTAATTGTTACGATCATTGTTGATATTATATCATGTTATTTTGTGTTTTCTTGCTGGGCCTTGGCTCATGGGTGCTATGTGGTGTAGGTAAAGGGAAAGAGAAGCTCACCCAACCTTGAGTGGAGAGCTTAGGTGGTGTTGTGTACATATGCGGCTGCTTGACCACCACGGCCAAGGAGTTCTCAGAGAGACTAGGGGGTTTATCCTATTTTTGTCGCTTAGGTCGGCGGGGATTGTAAATTTGAAACAGTAGCGACCATTTTGTGCTATAAACAACTTGTAAACGTTTTGAATGGCTCATGAGCAGTTTTTATACTTAATGAAATATATCATTTCCTCTTTATTGTTTTTTCACCTTAGCCTGTTAATAACACCTAGATCACGTTTTTAACCAAAGGACTCGGGTAGCGGGTCAAATTTTCGGTTCACTGTTCACAGTAACTATTCTTGGGTAACAAGGGCGTTACAAGGAAACTATATAATAAAAAATGATTAAAAACCAAACTATATTCTAAAAATAATTCTATGATTTTATGTGAGTCCAAACACATAAAATCATGTTCTAGGCTTCTCAAATAAATTCCCATGTTACCCAATAATTTAATAAACTTGCTCTAGGTTCCTTATAGAATTTATTTAACCCTTAACTATCTAGTAAAATAAATATTTATATATATTTTACACTCATTTCCCATACTTTATTCTAAAGTGATCCACTCACAATTCTTATAAATTAAAATAATGTTTATCAATTATTATTTTAATTTCATTAAATCACATACTTTCAATAATTCATACACAATTATTTAAAAAAATTATTCGAGTTATTACACTAATTAAACTAGAAGTGGGACCTAACTTTTGTTGAGGCATCTTTTAGAACCTAGTACATTATAATTATTAATAAAAAAAAATATGATTCATATAATTAAAATATATATATGTTGGATATGGGCACATATGTATAATGTATAATGCAATTATAAATGTGATACAACATAAAGTGATCAATTATTCTATAAGTATCATAGGGTATCAAAATGTCATGAATTTAATGTGTAGATACAATTAATTGTATTTATAGTTTGATGAACGGTTTATTATAAATACTCAAAACTGATTTTATAATCAACTAATATATAGGTAGTGGTCCTCAAGAAACAAAAGGTTTTGTATTCTCTCCTTCCCCGGCACAAAGAAATACAAAAAGAGAAAAGCGTATTCTTGGAAGATTCATACATTCTATGCAATCTCTAACAATGGCTTTAGGTTAGTGCTTCTGCTCTTAAGCTACTCGTCTCTTCTATTCAGAAGCTATTCTTATCTTTTATTCAACAAAAGATCTATGGAAACATGATTTAGGGTAATCTATTAAAGCACTTTTAATAACATGATTAGGATCTGGAATTGTGTCTTGGAATGTTAATGTTTATGCATGTTGCTTAAGTGTTTTATAATCCTAACAAGTGGTACCAGAGCCACATTCACTGGATTAATTGAAGATTTGATTATTTTGTTCAAGAAATTTGGGGCATTTTAAAAATTAATGTTTTTATCTTCATTTTATTATTCTAGCTTCATATCATCAACAATATATTTATATTTAAGATTCAAGATTATTGATATGTTACTCTTTTCAAGCCATTTTTTTCGCATCAATTTTTGGGCTTCAATTTCTCTTTCTTATTTTGTAATCAGTGGTGGAATAGTTCCTCTCCTCTATGAGATGTATTAATGTAATGCTTTGGGTAACCACGACCGTTATTCAGGTTGTTTGAACTAAAAGGTGTTTCTAAAGTCATCTAACAGGTTAAGGTTAAAAAATTTTGTTTATAAAACGATTGATTTTCATTCAAATAAAAGTTTGATACATGGAATACCAAAAATAAGATTTACAAGGTGGAAATGACTTTCAAAAGTTAAAATAGCAGTAGCCAGTCTAAATGGCAAAACACAGTTTAGAGTTCTAGTTCCTGTAATTCCCTCGGCCGTGGGGGTCGAGCAGCTATCGATGTACACTCCACCCCCAGAGCTCTCCAACTCATGGTTGGTCCAGATTTTCTTTGACCTGTGAGCCAAGGCTCAGCAAGAAAACCATAATTAACAAATATAGACAACAACAAGATCATATAATAAACTTCAATCCAACCAGTTCAATTAATCAGCAGAATACAAATGTTAAGCTAGGCAACGTTAAAAATATACTTTAAAATACATAACTCAATCTGTAATACAAATATTTAGGTGTCGGGGCCCTTAGGCCAAGCCCTCTGGTTATTTAGCTAATCCTGACTCGCTTAGGCCTAGCTCTCTGGTTATTTAGCTTATCTTGGCTCGCTTAGGCTGAGATGCGTTCACTACGCATATCATCAGCCTCGGCACCCTTAGGTCGTACTTTCACATCACACACAATAGATATATAATTCATAGAACACATATGTTCAATTAAAGGGAATCTCAGTCCCATAAACAACCACTTAGGTGCAGTTTTCTTACCTCAAGTCCCGGGCGATGGATAAAGAACGAATCTAAGCATGATCCTCAGTCCTGAGCCTTGACGGTAAACCTAGTCACAAGCAATAATGGATGACTATCAAATTATAATCCAATTAAATGTTTTAGAAACAAATATTAGCCTCTAGGACCTCGAATTCTACTAAACTAGGTAGTAGAACTCGTCACGAGCGCTTAGGTTAAAATCCCCAAGCCTCCCCGAGCCTAAAACCTAAGCTTCCCTTTCCTTTCCATTTAGGGCCGCAATATGCTCTTTAGGGTCGTGACCTGCCTCTTAGATAGATGGAAAGGCCCTCCCTACTGGAGGACACGGACTACGACCTGCACCCTCAGAGTCGCAGCGCGCCTAGGAAAAACAGAGGCCTTCCAGCCTCTTCGAGCATACGGGCCGCTGCGCCTGAAGAACAAGGACGTGGCCCGAGCCCCCAAACTTAGTAAATCACCCTGTTTCCTGCGTTTTTCCTTGAGCCTAAACCCCAAATTCATACCCCAAGTATCAGCCAAACTCATATTTAAGTCCAGAATTCTTATCTTTATAGCCTAAACATCATAACCAACCTATAAACAATTCCTTACACTCATCAAACACCCAAAACTAGTCTTAGAATCCATTTTTATGCAAGCTCTAAGTTCTATCAACAATCTAGCAGAATTCAACAAGTTAAGACTTGAAACCTTACCTCTGTTAATGGCTTAATTTCCCCCCAGCTGTTCTTTGTCTTCCTTAGCCTCAATTCTTTAGACTTTCCCAAGCTCTAAAGTCCAGACTTTGTTTCAGCACTTCAAAGCTTCAAACTCAAGAGAGGGAGAGAAAGTGAACGTGAGTGAGAAGGAGAGAGAGTGTTGTGAGGTTCCTTAGTGATTCCTAGTGATTTCTTGTGAGTTCTAAAGGGTCTAAGTGTATTCTTAACCCCAAAAGACAGAAATACCCCTCTAATAAACTTAACCTCCTTTATCGCCCATAAGGGCATAATGGTCATTTATCTCGTTTCCCGCTAATTCCACGAGTCATCCTTCAAATTCCCAATTAATCTCATCATGTCCAACTAATTACCAAATACTTACCCATTACTCGATGAATCTCAAATATACGTTAAACTTCCCAAAATATCCCTAAGCTCACCTCGAGCCGGGTATTAAACCCCAATGTGACTATTCCTCTAATCCGTTCACTAGGATCACCTCGAGTCGTATAATGCAAATGTATCCACATAATAATGTGGCATCAATCATTTAACACATATAATCACATTTATGCTCTTAACGGGCAAAAATTACAGATATGCCCTTATTAACAATAACAGGCTCACATGCATATCTAATACTTATAAACATGAATATAAATATATTCATATCATCATATATATCATGCATGCCACATAGTCACGCATTAAATCAATTAATCACACACGTATCCAATTATGCCCTCTTGGCACGCTAATTAAGGCACTAAACCCTATTAGCATTTTTTGGTTGTTACAACTATCCCCTCCTACTGAGAATTTCGTCCTCAAAATTTACTTGAATAACTCAGGATATTGGTCCCGCATAGCTGACTCAACCTCCCAAGTCGCTTCCTCGACCTTGCTATTCCTCCATAAGACTTTGACTAGAGGAATTGTCTTGTTCCTCAAAACTTTATATTTCATATCTAGGATCTGCACTGGTCGCTCATCATACGATAAATCTGTCTGAAGTTCTAGACCCTCATATCCCAATACATGAGTCGTATCTGAGACGTATTTCTAAAGCATAGAGATGTGGAATACGTTGTTAACGCCCGATAATGACGGTGGCATAGCCAATCTATAGGCTACCTACCTGATGCTCTCCAAGATCTTAAAAGGTCCTATGATTCTAGGGCTCAACTTGCCCTTTTTCCAAAACCTCATCACCCCTCGTAATGGTGAAACTCGCAAAAACACGTGGTCCCCTACTTGGAACTCCACATTCCTACGCTTAGGATCAGCGTAGCTTTTCTGTCTACTCTGCGAAGCAAGCATTCGAGCTCGAATCTTCTCAATAGGTTCATTAGTCTTTTGAACCATCTCCGGTTCCAAGTACCTCGTCTCCCCAATCTCATCCCAATGAATGGGCGATCTACATCGCCTTCCATATAACATCTCGTATGGAGTTACTCCAATTGTTGATTGATAGCTGTTGTTGTACAAAAACTCGATCAACGAGAGGTACTTACTCCATGACCCCTCGAAGTCTAACACGCATGCTCTCAGTATGTCCTACAGTGTCTGAATTGTCCTCTCAGACTGTCCTTTTGTCTGAGGATGAAAGGTTGTACTGAATCTCATTTGAGTTCCCATAGCGTGCTGCAACCACCCCAAAACATGGAGGTAAATATGGGATCCCGGTCCGATACTATAGATTTAGGAACCCTATGGAGACGTACAATCTCCCTCACACACAACTTTGGGACTGATTTACACTATAGACCGTCCTCACTAGTAGAAAGTGAGTTGACTTGGTGTATCTGTCTACTATCACCCACACCGAGCCATGTCACACCACAGTCCTGGGTAAACCTCCCACGAAATCCATAGTAATGTCTTCCCACTTCCACTTGGGAATACCCAAAGGCTGTAACAATCCCACTGGTCACTGATGTTCAACCTTTATCTACTAACAGGTCAAACACTTGGCCACGTATTCAACCACGACCTTCGTCATCCCAGGCCACCAATATAAAGTTCGTAGATTCTAGTACATATTTGTTGTGCCTGGATGGAGTAAGTATAGTATAGTATGGGATTCATCAAGTATCTCTCGTCTGATCCCCATATCCATCGGAACACATATCTGATCCTTGTACCGCAGTAAACCCGTCTTTGAAATAAAATAATCCTTAGCCACTCCAGCTAGGACATTCCCTCTAACCTCCTGCAACTGCGCATCATCCAACTGACCCTCTCTTATCCTCTCTAGGAGGGTAGACTGTAAAGTAATATTTGTTATATTATTTCATATAATATAATGTTAGATTAAATAATGTGACAAAATGTGATTTGTCACACCTTGTAACATATTATTGAGAGTCACAAAATTGGACACATGTGTGTGGCAAAATGTGACATATTTTGGAGTTACAAAATCAATTACAAATTTGTAACTCCCAAATATTACCCAATAATGCGTATATTATATGTTACACATTTGAGATTGGATTTCACAAAGCCATGATAAAATATGGCTATTGGAGACATGTTTTTAACTCCCAATAGGTGTTTGGAGGTTACAAAATCATGTGGGAAAGGATTTGGGACGTTTTGGAAAAATGACTTTTTTGTGCTAAAAATGGTCTGTGGCCGCGGCCTGGGGGACAGAAGCCAGTGGCTGCAGCCACTGAAAAGTCCTGGCCGCGACCAGTAAGGCTGACAACCTATATGGTTTTTAGTTATTTCAAAATTGAATAGTTCTAACATCCCAAATAACTCCCAAATCTCCATTTTAATTCCATAAACACCCAATTAAACATTGGTAACAGCCATGGGGGTTGGTGGAATTTGAAATTCAAAGGGGTATCTCAAACTTTATAAATAGGAGCCTAATGCTCACTTGTAAGACACACCATTTTCCATCCACAAAGCACTTGGCTGGAAAATACACCATAGAGGCTTGATAATTCCACAGAGCTATTTCCTTGAGAGATCCCTTAGTGCTTAGAGAATAGGGGGAAATAAGATTTTGGACAAAGGTTTTGAACCTTGTTCAAGTTGGTGATCCCCACTACTCTACACTTTGCTTGTGTGAGAGTTTGTCCTTTTTTATTGGTTTTATTTTCATTCTTTTGATCTTGTTGATCTTATTCACTTGTATTATTATTGTTTTGAATTTGTAATCTTCTTCTTCTACATCTTTCTAGTTACTTGTATTTTGAGCAATTGAGTTGTAATATTTATTTAATCAATTACATTGTCTATTGTATTTTTTGCATAGAGTTGTATTTTGGTTTTTTATATTTCCATTGAGCATAAAAATATATTCTCTAACAATATTGGTCATGGCCCACAACTAGCTCTATCCTCGCTCTGGCCATCTCCTCTGCCAATTCCTTCGATATCCGCTTCCAAATAAACAACTGTCATGGGCCCCTCCGGCTCAACTCATCTGCCACTACATTGGCTTTTCCTAGGTGGTAGAGGATATCACAATCGTAGTCCTTCACCAACTCCTGCCAACGTCTCTGTCTCATGTTTAAGTCCTTCTGGGTGAAGAAATACTTCATACTCTTACGATCAGTGTATATCTCACACTTTTCCCCATATAGATAATGTCGCCATACCTTCAGTGCAAACACCACTGCTGCTAGTTCCAAATCATGGGTAGGATACCGCTACTCATAATCCTTCAACTGTTGCAACACATAGGCAATAACCTTTTCATTCTGCATCAACACGCATCCTAATCCCACTCCTGACGCATCGTAGTACACTAAAAACTTTCTTCCCTCCGAAGGGAGGCTCAACACTGGAGCAGTAACCAATCGTTGCTTCAACTCTTGGAAGCTACCCTCACATTTGTCTGACCAAGTGAACTTCAGATTCTTCCATGTCAACTCAGTTAACATTGTGGCAATCTTTGAAAACCCTTCCACGAATCGTCTGTAATATCTCGCTAGTCCAAGGAAGCTTCTAACCTTCGAGGCGTTCCTTGGCCTCAGCCAATCCCTAACTGCCTCTACCTTGGCTGGATCTACCTTAATCCCATCTCCACTAACAATATGTCCAAGGATTTTCACTTCTAGTAGCCGAAACTCACACTTCTTAAATTTAACATATAACCAATGCTCTCTCAATCTTTGTAATACCCACCGGAGATGTTGCTCATGCTCTGCCTCTGAACTGGAGTAAACTAAGATGTCATCGATGAAGACAATCACAAATTGATCCAAGAAATCCTTGAACACCCTATTCATCAGATCCATAAATGTTGTTGGGCATTGGTCAAACCGAATGACATGACCAAGAACTCATACGGAAGGCCATCTTCGGAATATTTTCGTCCTTGATCCTCAGCTGGTGATAACCAGATCGAAGGTCAATCTTCGAGAATACCGTCTTACCTTGCAGCTAGTCGAATAGGCCATCTATCATATGTAGGGGGTACTTGTTCTTGATGGTCAACTTTTTCAACTCCTTGTAATCTATACACATTCTCAGAGTCTCGTCCTTCTTCTTCACAAATAAAACCAGAGCACCCCACAGCGAGAAGCTAGGTCTGATAAATCCCAAGTCTAGAAGCTCCTGCAATTGTATCTTCAACTCCTTTAGCTCTGTCGGAGCCATCCTATATGGTGTCCTCGACACTGGCTCTGTACCCGGTGCTAACTCAATAACGAATTGAATTTCCCTGTGCGGCGACCGTCCCGGTAAGTCCTCAGGAAACACATATAAGAACTCGCATACTAGTCTAGTCTCTCCTGGCCCCACTGGCGTAACTCTAGTGGTATCCACCACACTAGCTAGAAAACCTATACACCCTCCTTGTAATAGGTCCCTAGCCCTCAATGTTGATATCATGGGAATGCGAGGTCCATGCATAACACCCACGAAAATAAAGGGGTCCTCACCCTCAGGCTCAAAAGTCACCATCTTCTTACTAACTAGCCAATCCATCCCCAAAATCATATCAAAATCGTCCATACCCAACTCAATCAAATCTACTGATAGTTCCCTACTATCCACCATCACTGGCAGTGCTCTAATCCATCTCCTAGAAACTATCAGCTCCCCTATAAGCAATATAGTCCCAAACCCTGCAGTATAATACTCACTGAGCCTACACAATATATCAATCACTTTACTAGAAACAAATGAATGTGTAGCACCAAAGTCAATCAATACATTATATGAAGAGTCGGCGCTAGAAAGCTGACATATTACTACCGAGGGACTAGCCTCAGCCTCTGCCTATGTCAAGGTGAACACTTGAGCTGGGAGTCAAGTTGTCTACCTTCCCTAGTTCTTCTTTCTTCAACGTCGGCCAATCCTTCTTGAGGTGTCCAACCACCCCGCACAAGTAACAAGCCTTTGCCCAGCATTCGCCTAGATGGCGCTTCCTTCATCTAGTGCACTCTGGATAGCTCCTCGATGACTCACTGCGTCCCTAGAGGCCACCCTGGGCACCCCGGCTCCTCTTATCAGGACCAGTAGTGGTCGAGGTGTCAGGGATCTTCCTCTTCTGATCACTAGGGCCTCCGCCCCTAAAAAAACCTTGTATATGGAGGCACTCCTGCGAACATCCCGTCTCACAGTGTTCTCCCTCTAGATCTTGTTCTCTGCCTTCTCAGCAGTAAGAGCCTTCTCAACAGCCTACGCATAAGTCGTCTCCCTAGGCACTAATGTGATCCTCACATCTCGAGCTATCATAGCATTAAGCCCTCGAACGAACTTGTCCTACCTAGCTGCATCAGTAGGCACTAAATCTGGTGCAAACTTTGCTAGCCTATCAAACTTCAAGGCATACTCAGTAACTATCATGCTGCCCTGCACCAACCCAATGAACTCATTCACCTTCGCCGCCCTGACAGCAACGTTATAATATTTCTAGTTGAACAGATCTCTGAATACATTCCAACTCATGGCAGAAACATCCCGAGTCTGTGATGCATCCTCCCACCAAATATGGGCATCCTCTCTAAGAATATAGGTGGCACAGGCCACCCAGTTGTTACCTTCCACCCTCATAAAATCAAAGATGGAGGTGATCATACTCATCAACTGTTCAGCTTTTTGTGGATTTGGTTCTTCCTCAAAGATTGGAGGATGTTTTCTCCTGAATCTTTCATAAAGTGGCTCCCACCTGTTTCCAATCTTAGGTGGGTGTACAGCTGGTGCCACAACGAGTGGAAAATTAAGTGCGGCACTTCTTGACGGAGCCTATTGCCTCAGAAAGCGGATCTGCTCTTCCTGACTCTGAAGTCTGGCTTGCATATCAGCAAGCGATTGCTGGCAGTTCTCAGGGACTGGCGAAGGGTTCTGGCCCTGCTCATCATCTCTAGCCTCGACCCCGGTGCCGGCAAGTCGTATTGATCGCCTTGGACGCATAACTATCCAAGTTTATCTGCAATCAACAACTCAACTCGTCAAGCAATGATAACAGGTTCATATTCCTTCCATGGTCCAATGCCAATATCCAGGCCACAAAGCACAATCATGATGCCAGCAAGCATTTAAACATTTATTCACATACAATAGCAATGTTAATAAGCACGCCTTAACATATTCACATAGCAGTCAACGGTCAGGCCCTATCAGTATATCTCATGCTCCCTATTAATCATGAAGATAAAGCATTTACATTTCATTTAAGCATATAATCACATATATGGTTACCAAACCCTGATTCGTGCTTGTCTTTACCGGCGAGTGTACATACCTAGCCAGTCTTCAGGAACCCTTTAACCTAGCCCGCTCTAATACCAAGTTGTAACGCCCTGGGTAACCAAGACCGTTACACTGTGTGTTTAAAATAGTTCAAGACCCGCTAATCAGGTCGTTTGAACTAAAAGGTGTTTCTAAATTCATCTGACAGGTTAGGGTTAAAATATTTTGATTATAAAATGATTGATTTTCATTAAAATAAAATTTTGATACATGGGACCCCAAAAATAAGATTTATAAGGCGGAAACGACTCTCAAAATTTAAAACAGCAGTAGCCAGTCTAAATGGCAAAATACAGTTTCGAGCTCTAGTTCCTGTAATTCCCTCAGTCGTGGCAGTTGACCAGCTGTTGATGTACACTCTGCCCCCAGAGCTCTCCAACTCATGGTTGGTCCAGCTTTCCTTTACCTTTACCTGCATCACGTAGCACCCATGAACCAAGGCTTAGCAAGAAAACCATAATTAACAAGTGTAGACATCAACAAGAGAATATAATAAACTTCAATCCAACCAGTTCAATTAATCATCATAATACAAATATTAAGCTAGGAAACGTTAAACATATACTTTCAAATGCATAACTCAATCTATAATACAAATATTTAGGTGTTGGCACCCTTAGGCCGAGCCCTCTGGTTATTTAGCTTATCCTGACTCGCTTAGGTCGAGCTCTCTGGTTATTTAGCTGATCCCGGCTCGCTTAGGCCGAGCTACGTTCAGTAAGCTTATCATCAGCTCTGGCACCCTTAGGTCGTACTTTCACATCACACACAACAAATATATAATTCACAGAACACATATGTTCAATTACAAGGAATCTCAGTCCCATACACAACCACTTGGGTGCAGTTTTCTTACCTGAAGTCATGAGCAATGGATAAAGAACGGTTCTGAGCACGAACCTCAGTCCTAAGCCTTGACGGTAAACCTAGTCACAAGCAATAATGGATGACTATCAAATTCTAATCCAATTAAATGTTTTGGAAACAAATACTAGCCTCCGAGACCTCAAATTCTACTAAACTAAGTAGTAGAACTCGTCACAAGTGCCTAGGTTAAAATCCCTGAGCCTCCCCGAGCCTAAAACCTAAGCCTCCATTTCCTTTCCATCCACTTAGACAGAGGGCAAGGTCTGGAGGACACGGGTCGCGACTGGCACCTCCAGGGTTGCAGCGCGCTTAGGCAAAACAGAGGCCTTCCAGCCTCTTCGAGCACACGGGCCATGGCACCTGAAGAACAGGGCCACGGCCCGAGGCCCCATACCCAAAAAATAACCCTTTTCCTACATTTTTCCTCGAGCCTAAACCCCAAATTCATACCCCAATCATCAGCCAAACTTAGATTTATGTCCAGAATTCTTATCCTTATAGCCTAAACATCATAACCAACCTATAAACAATTCCTTACACTCATCAAACACCCAAAACCAGTCTTGGAATCCATTTTCATGCAAGCTCTAAGTTCTAACAACAATATAGCATAATTCAACAAGTTAAGACTTGAAACCTTACCTTTGTTAATGGTTTGATTTCCCCCCAGCTGTTCTTTGTCTGCCCTATCCTCAATTCTTCAGATTTTCCCAAGCTCTAAGGTCTAGACTTTCTTTTAGCACTTCAAAGCTTCAAACTCGAGAGAGGGAGAGAGAGTGAATGTGAGTGAGAAGGAGAGAGAGTGTTGTGAGGTTCCTTAGTGATTCCTAGTGATTTTTGGTGAGTTCTAAAGGGTCTAAGTACTTTCTTAACCCCAAAAGATAGAAATACCCATCTAATAAACTCAGCCTCCTTTATCGACCATAAGGGCATAATGGTCATTTATCTCGTTTCCCGCTAATTCCTCGAGTCATCCTACCAATTCCCAATTAATCTCGACATGTCCAACTAATTACCAAATACTTACCCATTACTCGATGAATCTCAAATATATGTTAAACTTCCCAAAATACCCATAAGCTCACCCTGAGCCAGGTATTAAACCCCGCTGTGACTATTTAGCTAATCCGCTCACTAGGATCACCTAAAGTCGTATACCATAAATGTATCCGCATAATAATGTGGCCTTAATCATTTAACACATATAATCCCATTTATGCCCTTAACGGGCCAAAATTACAGATATGCCCTTATAAACAATAACGGGCCCACATGCATATTTAATACTTATAAACATGCATATAAATATATTCATATCATCATATATATCATGCATGCCACATAGTCATGCATTTAATCAATTAATCACACACATCCAATTATTCCCTCCAGACACGCTAATCAAGACATTAAACCTTGTTAGCATTTTTGTGTCGTTACAATTTATGTCTACGATTTTTACTGTCGAAAAAGTTTAAGGAAATTTACATGTCTATATATGTATAATGTAAACTAATTCTAAAAATACCTTAAAACAACTAATTTACATATATGTCTTACCACATTAGCACCGGTAACCATAATTTAAAAAAAAAATAGGATTATCCCACTTCCCAAAATTCTCTATTTTCATGGATGTAAAAAGTTACCTTTTGGTTGCTTATGATACCGATAAGATAATGATTGGTTACTTTTTTATATTATTTTTAGATCATATTATTTCAGATACCTTTTTCGTTACTTCCAAAACTTATGTGTGTAGACATCATAATATACAAATTAGATATTTTTAGGTTATATTATGGTATCCTATTATTTAAGATACATCTTGGTAACCTTCAGACTTATTTCAAAAACTAATGAGTTGCCATGTAGTACAACAAGTTACCATATAGCTTATAAATAAAAATTACTTATATACACAGTAACTTTTAAATGAAAAATTTTAATAGACTTTTTTAGTCATTCATATAATTTAATGCCGCCTTATAAGTTTAAGTTTAAAGTTTTATGATTTTTATGATGTTAGGATTGGTTAAACACAACGCCCAAATAGGTTTACACAAGGTGGTGTACAATCTTTAATAATTTCACATAATGGAGATGTGAATTTGAGTTTGAGTTGTAGGCATTCAAAAGTTTTCTTTTTGGGTCTAAAGTGATTCAAGGAGATTTCTAAGCATGTCCAAGAATTTTGTGAGCAATTGGAGTTGTAGGTCAATTTTGAACAATTTGACCAAAGGCTATGCAACATGTCACAGGTCACTAGGCGACATGTCACCTATCCCACGTAATAAAACATGTAAAGCAATAGGCAATACATTGCTTGTTGCAAGGCAATGTGTCACCTATGACCAGCGACATGTCACCATACAATAGGCGACATGTTACCTGTCACTGACGTGGATAATGTGTTTTTGGCTCTAAAATTCAAAACCTAAAAGTTCTAATCCTATCAGTTAGAGTTAATAACGGTGCCTACACTATAAAAGGTGTAAATTAGAGCTCAAAAGAACTGATCACACTTCTCAATTCTCTCTCTAATCTTTCTCTCTAGCTCTCAAGAACACTTTTTCTCTCCAAGATAATCATCAAGAATTTCTTAACTTGTATGATTTCAAGGCTTGTTGAATTCAAATTCTTATTCCACCACTGAAGAAGCTTCAAGCAACTTAGGAAAGGCTTGGAATAGAGAATTTGGACAACGATTCTTGTCGTGGCAAACTTTGTTGCAAGGATTTCAGTATCTCTGAGATAGAAAGTTTTGATTTCATTTTTGAGTTTCTCATCTTCTTTGGTGTTATTACTTTTGATATTTACACTATAGTTACTATTTAGAGTTGTAAAATTATGATGGTGACTACTCACTTTCCCAACATTCAAATTCTCTAATTTCTTGATTTTGAGTTCTAAGTCTAACCACCATGGAAGAAAGTTCCTCCATCTCCACTATCAAGTTTATGTCACAAAGGTCTCTTTGATGGGTTAAATTTTATTCGTTGGCAAGACAAGATCAAATTCATTCTCACTACCTTAAAGGTCTTATACAATTTGAATATAGACTTGAAGATCTTATATCGACCAAAAGAGAGTGATTCTCAAGAGGTGGTTAAACAAAGGAAAAAAAGGGAAGAAGATGAATTAATATGTCATGACCATATTATTAATGCTCTCTCTGATCACTTATATGATCTCTACACCAACACAACTTCCACAAAGGAGCTTTGGGAGGTACTAGAAAACAAGTATAAAGCGGAAGAAGAAGGTACTAAGAAATTCTTTATCACTCAATACTTGGAATTTAAATTCTTTGGTGAAAAACTTTTTCTTTCTCAAGTTCATGAACTCCAAATTATTGTGAACAAGTTATCTACTCTTAAAAAATCATTGTCAGAAGCTTTCCTTGTGGGTGCAATCATAGCCAAACTACCTCCATCGTGGAGAGACCATAGGAAGAAAATCCTCTATAAAAATGAGAAATTTTCTTTGGAAGAGATTCTCAAACATTTGAGGAGCCCCAAAGCAAAATAGAAAATCCTCTAGGTCCTAAGAGGAATGATGGGCAATTCAAGAGTTCTAAATGACCTTGTTTTGTGTGTGGCAAAGGAGGCCACTTAACCAAGGAATGTAGGTTTAGGAAAGCCTACTATAACTACAATGGAACTAAGGCTAATGCAACTGAAGAGAAATTGGTTGCAACATTGAGTGAATTCAATGCCATCCAAGGGCAAATACAAGGGTGGTGGTATGATACTTGTTCCACCATTCATGTGACATATGATAGGTCTATTTTCAAAACTTTGGAAGAGAAAGGGGATGGTCATGAGATTCAAGTGGGAAATGAGATGAGATCCAAGGTTGAAGGCAAGAGCACAAATGATCTCATTTTCACGTCCTGCAAGAAGGTTCTTATCACTAACGTCCTCTATGTGCTGGACATGAATAGAAATCTTGTAAGTGGAAATTTGTTGAGCAAATCGGGCATAATGGCGGTGTTTAAGTCTAGCAAGCTAATTTTTTTCGAGCGATGTAACTTTGTAAGGAAGGGATATTCTTGTGATGGAATGATACAACTTTCTACTTCTAATTGTTTAATTGACAATAATAAAACATCTACATCTTCTACTTATATGGTATATTCAAACTATATTACTTTGTGGCATAATAGATTAGCACATGTAGGTTTTAGTACCATTAAAAGAGTGATTAAATGTGGTTGATTAATTGTGATAATATTGAGTTTGATCAATTTGAACAATATGTGAAATCTAAAATGATAGAGAAACATTTCCCTAGTGTTGATAGGAATTCTTATTTGCTAGATTTAATACATAGTGACTTATATGAATTTAAGGGAAAGTTAACTAAAAGTGGAAATAAATACTTTTTCACTTTTATAGATGATTGTTCTAGGTATACTTATGTTTATATGCTTAAGAGTAAAGATGAAGCATTCAATGCATTTAAATTATAGTATACAAGGCCAAAGTTGAAAGACAATTAGATAGAAAGATAAAAGTACTTGAAAGCGATAAGGTGGTGAATATTTTTTAAATGAGTTCAATATATTTTGTGAAGAGTGTGGTGTAATACATGAATGTATAACCTCTTATACACCTCAACAAAATGGTATGAACCTAAGGCCTGAGATTGAGGAACTTTCTTCCATGGTGTTTGGGGTTAGGGTTTTGAAAATCAATATTGAGAATGAAAAGTACAACAACTACACTCTCACCTCACCAATATTTCTAAAATAATTCACTCATTTTTGTCACCTAAAACAAGTAAAACTAAACTAGAAATAAGAAAAGAAACACAATACAAAGTGTATTTTTCCCACCCTCCAATCTGATGATTTACACTGGCTTTGGTTCTCTATTTATAGAGAAAATATGACCCAAAACATGTAAAATCATGTACAAAATAGTGGGGGAAATGGCTGCATAATTGGAGCAAAGTGGGACAAGTGGGAGACAAAAACTGATGGAAGTGGGGGACATGGAGGCCACGTGTCGACCTATGAGAGGAGCTCGGCAAAAAAAAGTGTCAGGCGGCTAGTGGAGTGGTCAGGTGCGTGGGGACACGTGTCAGGTGGAGTGGCAGGCATGGTCGGGCGCGTGGGGAGCATGGACTGATGAGTGGGACAGGTGGCGGGCTGTGATTCGCTCGGCAGCTGGCAGAGTGTCAGACGTCAGGCTGTCAGGTGGCAGGTGTGCGGCTCGGCTCGGCTGGCTGGCGTGCGGCTCGGCTCGGCTAGAGGCTGACTGGGCGAATGGGAAACTGCCATTTGGCAGCGTGGCACTTGCTGAAGCTTTGGGTTTGGGCTCCATTTTGGGCCTATTTTTGTCAAAAATACCACTTTATCATCATTCTTTTCAATTATATTTATTTATTTCTTCTTTCTTTTTGTTTGTGTCAAAAATACATTTTATTTCCTGAAAATTAAACACAAATTAAATCAAAATTAATATTTTCAAATATAAAATATATTACAATAAATCCATGAAAATATTAATTAAAACTTAATTAATTTTAAACTTTAAAACTAATAAAATGAAATTTTGAGCACTAATCATAACCCCCAACCAGCTTATTGCTAGTCTCTAGCAATTCAAGCAAAATAATAAATGTCAACATGATATATTTCAGGTCAAAAATTATAAAACAACTTAAGTATTAACACAAAATGTTAGTAATAAGTCAACAAGAGTTATCCAATTTACTTCAAATAAATCTAGAGTTGTGAGTGTGTGCACCAAACTTGAACCTTCTTACCGCAAACCATAGCACATAAAGCTTTTGAAATTATGCCAAGTAAAAGTCTCAACTCCATTAACCTCTCATGTAATTGAAAATATTTAAAGTTTAAGGGTTTCACTCATGGAGTTGGAAAAGAAGTAAGCACTCATCAAATTGGTATATATTTAGGACAAACTCTTAAATAATTATTGAAATGAAGATAGGAAATAAACTATTTGGACAACCACCATAAAGAGTACCACAAAACCAGGTTTTTGGGATTTTAAGTTAAATAGACAATCTTTCCATTTATTCTAAGAGCCATAAAATAGAACATGAAATTAATAAACACACATTTTTTTCTTGGACACAAGAGACAACATAATTGAAAATGATAGAAAATATTGCTCTTGTGTCTTTTTCCTTTTTTCTATATTTTTTTTCTTCTTTTTTTCTTTCTCTTTTCTTCTTCTTTTTTTTCGTTTTTTTTTTTTCATGAAAAACATAATAAAAAACTCTCTAATAAGATTTGTCTATAGAAAATATTATCCCTAAAACATCATCCATTCATACCACAATACCTTGTCCAAATAATTATAACCATTTCTAAGAATCAATATCATATCATTTTGCATTAGCTCACTCTCTACATGTTCTCATTCCACGCCTTTCGTGTATATATTTTTTAAACAATGAGGACATTGTCTGATTTTGGTTGGGGGTCCAAAATCAGCTGACTATGTCCATTCAGCCCCAAAAGCTCTCCAACTCAGAATTGGTCCACCTTGCTCTTGCCTTTACCTGCACCATGAAGCACCCGTGAGCCGAGGCCTAGCAAGAAACCAGATAACAAAGCATAATCATCAATCACTCAATCAGATAACTCATAAAGCATAGTCATATATTCAGCAATCCATAATATTCACATAATCAGGCATTCAGCATACCAAGTTCATCAAATTAACATAAATAACCAATCCATATATTAACCAGGGTCGACACCCTTAGGTCGCATCCCCTATTTATCCCACTGACTCCGGCCCGCTTAAACCAAGCTAAGTGAATATTAAGTTGTCCTCAGCTACCAATGGTCGAGCCGCGCCCTGTCCGCAAATATTGATTCCGGCACTCTTAGGTCATTTATCACATGTCCCATGGCATAATACCATCTCATGACATCACATATAATTATAGGGAGCTCTTACTCCCAACATTAACACATAACTGGGTGTCGTTTCTTACCTTTAGATTCTGATAGCTTGATTAGTGAAATTGACCTTCAAGCACGATCCCGTCTTAGCCCTAGCGTACACCTAGTCACAGCCTTAAATTAGAATCATCACCAAACTTCAATTCCAAAACCTAACCTCGGGACCAATCCCGAGCCCTCGGGAAGCCCTAATTCCACCAAACTAGGTGGTGGAATCAAACCCCGAGCTGTAGAGTCCAAAAACTTTACTTAGCTAAGATAGATAATAGTATGATAGTATTTATAGCATTATCTTTGTAACTGTGGATTTTTGGTTCAGACCGGGAATTATTTGGACACTCATAGTAGTACTTATAGATTTTCTAAGTTTAATCTATAGTTTAAGAATATTAAGTTAACCTAAGGTTTGATTAATGTGACTGATATTAAGGATTATATTTATTATACTATAAGGTTTAGATATCAACCAATAGGATTTTAAGCACATGTTATGAATGGTGATTAAGGATTAAGTATTTTTTAGGATTAAATTTAATAAGGAGTAAAGTTTGAATGTTATAGGGTCAATCAGCAGCTTTGAGTACGTTGAGGGCTTAGTCAAGGCTGTTTACTCCATTCAAACTTAGCTAAAAATGTGTAATTTCATGTTTAAATATTCAGCGTGTGCCGATATATCGCAGCTATAGGGGGCGATATATCGCAGCACGTAGATACGGAAAACACGAGACGATGCACGGTCGCCTCGGGCATACTAGCCCAGGCGATATATCGCCTACAGGGGGCGATATATCGCCTCCTCCAGCATAAATTCAAACACTTTTGAATTCTTTTCCTTTCATCCATTCAAACTCCTCCATAAGTCCAGCATCTTTTGAACGAGTCTTCAGCCTCTGCTGAACGATTATTCAAATGATTTTCACCTAAAAAGCCATTATTTTTATTCAAGTAAAATCAAGATACTTTCATTCCCAAACTCTATAAATAGGACCTAGTACCCAGCCATTATTCACCTTTTACTCTAAGTTCTGAAGTTGCTAGTGTTAAGTGAGTGTGAGAGTGTAAACACCTGGTTTGGGAAAATCATAAGCTTAAACATCATAAGCTTATCAAACACTTTGGGAAGTGAGGTTCTATAGTATTTCGGTTGAGGTGTAGATTGGTCTTTCAAGTCTTTGAGGTAACCAAAACTCTAGTTCATTTCTGTATTATGTTATTTTCTTTCTCATAGTCTTCTACTCAATCTCTAACCTTAATCTTCATTTTGGTTAGGGAATCTAAGTTCTTGAGCACATAAGTTTCTGTAAGCATGTTTCTCAAATGGTTTAGTCTTCCCATTTCCTTTTCATCTCTTTCCTTCTTTCAACTCACTCTTGTTCATTATGGTTTTAGGAGTGTTCCAAAAAGTCACAACTCAGTCCACATATCCCGGTAACTTTGGTAAGGAAAATAGGATAGAATCTATATGTTCATTGCTTATGTTATCTTATGTGTTATGTTATGTTATATGATATGTTATGAATGTGTATGTTTGTAGGCTTGGGCTTATGCCCTATTTGACTAACGATACCCCAAAAAGATTATGGGCATATGCCTACTTAGCTAGTAGGACCCCATTAATCTCATGGGCATAAGCTTGTTTAGTCTATGGGACCCCAAGTAATAATGGCCATTATAATAAGTGTATGTATTAAGTGTTATGATATGTCTATACGTTATTATGAAATATATGTGTATGACTATGTGTTAGATTTTCCTTGCTGGGCATTAGGCTCATTCCTTTCTGTTTTATGTGCAGGAAAATAAGCTTTAGAGGCGGTAAGATTCGTGACGCTTAGAGGATGTGTATCGATGGTGAATGGAGTCAAGGGGCCGAGCATTATTCGATTCGAGGATGTAGTCTTGTTTATGTTTTTATGGTTTTAAATGTATTTTCTGCATTTTCTATGTAACTCTTTTTACTTTAAGTTATTTTTGTTTTAAAGACAATGGGTACCCATATCCTATTTATTTTATGGAAGTAACTCTTGTTTCTACAAGTTTCTAATAAATTATGGTATTTTCGCAAAACTGTAAGTTTTATGTATAGTTTCGTTAATGGTCCAAAAAAGTCTAGATTAGTGGGTCATTACACAAGCCCCCGAACAAAAACCCTAAGAAATAACCCAAAATCCCACTTCTGGAAATAGGGTAGTGCTACAGCGCCACTAAGTGGGTGCTACAGCACTACAGACAGAAGCAAAAACACCCAGATCAGCCAATCCTAGCGTTGTAGCGCCCAAAGGCTAGTGCTAGTTACAGCACTTTCAGCACTCTGGTTTTTCTCCTTTGATTTTCCTCAAACCAAAACCCCTCCAAACCTTAATCACACACCAAATTAAGCCTACCATCATCTACATCTCACCCCACATAACCCAACAAGCCAAAACTTAGCCACATGCACCATCAAACAAAGAAAACAAGATTTGAATCCAAAACTATAGAACTCAACCAGAAAACTAGAACAGCCCAGAAACTCAAGTGTTCAAGCTCATAATTTCTTACCTTAAATGGGGAATTCGACCCTAAGTTGCCCTTCCAGCCTTATGCTCCTCAATTCCTCAAGCTTGATACCTTGAATTTCCATCCAAAGTTCAAGATCATAATCAACTTCATCAAGGTTAGAAAATTCAGACCAAACTTACCAAAAATCAACAATCTCAACATAGCTTTAAACCTTACCTTAATTGAGTAAATAACTCCTACTAAATCTCTTAGCTTCACCAAGTATCCTAGCCCCATGCTCCAGCCCAAGCTTTCCTGAGTTAAAGCATCAAAATTCCTCAAGAGATGGTGAAGAAAAAGGGAACTGGGTGAGAGAAAATAAGGTAAGCTTAGGTGTTCTGTTTCTCTTTCTTTCTTTCTTTCTTTCTTCCTTCGGCCTCTTTCCTTCAGCTTCTCACACTTTCTAACAATTCTACTAAGTCCATAAAGGCAAAATGTCACTTATCGCTTTAAATTCAAACGACCATATTGCCCTCCCAATTATAACTAAACCTTTAAGTCATTCTAAGGGCATTTTGGTCATTGCTCCCAATTCACTCTAATTCCTCGAGTATCCCTAATAATTATCGCTTGCATCCTGACACCTAACTAATCACCAATTATATTCCTCAATATCAAATAGTCTCCAATATATTTCTCAAATTCCCAGAAATACCCCCGAGCTCCCCTGAGTTGGGTATAAATCCCCGCCGTGACTTTTTCGTTAAACTTGTTGCGATATTTTTGCTATGCAAGTGCACACAGTCGCAATTCATAATAAAATGGAAAAAACCAAGTATCGTCCTCAAGGACTGATTTATCAATTACCAATCAACCAATCTTTTTAATTCTATTTGCTTAAATAATTGATGAGATTTCAAACAAAGAAAAATAAATACTAACGAAGTACAATGAGAATTTAGACAAAATGACAGATAAAATGAAATTAGGACAATTATGATCCTCTATTTTTCCACCCCTTTATTTCCTAATGCAAGAATTATATCCCCTTCTCCCTATTCAAGAACAAGTTGCAAAAACAATTCATAATCTGGTTAAGATTTATAAAATTCAATCTAAATGACAACTTCCTATATTTCTATGGTAAGTTGAATCATGAAGAAGGCATTAAACACGCAACTCAGAAAAATAGGCAAACAATTTAGATACTTTCGTTCTAAATTGAATTTGCATCCAAACAATCAAAGCATATCAAATTTCACTTTTCAGATTTCAATTTGATTCATGAAATAACAATTAGAGGTGATCAATCAATAATTGCACAAGTGACACAGATTGTAAAGAATTGAAAGAGATGAAGAAGAACAAGAATTCTGCATTAATTCATAAAAAGGGTTTCCAAAAGATTCACAAAATAGCCCTAAAGGAGAAATTAGCCCATAATATTCATTCTAGCAATCGTAGAATTCAATTACAAACATAAAAATTGAAGAAGGTGATGAAAAACACAAGAATGGATCCTCCAATGGGGTTCTCCACTCTCAGCCGTCGTCTCCCTCCATTTTTCCCCTTTCCAGTCGCAACATTATGTTTCTAAAATAGCCCTCCAATGTTCCCAAGTGAATAGACCAAATTGCCCTTCAAAAAGTGGTTTAAAATCTGAAAAATACGTAACCAGCGCTGTAGCGCTACTTCTGGAGCGCTGTAGCGCTATTTACAGTGCCAAAATGCTTCAAAATCTGGTGCACTAGCGCTGTAGCGCTAAAGTCAGAATGGAACGAAACTCGTTTCGAACAGCCTGCAGCGTTAGCTCATCGTATTTTGATCATAACACCTTCGATATAACTCCGAATTGAATGATTCAAAAAGCTATGAAAAGCTAAGAGAAATATCTACAACTTATATTTCTAGAAGTGTTTCCAGAAAGTGAATAAATCATGGTCAAAAGGCGGCTTGAATTCTCAGACTTGCGTTATAGAGCATAAACGACGTGTGTTGAGCATCTTCAATGTAGTATTTTCCACACATAATGTCTTGAAACTCCACAATCAACACGAAATCCATCTTATTAATCATATTTAACATGTTTCTTCTCATTTCACTCCATATTATGCAATTGACCATTAAAACCTGAAACAAGAAGAAAACAAGCATAAATCTGCACTAAACAATCCTAAATAACTAAAAACACAACCTAAAACGATCTCTAAAACAAACCTAAAATGACCCTAACAAAACCGCTCACTAGGCTCGCCTCGAGCCACAAGCTACAAATATATCCACATAATAATGTGGTCTCAATAATTTATCACAAATATTTACATTTATGCTCTCAACGGGCCAAAATTACTAATATACCCTTTATAACCTAATCAGGGCCTACATGCATACTAATACTCATAATCATGGATCCCATATATCCAAATAGTCATATGAGCATGCTTATCACATAATAATGCATTTAATCATTTAAATCACACATAATCCAGTTATGCCCTCCCGGCACACTAATCAAGGCCCTTATGCCTTATTAGTAATTTTGGGTTGTTACATGCCCACTCTAGCCTAGGGGATTCTAAGAATACTTTAGAAGGTTGTGAAGAAAATTAAAGAACGGTTCAGTTTTTTGATGATATCCTACGACAAAAAGGATACAAGGGTTAGAGAAACTGAAGGAAGGTGTAACAACCCAAAATTGCTAATAAGGCTTAAGGGCCTTGATTAGTGTGCCAGGAGGGCATAATTGGTATTTATGTGAATAAATGATTTAATGCATGATTATATGATTATATGGATGTGGATAAATGCATGTTTATGAGTAGTAAATATGCATGTGGGCCTTGTGTAACTTTCAAGGGCATATTTGTAATTTCGGCCCGTAGAGGGCATAGAATGTAATTTATGTGATAAATTGTTGAGACCACATTATTATGTGGATATATTTTTAGTATGTGGCTCGAGACAGTCCTGGTGAGCAGATTGGCGAAATAGTCACAGCGAGGATTTATACCCGGCTCGTGGGAGCCTGGGGGGTATTTGGGGAATTTGAGATAATAATTTGGGAATTATTAGGTATTGGGTAAATAATTGGAAGCTAATTGGATGACATGATTAATTAGTGGTTGATAGGAACATTTGAGGAATTAGTTGGGATTAGGAATGAAATGACTAATTTACCCTTAGATTAATTGAGGAATTAAGCATTATTTGGGGAGGGCAGAACAGACTTTTCATAAAAGGGATATGCTCAGAATTGTTTGAATTAAGGCAGAAAGTTGTAGAAACAACTTTTGCTCTCTCTTCTCTCCCTATCTCACGTATGCTCTCTCTCTCTCTCTCTCTCTCTCTCTCTCTCTCTCTCTCTCTCTCTCTCTCTCTCTCTCTCTCTCTCTCTCTCTCTCATCTTATGCTTTGAGGATAAGGAAGGGAAAAGGGCAGGGAATTAGGCCTAAGATGGGAATTCCTTGAAGAGGCTAAAGGACTAGGGAGCTGGTGAATTTGAGTATAAAGCTTGGAGAAGTCAAGGTTAAGGCTGGTTCTTGGCTGGGAGTTTAAGCTGGGAAAAACAGAGGAGACTTCAAGGAAATAAGCTGAAGTGGTGCAAGGATTTGGCTGGGAAATTTGGGCTTCAATTTGGGGTTTATCGCCAAGGCTCGAAGCTAAGGATCATGCTCGAAATCATTTCACATTCTCCGTTCATAATTCAAGGTAAGAAAACTACACCTTTTTGTGTGGCTGTGATGGGACTAAGGGCTCCTTATATCTGATTACAATTTTTATATGATTATGTTATGCCATATGAGCATGAAATAAATGGCCTAAGAGTGCCGAAATTGATATTTTCACACAGGACGCGGCTCAGCCACTAGTAGCTGAGGTTAATTAAATAATCACTAAGCTTGGCCTAAGCGAGCCAGAGTCAGTGGGTTAAACGCTGGGCTTCGCCTAAGTGAGCCGGGGACAGTGGGTTAAACAGAGGGTGCGGCCTAAGGGCATCGACCCTGAATATTGTATGATATGTTTACCGTTGTTAATTTGATGATTATGACATGTTGAATACCTGATGATAGACTGGTGATTCTTTGTTTGTCGTCACTGATTTTGTGCCTGTTATGGCCTGCTAAATATTTGGTTTATATCATATGAATTATTTCATTGTCTAGATTGTTTATGTTATGCTATATAGTTTTCTTACTGGGCCTCGGCTCACGGGTGCTATGTGGTGCAGGTAAAAGCAAGGGTTTGATGGTCCAACCATGAGTTGGAGAGCTTTGGGGGTGAGGTGTACATTGTCAGCTGCTCGGTCGCCACGGTCGAGGGATTGTACAGGGACAAAAACCTAAAATGTATATTTTACCATTAGAGTGGCCTTGTTTATTTATAACTTTTGAAAATTTTGTAAATATGTCCTTTAAACCCTGTTTTGGGATCCCATGTACTAAACATTTATTTTAATGAAAATTTACTATTTATGACCAAAATCTTTTAAACTTAACCTGTTTATGACTATAGGGTCACATTTTCATTTGAAAGACTTGATTAGCAAGTCATGCACTATTTTAAACACACAGTGTAACGGTCTTGGTTATCCAATGTGTTACAGAAGGACTCAATCATTCCGCTGCACAATAATGTAAGTGTTCTTATCATTATCTATGTATGAATTCAATTTTAGAAACATGTTCTATGTTTTCTTATATTAATATGTTTAATATAAGATTTACATGAAAATAAAGAAGATCATGTATAAGTTTTCCCAACAAAAACATTGTGTCAGAAGACCCAAAGAAAATAGTTTGTAATTAAGGAAAAAAAATCCATGTATGGACTCCAGCAGACTTCTCATCAATGGTATCACAAATTTCTTCAAGTAATTATCTCATTTCGTTTTGAGATGATTGTGTGTGTCATAGGCTCAATGTGAGTAAACATTTATTCATGGTTCTATATGTCGATGACATACTGCTTGCCACTAACAATATAGGTTTATTGCACAAATCCAAAAGATTTCAATCTACACATTTTGAGATGAAAGATCTTGGGGATGCCTCTTTTGTATTGGAAATTCAAATACATCAAGATTGTTCTCGGGGTAATCTTGGATTATCACAAAAGATCTATATCAATAAAGTACTCAAAAGATTTGGCATGCAAGTGTAACGCCCGCTTTTGGGCATCGATGAGACAATCGAGCCGTGATAATGGTCCCTATAATAAATATTATTTTATAATATGGAAATATTAGGAGACCAATTTTTATATGTTATTGATAGCCAAAAGTTTGAAAAAGAGAAGTTTGCAAGAAAATCAAAAATTTCGATCTCAGACCGAACCGAAAACCCTAATCAGGGGAAAAATCACGGATAATAAATTATTGGAGGGCAGATGAATATAGAAAAATATATTGGGCCTAAAATAATTAATAAAAATTGGAGTTTGGTTATGTTAAGAAAATTCTATGAAAAATGATTTTTTGTGGGTATTAAGTAAAATGTGTAATTTGGCCTAAGTATGGAATTTTAAATTCATAAATAAACTATATGCCAATTTAGCTCAGTGTGACAAATAATTTAATTATGATGTCACGTTTATTTAAATAGCCTAAGTATAAAATGTTAATTATAACCTTGGTGAAAGTAATATTGTTGGTGAATACCATGTAGTGGTAAATGATTTAAGTTTGATTAAAAAAATGATCATCCTTTCCTACCAAAGTTGCCCACTCCCACTCTCTTTCATTCTCTCAATTGTTTCCAAACTACTCAGCAAATTCTCTCTCATCTCTTTCATTTTCTCTTAATGAAAAATCAAAAACAAAGAAAAGAAATGAAACTTTGAAGCTAAGTTCCATTTTTCTCTCTTTTCTTCTTCCTTTCTTTTCTCTTGGCTAAGCCCTCGGCTCCATTGTACCTCTGGTTTCTGAGTTGTACTCACTCAAAGGTATGGTTTAGAGGGTTATAGGAAATGAACTTGTGTTTTTTTATCTTCCTTTCCATCTTTTCTTGAGTTTATGAGCTATCTAATCTTTGTGATATTTGGGGGAGTTGTTTGAAGGCAACTCAAACGTTTTAGGAGGTTCAACAAGCTAGAAAAAATCATAGTCTAAGGTTAGAACACCAAAGGTAAAAAAAAATTGTGATTTTTGTGTTTAGATGATTGTATAGGGAGTAAGCTGAGTTAAATGTAAAAACTTAGTGTTTATTATTTTTATTGTGATGTAATAAGATAGATTATTATGTTTTATGATGCATTCATGTGTATTGTGATGATTTTAGTTGAGGAATCCAAAGTTCCTCTAGGGTTTGTACAAAAGGATTGCTGCCAAAATTTTAGTATTGACTTATAAAGGGTTAAGCAAAGCCTTAAACGTGTAATCTCTAGAATTTTATGTTACCATGGTATTTTTTGGAAAGAGTAGATGATTTTAGACACTTAAAATGTTCAAAAAGGTTTTTTATTCACAAAGATATTGTCATTTTAAAAAAGATGTTGCAATCTGGAAAAAAATTGTATTTTCAGTTTTAAATCTGATTTTTGAACATCAAGTTCACTGACCAAAACAACTCATTTTTTTATGAAATTTTGCAAGAAGGTTCACAATATTTTCAATATTGAATGTGGAAAGTTTTGTAAAAAAAATACTGAGGGATTAGAAAATTATAACTTCTCTAAATTGGTAAGAAAACTTGGATTTTGAAAATTGGTCAGTTTGACCTCTGAGTTTTGAAAAAGTATTTCACCAAGTAAAAATGATATATTTGACCTGAATATTTGGGAGAACATTCTGGATATATATTTTTTTTTTATCTTCTATCTATTTTCTTTAGTTATTCACTAGAGCAATTATAATGAGTTCAAATTACAAATACGAATAATATTTTTGTTGGAGAAAGAATAATAAACAAGTATTTAGAACTGGTAATTTGGAAAGTTTGGTAAATAATTGATGAGTAAATTTTAAATTATGAATTACTAAAGTTTTGGCTTTTAATCTAAAAAAAAAGAGTATACAAGTTTTATTTGGTAAAAATAATGCTTTTGACATTTAAGAAACTTGTTCATGATTTATCTCAAACTTTTTAAAAAGACTCAAAAATTTACCATTTTAGGGTATGATGTGAAACAATTTGGAAATTAATAAAAAAAAATCTTATTTATTAATTTATTTTTGTTCAAAAATAAAAGGGCTCGAAGCCCTAAAATTTAAAGGAAGTGATGAAATAGAAACTTTATTTTTCTAAACTTAAATTATGGATTTCTAAAAATCAATTAACTTATAATGATAATATTTTTAAATTTTTGTTCCTAATTAAGTAAAATTATTTCATTTTCTTAGAAAGCTAAATTAAAGAATTTTGGAAGAAATGAGTAAATGTTTTTCTAAAAAGGAAATTGTAAGTTTATTTAATTAATCCAACTTAAATAAAACAGTTAAAGTTTTGATTAAGTTTGTTGACTAGTGTGTATTAGAATTTGATTAAAATTGATACCTTAGCGATTTATTTGGGAAAAATTATTAATAGAGCCAAGCCTAGATATCAAGACCATAAGGTATGTCTCCCCGAGACTGAGAATAGTAGTCTCAAGGTCATGAGTTTAGGTCTGTTTGACGATCTAAACCCAGTAAGGATTTTTAAATCCTTATTAATTTTTAAGGAAGACTTAAATTCCTAATATATCTAACAAATATAATTGTCATAATTAATTCGAGTATATTGTATGCTTAACTATAGTATTGGCGAAGAAAAGCAGGACCGTATTATGGAAAAAGAAGAAAAATCCCGCAAAACGCTAAGGAATCCAAGTAAGTCAATCTTTGACTTCTATGGTTACAACATGAAATAACTTGTGTATTGTTTGCCAGATTTAAGACACATGTACAAGTATACACAGTGTTGTAGAAAGCCTCGAGATAGTTATCCTAGCAGACTTGAGTCGTGAACCGAGTTACGGGGAATCTGTGACTGGTATTATGGCCTGGGGCAAATTGTGTGTATGCCGACTTTAGAGAGGAGTAACGGTAAGTAGTAGTGTCGACAGGGTCCGGATGATACTGTGGTAAGTGGTACCGACTAGGTCCGGATGGAGGTATGGTAAGAGGTATCGTCTAGATCCAGATGGAGGTGTGGTAAGCCATGAATACAATTCGCTAGTGTGGTATAGAACCCAATAACCTCTAAATCTCGTTATACTAATGTGACTTTATTCACACATGTGACAGTAGTTATTAAAAATGATATAATTGATATCTGGAATGAGAATTGAATCGTGTTGATTAACTCTTGTTTGGACTTATGTGTGAATGCCTCGCGATGATCTGAATTGATGTGTTACTTGGCACTGTTGTTACGTTTATTTTGTTACTTTAGAACTCTTAAGTTTTGTCTTAACACAAGAACGCGTTAGTGTTCTTATATTGCTATTAAGACTCAAAGAAATTTTGAATCATAAATCTTGTAGATTGGTAAGTACAAGTCCGTCTTGGCAACTCGTCATTGATGGCTCACCCTTTTGTTATGCTTGATTTCCTGTTGATAAGGTTGATCTTATTAAGTGTTTCAGTTACCTAGTTGTTTCATGTTTAAGGTAAGCTTAAGGGCAAAGCGGACTAGTGAGAGTCGGATTCTACTTCGCGAAGATGTACATGTGGCACGACCGTGGAGTCACCAGGAATTAATAAGGTAGTGAAATTATTCATAAATAAATTCACTATAACTTATTGGAGCTTGATTTCATGGATCCATGGTCCCCATATCACCTTTGAGTAAATCATCTAGAATGTCTCAATTAATTGATTTAATTTTCAATTAGGATTTTTAAAGTTGACTAGGTCAATTTTAGAAAATTTACAAAGATGTGAGATTTAGAGAATAAAAGAGAATCTTTGGGTAAATTTATTAATATTGATAAATTTGTGTCAATGTAAATAAATAATGTTAAATCATGTTTCAAATTATAATTAGTTCATTTGAATAAGGAATTAATTAATAAATAAATAAATAAAAGCTTTTGAATTTAGGCTCAATTGGGATTTAAATTCAAAACAAAGAGATTAGGCCCAAGTCCATTTGTAGGAGCCCAAGGCTTTTATCTTTTTGTTTATTATTTTAATTAATTTAAATAAAGTCCATTAAGTTGCCTATATAAGGAATATGATATCTAAGATTTTCAAAAGTCAGTCTCAGTTGATTCATTGGGTAAGTGAAAACCTAGAAAATCTAATCTTTTCTTAGCCACTATCTCTTCTTCTCTTCTAGATCTCTATCTCATGTGTTGAGAATCAACCCACACTAGTTCTAGGTTGATCAAAGTCTTGGTGAGGAAGACTGTGTTGCTGATCTAGTCCAATCTCTTGATAATACTCTGCTACAGAAAGGAATCAAGGGTTAGAGAGATTGAATGAAGGAGTTGTTCCAGTTTCCCTGCGTAATGTAAGTTTCTTTAGTTTACTCTGCATTTGTATCAATTTCATAGGAGCGTGTTCTAGGAATTTATATGTTTGTTTTATAATATCTAAATTACATGAAAATAAATAAAGATCCGGCAATATGCATTTCCTACAATTGGCCTCAGAGCCAAGTTGCTAGTTTATTTTTATGAATGAACATGTATGAAATTGATTGATATGTTATGGTGTCAATTGGATGGTACATGTTCTTGGTGCATGTTTATGTTTTGTTATGTAAATTTAGCAATAATTTTGTTGTTTTTCATTTGTTTTGGGATTGAAAAACTACACAGATTTTTAAAAAAAAAAAAAAAAAAAATCCAACTGATTGGGCAGTATGCGTTCCGGGCATGCATGATAAAAGTTGCCAGGACCCCGGGGCCCTATGGCGTCCGTACAGATTCGTATGGCATCCGTACGGCGGACCCACGCAAGCTTGCAGCGGGCTTTTTCACAAAAAAAAAAAAAAAATTTAAATTGGATATATTGTGCACCTAAGTTTAAAATATATAAAATTTGATTATCTTATTATTTTAGATATTTTCGCTTTTTAAAATATTTTGAATTGGTTATCTCATAATCAAGATATTTTATGATATTTTTTATTTTTTTATAAATGAAATATTAAAATTAGTTATCTGATTATTCAAGATATTTTTATTATTTAAAATATTTATAATTGGTTATCAGATAATTCTAGATGTTTTAAATATTTTGATATTTTAAAATTTGTTAAAATATTTAAAAATAAAATATCTTATCATTCTTAACAACTTAACAACCTAGTTTAAATTAATTATTTAAAAATTGAATTTTGTTGATAAATTCTATTTTAATTAATTTAATAGTTTACAACTTATTTAATTAATTATATTGAATTTTGTCTGATGAATTCTATGCTAATTAATTATGGTATTTTGCAAAATAGTATATTGTTGTAGTATATTTACATAATTTAATAATACATGCTTATAGAGTAACATGTTAGGCACATCCAATTATTAATATATCAAGAATCATTATTAAGTTATTTTTTGCATTTGAGCTTTAAATATAAGTATAATGATGGATCAATCTTTGTGTTTAAAAAATGTGGGAAAACTCAAATAAAACTTTCATAAAATGTTAGGTTTTATTTGGGCACAATTGAACATGTAAAGTTTAAATTCATCTCTTGTGGGTGGTTCTACTTGTGAATGCCCATTTGCTTTGCATTACTAGATTGAGCTTAATCAATTGAATAACAATTAATAAAACGAATGTTCAAATTCCTATCTTTTTGGGCTTTGTATAGAAGTTAGGGAGCCATAGTAGTGGGTCTGACATATTGAACTCAGCTCTCCTCCATGCCAGCTCGAATTGTTACGGCCCATTTACCTGAGCTGGACTTAGTTGTATTAGGTTATTCTTTTTAGTTAGACCTAATAATTGATTATAAATAAATTAATTCTATTTTTTGGATTAATATTCAATGGTAATTTTAGAATTAATGGGAAAATTATAAACTATGGTTTATTAATTATTTTAATAATTTGGCAAACCTAAGTTGGTTTATTAATTATTTTAATACTTAAGAAAACCTAAGTTGGTTTATTAACTATTTTAATAATTTGGCAAACCTAAGTTGATATTTTTCAAAAAGAATAAAATGCTAAAAGATTTAATAATGAGTTTTGAAAATTTAAATTTGACTTCCACCGTTGATTTAACAAGGATAGAGTTCAGTGGGGCCTCATGGCACTTTGATTTCGTCTCCCTACGAAAGGTGTTCACTGGACTTCTTAACATGGTTAAATTTCTTAGGATAGATTGTTATACACAGACATTCTATAGACTCATCCTACGGTGACTATAGAAATTAAGTCTATAGTACTCAAACAGTGGGTCAAACTCATAAAGTAATAAATATTTGTGACTATCGCCTACAAGGACACATGATTTTTCGTTACTTTGATCGGATGGATAGGAAGTAAATAAAAGTCTATGAAGTTTTATTAATTGTGGTGTTTCTCTATTTAACTAAGTGAATATTTGTGACTCTCGCCTACCGGGACGCATGGGTTCATGGCTAGTTAAAGTACCTAAGAAATAGAAGATAAGTGTTTTAGTATTTTATTTATCTCAAAACGTTTTGTATGTTATGATATTTCTAAAAATTTAATGAATAAATGTTGTTCAAGCAATTCGTTGATTTCTACTTAGTTGATAATCGTGCTCTAGGCTTCCCACCCCATACTCTCTCTAATCTCTAAAAGGTTACTCTATGGTGAGAACCTCACGAAATGTTTTTCCAACATCAACATGGTGTTGATTATGGACAACATCGAGTTCGTGATAATCAAAGATATTTCTATTTTTCCTATGCAACGATCACCAAATCTTTCAAAGGGGATTGTTGATGATGGTTCGAGCAAAGGAAAGAAGGCAAATACTACTAAACAATTTCAAGGAGAAACTGCTTTAAGCTTCTTCTTCGAAGAGAAAATGATGAAGAAATTTAAACAAAAAGAAAAGAAGTCCACTAGCAAGGCACCAAATGTTGCAAAGCATCTTGGAGCAAGGCCTAATTATAAGTACGCTAAAGGGGAGTGTTTCCAACTGCAAGGAGAATAGGAATTGGAACAAGATTGCCCAACACTCAAGGCATAGATGCATGTGATTTTAGAGGATGATAATTCGATTTTGGATCGCTGAATCAAGATCTACTAAACATGCATGTATTTTTTACACCTTTTTAGCATTTGGAAAGTCATGAAGGATAAAAAGTCAAAGCTTGGAATCCATCAAGGGTTTTTCATATCAAACAAGGCAAAAGAATAAGCTTGAATGAATTTTGGCAATAAATATATTGTTTTAAGAAAATTTTTATTTTATTTCGATTTTCAATGGAAATTTTAATTTCAGTTTTTCTTATTACATCAACAACAATTTGTGGTTACTTTCACAAGTAATAAAATTATATTTCTTTAAATGAATGTGAATTTTGGGATGGATGTATGAAAAACGGGCAATACCTACCCTATGTTCTAAATAATGAGTTGTTTAAGATAGCTAATTCTAGGACCGTTAAACGACAAAAGATCGATAACGTTATAAATGACATACTTTTGACATCTTCGCTTTGGTCATATTTTCTAAGATAGGATTGAAAGACTAACAAAGGTTGGGCCTTTTAGGGAACTTGCCTAGGGTGACCTACCTATTTGTGAATCTAGTCTCGAGGACAAAATGACAAAGCGCCATTCTCTGTGATAGGAGAAAGGGCCAAAGAACCACTAGGGCTAGTATGTTCAAATGTCTGGGGACAAATGAATGTTCAAGCAAGGGGTGGTTATGAGTATTTCGTCACATTTATCGACGATTGCTCTAAAGACTCATGTAAGTACCTAAAGCATAGGAATTCTCAGAATTTGTTAAGAAGTTCAAAGAATTCATTGTTATGGCTTTAAACCAAATTAGGTAAAATGTTGAAGATCTTGCGATCTGATAGGGGTGGAGGATATTTGGATAATCAGAACCAAGATCATTTAATTGAACTTGGAGAATTGTCTAAAGCAACTTCCCTAAGGACTCCGCAACAGAACGGTGTTGTTGAGTGGCGTGAATCGAGCGTTTTTGAAAATATGTGTTCTATGGTAAGCCATTCAACTCTATCGACTTCTTACCCAGATTTTTTCAGAAGACATACTACCTAGACAACATGTGACATTTTTTAAAAGTTGTGTCGTCCCAAAGTTGTCTCCAAGACACCACTAGAATTATGGAATGGTCGTGAATATGGTTTACGTCATTATGGAATTTTGGGGTGTCATGTTTATGTCCTGAGGAAAAAGGTAGGAAAGCTATAACAATGAACTGAGGTTTGCTTGTTTGTTGGCTATTCTAAAGGTACTCAGGGTGGTCTGTTTTATAGTCCAGTAGACAAGAAAGTGTTTGGCTCTACAAATGATACTTTTCTAGATAACGACTACATAATGAATTTCAAGCCTCATAGCAAAATAGTATTAGATAGAAAAATGATAAACTATTGTTCCATCCTCACCAACGCAAGTCAATGAAAACAAGGTAGATTTAGAAACCACTAATCCAAGTCAAAAGGTTACGGTGCCTTGTCATAGTGGGAGGGTTTCTCGGAACACGGTATCTATGAGATGGAATGAGAAACCCACAAGCTGGTTGGGGACACTAGTAACAATGATCTATTGGCCTTTAAATAAGCAATGGGTAAGTCTGAAAGGGATATTTGACTTAAAGCCAAGTACCAGGAAATTGAGTCTAAGAACTCTAATTTTTTCTGAGATCTTGTAGATGCGCCATTCGGCTCTAGACCCATGGAGTGCAAGTGGATCTATAAGAAGAAGAGAGGAGTTGATGGAAAGGTCGAGACATTAAAGGCTCGACTCATGGCAGAGAGAGAAAGTTGAGTTAGAGAAAACTTTTTCTCTAGTAGCCATGTTAAAATTCATTTAGTATACTCTTCTCCATAGCCACAACTCTTGATTAAGAGATAATGAAAATGGACATCAAATAAGCATTTTTAATGGCTATCTTGATGAGACCATTAACATGGGTCAATCAGAAGGATTTAAAGTAGTTGGACAAGAAAGTCAACAAGCTAAGTAGGTCAATCTATGGACTTAAACAAGCTTCACGCTCCTGGAACTGAAGGTTAAATGGAAACATTAAGACCCGTGGTTTTGAGCAAAATGTAGTTAACCCTTGTGTTTAACAACTTAGGGAAAAAGACATTGTGGTGTTCTTAAACCTATGTAGATGATATCTTATTCATTGAAAACAATGTCAAGAAATTATCAGACATAAAGAACTGGCTGGAAACGAAATTTCAGATTTCATTGTAGCAAGTTGTGTTCTTGGCATTCAGATCATCAGGGATAGAAATAACTGAATTTTGACTCTAACTCAAGCGACCTACTTAGGTGAGGTACTTGGTCGATACTCTGTAACAAATTCTGAGAAAGGATGTTTAGCATCTTGACATGGAATTTATTTTTTTAAGCAGTAGTCTCCACAGACTCCTCAAGAGAAAGAAAAGATGTAACCAAATCCTTAGGCATTTGCAATTAGAAGTCTAATGCATGCTATGTTGTGTGATGTGACTAGAGATCTGCTATGCAGTGCGAGTGGTGAGAAAGTGCCAGTAAAACATTGGAAATTAACAATAGATGGAGGTCAGTATCTTTGATGGACTATAGACTATATGTTAGTCTTTTCAGGGGATCTTTGAACCTGTTAGGCTACACAGATTTAGATTTTAGACTGATGTTGATGACAGGAAGTCTACTTCTGAAAAATGTGTTTACTCTTGGGGGTGGAGCTATGATTTGGAGAAGTGATATGTTGTCTGCCATCTCAGTAGTTGTGATTTTGAGAAGCGTTAGGCTATCTGCCATTTCAGAATCCACCTTGGAAGCTGAGTACATAGCTGCTTCCATGGCGACTAAGGAAATAGTCTAGTTGAGGAAGTTCTATACAGATCTCGATGTTATTCCAAAAATGGATAAACCACTCATTTGTTCTGGTGACAATAATGAGGCAATAGAAAATTCGAAAGAACCTCAAAGCTATAAAAGAGCAAAGCATATAGAGAGAAATCACCACATTATCAAGGATGTGTGGCAAAGGCATGATGTGAAGGTGATGAAGATAGCATTGGAAGGCAGTCTTTCATATCCCTTTAAAAAGATATAAGCAGAGAGCATAATTGTGAAGCATGTAGAATACATGGTTTTGATAAACATGTCCCATTTGTTTTAAAAGGGCAAGTGGGAGTTTGTTGAGTTTTATGCCCTTATAAAACCATGTCGGACATGTAACACGATTTCATATTGTCCATAAAAGTAGTAGAAATAATTTAGTTTGACAACCGTGTTGCTTGCTTGTTTTATGACATGATTATTGAAATAATACAAACATTTATAAAATCTCAAACATATGAATGGTTACAATTATAGTGACTGAGTCACAATGGATTTTAATTGTAATTATATGTTCAAAAGAACAAGACCTAAGATTAGATCAGTGCATTGGATTTTCACTAATTAGGCAATCTACGATATGATCTACTTACACATTCGAGGTGTGATGTCTTGTCCAAGGTATTGACCAAGTAGATAAGATCAGATGTATTTGGTTACATCGGACTAGGACCGATATTGAATATTGATTGATAAATAAGTATTGTTGTTATCGAATCTAATCAATGTCACAACGTTGACCATAGGTTAAGTCAATCTTAATTTTGAGAGATAATATTCTGCTAATTACTTTATTTAAATCTTTTGACTTGTTCATTACCAGCTTACCCTACGGCCTAGTCCATACTTACATCTTGGAGATTTAGTAGTGTAGTTGAGTGGGAGTATTATTCACATATATGAAATCTATAACTTCTGAATGAGAAGTGAAAAGATGATTTCCTTAATTTCTTTGGTCAAAAGGATAAATGATTGAGATCTCATTTCTGTGATTATGTTCACAGAAATATCATTTATAAAGAACTTAGTGGGAGTTAAGGATAAAATACTGATGAGGGGTAAAATGGTAATTTGCACCCAGCTCATTAGTTTGTCATCAATAGAGGATTGACTTACTGTAATGGTTATAACAATGGATAACATATTTATGGTTTGGAAAATACGTTCTATGAATTCAAGAGTTCAATTCCGAGTCTATAGTGGAGTCACGAGGAATTAATAAGGTAATGAAATTATTCGTAAATAAATTCACTGTAACTTATTGGAGCTTGATTTCATGGATCCATGGTCCCCGCATCACCTTTGAGTAAATCATCTAGAATGTCTCAATTAATTGATTTAATTATCAATTAGGATTTTAAAGTTGACTAGGTCAATTTTAGAAAATTTACAGAGATGTGAGATTTAGAGAATAAAAGATAATCTTTGGGTAAATTTATTAATATTGATAAATTGGTGTCAATATAAATAAATAATATTAAATCATGTTTCAAATTATAATTATTTAATTTGAATAAAGATTTAATTAATTAATAAAAAAATAAATAAAAGCTTTTGAATTTAGGCCCAATTGGGATTTAAATTCAAAACAAAGAGATTGGGCCAAGATCCATTTGTGGGAGCCCAAGGCTTTTATCTTTTTGTTTATTATTTTAATTAATTTAAATAAAGTCAATTTAGTTGCCTATATAAGGAATATGATATCTTGGGTATTCGAAAGTCAGTCTCAGTTGATTCATTGGGTAAGTGAAAACCTGGACAATCTAATCATTTCTTAGCCACTATCTCTTCTTCTCTTCTAGATCTTTTTCTTGTGTGTTGAGAATCAGCCCACACTAGTTCTAGGTTGATCAAAGTCTTGGTGAGGAAGACTGTGTTGCTGATCTAGTTCAATCTCTTAATAATACTCTGCTACATAAAGGAATCAAGGGTTAGAGAGATTGAATGAAGGAGTTGTTCCAGTTTCGCTGCGTAATGTAAGTTTCTTTACTTTACTCTGTATTTGTATCAATTTCATACGAGCATGTTCTAGGAATTTACATGTTTGTTTGATAATATCTAAATTACATGAAAATAAATAAAGATACTGCAATATGTATTTCCTACACAGTGTCATTTGACTTTATTTTTTATACATGACCATTGATGGGTTTCGTCATGATTAATATGAGAAAACCCGCTTTGATCCTATATAGATATCATGGAAAGATGAGATTGTTAAAGAATACATTTATATAATAGCAAATTTTGGAGCTCATAAGGTTGTACATTTATAAGGAAACATATGTTGCCCAAGTGGGAGATTGTTAAATTAAAATCATATTTCATGGGCACATATGTATAGTGTATAATGTTTGTAACGCCCTACTTCCTTAGAGCTGTTACTATGTGAGTTAAAATTGTGTCATTAGCTCGCTAATCGAAGTTTTTAGGTTAAAGGTGTGACTAAACTGAAATAAAACTCGTTTAACAACATTAGTTATAAAATTTGGACATTCATTGAAATTATAAAAAAAATTATATAGTTGGGATCCCAAAAAATACTGTTTAGAAAATTGTATTACAACTCAAAATATACACACGGTCGACCTAAGAGACAAAACAACCATTACAGTACATTTTCCCAAAATAACCTTGATCGTGGCAGCCAGGTAGGCCGGACATGTACCCATCGCTCCACGCTCTTCGTACTCATGGTTGGTCGACCCTCCCTTTTCCCTTACCTGCACCATAGAGCACCCATGAGCTGAAGCCCAACAAGAAAACTCAACACAACCCATATAACATATACATAACAATCCACAATATACAACAAAACTACCAACGGGCTAAACACATAGCGGCCTACGCTATCCTAGATGTTTTACTAGGCCCTGGGTTCGTGGTCTTCACCGAGCAGGTGGATGCAGCACCCTAGGAGGGTCTCGCCCTAACGGCCTACACTCAACATGCTCAATGCCAATCTCGGCCGCTTGCAGTACCTGGCTTCTTGCCATTCTCAGCCTTTGTCGTTCTCGGCCTTCTCCATTCCCAGCCTTCGTCGTTCACTCACAAGCATGCATATCATAGCATAAAAATCACAGATATTCACAAATACATTAAGCATAAACAATAGGGTCGCACCCTGAAATACAAACAATAGGGGTGTGCCCTGCTCTACGGGTACAACCGTTTTCTTGTCTGTGTCCCGGGCGGGTAAGTCAATGTGATCCCAAGCACAATCCCATAATTCGAGCCTCGTTGAAAACCTAGTCACAATGCATTCATAATAACCATCCATCAAGCCTTAAACCAATAAATAACTTCATAATATTAATCTAGCCTCCAGGACCTTCGATTCTACTAATCTGGGTAGTAGGATCCTTCCCGAACCTTAACATTCAAGTTCTCAAGCAAAAAACCCTCTTATTCCTCTTTCTTTCCATTTAGGGTCGCGGCCCGCTACTAGACAGAGGGCAAAGCCCTCCCTGCTGGAGGAAACGGGTCACAGCGCACTAAACCCTGCGCCGTGACGCCTGGGCAATCTCAAGCCTCCCTAGGCCTTTTTGCACACACGGGCCGCGGCACCTGAAGAACAGGGCCGCAGCTCGGGCCCTAGAAATCCTCCATTTTCCTGCATTTTCCCCGAGCCTAAATAATTAATTCTGACCCCAAACACCAATTAAACCCAGAATTAAGCCTAGAATCCTCATTCACATAACCTAAACATCACAACAAATCCATAAAACAACTCCAAACACCCAAAACCAATCTTAGAATCCATTTCACATGCAAACCTATAATTCTAACAAAATTCAGCAGAACTCAGACAATTCAATGCCAGATTTCTTACCTTTGTCATAAATTCGACTTGAGCTAATTCCCCAAGTCTTCAAGCTTCAATCCTCACAAGTTCTAGCCTTGAATCCTCAAGTTCCTCAACAAACTTCAAGCACCAAAGGAAAGAGGGAGTGAGTCGAGTATGAGAGAGAGAGAGCTGGGAATTTCCTTTTGTTTCCTTCTAACTCCTTCTAGAGTCTCAACAGCCAAAGTGTTCAAATCTATCCCTAGTTAAAAGTCCAAAATACCCCTTAAGCTTATCTTAATCCTCAAGTGCCACTAAGGGCAATTCCGTCAATTGCCACATCCAGTTAAATCCTCGAGTGTTCCTATAAATCCCCGTTTAATCATGACATGTTTAAATAATTTCTAAATTACTACCCGTTACCCACTAAATGCTGAACACCAACTGTGTTCCCAAATTACCCCTAGGCTCCTCCCGAGTCGGGTATTCAACCCCGTTGTGATTATTTAGCTAAATTACTCCCTAGGACCGTCTTGGGTCGTGCATCACAAATATATCACCACTCACTCGTGGTATCAATCACAATATACACATATATCACATTTATTCCCTCAACAGGCTAAAATTATAAATACGCCCCTAATAACCAAATGGGGCCCACATGCATATTTAATTCACCTAAACATGCATTTCTAATCACATAATCACTTAATTCACACATTAGCATAATTAAATTAATTATTTCCCTCCCAGCACGCTAACCAAGGCCCTAAGCCTTATTAGCAAACTTGGGACACTACAACTATCCCCTCCATACTGAAATTCCGTCCTCAAAATTACCTAAATAACTCGGGATACCGATCCCGCATATCTGTCTCGAGTTCCCAAGTCACCTCTTCCACTTTGTTGTTCCTCCATAGCACCTTCACTAGGCTGATGGTCTTGCTCTACAAGACTTTAACCTTTTGATCTAGAATCTGAATCGGCTTCTCTTCGTTTGATAAATCCTGATCCAGCTCCAAGTTCTCATAACTCAGCACATGTGTAGAATCTAATACATACTTCCGAAGCATGGATACATGAAACACATTGTGAACCCCTAATATAGCTGAAGGCATCGCCAATCTGTAAGCTACCTCTCCAACCCCTTCCAGTATCTCAAAGGGGCCAACAAACCTAGGGCTCAACTTGCCCCTTACTCCAAACCGTTTCACTCCTCTCAAGGGAGAAACTTTGAGAAACACATGGTCCCCGACCTGAAACTCTACGCTCCTACGTCTCAAGTCTGAGTAACTCTTCTGTAGACTCTGGGAGGGGAGCATTCAAGCTCTAATCTTCTCAATCACCTCGTTGGTCCTCTGAACAACCTTAGGACCTAGATACCTCCTCTCACCCATCTCATCTGAATGGATGGGTGATATGCACTTCCTCCCATATAGCATCTCATTCGGAGCCACTCCGATAGTCGTCTGGTAATTGTTATTGTATGAAAATTCAATAAAAGGGAGATACTTACTCCAAGATCCCCCAAAATCCAACACGTAGGCTCGCAACATATCCTCTAGTATCTGAATCATCCTCTCGGACTGTCCATCCGTCTGAGGGTGATAAGCAGTACTGAACCCGCAACTGCGTACCCATAGCCTTCTACAGGCTCTTTCAAAACTTGGAGGTGAAGATGGGGTCCCTCTTGGATACTATCGACCTCAGAGCCCCATGTAGTCGCACAATTTCCTTCACATATAGTTTAGCATACTGCTCCACCATATAAGTTGTCCTAATAAGCAAAAAGTGGGCTGACTTGGTGTACCAATCCCCAACCACCCACACTAAATCATGTTGTCCCACAGTCTTTGGTAATCCAACCACGAAGTCCATGGTGATATCCTCCCATTTCCATTCTGGAATCCCTAGAGGCTGCAGCAACCCTGCTGGCCTCTGGTGTTCAGCCTTTATTTGCTGACAAGTCAAACACCTGGCCACATAATCCAACACATCCCTTTTCATTCCCGGCCACCAATACAAAGTTCTCAAATCTTGATACAGCTTCGTCGTACTTGGATGTAAAGAATAGAGAGTGGTATGAGACTCATCTAAAATCTCTCGTCGGGTACCGGAATCCATCGGAACACAAATCCGGCCTTTGTACTTTAGTAATCCCATCTCTAAAATACAAAAGTCTTTAGCCGCTCCAACTAAGACGTCCTCTTTGTGTTCTCTCAGCTGAGGATCCTCCCCCTGTGCCTCCTTGATCATTTCAAGGAGCATAGATTGAAGAGTGATGTTGGCTAGCTGTCCAACTACCAACTCAATACATGCTCTAGTTATCTTTTCAACTAACTCATCTGATATCTGCCTCGAACTGAACAACTATCTTAGGCCCTTCCGACTCAGCGCATCAGCCACCACATTGGCCTTCTCAGGATGGTATAGAATATCACAATCGTAATCCTTTACCAATTCTAGCCAACGCCTCTGGCGCATATTCAGATCCTTCTAAGTAAAGAGGTACTTCAAACTCTTATGGTATGTGTATATTTCGCACTTCTCGCCATATAAATAATGTCTCCAAACCATTAGTGCAAATACCACCGCCGCCAATTCCAGATCATGGTGGGATACCTCTGTTCATACTCCTTCAACTGTCTCGATGCATAGGCTATTACATTTCTGGCTTGCATCACTACACACCCCAAACCCTGTCTAGAAGTATCACATTAGACTACAAATTTTTCATTGTTTGATGGCAGACTCAATACTGGAGCGGTGATCAGTCGCCGCTTTGACTCCTTGAAATTGCTCTCACACCTATCTGTCCATACATACTTAGTCTTCTTATGCATCAGTTCAGTCAACGGTGTGGCTATTCTGGAGAATCCCTCAAAGAACCGCAATAGTACCCTTCCAATCCCAAGAAGCTCCTAACCTCTAGTACAATGCTTGGTCTGGGCCAATCTCTCACTGCCTCAATCTTACTTGGGTCCACCAGAATCCCCTCCTTACTTACAATATGACCCGAAAATGTTACTCGGGGTAGCCAAAACTCACATTTGCTAAACTTAGCAAATAATCTATGCTCTCTAAACCGTTGTAATACCAGGCGTAGATGTTGATCGTGCTCTGTCTCTGACTGAGAGTACACCAGTATGTCGTCAATCAATAGAATCACAAACTTGTCCAGATTATCCTTGAAGACCCTATTCATCAACTCCATAAAGGTTGATGGGCGTTTGTTAATCCAAAGGACATAACTAGGAATTCATAGTGTCTATACCTCGTGTAGAATGTGGTCTTTGGTATGTTGTCCTCTTTAATCCTTAACAGGTGGTAGCCTGATTGAAGATCAATCTTGGAGAATACTGTCTTCCCCTGTAGCTGGTCAAACAATTCGTTGATCCGGTAGTGGGCACTTGTTCTTAATGGTCAACTTGTTCAACTCTTTGTAGTCAATACAAATCCTTAAGGATCCATCCTTCTTCTTGACGAACAACACTAGAGCACCCCACAGTGAAAAACTCAGTCTGATGAATCCCAAATCCAGTATCTCCTGCAACTGAATCTTCAGTTCCTTCAACTCTTCTAGAGCCATTCTATAGGGTGTCCTAGACACTGGCTCCACCCCTGGTGCCAACTCTATGACAAAATCGATCTCCCGGTGTGGCTACAACCCTGGCAAATCTGTGGGGAACAAATCAGGAAACTCACATACTAGTCTGGTCTCATCCGTTCCAACCGAAACAACTCTAGAAGTATCCACAATTTTTGCTAGGAATCGTATGCAATCCTCTTACATTAGGTCTCTAGCCTTCAGCACATAAATCATAGGTACTCGCAGTCCACTCACTGTCCCCACGAATACAAAGGATACCTCCCCTTCTGGTTCAAAAGTCACCATCCTACTTGAAGTCAATCGTCGCCCCGTACTTCAATAGCCAATCCATCCCTAGGATCATATCAAAGTCATCCATCACTAACTCAATCAGATCCATAGACAACTCACTACTGTCTATCTCTATTGGCAATGCTCTAACCCATCTCCTAGAGACTACCAGTTCCCTAGTCGACAACAAAGTCTGAAATCCCCTAACATACAAATCACTAGGTCTACACAGCTGATCTATCACTCTAGCAGAAATAAATGAATGAGTAGCCCCTGAGTCAATCAATGCAGTAAAATAAGAACCAGCACTAGAAATCTGATCTTTCATGAACGAGGGGCTAACCTCAGCCTCAGTCTGGGTCAAGGTAAATACTCTGGTAGGAGTGAGACTGTCGCTCTGTTTCATTTCTTCCTTCTTGGCTTATGGGCAGTCCTTTCTCAAATGACTAATGCTTCCACAAGTAAAGCAAGCCCTGATCCTACACTCTCCCTGATGTCATCGTCTGCACCGAGGACACACTGGGAAACTCCTCCAGTTGTCTCCCCCGCCTTGACAACCATTGAAAGCACCCCGTGCCCTCCTATCCAAGCCAGGAGGAACAAAAGAGTCTGGGGCTTTCTCTTCTGCTCACTGGGGCCACTACCCCAACTAGATCCAATAAAAGGAGGCACCGTCCTCTGAGCATCGTGCCTAGCAGTGCCCTCTCTCCATATTTGATCCTCTGCCCCCTCAGATGTAAGGGCCTTCTCCACTACCTATGCATAAGTGGTAGTTCCCGGATCCAAGGTTATCTTAACGTCATGAACGATCATAACATTCAATCCCTGCACAACCGATCTCTTCGTGCCATGTCAGTAGGCACCAGATTCGGTGCGAACTTCGCCAACCGGTTGAACTTCAAGGTATGTTCTGTGACTACTCGAATCAGGTTCGTAAACTCATCCACCTTTGCAACTCAGACTGCGACACTATAATATCCCACCAGATATTATATGTTTCTGAGACACAACATCCCACCAGATGCGGGCATCCTCTCTCAACATGTAGCTGGCGCAGGCTACTCTCTCATTCCCTTCCACCCTCATAAAATCCAGGATGGAAGAAATCATGTTCATGCACTGCTCTGCCCGCAGTGGGTCTGGGCCACCCTCGAAGGTGGGAGGATGCTGCTTCCTGAACCTTTCATACAAAGGCTCCCACCTATTTTCCATAATAGGCTGGACTGGCACTGGTGCCACAGCTTGTGGAACCTATAACCCAATGCCCTGAGGAAGGGCATGCTGCCTCAACTGTTGAATCTCTTCTTCTATTCGATGGATTCTAGCTTCCATCTCGATAAATAACTATTGCCAATTCGTTGGGGCAGATGGAGGGTCCTGACCCTAGTTGTCATCCTCGGCCTTATTGTCGCGGAGTCTGATTGATCACTGAGGCATTACTACAATATGCCTACAATCAATGACGCTGCACATTAGGTTGTTGGTAAACTTTTACAGGATCTTTATTTATTTTTATGTAGATCTAATATTTAACAAATTAATATGAGATAACCTAGAACATGTTTCTAAAATTGAATTCAAAGAGAAAAAATGATAAGAATACTTATAGTATACGTAGCAGAATGAATGAGTCCTTCCTTCAGTTTCTCTAACCCTTGTATCCTTTCTGTCGTATAGTATTATCAAGATACTAAACCCTTCTTCAATTTTCTTCACAGTCTTCGAAAGTATCCTTAGAATCACCTAGACTAGAGTGGGAAATTCTCAACACATGAGATAGATACAGAGAGAAGAATAGAAAATAACTAAGAGGCTTAGAAAATAACTTGTGTTTAGAGAGAATCTAAAACTATCAGAAAACCAGTGATTAAACTTATATGTCGTCTGTCTTGACTTCTCTCTAAGCACTCCTTTTATAGACTCAATTAGGCCATTTGATTTAATTAAAAAAATCAATAAAATAATATCCAATTTGAAGCCCTAGGTCGAAATTATCATGGGCTTTAGGCCCGTGAAATTTCTCATTTGATTATAACCCCATTGGACTTAAAATCAAGGCCCGTATTATTTTCTATCAATTTAATTAATTAAATAATTATTTAAATCATTTATCAAATTAATTATTTATAATTTGAACATTGATTTAAACTTATTTATTAATTTAGATACCAATTTATCTTAATTAATAAATCTGCCATAATTTCTCTTTTCTTCTCAAAATTACACAACTCTGTGAAACTATCCAAAATTGACCTGGTCAACTTTGATAATTCTAATTGATAATTAAATCAATTAATTGAGACTATCTAGATGATTTTATCCAATGTACAATGGGGACCATGGGCCTATGAAATCAAGCTCCAATAAGTTATCATAAATCTAACAAATAAATTTACTAACTTATTAATTCCTCGTGGCTCCACTAAAGACTCGGAATTGCACTCTTGAATTCATAGAACGATCTATAACAAATATAGAGACGCTATTAATTATCCATTATTACAACCATAATTGTCACTCAATCCTCTATAGACGGTCTACAATGAGATGGGACTAAAATACTGTTTTACCCCTCATTGTATTTTATCCTTAAAACACTTAGTTCCTTGTAAATGATATTTCAGTAAACTAATTTAATTACTGAAATGAGATCTATATCATTTAACACCTTGAACCAAACTAAAAGGAAACCATCATTTCACTTATTCATCAAAAGCTATAGATGTTCATATCTATGATTAACACTCCCACTCAATTATACTACCGAGTTCCCAAGATGTAAGTATGGGCTAGTCCGTAGGGTAAGTTGGTAACAAACAAGTCAAAGAACGCAAATAATACAATCAATTAGAATACTAACCACTCAGAATTGAGGTTGAATTGACCTATGGTCAACTATATGATATGACTAGAATAGATAATAATGGTATGTTTACTTATCTTATCAACTGTCAATGTCAGTCCTGTCCGATGTAACAAATACATCCGATCTTATCTACTTTGCTAATGTTCTGGAAAGTACATAACACTGTAATGTGTAAGTAGATCATATCGTAGATTGGCAAGTCAGTGTAAATCCTGTGCACTGACTAATCTTAGGACTAACTTATTTTGAACATATAATCATATTTATATTCCATTGTGATTACGTCTCTATAAATAAGATTAGCTATACGCTCGGGATTTAATAGAAGTTTATATTAAACAAATAATCATGAAAATAAAACATGTGAGCAAAGTGATTGACCAAGTCAAAAAATGATTTCTATTCTTTTATTGATAATAAATTAAGATTACAAAGAAATTGGGTTTTAATTAGGGTATAAAACCCCAACACAGGCATGATAACAACATCCAAAACCACCTCCCAATTTCATCAAACAACCACAACTAGCAAGTCCACATATCACACATAGCATATAACAATCAAAGGGCCATGCCCTAACATCATGCATATATAATAACACATTCTTCATGCTCTATCTATATATTCAAGCAAACAAGGAACTTAAACAAGCAATTAAGCATATAATTCATTAATTAATAATCAACCCTGAGTCAAGCTTGTCACTGGCAACGAGCGTACATGTTCGATCGATCTCCAGGAACCATAAACCTTGGCACGCTCTGATACCGAGTTGTAACACCCTACTTCCTTAGAGTCGTTACTTTGTGAGTTAAAATTGTGCCATTTTCTCTCTAATCGAGGTTTTTAGGTTAACGGTGTGACTAAACTGAAATAAAACTCGTTTAACAACATTAGTTATAAAATTTGGACATTCATTAAAATTATTAAAAAAATTATACAGTTGGGATCCCAAAAATACTATTTAGAAAATTGTTACAACTCAAAATATACACACGGTCAACCTAGGTGACAAAACAACCATTACAATACATTTTCCCAAAATTACCCTGGCCGTGGCAGTCAGGTAGGCCGAACATGTACTCGTCGCTCCACTATCTCCGTACTCATGGTTGGTTGACCCTCCCTTTGCCCTTACCTGCACCATAGAGCACTTATGGGCTGAAGCCTATCAAGAAAACTCAACACAAATCATATAATATATACATAACAATCCACAGTATACAACAAAACTGCCAACGGGCTAAACACATAGCGGCCTACGTCGTCCCAGGCGCTTTACCAGACCCTGAGTTTGCGATCTTCACCAAGCGGGTGGATACAGCACCCTAGGAAGGTCTTGTTGGGGTTTTATGCCCTAATTAAACCCCAAATTCTTTGTAATCTCATTTTATTATCAATAAAAGAATAGAAATCATTTTTTTTTACTTGGTTAATCACTTTGCTCACATGTTTTATTTTCATGATTATTTGTTTAATATAAACTTCTATTAAATCCCGAGCATATAGCTAATCTTATTTATAGTGACGTAATCACAGTCGAATATAAATATGATTATATGTTCAAAATAAGTTAGTCCTAAGATTAGTCAGTGCACAGGATTTACACTGACTTGCCAATCTACGATATGATCTACTTACACATTACAGTGTTATGTTCTTTCCAGAACATTAGCAAAGTAGATAAGATCGGATGTATTTGTTACATCGGACAGGACCAATATTGACAGTTGATAAGATAAGTAAACATACCGTCATTATCTATTCTAGTCATATCATATAGTTGACCATAGGTCAATTCAATCTCAATTCTGAGTGGTTAGTATTATAACTGATTGTATTATTTGAGTTCTTTGACTTGTTCGTTACCAGCTTACCCTACGGACTAGCCCATACTTACATCTTGGGAACTCAGTAGTATAATTGAGTGGGAGTGTTAATCATAGATATGAACATCTATAGCTTCTGATGAATAAGTGAAACAATGGTTTCCTTTTAGTTTGGTTCAAGGTGTTAAATGATAGAGATCTCATTTCAGTAATTAAATTAGTTTACTGAAATATCATTTACAAGGAACTAAGTGTTTTAATGATAAAATACAATGAGGGGTAAAACGGTATTTTAGTCCTATCTCATTGTAGACCGTCTATAGAGGATTGAGTGACAATTATGGTTGTAACAATGGATAATTAACTGCGTATCTATATTTTTTATAAAGTGTTCTATGAATTCAAGAGTGCAATTCTGAGTCTATAGTGGAGTCACGAGGAATTAATAAGTTAGTAAATTTATTTGTTAGATTTATGATAACTTATTGGATCTTGATTTCATGGGCCCATGGTCCCCATTGTACCTTGGATAAAATCATCTAGATAGTCTCAATTAATTGATTTAATCGTCAATTAGAATTATCAAAGTTGACCAGGTCAATTTTGGATAGTTTCATAGAGTTGTGTAAGTTTGAGAAGAAAAGAGAAATTATGGCAGATTTATTAATTAAGATAAATTAGTATCTAAATTAATAAATAAGTTTAAATCAAGGTTCAAATTATAAATAATTAATTTGATAAAGGATTTAAATAATTATTTAATTAATTAAATCAATAGAAAATAATACATGCCTTGATTTTAAGTCCAATGATCTTATAATCAAATGGGAAATTTCACGGGTCCATAGCCCATGATAATTTCGACCTAGGGCTTTAAAATGGCTATTATTTTATTGATTTTTTAATTAAATTAAATGGCTTAATTGAGTCTATAAAATGAGTACTTAGTGAGAAGTCATCAGTTAAGATTTCTGAGACGACATAGAAGTTTAATCACTGGTTTTCTGATAGTTTTAGATTCTCTCTAAACACAAGTCATTTTCTAAGCCTCTTTGTTATTTTCTCTTCTTCTCTCTATATCTATCTCATGTGTTGAGAATTGTCCACACTAGTCTAGGTGGTTCTAAGGATACATTGGAAGATTGTGAAGAAAATAGAAGATCAGTTCAGTTTCTTGATAATACTCTGCGACAGAGAGGATACAAGAGTTAGAGAAACTGAAGAAAGGACTGTTTCATTCTGCTGTGTATACTGTAAGTGTTCTATACTTTGTTTCTCTTTGAATTCAATTTTAGAAACATGTTTTAGGCTATCTCGTATTAATTTGTTTAATATTAGATATACATGAAAATAACTAAAGATCATGTATAACCTTTTCTAACAACTGGTCTTAGAGCTTTTGGTAATCTTTATTTTCATGCATGAACATGTTTAAAATTGGATTATTTGATATGTTTGAATAATTTGATGGTTTTCATGTTTTTATGAATTATATTGATTTTATGTGATTATTAGCAATTTTTAGGTTATTTTGTTGTGTTTTCTATGCTATTAATTTTTATATATGCATTTTTTTGTGTTAAACATGTTAAAAATTAATTAGAAAATGGTTTTTGTTTGAAAAATTGCTCAAAAAAAATTTTGCAAAAAATTTGGCCTGGCTCCCCATGCGTGCGTGCACGCCACACGATGAACAGTAACCGGTGAACAGTACCACTTGTACTATTCATCCTTTTTTTTTAAATTAAAAAAAAAATTAAAATTGTTGAAATTTATTATTTATAATCAAAACCAAAAATATCTTTTTTGTTTTATCATTTAAAAAAAATTAAATAAGATATTTTTGTTAGTTAAGATATAAATAATTAGATATTTTCTACAAAGATTTAAATTCAAATTTAAAATTAGACTAACAACTTAATTTTAAATATTTTAATATATTAAAATATTATAATTATGATATCAGATATTTAAGATATTTTCATTTAAATTTTTTATTTTTTTTAATTAAATCTTTATTTGAAAATATAAATATCTTTTTATTCCATAATTTTTAATATTTAAATTATTTAAAATTTGAATATTGCTAGTTAGATATTTTTATGGATATTTAAATTTGTTTAACTATTTTGAGAAATTTTAGGGTTATTGTAACTATTTATATTTTATTTTTTTAAATGGTTAAAATATTAGCTAATAGTTGTAACAACACAAGATATTTTTTAAAATAGTTAAGATATTGATTTTAAAATTTAAAATTGGTTAAATTTTGAAAAATATCATTTTTTTAGCCAATTAATAAAATATTTTTTTAATAAATGGGATTTAAATTAACTTTGGTTAATTTTTGATAAATCCTATTTAAATTAAATTAATATTTTTTTTCAAATTAACCTATAACCAAGTTGATTGTTGATAAATAAAATTTAAATTAACTATTGTTAATTGTTGATAAATTTCATTTAAATTGACTTATTTTTTGTAAAAATTTAATTAATTTGAATTTTTTGATAAGTTCTAGATAATTAATTGTGGTATTTTTGAAAATAAAATAAATTGTGGTATTTTTGCATAAATTCATAGAATTGCTCATATAGTAACATGATTAGGCCCATCCAATTACAGCATGTCTGTTTGCACTATATGTGGTATTTTTGCAATTGGGCTTAGATGCATATAGTGACCCATATGTTTGTTAGATATATGGTATTTTGCCAAATAAAATATTCATAAAATGATAGGTTTTATTTGGGCCCATTAGAAAATGTAAAGTTTAAATTCTTCTCTTGTGGGTGATTCCACTTGTGAATGCCCATTTGCGTTGCATGACTATAGTGGGCTTAATCAATTAATAACAATTAATAAAACGAAGGTTTAAATTCCTGTCTTTTGGACATTGTATGGAAGATAAGGGGCCTTTGTAGTGGGAACGACATACTGGACCCAGCCCTCCTCCATACAAGCCCAATTGTTAAGGCCCATTTACCTGAGTTGGACTTAATTGTATAGGTTCATTATATTAGTTAAACATAAATATTGATTAGCAACAAATTAATTCTAAATTAATTGAATTTGTTTCAATGTGATACTTTGGAATTAATAAGAAATTATAGGACTTTGGTTTTAAAAAATTTAATCTATTTATTTTTTTGGAAAACCATAGTCATTAATTTTCTAAAAATAAATAATAAAAATAATATTTTTTAATTTAATAATAAGCTTATTTTAAGAATTTTATTCGATCTCCACTGTTGGTTTAACATAGTCAATAGCTTAATTGGGCCTCGAGGCGCTTTGATTCATCCCCCTGCGGAAGGTGTTCATTAGTTATTTTGACAATGTTAGATTTCGAAAGATAGATAATTATAGGTCAAATTCTACTAGACTCACCCCTACGGTGACTACTAGGACTAAATCTATGATTATTGAAACCGTGGGTCTAGCTCATAAAATAAGAGATTTTGTTTTCTTATTTTGATCGAATAGTAGGTTGTTAATAGTGGTGTCCATTATTAAATGAGTTTACAACTCTATTTAACTAGTGGTATGTAACGACCCAAATTTACTAATGAGGCTTAAGGGTCTTGACTAATGTGTCGGGAGGGCATAATTGGAATATATGTGATTTAATGATTTAAAAGCATGCTATATGACTATTTGAATATCTGAGATGCATGGCTATGTGTATTAGTATGCATGTAGGCCCTGATTAGGTTAGAAAGGGCATAATTGTAATTTTGGCCCGTTGAGGGCATAACTATATATATATGTGATAATTGTTGAGACCACATTATTATGTGGATATATTTGTGATCTGAGATTTGAGACGATCCTAGTGAGCAGGTTAGCGAAAAAGTCACGGCGGGGATTTATACCCAACTCGGGGCGAGTCTGGGGGTATAAATGGGAATTTAGAGAATATATTGGGGTCTATTTTTACATCGAGTAATATAATTGGTGATTAATTATGTATCGGGAAGTAAGCGGAAAATATTAAAGACACTTGAGGAATTAGCGGGAATTGGGTAAAATGACCAAAATGCCCCTAAGTGGATTAAAGGATTTAGAATTAAAGGGGAGGGTATTGTGGTCATTTGGCATATAAAGATAGGCATAACTGAGGCTTTATGCTTAGTGGAGTTTGTAGAATGAAGTAGAAGTCTGAGGAAAGAAAGAAAAGAAGGGAAAGAAGAGCAGGCCATTTTGTCAAGGTCGGTCTAGGTTTTCTTCATCAGTTCTTGAGGTATTTTGGAGCAGAAACCCAGGGGAAGCCAGGGTAAGCTTGAGGCAAGATTTCTTGGTCTGGCTTGAAGATTTGGCAAGGGTTTAGCAAGAATAAGCCATTTAGTTGAGGTAAGACTTTGAAGTTTCTTCTGTTTCTAGTTTTAGTATTGAACTAAGGTGACTAAGCTGAATTTGATGGGAATTCTAGGGAATTCAAACTAGGGATTGAGGAGGAGTAAGCCAAGGAGGTGTAGAGGCTGACCTAAGGTCGAATCCCCATTGAAGGTATGAAATTCTAAGCTTTAAATTCTGAGGTTTTGACTGTTATGCTGAAGTTTCTGAGTTTGATGTTCAACCATGGTGAATTTTGAGATTAGGGGTGCATGTGATGGGGTTTTGTGTATTTGGGGTGCTTGGGATGAGTAGAGTGTGTTGATAAGCTTGTTTTTAAGTTTGGTTGAAGATTGGAAAAGTTTTGGTAAGGGTTGGCTCGGGGAAATCGCAAGAAGGAAAAATGCAGGGGTGCAGGTTCTGTGACTAGCACTACAGCGCTAGCCTTTGGGCGCTGTAGCGCTAAGCTTGGTTGTCTGGGGAATTTTGGTTATGCTTGTAGCGCTGTAGCACCCTCCTTAGAGCGCTGTAGCGCTACCCTGTTTCCAGAAAGGGGTTTTTGAGCTATTTTCAAGGGTTTTTGCCCGGGGTTCGGGGTTCGGGGTTCGATTCCACCACCCCGTTTGGTGGAATTAGAGCTTCCCGAAGGCTCGTGATTGGTCCTGAGGTTAGGTTTGGACTTGAGGTTTGGTAATGGTTCTGACCTGTGGTTGTGACTAGGTGCGCGCTAGGGCTCAAGGGGGATCGTGCTCAAGGATCAAAGTGAACAAAGCTAGCAAACTTAAAGGTAAGAAAACTGCACTCGGTATTTTGTTTGTGATGGGACTAAGTGCTCTCGATATCTGTATAATGTCAATGATGGCATTATGCCATGGGACATGTGATAGACGGCCTAAGGGTGTCGTATACAATATTTGCGCACAGGGCGCGGCTTGGCCACTGGTAGCCGAGGACAGCTTAATATTCACTGAGCTCGGTTTAAGCGGGTCGGAGTCAGTGGGACAAACAGAGGGTGCGGCCTGAGGGCGCTAACCCTGGTTATCATTTGTAAATTGGTGATTGATATGAGTTGATATGTATAGTATGCTGAATACTTGATTATCATGAATGCTTATATGATTGAGAACATGCCTATATGATATGAGATATTGGATTGTCTGTTGACTGCTTATGCTCTCTTATTGTGTTTTCTTGCTGGGCCTTGGCTCACGGGTGCTACGTGGTGCAGGTAAAGGCAAAGGCAAGTTGGACCAACCTTCAGACAGAGAACTGCGGGGCTGAATGTGCATAGCCAGCTATTCGGCCGCCATGGTCGAGGAGTGGATCAGGACAAGGAATGCCTAACAGTCTGTTTTGCCTTAGAATGGCTAATTACTGTATTTAAATCTTGAATCTTGGTAAATGACTTTAATCGTTATATTTTTTGGATCCCGTGTGTACAGAAAACGTTTATTTATAAGAAATGCGGCTTTTGAGACCAAAATCTTTTAACCCTAGCTCCATTATAGTTTCAGCAACACGTTTGGAATTAAATGACTTGATTAGCAAGTCTAGCACTTTTATAAACACACGGTGTAGCGGTCTTGGCTACCCAAGGCGTTACATGGTATTTTTGACTCTCGCCAACCGGGACAAGGATATCATAGATTAGTTAAAAACCTAAAGAAATAGAGATATGATTGCTTTGGTATTTTTTCTCATATCTTACATATTTTGGTATATGTTGTGCTATTTCTTGAAATTTGTGTGAATAGAAGTTTTATTGAGCAAATGTGATTGATTTCTATTTTTTTGATAATTTGTAGTTTTAAGTTAAGTAGTGTCTATGTATACTCCCATCCTTTCTCAAATTTCGATGGAGAAACTCACTAGAAAAAACTTCCTTAATTGGAAGCAAAATATCAACATAAAGTTGATTGGTGACAACTCCGAGTTCGTCATGATTGAGGAATCCCCAGAATGAGCATCGTCTCTGCACGTTCTTGATAGCACCGTAAATGCTTGGATAACATCATCTCCACACGTACGTGATGGCACCATGAATTCTCGGATGGCACCGTGTCTGCACGTTCGTGATCAACTCAACTATGGTCTGACATAGCTCATGAATGAGCTTCAAACTTTTGAGCTTATCATGGGTGGACCTAGTAAAGGAGGAGAAAACAAGACTACTGATGTTGTTGTTGATCTAGCTAAGGCTGAAGCTAACCCAGCTTCGTCTTCGAAAGCTAGAAACAAGAGGAAAGGTGGACAAAACAACAACCCCAAGCCTGCAAAGGCTGCAAAGACGAGTGCACAACCATGTGCACAGATGCCTAAGGGGAAGAACATGAAAAATAAGAAAGGTAAAGATAAATGTATTCACTGCAAAGAGAAGGGGCATTGGAAACGAGATTGCCCCAAGTCTCTAGCAGCGAAAAAGAAAGGTAATGATTATAGTTCATTTATCTTAGAAACATGTGTTTTAGAGAATGATAAATCCGTTTGGATTATTGATTCTGGATCTACCAACCGTGTTTGTAACTCTTTACAGCTTCTTGAATCGTGGGAGGAAGTGGATGAAGGCGGCTTAAAGCTTATAATTGGGAACGGAGCGTTCATTAAGGTCCAAGCTAGAGGAATAGCTCGTCTGAAGTTCGGAAATAAATACTTAATTTTAAAAGATGTATTTTTTATTCCAGATTTTAGTAGAAATTTAATTTTAGTTTCCATGTTGCAATTAGAACGATTTGTTATGACTTTCACAAGTTTTAATACATCTATTTCTTTCAATGGATCATAATTGTGTATTGCATGTTTGGAAAACGGGCTTTATATTCTGCAACCTAACGAACCCCTCGCTCTTAATAATGATTTATTCAAAGTAGCTAAACCTAGGACCAATAAACGTCAAAAGACCGATAACAATAATATGACGTATTTATGGCACTTGAGACTAGGTCACATTGGCTATGATAGGATTCAAAGACTTACAAAGAACGAACCTTTGAGGGAACTCACCTTAGGTGAATTACCTGTCTGTGAATCTTGTCTAGAAGGCAAACTAACCAAGCGTCCATTCTCTACAAAGGGTGATAGGGCCAAAGAATCACTTGGTCTTGTGCATTCAGATGTTTGTGGACCTTTGAATGTACAAGCCAGGGGTGGTTTTGAGTATTTCATCACTTTCATTGACGATTACTCTAGATACTCATGTCTTTACCTAATACATAGGAAATCATAAACATTTTCTAAGTTTCAGGAATTCCTAGCAATGGCTCAAAACCAATTAGGTAAAACGTTAAAGATCTTGCGATTTGATAGGGGTGGAGAATATTTGGATATGCAGTTCCAAGATCATTTAACTGAACTTGGGATTTTAACACAACTTACTGCCCCAGGTACTCCGCAACAAAATGGTGTAGCGGAACGCCGAAACAGAACTTTATTGGAAATGGTTAGATGCATGCTTAGTTACTCAACTCTACCAACTTCGTTCTGGGGACATGCAATTGAAACCACGAATGACATTCTCAATGTTGTGCCGTCAAAATGAATCTCCAAAACACCTTTAGAACGCTGGAATGGTCGTGAACCTAGTTTATGCCATTATAGAATCTGGGGGTGTCCCGCTCACGTCATGAGGAAAAAGGAGGGAAAGCTAGAACCGCGAATTGAAGTTTGCATGTTTGTTGGCTATCCTAAAGGTACTCGGGGTGGACTTTTCTATAGTCATTCAGAAAATAAAGTGTTTACTTCTACAAATGCTACTTTTCTAGAAAATGACTATGTCCAGAACTTTAAACCTCGCAGCAAAGTAGTTTTAGAGGAGATGGTTAAAAAATTGACTCCAACTAATGTTCCATCGTCATCAACACGAGTTGATGATGAAATTCCCACTCTTCACGTCCAACCGACGCAAGTCGATTTAAATGAAGAAAGTACCACGATTCTTGAGCCAACAGTCACGGAGCCTCGTCGTTGTGGGAGGGTTTCTAGGAACCTAGTTCGCTATGGTTTGGAAGGTGAAACCAATATGGTTGTTGGTGACACTAGTGATGATGATCCATTGTCTTTCAAACAGGCAATGGCTATCCCTAAAAAGGAACTATGGCTCGAAGCCATGAAACAGGAAATGGAGTCCATGTACTCAAATTCCGTCTGGGATCTTGTGGAAGCACCTAGTGACTTTAGGGCCATTGGGTGCAAGTGGATCTACAAGAAGAAACAAGGTGTTGATGGAAAGATCGAGACTTATAAAGCTCGATTAGTGGCAAAGGGTTATACCCAAAGAGAAGGCATGGACTATGAGGAAACTTTTAGTCCGGTAGCCATGCTCAAATCCATTCGCATCCTCCTATCCATAGCAGCCGCTCTCGACTATGAGATATGGAAAATGGAGGTCAAGACAGCTTTTGTTAATGGAAAGCTTGATGAAGTCATTTATATGGATCAGCCAGAAGGATTTAAAGTATCTAGACAAGAAGGAAAAGTTTGCAAGTTGAATAGGTCCATCTATGGATTTAAGCAAGCTTCTCGTTCCTGGAATCTTAAGTTTGATGAAATAATCAAAACCTACGGCTTTGAACAAAATATTGATAAGCCCTGTGTTTACCAACTGAAGGCAAATCAAATAGTTGTATTCCTAGTTCTTTATGTAGATGATATCTTACTCATTGGAAACAATGTTAAGAAATTATCAGATGTGAAGAATTGGCTGAGCACTCAATTCCAGATGAAGGATTTGGGTGAAGCAAGTTATGTTCTAGGTATCCAGATCATTAGGGATAGAAAGAACAAACTTTTAGCTCTATCTCAAGCAACTTACATTGATAAATTGCTTGAACGTTTCTCAATGACAAATTCCAAGAAAGGGCATCTACCGTCCCGCCATGGAATTCATCTTTCAAAGAAGCAGTCTCCCCAGACTCCTGAAGAGGAAGATGCAATGAGAAAATTTCCTTACACATCTGCAGTTGAGAGTCTGATGTATGCCATGTTGTGTACTAGACCAGACATCTGCTATGCAGTGGGAGTAGTGAGCAGGTATCAGTCAAACCCAGGACCGGAACATTGGATAGCAGTTAAGCATATCCTGAAGTATTTGAGACGAACTAGGGATTATATGTTAGTCTACAAAGGTGGTGTTCTGAACCCTGTAGGCTACACCGATTCAGATTTTTAGACTGATGTCGATGACAGGAAGTCTACTTCTGGAATGGTGTTTACTCTTGGGGGTGGAGCTGTGATTTGGAGAAGCGTAAAGCAGTCTGCAATCTCATATTCCACCATGGAGGCTGAGTACATAGCTGCGTCAGAAGCAGCTAAGGAAATAGTCTGGCTAAAGAAGTTCTATTCGGATCTTGGTGTTATTCCAGAAATGGATAAACCGCTTGTGTTGTTTTGTGACAATACAGGGGCGATAGCCAACTCGAAAGAACCTCGAAGTCACAAGAGGAGTAATCATATATAAAGGAAGTATCACATTATTCAAGAACATGTGGCCAGGGGAGATGTGAAGGTTATGAAGATTGCAACTGAAGACAATCTTGCGGATCCGTTTACAAAGACACTACCAGAAGCTACATTTGATAAGCATATCAAGGAAATGGGATTAGTAGAATTAAGGCATTAGTTTCAATTAGTGCAAGTGGGAGTTTGTTGGGGTTTTATGCCCTAATTAAAACTCAAATTCTTTGTAATCTCATTTTATTATCAATAAAAGAATAGAAATCATTTTTTTTGACTTGGTTAATCACTTTGCTCACATGTTTTATTTTCATGATTATTTGTTTAATATAAACTTCTATTAAATCCCGAGCATATAGCTAATCTTATTTATAGTGACGTAATCACAGTCGAATATAAATATGATTATATGTTCAAAATAAGTTAGTCCTAAGATTAGTCAGTGCACAAGATTTACACTGACTTGCCAATCTACGATATGATCTACTTACACATTACAATGTTATGTTCTTTCCAGAACATTAGCAAAGTAGATAAGATCGGATGTATTTGTTACATCGGACTGGACCTATATTGACAGTTGATAAGAAAAGAAAACATACCGTTATTATCTATTTTAGTCATATCATATAGTTAACCATAGGTCAATTCAATCTCAATTCTGAGTGGTTAGTATTCTAACTGATTGTATTATTTGAGTTCTTTGACTTGTTCGTTACCAGCTTACCCTATGGACTAGCCCATACTTACATCTTGGGAACTCTGTAGTATAATTGAGTGGGAGTGTTAATCATAGATATGAACATCTATAGCTTCTGATGAAGAAGTGAAACAATGGTTTCCTTTTAGTTTGGTTCAATCTCATTTCAGTAATTAAATTAGTTTACTGAAATATCATTTACAAGGAACTAAGTGTTTTAAGGATAAAATACAATGAGGGGTAAAACGGTATTTTAGTCATATCTCATTGTAGACCGTCTATAGAGGATTGAGTGACAATTATGGTTGTAACAATGGATAATTAATTGCGTATCTATATTTGTTATAAAGTGTTCTATGAATTCAAGAGTGCAATTTTGAGTCTATAGTGGAGTCACGAGGAATTAATAAGTTAGTAAATTTATTTGTTAGATTTATGATAACTTATTGGAGCTTGATTTCATAGGCCCATTGTACCTTGGATAAAATCATCTAGATAGTCTCAATTAATTGATTTAATCGTCAATTAGAATTATCAAAGTTGATCAGGTCAATTTTGGATAGTTTCACAGAGTTGTGTAAGTTTGAGAAGAAAAGAAAAATTATGGCTGATTTATTAATTAAGATAAATTGGTATCTAAATTAATAAATAAGTTTAAATCAAGGTTCAAATTATAAATAATTAATTTGATAAAGGATTTAAATAATTATTTAATTAATTAAATCAATAGAAAATAATACATGTCTTGATTTTAAGTCCAATGATCTTATAATCAAATGGGAAATTTCACGGGCCCATAGCCCATGATAATTTCGACCTAGGGCTTTAAAATTGCTATTATTTTATTGATTTTTTAATTAAATTAAATAGCCTAATTGAGTCTATAAAAGGAGTGCTTAGTGAGAAGTCATCAGTTAAGATTTCTGAGACGACATAGAAGTTTAATCACTGGCTTTCTAATAGTATTAGATTATCTCTAAACACAAGTCATTTTCTAAGCCTCTTTGTTATTTTCTCTTCTTCTCTCTATATCTATCTCATGTGTTGAGAATTGCCCACACTAGTCTAGGTGGTTCTAATGATACATTGGAAGATTGTGAAGAAAATAGAAGATCGGTTCAGTTTCTTTATAATACTCTGCGACAGAGAGGATACAAGAGTTAGAGAAACTGAAGGAATGACTGTTTCATTCCGCTGCATATACTGTAAGTGTTCTATTCTTTGTTTCTCTTTGAGTTCAATTTTAGAAACATGTTTTAGGCTATCTCGTATTAATTTGTTTAATATTAGATAAACATGAAAATAATTAAATATCATGTATAAGCTATTCTAACAGGTCTTGCCCTAACGGCCTGCACTCAGCGCTCTCAACGCCGATCCCGACCCCTTGCCGTACCCGGCTTCTTTCCATTCTTGGCCTTTGCCGTTCTCAGCCTTCGTCGTTCCCGGCCTTCGCTACTCACTCACAAACATGCATATCATAGCATAAAAATCACAGATATTCACAAATATATTAAGCATAAACAATAGGGTCGCGCCCTGAAATACAAACAATAGGGTCGTGCCTTTCTTTACGGGTACAACCGTTTTCTTACCTGTGTCCCGAGTAGGTAAGCCAATGCGATCCTGAGCACAGCCCCCTAATCTGAGCCTCGTTGAAAACCTAGTCACAACGCATTCATAATAATCATCCATCAATCCTTAAACCAATAAATAACTTTGGAATATTAATCTAGTCTCCAAGACCATGGATTCTACTAATCCGGGTAGTAGGATCCTTCCCAAGCCTTAACATTCAAGTTCCCAAGCTAAAAAACCCCATATTCCCCTTTCTTTCCATTTAGGGTCGCGACATGCCCTTTAGGGTCGTAGCCTGCTACTAGACAGAGGGCAAATCCCTCCCTGCTGAAGGACACGGGTCGCGACGCACTAAGCCCTGCGTCGTGGCTCCTGGGCAATCTCAGGCCTCCCTATGCCTTTTTGCACACACGGGTCGCGGCACCTGAAGTACAGGGTCGTGTCTCATGCCCTAGAAACCCAGAAATCCTCCATTTTCCTGCATTTTTCCCTGAGCCTAAACCATTAATTCTCACCCCAAACACCAATTAAACCCAGAATTATTCCTAGAATCCTTATTCACATAACCTAAACATCACAACAAATCCATAAACAACTCCATACACTCATCAAACACCCAAAACCAATCTTAGAATCCATTTCACATGCAAGCCTATAATTCTAACAGAATTCAGCAGAAACTCAAACAATTTAGTGCCAAATTTCTTACCTCTGTTATAAATCTGGCCTGAGTTAATTCCAAGTCTTCAAGCTTCAATCCTCACAAGTTCTAGCCTTGAATCCTCAAGTTCCTTCAACAAACTTCAAGCACCAAAGGAGAGAGGGAGTGAGCCAAGTATGAGAGAGAGAGAGTTGGGAATTTCCTTTTGTTTCCTTCTAACTCCTTCTAGAGTCTCAACAGCCTAAGTGTTCAAATCTATCCCTAGTCAAAATTCCAAAATACCCCTTAAGCTTATCTTAATCCTCAAGTGCCACTAAGGGAAATCTCGTCAATTGACACACCCCGCTAAATCCTTGAGTGTTCCTATAAATCCCTATTTAATCCCGACATGTTCAAATAATTGCTAAATTACTACCCGTTACCACCTAAATCATGAACACCAACTGTGTTCCCAAAATACCCCTAGGCTCCTCCCTAGCCGGGTATTCAACCCCATTGTGACTATTTAGCTAAACTGCTCCTTAGGACCGTCTCGAGTCTTGCATCACAAATATATCACCATTCACCTGTGGTATCAAACTCAATATACACATATATCACATTTATGCCCTCAACGGGCTAAAATTACAAATACGCCCCTAATAACCAGATGGGGCCCACATGCATATTTAATTCACCTAAACATGCATTTCTAACCACATAATCATTTAATTCACATATTAGCATAATTAAATCAATTATTGCCCTCCCGGCACGCTAACCAAGACCCTAAGCCTTATTACCAAATTTGGAACGCTACAATGTTATTTAAAGTATGATACAAAATAAAGTGACCAATTATGTTATAAGTGTCATAAGGTATTAAAATGTCATGAATTTAATGTGTCAATGTCATTAGTTGTATTTATAATTTGATGAGGGGCCTAATTATAAATACCCAAAACTAATTTTATAATATGCGAATATAAATATAAGTAGTGGTCCCCAAGAAACACAAGGTCTTTTATTCTCATTCCCCGTCATAGAGAAATACACAAAAAAAAAACAAGTGTATTCTTGGAAGATCCATACCTTCTAAGAAATCTTTAACAATGGCTTCAGATTAGAGCAATGGCTTCAGATTAGAGCTTCCGCTCTTAAGCTATTCTTCTCTTCCGGTCTATAGAAATATAATTTAGAATTTTACATTAAAGCACTTTTAGTAGAATAATTAGGATCTGGAATTATGTGTTGAAATATTTATACATGTTTTTTGAGTGTTTTACAATCCTAACCAAAAAAACCTAACATTTCACCCCACACATATATGTATATTAAATGTGATTGTTTTATCCATGGTAAATTGATTCTTGTTATTTATTTTATTTAAGTCGTCCTTTTCCAATTATTTGACCATGAAATAGTAAGATGAGTGTGGATTTTTTTATTGAGAATCTTACATAAAGTGCCAAAAATGACACTATTCTAACAATTTTACTGCCATGCAGCATTTTTAACATATTTTCTTTTCAATGGTTTTTTCTTCATTTTTACAAACTCCCTTGGCTACCGCATATTCAGACTCCATCTTCTCCGATGAGGCAACGGCAAAGAACCCAGGCATCGAATGGCGAAGGAGAGGCGAGGGGTTCTCGGCTTGCGCAGAGGACTGGGTCGACTCGGGTGCTGGTGGAATTGTGGTTGTAAGTGGTCGAATGACGACAAAATTGCGCCTAGGAGGTGTGGATTGGGGCTCGCGAATTGTAGGGGTGCTCGAACCTTGGGGATCTCACGACATGGAGCCGAGATGGGGAGAGGCGAGGGGTCTTAGGCTTGCGTAGAGGTCTGGGTTGGCTCGGGTGCTGGTGGAATCGCCCATGCGAGTGGTTGGACGACGCTACTGTATCGCGCATTGGCGGCGGAGCTTGGACAGGGCTCGCGAATTGTAGGGGTGCTCAAAGCTCGAAGCATGGTGCAACAAGGCTCGATTTTGGGGATTGGGTGAGAATGAGGCTATGGGTTATGGGTTCACGGTTGGCTGGGCAGTGAGGACTGGGTGCAAGTTCTGGGTTTTTCTTCAATGTTGTTGTTGTGAAGTTTTTTTCGTGATGCATTTAAGTTGTTTTTTTATATTAAATTGCACTGTGTTGCTTTTTTGAAATGTAATGGGTTACATTGTGTTGTTGTGGGGTTGTTGTTTTTGTGTTGTTTAGCTTTTATGTATAATTTTTTTTCATGTTTTTGTTGTTTAAGTTTATATATAGTTGTTTTATTGTTCAGTTGATATCTATTTGTTATTTAGTTGTGTTGACGCGGTTCTTCGGCAACAGATAATTAAGAGAAGAAGAGAAAGAGATTAGTACTAAAAGTAGAACCGTCACAGATATGAAATCTTTTGGTAAGAACTAGGTGACTCAAGACACGTTTTTAAGTGGTTCGAAGGTTAAAATCCCTCTACTCCACTAGTCAATATTATTGATCTTCTCTGGGTATTTGGTTTACAAAGTATATAGTTCTTCAAAGACTATTTTTTCCAACCCCTATCAACTCCCAGGGTCTCCCTATTTATAGGAGAAGGCACCTGGAAGTTGGTAGGGAGGTCATCCCGTGACCTTACCATTTGTCATATCAAATCTGTGACATTCATGATTAATTCCTAAACCTGACACACAAGTGTGGTCTAATCAGCATAGAAGGAGATAATGGGCCGCACGGCCCAACCCGTCCGTGGGTGTCTGAATACGCACGTTCCTGCTGCGTGTCCGAGAAGTCAGGGGGATATCGGGCACGTGATGGCAGGAATATGCACGTTTATCTTGCGTGTTGACTTCCCATAGGGTCGGAGCTTCCTGAGAAGCTCATGGCCTGAGCAGTTCGTAACCCGAGCTGCTCCCGTCCGTGGCCTTCGGATGTCACTCTCAGCTCCTGGGCAACAAATGCGAGCTGGAAACAGAACCTCCGGCCTGCGGGAGCCTCGGACTAAACCTGATTAGTCCGAGGCTCGTCCTGCTAAACAGCCCGTGGGAAAACCAGGGCGTACATCTGCCCCCCAAGCTCCTGCTCGTGGTCTATGACGTCATATACAGGAGACCACAGTAGGGGCTTTTAGACTTCCCCCACAACCCTTCGCATTCCATTCTTTTCGCAGGCGTCTGATACGTGGAACGCCGTGGGTGGCGACGGTACACTCTACGAGAACCGCATTAAATGGCCTAGCCTACTGTCCAGCCGTCGTTTCACATTTCGAGTGGAGGGTCTCCCAAGAGCCTTTTACACGTGATCCTTCCCTTGTATAAAAGGGGGTGGTCATCCCACGCACGGGCCACCTTATCATTCAAAAAAAATTCCCAAATTTCCTTCTTCTTTCTCTGACCTTCCAAAGAACGAAACCCTCATCTCTGCTGTTCTCATCTTCTCCATTCACGAAGCTTAAGCTTACGAGTTTCTTCAAAGCCTTGGAGGTCACTGTACCAACGAAGCTTCTACCAGTGCAGCAATCTCGCTCACCATCCAGCCACTTAGTGTAAGTTCTTCTGACCCTGTTCACTTTGAAAGCATGCCACTGTAGCTTAGGTAAAAAATACTACTGTAGCCACATGCAGGGGTTTTCTGAGTTGCGTGAATACAGAGGGTGACAGCCCTTCTTAGGTTAGGGCACGCCTGCCATGGGACACCGTCTTAGAGTATGGGTTCATGGTGCTTCTTCAGGGACAATTTCTGGGTAGGCCCTTTAGGAATTTTGGGTGCAAAACCGGGTAGCTTAGGGAATACGCCTCAAAAGCGGTTTTGCACGTTTTTCCTGTTGAAACTTTCCCCCCAAGGCAAATTTTTACTCTGAGCCCCCTGACACACGAATTCCAAGTAATCTGGGATCTGTTGAGGGCCTAGGCGCGTGTTCATTGAACCGCGTGGTTCCACTCTCCGCGGGCTGGGCTTACCCCAGCTCGTGTAATTAACATTTGCCTCAGCCTTCTGCTTGGGTCGCCTTTTCTAAAGTGTTTTCTTTTGTTCGATAGGCGACCAGATGGCCCCGAAGAAGAACCTGCCCCAGAAGAACGTGGGAAGCTCGGCCTCTCAACAAGATAAAGGAAAGGCGGTGATGCCCAGCTCGCTGATTCCCCACTTTGGCCCGGCCGTGGAGAAACAGGCCGAGGTGGCCCCTGACGCGTTTTTCGAGGCGGAGAGAATCGTCTCGAAGATAACCGAGCAGGCCAAGATCACCAAACTCTTCATCACCCACAACATTCCCTTGGGGAAAGCCTCAGTGATTGCCCGACCTGCCGCAGAGGGCGAGCGGAGCTGCACGCCGCTCGATGAATCGTTCGCGGCCTGGAGCGGTGAACACTTCAAGGCAGGGGCCTTCCTCCCCCTGGACCAGTACTTTGCCGACTTCCTGAATTATGTGGGGTTGGCCCTATTTCAGCTCCCTCCCAACTCCTACCGTCTGCTGGCGGGGTTGAGGTATTTATTTCAAAAGCACGAGTGGGAGGTCCCCACTCCTGCTGATATTCTATACTTCTTTTGCCTCAAAGCCAGCCCGGATCAGCGGGGGCGAGGCGACGGGTTCTATTACTTAACCCGCTTCCCTAATACAGCAGCGGTCATCGAGCTGCCGAGCCATCCGAACGACTTCAAGGACCAGTTTTTTATGTCAACTGGGTTCCGCAACTGCGATCATCACTACTTCAACCGTCCTCGTAAGTGATCCTTGATTTAGCCCTCCTTTTAAAGGTTATCTTATTTTAGCTCTTCCTTTATTCCACTTCTGACTTCAACCAACCTTGCAGCCATCTACGCGAGGACCGAAAAGTCTGCGACCCTCAGGGGTTAATACGACACACTGGTGAACTTGCCTCCTAGTGAGAAAGATTACCGCGTGCTCGTGACGGACGAGACGATGGTATTCTGCAAGCTGATTTTCCCAAATCAGACTTTGAATTTGAAGAGGCCCCGGGGGCCTCCCCCAGCCCGCGACAACAGACCGATCGTCGCGGAGGGGATCGCCGACGACGAAGGCGAGGAGGAGGGTGATGAAGTTCCCCTCGTGATGAACAGGAAGAGGACCTTGGAGGTCGCCCAGGGTATGGGCGAGGAGAGGGTCCAATCCGGAGCAGCCGCGGGTCCTTCCGGCCAAGGTAACCCTTACTTATTTAAGAATGTAGATAGGGCCACTGCAGACCCCCGGCTGGTTAGGTTCAATCCTAGGCAGCTCGTCCATCGTCACCCGAGGAATCCGGACCTGGACACGCTCTTGCTCCATTGTGTTGACCAGCTCGTGCTGGACAACCAAGAGAGTCGGCCTAGGGGTACCGTAGTAGTAGATAACACCCTAGCTTTTAGGTCGATCCTTTTTTAGGAGTATGGGACCAACTTACGCACGTGGCCGGCGCTCCAGAGGGGCATCTATGCCCCGGGGATTAGGCAGTATGTAGAAGAGTCCAGCCCCGAGTCGGAACCGGACCTAGAACCTGCGCCAATTCGTGAGACAATCGTCTTAGACTCTTCTAGCTCGGGGGGTAGGGCTCCCTTAGTATTCGCTTACTCATTGCCTTTAAACCTTTTGCCTCTATTTCTGCATGATTGCTACCTTGTAATAACCATGTTTTTTGTTCTTGGCAGAAGAGATGTCTCAGCCCGGAGGTAACCTGCGGGGCGTGGTCTTCGACGGGAACCCCCCAGCGAGGCCAAGGTTGAAAAGGCTTCGGGAGTCCAAGAGCTCGGCTGGGACCTCCACCAAATCCCCGGCTAAGGAGAAGGAGAAAGCCCCTCCATCCCAGGTCGCGGGGGCGATCCTTCCTGTTGCCAGGACAGGGCCCATGCCCCCGCCACCCCAACGATCTCCATTAGCCGCCCAGAACGGGGTAATAGAGATCGGGAATCTGGCCGCGGCAGCCCCGGATGTGCGTATCCCGGTCGATCCCCAGGCTTTGGAGAAGATGCCCGAAGCATTCCGGGGTACGGTGTATGAGTCGGCTAGCTATGCCGTCAGCCATTTCTACAATCTCAGGGAGAGGGAGCTCCGGGCCATCGAAACAACGAGTCCAGTCCGAGTTATGGAGTCTTCGATGGACATGACCCTAACGGTAAACTGCCCCATTCTTTTAGAGCTTTAACATTCACACGCCGCCTTTTTTTCTTCCAGTTAGTTAATTTATCCTTCCTTTCTTGCAGGGCATTGCTGCCGCATACAGAGGCATTGCTAGGACCAAGGTCCAGCTCGAGGGTTTGGAAGCTGAGCGCCAGACCGCCCTCCAGGAGGTTCAGGAGGCGAGAGACGCGCTGGCGGCCTCTAAAGCCGAGCTAGAGAAGATCCGCTCCGAGAACCGAGAGCTTAAAAACTCCCTGGCCGCATCGCGGACAGATCTCGAGGTAGCCAAGACCGAGGCCCAGGCCGCCATGGAAGCCGAGCGGGCCGTTTCGGAGCAGTCCTTGCAGGACCTGTTTTATCACTGCTGGTCCCACAACCCAGATGCGGACTTTTCTTTCATGCCGCCGGACCTCTGGGCATTCTTGCTACCGAAGCTCCAAGCCCGCCTAAATAAAGAGGTACCTCCCTCGGAGACTGGAGAGGCCTCTGTCACGGCGGAGCAGGACGAGACCGCGACCTCCAAAGGGCCAACTGATGGGGCTTAGGATACTTCTCTTTAAGTATTTTGAACTATTTTATTTTCCGTTGTAATTTTTCATGAGGTGTTTCCTCCTTGAGACAATTTGCTCAGCAACTTTAACAAATATATATATATATATTTTTATGCTTTTGGCTGCAATTCATCTCTTTATTTTTATGAACTCAGTTCGGGTTAACCGTTATTTATATCCCGGGCTTTTAAAGAAGAGCCACGATCAAAATAATAGTTAACCCCTATGTTTTATGACCTGGTTAAAACCAGGAACTTATTTTGAAAACTTAGTTTGCGTCAACTTTTATCCATATCCCGGGCTCTTTAAAGAAGAACCGCGGTCAATAAATTTTAGTTAACTTCCAAGTTTTATGACCTGGTTAAGACCAGGAACTTATTTTGAAAACTTAGTTCGCGTCAACTTTTATCCATATCCCGGGCTCTTTAAGGAAGAACCGCGGTCAATAAATTTTAGTTAACTTCTAAGTTTTATGGCCCGGTTAAAACCTTTTGAAAACTTAGTTCGCGTCAACTTTTATCCATATCCCGGGCTCTTTAAAGAAGAACCGCGGTCAATAAATTTTAGTTAACTTCTAAGTTTTATGACCTGGTTAAGACCAGGATAAGGCTTAGTTTGTGATAACTCTTATCCATGGATAAAAATTAACACCTAAGTCGTTAAGGAGACCTGGTTATATCCAGGTACCATATGCCCCCCAAGTAACTGGGAAAGGGTCTTTCGTGGTTACTTTAAAATCACACTTGCAAATAAAGAGAAACATTTGATTTTTATTTATACATGGAAGGTGACCTTCTAGGCCTTACAAGTGGATCATTGATAGTATTTCTTTAGGTGGATAGCATTCCAAGTCCGCGGGACTGCCCCTCCACCAAGTCGAGCTAACTTATAAGTTCCCTCTTTGATGACTTCGATGACCTGGTATGGTCCTTCCCAGCTTGGTCCCAAAACCCCATTTTTGGGATCTTTCCCGGCCAGGAAAACTCTCCTTAAGACCAAATCACCGACGCTAAAGGCACGTCTTTTGACCTTAGTGTTGAAGTAGCGAGTGATCTTCTGTTGATAATGGGCGAGCTGGAGTTGTGAATCTTCTCGCCTTTCATCTACTATGTCTAGGGAATGGCATAGGAGCTCGTGGTTCCTGTCTTGGTCGTAGGACTGGACCCTATGTGACAGAACTTTAACCTCCACGGGGAGGACTGCTTCACTCCCAAAGGTTAGGGAGAAAGGAGTGTGACCCGTGGGAGTCCGATGTGAGGTCCTATATGCCCACAGGACTTGGGGGAGATGTTCTGGCCAGACCCCCTTTGCCTCATCTAGCCTCTTCTTGAGGCTCGCCTTCAGAGTTTTATTGACAGCCTCGACCTGGCCGTTCGCCTGGGGATAGGCCACGGACGAGAAGCTTTTCACAATCCCGTGCCTTTCGCAAAATTCGGTGAACAGATCGCTGTCAAATTGAGTGCCATTGTCGGAGACGATCTTTTTAGGTAGGCCAAATCGACATATGATGCTTTTAACCACGAAGTCTAGCACCTTTTTCGATGTTATTGTCGCCAACGGCTCTGCTTCGGCCCACTTGGTGAAGTAGTCAATGGCTACTACGGCGTAACGGACCCCACCCTTTCCGGTAGGCAGGGCGCCTACCAGATCTATCCCCCAAACGGCAAATGGCCAGGGAGACGAAATCATTTTTAGCTCGACCGGAGGAGCTCGAGCAACCGCAGCGAATCGCTGACACTTGTCGCACCTTTTTACATATGAGATCGAGTCTTTGGACAGAGTCGGCCAGTAATAACCTTGCCGGAGAACCTTCAAGGCCAGGCTTTGCCCCCCAGTGTGGTCTCCGCAGAATCCTTCATGAACTTCTTGCAGGATGGCCTTCGCTTCACTTGGAAGAACGCATCGGAGGAGAGGTAGGGAATACCCACGTCGGTACAACACCCCTTCGACTAGCGTGTATCTCGGAGCTTGATAAAGGACTCGCCGTGCATCGTTGCGCCCTTCGGGTAACTTGCCCTCGATGAGATACTCAAGAATGGGAGTCATCCAGGTCGGCCTGATGTCAATCATTTCAATTTCTGCCCGATCCCCGTCTATGCTAGGTTTCTCCAAGAACTCAACTGGCACCAACCCCAGGGTTTCTGTCTCTCCCGAGGTGGCGAGCTTGGCGAGAGCATCTGCGTTGGCGTTCTGCTCCCGAGGTATCTGTTCGATTGACCCTCGCCCAAATGCAGATAGCTCGGACTTTACCTTTGCCAAATAGGCGGCCATCTTGGGTCCTCGCGCCTGATATTCACCTAGAACCTGATTCACCACGAGCTGGGAATCGCTGAAGCATTGGACAGAGCTCGCCTTTAGCTCACTAGCTATCCTAAGTCCAGCCAACAAGGCCTCGTACTCTGCCTCGTTGTTAGACGCCTTGAACCCGAACCTTAGCACCGAGTGGAATCTATGCCCCTCTGGGGATATCAGAATGATTCCGGCCCCGGAGCCATTCTCGTTAGATGAGCCATCAACGAAGATCTTCCACGATGAGCGTGAGGGGGCGACCTGAGGTGAGTCTTCTGATGGAATCTCCTGGAATCCTGCGCATTCAGCCACGAAGTCGGCCAAGGCTTGACTTTTTATGGTAGTTCGGGGAGTATAGAAAATCTCGAACTGACTGAGTTCGACCGCCCACTATAGCAAGCGTCCCGATGCTTCAGGCTTTTGCAAAACCTGCCTTAAAGGCTGATCGGTCATGACGTGTACAGAGTGGGACTGGAAGTACGGCCTGAGTTTTCGCGAGGCCGTGATTAGGCAGAACGCCAGTTTTTCCATCATTGGGTACCTTGATTTAGCTCCGAGGAGTCTCTTGCTGATGTAATATACCGGTTTCTGAGCCTGGTCCTCTTCTCGCACAAGAACAGCACTAGCTGCATCCTCAGTGACGGCCATGTAGAGGAAAAGAGGTTCTCCTACCTTGGGCTTTGATAGCACAGGCGGTTCAGCCAGATGCGCCTTCAGATCGAGGAATGCGCTTTCGCACTCTACTGTCCATTCGAACTTCTTATTTCCCCGGAGTAGGTTGTAAAAGGGCAAACACTTATCGGTCGATTTGGAAATGAACCGGTTCAGTGCTGCCACTCTTCCTGTGAGGCCTTGGACATCTTTCCGCGACCTGGGGGAAGGAAGCTCGAGCAGTGACCTGATCTTGTCAGGGTTTGCCTCGATTCCTCGGGTATTGACTATGAAACCCAAGAATTTCCCTGATGCGACACCGAAAGTGCACTTCTAAGGATTGAGCCTCATGCCATATTCTCGCAGTATGTTAAAACATCCTTCCAGGTCGGCAACGTGGTTGCTGGCAGTCTTTGACTTGACGAGCATATCATCGACGTACACTTCCATGCTTTTCCCGATCTGGTCTGCGAACATTCTGTTAACTAGCCTTTGGTAGGTAGCTCCGGCATTCTTCAGACCGAACGGCATGACCTTATAGCAATAGACATTAGTCGGGGTCATGAAGCTGGTATGTTCCTGGTCTGCTGGATTCATCGCGATCTGATTGTAGCCCGAGTACGCGTCCATGAAGGACATGAGCTCGTGCCCTGCCGTGGCATCCACCAATTGATCGATCCTCGGCAATGGAAAGCAATCCTTAGGGCAGGCTTTATTCAGGTCGGAGAAGTCAATACAGGTCCGCCACTTCCCATGGGACTTTGGAACTAACACAGGATTGGCAACCCAAATGGGAAATTTGGCTTCGCGGATAAAGCCACACTTTTTGAGCCGGGCCACTTCTTCTTCAAGGGCTTCGGCTCGGGTTGTCCCTAAACGTCTCTGCTTTTGAGACTTGGCAGGGACGCTTTTATCTAGGTGGAGCGTGTGCATGATGACGCTTGGACTGATCCCTGTCATATCCTCGTGCGACCACGCGAATACGTCTAGGTTCTTCTGCAGAAACGTAGTCAGCTCCGCCTTTCTTTTATCGCAGAGGTTCTTTCCGAGCTTAACCGTCCGTGACGGGTTTTGTTTATCGATGCTTACCTCCTCGAGCTCTTTAATAGCTTGGAGCTCGGACCTGTCCTCGCCTACTCGGGGGTCAATGTCCTCGCTTAGGGCGAGCTTTTCGCCTTCGGGAATCTGAGGTTTTTCAATCTCGGGAGCCGCCTTGGGTCCCTGAGATTCCCCTTCGTCCTGAATGGCCATCGTCATCTGCCCGGGTTTAGATTTTCCCTTCATGGAGATGCTGTAGCATTCCCTGGCAGCGAGCTGATCGCCCTTGATAGTACAGACCCCTGTTGAAGTGGGGAACTTCATGGCGAGGTGCCGGATGGAAGTGATAGCCTCGAAGGCTATGAGTGTAGGTCGGCCCAAAATGGCATTGTAGGCAGCGGAGCAGTCAATGACCACGAATTCGAGTAGTTTGGACACTGTCCGGGACTCCTCTCCTAGGGTGATCACCAGCTCGATTGTCCCTATCGCTGCTGATCCTTCTCCTGAAAAACCATACAGCATCATCGAGGTTGCCTTAAGCTCGGCAACAGTCAGACCCATTTTTTCTAAGGTGGATCGGAACAGGAGGTTCACCGAGCTCCCATTATCCACCAATACTCTCCTTACTTTCCGGTTGGCGAGCTGGACTGTTACGACCAAGGGATCGTTATGAGGGAATTGGACATGGCCTGCGTCTTCCTCCGTGAAAGTTATCGGTTGTTTCTCTAGTCGTTGCTGTTTTGATTGACGCTGTTCCGGGACGAACTCCGCTCCATTGTGGGCCTTTAATTCATTCACATACCTCTTCTGGGCGCCCCTACTCGTGCCGGCCATGTGCGGTCCTCCAGAGATGGTGGATATCTCTCCCTCGACCACGGGGGGAAGGACGTCCTGATCTACCCGAGGTCCAGGCTGACTGGCTGGGATCTCCGGAGCGGGTCGACTTGTCGGGACCCTGTTCCGCGAGTATTGCGCCAATGGACCTGCTCGGATGAGAGTCTCGATTTCATCTTTGAGGTGCCTGCAGTCGTCGGTGTTGTGCCCGACGTCATTATGAAAACGGCAGAATTTGGAAGCGTCTCTCTTTCCCTTAGGGTGTTTCAATGGCTCCGGCCTCCTCCAGGGGACTCGAGTAGCGTTGGCCAAGAAAATATTTTCCCTAGTCTGGGTGAGCTCGGTATATGTTGTGAACACGGGCTTGAATTTATCCACAGACTTATTCTTCTTTTGACCGTGCTAGCTGTTTTCACCATTTCCTTTTCTTTTGCCACCACCGAGCTTGTTATTCTGCGCAACGTCGGGAATCGCCACTACCATCTCTGTTCCCGTCCCAGCGGGCTTCTCGGGGGCCTGGCTGGTCCCTGCGGCTGAAGCTTCAGCTTCTTCCAAGCTTATCCACTCTTGGGCTCTGTTAAGGAATTCACTAACTGAACTGACCCCCCTCCTTTGAATATCCTTCCACAAGTCTCCGCCGACTAGGATCCCGGTCCTCATGGCCATGAGTTTGGAGCTATCGTCAGCGTCTCTGGCTCGAGCAGCGACATTTGCAAATCTGCTCAAGTAGGCTTTCAGCGTCTCACCAGGTTGCTGTCTCACGTTAGCTAGGGAGTTGGCCTGGACTCGGGCGGCCTGAGAGGCTCTGAATGCCCTCTTGAAGTCAGCCAAAAATGTCTTCCAGGAGCTGATTGACTGCCTTTTACTCTGCTTGAACCACTGCCTGGCGGGCCCAGTTAGGGTGGAGGGAAAGATCAAGCAACGCAGCTCCGGGCCGATGTTATGGGCCATCATTAGGGTGTTGAACATCCCTAAGTGGTCAGACGGGTCTCCATCCCCGTTGAACTTTGACAGGTGGGGCATACAAAAGCCAGAAGGGTATGTCGTCGCTGCTATATTGGGGGCGAAGAGTTCCATCTCATCCCCTGAATCATATTCGTCTTTTTCTTTTTCCGATAGGAGCTTCTTCATCAGCTCCTCCATCTGAGTTAGGCGCTCTAGGGTTTTGTCCTGAGATCCTGGGTTATTCTGGGGCTGTTCAACAGCTCCGGACCCGTTGTACATATTAGGCGGGTTGTTGCCCCTCCTATCTTGAGATAGGTCATTTGGGGCATTTCCACCGTTACGTACTTCGGAACAGATCCCCACTGAGCGGGCCTGGCTACCATCCCTAACTCGACCCTCTCTGTGAGAATTGAGTCGATCTCGAAGGTCACCTCCCTGGGTAGTATGGTGACTTTGTGCTGAACTTAGTCGCTGGCGCAGGTCTCCTCCCGAGAGATCACTCCGTGCACTGCCGGTCCAGTGACTCCTACTGGACAGGCTCGGGGTGTGTCTTTGGCGGCTCCGACCTGATCCATCCCCCGGCACCCTGCTGCGCCGGGAGGGCCCGGCTGATGGCGGGTCCCTCCTACTATTTCCGTAGGTCGGGATGTCTCGGACGTGTTGAGGAGACGGATATCTGATGGGAGAAGGAGGATGCCTGACCGGGGAGGCGATCCTAGTTCCGTCCGGTCGGACTAAACTCGGTGGGACCCTCTCAGCCCTGCCAGCTTGCTGGTCCCGCGCTGGGCGAGCTGGACGAGGAACTGGACGTTCTTCGGGGATGGGCTGACGCCTCTGGCTCTCCTCGGCCCTTCTCCAAGAATTTCCTCGATCTCTTCTGGGCGTCCTCGAGGAAGGCTGAGAGCTGGGGGTTGATGTCCTAACCGAACGGCTGTACTGCTGCTGTCCGGTCCGAGGCATTTCCCTGAAGTTCGCCTCTTGATGGTGTGATGAAGGGGCGGAGTTAGCTGCAGAAAGTCGACCTGAACAGCTACGTCTGGACCGATTACTCCGGCGAGACTTAGGAGCCTCGCCTTGCCTCTCTCCAACGTTACCGTTGGTTGTGAGAGGGGGTAGTCGGCTCAGAATATCCTGGAGTTGCTGACCAGCTGCTGCTAACTGGCTCCTCAGCTGAGCATTCTCCATCTCCACCGCAGTGTAATAACATGGATTCGGATTAGGCGGCCGGGGCGCTGAACTACCAGTGTCGTCTTGGCCCGCCGGCTGCTTCCCTGGTCTCTGCTGGACTTCAGGATCTTGCTCATCAGGGAGGGCAACCTGGTGGGCCTCCTACCCACCATGCTGTTCTGTCTCGTTGCCATGCCTGGATCGAGTGGTCACCATAGTTGGATGTTTGTGGTAGTACTAATCGAACTTGCTCTCAACGAAAGCACCAAACTGTTGACGCGGTTCTTCGGCAACAGATAATTAAGAGAAGAAGAGAAAGAGATTAGTACTAAAAGTAGAACCGTCACAGATATGAAATCTTTTGGTAAGAACTAGGTGACTCAAGACACGTTTTTAAGTGGTTCGAAGGTTAAAATCCCTCTACTCCACTAGTCAATATTATTGATCTTCTCTGGGTATTTGGTTTACAAAGTATATAGTTCTTCAAAGACTATTTTTTCCAACCCCTATCAACTCCCAGGGTCTCCCTATTTATAGGAGAAGGCACCTAGAAGTTGGTAGGGAGGTCATCCCGTGACCTTACCATTTGTCATATCAAATCTGTGACATTCATGATTAATTCCTAAACCTGACACACAAGTGTGGTCTAATCAGCATGGAAGGAGATAATGGGCCGCAATGCCCAACCCGTCCGTGGGTGTCTGAATACGCACGTTCCTGCTGCGTGTCCGAGAAGTCAGGGGGATATCGGGCACGTGATGGCAGGAATATGCACGTTTATCTTGCGTGTTGACTTCCCATAGGGTCGGAGCTTCCTGAGAAGCTCGTGACCTGAGCAGTTCGTAACCCGAGCTGCTCCCGTCTGTGGCCTTCGGATGTCACTCTCAGCTCCTGGGCAACAAATGTGAGCTGGAAACAGAACCTCCGGCCTACGGGAGCCTCGGACTAAACCTGATTAGTCCGAGGCTCGTCCTGCTAAACAGCCCGTGGGAAAACCAGGGTGTACAAGTTGTTTTCAGATATATTTTGATTTAAAAAATATATATATATATATGTTGGCATGCAGTGGGTTAGTGTTTAGTTTTTGTCTTATTGTTGTTTTTTAGTTGTTTCATTGATATTGTATTTTTGTAAATATAAAACTTTAAAAAACGTATTTTTTAAAACTTAAGGTAGTATTTTTGAAAGAAAAAAACAGGGCCCGTAAAAAAGTAAAAAAAAATACCAAAAGAGTATATTTTTGAAGAAAAATCCCTTTTTTATTTGTTTATAGTATTGTCATATCACCAAACACGTTTGCATACAAAGAAAAAGTACATATTAAAAATAACATGGTTTAAGAGCATCTCTAATGGAGTGCCAAATTAGTGATTCATTCCTAAAATATAGCTCACTTTACAAATAATTTGCTCCAATAGTGTGCCAAAAGTTGTGCCAAATTTGGCACATGTTAAAAGGTTAGCCAAATTTGGCACACAATATAGCATGGTGCATATTTTGCATCATCATAAATGATACACATTTTTATTTACTTTTATGTCATTTTTATAATTTTAGTATTACTTTTATCTATTTTCATTAAATGTTATATTTTTTACCTTATTATTTTATTATTATCATATACTATCAACAATAAAATATAAAGAAAAATGATGATTATTTTTTTTATATTTTCAATAGAGAGAGAGAGTTTGAGACATTAGAGAAAGGGAGGATGATTTGAATGACAAGAGTATTTTTGTCCAAAAATAAGAGAATGTCATATTTTTGGGATGTTAAATTATGGAGGCTTCTTATAAATTAACTTGTATACCCTCAAATTTCCCTAAGAATAAATGGATCTCATTATTATTTTTTAATATTAAAAAAATAAAAAACTCAAAAATCAAACCCTAAAAACTAGGGAAATTTCATGTTCTATGCATAATAACTTAGTAAAAATTTTTAATATGCCAACATAAGTTACTATCCCAAATATATGATAATTTCAATTTTTTGGACAAAAATACCCCTGCCATTCAAACACTCATTTTCTCTCTCAGTCCGAACTCTCTCTCTCTAACGTCTCTCATTCTCTCACTCTTTCTCTCATTCTAATCTTGTAGATCTCAAAAAAATATCAAAATTTAAACAAAAAAATCATCTAAAACTGAGATTTTAGTAAAAAAATTATGAACCTTCAAAGTTTTCGTCAAATTTCAATACAGAGCATCGAAATTGCATTGAAAAAGCTTCGTTTTGGCCAAAAATCAAGTTTTCATGATTGCATCGCAAAAGCATCGAAACACCATTGATTTTGCATCGAAAAAGCATCGTTTTGGCAACAAATAAAAAAACAAGTTTTCATGATTGTATCGCAAAAGCATCGATTTTGCATCGAAAAATCGTCGTTTTGGCCAAAAATCAAGTTTCATGATTGCATCGCCAGAGTATTGAAATTGCATCGAAAAAGTATTATTTTGGCCAAAAATCAAGTTTTCGTGATTGCATCGCAAGAGCATCGAAACACCATCGATTTTACATCGGTGGTGTTTCGATGCTCTTGCGAACAATCATGAAAACTTGATTTTTTTTTTCCAAAAGGATGTTTTTTTATGCAAAATCGATGGTGTTTCGATGCTCTTGCATGCAATCATGAAACTTTATTTTAGGTCAAAATGATGCAATTTCGATGCAAAATCAATTGTGTTTCGATGTTTTTGCGATGCAATCATAAAAACTTTTTTTTTGCCAAAACGATGTTTTTCGATGCAAAATCGATGGTGTTTCAATGCTTTTGCAATGCAATCATGAAAAATTATTTTTTGGCCAAAACAGTGCTATGTCGATGCAATTTCGATGCTTTATACAGAAATTTGACAAAAATTTTGGAGGTTAATATTTTTTCACTCAAATGTATGTTTCAGAATTTTTTTTTTTTAAATTTAAGTATTTTTTTTAAATCTATAATAAAATAGAGTAAGAAAATGAGAGAAAATATTCGGAAAGAGAGAACATGAGTGTTTGAATTCCAAAGGTATTTTAGGGTAGTAAGTTATGTTGTTGGCATATTAAAACTTTCAGCAAGTTAAATTTCCCAAAAGCTATCAGCTTTATAGATTGCCTAAAAAGTCTAAAGAGCATCAAACTGTAGATTCTCTTTGAATCTCACATCATATCTACTCAGCAATCTCTTTTCCATTTCCAGTTGCTGCTCAGTTTTCTTAGCCTCCTTTGTCAATTTAGGTAACTGCTATTACTTCAATTACGATTCGTGCTTATTTATTATACTATTCTCTGATTGCTTAATTAACATTTAAGTTCCGACAAAAAAATATAGCATTTAAGCTTTAGTGGGTTTTTTTTTTTCTTAGTATGATTTTCATTTTATGAACATCTAAGTTGGGAAATAAGTAAAAGTAGAATATTTTTAGATTTTTTCTTGTTTTCTTTTTTGTGTGTGGGTATATAAAGCTTGTGCTAATCATTAGAAATATATATAGTCAGCGGCTAATTTAATTGTTGTGTAATATGTAATTCTGATAATTGATTTCCTTTTTGACTTAAAGAAGACTTAACTGTAGATATGGGAAATGGGGAATCAACATTTGAGGATAATTCTCATGAAGGTATTCACTTTGCTTCTCACCACCAACCACCACCTTCTTATGCAGATGCAGGGACATCGATGGATCATCACCATTCCAGATATATGCATGGATCCACACGTATTGCCGATAACTACAGCTCTTTAGATGAGGTTTGTATGCCTGATCTCATTCTTAATTGAATATCAGCATCTAATCTTCCTCTTCATTTCTAAATTGTTTACTGCTGAGATTGAGAAACATGTGGGGTCTGGTCTGGTGAACAATGATTCTCATTTTTTATATACTTACTTTAGGAGGAAACGAATCATTTGAAAAATTCGGATGTCAAGTATCTTCTGTTGTGCTCTTTCAGTGTATGCAATGGAATGTGATTTTAGTCTGGAGTGTCTTAAATTTATCTCTTAAAAATCTGTAGAGATATAAGGTGAACCCAAGTTTTCTACTGGTTAATTCATTTTAAGCTCAGTTCTATTAATTTATATCACTGCTGGATCACAAGAAACATCTTCTAACTTATCGGGTGACAGTTCATTTGTGATTTTCCCTAAGAGCTTTCAAAATTGCTGATGCAGTTATTTTAGTTCCCTTTTTCGCAATTTTTTAATCAGATTGGTCTAAAAGCATTCAGAATGCTGATTCAGGCTGCAGTTACCGTAGTCTGCTTTTAACAGCTTTGCCCCGTCAATGAGAAAAATAAATCTGATTGGCTATGGTTATTAGTAAGCAATCAACATCTTCTATCAGCCTATGAGTGCAATCTTCGAGAGATCCATAGTCAACCACTCAGTTTTCCATTGGTCTGACATTTTCTCAAGAGTATATACTAGGCTGGGCATATGTGTATGGAACATTATCATTTGAAAGAATTAAGCTGTTTTGTGTTGTTAAATGGAATACATTCATTACAGCTTTCATTTCACTAGGAACTGAGAGCTTGTGACCAACATGCTAGGTTGTCTCTGCTTTAAGAGAAGCTGGGCTTGAATCGTCAAATTTAATACTTGGTATAGACTTCACAAAGAGCAATGAGTGGACAGGTAATATATTATTGTTCACACATTGTTAAAACTGTATAAACTCTCATCGTAGAATATAATTGGCTCTTTACAATCATTGCAGGCAGGCACTCATTCCATAGGAAAAGCCTTCACTCAATTGGTAGCAGGCCTAATCCTTATGAACAGGCAATCTCTATTATTGGTCGGACATTGTCCCCGTTCGATGAAGATAATCTAATACCGTGTTTTGGATTTGGCGATTGTTAGTAACTTTTCCTAAATCCACTTCTTGTTTGGAATTGTGTTATTCTTTTATGGATCAGTAATTTGTGAAACTTCTCTCCTGTAGCATCAACACATGAAAAACATGTGTTCAGTTTTTATTCTGACCACCGACCTTGCAGCGGTTTTGAAGATGTTCTCAGAAGATACAGAGAGATTGTTCCCCTACTAAACTTGTCAGGTTTTGGCAAATTTCTGTTTTTGCTGTATTTTATAAAGTTTTCTTCAACAAGAAGAAACTGTAAGAATACTAATAAACAATTGATTTCTGTGATGATTAACCTTTCATGATTCAGAAAAGGATCTAGTTCGAATAACCAGGATGAAAAATGTTTTTTCATTTTTCAATCCAGAATTACCTGAATATTTTTTTGGATCAAGCATCCCATATGTTTTATGACTTTTATGCTCACCTGTCTTTAATCTTAGGTCCAACTTCATTTTCCCCTATTATTGATGCTGCAATTGACATTGTTGACAGAAGCAATGGTCAATATCATGTCCTTGTCATTATTGCAGATGGACAGGTTCAGATGCTCATTTTTCATATTGATTATGTGGCTTGTTTTATTTTCATATGCATCATAACAGTTTGATTAAAACCTTCAGTTTGTATCTGTAAATAGGTTACTAGGAATCCTGATATACCACCTGGAAGGTTAAGTCCACAAGAACAAGCAACTGTAGATTCCATTGTCGCAGCTAGGTAAAGCTATGCCTTGTGAATTATTGCTTAATAATTGCAGTGTCAATGTTTGGTGACACATCATTGATGTATTCTAAACAGCCGATATCCTCTTTCAATCATTTTGGTCGGAGTGGGGGATGGACCTTGGGATGCAATGCAACAATTTGATGATAACATTCCTCAGCGCTCATTTGACAATTTTCAGGTCATTATTATACTTTATAGTTTCTATTTTTGGTTTCTTTGTTTTTATATATTATATTATATTTATTATATTTTTTTGTTTAGTTTTTCACAATCCTAAATAAGTCAATTACAAAAGTTTATATGTTGATGGCTTGTTACATTTTTCCATTCATGCTAACTAATCCATTATATGATATATGGTTGTCCTAGCTTTTAATTAAGAAAGCCAGGTGAACAATGCCAGAAGTTGAATCCCCTTTAAACATTTTCTGGTCTCTATGGCTCATCTCCTTCCCTTTCTCTATTTTCTGTTTGGAAGCCAGATTACCCAAAAAAAGATTAAGAATAGCAAAATTTTGTAAAGAGAACTTCACAGGAAGTTGGGAAAATGTTTTCTCTTCATCCTTTTCTCTAGTGTTTTCCTCCACTATTTTCTCTTCTCAGAAAATAAATGATCTGAACATGGCCTTAATGTTCTTAATTATTCTCTGTAGTATTTTGTAAAATTTGCTTAACTTGTTACTTATTTATTGTCAAAGTTTTAAGAGATTGCATAAAGAGAATAAAAAGTCTTGACCATGTTCACATGGAAATTATAAACCATTATTCATTTCCTTTTCTCGTGATTTTTCTTTTTCAAATCTTGTTCCTTACCAATTCATTTGGAAAACTATGACCCCCACAAAATTAAAAGATTTTGCTTTATTATCTGGTTATATTTGAATATTATCTACTGATAATGTTTGAATCTGTTGGTATGCCTGCACAAATTACAAAAGCAACATTAGACAAGTTTCTGTATGGATTTCCATTAATATAATATATTTTCCATGAAATTAGAGAAATCTGATGATTTGAATTTTCCCTGCAGTTTGTCAACTTCAACAAAATCATGTCTGAGAACTCAGAACCATCCAAGAAGGAAACAGCTTTTGCACTTGCCGCCCTCATGGAAATTCCATTACAATACAGAGCCACTCAAAGCTTTGACATTGCTTAGTATGTTCAAGCGGTGAAGTTTCTAGTTGTACTTTCAACTGCACAAATTTCTGAAATGTTAAAAAACCTTTTTCTTGTGCAGTAACGAACACTCGAGTGGTTGGCGCGCAAGTCTACTTCCACCACCACAAAGAGTGATTGATCATGACAATGCAATCAGATCAATCCCAAAGATGACAGACTTTCCTTTAACTGAGGCAACATCTTCAGCACCCGTGGAACAGGTATTTTTCTCCTCTGCCTCCCCCGTCTCCTTGTTCATTTTGTTTATGCTACTTAGAGCAAGCATCTGATTTCAAGATATCTTCATTGTTGAAGGTCTGCCCCGTTTGTCTAACAAATCCTAAAGACATGGCTTTTGGATGCGGCCATACGGTAACTGATCTTCAATATATTTATTGCTCATTAGATGCTTCAACTACACACTACTGTTGTATGCTTACAGGGATCAACAAGTATTTTGGCTATAGAAATCCCGTTTATCTCAACGTTGATCTCATAGCTCACCTTGAGTACATTTTGGTTCTAATGAGTGTAGATTCCACTTTATGAAATTGTTTCAAATATGTTTTGTTCTTTTGAACTTAACCCTTTGATGTTTCTGTGTTGCTGAAGACATGCAAGGACTGTGGGGTAACGCTCTCAACATGCCCCTTGTGTCGAGAGACCATAACAACGCGACTCAGACTCTTCAATTAAAATCGCAACACTGCCTTCTCTGTTGATGGATTCCGTCGGAAAATGTACTTGATAATAACATCCATGTCTGCATATCATGCCCATTTAAGTGGTCGTCCTACCAAAATTGCTCTACTGCTTAAGCTGTAAAAACTTATTTAGTATGTGCTCCCTCAAGAACAAAACATAAAAGATATCATTTTATTTCCCAATTATGTAATATACTACCATTGAAAAAAAAAGAGAAAAAAACGGCTTTTGTAGTTTATTAGAGAAATTCATTCTTACTTTATGTTTTATTTTGGCTGTAGCGTTAACAGGGTGGATTGCTCATGGTGGAAATTCTCCTCTTTGTTTTAGCCTAATTTTCTAAATTGGGGGGGGGGGGGGGGGGGGGGGGGTGGAGTATCCTGGTTCTTTCACAATTATATTCATTCCCCCCATCCCACTTCGATCGAATAATTAGTAATTACATTTGCATTGAAAAGACGCATACTTGTAGAGTTATCGTGATAAACAAACAAATGTGACACTTTCCAGATGTCGAGAATGTTACCATCATCACATGAAACCCCAACAATCAAATACATACATACCGTGGGAGACTGCAAAAAACTGGTACCACCGTCGTAATTGTTTCTCTAATGAATCATACTAACTAGTTTTAAATAAATGAACATTGGGCATGGAAGCATACAATATTTCCATACATGTACATGGCATTATGCCCATACACGGACTACATCCAACCATTTTTTATCAAAAATCTATGTAACCATGAGACTGATGAAGCTGATTAAACTGTCACTCTATGGAGCTACGTGACTGAAATATCTGGTAAATAAAAGAAGCTATCTTTCCAGGCAGTTTGGACATTGATTACGAGCGTCATTCACATACCGATCAAAATGTTGAGATAAGTCGAAAGATCCCATTGGCCACAATTGACAACTAACTTCCTTGTAACTAATAATTTCAAACTCTAAATGCCATCTCATGGAAGAATTAAGGGACTCCCCCAAGGAAAATCTCTCAAAAGCTCCAACGATCTAGTTGTTGCTTGGCTTCAGCCATGTCTTTTTGTGCCTTCTTTCTTCGATAAAATATTGGACAATCTCGACTGAGAATGAAACATGTCATCAGAAATACAGTAAATAATGTTAAAAGTCCAACCATGCATAATAGAATCCAGTTGCACGAAGAGAAATTGGAAAAAGTGCTCTCTTTGAAAGTGCCTTCTAGTAGAATTTTCGAAACTCATAGCAAATAGTCCTTTTGAGTTATAGTTTGATCTAGAGCCTGGATGAGTACTGAACGGTAGATAGAAATGGAAATCAAGGAAGTGTTTCTCTTGTCTATTCATTTATATGTCTGGTTGTGAAACGAACACTTCAACTTCTTATTCCTTTCTATTCATTTCCAAAATTTCCTTCCAGGATTCTTTTTATTATAGACAAAACACACATGCCACTAAAATATTATAATACGTTTCAATGTTCACATCCCAGTTACAATCAAAACATGTATATGTATATGTACAAGACCCTCGTACTAGACTTAAATATTAAGTAATGTACAAAACCTTAACACAGAAGAGATAAATACCTCGTGCACAGCACATCCTGATGCAATGAGCCTTGGCACTCTTGGCATTGTGTCCAAAGTTTCCCAAAAAGCGTCTCTAGCTCAGAAACTACAAGCATTACATGAGCCAAGCAATTTAGTTAAAAAGACAGTTTGATTCAAGTACCCAGGAATGTCAATGACACGAGAAGACATAAATTTACAAGAGAAACCTACCATTTGACACTGATTTGCAGTACAGTTCAGCCTCTCTTCCCTTACAGTGCGAGCAGAGAGTTCGATCTGTCTTACTGTTACAGAAACAAAAACTAACATAGTATCAGGATTTTCTTAAAATTTTGACAGGTAAACGTAAAGACAAGGTGTAATCCATACACAACAGCACATAAATATTTGTTCACTACTATTAACCTCGTAGAATTCAAGTGATGGAATATCCTAAATTTTGTCATAGTTGCAAGTTGAACATTAAATGAAAGCACGTAGTGTATAATGTACTAATACAAGCCAATGGCACAAAAAAGCTTTCTCTCACTCTGAGAAGATGCATAAACCATAAATGGTCAGAGTGCTGGAAGAGAAAAATTGTACTTAATTCAAGAATTCTTCAGTAGGTTCCCATGATCCTCATGCTTGCAAAAGCCTGATACAATATAAGCCCTTCAGTAAAACTTTCAGGTTCTGAACCCACTACCCTATGAACAATTATATGTAAAAATCCCATGAAAATCCTATTTATAAGGAGACCTTGGGAAAAAGGAATAGCTATGATGAAGAGAATTTTACAGTCAATTATGTGCTTCAGCATGCCATAGTGGATTTTATGGAAAACCATGCGTACATGTTTTTTACCAGATTATAAACTCATTCCAGAAGAATGTAAACGTATACATTTGTGCTTCACTAGTACAGTTTTTTACCAGATTATTATGTACATTTGCAGCAAAATAATGATCTCCACTGTCACATTTAGAAGCTACTTTTTGGTGTTACTTGCAGAGTTGGCATTGGCCACCAACAATTAGCTCAGAAAGTTCAAAAACAAAACTTAAAAAAACTCTGTAAAATAGAATCCACAGATAGTAATAAATTGAAACTATAAATAGAAGCTATAATATGGTAGCCAGAGAACTAACTAAGCAATACCCAAGTAGAGCTTTGCAGCCAATGCAACTAAGTTGCTTCTTAGCAAATTTCATTATGCCACTGTTTGAGGGTGTAGAGATGGAGATTGATCTGGTATGACTTCCATGGAGAAGCTCCTTGCTGGCATTCTTCAAAATGGGATCGAAAATTCTTAGAAGTGGCTGAAACACAAAGATTAGATTTGGTGTGTTAGTATATCAGCAAACGTTATGAACTGCAGGCGCGCACGGTCAATAAACAGGATAAACATACCAATGTAATTTCAATATGGTACAGGAAATCAATCAATTGAACTAACCTTACTAATTTGATTTTCAAGATAGTACTGAGGGTCTATTGGTATGTTATTCTCCAAAACATAGATGGGATCCTCTGACTTTTCATACGCCTGATCATTTATTTTTAATTTTATATTAATTAAATGCCATAAACACAAAAAATAAAGGATAACATATATATATATATATTAAATCTAAAAGATAAAGAAAAAGAGAACTAAAAGAATGATTACCTTGGCACCTTTGGCTGCTTTGATAATGACATATGGTACTCGATCTCCAACATTTGGAGCAGTGGCAGCATCTCTCTGCCAATACATAATAAAATCAAACGTTAGTTTACTTATTTTAATATTCCATAAGTTGCTGTTATATTTGTCCTTTGATTGTTCAGACAAATCAACATCTCTTACTTATATGAAGCATACCAACTCCACTTAATTGTATATATTTCCAGATCATTCAGATCAACAAATGGTGTCACGGGGGAAGAAAAGAAAAAGGACAATGATAGTTTAAAATGATCCCTGGAGCAAGTTGAAAGTTGTAAAATTACCTTGGCACCTTTAGCCTCTAAAAATGTACAATTTATTATTTCTTAATTTTGGGACCACAGGAAATGAACTCTGCTATCTCAGGAGATTTTTAATTATTCTTCCTTAATCAAATAATACACCATACAGATATATAGGGGAGAGGGGAGTCTTACAAATAAATAATATAGCCCGACCTACTCCTAGGATTAGTCCAACTCACTACCTACCGAATATACAAAATACAGTAATTCATTGACTCAATCATAGATTCTACATGTTAATCAGATCTTAGGAATCTACTGCAATTTAAACAACAATAACTAACTATTGCTTCATTTTCTAAAGTCAGTTACAGCAAAGATTTATTGTCAGTTGAATTTGCATTTGGCCAGAACGAAATATTGCATGAACTGGACTCGACTTAACGGTTACAAAATTTAAAAGCATCAACATCTAATCTAATCAATTTAAATATTGTGGAAATTAAAGACCTTGTCTAAATCATGGAAAAACTAATCATAACCAAACTAGCAGCCAAACTGAGTTACATTATATTGAGTGTCATTACCATATGAATATCTCAAAATTATATGTATAAACTAGTACATATACTTATATATATGAATCAATACTTAATAGTTACTTTAATATTTATCCATAAATGGTTAAATATGTTTTAGCCCTTGACTTTTATTCATTGGTTGTGATCAATATAAGTTTGAGAAATCTTATATATACGGCCACTAGAACTGTCAACTCAGCATCTGAAATTAATGGTGATACATTTTTATTTTTAATGTTGAACTGTAACTACTATAGAGATGTAATCATTTAAAACTCTTCCATATATATACATATTTATACACAAAAATCATGGTGCAATCTGATGTTGCCTACAAAGAAAATTGATTTTCTGCAAATATCATACGCATGAGCATGAAATTAAGCATGTCACTCTTGTTTACAACTAAATATAAATTCAACTTCCATGAATGTATGTTGTTTGACTTTAATCAATTATCATACATTACCAAATATATATGGGGACAAATTATGTTATATGACCACAATTAACATTACCATGAGGAAACTACAACTCCATTAACAAGAATGAAAAATCAATAATGCACAAACCAACCTTACGCATGCGTTCAGCAAGTTCAACATGAGCAGCTTTTACTTCATAATCATCTCCAGTCTTTGTTAGACCCTATTCAATCAAATTTGTTGGCACAAATCAAGACAACTTACAAAGCCATTGTCACAATAAATGTTCGCTAATTGGTGAAAATAGACCTTCCCTGAAAATTTACTTGGGCTATTTTGCCAACTGAACTTAAAATAAATTATTTTTCACCTTAGTTATAACCAGAAGTGACAAATCCATACGGTTCATAAGAAGATCTGAAATAGTGTTCTTGACATATTGGACTGCTCCAGGAATGTCCCTGTCGATTAGTATTTTGTGCAAGCACTCATTTACCAAGTTTTTTACCAATAAACAATTGTCTCTTCGAACAGTTTCAATACCTGTAAATGATCGCAAATATATTAACACCAAGTCCAATAAAAAGTAAGGAAGACAGCCCAGTTCAAGAAAGTTTAATTTCTACCTTTGGTATCCATTTTGTCAAACTTGTCTGGGTTTGTCCAAAACAGACCAGCATATCTCTTCTTGCTAATGAGAAGATATGGATAATAAACCTTCTCAAACTCTAACTTGATAGGCTTCATTGAAAAGCCATAACAAAAGAAAATGAAGACAAAAATTAGAGGGAAACTAGTTACAACTTACAACAATAATGTCAAATATAAGATAATATAGCAGCACACTAGGCCCTACAAAGTTAATAAATTCAAGTATGAAATTACAGATCATTTCATGACCAAAGTAATAACTCTTACTTTAATGAAAGTTTCACTAATAAAATCAGCAGCTTCTCTCCCTAAAATCATTGCTTCTTCCACAGAGGGCACACCAAATTGGACCATAACTGAATCTGTATCTCCATATATGACCTGATACCGTAACAATGTCACAAAAATTATATTGTTATTTACAATATTTTCATGTTAAAGAAACCAGTAGAAATATGAGCAATGGAAATTTATCAATAAGGAATGCTATCAAGTTCTACAAATTAAAAATGTGTAAGCAAAAGGAAATCGGAAAGTCCAATCTGCATCGAAATTAATTATGGCATTGACTGTAAGAGAAACTGTAACCACTCGCCTCAGCATTGTGTTCATATCCCCCAAGTGTAGTAAATTTATCTTCTACATGTTTTTTTGTATGCTCAATCATTTGTCGACCTTCACAAGGCACACAATCCATGAGACTAAGAAGAAATCAATAATATATATGTTACAAGACAAACCAGAGAACTAATATTTTGAAAAATAATCAATAGTCCAATACCATAGCTTGTAACACTTGAAGATATCTCTAAACATGGTAACTGACCAACAGTAGCTCCAGTAAATCCATACACAGAGTTTGCACTTATCTGAAAGGACAAGAATGTTATCGAGTTTAAAGCAAACAAAGTGGAATAAGGAGCCCATTTACACAAACAAACAATAACTTTGACATTGCAAAGCTTACTTTTAATGCTAATTGCCGACCATCTAGCACAGCTTTCTCAAGAGGATCCTTTGCTTTCTAGTATGAAGATGAACAAAATAAGGCCTATCAGTAAAGCTAGACATTGTACAAAAATAGAAACAGCAAAAGCATGCATAGTCTGCAGTTAATTTTTTTAAGGAAACACAAAACATTATTAAAGAGGCAGAGGGCATGCAATAAGATTGACGGCCAAAGGTCCACCAACACAGAACAGACAAGAGGAAACCAAGCCATAATTATAAAATTACAAAAAGTCCGAAGGAAAGGAAGGTTCTAGAATCATTAGCAAAAAGAAAGTACCTTCAAGTCTGCTTTTGCCCTTTTACGAGCAGTTAATAGTTCTTCAAGAATTTCAGGAAGTATTCCCTGAAAACAACACCATGTAAATTCTGTTCATGTCATCAGTCTTAAGATAGATGTTATTCCCGCAAAAAAAGAGATACATAGATGTTATGAATAAAGCATTAATTACTTTTATAAGAATCATATATCCCAAAAGAAAAGAAGAAAGTTCAATTACATCACTGGAAGACTCACCTTCTGCAAACTGGATTTAACAAATGTTTCACCAGATGGAGTTTTGTTAACACATTCTGGAGGGAGGTTGAATTTGCGAGCATCTTCTGGTGTAACCTTTAAGCAAGATGGTAAGAGGTAAATCTTTGTCAGATTTGTTCTCAGCTACATGGGCGGAGGCATATTATGCCACCCCCTTCATATTTCATAAAAATGTATTTTAAGTTTTGATTAAAATTAATCAAAATATTATTCCCCCCCTTCAAATTTAAGTTCATAGATATCTCCAAAAAAAATTCAAGTCATATAAATTTAGTAATTTACTCATAAAATTTCAGAAATAATTTGGTCACAAATTTAGATATACATGTTATCATCTTTGTATTAGTGGACTTTATAAATATACGTGTTGTCTCAACTCAAAGACATGTATTTTGAAACTTAAGAAATTATTTAAACCAACACATAATTAAAAATAAAACAACCCGAAAATATTTTGCAAACTAATTTTTTTTTCTCCAAGTGTGTTTTGGAAAACAAAACACCGATTAAAATTACTTGCAAATTGCCTACAACACAAAAGCCATTTGGCAATTTAATACTTTAAATGTATCTTCCTAAAACTAAATATTTTATACGCTAACTTAATACTAAAAATTATTTGAGGCAACACAATACAAAAATTAGACATTTAAATATTACAACCAATATTATATGAGATCATTGAGCTTGTTTTAATTTGTTCTGCAAAGTCTACGCAATGTTTATGACTCTGCACAACAAGTTTGCATTAATATTTTGTTGTGGTTTTGTTTTTCATTTGCTTGATAGTTTTATATTTTATTTGTATGAGAAATCATAAAGTGCAACTGTAATATATTTAAAATAAATTGTGCATTTTTTAAACTCTTAGAATTTTGCACTATGTCGCCCTCAACTAAAACCCTAGCTCATGCCCCTGCTCAGCTAGTTCCAAAAATAAAAACTGGGAAATGGAATACAACAAACAATTTGTCTAAAGAATTACCAGAGTACAGTAACACAAATTATATGCCATCATGATTGACGGGTACAAGGATGCAAAATCCAACGTTGCAATTGGCTTTTCATAAAACCCTGATTTTGCCTCTAAAACCTGCAGTTTAAAAAAAATGAATGATAAATAATCAAATGCATGAAAAAAAAAACCGAGGATTAAAGCAGTGAGCACTGAACAACCTCAAGCAAACAAAACTAAGCCAAATCTCAATTCTGTATAGAAAACCTTTTCTTGTTTAAAGACAGAGACTGCTAAATACAAAACCTATCAATATATATAAACCTGCATTCTAGCTGATAAGATAGTATCTTTTGATGGACACAAGTTAGTTGCCACACATAATGGAGACAAGTTAGAGCCTTTAAACTTGCAACAGATTCATTACTTGCAAATTTAAATGAAATAGCATGTCCAATGGAATGGTAAAATTCGTGATGCAATGCTATATTTTAGGATTTTTGTAAAAAATGCTTCTCCAATGATTTGTTAATAACTATTCCAAATTTGGCACAGCAATAAATATGCCCTTTTTATTTACAATGTTGTCATTAAACATTAATGAGAAACTTTAATACACATTTTTTTTAATTACAATATTGCCAATAATTATTTTTTTTAAATATTTAATTTATTAACTATCATTAATGGTAGTTACTTTTTATATCAACTTGCATCATCTTAAAATGTTATTGTGCTAAATAAAACATTTGTTCATGTTTTGTGCCAAATTTTGCACTTATTTTAGATCATGCATTTGGAGATGGTCTTATCTTGTAAGCTTTATCTCCAAACCGAAAACAGTCAGTCAACGTCACAAAGGAAAAATTATAGTAATCATCTAGTCCCTAGTAACTACAGTAAACAAGATAATGCTGTCAGCAGCCTCTGTAATGGCAGGAGAAATAATGACTTCCTCTTACCAAAGAAGAATAATTATTTATCTAAAGGAGAGAAATTGATGCAAGACTTCTTTTGGGAGGGGTGACTTATCAGGATCTGAACATCTGGTGGCTTGGGATATGGTGTGCAAACCTAGAGATCAAGGAGGACTTAGAATAGGTAATTTGGATGAGAAACAAAACTTTTCTTATGAAATCGCTGTGGAGGTTCCCTAAGGAAGACAAGTCATTATGGCATAAAGTAATAAAAAGTAGATATGGCGCTGCTGATAACTTCTGGGATACTAGAAAAGGTGAAAGGCTACACTCAGAGGGCCTTGGAAAGGTATCGCAGCCTTGTACGAAGAGTACCTTAGTTTGGTCGTTTCAAGGTTGGGAATGGAGAAAGAATCAGATTTTGGGAAGACACTTGGGTAGAGGATGTTGGTTTTTCGAACTTGTTCCCCGACTTAGCACTAGTTTCTAAGGCCAACAATAAAAGCATTAAGGAGATGGTGGTTGGGGATGAAGGGATGTCTAGCTCCAATTCAGGGTGGAATCTTCATTTTAGAAGGAATTTGCAAGATAGGGAGGTTTCAAGTCTGTTGTCACTGTTGCAAATACTAGAGCAAAATCCAATCTTCCACTGGCTAGAGGATTCAAGAGTATGGACCCCAGGAACTAGCAGGATTTTTCATGTAAATCAGCTTTTCACAAACTTGTTTCCGATAATACAATTAGTGTCAAAGGATGGGCCAAATCAGCTTGGAAAAGTTGTGATCCATCCAAAATTAAAGCTTTTGACTGGCTTCTAGCTTAGAAAAGTTGAACATTCATGAGATATTACAAAAGAGAAGGCCATATCAGGCCTTGTCTCCAGGCTGGTGCGTGTGTTGTAAGAGAAATGGAGAAACAATATCCCACTTATTCCTGGAGTGCCCATTCAGCCAGCTTATGTGGCAGAGTTTGTTAAGAGAATTTGGTATTCAGTGGTGTATGCCCCAATCTTGCAGTCAGTTGTTGTTGCGTAAACTAAAAGGGGGCAGGAGGATCTCCAAATTGTGGGCAGTTTGGACAGAAAGAAATGGAAGAATCTTCGAAGGTTTAGGGAAAGGCTCAATAGTTTTGTGGGAGAAAGCCAAATTCTGGGTTGCAACTTGGGTTTACAAGACTAAAGGTTTTGAGGGGCTTTCTTTCCAAGATCTTAGCAGAGAATGGGGAAGTTTTATGCAATAAGATTTCCTTTCTTTGGTTTATCACCTATGTTTATTTTTGGATCTATTTTGATGTATTGTCTTTGGTGTGCGTTTGCTGTTGTATTTTGTGTTAGTGTTTTGGGTTTTGTACTATTATTTTACCCTTTTTTATGCTGATACTTGTAACCACGGTTTTCCTCAGCCACAAGTGAGGACTCTCAATAAACTTGGGAGGACGTCACTAGTGGACATGTGACCTTTGTCTCTTTTTCCAAAAAAAAAAAAAAAAGAAGAATAATTAACTTACAGTGGCACCTTCATATGTCCCTTGTTCAGAACCTGCATGTTTGGCATTTGGAATTACAAGGTTCTTTTGTTTTGCCTTCCTCAGAAGTTGAGAAAGCACCTGAAAGCAAAATATTAAATGTAGACTTCACCAAGTTTATCATTATGCAAATGACTAAAAGTTCAGCATTTGGAAATTATTGTATTAACCTTGATGCTTTGACCCCTGGAGAGAAGAAAAGAAATGGGAACTCCCGTAACTCTAGCCATCTCCACATAATTGTAAATGAACATCAGTTTGTCCAAGAGCCGCTGAGGAAGATAAGCATCCTGCAAGGTAACAAGATATATGCCTATTCTTTAGATGATTCTTTTCAATTTAACTCAGAATTCCCAGCCCTCAAGGTTTAAAATCGGAAGCATCTACCAAAGCATTGGTAAGCATAAAATTTGTGGTTAATCTCTAGGCGGTTGTCCTTGAAGAATGGAATCTTGAATCATGGTGGAGAACACCAAAAGTATCCCACTCAATTAACCCTCTAATGGTTTATTTATGTTGAATGAATTGAAATAAACATGTGAACAGCATTGGTAAGCATAAAATTTGTGGTTAATCTCTAGGCGGTTGTCCTTGAAGAATGGAATCTTAAATCATGTTGGAGAAAACCAAAAGTCTTCCACTCAATTAACCCTCTAATGGTTTATTTGTGTTGAATGAATTGAAATAAACATGTGAACATAACATCTTTTTATTTTAACAGATGCATGGTTCACACTAACAGTATTGGCTCATACAGAGCACAAGACAACAAAAAGCCAAGACAGCGTATTAACTGTAAGAAGGAGAAGCAGTGTATGATCCTGCAGATACCATGTATATACCTTCAGACAATATACTGCAAGTCGCCTTCTAGTTTCAGCATTCCCATTCTGGAGATCAGATATAATTGAATGGTGAACATCCTCTTTCTGCACAAAACAAATTAATATCAGAAATTTAAATCTCCAAAATAATTCTACAAGAGAGTTGAAATGAGAGAAGATAAAAGAAACTCTTTCTTCTTTAGATGAAGGGGCAAGGAGGAGGGAAGAAACAGAATTTTCAAGATTAGCCCATGAAATACAAGCCTCTATAAGCAAAACTACTTGCTCAATTTACCATCTTTGCTATTTATAATATGTTCACCATAAAATAGACACATCCTTGATTACAAATTTAAAGGGAAATATTTCACAAAACATCCAAGAAACCCTAATACCTCACCTGCTCAGAAAGGAAGTGTGCTGAGACAGAATTCAAGGAGTATGAACTCAATTTATAATCTCGTTGCATAATCTACAATGGGAACAAAGATTAGAAACTTACTTGAGTACCAATAGCAATATGAACAAAGTTCCCTTTGACCACTAATTTTAGATGATTATAAAATATATATTATATGTAGATATATATATATTTAAAAAAAATGGAACCTGAAGCAAGTCAAATTGAACTCTCCCTTCAATTGTTACTTCTTTACTCTCCCGGGTACCATACTGTCTGCGACCATTTAAGTGGCAGTTAGCCAATTGGCTCAATGGTAATGAAGAAAAATAAAATATATATATTTATATAATAAAAAAAAGACAAATTCAGCAGATTCACATAATAGAAAGGTTGTGACTCTAAAATCTAAAGAGTTACAGATGATAAGCAAGCTTATATGTCAGCAGGCACCTTTTTTTAATTAAGAAACCAAGAATATTAGATTGAAGAAAAAAAATAAAAAATAAAAAACCAATAGATTTACAACAGATGATAAGATATCATCCACACAGGGAAAAAGATAAACAATCATCTAAGTAAACAAAATTTACTTATTGACATGGATTGCACAATAATCCTGAAATTCAAGAGTTAGTCCCCAATATGTTTAACTTTGAGATAATATGCCAAACTACCTAATGTTCAGGTGCTATATGGACCAGTTAGCTCATGCTCACATTTATTCTAACTGATCTGTAAATATAAATATAAATAAATAATATATATTTATATATAGAGAGAGAGAGAGAGATAATATAATATTACCTAGAAGAGAAGGTAGTATCTTTGACCCGAACCCGACTGCTTCTGATGCGTCCCAGTATTGGAAATTCAGCTATCCCCAAAGTCTCAGCTCTCTGAAACATAAATTGGGATTTCATGCACATACAAATAAATAAATAAGCAGAAGCATTTCTACAAGATATAAATATTGTATTGTGTCTCCTCAGGCAAGATTTGGATGCCAGAAATCAACCATGAATGACCAAATTCGAAACACTCAAATAGGATTATATCCAGGGGGTGAATTGATATTATGCAGTAGAAGAACCAAAAATTTGGGCCAACTCGTTACAGGGGACGAACTGATATTGCAGTAATAGAATCAAGACTTTTTGTTTCTCGTTACCTTAAACTATGTTAGGAACCTTTATTTAGCCAGAACATCAGAGAAAGAGAGAAAAGGCAGGCAAAAAGGAAGGGGAAAAAATTATTTTAATCCACAAAAATTTTCATTTATCTCTTGATGCTTTTTAGATAACTCTATGTTCTCCAAAATGACAAAAAAAATTCCCCCTGTTTATCTGAAGTTTATTTTTCTTCCTTCTGGTTAAAATCCGAACACAATAAAAGGACAAATTTTGTCCTTTTTTTCCATCAATAGAATTCAGGCTCCAACCAGACCCTAAAAAAGAGTTGTAATCTGTTAGGGATGAGTTGTAATAGGAAAGCTGTCATGGGTGGGAATGGCTGGGTTGTAAGCAGGGGTATTTGGATGTTTAAGATACTATAAATGTGGCGGCTGAGAAAAGGGGTACAAAATGTGTGAGTGAATTGTGGTGAGATTTGAGCTCTTGGGAGGTTTCCAGGTCACTCGGCAAACCTGGGTAGTTTCTTTGTATTTCCTTTCAATTTAAGCAATAATATTCTCTATTTTAGCCTACTGTTTCTCTGCTTGGTGTTATTCTAAGTTTGTTTCTTATCATAACCATATGATACCTCAGAAAGGGCATAACGTAATCTTATTATAACTAAGACTAGAAAATAAATAGAAGGAAAAACACACACATACATATTTACTTAGTACTTCCCAATTTGGATCATATATTCCCGACTCCAATTGCACCAAACCAGTAAATACATGAGAAAATTAATTGTTAATGGTTCCAGTTCTATATTTTCAACTAACCTGAACAAAATCAACATCATCATCTGATATTAGATGACCAAATACCTTATTCGCTGGATTTTAACTTATGTATATTTCTTACACTGCAATCTAAACTAGAACTCAATATGAATGAAAATATGGAATATTACAGGAATCATTACAATTTTTAACTTTGGCAACTGCATGGAAACAGCACACAGAATTCAACATGTCACTTACCTCAATGAGATATGGCAAATCAAATTTGCAAATGTTATATCCAATAATGATATCAGGGTCCACTTGATTAATAAAATCCTGTAAAAGAAATGTACATTTCAGACTCTAAACATAAATTCAAGCTAATTAATTAGCTCCAGAGAATAACCACAATTTCTCAGCATGTTTGAGATGATAATAAAAAATGCCATGCATAAAAATACAATCAAAAACCAAAAGCAGGTGTAATAATTCCATTACCAGTCAGGCCACTTACACCTGATGTTTACATTATTTACTAGTTTAAAATGTTAACCAATATGATTAAACAGCAAGAACGATGGTGTATATTGCTCTCATAGTTATAATTTCACAATTTAAAATGCATAAGCACTTTTTTTCCTTTGTACAAATTACGAAGGCATGTAGGCACATGTTTCTGCCATACAATCAACATATAATGTCCCCTATTAATATAAATTAGAAAACCATAACTCAGAACAAAATAATTTAAGCTAAAATGCAAGATAAGATCAGTTAATGATGCAAAGAATCACACATGGTAAAAGGTTCATTACCATGCATTACCAATTGAAAATGAAAATAGCATTTGGCTGATTGCCTTTGACTTATACACAATATGTGAACAAACTAAAGTTGTTATAATATATAACGAAAATAATTTCATATGCACACACACGTGTTCTAATATCCCAGCATAAATCCCTAAAACTTGCTTGGTGGGTTCAAGTTCAAGTCAATCCCCAAAACTTGCTTGGTGGGTTCAAGTTCAAGTTCAAACTTGCTTGCTTGGCTGATTGCTTTTCCAGACTAGAATGAAAATTATGTTTCACTATGGCCAGAGAAATAGTTTTCTGAAGCTAGAGCTCCCACCATAAGAGTGAAATGAAAAGGAACCTATAAATGAAAATCCCTAAAAGTATGAAAAATAAGATATAAATATTGAGAACAGATTCATAACAAATGCACCTTAACAGTATTAACAAACACTTTTCATTTTCATAAAAGAAAAGCAATGCAAAACTAATACCCTCCAAGCTAGCAAGACTTCTCTTTCTGTATCAAAGGACATCACGTCGACACCAACTATAGGAGAACATGACTTAAGGGTCATGACATTACGGATTAATGGCTCGGTATTTCCCTGTAAAGTTAACAGATTTGCAATCTACAAATAAAAGAGCAATATCAGTTATCATTTTTCTTATAAACAGAATGAACAATATGAAAAATTAAAATAAATAATTAAAAACCAGTAAATTTTATATAAACTATAACAGATGAACATGTCCGACCTGGATAACAGGATCATGGCCAGGCTCGGGAAAATGACCTTTACGACCAGCACATTCAATGTCAAAACTCAATATGCGAAATGGAGCCATCTTGGAAAATTCTCCTTCTGGTGCATGGCTGATAAGTTCTGAATATCTAAAGACATTTGTAAAGGAAATGTTTATCTAGGAAAAAAATCATCTTTTTTCAGAAAAAAATATAAAGACAAGAAAGTAAAACTTTCAATTAAAACTGAATAAACAAATCAGAGAAAGAACTCCTAAAAACTAAATAAACAAATCACAATTGTCCTTCCAACTTGGCGTATATTTTCAAGATTTGTGCCACAACCCAAAAAGCACCACAACATTTCCAAAACAACTTCACCCTATAACCTCAACATAAACCAATCATCATTACCATGAACAAATTTACAACTTTGAAGAGATCCCTGTCAAACCTGTCTCTCTAGTAAATATATGTACCCCACATTTTCAGCCCCTTTTAGGGACCAAAATCAATCATCAACGTTATTATTCTTGTGACCACACCAGGAAGGTAATAGGTAAGCATAATTATCTTAATAATCACAAGCTAAGTACCATCTAAAGCACTTGAAGTCTTGCGGCTACAGTAACATTCCTATACAAAGTGAAGAAAGAAAGAAAAAAATTACATGTGAAGTATAAGTGCTCCTCACATTTATAAGGATACAGGCAATCAAACTCTAACTGACAGTATGACAAATGTTTAGCTGTTTTCTTATATTTTCCAGCAGGTACTTCAATCCAGTTGCCACCAACTATGTTGCAATCAATCATAAAGCGAAGAGCAAATAGAACATTGCTTTCATATGTCATGAAGCTCTTCATACCCAGTCCATCAATTTGTACTCCTCTGTCAAGTATGCCTGCCAATTAATTTGAAACATTAGGCTGGAAAACAGCATAAATCATATATAGCAGTTAATCACAAGCCTGGAAAAGAAGGTGATAGCACACATCAACAATTTGCACGGAAAAGATGAAAAAACCCATTTGGTCCAATAAATGCCAATTTAAAATCATTAAAGGACTAAAAATACCACCCAACTAAAAAAATAATCAAAAGCGTTATAATGGGACTATTGCATGATAGTACACTAGCCACTTCCTCAAAGTAGCAATACAATTTTTTTTATTATTAAAAAATAAATAAATAAAAGCCAGCAGTTTACATCTGTATTAACTGCATAAGAATAAAGGCAACACTATACCACGACAGCTTGTAACCATTGTTGGTAGAGCAACAACAATTTTGAGAAAAGGGTAAGACTGCTGCTGCTGGTAGTACATTATGCTCTTTTTCTGGACCATCTCAATACGACGGATGAACTTAGGTACCCTACTGTTCCTATTAGCCTCCTTCATCCTTCCCTGAATCACCATATAATACATAGTTTCTAGTATAACTGATCACAATAAGGAACACACTAAAAATAGCTTTCTAATTAGGTTAAGTGTTAAATCCAAATACCTCCAAAATTTGATGAAAGTTGGATATATCGTCAGGTCTCATTCCTGAAGGGCAGCTGATGTAGAAGTATGGCTCAAAGCCATGAACATTACAGCACACACTATGTCCTATAAATGAAAATCACAAAAATTTAGATGAACTCATCTTTGAAATTGAAAGTAATTCTCATTGGAAGGGTTTAACAAAAAGTACAAGACTATAGTAACATTCATAAACTTCACTCAAGCCACTTGAACATAAAAATTCCATGCACAAACATAGAAAATAAGATTTATTGCTTTCCAATCGGAAAGAATTTTTCTTCATGCAGTAAAATTGGTAACTCATCACGTATAAATGCATTTAAAAAATGCAAAATTATGGCCAAACTCTTAACAGTTTTCTTGAAGCACTACCTCCTTAACTTAATTAAATATCTACCATAATTATATATAATTCCTGTTCTATCCATTTGTACACATGACATAAAATTCAATCCAAAAACAACACACTAGTGCTAATTCCTAACTCTTAGTCACTATACCCAATTTTCTGAATTCACTTTAGAAGAGTTCCTGTACGTAAAAAGACCGGGAAAAAAATGAAAGCAAAAAGTGTGGTATCTCATTTTATTGCTCCTGCTAGTAGTTACGTTTGGCTAGGAATACTACACAGTATACCACATTGTTACTCAGCACCTCACATTAATTGATGCTAAAAGTGTGACTGGCTTAAAAAGATTCATTCATGATTGCAGAAATTACCTGTTAAAAACATATTCTTCAATGAAATGTTTTCAGGAAAGATAGAAGGGTTTGGCTGCAACAGTGATTTTTTAGTTAAGGAAAAGCAAGTTTTCAGGGAAGAAAAGAAAGGAAGCGAGGAAATACAAGAATATTTGAAGATCCAAAGTGATTTTCCGAAAGCTGTAACAGGAATACATGGGGAGATATAGTCAATATTTTCTCTACAATGGGTTTTTGGAAATCACTAACAATTTCAGATCTGAAATTGGAAGGAAAAAAGAGGACAATCAAAATCCAAAAAGGAAAAATGTCGGAGAGTTAAGGAATTTAGAGTTTAATATTAATTATGAAGGTAGAAAGGAGTTAGGGGGAAATGCAGGGTCATCATGAAGATAGTTACATGGAACATTAGGGGAGATGGTGAATAATGTTTTATAAAGAAGAAGACCTTACATGACATTATCCCCAGATTGGTGTGTTTTGGGTAAGAAGAATTCTGAAAATGCAGATCACTTGTTCATCCACTGCCCGGTCTCAATCCAAGTTTGGTACAAGATTTTGGAAGAATTTAAAATGGTCTGGTGTGTTCCAGCAAACTGTCTAGGTGCCTTTTTGTTTCAGGTGAGTGGCTCAAAGGTGAAGAAGACTCTTTGGCAGATAGTAGTATCAGCTATCTGTTGGGTTATTTGGCTAGAGAGGTATAAGAGAATCTTTGAGGAAATGGAAAACAGTGTGGAAGAAATTTGGGTTAAAGTTAAAATGAGTGTTGCTCTTTGGGTCCACTCAAATAAGGACTTCAAAGATTTTTCATTCACAGATTGGTTGAGAGAGTGGAATTTTCGTTGTAATGTTTTATTTTGTATATCGATGTTGTGGTAGTTAAGCTACCTGTTTATTTTTTCTTAGATTTTGTTTTCCATGAGTTTCCTGTGGTTGTTTTCTCCACTCACTTGTATTGTATATTCTTATATTAATACAAGATGTTTTGTTTCAAAAAAAATGTATTCTTCATTTTTTTTTTCTCTTTTGGTATTAAAAAAAAGTTAATAAAGAAAAATGACAATAACAATAGCACGAAACACTGATCAAATGTGAAACAACACTACTACAAAATTACAAGACATCCTTCCAACTCTACTTAAAAGCAAAATCATAGAAACTTATACCCAATTAAAGAAGACGTAAAGGAAGATAAAATTTAGTATTCCGAAAACAAATTTATCTGTATTAACAAAAATGCTTCATTTTTTTCCAAGCATAAAACAAAAAATAATAGCTTGCCTTCTTTTGTGACACCGAATATTCTGATAATGGCGGCAGGTCCTGAAGAATTGGGAAGCAATGCTTTATGGCTCTCCCCGATCACATAATCAATCTCCAACTGCTGAAATACTAGAACCCATAATATACAAAATTAAAATTATATTAATATAAATGATCAGATTTATCATATAAACAAAAACCCTAGTGACCTGTTTCAGGAAAAGCAAAAAGAGAACAAAAAAACTCAGCTAAGAAAAAAAGCTCAGTAACTGACCAACATTTCGGGAGCCAGAGATGTAATCGTCGGAGAGAGGGGGCCGCGCCCACTTGGAGAGGCGGGAAGCAAGTGCCTGGCGCTCCTCAAGGTCTCGGAGGATGAGGGAGTCTTCATCCTCGATGAGGGTTTCATCAAGAAAGACATCTTCGTCGAGAAATTCCTCTTCTTGCGAGGTGGCCTGCTGCTTGGGAGGGTTCGCCGGTGATAACTGCGGTGGTGGAGGTGGACGTTTTCTTCCGCCGTTGTTCATTTTGGTCGCCGGAGATGAAAGCAGGGCAGGAACTGCTCGCAGAGTACAAGTGAGCGAAGAATAAGAGGGATGAAATTCCCGCCAGTTTTGAGCGGGGGTTTTATTAGGGGTTCTATCACGTGATGCCGCGGCTGCCTTTGGGAAACTCACGTGTGAGGGGTAGATTAGGGGCATGCAGCTACCATGGACAGGACTGTGTCCGTACATATAAGGTCCGTTCCGAACTGAAGTAAGTAATTATTAGATTTACAAATCTCACAACACTTAACTCTTGATCAAGATGAAAGAAACTTACCCAAGTAAAATCTCTCAAGAAACTAAGTAAATAGTAATGTGAATCAAAACTTCAAATCCCTATTATGAACTACAAATTTAAAAATAGATATCTCAACAAAAAAAGTCCACATAACTTATTTTTACTCAGAAATACTCATTGTTATTGGTGTAGATAAATTGAAATATGTAAGACTTGTTACTAAATTGTATTAAGATATTGGGTAAAAGTGAACATTGGGCCCAAAAAACCTAAAAATTCGGCCCGAACAATTGCAAAACCTATTTTTGGCAGTTTAAATCCGACTTGAACCTGAGTGGACTCGAATCGAGTTTGGATCTGTAATATTCAAAAGACATATCTAAACTCGAAAATAACTTCAATTTAAAAATATAAATGTATATATATTTACTCATTTCCTCTTCCAAACCCTAAAATCCCTCAATTCCCTCTCTCTTAGCTGCCACACACTCTTTGAGTTCTCTCTCCCTCTCGTTCAATCCATATGTACTCTCACTTAGATCTTGTTCCAGCTCTCTCTCAATCACTCCCTCTTATTCATTTGCTCGCTCACTCACTCTCTACCTCATTAGCCTCTCACTTTCTGTGGTCTCTCATTATCCCGCTGTTAGCTTCTCCCTCTCGTTCTGTGGGTGCCTTCGTCATGACTCATGGTGGGTGTCATCGTCGTGGGTTCGTCTGTCACACTGTTATGGTTCTAGGCTAATTAATTTTTGAATATTGATTAAGGATATTGAGCCTTGATTATTTAAAAAAATATATATGTTCAGGACATTAAATTGGATTTGGTAGAGAATTCTTGCTTGGGTTTGTCTTTCACGCCTAGATCAAGTAATAGAGTTGCTCATTGTATTGCAAGACATGCTCTAAGTGTAAAAGCATTGGCTATTTGGGATAGAGGTTTCCTTTTGTTGCTTCTTCAACAATTTGTGCTGAACAAGTCTTCCTGTAATTGCTTCTCTTGTGTTATGTATTAATATTTTGCTCAAAAAGAAATGTGGCAGAAAATAAATATTATTTTAACATAAGAGATCTAATATCTCATTAAATATGTTATTTTGTAAATTAATTAAAATTTAAAAATAGTTTGTGTAGTGTCTCGGAATTTTACTTAATTAGATAGTAGTAGTATTTTAATTTTCGTGGTTATTGGTTCAAGTTGGGATTTAGTTGGAAACTCATAGAAATAGTTATGGATTTTATAAGTTTAACCTATAGTTTAGAAATATTAATTTTTACATAAGGTTTTATTAATATAGCTGATCCTAGAAATATTATTAATTATAACCTAAGGTTTAGATAGAATAATTAAGAGCGTGACATTTGTAACAAGCATGTTTATTAAGGATTTAAGGATTTTTTAATGAATAATTTAATTAAGGATAAATCTAGAAGCTCTAAAATCTTCCAGCAGTTGTTAGGATTATGTTTTACTCAATCAAAGTTGTTTTAACAAACTTCAAATATGTTGAAAGTGTGCAAAAACGTATTTAAAATATTATCGTATGTCGATATATCGCAGCTATAGGGCCAATACATCGCCTACGGATATACGGAAAACACGTCGACTTCACACGAACGAAACCACGGAAGCTCGGGACATAGGTAGGGGCGATATATCACCTAGGGTAGGCGATATATCGGCTCATGGAGCCATTTTTGAAATTTTGTGGATTTAAATTAGAAACAGCCTTCAACCACTTGGACTTGCTCTTGAACATTTTTGATCGAGTTCTAGGCATCTGTTGAACCGAAAATTCAAATTTATTCAATTCATATTCATTTTAAAAGGGTTAGTTTCACTCCTTGAACTCTATAAATAGGAGCTAGTACTCAGTTATTTCATTCATCATTCAAGCATTCTTCAGAGGCTCCAAGCTGCTAAGTTATTCTAAGAGAGAAAACACTAGGGTTTTGGGATTTAAAAGCTTTTCTAATCTAAGCTTTTCTAAATACTTGGGAAGTAAGATAGATTGTTATTTCGGTACCGATGTGTAGATCAAAGTTCTAGTCATTCAAGGTATTCTCATCCACTGAGTTAGTTCATCATAGTTCTTTTGTTTTCTTTCATTTTCTTTCAGATCCTAACTCATTATTATGGCTTTTGGTTAGGTGTTTAATTTCTTGAAACTTAAGGTTCTTTGGTAAGTTTCTATCTTGATGGTTTAGATCTCCTTTTTCATCTCCATTTCTGTAGAAACTCATGATTCTTACTATTGATTTTAGGAGTTTTCCAATCCCATTCTTGTCTCCAATATCCCAGTTTTTTGTAAGGAAAATAGGTTAGATTATGAGTTATGATATGTTTATATGCTATGATATGTTATGTGCTATGTATATATGTATGAATATGTTTTTAGTCGCTTGGGGCTTATAGTTGCTTAGATAGCAAACTTCAAGATTTTTATCATTATTGTGGTTTAGAGTTATGATTCACCCTACCTCGATTAGTAGACAGAGGACCTAGATGGGTAATCATATACTACTTTCTGATCTAACCTACCTTGATTAGTAGACTAAGGACCTAGTGTTAGAGAATATATTTTTATACTCAATGGAAAAATCAAAATACAACTCTATGCAAAAAATACAATAGACAAGGTAATTGATTAAATAAATATTACAACTCAATTGCTCAAAATACAAATAAATAGATATAAGAAAAATAAGAGAATTATAAAAACTAAAACCCTAAAACAAAATGCACCAATAAATATGTAAATAGAAATAGGAGTAGAGGATTACAAACTCAGTACACTAATAATACAAGAAGAACAACCGAATGAAAAGATCAATGGAAAAAACAAACTCTCACACAACTGATTAGTGCTCAAAAATATCATTTTATTAATCTTAAAGTGTAAAATTAATTAAGTTTTAATTAATATTTTCATGGATTTATTGTCATATATTTTATATTTGAAAATATTAATTTTAATTTAATTTGTATTTAATTTTCAGGAAATAAAATATATTTTTGACACAAAGAAAAAGAAAGGAGAAAGAAAGAATTAAAATTGAAAAAAATGATGATAAAGTGGTATTTTTGAAGAAGAAATAGGCCCAAAAAGGAGCCCAAACCCAAGTTTCAGCCACTCCCTCTCGCTGCCACGTGTCAATCTACCATTCGTCCACTCTAGCTGACGCCAGCCGAGTCGAGCCGTTCCACCAGATTGCGACACGTGTCCCACCAGCAGCCTGACGAAGCCGCCGAGCCGCATTCCAGCTGAGCCTCTGACAGCCGCCACTGCCACCTGACACGCGTCCTGTCGCCTAACACGAGCAGCTGCTGAGCAAACCACGGACTGCCACCTGTCCCAGCCGCCAAGCCGCAGCCGCCAAGCCGCCACTGCCCCACCTGCCACGTTCTGACGCCACTGCCCCACCTGACGCGTTCTGCCATTCGTCAGTCCGTGTCTCCCACTTTACCAGCAGCCACTTCCCATTTTCATCAGCATTTTGAGCCACTTTCCCACTATTTTATACACGGTTTTGCACGTTTTTGGGTCCTGTTTACACTATAAATAGAGTACCAAATGGGGTAAAAATATATCAGATTGTGTAAGGAGAGTGTAGAGAGTATTGGAGAGAAAAACACTTACTTTTCCTATTTTTCTTTTACATTTTCTTGAGTGAAAACAATGCCTATTTTAGGCTAAATTTTCTTGTGGAAAGGCTAGAGTGGAGTTCATGTGTTACATTATATTTTTAATATATTGATTCTTTATTTTGTTCTTCATTTCTATATATTTGTTACAATTAAATTTATTTTCTTCTAATTTTTGTTCTAAATTTATTATTATCTTTTACATAAGTCTAGTCATGCTCTTCTTATGTAATTTAGGTTTTTAATTTAATTTAGAATATTTGTTATATTATATGCTTTTTACTGCATTCTGCCATTGGTATTTTGTCGCTCTAAAGTATATAATATGATAGGTTTTAAAATTAGAAGTTAGTATAATTTAATTAAAGAACATATTTTAAGGTGAGCTTTAATATATATATTTTCCAACTATAATTAATGGTGTAGAATTATAGTTGAGTATTATGAATCAATTTTTAAAATATATATATATGTTTGCATGAATGAAACTTATGCCTTCCATACTTTCTTTCTGATTCTAATTCCTCGATTTTATTCATTTAATGTTTATATTCTTTTTCAAATTCACATTTTTCCAAAGTTTATGATTTTTAATTTACTAATCTTTCTTTTAATTTTGTATTTTACCTCTCTGTGGATACGACATAGCCCGATTACTACTGCGACCGCTTAGGAATTTATTGGGCGATATCAACAACCAAAGTGTAGAGTAGTAGGGATCACCAACTTGAACAAGGTTCAAAACCTTTGTCCAAAAACTTATTTCCCCATATTCTCTAAGCACTAAGGGATCTCTTTAGGAAATAGCTCTCTGGAATTATCAAGCCTCTATGGTGTATTTTCTAGCCAAGTGATTTGTGGATGGAAAATGGTGTGTCTTACAAGTGAGCATTAGGCTCCTATTTATAGAGTTTGAGATACCCTTTGAATTTCAAATTCCACCAACCACCATGGCTGTTACCAATGTTTAATTGGATGTTTATGGAATTAAAATGGAGATTTGGGAGTTATTTGGGATGTTAGAACCGTTCAATTTGGAAAAAACTAAAAAAAAAAGTTGGTTGTCAGCCTCACTGGCCGCAGGCAGGACTTTTCAGTGGCTGCGGCCACTGGCTTCTGTCCCCCAGGTCGCGGCCACAAGTTATTTTCAGCACAAAAAAGTTATTTTTCCAAAACGTCCCAAATCCTTTCCCACATGATTTTGTAACCTCCAAACACCTATTGGGAGTTAAAAACATGCCTCCAACAGCCATATTTCATCATGACTTTGTGAAATCTAATATCTAATGTGTAACATATAATATTCACATTATTGGGTAATATTTGGGAGTTACAAATTTGTAACTGATTTTGTAACTCCAAAATATGTCACATTTGGGCACACACATGTGTCTAATTTTGTGACTCTCAATAATATGTTACAAGGTGTGACAAATCACATTTGTGTGACAAATCATATTTTGTCACATTATTTAATCTAACATTATATTATATGAAATAATATAACATTCCCCCACTATATTAAATAATCACTTTTTGTAACACTTATTTAATCAATCAAATATTATATTAAAATATAATATTCCCCCACTTGATTAAATAATCACTTTCTATAGAAACCTTTGCATTGGTGCATAAATTAAAATGTCTTTCGACTTGAATTTTACCTTAGTGTAATTATCGCAAAGTTTGTTGAAATTTTGGTTGTCGAAGCATTGAACCACTATCCCCTGATAACAAATCGGTGATAACACACACACACATTTGCTGTGTTCACTTAAGACCTCAATGTCTCGCTTTTGCACCGTTAATGGCCATGTGCACATTCCATTCATAGACTTTTCTTGAGAATGACTCCCAATTCTCATGAGGGGCGGCACCACTCCTAAGTCTATATAGGTAGAACTCTTACAGTATTTTATTACTCTAAAATACTTGTCTTTTCAAGACTGGGTTCTATTAAAAAACATTTCGGTTTTAACCCTAATTTTGGTAACACACTTGTACTCATATCTCAGATGGGACAAAATTTGAGTACTACTACTATTCACTTGATTGACTTGTTATTACCTATTGAATATAATACTAGTTTGGTGACTAGTATTAAGATAGGTTACCATCAACTGTGAATCTCTTTAGGGAGTCTAAGTCCCACCCCTTGAGATGTAGAAATGATTCAATTTGAATAATTTCTTTTCTCATGTATGCATACTTTAAACACTCTCTTTATTTTATTCAAACTTTGTTGCTAGCCATAGATTGATTAAAATAGTTACCTCTTTAAAATAGTGATTTTGACCATAGTCAACACCCCCACTATTTTATAGTTTAATATCCAATATAAACATTTTATTTGAATATTAATTATAGAAACCTCTTTGTTTCTAAAATTCTCCTTTATGTTTTAAATTGATTTCTTCTTGAATCAAAATATTACAAACAATGACTTTAGACACCAAACATGTCTATATTTGTCTGTTCTATACGCATATAGTCAATGTGATTTAGAATGTGGAATTCCAAATTATCTATTTGATAAGATGACCAAATTAATCAATTGAATAACAACAAAATAAATGGATTAACTTTGGAGCATCACCCCCATATTTCTCACATAGTGATAATAAAATATCACTTTAAAATAGAAATCTCTTCATTTTTATTAAGTCATTTATCCTCCAAGATAAATCTAGATCTATGATTCTCAAATTTCATCATGAGTCCTCTATGCCACATGATAAATTCTCAAGATAAAACCTCAATAGTTATCTTGATTTATTTACTTGCTAAAGCAAGAAACACTTATTTGAAAGTAACTTTCACTTGGTTGCTTTCTTTTATATATTTCACAAAATAAAATATGAACACAAATGTAATGTGAGAATTTCTCAAACAAATAATCACAAATTTTCATTTTTAGTTGTCTAAATAATCTTAAAATCACTTAAACAACTTTTGTGTATTTCTTAAGAGTCTCTTTGAGATTCTTTTGAAAACATCAATTTGACATCATTGATTTTCTCATCAAAATCAAAATGAAAATGTCAATCTTTTAAACACTTTAAATCAAAGAAAATAAACCCTCATTGATTTATTTAAACACTTTGATTTCTTATGTTTTTGTTTAAAATTATCTCTTCATTGAGATTAATTTAAACATATCACCATCTTTAACCAAAATGAATAAAGTTCTATTTTATTCACCATTGGTGTAAATATTCAAAATTGCTTCTCCAATTTTGAAATGTCTCCTCATTGAATATTTAAGAATTATTGTCACTAAATAAATATTCAAATATATCTCATTTGATCACACTCTAGACTATAAGCCTATTGAGTCAACATGTCATCCCACAATTTTTGAATCCACTTTCATCCATTTTTCTTGCAATGGCAAGACACAACCATTAAAAGATGTAACCCCCTTAGGTTCATCTTTTCTTATCTCATAAAATGAGATGCTCATCTTTTAAATGAGAAAATTTTAAATTCTCAAATAATTTTTTTATTCACAAATCACATACTAACAATAATATTGGATAAAACCTATTAACATCTCACAAATATTTGCATGATTATATTTAAATATAATTTCACATTGTTGTCAACATACATGACTAATATCATACTAATATGACTCTTTATTAATATGAAAACATGACTTACAAATATCATACACATATGATTTTACATTTCTATTGATTCACAAAATCATTATATAAGCATGTCATATAAAACTCATAAAATTGTCATTCTAATAACTTATCATTATCACATAATAAGACAATTCTATAACATGCTAGCATTTTACCCAATAATTTACTAGATTATTTACATATTAATCACATATAACAAAAACTCAATATATTATATTATCTTCTAATCTAACCACTAAAAAACAAAGGAGATTAGAAAACAATGAACCTCATTTATAAACTTTTCTTCTTCTCGTTTCTATCACTACATGAAAACCATTAGATCTTCTAAGAAAACCAAAGAAGAACATTACCTTATCTTACCATCTTTTTAAAGTTGGATCCTCATATGATCTCCATGGTTTCTCCATCCATTGAAAAAGGAACATAAGCTTTTGATTGTTAGAGAATATATTTTTATACTCAATGGAAATATGGAAAAACCAAAATACAACTCTATGCAAAAAATACAATAGACGAGGTAATTGATTAAATAAATATTACAACTCAATTGCTCAAAATACAAGTAAATAGAAATAAGAGAAGGAAGAGAATTATAAGAACTAAAACCCTAAAACAAAAAACACCAATAAATATGTAAATAGAAATAGGAATAGAGGATTACAAACTCAATACACTAATAATACAAGAAGAACAACAGAATGAAAAGATCAATGGAAAAAACAAACTCTCACACAACCAAAGTGTAGAGTAGTAGAGATCACCAACTTGAACAAGGTTCAAAACCTTTCCAAAAGCTTATTTCCCCATATTCTCTAAGCACTAAGGGATCTCTCTAGGAAATAGCTCTCTGGAATTATCAAGCCTCTATGGTGCATTTTCCAGCCAAGTGCTTTGTGGATGGAAAATGGTGTGTCTTACAAGTGAGCATTAAGCTCCTATTTATAGAGTTTGAGATACCCTTTGAATTTCAAATTCCACCAACCCCCATGGTTGTTACAAATGTTTAATTGGATGTTTATGGAACTAAAATGGAGATTTGGGAGTTATTTGGGATTTTAGAACCGTTTAATTTGGAAAAAACTGAAAAACAAAGTTGGCTGTCAGCCTCACTGGCCGCGGCCAGGACTTTTCAGTGGCTGCGGCCATTGGCTTCTGTCCCCCAGGTCGCGGCCACAAGTTATTTTCAGCACAAAAAAGTTATTTTTCCAAAACGTTCCAAAACATCCCAAATCCTTTCCCACATGATTTTGTAACCTCCAAACACCTATTGGGAGTTAAAAACATGTCTCCAACAGCCATATTTCATCATGGCATTGTGAAATCCAATCTATAATGTGTAACATATAATATACACATTATTGGGTAATATTTGAGAGTTACAAATTTGTAACTGATTTTGTAACTCCAAAATATGTCACATTTGGGCACACACATGTGTCTAATTTTGTGACTCTCAATAATATGTTACAAAGTGTAACAAATCACATTTGTGTGACAAATCATATTTTGTCACATTATTTAATCTAACATTATATTATATGAAATAATATAACACCTAGATGGTTTTATCGCATGCCACGGTAATGAGTTAATGGCCATTAATATTGTAGTCCTATATGATATACGTTTTTACGTCATATGTTTTATAGTATATATTTTATGATATAGTCTTATAATTTATGATATATGTTTTTAGTAGATTTTCCTTACTGGGCATTAGGCTCATTCCTTTTATTTTAGATGGTGCGGGAAAATAAACTTGGAAGGCGGGATGGATTCGTGGCAGCTTTGGCATGTGTATTGGGATTGAATGGACTGCTGGAAGATCGAGGATGAAGTTGATTCAAGTCTTTTAATTTATGATTTTATGTATTTCCGCACTTCGTATTTGAACAATTAATTAAAGTTTATGTTTATGTTTTTTTTTACAATAATGGGATCCCATACCATAATTTGTATTTCGTATTGTATTTTGGATTTTTAATAAAGTTCTAATATTTTATGTATATATGTATTCCAAAATAGTAGCTATGTCTTAGTAGTTTTAATGGTCTGAAGACTATAATTAGTTGGGTTATTACAGTTGGTATCAGAGCCAGGTTTCGATCCTAGGACCTGTGGGTTATGGGCCCACCACACTTTTAGAACTCGATATGGACATTACGAGTTTCTAGTTATGTCTTTTGGTCTTACCAACGCTCCAGCCGCATTTATGGATTTAATGAATCGGGTCTTCAAGGATTACTTGGACAAATTCGTCGTAGTGTTCATTGATGATATTTCGGTGTACTCCAAGGACGAAGTAGAGCATGGGGAACATATAAGATTGACTATGCTGCGACTAAAGGAGCATCAACTTTACGCCAAGTTCAAGAAGTGTGAATTACCAAAGACAGCTTTTAGAACTCGATATGGACATTACGAGTTTCTAGTTATGTCTTTTGGTCTTACCAACGCTCTAGCTGCATTTATGGATTTAATGAATCAGGTCTTTAAGGATTACTTGGAAAAATTCGTCATAGTGTTCATTGATGATATTTTGGTGTACTCCAAGGATGAAGTAGAGCATGAGGAACATTTAAGATTGACTATGCTGCGACTAAAGGAGCATCAACTTTACGCCAAGTTCAAGAAGTGTGAATTTTGGATTTCGCAAGTAGCGTTCCTCGACCATATAGTATCCAAAGACAGAGTCGCAGTAGACCTAGCTAAGATAGAGGTTGTGAAGGATTAGCCAAGACCTAAGAATGCGTCAGAAGTTAGAAGTTTTCTCGGGCTAGCAGGCTAATACCAGAGAATTGTAGAAGGCTTTTCTAAGATAGCCACTCCGCTTACCAACCTGACCCGGAAACAACAAAAGTTCAACTGGACGGATATATGTGAAGAGAGCTTCAAGTTGCTCAAGGATAAGTTATCCTCAGCACCAGTACTTTGTGTACCGATACCCAACGACAAGTTTGTAGTATACTGTGATATGTCAAAGTAAGGTTTGGGTTGTGTGCTGATGTAAAATGACAAAGTGATAGCCTACCCCTCAAGGCAGCTGAAGGAATACGAGCAACATTATCCAACACACGATATGGAGTTGGCTACGGTGATCTTTTCATTGAAAATCTGGCGCACTATCTTCATGGAGAACAGTGTGAGATTGAGTGCTCGCGCCGAAGAGGAACCCGAGTAGCAACCCCAAGCGTCTCCTCCGCGGAGGAGACCAACTGGGGTCACGATCAGGGAACCTGCTAGCACTCCTCGAGCAGAGAGGCCCTCAACTCCCAAAGGAAAAGGAAAGTAGAAGGCCACCGAGCCTGCCAAACTCTCTAACAGCTCGTCGGATGACAACGGTATAGTAATTTCGCTTTTAAACAATTTGCCAATTCCCTGTCATCTGTTCGACGGGGACGGCAATTTTAAATATGCTCCACACTTAGGGCCAGACTTCTTCATATCGAAGAATGAGTGTAAGACTAGTAGAGTCTGTAGTGTAGCGACCAGTAATAATAGCTCCGGTATTGGACTTTGCAATCCTTTTTTGTTTCTTTTTCTGATGCAATGTGTTTGGCTATTCATGCTATCTCATGGTTTGAATTTGTTCTTGCTTTTTAGGTATCGACTCCTCGAATGTCTTCGACCTTTACAACAACCCAGAGGCTACTGCTGCCCCTCCGAGCAAAAAGAAAGCTAGCAAGAGACATGCTAGGGAGAGCAGCAAGGGGCCTGTGGCGAAGAAGGCTGAGGATGTAGGTTCTCCAGAGGAAGGGCCTTCTGCCACCGCGACTCTGTCTTCCCCCCGCGAGCAGCAGACTCCATCTGCTGCGGCCGGGTCAACTCCTTCTCCTGCCGCCCCATCTGACCAAACCCACCAGGAAGGTTCTGCTTCGACTGGGAACCTGATGGTTGGCCGCTCCTTTAAATTGATCAAGGAGAGGCTTACCAAAATCGCCAAGCACGACCGCTGCCGAGCAGAAATGGCAGCTACGGAGACGATGGGTGTTGACCCAATTCTGAACCGAGCCCTGAATGAGTTCACCAGCGTAAGTTGTCTCCTTTGTGAAATCAGGTCTTCGGCAATTTATTTTTTGTTTAATATTTGTTCTGAATGCAGGCCATGCTAACCCTCACTGCTGGCCGCATCCGCCTGGGTGCCATTGCCGAGGAGGCCAAGACCTCGGGCCAACGGCATGAAGCCGTCAACCAGACTCCTCCCTAGGATCCTCCAGCTCCTCAAGCTCCATGATTTTTTTTTTATATTTCTTTTTTAACTACACGACCTATGAGTTGTGATGTAAAGACAATATAATTTTTCTTTGGTTTTGCTGCACGAGCAGCTTTTACTTTTAATTTAAACAATTACATCCAAGTAGTCACTGCTTGCGGTGTAAAAGGATCGCTTTAATATTATAATATATTTGCATATTATAACATCTAATTGTTCGCATGACCGAACTTAGCATAGCACTTTGGTTTGATTTAACAAAATACTAAAATTTTGAAAAATACTCTAAGTGTCGTAGCATGCTTTCCCTTATTTTGCTCATGTGTTTACATACCTTTTAACAATATGCTTTGCTTACTTGTACCTCGTATGCCCCCCAAGTGATCGGGGAGCTTTAGGTCCTTGGTCACTTACCTTGACTAGAACCTGCCCGAACGTTACTACTTGTAGCAATGTGATTAGAATTAAAATACAGCAAAACAACACACGTAATGAGCAAATACTTGTAATAAGTACAATAGTTGGCAAGAAATGACTGGCTGAGCACAGTCCCTTTTATTCTCGTAGTAAATGGACTAAACATGTCTTTACGAGTGACCAATAAGATCTTACACAAAACTTGTAAAAAGTAAAATTTATACAAGCCAATTCTTTAAGAAGAATTGTTCATTGATAATACTTGCGCAGGTGTTCTCCATTCAAATATCGAGGAACAAGATCTCTGTTTAAGCGTGCAAGTTTATAAGTGCCTGAGTGAAGGACTTCATCAATTTGGTAAGGCCCTTCCCAATTTGGCCCGAGTACTCCAGCAGCTTGGTCGCGGGTGTTAAGAAAAACTCTTCGGAGCACAAGGTCTCCAACATTGAATTTTCTTTCTCGAACTTTGGCGTTGAAATACCGGGCGACCTTCTGCTGGTATGCAGCTGTTGACCCTGATTTTGGCCAACTGACACGGATTCAAATTTGCTTGATGTGGACAAACACGTTGGAAAGAATGTGATGGAAAAATAATAAAGAACACAAGGGTTTATAGTGGTTTGGCCCCAGAATCTGGTAATAACCTACGTCCACTTGAATTGTTATTGATATAGGACTCAAAGGAGTGATCAAAGAACTAGGGTTCAATGAGTATCACCAACCTCTGAAGAACAATACAATATATCAGATAGGATAACTCTAATATCTAATGATCAGAAAGCAAGAAAGAAGAAAAAGATCCCCCTCCCCCTTCCCTTGAGCCCTCCTTCTCTATTTACAGGCTCAAGGAGGATTTACATTAATTTGTTACAGATATCATTTCCTAAATAATCGGATACTCGGGAAATCATGGGAGATAATTTCGGATACTATCATAACTGCATAAGATCTTTTCCGCGCATAGCATTCGTACGACCAGGCTGGTCGTATGAAGAGATCGAACGTCGTGACACTAGATGTCTTCCTGGTCGATAGTCGAGCATGAATTCTGCCAGATGTTAGCCACGTGTACTAAATGTTTGCCATGTCATCCATGCTTGTTTTTTGGATAACATTTGCCCCCCAAGTTTGTTTAGTGCGACTAGCAATAAAGAAACTTTAAGGAAGCAACCGTTCATATCCCCACGATGTTTGTCAGAATCCCCGTGCGTTTTTGAAAATCGTGACATGATTATGTCTAATCAAGCTCTTTCAGTTTCCAAGAAACAAATTGACGGCTTATACACTTCCCCACGTTTCGAGAATTAAAAAAAATAATGACTACTACTTTTTAGCCATACCTCGGTCTCCATAAATACCTCATTTTCCTTCTCAAAAAAGTTTTTCTTACCGTCTTTGTCAAGAACTTCAAGAACTTTGCCTTCAGAGCTTTGAAACCAGACAGTCGCCTAGTCGAGGATCTTCCCGACTCGAACTTTTTCATTGTCTTCCGAACCTCCATCTTCGCCTAGGTAATCACTCTGTCTTTCTAAATTTTTCATTATGCCATGCACGCCGTTTCTATGCTCTGTGATTTCTGTGTCCTTGAGTAGGGTTTTATGAGGATATTTTTGTATCAACCTTCCATTGTTTGGTAAAAGGGCGTCTTTACGCCTTGTATAGGTTGGGACCTAGTTTGATAGTTAGGATCATAGGTTTAGGGCGTAAGATCGACGTAAAAATTCAATCTTTAAGCTAGGTGAAAAAACTGAGTTTTTTCCCGCCCTTTAGGAGTCGAAACAGTTCTCTTTCAGAAAACGGTTTATTTCCTCTTTGATCCATTTTTCAAACTATTAGTGCCGAATCTTAGTGTAGGAGTAGGATGCTGCTGGTTTTTTAGACGCGAGCAACGTTATCCCAATCTTCTACACTACTTCCCAAATTGTGTCTTATCTCCTCCATTGTCTGTTTGCAGTTCTTATGTAAGACCCTTAGGGAGGAGAAAGACCTATTGAAGACGATCTCTTGGCCCAACTACTTGAAGGCGAAGAGAACCCATCTACCTTGATACAGGAAATCCCTTTTTCTCGCCCTAATTCAAACCGTCCTCCAGTTCCCAACCAAAGAATGGCCCGAACAAAAACAAAAGGTCGAAAAAGGAACAACCCTAACTCCCCAGGCCAGCCTTCTGCTGATGCCCCCTCGACCAGTGGTCGAGGCGAATTCGCTCCGAAGACCAATGTCCAAAGGCGTGCCCGCCCCCGCCATGTCGACCAGCCAGATGTTGCGTGGCACGTCGTCCCTCAAAGCACGGTGACACTGCGGATGATTGCCAACTATTTAAATAGATACAATCTGATGGGTGTGACCCTAGTCAAACCATCTATCGACCAGCGCGCCAACTTGCCAGGCGGAGCTTACAGCACCTGGTCGAGGTTCCACATTGAGGCAGGTGCCACTCTGCCTTTTCACTCGTTTTTTCAGGGGGTGGCTAATTACTTCGGAGTAGCCCCCTTTCAAATCACCCCAAACGGGTATAGAATGCTGGCCACACTCTATATCCTTTATAAACTTAAAAAATGGCCAGTACCTTCCCCCCATGAGGTCAATTTTCTCTTTGACCTTGTAACGACCCAAAATAGCTAATAAGGCTTAAGGGCCTTGATTAGCGTGCCAGGAGGGCATGATGGAATTTATGTGTGATTATTTTATGAATTAAATGCATGGTTATGAGTTAAAGCATGTTATATGACTATTTGTTATCTGAGATGCATGACTATGTATATTAGTATGCATGTAGGCCCGGATCGTGTTAGAAGGGCATAATTGTAATTTTGGCCATGTTGGGCATAACTGTGTTGATTGTTGAGACCCCAGTGGTATGTGGGTGTATCTGTGCTTTGTGACTCGAGGCGATCCCAGTGAGCAGGCTAGCGGAAAGTGATGACGGGAATTTATACCCGGCTCGGGGCGAGCCAGGGGGTATGAACAGGAATTCAGAGAATAGATTAAGATTTATTTTGATGATGGGGGATATTTATTTGGTGGTTTATCGGGTGTTGGAGAGCAACGGGAAAATACTAGAGACACTTGAGGATTAGCGGGAATTGGGTGAATGACTAAAATGGCCCTACTTGAACAAAAGGATTTAGAATTTATAGGGAGGGCGTTTTGGTCATTTGGCTTTTGGAGATAGGTTGTTATAAGGCTTTATAGAGAGTGGGAATGCTGAAAGAAAAGAAAAGAAAGAATAAGGAAAGAAAGAAAAGAGAGAAAAACTGATGGGTTTTGCAAGGGTCGGTTTGTGCATTCTTGCACCATTCCGCTCCATTTTTCTTGGAGCAAAGCTTAGTGGAGAGCAAGGATAGGCTGAGCATCAAGGATCTTGGGTTAGACTTGAAGATTTGGCAAGAACACATCAACTTTTGAGGTATGTTTTAAGAGATTTCAGTTTTAAGGGTTTTGATGGTTTGAGCTGTGTTTTGAGCTGAGTTGATGGGAATTTTAGGGAATTTCTGAGCAAGCTTTGATGATGAACAAGCTAAGGAGGTCTAGGGTTGATTCAAGGTCGAAATTTGCATCAATGGTAAGAATTCTAAGCCTTTAACTTGTTGTTGACTGAATTTCTGAGTTTAGGGTTGTTCATGGTAGATTTTGAGATTTGGGATAAATGTTCTTGGGATTTGAGGATTTGGGATGCTTGGGATGGATGGAGAGTGTTCATAAGCTTGATTTTGAGTTTGGTAAAGATTTGGGGAAGTTTGGTTTGAGATTGGGTGAAAGAAATCGCAGAAATGCGATTTTGGGTTTTCTGGGCTGCAACTAGCGCTACAGCGCTAGTCAGTGGGCGCTGTAGCGCTAGTCCCTGTTTCTGGGGGGTGCATTCTGCTTATAGCGCTACAGCGCCCTCTTTAGAGCGCTGTAGCGCTACACTGTTCACAGAGGGGAATTTTTGGAGTTTTGATGAGGGATTTTGACCTAGGGTTCGGGGCTTGTTTCCGCCACTTTGTTTTGGGGATTTGGGACTTCCCGGGGGCTCGAGATTGGTCCCGAGGCTAGGTATTCGGACTTGGGGTTCGGTGTTGACTTTGACCTATGTTTGTGCCTAGGTGTGCGCTAAGGCTCGAGTGGGATCGTGCTCAAGGAGTCAGGTGATTTTAACTATCGAATTGTCAGGTAAGAAAACCGTAACACCCGATAATAGGGCATGGCCCCACTGTGTGATTGTAGGGCATGGCCCCGGATTGTATTATGTGTAAAGGTCTAACCTTAAATGAACCGTGATGTGTGTGAATGTTTATTTCGAATGTACTATATGTGTGATTATGATGAAACGAACGGCAAGAGCCGAGTACGGCATAGGCCGGGGCGGCCGTGGGGCCGAGTACGGCGTAGGCCGGGGCGGCCGTGGGGCCGAAAGTAACACCTAGCACATGGGATGCTATAGTCAGGGCGGGGCCCGGTGGATACATGTGTTATGCTATATTCAGGGTGGGACCCAAGGGATACATAAGTTATCCTCGCGGTGAGAACCGATACCCCAGGCTTCGGTAAGGCTCTGGGGCGGCATGGCCGTGTTTGCTTAGTCTAATGGTTGACTTGCTTATTTGTGGATTATCTGTTATGATAAACTATATACATTGCATATGTTATGTTCTGCATGAGTTTTCTTGCTGGGCTTCGGCTCACGGGTGCTCTGTGTTGCAGGTAAGGGCAATGACTGAGTCAACCAACCATGAGTACGGAGAGCGTGAAGCGACGCGTACATGTTTGGCCTGCCCGACTGCTTTGGTTGGGGGTTTATTTGAAAATGGCTGTAATAATCTATGATTTTATGATTTATCAACTGTAAACTTACTTCAAGATGTAAATAGTTTTCAAACCTTATTTTGGGATCCCAAATGTTTAATACTAGCAGTTTTAAATGAAACGACGCATTTTCTAAAATTACAGCCTTAAATTTTAATTAGTCACACTTTTGTCTCAAAACCTCAGTTAGCGAGTTCATTGCACACTGTTTTGTCTTAAAAAACTCACTTAGTAACGGCTCTAAGGTAGTAGGGCATTACAGACCTTAAATCCAACCCCAACCAAGATGGTACGAGGTTTTTTCACTTCTGCCATCAGGAGTCCGGACACACTTTTTTGTCCGACACCACCCATATCTCTAATGTGGGGAAGTATCACCACGAATACTTCCTCACTCCTAACCTTGCTGCGGACAACCTGGCTTTCACCTGAGGAGGTAAAAATTCTTACGCGAGTAGCTTCTTTACTTAGTGTCTTTCTGTCATAATATCTTGACATCTATCATGTTCCAGGCCCGTGGCTACGTCCAACCCCTACTCCAGGTATGGAATCAAGGGCAACACTCTTAGCCAGCATGCCAAATGCTGATAAGAGTGTAAAAAATTTAGTCAACGAGGCCAACCTTAGACTGGTCGGCCTTTGGGGCTCTCAATCTGCGATGAACGAACCTTCGGTGGGCGATGTTCAAGCCGACGCGGAACCCGAACAGGAACCTGAGCAGCAACCTCAGGCGCCTCCTCGGAGGCGGCCAACTGGGGTTACGATTAGGGAACCTGCCGTCCCCCCCCCCCCCCCCCTCCCCCCCGAGCGGAGGAACCTTCAGTCCCCAAGGGCAAGGGAAAACAAAAGGCTGTCGAGCCTACCGAACTTTCTGACGATTCGTCGGATGTAAACGGTACAATAATCTCACTTTTAAATAATTTGCCAATTCCCTCTCATCTATTTGATGGGGACGACAACTTTAGGAATGCTCCCTCTTTAAACTCGGATTTCTTCTAGGATCTAGGTAGTTCAGTAAATATTGCTACGACCAGTAGTTGTAGCTCGAGTACTTTACTTGTAATCCTTTTACTTTTATCTCTATTCCCCCTATGACCATTTGATCTCACTGCTTGAGTTGTTTCCCTTTGTGCAGGTATGGACTCTGGAGATGTCTTCGCTCATTACGAGGCTGCCGCTGCCTCTTTTGTCCCGAAGAAGGATAGTAAGAGGGCACGGGGGGAAAGCAGCAAGACCCCCTCGAAGAAGGCTCGAACAGAAGATACTCCAACCACCGTCCCTTCCAAGGAGAACATGACACCTCCACCCCCATCGAACAGTCGACGCCCACGCCTGTGAATCCACAGCCCTCCTCCAGGGCTGCTGACAAAGGGACTTTGGACAACCTGTCCGAAGGCTCCCTGTCCAGCCTCGTGGTCGGGTCGGCCAGGGAGTGGATATATAAGCTCTCGAAGCACGGACGCAGCCAGGCCACCCTCAATGAAACTGCCTCAATGGAGGTCGACCAAATCATCAATAGAAAGGTTGAATGAGATAGTCAGCGTAAGTACTGCTACTTCACCATTTATGTCTGACTTCTTTTCCTTACTTTATCTCATTCTTTGTTTTCAGGGGCTTCTGTCTTTAACTGCTAGCTAGCGCCGTGCCGGGGCGTTGGTTTCACAGGGACAGAACTTCGACTCCAGGCTTGCCCAGGCTAAGCAAGCTCTTGAGGATGAGAACAACAAGTTGCTCGAGGAGAACAAGGAGCTGTCCAAGCTGAATGAGCAGCTGTGCGAGGACCAAGCCACTCTCACCAAGGAGCTTCAGGACAGCCAAGGGGCCCTGAAGAAAGCCAATGAGGAGCGGCCGAAATGGAGGGAAAGTTCTATACTTGTGACCTAAGAGTGCAAGCAGCTCAAACTCGATCTGACCGCCAGCAGGGATGAGGCGAAGAAGCCTGAAGAGCGGGTGCGGGAGCTCGAGGGGCGAGTGCAGGAGGTTGAGGAGGAAGGGGTCATGAACTTGAAGAAGTATAAAGAGGCCACCCTCCTCTGCTTTTATGACTTCTGGAAGCACAACCGGGAGGCCAACTTCAACTATCTTTCCGAGCGTTTGAAGAGAACTTTGATGGCGCAGTGCGCCACCCGGTTGGAGGCAGAGGAGAAGGCTAAGGCTAAGGCTCCTGCTGCTAATGCTGAAGCTGGTCCTCCTGCCGACCAGAGCACACCCCCTAATCCTCAAGACCCTCCTGCCCAGTAAAATTTTTCTTTTATTTTGTTTTTATGGCCCACTGGTTTGTTTGTAAAGACAATTTATTCTTATTGCTGCAAGGGCAACTTTTTTACTTTTAACTGAACAATTACATCCGAGCGATACTGCTCGCGGTGTAAAAGCGTTTTACTTTTAATTGAACAATTACATCTGAGCAATACTGCTCGCGGTGTAAAAGATTGCCTTATTGACATTATAATTTTTTATTATAATATCTGTTCGCATGACCGAACTTAGCATAGTACTTTGGCTTGACTTAACAAAATATAAATTTTGAAAAATACTCTAAGTACCGTAGCATTCTTTCACTTATTTTGTTCATGTGTTTACATACCTTTTGGTATGCTTTGCTATCGATGTACCTTATATGAACCTCAAGTGATCGAGGAGCTTTAGGTCCTTGGTCACTTGCCTTGACCATGACCTGTGCGAACATTATTGCTCGATAGTAATTATAACACTTGTAATACAACAAAACAACACACGTAATGAACAAATACTTGTAAAATAAATTTACAAAGGTTGGCAAGAATGACTGGCTACGCATAGTCCCTTATAATCTCGTATTAAAATGGAATAAACATGTCTTTACGAGTGATCTTAAAAAGATCTTACACTTATAAGCGATTAGCCATACAACGTGGCTAATCCTTTTTTGAAACTTGTAAAAAGTAAAAATTAATACAAGCCAGTCCTTTAAAAAGGACTGTTTATTGATAGTACTTGCGCAGGTGTTCACCGTTCCAATAGCGTGGAACAAGATCTCCATTTAAGCGTGCAAGTTTGTAGGTGCCCGGATGAAGGACTTCATCAATCTGGTAATGTCCTTCCCAATTTGGTCCGAGCACTCCAGCAGTGGGGTCGCGGGTATTCAAGAAAACTCGTCGTAGCACTAGGTCACCGACGTTGAATTTCCTTTCTTTGACTTTTGAGTTAAAATACCGGGCGACCTTTTGCTGGTACGCAGCAACTCGGAGTTGGGCTCGTTCTCGTATTTCTTCAATTGAGTCTAGGGACTCCATCATTAGTTGGCTATTCTGGCTCTGGTCGTATGTAATGCATCGATGTGAGGGGGGATCTAACTCGACAGGTAACATAGCTTCATATCCGTATGCTAAGGAAAACGGGGTATGACCTGTCGCTGTTCGATGAGAAGTTCTATACGACCAGAGGACTTCAGGCAGCTATTCTGGCCATGCTCCTTTAGCATCTTCAAGCCTTTTCTTCAGGGTGTCCTTAAGCATTTTATTCACTGCTTCGACTTGCCCATTTGCTTGTGGATGCATGACTGAAGAAAAGCTTTTAATAATCCCGTGCCTTTCGCAGAAGTCGGTGAATAAGTCACTGTCAAATTAGGTGCCGTTGTCTGAGACAATCTTTCAAGGCAAGCCATATCGGCAAACAATGTTCTTGATGACAAAGTCAAGAACCTTCTTGGTCGTTATGGTAGTGAGTGGTTCAGCTTCGGCCCATTTGGTGAAATAGTCGACTGCTACAACTACGTACTTCACTCCGCCTTTTCCCGTTGGCAGGGACCCAATCAAGTCTATACCCCATACTGCAAAAGGCCAAGGACTCCGCATCTGTTTTAATTCATTTGGAGCTGCGCGTGGGATTTTGGAAAATCTCTGACACTTATCGCACTTTCGTAAAATCTCCATTGAATCTTCGTTCATAGTCGGCCAGAAATAGCCCTGCCTTAGAATCTTTTTCGCCAAACTTTGCCCCCCAGCATGATCCCCGCAGAAGCCTTCATGTACTTCCCTCATCAGCTCCTTAGCTTTCTCTGGTGTAATACATCTGAGTAGTGGCATGGAATATCCTCTTCGGTACAGAACACCATCGACTAGTATATACCTAGCAGCCTGCCTTTGAAGAGTTCTGGCTTTGTTCCTATCTGCTGGTAGTACTCCATTTGTAAAATACTCTAAGTAAGGCGCCATCCATGTGTCTTCCATCCGGATTTCCATGCTGGCTTCATTTGCTCGTATGCTCGGCTCGCTCAATCTTTCTACTGGCACAATATTCAAAGTGTCAGCATCTTTCACGCTCGCGAGTTTGGCTAAGGCATCTGCGTTTGAATTCTGATCCCGGGGGATTTGCTGGAGGGTATACTTCGTGAACTGGGCTAACAGGTCTTTAGTTTTGTTCAAGCAGGCCACCATTTTTAGGCCTCACGCTTGATATTCCCCTAGAACTTGATTCACTACCAGCTGTGAATCACTGTAAATATCTAGCACCTTTATACTCATGTCCTTTGCCATTCTTAATCCAGCGAGGAGTGCTTTGTATTCGGCTTCATTATTCGACGCGATGAAGTCGAACCTAATGGCGCAATGAAATCGATGCCCTTTTGGCGTTATCAAGATCACTCCTGCTCCTGCGTGAGATTCGTTTGACGACCCATCTGTGAATAACTTCCACAAAGGAGCTTCATCTTGAGGCTCAGGCGCACTAGGTTTTTCACACTACTCGTTGTCTGGGAGTTTGGTGAACTCTGCAATAAGATCAGCCAAGACTTATCCTTTTACTACTGCTCGCGATGAATATGTAATATCGAACTACCCCAGTTCGACTGCCCATTTTAATAAATGCCCAGCCGCCTCTGGTTTTTGGAGGACTTGCCGAAGGGGCTGGTCAGTTAAAACTGTAATAGGATGGGCTTGGAAGTAAGGACGTAGCTTCCTTGAGGCCAAAATTAAACAATACGCTAACCTCTCGATGAGAGGATACCTCAATTCTACTCCGATTAGCCTCTTGCTTACATAGTAAACCGCCTTTTTTACGCCTTCTTCCTCTCGTACTAGTACCGCACTAGCAGCAACTTCAGTGATCGCCAGGTATATGAACAAAGTTTCTCCTTTGATAGGCTTTGATAAAATAAGAGGTTGTGCCATATGGGCTTTTAAGGCCTGAAAAGCTTGCTCGCAGTCTTCTGTCCATTCAAACTTCTTGTTGCTCCTAAGTAGATTGAAGAAAGGGACTCATTTATCCGTTGACTTGGAAATAAATCTACTTAGGGCTGCAATTCTCCCGGTTAGACTTTGTACATCCTTGATCTTCTCTGGCAATTTCATGTCGATCAGGGCTTTTATCTTGTCGGGGTTGGCCTCGATTCCTCTTGAGTTAACAATGAACCCCAAAAATTTCCCTGATCCAACTCCGAAGAAACATTTGAGAGGATTTAGTTTCATCTGGTACTTGTTCAATACATCGAAACACTCTTGTAAATCCTTCACATGTCCTTCTGCCTTTTTTGACTTTACTAGCATGTCGTCCACGTACACCTCCATGTTTACTCCGATAAACTCTTTAAACATGTGGTTAACCAGTCGCTGGTAAGTCGCACCTGTGTTTTTCAGTCTGAAGGGCATTACTTTATAACAGTATAATCCCGTATTGGTCCGAAAGCTGGTGTGATCCTCATCAGGGGGATGCATGCTAATCTGATTGTAGCCTGAGTATGCATCCATGAAAGAGAGGATCTCATGCCCTGCAGTAGCATCGACTAGCTGGTCGATCCTCGGGAGTGGGAAGCAATCCTTCGGGCAGGCTTTATTGAGGTCTGTAAAATCCACACAGGTCCGCCATTTGCCGTTAGGCTTGGGAACCAGTACTGGATTAGAGACCCACGATGGATAAAACGCCACCCTGATGAACCCATTCTCCTTTAATCTTTCAACTTCTTCTTTTAAGGCTCTCGAGCGATCCTTATTGAGCAGCCTCCTTTTCTGATGCACAGGTGGAAAACTCTTGTCTATGTTCAAGACATGGCTGATCACTGCAGGATCTATCTCAGCCATGTCTTTGTGCGACCAGGCAAAGACTTCCTGGTTTTTCCGCAAAAACTCCACCAGTGCATGCTTCGTGGTTGGTTCTAAGTTTTTCCAGATCTTCATGACTTTGGTCGGGTCTTTCTCATCGAGTTGGACCTCTTTTAGGTCCTCGACGGGTCCAACATTTTCTTCAAAATCCCCAAAACGAGGATCTAAATCTCTATCCTCACTTTGGGCAACACCCTATTTGGTGACTTCATCACCGGATTGGGCTTGTGTATCAATTGCCATCTGCAACCTATCTGGGGGAGTGATTTTTGACGTTCCCTTCTTTGCCTTCGTGACTGAGGCGTTGTAGCATTCCCTAGCCTCCCTCTGGTTTCCCAACACGCGTCCTACCCCTGCATCTGTCAGGAATTTCATGGCTAAGTGCCACATAGAGGTGACGGCCCATAGATCAAATAGTATAGGCCTCCCAATGACGGCGTTGTACGCCGAAGGACAATCGACTACTATAAAAGTAGCGAGTAATGTCCTTGTAGTAGGCATTGTACCTGCTGTCACTGGTAGTCTGATTGACCCTGCGGGGGCGAGTCCCTCACCAGAGAAGCCGTATATTGTTTGGTTGCAGGGTTCTAGGTCCTTAACGGACAACTTCATGCGTTCCAGCGAAGACTTATACAGGATATTCACCGAACTTCCTGTATCAACCAGCACTCTCTTCACCATCATGTTGCCCATTTGGATATCTACGACCAGCGGATCGGAATGTGGGAACCGGACATGTTGGCATCGCTATCAGAGAAGGTTATTTCGCCTTCAACTGATCGAGCCTTTTTCAGCGCGCGGTCATCCACAGTCATCATCTCGATGTCCTGGTCGTGGCGCAGAGTCCGAGCATATCGTTCTCTGGCTTTTCTGCTGTTTCCCGCGAGGTGCAGGCCTCCACAGATGGTTAACAATGTGCCAGTTACGGGGTCAGGCTGCAAAGGTGGTGAGCGTTGGCGTGTGGGCGCTTGCTCGTTGCCACCTGGAGCTTCTCGTTGGGAATTTCCTGAGCCGTATATATCTTCTCAAGTGTCCTTGTCTAATAAGGAACTCGATCTCATCCTTCAGCTGGTTGCATTCGTTGGTATCATGTTTGTAGTCGTTATGATAACGACAGAACTTGGTAGTGTCTCTTCTCGAAATATCCTTTCGAATGGGAGCAGGTTTCTTATAAAGCACGCTGGAACTCGTGGCCTGATAAACTTCTCCCCGAGACTCAATAAGGGCAGTATAGTTAGTGAACCGAGGTTCATAACGGTTACCCTTGGATCGTTTTTTGTTAGAGGTGGAAGGCTCGTTGTGTGGCCGTTTCCCCCCATTCTTGCCATTGCCATTGCTGTTCCCGTTGCCTTTGCCGTTGCCGTTGGGCTTGGACCCATTGGCGGCTTTGGCGGGCTCGGCAGTCCCCTTATCCTTGCCTGGGGGCTTCCCTTCATTGGCAATAGCATCTTCGAGCTTGATGTATCGATCGGCTCGATCTAAGAATTCCTGGGTAGTTCTAACCCCATGTTTTCTGAGGCTGTCCCAGAGAGGCGTGCGGCGTTTAACCCCTGCGGTTATGGCCATCATCTTGCCTTCATCTCCCACTTTTTTTACTCCAGCAGCTGCTCGCATGAAGCGCTGGACGTAGTCCTTCATTGGTTCTCCATCTTGCTGGCGTATTTCAACCAGCTGGTTTGCCTCAGTCGGGTGCACACGACCCGCGTAGAATTGTCCGTAAAACTCTTTTACGAACATTTCCCAGGAAACTATACTTGCAGGAGGGAATTTGTAAAACCACTCCAGTGCGCCATCAGAAAGTGTTGCAAGGAAGATCCTGCACCGAGCGTCCTCGGACACTTTCTGAATGTCCATTTGTATCTCAAACTTGTTGACGTGAGATACCGGGTCACCATACCCATAAAAATTTGGAAGTGTAGGCATCTTAAACTTGCTAGGAGTTTCTGCCATAGCTATCCTCTGGATGAAAGGAGTGCCTTTTCTCCTATCGTGGTCGATATAAGATGTCCTTCCCCCGACCAGCTGCTGCACTGCCTGGTTGAGGGCATCTATCTGGGCCTGCACGGCGCCAGGAATCGCCGTGGCCTCTGGTGCTGGGGGACATACTCAACGTGCCGCTCGCGGTGATCGTTGAGTACATCTCTCAAGTCCTCGTCTCTCCTCCGCTGCTCACTAGCTCCGAGTCGGTTGAAGACATTATTTTGTCTGGGATGCCCCCCAGCATCCCGTCTGTCGGGTTGGTCATCCCTAGGTGGCTGGCTTCTGCCAACACCTCTTTCTTCATTCCTCCGACCGACATTTCCTCTGCCTGAGTCGGCCTTGTTATAACCATGGCCGTCTCTGAATCTTAATTGGCTATGGTGGGATCGACTGTTTCCTCGATTGCCTTCCCGGGCTGGAACCTCCTGAGCATTAGAGGGTGGTCTGCGTTGGTCGTTAGGTCCCTGTGCATTATCATGCCGTGGGGGGCCTCGGACCACAGAGCCTAACTCTGAGTTCCTCCTGTTACCAGGAGGATGCTGTCCTCTGCTCGAAATATTAGGCTCGTCTCCCCTATGGCGTCTAGGACTGCGAGGCTGCTGCCCGACCCTATTCTGCCTCTGCTGCGGGGGATTGCTGCGACCAGTTTGGGATGGAGGCTGTGCTTCAGGGCCTCCTAGCAGGACATCGTCCTGAGGCGCCGGTGGCTGCTCGGGCCTTTGTGGGCTGGATAGGCGGGCTAGGATTGGGACCCCTGTGGGGTGGCCCATTTGCGGGTTGATCAGGCTGCGAGGCAGGTGCAGCTTGATTCCTAGCCAGTTGCAAGGCTGCCTCGAGGGCTGCCATGGCCTCCCTCTGGCGACAGTCCATCTCCGCCTGCCTTTCACTCAGCTCCAAGCGTTGCCGTTCAATTTCTTGTTGCTGCCGCGCCATGATTTCGGCAGCACTTTCCTGGCTGGCCCTCAGATTGGCCAGCTCCTCCTGTAATACCCCTAGGGTATTCTTCAGCGTCGCGTCGTCCATTTCTTCCTCATCAAATTCCAAACGTGGCTCATCCTCAGCCACGTTGGGAGGAGGAGGAGGCGGGTTAGATGGTGCAACGCCAGTCGCCTGTCCAGTTTTCCTGGTAGTTTTTGCCATTGATCTTTCAACGATAATGTATCAAGCTCTTAATGAAAGCACCAGAATGTTGACCCTGATTTTGGCCAACTGACACGGAGTCAAATTTGCTTGATCTGGACAAACATGTTGGAAAGAATGTGATGGAAAAATAATAAAGAACACAAGGGTTTATAGTGGTTCGGCCCCATAATCTGGTAATAACCTACGTCCACTTGAATTGTTATTGATATAGGACTCAAAGGAGTGATCAAAGAACTAGGGTTCAATGAGTTTCACCAACCTCTGAAGAAAAATACAATATATGAGATAGGATAACTTTAATCTCTAATGATCAGAAAGCAAGAAAGAAGAAAAAGATTCCCTTCCCCCTTCCCTTGAGCCCTCCTTCTCTATTTACAGGCTCAAGGAGGATTTACATTAATTTGTTACAGATATCATTTCCTAAATAATCGGATACTCAGGAAATCATGGGAGATAATTTCGGATACTATCATAACTGCATAAGATCTTTTCCGCGAATAGCATTCGTACGACCAGGCTGGTCGTATGAAGAGATCGAACGTCGTGACACTAGATGTCTTCCTGGTCGATAGTTGAGCATGAATTCTGCCAGATGTTAGCCACGTGTACTAAATGTTTGCCATGTCATCCATGCTTGTTTTTTGGATAACAACAGCTACTCAGAGCTGGGCTTGTTCACGCCTTTCATCAATCGAGTCCAAGGATTCCATGAGTAACTGGCTGTTAGAATCCTGGTCGTATGTTAATCTACGGTGAGAGGGCGAATCCAACTCAACAGGAAACATGGCTTCATACTTGTATGCCAAGGAAAATGGGGTATGACCTGTTGCTGTTCGGTGGGAAGTTCTGTACGACCAGAGGACTTCAGGCAACTGTTCTGGCCATGCTCCCTTAGCTTCTTCAAGTCTTTTCTTCAGTGTATCCTTCAGCATTTTGTTGACATCCTCGACTTGTCCATTTGCTTGGGGATGAGTGGCTAAAGAAAAGCTTTTAATAATGTCGTGACGTTTGCAGAAATCTGTGAATAGATCATTATCGAACTGGGTGCCGTTATCTGAGACTATCTCTTTTGGCAATCCATAGCGACAGATGATGTTTTTGACCACGAAGTTAAGCACTTTCTTCATCATTATGGTCGCGAGTGGCTCAGCTTCGGCCCATTTGGTGAAGTAGTCGACGGCAACCACTGCGTACTTTACACCACCTTTCCCCGTAGGCAAAGATCCGATTAGAACTATTCCCCAAACCGCAAAGAGCCATGGACTCTGCATTTGCTTTAATTCATTGGGAGCTGCTCGCGGGATCTTAGAAAACCTTTGGCACTTGTCACATTTTCGCACGAACTCCATGGAGTCTTCATTCATTGTTGGCCAAAAATATCCTTGCCTTAGGATCTTTTTCAACAGGCTTTGCCCCCCAACGTGGTCCCCGCAAAATCCTTCGTGTACCTCCTTCATCAACTCTTTGGCTTTCTCCTTTGTAATACACCTGAGAAATGGCAGTGAATATCCCCTTCGGTACAGAATTCCATCGACCAGGATATACCTAGCAGCATGCCGCTGAAGGGTCCTGGCTTTGTTTCTATCCGCTGGTAGCACGCCGCTTGATAGATACTCTACATATGGCGCCATCCATGTATCCGCCATTTGGATAACTAGAGAGGTTTCTGTTGTTTGGATGCTGGGTGCGGGCAGTCGTTCGACTGGCACTATGTTCAGAGTATCAGCATCTTTTGCACTTTCCAACTTTGCCAAAGCGTCTGCATTGGAATTCTGATCACGAGGTACTTGCTGTAGAGTGTATCTGCTGAATTGGGCTAAAAGATCCTTTGCTTTGTTCAGATAGGCGACCATTTTTAATCCTCGCGCTTGATACTCTCCCAAGATCTGATTCACGACTAGCTGAGAATCACTGTAAATGTCAAGCACTCTTATGTTCATATCCTTGGCTAACCGCAGTCCGGTGAGCAATGCTTCATATTCGGCCTCATTGTTAGAGGCAGTGAAGTCAAACCTTATTGCACAGTGAAATCGATGCCCTTCCAGCGTTATCAATATCACTCTTGCTCCTACGTGGGATTCGTTAGATGATCCGTCAGTGAACAATTTCCACGAGGGTGCTTGGGTTTGGCATTTAGGCTCGCTAGGCTCATTGATCTGCTCACTACCTGCGGGCTCTGTGAACTCGATGATGAAGTCAGCTAAGGCTTGCCCCTTTATCGCTGCTCGCGGTAGGTAAGATATGTTGAACTGCCCGAGTTCGACAGCCCATTTTAGTAATCTTCCAACAGCCTTTGGCTTTTGCAGGACTTGCGGAAGAGGCTGGTCGGTCAATACCATAATTGGATGGGCTTGGAAGTAAGGCCACAGCTTCCTAGAGGCCAATACTAAGTAGTAGGCTAACCTTTCGATGGGGGGATATCTCAATTCTGCTCTGATCAGCCTTTTGCTTACGTAATAGATAGCCTTCTGCACACCTTCTTCTTCTCTTACCAGAACTGCACTAGCAGCGTAATTTGTGATTGCCAGGTAGATGAACAAAGTCTTCCTATCGACTGGCTTTGACAGAATGGGTGGTTGTGCCATATGCGTTTTTAGTGCTTGAAAGGCCTATTCGCACTCATCTGTTCATTCAAATTTTTTGTTGCCTCTGAGTAGATTGAAAAATGGGACACACTTGTCTGTTGATTTTGATATAAATCTACTGAGGGCGGCAATTCTCCCAGTCAGGCTTTGAACATCTTTAACCTTCACTGCCGACTTCATCTCGATCAGGGCTTTTATCTTTTTGGGATTAGCTTCAATTCCTCTTGAGTTAACTATGAATCCCAAGAACTTCCCTGATCCAACTCCAAAGGAACATTTGAGGGGATTCAGCTTCATCCTGTATTTATTAAGGACGTTGAAGCATTCCTACAAATCCCTTACATGTCCTTCTGCCTTCTTCGACTTAACTAGCATGTCATCGATGTAAACCTCCATGTTTTCCCCGATTAGCTCCTTAAACATGTGGTTGACGAGCCTCTGCTAAGGCACACCAGCGTTTTTCAAACCAAAGGGCATCACCTTATAACAGTACAGCCCTGTATCAGTTCGAAAGCTAGTGTGATCCTCATCAGGGGGATGCATACTAATCTGGTTATACCCAGAGTAGGCATCCATAAATGAGAGGATCTCGTGTCCTGCAGTGGCATCGACCAGCTAGTCGATCCTCAAGAGTGGGAAGCAATCCTTAGGGTAGGCTTTATTGAGGTCTGTAAAATCCACGCACGTACACCACTTGCCATTTGGCTTGGGTATGAGTATGGGATTGGAGACCCACGATGGATAAAATGCCACCCTGATGAACCCATTCTCCTTCAGCTTCTCGACTTCTTCCTTTAAAGCTTTCGATCGGTCTTTGTCGAGCAGCCTTCTTTTCTGCTGCACAGATGGGAAGTTTTTGTCAATGTTCAGGACATGGCTGAAGATTGCAGGATCTATCCCAACCATGTCTTTATGCGACCAGGAAAAGACGTCCTGGTTCTTTTTCAAGAACTCCACCAATGCTTGCTTCGTTGTTGTCTCTAAGTTTTTACCGCCTTTCACAACTTTGGTCGGATTTCCCTCATCGAGTTGGACCTCTTCAAGGTCCTCGATGGGGCCTACTTCTTCTTTGAAATCCCCAAAGCGAGGATCTAAGTCTTTATCCTCACTTTGGGCAATGCCCTATTTGGTGAGATTATCACCTGAGCGGGCTTGAACATCGGATGCCATTTGCAACTCTTTTCCGGCGGCATCCCTCGATACACCCTTTTTTGCTTTGGTGATCGAGGCATTGTAGCATTCTCTCGCCTATCGTTGGTTTCCCAGTACGCATCCTACTCTTGCGTCTGTTGGGAACTTCATGGTGAGGTGCAACACAGAAGTGACGACTTGAAGGTCAACCAGAATGGGTCTCCCTATCGCGACATTATATGTCGAAGGACAATCAACCACTATAAAAGTGGTGAGTAATGTCCTGTTAGCAGGCACGGTACCTACTGTGACTGGGAGTCTAATTGTCCCTACTGGGGCGAGCCCTTCTCTGGAAAAACCATAAATGGTTTGGTTGCATGGTTCTAGGTCCTTGATGGACAGTTTCATCCTTTCCAGCGAGGACTTATATAGGATGTTGACCGAACTTCCTGTATCGACCAACACCCTTTTCACCATCATATTTGCGATTTGGACATCCACGACCAGCGGATCAAAGTGTGGGAATCGCACATGCTGGGCATCATTATCAGAGAAGGTGATCTGTTCCTCCTTTGTTCGAGCCTTTTTGGGTGCAGGATCCTTGACACTCATCATCTCTATGTCCTGGTCATGGCGTAGGGTTCGAGCATATCGTTCCCTCGCTTTTCCACTATCTCCTGCAAGATGTGGGCCTCCGCAAATGGTGAGTAGGGTACCTGCCATGGGAGCTGGCTGTAAAGGTGACGAGCGCTGGCGTGCAGGCGCCGAATTGTTGCCACCTTGAGCCTCTGGCTGAGAACCTCTCGTGGCTCGTACATATCTTCTTAAGTGTCCCTGTCTTATCAGGAACTAAATCTCGTCCTTCAGCTGGTTACACTCGTTGGTGTCGTGCCCGTAGTCGTTATGATAGCGACAAAACTTTGTTGAATCTCTCTTGGAGATATCCTTTCTTATAGGCATGGATCGTCTGTAGGGCACGCTCGAGCTGGTCGCTTGGAACACCGCGTCTTGACTTTCGACAAAGGCGGTGTAATTGGTGAATTTCAGTTCATACCGATTATTTTTGGGGCACTTTCTCTCGGAGGTTGAGGGTTCGCCATTCGTCCGCTTTCCACCATTTTTACCATTGCCATTCCCGTTGCCTTTGCCGTTGCCATAGGGCTTAGACCCGTTGGCAGCTTTGGCGAGATCTTCCTTGGGCCCCTTGTCCTTTGCTAGCGACTTTCCTTCGTTGGAAATCGCGTCTTCGAGCTTGATGTACCGATCAGTTCGATCTAAAAACTCTTGGGTAGTATTAACCCCATGCTTCCTGAGGCTACTCTAGAGAGGAGAATGGCGCCTAACCCCAGCGGTTAGGGCCATCATCTTGCCTTCATCGCCCACAGTCTTGGCTGATGCTGCGGCTCACATGAAGCGCTGAACATACTCCTTCAAAGGCTCCCCTTCTTTCTGGCGTATCTCGACCAGTTGGTTTGCCTCAGTGGGGTGCACACGACCCGCATAGAACTGTCCGTAAAACTTCTTCATGAACATTTCCCAGGATATTATACTTGCAGGAGGGAACTTGAAGAACCACTCTTGAGCAGCATCAGAAAGGGTCGCTGGGAAGATCCTGCAGCGAGCGTCTTCAGAGACTTTCTGAATGTCCATTTGTATCTCAAATTTGTTTACATGAGATATCGGGTCTCCGTACCCGTCAAAGTTTGGCAGGGTCGGTATCTTGAACTTACTGGGGGTTACTGCCACAACAATCCTTTGGATGAAAGGGGTACCTCTCCTCTGATCGTACTCGATATACGATGTCCGCCCCTCTACCAGCTGCTGCACAGCCTAGTTCAGGGCATCGATTTGAGCTTGAACGACTTCAGGAATTGCTGGGGCCTCTAGTGCCGGGGGAATGTACTCATCGTGCCTTTCTCGGCAGTCGTTGAGTACATCCCTCAAGTCGTCGTCTCTTCGTCGTTGCTCACTGGCTCCGAGCTGGCTAAAGACGTTGTTTTGTCTGGGCTGCCCCCAAGCATTACGTCCTGCTTGTTGGTCAGCTTCTGCCTCCACCTCTCTCCTCGTTTCTCCGACCAGCATTCCCTCTGCATGAGTCGGCCTCATTGTAGCCGTGGCCATCTTTGAACCTTGACTGGCTATGGTGGGACCGACTGTTTCCTCCTTGGGCTAGAACTTCCCGAGCATTAGGGGGAGGCTTGCGCTGGTCGGTGGGTCCCTGTGCATTATCATGCCGTGGAGGGCCCCTGACCGCAGAGCCTATCTCTGAGTTCCTTCTGTTGCCAGAAGGATGCTGCCCCCCTGCTCGGTGGGTGCGGCTCTTCACCCCTGGCGTCTAGGGCTTCGGGGCTGTTGCCCGGCCCTATTCTGCCTGGGACGCAGGGGATTGCCTCGACCAGCCTGGGATGGAGGCTGCGTCTCAGGGTCCCTAGGTGGGACATCATCCTGAGGCATTGGTGGCTGCTCCGGCCTTTGAGAGCTTGTAGGCTGGAGCAGAGGGCTAGGATTGGGACCTCTCTAAGGTGGTCCACTCGGGGGTTGATCAGGCTGCGGAGCAGGTGCAGCCTGATTCCTAGCCAATTGGAGGGCTGCTTCGAGGGCTGCCATGGCATCCCTCTGACGACAGTCCATCTCCGCCTGTCTCTTGCTCAGCTTTTGGCGCTGGCGCTCTATCTCTCTCTGCTGTGACACCATTATCTCGGCGGCACTCTCTTGATTGGCCATCAGAGAGGCCAATTCATCTTGCAACACCCTCAGTGTTGTCTTCAGGACCTCAGAGTCTACTTCCTCCTCATAGAACTCCAAATGAGGTTCGTCTTCAGCCATGTTTGGTGGAGGAGGCTGGGATGGAGCGACAGCAGCCTGTCCAGTTTTCTTGGTAGTCTTTGCCATTAGTTTTTTCTCGGATTCAAGTCTCTCAATGAAAGCACCAGAATATTGACCTTGATTTTGGTCAACAACACGGAGTCTAGGAAACGACAAGAAGATGATATAGAGCTTGAAAATAATCTAATGGAAAGATAAAGAACACAGTAATTTATAGTGGTTCGGCCCCAAGAATTGGTAATGACCTACGTCCACTTGATACTATTATTAATATTAAACTCTCAAGGTGTGATCAAAGAACAAGGGTTTCTAAGTTTCACAGACCTTAGAAGAAGAAAAACAATACAATGGATAATAGTAATATAATTCTCTCTAGAAAAAGAGACCGATCCCCCTCCTTGAGCTATTTCTTGTGTATTTATAGGCTCAGGAAGGGTTACATGAATTAGGAAATAATATCTATCCTTAATGATCGGATCTGCAAGTCATAATGAAGAGATATTCTCGGATATCATCACAACTGTACAGATTTTTACATAAATGAACTAACATACGACCAGCCTGGTCGTACACAAAACTTGATCTTGTTGTGTAGAAATAATGCTGGTCGATAGGCGAGTCGTATCTCTGCTACGTGTCAAAAATCCTTGCCACGTCATCAGCAACTGATTTATGGATAAATAGATGGTAAAAAGAATATAAAATTGTTTATTTTCTTATTTAATAAATTTTTTTATGAAATAAAATGGTATTCTATTTAAAAAGGCAAAATAAGTTCTAGGGCACGATTATTTATTTTGCATAATTGGATTAGTATTTATTAGAATATCATTTGGAAAAATTAATTTAATTAGTTTTACATCCAAATTAAAAAATATTGATATTGAGAAAAACACAATTTTCAAATTGTGAGTTGGAGAGGGAATTATGATAATAAGTTCCATGGTCTCCATTATTGGTTGAACACCGAGAGGCATAGGAAGTGCCTCGTGTCGCCTCCGTTTGTGGCCTCCCTAAGGAAAGGCGACCGAATATGTTTATTTTATCTCAAGGTTGAGTCTCATAAGAGAATAAGATTAGTGATGTGTTTCAAGTTTGACTGATCCTAAGGCACACTCTTGAGTTAAGTCATTGATCGAAAAATAATGAGTTACATTCTCAACGTGTATCTAAGCTTTTGAGCATGACTAGTACATCTTGACCAAACTAATGGTAATTCATAACTCAAGAGAGAAAAATGAGTTTTTAAGATTTCACTTATGGAATATAGATCTTGTCTCAAGATTAATTTGTGATTAGTCTGACCTACCCTAAGACGGTCCATTAATTTTCAAATTAATCTATCCTAGACTAGTAACTATTTTTTGTGTGTTATTATATGTGTTGCATTCATGCATCATATTTAATATTCCAAATATAAACTGATATTTATTATATGCATTAATTCATTATATTTTATTTATTTAATTTTCAGCAATATGTCCAATCCAAACCCTGTAGCTGCTTTACTTGCTAATGAGAAATTGACTGGTGATAACTACATGAAATGGAAATCAAACATGAATATTGTTTTGATATGTGAAAACCACATGTTTGTCCTTAATGAGGAATGTCGTGATGTTCCTGCTATCATTGCAGCAAAAACTGCTAGAGAGAAGTATGACAATTGGATCTTATCTAACAATAAGGCCAAATGTTATATGCTTGCTAGTATGAGCAATGTGCTCAGAAAGAAGTTTGAAACTGTTGAAATAGCCTATGAGATTTGGGAATCTCTACATGGCATGTTTGGCCAGCAATCTGATAAGTGCAGACATGATGCTACTAGAAGCTTCATGAATAGGAAAATGAAGAAAAATGTTTTTGTTAGAGAACATGTCTTAGACATGATCAACATATTGCACGATGAAAAAATCCATGGTGCGAACATTGATGAGAGAACTCAAGTAAGTGTGATACTTGAATCTCTCATATCAGCTTTTGCGACATTCACTACCAACTATCTTATGAACAAGTTGAAGTACAATATGACCCAACTGTTGAATGAGTTGAAAACTTTTGAATCTCTAAACAAAAGTTCCAATAAAGTCGAGGAGGCAAATGTTGTTGATTCCAAGCCTTCCTCTTCAAATGGTAATTCAAAGATAAGGAAGGGTGGCCAAAGAAAGGGCAAGAAAAAGGACAAACATCCAGAGAAGAGCAACAAGCCTTCAAGAAGAATAATTCTACAAAGAACTCAGAAAAGAAGGCACCGAAAGAAGCATGCTTTCATTGTGGAGTTGACGATCATTGGAAAAGAATTGTCTTAAGTACCTGGCTGAACTGAAAGACAAAAAGAAGGGTAAATTTGATTTGCCTATTTTAGAATCTTGTTTAGTGGAAGGTGATTTTTCATCTTGGATAGTTAATTTCGGAGCCACTATTCATGTTTGTTTTTCTTCGAAGAGTCTTAGTACTTCGAGGAAGCTAGCTCATGGAGAGGTGACCATGAGTATTGGAAGTGGACAAGAAATCTCGGTAGCTGAAGTAGGAAAAGCTCGCCTAGTTTTTTATAATAATAAATCTAGTCTGTTGGACAATGTTTATTTTATTCCTGAATTTACTAGAAATTTAATTTCCTTATCAAAATTGCATGAACAAGGTTTTAATATTTCTTTTAATAATAATTCGATTGTTATTTTGAAATATGGTTTTGACATTTGTTTTGCAAAGTCTGAAGGTGGACTTTACAAGTTATAGTCCAACGTCAAGCATGTTTATAATTTTGAATTATTTAAATCTTCAAATCCCAGATCTATTAAAAGACAAAAGACGAATTCCGATAGTGAAACATACCTGTGACATTTGAGATTGAGACATATTGGTCTAGATAGAATTAATTGACTAACAAAGGATGGTCCTTTAAGAGAACTATCTATTGTTCTCTCCCAGTCTGTGAATTCTGCCTAGAAGGCAAAATGGCCAAGAGACCTTTCTCTGCTAAAGGTTAAAGAGCCACATAACCACTTCAGCTTTTACATAAAAACGTTTGTGGTCCGCTAAAGGTCCAAGCTAGAGGAGGTTATGAATATTTGATCACTTTAATTGACTAGTATTCAAGATATGGTTACCTATACTTAATGCAATGGAAATCCAAAACCTATGATAAGTTAAGGGAATTCCGAGCAGAAGCTGAAAAATAATTAGGTAAATCACTAAAAGTACTTCATTCATATTGAGGAAGAGAGTAATTAGATTATGAATTTGAGGACCATTTGCGTGAGCATGGAATTCAATCCCAACTCACTACACCTAGAACATCACAATAAAATGGTGTTTCAAATAGGTAGAACAAAACCTTAATTGATATAGTTAGATCGATGATTAGTTTCTCATCATTGCCTTTGACATTCTAGGGTTATGCAATAAAATGTTCTCTATACATACTCAATGTTGTTCCATCTAAGTATATTTAGAAAACACCATTGGAATTATGGAATGGTACTAAATCTAGTTTACGCCATTTCCGTCTATGGGGTTGTCCTGCACACGTGCTTAAAGGAAAGACTGGGAAGTTGGAATCACGCACTGAAGTGTGCATGTTTGTAGGATATTCCAAATATACAAAATGTGGTAAATTTTATAGTCCTAAAGATAACAAAATGTTTGTATCTACGAATGCTACTTTTTTGGAGCATGACTATATAAATAACCACAAACCTCAAAGTAAAGTGGTACTTGAGGAATTGGTCTCAAATAAATAAGACCAATCACCAGCATTTGCAAGAGAAAAACAGCCAGAGGATATCGCTAGTTCTAGTCAGAACAATAGAGAACTTTGTCGTAGTGGGAGGGTTGGTAAACAACTAGTACACTATGAACATGAAGTTCAGATGCTTGTGTCTGACACAAACAAAGATGATCCATTAATTTATAGAGATGCAATGGAAGATTTTGACAAAGAAAAATGGCTAAATGCCATGGACCATGAAATGGAATCGATGTATTCCAATTATGTCTGGGCTCTTGAAGATCCAACTGAGAATGTTAAACCTATTGGTTACTAATGGATATTCAAGAAGAAGAGAGGAGCAGGTGGGAAAGTAGAGACTTTCAAAGCAAGGCTAGTGGAAAATGGCTACACAGAAAGAAGGAGTTGATTATGAAGAAACTTTTTCACCTGTGGCCATGGATTATGAGATTTGGCAAATGGACGTTAAAACAACTTTTCTGAATGGCTATCTTGACGACACCATTGACATGTATCAACCAGAAGGGTTCGAAGTTAATGGTCAGGAAAAAAAAAGTTTGCAAGCTTCTTAAGTCTATTTATGGACTTAAACAAGCTTCGAGATCTTGGAATCTTATATTTGATGAAATAATCAAAACGTTTGGTTTTGATCAAAACGTTGATGAACCTTGTGTTTACAAACAAATCAAAGATAAGATTGTGGTATTCCTTATTCTTTACATTGATGATATTCTATTCATTGAGAATGAAATAGAATCATTATTAAAAGTAAAGAAATTGTTAGCTGAGCAATTCCAAATGAAAGATTTGGGAGAAGTCAAATTTATTTTGGGAACTCAGATCCGTAGAGATCGAAAGAACAAAATTTTGGAACTGTCTCAAGCAACTTATATTGATAAAGTGCTAGAACGTTTTGGCATTCAAAACTCCAAGAAAGGCACCATGCCTACCAGGTCGGGAGTTAAATTGTCTAAAGAACAATGTCCACAAACACCTCAAGAAGAGGAAGACATGAGATAGTATCCCTATGCCTCTGCAGTAGGCAGTCTAATGTATGTAATGTTATGCACCAAACCTGACATCTGTTATGCAGTAGGGATAGTCAGCCGTTATCAATACAATCCTGGATTAAGTCATTAGACAACAGTAAAGAATATTCTCAAGTATCTTAGACATACTTGAGATTACATGCTTGTGTATTGTAACGACCCAAATTCGCTAATAAGGCTTAAGGGCCTTGATTAGTGTGCCAAGAGGGCATGATGGGATTTTTGTGTGACTTTAATGAGTAAAATGCATGATTGTGATTTAAAGCATGTTATATGACTATGTGATTATTTGAGATGCATGACTATGTGTATTAGTATGCATGTAGGCCCTGATTGTGTTAGAAGGGCATAATTGTAATTTTGGGCATAATTGTATTGATATGTGATGATTGTCGAGACCACATTGTTATGTGGATGTACCTGTGATTTGTGACTCGAGACGATCCTAGAGAGCAGACTAGCGGAAAGTCAAGGCGGGGATTTATACCCGGCTCGGAGCGAGCCTGGGGGTATAAATAGGAATTTAATGAGTATATTGGGGTCTATTTTGATATCGAGGAATATTAGCGGTGATTAATCAGGTATTGGGAAGCAACAGGAAAATATTAGAGACACTTGAGGAATTAGCGGGAATTGGGTAAAATGACTAAAATGGCCCTACATGGACAAAAGGGTTTAGAATTAATAGGGAGGGCATTTTGGTCAATTAGCTTCTTAGAAATAAGTTTATGAGGCTTTATATACTTAGTGGGATTGATAGAGAGAGTGAGATGGCTGTGGAAGGAAAAGAAAAGAGAGAAAAACAGAGGGGTTTTTCCAAAAGGGGCAGTTTGTGCATTCTTGCACCATTTCTCTTCAAATTTCTTGGAGCAAAGCTCAGAGGAGAGCTAGGATAGGCTGAGCATCAAGGATCCTAAGTTGGACTTGAAGATTTGGCAAGGGATTAGCAAGAACACATCAAAAATTGAGGTAAGTTTTTGGAAGTTTCAGTTTTATGGTTTGACTGGTTTGAGCTGTGTATCTAAGCTGAATTGACGGGGATTTTAGGGGAATTCAGGCCAAGATTGAGAAGGAGCAAGCTAAGGAGGTCTAGGAATTGAATCAAAGTCGAAATTGCATCAACGGTATGAATTCTAAGCCTTTAACTTTGATGTTTGACTGAATTTCTTGGTTTAGGGTTAATCATGGTAAATTTTGAGATTTGGGATGAATGTGTTTGGGTTTTGAGGATTTGGGATGCTTGGGATGAGTGGAGAGTGTTTATAAGCTTGATTTTGAGTTTGGTGAAGATTTGGGGAAGTTTGGGTTGAGATTGGCTCAAAGAAATCGTAGAAAAAGAAAATGAGGGTTGCCTGCCTGCAACTAGCCCTACAGTGCTAGTCCTTGGGCGCTGTAGCGCTAGGCCCTGTTTCTGGGGGTGCCGATTCTACTTGTAGCGCTATAGCGCCTTCTTTAGAGCGCTGTAGCGCTGCCCTATTCCCAGAAAGGGGTTTTTGGGTTATTTTCAAGGGATTTTGACCTAGGGTTCGGGGTTCGATTCCACCATCTTGTTTTGTGGATCTAGGACTTCCCGGGGGGCTCGGGATTGGTCCCATGGCTAGTTTTTCGGACTTGAGGTTCAATGATGACTTTGACCTATGGCTGTGTTTAGGTGTGCGCTAGAGCTTGAGTGGGATCATGCTCAAGGAGTCAAGTGATGAAAGCTATCAATTTGACAGGTAAGAAAATTATAGCACCCGTAGGACAGGGCATGGGCCCATAGTGTGATTGCAGGGCATGGCCCTATATTGTATTGCATGTTAGGGTGCAGACTTAATTGAATTGATATATGTTTGAATGTTATTGAGTTATACTATCTGTGATTATAGTAGAATGAACGGCAAAGGAGCCGGGAACGGCAAAAGAGCCGAAACGACAAGGAGCCGAGAACGGCAAGGGAGCCGAGAACGGCGAAAGGCCGAGAACGGCAGTGGGGCCGGAAGTAACACTTAGCACGTGAAGTGCTTGCAGTCAGGGTGGGACCCCAGTGGATACATGTGATATCCTTACGGTGAGGACCGAGGCCCCAGGCTCTGGTGATGCCCCTGGGACGGCATGGCCGTGTTTGTTTAGTCTGATGGACTATTTGGTTATCTATGGATTATCTGATTGGTTGATTATATATTATGCATATGCTATGTGCTATTTGAGTTTTCTTGCTGGGCTTCGGCTCACGGGTGCTCTGTGTTGCAGGAAAGGGCAAAGATAAAGTCAACCAGCCATAAGTACGGAGAGCATGAAGCGACGCGTACATGTTTGGCCTGCCCGACTGCTTTGGTTGGGGGTTTATTCGAGAAATGGCTGTAATAATTTGTGATTTTAATAATTAATCAACTGTAAACTTATTTTAAGTTATAAATAGTTTTCAAACCTTATTTTGGGATCCCAAAGGTTAAATACTAGAAGTTTTCAATGAATCAACACATTTTTAAAGATTACAGCCTTAACTTTTGCTTAGTCACACTTTTGTTTTAAAAACCTCGGTTAGCGAGTTCTTTGCACAAAGTTCCTTTTAAAACTCACTTAGTAACGGCTCTAAGGTAGTAGGGCGTTACATGTATTCAGGTAGAGACCTGAACCCCACTGGATATACTAATTTTATTTTCAATCAGAAAAAGATATTCGAAAGTCGACATCTAGATCCATTTTCAAACTTGGACGAGGTGTTGTAGTTTGGAGAGGTATTAAATAATCCAGTATTGCAGACTCCACCATGGAAGCCAAATACATTGCAACTTGTGAAGTAGCTAAAGAGGTTGTGTGGATCAAGAAGTTCTATATTGATCTGGAAGTTGTTCTAGGTATGTATTAGCTACTTGTTATGTACTGTGTAACATTGGGGCAGTAGCTAATTCAAAGGAACCAAGAAGTCACAAGAGGGGATGTTGTTGTCTTGAAGATTACCTTTGAAGATAATCTTGAAGAATTGTTCACAAAGACTTTATCTATTAAATCTTTTCAAGGTCATGTAAGAAGCATGGGGTTAAGGGAAATGCCTCATTTTCTTTAGGGCAAGTGGGAGATTTTCGGGAATTGTGCCCTTAAAGAAATTGGAGTAGAAAATAGTTTTAATGAAATAAATATATGAATTGATTATTGTATATACATAGCTTATGTACTATATTATTACTAATAATATTAAGTAAATATCAGAAAATTCCCAAGTTCATCTATGTGGTCTCAATCTCATATTGGTATGAGAAGATCGAGATTGAGATAATGAACTTAAATACATCACAGTAAAATAAAAGTTTTGGAATCTTTAGATTAATTACTACTAGTACGGTCCACTAGTATTATGAATACATGTGACCTAGATCCAGGTTACTAGTGTAGTAGGACACTTTAGTGGAGGTACTTTACATGCTGAGAGTATGTAGAACTGGACTAGATCTGATTTAATAATACTTGTTTAAATATCATTTCGTAGTATTTTAAAACACATCAATTGATGATCATATACAAACTGATCTTAATCCTAAAGTTACTATGAACTCATATATATGTCATTTGATCATTTGATTCATGTGTTACGGTTTGTCAGAATGATCAGGCCAAGAATTATTGTTTTGGGGACTCAATGATGTATATGGTTGGGGACATAGCTTAACAAACATGGAATCTATACCTTCTTATAGATTGAATGATGATTCCCTATTGGGTTGGCTTTTGGAACTGAAAATGTTATTGACGTCAAATTCATAATCAGATTATGAATTTACCTTCACTAGCAAAGTTGATGGTACTCTAGGAATCAAGATATAATTAAAAGGGTAAAACAGTAATTTTATTCCCACTTAATTATGAATCATCAATAGATGATTAATTTGTATGTACTGATTATATCAATGAACACTTTATGGTTACAATAAAGTACTCAGTAAATATATGTCTTTAATTATCAAGAGTTCAGTCTCATATTTATAGTGGAATAATCATGAGATTAATAAATATGATTATTGAATTAAAGAGTTTTGGTTAATAAACTTTTATTTATTGGAGTTTGTAATTTTTGGTACATGGGTCTCCGGGGCCGCTCTATCAACACTAATCAAGGTAAGAGTTGATTCAAGGGTTAAACTATAAATGAGCTACTTGAGAGAATATTTATTCTTCGAGATAAATGTGCAATTATGTGATATTTGAAGTAAAACAATTTATTATTGCATTTGTGCAAATTTCGAAATTGTGTAGAAATAAAAGAAATTGATTTTAAGCAAATATTTTATTTAATTGTGAATAGATAAATATGGTTAGTCAAAATTGGTATTGATTATTATATTTATTTAATTAATAATAAGATGATAATGAAAATTCAAAATTTGAATTTTTAAAATTAAGTTGTTATCTTTTCCTTAAAAAGATGTTGCCTTATTTGAATTTCTAATTATTAATTAATTAAAATAAAAAACACATGAAAAATCAAATCTCATTTTCATAGATATGCCATGTGCATAGGGCTTGGAATACTTTATGCATGTGGCACTTCTAATGTAATCAGTTATTGATTTTTTATTTTTATTTTTAATTAATTAATAAAATATTTTAAAAGGGGTTTAAAATGGAATGTTAGACTTTGTCTTTTATTAATATTATTATTAAAGATGATTGATTTTTTCTTATTATTATTATTATGATAATGTCTATATATTCTATATGATAGAAAATAGAAAGAACAAGTTTTTACAGAGAAGAAAAACTATCATCTTTTTTGCAAAACAAAAAACGTTTTCTCTCTAGCCTATAATCAAGAGTCTCGTGAGTTGAGAATACTTTTGATTCACAAAATTGATCATTGTTCTCTATGTTCCCACCCACATCTTGAGGTGTAGAGAACGTCTTGGAAGATCTAGGTGCGAGTACTCTAGCGAAGATAGGAAGATCAAAATATATACGAAAAGATTCAAGGATTCTTAATAGGCTACAAGAGGTAAATCGTTTCGTATTTTCTTTGTATTTACCTATTATATATTTATTAACATATTGCATATTAAAATATCCTCATATAAAGTTGTTTATATGAAAAAAATTTGTTGTACATAATACTACCATTACCGCAATTTCCACTGCGCACTAGGAACGGTTCCTAACAATTTTCTCATTTTTACTCTTCATTTTCTCTCTTAAGTAAAATTTTCTCCTCCTTCTCTCTCTAAAAAAGATTTCTCTCAAACTTTAATCATATCTCATACACTCTCATCTCACTCTTTTCTCTCAAAACAACCCTTAGATTCTATAACTATTCTCATAAGAAGCTAGGAAAAACAAACAAAATAAAAAAGGTAACTCTAAGCTCTTCTCCTGTTTCTTTTAATTTTATTTTGTTAGTTAGTTTATAACTGATTAAGGGGTTTTTGGGAGTGTGTATGTGAAGGTTGAAAAGCTAGTAGAAGTGTTTGAGGAGGTAACAATGTTATAAACTATCTGGTAGTGTCTCAAGATCTGTAGTTCCGGGGGTGCCATATGCTTTGCCTATCGTCACTGAGTCTGTGAGACACTAGCAACGTACGTCTAGTTCAAAGGAAGGGATTTTCTTTTTCCCTCCTCTAACTCGCGAATGTGGCAGTCTTGGGAATCTTTCTCGGACAATTCACGATAATTGCGACACCACTCCTTCAGGTGATGCTATAGCTTCACCTGTAGAGTTTGCAAGGTAGGTGTCAGTGATGACTCTTTGTAGTCCAAAATTCAGAGCAAGTTGACTGAGATAAAAAATTGACCTCCCCAATAGTCGGGATCTACTTCGGACATCTAAAACAAAAATGGGATGTCATGATTTGGAAAGGACAACGATCACAAGAAGATCGCCCAAAAAGGATACGTCGCTTGGATTGCCAACAACCACGCTTTATTACCCAACCCATAAACGAATTAAAAATAGATTTTGGGTTTACTTTCGAGACCTGAGAGCCCAAATCTATGCCCCATAAATTTAGCGAGTGTGCATGGACACGTGTCACATATTTGGGGTACCCAATCGCCGATCTACTCAGATCTGACAAGCACAAGGCTCTAGTGACCTGACCTCAGCCAAAATTGGCAACTCTCAATTACAAACCCTACAAACCTACTGCTCACCATGCAAAATGCCTTAAATCCAGATTTACACTCGAAAGTAATGGACAAAATAGTTAAGAAACGGGCAAAAACTTTCAAAGTGTTGAAATTTGCAGAGGTTTCTTAAAATCGAGAGTTGAAGACAATGAACATGAGGATTTTCAAGCATTGGAAACTCTATTTCATTATATTGCATGAGAATAATGAAAACTGGGTGCCAAAGTCGTGCCTCTTGATGCCTTTTATACTCAATCGGTCCATGAACCTCCCATAACTTATACAGACGGAGTCGAAAAAGGTGCCTTCGCAGCAACTTTAACCAAATAAGGTCCAAGGCCCAATTTCTTAACGAATCTAAAAACCTGTAAATCACTGTTTCTTTTGTCAAATGACAAGTCGCTAACAGTCAGATCACCAGGGAGTAAGTCAACCTCATGCTCGATTGGAGATTGACTTGGGGGCCAAATGTTATACCTAATTTTTGAATAAATAATGTGGCAACCAATGTAGTCCTGACATGCCAAATAAGCGAACCGTCCCAAATTACCTAATAAGACTTAAGGCTTTGATTAGGGGGCCAGGATGGCAATATATGGAATTATATGCTTATATGATAAATTTGTGTATGATTATGTGATTATGTGATTATGTGAGTTATATGATAATATAACTAGTTATACATGTTTAGGAGTATTAAATATGCATGTGGGCCTGTTTCTTATTATAAGGGAAATTTTCGTAATTCACCCACTATGGACATAATTGTATATATGTGCATATATGTGAGAAACCACATTATTATGTGGGTTTATTTGGCTTATTCGACACGAGACGATCCTAGGGAGCAAGTTAGCGGGAAAGTCACAATGGGACCCAATACCCGACTCGGGGCAAGTCAAGGGGTATTTTAGGTATTTAGCACAGTATCAGATATATCATAAAATGGGAATGAATAATAGGATATATTTGGAGTTAGTAAGATTAGGAGGGGATACTAGGAATTTTGACCATTTTTCCCTCGGGGATGTTTTTGGTACCCCGAGTCTCGGGATTAGCTTAAGTTACTTAAGCCTTAAGAAACAAACAAAAACACAAAAACAAAACACACTCAAACCTCAGCGTCCAACCGATTCTCTCTCTCTCTCTCTCAATTTTCTCTAAATGAATTGCTTGGGAACTAAGGTGAATTCTCGGCTTAAAGCTTGGCGATTGAAGGCTTGAACTAGGGTTTGGATTAGCTATAGCTAGGGGGACTTAATCACAACTGAGGTAAGGTTCTAACCTCTATTTTTACTGAATTGTGTTAGTGTTTTTGGTGTTCTTGAGCTTGTAGCTCAAATGTTGGATTGTGAGTTTTTGATGGGTTTTTCATCCAGTTTTTAGTTGGGTTTTGTTGCTGGGAAGATATTAAATTTGTTATGAGGATTGAATTGTTGTTTTAGGATGGTTTTGATTGAGTTTGTCTGGAGAAAAATGGAGGAATTCTGGCTTCGTAAGGTCAAGTTGCGACCTTATTCTTGGGGCGACGTAACCCAATCGAACTCAGGGCCCTTGGGGGCTTCTGTTTGGGAGGCATGCGATGACCCTAAAGGGCAGGTCGCGGCCCGTGTCCTCTTTCCAGGGGAAGGGGGCCTCTGACTTGAGGGGCGAGCTGCAACTCTCAAGAGCAAGTTGCGGCCCGCCTGGGCTATTTTGGCCACCATGGGTTTTTAATGATGGGAGTTTCTTCCTAAGGGCTAGGGATTGATTCTACTACCCATTTTAGTAGAATTTGAGGTCTCGGAGGCTAGGACTCGGTCTGGAAGCCTTTATTTGCTCATTATTGGCAAAATCTTACATTATGGTTGAGACTAGGTTAGTGGTTGGGGCTCGGAACCGGGATCATGGTCGAGGGTCATTCTTATTTCACGCTATACTCGGACCTGAGGTAAGAAAACTGCTCCCAATACGTGATATATGTGTGATTAGGGCTTGGCCCGATTGTTGACTATAATTATTGATAGGGCTTGGGCCTCTGAGAATGAACATGTTTAAATTATCATTTTAATTGTTGATTAAACATACTTGAGTATTTTGTGCCTGATTAAGTGTTACATGACTGTTTGCATGGTTTGCGTAGCTAGGGCTTGGCCTGTTAAGGAGCATGGTTATTACTTGTGATTAATATGATGCTATGTGATTAATATGTATGCATACTTGTATTTTTTGAAGTATGCTTATCTATATTTGTTTTTGTATCTTTATCCAAATACCTGGTTCAGGGCTTGATTTATTAGTCAAGGACGGTAATAGTGCGCTACGCGTTGGTCGAAGGGCTTAAGCCCAAATTAGCAACGTACTATTATGTTGGCCAACCCAATGGTCGTTGGAAAACAAAAGTGTTTGGCTAGCTCTACGGCTAGTTACCCAGAGCTAAGGGCGAGGGCTCCAGGTGACTCTATGGTCACATATCTAGGGCATAGAGCCCCGGGGTTGATTCTATGGTCAACTATTCAGGGCAGCGGCCCCCAAATGGTCCAACGACCATTTATTTGTAATTGTAGGCACGTATGAGTAGGTTATTACTGCTGGTCATGCTAGATAAGTATCTGGAAATTTGTATTTTCTATTCATGCACATGTTTAAGTTTTCTTGCTAAGCCTTGGCTCACGGGTGCTATGTGGTGCAGGTAAGAGAAAAGGAAATCTTGACCAGCCATGAGTTGGAAAGCTTCGGTGGCGGCGTGTACATATGTGGCTGCCTGTCCACCACGGCCGAGAATATCTCAAAGGAACTAGGGTTGTAGCCCTAATTTTGCCACTTAGGTCGACCGATTGTATCTTTTTATGTGTATACACCCTTTTAAACATTTGTTTGTAATATTTTGGGATTCTATGTATGTATGAAACTTTTTAAATAAAAAGTCAATAGTTCCTTTGACCAAACTTTTTAACCCTAACCCTTGATACACGTTTATAACCAAATGACTTGATTAGCAAGTCTGACACAATTTAAAGTACACAGTGTAACGATCCTGTATTAGGAGGACGTTACAACTTGGTATCAGAGCTGCCAAGGTTTAAGGGTTCCTTAATACTAGCCGGGCATATACACTCGCTACTAAAGAAAAGCTCGACTTAGGGTTTGGTAACTACTTATGTGGTTATGTGCTTAACTGCTTAAATATGATAGAAATGCCTTATCTACGTGTCTATTTAGGAAGCATGAGATAATATGATAGGGCCTGGCCCTTGACTGTTGCATGACTGATAAATATCGTGCTTATTAGCATTGTTACTGCTTGTGAGTACAAATTAACCGCTTATTAGCGTTATTATATGGACGTGTAGGTCAAGATACGCTTATTAGCGTTATTATTTGTGTATAGGCCAAGGAATGCTTATTAGCACTGTTAACACTGGCAGGGATTAAAGAAAATGCTTATTAGCATTGTTGTACTTGTGTAAATGTCTGAATATTTTTATGTGCATTGTTAATTGCTTATGAATGCCATAAATGCTTATTAGCATTGTTATTTTCTAATGAATATCAGGAAGTGCTTATTAGCACCATGAATGAGTATATTATGTGGGTGCATGCTTATTAGCATTGCATCTATTTGGTTGTCTATTTGATCTTGGACCGTCAGGTGGCAAGAGGTATAGTTATTACTTACCTAACGACCAATTTGATCACTGCATAGTGAGGTTGGCTGGCCAAGAGTTACTAGCCAGGGAAGGGAATGACCAGGGCCAGGCCCCACCGCCAGCCTCAAAAAACTGGCAACAGGTGCTTTCTAGTATGCAAGCCAGATTAGAGAGGCAGGAAGATGAGATTTGTCTCTTGAGACAACAGTAGGTTCTAGCAAGGAACCCACAGTTCACAGTACCGACAGTGATATAGCTAGAGGTACCAGTGACAGTTCAGCCCCATGCAGGGGGAGATAGATAGGAACCCCTATATGAGAGGTTCAGGAAACAACACCCTCCAGTTTTTGAGGGCAACTCAGATCCACTGAAGGCTGAGTAGTGGATGACCATGATAACCACCATCCTGGATTTTATGAGGGTAGGTGGTAATGAGAGAGTGGCCTGCGCTGCTTACATGTTTTGGGAGGATGCTTGATTATGGTGGGAGGTGGTATCCTAAACCAGAGCAGTAAACACCATGGAATGGGAAAAGTTCTGAACTTTGTTTAATGAGAAGTACTACAATGACGCAGTTAAAGCTGCGAAGGATGAGGAGTTCAGCAAGTTACTTCAGGGTAACATGACAATGGCTGACTACGCCCTGAAGTTTGATAGATTGGCAAAGTTTGCCAGGGATCTGGTTCCCACTGATGGGACCAGAAGAGAGAGGTCTCTCCAAGGGCTACAACCTATGATAGCTTGGGATGTTCGTATTACTAGTGTGCCCAATTTGACCACCTATGCAAAGGGGGTGGAAAAGGCACTTACAACTGAGAGCGCAAAGAACAAGATCTGGCATGAGAATGCGGCCAGAAGGGATTCTAGGAGGCCGGGTCCTCCATTTACAGGCTTTGGTAGGGGTGGAGGCCCCAGTGGCCAAAAGAGAAAGACTCCTGATACAGTTTTAGCTCCAGGGCCAGATAGGAGGCCACGGGGCATACAGATGGGCCGCCAGGGTGGCGGTGAGACCTGGAGAGAATTCCCAGAGTGTACCCGATGCAGGAGGCGCCATATTGGGGAATGTCGGGTGAAAGCCTATTTTGTTTGTGGCAGTGTGGGGCATTTTAAGGATTACCCAAGAAGGTGGACAGCTTAGCGCCAGCTCAGGTGTTCACCTTGACCCAGGTAGAGGCTGAGGCTAGTCCCTCGGTGGGTACAAGTCAGCTTTCTAGTGCTAGAACCTTCTATACTGGTTTGATTGATTCAGGTGCCATGCACTCTTTTGTTGCTAGTACGATTATAGATGGATTGTGTAGACCATGTTACTTTTATCCTATGGGGTTTGGTATTATGCTGCCTAATGGGAAATTAGTGGTTTCTAGGAGATGGGTTAGATCATTACCAGTTACAGTGGATGACAGAGAATTATCAGTTGACTTGGTGGAATTGGTGATGAATGATTTTGGTATAATTCTGGGTATGGATCGGCTAGAGTAGTATGGGGCAACAATAGATTGCAAGAAGAAGATGGAAACTTTTGAGCCTGAGGGCGAAGACCCATTTGTATTCGTTGGCATTGTGAATGGACCCCGTATACCTATGATATATGTACTTAGAGCTAGAGACCTATTGTAGGAGGGATGCGTAGGGTTCTTAGCTAGCGTGGTGGATACCACTCAGGTCGTGCCAGTGGGACCAGGACAGACCTGATTAGTCTGTGAGTTTGTGGACGTGTTTCCAGAGGATTTGTCAGGGTTACCTCCACACAAGGAGATTGAGTTTATGGTTGAATTGGTGCCAGGGACTGAGACAATGTCTAGGGCACCTTATAGGATGGATCTTGCTGAGGTGAAAGGAACTAATGGTTCAACTACAGGAGTTATTGGACTTGGGTTTTATCAATCCATGTTTCTCGCCATGGGGCGCACCAATTCTCTTTGTGAAGAGAAAAGATGGTTCTCTAAGGATGTGTATCGATTATAGGGAGTTAAAGAAGTTGACTATCAGGAACAGATATCCTCTGCCAAGGATTGATGATCTGTTTGATCAGTTGCAGGGTAGGACGGTATTCTCCAAGATAGATCTTCGATCTGGTTATCACCTGCTAAGGATCAGGGAGGAGGATATACCAAAGACAACTTTTCACACCAGGTACGGGCATTATGAGTTTTTGGTGATGTCATTTGGATTGACTAATGCCCCAGCAACATTTATGGATCTGATGAACAGGGTGTTCAAAGATTACCTAGATCGGTTCATGATCATCTTTATCAACGATATACTAATATACTCACAAACTGTGACAGAACATGAGCAACACCTCAGGTTTGTACTACAAAGGTTGAGAGAACATAGGTTGTATGCGAAATTCAAGAAATGTGAGTTTGGTTGCCACAACTGACTTTCTTAGGTCACATAGTCAGTAAGGATGGAATTATGGTGGATCCAGCAAAGATTGATGCGGTCAGAGATTGGCCAAGACCAAATAATGCTTCAGAGATAAGAAGTTTCTTGGGATTGGCAAGTTATTACATACACTTTGTGGAGGGGTTTTCCAAGATTGTGTCATCACTAACAGAGTTAACACGCAAGAATCAGAAGTTCTTATGGTCAAACAAGTGTGAAGACAACTTCCAGAATCTCAAGAAGTGTTTGATCACCACTCAGGTTCTGAGTCTTCCTACAGATCAGGACAAGTTCGTAGTTTATTGTGACACCTCGAGGCAGGGCCTAGGTTGTGTTCTTATGCAGACAGGGAAGCTGATTACCTATGCATCATGTCAGTTGAAGGACTATGAGCATAGGTACCCCACACATGATTTAGAACTTGCAGCAGTGATTTTTGCACTAGAGGTGTGGCGGCACTACTTATATGGCGAGAAGTGTGAGATATACATTGACCATAAGAGTTTAAAATAATTCTTCACCCAGAAGGATATGAATATGAGGCAAAGACGTTGGTTAGAGCTGGTAAAAAATTATGATTGTGAGATCCTCTATCACCCTGGTAAAGCCAATGTGGTAAGGGTCTGGGACAGTTGTTTAGTGCCAGGCATATATCAAGGGAATTGGCTGACGATATGGCTAGAGCAGGAATTGAGATAGTGGAGGGCTAGTTAGCCAACATCACCCTGCAATCTATTCTTTTGGAGAGGATTAAGGAGAAGCAGTTAGATGACCCACAATTGGGGCAGATTAAAGGGGACGTCCTAGCTGGAGTAGCTAAGGACTATACGATGTCAAGCATAGGCTTGTTGAGATACAAGGATCGGATCTGCATTCCAATGGACACTGGGATTAGATGGGAGCTTCTGGATGAACATACTACCCCTTATTCTCTACATCCGGGCACCACGAAGATGTACCAGGATTTGAAGGTTTTATACTGGTGACCTAGGATGAAGAAGGACGTGACTGAATACGTGGCAAGGTGCCTGACCTGTCAGCAGATCAAGGTAGAGCATCAAAGGCCAGCAGGGTTGTTATAGCCTTTGGATATCCTAGAGTGGCAGTGGGAGGATATCATGATAGATTTCGTGGTAGGATTTCCCAGGACAGTGGGCCACCATGATTCAATATGGGTCATCGTGGATCAATATATGAAATCAGCTCATTTTCTACCAGTGAGGATGAATTACACAGTTGACCAGTATGCAGATCTCTATGTGAGAGAGATTGTTCACCTTCATGGGACTCTGAGGTCTATCATGTTTGATAGGGACCCTATCTTTACTTCCAAGTTTTGGGGAAGTTTATAGAGGGCGATTGGTACACAGCTGAAGTTTAGTACAACTTATCATCCTCAGATTGATGGTCAGTCTAAGAGGACTATCCAGATATTGGAGGACATGCTGAGAGCATGTGTATTGGACTTTGAAGGGTCCTAGTGTAAATATTTGCCTCTGATAGAGTTTTCCTATAACAACAGCTACCAGTCTACTATTGGAGTGGCACCTTATGAGATGTTGTATGGTTGGAAATGCAGATCACCCGTTCACTAGGATGAGATGGGTGATAGGAAATAAATGGGTCCTGAGACAATTCAAAGGACCACTGAGGCTATTGAGAAGATTAGAGCTCAGATGCTCACGTCTTAGAGTAGACAGAAGAGTTATTCAGATGCAAGGTGGAGGAACGTGGAGTTCCAGGTAGGAGACTATGTCTTCCTTAGGGTTTCACCATTGAGAGGGATGAAGAGATTGGGGAAGAAGGGCAAGTTAAGCACTAGGTTTGTGGGACCATTTAAGATCCTATAAAAGATTGGTTAGGTGGCTTACAGATTGGCCTTACCCCCTACACTGTCTAGTATGCACAATGTATTCCATATTTCCATGCTGAGAAAGTATGTATCAGATGAGACTCAGGTATTGAGTTATGAGGATCTGGAACTGGAGACGAACTTGTCCTATGAGGAGCAGCCAGTTCAAATTTTAGACAAGAAAAACAAGGTCCTAAGAAACAAGAATATACCTTTATTTAAGGAATTATGGTAGGAACAGCAAGATCGAGGAAGCGACCTAGGAGCTAGAGGCAGGTATGCAGACTTAGTATCCCGAGCAGATCAGGTAAAATTTTGAGGACGAAATATCTGTAAGGAGGGGATAGTTGTAACATCCCAAATGGCCCAATAAGGCTTAAGGCCTTAATTAGGGGGCCAGGCTGGTAATATATGGAATTATATGTTTATATGATATATTTGTGTATGATTATGTGATTATGTGAGTTATATGATAATATAACTAGTTATACATGTTTAGGAGTATTAAATATACCTGTGGGCCCGTTTATTAGAAGGGCGATTTTCGTAATTTTGCCAATTATGGGCATAATTGTATATATGTGATATATGTGAGAGACCACATTATTATGTGTGTTTTTTTGGGTTATTCGACACTAGACGATCCTAGGGAGAAAGTTAGCGGGAAAGTCACAACAGGACCCAATACCCGACTCAGGGCGAGTCAAGGGGTAATTTAGGTATTTAGCACAGTATTGGGTTATCGGGAATGGGAATGAATAATTGAGGATATATTTGGAGTTGGTGAGATTAGGAGGGAATACTGGGGATTTTGACCAGTTTGCCTTCGGGGACGTTTTAAGTACCCCGAGCCTCGAGATTAGCTTATGTTACTTAAGCCTTAAGAAACAAAAAAACACACACTCAAACCTCACCTTCCAACTGACTCTCTCTCTCTCTCTCTTTCTCTCTCAATTTTCTCTAAGTGAATTGCTTGGGAACTAAGGTAAATTCTTGGCTGAAAGCTTGGGGATTGAAGGCTTGAATTAGGGTTTGGATTAGCTATAGCTAGGGGGACTAAGATCACCTGAAGTAAGGTTTTAACCTTTATTTTTACTGAATTCTGCTAGAGTTTTTGGTGTTCTTGAGCTTGTAGCTCAAATGTTGGATTATGAGTTTTTGATGGGTTTTTCATTCAGTTTTTAGTTGGATTTTGTTGCTGGGAAGATATTAAAATTGTTATGAGGATTGAATTGTTGTTTTATGGTGGAATTGGAGTGGTTTTGATTGAGTTTGGCTAGAGAAATTTTGGGTTCACTGGGTCATGTTGCGACCCTGTTCTTGGGGCATCGCGGCCCAATCGAACCAAGAGCCTTTGGGGCTTCCGTCTGGGAGGCATGTAGGGGAAAGGGGCCTTTGACTCAAGGGGTGCGCCGTGACCCTCAAGGGCAGGTTGCGGCCCGCCTGGGCTGTTTTGGCCACCATGGGTTTTTAATGACGAGAATTTATTCTTAAGGGCTCGGGATTGATTCTACTTCCTTGTTTAGTAGAATTCGAGGTCCTAGAGGCTAGGACTAGGTCTGGAAGCCTTTACTTGCTCGTTATTGAGGAAATCCTATATTATGGTTGTGACTAGGTTATTGTTAGGAGGATCAGAACTGAGATCATGCTCGAGGGTCGTTCTTATTTTATGCTATACTCGGACCTGAGGTAAGAAAAATGCACCCAATATGTGATATATGTGTGATTAGGGCATGGACCAATTGTTGACTATAATTATGGACAGGGCTTAGGTCCTTGAGAATGAACATGTTTAAATTATAGTTTTACTTTTTGATTAAACATACTTGAATATTCTGTACCTAATTAAGTGTTACATGACTGTTCGCATGGTTTACGTAGCTAGGGCTTGGCCCCATTAAGGAGCATGGTTATTACTATGTTTGCGATTACTGGATGATGTTATGTGATTAATATCTATATTTGTTTTTGTATCTATATCCGAATACCTGGTTTAGGGCTTGACTTATTAGTCAAGGATGCCAATAGCGCATTGCTCGCTGGTCGAAGGGCTTAGGCCCAAATCAGGAACGTACTATTAGGTTGATCGACCCAATGGTTGTTGGAAAACAAAAGTGTTTGGATAGCTCTATTGCTAGTTACCCAGAGCTAAGGGCGAGGGCCACAGGTGACTCTATGGTCACATAGCTAGGGCATAGGGCCGAGGGGTTGACTCTATGGTCAACTAATCAGAGCAGCGGCCCCCAAATGGTCCTATGACCATTTATTTGTAATTGTAGGCGTGTATGAGTAGGTTATTAGTGCTTGGCATGCTAGATAAGTATCTGGAAATCTGTATTTTCTGTTCATGCACATGTTTAAGTTTTCTTACGAAGCCTTGACTCACAGGTGCTATGTGGTGCAAGTAAGGGAAAAGGAAAGCTTGACCAGCCATGAGTTGGAGAGCTTCGGTGGCGGCGTGTACATATGTGGCTGCTTATCCACCACGGCCGAGGCTATCTCAGAGGAACTAGGGTAGTAGCCCTAATTTTGTCGCTCAGGTTGGCCGATTGTAACTTTTATGTGTATACACCCTTTTAAACATTTGTTTTTAATATTTTGGGATCCCATGTATGTATGAAACTTTTTAAATAAAAAGTCAACAGTTCCTTTGATCAAATTTTTTAACCCTAACCCTTGACGTTAACCTTAGTTACACGTTTATAACCAAATGACTTGATTAGCAAGTCTGACACAATTTAAAGTACACAGTGTAACGAACCTGGATTACGAGGACATTACAATGAGAATCCTAGCGATGTGATTTTATGGAGATCACCCAGGAGACCTCGCTAACCTTGCCCGACTAGCATACATTCCAAGCAAGGTAGAGCCATGCAACCTCCAGGTCACCAACTTCCTTAGGAAACAAATAACCTTAGCATTGTTAGTTTTGGCAATTGCAAATATAAGAGACTTTCTAACCACCGCAGGGATTAAGCTAGTAGGCAACGAGTTTTCCCGTCACTCCCAACCACCCTTTTGTCTCTATAAATAAGTGTAACGACCCAAATTTGCTAATAAGGCTTAAGGGCCTTGATTAGCGTGCCAGGAGGGCATGATGGGAATTATGTGTGATTTTTATGAATTAAATGCATGATTATGATTTAAAGCATGTTATATGACTATTTGTTGATCTGAGATGCATGACTATGTATATTAGTATGCATGTAGGCCCGGATCGTGTTAGGAGGGCATAACTGTAATTTTGGCCATGTTGGGCATAACTGTGTTGGTATGTGATAATTGTATTCCGTGAATTGTACCACGTGTGTGTGGTTTTATTATTGTGATGCACGTGCCGAGACGGTCCTAGAGAGCTAGTTAACTTAGATGTCACAACGGGATTTTGTACCCGGCTCGGGAGGAGCCTAGGGGTACCTCGGGAATTTTATGGTTAAGTTGAGATTTAGCGGGTAATGGTTATTGGAGATTTATTAACCTAGGTAACCATTAGTTACTGCTGAGAGTAACAAGTTTTAGAAAGAAAATGGTAGAAATGAAATGAAAGTGTAAAGACTTAAGTGCCCTTGGAGGTTTAGCTAAGGAGGATTAGTAGGAAGGGGTAATTTGGTCTTTTGGCTGGGGATTATGAAAATTCTCAGCTGGGTATATGGGGTTCGGTTTGGGCATTGGTTTTATGAGGCATTGATAGAGTTTGAAGAGAAGAGAAAAGAGAGGAAAAAGCTAGGGCAAGCAAGAAGAAGAAGAAGAAGAAAAGGAGAAGTGGGAGTCTAGGATGAGATCAAGGACTTTGTGTGGGTTCTCCATTGGAGGTAAGTGTTTTATACATATTTAAGTTTGGGTTTTGGTTTTGATTTGAGGAAATTAAATGCCTAAGCTAAGCTTTGTTGGGTTTTGGGATAGTTGCTGAATTTTAAGATCAATGGGTGTGAATCTTGGGTATATTGATGTTTTGAGCTTGAATCTTGAGTTATGGGTTGTTATATGGTCTATTTGATGTTTGAAATTGGTTTTGGGGTTTGGGTATTGGTTTGGTGTGATTTGGAAGGTTTTAGCTCGGAGAAAACGCAGGAGAAAACCCAGAATTCTGGGTCTGCGAAGGCGTGCTGCGACACAGGTTTTTCGTGCCGCGGCGAGGGAGCCTCTGGCTGTTGGGTGCCGCGGCACAAGGATGTGGTGCCGCGGCACAAGGCTAAATTCAGGGCATCATTTTTTAGGCAATTTTAGGCCTTTGCTCCGGGGGTTCGGGGGATGTCTCCGGGGTGTTGTTTTAAGGTTTTAGAGGTCCCGAGAGTGCGGGATTGGTCCCGGGAAGTGGTTTTGGGTTGATTAGTATTGAGGGATGTTTCTTGTGTGTTGTGACTAGGTTGTTGGTGAGGCTCATGCTTGAGGACCGTGCTCGCGGCTTTAGTGCATCAGGAGTCTCGGAATTCAGGTAAGAAAACTATAACACCCGAGGTTAGGGCATGGCCCCAGATTGTATTATGTGCAAATGTTTAAACTTAAATGAATCATGATGTGTGTGAATGATTATTTCGAATGTACTATATGTGTGATTATGATGAAATGAGCGGCCGTGGGCCGAGTACGGCGTAGGCCGGGGCGGCCGTGGGCCGAGTACGGCGTAAGCCGGGGCGGCCGTGGGCCGAAAGTAACACCTAGCACATGGGATGCTATATTCAGGGTGGGACCCAAGGGATACATGAGTTATCCTCGCGGTGAGAACCGATACCCCAGGCTTCGGTAAGGCTCTGGGGCGGCTTGGCCGTGTTTGCTTAGTCTAATGATTGACTTGTTTATTGTGGATTATCTGTTATGATAAACTGTATACATTGCATATGTTATGTCCTGCATGAGTTTTCTTGCTGGGCTTCGGCTCACGGGTGCTCTGTGTTGCAGGTAAGGGCAATGACTGAGTCAACCAACCATGAGTACGGAGAGCGTGAAGCGACGTGTACATGTTTGGCCTGCCCGACTGCTTTGGTTGGGGGTTTATTCGAAAATGGCTGTAATAATCTATAATTTTATAATTTCTCAAACTGTAACCTTATTTCAAGATGTAATTAGTTTTCAAACCTTATTTTGGGATCCCAACTGTTTAATAATAGAAGTTTTGATGAAACGATGCATTTTCAAAGATTACAGCCTTAACTTTTAATTAGTCACACTTTTGTTTCAAAAACCTCGGTTAGCGAGTTCATTGCACACTGTTTTGTCTTAAAAACTCACTTAGTAACGGCTCTAAGGAAGTAGGGCGTTACAATAAGGTAATCTGAAACCATTAATAATTAGACTCAAGTTTCAGTTCAAGAGTATTTACTCATAAGAATCTCACAATAAATATATTGACTATAATGGATGTAGGTCATTAGCGACCGAACCACTATAATTCCTTGGTGTTTTTTTTTTAAAAATTTATTGCTTAAATATTCTCTTTTAAGTTCATGCACAAAATTTCTAATTCCTAGTTGATTAAGTTGTCCAGAAGTTGAGTCAATAGATTCTCATCATGTGCAAGCTTTAGTATTCTGTTGTAACGCCCTAATTTGTCATCAATTATCGAGAACGGAGCGTTGGATCATAAACATAAACATTGCTCTTTTATTGAATGAAAATTTAAAATAATTAAACGGATCCATGGTTTTACAAAAATAAAATAATTGTCTCTATCATACTAAAATGAGCAACATTAAATAAAACTTTAAAAGAAACATGCTTTAATAAAAATAGGCGTGCTTGATCTTCCTCGACTATATGATCCCCACGAGTACATCACGAAGCTCCTAGGTCCTATTTGCCACCGGCCTTTCTATCGTTAATTGCTTGAATCAACAACATCATAAAGGGTGAGCTTCTAAGCCCAGTAAGGAAAATACAAACAAGAGTCAGTCATATATTCATATAATCAAACATATCATAAATTTCATAAGAGTCATAACAAAACTTATATATACTAATCATACAACATCATAAACCCCTAGGTCATAACATATCCTAAGTCATAATCATAACAATAGGTCATAAGTCATAATAATAGGTCATAGGTCATAATAACAAGACAAATACAATAAAAAGATAAGTGCTGATACAGGGGTGAAAATTAAGCCCCATACTTAAGTTTGTCATACAAGTTTGGCAATCGAGCCCACTAGACATCAACTTAGGTCTGTCATACAAGTTTGGAAACTGAGCCTACCAGACATAAGTCCGTCATACATCATTGGACACCTTAGGTCCAGCCACACTTACCCCTTTATTGTACCTAAAATGTTATGTCATACAAAACATAAACTAGGTCATAAACTAAACTACCTAATTTTTCATACCTTGAGTGTAGAGAGAAAAAGAAAGAGAAGAGATTGCTTGCTATAGAAAACTTCCAATCAGCCTTAAATACAACATAAGATATTTATATTAGAGCCTTATAATAAAATAATACTTTCAACAATTTTCTAAACCTCATAAAGTCATACCTTCAACCTAGAACCAAAATGATGAAATCTCGAGTCTTCTCTCTAATGTCTATCGAAGAGTTTGGATACTTTGGTAGATTTTGGCTATATATTGGCTTGATGGGGTTCAATATTTAAGCTATAATAGGGTTTAGAAAGGCAATAGTATTTAAGGAAAAATAAAGAAAATAGAAGAAAAATATCCAGAGCACTAGTAGGACTAGTGTTTCGGCTATGGCTATGTAGAGTGTTTATGGAAAAATGGAGAGAAATTTCGGGACTATGGATTTGAAAATTATGAGAGGTTCTTGAGAGCTTTTGAGTGTGAGAAAAATGGTGAACGGTAAGTCTCTATTTACAGGCTTCAAATCCCAACTCCCTTCCTTGATTTTCCCACACTATTCAACTTAAATTTTAAAAATCAAACCTTACCTCCACTATATGGTTTTTTCCAGCCTAGTCTTACTTCCTTCTTGTTGGTAAATCATCTCCAACTATGCCACATAGTCTCCATTTGGTTCAAACTTTAGTCAAAGTCCACACTACTATCCTATATCTCGTAACTCTAGACCATTCTGTAGTAAAATTAACATAACTGGAGCTGTATGAGTCCAATTTAAACAATTTTTAAATCGTTGGAAAGCTAATTCAATTATCTACATCTTTGTAGGTATAATATTTTTCCAAAACATAATATAACTGAGTCAAAACTAGCTCCAAAGTTACAGCACTCTAAAGTTATGAAAACTTCATTTACTTATCTAACTCTTAATTCAACCATCACACTACTATCTCTACTTAGTTATTTGACTACTTAAATTAAATCTTTTAAATCCTCATTTATCTAACTCTTCTCGACACATAGTCACTTAATTCAAATAGATCTAATCTTGCCTATCTTTAAAATTTGAAAAGCGTCAAATCCTTCCTATTTTTGTGCCAATCCTAAGACTAAGCTATTTTGGTTTTCATTTTAATTCTAATACTTGGACTTAGTTTAATGCCACATGTTCACTTCTTAACTCATCAAATAACATTTGCATTTAACACTTAATAAAACTATACACTTATTTAATGATATGGTAAAATAATTATAAGTACCAAAACTATAATTATTTCTAAATCATAAAATCATAACTTAAATAATTTAAACTTAATGTAATCTTTATTCCACAACTCAAGTCATAACTAAATCTAACCTAAGATCATATTTAAGGAGCTTATAATAAAATAATAATCTTGCTTATTACAATCTTCCCCCCTTAAAGAAATTTCATCCTCGAAATTTTACTTACCAAATACCTCGGGATACCGCTCCCTTATATCTTCTTCCAATTCTCATGTTGCCTCTCTTTCATTGCTATTGCTCCACAAGATTTTAACTATAAGGATACTTTTGGACCATAACCCCTTAGTTCTCCACTCTAGAACATGTTCTGGCTGTTCTTCATAACTGAAATCTTGTTTTAACTCTAGAGCCTTGTAATCGAGCACATGGGATGGATTTGATACATACCTTCTCAACATAGATATATGGAAAACATTATGCATTTTAGCTAATGATGGTGGTAAAGCCAACCGATATGCTACTTGCCTTACTTTGTCCAATATCTCAAAAGGACCTATAAAACTTATGCTTAACTTTCCTTTCTTTCCAAAACGCATAATCCCCTTCATTGGAGATACTTTGAGAAAGACTTTATCGCCTACTGAAAACTCAACATTTCGCCTCTTAGCGTTGACATAGATCTTTTGGCGACTTTTAGCGGCAATCATTCGTTGTCTTATCTTTTCTACCGCCTCTGTTTCTTCTCTTATAGCCTCGGGTCCTAAGTATCATCTTTCACCAACTTCGTCCCAATGAAGTGGTGATCGACACTTCCATCCACATAACATTTCATAATGCACCATGCCTATCGTCGCTTGATAACTGTTGTTGTAGGAGAACTTTATTAATGGAACATACTTGCTCCATGATCATGAGAAATCTAAAGCAGACACCCTCAGCATATCTTCTAATATTTGTATGGTACGTTTGGACTGACCATTGGTTTGAGGGTGAAATGTCGTACTTAACTTTCACTTAGTGTCCATTGCACACTGTAGACTTTCTCAGAACTTCGAGTAAAAACTGATCCTCTATCAGAGACTATCGACTTTGGAATTCCATGTAGTCTCACTATTTCTGCCACGTAAAGCTTTGTGTATTGCCCCACGTTGAAAACCATTCTTACTGGTAAGAGATGAGTAGATTTCGTAAGTTTTTCTATAATCACCCACACAGAGTCATCCTGCTTGGTGGCTTTTGGTAACCCCGTCATGAAGTCCATCACTATATCTTCCCATTTCCATTGGGGAATATCTAATGGTTTCAATGTTCCAGTGGGTCTCTGATGTTCGGCCTTAACTTGTTTACTTGTACGGAATTTTGCTACAAATTCTATTATGTCTTTCATCATCCTCGACCACCAGTACATTGTATTGACATCGTTGTACATCTTGGTCAATCTCAGGTGAAGTGAATATGGAGTAGTGTGCGCTTCCTTCATAATACTATCTCTTAAGTTACCATTTTCTGGCACACACACTTGGTTCCTATATCGTAGCATGCCTTCCTAGGTCAAGGAAAAATCAGCATTCTCCAAGCTTTGTAGTGATGCTCTCTTCTTAAGAAGAAACTCTTCCTCTTGTTGTTGATCCTTTATTTCCTCCATTAGTGTTGACTTGATCGTGAGGTCAGCTAGCTGTCTAGTTATCAACTCAATTCCGAACTTCTTATTATCATCTTGTAAGTGTTGCGCTATCCCCTCAAGTGTCAATATGCTTCCGTAACTCCGTCTACTAAGTGTATCTGCCACGACATTAGCCTTTCTCGGATGATACAAGTTCTCATAGTCATAGTCCTTTACTAGCTCCAGCCACCTTCATTGCCTCATATTGAGTTCCTTTTGTATAAAGAAGCACTTTAAACTTTTGTGGTCCGTATAGATTTGGCACTTTTCTCTGTACAGATAGTGCCTTCAAATCTTTAGAGCGAAAACCACAACTGCTAATTCCAGGTCATGGGTTGGGTACCGCTGCTCGTACTCCTTTAGCTATCTCGAGGCATATGTGACCACCTTTCCGTCTTGCATCAAAATGCATCCAAGTCCCTGCTTCGTCACGTCACAATATACTACAAACCTTCCCTTATTGTTTGGAACGCATAGAACTAGGGCTGATATGAGCTTGTCCTTTAACGTTTGAAATCTTTCTTCACACTACTCCGTCCATGTGAACTTATGTTGTTTCCTTGTTAAATTCGTTAAGGGTGTAGCTATTTTGGAGAACCCTTCAACAAATCGTCTATAGTATCTTGCCAAGCCCAGAAAACTTCTCACCTCGGTGGCACTCTTGGGTTTGGGCCAGTCCTTCATTGCTTCTATCTTGGCTGGATCTACTTATACACTATTTTTAGACACAATGTGTCCTAGAAATGCCACCTTTTCTAGCTAGAATTTGCATTTCTTAAACTTAGCATATAATTGATGACTTTTGAGTTGTTCCAACTTAATTCGCAGGTGCTCTTCATGCTCAGCATTTGTCTTTGAGTAGATCAATATGTCGTCTATGAACAACACAACGAACTTATCCAGGTAGTCCTTAAATACTCTGTTGATAAGATCCATGAATGTGGCTGGTGTGTTCGTTAATCCAAAAGACATTACCAGAAACTCGTAGTGTCCATATCTGGCCTGAAATGCCGTCTTTGAGATATCTTCTTCTCGTACCCGTAGCTGATGATACCTTGACCACAAATCTATCTTTGAGAACATCGTAGATCCTTGTGATTGATAAAAAATATCGTCTATTCGAGGCAAAGGATACTTGTTCTTGATCATCACTTTGTTTAGCTCTCGATAATCTATGCACATCCTCATGCTCCCTTCATTCTTCTTGACAAAAAGCACTGGTGCACCCCATGGCGAAAAGCATGGTCTAATGAAACCCTTATCTAAAAAATCTTGCAGTTGTATCTTTAATTCCTTAAGCTCCGTCGGCGCCATCGTATATGGAGCTTTTTATATTGGTACCATTTCCAGTACAAACTCTATTTCGAACTCGATCTGACTACTCGGAGGTAATCCTAGTAGATCTTCTGGAAATACCTTGGGAAATTCGCATACTATGTGCACATTCTTTGGTTCGAGTTGAGTCTCTCACGACTTGTTTACTATGCTGGCTAGAAATGCCTGGCAACTGCTACTGATTAAACGTTGAGCTTTGAGAGCTGAGACTATCGTATGCAAGTTCTAGAAATTACTCCTCTATAAGTGAACTTCTCACCATATTCTATTTGAAAATTGATCATCTTATCCCTTACAGTCAATTGTTTCCCCATATTTTTCTAACCAATTAATTTCTAATATCACCCCTCTACTAGAAAACATTCTTTCTCCCGAGGGAAATTCCATGAAAAAATTATCTCTAAAAAGTTTGCATGGCTTATCTAAGCTATCAATCATATTCATATAGATAAAGGAATGCATTGCTCTTGAATCGAATAAACCATTGAATTGCTCGCCAGAGATTGTGATTTGACCTGATACTATTGTATTGCTATTTTTTGCCTCACCTTATGTAAGAGTGAATACTCTGGTTGGTATTAGCTTTTCGTCCTTCTTTTGGTCTCTAAATTTTGGGCAGTCTTTCTTGAGATGACCTTCGTCTCCACAATTGAAGCAACCTCTAGTCTTATATCGACAATCTCTTTAATGTTTTCTATACATATTAGGAATTGAGGATATTCTACATAAGGCTTTTTATTTTAATTGCCTTCCGACGTAATTTTCCCTTTCTTGTCTGCCTTTTGGTTATGACCACCATCATATTTCCTTTTGTGGTCATTTTTTTCGTGATTTCTTTTTTTGGCGTCCTTCTTGGCCGTTCCTTCTTTCCAGATTTTATCCTCCACCTGCTCGGCTTCCTGAGCTAATCCCAATGTTTATGTGTATGTGGCTATTCCCCGAACCAACTTTACGTCTTTGGCTATCATTGGATTCAACCCTTTTACGAATCTTTGAATTTGTAACGTCTCAGTGGGTACCATATCCGCTGCGGATTTGGCCAGTCAGTCAAATTTTCTGGCGTATTTCATCACAGTCGAATTCCCTTGAGTTAACGGAATGAATTCGTCCACCCTTGTGCCTAGAATTTCAGGGCTGTAGTATTTCTTATGGAATACTTGGATAAAATCTTCCCAAGTCATGACATTGACATCTCTGGTCTGCTTCACTATACCCCACCAGATGCGGGCGTCTTTCTTGAGTAAGCTTGAGGCGCATGAGATTCGGTCCTCGTTTCGTAAGTGCATATGTTCTAATATGGATTCTACCGAACGAAGCCATTCTTTTGCTTCTTTCTTGTCCTCTTTCCTGTTTGATTTTTTGATCGTTTAGTCTTTTGGATCTTCTTAGTTCCTGCTCCATTTTCTTTTCTGTTTCCCCCGAAAGAGAAAATTGTAACAACTAAGATAAACAAACAAAAATTATAACCTAGCCTATTGTACTACTGTCTATTAGGTCCATCTATCTATTAAAAATATCCTATTACAATTAAGTCAAACTCGGGTAAATGGGCCTTAACAATTGAATCTTCCATTCAGGAGAGCTGGGTTCAGTATATCGTACCCACTACTAAGGCCCCCTAACTTCCACTTGGACCCAAAAGACAGGAATTTCAACCCTTGCCTTATTAATTGATATTCATTTTAATTAGATCCAATCTAATAATGTAAAGAAAATGGGCCTTCACAAATGGGCTAACCCATAAGAGATGAATTTAAACCTTACACTTTCAATTCAATCCAAAATTCTTAACATTTACAAACAATATAAATGAAAGGAAAGAAATAACATGTTTTATTAGAATAAGAAGTTAATTATAAACTAGTGAAAAACTTTTTAAAAAAATAACATAAAATAAAAATTAACGATGTGTCCTTATATTCCTCTAATCCTCCACATCAGATCCTTCTTCTAGCATATCTCGAGTGAAGTCCTAATAATCCTCTTGGGTGTAGATAAATCTTGAAGTGAAAGGAACTTGACTTAGAAATCGTTCCCTAAGGTTGTCTGGTAACTGATGAACCGTTACTCCTATTTCTCCATTTGGTAGGATTATATCTTCAAATATTCTAAAATTTCGTGCAAACCTATCCATAAATGTATCATACTTATCTTCAATCGGTACGCTATGATAAAACCAAACCTCATTCCATGCTATTTACAAGCTTGACTCTGCTAATGGTAATTTAAGTGCATAAGGACTAAAAAAATTTCATGCGATTTATTATTAAAAATACTCTTTCGAACTCTGATACATCGTCAGGGTCTTTGATTCTCCTTATCGCCTTAACCTTCTTAATAATGTTAGGGTTCATGGTGCTATGTTTTGGAAATGAGTCATAAAGAAAACCATTATTTCACATAGCAAACATATTTCATAAATCATACTTACTTGGTAGTGAGTTGGTCCTTTCTAGCTGTCCTGTGTATTTCGTGGGAACGTTCATGACCAATATAGCCCTGGCTCTGATACCACTTGTAATGCCCTAATTTCTCACAAATTATCGAGAACACATCATTGGATCATAAACATAAACATTGCTCTTTTATTGAATGAAAATTTAAAATAAGTAAATGGATCCATGGTTTTAGAGAAATAAAATAATTATCTTTAACATACTAAAATTAGCAACATTAAATAAAACTTTAAAAGAAACATGCTTTAATAAAAATAGGCCCGCTTGATCTTCCTCGACTATATGGTCCCCACGAGTACATCACGAAGCTCCTAGGTCCTATTTGCCACCGACCTTTCTATCGTTAATTGCTTGAATCAACAACATCATAAAGGGTGAGCTTCTAAGCCCAGTAAGGAAAATACAAACAAGAGTCAGTCATATAATCATATAATCAAACATATCATAAATTTCACAAGAGTTAGAACAAAATTTATTTATACTAATCATACAACATCATAAAACCCTAGGTCATAACATAGCCTATGTCATAATCATAAATCATAATCTAAATCATAGTTCATAGTCATAAGTCATAGGTCATAAGTCATAATCATAATAATAGGTGATAATCATAGGTCATAAGTCATAGGTTATAAGTCATAATAATAGGTCATAGGTCATAATAACAAGACAAATACAATAAAAAGATAAGTGCTTATACATGGGTGGCAATTAAGCCCCGAACATAAGTTTGTCATACAAGTTTGGCAATCGAGCCTACCAGACATCAACTTAGGTCTGCCATACAAGTTTGGCAACCAAGCCTACCGGAAATATGTCCGTCATACATCATTGGACACCTTAGGTCAAGCCACACTTACCCATTTATTGCACCTGAAATGTTAGGTCATACAAAACATAAACTAGATCATAAACTAAACAACCTAATTTTCCTTACCTTGACTGTGGAGAGAAAAAGAAAGAGAAGAGATTACTTGCTATAGAAAACATCCAATCAACCTTAAATACAACATAAGATATTTATATTAGAGCCTTATAATAAAACTATACTTTCAAGAATTTTCTAAACCTCATAAATTCATACCTTCAACCTAGAACCAAAATGATGAAATCCCGAGTCTTCTATCTAATGGCTATCTCCAACAACAACACCAAGAGTTTGGATACTTGGGTAGATTTTGGCTATATATTGGATTGATGGGGTTCAATATTTAAGCTATAATAGAGTTTAGAAAGGCAATAGTATTTCAGGCAAAATAAAGAAAATAGAAGAAAAAGACCCTGAGCACTATAAGGACTAGTGTTTTGGCTATGGCTATGTAGAGTATTTATGGAAAAATGGAGAGAGCTTTTGGGACTATGGATTTCAAAATTATGAGCGGTTTTTGAGAGCTTTTGAGTGTGAGAAAAATGGTGAAGTAAGTGTCTATGTATAGGCTTCAAATCCCAACTCCCTTCCTTGATTTTCTCCACACTATTCAACTTAAATTTTAAAAATCAAACCTTCCCTCCACTATATGTTTTTTTCCAGCCTAGTCATACTCCCTTCTTGTTGCTACATCATCTCCAACTATGCCACATAGACTCCATTTGGTTCAAACTTTAGTCAAAGTCTAAACTACTATCCTATATCTCGTAACTTTGGACCCTTTTGTAGTAAAATTAACATATCTGGAGTTGTATGAGTCTGATTTAAACCTTTTTTATACCGTTGGAAAGAAAATTCAAGTATCTACAACTTTGTAGAAATACTATTTTTCCAAAATCATTATATAACTAGGTCATAACTAGATCCGAAGTTACAGCACCCTAAAGTTACAAAAACTTCATTTACTTATCTAACTCTTAATTCAACCATCACACTATTATCTCTACTTAGTTATTTGACTACTTAAATTAAATCTTTTAAATACTCATTTATCTAACTCTTCTTGACACGTAGTCACTTAATTCAAATATATCTAATCTTGCCTATCTTTAAAATTTAAAAAGAGTCAAATCCTTCCTATTTTTGTGCCAAACCTAAGACTAAGCTGTTTTGGTTTTCATTTTAATTCTAATACTTGGACTTAGTTTAATGCCACATGTTCACTTCTTAACTCATCAAATAACATGTTCATTTAACACTTAATAAAACTGTACACTAATTTAATCATATGCTAAAATAATTATAAATACCCAAACTATAATTATTTCTAAGTCATAAAATCATAACTTAAATAATTTAAACTTAAAGCATCTTTGTTCCACAACTCAAGTCATAACTAAATCTAACCTGAGATCATATTTAAGGAACTTATAAGAAAATAATAATCTTGGTTATTACATCTGCTTTTCTATTCACGTGTTTGGTTTTTCATTTAAGAGTTTGCAAGCAATTTTTGTTAATCCTTTTGTAATATGTTAATTGTATTTTCTGTTTTTGAGTTGTAATTCCATAGCGGTATTATTTCTCAATCTCAACAGTTAAATTCTCTATTCTTTCTTGGTTTTGAGTCTAACCTATACATTACTATGGAAGATAGTGCTTCAATTTCTGCCTTGAAACATATGATTCAAGATTTCGTAAGGCTTGATAGGTTTGTTGGGAATAATTTCATTCGATGGCAAAAGAAGATCAAGTCCATCCTCACCACCATTAAAGTCTCTGTTGGGAATAGTGCCCTTAAAGCAATTTTAAATTAATTTTTCTTAAATGAAATAAATAATTGAATTGAATTATTATATATATAGACTATGCCCGATATTATGTTGATAATATTAAGTAAATATCAGAAAATTCCAATGTTCATCTATGTGGTCTTAATCTCATATTGGTATGAGAGGATCGAGATTGAGATAATGAACTTAAAACAGTTCGCAGAAAAATAAAGTTATGAAATCTTTAAATTAATTACTACTAGTAAGATTCGCTAGTATTATGAATACAAGTGACCTAGATCTGGGTCACTAGTGCAGTAGGACACTTTAGTGAATGTACTTTATATATAGTGATATATAGAACTGGACCAAATGTGATTTGTTAATGCTTGTTTAAACACTGTTTTGTAGTATTAATCAAACACATCAAACGATGATCATATACACGATGATTTCAATCCTGAGGTTACTATGACTTCCTATATATGTCATATGATCCTTTGATTCATGTGTTAAGGTTTGTCAGAATGATCAGGCTAAGAACAATTATTTTGGGGACTCAATGATATATACGACTGAGGACATAGTATAAAAATATGGAATCTATACCTTCTTATAGATTGAATAATGGTTCCCTATTGGGTTGACTTTTGGAACTAAAAAAGTTATGAGCGCTCACGTCCCAAACTTGTTGTGACACAACCTTCACTAGTAAAGTCAATGGTACACTAGGAACTAGATATAGTTAAAAGGGTAAAATGGTAATTTTATTCCCTTTTAATTATGAACCAATAATAGAGGATTAACGTTGTATGTAATGATTATATCAATGGAGACTTTATTCTTTAATAAAGTACTATGTAAATATATGTCTATAATTATCAAGAGTTCAATCTCATATTTATAGTGGAGTAATCATGAGATTAATAAATATGATTATTTAATCAAAGAGCTTAATACAATAGTAAAACTGTAATTTGGAAATTTGAGAAGAATTTTATTCTTCGAGTCAAATATACAATCATGTGATAATTGATGTTGAATAATTAATTTTTAATTAATTATTGAATTTCGAAAATATATTTATTTATTTAAATATAGAATTTTTGAAATATATATAATAATAAATGAATTAATTTTTTAAATTAATTATTTTATTTGAGTGAGAGAAAATAAAAATGGTAAGTCAAAATAGTTTTGATTTATTTATTTTTAAAAGATGATGATAATGATTATCATTGATTTGAATTTTGAATTTAAAATTTAAAATTGAATTATGGTTGTGATATTTTCCTTAAAAAGATAATACTATATATTTGTGGGAATGATTTATTCAATTAAGTAAATAAATAAAAGCAAATATGAAAAATGTAATATTCCCTAAAAGTGAATAATGTCACACGCAAGACACAGTCCAATGACTGTGCCATGCGTGTATATGATACTAATAAAATATCAATATTACTTTTATTTTAATTAATTAATTAATAATTTGAAAATAGATTTTTTCAAATTTGGTGAGTTAGATATTACCTAAATCAATTCCTATAATCATTATGATTATATATTATTATTATTATTATGAATAATAATGTAATATATAATCTATATATATTATGTGATAATAAGAGAAAAAGAATGGTGATTAAGAAGAGTTTAAAAAAAAATTTAGACAAGAAATTCTCATATTCTTCTCTTATTATTCCAACCTTTCTCAAGCCATAATTCTAGTACTCATGTGTTGAGATAAACTTGTGATTTCTAAATTACAAATCCTTTTTCTCTATGTTCCAACCCACATCTTAAGGTGTAGAGAACACTCCGAAAGATCGTGGTCTGAGTACTCAAAGCGTTGGATAAGAAGATCGTTATTTCTACGAAAACACTCAATGCACTTGATAGACTTCAAGAGGTAAATATTTCAGTCCTTGAATATTTGTATACATGTGCATATAATATATAAGTATGTGTATATATGTAATGCCCAAAAATTCCTTAATGTGGCTTAGAGCCTCGATTAGGGGGTCGGGAGGGCCATAATTGATTTATTATACAATTAAATAATTATATTCATGATTATGTGAGTTATATTATTATATGATGATAAATGCATGCATGTGGGTCTACTTTTCATTATAAGGGCATTGTGGTAATTTGGCTCGTTGAAGGAATATTTGTATTATTTCTTGCATGTTTATGATTTATGGATGAGCCCACATTATTATGTGGATATGTTCGAGCTATTCAGCATGAGACGATCTTAGAATGTAAATTAGCAGTTTGGTTATAACAAGGTTAATTTACCGGGCACGGGGTGAGTCTCGGGGTAATTTGATGATTAGTACATTACCGGGAATTAAAGGGTAATGAGATTTGATTTATTAATTATTGGCGAATATTGGGAATTGGAGGACATTAATTATGATTAACGGGATAGTTGAGAAATGACACTTTTTCCCTTGCTAGCCTTGAGAGGGTTTTAATTGACCTAGGGGCATTTTGGTCTTTTGACCAAGGGATATATGTGAAATTGGATGGTTGAAGAAGAAAGTAGGCTGAAAACAGAGACTCTTTTCTTCTCCATCACTCGATCATCTCTCTCTCCTTTTTCTTTGAATTTATTTGGTGGAAAAAGCTCGAATTTGAGAAGTTTAAACTAGGGAATTGCTTGAGAGATTGCTAGGAAGCTCTTGAGTTCTTGAGGTAATGATTCTCTAAGCTTTGATGTAATGAACCAAATTTGCTAATAAGGCTTAGGGACTTGATTAGCATGCCTAGAGGGCAATAAATGATTTAATATGCTAATATGTGAATTTATGTGAATATGTGATAGAGATGCATGTGGGCCCCGCCTGGATATTAGGGGTATGTTTGTGATTTTAGCCCGTTGAGGGTATAAATGTGATAAATGCGATATGTATGTGATTTATCTGTGCTCGGGATATCGGTGCTCAGAGAGCTCGGGACGCAAGTAAGAAAACCCCTGCTCCCATAGAGCTTGTATGCAGGTGTAACGTCCTACGTTTTTTGCTACCTTTAAACGACTCGGGTCGGGATTTTTCCCCCGGGTTAAGAATATTATTTTAAATAATATCATATTTTGTTTGTAAGTATTCCATGAGTTATTGCTAGCCAAAATATGAATTTTGTGATTTTATAAGTCAAGATAAGACTTTCGGTCCTGGACCGACACAAAAAACCCTGATCGGGTAAAAATCTCGGAAAATAAAATGAAAAATCATGGCAATTATATTTTGGGCATAAAATACATTCATAAAAGTTAAAGTTTGGTCAAAAATAATAAACCTAAAAGAAAATGGAAATTTTAGGGCATTTTGTGTTAAATGCCTAATTCTACCGAAATGGGGAATTTTATTCCATGAATGGACCTTAGGTTAAATTTTATTATGTGATTAATTAAATTAAATGTGAGAGACATTTAATTTAATTAATTAATGTTAAGTTTAGTGATTAAAACTTAATAAGAGTGAAAAAGGTGTCAAAAGCCAATTTGGACTTTTCTTCTTATGAAACCTTTTTTAACCTTTATTAAAAAAAAAAAAAAATGAAATGATTATATATATCAAGGGTTGGCCGGCCATGTGGTGTTTTAGGTGGTGTGAACCCAACTTAATAAAGATAAATCTCATTTTAACTAAGTCAAGTCAAGTGGGCAAGTGGGAGGAAAACACTTGAGTGTTTTTGAGATAAATTAGATAGTATATAACTCTTCCATCCCTCCCCAACCGACCACACCACCCTCTCTCATTCACTCATCTGATTTTTTAAGACCATTCAAAGTGTTCTCTCAATATTCAACCTCAAGAACACCAAGGAAAACTTGGAGGCTAAGTCTTGGTCTAGGAAGTATTTTCCCTAAGGTAAACCTTCACTAATCTAGGCTTTTGTAAAGTTTTAAGCTTAGAGTTTCAAATAGCTAATTAACTATGTTGTTGGGGGAAGTTGGTTAGGGTTTTTGAAAGGTTTTGGAGGAGCCAAAGCTAATAGGAAGGTCCAAACCTTAAGCAAGAACACCAAAGAGGTAAAAAGTTTACTTTTGATGATTTTGTTGTAGGGTTTTTAGTTTTAAGCATTATTTTGTATATCTAATGCTTAAAGTTTCTTGTTGGTGATGTAATAAGGTTATGGTAGTTGTTTAATAATTTTTATGATGCATGTGTATTGATTTTTGAAAATGGGAACCAAAACCCCCAAGGGTTTTGTAGGATACCCTAAAACAAAACATGTTTTGAGCTGTGACTTCCAAGGGGTCAAGCAGCCACTGTATATTGTTTTTGTAAAATTAAATTGTACTGTGATGTTGTTGAGATTGAGTACATAAAATTGAGCTTTTGAAACACTAAAAAATGTTTATAAATGAGTAAGTTATGCTATTTCAAAGTTTAGGTAAAAAACTGTTTTTTCGTATTCTCATTTTCGGAACCAAGTTTGGACAGCCACTGTATAGGGCAAATGAACCCAGTTTTTTCTAAAATTTTGTGGACATATTTCTGGCATAACCTATTAGTCCACTGTAAAATTTGGTAAGAAAATATTAAACGGTTTGAAAGTTATTAACTGTCAAAGTTTGGAAAAAATAAGGACTTGAAAATAAGGTCATTTTTACCCATTGTTGGAAAATGATTTCACCAATAAAAAATGCTCATTTTGACCTAAGATTTTACAAAGACCTAAATGGCATAACAAAAATGGAATTGGGAAATTTTGGTAACAATTGGGTAAGTAAATTTCAAGTTATGAACTAACGAAGTATGTAGTTAAAAATGTGAAAAATAGGTTTTTCACACTTAGTGTAAAAATGAGATTTTGGAACATAAGGTAAAAAGTAAAATTTTGTTTATTTCAAGATATAAAATGGTAAGTCTTGAAATCATATTTTCACTAAAATTAACCCTTTGAGTTTAAATGAATTATTTTTATTAAAGAGTTTTTATTCTTTCTAAAAATAAGAGATTTAATTTATTAATAGTTAATAAATTAAAAGAGGGTTTAAAACCTTATATTTTGAGAAAATAATTAAATGAATTATTTTTCTAGTAAGTAAAAATTGATTAATTGCTTTTGGAAAATTAATTAGTCAAGATGAGAAATTTATAACGGTTTTCCTAATTAAGACAAATTAGGCAATTTTCTTAAATCGGTTTTTAGATATTAAAAACCTTAAGAAAACAAAAAGGAAAATTTAAAGAGTTTATTTTCTTTAAAAATAATGAAGGAGTTTATTTGTATTTTCTGGATATAATACCGGCTAAAATCTTACATATTTTAACCGACTAGTCGAAAGTGCGGGTTAATAGCGATACCTTGAAAGAGTAAGATTTTTAGCGGGTTGTGGGGAAATACCATTGTGATACCCGAGCCTAGGTATCGAGACCTTAAGATAGGTCTCCTCGAGACATAGGGTTTAGTCTCGAATATTTTGTATAACTTTCCTTAATAGGTTTAAAACCAAATAAGGATTGTAAATCCTTACAAATGACTTTTATTAAAATGACCATACTGCCCAAAATAATAATAATGAATTATGAGTGCCATAATTAATCCGAGTATACTGTATGGATAACTACAGTATTGGCTAAGCGTAACTGGACTGAACGTTGGAGGGTGAAAACTTGCTGAGCGCTAAGGACTCCAAGTAAGTCAACTTATATTGTATGGCTGCAACATGAAATGATTATTGTCTTGTATGTTAGTATAGGGATACATGCATATATATATATATAGGCTGTCATAGAAAGTTGCTTAGATACGTTAGTCTAGTGAGTGCTGATTTAGAAAATATGAACGGTAGAAGTCCGTCATATCCTAGATGGTTGATCCCCGTCACACTGCTTGATTTTATTTATGTCCGGTTCATTACCGCGACGAGTGGCCATGAGATGAGGATAAGCTGGTTAAACCTAGGGGTGCCAAGATAAATGGGACCTAGGGGCCCTCATGCTTACTTAATCAGTGGACGGTTAGAATCCGAGCAAGTGCTCTGATAAGTTATTCCCGGATAGCAGCCGTGAATATTGGCCATTCCGTGAGAGTGCCTAGAGATACTAGGGGTTGCCAAGATTGAGCGAGGTTGAACACCCTAGGGGCAGCTGCTCACCAGCACCACTGATTAACATAGGAGTCTCCGTAAAACCGTGTAAATTGGATTACACTCTTGGATAAGTCGTGATGCCCTAGGTAACACGATATTTACCATTGTTGAGGATATTTATTGGCTAGATCTTAGTGTGGAGACTCGGTTCTCTTTTACAGATTAGCAATTATGTTGGAGGGCGCGTTACGCCTGAATTGTTGGAAATTGTCGAGCGTTGGTCTCGAATTATATGGTGGTATAATATATCTGCTTGCTCTGGGATTTTCTGAGTGCAGGGATATAATTGTTGATAAGATATAGTTGTGATATAATATATCTGCTTGCTCTGGGATTTTCTGAGTGCAGGGATATAATTGTTGGTAAGAATTAGTTGCGATATAATATATCTGCTTGTTCTGGGATTTTCTGAGTGCAGGATTTTTATCTAGATGTGAATTAATTTATCCTTGGTTATCAGGCATGACCATAAGTTTGCCAGGACGCTTTAGCGTTCTTGAAATTGATTGTGTAGGGTCCGGATCCCTATTTCTCTATCTGCTTTGTTTGGAAGTTGATCTTACTAAGCGTTTTCGCTTACCTAGTTGTTTCATGTTGTAGGTAAGTGCAAGGGCAAGGCAGAGCAGTGAGCGCTGGAGTCTTCCTTGCAAATGTACATGTGGACCGACCTTTTGGGAAGCCTTTTTATTTTTGGAAATGTTGTGTAATTTTCCTAAACTAGGCTCACTCTAATCTTTATAAAACATGTTTGTAACTAAATGTTAAGTATGGCCATACGACTTTTTAAAAAGTTTTTTTTCTATGGATTTTTGAGACATTTTGTTAAATGAAAACATTTATATTTCCGCATTATCGAGTCTTGAAAATCCGGGTCGTTACAGCAGGGTTGAGCCTAATATGTTTGAACTGCAGGGCGTAGCCCTTTGACTTGAGTTTGTTAATGTTCAGTATATGTTTTTTTATGCTATGAATGCGATTGTGTAAATGTTCGGCAAGAGCCGGGAACGGCGCAGGCCGAGGTCGGCAGGGGCCGAGAACGGCAATGGGCCGGGAACGGCGTTGGGCATGTTGAGTGCAAGGCCGAGTGCGGCAAGGGGTCGGGAGCAGCGTTGAGCACGTGGAGTGCGAGTTGTCAGGGCGAGACCCTAAGGGATACCTGGGATATCCTCACGGTGTGGACCGCAAACCCAGGGCCTGGTAAAGCGCCTGGGACGGCTTGGCCGTATGTGTTTAGCCTATTGATGGCCTGTTTATATGTTATGTGTTTGTTATGCATATGTTTCCTGCTTGTGAGGGTTTTCTTGCTGGGCTTCGGCTCACGGGTGCTCTGTGGTGCAGGTAAGGGCAAGGGAAGAGTCGACCAACCATGAGTACGGAGAGCGTGAAGTGGCGCGTACTTGTTTGGCCTGCCTGGCTGCCAAACCAGTGGTTTTGAGAGATGGTTGTGACAAACCCTAGATTTTGTCGTCTAGTCGACTTGCTTTGTATTTATATGTGGTAAATATTTCTAAACAGTATTTTTGGATCCCAGGTGTCAAACACTTTATGATTTTCAGTAAATGGAATTATTTTCAAAGTTTATAACTCTGTTTATGGTTTAATTACACTTTTGACTTAAAATCCTGATTAGCGGCCTGGAAGCACATTTTAAACTCACTTAGTAACGGCTCTAAGGAAGTAGGGCGTTACATTTGATCTTAAGTTTTTCCTGTGTTTTTACAGTTTTTACAGAGTTTATAGTTTGATGCTAGTTTTGGGAATGAATGAGGTTTTTGGGAAAGTTTGATTGGGTTTTGATGTCTAAGACATGTAGAACTGGGTTTTGGGTTCATTTGTGGGTTTGGTTGAGGTTTGGGGTCAGTTTTTGAGGTTTGAAACTCGGAGAACACGAAGAGAAAAACCCAGAGTTTGGAAACTCTAGTTCTGGTGCTACAGCGCCCAGTATAGGGCGCTACAGCACTGGTCAGGGGTTGGCAGCTCTGTCTGTAGCGCCATAGCGCCTAGAAGGAAGTGCTGTAGCGCTGCCCTATTTTTCCAGGGCATGATTTTGGATACTTTATAGGATTTTGTCCCGAGGGCTAGGGGGACGATTCCACCACCCTGTTTGGTGAAATTGGAGGTCCCGAGAGTGTGGGATTGGTCCCGGGATTAGGTTTTTGGAATTCAAACTTATTTAGACACCGTTTATGATTGTGCTAGGTGACCGCTAAGCGCCTAAGGACGAGATCGTTCTCAAGGATAGTTATTAATCTATTTTACACTTGAACCAGAGGTAACAAAACTGCACCCAGTATGTGACATGTATTGAGGCATGTTGAGTGCTCTATATGTGGACATTGTTTGCATTGTAAATGCTTAGAAATCTTGCTTATCTGTGAATGGTACTGACTTATTAGTCAGAAATGACAATGGTCTCAGTATTGATTATGAAGTTGTGACTTATTAGTCAAGTTCGGCAGTAGTACTATGCACTGGTCGTATGGAATTGACCAATGGGTCAAGAACGGTATTAGTGTGTTTAATGCAAGCTGAAAATATTAGATCTAATCGACATAAGCATTATCAACATAAGTATGAAATGCTTGACCAACCTTAAGTTTGATGAAAATAAAAACGCTTATCTAGTCTAAATGCTAGTTACTTAAAGCCAGAGCCAAGAGGCTCAGGTGACTCTAACGTCACATGGATTAGAATCGTTAGACTGCTGGTAGAAATGATAACAAATGACATGCAAGTGAGTTAAGACTGCTGGTAGAAATGATGGAGAAGGATAGACTGCTGGTAGAAATGATGGAGAAGGATGCTACCCACTTCACACGCAAGTGCAACAAATGCTAATGACATGCAATCTACCTTAGACATCCTCCTAGTGAGTTAACAAGCATGACGAGCCCTTGGCCATTTGTGGTATAGGGGATAGATAGATTTGATCGAGGCACTACCGTCAGGTCGGGAAGGAGCAAGATATGCAGTACTAGTGGTAGAATACTTCACCAAGCGGGGGGGAGTAGAGCCCTTGACCCACATCACCGACAAGCAGATCGTCTCCTTTGTCAACAAATTTATAGTCTGTAGGTTTGGGGTGTCGTACAAGATCATATCTGATAATGGCACCCAATTCGAGGGAGGCCCATTTAAAACTTACTGTGAAGAAAATGGCATAAGGTGGACTTTCTCGAGCATGGTGCACCCTTTAACTAATGGGAAAGTTGAGGCCATAAACAAGGTTCTCAAGGATAATCTGAAGACTAAGCTGGAAAAGCTAAAAGGAGCATGGGTGGAAGAGCTTCCCAATGTGCTATGGATGTGAATCCATACTCCCAATAGAAATGAAGGTCAATTCTTTCAGAGTCTATTCTTATGGGGAACACGCTAACCGTGAGGCAACGCCTGAGAAGTTGGACCCACTAGAAGAAAGGAGGGAAAATGCACAACTGAGAGTAGCAATGTACAAGCAGCGAGCTGCTCGATACTACAACTTAAGGACCGCGAGCAGGCCTTCAGGGTTGGAGACCTAGTGATCAGAAAATTTATCCCCAACATCCGAGAACAATGAGTTGGAGTCTTGTGAGCCAACTGGGAGGACCCTACAAAGTCGTCCAAGTAATTCCCCCAGCACCTACAAGCTAACACGCCTTGAAAACACAATCATACCTTCCACTTATCCCATTCACGTGTCCTCACTCCCAAAAGCATGTGTAAATAAGGACCAGTCAAAAGTATTTAGCCAGATGAATCTTGCCAACATCTTGGGGGCAGGAGACTAGCATAACAAGGAAATGAGGCCACTGTGTGCGGATCTCGACAAAGGTTTCTTAAATTTGTAAGGATTAGCAACCCTTACAAACCTCAAGAGGACCAATGGATCCCATAGGCCACATAGCCCTCGGCTAAAAAAAGAAAAAACGAGAAACCCCACGAAGGGTCCTTAACGTAAATCTAGATCCACTAAAGTTGACTAGCAAGAAAGAGTCTCAAAGAAGACGCTTGCAAAAATAGTACTATGCCTAATAACGAGAAGGACGCTTCTCGAACAAAAATTATAAAGGATGGCAAAAACCCAAAGTGTTAACATGTCTTTCCAAAAGAAAATATAGTCAAGGTGCACCAAAAGGACTATCGTCATCATGTCAGAGAAGTTATAAACAATTATTCATAAAGGAAGGGCTTATCAAAGTTCCTTACATACAATGTCAAAAGAGGATGACAAAGGCTTAGGAGGCCAATACATCCTCACAACCACTATAAAAATAAAAAGGAGTGGCCAAAGCCCAAAGGGATAACACACCCTTAATAAAGACAATCAGCTACACAAAAGCTGTCACCAAAACAAGAGAAATCGTTCAAGTTCCTTACAAAAGAAGAACTTATGAAAAAGTTCTCACAAAAAAAGGGACTCGCAAAAGTTCTCATAAAAAATAAAGAAAATGACTCACAAAAGTTCTCATAAAAAAGGAAAGAAAAGGACTTACGAAAGTTCCTCACTAAACATAAAAGGCCTAGAGAAACCTCTCAAGAAAAATAAGATGAATGACAATACAACCAAATTGAAAGACTAAATAAATGCATGAGGAATTGAAACATGCAAGAACATTCAGTCCGGTCTTGGGCTGCCATGCCTAGGAGGGGCCGACTTCTTGTTGGCAACCCATTCAGTAGCAAGTTTCACCGCCTCTTCTCCAAAGTGAGAATCAAAGTTGGGGTCAATGTTCCACACCATGAAAAAGAAGATTTTTTGTGGCCTCAACCTCAATCTTCACCTTAGGGGCCTCCAGCAAGCCAACCTTTGCCTTCAATGAAGTGATTGTGGACTTCTCAAAGTCTCATATTGAAGAAAAAATTGGGCTTCTCAAATTCCGATGATAAAGAAAGGAGTGGGCTTCTCAACATCTTATGCCAAAGAGAGAAAGGGAAAGGGTCTTACATTTCCCTTATACATGGTTCACAAGAAGTGCACTGCAGGAGTCCTCTATGTAAGAGGTACACTACATGAGACCTCTATACGAGTGGCTTAAGTAAATGGTATACATGAAAACATGCGAGGCCACATTTCTAAAAGTCATTGTTCCTCGACGTTACCTCGATACACTCCTAAAGGTCATCCTGTAAGACTCACCTCAAAGATCATTGTGCGAGGCCACACCTCGAGAGCACACCTCATGAGATAATTAGACGAAACGAAAGTCAAGTACCTACCTAGGGAGAGCATGATAAGGGTGTCCACATCGAGAGTCTTATTATACGTGTACATCTTAAGACCATGTCTCACCACACCACCATGTGTAACCCTTGCACATATCCACATAGTTGGCAGGCGGATAAGACCACAAAGTTCAACATGTACAAAGATTACTCTCTAAGAGAAGAAAGTCCATCACTTTACCATACTTTGTGCTCCATGTTTGAAAGCTTGTTGTCAAGTATATGTCTAGAAGACCAAGGGAAGCCTCTAGGTGCAAGGTACACTAACATGCTTCTCACATAATGAAAAGGGTAGGGAAATTGAATAAGATCATCTTAAGGTTTAGAGATAAGTGCCTTCTTTTCTTCAACATCCTAAAATGGAACAAAAGGTTCGCTTGGAACGAAGAACGCAAAGGAGCCTTCGCCAAGTTGGAGGAACACTTTGGGTAATCACCCGTTTAAGCCAAGACAAAAAAAAGGGAAATTTTTTACCTCTACTCACTTGTATATGAATATTCCATACGTGCGGCAGTGGTGAAAGGGAAAAAGAAACACCGATAACTAGTTTACTATGTTAGCAAGCTTCTAGTAGACGCTAAGTCTCAATACCCTGAAATGGAGAAGTTGGTTATTGCACTCATAATAGCCTCTCAAAAATTGAGGCACTACTTCCATGCCCACTGCATCAAAGTACTCACAATTTACTCCTACAACAAGTCCTTCATAAGCCTATAACTTCACGAAGATTGTCAAAATGGACCATAAAGTTTGGCCAATTCAACATCACCCATACACCAACGGTATCAATCGACGCGCAAGACCTGGTGGACATCATGGCCAAAATGATCTACTACACTGAAGCTGAAGAAGAATTCCATGAGATGAAAGGACCACAAGAAAGGAAAAAGGGAGATTAAACCACAAGATCCCTCAAAAATTACACCACAAGAAAGAGTTGTTAAAATGAACTTCACTTTGATACAAGGAGAAATAAATGCTTCTATGAGTAATTGAACTCAACACCTATTGGAGAGCTAAGGAGAGGTCCACAATCATACCCAAGTATGAAAACCAAGCTTGGATTAATGAGGCATTTTCAATCCCACCTAATTGTTGGGTCCATCTTGGCATGACTAGTGAAGAATGAAAGCCAAAGGATCAGCCCCAAAGATTGATTGGCTGTCATCCAACCTCAAAGGAGTCACGAGGATCACCACCTATTAATTGTGCTTCCTTGCACCAAAATAGAGAAACACGCTTATACCGTATATTTCCTAAAGAGTGAATAAAAGTCTACATGAATACCTAAAGGCCTCCTTATAGACATGGGGCAAGTGTAAATGCAGAAAAATTCACTAAGGGTCATGAAGCCTCACCACACACGCGAGGCTTCTAACTCACATACCTAGGCCTAATGGTCTCAAAATGGAGGCCTTCATGTCACTCGAGGGCAATGCGAGGTATGGATGAGGAAGAATGGTAAGAGATGCCAAGCATGGAACAAGCATCCAAGAGGAGTCCCAAGAGATAGGAAAAGCCTCGGGGATCAAACTTGGGGGACGAGCTCAAACCTCCCTAGCGCTTGGGGGGCAAGCTCAAGCTTCCCTAGAGCTTGGGGTTGAGCTCAAGCCTCCCTAGAGCTTGGGGCAAGCTCAAGCCTCCCTAGAACTTTGGGGGCAAGCTCAAGCCTTCCTAGATCTTGGGGGCAAGCTCAAGCCTCCATTAAGCTTGGGGACGAGCTCAAGCCTATTTAGAGCTTGGGGGAGAACTCAAGCCTCCCTAGAGCTTGGAGGCAAGCTCAAGCCTCCATAGAGCTTATTGTTTACTGATAAACTAATGTGAGCATGGAGAAATGACAAGAGAAGTAAAAAAAGATGCTAATTCTCAAGTGGTGCTTTGAAAAGATGGGGAAGACATGAAGACCAAGTCCACACCCACTAGGACCCCAGGGGTGAGCTCAGGGGGCGACCTCAAGGCCACCTGAAGTCCAAACATCAATTTGACCCTACCCATGACCATGGAACGCGTGTAAGACTCCCTAGAAGCTAAGGAGATGATTTAAAGGGCCTCAACAACCAAAGCCTTATAGTCTAACGACATAGTCACCTCATCCTCAAGCAATAAACACCTTACACTCAAGCTCTCAAGGGCTTATCAAGATACATACAAAGAGGAGGTATGAAAAAGGTCTGAGTAGTACGAAGTACGAACTAGACACGACCATCAAAAGAGTAGTGGCCTTACTAAGTCAGAAGAGTAGTGATCGAACTAAGTACTAGGAAGAGGAACACCTCCTCCCACGCCTCCGACAAATGTCAGGCCCAATAGGCCTGAAGCTCGACACCACTAACGGATCATCCTTGATCCTCTTACGTGCCCCATGGTACTACCACCTCTTTTTTCTCTTGGAACCATTTTTGTACTAAGAGAAATTAGAGCTCCCCTATAAATTGGGCCTCCCCTGATCATTGAAAGGGGGTTGGAAAATTCACTTGTAAACTGAAATTTCAGAGCAATACAAACATTTTTCTTTATTCTTCTTTTACCATTTACTTCAAGCTTTCTTCTTAAGTTCTCCATCTTATTAATAACTTACAAATTTTTTGACTTAACTTCGTTGATGAATTCTTGTCATCAACAACAACAAATTCTACTTTTAATGACTCCCTATAATGTCTTACACCACAAGTGTAAGACATTAGGAGTTAGGAGGCATTTTTAATGTCTTATGTTGGGAGACATTGAAAGTTTTTTTTATTGACTAAAATTGTAATTCATAAAAACTATAGGGAGACATAGTAAACTAGGAGTCTACCACATGTCAAGCAGAAACATCTAACATCCTCTTTGGGAGACGTGCTAGATGTCTAATGTATCCCAATGGGAGACATTGGAAGTATACCCTACTTCTAATATCTCCCATTGGGATACCTACCACGCCTACCAATGGGAGACGATAGATGTAATACCTGATATAAGTCTCACTCCTCCATATTCTTCCCCCCGCATATACACATAGAGAAGAATTGTGGAAAATTTTGCGATTTTAGGGCATTCCAAGCTATGGGTTTGGCTCCATTTTCAAGCTTTTGAGGTAAATTTTGTTGAAAAAAACTATGGGTTTAGCATTAGAATGAGATATATATGCGGTTTTGTGTTATATTATTATGATTACGAGTTTTTATAATGGATTTGTAGGGTTTTCTTGGAGTAATATTTTTAGGGTGGAATTTGTGAGATTTTGACTCAAAATTTCTATTTCAAGCACACATTTGAGGTAAGTTTTTAAAATTACAAGAATAAATTATTGTTAATTTGATATTTAGTGATATTTTTCTTTATTAGTAATGATGATTAGTAGATTTTTAGTGAGTTTCAAAGAAAATAACTTTGTTGACAATGTAGAAATTAATTTTAATTTTACATACCATATCGTATACATTTTGTTTTTTTTTAATTTTTATTATTTTTTAATTTGAAAATTATATATGTGTGTCTATATATATATTAATTTTTTTATTAACATTTTAGCTAGGTTGATTATATATAAAATGTTTTGTTAAATTTTATTTATTAAATAATTTTTAAAAATTAGAGATATATGAAGAGTTATATATTTTTGTTGATTAATGAGTTTTTAGTGACTTAATTGTTAGAGTTTATAAGTGTAAAGATTTGAGCTCTATATACCACATTTTTAGTTTAGGTTGATTAGTGGCTCACTGTATACTAATTAAGCTCACATTTGAGGTAATTGAGTTTCTAAAATTACAAGAATAAGTTATTGTTAAAATGATATTTTTTTAGTAATCTTTTATTTATTTATTAATTAATTTAATTTTGTAAGATATGGTTTTAATAGCAAAGTGCATTGCAAAGTGAAGTAAATTTGCTAGCTAGGATTTTTAATTGTAAGAGGTACATATATTCTCTTATTTCTTATTTTAATATTATTAAACAAATATTAGAGGAGTTTGAATAACTTAAATATTCATCCATAGTGAAGTAGGTTTGAGATCAAAATTGTGTATACAGTAATGGTGAAAGGTTGAGAGCTTATGCATTTTAGTGAAGTAGGTTCTGGGAAATTTATTTGTGTGTTGCGGAGCTATAAGGAAGAAATTTATTGTATGTTGTTTGAATGTTTTATTTTTCTATTCACATATGGTTAGGTCACTATTAGAGGATAAATGTTGCCCAATTTTATCCAGAAATATGTATTATTTCCTTATATTTAAATTATGTTGTACTTGATTGATTGGTTTGATTAAATAGATAGATGGTTAGGCTACAAATATAGAGGGAATGTTGCCCAAATTTATAAACAATTAGCTCTGTTATAGACATAAGCTCTATCATGAACTTATTTAGTGTTGTTTCTATCATTTGTCATAGTCATAGGAGTAAATCTAGATAGAAAGTGGATGTCAGCGAATAGGTTATCTGTGGAATATAAGAACGAGGTCGATTTGATCTTGAGGTTTTGTTCGGAAACTGTGAAAGACCCGAATTTTACTTGTTCTCCATGTCTTAAGTGTGGAAATTTTAAAAAGATGAATCTTAAAAAGATCAAAGAACACTTATACTTCAATGGGGTCGACAAGAGTTACATGGTTTGGTATTGCCATAGGGAGACAGTTCCTGTTGCTCCAACTTTGCCAAGTAAACCAAAATGAGTGAGGAGGAATATAGTAGAGGAGAACTGGGATCCATTAGATGAAATGATTGACGAAGGACATTATAGATCAGGAGTAGACCCAAATAAGTTTGAGACACTTCTTAGTGATGCTGAAAAACTGACTTCCCCTAGTTATACAAGATTTACAAAATTATTTGCACTTCTTAGGTTGTACAATCTAAAAGCTAAACATCCCACGTCTCCCAATAAGAGACGTTGAAGGGTCTCCTAGGGAATTTCAACGTCTCCTATTGGGAGACATGGGAGACATCTCACGTCTCCAAATGGGAAACATTGAAAGTCCTCATTTTTGGACACCCTTCAACGTCTCCCGCTGGAAGACGTGGGATGTCTCCTACGTCTCCAAATGGGAGACATTAAAAGCCCCTTGTGATGATACCACTTCTATTGTCTCCCCTTGTGGAAGACATTGTACAATTTTATTGTCTCTCAAATGAAGTCTCATAAAACCCTTATTTTTTAGTAGTGTGGGGTCTAAAACCTATAGAGCTTCAAAACTCAAACCTTGAAACAAAAATAGGTAAAATCTTGTGTTGTAGTCAAGCTTTGGTTTTGTATTATGATCTGAGTTTCATGTTTTATTTTGGTTGTTAAATCTTTCTTTTGGCATGTAATAATGTGTTTAATGTGGATGCTTGATGCATGCATGGCCATGGTAGTGAGTTTTTGGAATCCAAAGTTCCAATAGGTTGTGTTGAAATATGCATGCTGCCAAGTTTTTGTCTTGCCTTTGAAAGGCTCAAGCAGTGCTAAAACGACTTAGTTCACAAAAATAAACTCCATTAATCTGTTGTATAGGAAGAGTACTTGACTCTAGAATTTTGAAATGCTAAAAAATATTTTGTATTATGAGATTTATTCATATTTTGTGAAATTGGTGAAGATTTGGAAAATGCTGGCAGTTTGAATGCATGAACTTTGAGCAGTGTTTTGATTGAATAAATCAATTTTTTTTGGTTGAAACATTGAGAAAATGTTTGTGGATGCCAAAAATTTCAACAAAAAATAGTCTGAGATTCATTTAAAATCCAAGACAGCCGAGGCATGAGACTACCTAGCTAGACCCTAGCCGCATTGCAGGGTTAAGGTGCGAGACCCCATCCACGTCGCAGGGCCAATGTGCGAGAGCACCTCACAGAGGCCAGGTGCATAGGTGCCTTGTGGAGACTAGGTGCACAAGCACCTTGTGGAGCCCAGGCGTACATCGCCTCATGGAGTGTAGGAACCCAGCCATCTCACGAAGCCAGCACTGCTCCCATGACGCCTATTCAATACTTGCATGAAATACACCGTTATTGCGAGGACTGTGCACCCTCACATCTTGCAGGGTCCACACTTTGTGCACTCACCATTTTCCTACGCACAAAGATACCACTTCAAGCCTTAATCCCGCCAACCTTCCAACACTTAGTCGAATGTCAGGAGGCTTGAAGCATAGGCACATCTTGGAAAGGTGAAACATATCCATCAAATATAGGGTACACATGTAGGTACAAAATGTACATCCCAATCAAGAGGAGTTCGAGCACAGGTACAACATCCACCCCAGACAAGTAGTGGTAGTACAAAGATAGTACATGGTGAAACCTCTACTACAACACTCCTGACATTCATACCAGACAGGTAGTGGTGGTATGAAGTAGTATGAAGACTTGGTATTACCTAGTGACATCTGATACATACTGGATCCGACCACCACTCCTCCAGCACCACTAACACCTGCACCACGATCACCTACAGCTGCACCCTTTTGTCTCCTTAGGACCACTATGTATTAAGATCCACTATTGCTCACCTATAAAAGGACCCTCACTCTCTAAGAAGGGGGATTGGAAAATTTCATTGTAACCAGAAATTATTGAGCAATATAAGTGTTTCTCTCCATTATTGTTCTACAATTTTTTTCTTAGTTTATTTAAGTTCTTCTAAGTTGATAGTGATCTCACTTATCTTTAGATTTTCTGACCATAACTTCGTTGACAAATTCTCACCATCAACCGTTTGGTATCGTTTGTGGGAAGGATAAGTATAAAGCTACAATTCTTCCATTATTTCCAACAAGGGAATATGCCAAGGTGATCAAGACGCCTAGAAGAGTTGCAAGATGTGGACATCCACATGGATGGAGACGATCTGAGAGCCTCCATGAGAGATCCTTCACCACTTCAGAATGAAGGTTCACCAGAGGGATGCCCAGCCCTTAGTGGAAAAACAGAGAAGTGTCATCTCAAGCCGTTTATCCCAATGGTGATCCTTCAACACCGTAGTCGCCCCTGTGGGAAGCCTAGGTACGCACCCTCCTCCTCGACATCTAACCGCACCATGCTTCGACCACCAGGACCCTGGTCCCTCCATGCGTAGGCCCAATAAGAGTCCCTGGGTACACTTGGTGAGCTCAAGCTCCTGAACTCGTTTTTCCGAGGACGAGATACACGAGTTGCACAAGAAAAATCAAAGGCTAGAGACTATGCTAGAAAAAAATGCAAGAAGTATAATTGGCATGCGACATGGAAAGTCAGATATGTCCATCCCGAAACATGTACGACGGGAGGACTCGACATTCTACCAACAACACTCCCCAGTCAAAGTGTCGCGAAGCCTCCACCTCAATAGTACAACCCCAAGAGAAAAGGCCGGGTGAGGATGCTAACTAAAGGAATGAAGTCAAGGTTACATCCAAGGAAGCACCACCTGATACGAGAGAACAGCTCAAAAAAGGAAAGGTCAGACGTAAGGACGATACCCCTTGTAGCTCCCCCAAGGGACAAAGGGAAAGGGAGAGTTGGCTTCTCAAACCTATGAGACTCCTTGAATAAAAAGAGCAGGAGCTTGACACTGAGATGTAAACCATCAAAAGTAAGATAATCACAGTGTCAAGGATTATGAGCTGCCCTTCACGCAAGAGATCCATGTTGAACAACTACCCACCAATTTCAAGGAGCCACGTAGATGCCTTCAATGACTGATCCAAAGTACTACCTAGATGCTTTCAATGGCTTAATGAAGCTGAGAGGAGTCAACAACAAGGAGAGGTGTCGTTGTTTTGCAGTCACCCTGAAATGAGCTGCGTAAAAGTGGTTTAAGAGATTACGCCCATGAACAATTTCCTCATGGAGGCAACTCACAGAGGAATTCCTTCCGCAACATCGTGCCTTCCATGACTACACGACACCCACTACGAGCCTTGCCAATGTAAAGCAAGGCGAAGATGAAAGTCTGAGAAAATACATTTAACATTTCAACGTAAAGGTAGCTAAAGTGGGAAAGTTTCCTAAAGACGAGCTAAAAATAGCTATCACCGCAGGGGTATATCCAAAGAGAAAAATGTGGGATAGCATGCTCAAGAGATAAATAGATGACCGAGGCGACTTCTATGAAAGGGCCCTAAAGAAAATCTGAGTGGAAGATGACCATGACCACCTGAGAGGGTAGGCAGACTGGAGCTTCGCTTTAAGCCACTTGCCATAAACACCCATGAACGCTCTAGGAAACTATAGAACGCAACAACATCCTGCTACGAAGATTCACTAGGCCCTGAGAACTCGTGATGTCAATTGTAGTGAGGAGGAAGAGCCCTAAGATGTAACCTAAGTACTTTCCACCAATATATGTTAGGAGTATGTCCTAAAAGCATGTAAAAGACATTTATTATTTCGATGAATAAATAAATACAATGGTCTATTATTGTTATATTTAGATTATTAAATTATTGTTTAAATAATTTTTTTAAATATCAGAAAAATTCCATATTCATTATTGAGGATGTGATCTTGTATTAGTACGAAAGAATTAAGATCACGTAAATGAATAAAAATAGTCAACAACAAATTGAAGTTAAGGAATTCTTTAATTTGAGTTGTAAGTACGGTTTTATGAGTATCATGTTGATACAAATAACCTAGATTCGGATTATTGATGTGGTAAGTGTGGATGCTCAAAATTCAACACCGGTAAAGAACCCACACCTAATGCCTAAGGTCTCCGGAAGGCCCAAAGCAACCATGTTTGAAGTCCATTTGAACCCTCAAATTAATGCTTACTTGTTTGAAAACTTCTAAGATGTCACTATATTGGTTGCCTTTCTTGAGTGGAATTAATCTTTGTGGAAAAGGAACTTTTGGGATGGAAGGAAGGATTTGAGCATCATCTTTCGAAAGGTCATTTGTGTTGGAACTTTGAGGTTGGCTTTGGTCTTTTTCAACTTGAGGTGTGTAGTCGGGTTTGGCAATTTGTTTTCCGGACCTAAGAGTTGAAATAGACTTAGCTTCTTCTTTATGACTAGGAGTTCCTATTTTATATTGGCCTTTAGGATTTGGGATGGGTTGGCTAGGAAATCTTCCTTTTTCTCTCTCGGTTACAGCATTAGCAAGTTGACCCAATTGTGTCTCGAGTTTGGCAATGGATTGAGACTGATTTTGTAAGATTTGTTGGGTGGATTGCATGAATTGTTGTAAGGTGTCTTCTAAGGAAGGTTTTCTTTGTGGAGGATAAGGTTGACTTGGTTGGGCATGATTTGGATTTGGCATGTGGAATTGGTTTCCTTGATTCATTTGTGGTTGGTTTTGTCTCCATGAAAAATTAGGATGGTTTCTCCAATTTGGATTGTATGTGTTGGAAAATGGGCTATCAGAAGAAGGTTTTCCATATGAATGTAAAGCATTAGCCTCTTCAAAAAATGTTTCAATAAAAGAAGGACATGATTGAGCATTATGACATGAACTAGCACATAAAGAACAAACATCTTTTTTAGGTTGCACATGAGAATTCATAGATTGACTTATTACTAAGGCTTCTACTTTTCTTGCTAATTTATCAAATGATGTTCTTAAATCACTTTATTCTTTTATTTCATATTTTCCTTCTCTTTTTGGTGAAGGGTTGGCTCTAGACCTAGGCTCAGAATAATTCCATTGTTGTGAATTAACAGACAATTCTTCAAGAGCGTCCCAAGCCTCTTGCCCTTGCAATTTTAAAAAGTTTCCAGTATGCATAGATTGAATCATTTGTCGGTTTGAAGGGGTTAAACCATCATAAAAATATTTTACAAGTCTCCATTTTTCAAAACCATGGTGGGGACATTTTAATAATAAATCTTTAAATCTTTCCCAACATTCATAAAATTCTTTGTTATCTTTTTGATAAAATTCGAAGATTTCTCTTCTTAAACTATCAGTTTTGGACATGGGGAAAAATTTAGCAAGGAATTTATTAAAAAGTTGATCCCGAGTAGTGATGGTTCCAGTTGGAAGTGAGTTTAACCAAGCTTTGGATCTATCTTTTAAAGAAAAAGGAAACAACCTAAGTTTAATCGACTCATCTGAAAATTTTTGAAAACGAAAGGTTGAGCAAATTTCCAAAAAATCTTTCACATGCATGTATGGATCCTCTCTTTCTAAACCATAAAATGATGGTAACAATTGAATGATTGATGGTTTAAGTTCAAAATGAGTGACATTAGTAGTGGGCAAAACAATGCATGATGGAGCATTAGATGAAATAGGTGAAAAGTATTCAAGAAGAGTTTTTTCTTGCACAACATTAGGTTCTTGTTCCATTATGCTTAAATTTTCAAAAACACTTTCAATTTCACGTAAAGACACTAATTTTTTCACCAAATGATTTTTTGAATTACGATGCCAATGATGCATACAATGTCACAAATTTCACAAAGTAACACAAACAATCACAAGAAAACAAATTTCTGATGTGGAAGATCAGTTAGAACCGCAACCACAGAGCATACTTATAACAAGGAGAGATTATAATATTTATATATATATTTATATTTTTTATGATTTTTTTATGATTTTTTTTTATTTTTTTGGTTTAACTTGTTCCCAGGCCTATTTGATTCCACTTACTCACAACTTAATAACAACTCCCCGAGGTTAATTAATAAGCGTGGATGGGAACTTTGCCAAATTTCCTTTAAGCAAAAATTGCTTATGTTGAAAGAACAAGCTTTGTTTTTTAGTTTTTTTTTTTCAAGTATTTTCTTAAACAATAAAATTACAACTAACTAAATGCAATAATTAAGAAAAAAAAATGACAATAGCAATAGTAAATAGTTATATAAAAATTAGGAGGCACTAATGCCATCAATTAAATGATCAACAAAAAATAAAAATTAGGAGGCACTAATGCCATCAACCAATACTAATAATAATAATGATAATAATAATAAAACTTAGGAGGCACTAATGCCATCAACTAAGATAAAAATAAAATAAAAGCTAGGAGGCACTAATGCCATCACTAGAAATGATAGATTGCTCAAGTATGTAGGAGGCAAAAAATGCACTCAACTATCAAGTAATTAGGAGGCACAAATGCACTCAACTAAAAAAACATAAAAAGTAAAAGAAAAAGAAAAATGGTTAGGAGGCACTAATGCACTCAACTAATAAGTAAGTAGGAGGCACTAAATGCCATCAACTACCAAGATATATATATAATATAATATATAACAATATAAATAAATATATGTATAACTTTCTTTTTTTTTCTTTTTCGATTTTTACCCTTTTTTTTATTTTTTTTATAGATATATATATTTTACTTTTTTTTTAAGATAATTGTGCAAATAAAAAAATAAAATAACTAGTAGAAGAATGTTACTTACCTTGTAGAAAGACCGTTTCTTTCTTGCAACTCCCCGGCAACGGCGCCAAAAACTTGTTGGTCTCAAAAGAGGGTGTTTTAATAATTAAACTCCCAAGTGCACGAATCGTTTCAGAATATAATGTTCATGTAAATATGAGGTCGAACCCATGGGAGTTGACTAACATAAAAAGAAACTATTTCAAACAAAACAAGAATATTCTAACCTAGTTCCAAATATTTGATGAGATTTTGTTTTAGAAAAATAAAAGACAAGTAATAAAAAGATTAATGATTAAATAGAAAAATGGTTTTCAAATGAGATATGTAAAATAAGATTATTAAGATATTAGAATCCACAAAATGCAAGTTCAATAGTATTTATAAGTATATTGATTTCCAAGTTTAGATATAGTTGAAATAAATCACACTATACTTTTTTCAAAATACATTTTCTATTCAAGCACAAGTTACTTTAAAAATGTAGGATTTTTCTTCACTTATATAAGATATAATTTCTAAGCATTAGTTGTGTTACAACCTAATGAAACTACAAAAAATCAAAGAGATTATGTTTAGGCAAAATATGATACTTATGTTCTAAGAATTAGATGTGAACAATTTAATAAAAAACATTTAATCAAAGAATATCATATTTTTGCATAATGAAGAGCTAAGTGTAATATGCTTTAACAATCAATAATAGATGAAAAATGCATATCTTTGGTAGAAAAATCCATAAACAGTATTGTACAAATGGGAAATCAACATACAACAAAAAATACTATCTAGTTACATTTTGCTTCATCATCATCTTAATAACCTTTGAAAAAGATTAGAAGCTCATAACTAGATTGAAATAAAAATTACAAAATAACATACTTGACATGCTCTTCAAAAGATGAAAATGGTAGAGAGAAAATAGTGAAAAATATGAAGTGTAGAAGAGGTTGAAAAGATGAAGAAGAAGAGCTCCCCAATTGGTCTTACAATACTCTATTTATAGGCAAAATATGGAGATTAAATTAATCAAATTAATTTAATTATGTTGGGAAGTGGTAGGATAAATAGAGTAAGTGTAAGAGTATTGGAAAGATGAAATGTTTGGTTGGATAAAAGATTAGTGAAAAGCTAGGGTAAAAAAATGAATTAGGAATGTTTATTTAGGTGAGAAAAATAGGGAAGAGTAAGTTGATATTTTAGTGAAAAGAAAAAAGAGGACATTGGGAAAAAATATGGTTTTTTAGCCATTTTGGTGGCTGTGGCAAAGTGGGTTCGGTTTGGCATGAGTGAGCTGAAGGTAACGTGGGCCTGGGGTGAGATTGGGCCAGGCGGGAAATTGGGCCACGGCTGGTGGGCTGGCAGCAGCTGAATGAATGCTGGGCCGTGGGCTGCTGGGTGATGTGGTGCATCATGTGATGGTTGGTTTGTTGATGAAGAGCCAGGCGTTGGGGATGCTGAATGTTGAGGTGCTGGTAGCACTTGATTTATGCAGCTGATGGATGGGCCGACTAGAGAGGAGATTGTTGGAGATGGTCAGCTGGGGCTTCAGGAGGCGACAGCTGGCGTTGGCTGGAGGCTGGTGATGCTTGTCCGTACGGCTGGCGTGAAGGAGATGTTGCTATATGCTGAGGCAACTAGCGGGCCTGAGCAGTGGGCCTTGCTTGGGCCTGGAGAAATGCCACTTTCCTTGCTTTCCCTTTACAGAAATGCCATTTTTTCACCATTCTTCTTTGCTTTTCAAGACCATAAATTCCCTACAAAATAAATATAAAATAAATTATAATACAATATTTTCAATTATAAAATAAATCAATTTAATTCTTTGAAAATATTAATTATAACTTAATTATATTTTACATTTAAGTTCAATAATACAACATTTTTTTACCACTAATTATTCAAATAATTAACTACAACATTTTACAACAAAATAATTATAAAAACACACAAAAGTATATAAAATCATGATAAGACTAATAAATTCAAAATTACTTAAAAACTTAATAAATTATTTAAAAACTCAAGAATTAAGCAACAATTAGCACATAAAAAGTGGTAAAATAACTCTATTTTGTAGAGTTATCAAGTTCATTCTAATTTTTTTATTTAAACATCGTTGCATTTACCTTTGAGTTTTCCGATTTAATTTCGTTGACGAGATTTCACCGTCAACAGTAAGACATCTCGGTAAAGGTGCTTTATATAATATGATTATATATGACATGAATCAATATGAATAAAAGTCTTTATCTAAAAACCATTTAATAATGAAGACTTGTAATTCATATCATAATTGATGATCATTTATAGATCAACCTAAATCCTGAGTGTTCATGAACTCCTGTTCATGTTTTTTAAATATTTTGATTAATTCATTAAGGTCTCTTCATAGAATGAGGCTAATGACTTTTGTTTTGGAGATTTAATATCATGGATGGCTGGGAACATTTATCAACAATACGGAATCTAATCTTTCCTAACGGATCGTATATTGGTTCCCTTAAGGGTTAATTCTAGAACTGAATGATTTTGAGCTCAAATCTATAATTATATTATAGATTAATTATTCACTAGTGAATTAATGGTACTTAAGGAATAAGAAGTAAATTAGAAAGGTAAAATGGTAATTATTCCATTCTAATTTATGAACTAATTAATTTAAGGGTTGAACTATAGTAAGATGGTTATATCAATGGACAGCTTAAAAATAAGATTTCTATAAAAGTATATCTATAACATAAAGGGTTCAATTCTGAATTTGTAGTGGAGAAATATCAAAATTAATAAATTGACTATTATGATTAAAGAGTTTAATTATTTAGTTTCAATTTATTGGTGCTTAATGTTATAGGTCCATGGTCCCCGAAATGGCTCAAACAAACATTGACAAATATAAATACAAAAATGGGCAAAATGACTTATTTGATAAGTAAAATATTTTTCTATGCACTAAACATAATTATTCTATAATGATGTGTAGTTAATTAATTAAGAATTAATTAATTATTTGATTTAACAAAAATATAATTAATTTATTTTTGGGTTTTTGGTATTTAAATAATGATAAAAATTGGGAAAAATCACATACCTTCCTGGCATGTGGTGGACGTGTAGCACAGTGCACAGTCATTGTGCTACACGCACAAGAAGCTTCTAGAAGTTTCTTTGTTCCACAATTTTAGTTATTTAAATATTAAATAAATAATGAGATATTGTAATATGATTAAAATATTATTATTTAAACAAAATTTGATAACTGATTAGTTATTTTTAAATTGTTTTAAATAACTAATATTTTATTTTTCATATATTGGATATATTAAATATAGGAGATCAATTTTTCAGAGCGATACTTTGAGTGATAGAAAATATATCATGAAATCTCATTGAGAGAAATAGAATAGTGATACAAGCATAGGTCATTGTTCTTCACAAACTTAGGTCCAAACTTTATCAGATCACATGTGTTGAGAACATTTGATGAATAAATTTTGCCTATTGTTTTGTATAACGAGTCCACACTCGTTCTTTGTGTGTTGAGAACATTTTGGAAGATCTTGGTGTGAGATCTCAAGTATTTTGACGTACAAAAGGATAGCAGCTAGGAAGGACTTGAGGTAATTTTTCTATTCATCTCTTTGATTCAATATATATATGTATGTGAGAAAGTAGATCTAGAAATCTTGTGGGATTAAATTAACAATTTTGATTGTTGTTCCGCTTCATATAATCTCTGATTTGATCTATAAAAACCGACAAATGGTACCAGAGCCATCTTCCCTATATATATATTGAATCTGTGTGGGTTTAGTTTTATGCATTTATTTATTTATGATGAATGAATGGATGGCTTAATATGATTGAATGCATGGGAATGTTGAATCGTTAATTGTATGGTATTTTTGGGTTAGGATTTGTTTATGATTAGATCATTGTGTAAGCCATTAAGGGGCATAGGATTTATGTAATTTTATTTGGTTTTTGAAATGATAAAATTGTAATTCCGATCACAAAAAGTCAAAACGGAGCCTGGGATTCAGAATTCAGCCACCGTTCCTTCGAGGCCACCCTCCGAGCCGCTGCCAGGGACGTCCATACGGTTCCGTACAGTGGGCCCCGACAGCACCTCCAAGTGCCACGTGTCCCCGTCTTACTGGTCCATATTTTTTTTATTGTTCTGAAATTAATCTGTTATTTTTTTTATTTTTAAAATGTTAAATATCCGATTTGTTAGAAATTTGATATTTAAATAATGAGATAATTGTGTTATCCTAACAAACTTTTTTGAATATCTTATTTACAAATTTATTTTTAAAATAGCAGATTTTAATTAAATTTAGTTTATGTTTTAATTAAAAGTTGTTTTAATTAGAAGAAAAATAAAATAATGATTATTTTAAAGTTTTGTTTTAATTAATCAAGATAATTAGAAAATTGTTTTCTTATTATTATTTTGGACCAGCGACACATATCCTACCGAAAGTAAAGTAAAGAAGCCTGATGGAGATCAATGTTGTAAAATTAGAAATACCCAAAAGCACTCGGTTCAAAATTTATTGTTTATTTATTCATTTATTTAAATAATTGTTTTCATGTGATTGATAACATGTTCATGCATTTTGTGTCATACATAAAAAATCCCACACAGTTATTATCATGCATCTCATTGGTAAAAACATGATTATTAGGATTGTCCTATATGTTTATATGATTTATTTTGCGAAACCAATTGCATATAAATTACTTAGTTTTATTCTTTGAAAACTTGGTAAAATATCACACCGGTTTTTTAAAGTCTTTATGACTTAATTTCTTTAAACCAAATTTATTTTAAAATTATTTTTTAGTAAAGTTTAGATGAACATAATTGGTAATTTAAAATTGGATATGGACCTAGAAACTTGCTTTCTTACCAATTTAAATTATGTTCATAAAGTTTAAAGAATCTATAATTAATTTGGAATTAATTAGTTAAAAACATTTATTTCAAAATAGTGAGTGGGAGAGGGTTGATAACTCAACATAACCCGTGGTCTCCATTATTAACATAACACTGTGAGATATGAACAGCGCCTCGCGACGACTTTGTTTTCATCCCCCTAATGAAGGTGTCTAGACATGTCAATAGCAAGGTTATATTTCTTACAAAGATAGGAACTAATGATGTATTTTAGGTTTGACCGACCCTAAGGCGGCATGTCCAAAGTTAAGTTATGAACTCCGAAATAATGGGTTACACTCACAAAGTTATGATTAAGCTTTTGCAGTGGATAATCATAACTTGACCAATCTAAGCGGTACTTTAATGTTTAAAAGAGAAAATAATGAGTTATTTTAAGTTTTAAACAATAAAGATAAGAACGTCTTATAAATTCTCTAAGATTAATTTGACCGACCCTAAGGCGGCACTTTAATTGTTAGAAAGTTTTATCGTGGAAATTAACTTTATTTTATGTGTTTTAATTGTGCTCATGCATCACGATTAATTTCTTAAACTTTGATATTTATTTTTCTAAATATAATAATATTTTTATTTATTTATTCTCAGCAAAAATGTCTATTGGTGAATTACACACCGATGCTTTTCTCAAATCCTTGGTTTTTGAACCTAAAAATATGCAACACTAGTTTCGAGGCATGTTGACCATTTTTTCTTATAAAAAGATGATACCAACCATCCGTAACAAACCTCCAACAAAACCACCTTTGGCTACTAGCTATGATGCAGAAGAAAAATATGCAAATTGGATGAAATCCGATCTATTGGCACGTTATTGCATGCTTTCAATCATGCCTGACGAAACAAAGGAAAAATATATACACTATGACTCAGCACATGAGATGTGGCGAGCAATGACAGAGGAAGTCTTTGCTGAGTGTCATCGTTTATATCAAACGAAAAAGGTAAATAAGATTTACATATATTTTTCGACTTTGAATAGTAGATTCAAATACTATGAATATCATATTCAAAAAATTTGGATAGTAGATTAAAAAATATATGCCACTAATCTATTTTTCTTTTATTTTTCCTTTCGCAGATTCAGAACCCTGAAAAGGAGGAAGAGACTGATGAGGATTTTGATAGCAAGTAAAGAGCTGGAGGAGTTGGAGAGTAGTTTTATTTAGTAATTTTATTGTTAGTTGAACAATTTAAATTTCTATATTTTGTTTTAGAAATTTTAGATCTCTTTAAACAAAGAAAACTACAGTCTTGAAATTAAGTTTATTATTAGTAATTTTGATTATTAATGTTTGGAAACTTATTTCTATTTTTTGCATAACATTTATTTCTTTTATTAATAAAGTAGTTATTATTTAAAGAAATGATCTATTTACTTGTTATGCAAATGCTTTGGGATAAATAAAATTTACATACTTATGATGAATGACAACTTTTTTTTATAATTCTGAATTATTTAAAATAACTAATCCTAGATCTATTAAACGACAAAAGACTGATGCCAATAGTGAAACATATTTATGACACTTGAGATTGGGCAATATTGATCTAGATAGAATAAATAGGCTTGTAAAGGATGGTCCCTTAAGAGAACTATCTATTGGATCTCCCCTTATTTGTGAATCCTGTCTAAAAGACAAAATCACCCAGAGACCTTTCTCTACTAAAGGTTTAAGAGCCACAGAACCACTTCAGCTAGTACATACGAATGTTTGCAGTCCAATTAATGTACAAGCAAGAGGAGGTTATGAATATTTCGTCACTTTCATTGACGATTATTCAAGATATGGTTACCTATACTTAATGCAAAGAAAATCTGAAACTTTTCGAAAGTTCAAAGAATTTCAAGCAGAGACTGAAAAGCAATTAGGTAAATCACTAAAAGCACTTCGATCTGATCGAGGAGGAGAATACTTGGATTTTGAATTCGAGGACCATCTACGTGAGCATGGCATTCAATCCCAACTCACAGCACCTGGAATGCCACAACAAAATGGTGTTTCAGAAAGACAGAATAGAACATTATTAGACATGGTTAGATCAATGATGAGTTTCTCATCATTACCATTGTCATTCTGGGGCTATGAGATTCAATGTGCTCTAGACATATTTAATGTTGTTCCATCTAAGTCTATCCAAAAGATTCCCTAGAATTATGGAATGGAAATAAACCTAGTTTATAACATTTCCGTATTTGGGGTTGTCCTGCTCATGTGCTAAGACCTAAATCTGGAAAACTGGATTCAAGGTTTGAAGTGTGTATATTTGTGGGCTATGCTTCAGAAACAAGAGGCTGATATTTCTATAGTCCAAGTGATCAAAAGGTATTTGTTTCGACGAATGAAACCTTTTTAGAACACGACTATATGAATGATTTTAAACCTCGGAGCAAAGTAGTTTTACAAGAACTAATTGTTGGTTTTTATTGATCAAATCAAAGATTATGCGCAGCGGAACAACAATCAAATTGTTAGATTAATCTCATAAGATTTCTAGATCTACTTCTTCACACGCATATATATATTGAATCAAGGACATGAACAGAAAAATTACCTCAGGTCCTTCCTTGCTGCTATCTTTTCGTATGGCTAAATCCTCGAGATCTCACACCAAGATCTTTCAAAATGTTCTCAGGCACACAAAGAATGAGTGTGGGCTCGCTATACAAATAATAGGCAATAACTATTTATCAGATGTTCTCAACACATGAGATCTGATAAAGTTTGGACCTAGGTTTTGTGAAGAACAATGACTTTAGTTTTTGTCACTGTTCTCTTTCTCTGAGAGAGATTCCTAGATATTTTTCTATCCCTGAAAAGTTACGTTCTCTGAAAAACTGATATCCAATATATTAAAATATTTGTTATTTTAAACAAATTCAAAATAACTGACCAGCTATCAGATTTTTGTTTAAATAATAATATTTTAATCATATTACAATATCTCATTATTTATTTAATATTTAAATAACTAAAATTGTGGAATCAAGAGACTGAGTAAGTCTCTCTTATGCGTGTAGCATAGTGCCTGTGCACTGTGTCACACGTGTACCACATGCCTATGATGGCATGTGATTTTTCCCAATTTTTATTATTATTTAAATACCAAAAATCCCAAAAATAAATTAATTCAAAATTAATTATATTTTTGTTAAATCAAATAATTAATTAATTACACATAATTAAACAATAATTATGTTTGATACATAGAAAAATATTTTACTTATCACATAAGTCCTTTTTGCCCATTTTTTGTATTTGCCTTTGACAGTGATTGTTTGAGCCATTTCGGGGACCATGAACCTATAACATTAAGCTCCAATAAATTGAAACTAAATAATTAAACTTTTTAATTATAATAGTTAATTTATTAATTCTGATATTACTCCACTATAAATTCAGAATTGCACTCTTTATGTTATAAATATACTTTTACAGAAATCTTTTTCTTAAGTCATCCATTGATATAACCATCTTACAATAGTTCAACCCTCTAATTAATTAGTTCATAAATTATAATGGAAGAATTACCATTTAACCTTTCTAATTTACTTCTTATTCCTTAAGTACCATTAATTCACTAGTGAATAATTAATCTATAATCTAATTATAGATTTGAGCTCAAAATCATTTAGTTTCAGAATTAACCCTTAAGGGGACTAATATACGATCCGTTAGGAAAGATTAGATTTCGTATTGTTGATACATGTTCCCAGCCATCCATGATATTAAATCTCCAAAACAAAAGTCATTAGCCTCATTCTTTGAAGAGACATTAACGAATGAATCAAAAGATTTAATAAACATGAACAGGAGTTCATGAACACTCAGGATTTAGGTTGTTCTATAAATGATCATCAGTTATGATATGAATTACAAGTCTTTATTGTTAAATGGTTTTTGGATAAAGACTCTAATTCATATCGGTCCATGTCATATATAATCATATTATATAAAGCACCTTTATCGAGATGTCTTTCCATATCAATAATCTGAATCTAGATTATTTGTATCATTATGATACTCAGTAAACCGTACTTACAACTCCAATTAAAGAATTCCATAACTTTAATTTGTTGTTGTTGACTATTTTTATTCATTCATGTGATCTTAATTATCTCGTACTAATACAAGATCACATCCTCAATAATGAATATGGAATTTTTCTGATATTTACAAAATTATTCAAACAATAATTTAACAATCTAAACATGACAATAATAATAAACCATTGTATTTATTTATTCACAGAAAAAAACGAATGTCTTTACATGCTTTTAGGACACACTCCTAACAATCTCCCACTTGTACTTAAAGCAAGTGAGGCATTTCTCTCAATCCCATATTACGTACATGACCCTCGAATTGCTTTGCTGGAAGCGTCTTCGTGAACGGGTCCGCCAGGTTGTGTTCTGGTGCGATTTTCAGAATGGTCACATCTCCTCTATGTACGATTTCTCTGACTAAGTGGTATTTGCGCTCCATATGCTTTCCCCTCTTGTGGCTTCTTGGTTCTTTAGAATTGGCCACTGCTCCACTGTTGTCACAGTAAAGAACAAGTGGTTTCTCCACTTCTGGAATTATTTCCAGATCTGTGTAGAACTTTTTCAGCCAAACTGCTTCCTTAGCTGCTTCACAAGCTGCTATGTATTCAACTTCCATGGATGAATCAGCTATACTGGATTGCTTAATGCTTCTCCAGACAACTGCTCCACCACCAAGAGTGAATACTGACCCAGAAGTAGATTTTCTACTTTCCTTGTCAGATTGAAAATCTGAGTCAGTGTATCCAGTAGGTTCGAGGTCACTACCCGAATATACTAGCATATAGTCTCTCGTTCTCCTGAGATACTTGAGAATATGTTTCACCTCAATCCAGTGTTCCAAACCTGGATTTGATTGATAACGACTGACAATCCCTACTGCATAACATATGTCAGATCTAGTACATAACATTGCATACATTAGGCTCCCTATAGCTGATGCATAGGGATACTTTCTCATATCCTCTTGCTCTTGTGGTGTCTTAGGACACTGATCTTTGCAAAGAGAAATTCCATGTCTGGTCGGTAATTGACCCTTTTTGGAATTCTCCATAGAGAATCTTTCAAGCACTTTATCAATATAATTTGCTTGTGAAAGTGCTAGGAGCTTGTTCTTTCTATCTCTTAGAATTTTAATGCCTAGAACATAGCTCGCTTCTCCCAAATCTTTCATTTGGAATTTGTCAGCCAACCATTTCTTTACATTTGATAATGTCACTACATCATTCCCAATGAGTAGGATATCATCAACGTAAAGAACTAAGAAAACCACAATTTTTCTTTTGATGTATTTATAAACACATGCTTCGTCAACATTTTGTTCGAAACCATATGTTTTAATAATTTCATCAAATGTTAAGTTCCAAGATCTTGATTGTAACACTCCAAACTCCAGGGACCGTTACGGTGTGCCTTGTAAGCAGTGCTAAACTCGCTAATCGAGTCATTTGGCCAAAATCGTGATCTAGGTATGATTAGCGGTTTAGGGATTAAAACTTTGGTTAGGAGATAACGTCTCACTAGAACGTTTAATTTATACATTGGGATCCCGAAAATAAAGTTTCAGAGTCTATTACAGAAAACATTTACAACAGGCCGTTCTAAGCGGCAAAACAGGGTTCAACCCTAGTTCCACTTTAAACCTCGGCCGTGGCGGACGAGCAGCTGCATATGTACACATCATCACCTAAGCTCTCCAACTCAAGGATGGTCCAACTTCCTCTTGCCTTTACCTGCACCACGTAGCACCCGTGAGCCGAAGCCCAGCAAGAAAACACAATTATGCATGATATGATATCAACAATAACCATAATAACCATTCGGAACCAACGGTCCATACAGATAGGTGACAATAGCCAAAAGTCACAGTAATGAGCATCGCTCCCTCTAGCCATGTGACGATAGGGTCACCGGGGCTCAACTGATAAGTGATTCTTTCATAAGCTTGATTAGGACAGGTGCAAGGTGATTAGTCACCAACATAACCTTCCTCACGACTCTAGAGTCGAAACTATGGACAACGTCCCTTAGCCATGTGACAAACGGTCACCGGGGTCATATACCTTGGCTATAGTCATCTGGTCGTAGACCAGGCAAGCGCTTATAAGTTCTTCGACCCTTTGGGTCGGTCTAGCATTAATACCCCATATGAGTCATTCAATGCCGTCCTCGATTAGATCTAATCTTTATTTGGTTTGGCGTTCATAACGCACTGCCATCTTTGACCCTTAGGTCGGTGAAACACGACCAGTGCTCAGCCCGTGGTGAACTTAACTAATAAGTTACAGCTTCACAGACGGATCTGACACCATTGTCGATTCTGACTAATAAGTCAGCGCCATACACAAGTAAGCCATACCACCAAACATATATCACATGTCCAATATCCATAAACAAGGTATTTAGCATGCTTACTAACAAATACTAGTACATTTAGGACCATGCACAACCACAGAGGCTCAAGCTCTGAACAATATCATACCCAGTATACAAAGCATGTCTTAATCACATGTTCCTCGTGCATCATATGCAATCCATCCAGCTATCTAACATGCACCAATAACAGCCATGCATGTCACATTTAATAATCAACCAACATGCATCAAGAATAGCCATGCATGTCATACATAATAATCAACCAACATGCATCAATAACAACCACGCATGTTTCATATACACAGGGTGCAGTTTTCTTACCTCTGGTTCGAGTGAGAATTATTATATGAACGACCCCTGAGAACGATCAACCTTTAGAACCCTTGACGGTCACCTGGTCATAACCAAATTATAGAATTTATCAATAAAAATGATAACCGAGGGTTCCCAAACCAAAACCCAGCCCCCGAGACCTCAAACACTACCCAACCGGGTACTAGGTTCAACCCCGAGGCCTATGGTTTGAATCCCCGAGCTAAAAACCACACTTTAGCAAAATTAGCCTTAAGGGCCGCGACCCTCCCCTGCTACGCCGCGGCGCGCCCTTCAGACAGAAGGGCTCCCTCCTGACAGACACCAAGGGTCGCGGCGTTCCCCTGCTGCGCCGCAGCGCCCAGCCCAACCAAGCCAAGTCGGCCACACGCACCAGAATTTTCCCCTGTGCTATTTCCTCTCAAACCAGTCATTCTGACCATCATAAAACCTCTTCCTAACATATAATTAAACCCCCATACATCACCCATAACCTCTCATCATCAAAACCCAATCATACCATCAATCAAAACCCCTTTAAATCCATACTTCTCACAAGTATCAAAAACTGAAAACCAAAACTTGAAAACAGAGCAACACCTGAAACCAAAGTCTAAAACTCACCTTGAAACCTGTTTTGAATCCCCTTTAATGGTTGAAACAAGTCTCCTAGTTGCCACCTTTGATTTCCAAGCTTAACTTCTTGATTTGGGCTCTCAAAATTCAAAGAAAAGAGAAGGGAAAATCTTGTACGGGAGAGAGAGGAAGAGAGGATGAGGATGGCTCTGTTTTTTTTGTTCTATCCTTCTACAGCCCTCCTATGTTATATATATCCAAAATCTTAAATGACCAAAATGCCCTTAAGCCACCAAAAGCCTCTAAAATCACTTCAAGGGTAAAATTGTCCTTTCCAACCTATACCGTTAATCATAATTAACGCTCTCCAATTCCCGCTAATCTCAATATCCTCAAACACCAATAATTCATGTCCCGTTACCCTAAAATCCCCGGTAACGCTATAATTACTAATATCACCCCGAGACTCACCCCGAGCCCCGAGCTCAAACCCGTTATGACTAGACCGAACACTTACATCTCATGATCGTCTCATGTCGAAAAGCTCGAACCAATCCACCTTATAATGTGGCTATATTAATTAATCACAATCATGCACCCAAAATATACAATTACGCCCACAGTGGCCAAATTACCAAAATACCCTCACAATAATAAATTCTCCCATATGCATGCATTCACCATTTTATAATAATATAATTCACGTAAATATGCATATAATCATCGAATACTATAATAAATCAATTATGGCCCTCCCGGCCTCCTAATCAAGGTCCTAAACCTTATTAGGAAATTTGGGGCATTACATTGATGCTTGTTTCAATCCATATATGGATTTCAACAATTTTCATACCTTTTGATCTTGATCCTTCTTTATAAACCCTTCTGGTTGTTCCATATAAATGGTTTCATCAAGGTGGCCATTCAGAAAAGCTGTCTTGTCGTCCATTTGCCATATCTCATAATTATAAATGGCAGCTATGGATAAGAGTATGCGAATGGACTTAAGCATGGCCACAGGAGAAAATGTTTCTTCATAGTCCACACCCTCTCTCTGTGTGTAGCCTTTGGCCATAAGCCTTGCTTTATAGGTTTCTACCTTTCCATCTGCACCCATTTTCTTCTTGTAGATCCATTTGCATCCAATGGCATTAACATTGTCAGGCAGATCTACAAGTTCCCAGACTGAATTGGAATACATTGATTCCATTTCTTGATTCATGGCTTCTTGGCACTTATCAACATCAGGGTCTTCCATTGCTTCTTTAAAAGTCAATGGATCGTCCTTTTCAGTATCTGATACAAGAACGTGTGCCTCTTGTTCGTAACGAATAGGTTGTCTCACAATCCTCCCACTATGACGTTGCACTGGTTTTTCCTTTTTCAGGAATTGTGGTTTCTTTGGTGTTTTATCATTAATTGTTGCTGGTGACTTTGCGACTTCATTTGAGACCATCTCCTCCGGTACAACCTTACTGCGAGGTTTGTGATTATTAACATAGTCTTATTCAAGAAAAGTTGCATTTGTCAATACAAATGTTTTATTTTCTTTTGGACTATTGAAAATTCCACCTCTAGTCTCTTTGGAATATCCCACAAACATACACACTTCAGAGCGCGTTTCCAACTTCCCGATCTTCCTTTTGAGCACATGTGCAGGACACCCTTAAATTTGAAAATTGTGTAGACTAGGTTTACAACCATTCCATAATTCTATGGGTGTCTATCAGATAGACTTAGGTGGAACATCATTCAATGTGTATAGAACACATTGAATCGTATAATGATGAGAAACTCATCATTCATCTAACCATTTCTAATAACGTTCTATTCCGACTATCTGAAACATCACTTTATTGTGTTGTTTCAGGTGTAGTGAGTTGAAATTGAATGCCATGCTCACGTTGATGGTTCTTGAATTCACAGTCCAAGTACTCTTTTCCTCAATCAGATCGAAGTGCTTTTAAGTGATTTACCTAATTGCTTTTTAGCCTCTGCTTGAAATTCTTTGAACTTTCCAAAAGTTTCAGATTTTCTTTGCATTAAGTATAGGTAACCATATCTTGAATAATCGTCAATAAAAGTGACGAAATATTCACAACCTTCTCTTGCTTGTACATCAAGTGGATTGCAACATCCATATGTACAAGCTGAAGTGGTTTTGTGGCTCTTGAACCTTTATCAGAGAAAGGTCTCTTGGTCATTTTGTTTTCTACAGGATTTACAAATAGGGAGAGATCCAATAGATAGTTCTCTTAAAGGACTATCCTTTACAAGCCTATTTATTCTGTCTAGACCAATATGGTCCAATCTCAAGTGCCACAGATATGTCTCACTATGGGAATCAGTTAAATAGATCTAGGATTAGTTGTGTTAAATAATTCAGAATTATAAAAAAAAAATTGTCATTCAATATAAGTATGTAAACTTTGTTTATCCCAAAGCATTTGCATAACAAGTAAATAGAAAATTTCTTTAAATACTAACTACTTTATTAATAAAAGAAATAAATGTTATGTAAAAATAGAAATAATTTTCCAAACATTAATAATCAAGATTACTAACAATAAACTAAATTTCTAGACTGTAGTTTTTCTTTGTTCAAAGAAATCTAAAATTTCTTAAACAAAATAAAGAAATTTAAATTTTTCAATTAACAATAAAAATTACTAAATAAAACTACTGCTCTCCAACTTCTCCAGCTCCTTACTTGCTACCAAAATCCTCATCAGTCTCTTCCTCCTTTTCAGGGTTCTGATTCTGCAAAAGGAAAGGCAAAAGAAAAATAGATTAGTGGCATATATTTTTGAATCTACTATCCAAAAATTTTGAATCTAATATTCATAGTGTTTGAATCTACTATTCATAGTTGAAAAAATATATGTAAATCTTATTTACCTTTTTCGTTTGATATAAACGATGACACTCAGCAAAGACTTCCTCTGTCATTGCTCGCCACATCTCATGTGCTGAGTCATAGTGTATATATTTTTCCTTTGTTTCGTCAAGCATGGTTGAAAGCATGCAATAACGTGCCAACCGATTGGATTTCATCCAATTTGCATATTTTTCTTCTACTTCATAGCTAGTAGCAAGAGGTGGTTCTGTTGGAGGTTTTTCACAGACAGTTGACATCATCTTCTTATAAGAAAAAATAGTCAACATGCCTCGAAACCAGTGTTGCATATTTTTAGGTTCAAAAACTAAGGATTTGAGAAATGCATCGGTGTGTGAATCACCAATAGACATTTTTGCTGGGAATGAATAAATAATATTATTATTATATTTAGAAAAATAAATATCAAAGTTTTCAGAAATTAAACGTGATGCATGAGCACAATTAAAACACATAAAATATCAGAAAAATTCCATATTCATTATTGAGGATGTGATCTTGTATTAGTATGAGAGAATTAAGATCACATGAATGAATAAAAATAGTCAACAACAAATTGAAGTCAAGGAATTCTTTAATTGGAGTTGTAAGTACAGTTTACTGAGTATCATGTTGATACAAATAATCTAGATTCAGATTATTGATGTGGTAAGACATCTCAGTAAAGGTGCTTTATATAATATGATTATATATGACATGGACCGATATGAATAAAAGTCTTTATCCAAAAACTATTTAATAATAAAGACTTGTAATTCATATCATAACTGATGATCATTTATAGATCAACCTAAATCCTGAGTGTTCATGAACTCCTGTTCAAGTTTATTAAATCTTTTGATTCATTCGTTAAGGTCTCTTCATAGAATGAGGCTAATGACTTTTGTTTTGGAGATTTAATATCATGGATGGCTGGCAACATGTATCAACAATACAGAATCTAATCTTTCCAAACGGATCGTATATTGGTTCCCTTAAGGGTTAATTCTGGAACTGAATGATTTTGAGCTCAAATCTATAATTAGATTATAGATTAATTATTCACTAGTGAATTAATGGTACTTAAGGAATAAGAAGTAAATTAGAAAGGTATAATTGTAATTCTTCCATTCTAATTTATGAACTAATTAATTAGAGGGTTGAACTATTGTAAGATGGTTATATCAATGGACAGCTTAAAAATAAGATTTCTATAAAAGTATATCTATAACATAAAGGGTTCAATTATGAATTTATAGTGAAGAAATATCATAATTAATAAATTAACTATTATGATTAAAGAGTTTAATTATTTAGTTTCAATTTATTGGAGCTTAATGTTATAGGTCCATGGTCCCCGAAATGGCTCAAACAAACACTGACAAAGATAAATACAAAAATGGGCAAAAGGACTTATTTGATAAGTAAAATATTTTTCTATGCACTAAACATAATTATTTTATAATTATGTGTAATTAATTAATTATTTGATTTAACAAAAATGTGGACGCTCAATATTCCGCGCCCATAAAAGATCCCAGATGCGTGCTAAGGTCCCATGAAGGCCCATCGTCCTTTGACAGCAGCTTCGCATCAACTCGTGATGGCTCAAACAAACACTGACAAAGATAAATACAAAAATGGGCAAAATGACTTATTTGATAAGTAAAATATTTTTCTATGCACTAAACATAATTATTTTATAATTATGTGTAATTAATTAATTATTTGATTTAACAAAAATGTGGACGCTCAATATTCCGCGCCCATAAAAGATCCCAGATGCGTGCTAAGGTCCCATGAAGGCCCATCGTCCTTTGACAGCAGCTTCGCATCAACTCGTGATGCGTGAGGTCCCAGCCGCGTCACCATGGCCTCGCTCGGCCATGCCCGAGGCGCACGGCCCACCTTGCGCGCACGTCTCCATGGCCTCACTCGGCCATGCCCCAGGCGCGCGGCCCACCTCACGCGCACGTCTCCATGGCCTCGCTCGACCACGCCCCAGGCGCGCGGCCCACCTCGCGCGCGCGTCTCCATGGCCTTGCTCGGCCATGCCCCAGGCGCCCTTGGCCCCGTGTCCAAGCCCACGTGGCCTCTCCGAAGTAGCCCCGGCGTCGCGCCCCAGAGCCCATGGCCTTGCCGAAGTAGCCCCGGCGTCGCGCCTCAGCGCCCATGGCCTCGCGTCCAAGTCCGCGTGGCTTCGCCGAAGTAGCCTCGGCGTCGCGCCTCAGCGCCATGGCTTCGCACCCCAGGAGGCGTTCCGCCTCGTGGGGTCACGTCCGTAGCACCCTCGGCCTCATGCCCCGAGCGAACCACGCCAACAGGTGGCCACGCGAAGGGGGGAGGACCTCGTAAAGGGAACTCGTGAGCAGCTAAGGAGCCGCGCCATCAATAGGCCTTCCAAAGAGGCCTCGCGAAGGAATAGGAGTCATGCCACCAGGAGGACCCCAATGCTTAGAAGTTCAGATACAGGTCGAATGGGACATACATGTACGATCTAGTACTGGGTACGGCCCTAAAGACCCTGTATGTCGAAGTACGGACACCCGTACCAGTGGGGAAGTGGGAAGGCTAGAATAAGAGTTATGGCCCGTAAGTCTACGGCCGGGAGTCAGAGTCGACACCCCTACCACCTGCGCCACTATGTCTGTCCCCACTCCACTGACATGGGTACGGACAAGTAGTGGAGACATCCTCCTGACGCCTACCCCTATACTGGATGCACGACCACAACTTCTGAAACCACTCTCCTGACAGAGTGCTTATGTACCACTTGGTCTCCTGGACCACCATGTACCCAGGGCCATTAGAGCCTACTATAAAATGTACTCTAACTCAACCTGAAGGGGGGTTGAAAAATTTACTGTAGCAAGTGCTTGAGAGTGAATGAAAGATTGATTTCTCCATTATTGTTCTGTCATTGTTCTTGAGTTATTACTTGAATTTCTACAGCTTTTTCATTGACTATCTTAACTTGATAATTTTTTCCACCTCAACTTAGTTGACGAGTTCTCACCGTCAACAGTTTGGCGTCGTCTGTGGGAACGTTAGTTTCAAGCTACTGTTCCACCATTGTATCCGGCAAGAAGAGATGCCAAGACGTTCAAAGTGACTCAGGAAACCACAAGAGGTAGAGGTTCACCTGAACGGAGTCCAGCTGAAGGCCTCCATGAAGGACGCTCCTCCACCCAAAGACGTGGAGCCCCCGAAGGACCCTGAGGTTCACGAAGGTGATAGAGTGGCCTCGTCACCGGCCGCTCCACCTGGAAAAAGTCCTCTGAGGGCACCACCGGGAAATGCTAATGAGTTCCCTCTCCCAAAACCACCGCAGGTACCGAACTCCGGCTGGCAGGACCCGAGCCCCTCTACCCGTAGGCATGATAAGCATCCTCGGGTCCATTCCGTGAGCTCAAGTTCGAGATCTCGGTTCTATGAAGAGGAAATATGTGAGCTCCACCGTAAGAACCAAAGGTTGGAGACCACCTTGGAGAACATGCAAGAGGTCCTGAATGGCCTGTTGCAGGGTAAATTGAGCGTGACCTTGCCTAAGAGGAGGAGAAAGGCCAGGATGGGGTGGAGACCACTGTACCAGTAGATGATGGGAGAACCCGAAACTCCACCAGTAACACCCCCCGAGCGAAGCCACGCGAGCACCCTGAACCACCTAAGCAGGCACAGAAACAAGCACCAAGGACCAACGCTGCCTCTCTCAACGAGGATGAGGTCACCTCTAAAAGAGCACCTTCAGATGTACGGGAGGAGCTTAATAAAAAGAGGGCGGGCAAACAGACCACGCCCCCTATGGGGCCTCGGGAGGGCAAGGGAAAGACGGATCTTAGCCCGTCCGCTTTGGGACTCTCTAAACAAGAGGAGGCAGGACCTGGACACGGAAATGAGGAGCCTACGAAGCAAGATCGTCATCGCATCAGGCGGCCAGGCCTTTGAGGAAGAATTCGACCATGAGTCACCCTTTGTGAGGGAGATTCAGGCCATCCGGCTCCCTGCAAACTTTAAGGAGCCCAATATGACCCCCTACAAAGGAAACACAGATCCAAAGTACCACTTGGATGCGTTTAATGATCTGATGAAACTGAGAGGGATTGGAAGTGGTGCCAGGTGCCATTGCTTCGCAGTCACTTTGAAAGGACCCGCCTACAAATGGTTCAAAAGATTAAGGTCGGCGTCCATCAGGTCCTGGCAGCAGTTTTCTGACGAATTCCTCCAACAGCACCATGCCGTGCGGGATTACACGATGCCAGGTACTAGCCTGGCCAACGTGAAGCAAGGGGAGAATGAGAGCCTGAAGAGCTACATTCACCGGTTCAATATGGAGGCCATGAAAGTGGGGAGCCTAACTCGTCGAGAGTTAAAAATGGCCATTACAGCCGGAGTGCTCCCAGGAAGCAAGTTGTGGGACAACATGTTGAAGAGGGAAGTCACTGAGTTAGATGACTTCTTCGAGAGAGCGCTGAAGTACATCCGTGTGGAGGATGGCCACGCAAACCTAAAGGCAGGAAAGGAGGAGCCCCACGCGAGCCCCCAGCTAACGACGAGTCGAATGTAACAAAGAAGAAAAGGGCGTACGATGGGTCAAGAGATGACCAGCAGAGGAAAACCAAACGAGGGAATGATCATAGGCAAGCGGCTTATACTTACTATATGAACCTCACAGATACCAGGGAACATATTTACCTCACCAATGAAGATCGAGTTCCCTTCAAAAAGCCCCCACCAATGAGAAAGGATCGGTCCAAAAGGGACCCCAGTAGATACTGCCAGTACCACAAGGACATCGGTCACACCACGACAGAGTGTATCCATTTGAAGGAAGAAATTGAGGAGCTCATCCGCCGAGGGCACCTGGGCCGTTATGTCAGGAGAGAAAGGCCAAAGCTAGAGGACGAGCCTGCAGCACCCCAGGCACAAGGGCGAGCCCCAGAAATACAGGGGGAGGTCCGAACCATTTTCAGAGGACCAGGATTTGGGGGGGACTCTCGGAAGGGGCGAGATAGATATGCAAGAGAGGCTCGGCGAAGTCCGTCCCCCTGCGTCATGAGTTTAGAACAGCGACCCCCAAAAAGTTTCAAGGGGGAAAATGATTCGATAACATTCACCGAGGAGGATGCGCGGGGGGTACACTTTCCCCACAATGATCCGCAGGTGTTGACAGTTCAGTTGGCAAATATGCGCGTGCATCGAGTCCTAGTGGACAACGGGAGCTCGGTGGACATCCTATATCGCCCTGCCTTGGAAAAGATGGGACTGGGCATTCGTCATCTGAAGCTCTGCCAATCATCCATATACAGATTCACAGGGGACTCAGTGCAACCCCTAGGGATGATTGAATTGGCACTCACCATGGGGGAGCAACCCCGGCAGACTACAGTCATGGCTAACTTTGTCGTAATAGATTGTGCATCAACTTTCAACGCGGTATTGGGGAGACCATCCCTAAGAGAATTGAAAGCCATAACTTCGATATATCACCTGGTTGTCAAGTTCCCAACCCTAGGAGGGGCCGCTAGTATGAAGGGAGAACAGAAAGAGGTAAGGGAGTGCTACAATACCTCACTCCGTGCGCCTGTGAAACCGCGGGAACCAATGGCTATGGTGATACATGAGGAGCTACGTGTGCCCGCGGGGGGTCCGCAGGAGTTGGACCCTTGAGTCGTGGAGGAGTCAAGAGTAGAACCAGTGGAGGAATTAGAGGAGGTTATAGTGACGGAGGAACCGTTAAGAAAATTGAAGATAGGGAGAAGCCTGCAAAGTGACGTGAAGGAGGAGTTGATAAGATTTTTAACGGATAATATAGACATCTTCGCATGGAGTCATGAGGATATGGTGGGTATAGACCCTGGTGTGATGTGCCACCATTTGAATATCTCCCCAGAAGCGAGGCCCGTTAGGCAGAAGAGGCGGGCATTAGACCCAGAAAGGTACGCAGCATTAAAGGAGGAGGTTGACAAGCTGAAGGCCAATGGGTTCATCCGTGAGTCTTTTTACCCTGTGTGGGTGTCGAACCCAGTACTCGTGCCAAAGCCAAATGGGAAATGGAGGACCTGCGTCGATTTCTCGAACCTGAATAAAGCTTGTCCTAAGGACAGCTTTCCACTTCCAAGGATAGATCAGCTAGTAGATGCGACGACAGGATATGAATTACTGAGTTTCATGGACGCCTACTCGGGGTACAACCAGATCCCAATGAACCCAGCAGATGAAGAACACACGTCATTCATTACAGATAAATGGCTCTACTGCTACAAGGTAATGCCCTTCGGGTTGAAGAACGTGGGTGCCACTTATCAGAGATTGGTAAATAAGATGTTCGCTAACCAGATAGGGAGGAACATGGAGGTGTATGTGGATGATATGTTAGTGAAGACCAAGAATGCCACAGAGCTCAACAAGGACCTTGGTGAGATGTTCGACACACTTAGGAAATACTGAATGAAGTTGAATCCCGTCAAGTGCACCTTCGGCGTATCCTCAGGAAAATTCTTGGGTTTCATGGTCAATTCCAGAGGCATCGAGGCCAATCCTGATAAGATAAAGGCCCTAATAGATATGAGCCCGCCAAAGAACAAGAAGGAAGTGCAATGCTTAACGGGAAGGGTGGCGGCCCTTAATAGATTTATTTCAAGGTCCACCGATAAGTGCCTCCCCTTCTTTGACATCCTTAAAGGGAGCAAAATGTTCGCTTGGGATGAAAAATGCGAAGAGGCATTTGTCAAACTAAAGGAGCATTTGGGGAAGCCACCCCTGTTGGCAAAACCTGAGAAAGGCGAGAGGCTATACCTGTACTTGGCAGTGTCTGAGCATGCCATAAGCGCAGCCTTGGTTAAGGGGGAGAAGAAGCAGCAACAACCCGTGTACTATATCAGCAAGCGCTTGGTGGACGCGGAGAACCGTTATCCAGAGATTGAAAATTTGGCCTATGCGTTAGTGGTGGCCTCGAGGAAGTTGAGGCCCTACTTCCATGCGTACGCGATTGAAGTCCTGGCAGATAGTCCCTTGAGGCAGGTCTTGCATAAACCTGAGACCTCAGGGAGGCTGATGAAGTGGTCGATCGAGTTGAGTCAATTTTATATTGTGTATACCCCAAGAGCTTCCATCAATGGACTGGAGTTGGCAGATTTTATAGTAGAGTTCACCCATCAGCCAAATGGAGGAAGAAGTGAAGAAGGGGAGCAGCCTGTTATAGAGGAAGAGCGAGGGGGTCTAGAGGAATGGAGTTTGCATGTTGATGGGGCATCCAATGAAGGAGGATCCGGAGCGGGCATCATGATGACCGGGCTCGAGGGACACAAAATGTATTGCGCGATCCGGTTCGGGTTTGAGGCCTCGAATAACGAGGCAGAGTACGAGGCGCTCCTGGCTGGCCTGCGTTTGGCCCAGGAGCTGAGAGTGACGCGCCTCCATATCTTCAGCGACTCTCAATTGGTAGTGTACCAAGTAAAGGGAGAATACCAGGCGAGGGGACCCAAGATGGCAGCCTACTTGGAAAGGGTGAAGGGCTACCTGGGACGGTTAGTGGCATATAGCATAGAGCAAATCCCCAGAGAAAGGAATACCCATGCTGATGCACTCGCAAAGCTGGCATCCACCAAGGACGGTGATATCTTGGAGTCGATACCCGTGGAGTACTTACCCAAACCCAGCATCGTAGGCGCAGACGTGCATATGATTAGTGTCCTGAGGGAGTCATGGACTGAGCCGATCAAAAGGTACCTGGAGGAAGGAACCTTGCCTGCAGACAAAAATGAGTCCCGGAGGTTGGTGTACAGGGCCGCTAGATACACCCTGGTAGATGGGGTCCTTTACAAAAGAGGATTCTCAATGCCACTCCTGCGGTGTGTAGAAGAGGAGGAGGCGTTGAAAGTGTTGCATGAGATACACGAGGGAGAGTGTGGCAACCACGAGAGCGGACCCTCCACAGCTAGGAAGGCCATGAGACAAGGATACTACTGGCCCTCCATGGAGAGAGATGCGCATGACTTTGCCACGAAATGCGACAAATGCCAGAGGCACGCCAACTACTCTCAGAAACCCCCAAGTGAACTGACCAGCATGACCAGCCCCTGGCCCTTCGCTATCTGGGGGATAGACTTGATCGACGCTCTTCCTGCAGGCAAGGGTGGAGCGAAATACGTGGTGGTGGCAGTGGACTACTTCACTAAGTGGGTAGAAGCAGAACCCCTCGTGAAGATAACAGCCAGGCACATCACTGCTTTCGTCAACAAACTCATTGTATGTAGATATGGAGTACCCTACAAAATTATTTCTGACAATGGTACCCAGTTCGAGGGAGGAGCTTTCGAGGAATATTGTAGGGGAAGGGGCATAAGGAGAAGTTTCTCCGCGGTGGTACACCCATAGGCCAATGGATAGGTGGAGGCCATAAACAGGGTCCTTAAGAAGAACTTGAAGGCAAAGCTAGAAAAGATGAAGGGAGCCTGGGTAGAGGAGCTGCCAAATGTGCGTTGCTCAAAAGAATGAGCATGCTGCTAAGGCTCCTCTTATGTCTTCCCAAGAAAGTGTAGGCCACAAAAATTTCACTATCCGCCTCCCAAGCTCAGGCCACAGAGGTGAGCCACCGTGCTGAACAGCTTCAGGTCAAGAATGGTGAGCTCAAAGTGAAACTACTCGAGGCCGAAGTTAAAGCCAAGGAGGAAACGACAGCGTCATCATCAGCCATGGAGGAGATGCTTTACAATTGATGGGCTTTCAACCAGGACGGGAACTTCTCCTTTATGGAGCCCGGGTTGTGGGATTTGTACCTTGCTAAATTCAATGCTCGGTTCTTGCAAGAACCCTCAGAGACTGGTGAGGCTTCCAGAGTAGTGGAGGGAGATGGTGAGGAGGTCACTTCGGCGGGGCGAGCTGACGGATCCTAATGATCTCATTTATGATTTTCTTTGTAATTGTCTAACAATATTTTGGTATTAAAAAATTCCCTTCGGGCTTAGCTCGAGGTTATTTCTCCTCGATGTGACAATATATTTGTTTGTTTTATTTCAATATATATCCAATGTGTGATCTATTTGTCTTTCCTTTATTGTCTTCTCATGTTTATGAATCCTTAGACTATTGTACATTCGAAATTTTAGGGATCGACCTTTAGATCGAGATAGATTTTACCAAACTTGGTTATGTCCAAGTTTTTGTTCACTTATTTGCATCGTACCTGTTAAGAATCAGGCCTTGAACCTGGTTATATCCAGGGTTTTTAATGATTTAAACTTAGTTCACGCTAGGTTTATTGAAAACTTGAGCTTTAAAAAGCCATTGAATAATCAATTTTTCTAAACTTCTAAGTTTTGGACCTGGTTATATCCAGAGTTTTAGATGACTAAAACTTAGTTTGCACTAGGTTTATTGAAAACTCAAGCTTTAAAAAGCCATTGAATAATCAATTTTTCCAAGCTTTCTATGTTTTGGACCTTATCCAAGCAGACTTAATTTTTCCAAGCTCGGTTATGTGCCCCCCAAGTAACCAGAATGTGTAAAATTTCTTGGTTGCTTTACAAATATCAGAACACAAGCTTGCAATAATAACACTAAGAAATGGTTATTAAATAATCCATCTATTATTTAATCGAAATGGCTTTTATAAATAAGCCTTACATTAATGGTGGTACTATTGATAATACTTTTTCAAGTGTAGAGCATTCCAGGTCCGTGGGACTACTTCCCCATTCAATTGAGTTATCTTGAAAGTTCCCTCATGCAAGAATTTATGATCTGGTGTGGTCCCTCCCAGCTCGGGCCTAATACACCATCCTTGGGGTCTTTATTTGCCAAAAATACCCTTTGAAGAACTAGGTCACCCAATCCAAGTATGCGCCCCTTAACTTTAAAATTGAAATAGCGAGTGATTTTTTTATTTTGATAATGGGCGAGCTGTAACAACGATTCCTCTCATTTTTCTTCGATCAGATCGAGAGATGTGTTAAGTAATCTGTCATTCTGTTCTTGACTAAATGTCCTTTGCCTGTGAGTAGCTACCATGGCTTCAATTAGAAGCATGGCCTTGCTTCCAAAGGTTAGGAAAAAGGGAGTATGCCCCATGGAGGTCCTGTGAGAAGTTCGGGAGGCCCAAAGTACTTGCGGGAGCTGTTCGGGCCATAGTCCTTTGGCTTCATCTAACCTCTTCTTCAGGCTCGTCTTAAGGGTTTCGCTTACAGCCTTGACCTGCCCGTTGGCTTGTAGGTATGCTACCGACGAGAAACTCTTCGTTATGCCATATTTTTCATAGAAGTCAGTGAAAAGATCACTGTCGAATTGTGTCCCGTTGTCTAACACGATTTTCTTAGGAAGTCCAAATCGACATATAATACTCTTCACCACGAAGTCCAGGATTCTTTTTGAGGTGATGGTTGCAGAGGCTCGACTTCTACCCACTTCATGAAGTAATCAATCGCCACTATCGCATATCGAACTCCTCCCTTTCCCGTAGGTAGGGAACCTATTAGGTCGATTCCCCATACTACAAATGACCACGGGGATGAAATCATCATTAGCTCGACTGGAGAAACTTGAGAAACTATGGAAAAACACTGGCAATTGTCGCACTTCTGAACATACGAGATCGAGTATTTCGTTAAAGTGGGCCAAAAATTGCCCTATCTCAGTATCTTCTGTGCCAGGTTTTGCCCCCCAACATGATCTCCAAAAATGCCTTTGTGTATTTCTTGTAAAATGGTTTTGGCTTCCTCAAGTAGAATACATCGCAGGAGAGGCAATGAATGACCACGCCGATATAGGTTCACTTATAGGTACTCACTTCCATCATCAGGTAGTTTTCCAGTTACAAGGTACTCACTTATAGGAGTCATCCAGGTCAGTCTTATGTCGATCATTCTGAATTCTACCATTTCTTCCGTCACACTCGGGCTCTCCATGAACTCCACTAGCACTACATTCAATTTCTCAGTCCTCTTTTGTGGTAGAAAGTCGTGTGCCATAGCATCAGTGTTATAGTTCTGCTTGTGGGGTATTTGTTCAACAGAGCTGTATTCAAATTCAGAAAGCTCTCCCTTTACCTTAGCTAGGTGGGCTCCCATCTTGGTACCTCGAGCTTAATACTCTCCCAATACTTGATTGACCACGAGGGTGGAATCGCTATAGCATTGGATGGCTTTTGCCTTGAGCTCTCTCTCCACCCTCAGCCCTACCAGTAAGGCCTCATATTCTGCTTCATTGTTGGACACCTCAAATCCGAATCTCAAAGTTGTATGAAATCGATGACCTTCTGGTGAGATTAAAATGATCGCAGCTCCTAATCCATTCTCCTTTAACGATCCATCAACGAAGATTTTCCATAATTCTTTCATCGGCTCCTCAAGAACTCTTCTTGAAAACCAGTGCATTCAGCCATAAAGTCAGCAAGGGCCTGACTCTTAATTGAGGTCCGTGGCATGCACAATATCTCGAACGGGCTAAGTTCGATGGCCCACTTTAAAAGATGTCCCAACATTTCAGGTTTTTGCAAAACCTACCTTGAAGGTTAGTTTGTTAAGACGTTGATTGAATGGGATTGGAAATATGGTCGGAGCTTTCTGGAAGCCAATATCAGACAGAATGCTAGCTTCTCTATCAATGGGTATCGTGACTTGGCTCCAAGAATTATCTTGCTTAGATAATATATTGGTTTCTAAGCATGGTCTTCTTCTCGAACTAACATGGCACTGACTGCATTCTCTGTTATGGCCAAATAAAGGAACCGAGATTCTCCAGACATAGGTTCAGATAATACCAGGGGCTCGGCTATGTGCATTTTTAGATCGTGGAACACCTGTTCGCACTCCTCAGTCCATTCAAATTTCTTGTTTCCTCTGAGCAAGTTGTAAAATGGGAGACACTTGTCAGTGGATTTCGAATGAATCGATTCAAAGCTGCCACCCTTCCAGTTAGGCTTTGAACTTCTTTACGGGACCTGGGCAAAGGAATTTCTAATAACGATCTGATTTTTTAGGGTTCGCCTATGATAACTCTACAAAATAGAGTTATTTTACCACTTTTTATGTGCTAATTGTTCCTTAATTCTTGAGTTTTTAAGTAATTTATTAAGCTTTTAAGTAATTTTGCATTTATTAGTCTTATTGTAATTTTCTAGATTTTTGTATGTTTTTATAGATATTTTATTGTTTTATGTTGTAATTTAATTATTTAAAATTAGTATTGTTAGTTTGAATGCTAAAAATATGATTTTATTGAAATTAAATGTTATGTAAATTAAATTTTAATTAATATTTTCATGGAAGTTATATGGTATATTTTATTAATAAAAATGTTTAATTTTAATTTAGTTTATAATTTATTTTGTAGGAAAATTATTGCATTTGTGGCTCTTGAAAAGCAAGGAAACCAAAAGAAAGAAGTGGCATTTTTTGAAGAAAGAAAGGAGAAAAAAATGGCAATACTGAAAAGGTGGCCCAAGCCTTCCTGTTCCTCACCTAGCCAGCCCAGCATTTTAGCCAACAGGCCCAAGCTTTTCCAGCCCACGCCTGGCACAAGGCCCGTTTGCATCACGCCTTAGCTTCTGCCTAAGCTCTTCAGCACCCAGCCAGCTCCTTCAGCAGCTGCCTCTTGAGTCACCAACCTGCGCCCATCAGGCCCAACCCGCCAGAAGTCCAAAGTTGCCCATGGGTTCAAGCCCAATTTCTCCTCCTGCCCTGCCATTGTGGGCCTACCTCAGCTGCCACTCCAGCCCAGCCAAAGACACATCCACACCATCAACCAATTCTTCCCAGCAAGCTGCCCCAGCCTTCACGCCTGGACCCGCCTAGCTCACCATCTCAGTCGTGCCCCGCCAGCAGTCCTCCCCGGGCCCAATTTCCCAGGACCTGCCAGCCCACACCAAGCCAGCTGCCTATTGTCTTGAGCCCAACAATGTACCCTTTGTCCCCTTTGTCAAAAATGCCAACTGTTTACCCAAACTTTTCTACACATTTTACCCCAAAACACCATCATTACACCCTATAATTTACCCCTATTTGCCATATTACTATTAATTTAAATTAATTATTTTAATAATCTTATTTTGGCTATAAATAGGGAATTTTCAAGACCATTAAAGAGTGCTTATTTTGGGGAGGTTACACTACACAAGTTCTACACTTTCAAGGCCTCTCTATTCTCTTCATCTTTTTCTTCTTTTTGGTCATTTTTCTATGAGTTTTTAGAGGAAAATTTTGGGGGTTTCATCCTCCAAATTTTCCTATTTATGTTTGTAATTTTTTGGTTTGTAATTTCTATTCTAGTTATGAGTTTCTAATTTTTTTTAAGACTATTAAGGTGGTGATGAAACAATATGTAACTAGATAGTATTTATTTTGTATATTGATTTATCATTTTGTGCAATAAAGTTTTGGATTTTCTTCTTCAAATATTTTCTTTCATCTTAAATATCTTGTATTTTAGATTGTTAAAACATATTTACACTTTGTTCTTCATTAGTGCAAAAACATAATATTCTTTGTGTAAGATGTGTCATTAAATTGTACACATCCAATGCTTAGAACAAAAATATTATGTTTTTCCTTATAAATAATGTTATTTGATTTTTTGTTGTTTCATTAGGTTGATTCACATTAAATATTTTGAAATTATACTTATTGAAAAGTGAAGAAAAATCCTATCTTTTTAGAAGTATTTTGTGCTTAAAATTATAAATATATTTGGAAAATGATAGTTTGATTTATTTTAACTATCACTAAAACTTGGGAATCAATGTACTTATAAATATTATTAAACTTATATTTTGTGGATTATAATACCTTAATAATCTTATTGTACCATCTTGTTTACAATTATTAATTTAAGTATATATTATCTTTAATATTTTTATTATTATCTTTTATTTTCTTTTCTTGATACAAAAATCTCATCAATCATTGGAGCTAGGTTAGAATTTATTAATTTAGGTTTAAAATAGTTTTCTTTTCGATTTTAGACAACTCATGTGGGTTCGACATCCTTACTTACATGATCACTATTCTATATAAACGATTTGTGCGCTTGCGATTTATAAATATTTAAAACATACCTGTTTTGGGTCCATCAGCCTCTATTCCCCTCGTGTTTACTACAAAACCAAGGAACTTTCCAGATGCCACCATGAAGCTGCATTTCTGAGGATTCAGCTTCATCTCGTATTTCCTTAATATTCCAAAATACTCTTCCAGATCGAATACATGGTTATTGGCGGTCTTTGACTTGACAAGCATGTCATCGACATACACCTCCATATTTCTCCTGATCTGGTTAGCGAACATTTTGTTGATCAAGCGTTGGTATGTATCCCCAACATTTTTCAACCCAAATGGCATAACTTTGTAGCAATATATGTTATATTCGGTCATGAAACTAGTATGCTCCTGGTCTACAGGGTTCATTGCGATATGGTTATATCCAGAATACGCGACCATGAAGAACATGAGCTCGTGACCTTCCGTGGCATCTACCAACTGGTCAATCCTTGGTAGTGGGAAACAGTCCTTGGGACAAGCTTTATTTAGATCAGAGAAGTCGATACAGGTTCTCCACTTCCCGTTTGGTTCGAGATCAACTCGGGATTGGCAATCCAGATCGGGTATTTTGCCTCTCGGATAAAGCCGCATTTTAATAACTAAGCTACTTCTTCCTCAAGGGCTTTAGCTCAGACCGTTCCCAAACATCTCCCTTTTTGGGAGTTTGCAGACACATTCTTGTCCAAATTTAAGGTGTGCATTATTATATTCAGACTTATTCCCACCATATCTTCATGCGACCACGCGAAGACGTCCAAGTTTTTCTGTAAGAAATCAACCAGCTCATTCTTCATTTTGTCGTCAAGGTTCTTCCCAATCTTTATGACTATTGAAGCTTCTTTGGGATCGATGTTTACTTCATCGAGCTCTTCTATGGCTTTGAGCTCTGATCTGTCATCGCCTATCCATGGGTCAATGTCGTCGCGTTGGGCAACCTCACTATCCTCTTTTTGCTGAGGTTCTTCCGTCCCATGAGTAACTTCTACTTCCTGAAACTCCTCATCTCCGTCATTTATGACCATCGCTTGCTGCCCAGGTTGTGATTTTCCCTTCATAGATATGCTATAGCATTCCCTGGCAGTGAGTTGGTCGCCTCTAATTGTGCATATTCCCGTAGCTGAGGGGAATTTCATTTCCAGGTGGAGGATAGAGGTTATGGCTTCAAATGCCATCAGTGCAGGTCGACCCAAAATGGTGTTGTATGTAGCTGGACAATCGATTACCACAAACTCGAGTAATTTGGAAACAGTTCGTGACTCTTTTCCCAATGTCACCACCAATCTAATCATCCTGGTGGCTGCTGACCTCTAACCCGAAAACCCGTACAGAGTCATCAAAGTAGCCTTTAAATCAGTTACGGATAGCCCCATTTTTTCCAGGGTGGACCTGAAAAGTAGATTCACAGAACTTCTGTTATCCACTAGTGTTCTTAGGACCCTTCGGTTGGTGAGCTGAACAGTTATCACCAGCGAATCGTTATGTTGGAATTGGACGTGGCTAGCATCATCTTCCGTGAAAATGATTGATTGCTTTTCCAATCGCTGCTGTTTCGATAACCGTTGCTCCGGGTTGAAATCCACCCTGTTATGAGACTTCAGTTCATTAATGTACCACTTTTGGGCCCCGCTGCTCGTGCCCACCTGATGAGGTCCTCCCACAATGGTGGTTATATCTCCCCCTACTATCGGAGGAGGGTCAACCTGACTTGCTTGAGCTCTGGGTTGGCTTGTCAAAGCTTCTGGAACAGGTAGCGGGGTTCTGCCCAGCGGGCTAACTCGGATTCACCCGATTTCGGGAGTACTGGGCCAAATATCCCGCCCTAATGAGAGTTTCAATCTCATCCTTTAGCTGTCGATAATCATTAGTGTTATGACCGATGTCGTTGTGGAACCGACAGAATTTTGAGGGATCTCTCTTCGCCCTATGGTTCTTCAATGGTTCTGGCTTCTTCCATGGAAGGCGACTAGAATTGGCTAGAAAAATGTGCTCACGTGTGTCCGTTAGGTCAGTATACATGGCATAGATAGGCTTGAACTTCTTTGCGGGCTTGTTTTTTTTTGTCTCGCTTTGGTCGTGTTCACCATTCCCTTTTCTTTTATAATTCCCTCCTTGGTTATTCTGGGTAACGGTTTGGTTATGGCTGCCGCATCCGTTACTGAGCACTTCCTGATATCCATCAACAATTAACAATACACACAAACATATCCAAACATTTTCACAAATATAACATAGCTAATAAGCATGTTCTTTCAATCCCTGCAAGTAGTAACAGTGCTAATAAGAAATTTCTTGGCCTACATACATATAATAACACTCATAAGCGGGTCTCTTGCATTCATAAGCAGTAACGATGCTAATAAGCATGTTCTTTATCGTTCATACAGTAGTCAAGGGTCAGGCCCTATCAGATTATCTCATGCTTCCTAAACAGGCACGCAGATAAGGCATTCCTATCATGTTAAAGCATTTAAACACATAATCACATAATAATTACCAAACCTTGAGTCAAGCTTGTCTTTAATGGCGAGTGTACATGCCCAGCCAGACTTCACGAACCCTTAAACCTTGGTAGCTCTGATACCAAGTTATAATGTCCTCCTAATCCAAGAGCGTTACACTGTGTACTTAAAATTGTGTCAGACTTGCTAACCAAGTCATTTGGTTTAAAATGTGTAACTAAGGTTAATGTCAAGGGTTGGGGTTAAAAATTTTGGTCAAATGAACTGTTGACTTTTATATAAAAAGTTTCATACAAACATGGGATCCCAAAATATTACAACCAAACTTTTTAAAAGGTGAATATTTATCAAAAATTACATTCAGTCGGCCAAAGCGACAAAAACAGGGTTATAACCCTAGTTCCTTTGTGAAATCCCCGGCCGTGGTGGTCAAGCAGCCACATATGTACACGCCGCCACCAAAGCTCTCCAACTCATGGCTGGTCAAGCTTTCCCTTCTCCTTACATGCACCACAAAACACCCATGAGCCAAGGCTCAACAAGAAAACTATACATGTGCATAAACAGAACTAAACAGATTCCCAAATACTTATCTAGCATGCCTAGCAATAATAACCTACACATACAGCCATTCAGTTACAAACAAATGGTCATTGGACCAATTTGGGGCCGCTGCCCTGAACAGTTTACCATAGAGTCAATCCCAGGGCCCAATGCCTAAGCTACGTGACCATAGAGTCACTTGGGGCCTTTTCCCTTAGCCCTGAGTAACTAGCCGTAGAGCTAGTCCAGCGTACCTGGTGCTTTAATGATTCATCGACCATAGGGTTGACCAATGTAATAATATGTTGCTAGTTTAGGCCTAAGCCTTTCGACCAACATGCAGCGCGCTGTTGCCGTCCTTGACTAATAATTCAAGCCCTGATCTAGGAATACAAACCTCAATACAGAAACATATATGGATAACCATATCCCAACAAATAAGCACGCATGCATGTTAATCACATAACACCATCAAATAACCATTCTCACGAAACTAATAATACTTATTTAACGAGATCCCATGCCCTAACCACAGAATTCATACAACAATCATGGAACACTTAAGCAAGTATCGACCAACACACGAAGTGTTAGCTTAAATATAAATGTCCTCGGGGCCCAAGCCCTAGTCATGATAATTGATAACAATCAGGCTAAGCATTAATCACATATAACATGTATTGGGTGCAGTTTTCTTACCTCAGGTCCGAGTATAGCGTAAATAAGAACGACCCTCGAGCACGATCCTGGTTCCAAGCCCCTAGCGATACTCTAGTCACAACCATAATATAGGATTCCATCAATAACGAGCAAATAAAGACTTCTGGACTGAGTCCTAGCCTCCAGGGCCTCGAGTTCCACTAAACCAGGTAGTGGAATCAATCCCGAGCCCTAAGGAAAAGGTTCCCATTTTAAAAAGCTTCCCAAGGCCAAAAATTCCCAGGTGGGCCGTGACCTGGTCCTGAGGGTCACGGCGCGCCCCTCCTAAAAACAAGCCTCCTCCCCTCTGTCAAGGGACGCGGGCCGCAACTTGCCCTAGAGGGCTACGGCGCGCTCCCCAAACAGAGGCCTCCCAAGGCCTTGGGTTCAGGCTACGACGCGACCCCTCAAGAACAAGGTCGCAACTTGGCCCCACGAACCCAAATTTTCATACTTTTCAACAGCCAAATCCAAACAAAACTAACCAAAACTCACCCCAAAACCATAATTCAACTACCACAATAGTTCAAACACATTCCCAACAAAAAAACCCAACAGAAAATCCAGTCTTAAACCTCATCCACAACACTAGGCCAATTCTCAAGGTTAAAGGCTCAAGAACACTCTAAAACAGCCAAACAAACTCAGAATTTCAATGTAAAAATCATAGCCTAGAGTTTACCTCAAATGAAGATTAATTCAACAAGCTGCAACAGAGTTCACTCCTCAAGTTTAGGCTTTAATTCTTGTGTTTCTAGCCCAAATTCCTTCTTAGTTCTTCAATGATTAACTAGAGGAAGCCTAGAGAAGAAGATAGTGAGGTGAGAGAGAAAGAGTCAGTTTGGGAGAAGTGTTTCCTAAGCTTAAGTGACTTAAGTCAATCCCGAGGCTCGAGGTACCATAAACGTCCCCGAGGGAAAAATGGTCGAATTCCCCAATATTCCCTCCTAAATCACTAACTTCAAATATATCTCCAATTATTCATTTCCATAACCCGATAACCCAATTAAATGTCTAATACCCAAAATACCCCCCGACTCACCCTACGTCGGATATTGGGTCTCGTTGTGACTTTCCCGCTAACTTGCTCCCTAGGATCGCCTCATACCGAGTAACTCAAATAAACCCACATAATAATGTGGTCTCACACATATATCACATATATGCACATAAATATACAACTATGCCCGCAACGAGCCAAATTATCAAGATTGCCCTTCTAAGAAGAAATCGGCCCACATGCATATTCAATATCTCGAAGCATGCACAACTAATCATATTATCACATAATCCACATAATTACAATTAAATATAACAAATAAGCACATAACTCCATATATTGCCATCCTGGCCCCCTAATCAAGGCCCTAAGCCTTATTAGGAAATTTTGGAACACATTACACTCACTCTCTCTAATATAGAGAATTCTTTCTCCCTCTCTCTCCAGGTTAGAATAAATGGTCTGCAGGTTAGAATAAATGGTCTTCTCACAATTTTCTAGTAAAATTGTGAGAGTGACTATTTAGCTAGGCTAGGTTAATTTTGGTGAGGTTTAGGGGTGAAATCTTATATTTTGTAATCTTTATTTATTTTTATAAATATATTTCAAAGCCTAATATTTAAGTTTTATTATTTCTATCATTCTTTTATTTATGCAATTAATATTTATTATTAATTTTATATAGATTCAGTCAAGTTTTTTCTATGTAATTTTACCAAAAATAATTTATATTAATTTTATTATTTTATGAAAAAGCCATTTACTACATTATCGCCAAAATGGTATCGTGTCGATTTAGGATTTCTCATTAAAATAGTATTAGCATGAGATCTTAATTTTTTATTTTGTGAGTTGTCTTTTACTACATATTGCCAACTGTATTATATCGATTTTCAGGTTTCTCATAATAATAACATGTGCATGTACTTTAAGTATGAAATTTTATTACTCAAATACATTTGTAATTTATCAAAGTAAATAGGTGACCAAAATATATTTTGGAACTCCGATGCCTCACGAAGCCTTTTTATTTTTTTTATTTTTTTATTTTAATCCTTCAAACATACAAATCCACAAGAATATTGATTATTTTACTGTCTCACATTACTTACTTTCTGATTGTTTTACTTGCTCTTTGTTTCCTTACCTCCTTGTGGAATCGACTGCCCATCTATACTACGACTACCGCTAGTGGAAGTCACGTTTGGGCGTTAAACAAATGCTAACTATGATTTTTCATGGTTTAAAACTAATTAAATTTAACTATTTGGTGATTGCACAACTGTGGGATATTACATTTGAGATTATATATGCGAGTGGGTTATCTTAATCTATTTTATATAATTAATTATTATTTCACAAATTTATTAAGACTTATTCTATAATTTTAAATGGTAACTCAATATTATTTTCATATAAATAAAGTAATAAAGATCACTTGTAAATATCATTTTAAACAAGGGTTGAATATTTCTTTTCGACTATCCAAGTTATGGTTATTATACTTCTAGTACAACCTAAGGCTTGGAGCGTGACATGAGGTACTAGAGAAGGTACCTTGGGTTCAAAGTTCTTGATGAGCATATATCCAGCTCGAGTCCTTGGGCAAAGTTCTTGATGAGCATATATCTAGCTCGAGTCCTTGGGCATTGTCACTAGGAACAATTTGTCTTGAGTTTGGGGTTTAATAATTTTCAAAAGTACAGATGGTTATCGATAACCTGCATGAGCCCATCTTAAGCGTGAGATGCGGGTACTAACTCATCGGAGTTGGACTACTTCTCTTATGATTCGATGGATGACCCTGCGCAGAGGCTGATGTTCCTTTTCGAAGGGCAGAATCAAAATATAGTGTTGAAGTCTAATTAATAATAGCCATTCCTCAAGTGTATACACTCAAGCATGAGTGCTACATGCTTTGTTCAAGTTCAAATGCATCTTGAAAAGTGTAAGAGTAACTTTGGGCTTTTTAAAGGCTTCTAATGAGGCATAATTTTCAAGTGTAATGACAGTCATGCCATCTCATACTCAAAGTCCAAGCACCAAGTGGTGATTATAAAGAACGATCTGGGTGAAGAACACATGAACTAATCTGGGCTCTACAAATTGAATTGGAGCATTTGGTATCAGGTCATTCACCATGTCATTTTGTCTTTGGAGGCGTGGTCTTGCTGACGTCAATAATTCAGAACTTGGGTTACCAAGATGATCGTTCAACTTTGAGTTTGATTTAGACTGATAGATTACTTCAACAGAAGAAGGCGAGCGATCGTTCAACTTTGGGTTTGACTTAGATTGTTAGATAATTTTAATAGCAGAGGGAAAGCCCAATTTTTTCTTGTGAATATGAAGCCCTTCCTCTTCATTTTCACTATTTCATATTATCATATTAAGTTACTCTACATTTTTAAACGATTTTAAAAAAAAATATCATTGTCTTTGAGTTTTTTGGCTATTACTCTGCTGATTTTTCTAGTTGGCTTTGAGCTTCAGTCTCCAACCTTTCAAAATGCTCTAGTTTTATTCCTTTATCCCTTTTCTTTGTTTTACTTTAATTTGTTCCTTTCATCTATGACTTACGACATCTTTGTTTGGGAGTAGCATTCACTAGCTTTCAAATGGAGAAAAACACAAGGTATTGATCACCTACATGAAAGATGACATTTCAATCAACCTTAATCCTCTCGAGATGGAGCCTAGGATGGACCTGCTAGAAGGGGGTTCGTTGACTATGTGAGTTGCCACAAGTCAAATAGAGCTTGTGGTTAAACCTAGAGTAGATATAGGGAACATAGATTGGGAGCTCGACGTAGGGGTTGAACTTGAGATTATTAGGCCTTCAAGAAACACTATACATGGGGAGATGAGAAGGAGACCCAAGGTGAAGGAGCACATGAGTAATCCTTTTGAGGGTTGGATGACCATATATTAGATATTTATGCCTTCATGTGTTGTGACTTTCATTACATCCATTACTTTTACTGACTTGGAAATTTCCATCATGCAGTTATTCTTGAATGCAATTGGGATGTTAGTTTTCACTGTAGTTATTTACCATCAAGCTAGAATTTCAAACTTAATGGTGACTGTTATCCCAAAATTTGAAAATGGTGACGTGGCAATAGAATTGACACGTGGCATGGATTAGTTGGGTGATCTGGCTTAGTAATAGCCCAGTGCATCAGTGAAGAGTTTGGACCCTAGTCCAAGGAGCTTAAGAGATGGGCTTAGACCTTGGCCTGAGGTGAGGCCACAACAGGTCTGATCGGACCCTAGTCCGAGGAGCCAAATGCTTGGCTCGGACCTTAGTTCGAGGAGCCCCTAAATTCTTGGCTCGGACCTCAGTCCGAGGAGCTCCTAGGTTATTGGCTCGGACCATGTCCGAGGAGAGCCCTGGGTTATTGGCTTGGACCATGTCCGAGGAGAGCCATGCATGTGTGCCAAGGGATTGGCTCGGACCCTAGTCCGAGGAGCCCCCTAGATGCTTGGCTCGGATCCTAGTCCGAGGAGGAGCTATGTGGTTGGCTCGGACCCTAGTCCGAGGACGAGCCATGAGGTTGGCTCGGACCCTAGTCTGAGGAGGAGCTATGAGGTTGGCTCGGACCCTAGTCCGAGGAGGAGCCATGAGGTTGGCTCGGACCCTAGTCCGAGGAGGAGCCATGAGGTTGGCTTGGACCTAGTCCGAGGAGATGCCAAGTGCATGCCTCGAACCTTAGTCCGAGGAGGGCCAAAAATATGTGGCTCGGACCCTAGTCCGAGGAGAGGCTCCAAGTGATTGTCTCGGACCTTATTCCGAGGAGAGCCAAAGTGATTGCCTCGGACCTTAGTCCGAGGAGAGCCAAGGAGGGTGGCTCGGACCTTGGTCCGAGGAGAGCTATGCATGCATAATCTTGAGCCAAAGGAAAGCCTAGAGGAGTATGGACCGTATGCAGGTGTCCAGCATGCATATGTCCGACCAGAAGACGATATTCATCAACAAAATAGGCTAGACTACGTCAAATTTCTAGAAACAACTTCAGCAAGAGTCGGTCTGGGCACCGCGGGAATCTCTCATTCCTCACTCAAATTGAGGAATCTGTTGTATTTTAAATATTTTGTGTAATTTAAATATAATATAAATAATAGAATATCCCGATTCTAGAGGGATATCAGTTTAGGATCCCAAGCCTATAAATAGAGGGTGAATGGGATCAAAAAAAGGACTTTTGGCAATTTGAGAATTGGTCTGAGTTCTAGAGAGAGAAAGTGTGTTTTTCTTGAGAGAACCCTTTTTGTATTCTTGAATATTTACACTGAAGAAACTCAGTTGACACTGGTTCATCTGATCTTGAGTGTGGATAAAGTAATAAAATCTCTAAGTGGATTAGGCTATTACCGACTGATCGGGGCTGAACCATTATAAAATCTCTTGTGTTATTTATTTTTCTTGATAAAACTGTCTGTGTCGTTTACATTCTCTTGAAGGCTTGTCGTTATTGACGTTCTCACGTCGTTGGCTAAAAACACAGTCAACATTTTGGTGCTTTCATTGAGAGCCTGAAGAGAAGAACAGACAGTCCCTAAAGCAATATGGCGCCTAAGAACACCACTGCTACTTCCAAGAAGACGAGCTCCTTTAAGAAGCATGCTAGATCGGAAGGTCCCAGCGTTCAAGATCGTGAAACTGCGCCTAGAGTCGTGCTCGAGGATGTAGCTCCAGAAGTTGAGGAGCTCCAGGAGGCCATGAGCGCATTCCAGGAGGAGATGGCTCAGTTCAACGCCAGGCAGGAGGCATTCGCTGAGGAAATGGCTAGGCAGAATGCCGCATTCGAGCAGCAGAAACGGGAGATAGACGCTAGGAGTGAGGAGATCCGTCAACAGCAGGAGGAGGCTCACAGGCGACATCGCGAAGCTGCACTCGCTCTGGAGGCAGCTACGCAACTGACCTGAGCCAATGCTCAAGCTGCACCTGGGGTGGCAGCCACCCCAGAGGCAAGGACCACAGAAGCTGGTCGTAAGAAAACTGATAGACCAGGCAGGGGTGGTAATACCCACCTGGTCATGAGGAGGATGGAGTCTGATCACGCACTGCCTCGACTCAAAGGGGGAATTCCAAAACCCCCTCAAAGAGTCACCGATCAGAGACTTCCAGGTCAGGGAGTCATAAGTCAGGCAGTAAGAAAACACCTTCTGAGCAGGAGCACAATAGAGCTCCTCGTGGCAATGAAACTTCCCACTTCAAAGATGGGCATGGGCGTGATGAGGCTGACAGTCATCACACCAACCAGTCGAAGGAGAAGAATAATAACCAACGAGGAGGAGAGGATCGTCCAGCTCAAATAGGAAAGCCACCACGGCATCCCAACCAGCGCAATGGCAAGGAGCATGCTCCACCCAGCAGACCTTCCGAGAAGACTCAGAGTACGGTGTTCGACCGGTTGGGAAAGAACACTGCTTAGAAGGACCTGAGGGACGTCATTGATGATAGAAGGAGGACCGGCCCGGTCGAAGGGCAAGAGCCAATCCTTCCTACCAGTCGAGTAGAAATACTCGATGATGGTTTGCCGGATAGGAGTGCCTGACCAGGTGGTCCCGAAAGTGAGTCCCCAGCAGTGGCCCCAGGCATCCAAGCCCAGCTTGATGCTTTGATAGCGGCAGTCCAGAGTTTGTCAAAACAACCAGCTATTGATCCGGTAGACCACAGGAGTGGTAGCCCTTTTTGTGCTCGAATTAGAGCAGCTCAACCACCAAAGAAATACAAAGCACTGGTACTACCAGTTTATACAGAAAAGGCAGACCCGGTGAGACACGTTGGGAAGTTTGAAGATTAGATGGAGCTGCTCGGGGTGAGTGACGACTACCGCTGCAGAGTCTTTCCCACCACATTGTCAGACACTGCCCAGGAGTGGTACTGGAAATTCAAACCAAACTCCATCACCTCTTGGGAGAGCTTTAGGAAGGAGTTTTGCAGGCAGTTTAGTACTGCCCGAACCCCTCCTGTTTATGCCAACCACTTGGTGGATATTAGGCAGGGTAAAGATGAGTCTCTCAAGAACTACATTCAAAGGTTCATGATAGAAGCTAACCGAGCTACCGCGGTTGGAGATGAGGGGAAGATGGTGGCGATCTCTTCCAGTATTATCTATCGAAGTCCTTTGTGGGACAGCATCCATCGCCATCCAATTTCAACTTTACAACAGTTTTTAGACCGGACAGATAAGTATATGAAGTTGGACGATGCAATTGAGAAGGGAGAGAATGGATTGAACAATCCAAGTGGATCAGGTGATACTCCCAAGGATAGCAGAAATGATCAAGGTGGTAGTAAGAAACGTGGGAATAACGGGTCTGACCGCTGCAATGAGAAAAAGGCTAAGTCGGGATCAAACGACAAGCCAACAAAGTATGAGCCTCGATTCACCAACTACACCACTCTTTCGGCAACCCGGGCGGAGATCTATTTAGCCAGTCATCAGGAGGTCCCTTACCGGAAACCCCCACCAATCAAGAATGAGATGAGTAAGAGGGATATGAACAAGTTCTGTCGTTTCCATGGAGACTATGGTCACGACACGAATGAGTGTAATCACCTTAAAGATGAGATAGAGTTTCTCCTCCGATCGGGGAAGCTAAAAAAGTACCGAGCAGAGAAGACCCAAGGAGAGGGGAGCAACAATAATCCTGGGGTCAAGCGGCAACGGTCCCCACCTTTGCAACCTGAACCTGTGGACTTCACATTAGATATTATATGTGGAGGACCACATCTTGTTGGAGATAGCAACAAGGCGAGGGAGAGGTATGCTCGCACCCTTCGTCATGAGTTGGGTGCGGCATCCACCTCCGAGGTTATGACGGTGGAGGAGTGACCACTAAAGAACCCAAGATATGAAAGAGAGTCCCTCACTTTCACTGAAGAAGATGCTAAACACGTGAGGTATCCTCACAATGACCCTCTTGTTGTGACAATCCAAATCACTAATATGAAGGTGAAAAGATGTCTGGTCGATACAGGAAGCTCCGTAAACATTATTTATAAGTCCTCCTTTGAGAAAATGAAGCTATCTACCAATGACTTGAAGCCATGCTCTCACGCCATTTATGGGTTTACTGGAGAAGGATTTCACCAGATGGGACAATCAAGTTACCAGTCACGACGGGGGAAGCCCCCAAGCATGAAACTGTGATGACTGAGTTTTTGATTGTTGACTGCCCGTCCGCCTACAATGTGGTTATTGGTCGACCACTACTCACCAGCTTGCATGCGGTAGTTTCAATCTGGCACCTTTCCATGAAGTTCCCGACCAGTGCTGGCATAGGCTGTGTCCAAGGAGACCAAAGGGAGGCTAGGGAGTGCTATAATGCCTCGGTAGCTAAGGCGAAGAAAGGTGCCAAGGAGAACAACATGATTGTATGTGTTGAGAGAGAGGAGGCAGATGAGATGGATGTAGACCAGAGTCTTGCAGTAGTGAATGATGAAGAGATGTTAGAGGAGTGTGGCCAGGAGAGCACTCTTAGTTTGAAAAAGCAGAAGACCCCATCCGGTGATGAAGTCACCAAATAGGGCGTTGCCCAAAGCGAGGGAAGAGATTTTGATCCTCGCTTTGGGGATTATGAGAGTGATGTGGGACCATCCGACGAGTTAGAGGAGGTCCCTATAGATGAGAATGACCCGATGAGAGGGGTCAAGATTGGAAAGAAATTAAAAGCTGAGGTGAGAGCACAGCTGATAGAATTCTTGCGAAGGAATCAAGATGTCTTCGCCTGGTCTCACAAAGATATGGTGGGTATCTCACCAACTATGATCAGCCAAGTGCTCAACGTGGATGAAAGCTATCCAGCAGTGCAGCAGAAGAGGAGATTGCTTGACAAAGATCGAGCAAAAGCTCTTAAGGAGGAGGTAGAACGATTGAAGGAGAATGGGTTTATCAGAGAGGCATACTACCCAGCTTGGGTGTCAAACCCAGTGTTGGTGCCCAAACCCAATGGAAAGTGGAGGACTTGTGTAGATTTTACTGATCTAAACAAGGCATGCCGGAAGGATTCTTTCCTTTACCGAGAATAGACCAGTTGGTAGATGCAACCTCTGGTCATGAAACATTGTCCTTCATGGATGCATATTCGGGGTACAACCTGATCAGCATGCATCCTCATGATGAAGAGCATACCAGCTTCCGAACAGATATAGGGCTATACTGCTATAAGGTCATGCCCTTCAGATTGAAGAATGCAGGAGCTACCTATCAACGCTTGGTGAATGGTATGTTTCGTGACTTAATCGGCAAGAGCATGGAGGTGTACGTAGACGATATGCTGGTGAAGTCAAAGGAAGCTGGGGGGCACATGCGAGACTTAGAGGAGTGCTTTGCAATACTGAGGAAGTATAACATGAAGTTAAACCCCCTCAAGTGTTCATTTGGAGTGGGTTCTGGAAAATTTCTTGGGTTTATTGTGAACTCCCGAGGAATAGAGGCAAACCCAGAGAAGATCAAGGCCCTCGTTGAAATGAAGTCTCCAGCTAAAATAAAGGATGTGCAAAGCTTGATTGGGCGGATTGCAGCTCTAAGCAAGTTCGTTTCGAAATCAACGGACAAGTGCGTCCCATTTTTTAACCTGCTTAGAGGAGGCAAGAAGTTTGAGTGGACTGCAGAATGTGAACAAGCTTTCCAGGCCATAAAGGAGCATTTGGCCCAACCTCCTGTTCTTTCTAAGCCGATTGATGGAGAAGACCTATTTTTGTACCTAGCAGTCACGGAGCATGCTGTTAGTGCTGCCTTAGTACGAGAGGAGAATAAAGTGCAGCACCCGGTATATTATGTTAGCAAGCGATTGATAGGATCGGAGTCCCGGTATCCCGTGATTGAGAAGTTGGCTTACTGCTTGGTACTTGCATCACGAAAATTGCGGCCATACTTCCAAGCACACCCGATTAAGGTCCTTACTGACCAGCCTCTACGCCAAGTCTTACAGAAGCCGGAGTCGTCTGGTCGGCTACTTAAATGGGCGATTGAGTTAGGCCAATTTGAAATTAAGTACCAGCCGAGGACTTCTATTAAAGGTCAAGCTTTGGTAGATTTCATCGTTGAATGTACTGGAATTGCTGATGTTCCCGACCAGCAAGAGAGTGTTACTGGGCAGAAAGAAGAAATTCCTACTTGGCAACTTTTTGTTGATGGGTCGTCGAATGAGCACCATTCAGGAGCTGGGATTATATTGGTCACACCTGAGAAGCACCGAATTCATTGTGCACTGAGATTCGGATTTAATGCTTCTAACAATGAAGCGGAGTATGAGGCCCTCCTAGCAGGCTTGCGACTGGCTAGAGATGTACGTGCTCGGTCGGTGGAAATAAATAGTGATTCCCAATTGGTGGTCTATCAAGTATTGGGAGAGTACCAGGCAAGGGGCCTACGCATGGTGGCATACTTAAACAAGACCAAAGATCTACTAGCGCAGTTCGAGGAGTATACCATCAAGCTAGTACCACGGGAGCAGAACTCTAATGCAGATGCTCTAGCAAAGCTTGCTAGTGCAAAAGATGCCTAAACTCTGAATATAGTACCGGTAGAATACTTGGCGGAGCCGAGCATTGATAAACAAGAGGCCATGCCGATCACGATAGCCGACACTTGGATGACTCCCATCATTGCTTACCTTGAGCAAGGGACCCTCCCAGTGGAACGTAATGAAGCAAGAAAGATTATGAGGCAAGCTGCTAGGTACACCATGGTGGATGGGGTGTTGTATAGGAGAGGGTATTCCTTACCTCTACTCAGGTGCATAACACCCGACCAGTCAAAGAGTTTATTAGCTGAGGTGCATGAAGGGTTTTGTGGAGATCATGCTGGGGGGCAGAGTCTATCTAAAAAGATCTTGAGGCAAGGGTTTTTATGGCCTACCATGAACGAGGACTCTATGGAATACGTGAGGAGGTGTGACAAATTCCAAAGATTTTCAAAAGTTCCTAGAGCGCCCCCAAATGTCTTGAAGCAAATGCAAAGTCCATGGCCTTTTGCAGTGTGGGGTATTGATCTGATCGGGAAGTTGCTCAAAGGAAAAGGAGGCGTGCAGTTTGCAGTGGTCGCGGTAGATTATTTTACTAAGTGGACTGAGGCCGAACCATTAGCCACGATCACATCGAAGAAAGTATTGGACTTTGTGGTTAAGAACATAATATGTCGCTATGGTCTGCCTAAGAAGATAGTGTTTGACAATGGCACCCAATTTGACAGCGACATATTTACCGATTTTTGTACTCGGCATGGCATCACAAAATGTTTCTCCTCGGTAGCCCATCCTCAAGCTAATGGGCAGGTTGAAGCGGTAAACAAGACACTGAAGGACACTCTGAAAAAGCGCCTGGAGCAAGCTAAGGGTGCTTGGGAAGAAGAGTTACCAGAGGTCCTGTGGTCATACAGGACTACTGCTCGGACGACAACTGGACATACACCATTTTCTTTGGCATATGGGTATGAGGCCATGTTACCTGTGGAGATAGACCCACCATCTCATAGAAGGACTATGTACAACCAAGAGGAGAATCATCAGTTGTTAGCAGAATCATTGGACTTCCTCGAGGAGAGAAGAGAGAAGGCAAACCTCAGAGTTACTGCTCATCAGCAAAAAGTGGCGCGCTACTTCAATTCCAGAGTGCGAGATCGAAAGTTCCTGGTCGGAGATTTGGTCCTCAAAAAGGTGTTTGTAAGAGACCCAGCAACTGGTGTGCTAGGACCAAATTGGGAAGGACCGTATCAAATTGAGCAAGTCTTGCCACCCGGCACCTACAAGTTTGCTCGGTTAAATGGAGAGCTGATCAGGAACTACTGGAATGGCGAGCACTTGAGAAAATATTATCAATAAATACTGCTTGCAGAGTAGTAGCTTTGTATCAAGTGCTTAACTTGTTATTTAAGTTTTTTTTTTTTTGTGAACTGGTTATTTGCTACCCAGTCACATTATTTTGAACAATGTTATTTTGTTTGGAACTCGTTGTTAGACACGTTTTGTCACTTATTATTACGAGTAATAAAAGAGACCACGCGCAGCGTGGTCGAATCTTGCTACAAATTTTGCATATGTGTTGATTATTCTTGCTTGGCAATGTTCAACTGTCATTATGATTTGAACAAAACAGGTCTTCTAAAAACTAAGTGTAAATATATAACGGACAGTCTTCAACTGGTCGGTATCATGAGATGAATGACCAACGTTTAAATAATGTTTTTGTAGTGGTCAACTACTGAAATATGTTTGTATATTTTATGTGTTTCATGAGTAGTAACTACTCGGACAAATTCGGTCAAGTAGCAAGTGATCAAGGATTTTTCAACCCTCAATCACTTGGGGGGCAGATAGGGTATACTGGTTTGTACTTCAACAGAGGCAATAAGAGCATGAGCAAAGATATCTATTTGTGGGCTGACTTGTAAGTTTGGAAGTCTAAAAAGGCCATTAAGCTAACTTGTTTGACAAAGCTTAAGTAACTTAGAATTTTTTAAAAAAATTTAAGTTAGAAACAGATATTCGTGTAATAATAAAAGTTATGCTCATAAAAAGTTAGAGCAATAAGAGCATGAGGAAGTATATTTAGTATGGACTTATGAAATGTTTAGAATTTCTAAGTTAGAAAACTAAATACTCATGTGAAATTTAAGAACTTTACTATTCACAATAAAGACTTAAAAGTTTAGAGTTAGTCAAAAAAGAAGAGGGTAAAGTGCTAAGTGTCAAAATGGCTCAATCATTTGAGCAAAAGTTTACAAAATAAAACAAACTATATAAAAACTAGTAAGACTACAACTAGTCATGCAGGTATGCTCTAGCAAGATGGGGAGTAACTGGCGTGCTTCTCTGGTGGGTTGGTCAACCCCCTCCTCGGCCTCAGCTGCTCCTCTTGCTCGGAATGATAATGTAGAGTAGGCTGGAGTAGGGCCAGGAGGATTGGCAGCTTCCTCAGCAGCCCTTGCTTTACATTTAGCAAGTTCCTCTGCCTGAACCTCCTTGGTGAAAAAATCAAGCTTGAGAGGTTTATTCAGCTTCCAGACCTGATAAAAGCAGTCGAAGCTAGCCTCCTCAAAGCGAGTTAAATCAAACTCCTTCTCTTGTTTCAACTCTTCATTCTCACTGATTAATCCCTCATTCTCACGAGCTAACTCCTTATTCTCAAGGGTCAGCTTCTCCAGTTGAGCAGTCAAGGACTGGTTGGTTTGAGCTTGCTGCTGATTCTCATCAGATAGTCTCCTAAGAGACTCATCCCGTTCAGCCATGGTCTTCTCTGCCTGCTCCAACTTGGATTTGGAGTCTTTTTCTGAGGCAGTTAGAGTCTCTACTTTAGCTTGAGCCTCCACCAGTTGATCATTCAGTACCTTGATCAACTCCTTGTAATCAACTGACCGCTGTTGGGCGTGATAGAAGGTCATGAGCGTCTGCATGAAAAACAAAAAGTTACTATAAAGCATTAACGTAAGTAACAACCTATCTTATGGTGGAGTACTTACATGTGTCAGCTGAGCAATCCCTTTATCTAGGACAGCATCGACACTGAGCCAGGGAAGAGATTCAAAGCTTTGAATCGTTGATGCATCGCGGAGGGTCTGATCAGCTGACCCCCTGAGCTTGGTGTCAGCAGCCCGGAGTGCCTCGCTCGGGCCAGGCGGGCCTGGGGGAGTTAGGCTCGCTGATGGAGGGAGTGACGAAGGAGCTAACGGTGGGAGTATGGTCGACCCCTTGGGTTGTCTCCCTCGGCTGGGCGGAACTACCTTCAGAATCTTCCTCGGAGGTGTGGAGCCACTTCCATCGCCAGCTTTCCTCTTTGGAACAGAAGTAATGCACTGCCTGAACATATCTGGGTCTGCAGTAGAGGAAAACACAAAGTTGTTAGAGATATAAACATAATAAAATGTAGATGAGTATATTACTACTACAATTTTGTTAGTCTCAAATCACCAAGTTATTAAACATATTCCTATGGTTACTGGACCTGAGTTGAGCATCTGGTTAATGAACTCGTCCTCATCGTCTGAAGACGAGCTGAGTTCTCTCTCAATCTGGATGGCTTTTCCTTTCCTAGATTGAGCAGAAATAGCAGATCTGCGCTGAGGCTGAGGCTCCCTAATGACGAGGTCACCGGGCCTATGAGAAAGCGGAAAGGGTCCAGGAGAAAACTGGTCAGTCACTATCTCCGTGCCCGCATTGGACTGATCAGTTGTATTGTTCTCCCCGGTGGTACTTTCCACCGCCATATCTTGGTCACACAGTACCAGGCCCACCATCTGAAGGAGGTCCACAGTGACCAATTTTTTCACATCTTTCTCCGCAGGACTCATGCTAGCCAACTTCTCTGCTCGATCAAACATCCCCTCGGTAGGCAAGGGTCGCTCGAATGGACCCGCATGTGTAAAGGCCAAGTTGTTGGCCTTAATGTCCGATGTAAAGAAATATTCTTTATGATACTTCCCGGGGTTCGATTTGTGAGAAATACCACTAAGGTATGTAGTCCCCTTTTGCCTGTGGTAGAGGTGGAAGAAGCCCGTGTTGTTGTGGCTGGGATTGGTCCTGAGGTCAAATAAGTAGTGCACCTTGTGAGGGGTGGGCTCGTCCCAACCATGCAGGAAGTAGAGAATGTATAATGCAGACAATGCCTGGATCCCATTCGGTGCAATCTGGAATGGGGAGACATTGAAGTAATCCGCTACAGACCGGAAATAGGTGTGTAGCGGAAGTGTCGCTCCGGGGTGCACATGATGCCTCGACCAGGCGCAGTATGCTCCACCAGGCCTATTGGCTCTCTGATGAGGGCCCGGGCATATCACGTTCGCCTCGCTCAAACCCAAAGCCTCGATGTGTTTGTGGAACGATGCAGGATTAAGCTTTGAAGCTTCGGCAATGAACCAGGAAGGTTCTTCTTCTCCCCCCTTCCGTGGCCTTTGAACAGCCAAGTCCTGGATCACGGTGGCAAACTTCTGAGAAGGAGATCCTGAAGGAGTTGCAGTGCGGGCATCACTGCGTTTCACCACCTTTTGCACTGCTTTACGGGCAACTTGTGGATCTTGTTCCTGGGGAAGTTTGTTAGATTTCTTCACCCTCATCTTCAACTGAGAAGCTTGTTGAAGAAACTATTCCTCGTGGAGTAGATACAAGGCTGAGCGAGGAAGGATCTGCTTGAAGCGATGAAGGCGGTCTTCTCGATTGACTACGGGACGGATGTATCGGAGTCTGTGTGGTTGTCACCTCCCCTATAATCAGAGCGATTCATCTACAAAAATAAATAAAAAATGGGGAGGTGAGTAACCATACAGAGAAAATTCAACAAGAATAAAATTTATTTTTACACTTAGAAAATTTGTCTAAGAGGTAAAAATATAGCACACATGGGAAAAAATAATCTTAGTTCCCAAGAGTGCCTAAAGGTGCCTAAAAAGTACTTGAAGTATTTAAGGTCACTAAAATTTATATGAATAAAAAAAATTTGGGGTTGTCCAAAGAGGCTAGCACCTATGTGTGCGTGTGTGCATGTGGAAATGAAGAAGGCCGAAGCCGAGGGGTGTAAATGTGGTCCGATCAGACCACATTCTTGATCTGAGGAAGTGTTCATCCGAGCAGCAGCCGCTTGGGTCCGAAGAGCCTAGCTTCAGGCGAGTCCAAACCATGCGCCTCCGTGCGAGCCCAGCGCCAAGCAGCCCCAAGAGGCCCGATTGGACATAGCACGTCTGAGGAGCCTGGTCACCAGCAGCCCAACATGTCCGATCGGACATAGGCATCCAAGAAGAGTAAATGTGGTCCGATCGGACCACATGCTTGCCCAGAAAATTCAGTGGCCGATCGGCCACTTTCCTTGACCTATCCATTTTTCATACCCCAAGTTTAACCCTAAAACCTAAATCGTAAAAGCAAAGCCCTAAATTCCCTATTATAAACACCTTTTTTCATCCATATATACAAAAACAAGATCAAAACATAGAAGTGGAAAGGTTTTTTCATGTTCTTGAAAATTTCTATGCTTTCAAAAACCCCAAAATCCATACTCATGATTTATATCAAATTAACCTATTTTTCTTGAAATTCCTATGAAATTGAAGAAAATGTTGGGTTACCCATATCACAAACATCATCAAAACAGCCACCCAACACATTATACAAGCATTCATATGATATTCATGAACAAACTCAACAAAAAAAACTCAACAACAATGGGTTTCGGCCATGGCATGGATTTTCATGGAGATTTTTGAAAAATAACAAGCATGGAGAAGAAGACTTACTCAAGGTTGAAGGACCTTTGGCTTGCTTGGAGATGGCTTGAAGAAATGGAGAGATTCCCTTGAAGTCCTTGAAGATTCGGCCAAAGAAGAGAGAAACCTTGGGGTTTCGGCCAATAGAGAAGAAAGAAGAAGAGAAGTTTAAAAAAAAATGTGTGATTTGCTTGTGTGAAGAAAAGTGGGTAAAAGTAGGGGTTATTTAAAGGAAAAAATGGGGCTTATTGCTTATTTGCTGACCTTTGGCATTCTGGGCTATTTGTTCTCCCCACGATCATGGACAGTTTTTGCAGTGATCGTGGCCTATAAGTTGTGGTCTACTGCATGGAAAGAAGATGAACAGTTATTATTTTTTATTATGCCGTCAACTGGAGAAAAAGTTTATTATGTGAATGTATCATATAATAAACTTGGGGGGCAAATGTTATCCCAAAATTTGAAAATGGTGATGTGGCAATAGAATTGACACGTGGCATGGATTAGTTGGGTGATCTGGCTTAGTAATAGCCCAGTGCATCAGTGAAGAGTTTGGACCCTAGTCCAAGGAGCTTAAGAGATGGGCTTAGACCTTGGCCCGAGGTGAGGCCACAACAGGTCCGATCGGACCCTAGTCCGAGGAGCCAAATGCTTGGCTCAGACCTTAGTCCGAGGAGCCCCTAAATGCTTGGCTCGGACCTCAGTCCGAGGAGCTCCTAGGTTATTGGCTCGGACCATGTCTGAGGAGAGCCATGCATGTTTGCCAAGGGATTGGCTCGGACCCTAGTCCAAGGAGCCCCCTAGATGCTTGGCTCGGATCCTAGTCCGAGGAGGAGCCATGAGGTTGGCTCCTCCTCGGACCCTAGTCCGAGGAGGAGCTATGAGGTTGGCTCGGACCCTAGTCCGAGGAGGAGCCATGAGGTTGGCTCGGACCCTAGTCCGAGGAGGAGCTATGAGGTTGGCTCAGACCCTAGTCCGAGGAGGAGCCATGAGGTTGTCTCGAACCCTAGTCCGAGGAGGAGCCATGAGGTTGGCTCGGACCTAGTCTGAGGAGAAGCCAAGTGCATGCCTCGGACCTTAGTCCGAGGAGGGCCAAAAATATGTGGCTCGGACCCTAGTCCGAGGAGAGGCTCCAAGTGATTGTCTCGGACCTTAGTCCAAGGAGAGCCAAAGTGATTGCCTCGGACCTTAGTCCGAGGAGAGCCAAGGAGGGTGGCTCGGACCTTGGTCCGAGGAGAGCTATGCATGCATAATCTTGAGCCAAAGGAAAGCCTAGAGGAGTATGGACCGTATGTAGGTGTCCAGCATGCATATGTCCGACCAGAAGATAATATTCATCAACAAAATAGGCTAGACTACGTCAAATTTCCAGAAACAACTTCAGCAAGAATCGGTCTGGGCACCGCGGGAATCTCTCATTCCTCACTCAAATTGAGGAATCTGTTGTATTTTAAATAATTTGTGTAATTTAAATAGAATATCCCGATTCTAGAGGGATATCAGTTTAGGATCCCAAGCCTATAAATAGAGGGTGAATGGGATCAAAAAAGGGACTTTTGGCAATTTGAGAATTGGTCTGAGTTCTAGAGAGAGAAAGTGCGTTTTTCTTGAGAGAACCCTTTTTGTATTCTTGAATATTTACACTGAAGAAACTCAGTTGACACTCGTTCATCTGATCTTGAGTGTGGATAAAGTAATAAAATATCTAAGTGGATTAGGCTATTACCGACTGATCGGGGCTGAACCACTATAAAATCTCTTGTGTTATTTATTTTTCTTGATAAAATTGTCTGTGTCGTTTACATTCTCTTGAAGACTTGTCGTTATTGACGTTCTCACGTCGTTGGCTAAAAACACAGTCAACAGTGACAAACAAAAATTCTCATTATACACTTCACAAGTCACTCGCTATCCCACATAAGAACTAGTAGAACTTCAGGTTTTTCATAGATAAGAACCAAGCTTAGTTTGCACTAAGGCTTGTCCTTGAGGGTTTTCCTCAGGTACTAACACGATTTACGTCCCTCAAGCCTTGGCACTTCTGCCATGTTTTCCAAGATAACCTTGGCTTAATGCCTCAAACTTTGTTAAGCAATGTCATTCTTGGTGGGGGATCGACACTTCATGTACTTATTATAAGGATGCATGCTCGTGAACTAAGGCTTATTCCCTTATTTAAGAAAGAGCTCAACAACAATTACACTTGAGGACCTTTTTTACTCTAACAAGCAAGGACTCATGAGTGACACATTTTCTTGTGCTGGAATCTGGAGCCTCTTACAACATTCTAGAGCTCTAATTTGCCTCTTGTTTCTCCTCAAAGGTTTACATCACTCATTAATGTATTTAAAAATACCATTCTTCATTAGCTCGAGCTCTTCTGTCATTCTTATATGTTTTCAAGGAGTAATAGGGAAATCAAATAGAGAGACATGTGACACAAAAAACACCCACAACATGAGCCCATTCGCAAGGAGTGGGGCTTAAAGCCTTTGGGGGAGGAGATTTGAGCTCGATCTTGAAGGCAATTTTTATATGCCCCGTAATTTGTCCTCATGTCTTTATTTTCCTTATTGAAAAGGGTGCAAGTCTTCTCAAACTCTCATTTAATTAATCAAGTCCCATCTTTAGTTGTCTTTGACACAAGTAGTTGTCTAATTTGAGTTTTTTGTGATTAGCATCAATAATTGACCAAATTGGGTTTAGATTGATACAATAGGGTATCTAAACACATCTAAAAAAGTTAGGAGTAATTTCATACGGTTTCAGGATGTTTTAGTATCAAAAAAGGGTTATGAAGCAAAAAGGTCAGCGACATATTGCTTGTCGCCCCAAGGCTATGACATGTTGCATTGGAGCCTAGTTTTTATAGAAAAAATAATTTTGGAGCCCAAATTTGAATGAGAACAAGTATAGGTTGGTGCTAACACTATCTATATGGCTTTAGAGGATTACAAGTCTTAATCACATTTTTTCACTTTTTTCGTGACCTCTCTCCCTCTCTCTCTCAAGATGTCCAACAAACTCATCAATAATTGCTTGAATAATGAATTTGAATACTTGTCAAATCCAAATTCTCATTTTCTTTTAATGAACCCAAAGAAACCATGGAGGGTTGGAATAGAGAATTAAGGTAGAGTTATTCAACTTGGGACAACTCTCTAACCTTTTTTTCTCTTATGTTTTGACTTATTTGATTATGAGTTGTTGATTATAATTGATATTTGTGTTATATTTTTCATTGTTCATCAATCATTATTTTAATTTAATATTTTTGTTAATTGAAGGCCATTATTCTATTGTTGATTATTAAATGTGAAGATGTCATCCCTCAACTATTCTCATTGAATTGTGCACAAATGAGCCAATGCTCTCATACTGACTAGGGATGTCGGGGATGTTAACCCTAAGCCCCACAATTATGTCTATAGGATGATTGTTTGATGATGGTCGAGCCCGAAGAGTGTTGAGTGGTACAAAAGAGGTCGCATTAAGTGCTCTTTACAAGCAAGACCCTTGTCACCAATGGACTTCCTCTTTTCTTTCTTCCATGATGATTGACCTCAACCCTGTCGTTAAACTTGTTAAACAGTGACATGTCTTCTGCAAATAAAAAAGAGTTAGTTTTCAAGGAGAAAATTTTCTTTTAGCAGTTACTAAATAGCAAGCAGATAACTATCTCATCCAAGCTTTCATTGTTTAAGACTGCTATCTAGGGTTTGCTAATGTTAGGAGTATATTCTTGTAAAATCTTATTTACCCAACTATCATTTGACTCGTCGTCACTAAATTTGACAAGGGAAAAATTCCCTACTTCATCAAAGATGTTTAGAGGATGATTAGTTATTTTTTTGTTTAATTCAATTTGTAGGTAACTTGTTAGGTAATTGGATACCATATTTGTAATGTAGTATACTATATATTGTTAACAGTTAGAAATGTTAACTAATGAGTATACAATTGTTACACCCAAATTTTGAGAATAAATAAATAGCCTTGAAATGTAGGCTTGCAAGAGATAAGCTCAGAATTAACAAGTATTCAGTATGATACTTGAACAAATGATCATGAAGTTCCAAGGTGCCACGTCAGAGGTACTCAAGGTCGAAAGAAGAAGTCTCATCTGAAAGGTGAGTTCGAAATGCTAATAAGATAAGGAGGTGATGATAACTAAAATGTTGAGCTCGAGGTTGTGTACAAGCTTGAAAGCGTGTTGATGTTGCAAATAGGCTCGAATACGCGTTAAAGTGATACACGGAGATTTGTTAGGTAATCCCTACAATCATGGGCATGTAATTTAAACCGTGTAATCAACCCTATTGTTTAGGAATATTTATCTACAATTAATGCAATTGATTGTATTTTAATAAACAGATTTGTATTTCAAATTCAAATCTGATATATTGTAATATCCCTAAGATTAAGGGATGATATTTGAGGAACCAAGCCTATAAATAGTCTTGACGATGGTCCTTAGAGGAAAAACTCAATTCTTTTATGCAAAAGCTCTGTAAAATTGCTCTGAAAGCTTTGACACGGAAAGATAAATAAAAGTGACTCGTGGACTAGATAGATTTTAACTATCTAACCACGTAAAAATCTTTGTTCTTCTTTGCCATCTAAATTATACATTTGCTTAATTGCCCTTGCTTTTAGTTGAAAAAAAATGGCATCAACAGCTTGGTGCTTTCATTAAGAGCATTAAGCATTCTTATTCTTTTAAACCTTCCGTTGAACAAACAATGGATGCACCCACTGACAACGTCCCTAGTTCTAGAAATGGTCAACCATTGCCCAGAATCCCCGAGGAAAATACTCCTCAAACAGAGGAACATCCCCAATGGCCTGGCAAACTGCCAATGAATGTAAAAAAAATCCTACTGAAGGGAGTGCGTCATCAGCACCGCAAGAACCTGGTCAGAGGTCTAGGCCACCTAACGAGGATTATTATTATAATCTCGAAAGATATGTGCCAATGGTGGAGTTGGAGAACCAGAGACTGCGAGAGAGTCTGGCTGAAGCCACGCGGCTGAACAAAAGAATGATGAGGAAGGCTGTGGAATTGTAGGCGCCCCCACGGCGGACTAAGGGACATCCTCGAGGTAGCACTACGGAAAGAGTAGCCCAACAAAGAGCCCAACAAAGTCAAGTAACAAGAGCTGGAGTGAGTACTAGAATAAACTAGTCTGGGGTATCATCTTGAAGCCCCTCGCAAACCAACTAGCCAAGAGAGGTTCTGAAACCATTGGGAACAACTGAGCTGCCCCACGAGCAGCCTAGAAAAATAACCCAAAACCAGTGAGGCCAACCGCGAACAACGAGAGACCACCTCCATCTCTAATCAGGCATCTTCCATCACCCATTAGACATCCATCTCTAGCTCGAGATATACCCCAGAAAGCTCCTAGTGGAAACCGAGTTGGAGAAAGGGCACCTCAAAGGCCTGCTCAAAGTGATAGGAGTGGAAGTCAGGACAGAAGCCATCAAACTCGACCCGGACGTAGGGGTGATCGTGAGGTCCCACTGGGAACACATCAAGGACATAGACATGCTAGACAACCCCAGCCATTGAGAAGTTATATGTCAAGGTCACGTGCTACCAGAGTTAGTGTGTACATGAATAATCCACCTCGAAATCATGCCCCACAACAACAACAACAGCTAAAAAGAACTGTCAGCTTCCTTGAGGGAAGCCATGATTATAGCAGCTTGGTGAGTGTCTATAACTCCGAGCCTAGATATTATGAGAACTATCCAAATGATCATCCTGATCTTTGAGATCACCTGAACCAGAACAGGGGGCAGTTAAATCGGCTAAACCCAGATCTGAGGGCAAATTTAAATGCTCAAAGGGAGCCCTTACAGCCTGTGTACGAGAATAACTATAACCCTATATTGCAACAAGGAGCTAGAGTTCCTATGAACAACAACTAGCTCCCATTAGCTCAAGCTCCCCCTCTGGTGAGTCGGTTCAAGAAAGAATTAACCAACTCGGGGAAACGTTCAGGCTCTTTCGAGAAGGGAAAGATAAGATAAGGCTTATGACTCAGATGAGGAGCTTGAATCCTTTACTCCACATATCTCGAGCACACCTTTCACCAAAAAATTCAAGATACCTCATGTGGCACCCTACGATGGGACTACCGACCCAGACAGCCACCTGAGCACCTTCAATATAGTAATGAGGGCTAGCAATGTCAGATATAAGCTCAGATGCATGCTTTTTCCAACCACACTTACTGGACCAGCAAAGAGTTTGTTTGAAAAATTTTGAAGGCACTCGATCTCGTCATGGGAATAGCTCTCTAAGGAATTCAAGAAACAATTCCAAGCTACAAAAAGCATCAAGCCCGAGGCTACCTCCTTGGAAAATATAAGACAACAGCAAGGAGAATCATTAAAAATTACTTGGTGAGGTTTAATATAGAGGCAGCCCGAGCTTGCAACATTGATGACAATGGTCATCTTATGGCAGTGCGAGCTGGAGTCCTACTAGGAAGTCCTCTTTGGGATGATATGCAAAGGAAACCATGAGAACGATAGTCGAGTTCACCACTCAAGCTTAAAGGTTCGCCAATGTAGAAGAGGCAAGGTCAGCACTTAAATTGGATCCTCCCCCCTAAATAACTACAACAACAAACATTAACTCAGCTATGAGCTTGGCCACGCCATCCGCAACACAACCTTCAGGAGACAATTCTTCTAAGGGAAAGAAGAATGAAGAAAATAACCCCAAGACAGACAGGGGAAAGAAGAAGAAATGAGATAAGCATTTCTCCATATACACTGTGTAGACTGAGCTCACAGACACTCAGGAAAACATATTTGTCTCAAATGAAAATTAGGTCCCGTTTAGACGACCTGAAGGAATGTGACATCAATGTGCCAATGGGGATTCAAGTAAGTTTTGTAGATTCCACAAATACATAAGACATACAACTGAGGAATGCAAGCAACTCAAGGATGAGATCAAAGGACTGATCTTGAGAGGTTACCTCGGGTAGTATGTCCGAAATATAAATCAAGCTCAGGCTCCAGCTCAATCTACTCAACGAGTCGCGACACTACCTATGAGGGAGGATAATCGACCTCCCCCAATCGATGGAAAAGATGTAATAACTGTTGCTGGGATCTCACATTGTAGGGGCGAGCAGAAATGCTCAAAAGAGGTATGTCCAGGAGTTAAAAATGGGAGATGGATCTCCCTGTGTGCCTGAACCATGAGCGCCAAAATAGCAAAAAGTCAAATCCCAACAATTTACTTTCATTGAAGAAGATGCTTCCTATGTCCAATTTCCTCACAATGACCCCTGGTCATAACATTCTAGCTCACGAACAGGAGGATCCGCCAAGTCCTAATCTATAGCAGGAGCTCGGTAATTATCCTTTATAAAGCGACCCTGGAAAAATGGGGTTGTTTGTTCGAGACTTAAAATCTTGTGCAACTACCTTGTACAAATTCTCAAGAGAGGGAATCGCCAGTATACTCTCCAGTCTCCAGTCTCGATAACTAAGATGTTGGAGTTTATAGTAGGGGACACCCCATCAGCCTACAATGTCCTACTCGAGAGACGAGCTCTGATTGGGTTTGGAGTAGTCACAACTATTTTGCACTTGGTCGTAAAATTCCCAACACCTAGTGGTATTGATACATTGAAAGGAGATCAATTAGTAGCTTGAGAGTGCTATAGTATCTCCATGAAGGGGAAAGGTCAAGCCAGTGAACATGCACTGGTAATTATAGAGGAAATTGAAGAAAGAATCTACAAGGTCAAAGAAGAAATCATGCCTAGATAAGAAGAAGATAGGTCTAATCTCGGTCCCATTGAAGAGCTCGAAGACATTCAACTCGATGATAAGGAAACCACCAAGGTGGTGAAAATCAGGAAGAACCTCATAAAGAAAGCAAGATAGCAATTAATTCGCTTCCTGAGGGAAAACCAGGATGTATTTACGTGGTTGCACTCAGACATGATTGGGATTAGTCCCAATGTTCTAAGCCACGCACTAAACATCGACAAAAGCTTCCATTTGAAATTGCAAAAGTGAAGACTCCTTAACGACTGTTGTGATTTATTTTGATCAATAATGTGCAAGTGTACCTTGAGTGGCCAAAGTTGTCAAAGCATCTACCTCATGAATACCTGCTACTTTCTTTCCTGTTGGAGCTCTAGCATTAGACCATTGGTAATTATTGTTGGCAATCTTCTCCAAAATCTCATATGCTTCATTGTTGGAATTAGAAAGACTAGCCCCCATTTTGAAGCATCCAAAACCATTCGTGTGGAGGCATTGAGACCATTATAAAAAGTCTCCATTTGAATACAATGTGGAATACCATGATGTGGGAACTTCCTCAATAACTCTTTAAACCTCTCCTTAGCATCACACACAGACTCATCCTCCAACTGTTGAAAAGAAATAATCTCATTCTGAAACTTGGCATTTTTTGTTGGAGGGAAATACTTCATCAAAAATTTCTGAGCTAGCTCATGCCAAGTAGTAACTGAGTTAGAATGAAGTGTATTGAGCCAAGCTCTAGCTCTGTCCCTTGGAGAAAAAAGGAACAATTTCAACCTCAAGGACTCTTCAGTAATGCCTTGCAACTTGAAGGAATCACTCACCTCCAAAAATGACCGAAGATAGAGATGAGGATCCTCTGTAGGCAGCCCACTAAATTGACCCACTGTCTGCAACATTTGGAACATCACGGGCTTCAACTCAAATTGAGCTGCTTAAATTTCAAGCTTAACAATACTAGGATTTAGCTCGTTAAACATTGGGGCAGCGTACTTATGGCCCTCTCTCTATCATCGGCCATAACAATTGCATTAGCGACATTCAAAGCATTGGTTGCTTCATTAACAACTCCAACTATCGCATTAAGCATGGGTTGAGCTCTAATTTCCTCAACCCCTTCACCTTCTTGAGCCATAGCAGGGTGAAGTTGAGCCCGTTGTTCCCTTAACCTTCTTCTAAATGTACACCAATATTGGGATCAATAGGGCCTAACTCAAAATCTTGATGCTCGTTCATGCAACGAAATCAACCTTGCTAAGAACAAGATCAAGCAAACAAGATTAGTACAAAATAAGAAAAACAATTTGCTAAGTAATTAATAATACACAAAATTTTAATTTCAATCCCCGACAACGGCGCCAAAAACTTGTTGTGATTTATTTTTATCAATAGTGTGAGTGTACACAGTCACAAAACAAATAATAAAGTGATAAGTTGAGTATCATCTCCATATGGATTGAAAATTAAAACTAATGCACAAATCAATTACCAAACAATTGCAAAAGTAACCAAATTAAATTGTTTTGATTTTGTAAACTAACACTACTTGGAATCAATTAAAAATGCTCAAAAATAAACTGCAATGCTAATCTAAAGTGAGGTAAAATTAATTGGTTGAAATAGGCTTGAATTATTAAATCCCACTATGTCAACTGACTTGAACGTTTTGTTGTAGCAAAATTACCTAGAGTTAACAAGAATTCAAAACAAGCTCAAGAACTTTTCCAAATCCTATGGTATTAATTCTTTCACCTAATTTAACATATTCCTACGCCAATCAAGTTTAAGAATCTAGAATTAAGCATCAATTCATAATTGTTACACAAGGTAAATAACATATTCCTATTCTATTCACAAACATAACCTAACAAGATTATCCACTTGTGTCATTAAAATATATCCATTATATTCAAACTTCTCAGCACAAATATAACTCAATATCTTGCAATTGGTGGCCAATCAACAACAAGAAATCATCAATAAGCACATTTTAATGAACAAATGGGTAAATTGCTAAGATAAAGTGCTAGAAATTATGAAATAAGAAATAGATTTCATTAATAATCCAAGCCTCAAAATATCTAGTTCATGGCTAAAATAAGAAACACAAATACAAAATTAAATATATCCATGGGAGTTCAAACACCAAATACTAAAATAAAATAGGAAAGAAATAACAAAGGAGAAGAAATAGCCCAAAAATAATGATGGAATCAATCTTCTCTTCTTTTCCTATTCTTCCTTCTTCGTGTTGTCGATCTCTCTTGTACTTGGTGCTCTCCCTCTCATAGATGGCTTAATTGGGTAAATGGAGGTTGTTCATTCTTTTTCTTCAGCTAGAGTGCAAAACCCTCTTTTCTCATGTGCCAAAAATGCCCTCCAAGCCTCCCACACATGATACTCTCCATTCTTCCATAATTTTCTCCTTTAAAATGCAGCCAAAAACTCTTATTTTTGCCACCGCACCTCCCTTTGACAAGTCAATTAATGACATGCCACATTCCTATCCTTTATATGTTGAATTCTCATCTTTCAATCCTACTAAAAATGCTCCAGCAAAACTTCTTTTACTCCAACAAAACCTGATATTTCAACACAAAATATACAATTAAGAGCCATTTCACTTTTCATTGTTTTCTTTGGACAAATTCATGCATAAACTCCTGATTTGCTACTTTCAGCTCTAAAACACAAAAAAGAACACAAAAACACAAAAAGGAAAGAAAATAACAAACATACACAAACATCACTCAACCTAATTCTATATTAATAAGCTTAAAAGTATGAAAAATAACTCTTTATTCAAGAGTTATCAACAATGAGAGAAAAAAGGCCTTGAAAGAGGAGGTCAAAAGAGGCAAATCAATTTAATCGAGATGCTTTCTACCCAGCATGGATAGCTAACCCAGTAGCGGTCCCGAAACTGAGTGGCAAGTGGCGAACTTGCATCGATTATTCAGACCTCAACAAAGCATGCCTGAAAGACTTTTTTCTGTTACCTCGAATCGATCAGCTCGTTGATGCAACCTCGGTCACGATATCATGTCATTCATGGATGCATATTCTGGATATAACTAGATAGCAACGTATGCACCCGACCAGGAGCATACGAGCTTCATGACGGATAAAGGGCTATATTGTTACAACGTGATGCCTTTCGGGCTCAAAAGTGTTGGAGCGATGTACCAAAGACTAGTAAATAGAATGTTTGCCAAGCAAATCAGAAATAACATGGAAGTGTATGTGGATGACATTCTAGTTGAGTCCAAACACAATAATAACCATGTTGATGACCTCATAGAATGCTTCACTATACTTTGAAAGTATAACATGAGACTCAAGCCACAAAAGTGCTCATTCGGGGCATCTTCGGGAAAGTTCTTAGGATTTATAGTGAATGCTCGAGGCATCAAGGAAACCCCGGATAAGATCAAAGCATTAATCAATATGCCTTCACCTCGAAAGCATAAATATGTCCAGATTTTAACTGGACGAATGGTTGCTTTAAGTAGGTTCATCTCAAAATCCACAGACAAGTGCCTACCATTATTTAATCTTTTGAGAGGGGGCAAGAAGTTCGAATGGTCAGATGAGTGCGAGCTTGCCTTTCAGGCTCTCAAAAAGCACCTCGCTAAGCCACCAATCTTATCCAAACTAGTCATGGGGGAAATATTGTACTTATACCTCGCTACAATCGAGCATGCAATCAAGGAAACACTTGTTTAGGAGGATAAGAAAGTACAAATACCAGTCTACTACGTCAACAAACGCTACTAGGAGCTGAATCAATATATCCAGTGATGGAAAAAACTAGCACTATGCCTAGTTCATGCGTCTCGAAGCTTCGACCTTACTTTCAAGTGCATCCTATTCATGTGCTGACTGATTAGCCACTAAGACAGATATTAGAAAAACCTTAATCATCTGGAAGACTATTAAAGTGAGCGGTTGAATTTGGGCAGTTCGAGATCACATACCACCCGAGAACAACGATAAAAGGTCAGACCTTGGCTAAATTTATAGTTGAATGTACAGGAATAACCAACGAAGAAGTCATAACCCCAGCTCGCAAGCTGTGGAGACTTTATGTTGATGGATCCTCCAATGAGAACGGATCGGGGCAGGCATTATCCTAATAACCCCATCAAGAAATAGGTTTCACTCAGCCTTAAGATTTGTCTTCGAGGCGTCAAATAATGAGGCTGAATATGAGGCATTGTTAGCAACGCTCCGAGTAGCTTTTGAGCTGAAAGCTAAGGCCATACACTGTTATAGAGATTCTCAGACTCAGGTTAGGAAAGTAAAACTGAGAATGGACAAGATGAATGAGGGAGGTAAATAGGCAAAAAGGTGGCATTCAGGGATGAATCTAGGGCCTTGAAACATATTAAAGCATGATCCAATGGACCACGTTTAATCTCGAAAAGTGGGGGCAAAAAGGGGAATATGAAAGGATGTGTGCAGAAAGATAGTACTCATAGTATCCACTCTTGTGTTGACACGTATCCACACTCGAGTGTGATAGATGGGCACGTTTCTCGAAAGTGAAGTTTAAAATTTTTCTTCTCATAGGATTCAAACAAACACTTTTGAGGGGCAAAATGTTACACCAAAATTTCAAGACTAAATAAATAGCCTCGAAATGTAGGGTCACAAGAGATAAGCTCGAAATTAACAAGTATTCAATATGATACTTGAACAAATGATCATGAAGTTCCAAGGTGCCACGTCAAAGGTACTTGTAACACCCTGAATAACCAAGACTGTTACACTATGTGTTTTAAAATAGTGCAAGACTTGCTAATGAAGTGGTTTGAACAGTAATGTGATCCTAAGGTCAATTACCAGGTTAGGTTTAAAAGATTTTGAACATAAACAGTTCATTTTCATTAAAATAGAAGTTTGGTACATGGGATCCCAAAAACAGGGTTTAAGAGACGTTTACAATTCTCAAAAGTTATATACAACCAGTAGCCACTCTAATGGCAAAACACAAATTTTAGGCTCTATCCCTGTACTTTCCCTCGGCCATGGCGGACGAGCAGCTAACGATGTACACTTCGCCCCTAGAGCTCTCCAACTCATGGTTGATCCAGCTTACCCTTGCCTTTACCTGCACCACGTAGCACCCGTGAGCCAAGGCCTAGCAAGAAAACCATAACAGTCGATACATAATCAATTATTGCAACCAATCAATCAAAAGTCAGTTATCAAGAAATTCAACAAGTCATAAGCATCAAACTATTAACAGTAAACATTTTTGTTAAGTAATAGATCTCAATCAATATACAAATGCTCAGGGTCTGCACCCTTAGGCCGAGCCCTCTATTTACTCAACTGACTCCGGCTCGCTTAGGCCAAGTTCAGTGTTTATCTAGCTGACCCCGGCTCACAGTGGCCGAGCCTCGTCCTGTGCGCATGCATCATCCCCGACACTCTTAGGTCGATCATTTCATATTTCACATAACAATATCACAGTTATACAACACATATACTCAGATACAGGGAATCTCAGTCTCAATGCAGCCACACAAGGGTGCAGTTTTCTTACCTTGAATTCTGAGCGGAAAATACAGAATGGTCCCAAGCACGATCCTCAGTCCTGAGCCTTGGTGATAAACCTAGTCACAGTGGCCAATGGGTAATAATCAACTTCTAATCCAAAAAAATACTTAGGAGACAAAAACTAGCCTCTGGGACCTCGATTTCTACTAAACCGGGTAGTAGAAATTGTCCCAAGCACCTAGGTTCGAACCCCCGAACCTCACCAATTGTAGAAACCAACCTAAGGCAAAAAAATCCCTAGGCGGGCCGCAACCTAACCCTAAGGGTCGCGGTGCGCCCCCAAGTCAAAGGCTCAATCCTCAAGCTTCAGGGGGAGGCGGGCCACGACTTGCCCCCTAGGGCCGCGACGCGCCTTCAAGTCAGAGAGCCACCCATGGCCCTCTGGGCATGCTAGCCGTGGCGCCCCAGAGGTGGGTCGCGGCCCTACAAACCTAGATTTTCTGGGTTTTCTCAGCATTTTCCCATAAGTCCAATCTCAAATTCTCATCCCAATTCAGCAACCAATCCCAGATTCAAGCCTAGAATCCCCATCCTTTTGGTCTAAATATCATAACTAGCCCATAATCAATCCTTACTCCTATTACACACCCAAAATCAATCAAAACCCAGAATTTTACACAAGTTCTAAGCTTCACAATAACTCAGCTCAATTCAGTAAATTAATGTTGAAATCTTACCTGACTTGATGATCTAAACTCCTCAAAAACCTTTGAGTGTCTTTAACTTATCTTTTCCTCACCTTTACTAGCCCAAATCCAACTTAATCCTTGAATTCTCCATCAACTTTCCTTCTTAGTTCTAGAGGGATGAAGAGAACGTTTTTTTAGAATTTTGGGACTTTTAGTTTATTATAATACATCCCCAAGTCTAATCTAAGTACATCATTATCCCAAAAAGACCATTTTGCCCCTTAAACTATTCAATCTTCTAATGGTTCCTAAGGGTAAAATGGTCATTCTTCCAGATTCCTACTAATTCCTCAAGTGTTCCAAGCATTTACCAATTAATCATGTCGTGTCCAAACAATTACCAAATACTTATTCATTACTTAATATATCCCAAAATATTCTCAAAATTCCCAAAAATACCCCTAGACTCCCCCGAGCTGGGTATTAAACCCCGTTGTGACTATTTCGCTAATCCGCTTACTAGGACCATCTTGAGTCATATACTGCAAATATACCCACATAATAATGTGGTCTCTACAATTAATCACATTTATGCCCTCAATGGGTCAAAATTACCGATATGCCCTTAGAAGCTATAAAGGGCCTATGTAACACCCCATGCCACTATGGCTGCTTTCTGGAATGACGACTGGCCCTTCAAACCAACATGAGTCTTTCCAACGTGCTTCCTGGGAAAACTTCTCAGCAGGTCAACCATCTTGAGATTACTCCAGGTCAAGCACGCTTCACTTTTGAGTTCTCAAGTGATGGGCTACCGAAAAGAAGATGCATCTTGTTGGCATAGGTAGTACCCATCAATCCATTTATGCTCTCTGCAACTGTGTAGTCCCATACCTACATGGTCTTAGAATCATCACAATTGACCTTCCCCAAGCAGTGTGGGATTGCATAGCTTTACCCGGTCTTTCCCCTTACGGATCACGTGATTCTAACTGTCACAAACACCCCCCTTACGGGCCCAACGTCCCCGTCGGCCACACTTCCAACTAGGTCAAGGCTCTGATACCATTTGTAACACCCCATGTCACTATGGCTGCTTTCTGGAATGAAGACTGGCCCTACAAACCAACATGAGTCTTTCCAACATGGCTTGTCCTCACTTGCACGCTTCCTGGGAAAGCTTCCCAGGATTGTCTTTTCGGTAGCCCATCACTTGAGAACTCCAAAGTTAAGCGTGCTTGACCTGGAGTAATCTCAAGATGGGTGACCTCCTGGGAAATTTTCCCAGGAAGCGTGCGAGTGAGGACAGGGCACGCTAGAAAGACTCGTGTTGGTTTGTAGGGCCAGTCATCATTCCAGGAAGCAGCCATAGTGACGTGGAGCGTTACAGCCCACATGCATATTTAGTAGTTATAAACATGCTTATAACATACTCATATAATCATATAATCATATTAATCATGCATGCCACGGTAATCATGCATTTAACCAATTAAACATGCATATAAACCAATTATGCCCTCCCGACACACTATTCAAGGCCCTAAGCCCTATTAGCAAATTTTGGGTCGTTACAACTATCCCCTCCTACTGAGAATTTCGTCCTCGAAATTTTACCTGAATAACTTGGGATACCGGTCCCGCATCGATGACTCAAGCTCCCAGATCGCTTCCTCGACCCTACTTGTAATGAACCAACTATTTCTAAGACCTTGGACCATTAAAACTACTAGACATAGCGACTATTTTTGGGAACATACATCATAAATAACATAACTTTATTTAAAACCCAAAATATTATAGCAATACAAGATAAGGTAAAACTATGAAAGAAAATGTGATATGGTATGGGATCCCATTATTTATAAAACATGAAACATAAACTTTAATTGTTTAAATACTATTTGCAGAATTACATCAAAACATAATTTAAAAGACTAAAAAAATATAACGTCATCCTCGATCGACACGCAGTCCATTCAATCCATTCATCCTTAACACACAAGCCAAGCTGCCATGAAACTTTCCGCCTTCCATAAATCATTTCCCGACATCAAGCTAAAAGTAAAGGAATGAGCCTAATGCCCAGCAAGAAAAATCTACTAACAACATATATATCATAAATCATAAACATACGACTATAACATAACATATATTATAAAACATATGACTATAAAAACATATATCATATAGGACTACAATATTAATGGCCATTAACTCATTAACATGGAATGTGATAAATCATCTAGGTCCTCTGTCTACTAATCGAGGTAGGTTAGATCACTTGGTAGTATATGATAACTCATTTAGGTCCTCTGTCTACTAATCAAGGCAGAGTAAATCATAACTCTAAACCATGAAAATGATAAAAATTCTTGGGGCTTGCTATCTAAGCAAGTCATATGTCCAAGCGACTATAAAATATATTCTTAGGGCTTGCTATCTAGGCAAGTCGTATGCCCAAGGACTACAAAACATAATTATACATATACATATCATAGCATAAATCATAACATAAACATATAAGCACATATAATCTATCCTATTTTCCTTACCACAAACCGGGATATATGGGAACAAGAACGGAATTAGAACACTCCTAAAAACCAACAGTAAGAATGGTGAGTATCTCTAAAGAATAAATATGAAAAGAGAACTAAACCATAAAAAAGAAACTTACCAAGAAGAACCTTAAGTTTCAAGAAACTTAAACACCTAACCAAGAATCATAAACAAGAGTTAGGATCTGAAAGAAAGAAAATAAAGAAAACTAAAGAACCATAAAGAACTGAACTTAAGGATAAGAATACCTTGAATGATCTTATGAATTGATCTAAACCTCAATACCAAAATCTCACTATATCTCACTTCCCAAGTGTTTAGAAAACCTTAGAATGATAAAGCTTTTAACCCAAAATCCAAGTGTTTCTCTCTATAGTAACACTAGCAACTTGGAGGCTCTGAACAATTGCTTGAAGAATGAAGAAAATGGCTGAGTACTAGGTCCTATTTATAGAGTTCAAGAAGTGAAACTAACCCCTTCTAATTTGAATAAATAAATGAATACAAAATGAAAAAGATTTGAATTTTCATTCAACAGACGCCCAAAACTCGGTCAAAATCGTTCAAAGGCAGGTCTAAGTGGTTAAGGCTAGTTTAAAATTTAAAATCCAAACTTTCAAAAATTAAAACACTAGGGGCGATAAATCGCCTACCCTGGGCGATATATCGGCTGGTCCATTTTCTCGAGCCCTGTTCGAACGTTCATGCAAAGTGGACGTGTTTTTTGTATCTTCCGTAGGCGATATATCGGCCCTTATAGTTGCGATATATCGGCATACGTTGATATATCAAACATGTATTTTCACTTTTTCAGCATATTTTGAATTGAGTAAACAGCTTTGACTGAGTCATAATACGATCCTAACAATTTCTGGAAGGTTCTAGAGCTTCTAGATCTTTCTTTTAATTAAACTATTCATCAAAATACTTAAATCCTTAATAAACATGAATGTGGCAAGTGTCACATTCTTAACAATTCTATCGAAACCTTAGGCTATAATAAATATATTTCTAGAACCAGCAATATTAATCAAACCTTATGTTATAATTAATATTCTTAAACTATAGATTAAACTTATAAAATCCACAACTGTTGCTATGAGTGTCCAACTAAGTCCCGGCTTGAACCAAAATCCACGGAATCTAACATACTACAAACTAATACTAACTACTACTACTATCTAGCTAGCTAAGTAAATATTCTGGGACACTACAATTCTCCCCTACTTAAAAGAATTTCATCCCCGAAATTTACTTACCAAACAATTTCAGATATCGAGCTAACATGTCTTCCTCCAACTCCCACGTTGCCTCCCGTTCAGAACTATTACTCCATAGGACCTTGACTATCAGAATACTCTTAGACCATAAATCCTTCATCCCTCTATCTAGGATGCTAACGGATCGTTCCTCGTAACTCAAGTCTTTCTGGAGTGCTATCGTACCGTACTTGAGGACGTGAGATGGGTCTGACATATATCTATGCAGCATCGAGATGTGAATACATTATGGCTATATGCTAGAGCTAGCAGTAGGGCTAATTTATATGCAACTGTTCCCACCTTGTCCAATATCTCAAAAGGACCTATAAAGCGGGGACTAAGCTTGCCTTTCTTCCCAAACCGCTTCACACCTTTCATAGGAGATATCTTTAAGAAAACTTGATCTCTGACTTTGAATTCCACATCACGCCGCTTGGCATCTGCATAACTTTTCTGTCAGCTTTGAGCAGCGAGCATACGCTTTCTAATCAGCACTACTACATCCTGAGCCTCTCTAACAGCTTCGGGTCCAAGAAGTTGCCTTTCTCCTACCTCGTACCCAATGTAACGGCAATCGACATCTTCTTCCATAAAGTAACTCATAGGGTGCCATCGCAATCATTGATGGGTAGCTATTGTTGTAGGAGAACTCTATCAATGGAAAATACTTACTCCAAGATCCTCTGAAGTCAAGTACAGAAGCGTGCAGCATATCCTCTAAAATATGTATGGTACGCTCGAACTGACCATCGGTCTGAAGATGAAATATCGTACTAAGACTTAACTTGGTACCCATAGCTTGCTGCAAGCTTCCCCAAAATCTCGTTGTAAACACCGATCCTCTATCGGATACTATGGTCTTAGGGATTCCATGCAGTCTTACTATTTCTCGGACATAAACGTCTGCTTTCTGATCCGCTGTGTATGTAGTCTTAACAGGAAGGAAGTGAGCTGACTTGATTAGTCTATCTACTACTACCCAAGTCGAGTTGTACTGCTTATTTGTTCGTGGTAGTCCTGTCACAAAATCCATGGCTATGTCCTCCCACTTCCATTCTGGAATATTAAGCGGTTGCAATAAGCCTGCAGGCCACTAATGTTCTGCTTTCACTTGTTGGCATACTAAGAATTTAGACACATATTCCGCTACATCTTTCTTCATTCCTGGCCACCAATACAATGCCTTAAGGTCATGAGTCCTCTTGGTCGACCCTGGGTGAACTGAGTATGGGGTATTGTACGCTTCTTCTAAAATCTTCATCTTAATTCCATGATCATTCGGCACGCATACTCGGTCCTTATATCTCAAGAATCCTTGTCCTGATATAAAGAAATATGTGGCCTTGCCTTCTTTGACTATAGCTATGTAAGATACTAATGTGTCATCATGCCCTTGTCCGATCTGTATATCTTCTAACAGACTTAACTAGATGGACAAGTTAGCCAGTTTACCAATGACTACTTCTATCCCGACATTGATCAGCTCTTGCTGAAGCGGCTTTTCTATTTCGGATATTGCTACTAGATTCCCGTAACTCTTTCTGCTTAGCACATCAACAACTACGTTTGCTTTTCTCGAGTGGTATAGGATTTCGCAATCATAATCCTTTACTAATTCTAACCACCTACGCTGCCTCATGTTGAGCTCCTTCTGCGTGAAGAAATACTTTAAGCTCTTATGGTCCGTATAATTCTCACATCGTTCTCCATAAAGATAGTGGCGCCAGATTTTCAATGTGAAGACCAGCTGCTAACTCCAAATCATGTGTTGGATAGCGTTGCTCGTATTCCTTTAGCTGCCTTGAGGTATAGGCTATCACTTTTTCATTCTGCATCAGCACACAACCCAAACCTTGCTTCAGCGCATCACAGTAGACCACAAACTTGTCGTTGGGTGTCGGTACACAAAGTATTGGTGCTGAGCATAGTTTATCCTTAAGCAACTGGAAGCTCTCTTCACACTTATCCGTCCAGTTGAACCTTTGCTATTTCCGGGTCAGGTTAGTAAGTGAGTGGCTATCTTAGAAAAGCCTTCTACAAACCTCTGTTAGTAGCCTGCTAGCCCAAGAATACTTCTAACCTCTGACGAATGCTTAGGTCTTGGCCAATCCTTCATAGCCTCTACTTTAGATGGGTCTACAGTAACTCCATCCTTGGATACTATGTGGCCGAGGAACGCTACTTGTGAAAGCCAAAATTCACACTTCTTGAACTTGGCTTAAAGTTGATGCTCTTTTAGTCACAACATGGTCATTCTTAAATGTTCCTCGTGCTCGACTTTGTCCTTTGAGTACACAAAAATATCATCGATGAACACTACGATGAATTTGTCCAAGTAATCCTTAAAGACCCTATTCATTAAATCCATAAATGCGTCTGGAGCATTGGCAAGACCAAAATACATAACTAGAAACTCGTAATGTCCATATCGAGTTCTAAAAGTTGTCTTAGGAATATCCTCTTCCGGTACCTTGAGTTGGTGATACCCAGATCGTAAATAAATCTTAGAAAACATAGTCGCTCCTCCGAGTTGATCAAACAAGTCGTCAATCCGGGGTAGCGGGTACTTATTTTTTATTGTCACCTTATTCAGCTCACAGTAATCTATACACATCCGCATGCTTCCATCTTTCTTCTTCACAAATAGAACCGGTGCTCCCCATGGCGAATGGCTTGGTCTAATGAAACCCAAGTCTAAGAGTTCTTGTAGTTGCATCTTTACCTCCTTGAGTTCGGTAGGTGCCATTCGGTATGGTGCCTTTGAGATAAGCTCGGTTCCCAGTACTAGCTCGATTGTGAAGTCAAATTCCCAAGTCGGCGGCAACCCTGGTAAGCCGTCAAGAAATACTTTTGGGAATTCCTTTATGATGCGGACGTCTTCAACCTTTAGTGGTGTTTCCTTTACCACATCTGTGACGTTGGCTAAGAATGCGTGACATCCTTTCTCTATCATCCTCTGAGCTTTGAGAGATCAAATAAGCGGTGTTCATAGTCCCGAAACCTTTCCCATAAAATATAGTCTCTGACCGTCAGGAGTTTCGAACATCACTTGCTTGCGTCTGCAGTCGATGGTTGCGCCATGCCTTGCTAGCCAATCCATGCCCAGTATCACATCAAAGTTTTTAATCTCTAACTCTATCAGGTCTCCTTCTAGTTCTACATCCTCAATTTTGATCGGTACGCCTCATACTATCCGTGATGATAGGACTACTTCGCCCAAAGGCAATTTTGTCACAAACCTAGTTCTAAATCTTTCACAAGGTTTGTCTAATTTATCTATCATTCCTAACGAGATATACGAGTGTGTTGCTCCCGAATCAAATAACTTAACATATATTATTGAGGATAGGAATCTGACTTGTGACCATTTTGTTACTAGCTTCAGCTTCTCCCTGGGTCAAGCCAAAGACTCTGGCAGGAACCATCTTGTTGTCCCTCTTTTTCTTCTTGCTTGAGCTGTGGACATTTTCTCTTCCGATGACCTTCCTGACCATAATTGTAACATCCCTTGGTGTTTTCACGGCACTCCCCAGGATGTTTCTTTTGGCACCTAGAGCACTGCGGGTATTCTACATAACCTGACCTACTACTTCCATTGTTAGTCCGTGCTCTTTTGTCATTGTCGGATTGCTTGTTGTCAGGGTGCCTTCTCTTCTGACCATTATTGTTGCTAGGCTGACGGTTGTTGTGGTGGTTCTGACCATTTTGAGGTTGATTCTGCTGTTTAGGTTTAGGCTTACTGGTTTTCTCTTTACTAACATTCGCCTGAAGCCTTTCCACTTCTATAGTCGTTTCTAGAGCATCGGCATAAGAAGTGGTTCCAGGAGTTGCTAGCTTGACTCCTAGCTCAATCTTTGGTCTGAGTCCTCTAACGAACTTGGTGACCCTCAAAAAGTCTTCTGGAACCAATTCTGGTGCAAACTTGGCTAGTCGGTCGAACTGGCGAGCATACTCTGCTTCAAACTGGTGAACTCTTCCACCCTCATAGCGATGACTGTCAAGTTGTAGTACTTCTTGTGAAAAAGCTCCACAAATCTAGTCCATGTCATGGTGGCGACATCATGAGTCTGCTGAACTTAATCCCACCAAATTCTAGCATCCTTCTTTAGAAGAGAAGAAACGCAGGAAATGCGGTCCGTGTTGACAAGATTCATGTGTGCTAGGATCGACTCTACATTTCTGAGCCATTCTTCCACCTCGAAGGGGTCTGTTGTCCCTTCAAAGTTTGGAGCGTGTTGCTTACAAAACCGCTCGTAGATTGGCTCCATGTACTGAGCTGGGTAGGGCCCATAGTTCGCCATTGGCCAACCCCCATAAGGACCTACTTGTTGGGGTGTTTGAACTGCTGGTTGAGGTTGTGGTTGCGGCTGAGGCTGAGTTTGAGGCTGCGGCTAAGCCTGTTGGCATTGTTGCTAAAGAAGTTCTTCCACTTGGTGTCGTAGCCTGACAATTTCAGCGGTGTTGTCAACAAGAGGCGGCGGTGCACTTCTGTTAGCAGTAGCATTGGTAGCACTCGCTCCTCTTATGCGAACTGGAGGGGCTTCACTAGTCTCATGAGCGGCACTGGAGGCATTGACGTTTGTGCATGCAGACCTTCTGAGTGACATCTTCAGCAGAGTTCTAACAGTTAAGAAAAACATGTTAGAACTTTCTCTAATAGGTTCTAAGGCGAAAATTTAATCTAAGCAAACATAACTCGGACTTATTAGTTATGATTCCTTATGAAAAATTATATAAGCCTTCTTTATAATTAGGGTGTGTTCCTATACTTAGAAAAATAAGCCATCTTTATTACTTTCTAAGTATGTTTCTAATCATCCTATATGACTTAATTCTCAGGCTCGAAACTCGTCGATGTTCCAAAGTTAACCATATTGAGGGAGGGCTGGGATTAGTAAAATCGTTCCCACTACTATCGGCCCCTAACTCTCAATATAGAACTTGATCCATTGATTTGTATCCACCCTCACCGAACTTGGTCATTATTCATTAAATTTATTATTTATTATGATTGTAAAAAAATCAAACTCATACATGTCATTCAAAAATAACAATAATATTCATTTGGAAAAAGGTTTTCCACTAAGTACAATCATAAATGCAAAAATAATAAATAAATAAAGAAATAAACTAACATAACTAGGGTGAATCTAAAAATCAAGATCTTCTACATCTAACCCTTCATCTAACATATCATCATCTATCTCCTCATAATCATCATTATCTTGAGCCTCAAAATTTCCTCGGGGAAGATTCATAAAGATTCTATGTTTTTGCTCATTAGTGAATTGAAATTCCAACTTAGAGGTGAACATAAGTATGAGAAAATAATATCTCATGGCTACCGGTAAATCATCTTCATCATCTATAGTCTCCCATATTTCTTCTAATGTTGAAATTACAGAAGGAAAATCTTTAAAAAGCCTAATTACTAAGACATATTTCTCCGTAGCTCTCATCATAATTTTCTTAGTAGTTTGGAGGTGAACTATCTCCTTGTGGAATAAAATCGATCTCCAAGTGATTCTTTCTAACACTCCTATTGTATTCCTTAGCTCTCTAATCATTTTCAATGACTTAATGGCTCAGATATCCTCATAGGTCAAGGCTCCATCCATTCTTAAATGAAAACATAAGGGCTAAAATGCTAGCTATAATCATAAACATAAGCATAATAAACATAAACACTTACATTGGTGGTTAGATTCGGAGCTTGTGCATGTGTATCAAGGAGAACTTCATGCGTATGAACCTGGCTCTGATACCAACTATAATGACCCAACTATTTCTAAGGCCTTGGACTATTAACACTACTAGACATAGCTACTATTTTTGGGAACATACATCATAAATAACATAATTTTATTTAAAACCCATAATATTGTAGCAATACAAGATAAGGTAAAACTATAAAATAAAATGTGACATGGTATGGGATCTCATTATTTATAAAACATAAACTTTAATTGTTTAAATACTATTTGCAGAATTACATCAAAACATAATTTAAAAGACTAAAAAAAATATAACGTCATCCTCGATCGACACGCAATCCATTCAATCCATTCATCCTCAACACACAAGCCAAGCTGCCATGAATCTTTCCGCCTTTCATAAATCATTTCCCTCCATCAAGCTAAAAGTAAAGGAATGAGCCTAATGCCCAGCAAGAAAAATCTACTAACAACATACATATCATAAATAATAAACATATGACTATAACATAACATATACTATAAAAACATATGACTATAAAAACATATATCATATAGGACTACAATATTAATGGCCATTAACTCATTAACATGGCATGTGATAAACTATGTAGGTCCTCTGTCTACTAATCGAGGTAGGTTAGATCACTTGGTAGTATATGATAACTGTTAGAGAATATATATTATTGCTCAATGGAATTATGGAAAAACCAAATACAACTCTATGCAAAAATACAATGGACAAGATAATATTGATTAAATAAGTATCACAACTCAATTTCTCAAAATACAAGTAAATCAAAAGATGTAGAAGAAGAAGATTACAAACTCAATACTATAACAATACAAGTAAATAAGAAGAACAAAAGAATGAAAACACAAACTCTCACACAACCAAAGTGTAGAGTAGTGGGGATCACCAACTTGAACAAGGTTCAAGACCTTTGTCCAAAAGCTTATTTCCCCCTATTCTCTAAGCACTAAGGGATCTCTCAAGGAAATAGCTCTCTGGAATTATCAAGCCTCAAGGTGTATTTTTCAGCCAAGTGCTTTGTGGATGAAAAATGGTGTGTTGTCTTACAAGTGAGCATTAGGCTCCTATTTATAGAGTTTGAGATACCCCTTTGAATTTCAAATTCCACCAACCCTCATGGCTGTTACCAATATTTAATTGGATGTTTATGGAATTAAAATGGAGATTTGGGAGTTATTTGGGATGTTAGAACCGTTCAATTTGGAAAATTCACATAGGCTGTCAGCCTCACTGGCTTTTGTCCCCCAGGCCGCGGCCACTGAAATTCAGTGGCCGGGGCCACAGGCCATTTTCAGCACAAAAAAGTCATTTTTCCAAAACGTTCCAAAACGTCCCAAATCCTTTCCCACATGATTTTGTAACCTCCAAACACCTATTGGGAGTTAAAAACATGTCTCCAACAGTCATATATCATCATGACTTTGTGAAATCCAATCTCAAATGTGTAACATATAATATACACATTATTGGGTAATATTTGGGAGTTACAAATTTGTAACTGATTGTGTAACTCCAAAATATGTCACATTTGGGCACACACATGTGTCTAATTTTGTGACTCTCAATAATATGTTACAAGGTGTGACAAATCACATTTTGTCACATTATTTAATCAAATATTATATTATATGAAATAATATAAAAATAACCCATCTAGGTCCTCTGTCTACTAATTGAGGTAGGGTAAATCATAACTCTAAACAATGAAAATGATAAAAATTCTTGGGCCTTGCTATCTAAGCAAGTCATATGCTCAAGCGACTATAAAACATATTCTTGGGGCTTGCTATCTAGGCAAGTCATATGCCCAAGGACTAAAAAACATAATTATACATATACATATCATAGCATAGTATAAAACATAACATAACATAAACATATAAGCACATATAATCTATCCTATTTTCCTTACCACAAACCGGGATATTTGGGAACAAGAACGGAATTAGAACACTCCTAAAAACCAACAGTAAGAATGGTGAGTATCTCTAAAGAATAAATATGAAAAGAGAACTAAACCATAAAAAAGAAACTTACTAAGAAGAACCTTAAGTTTCAAGTAACTTAAACACCTAACCAAGAATCATAAACAAGAGTTAGGATCTAAAAGAAAGAAAATAAAGAAAACTAAAGAACCATAAAGAACTGAACTTAAGGATAAGAATACCTTGAATGATCTTATGAATTGATCTAAACATCGATACCAAAATCTCACTATATCTCACTTCCCAAGTGTTTAGAAAACCTTAGAATGATAAAGCTTTTAACCCAAAACCCAAGTGTTTCTCTCTATAGTAACACTAGCAACTTGGAGGCTCTGAACAATTGCTTGAAGAATGAAGAAAATGGCTGAGTACTAGATCCTATTTAAAGAGTTCATGGAGTGAAACTAACCCATTTTAATTTGAATAAATAAATGAATACAAAATGAAAAATATTTGAATTTTCTTTCAACAGAAGCCAAAAACTCGGTCAAAATTTTTCAAAGACAGGTCAAAGTGGTTAAGGCTATTTTAAAATTTAAAATCCAAACTTTCAAAAATTAAAACACCAGGGGCGATATATCGCCTACCCTGGGCGATATATCGACTGGTCCATTTTCCTGAGCCATGTTCGAACGTTCGTGCAAAGTCAACGTGTTTTCTGTATCTTCTGTAGGCGATATATTAGCCCCTATAACTGCGATATATCAGCATACGTTGATATATCAAACATGTATTTGCACTTTTTCAGCATATTTTGAATTGAGTAAATAGCTTTGACTAAGTCATAATACGATCCTAACAGTTTCTGGAAAGTTCTAGAGCTTCTAGATCTTTCTTTTAATTAAACTATTCATCAAAATACTTAAATCCTTAATAAACATGAATGTGACAAGTGTCACATTCTTAACAATTCTATCTAAACCTTAGGTTATAATAAATATATTTCTAGAACCAGCAATATTAATCAAACCTTATGTTATAATTAATATTCTTAAACTATAGATTAAACTTATAAAATCCATAACTGTTGCTATGAGTGTCCAACTAAGTCTCGACTTGAACCAAAATCCATGGAATCTAACATACTACACACTAATACTAACTACTACTTCTATCTAGCTAGCTAAGTAAATTTTCTGGGACACTACACTACTATTCCTCCACAATACTTTGACTAAAGGAATCGTCTTGTTCCGTAGAACCTTATCTTTCATGTCTAAGACCTGAACCAGTCGCTCCTCATAAGATAAATATGTCTGCAACTCCAATTCCTCATACTTCAACACACGAGTCGTATCTTAGACATATTTCCGAAGCATAGAAATATGGAATACGTCATTAACCCCTGATAATAATGGTGGCAGTGCCAATTTGTAGGCCACCTGCCCGATCCTCTCTAGGCTCTCAAATGGTCCTATGAACCTAGGCCTTAGCTTGCCCTTTTTCCCAAACCTTCTCACCCCTCGCATTAGTGAGACTCGTAGAAACACGTGGTCCCCTACCTTGAACTCCACGTCCCTACGCTTAGGATCATCGTATCTTTTCTGTCTGCTCTATGAGGCGAGCATTCAAGCTCGGATCTTCTCAATAGCCTCATTAGTCTTTTAAACCATCTCGGGTCCCAAATACTTCCTCTCACCCATCTCGTCCCAATGAATGGGCGATCTACACCTCCTCCCATATAACATCTCGTATGGAGCCACTCCAATCGTTGATTGATAATTGTTATTGTATGAAAACTCAATCAACAGAAGATTCTTACTCCAAGACCCCTCAAATTCTATCACACACGCTCTAAGCATGTCCTCCAAAACCTGAATCACCCTCTCAGATTGTCCATCGGTCTGAGGATTAAAAGTCGTATTTAACTTCAGCTGAGTTCCCATAGCCTTCTGCAATCCACCCCAAAACTTTGAGGTAAATATAGGATCCCGATCTGATACTATAGACTTGGGAACCCTATGGAGACGTACAATCTCCCTCACGTATAGCTCCGCGTACTGAGCCACGGTATAGGCTGTCTTCACTGGCAAAAAGTGAGCAGACTTGGTGTACCTGTCTACTATCACCCACACTGAGTTGTGTAGCCCCACTATCCTGGGTAAACCTCCAAAAAAATCCATGGTAATATCCTATAATTTCTACTCGAGAATACCCAAAGGCTATAGCAACCCTGCTAGTCGCTGATGCTCAGCCTTCACCTACTGACAGGTCAAACACTTGGCCACGTACTCTACCACATCTTTCTTCATCCCAGGCCACCAATATAATGTCCGTAGATCCTGGTACATCTTTGTGGTGCCTGGATGAAGTAAGTACAGTGTTGTATGGGATTCACCAAGTATCTCTCGCTTAATACCCATATCCATTGGAACACAGATCCGATCCTTATATTGTAGCAAACCAATCTCTGAAATGGAATAGTCCTTAGCCATCCCAACTAAGGCATTCCCTCTAACCTCCTGCAATGATGAATCAACCATCTGACCCTCTCTTATCCTCTCTAGGTGGGTAGACTGCAAGGTAATATTGGCCAACCGACCCACAACCAACTTTATCTTCACTCTAGTCATATCCTCTGCTAACTCCTTTGATATCTATGCAGAGCTAAACAACTGTCCTAGGCCCCTCCGACTCAACGCATCTGTCACTACGTTGGCTTTCCCTGGGTGGTAAAGGATGTCACAATCATAGTCCTTCACCAATTCCAGCCAACGCCTTTGCCTCATATTCAAATCCTTCTGGGTGAAGAAATAATTCAAGCTCTTATGATCGGTGTATATCTCACACCTCTCCCCATACAAATAATGTTGCCAAACTTTCAGTGTGAATACCACCGCTGCCAACTCCATACCATGGGTGTGATATCACTGCTCATACTCCTTCAATTGTCGTGATGCATAAGCGATAACCTTCTCATTCTACATCAACACACATCCCAATCCCAACCTCAATGCATCACAATATACCACAAACTTCCCTCCATCCGAAGGAAGACTCAACACCAGAGTAGTAATCAATCGTCACTTCAATTCCTGTAAGTTATTCTCACACTTGTCTGACCAGACAACTTCATATTCTTCCGACAATTCTATCATCGGTGCAGCAATCTTCGAGAACCCTTCCACAAACTGTCTGTAATATCCCTCTAATCCAAGGAAGCTCCTAACCTCTGAGGCGTTCCTTAGCCTCAGCCAATCTCTCACTGCCTCCACCTTAGCTGGATCCACCTTGATCCCATCTTCACCAACAATGTGTCCAAGGAATGTCACCTCTGGTAGCCAAAACTCGCATTTCTTAAACTTGGCATATAACATATACTCTCTCAATCTCTACAAGACCTGTCGGATATGTTGTTCATTCTCTGCCTCTGAACTGGAGTACACTAAGATGTAATCGATGAAGACAATCACAAATTGGTCTAGGAAGTCCTTGAACACCCTCCTAGGAAAAATATATTGCCACAATGGAAATGGTAAGAAAATTACAACTCTATGCAAAAAATACAATAGACAAGGATTGATTAAATAAAGTGTTACAACTCTATAACTGAAAATACAAATAAACAAAAGAAGAAATAGAAAAAGAGAATAGAGAAATACAACTCTAAGCAAAATGATACAAATAAAGTGAAGTGTTTGAAACAAAAGAAATAAAGATTACAACTCTAAACAAAGATACAAGTAAATATAACAAGAACGATGAGAAGAAAAAATAATAGAAGAAAAATAAGAACAAGAACAAAACAATAAGAAACTCTCACTCACACAACCAAAGTGAAGAGTGTTGGGGATCACCAACTTGAACAAGGTTTGAAACCTTTGTCCAAAAGCTTATATCCCCCTAACTCAAGCACTAAGGGATCTCTCACAGATTTTAGAAATGCCTTCTGGAATAATCAAGCCTCTAGGTGTTTTCTAACCAAGTGCTCTAATGGATAGAAAAGTTGTGTCTTTCAAGTGAGCAATAGGCTCCTATTTATAGAGTTTAGAGACACCCTTTGAATTTCAAATTCCACCAACCCCCATGGCTGTTACCAATGATTAATTGGATGTTTATGTTAAAAATGAGATTTGGAGTTATTTGGGTTTTGGGAGCCGTTCAAAAGGATTGGAAAAAACTGAAATCTTGTCACCTATGGCCGCAACCACTGCTCTCTGTTCCACAGGCCACGGCAACCAACATCCTGTGGCCACGGCCACTGACCAGTTTCAACACATAATTATGTGTTGTTTTTCCAAACGATTCCAACACCCTCCCAATTGATTTTGTAACCCCAAAAACACATTATTGGGGTAAAAATCATATCTCTAACAGCCATTTTACATATGGCTTTAAGAAATTCATCTCAATATTGTGTAACAACAAATTTACACAATAAAATGTAATATTTGGAAGTTACAAATTTGTAACACCAAATATGTTACATATTTGGATATTTCTCATATATCTAAATATTGTAACTCTCTATTATATGTTACAATATGTGACACTCTTTGTCACATTTATTTAATCTAAAACATAATATTATAATTTAATATAATATTTCATTATATTATAAAATAATATAACATTCCCCCACTATATTAAATAGTTATCTATTGTAACACTTATTTAATCAATCATTATATTTAAAATATAACATATCCCCCACTTGATTAAATAAGAACTCTCTCTTATAGGAGTCATTGGATTGGTGCATAAAATAAAGTGTTTTTCAATTTGAACTTTACTATAGTGTAATTATCACAAAATTTGTCGAAAATTTGGTTGCACTAGGCATTGAACCATCTTTTCATGATAACAAATCGGTGATAACACACATACTTTTGCGATGTTCACTTGAGACCTCTATGTCTCGCTTTGCACCGTTAATGACCATGTGCACTTTCCATTCATGGATGTTCTTGAGAATACTCCCAATTCTCATGAGAGACGGCACCACCCCTAGGTCCATATAGGTAAAATTCTTACAGTATTTTGTTACCAAAAATACTTGTCTTCATAAGACTGAATTCTATTAAAAAATCCTTTCGGTTTTAACCCTCAACTTGGTAACTCACAAGTACTCAACATCTTAGATGGGACTTGTTTTGAGTACAACTAATATTCACTTGATTGACTTGTTATTACCTATTGAACCTAACACTAGTTGAATAACTAGTGTTAAGATAGGTTACCATCAATCGTGAATCTCTTTAGGGAGTTTAAGTCCCATCCCTCGAGATGATGTAGCCACTAAATCCCTCTTTAGTGGCTTAGTGAAAGGATCCGCCAAATTTTCACTTGTTCTCACATAGGATATTGAGATGACTTCTCTTTGAATCAATTCTCTTACATATCCATGTCTTAGACTAATGTTTCTAGACTTCCCATTATACACTCCGCTGTATGCTCTAGCCAATGTTGCTTGGCTATCACAATGTATCGATATAGTGGATACATTCTCTTTAATTAGGGGTATCTCTATCAATAGATCCCTTAACCATTCGGCCTCTTTTCCGGTATCAGCTAAAGCTATAAACTCTGCTTCCATAGTGGAATGAGATATACAGGTTTGTTTCTTGGAACCCCAAGAAACTGCACCCCACCAAGTGTAAATACCCAACCAGTTGTGGACAAGTTGTCCCCAAGAGTGGACAAATTTGGAGTAGTGAAGGCTTAGTCCTTTGGTTTTCTTGAGATAACCTAGGACTCTTCCAATCGCCTTCCAGAGATCCACACTTAGATTACTTGTAAACCTACTAAGTTTACTCACCGCAAATGCTATATCAGGTCTAGTACATTGGGCAGCGTACATTAGACTCCATATAGCACTAGCGTACTCTAATTGAGTCACCGCTCTTCCTTCATTCTTCTCTAGTTTTACACTATGATCGAATGGAGTATTGGCATCTTTAACCTTGATATGGTTAAATTTGTTCAATACTTTCTCAACATAGTGGGCTTGCCCCAACGCAAAACCCCCACTATGTTTCTTTACTTTAATACCAAGTATGGTGTCAACTCCTCCAAGATCTTTCATCTTGAAGGTTGATGATAGAAACCTCTTTGTTTCTTCTATCCTTTTCATGCTATCACTTAGAATAAGCATGTCATCCACATATAAGCAAATAATGATCACATATCCCTTACAAGTTTTGGAATTCAAACACTTGTCTCCATTGTTATGTCTAAACCCATTAGACATGATGGCTTGATCAAATTTCTCATGCCATTGCTTAGGAGCTTGTTTCAATCCATATAAGGATTTTAAAAGTCTACATACTTTATGTTCATATTTTTGTAGGACAAACCCTTCAGGTTGTTCCATATAGACCTCCTCATTGAGGTCTTCATTAAGGAATGTCATTTTGACATCCATTTGATGAACATACAAGTTGTCTATAGAAGCTAAAGCGAACAAAATTCTTATAGAAGTTGTTCTTGCAACAAGTGCATATGTATCGAAATAATTGATACCCTCTTTTTGCCTAAACCCTTTAGCTACTAATCTAGCTTTAAAGGTTTGGATAGTGCCGTTAGTGTGGTATTTTCTCCTAAATACCCACTTACACCCAATTGGCTTAGACCCCGGTGGGAGATCTACCAATTCCCAAGTGTTGTTGGAAAGAATGGAATCCATCTCATCATTGATGGCTTATTTCCAAAATGTACTATCTCTTGATTGCATAGCTTCTCTATAAGTCTTTGGATAATCTTCAACGAGAAGTACAATAGGAATTTTCCTAATGACTTCCTCTCTATTTCCTTCTACCATGTAGAATGAAATTCATTGAGAATCTATCTCATCCACTACTAGACTTTTCTCCTTTTTAAGCCTTTGACTTCTTCTAAGTTCAAAGGGTTGCTTTACATTCTTTTGAGACTTCTCCTCTTGAGAATCAACTTTGGATGTAGAAGCTTGAGAATTGTTCTCATATAAAAAATTCTCCTTTAGAGATGTTGAAGCTTGAGAATTGTTGTCACATAACATGTTCTCAAAAAAATCAACTTCTCTAGATTCAATCACAATATTAGACTCTAAGTCTAATGCCTATAAGCTTTACTATTGTTGGCATAACCAACAAAAGCACACTTTATGGCTCTTGAACCTAACTTTGTTCTATTAGGTTCGTTTTTCTTGCAATATGCAAGACATCCCCACACTTTGAAGTACCCTATGTTGGGTTTTCTTCATTTCCATAACTCATATGGAGATATCTCATTTTTCTTCATCGGTATTCCATTAAGAATGTGACAAGCGGTTAATAACGCTTCACCCCATAAGTTGAAATTCAACTTAGAAAACACCCACATAGAATTTATCATCTCTAGATAAGTTCTATTTTTCCTTTCGGCAACACCATTGTGTTGTGGTATATAAGGTGCGGTGCACTCATGAATTATACCATTATCTTCACAAAATATTGAATTCATTAGAGAAGTACTCTCCTCCTCTACCACTTCTTAGCACCTTAATATTTTTATTTAGTTGATTTTCAACTTCTAATTTATATAATTTAAAAGCACCAAAAGTTTCATCTTTATGCTTTAAAAGAAACACATAGGTATATCTACTAAAATCATCTATAAAAGTAAGAAAATACCTTTAACCAACTCTAGTTAAAACACCATTTAATTCACAAAGATCAATATGGATTAAATCTAGTAAATTAGATGATCTTTCTACACTAGGAAATGGTTTCTTAATCATTTTTTCCTTAACACATGTTTCACATTTACCATAGTTTTTAATATTACATGCAATCATACCACATTTTACTACTATTTTCATGGTTGAAAAACCTATATGAGATAGTCTAAGATGCCACAAAAATAGAGAATCATACTCAACTATATAGGCGGAATTAGCATTTTTATTGATAACATTGAAAGTTACATCATTGGTGCACAACTTAATCATACCCTCACAAGAGTACCTCTTTCCCAAAAATACATTTGATTTGGTAAGAATAAGTTTACCGGACTCAAAAACGACTTTAATGGCTTGCCAAGCAAATCACCACTTACCAAGTTTCTACTCATTTCAGGAACATAAAGTACATTCACTAATGTAACTTTCTTGCCGGATGTGAAAAAGACTTCAATGGTACATTTGCCAAGTACCTTGGATTTGCCCTCATTGCCCATTTGAATTTCATGGTTGCCCTTTGAATCTTCAAAGATGTTGAACAATGATTTGTCATAGATGACATGGACAGTGGCACATGTATCATACCACCACCCTTTCACCTTGTCTTGGACGACATTCACCTCACTAAGGGTAGCAACTATGTTTTCCTCTTGAGTTGCGTTTACCTTAGTTCCTTGTTGGTCCTTTCTATGTCTACACTCTCTAGCATAGTGACCTTTTTTCCCACACATAAATCAAAGACCTTTCTCTCCCTTAAACTTGTTTGGGTTGGTTCTTGGACCCAAGGATTTCTTGTTGCCCTTTTTCCATTTGTTTTTGGGATGTTTTGATTGTGACACCGCATTTTCTTTGGAAGTCTCTCCATTAGACCCCTCCACAAGTTTATCTCTACATATCGATTCCTCCTCGATTCAAATATGTTTTTGGATTTCCTCCAAAGAATAATCCTCATTTTTATGAAGGATTCTTTTCCTATAGCTCTTCCAAGTTGGTGGTAATTTAGCCACTATAGCACCAACTTGAAAGGCCTCAGGAAGCTCAATCTTTAACACTTTCAATTTGTTGACAATTATTTGCAATTCATGTATTTGAGGAAGAATAGGTTTATCACCAAAAAATTTGAAATCAAAGTATTGAGCTATCAAAAACTTTTTGGTACCTTCCTCTTCCGCCTTGAATTTTGTCTCAAGTGCGTCCCATATCTCCTTTGCCGATTTGGTCTCAGTGTAGAGGTCATAGAGCCTATCGGAAAGTGTGTTGAGGATATAACCCCTACAAAGGAGATTGTCCTCCTCCCTCTTCCTTCTTTTCTCCACCTCCTCGGGAGTGTCCTTGTCGGATGGCGTTGGGAGAGGTTCTAGAGTGGACTCTAAAATCTAGGCAATTTTGAGAATGGTCAAAAGAAATCTCACCTTGTCTTGCCATCAAGTGAAATTGGACCCATCAAACCTATCAAACCTCACAAGGTCTTGATTCATAATCTTGATGGTCTCACCTTCCATTGAAACAAACAAAGGGTAAGCTTTTGAATGTTAGGAAAAATATATTTGCCTCAATGGAAATGGTAAGAAAGTTACAACTCTATGTAAAAAATATGTAGAGTCCAAGAACTTTACTTAGCTAGTTAGATAGTAGTAGTAGTAGTAGTAGTAGTAATAGTAATAGCTAGTAATAGTTGTAGTATTTTTTATGACCGTGGATTTTGGTTCAAACCGGGACTTAGTTGGACACTCATAGTAACACTTGTAGATTTTATAAGTTAAACCTATAGTTTAAGAGTATTAATTATAACCTAAGGTTTGATTAATATGACTGATTATGAAGAGGATAATTATTATACTATAAGATTTAGATAGACCCAATAAGATACTAACACTTTTCATGTGTGTGTTTAATAAGAAATTACGAATTTTTGAGGAATAAGTTTATTAAGAGTAATATTTGAACATCCTAGGGTCTGCCAGCAGCTTTGAAATTGTTAAAGGACTTAGTCAAGGCTATTTACTCAATTCAAATTAGGTTGAAAAAGTGTAATTACGTGTATAATATTTCAGCGTATGCCGATATTTCGCAGCACTAGGGAGCGATATATCGCCATACGGGGATACAAAAAACACGTAGCTCCGCATGACCACCTCGACGAGCCTCGGGTATATGAGCCCAGGCGATATATCGGCCCTAAGGCAAGTTTTTCAAATGTTTTTGAAACCGAGCTCATTTGATTCCTTAACCTCTTGATAAGTCCAGAATCTTTCTGACCGAGTCTTCAGCCTCTGCTGAACGATTATTAAAAAAAAATTCAATTGAAAAGCCATTATTTTATTCAAGCTAAATGAAGATCTTTTCATTCTTGAACTCTATAAATAAGACCTAGTACCCAGCCATTTCTTCATTCATCAAGCTGAGTTTAGAGCCTACAAGCTGCTAGGATTACTTTAGAGTGTTAAACACTTGGGTTGGGGTTATAAGCTTAATCATTGTAAGCTTATCAAACACTTGGGAAGTAAGGATAATAGTTTATTTCAGTTTCGAGGTATAGTTCGGTCATAATACATTAAAGGTATTCCTATGCTTAAGTTCCTTTCTGTATCGTTCCATTAGTTTTTATAGTTTATCTCTACTCAAATCCTAACTCGGTACTCTTTATTCTTGGTTAGGCATCTAAGTTCTTTGAACTTAAGGTTCTTGTTGGTAAGTATCTTTCTCAAATGGTTTAGTTCATTCTTTTCATCTTCTTCTTTTAGAAATACTCACCTTTTCGTTATGGTATTTAGGAGTGTTCCAAAATCCTGACTTTGTTCTCATCATCCCAGTATATTGGTAAGGAAAATAGGATAGTTTTATATACTTATATGTTATGATAAGTTATGCTATAATATGTTATGTTATGTTTTCTTATGTTTCATGGTTATGATTTACCCTACCTCAGATATTAGACAGGGGACGTAGATGGGTTATCATAAACCTACCATGTGATCTAACCTACCTCAAATATTAGAAAGGGGACGTAGATGGTTATCACATGTTTTAATGGCCATTAATAGTATAGTCTTATATGATGTACGTCTTTATAGATATATGTTTATAGCTTATAGTTTATGTGTATGATTATGGTTCATGCTTGTAGTAGATTTTCCTTGCTGGGCATTAGGCTCATTCCTTTATGTTATATATGTGCAGGAAAATAGCTTTGGTGGCGGGAAGGTTCTTGGCAGCTTGGGAATGTGTATTGAGAGAGAATGACATCGGTGGACTGCGTGAACGATTTGAGGATGAAGTTGCTTTGTAGTCTTTTAATTATGATTTCTATGTATTTCCGCATCTAATTTTGTAACCCATTTATTTAAGTTATGTTATGTTTTTATTTTCAAAACAATGAGATCCCATATCCTACTTTGAATTTTATGTAGTTTAACATTTGTTTTACAAGTTTTAATAAAGTAATGTTTGTTTCATATGTACGTTTTATTAAAGATTAGTGTCTATGTATAGTAGTCATTAATGGTCCAAAGTCTAGAGTAGTTGGGTCCTTACAGTTGGTATCAGAGCAATGGTTCATCCGCATGAAGTTCTCCTCGATACACACACTCAAAGCTCTGAATCTGACCACCAAGTAAGTATGTATGATTATAGTTATCATGTTTATATGTATAGCTAACAAGTTTAGTCTTTATGTTTCAGTTAAGAATGAACGGAGCATTAACCTATGGGGATATCCGAGCCATTAAGGCTTTAAAAAGAATTAGAGAACCAAGAAACATCGTAGGAGTGCTAGAAAGAATCACTCGGAGGCTGGTTTTGTTCCACAGAGAAATAGGTCATCTCCAAGAATCTAAGTAGATCATGATGAGAGCAACTGAGTAATACGTTTTAGTAATAAGATTATTTAGAGATTATCATACCATAATTGCAGCCTTAGAAGAGATATGGGAGACAATGGATAATGAAGACGAATTGCCGGTAGCGATGAGATATTATTTTCTCTTAATTAGGTTCACTTCAAAAATGGAGTTTCAGTTTACAAATGAGAAAAAGCATAGAATTTTTAAGAACCTTCCTCAAGGGCATTTTGAGGCACATGATAATGAGGAATATGAGGAAATAGAAGATGATATGCTAGATGAAGGATCGGATATAGAAGATCCCGATTTTTAGAATAGTTAGTTTCATTGTTTGTTTTTATTTATTATTTGTTTTCTTTTATGGTTGTAAATAGTGAAAACTTTATTTTTCCAAATTAATATCAATGTTATTTTGTTAACATGTATGAGTTGGATTTTCTTTCGCAATCATAATAAATAATAAATAAAATAAATAATGACTAAGTTCGGTGAGGGTGGATACAAATCAATGGACCAAGTTTCTATATTGAGAGTTAGGGGGCCATAATAGTGGGAACGATTTTACTGATCCCAGCCCTCCCTCAATATGGTTAACTTTGGAACAAAAATGAGTTTCGAGCCTGAGAATTAAGTCATATAGGATGATTAGAAATAGACTTAGAAAATAATAAAGATGGCTTGTTTTTCTAAGTATAGAAACCCACTCTAATAATAAAGAAGACTTATATAATTTTCATAAGAAGTCATAATCAATAGGTCCGAGATATGTTTGTTTAGATTAAGTTTTTTGCCTTAGAGCCTATTAGGGTGAAGTTCTGACATATTTCTCTCAACTGTTAGAACTCTGCTGCGATGTCACTCTGAAGATCTGCTCGCACCAATGGAAATGCTTCCAACGCTGCTCCGGTGAACAATGAAGCCCCTCCAGTTCATAGAAGGGGAGTTCGTGCTACTACCAGCCGCAACGCGTCGACACCGCCAGTTGACAATGCTACGGAGATCGCCAGACTGCGACAACAAGTCGAGGAACTATTGCAGTAACAGCGACAACAGGCTCAGCCCCAGACTCAGCCTCCGCCTCCGCCGCAGCCACACCCACAGCAAATGGCCTCAGCACCCCAACAAATTGGTCCATATGTGGGATGGCCAGTGGCGAATTATGCGTCGTATCCAGTACAGCACATGGAGCCAATTTATGAGCGGTTCCGTAAGCAGTATGCTCTGAAGTTTGAAGGGACTACAGACCCCTTCGAGGCAGAAGAGTGGCTAAGGAACGTGGAGCTAATCCTGACGCACATGAACCTCAGCAACGCGGACCGCATATCCTGCGTTTTGTCTTTGCTCAAGAAAGATGCCAGGATATGGTGGGACTTAGTCCAGCAGACGCATGATGTTGCCACCATGACGTGGACTCGATTTGTGGAGCTGTTCCACAAGAAGTATTACAATTCGGCTATACTCGCTTCAAGAGTTGAGGAGTCTGTTGGCTTGAAGCAGGGGAGTTTATCAGTGGCAGAGTATGCTCGGCAGTTCGACCGCCTAGCTAAGTTCGCACCGGAAATGGTTCCAACTGAATATCTGAGGGTGTCTAAGTTTGTTAGAGGACTTCGACCGAAGATCGAGCTAGGGGTTAAGCTAGCAAACCTAGGAAACATTACTTATGCCGAGAAGTAGAAAGGCTACAGGCTAATGTTAGTAAAGAAGAAGCCAGTAAGCCTGAGCCTAGACAGCAGAATCAACCTCAGACTAGTCAGAAAAACAACCATAGCAGTAGTAATCAGTTCAGCAACAACAACCACAATCAGTCCAGCAACAACAACAACAACGGTCAGAAAAGAAGGCATCCTGACAGCAAACAGTCTGACAGCGATAAAAGGGCACGGACAAATAATGGGGGAAATAGGCCGGGTTATGTAGAATACCCGCCATGTGCTAAGTGCCAGAAGAAACATCATGGTGAATGCCAGGCAAACACCAAGGGATGTTACAACTGTGGTCAAGAAGGACACCGAAAGAAAGACTGTCCTCAGCTCATGACAGAAGGGAAAAATGAAGATAAGATGGTTCCTGCCAGGGTCTTCGCCTTAACCCAAGGAGAGGCTGATACTAACAATAAGGTGGTCACAGGTCTGGTTTCTATCCTAAATAACATATGTTATGTATTATTTGATTCGGGAGCCACTCATTCGTATAGTTAGGAATGATAGAAAGACTAGACAAACCTTGTGAAAGATTTAGAACTAGGTTTGTAACCGAGTTGCCTTCGGGCAAAGTAGTTCTATCATCACGGATAGTACGAGGCGTACCGATCAAGATTGAGGACGTAGAACTAGAAGGAGACCTAATAGAACTAGAGATCAAGGATTTTGACGTGATACTAGGCATGGACTGGCTAGCAAAGCACGGTGCAACCATCGACTGCAAACGCAAGAAGGTGATGTTCGAGACTCCTGACGACTAGAAACTATGCTTCATGGGACAAGCTTCAGGACTATGCACCTCGTTAGTATCATCTCTCAAAGCCCAGAGAATGATGGAAAAAGGATGTCAAGCATTCTTATCCAGCATCACAAAAATGGTAAAGGAAACACCACTTAAGGTTGGAGACGTCCGCATTGTAAGAGAACTCCCATAAATATTTCCCGATGACTTACCAGGATTGTCGCCGACTTGAGAAATTGACTTCATGATAGAATTAGTACTGGGCACCAAGTCTATCTCCAAGGCACCATACTGGATGGCACCTATGGAACTCAAGGAGTTAAAGACGCAGCTACAAGAACTCCTAGACTTGGGTTTTATTAGGCCGAGCCATTCTCCATGGGGAGCACCGGTGCTATTTGTGAAGAAAAAGGACGGAAGTATGCGGATGTGCATAGACTATCGCGAGCTAAATTAAGTAACGATTAAGAATAAGTACCCGCTACCCTGGATTGACAACTTGTTTGATCAACTCTGAGGTGCAACTGTATTTTCAAAGATTGATTTACGGTCCGGGTACCATCAGCTCAAGGTGCGGGGAGAAGATATTCCTAAGACAGCTTTTAGAACTCTTTATGGGCATTACGAGTTCTTGGTTATGTCTTTCGGCCTTACCAATGCACCAGACGCGTTTATGGACTTGATGAATAAGGTCTTCAAGGACTACTTAGATAAATTCGTCATAGTGTTCATCGATGACATCTTAGTATACTCCAAGGACGAAGTCGAGCACGAGGAACATTTGAGGTTGATTTTGTCACGACTAAAGGAGCATCAACTCTACGCCAAGTTCAAGAAGTGAGAATTTTGGCTTTCGCAAGTCACGTTCCTCGGCCACATTATATCCAAGGACAGAGTTGCAGTAGACCCATCAAAGGTAGAGGCCGTGAAGGACTGGCCAAGACCAAAGAACGCATCCGAAGTAAGAAGCTTTCTGGGATTAGCAGGTTATTATAAGAGATTCGTAGAGGGCTTTTCTAAGATAGCCACTCCGCTCACCAACCTGACCCGGAAACAGCAAAGATTCAACTGGAATGATAGATGTGAAGAAAGGTTCTAGTTGCTTAAGGATAAGCTTTGCTCAACACCAGTACTTTGTGTACCGACACCCAACGATAAGTTTGTAGTCTACTGCGATGCATCGAAGCAAGGGTTAGGTTGCGTGCTGATGCAGAATGACAAAGTGATAGCCTACGCCTCACAACAGCTTAAGGAGTACGAACAACTCTACCCAACTCACGATATGGAGTTGGCAGCGGTGATCTTTGCGTTGAAAATCTGGCGCCATTATCTTTATGGAGAATGGTACGAGATTTATACGGACCACAAAAGTTTAAAGTACTTCTTTACACAGAAGGAGCTTAATATGAGGCAGCGCAGGTGGTTAGAGCTAGTGAAGGATTACGACTGCGAAATCTTATACCACCTGGGAAAGGCAAACGTAGTTGCCGATGCGCTAAGTAGGAAAAGTTATGGAAGTTTAGCAGCTCTAGCCGGAATAGAAAAGTCGATGCAGCAGGAGTTGATCAATGCCGGAATAGAGGTAGTTATCAGCAAGCTGACTAATTTGTCTATCCAGTCAAATCTGCTAGAAGATATACGGATTGGGCAAGGGCATGACAACACACTAGCAGCACATATGGATGCAGTCAAAGAAGGCAAGGCCACAGATTTCTCAATAACAAGTCAAGGATTATTGAGATATAAGGATCAGGTATACGTACCAGATAATAAAGGGATTAAGATGGCAATTCTAGAAGAAGTGCACAGTTACCCCGTACTCAGTTCACCCAGGGTCGACCAAGATGACGCATGACATCAAGGCAATCCATTGGTGGCCAGGGATGAAGAAGGACATAGCAAAATTTGTGTCTAAGTGTTTAATATGTTAGCAAGTGAAAGTAGAGCATCAGTGGCCTATAGGCTTATTGCAACCGCTTAGCATACCAGAATGGAAGTGGGACGATATAGCTATGGATTTCGTGACAGGGTTGCCACGAATGAACAAACAGCGTGATTCCGCTTAGGTAGTAATAGATTGACTAACCAAGTCTGCTCATTTCCTGCCTGTTAAGACTTCATACACAACAGACCAATATGCAGACATATATGTCCAAGAGATAGTACGGTTGCATGGAATCCTCAAGACAATAGTGTCGGATAGAGGATCGGTGTTTACATCAAGATTTTGGGGAAGTTTACAGCAAGCCATGGGTACTAAATTAAGTCTAAGTACAGCTTTTCATCCTCAGACAGACGGGCAGTCCGAGTGTACGATTCAGATTTTAGAAGATATGCTACGCGCTTGTGTACTTGATTTCGGAGGATCCTGGAATAAGTACTTGCCGCTAATAGAGTTCTCTTACAACAATAGCTACCAGTCAACGATTGGGATGGCACCTTATGAGTTGCTATATGTAAGAAGGTGCCGATCACCATTGCATTGGGACAAGGTAGGAGAAAGGCAACTTCTCGATCCCGAAGCTATTAGAAAAGCTCAAGAAGTAGTAGCGCTAATTAGACAGCGTATGCTTGCTGCTCAAAGCCATTAGAAAAGCTATGTGGATGCCAAGCGACGCGATGTGGAATTCAAGGTCGGAGATTAAGTCTTCCTGAAGATATCTCCTATGAAAGGTGTGAAGCAATTTGGGAAGAAAGGCAAACTTAGTCCCTGATTCATAGGTCCTTTTGAGATATTGGACAAAGTGGGAGCAGTTGCCTATAGACTAGCCCTACCGCCAGCCCTAGCAGATAGTCACAACGTGTTCCACATCTCCATGCTACGCAAATATGTGTCAGACCCATCACATGTCCTCAAGTACGATACGATAGCACTCCAGAAAGACTTGAGTTAAGAGGAACGACCGGTTAGCTTCCTAGATAGAGGGATGAAGCAATCATGGTCTAAGAGCATTCCAATAGTCAAAGTCCTATGGAGTAATAGTTCTGAAAGAGAGGCAACGTGGGACTTGGAGGAGGACATGCAAGGCCGGTATCCAGAATTATTTGGTAAGTAAATTTCGAGGACGAAATTCTTTTTAGTAGGGGAGAATTGTAGAGTCCAAGAACTTTACTTAGCTAGTTGGATAGTAGTAGTAGTAATAGTAATAGTTGTAGTATTTTTTATGACTATGGATTTTGGTTCAAACCGGGACTTAGTTGGACACTCGTAGTAACACTTGTAGATTTTATAAGTTTAACCTATAGTTTAAGAATATTAATTATAACCTAATGTTTGATTAATATGACTGATTATGAAGAGGATAATTATTATACTATAAGGTTTAGATAGACCCAATAAGATACTAACACTTGTCATGTGTGTGTTTAATAAGAAATTAAGAATTTCTGAGGAATAAATTTATTAAGAGTAATATTTGAACATCCTAGGGTCTTCCAACAGCTTTGAAATCGTTAAAGGACTTAGTAAAGGTTGTTTACTCAATTCAAATTAGGTTGAAAAAGTGTAATTACGTGTATAATATTTCAATGTATGCCCATATATCGCAGCTCTAGGGAGAGATATATCGCCATACGGGGATACAAAAAAACACGTAGCTTCGCACGTCCACCTCGACGAGCCTCGGGTATATGAGCCCAGGCGATATATCACCTATGGTAGGCGATATATCAGCCCAAAGGCATGTTTTTCAAATGTTTTTTAAACCGAGCTCATTTTATTCCCTTACCTCTTGATAAGTCCAGAATCTTTCTACCGAGTCTTCAGCCTCTGCTAAACGATTATTCAAATATTTTTCAATTAAAAAGCCATTATTTTATTCAAGCTAAATGAAGATCTTTTCATTCTTGAACTCTATAAATAGGACCTAGTATCCAGCCATTTCTTCATTCATCAAGCTGAGTTCAGAGCCTACAAGCTGCTAGGATTACTTTAGAGTGTTAAACACTTGAGTTGGGGCAATAAGCTTATCAAACACTTGGGAAGTAAGGATAATAGTGTATTTCAGTTTCGAGGTATAGTTTGGTCATAATACATTAAAGGTATTCCTATGCTTAAGTTCCTTTTTGTATCATTCCATTAGATTTTATAGTTTATCTCTACTCAAATCCGAACTCAGTACTCTTTATTCTTGGTTAGGCATCTAAGTTCTTTGAACTTAAGGTTCTTGTTGGTAAGTATCTTTCTCAAATGGTTTAGTTCATTCTTTTCATCTTCTTCTTTTAGAAATACTCACCTTTTCGTTATGGTATTTAGGAGTGTTCCAAAATCCTGACTTTGTTCTCATCATCCCAGTATATTGGTAAGGAAAATAGGATAGTTTTATATGCTTATATGTTATGTTGATATGTTATGATAAGTTATGCTATAATATGTTATGTTATGTTTTCTTATGTTTCATGGTTATGATTTACCCTACCTCAGATATTAGACAGGGGACGTAGATGGGTTATCATAAACCTACCATGTGATCTAACCTACCTCAAATATTAGAAAGGGGACGTAGATGGTTATCACATGTTTTAATGGCCATTAATAGTATAGTCTTATATGATGTACGTCTTTATAGATATATGTTTATAGCTTATAGTTTATGTGTATGATTATGGTTCATGCTTGTAGTAGATTTTCCTTGCTGGGCATTAGGCTCATTCCTTTATGTTATATATGTGCAGGAAAATAGCTTTGGTGGCGGGAAGGTTCTTGGCAGCTTGGGAATGTGTATTGAGAGAGAATGACATCGGTGGACTGCGTGAACGATTTGAGGATGAAGTTGCTTTGTAGTCTTTTAATTATGATTTCTATGTATTTCCGCATCTAATTTTGTAACCCATTTATTTAAGTTATGTTATGTTTTTATTTTCAAAACAATGAGATCCCATATCCTACTTTGAATTTTATGTAGTTTAACATTTGTTTTACAAGTTTTAATAAAGTAATGTTTGTTTCATATGTACGTTTTATTAAAGATTAGTGTCTATGTATAGTAGTCATTAATGGTCCAAAGTCTAGAGTAGTTGGGTCCTTACAGTTGGTATCAGAGCAATGGTTCATCCGCATGAAGTTCTCCTCGATACACACACTCAAAGCTCTGAATCTGACCACCAAGTAAGTATGTATGATTATAGTTATCATGTTTATATGTATAGCTAACAAGTTTAGTCTTTATGTTTCAGTTAAGAATGAACGGAGCATTAACCTATGGGGATATCCGAGCCATTAAGGCTTTAAAAAGAATTAGAGAACCAAGAAACATCGTAGGAGTGCTAGAAAGAATCACTCGGAGGCTGGTTTTGTTCCACAGAGAAATAGGTCATCTCCAAGAATCTAAGTAGATCATGATGAGAGCAACTGAGTAATACGTTTTAGTAATAAGATTATTTAGAGATTATCATACCATAATTGCAGCCTTAGAAGAGATATGGGAGACAATGGATAATGAAGACGAATTGCCGGTAGCGATGAGATATTATTTTCTCTTAATTAGGTTCACTTCAAAAATGGAGTTTCAGTTTACAAATGAGAAAAAGCATAGAATTTTTAAGAACCTTCCTCAAGGGCATTTTGAGGCACATGATAATGAGGAATATGAGGAAATAGAAGATGATATGCTAGATGAAGGATCGGATATAGAAGATCCCGATTTTTAGAATAGTTAGTTTCATTGTTTGTTTTTATTTATTATTTGTTTTCTTTTATGGTTGTAAATAGTGAAAACTTTATTTTTCCAAATTAATATCAATGTTATTTTGTTAACATGTATGAGTTGGATTTTCTTTCGCAATCATAATAAATAATAAATAAAATAAATAATGACTAAGTTCGGTGAGGGTGGATACAAATCAATGGACCAAGTTTCTATATTGAGAGTTAGGGGGCCATAATAGTGGGAACGATTTTACTGATCCCAGCCCTCCCTCAATATGGTTAACTTTGGAACAAAAATGAGTTTCGAGCCTGAGAATTAAGTCATATAGGATGATTAGAAATAGACTTAGAAAATAATAAAGATGGCTTGTTTTTCTAAGTATAGAAACCCACTCTAATAATAAAGAAGACTTATATAATTTTCATAAGAAGTCATAATCAATAGGTCCGAGATATGTTTGTTTAGATTAAGTTTTTTGCCTTAGAGCCTATTAGGGTGAAGTTCTGACATATTTCTCTCAACTGTTAGAACTCTGCTGCGATGTCACTCTGAAGATCTGCTCGCACCAATGGAAATGCTTCCAACGCTGCTCCGGTGAACAATGAAGCCCCTCCAGTTCATAGAAGGGGAGTTCGTGCTACTACCAGCCGCAACGCGTCGACACCGCCAGTTGACAATGCTACGGAGATCGCCAGACTGCGACAACAAGTCGAGGAACTATTGCAGTAACAGCGACAACAGGCTCAGCCCCAGACTCAGCCTCCGCCTCCGCCGCAGCCACACCCACAGCAAATGGCCTCAGCACCCCAACAAATTGGTCCATATGTGGGATGGCCAGTGGCGAATTATGCGTCGTATCCAGTACAGCACATGGAGCCAATTTATGAGCGGTTCCGTAAGCAGTATGCTCTGAAGTTTGAAGGGACTACAGACCCCTTCGAGGCAGAAGAGTGGCTAAGGAACGTGGAGCTAATCCTGACGCACATGAACCTCAGCAACGCGGACCGCATATCCTGCGTTTTGTCTTTGCTCAAGAAAGATGCCAGGATATGGTGGGACTTAGTCCAGCAGACGCATGATGTTGCCACCATGACGTGGACTCGATTTGTGGAGCTGTTCCACAAGAAGTATTACAATTCGGCTATACTCGCTTCAAGAGTTGAGGAGTCTGTTGGCTTGAAGCAGGGGAGTTTATCAGTGGCAGAGTATGCTCGGCAGTTCGACCGCCTAGCTAAGTTCGCACCGGAAATGGTTCCAACTGAATATCTGAGGGTGTCTAAGTTTGTTAGAGGACTTCGACCGAAGATCGAGCTAGGGGTTAAGCTAGCAAACCTAGGAAACATTACTTATGCCGAGAAGTAGAAAGGCTACAGGCTAATGTTAGTAAAGAAGAAGCCAGTAAGCCTGAGCCTAGACAGCAGAATCAACCTCAGACTAGTCAGAAAAACAACCATAGCAGTAGTAATCAGTTCAGCAACAACAACCACAATCAGTCCAGCAACAACAACAACAACGGTCAGAAAAGAAGGCATCCTGACAGCAAACAGTCTGACAGCGATAAAAGGGCACGGACAAATAATGGGGGAAATAGGCCGGGTTATGTAGAATACCCGCCATGTGCTAAGTGCCAGAAGAAACATCATGGTGAATGCCAGGCAAACACCAAGGGATGTTACAACTGTGGTCAAGAAGGACACCGAAAGAAAGACTGTCCTCAGCTCATGACAGAAGGGAAAAATGAAGATAAGATGGTTCCTGCCAGGGTCTTCGCCTTAACCCAAGGAGAGGCTGATACTAACAATAAGGTGGTCACAGGTCTGGTTTCTATCCTAAATAACATATGTTATGTATTATTTGATTCGGGAGCCACTCATTCGTATAGTTAGGAATGATAGAAAGACTAGACAAACCTTGTGAAAGATTTAGAACTAGGTTTGTAACCGAGTTGCCTTCGGGCAAAGTAGTTCTATCATCACGGATAGTACGAGGCGTACCGATCAAGATTGAGGACGTAGAACTAGAAGGAGACCTAATAGAACTAGAGATCAAGGATTTTGACGTGATACTAGGCATGGACTGGCTAGCAAAGCACGGTGCAACCATCGACTGCAAACGCAAGAAGGTGATGTTCGAGACTCCTGACGACTAGAAACTATGCTTCATGGGACAAGCTTCAGGACTATGCACCTCGTTAGTATCATCTCTCAAAGCCCAGAGAATGATGGAAAAAGGATGTCAAGCATTCTTATCCAGCATCACAAAAATGGTAAAGGAAACACCACTTAAGGTTGGAGACGTCCGCATTGTAAGAGAACTCCCATAAATATTTCCCGATGACTTACCAGGATTGTCGCCGACTTGAGAAATTGACTTCATGATAGAATTAGTACTGGGCACCAAGTCTATCTCCAAGGCACCATACTGGATGGCACCTATGGAACTCAAGGAGTTAAAGACGCAGCTACAAGAACTCCTAGACTTGGGTTTTATTAGGCCGAGCCATTCTCCATGGGGAGCACCGGTGCTATTTGTGAAGAAAAAGGACGGAAGTATGCGGATGTGCATAGACTATCGCGAGCTAAATTAAGTAACGATTAAGAATAAGTACCCGCTACCCTGGATTGACAACTTGTTTGATCAACTCTGAGGTGCAACTGTATTTTCAAAGATTGATTTACGGTCCGGGTACCATCAGCTCAAGGTGCGGGGAGAAGATATTCCTAAGACAGCTTTTAGAACTCTTTATGGGCATTACGAGTTCTTGGTTATGTCTTTCGGCCTTACCAATGCACCAGACGCGTTTATGGACTTGATGAATAAGGTCTTCAAGGACTACTTAGATAAATTCGTCATAGTGTTCATCGATGACATCTTAGTATACTCCAAGGACGAAGTCGAGCACGAGGAACATTTGAGGTTGATTTTGTCACGACTAAAGGAGCATCAACTCTACGCCAAGTTCAAGAAGTGAGAATTTTGGCTTTCGCAAGTCACGTTCCTCGGCCACATTATATCCAAGGACAGAGTTGCAGTAGACCCATCAAAGGTAGAGGCCGTGAAGGACTGGCCAAGACCAAAGAACGCATCCGAAGTAAGAAGCTTTCTGGGATTAGCAGGTTATTATAAGAGATTCGTAGAGGGCTTTTCTAAGATAGCCACTCCGCTCACCAACCTGACCCGGAAACAGCAAAGATTCAACTGGAATGATAGATGTGAAGAAAGGTTCTAGTTGCTTAAGGATAAGCTTTGCTCAACACCAGTACTTTGTGTACCGACACCCAACGATAAGTTTGTAGTCTACTGCGATGCATCGAAGCAAGGGTTAGGTTGCGTGCTGATGCAGAATGACAAAGTGATAGCCTACGCCTCACAACAGCTTAAGGAGTACGAACAACTCTACCCAACTCACGATATGGAGTTGGCAGCGGTGATCTTTGCGTTGAAAATCTGGCGCCATTATCTTTATGGAGAATGGTACGAGATTTATACGGACCACAAAAGTTTAAAGTACTTCTTTACACAGAAGGAGCTTAATATGAGGCAGCGCAGGTGGTTAGAGCTAGTGAAGGATTACGACTGCGAAATCTTATACCACCTGGGAAAGGCAAACGTAGTTGCCGATGCGCTAAGTAGGAAAAGTTATGGAAGTTTAGCAGCTCTAGCCGGAATAGAAAAGTCGATGCAGCAGGAGTTGATCAATGCCGGAATAGAGGTAGTTATCAGCAAGCTGACTAATTTGTCTATCCAGTCAAATCTGCTAGAAGATATACGGATTGGGCAAGGGCATGACAACACACTAGCAGCACATATGGATGCAGTCAAAGAAGGCAAGGCCACAGATTTCTCAATAACAAGTCAAGGATTATTGAGATATAAGGATCAGGTATACGTACCAGATAATAAAGGGATTAAGATGGCAATTCTAGAAGAAGTGCACAGTTACCCCGTACTCAGTTCACCCAGGGTCGACCAAGATGACGCATGACATCAAGGCAATCCATTGGTGGCCAGGGATGAAGAAGGACATAGCAAAATTTGTGTCTAAGTGTTTAATATGTTAGCAAGTGAAAGTAGAGCATCAGTGGCCTATAGGCTTATTGCAACCGCTTAGCATACCAGAATGGAAGTGGGACGATATAGCTATGGATTTCGTGACAGGGTTGCCACGAATGAACAAACAGCGTGATTCCGCTTAGGTAGTAATAGATTGACTAACCAAGTCTGCTCATTTCCTGCCTGTTAAGACTTCATACACAACAGACCAATATGCAGACATATATGTCCAAGAGATAGTACGGTTGCATGGAATCCTCAAGACAATAGTGTCGGATAGAGGATCGGTGTTTACATCAAGATTTTGGGGAAGTTTACAGCAAGCCATGGGTACTAAATTAAGTCTAAGTACAGCTTTTCATCCTCAGACAGACGGGCAGTCCGAGTGTACGATTCAGATTTTAGAAGATATGCTACGCGCTTGTGTACTTGATTTCGGAGGATCCTGGAATAAGTACTTGCCGCTAATAGAGTTCTCTTACAACAATAGCTACCAGTCAACGATTGGGATGGCACCTTATGAGTTGCTATATGTAAGAAGGTGCCGATCACCATTGCATTGGGACAAGGTAGGAGAAAGGCAACTTCTCGATCCCGAAGCTATTAGAAAAGCTCAAGAAGTAGTAGCGCTAATTAGACAGCGTATGCTTGCTGCTCAAAGCCATTAGAAAAGCTATGTGGATGCCAAGCGACGCGATGTGGAATTCAAGGTCGGAGATTAAGTCTTCCTGAAGATATCTCCTATGAAAGGTGTGAAGCAATTTGGGAAGAAAGGCAAACTTAGTCCCTGATTCATAGGTCCTTTTGAGATATTGGACAAAGTGGGAGCAGTTGCCTATAGACTAGCCCTACCGCCAGCCCTAGCAGATAGTCACAACGTGTTCCACATCTCCATGCTACGCAAATATGTGTCAGACCCATCACATGTCCTCAAGTACGATACGATAGCACTCCAGAAAGACTTGAGTTAAGAGGAACGACCGGTTAGCTTCCTAGATAGAGGGATGAAGCAATCATGGTCTAAGAGCATTCCAATAGTCAAAGTCCTATGGAGTAATAGTTCTGAAAGAGAGGCAACGTGGGACTTGGAGGAGGACATGCAAGGCCGGTATCCAGAATTATTTGGTAAGTAAATTTCGAGGACGAAATTCTTTTTAGTAGGGGAGAATTGTAGAGTCCAAGAACTTTACTTAGCTAGTTGGATAGTAGTAGTAGTAATAGTAATAGTTGTAGTATTTTTTATGACTATGGATTTTGGTTCAAACCGGGACTTAGTTGGACACTCGTAGTAACACTTGTAGATTTTATAAGTTTAACCTATAGTTTAAGAATATTAATTATAACCTAATGTTTGATTAATATGACTGATTATGAAGAGGATAATTATTATACTATAAGGTTTAGATAGACCCAATAAGATACTAACACTTGTCATGTGTGTGTTTAATAAGAAATTAAGAATTTCTGAGGAATAAATTTATTAAGAGTAATATTTGAACATCCTAGGGTCTTCCAACAGCTTTGAAATCGTTAAAGGACTTAGTAAAGGTTGTTTACTCAATTCAAATTAGGTTGAAAAAGTGTAATTACGTGTATAATATTTCAATGTATGCCCATATATCGCAGCTCTAGGGAGAGATATATCGCCATACGGGGATACAAAAAAACACGTAGCTTCGCACGTCCACCTCGACGAGCCTCGGGTATATGAGCCCAGGCGATATATCACCTATGGTAGGCGATATATCAGCCCAAAGGCATGTTTTTCAAATGTTTTTTAAACCGAGCTCATTTTATTCCCTTACCTCTTGATAAGTCCAGAATCTTTCTACCGAGTCTTCAGCCTCTGCTAAACGATTATTCAAATATTTTTCAATTAAAAAGCCATTATTTTATTCAAGCTAAATGAAGATCTTTTCATTCTTGAACTCTATAAATAGGACCTAGTATCCAGCCATTTCTTCATTCATCAAGCTGAGTTCAGAGCCTACAAGCTGCTAGGATTACTTTAGAGTGTTAAACACTTGAGTTGGGGCAATAAGCTTATCAAACACTTGGGAAGTAAGGATAATAGTGTATTTCAGTTTCGAGGTATAGTTTGGTCATAATACATTAAAGGTATTCCTATGCTTAAGTTCCTTTTTGTATCATTCCATTAGATTTTATAGTTTATCTCTACTCAAATCCGAACTCAGTACTCTTTATTCTTGGTTAGGCATCTAAGTTCTTTGAACTTAAGGTTCTTGTTGGTAAGTATCTTTCTCAAATGGTTTAGTTCATTCTTTTCATCTTCTTCTTTTAGAAATACTCACCTTTTCGTTATGGTATTTAGGAGTGTTCCAAAATCCTGACTTTGTTCTCATCATCCCAGTATATTGGTAAGGAAAATAGGATAGTTTTATATGCTTATATGTTATGTTGATATGTTATGATAAGTTATGCTATAATATGTTATGTTATGTTTTCTTATGTTTCATGGTTATGATTTACCCTACCTCAGATATTAGACAGGGGACGTAGATGGGTTATCATAAACCTACCATGTGATCTAACCTACCTCAAATATTAGAAAGGGGACGTAGATGGTTATCACATGTTTTAATGGCCATTAATAGTATAGTCTTATATGATGTACGTCTTTATAGATATATGTTTATAGCTTATAGTTTATGTGTATGATTATGGTTCATGCTTGTAGTAGATTTTCCTTGCTGGGCATTAGGCTCATTCCTTTATGTTATATATGTGCAGGAAAATAGCTTTGGTGGCGGGAAGGTTCTTGGCAGCTTGGGAATGTGTATTGAGAGAGAATGACATCGGTGGACTGCGTGAACGATTTGAGGATGAAGTTGCTTTGTAGTCTTTTAATTATGATTTCTATGTATTTCCGCATCTAATTTTGTAACCCATTTATTTAAGTTATGTTATGTTTTTATTTTCAAAACAATGAGATCCCATATCCTACTTTGAATTTTATGTAGTTTAACATTTGTTTTACAAGTTTTAATAAAGTAATGTTTGTTTCATATGTACGTTTTATTAAAGATTAGTGTCTATGTATAGTAGTCATTAATGGTCCAAAGTCTAGAGTAGTTGGGTCCTTACAAAATATAATAGACAAGGGTTGATTAAATAAAGTGTTACAACTCTATAATTGAAAATACAAATAAACAAAAGAAGAAATAGAAGAAGAGAATAGAGAAATACAACTCTAAGCAAAATGATACAAATAAAGTGAAGTGTTTGAAACAAAAGAAATAAAGATTACAACTCTAAACAAAGATACAAGTAAATATAACAAGAACGATGAGAAGAAAAAATAATAGAAGAAAAATAAGAACAAGAACAAAACAATAAGAAACTCTCACTCACACAACCAAAGTGAAGAGTGTTGGGGATCACCAACTTGAACAAGGTTTGAAACCTTTGTCCAAAAGCTTATATCCCCCTAACTCAAGCACTAAGGGATCTCTCACAGATTTTAGAAATGCCTTCTGGAATAATCAAGCCTCTAGGTGTTTTCTAACCAAGTGCTCTAATGGATAGAAAAGTTGTTTCTTTCAAGTGAGCAATAGGCTCCTATTTATAGAGTTTAGAGACACCCTTTGAATTTCAAATTCCACCAACCCCCATGGCTGTTACCAATGATTAATTGGATGTTTATGGAATTAAAAAAAATGAGATTTTGAAGTTATTTGGGTTTTTGGAGCCGTTCAAAAGGATTGGAAAAAACTAAAAAATCTTGTCACCTGTGGCTGCAGCTAGGGACATCAGTGGCCGCGGCCACTGTTCTCTGTTCCATAGGCCGTAGCCACCAACATCCTGTGGCCACGGCCACTGACCAGTTTCAACACATAATTTTGTGTTGTTTTTCCAAACAGTTCCAACACCCTCCCAATTGATTTTTTAACCCCCAAAATACATTATTGGGGTTAAAATCATATCTTTAACAACCATTTCACATATTGCTTTAAGAAATTCATCTTAATATTATGTAACAACAAATTTACACAATAAAGGGTAATATTTGGAAGTTACAAGTTTGTAGCTGAATTTGTAACACCAAATATGTTACATATTTGGATATTTCTCATATATCTAAATATTGCAACTCTCTATTATATGTTACAATATGTGACACTCTTTGTCACATTTATTTAATCTAAAATATTATATTATAATATAATATTAAATTATATTATAAAATAATATAACACACCCTGTTCATCAAGTCCATGAATGTTACTGGGGCATTGGTCAAACCAAACGACATGACCAGGAATTCATAATGTCCATACCTCATTCGAAAGGCCATCTTTGGTATATCCTCATCCTTGATCCTCAGCTGGTGATAACCAGATTGAAGATTAATCTTTGAGAATACCATCTTTCCCTGCAATTGATCGAACAAGTCATCGATCCTTGGTAAAGGGTATTTGTTCTTGATGGTCAACTTGTTCAACTCTCTATAGTCTATGCACATTCTCAGAGTCCCATCCTTCTTCTCTACAAACAGAACTGGAGCACCCCATGGCGAGTAGCTAGGCCTGATAAACCCCATGGCAAGAAGCTCTTGCAACTGTATCTTCAATTCTTTCAGTTCCTTCAGAGCCATCCTATATGGTGCCCTCGACACTGGCTTTGTTCCTGGTGCTAACTCAATGACAAACTGAATCTCCCTGTGCGGCGGCAATCATGGTAAATCCTCAGGAAACACATCTGAGAACTCGCATACCAATCTGGTCTCTCTCGGCCCTACTGGCATCACCCTGGTGGTAACCACCACACTGGCTAGGAAACCTATACAACCTCTCTACAACAGATCCCTAGCCCTCAATGCTGATATCATGGGTATGCGAGGTCCATGCACAACACCCACAAAAACAAAGGAATCCTCTCCCTCAAGCTCAAAAGTCACCATCTTCTTCCTACAATCAATGGTAGCCCCATAGGCAGACCTACCTATTACCCAGGCGTGGCAATTGCCCCTGCTGACTTTTTCAAATCCCTTTTAGTTATTTGCTAAAAATATAAAACTTTAATGCCAATTACTTCAATCACGTGTAGTGCCCCCCTCAAATATCTCAAAAAGTAACTTTCTACATAAATTAAAAATAATAATATAATACTTCAAAAAAAAAATTAAATAATAATATAATAAAATAAACTCTTAAACTTCTATCAATACACATCTTTCCACTCACACCACCTTTTTCTATCTATCACTAATCATTATCAGACTATCACACTTCTCTATAATCCTACTACTCTCTCTCTCTAATCTTTATTATTTTTTTTTATCTTCTAACATATTACTTATCAGTTCTTTATCTTCTAACACTTCTCTATAATGCTATTTACTTCTAATCTATTCCCTGTACGAATCTTTTAACTCAAAGTCTCAAAGACTAAAATCTAAACCTACTCCAAGACTCCATGACTGGATCTGGGACCACATTTTCAAAAGGTAAGTTTATAATATATAATATAATATTTTACTTTTTAGAATATTTGATGCTTATACATTGGAGTTATCTTTAATTCTTTATCTACATTGCAATTGTCAATAGGTTTTAAATAGACAGTAATTTTTTTTTTCAGTTAGTTTCAGATGGGCTTTGAATTGAAATGCATGCCCATTTTTCTTATTGTTTTGGACAATTTATTTTTGATTACTTATCCTAAAAAAAGCCAATAAATTGAACAAGAATAATATATAAATATAACAGATCATAGATTGGATTTATATTAATAGACAAATTGACACTAATTTATTAACAATTAATATATATGTAATATGTTTATGTTTATGAGCTATATATATATTTGCAGCTTTATAATTATAATTATGCCTCATTGTCCATGTTTCTTCTATAAATAAATTATTCAATATAGACCATTATTAATATATTTTACAGATAATAATTTCTTGTTTTATAAATTTATTTTTATTTCATATTTGAAACAGGTATGGAAAGATATTATAAAAGAATTGATCCAAATTTATCACATCCTCCGGCACCGAAAGTAGATATTGATTGCAGTACAAAAAGCCATTGCAGTACAAAGAGACATTGCATCTCAATTGATATGAGTGATCTTCCTACTGATCCTGGACTGCGAATTCCAATTTCAGATTATAGCCTGAATATTCAAGATCAAATTCGAAGACATTATTTGCAGCAAGGGCCTTGTCAACCAAAAAATCATAAATTTCTTCCGAAACTTTTTGGAGGCGTGGAGCGTCGGTTCAACATTGAATGGTATGATCAATTTCCTACTTGGTTAGAGTATAGCATCGATAAAAATTCCGCATTTTGTCTATATTGTTATCTTTTTAAGCAAAATAATGGAAAACAAGGTGGTGGTGAGATATTTGTTAGTAAGGGTTTTTCAAATTGGAAGAAAACAGAAACATTTGCAAATCATGTTGGAAAACATGATAGTTCTCATTACGAATGTTACAAGAAATGTGAAGCCTTGATGAATGAAAAACAACAAATTTAACACATTTTTGTCAAGAAAAACGACAAAGATCGAAAAAGTTATCGTGTTCGATTAACTGCATCAGTTGACAGTATTCGATTTCTTCTACGACAAGGTCTTGCATTTCGTGGTCATGATGAGTCTGAAGATTCTAATAATCAAGGTAACTTTCTTGAACTTCTAAATTTTTTGGCTGATCATAATGAGGAAGTTAGAGCTGTTGCTTTGAAAAATGCTCCTGAAAACCTTAGATTGACTTCCCCAAGGATTCAGAAAGACATTGTAAATGCATGTGCTATTGAAACAATTGATGTTATTATTAAAGACATGGGAGATGCTGTATTTTCTATTTTAGTTGATGAATCTCGTGATGTATCTATAAAGGAGCAAATGGTTGTAATGTTTCGTTATGTGGACAAGAGAGGGTATGTGATTGAACGATTCATAGGCATTGAACATGTTCCAAATACAACAGCAATCTCACTAAAAATAGCAATTGATAAGCTATTTTCAAAGCATGGGTTGAGCATATCTAGACTACGAGGTCAGGGATATGATGGAGCTAGTAACATGAGTAGAGAATTCAATGGTTTGAAGAGTATTATCATGAAGGAGAATGAATGTGCTTTTTTTGTTCACTGTTTTGCTCATCAGCTTCAATTAGCACTCATGGGTGTAGCCAAAAAACATGATTTAATAGGTGTTTTCTTTTCTTGTAATTATATATTAATACTTGTTATTTAATAAACTATGTAACTATGTTTCCATTTAATGATTTGTATTTAATAAAAAAATTAGGTACTTTTCTCACTGTGGTATCCAATGTGGTGAATATTGTTGGAGCATCATCTAAGCGTCGTGACATTCTTCGAGAAAAACAAGCTCAGAAAGTCATTGAAGCCTTAAAAAGTGGACAACTTTCAAGTGGAAAAGGCTTAAATCAAGAAAATGGGATTAAGCGTCCATGTGATACACGATGGGGATCACACTTTGGCACTTTGGTAAGCTTCACTATCATGTTTTCATCTATCCTTGATGTACTTGAGGAAATTACAAATGATAGTTTGAATAGTGACCAAAAATATGAAGCATCTATTATGTTACAAGTGGTGCAATCATATGACTTTGTGTTTATTTTGCATTTGGTAAAAAATATACTTGGAATCACAAATGAGTTGTCGCAAGTCTTACAAAAAGGTGATCAAGATATTGTGAATGCCATGGATTTAGTTAAAGTATGCAAGGAGCAATTACAAATAATGAGAGATAATGGATGGGATTCCTTAGTAGAAGAAGTTTCTAAGTTTTGTGTGGAATTCAATATCGATGTTCTAAATATGGATGGAATGTATTGTGCTCAAGGAAAATCATGACGTAGAGCTCCGAAGCTTACAAATTTTCACTATTTTCGTATTGATTTTTTCAACAGTGTGATAGATTTACAACTACAAGAGCTAAATAGTCGTTTTAATGAGCCTAACACTGAGTTGCTACTTTGTGTAGCATGTTTGTCTCCAAATAATTATTTTGATGCTTTTGACAAGGAAAAGCTAATTCGTCTTGCTCAACTCTATCCTCATGATTTTTCTACAGTGGATTTGAGGGTACTTGAATTTCAACTTCAAACTTATGTTGATGATCTGCGTTCACATACTGAATTTTCAGAATTGAAAGGAATTGCTGACCTTTCAAAAAGATTAGTGGAGACAAATAAACATGAGGTATATCCATTGGTATATTTGCTTATTAAATGGGCATTAACACTCCCAGTTGCAACAGCTTCAGTAGAAAGGGCATTTTCAGCTATGAACATTGTGAAAAATCAAATGCGCAACAAAATGGGAGATGAATGGTTGAATGATAGCTTGACTGTGTATCTTGAAAAAGATATATTCAATACTATTGACAATGAGACTATTATTCATCGTTTTCAAAACATGAAAACTCGTCGAGGACAACTTTAAATATATGTGTTGAATGATTGCTTTATTTTGTTAACTTTTTGGAATATTGAGAATGCTTTTTAAGCATCAGTTTGAATGAGTTTGTAATCAATATTAACTTTTTAAATATTTACACAGTAAATTAGTTTTTTTTTTTTTTTTTTTGGCATTGAGAAATTTTTTTTGTTAGAAATTTTTTTTTATGCCCCCCCAAGTATCAAATCCTGGGTCCGCCACTGGGTAGCCCCATATCTAATCAGTCAATCCATCCCTAGAATCATATCAAAATCATCCACACTCAACTCGATCAAGTCTACTAATAGTTCCCTACTATCTACCTTCACTGACAATGCTCTAATCCACCTTCTAGAAACTATCAGTTCCCCTGTAGGCAGTATAGTCCCAAACCCCGCAACATAATACTCACTAGGTCTACACAATCTATCAATTACCTTACTAGAAACAAACGAATGTGTAGCACCAGAGTCAATCAATACACTATAAGAAGAGCCAGCGCTAGAAAGCTGACCTGTCATTACCGAGGGACTAGCCTCAGCCTCTGCCTGCGTCAAGGTGAACACTCGAGCTGGAGTCAAGCTGTCCACCTTCCTTGGTTCCTCCTTCTTCACTGTTGGGCAGTCTTTCTTGAGGTGTCCCACCACCCTGCATAGATAGCAAGCTTTTGCCCGACATTCGCCCGGATGGCGCCTTCTACACCTCGTGCACTCTGGGTAACTTCTCCATGTCTCACCGCCTCCCTGGTGGCCACCCTGAACACCCCGACCCTTCTTATCAGGACCAACAGCAGTCGAAGTGTCAGGGGTCTTCCTCTTCAGATCACTGGGGCCTCCGCCTCTACCAGACCCTGTATATGGAGGCACCGCCGTATGAACCTCCCGTCTCATTGCATTCTCCCTCCAGATTTTATTCTCCGCCTCTTCAGCGGTAAGAGCATTCTCAATAGCCTGGGCATAATTCGTTCCCCTAGGTTTAGTTGTAATTCTCACATCTCGAGCTATCATAGCATTAAGCCCTCTAATAAATTTGTCCTGTCTGGCTGCATCTGTAGGCACTAGATCTGGTGCAAACTTCGCAAGCCTATCGAACTTCAAGGAATACTCTACGACTGCCATGTTGCCCTACACGAACCCCACAAACTCTTTCACTTTCGCTGCCCTGACAGCAACGTTATAGTATTTCTGGCTGAACAGATCTCTAAACCAATCCCAACTCAGAGTAGAAACATCCCTGGTCTGTGATGCCATCTCCCACCAAATACGGGCATCCTCTTTAATCATATAGGTGGCACATGCCACCCTGTCATTACCTTCCACCCTCATGAAATCCAGAATGGAAGTAATCATACTTATCCATTGTTCGGCCTTTAGTGGATCCGATCCTCCCTCAAAGGTTGGAGGATGTTGTTTCCTGAATCGTTCATACAGTGGCTCCCACCTGTTCAAAACCTCAGGTGGTTGTACAACTGGTGCCACACTCCCTGACGGAGCCTGCTGCTCAAAAGGCGGATCTACTTTTCTTGACTCTGTAACTTGACTTGCATATCTGCAAGTATCTGATGCCAGTTCTCAAGGATTGGCGGAGGGTTCTGGCCCTAATCATCATCTTTAGCCTCAGACCCTATGACGGCTAGTCGTATAGATCGCCTTGGATACATAGCTATCCAAGTTTATCTACAATCAATGACTTGGCAGCCTGGCAATGATGACAGGTTAATAATCTTTCCATAGTCCACCATTGAAACTCAAACAACCAAAAGCAATCAAGATGCAGATAATCATTCAAATATCCATTCACATACAGCAGCAATGCTAATAAGCATGTCTCATAATAATCACACAGCAGTCAAGGGCAAGGCCCTATCAATATCTCATGCTCCATATTAATCATGCAGTAAAGCATTTATATTCCATTCAGGCATTGAAGCATATAATCTCATATATACAATTACCAAACCCTGAGTCGATCTTGTCTTTAGCGGCGAGTGTACATGTCCAACCAGTCTTCAGGAACCCTTAAACCTAGACTGCTCTGATACCAAGTTATAACGCCCTGGATAACCAAGACCGTTACACTGTGTGTTTTAAAATAGTGCAAGACTTGCTAATCAAGTCGTTTGAACAATAATGTGTTCCTAAGGTCAATTACCAAGTTAGGTTTAAAAGATTTTGAACATAAACAGTTAATTTTCATTAAAATAGACGTTTGGTACATAGGTCCCAAAAACAGGGTTTAAGAGACAAATTTACAATTCTAAAAAATTATATCCAACCAGTAGCCACTCTAATGGAAAAACACAAATTCTATGTTCAGTCCCTGTACTTTCCCTCGGCCGTGGCGGACGAGCAGCTGACGATGTACACTTCACCCCTAAAGCTCTCCAACTCATGGTTGATCCAGCTTACTCTTGCCTTTACCTGCACCACATAGCACCCGTGAGCCAAGGCCCAGTAAGAAAACCATAACAGCAAATACATAATCAGTTATTGCAACCAATCAATCAAAAGTCAGTTATCCAGAAATTCAACAAGTCATAAGCATCAAACTATTAACAATAAACATGTACGTTCAACAATAAATCTCAATCAATATGTAAATGCTTAGGGCCAGCACCCATAGGCCGAGCCCTCTATTTACTCAACTGACTCCGGCTCGCTTAGGCTAAGTCCAGTGTTTATCTAGCTGACCCCGGCTCACAGTGGCCGAGCCACGTCCTGTTCGCATGTATCAGCCCTGGCACTCTTAGGCCAATCATTTCATATTTCTCATAACAATATCACAGTTATACAAAACATATACTCAGATACAAGGAATCTCAGTCCCAACGTAGCCACACAAGGGTGCAATTTTCTTACCTTGAATTCCGAGCAGAAAATACAAAACGTTCCCAAGCACGATCCTCAGTCCTGAGCCTTAGCGATAAACCTAGTCACAGTGGCCAATGGGTAATCATCAAATTCTAATCCAAACAAATACTTAGGAGACAAAAACTAGCCTCTGGGACCTCGATTTCTACTAAACCGGGTAGTAGAAACTGTCCCGAGCACCTAGGTTCGAACCCCCAAGCCTCACCAATTCTAGAAACCAACTTAAGGCAAAAAAATCCCTAGGCGGGCTGCGACCTGACCCTAAGGGTCGCGGTGCACCCCCAAGTCAGAGGCTCAATCCTCAAGCTTCAGGGGGAGGCTGGCTGCGACTTGCCCCCTAGGGTCGTGGCACCCCAGAGGTGGGCCGCAACGCGCCCCTACGAACCTAGATTTTCTAGGTTTGCTCAGCATTTTCCCACAAGTCCAATCTCAAATTCTCATCCTAATTCAACAACTAATCCCAGATTAAAGCCTAGAATCCCCATCCTTTTGGTCTAAATATCATACCTAGCCCATAATCAATCCTTACTCCTATTACACACCCAAAATCAATCAAAACCCAGAATTTTACACAAGTTCTAAGCTTCACAATAACTCTGCTCAATTCAGTAAATTAATGTTGGAATCTTACCTGACTTGATGATCTAAACTCCTCAGAAACCTTTGAGTGTCTTTAACTTAGCTTTTCCTCACCTTGAACCAGCCCAAATCCAACTTAATCCTTGAATTCTCCTTCAGTTTTCCTTCTTAGTACTAGAGGGATGAAGAGAACGTTTTTTAGAATTTTGGGACTTCTAGTTTATTCTGATATATCCCCATGTCTAATCTAAGTACATCCTTATCCCAAAAAGACCCATTTTTCCCCTTAAACTATTCAATCTTCTAATGGTTCCTAAGGGTAAAATGGTCATTCTTCCCGAATCCTGCTAATTCCTCAAGTGTTTTTAGCATTTACCAATTAATCATGTCGTGTCCAAATAATTACCAAATACTTATTCATTACTTAATATATCCCAAAATATTCTCGAAATTCTCAAAAATACCCCAGGCTCCCCCAAGTCGGGTGTTAAACCCTGTTGTGACTATTTCACTAATCTGCTCACTAGGACCGTCTCGAGCCATATACTGCAAATATATCCACATAATAATGTGGTCTCAACAATTAATCACATTTATGCCCTCAGCTGGTCAAAATTACCGATATGCCCTTATAAGCTATAAAGGAGCCACATGCATATTTAGTACTTATAAACATGCTTATTACATACTCATATAATCATATTAATCATGCATGCCATGTAATCATGAAATTAACCAATTAAACATACATATAAACTCCCAGCACACTAATCAAGGCCCTAAGCCCTATTAGCAAATTTTGGATCGTTACAGTACTCGAGCTCGAAAGAAGTATCCTCTGAAAGGTGAGTTTGAAAGGCTAATCAAATAAGGAGGTGACGATAACTAGAATGTTGAGCTCGAGCCTACGTGGAAGCTCAAAAGTGTGTTGATGTTGCAAATAGGCTCTAATATGCGTTAAAGTGATACACAGAGATGTTGTTAAGTAATCCCTACAATCATGGGGATTTAATTTAAACCGTGTAATCAACCCTATTGTTTAGGGATATTTATCTACAATTAATGCAATTGATTGTATTTTAATGAATAGATTTGTATTTCAAATTCAAAATTTATATATTGTAATATCCCTAAGATTAAGGGAGGATATTTGAGGAATCAGGCCTATAAATAGTCTGGATGATGGTCCTTAGAGGACACACTCAATTCTTTTATGCAAATACTATGGGAAATTGCTCTTAAAGCTTTGACACGAAAAGATAAGTAAAAGTAACTCGTGGACTAGATAGATTTTAACTATCGTACAACATAAAAATCTCTGTTATTCTTTTCCTTCTAAATTATATATTTTCTAAATTGCTCTTGCTTTTAGTTGATAAAAAACGTCGTCAACAATAATGTTTTGGCTAAGTGATATACACTTAGGATTAGGAGAATGAGTATAAGAGGGACTTAATTGCTTCTATCATTTTATTTGAACTTCTCAAGAACATAAGGGATGTTATTCTTCTTCCCTCCCCCCATGACTCCTCCTAGGTCGAAATACCCCCCTTACGGTTCTTTTTTCCCCCTTTTTTTTTTTTATAAAGAATACTGGTAATATTGGAATTACAATGATACCCATAACGTCTGAGCATGGGAAAAGTACTAATGGACATGTATCTATCTTTTAGTGGGGGAGTACATTGCTACTTTTTGCATGCCAACTGTAGTGTCTGGCAGGTTATGTGCCTCAAGTATTCATGAATAGTGGTGTTGGTTGAAGATTATGCTAGCTAACGAAGGTGCGTATAGACATTTCAGGCAATATAGTGGTGGGATGTGTGGTTCTGTACTCTATAGGATATTCAGGATTTACTACATGTGATAATAGCATGTATTCAGGGCATAATTTGCATTGTGTTTTCTTGTGGGCTTTTCGCCTGATGGAGTAAGACATATTTATGGAGGAGGTGTTAACTCTCTTTACCTTATCCTAATGAAGACTTCTTTTTCACTTTTCGGGTGAGGGCAAGAACATGTAGAGCCTTTATGTGGACTATGTTGTTCTCGCGGTTGGTTTTTAAAGTGAAACTTTTGAGCACGTGTCATCCTTGATGCTAGACAAGCGTCCTTGCATGATACATCGTATACCATCTACTTTTTGGTGTCTTCTGGTGTGAAAAGTATCATTTACTAGTGAGTGTTAGAGTCATGTACTAAATGATTAATGAAAAAAAAAACAAGAGTAATTACATTAAATGTAGTTATTAAGACAATGTATTTCCTCAGCCTATTTTTTGTTGTTGTAGATACTTTTGTGAAGGTTCCATTAGTCTTATTAGAGTTTTCCCAAATATATTTTTGAACTAAGCTTCTAAGACATTCAATCAAAATAGTAACAGGCAGACTTCTTGCAACTTTTAGTGCATCGTTAATTGACTCTATAATGTTGGATTTCATCATTGTCTACCCATTGGATGGAGAGTATGATCTTACCCATGTTTCATAATCAATTTTTTGCAAGTTTGGTCTGATGCGAATATCAAGTTTATCAAAAGCCCTCATGTAGTGTTCAAACTTGCTTTGCATGTATGGTTTTGTATCTACAATAAACTTCACGTTCAACTCATCTCCATGGCATCCAATTTTTGTTTAAATATTGCTCAACAAATGAAACATGCATGCTCCATAAAAGGTATTTGGGTACACTATTTGAATTGCATTTTTTATGCTTTTATGTCGATCAGAAACTATAACAAATCTTGTGATAGTTAAAAAAATTAAAATGAAAAGGAAAAAAAACAAAAACCAATCAAATTTAAATTAGATAAAAGGCAATCAAGAGTAAAAATTAAATAAAAAAAGTAATGGTTTTATGTATTTAACATATGTAATTAATCAATTGTTTTTTTAAGTGTACTATTGTTATAGGTAATCTTATGGGTAACTGATTACTTTGAATGGTAATTGTTATTTGTACTAGTTTAATAGTGTTAAAAGTAACCCGTTATCATGATAAATTTAGAATAAAACTACTATAGTCTATGTTTTAATACATTCTTGTTCTCCATATATGTTTTTTAGATTCATGAAAAACCAAAGCCATGAACGATCACTTTTTGAATCACCTATTTTGAATGTTAATACAAAATTATTGTCGTTTGAATTCAATATTGATGTTGAAAATAGAGTATTGCCATGTGCATTTTTGAGGAAGGTTTCATCAACAACAATAATAATTCTTATGTACTTCCAACCCTTGATTGAGTTTGAGAATTCCAAGTATAAGTATTTGAACCCATCTCTTTTGTCAGTTTTTAGGTTAGTGATTGTCCCTGGATTTTCTTGCATCAAAATGTGAGGATGGATTGATAATTTCTGATGAGATTCATTTAATTTGCCTCTGATAAATTTTAACCTTATGTTTGCTAGAGAAGAAAAGTAAGAGAATAGTGAAAAGAAAATATAGAAATGTGATGTTTGGTAAGAATGAAAAATTGTGAGAAAAGAAAAGTAAGGGGAACAATATGGAGTGGGGGTCATCAAACTTTTTCCTCTCCAAATTAGAAAGAAACTTTTCATACAAAAAAACAAAAGTAAAAAGACTAAAATATTTGTACACAAAAAATTTTATATCAATAATTTAAGGGTAGTATAGTAATTTTACAATATGATTTTTAGCATGTCGGCCCCCTTAACTATATCTAGTTTATTAAACTGGTCCCTGAATTATAAAATGTAGCAATTAAGTCCCTAAACTTATTAAACAATAGCAATTAAGTCCTTATATGTTATTTTTTTACTAATTTTTTATGGAAAAGATTGTATGGCAACACCAAAGTGTCAATATAAAAAGACAAAAATATAAAATACATTGCCCCAATTAATTAACATCATAATCTCTCTCTTTTTTTCTCTATTTCTCTATCTAAAAAACAAACAATGAAAAATAATAACATTTGCATATCAAACTATGGCATCATAAACAAAATGATGAATTCCAGATCTTTATTTTTCCACTTTGGCAATGACATACAATATTTTCTATAAAACAATAGTAAAAAAAAAAAATCACATATTAGGGGTCATAATTGCTATATTTTATAGTTTAACGACTAATTTGCTAAATCACGTACGTATAGTCCAGGGGGCTATCATGCTAAAAATCTTTTTATTGTATATTGTTGACGTGACTTTTCACCAACAGTAGATTTAGAAATCTAATAAGAAGGATATTAGTTTTTATTTGTAAACTGTAATGAACTTATATGAACAATTTCTCTCACACACAACTCTACGTGGTTCAGTGGTTAAAATCCACCTAGTCCACGAGACAATATGTTGTCTTTCAAAGCAATATTGAATTCGAGTACATGGCTCTTGCGAATGTTGCAGTTGAACTTGCTTGGTGTCGCAGTCTCTTCAATGAACTTCATCTCACCATTCCAACTCCTCCAATGATCTGGGTTGACAATCATTCTATAACAACTCTCGTTGCTAATCCAAACTTTCACGCTCGAACAAAACAAAACATATTGAGATAGATTTCCATTTTGTCTAAGAAATAGTAGCAAGAAAACAAGTGTCAATTCAACACATTCCTAATAAAGATCAACTTGCAAAAATCTTCACCAAGAATTTGTTGTCAGCAAGGTTTCATCAACTGAAGTCCAATTCTTCCCCGACCTATCTATTAGAGGAACATAGTTTACCTTAATCACAATTAATTAGTTATGTTTCTTTTATTAGTATTTTAGTTAACTTTGGTTCTTTTTCAATTGCTTTAGTCAAGATTGTATAATTAGCATTTCTTGCTAGACAATGGTTGTATTTTTTCCAATTCTATAAATAAACCGCTTTAGCACATAAGTTAAATGAGATGTGCTTTTATTCAATCTATTTTCTTGAACTTGGTTTGTATTAATAACAACAATGTATTACCTAAGTATTTGGTTAAACAATTTGATATTGAAGTTGTAAGGTGTTAAAACATATAGTTTCTTGTTAATAATGATTTACAATTAAAGATGAACATAAAAGGAAATTACGTGGATTGCGTTTTGTAACCAATTATAAGGATTATGTTCATCTAGTTACTATTCCCTTAAAATTAAGAAGAATTTAATTTGTGGGAAAAAAATTATATTTTGATCGTTTAGTTAAAAATGTGACTATGAGATCAAAATTGATTAATCGAGCAAGAGATCAACTAGATTAGTTACCTTCCATTTGAATCCATGTGCAGACTATAGGATAACGAAGAATTTATGATTAAGGTCATTGTAATTTGTTACTGTTGACCGCGTTTTTGGCCAACGACGTGAGAACGTCAAAAACGATAAAGCCTTCAAGAGAAATAAAACGACACAGACGGTTTTGAAAAGAAAGTAAATAACACACGTAATTTTTATAGTGGTTCAGCCCCAATATGTTGGTAATAGCCTAATCCACTTAGAGTTATGATTATAGATATGTACTCAAGATCAGATGAACTGACCCAACTGAGTTTCTTCAGTACAGATTGCAAGAATACAAGAATTCTTTCAGATACAAGCACTTTCTCTCTCTAGAAAATTCAGACCCAATATTTCCAAATGTCCTTTTCTAATCCCATAAGCCATATATTTATAGGCTTAGGATCATACATCTGCTATCCCCTAGAATCGGGATATTTTATTGTATTTATTACATTTAAATTACAAAAATATTCAAAATGTAACAGAACACCAAATTTGTGGGAAGAATGAGAGATTCCTGCGTATGCCAAGACCGATTCTTGTTGAAGCCGTTTCTGGGAACCTTGACGTAGTCTGTTCTATCTGGTTGATAAATATCACCTTCTGGTCGGCCATACCTCTATTGGGCAGTCATGCACTTAGCTGGTAGGACATGCACTTGGCTGGTTGGACATGTGCATGACTGATCGGCCAAGTTCATTCCTGGGCAACAAAGTCATTCCTGGGCAGCAAGGTCATTCCTGGGCAGCAAAGTCATTCCTGGGTAAACAAGTCACTCCTGGGCAGACAAGTCATTCCTGGTCGGTCATGACACTTCCCAAGCCAGTCAAAATTCTTCAATGGCCTACTCGGCTACTCCTAAGCCAGATCACTTTATCACAGCTCTGAGGAGCCAATATATTTATTGACTTATTAATGTGTCTTTTACGGACCATGTACTGCCACGTGTCACCTCTATTGCCACGTCATCGATCTCCAATTTTTGGGGATAACATTTGCCCCCCAAGTTTATTATACGATTTTTCTCGTATGATAAACTTTTCTTCTAGCAAAATGTTCTTGAGGTCATTCAAAAGCTCCCATCTGGTTGATAACTTTCACGTAAACTCCCACGACAGAACTTGTCTTGTGATTTCTTCAAATTCTATTTCTTGATATAATGAAAACCTAGCCTCCCTTTTGATTCTCTCTCAATTCTCCTTTTGTCTATTTTGAAAAATTATCATGGTATTAGAGACAGGTTGTTTAGTATCCTCGATTTGGTTGCGCTAGGATTACAATCTCGGTGATCGAACTGGTCACACACCTCGGCACCATGGCTCCTCGGACATTGGCGAGATGCTCGGAGGTAGGTTGGCTTCTCGGACACGGGTGCAGCCCCTCGGACGCACGCTCCTCCTCGGACATGCTGGGCCATCTGCTCGGACGTTCACCTCTCTTCGGACCAGGCACAACCTCTCGGACACAGGTGCGGTAGCAGCTCCTCGGACTGGCACAGCTGCTCAGACGCACTATAGCCCCCTCGGACCCAAGTGTCCGCTCGGACACAACACAGCTCCTCGGCATCTCTCGGCTCCTCGGACCAAGATGCACCCGATCGGCCATCTCGAGGTGTATGCTCGAACACCACATTTTTTAAACACTTTAAGCACCTTTAGGCACTCTTAGGCATTTGCTTGGGCACATGGCATAGTCGTTTAAGCCTTTGCCTAAAACTTTCCCTACCAAAAACCACCAAAGCACCTTGTTCGAACCTCCCATAATTATTTTGAGAGATTGATTTCTCTCAATCAATCTTGGTGAGAAATTGACTTCTCCTCTCAAAGACAATTTTTCACTATGTAGTATTTACTTTGCATGCATTTGTTTGATTCACTCCAGAGAAGTTGATCGGTGATACGTGCTTAGCCGACCAGGGAAGTTGTATCTGCTCTCCTGAGCAGGAAAACTTTGCACCTGATCAGCTAAACTTGTACCTGGCTAGTAGTTTACTCTTTATTTTTGTATAGCTGAGCTGTTGGCATTTATACTTTACTTTTCTTTGTTAACTTAAAACATTCTAAGTCTCCTCTAGACTTAAAAAGTTATAAGTTTTTTGTGAATAGTAAAGTCACTCTGGTGTATGCCTTATATTTTCGCACGAGTACTTAGTTTTCTAACTTAGAAATTCTAGACATTTCATAAGTCCATACTAAGTATACTTTCTCACACTCTTATTGCTCTAACATTTTATGAGCATAATGTTTATTGTCACACGAATATCTGCTCCTAACTTGAAATTTTAAAAATTCCAAGTTACTTAAGCTTTGTCAAACAAGTTAGCTTAATGGCCTTTTTGGACTTCGAAAATTTACAAGTCAGCCTAAAAACAGATATATTAACTCGTGCTCTTATTGCCTGTGTTCAATTATATACCAGTATTCACCATGTGCCCCCCAGGTGATTAAGGGTTGAAAGATCCTTAGTCACCTGCTACTTGACAGAATCTGTTCGAGCAGTTAATTACTCGTGAAACACATAGAATATATGGAAAATATTCGAGCAGTTGAACACTGCTTGAACGTATCGACCAGTTGAACACTGTCCGATTTTACCGACCAGTTGAACACTGCTTGGATAACTAACACACATGCATATTTGTAGCAAGAATCGACCATGCTGTGCGTAGTCTCTTTTATTACTCGTAAATTAAAAAGGACAAAACATGTCTAATAACGAGTCTTAAACAACCAAAAATTGTTCAAAAATAAAATGACTGGTTAGCAAATAACCAGCTCATAAACCAAACTTAAATAACAAGTCCAATAACTCGAAATCAAGCTACCACTCTGAAAGCAGTATTTAAAAATAATATATCCTTTGGTGCTCGCCACTCCAGTGATTTCTGATCCTAGCACTTCCGCTCAGCATACTTCTCCTCGCTTCGTTGCTCTCCTCAGCCAAGTGTGGACCTCCACATATAGTGTCTAAGGTAAAGTCCACAGGTTCGGGCTGCAAGGGTGGAGATCTTTGTCGCTTGAAACCAGGATTGCTGCTACCTCCCTCTCCTTGGGGTGTCTCTGCCCGGTACTTCCTCAACTTGCCCGATCGGAGAAGAAATTCTATCTCGTCCTTGAGGTGGTTGCATTCATTCATATCGTGACCATAATCTCCATGGAAACGACAAAACTTGTTCATGTCTCTCTTCCTCATCTCTCTCCTGATGGGTGGAGGCTTCTTGTAGGGAGCCTCTTCATGACTAGCAAGATATATCTCTGCTCGGCTGGTCGAGAGAGTGGTGTAGTTAGTGAATTGAGGCTCATACTTGATTGGCTTTTCACTTGAATTCAACTTTGTTTTATTTTCCTCATGGTGGTCAGACCCATTATTTCCACGTTTCTTTCCACCATCACAAGGAGAGTCAGTTGATCTGCCCGGATTGTTTATGCCATTCTCCTCTTTCTCTATTGCATCATCCAATTTCATATATTTGTCCGCCCGGTCAAGAAATTGTTGAAGTGTTGAAATTGGATTTCTATGTATACTGTCCCACAAAGGGCTCCAATAAGTTATCCTAGCAGATATGGCAACCATCTTCCCCTCGTCTCCTACAGCAGTTGCTCTATTGGCTTCTCTCATGAATCTCTGTATATAGTTCTTTAGAGACTCATCTTTTCCTTGTTTGATATCTGCCAAGTGATTGGCATAAACTGGTGGAGTCCAGGAAGTGCTGAATTGTCTACAAAACTCCTTCCTGAATGCCTCCCAAGAGGTAATGGAGTTTGGCTTAAACTTCCAATACCATTCCTGGGCAGTATCCGTCAAGGTAGTCAGAAAAACTCTACACCGATAACCGTCACTTACTCCGAGCAGCTCCATCTGATCTTCGAATTTCCTTGTGTGCCTTATCGGGTCTGCCTTTTCTGTATATACTGGCAGAATAGGTGCTTTGTACTTTGTTGGTGGCTGGGCTGCTCTAATTCGAGCACAAAATGGGCTGCCACTCCGGTGGTCTATCGCATCTATCTCGGAAGGTCGTTTCGAAAAACCTTGCACTGCAGCTGCTAGCATGTCAAGCTGGGCTTGGATGGCTGGTGCAACTGATGAGGTTCCAAGGTCTTGACCGCCTGGTCGGGCATTACCATCTGGCGCGCCATCGTCAAGTATTTCTACTTGACTGGCAGGGCGGTCCAGATTTTGCCCTTCGACCGGGACGGTCCTCCTCTTGTTGGTGATAACATCCCTTAGATCCTTCTGAGAAGCATGCTCTCCTGCCTGATCGAACACCGTACTGTTCGATTTCCCAGAGGGCTTACTATGCGAGACTTCCTCTCTCCTGCTACGCTGCTGGTCGGGGTGCAGTGGAGGCTTTTCGGCGCGCCCTGGGCAGTTTTCTCCTCCTTGTGGGTTGTTTTCTTCTTTATCCTTTGACTGGTCGGTGTGATGACTATTAGCCTCATACCGACCATGCCCATCTTTGAACTGTGAAGTCCTCTTATCTTGAGGAGCTTTATTTTGCTCCTGCCCAGGTGGAGTCTTCTTACTACCCGATCGGTGACTTCCAGATCTTGAAGTTTCTGATCTGTGGCTCCTGGAGGGGGTTCTAGAGTGCTCCCTTTGGGTTGAGGCAGTGCCCGATCGGACCCCATCTTCTTCCCGATCAGGTGGGTTACTACCACTCCTGTTTGGCCCTCGAGAATTGGGTCTATCAGTGCTCTTACGACCAGCTTCCGTGGTCCTTGCTCCTGGGGTGGCTGCTCCTCGTGCTGCAGCTTGGGCATTAGCCTGGGCCAACTGGGTAGCTGCTTCTAGAGCAAGTGATGCTTCACGATGTCTCTGGTTGACCTCCTCCTGTTGTCGTCAGATCTCCTCACCCCTAGCGTCCATATTGCGCCTTTGCTGCTCTAACGCGGTTTTCTGCCTGACCATCTCTTCAGCGAATGCCTCCTGTCTGGCGTGGAGTTGTGCCATTTCCTCCTGGAAGGCGCTCATGGCTTCCTGGAGCTCTTCAACCTCTGGGGTTACGTCCTCGAGCACGACTCTAGGCTCAGTTTCACGATCTTGAAGGCTGGGACCTTCTGATCTAGCAGGCTCTTTAGAGGAGCCTGTCTTCTTGGAGGCCGCATTGGTGTTCTTAGGCGCCATAATACTTCAGGGACCGTCTGTCTTTCTCTTCAGGCTCTCAATGAAAGCACCAAAATGTTGACCGCGTTTTTGGCCAACGACGTGAGAACGTCAAAAACGATAAAGCCTTCAAGAGAAATAAAACGACACAGACGGTTTTGAAAAGAAAGTAAATAACACGTAATTTTTATAGTGGTTCAGCCCCAATATGTTGGTAATAGCCTAATTCACTTAGAGTTATGATTATAGATCTGTACTCAAGATCAGATGAACTGAGCCAACTGAGTTTCTTCAGTACAGATTGCAAGAATACAAGAATTCTTTCAGATACAAGCACTTTCTCTCTCTAGAAAATTCAGACCCAATATTTCCAAAAGTCTTTTTCTAATCCCATAAGTCATATATTTATAGGCTTAGGATCATACATCTGCTATCCCCTAGAATCGGGATATTTTATTATATTTATTACATTTAAATTACAAAAATATTCAAAATGTAATAGAACACCAAATTTATGGGAAGAATGAGAGATTCCCGCTGTTGACGCGGTTCTTCGGCAACAGGTAATTAAGAGAAGAAGAGAAAGAGATTAGTACTTAAAAGTAGAACCGCCGCAGATATGAAATCTTTGTGAGAAGAACTAGGTGACCCTAAACACGTTTTTTAAGTGGTTCGAAGGTTAAAATCCTTCTACTCCACTAGTCAATATTATTGATCTTTTCTGGGTAATTGGTTTACAAAATATATAGTTCTTACAAGACTATTTTTTCCAACCCCTATCAATTCCCAGGGTCTCCATATTTATAGGAGAAGGCACCTGGAAATTGGTAGGGAGGTCATCCCGTGACCTTACCATTTGTCATATCAAGTCTGTGATATTCATGATTACTTCCTAAACCTGACACACAAGTGTGGTCTAATCAGTATGGAAGGAGATAATGGGCCGCACGGCCCAACCCGTCCGTGGGTGTCTGAATACGCACGTTCCTGCGGCGTGTCCGAGAAGTCAGGGGGATATCGGACACGTGATGGCAGGATTATGCACGTTTATCTTGCGTGTTGACTTCCCATAGGGTCAGAGCTTCCTGAGAAGCTCGCTACCGGAGTAATCCATAACCCGAGCTGATCCGTCAGTGGTCGCCGGATGTTGTTCCCAGCTCCTGGAACAACAAGAGGGAGCAGGAAACTCCATCCCCTCGAGCTAGAAAGGGCCCGTCCTGAAGATAAAGCCTCTGGCCTGTGGGAGCCTCGGGCTAAATCATGTTTAGCCCGAGGATCGTCCTGCTAAACAGCCCGTGGGAAATCCAGGGCGTACATCTGCCCCCCAAGCTCCTGCTCGTGGTCCATGACGTCAGACATGGGAGACCACAGTAGGAGCTTTTAGACTTCTCCCACAACCCTTCGCATTCCATGCTTTTCGCATGCGTCTGATACGTGGAACGCCGTGGGTGGCGACGGTACACTCTACGAGAACCGCATTAAATGGCCTAGCCTACTGTCCAGCCGTCGTTTCACATTTCGAGTGGAGGGTCTCCCAGGAGCCTTTTACACGTGATCCCCCCTTGTATAAAAAGGGGGGTGGTCATCCCACGCACGGACCACCTTACCATTCAGAACCTCTCAAATTTCCTTCTTTTCTTTCTGACCTTCCGAAGAACAAAACCCTCATTTCCATTGCTCTCATCTTCTCCGTTCACGAAGCTTAAGCGTGCGAGTTCCTTCAAGGCCTTGGAGACTACTGTGCCAACGAAGCTCCTACCAGTGCAGCAACCTCGCTCACCATCCAACCCTATACTGTAAGTCTTCTGTCCCTGTTTATTTTTGAAAGCATGCCACTGTAGCCTAGGTAAAAAATTTTACTGTAGCCACATGCAGAGGTTTTCTGGGTCGCGCGGATATGGAGGGTGATGGCCCTTCTTTGATTAGGGCACACTTGCCATGGGACATCGCCTTAGAACATGGGTTCCATGATTCTCTCTTAGGAACAATTTCTGGGTAGGATCCGTAGGAACTCTGGGTGCAAAAACCGGGTAGCTTAGGGAATACGCCTTAAAAGCGGTTTTGCCACGCCTTGCCTGTTGAAACTTTCCCCCCAAGGCAAAAAATTTTTTTTACTCTGAGCCATCTGACACACGAATTCCGAGTAATCTGGGATCTGTTGAGGGCATAGGCGCGTGTTCCTTGGAACGCGTGGCACCACTCTCCACGGGCTGGGCTTACCCCAGCTCGTGTACTTAACACTTGCCTCACTCTCCTGCTTGGGTCGCCTTTTCTAAAGTGTTTTCTTTTGTTCGATAGGCGACCAGATGGCTCCAAAGAGAAATCTGCCACAGAAGAATGTGGGAAGTTCGGCCTCCCAGAAGGATAAAGGAAAGGCGGTGGTGACCAGCTCGCCAATTCCTCACTTTGGACCGGCGGTGGAGAAGCAGGCCGAGGTGGCTCCTGACGCGTTTTTCGAGGCGGAGAGAATCGTCTCGAAGATAACCAGCCAGGCAAAGATCACCAAAATCTTCCTTAATCACAACATTCCTCTGGGGAAGACCTCCGTGATCGCCCGACCTGCTGCGGATGGGGAGAGGAGCTGCACGCCGCTCGACGAGTCGTTCGCGGCCTGGAGCGGGGAACACTTCAAGGCAGGGGCCTTCCTCCCCCTGGATCAGTATTTTGCTGATTTTCTGAACTATGTGGGGTTGGCCCCATTTCAGCTCCCCCCCAATTCCTACCATCTGCTGGCGGGACTGAGGTATTTGTTCCAAAAGCATGAGTGGGAGGTCCCCACTCCTGCTGATATCTTGTATTTCTTCTGCCTCAAAGCCAGCCCGGACCAGCGGGGGCGAGGCGACGGGTTCTATTACTTAACCCGCTTCCCTAACACAGCAGCAGTGATCGAGCTGCCGAGCCATCCAAACGACTTCAAAGACCAGTTTTTTATGTCTACTGGGTTCCGAAACTGCGATCATCATTATTTCAACCGCCCTCGTAAGTAATCCTCCATTTAGCTCGCCTTTTAATGGTTGTCTTATTTTAGCTCGTCCCTTATTCCAATTCTGATTTCAACCATCCTTGCAGCCATCTACTCGAGGACCGAAAAGTCCGTGACCCTCGGGGGTCAATACGACACACTGGCGAACCTGCCTCCCAGTGAGAAAGACTACCGCGTGCTCGTGACAGACGAGGCGATGGTATTCTGCAAGCTGATTTTCCCAATTCAGACTTTGAATTTGAAAAGGCCCCGGGGTCCTCCCCCAGCCCGCGACAACAGGCCGACCGTCGCGGAGGAGGTCGCAGATGACGAAGGCGAGGAAGAAGGTGAGGAAGTTCCTCTGGTGAGGAACAGGAAGAGGAGCTTGGAGGTCGCCCAGGGGATGATCGAGGAGAGGGCCCAATCCGGAGCAGCCGCGGGTCCTTCCGGTCAAGGTAACTTTTACTTATTTAAGAACGTAGATAGGGCCACTGCAGACCCCCGGCTGGTTAGGTTCAACCCTAGGCAGCTCGTCCATCGTCACCCAAGGAATCCGAACCTGGACACGCTTCTGCTCCACTGCGTTGACCAGCTCGTGCTGGACAACCAAGAGAGTCGGCCCAAGGGTACCGTAGTAGTAGATAATACCCTAGCCTTTAGGTCGGCCATTTTTGAGGAGTACGGGACCAATTTACGCACGTGGCCTGCGCTCCAGAGGGGCGTCTATGCTCCGGGGATTAGGCAGTACGTAGAAGAGTCCAGCCCCGATTCAGAACCGGATCTAGAACCTTCGCCAGTTCATGAGATAATCGTCCTAGGCTCTTCCAGCTCGGGGGGTAGGGCTCCCTTAGTATTTGCTTTCTTATTGCCTTTATTTCTGTATGATTGCTGATAACCGTGTTTTTTGCTCTTTGGCAGAGGAGATGTCTCAGCCCGGGAATAGTCTGCGGGGCGTTGTGTTTGGTGGGAATCCCCCAGCGGGGCCGAGGTTAAAGAGGCTTCGCGAGTCCAAGAGCTCGACCGGGGTCTCCACCAAATCCCCAGCTACGGAGAAGGAGAGAGACCCGTCATCCCAGGTCGCGGGGGCGAACCTCCCTGTCGCCAGGACAGGACTCATGCATCCGCCACCCGAACGATCTCCACTGGCCGCCCAGGACGGGGTAATAGAGGTCGGGAATCTGGCCGCGGCAGCCCCGGACGTGCGTATCCCGGTCGACCCCCGGGCTCTGGAGAAGATGCCCGAAGCATTCCGGGGTACGGTGTACGAGTCGGCCAGCTACGCCGTTAGCCACTATTACAATATCAGGGAGAAGGAGCTCCGGGCCATCGAAACAACGAGCCCGGTCCGAGTCATAGAGTCCGCTATGGACATGACTTTAACGGTAAAGTGCCCCCTTCTTCTAAGGCTTTGACACTCACACGCCGCCTTTCTCCTTCCAGTTTGCTAATTTATCACTCTTTTCTTGCAGGGCATGGCTGCCGCCTATAGAGGCATCGTTAGGACCAAGGCCCAGCTCGAGGGTTTGGAAGCAGATCGCCAGACTGCCCTCCAGGAGTCTCAGGAGGCGAGAGACGCCTTGGCGGCCTCAAAAGTCGAGCTAGAGAAGGCCCGCTCGGAGAACCAAGAGCTTAAACGCTCCCTGGCCGCATCCGAGCTAGAGAAGCTTCGCTCCGAGAACCTAGAGCTTAAAAACTCCCTGGCCGCATCGCGGGCAGACCTTGAGGTGGCGAAGGCCGAAGTCCAGACCTCCCAGGCCGCCCTGAAAGACGAGCGGGTCGTGTCGGAGCAGTCCTTACAGGACCTATTCTATCACTGCTGGTCCCACAATCCGGACGCGGACTTCTCCTTCATGCCGCCGGACCTCTGGGCATTCCTGTTGCCGCGGCTTCAAGCCCGCCTGAATAAGGAGGCTCCTCCATCGGAGACTGGAGAGGCCTCTGCCGCGGCGGAGCAGGGTGAGACCGCGACCTCCAAAGGGCCAGCTGATGGGGCTTAGGATGCTTCTTGTTTTCGTATTTTGAACACTCTTTTTTCTATTGTAATTCTCTTTTTTCTGCCTCGAGACAATTTGCTCAACCAGTTTTACATATATATTTTCATGCATTTGGTCATAATTTATCTCTTTATTTTTATGAACGTAGTTCGAGTTAACTTTATCCGTATCCCGGGCTCTTTAAATAAGATCCGCGTTCAACAAATTTTTAGTTCACTCCTAAGTTTTCTGACCTGGTTAAGACCAGGAACTTATTTTGAAAAAACTTAGTTCGCGTCAACTTTTATCCGTATCCCGGTCTCTTTAAAGAAGAACCTCGGTCAACAAATTTTAGCTAACTTCTAAGTTTTATGACCTGGTTAAGACCAGGAGCTTATTTTGAAAAAACTCAGATCGCGTCAACTTTTATCCGTATCCCGGGCTCTTTAAAGAAGAACCTCGGTCAACAAATTTTAGCTAACTTCTAAGTTTTATGACCTGGTTAAGACCAGGAGCTTATTTTGAAAAAACTCAGATCGCGTCAACTTTTATCCGTATCCCGGGCTCTTTAAAGAAGAACCTCGGTCAACAAATTTTAGCTAACTTCTAAGTTTTATGACCTGGTTAAGACCAGGATAGGACTTAGTTTGTGATAACTCTTATCCATAGATAAAAATTAACACCTAAGTCGTTAAGGAGACCTGGATATATCCGGGTACCATATGCCCCCCAAGTAACTGGGAAAGGGTCTTTCGTTGTTACTTTAAAATTACCCTTGCAAATAACGAGAAACATTTGATTTTTATTTATACATGGAAGGTGACCTTCTAGGTCTTACAAATGTTTACTGATAATATTTCTTTAGGTGGATTGCATTCCAAGTCCGCGGGACCGCCCCTCCACCAAGTCGAGCTAATTTATACGTCCCTTCTTTGATGACTTCGATGACCTGGTATGGTCCTTCCCAGCTTGGTCCCAAAACCCCATCTTTGGGATCTTTCCCGGCCAGGAAAACTCTCCTCAAGACCAAATCGCCGACGCTAAAGGCACGTCTTTTGACCTTAGTGTTGAAGTAGCGAGTGATTTTCTGTTGATAATGGGCGAGCTGGAGTTGTGAATCCTCTCGCCTCTCATCCATCAAGTCTAAGGAGTGGCATAGGAGCTCGTGGTTCTTGTCCTGTTCGTAGGACCGGACCCTGTGCGACAGGACCTTTACCTCCACGGGGAGGACCGCTTCACTTCCAAAGGTTAGGGAGAAAGGAGTGTGACCCGTGGGAGTCCGATGTGAGGTCCTATAGGCCCACAGAACTTGGGGGAGCTGTTCTGGCCAGATCCCCTTTGCCTCACCTAACCTCTTCTTGAGGCTTGCCTTCAGAGTTTTATTGACAGCTTCGACCTGGGCGTTCGCCTGGGGATAGGCCACGGATGAGAAACTTTTCACAATTCCGTTCTTTTCGCAAAATTCGGTGAACAGGTCGCTGTCAAATTGAGTGCCATTGTCGGAAACGATCTTTTTGGGTAGGCCGAATCGACAAACGATGCTTTTAACCATGAAGTCTAGCACCTTTTTCGATGTTATTGTCGCCAACGGCTCTGCTTCGGCCCACTTTGTGAAGTAGTCAATGGCTACCACGGCGTAACGGACCCCGCCCTTTCCGGTGGGCAGGGCGCCTATTAGATCTATGCCCCAAATGGCGAAGGGCCAGGGAGACGATATCATCTTTAGCTCGGCCGGGGGTGCTCGTGCAACCGCGGCGAACCGCTGACATTTGTCGCACTTTTTTACGTATGAGATCGAGTCTTTGGACAGAGTCGGCCAGTAAAAACCCTGCCGAAGGATCTTCAAGGCCAGGCTTTGCCCCCCAGTGTGATCTCCGCAGAATCCGTCATGAACTTCCTGCAGGATGGCCTTCGCCTCACTTGGAAGAACACACCGGAGGAGAGGTAATGAATGCCCACGTCGGTACAACACCCCCTCGACGAGCGTATATCTCGGAGCTTGATAAAGGACTCGCCGTACGTCGTTGCGCCCTTCGGGTAACTTGCCCCCGACGAGGTACTCAATAATGGGAGTCATCCAGGTCGGCCTGATGTCAATCATCTCAATATCCGCTCGATCTCCGTCTATGCTCGGTTTGTCCAAGAACTCAATTGGCACCAACCCCAGGGTTTCTGCCTCCCCCGAGGTGGCGAGCTTGGCGAGAGCATCTGCATTGGCGTTCTGCTCCCGAGGTATCTGCTCGATCGACCCTTGCCCAAACGTAGACAATTCGGATTTTACCTTAGCCAAATAAGAGGCCATCTTGGGACCCCGCGCCTGATACTCGCCTAAGACCTGATTCACCACGAGCTGGGAATCGCTGAAGCATTGGACAGAGCTTGCCTTTAGCTCGCTAGCTATCCTAAGTCCGGCTAACAAGGCCTCGTACTCTGCCTCGTTGTTGGACGCCTTGAACCCGAACCTCAGCGCCGAATGGAATCTATGTCCTTCTGGGGATATCAGAATGATTCCGGCCCCGGAGCCGTTCTCGTTAGATGAGCCATCAACGAAGATCCTCCACGATGAGCCTGAGGATTTGAGCTGCTGTGAATCTTCCGATGGGATCTCACGGAATCCCGCGCATTCTGCCACGAAGTCGGCCAAGGCTTGACTTTTTATGGTAGTTCGGGGAGTATAGAAAATCTCGAACTGACTGAGTTCGACCGCCCACTTTAGCAAGCGTCCCGAGGCTTCAGGCTTTTGCAAAACCTGCCTTAGAGGCTGATCGGTCATGACGTGTACAGAGTGGGACTGGAAGTATGGCCTGAGTTTTCGCGAGGCCGTGATTAGGCAGAACGCCAGCTTTTCCATCAACGGGTACCTTGACTCAGCTCCGAGGAGTCTCTTGCTGATGTAATAAACCGGTTTCTGAGCCTGGTCCTCTTCTCGCACCAGAACGGCACTAGCTGCATCCTCAGTCACGGCCATGTAGAGGAAAAGAGGTTCTCCTACCCTGGGCTTCGATAGCACAGGTGGCTCAGCTAGGTGCGTTTTTAGGTCGAGGAATGCGCCCTCGCACTCTACTGTCCATTCGAACTTCTTGTTTCCGCGGAGCAGGTTGTAGAAAGGCAGGCATTTGTCGGTCGATTTGGAAATGAACCGGTTCAGTGCCGCCACCCTTCCTGTGAGGCCTTGGACATCTTTCCGCGACCTGGGGGATGGAAGCTCGAGCAGTGACCTGATCTTGTCGGGATTTGCCTCGATTCCTCGGGTATTGACTATGAAACCCAAGAACTTCCCCGATGCGACACCGAAAGTGCATTTCTGAGGATTGAGCCTCATGCCATATTCTCGCAGTATGTTAAAACATTCTTCCACGTCGGCAACGTGGTTGGTGGCAGTCTTTGACTTGACAAGCATATCATCGACGTACACTTCCATGTTCTTCCCGATCTGATCCGCGAACATTCTATTTACCAGCCTTTGGTAGGTTGCCCCGGCATTCTTAAGACCGAACGGCATGACCTTATAACAATAGACATTAGTCGGGGTCATAAAGCTGGTATGATCCTGGTCTGCTGGATTCATCGCGATTTGATTGTAGCCCGAGTACGCGTCCATGAAGGACATGAGCTCGTGCCCCGCCGTGGCATCCACCAGTTGATCGATCCTCGGCAACGGAAAGCAATCCTTGGGGCAGGCTTTATTCAGGTCGGAAAAATCAATACAGGTCCGCCACTTGCCATTGGGCTTTGGAACTAACACGGGATTGGCAACCCAAATGGGAAATCTGGCTTCGCGGATAAAGCCACACTTTTTGAGCCGGGCCACTTCTTCTTCAAGGGCCTCGGCTCGGGTTGTCCCTAAACGCCTCTGCTTTTGAGACTTTGCAGGGACGCTTTTGTCTAGGTGGAGCGTGTGCATGATTACGCTCGGATTGATCCCTATCATGTCCTCGTGCGACCATGCGAATACGTCTAGGTTCTTTTTCAGAAACGCGGTCAGATCCGCCTTTCTTCTATCGCAGAGGTTCTTTCCGAGCTTCACCGTTCGTGAAGGATTTTGTTCATCGATGCCTACCTCCTCGAGATCTTCAATAGCTTGGAGCTCGGACCTGTCCTCGCCTACTCGGGGGTCAATGTCCTCGCTTAAGGCGACCTTTTCGTCTTCGGAAACCCGAGGTTTTTCAATCTCAGGGGCCGCCTTGGGTCCCTGCGATTCCTCTTCATCCTGAATGGCCATCGCCACCTGCCCGGGTTTAGATTTTCCCTTCATGGAAATGCTGTAGCACTCCCTGGCAGCGAGCTGATCGCCCTTGATAGTGCAGACCCCTGTCGAAGTAGGGAACTTCATGGCGAGGTGCCGGACGGATGTGATAGCTTCGAAAGCAACGAGCATTGGTCGGCCCAAAATTGCATTGTAGGCAGCGGAGCAGTCAATGACTACGAATTCGAGCAGTTTGGACACTGTTCTGGACTCGTCGCCTAGGGTGATCACCAGCTCGATCGTTCCTATCGCTGCTGACCCTTCGCCTGAAAAACCATATAGCATCATCGAGGTTGCCTTTAGCTCGGAGACGGTCATACCCATTTTTTCTAAGGTTGAACGGAATAGGAGATTCACCGAGCTCCCATTGTCCACTAACACCCTCCTTACTCTCCAGTTGGCGAGCTGGACTGCTACGACCAAGGGATCGTTATGAGGGAATTGGACATGGCCCGCGTCCTCCTCCGTGAAAGTGACTGGTTGTTTCTCTAATCTTTGTTGTTTTGATTGACGCTGTTCCGGGACGAACTCCCCTCCATTGTGGGCCTTCAACTCATTTATGTACCTCTTCTGGGCGCCTCTGCTCGTGCCAGCCATGTGTGGCCCTCCAGAGATGGTGGAAATCTCTCCCTCGACCACGGGGGGAGGGACGTCCTGATCTACTCGAGGTCCAGGTTGACTGGCTGGGATCTCCGGAGCGGGTCGACCTGTGGGGACCCTGTTCCGCGAGTATTGCGCCAACGGACCTGCTCGGATGAGAGTCTCGATTTCATCTTTGAGGTGCCTGCAGTCGTCGGTATTGTGCCCGACGTCGTTATGAAAACGGCATAATTTGGAAGCGTCTCTCTTTCCCTTAGGGTGCTTTATTGGCTCCGGTCTTTTCCAGGGGACTCGCGTAGCGTTGGCCAGGAAAATATTCTCTCTGGTTTGGGTGAGCTCGGTATACGCTGTGAACACGGGCTTGAATTTATCCACGGACTTATTCTTCTTTTGACCGTGCTGGACGTTTTCACCATTTCCTTTTCTTTTGCCGCCACCGGGCTGGTTGCTCTGCGTGACGTCGGGAGTCGCTACTACGATCTCTGTTCCCGCCCCAGCGGGCTTCTCGAGGACCTGACTGGTCCCCGCGGCTGAAGCTTCAGCTTCCTCCAAGTTTATCCATTCTTGGACTCTGTTAAGGAATTCACTAACTGAGCTGACCCCCCTCCTTTGAATATCCTTCCACAGATCTCCGCCTACTAGGATCCCGGTCCTCATAGCCATGAGTTTGGAGCTGTCGTCGGCGTCTCTGGCTCGAGCAGCGACATATGCAAATCTGCTCAAGTAGGCTTTTAGCGTTTCTCCAGGTTGCTGTCTCACGTTAGCTAGGGAGTCGGCCTGGACCCTGGCGGCCTGAGAGGCGCGGAATGCCCTCTTGAAGTCAGCCGAAAAGGTCTTCCAGGAGCTGATTGACTGCCTTTTACTTTGTTTGAACCACTGCCTGGCAGGTCCAGTTAGGGTGGAAGGAAAGATCAAGCAACGAAGCTCTGGCCCGATGTTATGAGCCATCATTAGGGTGTTGAACATCCCTAAGTGGTCAGATGGGTCTCCATCCCCGTTGAACTTTGACAAGTGAGGCATACGAAAGCCAGAAGGGTATGCCGTTGCTGCTATGTTGGGGGCGAAGAGCTCCATCTCATCCCCTGAATCATATTCGTCTTTTTCTTTCTCTGACAGGAGCTTCTTCATCAGCTCCTCCATTTGAGTTAAGCGCTCTAAGGTTTTGTCCTGAGATCCTGGGTTATTCCGGGGCTGTTCAACAGCTCCGGACCCGTTGTACATATTAGGCGGGTTATTTCCCCTCCTATCTGGAGATAGGTCATTTGGGGCATTCCCGCCATTACGTACTTCGGATCGGACCCCAACTGAGCGGGCCTGGCTACCATCCCTAACTCGATCCTCTCTGTGAGAGTTGAGGCGATCTCGAAGGTCGCCTCCATGGGTATTATGGTGACTTTGTGCTGAACTTAGTCGTTGTCGCAGGTCTCCTCCCGAAAGGTCACTCCGTGCACTACCGGTCCAGTGACTCCTGCTGGACAGGCTCGATGTGCGTCTTTGGCGGCTCCGACCTGATCCTTCCCCCGGCACCCTGCTGCGCCGGGAAGGCTCGGCCGATGGCGGGTCTCTCCTACTATTTCCGTAGGTCGGGATGTCTCGGATGGTCTGAGGAGATGGATATCTGATGGGAGAAGGAGGATGCCTGACCGGAGAGGCGATCCTAGTGCCGTCTGGACGGACTAAATTTGGTGGGGGCCTCTCGGCCCTGCCAGCTTGATGGTTTCGCGCTGGGCGATCTGGACGAGGAACTGGACGCTCTTCGGGGACGGGCTGACGTCTCCGGATCTCCTCGGCCCTCCTTTGGGAATTTCCCCTATCTCTTCCGGGTGTCCTCGAGGAAGGCTGAGAGCTAGGGGTTGATGTCCTAACCGAACGGCTGTACCTGGATCGATTACTCCGGCGAGACTTAGGAGCCTCGCCTTGCCTCTCTCCAACGTTACCGTTGGTTGTGAGAGGGGGTAGTCGACTCAGAATATCCTGGATTTGCTGACCAGCTGCTGCTAGCTGGCTCCTCAGTTGAGCATTCTCCATCTCCACCGCAGTATAATAACCTGGATTCGGATTAGGCGGCCGGGGCGTCGAACTACCAGTGTCGTCTTGGCCGGCCGGCTGCTTTCCTGGCCTTTGCTGGACTTCAGGAACTTGCTCCTCGGGGAGGGCAACATGGTGGGCCTCCTGCCCATCATGCTGTTCTGTCTCGTTGCCATGTTTGGATCGAGTGGTCACCATAGTTGTATGTTTGTGGTAGTACTAATTGGACTTGCTCTCAATGAAAGCACCAAACTGTTGACGCGGTTCTTCGGCAACAGGTAATTAAGAGAAGAAGAGAAAGAGATTAGTACTTAAAAGTAGAACCGCCGCAGATATGAAATCTTTGTGAGAAGAACTAGGTGACCCTAAACACGTTTTTTAAGTGGTTCGAAGGTTAAAATCCTTCTACTCCACTAGTCAATATTATTGATCTTTTCTGGGTAATTGGTTTACAAAATATATAGTTCTTACAAGACTATTTTTTCCAACCCCTATCAATTCCCAGGGTCTCCATATTTATAGGAGAAGGCACCTGGAAATTGGTAGGGAGGTCATCCCGTGACCTTACCGTTTGTCATATCAAGTCTGTGATATTCATGATTACTTCCTAAACCTGACACACAAGTGTGGTCTAATCAGTATGGAAGGAGATAATGGGCCGCACGGCCCAACCCGTCCGTGGGTGTCTGAATACGCACGTTCCTGCGGCGTGTCCGAGAAGTCAGGGGGATATCGGACACGTGATGGCAGGATTATGCACGTTTATCTTGCGTGTTGACTTCCCATAGGGTCAGAGCTTCCTGAGAAGCTCGCTACCGGAGCAATCCATAACCCGAGCTGATCCGTCAGTGGTCGCCGGATGTTGTTCCCAGCTCCTGGAACAACAAGAGGGAGCAGGAAACTCCATCCCCTCGAGCTAGAAAGGGCCCGTCCTGAAGATAAAGCCTCTGGCCTGTGGGAGCCTCGGGCTAAATCATGTTTAGCCCGAGGATCGTCCTGCTAAACAGCCCGTGGGAAATCCAGGGCGTACACCCGCGTATGCCAAGACCGATTCTTGTTGAAGTCGTTTCTGGGAACCTTGACGTAGTCTGTTCTATCTGGTTGATAAATATCACCTTCTGGTCGGCCATACCTCTACTGGGCAGTCATGCACTTAGCTGGTAGGACATGCACTTGGCTGGCCGGACATGTGCATGACCGATCGACCAAGTTCATTCCTGGGCAGCAAAGTCATTCCTGGGCAGCAAGGTCATTCCTGAGCAGCAAGGTCATTCCTGGGCAGACAAGTCACTCCTGGGCAGACAAGTCACTCCTGGTCGGTCATGACACTTCCCAAGCCAGTCAAAATTCTTCAATGGCCTACTCGGCTACTCCTAAGTCATATCACTTTATCACAACTCTGAGGAGCCAATATATTTATTGACTTATTAATGTGTCTTTTACGGACCATGTACTGCCACTTGTCACCTGTATTGCCACGTCATCGATCTCCAATTTTTGGGGATAACAGTTACTTTCCAAGTAAAAGAATTAATAATGTCGCCAGAGTTTTAAGTGTAGGGAGGACAAACTTTCACTGGAGAAGATGAATTTTCATAAAAGAAAATGCAATTCTAGCAAATCTAAATTATTAATTCTCTTAGATCAATTGGGTCAAGATTTTTGTTTATAGAAGAGTTTGATGAGAATTTTTAAATTTATGTTGGTTTAAATTTCCATATATTTAAAATGAATGGGAAAGTATTCCTATGATTAGTTGCCATTTTGGGATAATCGCTTAACATTACGACTCTTTTTCAAAAATGCTAGATTGTTTCTATGTTTGAGAAATATGTTAATTTAGAAGCACTTGTTTAAATTACTCTTTATTTTTGGAATTTATAGTAAATTTTAAATATGTTTGAACTTTTGGGGAGAGCACGGTCCCCACATTTTCATGCATCTGAATAATTCGGATCGGGCCCGTATTAAATTCATGCCGGGCCGACACATATTTGAAATAGTAAGCCAAGCATGACTCATGTCGTGCCGTGTCGAGCCCAAATCAGGCCCACTTTTAGACCCATTTTATTATTGCTATAAAATGTAAGGATTGAGAATTGAACTCCACACCTCCTTTTTAATAATTAATAAACTCACCATAAATCCAAATACATTTCTTTGTTTAATTTATAATTTCAGATATTTTTATGTACTTTTCAACAATATTTTACTCAAAATTATATCAGAGATAATTATTAGAATTTGAATATATACTACTAAATACTAATATTTTTAACTAATAAATCTTAAAATAAATTACTATAATTATTAAATTATAAATATTGAGAAAAATAATAGACTTTTATCATTATTTTAATTTATAAATAATTAATAAATAAAAATTTATTAATATTATTAATGTCAAAATATCAGATTTTTTACTGTGTCGTGTTTTCACGCTAGTTTGTTCGTACTTTTGTATCGTGCCTTCGAGTTTGTCATGCCATACTAAATTTTAATTCCTGTTGTGCCTGACTGAAACTTATATTTTTTCGTACTTTTTGTGCCGAGTCAAGCTTGTGCTGTGCTGTGCTAAATGCTAAAAAGGCTGACTCATATTTACAGCTCAATTTTGGGGTATATCTGTAAACTTTCCTGTATAATGTGTTGTCAAATTCGAGTTTTAAGTCAGAGCCCAGCCCAAGAAAGATGAGACCGTAACGTAGTTGGGTTGTTGTGGTGTCGAGTTCGAGTCTCACCTTAGTGTTGCCATTCGAATCTTCCGGTTGTGAATCTCAGGCTCAGGCATATTCTGACCAGAATTTCCGCGTTACCTGTGAAAGTCTAAATTCTATTACCCTGTCCGATATAATAGTATTAAAAATCTTATATGGGAAAGATGAGAACAGCCGACCATTAGTAATCACCGGAGCTCACTTCACTGGTCAGCTCACTCACATCACCACCGGTTTTTTTGAGTTATCCCATGGATCTTAATACATAACAAGAGCAACTAATTTTAGAATTTCGATTTCAGAATTGTAATAACCGGAGCTCACTTCACTGGTTGGCAAGGCAAGTGGATCATCGCTCATCAGGGAGTTTAGAGAATGATAGAAGAAGAAGAAGAAGAAGACCCGTTGCTGAACTACCAGCAAGAAGAACTAGGAAGTGGGTATCTGGTTGCTCGAACGTGGCTGGAGTCGAAGAAGATATGGCAAATAGCTGGGCCCTCCATCTTCAGCCGCCTTGCCATGTTCTCCGTCACTATTGTTACCCAATCTTTCGCCGGCCACTTCAGTGACGTGGATCTCGCGGCCATCTCCATCGTTACCACCGTCATCGTCGGCATCACATTCGGATTCCTGGTAATCTTCACTCATCAGTATATTACTACGCGTTCGTTGCCCCGTCTTTTAGGCTTAAAATCAAACACTTAGTGGGCATATTTTATTTTTTCTTTCTTTCTGAAACTGATCGATTACCTGAACGGGAACGGTAATTGGGTTTTATCTAGTTAGGCATGGCGAGCGCGCTCGAGACTCTTTGTGGGCAGGCTTATGGAGCGAAAAAGTACCATATGATGGGAATTTACGTGCAACGTTCTTGGATTGTACTCTTTATAAGCTCGGTATTACTAGTGCCCATGTTTTTATTTCCAACTCCGATCTTGAAGCTCATCGGACAGACCGAGGCGGTGGCGGAGAAGACTGGTGTGGTGGCTAAATGGCTTATTCCGTTTCACTTGAGCTTTCCATTTCAGTTTTCGTTGCAGAGATTCTTGCAGAGCCAGCTCAAGACGGCTCCGATTGCTTGGGTTTCCGGCGGCGTTATAGGACTTCATGTTATTTTAAGTTGGGTTTTTGTGTATAAGCTGAGGATTGGTCTTGTTGGCGCTGCTTTGACTATTGACTTTGCCTGGTGGCTCTCGGTCTTCGGAATGCTTGGATACACTGTTTATGGAGGTTGCCCTGAAACATGGACTGGTTTATCAAGTCAAGCTTTTGTTGGGCTATGGGACTTTTTTAAGCTCTCTTTGGCTTCTGGGGTCATGCTCTCGTATGTGTTTGTTCTCTGTCTCAATCTCTTTTACTTTTACGCTCTCATGGTGGATGATTGAATGCAAGCAAAGTGTTTGTAATATGTTAGGTTGGAGAATTTCTATTACAGGATGTTGGTCATTGTATCTGGTTATTTCCAAAACACTCACATTGCAGTCGATGCCCTTTCAATCTGGTTGGTTCAAATTCACAACCTTGTCTTTTTTACTGTCCTTAATTATATTTTGTATTCGACAAATATCATACTCTTGCCTTTTCTTTTTAAAATATTTTTTAAATTAGTACTCTAATGCACCTGCTCTGTTTTTATGTAGTGTAACAATCTACGGTTGGGAATCTATGATTCCTCTTGGATTTTTGGCTGCAACAGGGTAAATTTCACTTGGTTGTAAGTTTCTGTTGATGTTGAAAATTTGCTTGGGTAATTTGGAAATTGATCTTTCTTTTTCGGTGGCTTTAACTCCCTTCTTCAATTGAAATCTTGAATCTTCGAAGTGAATCAAAGCGCCAGGGATTACTTGCAAGAAAATTCTCTGATTCCTAAGTCAGTTGAGTGTTTATTTAAGCAGAATAATAGTAGAAAAATCAGAGTTGCATTTGTTGTTCCCAACATTGGCTATTTATAGCAATTGAGAGGAGAGTTATGGATTAGGTGGAGAAATGTGATTGGTCGTTGAATAACCAACTTTCTCACCTCTAATTTTCCTCCTCTTTAAAGATTATATTAAAAACAAGTAAGAATTCCCTTCCACTTTTGTTGGAAGGGCTTACTTCCACTTCTACGCAGAAGCGGTCCTTATATTTGTTTAAATAACTACCTACTTGAACACACCGTATCAAGCTTTTTCAATAGAAATGACTAATTAGGCCGGCTAAAAAGCTTCGAGCCCAATGTCATACGACAAATTTGGTATTAGGCTCAATGCGACATTTTTTGGGTTCCAAAAATTGCCCCTCGGCCCATATCCGGTCGTTCTGTGGACGCAGATGTGAGCCTATCATTGTGAATGATAATTCCAAAAATGCCCATGGTCTAATCATGCCTTAAACATTTATTGCTTATAACCATGGTCTGTTCGATTTCAGCGATCACATCCCATGTTCCCGAGAATTGAGGATTAATGGGGAACACCCACAACTGTTGGCGATTTAGCTTCCCTCGTTATTTGAAATGGGAAAATAAAAGGTCGCTTCTTCCTCTCTTCTTCTTAGTCGACTCTTCAACTAGACTTTCTCTCAGTCCTTTCTCTCTCAAGAACTTCGTAAAGCTTAAACACTTTTTACTGCAAAAAATTGTCAATTATGGCTTGCAGACTGTCTTTAGAACCTAATCCGAAGAAGAATTACCATACGACTCTTGATCATTTGCTCGCGGACTATGACATACTTGAGAATGCCTCGATTCGCAAACTCACGGAGAGCGAATTGTGTAATTGGTGACACAAAGATGTCGTTAAACCAAGCGAAATAATACTTGGTTCCAAGCACATTGAATATCTCTGTTTCCCTCTCCCTGCAACCATTGAACATATTTTTTCCGGCTACAAGACGCACATTTGTCAATTCATGCCAAACGCTGTCCAGGCGATAGTTGGGGCACACATGCTTGACGCCATGCAAGGCCTTTCGATCGGTTCAGGTGACATTTATGCCGCCTTCACCAAATCTAATAATAAGTCTTCCGAGAACAGGTCATGGAAGACATTTTACTTGTCTCCCAGGAAGGATAGATACATCTTTACTGATTGTGACAGCTCCAACAAATTCCAACAAGAACTAGAATGAATATGTTTGTGGTCGGCAGGGAATGGTACCCCAGATTCCTACCTCGCAACATATCGCCACTTGCCAGAACTTTCATGATTGGTAAGCTTCGAATTTTAGTATCTTCAATTTTATTTTAATTGCCAAAATCAAGAGCTATGTTATGCTGTTTTCGACAGCGAGTTTGCTTTAGCATATTCATACTTGTATGTCCAAATTCTTTGAATTTAGTTGTGTTTTTCTTTTGCTTATTTTTTTTGCTCCAGATTGTTTCTGGCCGATTGTCAAAATTAGTGATGAAAGGGACAACCTTTTGATGCAAAGAGGTTTCTTTCACGAGTCTAAAGATTCAGCCATCAGTATCTAGACAGTTTGCAACCCATACTGCATGCATATTATGCTGCGCTTGTGCTTTACAACCGATATGGACCCCAATGTTGCTATGGTTCGAGCCATGTGGGGCGATTGTAAGGAGGCGGATGTCCTCAAGGCGTGTGAGGATTTGATGAAGAGGTTCACTTCTCGCCCCCTACCATCTTATGCCCTTTCGCCCTTTGATGAAGAGATCGAGAGGACGGTTTCTAAGACCCAAGCGACACATGAAAGGTACTGCTCAGCTCCGGAGGCCAGAAGCAGAAGAGCGTCTTCCGTGGAAATTCCCAAAGCTGCCCTCAATATTAGTGTTGGGAATATCTGCTTAGTTAATTTTTGAGCCCTGCCATCCCAAAAGGTGTTACCCCAACAAGCTGCGGGTTCATTCAAGCCCAAAAAGAAAAGGAAAACCCCGCCCGCAGGTTTCAATGAGGATTCTGACGACGGGGCTGTGTTGGCTTCCCAATTTAAGTTTTTGAGGAGAGAAACTACTAGCCCATCGACCAACAAATCTCTTGGTGCAGGTTCTAGTCCTGCGCCTCGTATATTGTCAAGTTCTATCATAGCATCCGCTAGCCAGAAAAGGCGACCCGAATGTACTAACCAAGTTGCTATCCATGTTTTGGGGGTGTTAAGTGCCCCTCAAGTAGCTTCCGTCACTCGTGATTCTATGGGGGTGTCCCCTAGTTTAATTCTAGGGCATCCGCCAGTATCCAAATCCCCAAGTGTGGGGTCTTCTCAAGTTTCTGAATGTCCTGCCATAATAGTTCCCGTGACCGCTGCCTCTGCCCCTACTATTTGCTTACCATCTACCCCTTGAGTATCTACTGCTGGGATTCCGACTCCTGCAATTTTGGGTGGTGCCCCTGTCTTGCAAACTGCCCCTTCTGAAGGTTTTGGTGCAGTTAAAAAGGGCTCGATTTCTTTAAAGAAGAGTCGTTTCCTTGATAATTTGTTTGCTAGTGTTGAGGAATCTCCAGGGCGGGAAAGACAGATGGTTGCTCTAGGAGTGATGTTTCGGAGGGGAGCTCTGCTATTGAAACTTCTTCTGTCCAGTCGCCACCACTACTCCCCCTTTCTTCAGGTTTTGATTCACCAACTGAATTTTTGAATCAACTTGGTTCGACTGTGGTGAGCACCCCATCTTCTTACCAAGCGAGCTAGATTGTGATGAAGAAGGGAATGTTGATGTGATTGTGGTTGTGAGTGAACCTGAGAGGCAAAAGACTCAGATGGACGTTGTTGCCCTTGCTGTGCCCAGTGGTTCTAATGTAAGTTCTTCGCCAGGGGTCATACCTATGCCAAGCATAGTTATGTCCCTTCCTCCTTTGCCCCAAGTGGAAGCTGTGAGTGTTGTGGCGGAAGTGCCCGCCATACCATCAAAGGTTAGTGAAGCAGTTATGCTTGGTGCCCTTCTTGCCTTTATGCTTGATAGAAGGGTAGTGGCAGTTATGGCCAATAGAAGAGATGGTGTGGTGGCACGTGACCTTAAGGAGAAGGACATTCTTCGGGCAGCAGTTGTGCATTTCCCATGTGAATTGGTGAGGCACATGGATGACGTCTGCAAGGCGAAAGAAGCGATGCGTGAATATCTAATATTGGTAGGTTTTATCATGTTCATGGCTTAATTTGTTTCATATTATATGAAGCTGATTGTAGCGTATATGGGTTTGTAGGGCTGCTTTTATTCAAACGTCCTTGAACGTCACAATTTAGTCAGCAAAGGACAGTGGAAAGTGGTGACGGAGGACCAAGGGAGGAGAACTATGGAACTAGAGGCCCAGTTGGCGGAGGCTCGTTGGGCTTTGGAGCAGGAGAAGGAGCAAAGGTTAAAGAATGAGAAGTTAGTTGAAGAGATGGCGAAAAGGCAGATAGCCGTGCGACGGAGCTGGCTAATATGGAAATGGAAAAGAAGAAGGCTGAGGAGGACAAGTTGGAGGTCCAAAAGAAATTGGAGTCCACGGAGGAATTAGTGCAGATTGTAAGAGGGAAAGTTGATGAGGCGGACAAGCTTTGTAGTGCTGCACTTGCAGAAAAGGATGCAACGACTCTGGCTCTGGGCGGATTTGCAAGAGAAGTTGAAAGTGGCAAAGGGATAGGTCAATGACCTTCTGCAAGATATCAAACAAGTCCACATTGAGAAGACTTGGGAGCGTATACTTGATTGAGAAATTGCAGAGAAAGTGAATATCCAGATTGGGGAACTGGAATTGGCCAAGTATGTGGATGCCATTTTGAATGATGACAAACGGTCGCTCGCACTGAAGAGGGGCATGCTTGTGCAATACTGTGAGTCATTTAACATTGTTCTTGGCAATTATCATCTGGAACATTATTTGTGGGACTTGGGCGACATTTCTTTTAGCTATTCAGTGGAGCACCTAGAAGTGTTGCGAGTTAATGATGACAGGCTGGGGTTTGTATACCGCGCTAACAGGTCTCCAACAGATGAGTTTACGCCTTCTGTTGAATTGGTTGACCCGACAGATCCGGAAGGGAAGCGAGTGGTGCAGACTGTGGTAAGCATTGCAGCTGAAGAGATTATGACAGGTCCCACAGTTCGACCAAAGAGAACGCCAGCAACTGATGCCAGAGGCGGGTGCTCATCATCCGCAGCAAATAGGAATGCAGAAGGTGGTGTCCGCCAATCTTGAAAACATATTACCCAATGCCGAGAAACACTTTATATTAGTTTTTTGTAATTGTTGTTACAACATGTAAATATATGTCAATTAGTTATCAATTAGATTAATTGTAGAGATCCTGATTGACATAGTTTCCTAAGTTAGCTATACTAGTTTGTATATATAAATGTATCATTTTTTCAATGAAATGCAAGAGTATACAATTCTTTTCACCTCAGATAACATGGTATCAGAGCATTAGGGTTCGAATTTAGGGTTTTCTACATTCATATTTTCTTTGGGTGTATAAACACAAATTAGGGTTGTGTCTTTTAGGGTTCCATTTCGGAAACCTTATTTTGAGAAATAATTTATTCTCACTGCCTGTCCTGTGAAGAAGTCCACCCTCTGATCGACCGTTCGTCAGAGTTTGGTGACCAGAAGCCCCGCGCGTGAGCCACACGCGTTGCCGTCCTCCGCCGCGACACTCTCCATGCACCGGCGCGTGGGCGCGCATGGCACAATTTCCGGCCGTCGTTTTCTCGTCGATTGTTCTCCTCTGCGTCCCTGGTTTGTCTGTACTTTGCTTTCGTCCATCTAGCTTCTGAATTTGAGTTTGTCAAGGTTTGTTCTTGGTTCTTTGTTGTGATTCTACCTTGGTTCTAGTGGTTGCTGCCTTATCTCTTTGTTGAGGCTCTATGGCTGAGAACAAATTGTCGATTGTGACAGATGTGGTGCTGGTGATGTCTAAAGATCACAGACCATAAGCTAAATGGTTCAAATTATTTGGATTGGAGTAAGACTGTTCGCCTTCATCTGCGGAGCATAGACAAAGATGATCATTTGACGAACGATCCTCCTAAAGACGATTCGAAGGAGAAAGCGGATCTTACATGGCTTAGAGTTTCTATTAATAGTGAGGTAATTGGCTTGATCAATCACTGAATTTGTTAAAGAACTAATGGATTATTTGGAATTTTTGTCCTCTGTAATAGGGAATCTCTCCACCATGTATGAAGTTTGCAAAGCCTTTTACCGTGTGGTTTGATTATCTATAAAAACTTGGCATTATAGGTTAGGCCACCCTAGTTTTTCATATTTAAAGTACTTATTTCCTAAGTTGTTTTGAAATAAAAACTTGAGCTTATTTTAATGTGAAATTTGTCAATTGGCCAAACACACACGTGCTGTTTTTAATTCTATACCCTACAAATCCACCCAACCATTTACTCTTATTCATAGTGATATATGAGGACCATCTCGAATAACAAATACTACAAATACTAGATGGTTTATTACTTTTATTGATGATCACATACGTGTTAGTTGGGTATTTCTCCTTAAAACTAAATCTGATGCTGCCATGACTTTAAAAAAATTTCACTCTATGATAAAAACTCAATTCAATGCAAATCTACAAGTTTTACACACAGATAATGGAACATAATATTTTAATTCAATCTTGGGTGATTATCTTTTATCTCATGGTATTGTGCATAAAAGCTCGTGTGCAGGCACACCTCAACAAAATGAGGTTGGTAAATGCAAAAATAGACATCTTTTGGAAATTGCTAGAGCCCTAATGTTTACAAATTCTGTCCCAAAGCATTTCTAAGGTGAGGCTATTCTTACAGCCATATATCTCATCAGTGCTTCTTAAAAAATAGCCATATACACCACTTGTTTCCAATCTTCCCTTAAAAATGTTTGGATGTATCTCTTATGTTCATGTTCTTGGTCCTAATCGTTCTAAGTTTGATCCTTGAGCTCTAAAATATGTTTTTTTGGGATACTCTTCTACCAAAAAAGGGTACAAGTGCTACTACCCTTCTACTCAACGTATGTACGTCTCTTTAGATGTTACATTCAATGAAGAGCAACCTTTTTATCCCTACTATTCACTTCATGGAGGGACTGTAGGTGATGTTTCTAGTTGGGATACCTGTCTTCCTAAGACTACTCTTGAATTCTCTTCTGAGCAACAACCTCAGTCGTCACAACCTCAGTCGCCCAAAACTAAAGAACTCCTAGTTTACTCTCGGCGACTGAGAAATCATCAAGTAATACAGTCAACTACTGCTCCAACATCTCATGTCTCTGACTCACAGACCAATCCTGATGTAAGTAGTTCTCCTCTGAACCCTATTGTACCTACTGATATTTCTAATATTGAGTCTTCCAGTATGGTAGAACCTGAGTATGAGTTACCAATTGCCAAAAGGAAAGGAGTTAAAAGTTGTACTCAACATCCAATATCAAGATATGTCTGCTATAGTAGACTGAATCCTCACTATAAAGTTTTTTTAGCAAAAGTCGAGCAAGTAGTGATTCCCAAGACTATTATCGAGGCTCTCACACAAGAAGATTGGAAGAAAGCAATGTATGAGGAAATTGGGGCACTAGAAGCCAACACCACATGGAAAATAATCAAACGGCCTCGAGACAAACATGTGGTGGGGTGTAAGTGGGTCTTTACAGTCAAACACAAGGCAGATGGAACTATAGACCGGTACAAAGCAAGACTTGTTGCAAAAGGGTTCACTCAGACATATGGGGTGGACTATAATGAGACATTTGCTCCGGTTGCCAAGTTAAATATAGTAAGGGTTTTATTATCTGTTGCTGCTAATCTTGATTGGCCCTTACAACAACTTGACATTAAAAACGCTTTTCTTAATGGACATTTGGAAGAAGAGGTTTTCATGACGATTCCTCCAGGGTTCGAAGGAAGATATGGAACAGAGAATGTCTGTCACTTGAAAAAGTCACTCTATGATCTAAAGCAATCTCCAAGTGTGTGGTTTGAAAGATTTAATCAGGTGATAAGAAAGCATGGATATAAAGAGGCTCAGTCAGATCATACCTTGTTTTTCAAACACACACAAGAGGGGAAGGTAACTATTCTCATTGTCTATATTGATGATATGATAATTACAGGTGATGATTATGAAGAGCAAGAAAGACTCGAGGGAGTGCAAGCCCAGGAATTTGAAGTTAAAGATCTTGGGCCAATGAAGTACTTTCTCAGAATGGAGGTTGCAAGAACAAAACAATGTATTTCGGTATCTCAGAGAAAATATATTCTGGATCTTCTCAAAGAAACTGGAATGAGTGGCTGTAAACCAGTTGCAACACTGATTGAACCAAGAGGCAAGTACATATAGGAAAAAGGAAAGATAGTTGACAAAGGTATGTATCAGTGGCTAGTGGGCAAACTGATCTATCTATCTCACACAAGACCTGATATTGCATTTGTTGTAAGCTTAGTTAGTCAATACATGCACAATCCTTTAGAAGAACACTTGGAAGTTGTGTATAGAGTCTTGCACTATCTAAAGAAAACACCAGGGACTGGGTTATTGTTTAAGAAAAATGAAGAGTGAGGTGTTGAAGCCTTCACAGATGCGGATTGGGTAGGATCAGTTGAGGATAGAAGATCAACAGCTGGTAATTGCACTAAAGTTTGGGGGAACTTAGTTACTTGGAGGAGTAAGAAGCAACCAGTGGTAGCTCGAAGTAGTGCTGAAGTAGAACTTAGAGCTCTTGCTCAAGGAGTATGTGAATTAATCTGGATTAATCGCATACTCGAAGAACTAAAACTTCAAAGGACTGCTTCGTTGAAGTTGTATAGTGACAGTAAATCACCCATTAGCTTCGCACATAATCCAGTTTATCACGACAAAACTAAACATGTTGAAGTGGATAGACACTTTATCATAGAAAAAATTGATGAAAAGAAATTATGTGTTGTCTACATTCTCAGCAAGCACCAACAGGTAGATATACTGACTAAGGGTTTGTCTAAAGAAAGTTTCAATGAGTTAGTGTGTATGCTAGACACGTGAAATCTCTATGCACCAGCTTGAGGGAGGGTGCATGCTTATTTTGTTACCCTATTCTTTGCTGTAATTATGCTAGGATATTCGGTATTAACTACCAAATATCTTCTCATTCTCTGTACAGTACCTATTTAAAGGCATAACTCTAATTCAATAAAATACAGAAGCATTATTTCCACACTTGCATTCTGCGATTGTGTGGCCATGGTCTTTATGGAATGTACAATACTTGTCCTTGTCTCTTCGGTCAGCAGAAGGCTGGATCTTGAATGGGGTCTGCCAAATTTGACGACCTTTGTTTTCCTCATTTTTTCATGGGGAGTGTTGAATTCAAAATCCTAATAACGATGGGGCTCGTTACTGGTTTTGGATCTTTTGGGGTTCCTTTCGTCTTTAGGATTGGTTGGCTTCTGCTTGTCTATTCTGACAGGCAGAAGCGGGTTATTGGCGGCTGGAACTGAAGTCAGGGCAAGCTTCTTCTGTGCCCGTTCCTGTGCTTTTAGAACATGGAAGATCCCTTCTGTTCGAACTTGTATGTCATTGAGGTCAAAGATTCTCGTATAAGAGTATCTACTTGTAGGCTTTCGACAAAAAGGTTAGCAGCGATGATGGTATCTACATTATGGATTTGGTTGACCAAATTAATGAAACGTTTAAGATACATTTTTGGGTGTTCGTTCTCACCTTGTTTGATTCGGTAGAGTCTCCCATAGTTTTGGGTGCCTCTTTGTTCGCACTGTATTGTTGCAAGAATTGTGTTTAGAAGTCGCTGAAGCTATTGATGGAATAGGGCTGTAATTGCCTGAACCATAGAAGTGCGGGTCCAGTGAAAGTAGTGGAGAAGACTTTGCAGTGAATGACCTCATTATCCACTTCCAAGGACATTTTTTGTTGGAATTGGAAGATATGATCTAGGGGATCAATTCTCCCATTGAAGGCAGGCAGTGTCGGGATGACAAAATCTTTGGGTTTAGGCTCCTGTATGATCCAATTAGTGAACGAAGTCTTGTCGGCCCTTCTCATGGCAAGACCTATGACGTCAAGTTGAGAAGAGGATCTTCCTTATGAAAATTTCATCAAGACCTCCATCATTTCATCCTTCCAGCCTTATGGGAGTGGGCTTGCTTGTGGCGTAGAATATTTACATTGAGCATGATTCTTGAAGCTGTCTTCGGTCTCATTTCCAGCATAGTCGATTTGTCTGGCTCGACGACAGATCATATCACGATCTTGACGTTGAGGTTGGGGAGTTGGTTGGCGATGGTCTTGATTTGCGGCAACATAAGTCTCATTTTGTCGAATAGGTGGTGCCTCTTGGTAAACGCGTTCTCGGTTGGTGGGGCCATTGGGCAATGTATTGATATGAAGATCGTCGTCATCATTTCCAAGGACCTGGATGGGTGTTGGTTCAATTGCTGGTGGAGGGATTTTGTTTTTTAGTTCGGCGTTTTCTTTACGAAGATCCACCAATTCGGCCTCCAACTTTTCTTGATCTTCTTTCAGTGCATTGATCGCTTCCTCATAACGTTGTTGTGATGCCTCCATGAGTTTGCACATTCGATTCAATTGTTTGTTAACATCAGGTGTGTTAGTCAATGTCGGGACAGTATTTTTCGGAGCATAGCTTTCTGCTCCTCTTCAAGTCGCATGGTCAGTTAGTGTTTCTTGAAGTCTTTGATGACGGTGATTCCCACAGATATTGCCAATTGTTGATGTGGAAAATTTGCTTGGGTATTTTTGGAAATTAATCTTTTTTTTTTTTTCAGTGGCTTTAACTCCCTTCTCCGATTGGAATTTTGAATCTTCGAAGTGGATCAAAGCGCCTAGGGTTACCTGCAAGAAAACTCTTTGATGCCTAAGTTAGTTGAGTGTTTATTCAAGCAAAGTAACTCTAAAGAAATCAGAGTTGCCTTTGCTGTTCTCAGCATTGGCTATTTATAACAGTTGAGAGGAGAGTTACGGATTACATGGAGAAATGTGATTGGTCGTTGAATAACCAACTTTTCTGCCTCTAATTTTCCTCCTCTTTAAAGATTATTGTTATCCAAAAAATAGGCACGAATGACGTGGCAAGTGATTTCTGGACACGTGGCTGACACCTGGCGGAATTCTGCTAAGGTATCGACCAGTAAGAGATATTGCAAACAAAAGGCAGCTGAAGTTTACCTGCGACCAGGATGGTCGCAGGTTCTGCGTGTCTCATGATACTTTTATAAAGATCTTAGTCAATCCCGAGATTGAATCCCATGATTTCCTGAGTATCCGATTATTTAGGAAAGAATATCTGTAACAAATTAAAGTAATCCCCTTGAGCCTATAAATAGAGAAAAATAGCTCAAGGAAGGGACTTTTTTTGGCTTTCGAATTATTTGAGACTAGAGTGATTCTGTTTGATATATTGTCTTGTTCTTTAGAGGTTGGTGAAACTCATTGAACCCTAGTTCTTTGATCACTCATTTGAATCATATATCAATAACAATTCAAGTGGACGTAGGTTGTTACCAGATTTTAGGGCCGAACCACTATAAATTCTTGTGTTCCTTATTGTTTTTTGTTATCATATTCATTTCAACGTGTTTGTCCGCATCAAGCAAATTTGACTCCGTGTCAGTTGGCCAAAATCAGGATCAACAATTATATTAAAAACAAATAAGAATTCCCTTCTGGTTCTGTTGGAAGGGCATACTTCTACTTCTGCGCAGAAGCGGTCTTTGTATTTGTTTAAATAACTACTTACTTAAACGCACTATATTAAGCTTTTTCAAAATAAATGACTAATTGGGCTGGCTAAAAAGTTTCGGGCCCAACGTCATACGGCGAATTTGGTCTTTGGCCCAATGCGGCTTTTTTTAGGTTTCAACAGTTTCTGCCTTTCTTGTTGTGTATTAAGTACTATCTTTGGTTAACTGGGCTGCTCTTCTAATATTTTCACTTGAAGGGTGGATCACTCCAAATTCTGATTAATAGCAATCATAAAAAGGTCCCACGTGAAAGCGAACATTTGACATTTGCTCAATTGATGTTTCTCTCTTTTTAAATCTTCTTAGACTTGTATAGGAGAAACCTACACAAGTTCAATGCAACATCGCTTCCTTTTGGCTTTCTTTCATGGGGAAACAGCTTTCAAATTCAGCTCAACACTGTCCTCATTTGGTACTACCTGTATTTAGTTCAAATTTCATCCTAAGTACTAGCAAATTTCGCTTTCTTGTTTATTGTAATGCATAATCTTAGCCACGGGTAGATCGTTTAGGAGAGGAGACACAAACTCTATTCAATTTAGATTTTATTTAATGACATTCCTATAGAAATTAAGTCATGCTTGTTTGTAGGAACCTAATTATTAATAGAGTATAATAATAAAAAAAAAGAACAATAATCCTTGTGCCTTGTCTATTCGGTTGAGTTTACTGGATCATTGTTTTTTTCGCTGAGCTAGGGTGCGGGTAGCAAATGAGCTTGGTGCAGGAAATGCAAAAGGGGCAAAGTTTGCAACCATGGTTTCAGTATTTACTTCCATATGCGTGGGACTTGGGTTTTGCTTAATAGTCGTGGTATTCCACAAGAAGCTGGCCATGATCTTTACATCGAGTTTTCCTGTTATTAAAATGGTTAATGAGTTAGCAATCATGTTGGTCTTCTCCATTCTCCTTAATTGTATTCAGCCAGTTCTCTCAGGTCAGAAAGTACCTATCATTGCTAGACTTTAGTTTAATTTGCACAATCTGAAATGGTCTCATGCAGGGATTTTGGGGCCTTGTGTTTGTCAATTCCAGGGGTTGCAGTGGGATCTGGCTGGCAATCAAAAGCTGCTTTTGTAAACATGGGTAGTTACTATCTTGTAGGGGTACCACTTGGTGTATTTTTGGGATGGTATCTGTCGTTTGGTATTATGGTATGTATTGTTACCGCTTTTTGTTATACTTTTTGAGCTCCAATAAAAAATAATATGTTCAACTGTATATAGTTGTTGTTGGCTATGAAACTAATGCTCTATTATTACGAGTTCTCTACATCTGTTCCCTTGATTTTACATGAACAGGGAATATGGGCCGGAATGATTGGTGGAACCGTTGTTCAAACCTTATTTCTCATAATCATCACTATGAGATGCGAATGGGAAAAAGAGGTAACAGAACTTTTGATGTTAGACAAATTTATAAGAAAGTTTTGAAAGAAGAAAAATGAAATTGAGGGGGTCTTTTCCCTAAAAGGTGGATGTAGCACAATACCTTGGCGTTCTCCCAAGTTAGATCAATATTCAGACATTTATTTACTTGGAATTTGAATCACAGGCGCAGAAAGCTCGGAGGAATATAATCAAGGAAGCACCAAAATCTGTCACATTTACAGGAGTTCAAAATCAAGGAACCAGGAATTGGAGTTCAGAAAAACGCTGCCGGAGTACATTAATATATTTCATATACATTTAAACAAAATCTGTCTCATTGTCATCAAAATCCATTCAGATGATTTACTCCCTTGAGAATACTTCTATCAGCTACTATCAAATTGTTTCGGATTGTTGCCTAGCCTGCTCGCCCCTCAGAAGTAATGAAATACTTTTGACTTAACTGTTGGAATCTGGTCTTTTAAGGTAGTGTTCTAGTTTGGATCTTTCCTAGTTCATTTGCCCTTTACATCTTTATATATAATAATCTGGTTTCCGTTAAATCTAGCGTCTCTTTATGTTTATGCATTTAATTTATATATATATATATATACTTAGTTTTTATTTATAAAATTTATATTAAATTTATTTTAATGTTATATAAATTTTGAAATAAATATTCTATTTTAATTAAATAATTTATTTATTTTTGTTTAAGTTTATGTTGGTTCTAGTTTTTTAATTTGGAAGTGACAATAAGTGATTATATAATATATATTATATACTTAATGTAATATTAAATATAATACATGTATTTTAAATTTAAGTTTCTTGCTAGATTTAAAAAAAAAAAGTAATTTGTTGCTAATTCATAGTAAATTATATTATATGTTTAATATGATATTATTATAATATGTGAGTTTAAGTTTAATTAAATTTTATTTAAGTTATAAAAAATATGATTTTATTACCAAAATGATATCTCAAAATATCATATTTTAATTTGTTTAATTATTTATTATTTGAAAATAATTATTATTGTAAAATATCTGAAAATATTTTATTTTAATTTGTTTAATTATTTATTATTTTTAAATAATTATCATTATAAAATATCTTAAAAATATTATATTTTAATTTTTTTTAATTATTTATTTTATTTGATTTAAGTTTAAGTGTTTACAAAATACCGTTAAATATAAAAATATTATGTTAAATATAAGAATATTGTATTAAAGTTAACATTAAAAAAAATAAAAAAACGTTAAAATTAAGAATTTATGTTATCTTCACACTAATTATATTGAAGATATAAATATATATTTATATATATATATTAAATGCATAAAGAAAAAGGGTATTGAATGTTTACAAAGATATGGGTATAAGTGTGGTGAAGCGCAATCATCTAATGACTTTGTTAATGTTGAAGTTATTTTTCGTCAACTTAGATATGAAAAGCACTAAACAAAAATATAGAAAAAATAGAAGGATTCAAAGACTTTTTATGCGGTTCAATAGTTAAAATTTGTTTAGTTCACGAGTCACTATTATTATTATTACTACTCTCAAAGCTTTTTCAGAAAGAAATTTGGCAGAGTATTTTCCAATACAATTTTGTGCGTCCCTACAAATGAATTATTTTAGGCCATTTATAAACATAGTCATGAGAATATCTTTCTCTAATTCAGGGAAGTTACGATCAATCAAATAAATTTGAAATAAATATTATAAATGCGTTAATTATATAATATCCCAAGACAATAGGGATTTAATATATAATAATAATAATGAATCCCTAGTAAATAGAGATTTAATAACAGTCTTTCCGCGTGCAAAATGTATCACTGAGCTCGATCGTTGTGCTACGTGCTTTCGAGACTGGACAGATTTCGAGCTCATCGTTCCTGTTATAACCTACTCCTCATCCAATGATTTTGTCGAACTCATTCCTTGAAGAAGATTGGTGTGTTCAAGCCTGCAACTAGGGATGCACATTTTCCCTATGGGTACGGGGTCCCGCAGGGACCCACCCCTAATGGGCTGGGGAGAATCCTCGTCAAAATGGGGAACGGGGCGACGATGGAGTTAATTTTCAATTCCCAAATGTTAAATAGGGCGGGGGCGGGGCGAGGATGACACTCCTCGCCCCGACAGGGCCCTGTTTAAATTATTATATATTTTTGTAATATTTTATTTGTATTTTATATCTTTCTTTGTGTTATTGTAATATATTAGTAACTTTTTTAATATTTTAAATTTTATTTGGAATCATGTTTAGTATTTGAAATTATAAATATTTTGCAATATTTTAATTTACACATAATTTACTATTTTATTTTAAAATTTTAATGTAAAACTGATATTTTAAATAAATGAGTTCCCTGTGGGGATTCCTCACCCCAATAAGGGATCCCTGGGGACGGGGAATAAGCAGGGATGAGGCGAGGACAGGGATTAAAATTATAAATGGAGATGGGGACGGGGGGAGCACTCCCCGCTAATTCCCCGCCCTGTGTGCATCACTACCTGCAACTCATGCTCGAACTCTGATAACAAATCTAGAATCATATGTCAATTTATACAAGTGCACAGTCAACACTTGTTATTTTCGAGCTTACTCTTTTCGAACTTATTAATTTATTCTCGAAATTTTGGTGTAACAGTTAACTTATTGTAACTTTTTCAATTTGTTATTGGAAATTTTGGAATGATATTGCATGAATAATTTCTAATCATTTGTTTTTAAAATAATCTTGATTATTTGTTCATTGATTCGTTTCTTAGTCATATGTTAAAAATTCCATTAATGCTCTTCTTTTACAATTTATATGAATATTATACTATTTTAACAATAATTTTTTTTGTTATATTAAAAAAAAGTAATTCATAACAAAACAAAATTAATAATTATAAACTAGCAAACGTGAACTTTATTACTCACCTGGTATACTGTTAATATATACTTTTTTAGCCAATATATATATATTTATATAAAAGATGGAACTCACTATATTAAAAATAACTATGGTTGTGTTTGGTAAAATTTTTGTTTTTGAATTTTTTAAACATAAAAATAAAATATTATTTTTATTTTTATTTATTTATTTTTTAAAAATAAAAATATGTTTGATAATTATTTTTGTTTTTGTTTTTTAAAAAAAAATAAAAAGTAATAAATGTATTTGGTAACTTTTATTTTTATTTTTTGTTTAGCTATAACATAAAGTGTTGATTTGAAGAAGAAAAAAAAAATGAAAAAGTCGAAAACAGTTTAAAAAAAAATTGAAAGTGAAAAAAATTCTATTTTTAAAATTGAATGAATTTTAATTAAATTTAAAAAATAAAATAAAATAAAAATAGAATTACCAAATATTGTTTTATGTTTAATTGTCAAATTTTTAATTAATTAAATAAAAATTATTTTTTATATTTATGACATAAATACTCAATATTGAATAAATGATACGAACATATATAATTTTATTTTGAAGGAAAAAAATAACAAAAAGCATGAAAAGAGTGTGACTATTACTACGAGGTTTGTTAGAGGCTGATACGTGTCGCATTCTTCTAGATTTTAAAATACAAAAAAAAGTTAATACATTTTAATTAATGCAACAATATTTTAAAATAAAAGAACAATATAAAATCTAATTTTAAAATAAAATAAAAATAAAATCAAAACAAAAACATCTCTATTTAAATTCATTTAATCTATTAACCAACTTTTATCATAATAAAAAGAAATTATAAATTTTGTTTAAAATTGATAAAAATTTAGATTTGGAAGGTTTTCAGTTTTTGTTTTCATATTTGATTGTAACTCAAAATTAGTTTGAAAACAAAATAAAAAATGTGAAGATGAAGATGTTGGAAGAACTTATTCAGGATATTGTTTATTTTCATGTAAATCGTATATTAAACATATTATTATAAGAAAATCGTGAACATGTTTCTAAAATTGAATTCAAACAGAAAAAATGATAAGAACACTTATATTATACGCAGCGGAATGAATGAGTCATTCCTTCAGTTTCTCTGACCCTTGTATCCTTTCTGTCGCAGGGTATCACAAAGAAACTGAACTGTTCTTCAATTTTCTTCACAACCTTCCAAAGTATCCTTAGAATCACCTAGACTAGAGTGGGCAAATCTCAACACATGAGAAAGATACAATAAGAGAAGAAGAGAAGAGAATATTGAGGCTTAGAAAATGACTTATGTTGTAGAGAGAATCTAAAACCTAGAGCATCAAGAATAGATCTTCTGATTTTCTGTCAGATAGTCTTTCTGTCATCTTTTACAACTCTCACTTAACATTCATTTTATAGGCTCAATTAGGTTACTTATTTAAAATATCAATAAAATAATAGCTAATTATCAGCCCTGGTCGAAATTCCCATGGGTCATAGGCCCGTGAAATTTCCTTTTTAATTATAAGCTCGTTGGACTTAAAATCAAGGCCCGTATTATTTTCTATTGATTAATTAATTAAATAATTATTTTAATCCTTTATCAAATTAATTATTTATAATTTGAACATTGATTTAAACTTATTTATTAATTTAGACACCAATTTATCTTAATTAATAAATCTGTCATAATTTCTTTTTTATTCTCTAAATTACAGAACTCTGTGAAACTATCCAAAATTGACCTGGTCAACTTTGATAATTCTAATTGATGATTAAATAAATTAATTAAGACTATTTAGATGATTTTATCCAAGGTACAGTGGGGACCATGGGCTTATGAAATCAAGCTCCAATAAGTTATCATAAATTTAACAAATAAATTTACTAACTTATTAATTCCTTGTGACTCCACTAAAGACTGAGAATTGCACTCTTGAATTTATAGAACGCTCTATAAAAAATATAAATACATTATTAGTTATCCATTGTTACAACCATAATTGTCACTCAATCATCTATAGACGGTCTACAATGAGATGAGACTAAAATATCATTATACCCGTAATTGTATTTTATCCTTAAAACACTTAGTTCCTTGTAAATGATATTTCAGTAAACTAATATTAATTATTGAAATGAGATCTCTATCATTTAGCACCTTGAACCAAACTAAAAGAAAACTGTCGTTTTACTTCTTCATCAGAAGCTGTAGATGTTCATAACTATGATTAACACTCCCACTCAATTATACTGTCAAGTTCCCAAGATGTAAGTATGGGTTAGTCCGTAGGGTAAGCTAGTAACGAACAAGTCAAAAAACTCAAATAATACAATCAGTTAGAATACTAACCACTCAGAATTGAGATTGAATTGACCTATGGTCAACTTTATGAAATGACTAGAATAGATAATAACGGTATGTTTACTTATCCTATCTACTGTCAATATCAGTCCAGTCCGATGTAACAAATACATCCGATCTTATCTACTTTGCTAATTTTCTGGAAAGAACATAACACTACAATGTGTAAGTAAATCATATCGTAGATTGGCAAGTCAGTGTAAATCCTGTGCACTAACTAATCTTCGGACTAACTTATTTTTTTACATATAATCATATTTATATTTCACTGTGATTACGTTACTATAAATATAATTAGTTATATGCTCGAGATATAATCATGAAAATAAAACATGTGAGCAAAGTGATTGACCAAGTCAAAAATTTATTTCTATTATTTTATTGATAATAAAATGAGATTACAAAGAAATTGAGTTTTAATTAGGGCATAAAACCCCAACAGAAGAATAGTATAGAAACTCGAAGCACCCATCTCGTCGGCCCCAATCCATTCAAAGACCTAATGCCATTGGCGACAACATCTCCAAATGACCCAACCTTCACTACAAGATATTCGACATTTACCTACCAATTTTTTACATACATATATTTATTGGTAGCTAAAGAATTCTTTTACCTACGATTATATTTTCGTAGCGACTATTGGTAGGGAATTCTTAAAGAAAATGTGTGGGGGCTATAAAATTTATTATTACCTACCATTAGTATTGGTAGGTATTAGATTTACCTACGATTGTGTTTGGAGGGAAATTTTTTAACGATTCCCGCTTATTTTTCCCTCCAATTTTTACATAATTAAAAAAAAAGGTGATGTGGCTACTGACATTTGATGAATATGGTGACATGTCAAGTGATGAATACAAGTGGGCGTATTACTATGTGACACGTGACACTAATAATATATTTTAAAAAATAAATTATAAAATTATATAAATTAAATTTTGATTAATATTAATTTTAATTTAATATATCTTTTATATAAACCTAAAATCTATCTAACCCTAATATATCTAACTCTAACATTTATCTAACTCTCCATCTCTCATCTGCTGCCTCCCTCACTCACGACCTCTTCCCCATTTTCGACCCCCTCTCACCAGATCTCTCCCATTTTTGGACTCCCTCTCAACAACTTTCTCCCATTTTCGGACCTCTCGCCGTGGTCGACTGGAATTTTGAGACCTCTGTCCATGGTCATCGACGCTTGCTTCAATCCCTAAGCCGCTGCCATTTTTCTTCGAATCTCCAAGCTGCCACCATCATCCTTCGAACCCCTGAGCCGCCACCATCGTTGTTCACTTCTCTGAGCCGCTGCCATTGTTGTTGAGTTATCTGAGCTGCCTCCATCGTTGTTGAGTTCTCTGAGCCGCCTCCATCGTTGTTGAGTTCTCTATGCCGCCACCATTGTTGGTCAGTTCTCTTTGGGTAATTTTTCATTTTCAGATTTGTGTAATTCCTTTGTGATTACTGTTGGTAATGTCTCTGATTTTTTGTTTAAGGTTTGATTTTGGTTTCTTTAGAGGCTTTGATTATTTCGAATTGGGTGGATTGCCCTGGCTTTGAGATTTTTCTGGTGGCTTTGATATTTCGAATACTTTAGATTGGTGGCTATAAGACTTTTTGGAAGTTTGGTTTGGTGGCTTTGAGTTTCGGATAGATTGGCTTGGTGGCTTTAAGATATAAATTTTTGATTTTTTTATTAAATCCCCACTAAGCTAAAGGATTAATGATGATCCATTGTTCTGAGGCCTTGTGATTGTTATTTGCTATGTATATTTAGTATATGGTTTAGATTTATGCTTTGAGAAAATTCTGTTATGATGATTGCTGTGTTTCAGCTCTGAGTTGTTTCACTGTTATCGAGTTGTGATTTTGTTTAGAGTTGTTCAGTTATGTTTTATTGTTGTAATCTGCTTTATGTTTTTCATTGTTATATTCTGGTTCATTTGTTTAATTGTCCTTAGGCTTTGATTTGTGATTTATTGTTTTGGGGTTTTGTTTATGCTTAGAGAATTTGTCATAACTGATATTGCTTCCCCTATACTTTCTTTGATTTGATGAGAAATTAGTTTTACATTACTTTGGATATATAAATCTGGTTTATTGTTTCTGAATTCAATTTTGAATTTTATTGGGAAGCTTAGGAGATATATCTTTGTCTATAGAGTAACTAATATTTTAGGTACTTGTTATTTATTTTGCTTGTTTTTTTCCATTCTTATAAAGAAATTTGGAAATTAAATTAGAAATCTATCTGCCTTGTTTTCTATGTTCAAAATCTGCATCTTTCCTGTTTTATATTCCAAGTTTCTGAAGCTATCTTTATGAATTTTTAAACTTTGGCATATGACTTTGGTTTTATTGTCTTTGTTGCATTTTAAATGAATCTCATTGTCTCTTGTTTTATATTTATTTTGGATATGTCTTGCTTTAAATTTTTTTTGGCCTATGATGTTTAAAAAATGATATGATTTTTATGTTTGAGGTTTTTTAACTTCTATAAATTGCTTTGTGATTTTGGATTTTAATTATAGATAGTTGTTGAGTATGTTTTGAATCTATCCAATGATATATGCAATTTGTATCTTGAGCTATTCTTTTGGTTCTTTTATTTGTTTATGATTATTTAAGAGCCCATTTCGTTATTAATTTGTGTATATTTGTATTTGAATCAAGTTCTTGTTCTGTTTGGAGTTTGATTGATGATTATTTTAAATAATGTTATTAGTTGGTATGTTGAGTTTAATTGTTAGAAATATATATTAATTTTTGGTAGCTTATTTATGTTAATCTTTGATTTGGCAGCTCATTTATGTTAATCTATGATTAATCTTTCTTGGCTTGTTGCTATATTTGGATGATTCAAGTTATAATTGAAATAGAAAAATTATTTTTATGGCTTCTTAGCTTGGTTTACTTGTATCGTTGTTGGCTTTTTTATTAATGAAAATTTTCTTTCCTTTAAAAAATAAAGTTTGAAATATATTAGTATGCAACATAATCTTTTAATGAGGTTTATGAATAAAGCAGCCATATTTTGAATTCTATTTTTTTTTTAACATTTCCAAGACTTGAAGGATATGTTATTTTTGTTTTGCTTGGCTAGGTGGGTTTAAGTTGAAAGATTGACTTGGCTTAGTGGGTTTTAGAGTTTCAGATTGACTAGCTTTGTGGTTTGGCGACTTTGAGAGTTTCAATCTGTTTGACTTGGTGGTTTGGTGGCTTTGAGGTATATTTTTATGATTAACGTTGATTAAATCCTCACTAATCTGAAGGGTTCATGCTGATTAACAACTCTGAGGTATTTTGTTTTGTTATGTTTGTTGCATTTATTATAGGATTCAGATTAATAGCTTTGATCTATTGTTGTTTCGGCGATTTATTTGCTTTATTGGTCTGATGTATTAATTCGTGTTTCATTGTTCTAGAGTTTTACTTCATTGTTATGAGGCTTCGAGATGTGTTTCATTATTTTGAGGCTTTATTTGTTTCAAGTTTGATGCAAGTTTAAAGTGGTTTCTGCAAGTTCACAGTTTAAAGTTTATCACATTAGTTTGCAAGTTGAATACTTTGTTCTAGGTTCATGTTAATTTGTGTATGTTTAGTTCTATTTTTGGTTTTATGCTGGTCTTTTTTCTTTTTTCACAAGTCCTTTTTTGTTTCTAGTGTCTTGTTTGTTGTCATTTTCCAAGGAAATGAATTTCCTCTATCTTGTTAAATATTTTTCTTTTGCCTCTGCCTTTCTTTAAATTTTTTTCTTTTGGCCTATGATGTTCAAAAAGAGTATGCTTATTATGTTGGTGATTATGTGACTTCTTTTGCTCATATTTTTTTTTATATATGTGATGGTATATCAAGTCACATAAATGTCCTTAATAAGTCATGTTCAAGAACAAGTATACTTATTTTATGTTGGTAATTATGAGACTTGTTGTGCTCATATATTGGTTTTTAATATATGTTGTTATATCAAGTGTCATAAATGCCTAAAATAATAAATCATATATTTTCTGAAATCCTTATGATGATTAAATTGAAGATATTTATTGTGTTGAAATTAATTATATAGTCATTCAGCCAACTTGAACCCCACCTCTAGCCATCTTTAGTGTCCACCTCCCAAAGACGTCATTGGCATTCACAAGTTCAGTTAGAGAAAAGGAGGCTCTTGCACAATAATCCCAAAGTGAAGAATATCAAGAAAAATTACATTATTGAGTTTGCAATGACTTGAAAAGAAAATTATGTACACTTGTTGATTTTTTTTTTTTATGGAATGTTATTAGTTTAACACTCATCTTTATTTAGCAATGAATATTGTATTATGTTATTAATGTTTTATTTGAGAAACAATGTTACATACTTTTAAAATTAATTATTTTTATTTATGATTTATATTAATTAAATTTAAATATATAATTAAAATTGTCTACATAGAAATATTATCTATACTCACAAATAAATAAGTGTAGGTAAAAATAGGTATACTAGAACATGCCACGTAGACCAATCATTTAGTGCCACGTAACTAATAAAACATGACATGTAACCCAATCACTCAATTCTAACTGGTCCAATAAAATGGGTGCCACGTGTTTCTCTAAAAATTTTCCACAAGGCTTGCCACGTCAATTGCAACATTAGATGCCATGTCAAACAACTCCAAGTCAGTTATGTGGGGTCCACATGAGTTTTACCTACCAATATGTCAATTGTAGATGATGATACATTTCTCGACTAACTATTACCTACCAGTACAAAATTGGTCAAAATATGTAGGTAAAGGGATTTACCTACCAATATGCTATATTTACCCACTATTAATATTGTCGAATTTCTTGTAGTGCTTGTTTGACCCCTGCCTGATAGGGTTTTACAAACGTTTTTGCAACCGCCCAACTCGAATAAATCGCCTAAACCAAACCGAAAAAACCAACAAAAAACGTTGCCCAAATAACCCCACGAAAATTCAAACCACCCAATTATTATATTGGGTGGGTTGAAAATTATACCAACCTACTCAATGTAACTCAGATTAACCCGAATACACAGATTAATAATTTTTTATTTTATTTATGCATACATATATTAGTACATAGATTATATGCAATATTATATATAATTTTTAAGTTTTTAACAATGAATTTAGAATAATGTTTTTAAGTTTGAAAGATGTGTATTATACTTTTAGTACAATATAATTATTTGAACACCAAAAAAGAAAGACAAAATACTTAAGATCGGTTTGGGCGGGTTAACCTGACCAAACCATTGGACGGGTCAATTTTATTCCTCTTATCTGGGTGGGTTAGAGTTAGATTTTTCCAACCCAATGTTTATATTGGTTTGATTAAAATATGCTATAACCTAACCGATGTGCTCTCCAACAACACGATTGTCACAATCTCATTCGATCCCAAATAGTCACACACAATATCAACCTAGGTCAAATACAAATTTCAATAATTACTCTACAATAGAATGACTAAAATCAATCAATTTTCTTCTTTTTAAAAAAGAATATATATATATATATCCAACAATGAATCTCAGCAACCTTCGGACGCCCTTCGCCCTTTCCGACGCCTAGCCCAGCCCTTCAACGATCTCCAACCTCGACGAAGATGCCTCTCTCTCTCTTAACATCATCTGAACGTTCTCTCTCCCTCACTGTCGTCTTCCTCTCCTAAATCGATTATGAGGTTAGTGTTGGGCTCAAAATATTCGGCCCAAATGTTTTGCTATTTTGGTTAAGTTGAAACAGAGCGTTTTAGCCCAGGAAAAGGAGCTAGAATCAGAGGCTGCGGATCAGAGGTGGGCCTTGCCTCTTTCCTCTGCATACCTAAAAGATCTGAAAGTGTTTTGGCGGGAAATTCAATTATTCCTTCAACCAATCAGGAAGTAGACTTAATCGACTAACTTTTTAGTATTTATTTTTGACCTTATAAATATCATGACCTCATTTAGAGAAAGCATTAGAATTTGACTTAAGCATCAGGGTGTCTTTCTTGCAGATTCTCCCGGACGGTTCGACGATCATCGAAGCCATCTTCATTGCTGGAAAGAGATTGGAGAACCAGAGTTTGACGACAAGTACAACCTGATTTAGAAAGACAAAATTGTTGCATCAACAATTTGGCGCCGTCTGTGGGAAGCCTTTCTCACAAAATATTTGAATCAAGAAACTTCCGAATGATCAAGATTCAGTAGAACACAAAAGCCATGCTGCCAAAGAACAACAGAGCACCAAGTACAGGGCCCTGGTCGCCCCTACGATGGATGTCAGTGACCAAATCGACAAAATGTGCTGACTACTGAAAGCTAGTTAGCAGAGATCCGATGAGGCCATCAGGGCACTGACTGTAGCTCAGGCCAGATTAGAAGTTGAGATCGCCAAGTTGCGAAGAACAAATGAAGCCACGCGTAAAACTCAAGACAAAGAAAGTCCCAACCTTGATGGATTAGGAACTCAGGTTGTCTAGATCGACTCACCCAAAATGAATGCTCATCATGTCAGAGAGGGATCTTAGGGCCCTGTGCCATCGTCCCCGGCACGCCACCATCAAAGGACTGGTGAGCGACGGGTCGAGTGGTGCGAAACACGTACACGAACGGACACAGAACCCACAAGAACAGCCCAAACTTCCGCTGAGAACAGGCAACAACAAACCCAAGTACGAGTCCCACAAGGCATAGCGGCCGAAGAACCTACCCCCTCTGTCCAATTCTTGGAAAGCTGGAAAGAAGAAATATTGCGAGAAGTGATGCAGAAGTTCTCTGACAGGAGATCTGCATACGGCTCTAACTACGTAGAATTGGTTTCAAGAACCACAGAAAGATCACCTTTCGCAGAATGGATACAGAACGAGCTGAAGCCGAGAGTTTTCGTGATTCCCCCTCTACCTGCATTCAATGGGAAGGGAGACCCACTTAATCACTTATTCCAGTTCCTACAGAAGATGGCCTTGGAAGTAAATAATGAACCCATATAGTGCAAAGTATTCTCCACGACTTTTTCTGGACCAACTCTGTTATGGTTTAGACAACTAAAGCCTGGCTTTGTCAGCAGCTTCAGAGACCTTCACAGATCTTTTCTTCAACGGTACAATGCCAACCGCGATGCTCCAAGAACGATGGCAGACCTCTACTGAATTGAGCAAGGAGAAAATGAGCACCCAAAGTTGTACCTACAACGCTTCATCAATCTTGTACACCAAATCCACGATGTTGAGCCAGCAACTGCGGCCAATCTCTTTGTCAAAAGTCTATAGGTGGGGTCCCTCTTACACGAAAATCTCAATATGACTCCACCATATGGCATGGCCGAGATTCAGGCCCGAGCCGAGGGTGTCTTTGGGGTCTTGGAATATCAAGAGTGCGCACAAAAGAAGACCACTTTCATCTCCTCACCATCACCAAACAACCCGTCCCCTCCATCTACAAGGGACGAAAAAAGAAAGAGGCATGAATCAGACCCTACGAAGGGGGGAAAGAGGCCAAGGACAAATCGAGACCCACCAAGATTCTCATCTTTCGAGTACACTGTCCCCCAGGAGGTCATCTATGAAGAGAACAAAGACAGACCCATCTGGTGGGCACCATATAAAATAACCACTCCCCCAGAAAAGGAGAGACAAGAGTAGGTTTTGTACCTTCCACAAGGACCATGGCCATACGATTTTTGAACGCCACAACCTCCACAACCAAATTCAAGCCCTTATGAGAAATGAACGATTGACCCAGTACATTAAAGGATCTGACAGGCTCGGCATCCCATAGCCCAATACCACTCCTACCCCAACACCGACAACGACATAGGGCCCCACAAATGTGGCTTCTACAAGCCCATAAGAACCCCTCAAACAAGTCCTCATGATACACGAGATCGTGGAGCTAACCATGGAACAAGAGCAGAAGTCCAAAAACCATAAGCGAATGGAGGAAAGAGTAAAGCGATATAGATCACGAGGCCACGTCGTCAATTTTGTCACTACAGAAGAGAGGTGCTACCCTGCTTCTGCAATAATTTTACAGAAGACGACCTACGGGCAGTACACCTACCCCATGATGACCCTTTGGTCATCACATTACAAGTAGACCCTTGCCATTTTGGGAGAGTTTTAGTCAACGGGGGCAGTGGCATTGATTTCCTCTTTTGGGAAGCCTTCTAGAAAATGGGTCTCGAGGAAAGTCAGATCAGACCCTCTGTTGCACCATTCCTGGGATTCAACAGCCAAAAAGTATACCCGAAGGGCGCTATCAGGCTAAATGTAGTCGCTGCAGAGCGCATTTTAGAAGTAGACTTCCTCATAGTGGACTCCATCACAAGCTACAACACAATCATGGGACGAAATTGGATCCACAGAATGCAAGGCGTTGTCTCCACTTTGCACCAAGTTATGTGATGTCAATCGCCCAATGGGCACTCCACCATAGCCATAAAAGGATGTCAAAAGCAGGCAAAGAAGTGCTACTTGACCCTGAAGGAGATCAACGAAATTGACACCTCCTCCCCTGGCGATGACCCCACCAAATAACAATTAGAGGGAAGATTACCAGCATATCTCAGAGGCATAGAAGCAAAGGAAGATCATGATAAGCCTCAAACAACCCTCGACGATCTAGACGAGATTTGCATAGATGAAAATGATCCATCCAAAAAATTGCTGGTAAGCGCCCGATTGCCAGAGTCAGAAAAACAAGATCTAATCCAGTTCCTCAAAACACGAGTTGGGACTTTTTCCTGGTCCCCACATGATATACCGGGTATAGACCCCACAATCATGAGTCATAGCCTCAATATATCAAACAACTTCCCAGCCGTCAAGCAAAGGCAAAGGAGGTTTGCTCCCGAAGTCAACCAGACAATATAAGAAGAGGTGCAGCGATTATTGAGCATAGGCACGATCGAAGAGTGCCTATATCCCAGTTGGCTAGCAAACCATGTGGTGGTCCAGAAGAAAAACAGAAAAAAAATGTGTGTGCATAGACTATACTAACTTGAACAAAGCATGCCCCAAGGATAGCTACCCTCTTCCCAAAATTGATCAAATGATAGATGTCACGGCGGGTTACGAAATAATGAGCTTCCTTGATGCCTACTCAGGGTACAATCAAATCCCAATGAAAATAGAGGATCAGATTCACACGGCTTTCACCACAGAGCGCGGTTTATACTGCTACAAAGTCATGCCCTTTGGTCTGAAAAATGCAGGGGCAACATATCAGAGGCTGATGCATAAACTTTTTTCCTCATTTCTCGGTAAAAATATGGAAGTATACATCGATGACATGGTGGTCAAATCTTGACAGGGGGTCACACATGTGGAAGATATAGCCGAGTGCTTCAACATACTCGATGCCTATCAAATGAAGTTGAACCCAGCCAAATACATTTTTGGGGTATCCTCTGGACTGTTCTTACGGTATGTGGTTAGCAAGAGGGGCATCGAGGCCAATTCGATCCAAATTGCCTCACTATCAGAGGTCAAGGAGCCTAGAACCATCTGAGATATTCAAACTCTAACAGGGAAAGTCGTGGCCTTGAGTAGATTCATATCTCGCATGTCAGATCATTGCCAGCCCTTCTTTTAGTGCATCAAGAAATCTACCAACACCGCATGGGGGGCAGATCAAAATAAAGCTTTCGAGGAATTAAAAGCCTACTTAAGTACTCCGCCCATACTAAGCTCTCTCGTCCCCAATGAAGACCTCTTTTTATACCTATCTATTTCCAACTTTGCTGTGAGCTCTGTACTCTTCAGAGAAGATGAAGGCCTATAGAAGCTAGTGTTCTACTGTAGTAAGATGTTGTTAGACGTTGAGAAACGCTACAACATGATGGAGAAATTGGTCCTCGCATTAATTACAGCAAAGAAAATACTCCGACAATATTTTGAAGGACATACCATCGTAGTATACACAGACTATCCATTGAAGCAAATCTTAAGCAAGCCCGACCTCTCTGGAATAATGTCGACCTCGGTACATACAACATACACTTCTCACCACGAAAAGAGAAGAAAGGGCAAGTACTAGCTGATTTCTTAGTCGAAATACAATCATTTACACCTGAGACCTCTCCTGAACTGCTAAATTCTAAAGAGGAATGGATGTGGACGATGCATACAGATGGGGCCTCCAATTCGCAAGGGGCTGGGATTGGCATCATATTGGAAGCACCCTCTGGGTTACAAATTGAGGAAGCCATACGGTTAGAGCAACACACCACAAATAACAAAGCCGAATATGAAGCCCTGATCTATGGACTAGAATTGGCACGAAGCATGGGCATCAAATGACTACGAGTCAGAGGAGATTCGAAGCTGATGATAGAACAAGTGGCTGAAAATTTCGACACTAAGGCACCCCATCTGATCAACCTATTGGAAAAGGTATCCACATTAAAGTCACAATTCCAATAGTTCGAGCTCGTACAAATACCTAGGGAGCTGAATCAGATGGCAGATGCCCTTGCAAAGAGAGCCTCTATGGGGGAATGCTCACGTCACTCATCAATTTCTAAAACCCCTACACAAGAGGCTATGAGAGTTTGTTCCATCTCAACAGAGCCTAAATGTTGGATGGACCCTATTACCAGGTATCTGAACAAATCCGAACTGCCTACCAATACAAAATATGCCAAGCTTCTGCACCTTAGAGCTCAATGTTATTCCATTATCAATGGGACGCTGTATCGTAAGTCCTTTAATGGCCCCTACTTATGGTGCTTGCGCCCACAGAAGCGAAAAAATTATTAGAAGAAATCCATGAAGGAGCCTGTGGGAACCACACGGGAGGACGAAGCTTAGCACATAAAGCACTAGCAGCGGGGTACTACTGGCCATACATGATGACAAAGGCACATGATTATGCAAAAAAATACGACAGATGTCAGCAATTTGCACCTACCATCCACCAACCAGCACAAATCTTGCATTCTGCTGCTGCCCCATGGTCATTTGCGAAGTGGGGGAGTAGTCGGAGAACTACCTAGGGCCGCTGGAGGAAAATGATACGCCCTGTTAGCCACTGATTACTTCACAAAATGGGTTGTAGCAGAGGCCTACGTTATAGTCAGCAAAACAAACACCGGAGTTTTATATGGAAGCATATCATCTGCCAATTCGAGATCCCATGGGAAATAGTCGTTGATAACGGGACACCGTTCCAAAATGCCAAAGTATAAGAACTGTGTGACACATACAAAACAAAGTTAAGCTTCGCTTCTGTTACCTATCCCCAAGGCAATGGCCAAGCAGAGGCTTCTAACAAAGTCATTTTCCCCAACATTAAAAAGAATCTGGAAGATAAAAAAGGAACGTGGGTAGAAGAATTACCAAAGGTGCTATGGACATACAGGACAACAAAAGGACCTCCACAAGCGAGTCACCCTATGCTATGGTATATGAAACATAAGACATTATCCCCACAGAGGTGGGCCTACCAACACTTCCTACAGAAATCACTTTTGATTTAAGCACGAACAACGAGCAGCTGACCCACAACCTCAACCTCTTGGACGAATTACATATGATAGCACATATTAGACACGAAAAATAACAAAAGGCAACAGAACGCTATTACAACAAGAGGGTCCACTCACGCACATTTAAGAAAGGAGATTGGGTTCTGTGTAAAGTTACTGGCCATCAAAAGAAGCTAGAGCCTATTTGGGAGGGTCCTTTTGAAGTCACAGAAGCGTTGGAGCGAGGATCTTACACTCTTAAGAACATACATAGTGGCAAAAATGTACCATGTACTTGGAACTCAATGTCTTTAAAACATTACTACTGTTAAAAGTTGTATGTACTCCAAAGTTCCAAAGTAATAAAACAACTTTCCTTTTTTTTTACATCACTCTACAACACTTTACTTAGTCAACATTTGCTGATGCAAATCCGCATAAGGAATCTCTCCTGACGCACCATAAACAGTACACACATGTGAACACTGCCACACTACTTGCTCTGCACTAGGAGCTACTGTTACATACATACTTTAATATATTCTTACCTACCTATATGGGTTAAAAAATTATTCATGTGCACTACACCCCACCTAGCACGTCCAATATAAATATGGCCCTGTGATGATCAATTAAGCACACAAAACATACACAGAGGCATTATGTCTCCATCACTCTACTAATTATTTCACGAGCAAAGACTTACGATTTTGCCTAGCCAAGCTTTAAACAACGAGTCATTCTACTTCACTCATGGAATATGCACAACGCATTCCACATCAGGGATCGCATTACACAACCAAATGTGTTCTAATCTGACCTGACTAAAAAAATGGGGAGCTAGGGCCAACCATTTTGCAGTCTAATCTGACCTGACTACGCGAGTTTGGCTATCCGATCAGGGTAATATTCACCATTTGTCCTGTCCTCTTACTTTGCTGAGCAAAAAGAGGAGCCCCATGGGCCCGAGAAAACAGGGGAGCCCCGCCCATGCGGTCTAATCCGCCCTGACTACTACAACAGAACCATCAGACACCCCACTTCGACTCTGCCTCAGTTACGAAGTAACTAGTTTGGCAATCCAAGAATGGGAGAAACTTTCCCCGCACTCATACCCATGTCTTACTCGCTGGCTGCCTCTGTTGGGTTTGATGGCCCACTCCCACCTTCGGGGAGCCTAACTCAGCAAGAGGTACCCAATAAGCCAAGGTATGAGTGCAATGGAAAGATGACCGATCCCAGGCTCTGCCTCGGCGCCCAACCCCACATGCTGTGTTTTGCGTCCGAGCTCAGCCATGTCGCCTCCTCTCGCAAATGGTAGATCATCTAACTTGCTCTTTCACGCACCCAAGGGGACGACTTAGTATGTCGACCATTCTACGACACCTCTTTCACTCCTCGACATTGCTTCTGTCACTGGTATCGATGCTCTGTCCGCCTCTTTTTCTGCTACCATCTGTGCAAATGCCTCTCCAGCAGCCTCTGCAATGGCCACAGTATCCGAGACAGAAGCCACCTTCCCTGCAATACCGCCTTCTTTGGCAGGTTCCCCACTTGAAGTATAGATCGAACCCAGGGCATCACCCCTTTGCCTAAATTTCTCCAGATGCTACACTTGGTAGTTGATTTACAGATCCCTAAGCTCACCGAGGTACTGATCGATGTCATATTCTCCAACCTTCACATCTATACTTTTACAGTACATCTCCAGCTTAGCCCATTTCTCCTTTGGGGTTTGCTTCTTATTGCGCAACCCAAGGTCCAGATACTTTGCAGTGTCCACTTCGACAATTCTTACAAACTTACGTTCGGTAATTTCACGATCTTTAATGCACTGCCTCATGGCCTCCACTGCTGCCTTCCATCTTATGCAAAACGAACAGGTTGAGCAATTAATACATAAAACACAAATTTCAACCATACCATCATCATGACAGTCTCTACATCACAAACCTCGGTCATTTCTTTCAACTGTCGCCTGCTTTTGGCTATGACCTCCTCTTTCTCCTTCAACTTAGCATTTAACAGAAGCTTTGCCTCCAGCTTCTGCTTCAGTACATTTGCAACGTTCATCTCCGACCCCTCCACCTTCCGTTGTAACTCCTTCCTCTCCTTCTCCCACAACTCCTTATCTGTTTGCAACGACACCACATCTTCTTGAAAATCATTGATAATGTTATTCAGCGTCTCCATCTGCTTCTCATGCTCCACACTAAACTGGCTCTTCTCCATCCAATTGTTAGTCATCTTCACTAAATCTGCCTTTAGCTTGTCACGCTCCATCTCTAGTTCGACAGACCCTACCAACTTTGCTTCAGTGGATGCCACTTTCTCATTCACCTCTGCCAGCTCTGCTTCTAGCTTTTTTATAGCCTCTACAAGCATCGCGGTTAGCTTTGGCCACCCTTCTCCCTCCATGTTCCTCCTTGAGCATGGCTGCCTGTTCAGCCATCTTAGAACCGTTCTGAACGGTCGCTGCATACTCCCTCCTAGCAGCAGACGCGCATACATAGCTCTGCAAAAATTCAATACATTTGTCAAACATCAATGCGACACGCAATATATAAAAAAAGTCATAACACATATAGGCTATTCACACGAATATTCCAACAAGTGGTACTCACCATCCATATATGATCAGACGCTTGTTGCAGAAGATCACCCTGACCACTCAACGACCCAACCGCTTCAGCAGGAAGATGCAGCCGACTGATGCGCAACATCTCTTCCATCAACTCCACTAACACAGTCGACACAAACTTTGGCAGTCCCTCTGCTTTGCCAATTGCTTCTACCCCTGCTGACGCAGTAACAGAAGCAAATGGGGCAATAGATAGACTTCAGTTTGTCCCTACTGACGAGTTTTCCACGAACGAATAAACAGCATGATTCGGCTTAGGTAGTAATAGATAGACTAACCAAGTCCGCTCATTTCCTACTTGTTAAGACTTCATACATAGCAGACCAATACGCATACATCTATGTCTAAGAGATAGTACAGTTGCATGGAATCCCTAAGACAATAGTATCCGATAGAGGATCGGTGTTTACATCGAGATTTTGGGGAAGTTTACAGCAAGCCATGGGTACTAAGTTAATTCTTAGTACAGTTTTTCATCCTCAGACAGACGATCAGTCCGAGTGTACCATACAGATTTTAGAAGATATGTTGTGCGCTTGTGTACTTGATTTCGGAGGATCATGGAATAAGTACTTACCGCTGATCGAATTCTCCCACAACAATAGCTACCAATCAATGATCGGGATGACACCTTATGATTTGTTTTATGGAAGAAGGTGCTGATCGCCGTTACATTGGGACGAGGTAGGAGAAAGGCAGCTTCTTGGTCCCGAAGCTGTTAGAAAAGCTCAGGAAGCAGTAGCGCTAATTAGAAAGCGTATGCTCACTGCTCAAAGCTGTCAGAAAAGTTATGCAGATGCCAAGTAGCGGGATGTGGAATTCAAAGTCGGAGATCAAGTGTTCCTAAAGATATCTCCTATGAAAGGTGTGAAGCGGTTTGGGAAGAAATGCAAGCTTAGTCCCCGTTTTATAGGTCCTTTTGAGATATTGGACAAAGTGGGAGTAGTTGCATATAGATTAGCCCTACCGCCAACTCTAGCAAATAGCCACAATGTGTTCCACATCTCGATACTGCGTAGATATGTGTCAGATCCATCTCACGTCCTCAAGTACGATACAATAGCACTCCAGAAAGACTTGAGTTATGAGGAACGATTGGTTAGCATCCTAGATAGAGGGATGAAGCAGTTACGGTCCAAAAGTATTCTGATAGTCAAAGTCCTATGGAGCAATAGTTCTGAATGAGAGGTGATGTGGAAGTTGGAGGAGGACATGCAAGCTCGGTATCTGGAATTTTTTGGTAAGTAAATTTTGAGGACGAAATTCTTTTTAGTAGGGGAGAATTGTAGAGCTCCAGAACTTTACTTAGCTAGTTAGATAGTAGTAGTAGTAGTAATAGCTAGTAGTAGTTATAGTATGTTTATTACTGTGGATTTTGGTTCAAGCCAGGACTTAGTTGAACACTCGTAGCAACACTTATAGATTTTATAAGTTTAACCTATAGTTTAAGAATATTAATTATAACATAAGGTTTGATTAATATAGCTGATTATAAAGATGTTATTTATTATAATATAAGGTTTAGATAGAACTAATAAGATCATGACACTTGTCGTGTGCATGTTTATTGAGAAATTAAGCAATTTTTTATGAATAGTTTTATAAAAGAAATATTTAAAAACCCTATAACTTGCCAGCAGCTTTAAAAACATTATATCACTCAGTCAAAGTTGTTCACCCAATTCAAAGTAAGCTGAAAAAGTGCAATTACGTGTACAATATTTCAGCGTATGCCGATATATGGCAGCTATAGGGGCGATATATCGCCACACGGGGAATACGAAACATGTGAACTTCGTACAAACGCATCGACGAACACTCGGGGCATAAGTCCAGGCGATGTATCACCTACAATGGGCGATATATCGGCCCTAGGGCAAATTTTTCAAATGTTTTTGAAACCGAGCTCATTTTATTCCTTAACCTCTTAGCAAGCCTCTGAACGTTTTGACCGAGTCTTAAGCCTCTACTGAACAAATATTCAAATGTTTTTCAAGTAATATTCATTATTTTTATTCAAGATAAAAGAAGATCTTTTCACTCCTTGAACACTATAAATAGGACCTAATACCTAGCCATTTCTCTCATTCTTTAAGCTGTGTTCAGAGCCTTTAAGCTGCTAGGTTTACTATTGAGTGATAAACACTTTGGTTGGGTTATAAGCTTTATCAATTTAAGCTTTATAAACACTTGGGAAGTAAGATAAATAGTATGTTTTTCTATATCGAGGTGTAGTTCGGTTCTAGTACATCCAAAGGTATTCCTAATCTTATGCTCATTTCTGTATAATTCTTTAGTTTTCATTAAGATCCTAACTCATTGTTTCCATTCTTGGTTAGGTATCTAAGTTCTTTGAACTTAAGGTTTCTTTTCGGTGGTTTAGTTCATTTGTTTATCATCTCTTTCTTTTAGAAATACTCACCTTCTTATTATTGGTTTTAGGAGTGCTCCAAATCCCGTCCTTGTTCTCAAATCCCGGTATTGGTAAGGAAAATAGGATAGAATTTATATGTTTATATGATATGTTATGCTATCTTATGTTATGTTATCTTATGTTACATTATGTACAGTATGTTTATAGACCTTGGGCATATGGCTTGTATAGTTAACAAGCCCCAATAAATTATGGGCATATGACTTGCTTGGCTAGCAAGCCCCACCAATCTATTGGGCATATGACTTGTTTAGTTTACAAGCCCCAAGTAGTATAATAGCCATTGTAGTAGTATATGACATATGTTTATAGTATATGTTCATGATATAGTTTATGTGTATGTTTTATGTTTTTAGTAGATTTTCCTTGCTAGGCATTAGGCTCATTCCTTTATTTTTATGTATGCAGGAAAATAGTTATGGCGACGAAAGGATTCTTGGCAGCTTGTGGTTGTGTATTGAGGAAGAATGGATTCGATGGACTGCGTGAACGATTCAAGGACGATGTTATTTTCAGTCTTTTTAATTATGTTTCTATGTATTTTCCACACTTGGTTTTGTAAACAATTTTAATTAAGTTAAAGTTATGTTTTATTTTTCAAACAATGGGATCCCATACCCCGAATTTATGAATTTCAACACTTTAGTTTTTAATAAAGTTATGAATGTTTCGTATGTATGTTTTCTTAAATTGTCTATGTATAGTAGTTTTAATGGTCCAAAGTCTTAGAATTAGTTGGGTCATTACAGTTCACTTGGCAAAAACACCGGCGTCCGCACTGTAGAGGACGTCAACTGCTCTAGGAAGGTGTTGGGTGAGTCAAAATTGTTCATCGTCTCTGGCGACACGATAATGACCTCCCCGAGGACATCCCTACCGCTGCAGAATCGAGGAAAGCATCGACACCCGAGCTCTGGCCTCCTGTGGCCTTAGTAGCTTCTGATCTCTGAGGAACATAAGCAGTTTCCAAGGTGATTGGTTGGCTCGCATCTATTGGATGTGAAGGGCTGACTGTGGTTTCCGAGTCACCCCCGAAAGCATCCTCTACAAAATGGTTCTTACAGGAGGCAGAGGCAGGACGTTTCCCCTCTGATCCATGCCTGATAGTAGGGCAGGTGTCAGATCCTCCAGTCGAGGTAGAAACAGAAGTCACCACCCCTCTAGAGCCAAGAAAGGCGTTGGGAGATCTCGCCCCTACTAGCGTATCATCAAGCGCCTGTGTGAGAGATGTTGTCTCTGGCAACTTGAATGTTGCAAAGGATAGAGCCACTGGGGGGCAAGTCATTTTTTAAATCCTCTCCCAGAGAGGATCCTGGTACGGAGGAAGAAGGGGATGGCTCAGCTTGAGGAACACTGATCTTTTTACGTGGTTTAGTGGTTAAAATCCACCTAGTCCACGAGTCTATATTATTACTGCTTTTCTCTCTCTATTTTGGAAGAGTTTCAGTATTACAGAATAATCGTCCCCCTTCCTATCCAATATTCTCAGTATTTATAGAGAAATTCCTTGGACAGGATTGGGTAACCGCGTGAGTCAATCACAAATTTACATATTTATTACATTTAATATGAAATATTCCCATTTATACTAGGATGTGATCTGATCACGAAATAAATGGTCTCCTAATATCTGGGACATTAAATATTACAGGTTGGCCATAAATGATTGTATAAAATATCCGGGTCTTCGGGGATCCGCAGATACGCCATATATTCAAGTTACCACGGGCTGGATATGCCTTCAAGCTCGTACTATGGAGGCCATGCCTTATGAATATTATAAGCTCGCGCTTCTCAACTTATGCATCCCTAGCTCGTATAACCATCATGAAAACTGTGCTGTCCACATGGATAATAAATGGACTCCTTGGCTATTTCTTCCATGTATTTATTTGCCAGATGTACACGAGCTGAGTGAAAGACTCGTGCTGAAACAAGGGTATACATTTGCCCCCCAAGTCCCTGCTCATGGTACAGTAGGGACTTTTAGACTTCTCTTGCAGTAAACCATGCCTTCCCACTACTCGAGTACTGGACACGTGGAACACTACAATTGGCGTCTGTTCAGGTTTCGAGGATTGCAATAACTGTCTTGTCACCTTTTTGCCGCTGTTTTGTCTTTTTAAACATAACCCTTAGATCTTATACTGACCAAATCGGATGGCTCAAATTGATCTATGCCATTTACGTATAAATAGGGTAAACAATTTCCACACTTCATCACCTTTTATTTTAAATCTTTCTACATCTTCTCTCTTTTGCATTTTCAAACCCTCCTTCTTTCTCAGAGAAAACCAAAAACCATTTGTTGCAAAAACTCTTCGAAACCCAGTTACTCATTTACTTAGGAGTCTTCCAGGAACTCTCTCTTTCAAAGTCTACTTCTTTTATCGACGAATACACTGTAAGTCTTTTTGTTTCGAAGAAACTTTTTCTTTACTGATTTCTGTGTTTTCTTTACCAATGTCATCCACACTTCACCGTAGTCAATATTAGGTTGTTTTCTAAATGTTTTTGGCACATAGGCTTTGACAGGTTTACTGAGCAGGTCTTAAAAATCTCTTAAAACTATGATATTCCTAAAACTGGGTGATTTCTGGGTAAATTTGGGTAACTTATGGCGAATTTTAGGAAATACACATTCGGGATATAGAAGGTGAAAGGTTGTTAGGGTTCAAAACTAAGTTACTTAGGGGACACGCTTCTTGGGTGGTTTTGCTCTAAACCACCCCCCAAGGACAATAGTGGTCGTATTTCTTGACACACGGATCCCTAAACATCAGGGGTCTATTGGGAAACCAAGGCACGTAGCGTAGGGTAGCGCGTGGCATCACGCAACGGGCTGAGACTAACTCAGCTCGTATATCAGAGACATCATTCTCCTCTGTACTTCCGTGTCATAACCTTTACAAACTCTTAGGTCTCCTACTTAGTAACTCGTCATTCTTGTTCATTAGGTAATCTAATGGCACCCAAGAATAACACACCAAAGAAGAATGCACCCAGCTCGTCTGATCAACAAACAAACAAGGGGAAAGAGATCGCCTCAGAATCTCCTCTTCCTCACTTCGGCCCAGTTGTGGAGAGGGAAGTCGTGGTTGACCCCAACGCGTTCTTCGAGGCAAAGACAATCGCTTCCAAGATTATGACCCAAGGAAGGGTCAACAAAATTATGTTGAGCCATAATATCGAGGTTGGGTCCGGAGTCCTTATTGCCCGACCTCTGCTCGAAGGGGAACGAAGCTGCGCACCTCTCCAGGATGACTTCGCGATCTGGAGTGACGAGCATTTGAAGGCGGGGGCTTTCCTTCCCCTGGATCAGTACTTTGCTGACTTCCTAAATTATGTGAAGTTGGCACCTTTTCAGCTCCCCCCAAATTCATACAGGCTTTTGGCGGGGCTAAATTACCTATTTTTGAAGCATGAGTGGGAGGTCCCCACTCCGGCAGATATTCTGTACTTCTTCTGCCTTAAAGCCAGCCCAGAGCAAAAGGGTCAGGGTGACAGATTCGACTACCTCACCAGATTCCCAAACTCTGCTTCGGTCATCAAGCTCCCAAGCCACCCTAACGACTACAAGGACCAGTTCTTTAAGTCGAATGGGTTCCGAAACTGTGAGCATCGATACTTCAACCGTCCTCATAAGTTTTTTTTTCCTGATCTCAGCTCATAAAATTATTCTCTTTTCAAGACATATTCCTTGTGCATATGCTAATTGAGTTTATTTTTTGTGCAGCCATTTCACGAGGACGAGGAAGTCAATGACCCTCGGGGGGTAGTATGAAACGTTGTCTGGGCTCCCACCTAGCGAGAAGGATTACCGCCAGCTCATGAATGATGCCATGATGGTGGCGTGTAAGTTGATTGGCAAAGGCCAGATGTTGGCCTTAAGAAGGACCCGGGCTACCCTTCCGGCAGTCCATGAGCTCCCGCCTTCTCAAGAAGAGGACTCAGCAGCTATCGAAGGCGAGGAGCAAGAGGAGGACGAGGTGCCTCTTGTGCGGAAGAGGCAGGTTCCTGAGGCTGCGAACGAGTTGTGTCAGGGGTAACAGTCGGCCCCTCCGACCAAGGTAACCCATACCCTTATAGGGAACTAGATAGGGCTGTTGCTGATTTTAGGTTAGTTAGATTTAACCCAAATCAGCTCATCCACCGACACCCTAACAATCCAGACTGTAACATTACCTTGCTCCAGTGCGTGGATCACTTAGTGTTGCGCCATGATACTAGTTACCCTAAGGGCACTATTGTTGCACATAACACCTTAAATTTTAGGTCAGCCATTTTTGAGGAGTATGGGACCAATCGTAGGTCATGGCCTTCTTTGCTCTAGGGCACCTTTGCCCCTGGATTTAGGCAGTATGTAGACGAGTCTAGCCCCAAGGTAGAACCTAAGCCCGAACCTCCTAGAGTCCAAGAAATATTATACTTAGATTCCCTTTCTCCTCCAGTAGTCCCAAGGCCGGAGGTTGTGATTATAGACTCCTCCCCTAGCCTGGAGGGTAGGACCTTTATTTATTTCCTTTGTGTATGTTTTTGACTTTACTTGTGAATTAATTCTTTTTTTTTTTTTTTCAGGGGACGAGATGGAAAGACCCGGAGCTCCTGACCTCCGTACAGCTTTCCAAGGCGGGAAATCTGGCTTGGGTCCTGTCGTGAAAAAGCCCCGATTTACAAAGAAAACTCCTCATGCGGCAGGAAATACCTCCAAATCCCCTGCTAAAGGGAAAGGTGCGAGCTCGACAACTCCAACGTCTACTATGACTAAGAAGAGGACTCCTCATCCTCCCCTTCCACCTTGGTTCACGTCTTCTCGGGATCAAGTAATGCAAGCTGATCCCCCAGCTCCTCCTGCCCCAGCTGCAACTGTGCGTATACCAGTTGATCCCCAGGATCTGGAGAAGATCCCCAAAGCCTTTTGGGGAATCCTCTACGAGATAGTGAGCCACATGGTGGGGCACATTTACAAAGCTAGCCCGAGGGACCTGAGGACAATAGAGGAGCGGAGCCCGGAGAACGTCTTGGAGTCAGCCTTGGGGATGACCCTCACAGTAAGATATCATTCGTTAGTGACATTTTTCTCTTCATCTTGCCAAAGTATACATCTAACTTGCCTTTTTATTTTGCAGTCTGCCCTGGTTCAGCACCGCAGTATAGCCCGAGCTAGGGATAGAAATGAAAAAATCCAAGCTAAACTCAATACTGCCAAGACCGCCCTGACCGTTGCTCAAGAAGGCGAGCAAGCTGCCAAAGCTGCCTTTGCAGCTGCTCAAAAGAGTGAGTACGATGCCAAGTTCGTCCTTGCATCATCTCAAGAAAGCAAGCAGGCCACAAAGATTGCCTTGGCTGCTCTCCAGGTCGAGGTTACTGAGGCCAAAACAAAACAGCTAGAGGTCGAGGCTACAGTTAAAGAAGACAAGGCGACCTCCCAGTCCTCCATGGAAGACATGTTGTACCATTTCTGGGCTTTTAACCAGGATGGAAACTTTTCTTTCATGGCTTCCGAGCTGTGGGATCCATACCTTGAAAAATTCAAGGCCTGGATCTTGCAAGAGCAGTTGGAAATAGGGGATGCTTCTACAGCGGGCGAGCAGGAGATCGAGGAGGTCACGTCCTCAGAGCGTCCTGGAGGGGCTCAATGAAGTCTTTATTTTTTTATTTGTTTGTAAACAATTTCCCTTGGGCTTAGCTCGAGATTTTTCTCCTCGGGACAAATTGAATTTCAATTTATATATCTAAATTTTAATCTATTTGTATTTTCCTTGATTATCTCTCATGTTTATGCCTTCGTAGTTTTGTACATTCGAGATTTTAGGAATCGATTTTTAGATCGGGATAGATATTTTGAGTTCGGTTACATCCAAACTTAATGTGTTGATTTATATCATACCTGTTAAGAATCAGGCCTTGGACCCGGTTATATCTGGGAGTTTAACTATTTTAAACTTAGTTCGTGTTAGGTTTATTGACATCTCGAGCTTCTAGAAAAGCCATCTAATATTCAATTTTGCTGACGTCTAAGTTTTGGACCTGGCTGTATCCAAGATTTTAAGTGATTTAACCTTAGTTCGTGCTAGGTTTATTGATACATCGAGATCTTAAAAAGCCGTCGAATAATCAATTTTCCAAGCTTCTAAGTTTCTGACTTGGTTGTATCCAGGATAGTTTTGTACCTGGTTGTATCTAGGATTTTAAGTAATTTAAACTCATCTGGCAACCTTGTTCTGATCCACCTCGGGTTATATGCCCCCCAAGTAACCAGAATGTAAATACATTCTTGGTTGCTTTTACAAACATCAATACACGAGCTAATTTATAAATAACCTTATAAAGAAAAATTATTTAAAACCATGCTAACAAGAAAAATTACATAATTATCCCCCGTTATTTAATTAAATGGCTTTTATAATTAAGCCTTACATGGATGGTTATACTACTGGTAATACTTCTTTAGGTGCATGGCATTCCAGGTCCGTGGGACTGTTTCTCCACTAAGCCGAGCTAACTTGAAAGTTCCCTCACGCAGAACTTCCACAATCTGATATGGTCCTTCCCAGTTCGGGCCTAAAGCGCCATCCTTGGGATCCTTGTTTTCCAAAAAGACCCTTCGGAGAACCAGGTCGCCCAATCCTAAACTACGTCTCTTGACCTTAGAATTAAAGTAACGAGTGATTTTCTATTTGTAATGTGCGAGCTGTAAATGTGAATCCTCTCATTTCTCATCAATCAGGTCGAGAGATGCGTTAAGTAGCTCATCATTCTGCTCCTGGCTGAATGTCCTTAGTCTGTGCATGGCTACCTTTGCTTCGACGGGAAGGACGACCTCGCTTCTAAAGGTCAAGGAGAAAGGAGTGTGTCCTGTGGAGGTCATGTGGGAAGTTCGGTGTGCCCAAAGTACTTGCGGGAGCTGTTCAGGCCAGACTCCTTTGGCCTCATCTAACCTTTTTTTAAGGCTCGCCTTTAGGGTCTTATTCACAGCCTCGACCTGTCCATTGGCCTGTGGATATGCTACCGAAGAAAAACTCTTAATAATGCCATATTTTTCACAGAAGTCAGTGAAGAGATCACTGTCAAATTGGGTCCCATTATCTGACACGACCTTTTTAGGAAGCCCGAATCGACATACAATATTTTTCACCACAAATTCCAAGACTCTCTTTGAAGTGATGGTTGCCAAAGGCTCGGCCTCCACCTACTTCGTGAAATAGTCGATTGCCACCACCGCGTAACGAACTCCTCCCTTTCCCATAGGTAAGGATCCTATTAGGTCAATTCCCCAAACTGCAAATGGCCACAGGGATGAGATCATCGTTAGCTCGACTGGAGCAGCTCGGGCGACTGTGGCGAAGCGCTGGCGTTTGTCGCATTTTTGAGCATGGGAGATGGAATATTTTGTTAGAGTGGGCCAAAATTAGCCTTGCCTTAATATTTTTAAGGCTAGGTTTTGCCTCCGAGCATGATCTCCACAAAAGTCTTCATGCACCTCTTGCAGAATGATTTTAGCCTCCTCAGGCAAAACACACCGTAGAAGAGGCAGTGAATGGCCACGTCAGTATAATGTTCCATCCACTATCACATAACTTAGAGCTTGATAGAGTATTTTTCTTGCGCCCTTTCTTTCCTTAGGTAGCCTTCCTGTTGTAAGATATTCCACTATGGGGGCCATCCAGGTCAGCCCCCGTGTCAATCATCTCGACCTCTACTATTTTTTCTGCCACGCTCGGACTCTCCAAGAATTCCACTGGTACTACATTCAAAGTCTTAGCTTCCTTGGTGGTGGCAAGCCTTGCCAAAGCGTCAGCATTAGAGTTCTGCTCCTGAGGTATCTGTTCAATAGTACTGTACTCAAATTCTGATAGCTCCCCCTTCACCTTAGCCAGGTAAGCCACCATCTTGGTACCACAAGCTTCATATTCCCCCAACACTTGATTAACCACGAGCTGGGAATCGCTATAGCACTAGACGGCCTTTGCTTTAAGCTCTTTTGCCACTCTAAGTCCAGCTAGCAAGGCCTCATATTCGGATTCATTGTTAGATGCCTCGAATCTGAATCTCAGAGTTGTATGGAATCGATGCCCTTTTGGAGAGATCAATATGATCCCAGCTCCGAATCCATTATCGTTCGATGAGCCGTCTACGAATATTTTCCACAACTCCTGCACCAGTTCCTTCAAAAGCTCCTCTTGAAATCTGGTGCATTCAGCCACAAAATCAGCAAGGGCTTGGCTTTTGATCAAGGTCTGTGGTATGTACAGTATCTTGAACCGACTGAGTTCAACTGCCCATTTAAAAGACGTCCCGACGTTTCAGGTTTTTGTAATACCTGCCTTAGAGGTTGGTCGGTCATGACGTGGATTGAATGAGACTGGAAATGGTCTAAGCTTCCTGGAAGCTAATATTAGGAAGAATGCTATCTTTTCTGTTAGTGGATACCGTGATTCAGCTCCGAGAAGTCTCTTGCTTATATAATACACCAGTTTTTTAGCGCAGTCTTCTTCCCGAACTAACACAACACTGACTGTATTTTCTGTCACGACCAAATAAAGGAATAGGGGCTCTCCAAACATAGACTTAGAAAATACTGGGGGCTCGACCAAGTGCATTTTTAGGTCGAAGAATGCCTGCTCGCACTCCTCAGTCCATTCAAATTTCTTGTTTCCTCTAAGAAAGTTGTAGAATGGCAAGCACTTTTAAGTGGATTTTGAAATAAATCAGTTCAGGGCTGCCACCTTTCCAGTCAGGCTCTGAACTTCTTTAAGCAAGCTAGGTGAAGGTATTTCCAATAATGATCTGATTTTATCTAGGTTCGTCTCTGTCCCCCTTGTATTGACTATGAATCCCATAAATTTTCCCTACACCACTCCGAAAGTACATTTCTGGGGATTCAGCCTCATATTATACTTCCTCAAGATCTCAAAAAATTCATTTAGATTGGATACATGGTTATCAGCAGTCTTGGATTTGACTAGCATATTTTTGACATACACTTCCATATTTTTCCCGATCTGACCAATGAACATTATGTTGACTAACCGTTGGTAGGTTGCTCCGGCATTCTTCAGTCCGAAGGGCATAACTTTATAACAATATACATTAGTTGGAGTCATAAAGCTAGTATGCTCCTAGTCCGCAGGATTCATCGCGATCTGGTTATATCCAGAATATGCATCCATTAAGGAAATGAGCTCGTGTCCCGCGGTGGCATCTACCAACTGATCAATCCTCGACAATGGAAAGCAATCTTTAGGACAAGCTTTGTTCAGGTCAGAGAAATCGATGCAGGTCCTCCACTTTCCGTTTGGCTTTGGGACCAGGATAGGATTCGCGACCCAGGTTGGATATTTTGCTTGATGAATAAACCCACACTTTAATAGCCGAGCTACTTCTTCCTCCAGTGCTTCAGCTCGGACTGTTCCCAAACGCCTCTGTTTCTGGGATTTTGCAGGCATGCTTTTGTCCAAGTTTAGAGTGTTCATGATCACACTCGAGCTTATTCCCACCATATCTTCATGGGACCATGCGAAAACATATAGATTCCCTTTTAAAAATTTAACCAGCTCTTTTTTCCTATCATCACCAAGATTTTTCCCAATCTTAACGACTCTTGAAGCGTCTTTGGGATCTATGTTTACTTCCTCGAGCTCCTCAATAGCTTAGAGCTCTGATCTGTCCTCGTGTGTCTATATGATCACTTTGGGCGACGTCACTATCCTTTGTGACTTGAGGTTCTTCCGTCCCGTAGGAAACTTCCACTTCCTGGGACTCCTCACCTCCGTTACTTATGGCCATTGCTTGCTGCCCGGGTTGTGATTTTCCCTTCATAGAAATGCTATAACATTCCCTGGTAGCGAGCTGATTGCCTTTGACAGTGCATATACCCGCATATGAGGGGAATTTGATTGCTAAGTGGCGGATAGAGGTTATGGCTTCAAACGCCATCAACGCAGGTTGGCCCAAAATCGCATTGTACGAGGCTAGACAATCGATGACCACAAACTCAAGCTGCTTGGAGATAGTTTGTGGACCTTAACCCAATGTCACTACTAATTCGATCATTCTGATAGTAGCCGACCCTTCACCAGAAAAACCATATAGAATCATTGAAGTTGCCTTCAGCTTGGTTATAAACAATCCCATTTTTTCTAAAGTGGACCAAAAAAAGTAGATTCATAGAACTTCCATTGTCTACTAGTGTCCTCCTAACTCTTCGGTTCGCGAGCTGAAATGTTATGACCAGAGGATCATTATGTGGGAACTGGACATGGCTGGCATCTTCCTCCGTAAAAATGATTGGTTGTTTTTCCAATCGCTATTGTTTTGATAACTGTTGTTCCGGGACGAACTCCGCTCTGTTATGGGACTTCAGTTCATTGATATACCTCTTCTGGGCACCTTTGCTCGTACCTACCAAATGAGATCCTCCCGAAATAGTGAGGATAGAGATTTAGATCCTCACTTTGGGGATTTTGATGAAGAGATAGGACCCATCGAGTACCTTGAAGTGGTCCAACTCGATGATGAAAATCCAACCAGGGTTGTGAAAGTTGGTAAAATCTTAGAGACAACAACGAAGCAAGCACTGGTGGAATTTTTGAAGGAAAACCAGGAAGTTTTTTCCTGGTCACACAAAGACATGGTCGGAATAGACCTTGCAGTCATTAGCCATGTCTTGAACATAGACAAAAGTTTTCCACCGGTACAACAAAAACGGAGGCTGCTCGACAAAGATAGGTCAAAGGACCTAAAAGAAGAAGTCGAGAAGCTGAAGGAGAATGGGTTCATCAGGGTAGCATTTTATCCATCATGGGTCTCTAATCCCGTACTTGTTCCCAAGCCGAACGGCAAGTGGCAAAAATGCATGGATTTCATAGACCTTAATAAAGCCTGCCCTAAAGATTGTTTCCTACTCCCTAGAATCGACCAACTGGTCGATGCCAATGCAGAGCATGAGATTCTCTCATTTATGGATGCATACTCTAGGTATAATCAGATTAGTATGCATCCTCCTTATGAGGATCACACTAGCTTTCGGACTGACACATGGCTTTACTGTTACAAAGTAATGCCTTTCAGTTTGAAAAACGCTGGTGCGACTGGTCAACCACATGTTTAAGGAGATGATCGACACAAACATGGAGGTATATGTCGATGACATGCTAGTTAAGTCAAAGAAGGCAGAAGGGCATATAGGGGACTTGCATGAATGCTTCAACGTCTTGAACAAATATTAGTTGAAGTTGAATCCCCTCAAGTGCTCCTTCGGAGTAGGATCAGGGAAGTTCTTGGGATTTATAGTAAACTCGCGAGGAATTGAGGCCAACCCCGAGAAGATCAAAGCCCTGGTCGATATGAAATCGCCAGCGAAGATCAAGGATGTTCAAAGCTTAACTGGAAGAATTGCTGCTCTCAATAGATTTATTTCCAAATCAACGGACAAATGTGTCCCATTCTTTAATCTACTCAGAGGCAACAAGAAATTCGAAATGGACTGAGGAGTGCGAACAAGATTTTCAAGCCTTAAAGACTCACATGTTGCAACCACCGATCCTATCAAAGCCGGTTGATAAAGAAACTTTGTTCATCTACTTGGCGAGCACAGAATACACTGCCAGTGCTGTCTTAGCAAGAGAAGAAGAAGGCGTGCAGAAGGCTGTTTATTATGTAAGCAAGAGGATAATTGGAGCGGAACTGCAGTGTCCACCTATTGAAAAATTAGCCTATTGCTTAATCTTAGCCTCCAGGAAGCTGCGGCCCTACTTTCAAGCTCAGCCAATCACGATTTTGACCGACCAGCCTCTACGTCAAGTTCTGTAAAAGCCAGAAGCCGCAGGCAGATTATTAAAATGGGCGGTCGAACTTGGGCAGTTTGATATCTCTTACTTGCCATGAGTAGCGGTAAAAGGGCAAGCCTTGGCTGACTTCATCGCAGAGTTCACTAGGCTTCCAGATAGCGAGCAGCTTGAAGCACCTGAAGAACTCGAGCCTCAAAACCAAACTCCCTCATTGAAGTTATACACGGATGGCTCTTCTAATGAACATCACGTAAGAGCAGGTGTGATTTTGATAACGCCCGAAGGGCATGAATTTCACTGTGCAATCAAGTTTGACTTCACTGCTTCTAACAACGAGGCCGAGTATGAAGCACTGCTCGCTGGATTACGGCTAGCCAGAGACATGCACATAAAATTGCTTGATATCTACAGTGACTCCCAGCTATTTGTAACAACCCAACTACTCTAGACTTTTGGACCATTAACGAAAACTATACATAAACACTAATCCTTAATAAAACTTACAAGTGAAAATACCATAGCTTTATTAAGAAACTTCTAAAAATAAAAGTTAAACTTAAATAAAGTTCAAGTTAGGATATGGGATCCCATTGTTTTAAAATCAAAACATGACATAATTAAAAAGAGATTTACATAATAAAATGAGGAAAAATACATGTAAAAACCATAAGAAACAAAACTACATCCTCGAATCGAAACGCTCGGCTCTTGAATCCATTCCGCCTCAATACACATTCTCCAAGCTTCCAAGAACCTTTCCCGCCACTAAGACTATTTTCCTGCACATATAAACAAAAAGGAGTGAGACTAATGCCCAGCAAGGAAAAATCTAACACATAGTCCATATACATAAATTTCATAAAAACATAAAAACATATCAGAACACTTATATCACATACATACTATAATGGCCATTATTACTTGGGGTCCCATAGACTAAACAAGTCATATGCCCATTAGATTAGTGGGGTCTTGCTAGCTATGCAAGTCATATGCCCATAATCTATTTGGGGCTTGTTAGTCATATAGGTCATATGCCCAAGCCTACCAACATATTTAACATAACATATTTCATAACATAAAAACCATAAGATAACATATAAAAAAAAACATATAACATATAAATTCTATCCTATTTTCCTTACCAAAATTACCGGGATATGAGGACAGAGTTGGGACTTTGGAACACTCCTAAAAACCATTTGTAACAGAGTGAGTACTTTGAAGAAAAGAAATGAAAGGAATGGGAGGACTATACCATTGAGAATATACTTACCAAATCCTTATGTGCAAGTTCTTAGATTTCCTAACCAAAATAAAGAATAAGGTTAGAAGGCTGAGTAGAAGACTATGAGAACTTAAATAAAATAATACCAATGAACTAGAGTGTGGGAATACCTTGAAGACTTGTAAGACCAATCTAAAACTTGAACCAAAATGCTATAAAAACTTACTTCCCAAGTGTTTGGTAAGCTTATGATGATCAAGCTTATGATTCCCAACCCAAGTGTTTACACTCTCACACTCACCTAGCAACTTGCAGCCTCTGAACTTAGAGTAATAGATGAATAATGGCTGGGTACTAGGTCTTATTTATAGTGTTTAGGAATGAAGAGATCTTCATTTAACTTGAATAAAAATAATGGCTTTTTAAGTGAAAAACATTTGAATTATCGTTCAGCAGAGGCTGAAGACTCGTTCAAAAAGATGCTGGACTTATCAAGAGGTTGAAGGTTTGAATGGAAAACGAGTTCAAAAACTTTCAAATTATGCTGAGAGGGGCGATATATCGCCTGGGCCAGTATGCCCGAGGCAATCGTGCATCGTTTCGGGTTTTTCGTATCTTCGTGCTGCGATATATCGCCCCTATAGCGGCGATATATCGGCATACGCTGATTATTTAAACACGAAATTACACATTTTTAGCTTAATTTGAATTGAGTAAACAGCCTTGACTAAGCCCTTTTACGTTTTCAAAGCTGCTGACTAACCTTAGAGCATTCAAATTTTACCCTTAATAAATTTAATCCTCAAAATACTTAATCATTAATAACCCATAAATAACATGTGCTATTATCTAATTGGTTCTTATCTAAACCTTATAATATAATAAATATTACCCTCAATATTAGTCATATTAATCAAACCTTAGGTTAAAATTAATATTCTTAAACTATAGGTTAAACTTAGAAAATCTACAAGTACTACTACGAGTGTCCAAATAAATCTCGGTCTGAACCAAAAATCCACAGTCATAAAGATAATACTATTATACTACTATCTAACTTAACTAAGTAAAGTTCTTGGACTCTACACTATTGGTCAATCAAATCAATGGAGAATATCAGGCCCGAGGCTTAAAAATGGTCGCTTACTTGAATAAAGCGAAGGATTTATTGGCGCAGTTTGATAAGTACACTCTCCAACAAGTACCTCGTGACCAGAATTCAAACGTTGATGCTTTGGCCAAGCTGGCAAGTGCCAAGGATGCTGAGACTCTAAACATAGTGCCAGTTTAATGGCTATCTGAGCCAAGCATCCAAGCAGAGGAGACTACTTTGGTGATCCAGGTGGCAGATACATTGATGGCACCATACATAGAATACCTTACGCAGGGCGTCTTACCGACAGACAGAAACAAAGCTAAGACCCTTCAGCGGCAGGCTGCTAGGTTTATCCTAGTCGATGGAATGATGTACCGAAGGGGATACTCAATGCCACTCCTCAGATGTATTTCAAAGGAGAAGGCCAAAGAATTGATGAAAGAGGTCCATGAAGGCTTTTGTGGAGACCATGCTGGGGGGTAGAGCTTATCGAAGAAGATCCTAAGGCAAGGATACTTCTGGCCAATGATGAATGAAGACTCGATGGAATTTGTGCAGAGATGCGACAAGTGCCAAAGGTTCTCCAAAATTCTACGAGCAGCCCCTAATGAGCTAAATCAAATACAAAGTCTGTGGTCATTCGCAGTATGTGGTATAGATTTAATCGGATCTCTGCCTCCAAGAAAGGGCGGCGTCAGGTACGTTGTGGTTGCCGTTGGCTACTTCACTAAATGGGTCGAAGCTGAGCCACTCACAACCATAGCGACCAAGAAAGTGCTGGATTTTTTTATTAAAAGCATTGTGTGTCGCTATGGATTGCCAAGAAAAATTGTCTCAGACAACGGCACGCAGTTTGATAGTGGTCTGTTCACGGATTTTTGCGCGTGACATGGAATTATCAAGAGCTTTTCTTCAGTCGCTCATCCTCAAGCAAATAGACAAGTCAAAGCAGTCAATAAAACGCTAAAGGATACTCTGAAGAAAAGACTTGAAGAAGCTAAGGGGGCATGGCCAGAGCAATTACCTGAGGTACTTTGGTCGTACAATACTTCCCATCGAACAGCAACTAGCCATACTCCAATTTCCTTGGCTTATGGATATGAGGCTATGTTGCTTGTTGAGTTAGATCCGCCGTCGCATCGCAGAATAACGTACGATCAAAGCTCTAATAACCAACTATTGATGGAATCTCTTGATTTGGTTGATGAAAGACGAGAGCAAGCCCAACTCCGAGTAGCTACTTACCAGCAAAAGGTCATCTGGTACTTCAATTCTAAAATACGTGAATGGAAATTCAATGCTGGAGATCTAGTACTTCGAAGGGTTTTCCTTAACACTTGCAACCAGGCTACTGGAGTACAAGGATCTAATTGGTAAGGACCATATCAGATTGAAGAAGTCTTCCATCCAGGAACTTATAAACTTGCTCGCTTAAATGGAGATCTCATTCCTCGCTATTGGAATGGAGAACACCTGCACAAGTACTATCAATAAACAATTCTTCTTAAAGAATTGTCTTGTATTAATTTTACTTTTTACAAGTTATGAAAAAGGGTTGGTCATTTTACATGACTGATCGCTTATAAGTGTAAGATCTTGTTGATCACTCATACAGACATGTTTTGTCATTTTATTATGAGAAATATAAGGGACTGTGCGCAGCCAGTCATTCTTGCCAATTATTGTATTTATTACAAGTATTTGCTCATTACGTGTGTTGTTTTGTTGTATTATCATTTTAAATTCTTTGCTCTGAGTAGTAATGTTCGAACAGGTTTTGGTCAAGGCAAGTGACCAAGGACCTAAAGCTCCTCAATCACTTGGGGGGCATATAAGGCATCTAGTAAGCAGAGCATATCGAAAAGTATGTAAACACATGAGCAAAATGAGTGAAAGCATGTTAAGGTACTTAGAGTATTTTTCAAAATTTTAAATCAAACCAAAGTACTATGCTAGGTTCGGTCATGCGAACAGATGTTATAATAACATAAAAATATTATAATATAAAAAGAAATTCCTTTACACTGCGAGCAGTAACTGCTCGAATGTAATTGTTCGTTAAAAGTAAAAGCTGCCCATGCAACAATAAAAATTAAAAATTAAAAAGGTAATTGTCTTTACATCATGACCCGTAGATTGTGTGTTCAAAAGATAACAAGAAAAATAAAAAAGATTACGAGGCTGGAGGATCTTGAGGAGCGTTCTGGTCGACAGTACCGCCAGCTTCATTGTTCGTGTTGTCAATCCCCGTTGCCAGGGAAATCTCTAAGGAAGGAGGAATTTTAACTCTTTCTTCTTCCTCCAGGCGAATGGTGCATTGGGACATTAGAGTTTGTTTCAAGTGCTCAGACAGATAGCTGAAGTTGGCCTTTTGATTGTGCTTCTAAAACTCGTTGAAGCAAAGGTGGGTGGCTTCCCTGTACTTCTCCAAGTTTTTGGCATCAGTCTCTTCGAGCTCCTTAACGCGCCTTTCCAGCTCCTCCGTCTCCTTTTTGCTCGCAACCAGATCGAGCTCAAGCTGTTTGGATTCTTGGTAATTGAGTTTGGCACTCTCCCTGAATTTTTCTTTATCTTCATTGGATTTGTTCAGGGCGGCCCGGCATTCCAACAGTTCCTTGGTCAGCGTGGCTTTCTACTCGAGCAGTTCATCATTCTGCTTTGTTAGCTCTGCGTTGTTCTCAAGCAGTTCACAGTTCTGCTTGACCAGTTCAGTATTTTTCTCGAGCAGGTCAGCATTCTTTCCCTCGAGCGCCTTCATTGCGGCAGCGAGCTTGGTGTCAAAGTTTTTGGTCTGGGAGACCATTGCACCCGCAAGCCGCTAGCCAGCAGTCATGGTCAGCAATCCTTGCGACCAGATAAAAGGAATAAGGTGATGGTAGAAAATTAAGAGTAAATTACTCAGCAACGGAAAGAAACTTACACTGACTATCTCATTCAGCCCTCAATTTATTATTTGGTTGATTTCCATGGAGATGGTACCGTCGATGGCATCTTGACTATGTTTGTGTTTGGAGAGTCTGTATATTCTCTCCCTAGTCGAATTGACCACGGTGCTGGCCAGAGTGTCTTTGGGTTGAGTACGATGTGGCTGGTCGGAAGGCACTGGAGGACTAGAGTGCTGATCGACTGGTGGTGTTGAGGCTGGCTGGTTGAGTGGAGAAGGAGGTGGCGTGTTTTCCTTTGAAGGAACAGCTGCTGAAGGACCCTCAGTCCGGGCCTTCTTTGAAGCAGTTTTGCTGCTCTCCCCGTGAACCCTCTTGTTGTCTTTCTTCCTGCCTGAGGAAGTAGCAGCGACTTTGTAATGCTCGAAAACGTCTTCAAACGAAAAATCTGCATAAAAGGAAACAATACGAGCAGTGAGACAAAATGTATAGATGGAACTAAAAAGGAAAGTAGGGAAATTATAAGTAAAGTACCTGTGCTACAACTACTGGTCGCTACATTACTTACTGAACTACTGCTACCCTCACTTACTGCCTGGAAGAAATCTGAATTTAAGTTTGGAGTATACTTAAAGTTGTCGTCCCCGTCAAATAAGTGACAGGGAATTGGCAAACTATCTAAGAATGAGAAAACAATACCGTTCTCATCTGAGGACTCGTCGATGGTAGCAGAGGTTTCGGTGGCTTTCTTTTTTCCCTTTCCCAGTGGGGCAGGGGGAGCAGTAGCTCGCAGGGTGCTGGAGGGTTCCCTGATTGTCACTCCAGTTGTCCTCCTCCTTTGAGGTTGCGACACATCTGGATACTGCTAGGGAATCTCCACATCGGTGGCGCTCCCCGCTGTTGACTCCCTCACATCCTGGTGAGGTGCCAAAAGCCTGACTAGCCTCAAGTTAGCCTCTGTGACCAGCTGTTTAATGCTCTTCTCTTTGTCAGTCATGCTGGCCAAGAGTGCTGATCAGACTTCCATGTCTGGAGTGGGAGTCGGTCGCAGCCACGGACCTGAAATGCATTAAATCTCTAAGGGGAATGCAGGAAGAATTAAAGGAAAATAAACAACCAAGGGAGCAAAAATATTACCTCCTTGGGTGAAGGCCAGGTTGTTGGCGACCATGTTGGTTGTCAGAAAGAACTCTAGATGGTACTTCCCCACATTGGTTATGAAAGTGGTATCACTCAGGAAAGTGCGGGTCGTTTCCTGGTGGCAGAAATGGAAGAACCCCGTGTTTTTGTGTTTTCTTGATTGACCTCGTGTGGCGTGGGGACTGGCCACTTCTTATGATTATAAAGGATATAGAGTGCAGATAGCATTCTATACCCATTTGTGGTTATTTGGAAAGGAGCGACCCCAAAATAGTTGGCCACTTGGAAGAAAGGATGGAGAAGCAAGATCGCTCCTGCCTCGATGTGGTACCTCGACCAGGCGCTGAAGGCGTCTCCAGGAAGATTTGCCCGTTGGTCTCTGGTAGGTTGGACTAGGGTCACCCCAGGAAGCCCATACTTCTCAATGTAATTGGCAATCATCCTAACCGTTACTCGGATAGGAGGGGCGACATACCATTTGACATCTGATTGAATCGCATTTAGGAGTTGGGCTTGAGTTTGGATTTCAGGGTCGGGGGTATTTTCTTCTCGACCACTGGTCGAAGGAATTTCAGCTCGAGGAGCATGCTGATTTGAAGGAGAAGTGGATGGTTTCTTTTTTTGGGCTTTGGACTTTACTCGACCCATATTTTGAAGTGGAGACGATGGAATGTTTGGGGTGGCACGAGAAAAAGAGATCTCTGGTATCAACAGCGACGGTTGCTCCTCGTCCTCAAGCAATTGGGCCAGCAAGTCGTCGATAGGCCTCTCACCTCCCCACGGATCTTGCATGTAAATCTGCGAACAGAAAAGGGGGAGATGAGTATCTAAGGCCTAAAACCTTGTGTTTAAAAGTTGGAATAACACTGCTCGTGTATAAAAGTTAAGCTTTTATACGACCAGTAGCATTCTGATAAAAAAACATTGTATTTCAAGCGAACAGTTTGGAAAATAGATTAAAAAGCAGAAGTGAAAAGTTTCTCAGGAAAAACTTTTCGACTCTGAAAAGGCAGGAAAAACCCAATTTTTACTTCGATTTTACGCCCTAAATCTATAACCCTGACTACCAAACTAATTCTTCACCCCAACAAAGTATCTCTTCCCTACTATATCAAACATCGATCAATATGCCTATTTACCCCAAAACAGTTTCAGTCAAGAAAATTCAAGAGCTCAGATACAAAACAGATAAAAAAATGGTTTTGCATGGCATCTTAAACGACTGAAAAGTTCGGAAAACTTACTTGGATGAAAGTTAGAGTACGAACACGAACGTTTTGAACGTCTAAGCGAAAGTTACTTAGATCAGCGATGAAAGATTCTGGGTTGTTTGGCTCTGTCCTTCTAAGTTCTTGAAGAAGAAAAGATAAGTGAAAAGTAAAAAATAAAAAATGAGCTCAGGGGGATTATTTATATTGATCGCGGCACTGTAAAAGAGGTAATCATGGGATTACTTTTTTCAAAGCATGGGGAAACGCAATAGCTGTTAGACAAATTTTTGGGAAACCAAAAAGACTTGATTGGACATGATTAGTTACCTTTTTTGAGAAGGCATGGGAAGCTCTGACAGATTTGGTGGGGTATGCGAGGGTCAGTTTCCTAAGTTTACTTTATGTTGTTCGCAGTAAAATAAACTTAGGGGGAAAATGTTTACCCAAAACACGTCTGCTGATGACATGGCAAGAATTTCTCACATGTGATTGACACGTGGCAGAGTCGAGATGAAGAGGTGTTGTTCACTTATCGACCAGCTCCTTGTTGCTTCGTCAAACCTCACGATTAGATGCGACCAAACTGGTCGTATGCTTCGGTTTATTTCCTTAAAAATTTGTAATTTTATAATAACTACGTTGATTATTTCCTCTTTATTGCCTTGGTAAGCGGATATTAAGGATAATTAAGGCCCATTGGCCCATGTAACCCCCCTTGAGCCTATAAATATAAATGAGAGAGCTCAAGGAAGGGACTTTTGACTTTTGAACCTTTTTTGGGAATACTGAGAGAAAGAGCATATAGTGCAATTATCCTCCAAACAGTTGTAATTATCCTAAGGCTTGTGAAACTCAAGAACCCTAGTTCTTTGATCACGGTATTGGGATTCAATATCAATAATAGCACTAAGTGGACATAGGTCATTACCATTCGTTGGGGCCGAACCACTATAAATCATTTGTGTCATTTCTTTACCATTAGATTCCATTCTTCATTATCATCTCATTTCTTGTCGTATTTTTGACTCTGTGTCGTTGGCCAAATCGAGGGTCAACATATAGCATAACCAACAATAGTAATTAGATAACTTATAGATCATTAATCAAATACTCAATAGACCACATCGTTCACACTATTATATTTTAATATAATGTTTGATTGATTAAATAAGTGTTACAAAAGTGATTATTTAATCTAGTGGGGGAATGTTATATTATTTCATATAATATAATGTTAGATTAAATAATGTGACAAAATGTGATTTTTCACACAAATGTGATTTGTCACACCTTGTAACATATTATTGAGAGTCACAAAAATTGGACACATATGTGTGGCAAAATGTGACATATTTTGGAGTTACAAAATCAATTACAAATTTGTAACTCCCAAATATTACCCAATAATGTGTATATTATATGTTACACATTTGAGATTGGATTTCACAAAGCCATGATGAAATATGGCTCTTGGAGACATGTTTTTAACTCCCAATAGGTGTTTGGAGGTTACAAAATCATGTGGGAAAGGATTTGGGACGTTTTGGAATGTTTTGGAAAAATGACTTTTTTGTGCTGAAAATGGCCTGTGGCCGCGGCCACTGGGGGACAGAAGCTAGTGGCCACGGCCAGCGAGGCTGACAACCTATATGGTTTTTCATTTTTTTCCAAATTGAACAGTTCTAACATCCCAAATAACTCCCAAATCTCCATTTTATTCCATAAACATCCAATTAAACATTGGTAACAACCATGGGGGTTGGTGGAATTTGAAATTCAAAGGGGTATCTCAAACTCTATAAATAGGAGCCTAATGCTCACTTGTAAGACACACCATTTTCCATCCACAAAACACTTGGCTGGAAAATACACCATAGAGGCTTGATAATTCCAGAGAGTTATTTCCTAGAGAGATCCCTTAGTGCTTAGAGAATAGGGGGAAATAATCTTTTGGACAAAGGTTTTGAACTTTTTTCAAGTTGGTGATCCCCACTACTCTATACTTTGGTTGTGTGAGAGTTTGTTTTTTCATTGATCTTTTCATTCTGTTGTTCTTCTTGTATTATTATTGGATTGAGTTTGTAATCCTCTTCTTCTATTTCTATTTACATATTTTGGTATCTTTTGTTTTAGAGTTTTAGTTCTTATAATTCTCTTCTTTCCTTTATTTCTATTTACTTGTACTTTGAGCAATTGAGTTGTAATATTTCTTTAATCAATATTATCTTGTCTATTGTATTTTTGCATAGAGTTGTGTTTTGGTTTTACCATATTTCCATTGAGTATAAATATATATTCTCTAACACACATAATCAATGATATTAGTCAATAAACCAATAATTAACCATCTAGATAACAAGCATGCCATAATCATCAGATAAACATCACTGAACATATCACACAATATCTAAGGTCGATGCCCTTAGGCCACACTCTCTGTTTAAGTCACTATCTTCGACTCACTTAGGCTGAGCCCAGTGTTCAACCCACTGACTCCGACTCACTTAGGCCAAGCTCGGTGATTATTTAAATAACCTCAGCTACTAGTGGTCGAACTGCGTCCTGTGCGCAAATATAGATTCTGGCACTCTTAGGCCGTTTATCTCATGTCCCCATGGCATAATACCATCATATGACATCACATGCAAGTATAGGGAACTCTTAGTCCCAACATAACCACATAACCGGGTGCAGTTTTCTTAACTTTGAATTCAAGCGGAGGAGATAAACTGATTCCGAGCACAGTCCTTAGCTTCGAGCCTTGGTTATAAACCTAGTCATAATCCATAAATAATACTTTGATGAGTTTAAATTCAAAAAGGCAATTCAGGGACCAAACTCACGCTCTCGGGACCTTTAATTCCACTAAACAAAGCGGTGAAACCATCCCCCCGAGCCCCCAAGAAAAACCCTAAAAAGTACCTAAAAACCCAGTTCTGGAAGCAAGGTAGCGCTACAGCACCACCAAAGGGACGGTACAGTGCTACCAACAGAGACCTAAGCCTCCCAGAAACGCAGGCTAGCGCTCTAAGCCTAGCGCTACAGCGCTAGCACCAGAACTGACAAATTCTAGGTTTTCTTCCTTCGAATTCTCCCGAACCAAAACTCCAAAAACCCACTTCAAACCTCAACTAAACACAAGATTGAACCTACAATTCCCTATAGTTCAACCAAACAACCCAACAACATCAAAAGCTCGGCTAAAAACATCATCAAACATAGAAATCACTCTTGAGCTCTAAAGCTCAAGAACATCATCTAAAAACCAGAAACCCAGAGAATAAAAGACAGAAATTATTACCTCTGATTACTAAATCCGACCCTAGGTTGCCTTCACTATTTCCCCCCAGCTTTGATTCCTCCAATTCCCAAGTTTACATCCTTAAACTTCCATCCCAAAACCAAAGTTAGAAACCCTATATAACAAAGCCCAAAAAAACTCAGATAACACCTTAAACTTTACCTTAATTTAGAACTAGTTCCAGTTGAATTCTTTAGTTACTCCAGGGATCAAAGTCCAAAACCTAGCCCAAGCTTCCTCTTGAGTTCTCAGGTTCAAATTCCTCAAGGCAAAGTGAGAGAGAGCAAATCGTGAGAGAGAGAAAAAGAGGTGAATTAAGTGATCTGTTTTTCCTTCTTTCCTTTCTCAGCTTCTATCCCCTTTCTACCACTTCCACTAAAATCTAAATGAGTCTAATATATCAGTCATTCCCTTAATAAGCAAAAGACCCGTTTGCCCTCCTAATTAATTCCAAGCCTATTAATCATTCTAAGGGCATTTTGGTCATTTTCTCCAAATTCCCGCTAATTCCTCGAGTGTCCCTAACATTTACCACTTAAATCCTGTCATCCAATTAATCACCAATTATTTCCCCCCAATGTCTAAAAATCTCCAATATATTACCCAAATTCCCAGAAATACCCCCAGGCTCCCCCGAGCTGGGTAAAAATCCCTGTTGTGACTATTTCGCCAAACCGCTCACTAAGACCGTCTCGAGCCTCATGCTGCAAATATATCCACATAATAATGTGGTCTCAATAATTTTTCACATATAATTACATTTATCCCCTCAACGGGCCAAAATTACAAATATGCCCTTACAAGCTAAATAGGGCCCACATGCATATTTAATACTCATAAACATGTGTTTCATATATCCATATAATCATAGGATTATGCATGTCACATAATCAAGCATTTTAATCATTTATTCACATACATACCAATTACGCCCTCCCGGCACACGAATCAAGGCCCTTAAGCCTTATTAGTGATTTTGGGTCGTTACGGTTAACATCTCTAATTATGTCTTTATCAATTAGTTCCATTGGTCCTCTAATGAACATTATTTTATAAATTTAATTATAGAATGAAATTTTTGTTCTCTAACAGAAATTGAGCGCTCTATGTTCAAGTCTCAAATCACCACTAAAAGGAACAACTAATCTGCTTTCATTTAAGTAAGGAGCAGATTCCATAAATGTGAAGTATGTTCCCAGCCACTTGTAGTTCTATGACTCCAAGATATCAGGAATTTGGTTGTAGCATCCCAAATTTGCTAATAAGTCTTAGGGCCTTGATTAGCGTGCCAGGAGAGCAATAATTGATTTAATTATGTTAATATGTGAATTTAATGACTATGTGATTAGAAATGCATGTTTAGGTGAATTAAATATGCATGTGTGCCCCATCTGGTTATTAGGGGTGTATTTGTAATTTTAGCTCGTTGAGGGCATAACTGTGATATTTGTGTTTATTGTGATTGATACCACGAGTGAGTGGTTATATATTTGTGATGTGCGATTCGAGACAGTTCTAGGGAGAAATTTAGCTAAATAGTCACAATGGGGTCAAACACCCGGCTCGGTTGGAGCCTAAGACTATTTTTGGAACACAGTTGGTGTTCGGGATTTATCGGGTAATGGGTAGTAATTTAGCAATTATTTGGATATGTCAGGATTGAACGGGGATTTATAGGAACACTCAAGGAATTAGTGGGACATGGAAAATGACGAAATTGCCCTTGGTGGCACTTGAGGATTAAGATAGTTAAGGGGTAGTTTGGACTTTTGGCTAAGGGATATACATGGTTTAGGATGCTGAGACTCTAGAATGATTTATGAAAAACCAAACAAATGTCTCTCTCAGCTTCTCTCCCTATCTCTCTCGGTTCTCTCTCTCTCCCTCTCATTGTTGCTTGGTGCCTGATGAACTTTGGGGACTTTAGGCTAAGGAAAGTTGAAGAATTGGACTTGTAATGCTTAGGGAGTAGCTCAAGGATTGAACTCATCTCAGAGGTAAGAAATCAGGCACTGAATTATTTGAGTTTCTGCTAAATTTTGTTAGAATTATAGGTTAGCATGTGAAATGGATTCTAAGGTCGGTTGTGGGTATTTGATGAGTGTATGAAGTTGCTTATGGATTTTTTGTGATGTTTAGGCTAAAAGGATAAGAATTCTAGGCTTAATTATGAGTTTAAATGGTGTTTGGGGTATCAATTTGGGGTTTAGGCTCGAGGAAAAACACAAAAAATAGCTAGAATTTCTGGGTTTGGGGGCTCGGGCCACGGCCCTGTTCTTTAGGTGTCGCGGTCTGAGTGCTCGAAGAGGCTGGAGAAGCCTCTGGTTCACCCAGGTGTCGCGGCCCTTGAGGAGTGCGCAACGGACCGTGTCTTCCAATAGGGAGGGCTGACCAAGTAGCGGGCCGCGACCCTAAATAGAAAGAAAAGGGGAATTAAGGTTTTATGCTCTGGAATTCAAAATTCAAGGCCCAGGAAGGATCCTAGTTCCCGGATTAGTGGAATTCAGGGTCCCGGAGGCTAGACTAATATTCTAAAGTTATTTATTGGTTTAGAAATTGATGGATGGTTATTATGAATGCGTTGTGACTAGGTTTTCAACGAGGCTCACGTTAGAGGACTGTGCTCGGGATCACAGAATTCAGATAGCTCGGGACACAGGTAAGAAAATTGTTGTACTTGTAGAGCAGAGCATGGCCCTATTGTTTGTATTGCAGGGCGCGACCTTAGTGTTTATGTTGAATATGCATTTAAATATCTGTGAATATTATGTATTTTTATGAATGAACGGCAAGGCCAAGAACAGCGAGGGTTATTTTTGGGAAAATGTATTGCAGTGTCCCAGAATTTTTTTACTTAGCTAGATAGTAGTAGTAGTTAGTATGGTTTGTAGTATGTTAGTTTTCGTGGATTTCGGTTCAAGCTGGGACTTAGTTGGAAACTCATAACAACAGTTATGGATTTTATAAGTTTAACCTATAGTTTAGAAATATTAGTTATAACATAAGGTTTGATTAATATTGCTGGTCCTAGAAATATTATTTATTATAACCTAACATTTAGATAGAATTAATAAGAGCATGACACTTGTCATAATCATGTTTGTTAAGGATTTAAGTATTTTTTATGAATAGTTTAAATAAAAGAAAGATCTAGAAGCTCTAGAACCTTCCAGCAACTATTAGGATCACGTTTTAACTCAGTCAAAGATGTTTAATCAATTCAAAATATGCTGAAAAAGTGCAAATACATGTTTGATATATCAACGTATGCCAATATATCGCAGCTATAGGGGCTGATATATCGCCTACGGGAGAAACGAAAAACACGTCAACTTCGCACGAACGAATAAACGAGGCTCAGGAAATAGGTCTAGGCGATATATCGCCCAAGGAAGGTGATATATCTCCCCTAGGAGTTAATTTTTGAATCTTAAGGATTTTAAATTTGAAAACAGCCTTAACCACTTGGACCTGCCCATGAACGATTTTGACCGAGTTCTGGGCATCTGTTGAACGAAAATTCAAATCTTTTTCATTTATATTCATTTATTTATTCAAATTAAAAGGGGTTAGTTTCACTCCTTGAAATCTATAATTAGGACCTAGTACTCAGCCATTTCACTCATCATTCAAGCATTGTTCAAAGCCTCCAAGCTGCCAAGGTGACTATAGAGAGAAACACTTGGGTTTTGGGTTAAAAAGCTTTTCCAATTTAAACTTTTCTAAACACTTGGGAAGTAAGATATAGAGTTATTTCGGTATCGAGGTATAGATCAAGTCATAAGATCATTCAAGGTATTCTTATCCTTAAGTTCATTTTTTTATAGTTCTTTAGTTTTCTTTTATTTTCCTTCAGATCCTAACTCTTGTTTATGATTCTTGATTATGTGTTTAAGTTTCTTGAAACTTAAGGTTCTTTTTGATAAGATTCTACTCGGATGGTTTAGTTTTCTTTTCATCTCCTTTTCTTTAGAAACTCACCATTATTACTGTTGGTTTTAGGAGTTCCAAAATCCCGATCTTGTCTCCATATCCTGGTTTTTGGTAAGGAAAATAGGATAGGATAGATTGTATGTGTTTATATGTTTATGTTATGATATGTTTTATGCTATAATATGTATATGTATAAATATGTTTTGTAGTCCTTGGGCATATGACTTGCTTAGATAGCAAGCCCTAAGAATTTTTATCATTTTCATGGTTTAGAGTTATGATTTACCCTACCTCGATTAGTAGACAGAGGACCTAGATGGGTTATCATATACTATAGTTGTGATCTAACCTACCTCGATTAGTAGACAGGGGAGCTAGATGGTTTTATCACATATCATGTTAATGAGTTAATGGCCATTAATATTGTAGTCCTGTATGATATACGTTTTTATAGTCATATGTTTTATAGTATATGTTTATGATAAAGTCTTATGTTTATGATTTATGATATATGTTGTTAGTAGATTTTCCTTGCTGGGCATTAGGCTCATTTCTTTCTTTTTAGAATGGTGCATGAAAATGAATATGGAAGGCGGGAAGGATTCGTGGCAGATTGGCATGTGTGTTGAGGATGAATGGATTGAATGGACTGCGTGAAGATCGAGGATGAGGTTGTTTAAAGTTTTTTAAATTATGTTTTTATGTATTTCCGCATTTAGTATTTAAACAGTAAAAGTTTATGTTTTATGTTTTATAACAATGGGATCCTATATCACATTTTATATTTTTACCATATTTTGTATTTGGTACAATATTTTGGGTTTTAAATAAAGTTATGTTATTTCTTATGTATATATTCAAATTAGTAGCTATGTCATAGTAGTTTTTAATGGTCCGAGGTCTTATAAATAGTTGGGGCATTACATGTACTACAATGTTTGTTTTGTCGCCTAGGTCGATCGTGTGTATATTTTGAGTTGTAATACAATTTTCTAAAAAATATTTTTGGGATCCCAACTGTATAACCTTCTATAATTTCATTGAAAGTCCAAATTTTAAAATTTTTGTCATTAAATGAGTTTAACTTCAGTTTAGTCACACTTTTAACCTAAAACCGCAATTAGCGAGCTAATGGCACATTTTTAACTCACATAGTAACGGCTCTAAGGAAGTAGGGCTTTACATCGGTCGTAGGAATCTTGAACCTTACCCGATAAGTCAAAAGTCATAAAAAAGCATAAATAGGAGTTCATTACTCACTTCAGGATTGAGGTCAAGTATCAAACGACCATCGATTGATGAATGTTGAACTTAGAAAATTTTAATGAAGATTATCAGAAGGTCTTTCTTTCATCATGTCTCAGTCCAATACAATCTATATTGTATACGGTACCTCTTTCTCTTTGTGTCGCTACACTTAATAGTCTGGATAAACTGTTTCTTCTTAAACAGAAGATAGACCGTACTCATCATCTTTTATTAAATAAAGCTTCCACTTTATTTAGCGATTATGGAAAAAATTTATATTATTATCTTGAATTAAATCCTTTGGTATATATATCATTATACATACACTTAATTCAGGACTACAACAATAATATTGGATCTTCATGATAAATAGCATGTATAATTAAATACAAATATGAGTGCAAATAATTAACTTTATTTAATTAACAGTAATCGTTCATATAGAGATACACTTCAAGGGCACAAATCCCAACAATCTCCCACTTTCCCTAAAGCAGATGAGACATGTCGTGTAATCCTAAATCTAAGAAATGACTATCAAAACTCGTAGCAGGCAGCGTCTTCGTAAAGGGATCAACATGGTTGTTTGCTGATTCAATCTTCAAAACGATTACATCCCATTTGTGTACTATCTCTCTTATGAGGTGGTACTTATGCTCTATTTTCTTGGCTCTCTTATGGCTTCTTTGTTCTTTTGAGTTGGAAACCGCTCTGCTGTTGTCATAGTAGAGTATGATTGGTTTATCCATATTTGGAACAATTTCCAAATCACCCAAAAACGTCCTAAGCCATACAACCTTCTTAGCAGCTTCGCTTGCATCAATGTATTTTACTTCCATGGTAGAGTCAGCAATGCAAGCTTACTTTATACTTCTCCATACAATTGCTCCACCCCCAAATGTGAAAACAGATACAGACATAGATTTCCTAGAATCTTTGTCAGAATCTATATATCCGATTGGAATCAAATTCTATCTAGAATATACTAGCATATAGTCTCCCATTCTCTTAAGATACTTGAAAATATGTTTGACTGCTGTCCAGTGATCGAATCCTGAATTTGACTGGTACCTACTGACTATACCCATAGCATAGCAAATGTCAGGTCTGGTACTTAACATTGCATACATTAAGCATCCTACTGCGGAGGCATAGGATATTTATCTCATTTCCTCTTCCTATTGAGGTGTCTTAGGACATTGGTTCTTGGAGAGGTGAACACCATGACAAGATGGGAGGTTTCCCTTCTTGGAGCTCCACATCGCATACTTTGCAAGTATTTTATCTATATAAGATGCTTGAGACAGTGCCAAAAACTTCTTCTTGCTATCACAAATTAATCGTATCCCAAGAATGTAGCTTGCCTCTCCCAAATCTTTCATTTGGAATCGGTTGGCTAGCCAGACTTTTACGTCAGATAATCTATTCATATCATTCCCAATGAGTAATATATCATCTACGTATAAAACTAGAAATTCCACTTTGTCCTTGTCAATTTGCTTGTATACACAAGGCTCATCAACATTTTGATAAAATCCATAAGCTTTTACAACTTGGTCAAATCTTATGTTTCATGATCTATGCAATGCCTTGGACTTCAAACAGTGCTTAACTTGCTAAACGATTCATTTGGTTATAAATGTGCATCTAGGTGTTATTAATAGGCTAAGGTGGAAAATCTCGATCAAAAGGAATATATATATTTTATTTAAAACATAAAACTGTACATGGGCCCATAAAAGTGTTTACAAAGTTATTTAGAATCCAAAATGGTCATTACACTGGAGAAATTACAACCCGTCGACCTAAGCGGAAAAAATAGGGTGAGCCCCTAGTTCTTCGAAGAAACACCTTGGCCTTGGTGGTCAAGCGGCCGCATATGTACACATCGCCACGTAAGCTCTCTACTCAAGGTTGGGTGAGGTATTATTTCCCTTTACCTACACCACATAGCACCCGTGCGACAAGGCTCAGCAAGAAAATGTATTACTGCATGTATGCAATATCAATAAATGGTTATGGTAATCATTCTAGGGCTTGTAGCCCTAATCAGATAGTGAGTCACACTTTGGGCTTTGCACCCTAACCAGATAAGTGACTATTAAGTCATACTCTGAATAGATGACTAATAAGTCTATCTCTAGGGCTCTACACCCTAAGCCATGTGACATTCAATCACCTGAGCCTTTTGGCTCTGGCTCTGTGTAACTAGTCTTTAGACTAGACAAGCACTTTTAGATTTCATCGAACTTAAGGTCGGTCAAGCATTTCAGGCTCATGGTGATTAAATCTAACCATTTCAGCCTGTGTTAAACACATTAATGTCGTTCTTGAATATTAAGCCAATACCATACAACCAGTGCTCATATCACCGCTGAACTTGACTAATAAGTCACAACTTCAGTATCAATACTAAACACCATTTTTGTTCTTTGACTAATAAGTCATTTCCATACACAGATAAGCAAAGTTGTTATGCATTTAGTATGCAATCAATATTAATATATAGAGCACTCAAAATGCTTCATCAATAACCATGCATGTACATACTGGGTGCAGTTTTCTTACCTTTGGTTCGAGCGAGAAATAATAAAAGAATGACCTTTGAGAATGATCAGTCCTTAAGTTCCTCAGCGGTCACCTAGTCATAACCAATATGAAATCTCATCAATAAAAGGATATAATCTAAAACCTTGCTCTCGGGGCCTCGAATCGTACTAAAATGATTAGTAGATTCGATCCCGAGCCTTAGGAAATGAAACCCCGAGCCTAAACCCTTGAAAAACTCCTCCCTGGCACAAAAGGAAGGGGCGGGTCGCGACTTGGCCTGTGAGTCGCAGCACGCCCCCAAGACAGAGAGCAATCTGCCTGGGGTACCAGGGGCGGGTCGCAACTTGGCCAAGCATGTAGAGTCCAAGAACTTTACTTAGCTAAGTTAGATAGTAGTATAATAGTAATAATAGTATTATCTTTATGACTGTGGATTTTTCGTTCAGACCGGGATTTATTTGGACACTCGTAGTAGTACTTGTAGATTTTCTAAGTTTAACCTATAGTTTAAGAATATTAATTTTAACCTAAGGTTTGATTGATATGACTGATATTGAGGGTAATATTTATTGTATTATAAGGTTTAGATAAGAACCAATTAGATAATAGCACATGTTATGTATGGGTTATTAATGATTAAGTGTTGACCCAAGATTTGGCCAACTGACACGGAGTCAAAATGTGATTGATATGAATGAATGTATAGAGAAGAACGTATGGCAAAAACAATAAATCACACAAGAATTTTTATAGTGGTTCGGCCCCAGGATCTGGTAATGACCTACGTCCACTTAGACTGATATTGATATAAGAATCAGAAGAATGATCAAAGAACTAGGGTTCAATGAGTTTCACTAACCTCTGAAGAACAATACAAGTTTACTGGGAAAATAATTATAGTCTCCAATGATTCAAAAGCCAAAAGTCCCTCCCTTGAGCTATCTCTTGCTATTTATAGGCTCAAGGGGGATTACAAAATATTTTTACAGATATTCTTTCCTGAATAATCGGATACCCAGAAGATTGTATGAGATAAATTCGGGATTCATAAAGATCTTCCCATAAATGTTGCCTTGTACACGGAACCATCGACCAGACTGGTCACGGGTAAGACGGGCTTACCCTGCTTCTAATGTGTCCTCTGGTCGATACTCTAGCAGACGCTTCCAGGTGTCAGCCACGTGTCCAGGGATTACTTGCCACATCATCAATGCTAATTTATTGGATAACATTTGCCCCCCAAAGTTTATTTACTACGAACAGTAAATAAACTTTTGAACGAATGACTCTTCGGTAACCCCACCTGACGTGTCAGAACCCTTCGTGTGTTCTTGAAAAAAGCAACCCACTTCTGTCTAATCATGCCTTTTCAGTTCCCCAGAAACGATTTCGACGGCCATCCCGTTTCCCCATACTTTGAAAAAGGAAAACTAATGATTACACTTTTTTAATATCAGAGACAAACTTATATAAGACCTTCGAAGCCTCCTTTTTCTTTTTACGCATGCCACTGTTTTTGCAAGAAACCCTAAAAACCAGAGTTTTAAACTTCTCCGGAGACAATCCTTCTGCACTTCCAGGACCCCGTCCTAGAGTCCTTTGACCTCCGAAGACCATTTTTTTCCACCTTCACGATCACTTTCTCGGTAAGTTTTCGAATTCCCATGCTTCGAATCTTTCGTCGTGCATGCTTCTGAATGTGAACTGTTTGAGTTTTTCTGTTTCTGGTTTGCGATGCTTGTAGACAGAATATTTTGTACGCAAAATAAAGTTACGAGTTAGTTCAAAATTCAGGATCATGCTTTTTAGGACGTAAAATCGAAGTAAAAATTCGATCTTTAGGCTAGTTGAAAAATAAATTTTTCCCGCCCTAAGGGGAGTTGAAAAAGCTTTTCCAGAAAAACTTTTTACTTTCACCCTTTGATCCGTTTTTCAAACTGTTCGTGTAGAAAGATTTAGCTTTTGGTTAGAATGCTGTTGTATAAAAGCCTAACTTTTATACTCGACCATCGTTATTCTAAAAAGCCTTTTAAAGTTCTATATCCTCACCTCCCCATTCTTCTATTTGCAGACTTTAATGCCAGATTTGTGGGGAGGTGAAAGACCCATCGACGACGACCTCCTCGCCCAGCTGCTCGAGGGACAAGAACAACCAGCTGACCGTGTCCACGAGATTCCTTTCTCGCAATCCTCTTCCAGACCCCATCCTTCTCCTCCAATGGCCCGCTCCAAGTCTTCAGGCAAGAAAAGACCTGAGTCCGAAAGCAACCCAAATTCTCCTACCCAGCCTGATCCGTAGGCTAGGGTTCCCTCGACCAGCGGTCGAGAAAATCTCGCTCCTGACCCTAATATCCAAACTAGGGCTCGCCCTCGCCATCGGAATCCGCCTGATGTCGAGTGGTATACTTCCCCAGCCAGTCTAGTGACTCCTCGAATGGTCGCTAACTGTTTTAGGAAATTCCCTCTCACGGGGGTTACTATTATACGTCCTACCGCAGACCAGAGGGCTAACCTCCCTGGAGGTGCAAACAGCGCCTGGTCCCGGTATCACATTGAGGCGGGAGCTTACCTCCCTCTTCATCCCTTTTTTGTGGGGGTGGCCAATTATTTTGGTGTCGCCCCCTTCCAAATAACTCCAAATGGATATAGGATGCTGGCCTCACTCTATATCCTGTATAAACTTAACAAATGGCCAGAACCTTCACCCCACGAGGTCAACTATCTTTTTGACCTTAAATCTAACCCACAGCACAATGGGACGAGCTTCTTCCACTTCTGCCACCAGGAGACCGGCCGGACGTTACCCATATATCAAACGTGGGGCACTACAATAAGGAGTATTTCCTTACTTCGGACATAACCAGCAACAACTTGGCCTTCGCACGAGGAGGTAGGAGCTTGTCTTTGACTGGTCGATACTTTAACCTAAAGTGTTTCCTTTCATTTTTCTCAAACTGTAATCTGTTTTTCAGGCCCTTGGTTACGTTCGACCCCAACACCAGACATGGTGTTGAGGTCCAACACTCTGGCCAGGATGTCTGACGCAGCAAAAAGTGTCAAGACCCTGATAACTGAAACAAACTTGGGGCTGTCTGGCCTCCTGGCTCCTCGCCATGAAACTAGAGGGTCCGTGGTGGATGAAGCCACTACCGAGGGGGTTCCCGAGCAGCAACCTCCTGTGCCTCCTCCTCGGAGGAAGCCAATGGGGGTTACAATCAGGGAACCCACGGGTAGCCCTTCCGCAGAAAGGCCTTCTGTTCCCCAAGGCAAGGGGAAACAAAAGGCCAAAGAGCCTATTGTTGACTTGGGAGAATCCTCTAACGATAATGGTAAAGTTATTTCGCTTTTAAATGGTTTGCCAATTCCCTGTCACTTGTTTGACGGGGATGGTAACTTTACATATGCTCCAAATCTAGGGCCAGACTTCTTCATGCCAGATAATGAGTATATGACTAATAGAGTCAATAGTGTAGCGACCAGTAGTTGTAGCTCGGGTATTTACTTTGTTACCTCCTTTCAGTTGTATAACATACTTTCACCTGCCTCTTTTCTTATTAACTTGCTGTGTTTACCTACATGCAGATATGTCTACTCCCAACATCTTCGACATGTACCAGGCCGAGGATGAAGAGGAGGTTCCTCAACTCCAACGGAAGCCTAAGAAGAGAACTGGTGAATCCAGTCGAGGCCCTCCAGCCAAGAAGGGTCGATCAGAAGTCCTTCCTCAGGACGCGCCAACTGGGCAAAGTCCCGCGCCAACAGGGCAAACTTCTACCCCTCTTCCAGTTCCTTCTGAGCAGCAGAATACCCCTGCCCCGTCGAATCCTCCAGTCGCGCTTGCCAGAGAGCAGCTTACTCGTGAAGAAGCTCTTGGGGCCAAACTCATGAGCCGTGCCATTCGATCTGCCAGGGATCATCTCGATCGCATCGGCAAAGGCGACCGTGTTAGGGCTGCAATGGTCGAAGCTGAAGACATGCCAGTCGACTAGATCCTGAACAGGACTCTGAACGAAATCTCCAGCGTAAGTACTTCTTTGTATTTCAAGCTTTAGTCTTTTAGTCCTCATGATAAGTTCTAACTCCTTTTTGCTTTATTTACAGGCCTTGCTGTCTGCCATTACTGCTCGTACCCGTGCTCAGGCTTACCTCGAGCAGGCTAAGGCAAAGGCCATCGAGAGGCACCAGGTGAAGGCGGTCGAGGAGCTTTCAGCTGCTGAGGCTAGGCATGCCAAGGAGTTGGAGGCCATGGTCCGAGAGAGGGATGCGACGGTGACTAAGCTGTCAGAGGCTGAAGCTGCGAAGAATGCAGCAGTCAAGTTGAGGCAGGAGTATCGAGATTTCAACCAAGCCCATCTTTGTGAAATCAAGCATTTGGGAGAGATACTCAAGTCCAAGGATGAGGCTATTGTCACTCTCGGGGGCAAGGTGAAGCCGTTGGAGCTTGACAACTCCAAGAATCTGGAAAAGTACAGGAGGACGACACTCTGATGTTTCTACAACTTCTGGAAACATAATCAGGGTGCTGACTTTAGCTACCTTTCAGAGGAAGTCAGAACTGCTGAGTTGGCTCGATGCGCTGCCCAACTGGCCGAAGAGGAGGCAAGAGCTGCAATCCCCGCCTCTCCAAGCGTCACTGGTGAAGAAGAAGAAGTTGTCGAGGACGCGACCAACCAGGATGCTGCCCAGGACCCTCCGGCCCCGAATGCCTCTTAAAATTTTCTCTTATATTTTTTCTTTCTTTTTGGATATACGACCCACGGGTCGTGATGTAAAGACACTAATTTCTTTTTTAAACTTTGATGCACGGGCAGTAAATCTTTTTTCTTTTACTTGAACAGTTACATCCAAGTAGCGATGCTTGCGGTGTAAAAGCTTAAATCTTGATGCTATAATATTTTTACTTATTATAACATTTGTCCGAATGACCGAACTTAGCATAGTACTTTGGCATGATTTAACAAAACATAAATTTTGAAAAATACTCTAAGTACTGTATCATGCTTTCACTCATTTTGTTCATGTGTTTACATACCTTGAGGGTATGCTTTGCTATCGATGTGCCTTATATGCCCCCCAAGTGATCGAGGAGCTTTAGGTCCTTGGTCACTTGCCTTGACCATGGCCTGTTCGAACATTCCTGTTCGTGTAAAAAATGATACTAGTAATACAGCAAAACAACACACGTAATGAACAAATACTTGTAAATGTAAATTCACAATGGTTGGCAAGAATGACTGGCTGCGCACAGTCCCTTATAATCTCGTATTAAAAATGGACTAAACATGTCTTTACGAGTGATTCTATAATAGAACCTTACATATACGAGCAATTAGTCATATAACGCGGCTAATCCTCTTTGCAAAACTTGTAAAAAATTGAAAATCTTTACACAAGCCAGTCCTTTAAAAAGGACTGTTCATTGATAATACTTGCACAGGTGTTCTCCATTCCAGTAGCGTGGAACGAGATCTCCGTTTAAGCGTGCAAGTTTGTAGGTGCCTGGGTGAAGGACTTCTTCAACCTGGTAAGGTCCCTCCCAATTAGGTCCGAGCACTCCAGCAGTGGGGTCGCGGGTATTTAAGAAAACTCGTCGTAGCACTAAGTCACCGACGTTGAATTTTCTTTCTTTAACTTTGGAGTTAAAGTACCGGGCGACTTTTTGCTGGTAAGCAGCAACTCGGGATTGAGATTTCTCTCGCATCTCATCGATTGAGTCTAGGGAGTCCATCATTAGCTAGCTGTTCTGATCCTGGTCGTAAGTTAAGCGCCGATGTGAGGGGGGATCTAATTCGACAGGCAACATGGCCTCATATCCATAGGCTAAGGAAAATGGGGTATGGCCTGTTGCTGTTCGGTGGGACGTTCTATACGACCATAGGACTTCAGGCAGCTGCTCTGGCCATGCTCCTTTAGCTTCTTCAAGTCTTTTCTTCAGGGTGTCTTTAAGAGTTTTGTTCACGGCTTCGACTTGCCCATTCTCCTGGGGGTGTGCGACTGAAGAAAAGCTTTTAATAACTCCATGCCTTTCACAGAAATCGGTGAATAAGTCGCTGTCAAATTGGGTCTCGTTGTCTGAAACTATCTTCTTGGGCAGACCATACCGACATACAATGTTCTTGATGACAAAGTCAAGAACTTTCTTGGTCGTGATGGTTGCGAGTGGTTTAGCTTCGGCCCATTTGGTGAAGTAATCAACTGCCAAAACTGCGTACTTTACTCCGCCTTTCCCTGTAGGCAGGGATCCAATCAAATCTATCCCCCATACTGCGAAAGGCCACGGGCTCTGCATCTGCTTTAGTTCATTTGGAGCTGCTCGTGGAATCTTGGAGAACCTTTGACATTTGTCGCATCTTCGTACATACTCCATCGAATCCTCGTTCATTATTGGCCAGAAGTAGCCTTGCCTTAGAATCTTTTTTGCCAAACTTTACCCCCCAGCGTGATCCCCGCAGAAGCCTTCATGCACCTCCTTCATGAGTTCCTTAGCTTTTTCTAGTGTAACGCACCTGAGTAGTGGCATTGAATATCGTCTTCGGTACATAACACCATCGACCAGTATGTACCTAGCGGCTCGCCTTTGCAGAGTTCTGGCTTTGTTTCTATCTGCTGGCAGTGTACCATTCGTCAAATACTCCAAGTAAGGCGCCATCCATGTATCTTCTAGACGAATCTCCATATTGGCTTTGGCCGCTTCTATGCTCGGCTTATTCAGTATTTCTACTGGAACTATGTTCAAGGTGTCTGCATCCTTTGCGCTCGCGAGTTTATCCAGGGCGTCTGCATTCGAATTCTGGTCTCGCGGAATTTGCTGGAGGGTGTACTTTGTAAACTGGGCTAGCAAATCCTTCGTTTTATTCAGGTAGGCCATCATCTTTAAGCCTCGTGCTTGATATTTTCCCAGGACTTGATTCACAACTAGCTGTGAGTCACTGTAAATATCAAGCATCTTTATGCTCATATCTTTGGCCATTCTTAATCCAGCGAGGAGTGCTTCGTATTCTGCTTCATTGTTTGACGCGGTAAAGTCGACCCTGATTGCACAGTGAAATCGATGCCCTTCCAGCATCATCAATATCACTCCCACTCCAGCGTGGGATTCGTTGGATGAACCATCCGTGAATAGCTTCCACGAAGGAGTTTTGTCTTGAGGCATGGGCGCTTCAGGCCGTTCGCACTGCTCACTGTCTGGGAGTTCGGTGAACTCCGCAACAAGATCGGCCAAAACTTGTCCCTTTATTGCTGCTCGCAGTGAATAAGTTATATCGAACTGCCCTAGTTCGACCGCCCATTTTAACAATCGCCCAGCCGCCTCAGGTTTTTGGAGGACTTGTCGAAGGGACTGGTCGGTTAGAACTGTGATTGGATGGGCTTGGAAGTAAGGACGCAACTTCCTGGAGGCTAGTATTAAGCAATATGCTAACCTTTCAATTGGCGGATATCTTAATTCGGCACCGATCAGCCTCTTGCTGACATAGTAGACTACTTTCTGTACGCCTTCTTCCTCCCGTACAAGTACCGCACTAGCAATAACTTCAGTAATCGCCAGATAAATAAACAAAGTTTCTCCTTCGATCGGTTTTGACAAGATGGGAGGTTGTGCCATATGAGCTTTCAAGGCCTGGAATGCTTGCTCGCAGTCTCCCGTCCATTCAAACTTCTTATTGCCCCTGAGTAGATTGAAGAAAGGGACACATTTGAGTGTTGATTTCGAGATGAATCTACTTAGGGCAGCGATCCTTCCGGTCAAACTTTGTACATCCTTGATCCTCTCCGGCGACTTCATGTCGATCAGGGCTTTTATCTTGTTAGGGTTGGCCTCGATTCCTCTTGAATTTACTATAAACCCTAAAAACTTCCCTGATCTGACTCCAAAGGAACATTTGAGGGGATTCAACTTCATCTGGTACTTGTTTAACACATCAAAACACTCTTGTAGATCCCTCACATATCCTTCTGCCTTCTTAGACTTTACCAGCATGTCATCCACATATACTTCCATGTTTGCACCGATCAGCTCCTTAAACATGTGGTTGACTAGCCGTTGGTAAGTCGCACCTGCGTTTTTCAGTCCAAAGGGCATGACTTTGTAACAGTATAAGCCCGTATCGGTCTGAAAGCTGGTGTGATCCTCGTCAGGGGGATGCATGCTAATCTGGTTGTAGCCTGAATATGCATCCATGAACGAGAGGATCTCATGTCCTGCAGTCACATCGACCAGCTGGTCGATCCTTGGGAGTGGGAAGCAATCTTTTGGGCAGGCTTTATTGAGGTCTGTGAAATCCACACAGGTCCGCCACTTGCCGTTAGGCTTGGGGACCAACACCGGATTGGAGACCCACGATGGATAAAACGCCACCCTGATAAACCCATTCTCCTTAAGTCTTTCGACTTCTTCTTTCAAGGCTCTTGATCTATCTTTATCGAGCAGCCTTCTCTTTTGTTGCACGGGTGGAAAAGTTTTATCTATGTTCAAGACGTGGCTGATTACAGCAGGATCTATCCCAACCATGTCTTTGTGCGACCAGGCGAAAACTTCCTGGTTCTTTCGCAAGAATTCCACCAGTGCATGCTTCGTGGTAGGCTCTAAGTTTTTCCCAACCTTCACGACTTTGGTCGGGTCTTTTTTGTCGAGTTGGACCTCCTCCAGGTCCTCGACGGGTCCAACATTCTCTTCAAAATCCCCAAAGCGAGGATCCAAATCTCCATCCTCACTTTGGGCAACACCCTATTTGGTGACTTCACCACCTGATTGGGCTTGTGTATCTACTACCATCTGCAATCGGTCTGGGGTAGTGCTTCTCGACGTTCCACTTTTTGCCTTTGTGATCGAGGCGTTGTAGCATTCCCTGGCTTCCCTTTGGTTTCCTAAAGCGCGTCCTACCCCGCGTCTGTTGGGAACTTCATGGCTAGGTGCCACATAGAGATGACGGCCTGTAGATCAACCAGTATGGGCCTTCCAATAACGGCGTTGTACGCCGAAGGATAATCGACCACTACAAAAGTGGCGAGTAATGTCCTTGTTGCAGGCGCTGTACCCGTCGTTACTGAAAGTTTGATCATTCCGGCTGGGTCGAGTCCTTCTCCAGAGAATCCATATATCGTTTGATTGCAGGGCTCCAAGTCCTTTACGGACAATTTCATGCGTTCCAGTGTTGACTTATACAGGATGTTCACTGAACTTCCTGTATCGACCAGTACTCTCTTCACCATCATATTGGCCATTTGGATGTCCACGACCAGCGGATCAGAATGTGGGAACCGGACGTGTTGGGTGTCGCCATCAGAGAAAGTTATCTCACCTTCCTCTGACCGAGCCTTTTTTGGTGCACGGTCCTCCACAGTCATCATCTCGATGTCCTGGTCATGGCGCAGAGTCTGAGCATATCATTCTCTGGCCTTTCCGCTATTTCCCGCGAGGTGCGGGCCTCCACAGATGGTTAAGAGTGTTCCAGCCATGGGGGCAGGCTGTAATGGTGGCGAGCATTGGCGTGTGGACGCCTGCTCGTTGCCACCTGGAGCTTCTCGTTGGGAATTTCCCGAGGCTCGTACGTACCTTCTCAAGTGTCCTTGTCTAATAAGGAACTCGATTTCGTCTTTTAACTGGTTGCATTCATTAGTGTCATGTCCATAGTCGTTATGATAACGACAGAACTTGGTAGTGTCTCTTTTCGAAATGTCCTTTCGAATGGGTCCAAGTTTCTTGTAAGGCACACTAGAGCTTATGGCCTGGTAAACCTCTCCCCGAGACTCAACGAGGGCAGTGTAGTTAGTGAACCTAGGTTCATAACGATTACCCTTGGATCGTTTATTGTCGGAGGTGGAAGGCTCATTGTGTGGTCGTTTTCCACCATTTTTACCATTGCCGTTACCGTTCCCGTTGCCTTTGCCATTGCCATTGGGTTTGGACCCATTGGCGGCTTTGGCGGGTTCAGCAGCTTTCTTGTCCTTGCTTGAAGGCTTTCCATCATCGGCAATGGCCTCTTCAAGCTTGATGTAACGATCAGCTCGGTCCAAGAACTCCTGGGTGGTTCTAACTCCTTCCTTTCGGAGACTTTTCCAGAGGGGAGAGCAACGTTTAACCCCTGCGGTAATGGCCATCATCTTGCCTTCATCTCCTACTATTTTTGCTCCAGCTACCGCTCGCATAAAGCGCTGGACGTAATTCTTCACCGACTCCCCGTCCTGCTGGCGAATTTCGACTAGCTGGTTTGCTTCGGTTGGGTGCACACGACCCACATAGAATTGTCCGTAGAACTCCCTTACGAACATTTCCCAGGATACTATGCTTGCAGGCGGGAACTTAAAGAACCACTCCTGTGCTGCTTTAGAAAGTGTTGCAGGGAAGATCCTGCACCGAACGTCTTCGAACACTTTTTGAATGTCCATCTGAATCTAAAACTTATTCACATGCGAGACTGGGTCCCCATATCCATCAAAGTTTGGGAGCGTAGGCATCTTGAATTTGTTGGGAGTTTCGGCGTTAGCTATCATTTGGACGAAAGGAGTGCCTTTCCTCCTGTCGTGGTCGATGTAGGATGTCCTTCCCCCGACCAGCTGTTGCACTGCTTGGTTGAGGGCGTCTATCTGGGCCTGTACAGCGGCAGGAATCGATGTGGCCTCTGCTGTTGGGGGGACATTCTCACCGTGCCGCTCGCGGCGATCGTTGAGTATATCTCTCAAGTCCTCCTCTCTTCTCCGCTGCTCGCTACCCCCGAGCCGGTTGAAGACGTTATTTTGTCTGGGCTGCCCCCCAGCTCCTGTCTATTTGGTTGGTCATCTTGAGGTACTTGGCTCCTGCTTTTACCTCTTTCTCCATTCCTCCCACCGGCATTTCCCTTGCCTGAGTCAGCCTCATTGTATCCATGGCCATCTCTGAACCTTGACTGGCTATGGTGAGATCGACTGTTCCCTCGATGCCCGTTCCTGGCTGAACCATCCCGAGCGTTAGAGGGTGGTCTGCGCTGGTCGTGGTGTCCCCGTGCATCATCGTGTTGTGGAGGGGCCTGGACCGCAGAGCCTAACTCTGAGTCTCTCCTGTTGCCAGGAGGGTACAGACCTCTGTTCGGTAGGTTCGGCCCATCATCCCTACGGCGTCTAGGGCTGCGAGGCTGATGCTCGGCCCTATTTTGCCTCTGTTGCGGGGGATTACCCCGAGCAGCTTGGGATGGTGGGTGCGCCTCAGGATTCTGTGGGATATCGTCATGGGGCATCTGAGGCTGCTCGGGCCTTTGCGGACTCGAAGGCTGAATCGATGGGCTTGGATTAGGACCCTTCTGGGGTGGCCCATTCACCGGTTGGTCAGGCTGCGAGGCAGGTGCAGCCTGATTTCTAGCCAACAGCAAGGCTGCCTCCAGGGCTGCCATGGCTTCGTTCTGGTGGCGATCCACCTCCGCCTGCCTTTCGCTCAATTCCGCGTGCTGCCTTTCAATCTCCTGCTGCTGCCATGCCATAACTTCAGCGGCGGTCTCCTGACTGGCCTTCAGGCTAGCCAGCTCTTCTTGCAGCGCGCCCAGGGTGCTCTTCAGCGTTGCATCATCCATTTCCTGCTCTTCAAAATCTAGTTGCAGCTCATCCTCCGCTATGCTTGCAGGAGGAGGAGGGTTCGACGGTGCAGCGGCGGTCGCCTGCCCAGTTTTCTTTCCTGCTTTCGCCATTAGTTTTCTTAACAGCAATAAATCAATCTCTCAATGGAAGCACCAGAATGTTGACCCAAGATTTGGCCAACTGACACGGAGTCAAAATGTGATTGATATGAATGAATGTATAGAGAAGAACGTACGGCAAAAACAATAAATCACACAAGAATTTTTATAGTGGTTCGGCCCCAGGATCTGGTAATGACCTACGTCCACTTAGACTGATATTGATATAAGAATCAGAAGAGTGATCAAAGAACTAGGGTTCAATGAGTTTCACTAACCTCTGAAGAACAATACAAGTTTACTGGGAAAATAATTATAGTCTCCAATGATTCAAAAGCCAAAAGTCCCTCCCTTGAGCTATCACTTGAATTTATAGGCTCAAGGGGGATTACAAAAGATTGTTACAGATATTCTTTCCTGAATAATCAGATACCCAGAAGATTGTATGAGATAAATTCGGGATTCATAAAGATCTTCCCATAAATGTTGCCTTGTACACGGAACCATCGACCAAACTGATCGCGGATAAGACAGGCTTACCCTGCTTCTAATGTGTCCTCTGGTCGATACTCTAGTAGACACTTCCAGGTGTCATCCACGTGTCCAGGGATTACTTGCCACGTCATCAATGCTAATTTATTGGATAACATTAAGTATTTTGAGGATTAAATTTATTAAGGGTAAAATTTGAATGCTCTAAGGTCAGTCAGCAGCTTTGAAAACGTAAAAGGGCTTAGTCAAGGCTGTTCACTCAATTCAAATTAAGCTAAAAATGTGTAATTTCGTGTTTAAATAATCAGCGTATGCCGATATATCGCAGCTATAGGAGGCGATATATCGCAGCACAAAGATACGAAAAACCCGAAACGATGCACGATTGCCTCGGGCATACTGGCCCAGGCGATATATCGCCTACAGGGTGCGATATATCGCCCCTCTCAGCATAATTTGAAAGTTTTTGAAATCGTTTTCCATTCAAACCTTCAACCTCTTGATAAGTCTAGCATCTTTTTGAACGAGTCTTCAGCCTCTGCTGAACGATAATTCAAATGTTTTTCACTTAAAAAGCCATTATTTTTATTCAAGTTAAATGAAGATCTCTTCATTCCTAAACTCTATAAATAGGACCTAGTACCCAGCCGTTATTCATCTATTACTCTAAGTTCAGAGGCTGCAAGTTGCTAGGTGAGTGTGAGAGTGTAAACACTTGGGTTGGGAATCATAAGCTTGATCATCATAAGCTTATCAAACACTTGGGAAGTAAGGTCTTATAGCATTTCGGTTCAAGGTTTAGATTGGTCTTACAAGTCTTCAAGGTATTCCCACACTCTAGTTCATTGGAATTATTTTATTTAAGTTCTCATAGTCTTCTACTCAACCTTCTAACCTTATTCTTTATTTTGGTTAGGAAATCTAAGAACTTGCACATAAGTTTTTGGTAAGTATATTCTCAATGGTATAGTCCTCCCATTCCTTTCATTTCATTTCTTCAAAGTACTCACTCTGATACAAATGGTTTTTAGGAGTGTTCCAAAGTCCCAACTCTGTCCTCATATCCCGGTAATTTTGGTAAGGAAAATAGGATAGAATTTATATGTTATATGTTTTTTTTATATGTTATCTTATGGTTTTTATGTTATGAAATATGTTATGTTAAATATGTTTGTAGGCTTGGGCATATGACCTATATGACTAACAAGCCCCAAATAGATTATGGGCATATGACTTGCATAGCTAGCAAGAACCCACTAATCTAATGGGCATATGACTTATTTAGTCTATGGGACCCCAAGTAATAATGGCCATTATAGTATGTATGTGATATAAGTGTTATGTTATGTTTTTATGAAATTTATGTATATGGACTATGTGTTAGATTTTTCCTTGCTGGGCATTAGGCTCACTCCTTTTTGTTTATATGTGCAGGAAAATAGTCTTAGTGGTGGGAAAGGTTCTTGGAAGCTTGGAGAATGTGTATTAAGGCGGAATGGATTCAAGAGCCGAGCATTTCGATTCGAGGATGTAGTTTTGTTTCTTATGGTTTTTACATGTATTTTTCTGCATTTTATTATGTAAATCTCTTTTTAATTATGTCATGTTTTGATTTTAAAACAATGGGATCCCATATCCTAACTTGAACTTTATTTAAGTTTAACTTTTATTTTTACAAGTTTCTTAATAAAGTTATGGTATTTTCACTTGTAAGTTTTATTAAGGATTAGTATTTATGTATAGTTTTCGTTAATGGTCCAAAAGTCTAGAGTAGTTGGGTCGTTACAAAGCAAGTCGTGGTGCGCCTGCCTAACAGAGCCCAGGGGAGGCTCTAACTTGGGTCCAAGTCGCGACTTGCATGAACTCAGTCGCGACTTGACCCCACGAACCCAACTCCCCTTCAATTTTCTCAATTCAAACCTCCATCAAACCATCCCAAAATCAAAACCAATCATCAACGCATCATACTCACTAGTTTAACCACAAAACCCAAGCTTTGAATCATTTAAAACCACACCAAATAACCACTTCTAAGATCAAAACTCTCAAGCTCAAGAACTAACTCAAAATAGAGCAAAACCAGAAAATAAAGCTTAGAATTCTTACCTCTGACTTGAATTGAACCCGTTCCAATGGCTTAACCAACAACCTAAGCTCACAAGCCTTGATTCCCTAGCTTGAATCCTCAAAGTAAGCTTCAAAATTCCAAGCCTAGAAGAAGAAGAAGAGATGATTGTGGGAGAGTAGAGAACTTTGTTTTTTCCTGTCTAATTCCTTTTACTACCAGCCACCTAGTTTAAATATATCCCTTGGTTAAAAGACCAAAATGCCCCTATGTCCATTTAATCCCTTTTTAAGCCACCAAGGGCAAAACAATCATTTCTCACTTATCCCGCTAATTATAATTAATGTCATCCAATTCCTGTTATTCCCAATATTCTCAAATAATCATTAAATCATATCCCATTACCCGCTTATTCCTGGTAATGTACTAAGCATCAAATTACCCCTGAGACTCACCCCGAGCCCAATACTTAATCCCGTTATGACCAAACCTCTAATTTTCATTCTAAGATCGTCTCATGTCGAATAGCTCGAACAAATCCACATTATAATGTGGTCTCATCCATAAATCACCAGCATGCATAAAAATATACAGATATGCCTTCAACGGGCCAAATTATGAAAATTCCCTTCTAATAAGAAGTGTGCCCACATGCATGAAATTATCATCATATAATCTTGCATTTAATCACATAATGGCATAATAAATCAATTATGTTCCTCCCAGCCCCCTAATCAAGGCATTAAGCCACATTAGGGAATTCGGGACATTACAATCTAGACTGAGTTAGACTACATCGATTCCATTTCAAGTTTCATAGCTTCAAGCCATTGTCCCTTATCAGTATCATTCATCGCTTGACTAAAAGTCAATGGGTCGTCAACATTATCATCAAATATAGCAACTTGTGCTTCTCTAAATCCAGCGTAATGAATAGGTTGTCTTACAACTCTCCCACTACGACGGAGTACTGTAGTATCCTGATTTGGAATTGTGGTTTGTTCTGTTCAAACTTCAAAATTAGGTTGTGGTGTGATTTTGTCACCAAGTAACTCCTTGAGTACAACCTTACTTCAAGGTTTGAAGTCTCTCATATAGTCTTCTTCCATAAAAGTAGCATTTATCAATACAAATATTTTCTTTTCAATCAAACTATAGAAGTAACCTCCTCTAATGCATCTATGGTATCCAACAAATAAACATAATTCAGATCTAGGATCCAACTTCCTTGGCTTAGCTTTTAGCACATGTGTTGTACATCCCCAAATACGCACATGCCTCAGTCTAGGTTTGCGACCTGTCCATAATTCTAAGGGTGTCTTAGCTACAGACTTAGATGGAACTAGGTTTAAGATGTATGCAATTGTTTGTAAAGCATATCCCCAAAATGATGGGGGCAATGATGAGTAACTGAACATTGATCTCATCATGTCCAACAAAGTCCTATTCCTCATTTCTGCAACACAGTTTTGTTGCGAAGTACCTGGTGTAGTGAGCTGAGAAACAATTCCATGCTCTATCAAGAAATCTTCGAATTCCTTGTCAAGGTATTCCCCGCCTTGATCTGACTGTAGCGTTTTAAGGGTTTTGCATAACTGATTTTCAACTTCGGCTCGGAATTCTTGGAACTTATCAAAAGTTTCTGATTTCCTTTGCATCAGGTATACATAACCGTATCTTGAGTAGTCATCAATGAATGTGACATTTATTGGACTGCAAACATCTGTGTGAATTAACTTGAGAGGTTCATTGGCTCTAACACCTTTCGAGGAGAAAGGTCTTTTGGTAATTTTTCCTTCTAAACAAGATTTGTAAACCGGTAGAGTTTCGACCTTTAACTCACTAAGAGGCCCATCCTTAACTAGTCTTTGAATCCTGTCTAGGTTAATATGACATATTCTTAGGTGCCAAAGATACGTATCGTCTTGAGGTACTCTTTGTCGTTTACGCTTTGATTGTTCAGATTTGAACATTTCAAAATTGAGTAGTGAAGACATTTCAGATCTTATCACATATAGACCTTCCTCTAGATTTCTGTTACAAACATGCGAACCATTTCTTGAAATAATAACAAAATTATTACTAAAAGGAATAGAATATCATTGTTCTAAACAAAATTATTATTAAAATAAATCAGGAATAAAATAGATGTCTTCTAAAGATAAAAAAATTTATTTTCAATAAAATAAATTTTCGCTTCTCTCACTGCTCTAGCTAAAACAAAAGCCCATGTCCCCACTCTAAGTGTGAACTCCCCTTCTTGGAGATCTCTCCAAGAGGTAAGCATTTGCAAATCAGAACAAACACAAGTAGTGGCTCCTAAATCAACTATCCAGTTATAACAATTATTTTCAACTAAACAAGCTTCAATGTCCAGCAAATTAGATTTACTTTCCTTCTTGTTCTTTAACTCCTCGAGGTTTCTTTTACAGTTCCTCTTACAATACCCATTTGTATGATAGTGGGAAGAATTCCCATTGTAGTTGGAGTGGGAAACTTCTTTGCCATTGCCTTTGTTAATGCTAGGCTTCTGAGTTGTGTGCTCAATCTTTGGCAACAGATTCTTGTTACTTTTCCACTTTTAATATTACCAGTTAATTTTTCATTAGAGTAAATAGACATATTAGAGTTTCCTTTAGTCATTCTATTACTGTAATTAAAAAAAGAAAATTAATAAATATAACCATACGCTCATACACCATAAATCGTAGTATTTGTACAATGAAATAAAAAATAAACATGATGCATGCTTAAAAAAACCTATTCATATAAGTACAACGATGAGATAACCAACACAAGTAAGTGTAACGCCCTGGATAACCAAGACAGTTACACTGTGTGTTAAAAATAGTGCTTAACTCGCTAAGCAAGTCATTAGAACTTAAATGCGTAATTAACGACTAAGTCAAGGTCGAATATTAAAAGATTTTGTCAACAAAATGGTTATTTTTCATGAAAATATTAAGTTTACACACGGGATCCCAAAATCAGTTTACAAACTTGTAAAAGACAAATAGAATATAACTTAGTCGTCCTAAGCGGCAAAACATGGTTTACCCCTAGTTCCTTCCAAGCTATCCCGACCGTGGCGATTGAGCAAGTTGCATATGTACACACCGCTCCTAAAGCTCTCCAACTTATGGCTGATCTTGCTATCCCTTTCCCTTACCTGCACCACGTAGCACTCGTGAGCCAAGGCTCAGCAAGAAAACTTAAACCAGCATGCACAACTAGGTAACAATATAAAAGCAGTAAACATAAATCATCAGATTCAATTAACAATAGAATATAAATAACCAACCAACAATAATAATCAACTCAGTCAAATATGTAAACTAAACTCATCAATCAATATAAATTATTAAGTGTGAACCACACTTCTGTTTATGGTATAATACCCAAGCCTGACACCCTTAGGCTGAGTCCCCTAGTCTCTTAGCCAACCCCGACACCTTTAGGCTAGGATGTGTTCCGCACGCTTGCTATCGGCCCCCAGCACCCTAAGGTCGGCATGCAAACAGATATAAGAACAAATGCACAATGCATAGCATGTAATCAACGGCAGCATATACAAGCATGCCCATCCATTTATTCTCCTCGACAGATATGTTCATATTCATAATATATTCATATAAGGGGTTTAAGCCCCATTCACAGCTCTAGTGCAGTTTTCTTACCTCAATTCCCGAGTAGCTAGCATATGACAGCCCCGAGCACAATCCCTAATCATGAGGCCTTGCGGTATAACCTAGTCACAATGGGATAATATATAACCATTAAAATCCTAAACCAATTAAAAGATTTGGAAAAATATACGAGTCTCTGGGACCTCTAATTCTACTAAATCGGGTAGTAGAATTCGTCCCGAGCGCTTAGGTTAATGTTCCCGTCATTAAAACCTGAAGTGGCCTAAAAATTACTAGGCGGGCCGCGACTTGCCCCTAAAGGCAGCGGCGTGCTTCCAAAGTCAGAGAGCCCCCCAACTGGAACCAGGATGCAGGCCCTAACTTGCCTTAGAGAGTCGTGGTGCGCCTCCAAAGTAGAACCCCCTACCTGGCTTGGGTTCACCTGGGTCGCGGCACCCCAAGAACAGGGCCGCGACTTAACCCTACGAACCCAGGATTTCCTTGTTTTTCCTCAGCCAAAAATCCATCAAAACTTCCAAAATAAATTCTAGAACTATAATTAAATCCACAGCATAACACCAATATGATACTAGCAACAAAACCCCAGTTAAACACACCCAAACTTCCATCCAAACTCAAATTCATAATCTTAAACGTTAAAGCTAAGAACAACCACAAAACCAAAACATAGCACCATTGAAACAACAATTAAAATGCACCTTAGCTGTGAATTACTCCCCCTAGCTGCAGCTAGCCAACTTCTAGGCCTTAATTCTTCAATTCTCCAAGCTTTCAGCCACCAATTCCCCTTAGCTTCCTCAAAAATTCCACCAAATAGAGAGAAAGAGAGGGTCGGTTGGAGAAGAGGGAGGGCTGGGTGTTCTGTCTTGTTTTGATTTTTAAAGGCTTTTAAGGTATTAAGTCTATCCTCTAGCCAAATGACCACTATACCCCTACCTTACAATCTCCCATTAAAGCCCTCAAGGCCAAAACAGTCTTTGTGTCCCATTTCCCACTAATCCTCCAATAGTCCTATAAATTCCCAATTAACCCCTACAAGCCCAATTAATCACCAAATAATTGCACGTTAACCAATAAATCCTAAATACGCACTAAGTCCCCAAAATACCCCTAGGCTCTCCCCGAACGGGGTATTGGACCCCGTTGTGACTATTCTGCTAACCCGCTCACTAGGGTCGCCTCGAGCATAATATTGCAAATATATATCCACATAATAATGTGTTCTCAATCATTTACACACATATAATTGCATTTATCCCCGCAACATGCCAATACTACAAATATGCCCTTATTATCAAGGACGGGCCCACATGCAGATTTAATACCCATAAACATGCATTTAAATTCAATTATCATATAAATCATGTATGACACGTAGTCACACATTTATTCAATCAATTCAACATGTATATCCTATTATGCCCTCCAGGCACTGTAGTCCAGGTACTTAGCCTTAACAGTAAATTTGGGACATTACAACTATACCCTCCTTATTGAAATTTCATCCTCGAAATTTATTCATACACCTCGGGACACATTTCCCGTGAATCTGACTATAACCTTAAAGTCCAGTCTTTTACCTTTTTATCCCTTAGTAACACTCTCACTAGAGTGACAGTCTTATTCTATAAAACTTTATCTTATCTATCATAATTCCATTAGCTTTTCCTTTCGCAGTAACTCCCACTGAAATTCTAGGGTCTCCTCGCCCCATCGGCGGTAATATTCTACACCTTTGTCCTTGACATTAGCACCAGTAACACCTTATGAGCCACCACCCATTCTAAGGTAAGGCTAATTGGTAGGTCTCTGGCCTAGTCCTCGGTAAGATCTTGGAAGTCTTATTAAACCGAGAGTCAAAACTCCTCTTTCTTTCCCAATTATCATATCCTTTTTAGTCCACAATACTCAGATAAATACAAAAGTCTCCCATCCTGGAACTCCGTGTTCCTATGCTTGAAATTTGCGAACTCTTATGTTCTGCCCTAACAATCCTAATAACTTCATTAGTTTCCCTGAACCAAATCTGAACCACAATATTCTTTGTCTCTTATTTCATTACTTAGAACAAGTACTTCTCACTCCCTATCTCACTGTATCTTATTCAGAGTCACCCTAGTCGTTGATCGGCATTCACCACTGTGACTATTCAATCAAGGGACCGTACTTATCTCAAAGCCCTAAACACTTACACATTTGTTGTACAATTATTAAAGTCTGAATCATTCCTTTAGATTGTCAGTCTCTCTGGAGGTAACTCATAATTCAAAGTCCCAATCTTATACTTATTGCCCTCTACAACCTTTTTCCAAAACTGGGGAAATAAAGGGTCTCAGTTTGACACCATCGACTTTGGTGTCCCATGGAGACATACGATCTCCCTTCATCTATAAGCATTATTGTGATACCCGTCCACACGAACCGAGTTGTGTTAACTCAATCTGTTGAGTCACAACTTTTCATATCCAATCATCTTACTTGCAGTCTAATGTAGTCCACCCTTACGATCCACCACTATACCCTTTTGCCTTCTAATATACAAATGTTAGATCTTAACATCCATTCAAATCTCTTGGATGCAGCAACCATAAGGAGGTAGTACAAGACTCATCTAGAATCTCTTCCTCAATGCCAGCTTCCATCGGATCACTCATTCGATCCTCATATCTTAACTCATTCATAGTAAAATAGTAGTATTCTGAACCATTCCTACAAGATCTTCTCTCTGAATTTCATTGTTCATAAAAGTATATCTACCAACTATCAACTACAGGTTCTATACCAATCTTAGTTGCTACTTTATTTGACTCTACTAAAATCTATGGCGTCTTATCCAACTGGCACAGATCTTTCCAACTCAGAATGTCAACTTCCATGTAAATTTTCTCTATGCAATCAAGGATTTCCAATGTGAATCACCCATTAGTTCCCACTAGGGCCTTGGTCTCAAGGTTATTCCTCTATGGGTGACCAAACACTTTAACTCTTTATACTAGTGCATGCACAACTATTCCATAGGTGCTGTCAACGCACCCTAACTGTGGCTATCTGGCATTACCATCAACCTAATGCCTCGTGTAGAACATTTGTGTTCTTATCCCTTCATCTACCATGAAGCACGAACAACCATTATTTTCAGTCGATACACGGGCGCACCCTAGTCTTCAATGCACCACCCAATAGTTTCATGTCTTAAGCAAGGACAGTATCCAGCATGTCGTCCTCCTGTATCAGACCATCACATACACATTCTAATACCATAGTGTGCTAACGAACCCTTATTCCATCTTCTAAAAATCCAGTACGAAACTATCCGTTCAAACAAACTTTAGGTTTTTGTGTTATCTCAATCTTGGGTATGGTTGTCTTCGAAGATGCTTCAAAACTATCCTTTCAGCCTAGTTTACATAAGCTTTGTGAATGCCAAAAATTGACCAAAGACATAGTCAATTCTCAAGAGAAAAAGTGAGGGTTACCCTCATTAGCCTCGGGAAAACCAAGCAACCCGAAGTCTTGCCCCACACGAGACCCATGTCTCATGGGAGGCCTTAGCAAAGGTTCCCAAAAAGACCCAAGTGCCTCGCTATGCGAGGCTGCCCACCATGCGCGCGCGTCTGCCAAGGACCCAAGTGCCTCGCTACGCGAGGCTGCCCACCATCCGCGCGCGTCTGCCAAGGACCTAAGTGCCTCGCTATGCGAGGCTTCCCATCGTGTGCGCGCGCCTGCCGAGACCCCTAGGGCCTCGCTATGCGAGGCTGCCCATCGTGTGCGCGCACCTGTCGAGACTCCTGGGGCCTCGCTATGCGAGGTTGCCCACCGTGCACATGCAGCCGTCCCATGCCATCAGCCGCCTAGGCTCCGGGGGTCTCGCCTTGTGAGACCCATCCCCGAGCCTCGTGAGTGCCCAATACATGCATGGGTACTTGCCTAGGGACCGAGGGTCTCGCCTTGGGAGACCCATCCCCTAGCCTCGTACATGCCTATTTCAAGGTCTCATACATGGAAATAGGGTCAGGATGAAAGAAGTATGGTTCGACACTTACTAAAATATGAAGAAACCTAGAGAAGGTATTTAAGTAAGCGGGACCACTAGACATGAGATGAATGTACATGCACGGGATGTACAACCCTGAAAAGGGCAAAGGCATGACTCTGACATCTGTGTCCTACAAGTAGTGGAGGTACGGATTTGTACAGAGAGTGGAAGCACTACATGCATACCTCTGACTATGTACCAGGCCGACACCATAACCTTCTGCTCCACCACAACCTGTGCCACTACCCTGACAATGTACCTATGCACAATCTTGTCCCCTGGGACCACAATGTATGAGGAGCCATTAGAGCTCCAGTATAAATAGATCATCATCCCTCTAGAAAAGGGGTTGGAAAACTGATTGTATTCTAAGGCTTTTGAATAAGATACAATTTCGACTCCATGGCAGTTTTACATATTTACTCTCTCAAGTTTTCTCCATCTTCTTCTGAGATACCTTTGGCAATATAGTCTTAGTTTTCTAACCTTATATCGTTGACGAGATTTCACCGTCAACAAGCTTCAAGTAGTAGCCAATGCTTCTTACCGATCTCGTTGTACCTCTCACCCCTTAGATATTTCTTTAGTAATTTCTTTGTGGCTTATAAACGAATTACTTCATACATGATCCCATCACTTCCCATAACGTGACCTTGAATACCCTTGAAGAAATCAAAGCTTACTCCTTCTGGAACCTTACCTGTAACCCAGCTTCCTTAGTCTTGGTACTATCAACGAAATGGTCATTTGCGTTCCGCTTCTAACTAGAAGTAGATCGAAGCATCCCTAATCAATCTGAATATGGATTGTCCATGTCATTCCTATACTCTCTCTACTTTTTGAACTTACCTGTGTCGTTGGAGAATTAGTCAGTTAAGAACCTTCACTTATAATCCATCACATCCTACTTAGTGCAAAAATTACTTCTTAAAATGTCTATTTCTTTGATCCTCAGCTGGTAATAACCAAATCGAGGGTTCCTGAGTGCATTGTCCTACCTTGCAACTGAGCAATTGAACCTTTCATTCTTAAAAAGCGGTGTCGACGTGTCCCATGATGAGATGTTTCGTCTGATCAACCATCTAATCAAATACTTCTTCAACTGAACAATTAATTCTCTCTGCTGAGCTAATATCGTTCTTCATAATGTCCCTAATACTGATTTTATACGTACCGAAATCCCATAGCATACCCTACAATTCTTTGTTCACCCATCTGAAACCTTATTGGGCTATCCAGTCTCCATCCAGTCTAACTGATATATTCCAAGTGGTACCTACCACACTCTCTAGACATCCCGTAGACACAACCGAGTCCTTTCCTTTTAAATCCAGACGTCACCATCATCTCTTGCAATCCATAGTTGTCCCTTAATTGGTAGACTAATCCGTACTCAGGATAATATCATAATGCTCATATGACGAGCCAAACAACTCCACTGTAAACCTTTTACCAGTAGTACTCTAACCCTTCTCTGGGAAGTTACCAATTTCCCCTGCAGGCACTAAAATCTCATGCCCCATGGCGTGACAACCATATGGTATGTGCCACAAATCTAGGTTTCTTCAAGGGGATACATAGCACCAAACTCACTCAGCTCCATATAATAAGGAACAGGAACTAGAGAGCCAACCGGCTGCCTCCGAGGGACTAGCGTCGAGCTCTAACTGTATCAAGGCAAACCCTCGAACTAGGGTTGAGTAATATATACTCCTTGGTTCTTCCAACTCCGATTTTGAGCAATCCTTCCTAACATGCCCAATCGTTCCACATAGAATACATGCCTTCACTTGGCATCCTCCTGGATGGCGTCTCCCGCACTTGGCGCATAGTAGATAACTTCACCAGGCCTCATTGTTGCCCTGGCGGCCATCCTGTAAACAATAACCCCTCCTGTCAGGTTTAGGAGTACTAGAACTATCAGGGGTCCTTCTTTTCTGGTTACTGGGCATTTGCCCCTACCTGATCCAACAAATAAAAATACCATTGCCTGAGCTTCCTGCCCTACGGTACTCTCACTCCATATCTCATCTCTTACGTCTTCTATAACGAGGCCTTCCCTACTTCCCGAGCATAGATAGAAATCTCATGCACTAGAGTGACCCTAACGCTCTGGGCCATCCCAGAGTTCAGTCCTCAAATGAATCATTCTTTTCGGGCCACATCCACTGCTACCAAATTAAAAGCGGATAGGCCAACCCATCATATTCATTGACATACTCTGTCACTATCTTGCTATCCTGAACCAAGTCCGTAAACCCATTGGTCTTTGCAGTTCAGACTACGTCACAGTAGTCTATTTTGTCGAACCACTGTTTGAATTCCTCCCAACCTATCATAACAACATTTCGGGTCTAGGGTACTACTTCCCACCACGTCTGGGCATCCTCTTGCCGCATACACGGGGTGCAACCACTCTATCATGGCCTACCACTCTCATATCATCGAGGACGGAGTTAATCACACCCATCTACTTATCAGTTATGAACAGACCCAAACCTCCCTCGGAAACTAGAGGATAATGCTTCTAGAGTCTTTCATATGATAACTCTTATCTGCTTCCACCCTCAGGTTGAACCAACATTAGTGCCATTTCTGTCAGGATATATGAAGTCGTTCCCCGATAAAACCTGTTGTCTCAACCATCTAATCTTCTCACTTTGATATGGCAATCGTGCTTGCATACCAGTAAACATCTACTGCAAATTCCAGGAGCAGATGGAGGGTTCTGACCCTAACTATCATCTGCAACCCCCATACTAACGATACCAGGTCCAGTTCACTATCTTGAATACATAATTTCTAAATTAGTCCGCAGTCAATGGCTTAACCCCTCAGCCCTGATATTCATATCTTGAATTATCCCACGGGCAGGTCCAAACAATCATAATAACCACACACACAATATACATATCAAAACACATTCTACATTGTTCATGCATCAATTATCAAATCCCATTTCCACCAAATACACTCATACACATTAGGCTCTCTATACTAGCATGCAGATAAGGCACATAGGTTCAATTTAAACAATTAACCACATAATCATGTCATTAGATACCTAACCGTGAGTCGAGCTTATCTTTAGCGGCGAGTGTACACGCCTAGCCAGTCTTCAGGATCCCTTACACCTAGATCGCTCTGATACCAAGTTGTAACGCCCTAATTAACCAAGACCGTTACACTGTGTGTTTAAAATAGTGATTAACTCGCTGAGCAAGTCATTTGAACTTAAATGTGTAATTAAAGACTAAGTCAAGGTCAAGTGTTAAAAGATTTGGTCAACAAAATGGTTATTTTTCATTAAAATATTAAGTTTACATGTCCTAAGCGGCAAAACAGGGTTTAACCCTAGTTCCTTACATGCTATCCCAACTGTGGCGATCGAGCATGCTGCATATGTACACACCGCCCTTGAAGCTCTCCAACTCATGGTTGGTCCCGCTATCCATTTCCCTTACCTGTACCACGTAACACCCGTGAGCCAAGGCTAAGCAAGAAAACTTAAACCAGCATGCACAACTAGGCAACAATATAAAAGCAGTAAACATAAATCATCAAATTCAATTAAAAATAGAATATAAATAACCAACCAACAGTAATAATCAACTCAGTTAAATATGTAAACCAAACTTATCAATCAACAGAAATGATTAAGTGTGAACCACACTTATGTTTATGGTATAATACCTAGGCCCAGAGCCCTTAGGCCAAGTCCCTTAGCCTCTTAGCCGACCCTAACACCCTTAGGCCAGGCTGCGTTCCACACGCTTGAAATTGGCCCCCGGCACCCTTAGCCCATCCTGCAAGCAGATATAATAACAAATGTGCAGTGCATAGCTTGTAATCAATGGCAGCGTATACAAGCATGCCCATCCAGATATTCTCGGCTACAGATATGTTCATATTCATAATATATTCATATAAGGGTTTTAAGCTCCATTCACAACTCGGGTGCAGTTTTCTTACCTCAATTCCCGAGCGGTTAGCATATGACAGCACCGAGCACGATCCCTAATCCTGAGCCCTTGTGGTATAACCTAGTCACAATGCGATAATGGATAACAATTAAAATCCTAAACCAATTAAAAGCTTTGGGATAACATATGAGTCTCCGGGACCTCGAGTTCTACTAAACTAGGTAGTAAAATTCATCCAGAGCGCTTGGGTTAAAGTTTCCATCATTAAAACCTAAAGTTGCCTAAAAATGACCAAGCGGGCCGTGACTTGCCACTAAGGGCTGCGGTGTGCCTCCTAGGTCAGAGAGCCCCCCAACTAGAACCAGGATGTGGGCCACAACTTGCCTTAGAGAGCCACAACGCGCCTCCAAAGGAGAAGCCCCTACCTGGCCTAGGTTCACCTGGGTCATGACGCCCCAAGAACAGGGTCGCGACTTGACCCTACAAACCCAAGATTTCCCTATTTTTCCTCAGCAAAAAATCCATCAAAACTTCCCAAATAAATTCTAGAACTATAATTCAATCCACAGCATAACACTAATATGATACCTGCAACAAATCCCTAGCTCAACACACTCAAACTTCCATCCAAACTCAAATTCATATTCTTAAACCTTAAAGCTAAGAACAACCACAAAACCAAAACAGAGCACCATTGAAACATCAATTAAAACTCACCTTAGCTGTAAATTACTCCCCCTAGCTACAGCTAACCAACTTCTAGGCCTCAAGTCTTCAATTCCCCAAGCTTTCAGCCCCAATTCTCCTTAGCTTCCTCAAAAATTCCACCAAATTAAGAGAGAAAAAGATAGGGTCGATTGGGAGAAGAAGGAGGACTGAGTTTTCTGTCTTGTTCTGGTTTCTAAAGGATTCCACCAAATTAAGTCTATCCTCTAGCCAATTGACCACCATACCCCTGCCTTACAATCTCCCATCAAAGCCCCTTAAGGGAAAAATAGTCTTTGTGTCCCATTTCCCACTAATCCTCCAATAGTCCTATAAATTTCCAATTAATCCTGACATGCTCAATTAATCACCAAATAATTGTACGTTAACCAATAAATCCTAAATACGCACTAAGTCCCCAAAATATCCCTAGGCTCGCCCCGAGCCAGGTATTGTACCCCGTTGTGACTATTCCGCTAACCTGCTCACTAGAATTACCTCAAGTCGAATATTGCAAATATATATCCACATAATAATGTGGTCTCAATCATTTACGCACATATAATGGCATTTATGCCCGCAACAGGCCAATACTACAAATATGCCCTTATTATCAAGGACGGGCCCCCATGCATATTTAATACCCGTAAACATGCATTTAAATCCATATTATCATATAAATAATGTATGCCATGTAGTCACACATTTATTCAGTCAATTTAACATGTATATCCTATTATGCCCTTCAGGCACTGTAGTCCAGGCACTTAGCCTACTAGTAAATTCAGGACGTTACAGTAAGTGTCATCAATAAGCTAGGTCAAATACTTGCTAGTTAAAACGAGACACTCTCAATTGTTATTACATCAAAATATCTGATATCTTTATAATAATCAATTACTGTTATTTTGGTCAAAAATATATCCACCTAAGGTAGATATATTTTTCGTGAGTGTAACCTACTATTTCAGGTTTCTTGACTTAACCCATGAGTGTCGTTGATATGATAGGTCAAACATGGAATACATCTTAAAACCCTATCGCAAAGATGTCTACCTATTAAAATCCTAGCCAAAACACATTCTGATAGGGAGGAAGAAAGCAAAGTCATCTTGAGGCCTGACTAGAACCAACGTTTTTCAACTAGTAGTAGAGACCATAGGTTATAGTGCCTTATAACCTTCTCCCACTCACTATTTTAGAAATAAAAGGTTTTTTTATTAAAATATCTCATATTTTAATTACTAAGTGATTATTACCAAAGTTTAACTATTAAATCTAAATCACTTCTGTAAATCCAAATTTTAACTCTTAAAATTCTAAGATTACCAAATTTAGAATAATTACAAACAATTACTAATTAATTCTAAACTATGTTTTTCCTAGGTATTAAACTCATTAATAACCCAAAAACATATTAAGGTAATGTAGACATATTATTAATGTGACATTACCCAATTTAACTACTTAAATCTAATTCGCATTATTTGTTTCCATTTATGGTAGAAAAAGAACTATACTACTTTTCCATCCTAGGAGACATGTTAATTATAAAATTAACATTCATACATAGCATGTCATTTTAATGATGCAATGAGTGGGCGTTCCTTTTCTATATGGCATTTGAAGTGATCATATCAACATGTTACCAATCATACAATATAATTAAACATTAGGGTATTGATCGAGTTCTCTTTGTTAAATGAAATTACAAAAATACACCAAGTCATTTCTTGGGCTTCATATCTTCTTGTAATCTTCATGGGCTTCGTCCTCTGTTGTGGGCCTTGGGAATTGCACACTCAAACCCTAATCCTAGGTTCTCAAGGAGATGACCTAATTTCCAAAATTAAGATTCTATCAAAAGTTTATAAACTTTTGTTATTAAAATAATAATTTCATAAATTATTAATTAATAACTAATGGAAAGTGATTACTGTTTATTAATTAATAATTTCATAAATTATTAATTAATAACTAATAGTTTCTAAAACTCCTTTCAAATTTTGGGGAAAAATAATTCATAATTATTTTTATTTATAATAAATAGCTTCTTAATCGACTATTATAATTAGAATTATTGAGAATATAATTACTCCAACTATATTTAATTAATAATTAATTAGTTTCTATAAACTAAATTTTGACTCCAATTAAAATTTTCAAAAAAATTTGAAATCTCTAAATGAAAATAAATTATTAATCTTATTAGTGATTTCTTAAACCAATATTAGATTTCAAGAAATCATATATTTTTTATTAAGACATGAAAACTAATAATCTTGTTTCATACACAATGTATTTGACTAATTTAATAGCCACATATTACTAATAATTAAATTAAGAAAAGTGAACGCATGGTGTTTAGTTGCACAAAATGCGCACCTGTTTTTTTCTTGATCAACAATTGATCATAATGCAAATTTTTGCATTTTATGTGCATCGTAATGCACATGACATTATGTGCTTTGTGCACTCGCGGTTCCCAACTAAATTGATCACTATGCATTTTATGTGTCCTTAAACGGCACATGCTTTTTGCTAGGAAAAGTATAGCATGACATCAATTCAATAATTGATCAAAATCAATTGTCAAATGTTAAGTGACATTCACAGCCATACACTCACGACACCAATTGATCAATATCAATTGATGAATATTGCCAGTCACACTCACTGCACACGGCCGAAAGTTTCATACATCTTTGGTGATATTAGAATCACATCTCATTAAATTATACATAACTCAAATTTTAAAATAATAAAATTAAAAAATTACATACAACCTATACTTAACAAAACAATATGGGTGTACATTAAATCTAATTTAAAAATTAAGAACAAAACCAAAAATAAAAAGAACCATATAGTTAACGATCAATCACATTCATCACATCCATAAAACATATTCAAAATATATTAGAAATAAGAACGACCCTTAAGCTCACTCATAAAAGATGTACTCTACATGTTCATAAATTCAAAATGAACACATCAGATTCATGATACATGATTTCAATCATGGCTCTGGTACCAATTATTAGTTTTTGATCATGTGATTGACAGTGCAGTGGAAGCATGGGATAATATTTCAATGCAATAATAACTATTATTAAAACATAAGAATTAATTACTCTAGGAATCATAACTGGAATGAGATATTTCTCATACGCATGAATCTGAATAAAATAGAAACTTACAAATATCTTTTTTAGATGTTGAACACGTGTAAATCAAATAGTGTCTTAGCCTCCTAACCTACTATCTTTCATACCATGGCTCGCACAAATAGAATGAGATAGGTGGATGTCTATGCTATTTGGTAGTATACACAAGAACACACTTTTGAATCTCAACACGTGAGAGAGTGTTCTTCTCACAATACAGAGAGAATAAAGTTCTCTATTTTTCTCTCTTGGCAAAAAACATTGATTGCATCTAATGTCTCTTTCTCATGATATTATGTTATATTAATATAATAATTAAAAGAAAACCTAGCCCTAATCACATTGGGCCTCTGCGTGGGCCACATTCCATTTGGACTGTGGTTGGGCCAACTATAGGGCTTTGGGCCCTGTGGTATTTTATCTCTATAAAATATTATTTGATGGGCCTTTATCATATTATTTTATGTAGTATACAATTATACCACAAAATTAAATATTAATAAATTAATTTTCAATAAAAATTAATTTCACAAAATTATTAATATAATTTTATTTGTCATTAAATATTATTTCATAAATAATATTTAAAATATTATTTAACAAGTAATATTAATTTGTGAGTGTTGACCTGTGAAATTTGCCAACAGTTGTATGTATAGTATACGACATATATTGATCGAAATAAAAATAATATACGGCATAGTACAAATATATTGAATAATCACATAAATTTTTATAGTGTTTCAACCCTGTTTTGATGAACAGTAATAACATAATCAACTTAGTCTTTGGTATTGAATCTCTCGATAGAAAATTACACAAATGAACTGAAGTATTCACTCATTACTAATTTTCCCAGAATTTCTCTCCAGAAAATATCTCTCTCAAACTCGTTCCCAGAAAGATAAAAAAAGAAGAAGTCCCTTTTATGATGTCCTGGGCCCTTTATTTATAGTACCCAGAGCTGTTACATGATCAGTAATACTAGGATCGTGGTTTGGTACAAAATTATTGGGTAGTGGAGATACATGTCCACATCCCCATGATTATGAAATCATGGGTCTTCTCGTTGTTTCTCTGGATCGTGGTTGACGATGCACGATTGAAACATTCGGGAAAACGCTAAGTCTTTGTTGGTCTATGAGACTTAGGTGCTAGGCCCGATGACCCTTTAAAGCTTGGGTGCTAGGCCTGATGACCTTCTGGGTGCTAGGCCTATTGACTTCGGCTTGAACGAGCGTGAACTTTATCCAGCGAAGTGTATTTGGGAGTTTAGGACGACCACCCTATGAAGAATAGGGTGGGTGTTGTGAAAATTATATGTGCAAGTGTACACAGTCCAACACAGGTAATATAATGATAAGTGAATCGTCTCCACAAGGATTGTTATTAAAAAGTTCAATGTAAACACCAATTAATTGCAACTTAGAATTTTAAGAAACTGAATTGAGTGGTTGTTGAAACTAAAATAAAATGAAAGAAATTACAATATGCTTAAAATTAACCACAGTTTCTAGAGAAATAACAGCAAGAAGAATTATCAATGGAAAAATTGGACTTGAATAGCTAAATCCCCCTATGTCAAAAACTGCCCAGAATGCTATAGCATTAAATTTAGCAAATCGCACCTGTGTTAACTAGAATTCCCAATATGCTCACCAGATTTTTCCAAAGCTCGTGAATATAGTTCTACTATCCAATTAAATATATTCCTATATCAAATTAGACTTAAGAACACATATAAAGGCACCAATTCTCAAAAGTTATGCAAGGTCAGTAAAATACTCATATTCTACTCACTAAGAACAACCTAACAATGGTTATGCTCTTGCATCATTCAAGTACAAACTACCACATTCAACCTTTCCAGAATTAAATCTAGCTTAATAATCTGCCATTGTCAGCCAAACAACAACAAACAATAATCATGAATAACACTTGAATGAACAATGGTGAAATTACGTAAGTATGCATTTAAACTTTAATAACTATGACATAGGGTTCTTTAACAATTCAAGTCTCAAAAGCTTAGCTCATAGCCAAACTAGTATCCAAAATCTAAAATAGAGAATTCATATCCATGGGTTCTAAAATAGCTATTCGAAATTAGAAAATACAAAAATTAGAGAAGAAGAATTAAGACAAATCTGATATATATGATGTGTGAATCCTTCTTGTCCTTCTCGTTCTCCTTCAATGGTTTTACTTTCTTTTTTTTCCTTCTTTTCTTTTCTGTACTTTGTTTTTTTTCTGATGATAATTCTTCAATGCCTGCCACCCTCACAGATACGGCTGGTACTCTCTTTCTCCCAATTAGGGTACAAAGAGCGATGTCCTCCAAAATTAGACAGCCTACCTTCTTTTTCTCCACTTAGGCCCACTAATTTGGACCACCTTTCTGTCCAAAACACTCCAGCTGGTGCCACTATTGGACCCCTGCCACCATGGCACGAATTTAAAGAAAATGGCACAGCTGGCTTTAATTTTCCACGTCAGCAAGCGAGCGTCAACATGCTGCAGCATGAATTTTAGCAATCTGGAAAGTTTCAGCTTTTGCTTCCAAACCAAACTTCCAATTTTTCTTCTTCAATCCTTTCATGGATCGCTTGATTCCCTTTTCACACAGAAAACTAGAACAAGATTAGTTATTGAATTTCAATTTAAACCCAAAACATTGTAAGACTCCAATATTAGATCAACTAATTATATAGATAGATAACAACTTAAAATTAACAAACAAACACCAAAATCATCACTCTTTTTATGGATAATTAAGTGTAAAAGTCAAATAAATAACTCTATATGATAGAGTTATCAGTGGGCCGACCACCCATGTGGCTCTTGAGCAGGTCAGGCCGACCACCCCTAGGGGTTGGGGTTAGACCGACCACCCCTAGGGGTTAGGGCCAGGTCGACCACCCCTAGGGGGTTTTGGCCTGGTCGACTTCTCTATAGGTCCTGGACCTATCTTTTTTGCTCATCGGTCTTTTTTCAATACTTCATCGTTTTTCCCTAATTTGTGTTGCCATGTGTCGCTTTCTCATTCGCCATGTCATCCCTGGATTTTTTAGGGATAACATTTGTCCCCCAAGTTTATCGTAATGTGTTCAACATTACGATAAACTTGATATGGCCCGAGAAACATATCGTAGCAGTACTTTAACAACAAATTCCCTCGGGACATTACGTAGTACTTTTATTAACTATCGATTTCAAGGATAATTGTAATTCCTAAAAATAATTATATTTTCCAAGGAAAATTAATTCCCTAAAAATTTAGTATATTTTCAAGGAAATTTGATGTCCTAAAAATATAATATATTTTTCAAGGATATTAATTCCTAAAAATACAAAATATTTTTCAAGGAATTTGAATTTTTAACCATACTAGATATTTTTCAAGGATTTTGAATTACTAAAAATATGGTTAACCTGAGAGGCTATAAGTAGGGCCTCACTCATCAGACTCCTGACCCATGCGCCTCCTTCAGGAAGTTCTGAGCTGTGGAATTCTCCAATTCTTCATCAACTCTGTGTATCTCCTCTTTGGTAAGTATTATTTCCCAATTTTTACGTCTTTGATGAATATGTCTAAATCTCCTTGATTTGTTTTATTTTGATCCAAAATAATTGACTTGGTTGAATCAGAAACTATTCTTAATAAAAAATTAGCTTGTTCCTTGCCTCTTTTTGCATGATGCTTAGGGTTTAGATGCCTATAGGACGACCACCTTTTAGATTCATTGGCCTGGGCGATTTCTAGGCTTAGGAAATTAGGGTTGGGTGATTTCTAGGGTTCCCCATCGAGCCATAGGTGATTTCCAGGGTTTCACAACCTAGGTGTAGGCGATTTCTAGGGTTTCAAATTTTCAGTTTTGGTTGACCCTAGATCCTCCTTGTGTTGCACCATTGTTTTTATGAGACATGATCCCTACCCTTTTTGCGATTTCCTAGAGCTTAAATCATCAGGGTGGTCAGGCTAAGGTGGTAGGCCGACCACCTTAAATTCTATTTTTCTCCTTGATGCGCCAAAGTGTTCTCCAATCCCTAGAGTGGTCGGCCTAAGCCTAGGCGACCACCTAGTCTTCTTTTTTGCACGTTATTGGGTTTCTACTATCCTAGGGTGGTCGGCCTAGGCCTACGCCGACCACCTAGGTCCTTTCTTTTGCGTTTTGTAAGATCAAGGACTCAGGGTGGTCGGCCTAGGCTTAGTTCCACTAGGTCGACCCCTACTTTGAGACTTCGATCAATTTTTCTAAGTCTAGGGGAGTCCTATGGTGGTCGGCTTAAGCTTAGTCTCACTGGGCCGACCCCCTATATAGATTTTTTTCCTTGATTTCTTCATTTTTTTCTCCTTAGTAATAGACATGCACCCAGCTACTGGCCTATCTAATCCATGGTAGGGAGCTTCATTATGTAGATATACTAACTTTACTCTTTGTTTTTCTTTGTTGCAGATGTCTAGCTCCTCTTCATCAGATAAGTCTGTAAGCGAGTGTACTCCACGGGAGTTCTTGGAAAGGGTGAAAAGGATTTTCGCTCGCTCCACTTTATATTTGTCCAGTGAGGAAGACTTCTTGAAAATGTATAACCCAATGGTGAGAGTAAAACAGACAACTCAGCAACCCTCTAAAGATAATCCTGAGATTGCCAGGCACATCACTCAGGGCTTTTCGCTAGTCTCTTCGCAGATCTCTTCTCAGCATAGTACTCCTCGTGGCTCTCAAGGCACATCTCAGCGAAGTCACTCTTCTCAGCAGAGTCTGTCCAGTCAGCGGGACTCCTTGCCATGCCCTTTGAACTGGGATACCAGTCGAGTTCCCCATCACTCTTCTTCTCAGGGAGAACATACCTGTAATGCCTCACATCACTATGGCCGCTTCTTGGAATGATGACTAGCCCTGCAAACCAACACGAGTCTTTCCAGCGTGCTTTGTCCTCACTCGCATACTTCCTGAGAAAACTTCCCAGGAGGTCACCCATCATGAGACTACTCCAGGTCAAGCATGCTTAACTTTGGAGTTCTCAAGTGATGGGCTACCGAAAAGAAGATGCATATTGTTGTTATAGGTATTTCCTTTTAATCCATTTAAGCCATCTTCAACTATGTAGTCCCATACCTACACAGTCTTAGAATCATCACACTTGATCTTCCCCAGGCGGTGTGGGATTACACAACTTTCACCCGGTCTTTCCCCCTACGGATCATGGGATTCTGACTGTCACAATCACCCCTCCTTAGGGGTTCGACGTCCCCGTCGGCCACACTTCCGGCTGGGTCAAGGCTCTGATACCATTTGTAACACCCCACATCACTATGGTTGCTTCCTGGAATGATGACTGGCCCTACAAACCAACACGAGTATTTCGAGTGTGCTTTGTTCTCACCTGCATGCTTCCTGGGAAAAGTTCCTAGGACGTCACCCATCATAAGACTACTCCAGGTCAAGCATGCTTAACTTTGGAGTTCTAAAGTGATGGGCTACCGAAAAGAAGATGCATCTTGTTGTTATAGGTAGTTCCTTTCAATCCATTTAATCCATCTTCAACTGCGTAGTCCCATACCTACACAGTCTTAGAATCATCACACTTGATCTTCCCCAGGCGGTGTGGGATTACACAACTTTCACCCGGTCTTTCCCCCTACGGATCATGGGATTCTGACTGTCACAATCACCCCTCCTTAGGGGTTCGACGTCCCCGTCGGCCACACTTCCGGCTGGGTCAAGGCTCTGATACCATTTGTAACGCCCCACGTCACTATCGCTGCTTCCTGGAATGATGACTGTCCTTACAAACCAACACGAGTCTTTCGAGTGTGCTTTGTTCTCACCTGCACGCTTCCTGGGAAAAGTTCCCAGGAGGTCACCCATCATGAGACTACTCCAGGTCAAGCACGCTTAACTTTGGAGTTCTCAAGTGATGGGCTACCGAAAAGAAGATGCATCTTGTTGTTATATGTAGTACCCATCAATCTATTTAAGCCATATTCAACTGTGTAGTCCCATACCTACACAGTCTTAGAATAATCACATTTGACCTTCCCCAGGCGGTGTGCGATTGCACAGCTTTTACCCAGTCTTTCCCCTTGGGGATCACAGGATTCTAATTGTCACAATACTGAGGGCTCTCATTGCCATGTTACTTACCCTCAGGATTGTTCTATTCATAGGTTCCGACCTAAGGTGATTTGCCTTTCTTACAAGAGCAAGACAGTCTCTCTAGTTGCACAGCAGAAGAAGAGACGACAAAAAGAGTTCCATTCATCAGATTCTGGGGCAACCTTTGCCAGTGAGATCATATGGAAACCGGTTGAGAAGCCTCACCCTGCTGGTTATGAGGTTGTTTGGTTCAAGGGGGCTGCCTCTGACATGACTAAAGAGAAGGTAAAGAACTTAAGGAAGACCGTTGACCTCTCTGCATATCTATTACTATCCCTGATCCAAACGACAGAGCTGAGGACCCACCTTTGGGTATGTGCCTTGACACGCTCTGCCATAAAGTCTAGGGCCCTACCTCCTCTTCATCCATACTTATGGAGCGTGACAAATTATTTTGGTATTAGTCCTTCTCAGCAGGCTCCCAACGCGATCTTGGTGTTATCTACGTTGTACATTATCTATCATCGTAGACAATGGGCTGCTCCAGTACCTAATGAGATCCACTACTTATTTGATCTGAAGACGAACCCTTCTCAGCGCAACTTGGGGTACTTCCACTTCCACCATTATACGAGCGAGGGTACTGACACCTTCTTGGAAGAGATCTCTGGAAATAGCAAGGAGTTTAGTTATGTCGACAACTATTTCTTTACTATGGATGTAGAGGCCAACTACTCCAAGTTTAAGCATGTCGGGCCTTTTGACAGATCGCTCCCGACCTAGGCTATGATTGTTAAGGCCAAGGCATTGATTGCCATTACCCCTGAGGAGAAGAATGTCAAGACCTTCGTTACTTCAGAGAACCCTAGGAAGGTCAGGCTGTTTCCTTCTACTATAGCCGATGTTCCAGATGAAGATGGTCCCGAGCCCGTGAATGCCATAGACTCCCTGGGACCTATTCATGTTGAGGAGGTACCCTCTTTGCCTGTGCTAGATAGATAGGACAATGATGAGGTGGGTACATCCGCACACTCACTACTTGCTTCGAATGGTTTTGATGAAACCATGTTCGAACCCGAATCTCATTCAGAAGGCCCGACACTTTTATTATATATACTGTATGTTTCATATATATTTGATTTCCCACTAACATTTGATCTTCTTTTGCAGGTTCAAATATGTTGGGCTTTGTTCATACCCAACAAAGGTCGACTCCAACCGAGACTAGCCCCTTTGTACGAGCGGCCAAGAGGGCCAGGGTTGAGCCTGAGTCAAAAACAGAGGCTCCTCCCAAGGTGTCTTCTCCAACTCCTTTGGTGTCTAGTCCTATCACAGAGGTAGAGCCATTCTTGCCTACGCCAGTTCCTCCCAATTTCTCTAATGTGGGAGCCTCCTGTTCTGCGCCTGCTCCCTTATCTGAGCCACACCAGTCTGCTATACAGAATTTAGGTGCCATCATGGACCGAGCATCCCATCTGGAGCAAATGACAACAAATTTTAATGGAATTAAGAATGAGGACTTGAGCACCCTCCTCATGAAGTCACTCCTTGACATTCAGAGTGTAAGTCCTCTGCAATTTTCTTTTTGTCTGGTTAGCTTGTGTGATGACGCTATCTAACACTTGTATATTTTTGCAGGCACTGATGTTGGTCTCCCATGTATGTGATAGGTATGTAGAGTATACCTCTACACTTTCCAACCTTCATTCTGAGCTTGAAGCTGTCCGCCAAGAGGTGTTGGACCTTAGGCAGGGATGCAAACATTTCTTTGAAAGATTAAGAGATCAACACTCTCCACAGTACTGTGGAGCTCAAACAACAAGGAGTGACCAAGTTGACTCTCAGGATAATCCAGATGGAGGGGGAACTTTCTGATCAGCTCCAACAATCTGAAGCTGAGAAAGAAAAGTTGATTGCTGACATGGACCAACTGCGAAAGGATGCTCTTGTCGAGAAGGAGCAAGAGGTCAAGGATGCCCGAGACAAGGCTCGAGAGGAGTATTCAAAGATAGATTTCTCTTACTTCTACTTGATCTGGAAGTTCAACAAAGATCTGAACTTAGATTTCCTTCTCGAGAAGACGCGAGCGAAGGAGCTTAAGAAGTGTGTGGCTCGTGAGGCTTTCAAGGTTCAGGGTGGTCTTTTAGATGATACTCCTCACCCAAGTTAGTTTATTTTTCTCTTTTACTCTGTCTTTCCTTGCACGCTATTGGTGGGGCACCTTGTACTTGACAATTTTTACATATGACATTTTATGCCTTTATGCTTTTTTGTTATGAGTACTCAGTGTATTGATTGAAATGTTTTATTTCCAATGCTTACTAAGTATATCAACTCACAACCCTCATTGGTTCAGGTATCAGTATACTTTGAACACATGTATTTCACGTGCCATACTAACCTTACTCCTTTACATTTTCATGCTAACAACCATGGTAATGTGAGTAGTATGATACTTCTCCAAGTACCATTAACAAAATAGTCAGGTTGACCACCCCATGGATGATAGGCCGACCACCTTATATGGGATGGAGGGAAGGCCGACCACCTTATAAGGGACATGGCTAGGAGTCTCCCTACCAATGTCTTTTTGTTTTTTGTATTTTCAGAACATATGTTGAACAAATGTCCTAGAAAAACTTGATCTTGCTTAGTACTTAAGGTCACGTCCTCATTGCTTGGGTATACCCCAATCGGTATGTACTATATGCCCCCCAAGTGATCATGGGTTTAAAAGCCTTGGTAACTTGCTACTTGACCATGCCTTGCTTCGAGTGTTTAGACACATAGAACTATCATTTTCACCCAATGATGCAAGTAGCAAATACTTGTCCCTCATTGGTAGTTGGGTGATGGTTTCATACTCAGTAGTAATGATACCTATACACAGATGCAGATTGTGTTGCAAGTGTCAATCACAATCTACGTAATCTCTCATGTACTCATTATAATGATTGTAGACACATTTGTCTAAGTTGGACCAATCAGTTCTAGATGGGCTAATCGAGCCTATAACGAGTCTTAGATCAAATTATCGCTCGGTCCCTTAAGGATCAGATTCAATTATGATCTGATGATGGAGACTGGTCTTCGGACCAGTCTCTTTTTTTATCGTATGGATCGATAGGTTCCTCAAGAACCAGGATCGAATGTGATCAAAAAAATGGCGAATGGTCCTCAGACCAGTCTCTTTTGTTGATCATATAGGTTGATAGGTTCCTCAAGAACCAAGATCAAACGTGATTAAATAAATTAGTCGACAAGGTCCTCAGACCAATCTCTTGTTTGGATCGTATGAATCAATAGGCCCCTTAAGACCAAGATTAAACATGATCCATAATTTTGACAACAAGTTCCTAGGACCTGTCTTTCTTGTTGATCGTGTGGGTCGATAGGTTCCTCAAGAACCAGGATCGAATCATTATCAAATAGTTTGGAGACAAGGTCCTCAGATCAGTCTCTTGTTTGGATCGTATGGGTTGATAGGCTCTTCAAGAACCAAGACCGTACATGATCCATAATTTGACGACAAGGTCCTAGGACCTGTCTCTCTTGTTAATCATGTGGGTCGATAGGTTCCTCAAGAACCAGGACCGAACATGATCAAATAGATTGGTGACAAGGTCCTCGGGCCAATCTCTTGTTTGGATCGTATGGGTCGATAGGCTCTTCAAGAACCAAGATCAAACATGATCCATAATTTGACGACAAGGTCCTAGGACCTGTCTCTCTTGTTGATCATGTGGGTCGATAGGTTCCTCAAGAACCAAGATCGAACATGATCAAATAATTTAGCGACAAGGTCCTAGGACATGCCTCTCTTTTGGATCATATGGGTCGATAGGCTCCTCAAGAACCAAGATCGAAGATGATCCATTAATTTGGCGACAAGGTCCTAGGACTTGTCTCTCTTTTGGATCGTATGGGTCGATAGGCTCCTCAAGAACTAAGATCGACCATGATCCATTAATCTGGTGACAAGGTCCTAGGACCTATCTATTGTTGAACGTAATTTAAAGATGTTTACCGAGTTTTTCGGAAACGAAGACAAACAAAATAATAAAAAGATAAGAACAGTGGAAGTGCGGAAATATAAATAAACAAACAGGTTTTTTACGTGGTTCAGGCGTTAACGAGCCCTAGTCCACGAGTCGATGTTATTATACTTGTAGTGGATTACAGTGAAATGGCTGGTGTATAAGACTCTCACAAACTCGCAATGTTTCTCTCGGGTTCTCTTGAAGAAGATGAAGCTAGAGAGATTTCAGCAGAGTTCTTGCTATGTAATCTTTTTGGCCCCCCCTCTATCGTAAAATGAAGGGGTCTTTATAGCTAGGGTTTTGGATTAGGGTTTCACTCTGCCCCCCTGAGCCTTAATTACACCAGCCATAAATAGGGGATACAATTACCGTAGTCGCCTGGCTACCAGGCTCTATGTGGGTATATTTACATGAAAGTATGGGGAATGCACAAAGGCAGCTGTCTTTTCCAGGCTGTCAGCGGAACAGTAGGCGAAGTGGTACTTTTAGGCGTGCTGGGATGTGTGCGGCCTCGACCTGTCAGGCGTGTCAGGCGGGATCCTGTGTCAAGTGGAGATCATTCCAACTATGCCTCCTCCATGACTCGGCCGCTTGGTCTTCTTTCGTGCGAGGCACGGGACTGTATCCGCGAAGGTAGCCTGAAGAGCTTCTCCTGGAAGAACCTTCCCCGAAGGATATCCCTTCGGGAGTCCGGGAGAATTGACGAGCCTCCGTGACCTTCGGTTGCTTGAAAGAGTAAGATTGACACTAAACGGGAGAGGCGAAGCCTTTCTGTCCATCCTCGAGCTCTGGTCACCTTTCGTGAAAGACTTTGATAATTATGCTTCCCCGAGGCTATCCATCTAAACGCTATCCGGAAATATGGATAACAAAAGAATTAAGAGAAACTTAAGAAATTAAATTCATTCATTGAAGCACAATGGATGTTACATAGATAATTTGAAAATAATACATTTGCAAATTAAAACTCGTGTCGCTCCTGAACTGCTCCACTGATAGTACCGACAGAGGTGTTCACCATTCCAATAGTTTTTTATTAGTTCTCCATTCAGTCGAGCTATCGTGTATGTCCCTGGGGGGATCTCCTCCTCCACAAGGTATGGCCCTTCCCAAATAGGTCCTAGTACTCCTGCTGCAGTGTCCTTAGTGTTTAGGAACACCCTCCTGAGTACTAAGTCTCCAACTTGGAATTTTTGATCTTTCACTCTGAAATTGAAGTATCTGGCCACTTTTTGTTGATGTGCTGCTACTCTGAGACTTGCCTTTTTTCGTCTTTCTTCGATTAAATAGAGCGACTCTTCTATTAGTTGATGGTTCCTCCCTTGATCGCATGTCTCTCGTTTATGCGATGAGGGAGTGAGTTCAACTGACAACATGGCTTCATGAACAAATGCCAAAGAGAATGAGGTATGGCCTGTCACTGTTCAAGCCGTCGTTTGATGTGACCATAGGACCTCCGGAAGTAATTTTTGCCAGGCTCTTTTGGCTTGTTCAAGGCATTTCTTGAGAGTGTCTTTGATAGTCTTATTCACTGCTTCTACTTGACCATTATCTTGGGGGTGTGCTACCGAGGAAAAGCTCTTTGTGATTCCATGCCTCGTACAAAATTTGGTGAACATATCACTATCGAATTGAGTCCCATTGTCTGAGACTATCTTCTTTGGTAGACCGAACTGACATATGATATTCTTCACCACAAAGTCTAAGACTTTCTTTAAGATTATGGTGGCGATCGGTTCTGCTTCAGTCCATTTTGTGAAGTAGTCTACCGCTACAACAGCAAATTGGACTCCTCCCCTTCCTGTGGGTAGCTTTTCAATCAAGTCGATTCCCCATATAGCAAAGGGTCAAGGGCTTTGCATTTATGTTAATTGATTAGGTGCCGCCTGAGGTATCTTGGAGAACATCTGACACTTGTGGAATCTTCTGACATACTCCATCGAGTCTTCGTTCATCGTTGGCCAAAATTATCCTTGTTCTAGGATTTTCTTTGATAGGCTCTACCCCCAGCGTGATCTCCACAAAACCCCTCGTGTATCTCGATCATTAACAACTTAGATTGGTCGGGCGTAACGCACCTTAGCAATGGTAGGGAGTACCCTCGTCAGTACAGGACCCCTTCGACTATCATATATCGTGCAGCTTGTCTCACCAACTTCCTTGCTTTGTTCCGATCACTGGGTAACACTCCTTGGTTGAGATAGTAGATAATATGAGTCATCCATGTATCTCCTAACTCAACAGGTAGTGCCTCTTGCTTGGATATGCTTCTTTCTGCCAAGTATTCGACGGGAACAACATTCAGGGTATCCGCATCTTTGGCACTAGAAAGCTTGGCTAAGACATCAGGATTGGCATTCTGCTCCCTCGAAACTTGTGTAATCGAGTATCTCTTGAACTATGTCAACAACTCCTTCACCTTGTTCAGGTACTGCACTATCCTAAGTCCCTTGGCTTGATACTCCCCCAGTACCTGGCACACTACTAGTTGGGAATCTCTGAATATCTCCAGGGACTATAAATGCACATCCCGAGATAAGCGTAATCCTGCTAGCAATGCCTCGTACTCAGACTCCTTGTTTGAAACATTGAATCCAAATCTGAGAATGCAATGGATTTGATGATTCTCTTGAGTAATCTGTATGATTCCTGCACCTGAGTTATGTTCATTGGATGCTCCATCAGCATATAGCTTCCATACAGGATTATCTCCTTCCTTCTTAGTATCTCCATTCTCTGATTGGTAGGAAAGGTCTTCAAGGTTGGTGCCTTTGACTATGAAGTTTTCCAATTCCTTTCCTTTTATCGTCGTCCTCGAATGATAAGTGATATCAAACTGTCCTAACTCCACCTCCCATTTGAGTAATCGTCCCAAGGCCTTTGGTTTCTGAAGAATTTGTCTCAGCGGTTGATCGGTCAGGACTCGTATCGAGTGAGCTTGGAAGTATGGACGCAGCTTTTGAGAGGCGATTACTAAACAGTAGGCTAGCTTTTCAAAAGGGGGATACCTAGACTCCGCACCTACTATCCTTTTACTGATATAGTACACAGGGTGTTGTACCCTGTTCTCTTCTTTCACCAAAGCAGCGATGATTGCATGCTCGGTGATTGCTAAATAGATGAATAGTACTTCACTATCTATTGGCTTCGCTAGGACGGGAGGTTGAGCGAGATGCTCCTTCAAAGCTTGGAAGGCTTTCTCACATTCCTCGGTCTATTGGATCTTCTTGCAACCCCTCAGTAAGTAAAGAAAGGGACGCACTTGTCTGTAGACTTTGATATGAACCTACTAAGGGCAGCTATTCTCCCTGTTAAGCTTTACACTTCTTTGATTGTGGTAGGTGACTTCATGTCGATCAATGCTTTGATCTTCTCAGGGTTAGCCTCGATTCCAACTATGTATCCGAGAAACTTACCAAAACCAAATCCAAATGAGCATTTGAGAGGATTTAACTTCATGTTATACTTTCTAAGTATTGCAAAGCATTCCTCCAAGTCTTGAACATGCCTTCCAGCTTCTTTGGACTTGACCAACATGTCATCGACATATACCTCCATATTTTTGCTGATCAAGTCTCGAAACATGCCATTCACTAAACGTTGGTAGGTAGCTCCTGCGTTCTTCAAGCCAAATGGCACTACCTTATAACAGTACAATCCCTTGTCTGTCCGGAAGCTGGTATGTTCCTTGTCGGGAAGGTGCATACTTATTTGATTATACCCATAATACACATCCATGAATGAGAGTATTTCATGTCCTGCAGGTGCATCGACCAGGTTGTTTATTCTGGATAGTGGGGAGTATTCTTTGGGGCAAGCCTTGTTCAGATCTATGAAGTCCACACATGTCCTTGACTTCTCGTTTGGTTTTGGGACCAGCACGGGGTTTGATACCTAATCTGGTAGTAGGCCTCCCTTATAAAACTATTTTCCTTGAGCCGCTCGACCTCCTCCTTCAGGGCTTGAGATCGGTCTTTGTCAAGCAGTCTCCTTTTTGTTGCATTGGTGGGTAGTTTTTGTCCACATTAAGGACATGGCTTATTACAGACGAAGAAATTCCAACCATGTCCTTATGTGACTAGGCAAAGACTTCCTAGTTCTTTTTAATAAATTCTACCAACCACACCTTAATTTCCACCTTTAGCTCCTTCCTGACTTTGATTACTCTAGTCGAGTCATCCTCATCTAGTAGGACTTCATCAAGATCTTCGACTGGTCCTACCCCCATGACATCATCCCCAAAGTGAGGATCGATGTCGTTTCCCTCACTTTGGGAAACTTTCTATAATAACAAATCTTCGTTAAAAGGAGCCCCGGGTTCCAGTAGAGTGTTTCTTTCAACGTCAACTTCCATGTTGACAACCTCATTGGTTCCTTCATTCCCTCCCCAACACTTTACTACCATGTTGTTTACACATGGTCCTTTCTTTGCCTTGACAACTGACGCATTATAGCATTCATGTGCCTCCCTTTGATTACCATGTACGCATCCTTGCCCTGCGCTTGTGGGGAACTTCAAAGACAGATGTCAGATAGACATTGCTGCATGTAATGCCATCAGGAGGGGTCTCCCGAGCACTACGCTATAAGACGATGAGCAATCTACCACTAGGAACTCTGTCATCACACCGTGACCGGTAGTCTGATAGTTCCTGGTGGTGCTAGGCATTCTCCTGTGAACCCATATATCACTTGGGAACACGGTGTCAGGTCCATGACCGTGAGCATCATCTTCTCGATGGATGATTTGTAGATGATATCTAGTGAGCTTCCCGTATCCACCATTAGCATCTCTTCACTCTAGCATTGGTGATTTGAATGGTAAGGACTAGAGGGTCATTGTGGGGGTACCTCACGTGTCTGACGTCATCCTCCGTAAAAGTGAGAGTGTCACTTTCATACTTCAGAGTTTTTGGAGATCGCTCCTCGACTGCCATGCACTGGGAAGACTCCCCTACCTCATGTCTTAGGGTCCTTGCATATCGCTCATGAGCATTGTTACTATTGCCTGCTATGTAGGGTGCCCCACATATGGTATCCAATGTGAAGTCTACGGCCGTTGGCTCTAGCGGTGGACTCCTCTGCCATCGGAATTCTAGATTCCTGCTCGGGGTTTTGGTCTTGACTCAGTACCTCGAGAGTTTTCCTGATCAAAGGAGAAACTCTACTCATCCTTCAATTTTTTGCACTCGTTTGTGTCGCACCCATAATCATGATGGAAACGAGAAAACTTATTCTTGTCCCTCCTTCCTTCTGAGCGCAAGGGTGGTGGCTTTAGGTATGGTACCTCATGGTATGTTGCCAAGTAAACCTCAGCCATTGATGTAGTCACAATAGTATAGTTGGTGAACCTGGGCCAGTAGGGCTGATGCTTAGGATGTTTATTGGTTGGTGCTAACTTAGCCTTCTTTTCTCCACTCAGCTCGGCCCCTGAGGTACTCCTTTTTTTACCGTTGCCCCCATTGCTAGCCGAAGGGTTTGCACCATTCTTACCTGCCTTGATAGTGGTCGGATGGTTAATGCCTTTTTCTTCTTTCATGATAGCATCATTTAGCTTCATATATTTGCCTTCTCGGTCCAGGAACTCCTGCATGGTGTTAATGGGGTCCCTGTGTATGCTATCCCACAAAGGACTATGATAAATTATTCTAGCCAGGATAGCAACAAACTTCCCTTCATCTCCTGCTGTGGATGCACAGTTTGCCTCCCTCATGAATCTTTGGATGTAGTCCTCAGGGATTCATCATTCCCTTGCTTGATGTCAGCTAGCTGATTGACATAAACTGGTTGAATCCGTCCGGCACTAAAGACCTTGAAAAATTCCTTCCTGAACTACTTCTAGGAAGTGATGGATCCAGGTTTGAATTTCCAATACCATTCTTGAGTTGAGTCAGATAGAATGGTAAGGAATACCCTACACCTATAATCATGCTCCACTCCGAGTAACTCCATCTGATCCTCAAACTTTCCAATGTGTCGTACTGGGTCCCACTTCCCAATGTATGTTGGAAGTTTTAGGGTCTTGTATTTCGATGGTTGTTGAGCAACTTGGATCTTGGTACTGAAGGGACTCCCACTTCTATAAGCCAACTCAATGTCGGAAGGTTTCTTTGTCAGGCCCTAAACAGCCATGGTGAGTGCATCTATTTGAGCCTACACTGCTGGTGGGATAGCTGCTCCAGATGGGGTAGACGTCCATGGTACCCCCTCTTGAGCGCTGGTCCTCTGGATGATGACCTCCCTTAAATCCTGAGGTTGTGCATTTTTCCCGAGTCTATCGAACATGATATTGGTGTTGTTCATCGGTTCCTTTCCTTTGCGATACTGAGGGTGTAGGGGTGGTAGGTCAGCCTTGCCCTTGCCGGTGCGACCGTGCCCCCGAGCCTCTCCTCCTACATGACTTTGAGACTTTGAGTGGCCATTTCCATTCTTTTCAAACCTCTCAGATGTTTGACCTTCCTCTCCTGTGTCATTTCGTCTATCCCCCTAGGAGGGGGCCTTCGGGTTGGTAACACTTTTACTCCGATATGAAGTGTTATTCTTCTTAGTCATGGAGGAGGCAGTCTTGGACTGCGCCTCTTCATCCTGTCTCTACGAAAGTGGCTCTAAGAGCATCCTTGGGGTTCGACTCCTCCCCCGGGACTCCCTATTACTGCTATCTCGCATCCCTGGTGCTTTGGTCTGAGCCTCCCTTACCGCCTAAGCAGCAGCTTCAGCTTTAGCTCAGGCTAACTGCGTAGCAGCCTCCTAGTGCCTTTGGTCAGCTTCTTGCTCCCTCTAGATCATCCTCTAGACCTTATCATCTATCTCTCATCGTTGTCGTTCCATAGTCGCCCTCTGGAGGGAAATTTCTACAACAAAGGCCTCCTGCCTTGCCAGAAATTGTGCCATCTCCTTCTGGTGAGCATCCTATGCATCTTCCGCATTAGGTTGATCTCCAACCTCCACCTGATATTCGTTAACGGGATCGATGGGATTCTGAGTGGTGGAATCCTTAGGAGTCGTCTTATTTGTCTGACTGGGTTTTGGAGGCATCCTAAAACTGATGAAAGTGTGTTTATTGATTTCGTACTCTCAATGAAAGCACCAAAATGTTGACTTGAAAAATTGGCCAACGGTCATATGTACAGTATACGACATATTTTGATCGAAATAAAAATAATATATGACAGAGTAAAGATATCTTAAATAAACACACAGAAATTTTATAGTGGTTCAGCCTTGTTCTGATGAGCAATAATAACCTAATTCACTTAGTCTTTGGTATTGAATCTCTCGATAGACAATTACATAGATGAACCGAAGTATTCACTCATTACTAATTTGCCCAGAATTTCTCTCCAGAAAATATCTCTCTCAAACTCGTTCCTAGAAAGATCAAAAAAGATGAAGTCCCTTTTATGAAGCCTTGGATCCTTTATTTATAGTACCCAGGGGTTGTTTCATGATCACTAATACTAGGATCGTGGTTTGGTACACGATTATTGAGTAGTGGAGATGCGTTCCCACCTCCCCATAATTATGAGATCGTGGGTCTTCTCGTTGTTTCTCTAGATCGTGGTTGACGATGCACAATTGAAACCTTCAGGAAAACGCTAAGTCTTGGTTGGTCTATGAGATTTATGTGCTAGGCCCGATGACCCTTTAGATCTTGGGTGCTAGTCCTGATGACCTTCTAGGTGCTAGGCGTGTTGACTTCAACTTGAACGAGCATGAACTTTATCCAGAGAAGTGAATTTGGGAGTTTAGGCCGACTACCCTATGAAAAATAGGCTGGGTCGACCACCCATGTGGCTCTTGAGCAGGTCAAGCCGACCACCCCTAGGGGTTGGGGTCAAGCTGACCACCCCTAGGGGTTAGGGACAGGCCAACCACCCCTAGGGGGTTTTGGCCTAGTCGACTTCTCTATAGGTCCTGGATCTATCTTTTTTGCTCATCGGTCTTTTTTCAATACATCGTTGTTTTTCTCTGATTTGTGATGCCACAATGCTCTTTCTCATTCGCCACGTCATCCCTAGATTTTTGAGGGATAACAGTGACATTAAAAATAATATTATTATTTTTAAATATTTCCTTTAAATACCAAATTCTGTCATCTTTTTTATCGAGCCAGTACGGGGACAGTATGGACCTATAGTTCTAAGCTCCAGTAATTTTAATTAATTTATTAACTATGTATTATTCCACTAGAAATTCATAGTTGAACTCTCAAAACTATAGTCTAATATTATTAGAAGCTATAACTATAAAGTCGTCCATTGATTTAGTCATTGCATAAGTTATGACCCTCTGCTAGTTGTTCATAATTAAAGCTAGGTCTTAATGTCCGTTAACATCTCTAATTATGTCTTTATCAATTAGTTCCATTGATCATCTAATGAACATTATTCTATAAATTTAGTTATAGAATGAAATTTATGTTCTCTAACAGAAATTGAGCGCTTTATGTTCAATTCCTGAATCAACACTAAAAGGAACAACTAATCTGCTTTCATTTAAGTAAGGAGCATATTCCATATCTCTGAAGTATGTTCCCAGCCACTTGTAGTTCTATGGCTCCAAGATATTAGGAATTCGGTCGTAGAAATATTGAACCCTACCCGATAAGTCATAAAAGCACAAATAGGAGTTCATTACTCACTTTAGGATTTAGGTCAAGTCTTAAATGACCATCGATTGATGAATGTTGAACTTCTATATTTTAACGAAGATAATTAGAAGTTCTTTCTTTCATCTTGTCCCAATCCAATACAATCTATTTTGTATACGGTACCTCGATCTCTTTGTGTCGCAACACTTAACAGACTGGATATACTGTTCTGTCTTAAACAGAAGATACACCGTACTCATATTCTTTATTAAATAAAGCTCCTACTTTATTTAGCGATTACGGACAATTTTTATATTATTATCTTGAATTAAATCCTCTTGCATATATATCATTATACATACACTTAATTCAAGACTACATCAATAATATTAGATCTTCATGATAAATGGCATGTATAATGAAATACAAATATGAGTGCAAAATTTTAACTTTATTTAATTAACACGAATCGTTCATACAGAAATATGCTTTAAGGGCACAAATCCCAACAGTTTCCATCAAGGTAGTTGGTACAGCATGTTTAGAATTTGATAAAAAATAATTTCTTGTTTTGGACAATGTTTATTTTATGCCCGGATTCACTAGAAACTTGATTTGTACTTCTATGTTGCATGAGCAAGAATTTGGTATTTCTTTATGTAATAATTCGATTGTTGTCTCAAGATCTGGTATTGAAATCTATCATGCAAAATCCAATGATGGGTTGTATAAACTGAAGACTAAAAGATGATCAATCTAAAACTCTGAAATGTTTTAAGTTGCAAATCCAAGATCTATTAAACGTTAAAAGACTAATTTCGATAGTAATACATATCGTTGGTACTTGAGATTGGGACATATTGGTTTGGATAGGATAAAGAGGATAGTAAAGGAAGGTCCTTTAAGAGAATTAATTGTTGGTTTTCTTTCAATTTGTGAATCTTGTCTAGAAGGCAAGATGACCAAAAGACCATTCTCTACTAAAGGTTCAAGAGCCAAAGAACCACTCCAAGTTGTACAAACTGACGTGTGTGGTCCACTTAATGTACAAGCGAGATGAGGGTTTGAATATTTTGTCATTTTTATTGATGATTATTCAACATATGGTTACCTATATTTAATGCAAAAGGAATCTGAAATTTTTGGAAAGTTTAAAGAATTCCAAGCAGAAGCTGAAAAAGCAATTAGGTAAATCACTAAAAGTTCTTCGATCTAATCGAGGAGGAGAGTACTTGGATTATGAATTCGAGGACCATTTGCATGAGCATGGAATTTAATCCCAACTCACAGCACTTGGAAGGCCACAACAAAATGGTGTTTTAGAAAGAAGGACCACAATGTTACTAGAAATGGTTAGATCAATGATGAGTTATTCATCATTGCCACTATCATTCTAAGGCTATGAAATTCAATGTGTAATGTACATATTGAATGTTTTTCCATCCAAGTCAATCTAGAAGACACCAATAGAACTATGGAATGATACTAAACCTAGTTTACACCATTTTTCGTATTTGGGGGTGTCCAGCACACATGCTAAAAGGAAAGACTGGACAGTTGGACTTACAAACTGAATTGTGCATGTTTGTAGGGTATTCCAAAGAGACTAGAAGTGGTATACTCTATAGTCCAAAAGAAAACAAAAAATTTGTATCGACAAATGCTACTTTTCTTTAACATGGCTATGTTAATAACCATAAGCCTTGCAGTAAAGTTGTACTGGAGGAAATGGTGTCAGATCAAGTAAATAAATCACCAAATGTTCACAATGAACAATGAAAAGAAGAAGCCATAACTTTTGGTCAGAATAAAAGAAAGCTTCGTCGTAGTGGGAGGGTTATCAGACAACCAATTTGCTATGGACACGGAGTTCAAATGCTTGTGTCTAACATAAACAAAGATGATCCATTGACATATAGAGATGCAATGAGATATTCTGACAAAGAAAAATGTCAAGACGCAGTGAACCTGGAAATGGAATCAATGTATTCCAGATCCATCTGGATTCTTGAAGATTTACCAGAAAATGTTAAACCTATCGGTTGCAAATGGATATTCAAGAAGAAAAGAGGAGCAGATGGGAATGTGGAGACTTTCAAAGCTAGGCCTGTATCCAAAGGCTATACCCAGAGAGAATAGGTTGATTACAAAGAAACCTTTTCTCCTATAGTCATGCTAAAATATATTCGCATACTCTTTCCCATAACTACTTGCATGGATTACGAGATATGGCAAATGGACGTTAAGACAACATTTTTTTAATGTCTATCTTGACGAGACCATTTATATGTCTCAACCAGAAGGGTTCGAAGTAAAAGGTCAAGAGCAAAAGGTTTTCAAGCTTCTTAGGTCCATTTATGGACTCAAACAAGCTTCAAGATCTTGGAATATGAGATTTGATGACACAATTAAAATGTATGGCTTTGAACAAAATGTTGATGAAACTTGTGTCTATAAAAAAAATCAAAGATGACATTGTGGTCTTCTTAGTTCTTTATGTTGATGATATTATACTTATTAAAAATGACGTAAAAACATTAACAAAAGTAAAGAAATTGCTAGGTGAGCAATTCCAAATGAAGGATTTGGGTGATGCAAACTATGTTCTGGGCATCAAGATCCTTCAGGATCGACATAACAAAGTTTTGGCGCTGTGTCAAACAGCTTATATTGATAAGGTACTGGAAGGCTTCAGTATGAAAAATTCCAAGAAGGGTGACATGCCAACCCCCCATGGAAGTGTCCTTTCTAAAGAGCAGTGTCCTAAGACACCTTAAGAAGAAGAGGACATGAGACAGTATCCCTACGCCTCTGTAGTAGGCAGTCTTATGTATGCCATGTTGTGTACAAGACTTGACTTTTGCTATGCAGTTGGATAGTCAGTCATTATCAATCCAATCTAGGATTGAGTCATTGGGTTGCAGTAAAGATTATTTTCAAGTATGTTAGGAAAACTAGAGAATATATGCTTGTATTCAGGTTGTGACCTGAACCCCATGGGTTACGATGATTCTGATTTTCAATAAGATAGAGATAGTCAAAATTTACTTATGGATCATTGTTCACACTTGGTGGAGGACTTGTAGTCTGGTGTAGTATCTAACAAACTGATATTGCAAATTCTACCATGGAAGCCGGATACATGGTAGCTTGTGAAGCAGCTAAAGAGGTTGTATGACTCAAAAAGTTCTATACTGATCTAGAAGTTGTTCAAGACATGGATAAGCCACTGGTCCTATACTAGGACAACAGTGGGGCGATAGCTAACTCAAAGGAACCAAGCAGTCACAAGAGGGGAAAGTGCATCGAGAGGAAGTACCACTTGATCAGGGATATAGTTCACAGAGGAGATGTAGTATTCAGAACATAACCTTCCAGATCATTTCACTAAGACTTTAGCTACTAAGTCTTCTAAGGATCATGTTAGAAACAAGGGTTTGAGAGAGATGCATCATTTGCTTTAGGGCTAATGGAAGATTTTTAGGAATTATGCCCTTGAAAGCATATCTGTTGGACAATATTTTATGAAATAAATAGTTAAGATGAATTTTTGCATATATTGATTGTTTATTATTATTATTTGAATAATATTATATGAATATCAAAAAATTCACAAATTCGTTATTGTGACTACAGTCTTGTATTAGTACGAGAGGATTAAGATTGTAGGGGTGAATTTAAATAGTTCACAGTAAAACAAAGTTATATGGAATCTTTTGATTAAATATTTTAAGTACGGTTTATTAGTATTATGAATACATGTAATCTATATCCGGATTACTGAAGTAGTTGGACATCTTAGTAGAGGTACTTTGTATAATTTGGTTATACATGAACTGGATCCGATATGTTATTAATACTTAACTGAATACTGTTTTGTTTTATAAGTGTTAATTAAACATGTCAATAAGATGATCATATACATATTGATCTTAATCCTGAAGTTATTATGAACTCTTGTTTATGTCATTTCAGTCCTTTAACTCACTCGTTATGGTTTGTCAAAATGATCAAGCTGAAAACTTTTGATTTAGAGACTCATTGATGTAAATGGTTGGGGACATAATATACAGATATGGAATCTATACCTATCCGAGAGAAACTGAATAATTGTTTTGTTAAGGGTTAGCTTTTGAAATTGAAAGGTTATTGAGCTCAAATTCATAAATTAGTTTATGAATTAACACTCACTAGTAAAGTTAATGGTGCTTAAGGAAACAAGATATAATAAATTAAGGTTACTATATAAAATAGTTTTAATTAATAATCTAAATTTATTGGATCTTGAAATTATAGGTCCATAGGTCTCCAAGGTAGCTCTATCAACACTATTCAAGGAAAGAGTTGAAACCGGAAAAAATCAGGGAAATGACATATTTGGAAGAAATTTGTTCTTCAGGGTCAAATATATAATTAAGATAAATTAATTAATTTAGATATTTTTGAATAAATAAATAAATTGGTTGTTGACCACGATTTTGGCCAACGGCGAGTAGACGTCAAAATGACATTAAGTCTTTAATAGAAAATAATGACACAAATAAATTTATAGTGGTTCAGCCCCAATTTGTTGGTAATAGCCTAATCCACTTGGAATTGTGATATATGTAGCCTACACTTAAGATCAGATGAACCTGAGCCAACTCAGTTTCTCAAGTGTAAGTAAAAAAAATACAAAGTTTATCTCTCTAGAGAATACAAGCTTTCTCTCTCTAAGCTCTCTCAGAAAATGCCCCAAGTAACAGTCCCGAAGTCTCCAAATTAGAGAGTCTCCAAGTCTCCAAAAGATCAGTCCCCCTAAATGGTGCCATGAGCCATTTATTTATAGGCTCATGGATCGTACATGAGAAATATCCCGTTTTGACGGGGTCATTGGTTGTTTCAACCAACTTTAATTAATAAAATACAAATAAATTCAAATTACAATAATATAGCTATTATTCCGGGATATCTGAGAGATTCTCGCGGTAGTTGTGAAAGATTCAGGTTGAAGTTGTTACTGAGGCTTTACTGAAGAGTCACTAGATAGTAACTTCTGAGATTCTGATCCGTCGACCGACAAAATCCATCCCCGAAGTGACTGGTCGGCCAAGACAACTCACCGGTCGGCCAAAGCACACCACTAGTCGGGCATGGCAAATCACAGCACTAGTCGGGCATGGCACACCACCAGTCAGACATGGAAAATCACACCACTGGTCGGGCATGGCACACCACCAGCCGGGCATGGCACACAGCTAGTCGGGCATGGCACACCACCGGTCGGGCATGTCACACCACTGGTCGGGCAAATCACTCCTAACCAGCTAAATTTATTTCCTAACCATTAATATCACAACTCCCCATGTCAACTCTTGACCTTTTTACTTCTTTAAATAACACATTTACTAACTATTAATGTGTTATTTACTGACCAGGTATTGCCACATCATTGAACAAAATTTTGGGGACAACATTGGTTAAGACACATGCATTGAAAAAGGCATGCGTTACACGCCAATCACAGTGCTTGCACTGCGACTGGTGTGTAACAGTCTCCAAGATTGGGTCTTGGATATTTTTATTTATTTAGTTAATTATTTCACAATTGTTTTATAATTTGAATTTTAAATTTTTTATTCTTTGATAAAACTATCTGATAAGGAGATTGTTTTACAAGAAGATTATTCTAGAGAATTCTAAATCTTTCATGGAGAGAAAAATTATATTGTATTATTTTTCTCTATCCCTGAAAATTGTTTTAGACCTGAAAATTTCCAAGATCTGATGTATTGAGAATATCTTGTGAATCACATAATTCCCACCATAACTCTACGTGTCATCTCGCATCTTCAGGTGTAGAGATACATCTTGGAAGATTTTGTTCTAGGTATTTTGGAGGTTGTTTAGGATTGGATGTTCGTAGGAGATAAAAAAAAGATAGCAAGGAATCTTGATAGTTCTACAACTGGTAAATTCCTTATCTTTTTCTATGTCTTTGAGTAATATACGCATGTTAATGGATCAAGCTATTTAAGATTGTTTAAATAATTTTTTTTGAAATCCCTGGGCCCACCATCCCGTGCATTCTGCTGGGCACATGGTAAACCTGTTATCGGCAGAAAGCACCAAAATGTTGACCATAGAATTGGTCAACGACGCTGGGTCTAATGAACAACAAATAATTTCATAATTGAACTATAAAATAAAGAACACCAAGACTTTATAGTGGTTCAAAACCAAAAATATGTAAAGATGTACATCCACTTGATACTTTTATTGAATAGAATCCTAAACTCAAGATCAAAAGACCAAGATTCAACTGAGTTTCTTAAGCCTAAAATAGATTACAAAATAGTAGAGTTTTTATATGTAAAATGTGCATGAAAAAATAAATGAGTTATTAAGTCTTATATTTATAGACTTTATGACCTTACATAGATAACATTTTATCACGATATTTTCATTATACTGGTAAAAAAATACATTCAAAAAAGATATTTACAGAATAAGTTGCTCGAGCTATCGTTTTGAACTTCGTACTCGACCAGCTACACAAATATCGACTAACAATATTCTTGCTATATCACTTCAGAAGCATATTCATCACTTAACATGTTCGCTAACTTTTATGTCGTATATGTTTTCTCCTTTCCATGTGTCATATAAGAGTGCCACATCATCAGACTAATTTTCAGGATGACAGAAAACAATAGAATAAAAAATTTGAATAAATATGTACAAATAGACAAGGGAAAAAGAATGGAATTTTAGGAGTAAAAGGAAAAAAATTGATTTAAATCTATTTTTTATTTAAGAATTTAAATTGATTATCTCTCTTCCTCTCCTAGGATTTCTTCTTAACCCTTTAGTTTTTTAAGCTTTCATTGTGGCGGTTGGCCTCTCTTTGCTAGAGCGCCATCGGCCTCCCCTTATGTTGGGGGTGCTTTGGCCGAGAGATCCTTGGCTTCATGTTGGCCTAGGCTCAGGGAGGTGGTTGATGCTAGCTCACGTTTCTTCTCTTGGATTTTTTTTTTTGGCTCTATTTTCTCTCTTCTATATTACTTTGGGGGGTTTTTGTTGGGAACGATGCCCTTAAAGCATATGTAATGAACAATATTTTTATGAAATAAATAAATGAAATGAATTTTTAAATATATTTGTTTTATATTATTATTATTTGAATAATATTTTTTAAAATATCAAAATATTCTCAAATTCATAAATGTGATATCAATCTTGTATTGGTACGAGAGGATTAAGATCGAGGAAAATGAATTTAAATAGCTCACAGCGAAATAAAGTTATACGGAATCTTTAGATTAAATATTGTTCGTACGGTTCACTAGTATTATGAATACATGTAATCTAAATCTAGATGACTGATGTGGTAAGACATCTTCTAGTGGAGGTATTTTATATAATGAGATTTTATAGAACTGGACCTCATATGTTATTAATACTTAATTAAATGTTGTTTCATTATAAAGTATTAATTGAACATATCAATAGATGGTCATATACAAATTGATCTAAATCCTGAAGTTACTATGAACTCCTGTTTATATCCTGAAAACTTTTATTTTGGGGACTCATTGGTGTAGATGGTTGGGGACATAATATAAAAATATGGAATCTATACCTTTCCTATATGGAATTGAATAATGGTTCCTTTAAGGGATGACTTTTGGAATTGAAAGGTTATTGAGCTCAAATTCATAAATCAGATTATGAATTAACTATTCACTAGTATGGTCAATGGTACTTAAGGATATTAAGAGATAATTAAAGAGACTCAACGATCAACTTATCATTGATTTAACTATGAACCATTAATAGATGATTAAATTGTATGTAATGATTATATCAATGGACGCTTTATTACAAAGTACTCAGTAAATGAATTGTTTATAATTGCAAGAGTTCAATCTAATATTTTTTTGGTGGAATAATATTGAGATTAATAAATATGGTTATTACATTAAAGAGTTTCAATTAATAATTTAAATTAATAATCAACATTGTTCAAGGTAAGAGTTGAAACAGGGTTAAAATTCTGAAAGGGTATATTTGGAAGAAAATTATTCTTCGGGAAAATATGTAGTTATATGATAATTGAGCTTAATTAATTAATTATTATTTTTTGAAATTAGTTAATTAATTATATATTTTATATATAATTTTTGAAATTATCAATAAAATAATTAATTATGTTTTCTTTATTTAAATGTGAAATATAAATTTGATAATTCAAATTGGATTTGAATTGGTTCATATATTTATTCAAATTATTAATTATTAAATATAATTAATTATATGATAAGAGTGGTTATCAGTTATCAGATAACAATATTGAATAAATGAATTATTAAATATAATTAATAAATAAAAGTGGTTAAAACACATGTCCCGAAATTGACATGTATCACACGCCAATCACAATGCACTACGATTGGCGTGTAACTTAGTATATGACTTAGTCTTTGGCTATTTTTATTTATTTAAATATTATCTTAATAATTATAATGTTTTAAATTTGATTTAGTTCATTTATATAAATAATTAGTTAGAAAAATGTTTCTAGTAGCTTTTCCTGGATTTTTTACAAAGAGAAAAAAGTATTGTATTATTTTCTCAAAACCTTAAAACCTATTTTCTCAGAGCCTATTCCAAGATCTCATGTGTTGAGAACATCGATCTTGCGAATCACAAAAATCACCCATAGTTTCTCTACGTGCCCACATACATCTTGAGGTGTAGAGAACGGTTCGGAAGATCTTCGTTTGATTGGATGTTCATTTTATTATACAAGAAGTAAGCAAGGACACTTCATAGACTTCAACCGGTAGGTTTTCTCTTCTTCTATTTGTGTTTGAATTAATGTATGTATATTGATTAATCTGTTATTGAAAATCTATTTTAAATAAAAATAAATTTGTGTTATTACCTAGGCCCACCACCGTCCATTCTGTTGCACACTCGGTAACCTATTACCAACAGTTTTCTACGTCTTGCCTGTGAGTGTTGGGTCATTGGTGTCTCGTGGAGTGGGTGCTGGTAGGCGCTATCTGTAGCCTTCTAGATTTGGTTTCATGCTTGGTTGATGTAGTTTTGGGGTGGTGCCTGTTGGGATATGTGCCCTTAAAGAGTATTTATGTAAAACATTTATTGAACAATTAAATAAATAAAATAACTTCACTCATATATGTATTTATACATCATTCATCTAGAAAGATCCATTGTTATTACATGTAGTCTTGAATTAAGTATATATATGAGATTATATATACAAGAGGATTCAATACAAGATAATAACATAAACATTATCTGTAATCGCTAATATTAAAGTGAGAGCTTTAATATTAATTAAGATTTTGAGCACCCGTCCTATCTTCTGTCTTTGACATGACAGTTTATCCAGATTGTTACATATAGTTGACACATGGAGAGTAGGGTGTCGTATACAATATAAATTTTATAGGACTAGAGATACGATGAAAGAAAGAACTTAATACAATCTCCGTTAAGACATAGAAGTTCATCATGTTAGGAAAACTTATACAGCATCTTTATTTATTTTCATGTAGATCTAATATTGAAAAAATTAATATGAGATAACATAGAATATGTTTCTAAAATTGAATTCAAATAGAAACAAAGATAAGAATACTTACCGTATACGCGGCGGAATGAAAGAGTTATTCCTTCAGTTTCTCTAACTCTTGTATTCTTTCTGTCGCAGAGTATTATCAAGAAACTGAACTGTTCTTCTAATTTCTTCGAAGTCTTCCAATGTATCCTTAGAATCATCTAGACTAGAGTGGGAAATTCTCAACACATGAGATATATACAAAGAGAATAAGAGGAAATAACAAAGAGGCTTAGAAAAGGACTTGTGTTTAGAGAGAATCTAAAACTATTAGAAAATCTGACTTCTGAACTTGTGAACTTGTCAGACCTTGTGTTTTGACTTCTCTCTAAGCACTCCTTTTATAGACTCAATTAAGCCATTTAATTTAATTAAAAAATCAATAAAATAATAGCCAATTTGAAACCCTAGGTCGAAATTATCATGGGGTTTAGGCCCATGAAATTTCTCATTTGATTATAAGCCCATTGGACTTAAAATCAAGGCCTGCATTATTTTCTATTAATTTAATTAATGAAATAATTATTTAAATCCTTTATCAAATTAATTAGTTATAATTTGAACCTTGATTTAAACTTATTTATTAATTTATATACCAATTTATCTTAATTAATAAATCTGCCCTAATTTCTCTTTTCTTCTCAAAATTACATAACTCTGTGAAACTATCTAAAATTGACCTGGTCAACTTTGATAATTCTAATTGATAATTAAATCAATTAATTGAGACTATCTAGATGAATTTATCCAAGGTACAATGGGGACCATGGGCCTATGAAATCAAGCTCCAATAAGTTATCATAAATATAACAAATAAATTTACTAACTTATTAATTCATCATGACTCCACTATAGACTCAAAATTGCACTCTTGAATTCATAGAACGTTCTATAACAAATATAGATACGCTATTAATTATCCATTGTTACAACCATAATTGTCACTCAATCTTCTATAGACGGTCTATAATGAGATAGGACTAAAATACTTTTTTACCCCTCATTGTATTTTATCCTTAAAACACTTAGTTCCCTGTAAATGATATTTTGGTAAACTAATTTAATTATTGAAATGAGATCTCTATCATTTAACACCTTGAACAAAACTAAAAGGAAACCACCGTTTCACTTCTTCATCAGAAGCTATAGATGTTCATATCTATGATTAACACTCCCACTCAATTATACTACCGAGTTCCCAAGATGTAAGTATGGGCTATTCCATAGGGTAAGATGGTAATGAACAAGTCAAAGAACTCAAATAATACAATCAGTCAGAATACAAACCACTCAGAATTGAGATTGAATTGACCTATGATCAACTATATGATATGACTAGAATAGATAATAACGGTATGTTTACTTATCTTATCAACTGTCAATATCGGTCATGTCCGATGTAACAAATACATCCGATCTTATATACTTTGCTAATGTTCTAGAAATAACATAACACTACAATGTGTAAGTAGATCATATCGGAGATTGGCAAATCAGTGTAAATCCTGGGCACTGACTAATCTTAGGACTAACTTATTTTGAACATATAATCATATTTATATTCCACTGTGATTACGTCACTATAAATACGATTAGCTATATGCTCGGGATTTAATAAAAGTTTATATTAAACAAATAATCATGAAAATAAAACATGTGAGAAAAGTGATTAACCAAGTCAAAAAATAATTTCTATTCTTTTATTGATAATAAATGAGATTACAAAGAAATTGGGTTTTAATTACGGCATAAAACCCCAACACATCATCCATCACTCGATGGTCGTTTGAGACTTGACCTAATAGGTAATGGACTCTTATTTGTAGTCTTAGGGCTTTTGACTTATCAAGTACAGTTTACGAAAGAAAACATGGACCTAATTCCTGATATCTTGGAGTCATAGGAATATGGGTAGCTGGGAATATACTTCATAGATACAGAATCCACTCCTTCCTTCATTGGAAGTAGATTAATTATTCCTTTCAGTATTGACAGCGGTACTTGAACATAGAGTGTTCAATTTTTGTTGAGAACATAAATTTTATTAGTATATGACTTACGTAAATGTTCATTAGAGTATCAAAGGCAATGATTGATAAATATGTAATTTGATAGCATAATGAACGATGGCCTAGCTCCAATTATGAATAATTAGTGGAGGGTCATAACTCATGCAATGACTATATCAATGGACATCTATATGAGTTACAAATTCTAATAATATAAGAATGTATGTTCTAAAAGTGCAACCATGGATTTTTAGTGGACAAATCTCATAGTCAATAAATTAATTTATTGAACCAAGAGTTAGCAAGATAATTAATTTATTGGAGTTTAGAACTACGAGTCCATTTGTACCTAAGCCAGCTTGATAACACAAACAAAGTACTTCGTGAATTAAAGAAATAATAAAAGTATTATTTCAGAATAAAAAAAAATTATTATTTTAAATTAAAGAAATAATAAGAGTATTATTTCAAATTATTATTTGAGAAATAATAAATTACTTTTTATTATAATTTATGAAATAATAAAATATAGTTATATATTATTAGAATTTATCTTGTGAAAATTAATTATACATTATTTATTAATAAATAGAGTGGTATAATTAAAAATCTAAACTGGAATCATTTGTTTTGGAAAACACATATTTGGCACCTACATAGTCCACTGGATTGTGATGGGAGGCCAAGCCCAGTTCAAATTTAACTCTTCTCTTCACTTCCAAGGTTTTCATAAACATGACCTTATGTGAGGAGGGTCAGGTAAAAGAATGTTTTCCTGTCAGAAAAATTGAAAGAAAAAGTTTATTTTCTCTCCCTATAGCTCACGCCCAAAGCAAAAGAAAAAACAAGTTTTGTGTGTTGATTTCTACAACACCCAATAGCATACACACTCTCATGTGTTGAGACTCCAAAGTGTCTATTAGAAAATTCATCACTGAATAAAGAGACCACACATCCTCTTTATATTGTGCAAGACATAGCTTGGAAGACAAGTAGTTAGGAAGCAAACTTTCAAGATCAATGAGTTCTAGTCTTAGATCTGCATTACAAGAGCTATAAAATTGCTTATATGTTTTATGTAATTTTAAACAGATCCACGCACATGAAAATGACCCATTCTAGTTATGGTTGCTAGAATGAAATATTTCTCATGTAAACATATATATTTTGATTATTTATATTTTTGTCGAGTTGTATATATTATACGGCACTCACTTACATGTAATAAAAAACCAACGGGGCGATGGTGGTTGGTCGGCATTTTCAGGCTTGCGAATCTGACTTCTCGGGGGTGGTGTGATGGCTTGGGAAGCTGGTGTTGCGGTGGAGGTGGTGGCATCTCGGGGGTGGGTGGCTCTCAGGGGTCTGTGGCGCAGTGACTTACTCTGCTGAGGGTGGGGGCTGTGGGAGGAGGTAATAATAATCTAAAGGTTAGTTTGCTTATTTATTTATTTTTAAATTAATTCCATATAAGGTAATTATTCAAAAATTGTACTATTATAATTAATTTTAAATTATTAACCATTTATTTACTTTATGTCTTAAAAGTATTTTTTTTATTCGACCTTCAACTTTTTTGTTTTTCAATAAGTCAATTTATATACATTAATTTTTAGACAATAAATATATAGAGAAAATCAACTTTATTTTATCATTTTGATTTTCTTTTTCAATTTCTCATTTTCTTTAGTACATGTATTGATTTTTTTTTAATCTCTACTATAAAAACAACTATAATATATATATATATTTAAAAAAAGATTGACCTATATACACCTTCATCATTGCTACTTATATATATTATTAATTAAATCAAATCAATTTATTAATTATTATTATAATAAAATTAAATAATAAATCTTTACAATTATATATCTATAATATAAAATAATTATAAAAATCACCTACAAAAATACCTTGCCACGTCATCAAAAAATACAGGATTCTAAAAGTAATATACCTGAATTTGAAACTTTCTCGAAATTCCGGTTTTCCCGTTTTCTGGGTTTAAAAAAGTAACATTTTGGTTACTTAAAATGTTAATAAGTTACCAATTAGTTACTTTTTCATGAAAAAAATTATTTTTATAGCATATTATTTTATATACATTTTGGTTACCTCCAATACTTATTTTTTAGAAAAAAAATTTATCTTAAGACACTGATTAGTCATTTTGAAGTTATATTAAGGTGTCTTATTACTTAAGATACTTTTATATTGCCGATTAGTCATTTTTTAGAAACTAATGAATTACAATAAAATATAAAACATTATTATATACCTTATTATTAAAAGTTACTTTTAGTATACTATACAGTAATTTTTTTAATGAAAAGATTTAATTCACTTTTTAGTCACTAATATAATTTATATGTGAGTAATAGTATTTTTTTTATTAATCAAACAAAAATGAAACTTAAAAGTTACTTTCAAATTATAATAATAAATACACATTTCGGTCTTTTATTATTAAGTTTTCATTGATCAAAATAAAAAGCAACTACATAGTTACTTTTTAAATACAACACAAAAAATATTTATTCCAATTTTTAAGAAACTTTTCCGTTTTTTTTAATAAACAAAGCTAAAAACATACTTAAACGTTATTTTTCAAACACAACACAGAAACTACCCCATCCCCATCATCTCCTCCAACGACGTCAAGAAACGCATGCTTTTCATATACCAAAATGATATAACGACCCAACTATTCTAGACCTTGGACCATTAATAACTACTATACTTAATCATAAGAAAACGTACATGTGAAAACATCATAACTTTATTAGTTAAAGAAAAGGTTTGAATACATAAAAAAAATATGTGTTTAGGATATGGGATCCCATTGTTTTAAAAATAAATAAAAACATAACATGATCTAAATAAATCAATTACAAAACTAAGTGCGGAAAAATACATAGAAAATATGATTTAAAGACTTCATCCTCTAATCGAACGCTCGGTCCATCAATTCCATCCTGCCTCAATACACATCCCCAAGCAGCCAAGAACATTTCCCGCCGCCAAAGCTATTTTCCTGCACATATAAACATAAAGGAATGAGCCTAATGCCCAGCAAGGAAAATCTAACAACATAAATCATATACATAAAATTCATATCATATGCTACAAACATGTTATAAACATATACCATCAGTGTATCATAAACATATGTCATATATACTACAATGGCCATTATACTACTTGGGGCTTGTTAACTAATCAAGTCATATGCCCATTAGATTTGTGGGGCTTGCTAGCTAAGCAAGTCATGTGCCCATAAATTTATTGGGGCTTGTTAGCTATACAAATCATATGCCCAAGTCCACCAACATACATAATATAACATTTCATAACACAACATATCATAAGATAACATATAACATATAAAATCCTATCCTATTTTCCTTACCAATATACTGGGATATGAGAACAGAATCAGGACTTTGGAACACTTCTAAAAACCATAATAGAAAGGTGGGTATACTAAAGAAAATGGATGAAATGAACGAACTATACCATCGAAAAGATACTTACCAAGAACAATCTTACGTTCAAGATCTTAGATTCCTAACCAAGAATAAAGAATACGAGTTAGGATTTTGAGTAGAAAAACTATAAGAATAACACAGAAAGGAACTAGAATAAGGAATACCTCAAATGCTTCTATAACTGAACTACACCTCCAACCAACATATACTATGAACCTGTAATGCCCCGAATTCTCCGATTTGGTTTAATGGCGGGATTAGTAGGCTGGGATGGCCATACTTGTTTAATTATGCCATTAAATGATAATATGCATGTTTATATGAATTATATTATAATATGATGTTATATGCATGCATGTGGGTCCACATGTGAATATTATGATATTTTGATAATTTGGCCCTTTAAGGGTATATTTGTATATTTGGGTACATATTGTGAATTGTGAATGAGATCCCATTATTATGGAGATATATTCGAGCTATTCGGCATGAGACGGTCCTATATAATGGATTAGCGGTTTTGTCATAACGGGGTCAATTTTTGGGTAACAGGAATGTTATTTGATGATAAATTGGGAGTATTTGAGATCAGGATGGAATTCTGGAAGATTTGACTATAATGTCCCCGGGGGTTGTTTTTGGGACCCCGAGCACTAGGTTTTATTTGAGGTTACTTAAGCTTGAAGTAGCTTATCAGATAGAACGTACGTTAGAAAATCTCTCGTTCTCTCTTTCGTCAGTTCGTTTTACCGTTTGAGCCTTTTCGAAGAAATCTCGAGTTCTAGGAGTCGGAATCAAGCGAGGATCGAGGCATAGCGATCCTCGGAAAGATTAGAAGCTTCTTAACCGAAGGATTTGACGAAAAATAACCCAATCGAAGGTAATCGAAGTTTGAGTTTTGAGTTTTTCGAGTTTCTAAGCTTTGAATTAGATTTTGTAAATTGTTGAGTTTTTCAGTTCGTTCGAACCTTGGGTTTTGAGGGTTTTGGAGCGTTGGGAAGCTTGGGAACTTTGATTTTATGATTGGAGAATGTTTAGGTATGACTTTGGAGGTTTTGGAAAGTTGAAAACGTGTTTGGGAATGGCCTAGGGTTGGGGGCCGCGGCTCTGTTCTTGGGGTGGCCGCGGCCCTGACATGAAGAAGCAGGTGGGGCTCTTTGTGCCTGCTGGGCGCCACGGCCCTTGCTTTAGGAAGTTCTGGGGGCCACGGCCCAAGGTGCTAGGGCCGCAACCCTTGCCCAGTTTTCACCCCGTTTGCATGTTTTGACCTCGAGAACTTAGTTATAGGCCTCGGGAGTGTTCCTACTACTTGGATTAGTTTGGATTGTTGTCCCGGAGGCTAGATATTGGTTTGGAAACCTATGTTGATCATTATTATTAATGATGTCCCATGTTTGGTTATGATTAGGTGACCGCTAAAGGACTAAAGGTTGATCGTTCTCAAGGGTCGTTCTTTTAATCATTCTAGCTCGAATCTGAGGTAAGAAAACAGTGTAAGAATACAACTGCACCCTGTATATGTATATGACATGTGTGATTTTTATTGAGGCATTTTGATTGATAAATGTGGACATGGATTGCATATTAAATGCTAGTGAATGTTGATTATTTGTATATGGCACTGACTAGTCAGGGACACTGACCTAAGAGTCAGAAACGGCATAAGCGTCCTGAACGTAGGGCCGAGTGAAGATTAGATCTAATCGATATCAATGTGGAATGACTCTAAGGCATTAACACTGGACCGACCCTAAGGTCGATGAAACTTATAAGCCCTTGACTAGTCTAAGACTAGTTACTCAGAGCCAGGGCATAAGGCCCCGGTGACTGTTGTCACATGGCTAGGGAACGATGTTCCAGGGTTATGACTCTACGGTCATGAGAAAGGTTATGTTGGTGACTATTCATCATGCACCTATCCTGTTTAAGCTCGTGAAAGGTTCACTTATTTGTTAAGCCCCGGTGACCCTATCGTGACAAGGCTAAAGGGAGTTGTACCCATTTTAGTGACTTTTACGACTGTCACCTATCTATTTTGGACTGATAGTCCTGAATGATTATTATGATCATTGTTGATATTTTATCATGCTATATTGTGTTTTCTTGCTGGGCCTTGGCTCATGGGTGCTATGTGGTGCAGGTAAAGGGAAAGAAAAGCTCACCCAGCCTTGAGTGGAGAGCTTAGGTGGTGATGTGTACATATGCAGCCGCTTGACCACCACGGCCAAGGCGTTCTCAGAGGAACTAGGGGGTTTACCCTATTTTTTCCGCTTAGGTCGGCGGGGTTTTAAATTTGAAACAGTAATTGCCATTTTGTACTGAGAACAACTTGTAAATGTTTTGATTTGCTTTGGAGAAGTTTATAATGAAAAATATCCTTCCCTTTTTTTGGTTTTCCACCTTATCCTATTAATCACACTTAGAGCACGTTTTTAACCAAAGGACTCAGGTAGCGGGTCAAATTTCTGGTTCACCGTCCACCGTAACTGTTCTGGGGTAACCAGGGCGTTACAACTTGGTATCAGAGCAATGCCAAAGTTAGGGTTCCTGCAGACTGGCCGGGCATGTACACACATCACTAAAGTCAAGCTCGACTCATGGTTTGGTAACTATTTATGTAGTTATATGTATAACTGCTTAAATGTGGTATATATGCTTTACCTGTATGCATGAGACCCCATGTTAAACCTGTGCTCTGAAATATTATATCCTCAGCAACTGTGTGCTTATTAGTACTGGGATTGCTGGAACATACTTATTTGTACTGTTGTTTATGAACTATTATGTGATACATGCTGAGTGCTAAATGTTATAGACATGTATCTGCCTGTATATCTGTATGACTGTGGAATGTGATAATTGTCTGCTTGTTCTTGGACCGTAAGGCGGCAAGAGGTTTAGTTATTACTACCTGACTGGTCGTATTGATCATTATTTCAGCAAGGTATCAGTGATAGAAATATGAATCCAGGGCAGACAGACACTTCTGCTGGCCAGAGTGATCAGGGCCAGAATAATAATAACAGTCAGGGTCAAGAGAATGACCAGTCACAGATTCCACAACCAGCTCCTGTAAACTGGCAGCAGATAGTGAGTGATCTGCAGGCTACAATATTAAAACAGGGGGAAGAGCTTCGTCTCTTGAAACAACAGCAAGTGCCTGCAGTGGCCAGTGGATCAGAGGCACCTCCTGTGTCGGTGCCAGCAGCTGGGCAGCTGCCTGAGGTTGGAAATAAATGGGAGCCTCTTTATGAAAGGTTCAGGAAGCAACAACCTCCAGTATTTGAGGGCAGTGCAGATCCTGCCAAGGCTGAATAATGGATGAGCATGATTACCACTATCCTTGACTTCATGAGGGTATCTGGTAATGAGAGGGTGGCCTGTGCCACTTATATGTTTCGGGAGGATGCCCGGATTTGGTGGGAAGTGATTACCCAGACCAAGAATGTAAATTTTTTGACTTGGGAAGAGCTTCAAACTCTATTCAATGAAAAATATTATAATGATGCTATTAGGGCGGCGAAGGCCGAGGAGTTCATTAGGCTACTTCAGGGGAACTTATCAGTCACTGAGTATGCCTTGAAATTTGATCATTTGGCAAAGTTTGCCATGGAACTGGTGCCCACTGATGGGACCAGGAGAGAGAGATTCTTGTAGGGGCTACAGCCCAGGTTAGCTCGAGATGTACGTATCACCACTGTGTTTGGGTTTACTACCTATGCACAGGTGGTTGAGAAGGCACTCACAGCTGAGAGTGCAGAGAACAGAATCTGGCGTGACAGTGTAGCCAGAAAGGAATTCAGGAGGCCAGGTCCTCCATTTGTGGGTTCAGGTAGGGGTGTAGGCCCTAGTGATCAGAAGAGGAAGGTTCCTGACACCTTCCCAGTTCCACGTCCTAACAGGAGGCCCCGTGGTATTTCTATGGGTCGTCCAGGAGGTAGTGAAGCCTGGAAGTCTTATCCTGAGTGCCCTAGATGCAAGAGGCATCACTTGGGAGAGTGTAGGGCAAGGGCCTGCTTCTCATGTGGAGCAGTGGGTCATCTTAAAAAGGATTGCCCTAAGGCAAGGAAAGAAGAACCCAGAAATGCGGACAGCTCGGCCCCAGCTCGAGTGTTCGCATTGACTCAAGCAGAAGCTGAGGCTTCTCCCTCAGTTGTTACAGGTCAGCTTCTTAGTGCTGGAACCCCTTATACTGTGTTAATTGATTCTGGTGCTACACATTCTTTTGTTGCTAGTAGTGTTATTGATAGACTGTGTAGACCTTGTGATTTCTATGCTGTGGGGTTTGGTACTTTGTTACCCACTGGAGAGTTAGTGGTATCCAGGAGATGGGTCAGATCTTTGCCAGTGACAGTAGAGGGCAGAGAGTTATCAGTGGATTTGATAGAGTTGGTTATGACTGACTTCGATATGATACTGGGTATGGATTGGTTGGCAAAGTATGGGGCAACCATTGATTGCAGAAGGAAAATGGTCACCTTTGAGCCTGAAGGTGAGGATCCTTTTGTGTTTGTTGGTGTTGTGCATGGACCTCGCATTCCTATGATTTCTGTATTGAGAGCTAGGGATTTATTGCAAGGAGGTTGCATTGGATTCTTAGCCAGTGTGGTTGATACCACTCAGGTCGTGCCAGTGAGACCAGAAGATACTAGACTTGTATGTGAGTTTCTGGATGTGTTTCCAGAAGATTTGACAGGGTTGCCACCGCATAGAGAAATTGAGTTCGTTATAGAACTGGCACCAGGGATGGAGCCAGTGTCTAAAGCGCCTTACAGAATGGCCCCAGCTGAGTTGAAAGAATTAAAAGTATAGTTGCAAGAACTGTTAGATTTGGGTTTTATCAGACCTAGTTTCTTACCTTGGGGTACGCCAGTTCTGTTTGTAAAGAAAAAGGATAGTTCTCTGAGAATGTGTATTGATTACAGTGAAATGAATAAGTTGACAATTAAGAATAAGTATCCTTTTCCAAGGATAGATGATTTATTCGATCTGTTGCAAGGTAAGAAGGTATTCTCAAAGATCGACCTTCGTTCTGGTTATCATCAGTTAAGGGTCAAGGAAGGAAACATACTGAAGACTGCTTTTCGTACCAGGTATGGGCATTATGAGTTCCTAGTTATGTCATTTGGATTGACTAATGCCCCTGCTGCTTTTATGGATCTGATGAACAGAGTGTTCAAGGACTATCTGGACCAGTTTGTGATCGTCTTCATCAATGATATTCTGGTGTATTCTCAATCTGAATCAGAACATGAGTATCACTTGAGGTTGGTTCTGCAGAGACTGAGGGAACACAGACTGTTTGCTAAGTTCAAGAAATGTGAGTTCTGATTATCCCAGGTATCCTTTCTTGGGCACATTGTCAGTAAGGAGGGAATTATGGTAGATCCAGCAAAGATCGAAGCGGTCAGAGATTGGCCAAGGCCAAAGAATGCTTCTGAGGTTAGAAGTTTCCTTGGATTGGCAGGTTATTATAGGTGGTTCGTGGAAGGGTTCTCAAAGATTGCCACTGCTTTGACTGAACTGACACGCAAGAGTCAGAGATTTGTGTGGTCAGATAAGTGTGAGAACAGCTTCCAGGAACTGAAGCAGAGATTGATTACAGCTCCTATTCTGAGTCTTCCAACAGATCAGGAGAAGTTTGTGATTTACTGCGATGCTTCTCATCGGGGTTTGGGCTGTGTTTTGATGCAATCAGAGAAGGTAATTTCTTATGCTTCTCGTCAGTTGAAGGAGTATGAAAAGAGATATCCTACTCATGATTTAGAGTTGGCGGCTGTGGTTTTTGCTTTGAAGATATGGAGACACTATCTCTATGGAGAGAAGTGCGAGATTTATACAGACCACAAGAGCCTGAAATACTTCTTCACCCAGAAAGATTTAAATATGAGGCAAAGGCGTTGGCTGGAGTTAGTAAAAGATTATGATTGTGAGATTTTGTATCATCCAGGAAAAGCCAACGTGGTAGCTGATGCTTTAAGCCGGAAAGGTCCGGGACAGATTTATGGTATGAGGCTAATAGCCAGAGAGTTAGCAGATGATATGACAAGAGCTGGTATAGAGTTGTTGGTGGGCCAGTTGGCTAATATTACACTACAGTCTACGCTGTTGGAGAGAATTAAGGAGGATCAGTTGAGTGATCCACAGCTAATCAAGATCAGAGAGGATGTTCTGGCTGGAGCATCCAGAGATTATACAGTGTCTGAGTTAGGCTTGTTGAGGTACAAGGGGCGGATATGTGTTCCGTTAGACACTGCTTTGAGGCGAGAGATTCTGGATGAATCTCATACTACACCTTACTCTTTGCATCCAGGCACCACGAAGATGTATCAGGATGTGAGATCATTGTATTGGTGGCCGGGAATTAAGAGAGATGTAGTTGAAGACGTGGCTAAGTCCTTGACATGTCAACAGGTCAAGGCTGAGCATCAGAGGCCGGTAGGTTATTGCAGCCTCTGGATATCCCAGAGTGGAAGTGGGAAGACATCACGATGGATTTTGTGGTGGGCTTACCTAGGACTGTTGGTCACCATGATTCTATTTGGGTGATAGTGGATCGCTACACCATGTCAGCTCACTTCTTGCCAGTGAGGACTACATATACAGTTGACCAGTATGCAGATCTCTATGTGAGAGAGATTGTGCGGCTCCATGGTGCGCCTATGTCGATCGTGTCAGATCGAGACCCCACTTTTACTTCCAAGTTTTGAGGCAGTTTGCAGAAGGCAATGGGGACACAGTTGAAGTTCAGTACTGCTTATTATCCTCAGACAGATGGGCAATCTGAGAGGACAATCCAGATATTAGTAGACATGATGAGAGCATGTCTACTGGACTTTGGTGGATCTTGGAGTAAGTATCAACCTTTGATAGAATTCTCCTACAACAACAGTTATCAGTCTACCATTAGAGTTGCACCTTATGAGATGCTGTATGGTAGGAAGTGCAGATCTCCCATTCATTGGGATGAGACAGGTGAAAAGAGATACTTAGGTCCTGAGGCAGTTCAGAGGACCAGTGATGTAACGACCCAAATTCACTAATAAGGCTTAAGGGCCTTGATTAGTGTGCCGGGAGGGCATGATGAGAATTATGTGTGATGATTATGATTTTAAGCATGTTATATGACTATGTGAATTATATTATGTGATAATTATGATGTGTGAATCGTACCACGTGGGTGCTGTGATACTAGTGTGATGCACGTGCCGGGACGGTCCTAGAAAGCTAGATAATGGTAACTGGTGATTTGGTAACCCGTGTAACTGTTAGTAACCATAGAGAGTAACAGGTTTTATGGGGAAAGTGGTAGAATTGCAAAGCTGGTGAAAAGACAAGTATGGCCTTGAGGTTTAGTTAGGAAGGGGTATTAGTGGAAGGGTAGAACAGTCATTTGGTAGGATAAATGATTATTAGCTGAAGGGAAAATATGGTATACGTATAACATTTGGAGAAAGGGGCTTTATGCTGAATGTTGGAGACCTAGAGGAGCAAAACTAAGATGGAAGGGAGAAGCTGAATTTAGCTCTTGGAAGGAGAATTAAGGAGTGATTGAAGATGTCAAGCAAGCTTAGACCAAGAATATTCAGAGGTAAGATCTTGATTATGATATATCCAAGTTTTAGGTCTGAAATTTTAGATAATGAATGTGAATTGAGGCAAGTTGGTGGCTGGTTTTATGTAATTTCAGAATTGGGAAATCAAGGGGGAAGGAGGTTTAGAGCTGGAGGTTGGACTCATCACTCAAGGTAAGGTCTTTGTATGTTTATTAGGCTGGTTTTTGTTAAGGTATAGGGAGTTTGGAGTGTGGTTTGAGTTTGGGTTCAAGCTGTTCTTAATTTTTTGGTTTGAGTTGTTAAGTGTGAAATTCAAGAGTGGATTTTAGGATTGAAGGTGTGAGTGAGCTTGGGCATGATGTTTTTGGGTTGTTGTGAGGTTTATTAAAGGTTTAGAATTGGTTTTGGGACTTAGGATGGAGTTTGGGGTGATTTGGAGAGGTTGGAGCTCGGGAAAATGTGAGGGAAAAACCCAGAATTCTGGGCTGCGAAGGCGTGCCGCGGCACGGGTTTTGTGTGCCGCGGCCTGGAGTCTCTGATTGATGGGTGCCGCGGCACAAGAAAGTGGTGCCGCGGCACAAGGCTAATTTCAGGATGTCACATTTGGCAATTTTTTGGCCTTTGCTCCGGGGGTTCGGGAGATGTCTGCGGGGTGTTGTTCTAAGGTTTTGGGGGTTCCGAGAGTGTGGATTGGGTTCCGGGAAGGTAGTCTTGGATTGGTTAATGACAAAGAATATTGTATTTGTGTTGTGATTAGGACTTTGGAGAGGCTCGAGGTAGAGGACCGTGCTCGCGGCTTCGTGGCATCGGAAACCAGTGAATTGAAAGGTAAGAAAGCTGCACCTGAGTATGTGGTTAGGTTGGGACTAAGTGTTCCCTATGTTGGTATGTATTGTTATGTGAGTGTGATTAACCATGTGGTCACGATGGGACTAAGTGTTCCCAAGATTTGTATATCACGTCGTGAGATGGTGTTATTACGCCATGGGACATGCGATTACCGGCCTAAGGGTGTCGGAATCATTATTTGCGCACTGGGGCGCGGCTCAGCCACTGGGAGCTGAGGCAGCTTGTTTATCACTGAGCTTGGTTAAGCTGGCCAGAGTCAGTGAGTATTACACTGGGGGCGGCTCTATTGAGCCGAAGACAGTGTGCCAAATAGAGGGTGCGACTAAGGGCGCCAACCCTGAATGTTATTTGATGGGTATGACAATCTATTGGTTATGAGTGTGAATGTTGTGCTATGAACATAGTTGATTGACTGTCTGGCTGACAACTGTTATTACTGATTGGATAAATGTATGAAATGTTGAATTCTTGGTTGAGCATTGTGAAATATTTGTTAAGTGTTGCTGATTTTATTATGTTATCATGCTTTCTTGCTGGGCCTTGGCTCACGGGTGCTACGTGGTGCAGGTTAAGGCAAGGGCAGGTTGGACCAAGCCCGAGGTGGAGAGCTCCAAGGTGAAATGTACATAGCTAGCTGTTCGATCACCACGATCGAGGAGTGGACCAGGACAGGGACTACCTAACTGCTCGTTTTTGCCTTAGTATGGCCAGTCAGTGTATTTAAACTTTGTAACTTTTGTAAATGGCTTTTAAACTGTCATTTTTGGGATCCCATGTAAATAAACAATGCTTAGTAATGAAAATATGACTTTTGAGACCAAAACACTTTTAACCCTAGTTCCTCTACTGTTTCAGTAACACGATTTTACGTAAATAACTTGATTAGCAAGTCTGGCACCTTATAAACACACAGTGTAACGGTCTTGGCTATCCAGGGCGTTACAAATGAGGCCATTGAGAAGATTAGAGCCCGGATGCTCGCTTCTCAGAGTAGGCAGAAGAGCTATGCAGATCCCAAGCGTAGGAACATGGAGTTCCAAGTGGGAGACTATGTCTTCCTTAGAGTCTCGCCATGGAAAGGGGTGAGAAGGTTTGGGAAGAAAGGCAAGTTGAGCCCTAGATTTGTAGGTCCATTTGAGATCCTGGAGAGGATTGGTCAAGTGGCTTACAGATTGGCCTTGCCTCTGGCGTTGTCAACTGTGCATAATGTGTTCCATGTATCAGCTCTTCGGAGATATGTATCTAATGTGAATCATATTCTGAGTTATGAAGATCTGAAGCTTGAGCCAGATCTCTCTTTTGAGGAGCAGCCAGTTCAAATACTTGACAGGAAAGATAAAGTCCTCATGAATAAAACGATACCATTGGTTAAGGTATTGTGGAGGAACAGGAAGGTCGAGGAAGCGACCTGGGAGCTGGAGTCAGATATGCAGAGTCAGTATCCCGAGCTGTTCAGGTAAATTTCGAGGACGAAATTTCTGTAAGGAGGGGATAGTTGTAATGCCCTGAATTCTCCAATTTGGTTTAATGGTGGGATTAGTAGGTCAGGAGGGTCATACTTGTTTAATTATGCCATTAAATGATAATATGCATGTTTATATGAATTATATTATAATATGATGTTATATGCATGCATGTGGGTCCACATGTGAATATTATGATATTTTGATAATTTGGCCCTTTAAGGGTATATTTGTATATTTGGGTACATATTGTGAATGAGATCCCATTATTATGGAGATATATTCGAGCTATTCGGCATGAGACGGTCCTATATAATGGATTAGCAGTTTTGTCATAACGGGGTCAATTTTTGGGTAATAGGAATGTTATTTAATGATAAATTGGGAGTATTTGAGATCAGGATGGAATTCTGGAAGTTTTGACTATAATGTCCCCGAGGGGTGTTTTTGGGACCCCGAGCACTAGGTTTTATTTGAGGTTACTTAAGCTTGAAGTAGCTTATCAGATAGAACGTACGTTAGAAAATCTCTCGTTCTCCCTTTCGTCAGTTCGTTTTGCCGTTTGAGCCTTTTCGAAGAAATATCGAGTTCTAGGAGTCGGAATCAAGCGAGGATCAAGGCATAGCGATCCTAGGAAAGATTAGAAGCTTCTTAACTGAAGGATTTGATGGAAAATAACCCAATCGAAGGTAATCGAAATTTGAGTTTTGAGTTTTTAGAGTTTCTAAGCTTTGAATTAGATTTTGTAAATTGTTGAGTTTTCGGTTCATTCGAACCTTGGGTTTTGAGGGTTTTGGAGCATTGGGAAGCTTGGGAACTTTGATTTGATGATTGGGGAATGTTTAGGTATGATTTTGGAGGATTTGGAAAGTTGAAAACGTGTTTGGGAATGGCCCAGGGTTGGGGGCCGCGGCCCTGTTCTTGGGGTGGCTGCGGCCCTGACATGAAGAAGCAGGTGGGGCTCTTTGTGCCTGCTGGGCGTCGCATCCCTTGCTTCAAGAATTTCTGGGGGCCGCGGCCCAAGGTGCTAGGGCCGCATCCCTTGCCCAGTTTTCACCCCGTTTGCATGTTTTGACCCCGGGAACTTAGTTATAGGCCTCGGGAGTGTTCCTACTACTTGGATTAGTTTGGATTGTTGTCCTGGAGGCTAGATATTGGTTTGGAAACCTATGTTGATCATTATTATTAATGATGTCCCATGTTTGGTTATGATTAGGTGACCTCTAAAGGAATAAAGGTTGATCGTTCTCAAGGGTCGTTCTTTTAATCATTCTAGCATGAATCTGAGGTGAGAAAACAGTGTAAGAATACAGCTGCACCCTGTATATGTATATGACATGCGTGATTGTTATTGAGGCATGTTGATTGATAAATGTGGACATGGATTGCATATTAAATGCTAGTGAATGTTGATTATTTGTATATGGCACTGACTAGTCAGGGACACTGACCTAAGAGTCAGAAACGGCATAAGCGTCCTGAACGGAGGGCCGAGTGAAGATTAGATCTAATCGATATCAATGTGGAATGACTCTAAGGCATTAACACTGGACCGACCCTAAGGTCGATGAAACTTATAAGCCCTTGACTAGTCTAAGACTAGTTACTCAGAGCCAGGGCATAAGGCCCCGGTGACTGTTGTCACATGGCTAGGGAACGATGTTCCAGGGTTATGACTCTACGGTCATGAGAAAGGTTATGTTGGTGACTATTCATCATGCACCTATCCTGTTTAAGCTCGTGAAAGGTTCACTTATTTGTTAAGCCCCGGTGACCCTATCGTGACAAGGCTAAAGGGAGTTGTACCCATTTTAGTGACTTTTACGACTGTCACCTATCTATTTTGGACTGATAGTCCTGAATGATTATTATGATCATTGTTGATATTATATCATGCTATATTGTGTTTTCTTGCTGGGCCTTGGCTCATGGGTGCTATGTGGTGCAGGTAAAGGGAAAGAAAAGCTCACCCAGCCTTGAGTGGAGAGCTTAGGTGGTGATGTGTACATATGCAGCCGCTTGACCACCACGGCCAAGGCGTTCTCAGAGGAACTAGGAGGTTTACCCTATTTTTGTCGCTTAGGTCGGCGTGGTTGTAAATTTGAAACAGTAATGGCCAATTTTTACTGAGAACAACTTGTAAATGTTTTGATTTTCTCTGGAGCAGTTTATAATGAAAAATATCCTTCCCTTTTTTTGGTTTTCCACCTTAACCTGTTAATCACACTTAGAGCACGTTTTTAACCAAAGGACTCGGGTAGCGGGTCAAATTTATGGTTCACCGTTCACCGTAACTGTTCTGGGGTAACCAGGGTGTTACAGAACCTTACTTCCCGAGTGTTTATTAAGCTTATAAGGATAAAGCTTATAACCCCAACTCAAGTGTTTATCACTCTAAAATAACCTAGCAGCTTGCTGACTCTGAACTTAGCTTGATGAATGAATAAATGGATGGGTACTAGGTCTTATTTATAGAGTTCAAGAATGAAAATATATTTATTTAGCTTGAATAAAATAATGGATTTTTAATTGAAAAATCTTTGAATATTCGTTCAGCAGAGGTTGAAGACTCGGTCAAAAAGATTCTAGACTTATCAAGAGGTTAAGGAATAAAATAAGCTCAGTTTTAAAAACATTCAAAAATCATGTACATGAGCCGATATATCGCCCCTAGTAGGCGATATATCGCCTGGGCTAATATGCCCGAGACTCGTCGAGGTGACCGTGCGAAGTTACGTGTTTTTTGTATCCCCGTATGGCGATATATCGCCCCTAGTGCTGCGATGTATTGGCATACGCCGAAATATTATACACGTAATTGCACATTTTCAGCCCAATTTGAATTGAGTAAACAGCCTTGACTAAGCCCTCTAACGATTTCAAAGCTGCTGGCAGACCCTAGGATATTCAAATATTACTCTTATTAAATTTATTCCTCAAAATACTTAATTATTCATTAAACATACACATGACAAGTGTCATTTCCTTATTGGGTCTATCTAAACCTTATATTATAATAAATATCACCTTCATAATCAGTCATATTAATTAAACCTTAAGTTATAATTAATATTCTTAAACTATAGGTTAAACTTATAAAATCTACAAGTGTTACTACGAGTGTCCAACTAAATCCCGGTCTGAACCAAAATCCACAGTCATAAAAATACTATAACTATTACTATTGCTACTACTATCTAACTAGCTAAGTAAAGTTCTTGGACTCTACAAATGACCACCTTCAAGAGTAGGCCGTGATTGTAAAAGTGTAAATAAAATGAAAAAAATCAATGCCAGATGTAATTTTCACTTTTATAAATCATTTAAGAAACCAATTGATTACCATTTGTGTAACACCCCAATTTCCCTAATATGGCTTAGTGCATAGACTAGGGGGCCGCAAAGCAATAATTGAATTAATTGAGTGCTTATTTGTTATGATCATGTTATTATGTGAATTATATTATGATATGATTATGATTGCATGTTTAAGTGTATTAAATATGCATGCGGGCCCATTTTTTATTAGAATGACATTTTCGTAATTTTAACCCATTGAGGGTATAATTGTAAATATGTGTGATATATGATTGCGACCACATTATTATGTGGATATATATGAGTTACTCAACACGAGGCGATCCTAGGGAGCTAGTTAGCGAAAAAGTCACAACGGGGTAAAATAATTTGCTCGGGCAGAGCTTAGGGATATTTTGGTTATTTGGAAAATTACCGGGAACCATAGAGTAACGGGAATTAATTGATGGTTATTGGATTGTTAGATTATGTGGGATTGTGTGAGATAATTTGGGATTAACGGGGGTCCCGTGGTAAAAGACTAAAATGCCCTTGGTTATGCCTTGGGGCTAAGTTTAGTACTAGGGGTAGATTGGTCTTTTAGCCACCTAGCTAGTGAGATGAGTGGCTAAGGCTGAAGGGTTGGCTCATTCACGTTCAAGCACTTTTCTTGAGCTTTGGGAGTACTTTCCTTTGAAGAAGACACAAGGCACTCTAAAGTTAGACTATGCTAGGATCTGTGAGGAGATTGGAGCCAATTTTGTGGAATAGTAATTGTGGATTGGGACTAAAGGTTTCTAAGGCCACCATCAACCTCAAGGGACTTGAATTTAGAGGTGAGACCCCTGCTTTTCTTGGTGTTCTTGAAGTTTTATGAGTTTAATTTCTAAATCGATTGTTTATGGGAGTTTGGGATGGTTGGAGTAATGGGTTTTGTTGGCTAGGTCTAGTGTAGTGTTTATGTGGCTGGAACCCTGTTAAAATCACTTGGTTGGGTCGAATTCAAGGTTTGAAATTGCTGAAAATCGTAGGGGTGCGAATTTTGGGAAGAACACTTGAGTTCTGGGCCGTTTTTGAGTTTTTGGTGACCTAGCTCATTTGCGCTAGGTTGTAGTTCGACTACGCTAGTGCCCCAGAAAAGGTGGAATTGGGTTTCAATTGGGGGGCTTAAGTTGAGGGGGTTGGCGCAACCGCGCCAATAGCCTAGAAGCCCCAAACTTTCTGCAGGCACGATCGCACCCAGGGTAGGAGCGACCATGCTAGGGGCCCCAAAATGCTAGTTTGTTGATTTTTAGGGCTAGGCCCGGGGGCTTGGGGAATCTTAATTGGGAGCCCGCTTGGGGGCTCGGGGGACATTTTTAGTGCCCCATTAACTGGTAACCATGGATTTAAGAGTTAGAGTTCAGTTTGGAACTCGGGTTCTAGGGTTAAGTCCTGATGAACATATATTTGTGTTGTGGCTAAGGTTTCCGCCAAGCTCAGGTCAGGATTAGCGCTCAAGTTCGTTCCATTATTCGCACGAGGATCGAGGTAAGAAAGCTGCACCTGATGCGTGAGATGAATGATTAGGGCTCGGCCTAGCTATTAAATGTAATATGATTGGGGCTTGGCCCAACTTTCAAATGTAATACGATTAGAGCTTGGTCCAGCTGTTAAATGTAAACATGATTAGGGCTCAGGCCCAATTAATGAGCATGATTATAATTATGATTGTGTAAATCTATTTTAGTATATTGTAATGCATTATATCTGTGTATATGATGAATGTATTATATGGATGTTTCTTCTGACTAGGAAGCTTGGTTTAAAAGATGAGAATCTGTCTGTGGCATTTGATTAAAGCTCGACCTACTAGTCGAGGGTTTATAAGGCTAGACTTATAAGTCAGGAATTTGGAAGGCTCGGCTTATAAGTCGTGATCGACATTATGTGCGCTGAGTGTAGGTCGTTATGGCTATGCCACCCTAAGAGTGCATTATGCTCTTGACTGGCTCTGATGCCACTTGAATAAATGGGAGTGTGACACGCACTTGTGTGACCCTATGGTCCCTTACTTGTATAGTGTGTATGCTTGGTTTTAGTTATTACTATTAAGCATGTTGTTATGTTCTGTGGACTATCTGAATTTGTTAATATGTTTTCTTGTTGGGTCTTTTGGCTTACGGGTGCTTTGTGGTCCAATTAAGGGTAAGGAGAAGCTTGGCCAGCCATGAGTTGGAGAGAATGAGAAGCGATGTGTACATATACAGTCTGCTCGACCGCCACGGTCAAGATATCGCAGGGGAACTAGGGTTGGACCCTATTTTGCTGCTTAGGTCGGCTTATTTTGTAATCCCTGAGTTGTAAATAATTTTTAAACTTGTATTTTGGGATCCCATATATAGACTAAAGTATTCTTTTAATGGAAATGTTTATTCCTTGACCAAGAATTTTAATACCCGAACCTTTTGTGGCTTAATCACGTGTTTTAGTCCAAATGACTCGTTTAGCGAGTCCAGCACTAATTTAAACACATGGTAACAGACCCTAATTAGCAGGGCGTTCCAACTTGGTATCAAAGTTGCTAAGGTTTAAGGGTTCCTGATGATGGACTGGGCATGTACACTCGCCGCTAAAGACAAGCTCAACTCAAGGTTTGGTAACTATTAATATAGTTATGTGTGCAATTGCTTAAATAAAAATATATATGCCTTACCTGCCTGTCTAATTAGAAAGCATGAGCTATTCTGATAGGGCCTGACCCTTGGCTGTTGTATGTGTTAGGAAAAATAGTTTTGCCTCAATGGAAATGGTAAGATAATTACAACTCTAAACAAAATATTACAAATAAATATTGATTGATTAAATAAAGTTACAACTCTATGACTGAAAATATAAATAAATAAAAGAAGAAGTAGAAGAAGAAGAGAAATAGAGAAATACAACTCTATGCAAAATAATACAAATAAAGTGAATTGTTTGAAACAAAAAGAAAATAAGATTGCAACTCAAAACAAGAAATACAAATAAACAAAAGAGAAGAATATAAAGATGAAGAGAAATATAATAGAAAGAAAGAACAAGAAAACAAAATAAAAACAACTCTCACTCACACTACCAAAGTGAAAAGTGTTGGGGATCACCAACTTGAACAAGGTTTGAAACCTTTGTCCATAAGCTTATTTCCCCTTAACTCAAGCACTAAGGGATCTCTCACAGATTATAGGAAATGCTTTATGGAATAATCAAGCCACAAGGTGTTTCTAGTCAAGTGCTCTAGTGGAGAGAAAAGTTGTGTCTTTCAAGTGAGCTATAGGCTCTTATTTATAGAGTTTAGAGACACCCTTTGAATTTCAAATTCCACTAACCCCCATGGCAGTTACCAATATTTAATTGGATTAATATGGAATTAAAAATGAGATTTGGGAGTTATTTGGGTTTTTTGAGCCGTTCAACTAAGATTGAAAAAACTGAAGAAAAAAAATGGTCAGTTTTGGCCTGTGGCCGCGGCCAGAGACATTAGTGGCCGCGGCCACTACTCTCTGTCCCATTGGCCACGGCCACCAACATTCAATGGCAACGACCACTGACCATTTTCAGCACTTAAAAATGTGTTGTTTTTCCAAACGGTTCCAAACCCTCCCAAATGATTTTGTAACCCCCAAAACATATTATTGGGGTTAAAACCATATCTCTAACAGCCATTTCTCAAATGGCTTTATGAAATTCATCTCAATATTTTGTAACACCAAATTTACACAATAAAAGGTAATATTTTGAAGTTACAAATTTGTAACACCAAATATGTTACATTATTTGGATATATCTCATATATCTAAATATTGTAACTCTCTATTATATATTACAATATGTGACACTCTTTGTCACATTTATTAAATCTAAAACATTATATTATAAATTAATATAACATTCCCCCACTAGATTAAATAGTTATTTATTGTAACACTTATTTAATCAATCATTATATTTTGAAATATAACATATCTCCCACTTGATTAAATAAGAACTCTCTCTTATAGGAGTCATTGCATTAGTGCATAAAGCAAAGTGTTTTTCAACTTGAACTTTACTATAGTGTAATTATCACAAAATTTGTCGAAAATTTGGTTGCACTAGGCATTGAACCATTTTTTCATGATAACAAATCGATCATAACACACACTTGGAGTAGTGAAGGCTTAGTCCTTTGGTTTTCTTGAGATAACCTAGGACTCTTCCAATTGCCTTCCAGTGATTCACACTTGCATTACTTGTAAACCTACTAAGTTTACTTACCACAAATGCTATATCAAGTCTAGTACATTGGGCAGCGTACATTAGACTCCCTATAGCACTAGCGTACTATAATTGAGCCACCGCTCTTCCTTCATTCTTCTCAAGTTTTACACTATGATCGAATGGAGTATTGGCATCTTTAACCTTGAGATGGTTAAATTTGTTCAATACTTTCTCAACATAGTGGGCTTGCCCTAATGCAAAACCCCCACTATGTTTCTTTACTTTGATACCAAGTGTGGTGTCAACTTCTCCAAGATCTTTCATCTTGAAGGTTAATGATACAAACCTCTTCGTTTCTTCTATCCCTTTCATGCTATTACTTAGAATAAGCATGTCATCCACATATAAGCAAACAATGATCACATATCCCTTACAAGTTTTGGAATACAAACACTTGTCTCCATTGTTATGTCTAAACCCATTAGACATGATGGCTTGATCAAATTTCTCATGCCATTGCTTAGGTGCTTGTTTCAATCCATATAAGGATTTTACAAGTCTACATACTTTATGTTCATATTTTGGTAGGACAAACCCTTCAGGTTGTTCCATATAGACCTCCTCATTGAGGTTACCATTATGGAATGCCGTTTTGACATCCATTTGATGAACATACAAGTTGTGTATAGAAGCTAATGCGAACAAAATTCTTATAGAAGTTGCTCTTGCAACAGGCGCATAGGTATCGAAATAATCAATACCCTCTTTTTGCCTAAACCCTTTAGCTACTAATCTAGCTTTAAAGGTTTGGATAGTGCCGTCAGTGTGGTATTTTCTCCTAAATACCCACTTACACCCAATTGGCTTAGACCCCGGTGGGAGATCTACCAATTCGCAAGTGTTGTTGGAAAGAATGGAATCCATCTCATCCTTGATGGCTTCTTTCCAAAATGCATTATCTCTCAATTGCATAGCTTCTCTATAAGTCTTAGGGTCATCCTCAACGAGAAGTACAATAGGAATTTTCCTAATGACTTCCTCTCAATTTCCTTCTACTATGTAGAATGAAATTCGTTGAGAATTTATCTCATCCACTACTAGACTTTTATGATTTTTAAGCCTTTGACTTCTTCTAGGTTCAAAGGATTGCTTTACATCCTTTTGAGAATTCTCCTCTTGAGAATCAACTTTGGATGTAGAAGCTTGAGAATTGTTCTCATATAACAAATTCTCCTTTAGAGATGTTGAAGCTTGAGAATTGTTGTCACATAACATATTCTCAAAAAACTCAACTTCTCTAGATTCAATCACAATATTAGACTCTAAGTATAATAGCCTATAAACTTTACTATTGTTGGCATAACCAACAAAAGCACAGGTTATGGCTCTTGAACCTAACTTTGTTCGATTAGGTTCGTTTTTCTTGCAATATGCAAGACACCCCCACACTTTGAAGTACCCTATGTTGGGTTTTCTTCATTTTCATAAATCATATGGAGATATCTCATTTTTCTTCATCGGTATTCGATTAAGAATGTGACAAGCGGTTAAAAGCGCTTCACCCCATAAGTTGAAGTTCAACTTGGAAAACACCAACATAGAATTTATCATCTCTAGATAAGTCCTATTTTTCCTTTCGGCAACATCATTGTGTTGTGGTGTATAAGGTGCAGTGCACTCATGAATTATACCATTTTCTTCACAAAATGTATTGAATTCATTAGAGAAGTACTCTCCTCCTCTATCACTTCTTAGCACCTTAATCTTTTCATTTAGTTGATTTTCAACTTCTAATTTATATAATTTAAAAGCATCAAAAGTTTCATCTTTATGCTTTAAAAGAAACACATAGGTATATCTTCTAAAATCATCTATAAAAGTAAGAAAATACATTTTACCACCTCTAGTTAAAACACCATTTAATTCACAAAGATCACTATGGATTAAATCTAGTAAATTAGATGATCTTTCTACACTAGGAAATGGTTTCTTAATCATTTTTGCATTAACACATGTTTCACATTTACCATAGTTTTTAATGCTGCATGCAATCATACCACATTTTACTATTCTTTTCATGGTTGAAAAACCTATATGCGATAGTCTAAGATGCCACAAAAATAGAGAATCATACTCAACAATATAGGCGGAATTAGCATTTTTATTGATAACATTGAAAGTTACATCATTGGTGCACAATTTAACCATACCCTCACATGAGTACCCTTTTCTCAAGAATACATTTGATTTGGTAAGTATAAGTTTACCAGACTCAAAAACGGCTTTAATTTAGGGCTTGCCAAGCAAATCACCACTTACCAGTTTCTACCATTTCGGGAACATAAAGTACATTCACTAATGTAACTTTCTTGCTAGAGGTGAAAAAGACTTCAATGGTACCTTTGCCAAGTACCTTGGATTTTCCCTCATTGCCCATTTGAATCTCATGGTTGCCCTTTGACTCTTCAAAGGTCTTGAACAATGATTTGTCATAGGTGACATGGACGGTGGCACATGTATCATACCACCACCCTTTCACCTTGCCTTGGACCGCATTCACCTCACTAAGGGTAGCAACTATGTTTTCCTCTTGAGTTGCATTCACCTTAGGTCCTTGTTGGTCTTTTCTATGCCTACACTCTCTAGCATAGTGACCCTTTTTCCCACACACAAAGCAAGGACCTTTCTCGCCCTTAAACTTGTTTGGGTTGGTTTTTGGACCCAAAGTTTTCTTGTTACCCTTTTTCCCTTTGTTTTTGGGATGTTTTGGTTGTGACACCACATTTGCTTTGGAAGTCTCTCCATTAGACCCCTCCACAAGTTTATCTCTACATATCAATTCCTCCTCAATTCGAATATGTTTTTGGATTTCCTCCAAAGAAAAATCCTCATTTTTATGAAGGATTCTTTTCCTATAGCTCTTCCAAGTTGGTGGTAATTTAGCCACTATAACACCAACTTGAAAGGCCTCGGGAAGCTCAATCTTTAACACTTTCAATTTGCTAACAATTATTTGCAATTCATGTATTTGAGGAAGAATAGTTTTATCACAAAAAATATTTGAAATCGAAGTATTGAGATATCAAAAACTTTCTGGTACCTTCCTCTTCCGTCTAGAACTTTGTCTCAAGTGCATCCCAAATCTCCTTGGCCGATTTGGTCTCGGTGTAGAGGTCATAGATCCTATCGGAAAGGGTGTTGAGGATATGACCCCTACAAAGGAGATTGTCCTCCTCCCTCTTCCTTCTTTTCTCCACCTCCTCGGGAGTGTCCTTGTCGGATGGCGTTGGGAGAGGTTCTAGAGTGGATTCTAGAATGTAGGCAATTTTGAGAGTGGTCAAAAGGAATCTCACCTTTTCTTGCCACCTAGTGAAATTGGATCTATCAAACCTATCCAACCTCACTAGGTCTTGATTCATTATCTTGATGGTCTCACTTCCATTGAAAAAAACAAAGGGATAAGCTTTTGAATGTTAGGAAAAATAGTTTTGCCTCAATAGAAATGGTAAGATAATTACAACTCTAAACAAAATATTACAAATAAATATTGATTGATTAAATAAAGTTACAACTCTATGACTAAAAATACAAATAAATAAAAGAAGAAGTAGAAGAAGAGAAATAGAGAAATACAACTCTATGCAAAATAATACAAATAAAGGGAATTGTTTGAAACAAAAAGAAAAGAAGATTACAACTCAAAACAAGAAATAAAAATAAACAAAAGAGAAGAATATGCAGATGAAGAGAAATAGAATAGAAAGAAAGAACAAGAAAACAAAATAAAAACAACTCTCAATCACACTACCATAGTGAAGAGTGTTGGGGATCACCAACTTGAACAAGGTTTGAAACCTTTGTCCAAAAGTTTATTTCCCCCTAACTCAAGTACTAAGGGATCTCTCACAGATTATAGCAAATGCTTTCTTGAATAATCAAGCCTCAAGGTGTTTCTAGTCAAGTGCTCTAGTGGATAGAAAAGTTGTGTCTTTCAAGTGAGCTATAGGCTCCTATTTATAGAGTTTAGAGACACCCTTTGAATTTCAAATTACACGAACCCCCATGGCTGTTACCAATGTTTAATTGGATTAATATGGAATTAAAAATGAGATTTGGGAGTTATTTGGGTTTTTTGAGCTGTTCAACAAAGATTGAAAAAACTGGAAAAAAAAAATGGTCAATTTTGGCCTGTGGCCGCGGCCAGAGACATTGGTGGCTGCGGCCACTACTCTCTGTCCCACTGGTCGCGGCCACTAACCATTTTCAGCACTTAAAAATTTGTTGTTTTTCCAAACGGTTCCAAACCCTCCCAAATGATTTTGTAACCCCCAAAACATATTATTGGGGTTAAAACCATATCTCTAACAACCATTTCTCAAATGGCTTTATGAAATTCACCTCAATATTGTGTAAACACCAAATTTACACAATAAAGGGTAATATTTGGAAGTTATAAATTTGTAACACCAAATATGTTACATTATTTGGATATATCTCATATATCTAAATATTAAACTCTCTATTATATGTTACAATATGTGAAACTTTTTGTCACATTTATTTAATCTAAAACATTATATTATAATATAATATTACATTATATTATAAAATAATATAACAGTATGCATATTAAAGATGTGCTTATTAGCACACTTGTGGCTTGTAAATGCTATAGAAATGCATATAAGCATCATTATTGCTCTTAAATGTCATAAACGCTTATTAAATGTTAAAAGGAATGCTTATTAACATCGCTATTGGTCTATGTGTGCCATAAAATGCTTATTAGCATCGTTATTGGTCTTGAATGTTATAACTGCTTAATAGCATTATGTTATGTATATGAATGTCAGGAATGTGCTTATTAGCGATGTTAATGCTTATGAATGTTAAGAACGTGCTTATTAACATGTTGTTTGAGAATGAATATGAATCTCCATGCTTATTAGCATGATTGTATACATGTGAACTGTTGGGATGCTTATTAGCATTGTCAATGCATGTGAATGCTTATTTGATCGATTTTAAACTGTGGGTTGACATGGAATATTGTTATTACTTCATGATAAGTCGAGTCATTGATTGCATATAGACTTGGAAATATGCTTCCAAGGTAATCTAATGAGCCATTCAACGCTGAGAATCATGTTGAAAGTAATGACCATGGTCAGAACCCTCTACCAGCTCCTGAAAACTAGTAACAGGTGCTTGTTGATATGCAAGCTAGGCTGCAGAGGCAGAAGGAAGAGATTCGCCAGTTGAGGCAATAGCAGGTTTTGACTGGGAACGCTGCGTCAGAGGCCCCACCTACTGCACAGCAGCAGACAGAGACAGAGAACAGTTGGGAGTTGGTATATGAACGGTTCAGGAAGTACCACCCTCCGATTTTTTAGGGTAGCACAGGTCCACTCAAGGTAGAGCAATGGATGGGCATGATTACATCCATACTAGACTTTATGAGGGTGGTGGGCAATGAGAGAGTGGCCTATGCCACGTACATGTTTCGAGAAGATGTCCGAATCTAGTAGGAAGTGGTATCTCAGACTTGGGATGTAACCACGATGAACTGAGAAGAGTTTAGAACTCTATTTAATGAAAAGTATTACAATGAGGAAATTAGCACTGCAAAAGCTGAGAAATTTACTAGACTGGTTCAAGGGAGTATGTCAGTGACAGAATACGCCCTGAAGTTTGACAGATTAGCAAAGTTTGCTATAGACTTAGTGCCTACAGATGGGGCAAGGAAGGAAAGATTCCTTCAGGGGCTACAACCTATGATAGCCCGGGATGTTAGAATTACAACAATACTTGGAGTGACAACTTACGTTCAAGTAGTAGAGAGAGCCCTCACTGTAGAGGGCACTGAGAACAAGATCTAGCGCGAGAATGTGGCCAGAAGGGATATCAGAAGGACGGGACCTTTCTTTACATAATCAGGTAGGGGTGGAGGCCCTAGTGACTAGAAAAGGAAGACCCCAGATACTATTTTGGCTTTTGGTCCTGATAAGAGCCCATGGGGTGTATAGATTAGCCGCCAGGGAAGCAATGAGAGCTGGAGGACATATCCAGAGTGCACCAGATGTAGAAGACGCCATCTGGGGGAGTGTCAGGCGAAGGCCTACTTTTTATGTGGGATTGTGGGGCATCTCAAGAAGGATTGCCCAAGAATGAAGAAAGAGGAACCGAAAAAGGTGAACATCTCGACTCCAGGTCAAGTATTTGCACTGATGCAAGTTGAGGCTGAGGCTAGGCCCTTAGTGGTCACATGTCAACTTTCTAGTGCTGGCATTTCTTATACTGTACTGATTGACTCTGGTGCTACACACTCTTATGTTTCTAGTAGGATTATTTGTTACACCCAGATTTCAAGACCTGAGATTGTGACCTCGAAAGTTGGACTCGTCAAGTGTGAGCTCGAGATATATAAAACACATGTTCGTGGTCCAGATGTCAAAACCTCGGAGCAAGATGGCAACCTCGAAGACATGTAGCCTCGGGATTCTTTCTGAGCTCGAAATAGCATAGCATCGGGATACATCCATTATCGAGTGTCTTTGAATCGAGTAGCCCGAGCTTAAAGAGTGCAAGCTCGAAATATGACAGCCCCGACGGTGTTTATCTGTCCCGAGCAAGGCTTGGAGTAAGACGGTCAGTTCGTAACCTGTCTGTAAACCTTGACTGATGCAATGTTGCTGATCTCAGAGATTTGATGAATCATCTGATGTAACACGTTTTGTACATTTAAAGATATTTATTGTTGTAACATCCCGACATTAAAGGGATATTAACAAGTCTGTTATCCACTTTACTGGTCTTCAGGGGACGTTTCCTTGTATATAGGAGTTACAGCATTTAATATCATTATTTCAATTAATAAGCAGGAGTATCTTCCCGAAATATGTGGGAATAAACTCTAAAAACTCTCTATAAATAGAGAGGTCATGAACACTTAAAAGAGGATGGATCTTTTGCTATCTAGAGAGAAAACTCCAAGTTCTAATAAAATAGATTCGTGGACTAGGCAGATTTAACTGCTGAACCACGTAAAACCCTTGTTGTTCCATCATATTATTCATTTGCACCATAGTTCTTATTGTTTAATTGCTCGACATTTTAAGTTGACGAAAAATGGCGTCAACAATTTGGTGCTTTCATTGAGAGCCTTAAGCAGTACAATCCCTGATTAGCTATGGCCACAAATGATCCGAATATTCCTGAAGAAAACTATCCACGGTGCCCTAGGAAACAGCCGATGATGAATCCAGAACCAGAAGAGAGAAGTGAGTCCTCCAATTCTCGAGGACCTCCGGCCCCCAGGGATGACGAGGACATGTACTATAATCCTGAGCGATATGTTCCCATTGTGGAACTCGAAAATCGTTAGTTAAGAAAACAGTTGGCTAAGGCCAAGAAGGGTAATGAAGAATTAGCTTGATTGGTTGCGGAGGCACAGATGGCTCAGCCTCAACCTCCGTCTGAGGCCCAGGTCCCTCCTCCACGGGACGTTCATGTCCCTCCCCGTAGACCTCGTGGGCGACCTCGAAAAAATGCCACCACAAGAAGAATGGAGCAACCTCAGGCACCGGCCGAATAACCTGCCCCTTTGAGGCCCCAAAGAAACACCTGAACTAGAGCTCCGGTTAACTCAACTGCTGAGTTACCAGCTGAAACTGGGAATAACCGAGCCCCTACAGAGGCTCGGACTCAGAATCCTGGTAACACACAGAATGTGACCGAGCCGGCACAGGCGAACTCGGGACCATCCAGACCCCGAAATGGGTGGCAGCCACCATCACCCATACGGTTCCCTCCATCGCCAATAAGATATCCCTCACCGCCTCGGAGAAACACACAACCGACTCAGGGTGATAAGGAAAGGCGAGCTGGACGGAAACAGGGGAATGGAGAAACTACTAGAGAACAGAGAGGCACCCAGCCTGCGAGAAGCCAAATGTCTCGGTCTCACACTGCAGAGATGAGGCAGCCTGAATGGAATCCATCTCGAAACAATTATGCAACGAGCCTCGCCAGCGATGACTCAGGAGACACCAGATCAGTCAGTATGTATGATCAAGGACGTAGAAATATTGGGAACCAAAGGAACCACCCTGACCTGCAAGAACACCTAAATCAAAATCGGGGTAGTGGTAATCCCTCGAACCCAGACCTGAGAGATCGCCTAAATGGACGCAAGGATCCCATGCAAAGGCGTAAGCCTGGAATTGTGATCAACGATAACCAATTTCAGGCGAGACCCCCTGTGGATCCAGTTCAGGAAAGATTTGATCAACTGGAAAGAGCATTTAGGCTCTTACAGAATGAGCGAGGCCGGAATCGGGATGAAGATTCTGATGAGGAGCTCGAACCATTCGCTCCCCACATTTCCAACACTCCGTTTCCTCAGGGGTTTCGGATTCCTCATGTCCCACCTTTTGAAGGGAAATCCGACCTATACAGTCACTTAAGTACATTCAACACTATTATGAGGGCAAGTAATGTGGGTTGCGAGCTCAGATGCATGTTGTTCCCAGCATCGCTTACAAGACCAGCAAAAAGCTGGTCGAAAAATATAAGAGGCATTCAATCACTTCTTGGGATCAGCTGTCAAGGGATTTCAAGAAGCAATTTAGAGCCATAATCGGGACAAGGCCTGAGGCATCGACCCTGACCAATGTCCAGCAACAATCAAATGAAACGCTGAAAAGCTATCTTACAAGATTTAATCTGGAAGTCCCCCGAGCTCGTGATGTAGACGACAGCGGTCATTTAATGGCCGTCCAAGCTGGGGTAATGCCGGGAAGTCCCCTCTGGGAAGATATGCAGAGGAAGCCTGTGAGGTCCATAACCGAGTTTAATAGACGAGCTCATAGGTTTGTCAATGTAGAAGAGGCGAGGTCGACGCTAAATATGACCTCTCAGCCCATAACTACAATGACAAACGTAAACTCTGCCTCAACCTCGATGGACTCATCAGCCTCGAAACCCCCTGCAGAAAACCCTTCCAAAAGAAAGAAGAATGAAGGAAATAACCCCGAGGCAGAAGGGGGAAAGAAGAAGAAAGGGGAAAGGTATTTCTCTGTGTACAAGGTGTACACCGAGCTCAACGAGTCTCGGGAGAATATTTACTTGGCTAATGAAAACCAGGTCCCTTTCAGGCGTCCAGACCCCATGAGAAACCAAAATTCCAAGAGAGACTCCAGTAAACATTGTCGACTTCACAGAGATACTGGGCACACTACTGATGAGTGCAGGCAACTGAAGGACGAGATCGAAGGTCTGATCTCGAGAGGATACTTCAGGCAGTATGTCAGGAACCAGAACAACAATTAGGCTTCTACCAGCCAGAGGACAGTTGCACTGCCTCCTGCCCAAAACAACAATTCCCGGGCTAGGGAATAAGAGAGACCCCCTCCGATTGATGGAGAATATGTGGTAACCATCTCGGGCGGGCCTCACCTTGCAGGATCGGGCAAGAACTCCCAAAAGTGATATGTGAACAAGCTGAAAATTAGGGACGGGTCCCCTTATGAACCCGAACCCAGAGCTCCAAAGTACCAAAAGGTTGAATCTCAGCCTATAATCTTTACTGAGGATAATGCGTCCCATGTTCAGTTTCCTCACAACGACCCACTAGTCATCACTCTTCAGCTCGCGAACAAGAGGGTTCACCGAGTTCTTATTGATAATGGGAGCTCAGTGAACATTCTCTATAAGGCCACCTTAGAAAAGATGGGACTCACGCTTCGTGACCTAAAAGCTTGTGCAACGACGCTATACAGTTTTTCAGGAGAAGGGGTTGCCTGTATAGAGTCCATTGAACTTCTTGTGACCTTAGGAGACTACCCAGTCTCAACAACCAAGATGATGGAGTTCATAGTAGTGGACCTGCCATCGGCCTACAACGTGCTGCTCGGGAGACCCGCCCTAGTAGGGCTGGGGGCAGTCTCGTCTGTAAGGCACTTGGCCATCAAGTTCCCGACTTCTAGTGGCATCAGGACATTGAAGGGAGACCAATTAGCCGGAAGGGAATGCTATAGAATTTCCATAAGAGGAAAGAAGTAGACGAGCGCATAAGCGCTCTTCGTTATTCAGAACAAAGATGGGACAATCTTTGAGATAGATGAAGAAATCGATCCAAGAATAGAGGAAAGAGCTGATCTCGAACCATTGGAAGAGCTCGAAGAAATCAGGCTCGAAGAAGCAGACCCCCCGAAAATAGTAAAGGTCGAGAAAAACCTCCCCGAAGAAACCAAATAGCAATTAATTTGTTTTTTGAAGAAGAACTGGGATGTCTTCGCATGCTCACATTCGGACATGATAGGGATAATTCCAAATGCGGTGAGTCACGCGTTGAACATCGACAAAAGCTTCCCGCCGAAGTAGCAAAAGCGAAGACTACTGGTTGACGATAGGAAGAAGGCCCTTAAAGAGGAAGTCGACAGATTAAAGGCAAACTGATTCATCAGGGATGCTTTTTACCCCGATTGGATAGCCAACCCGGTACTAGTCCTGAAGCCTAACGGGACATGGCAGACCTGTATTGACTACTCAGACCTCAACAAGGCATGTCCTAACGATTGCTTCTCTTTACCTCGGATCGACCAACTCGTGGATGCCACGGCAGGGCATGGACTCATGTCGTTCATGGATGCCTATTCTGGATATAACCAGATTTCCATGCATGCCCCTGACTAAGAGCATATGAGTTTCATAACAGACAAAGGGTTGTATTGTTATAACATCATGCCATTCGGGCTCAAAAATGCTGGAGCCACTTAGTAGTGACTCGTGAACATGATGTTCTCCGAAAAAATAGGTAATAACATGGAAGTTTATGTTGATGATATGTTAGTTAAATCTCAACTTAACAATAACCATGTGGATGACCTCGAAGAATGGTTTGCCGTGTTAAGGAGATATAACATGAAACTCAACCCTCAGAAGTGCTCTTTCAGAGCATCTTCAAGAAAATTCTTGGGATTCATTGTAAATGCTCGGGGAATAGAAGCTAATCCAGATAAAATCCAGGCTCTGATTGATATGCCCTCACCTCGGAAGCATAAGGATTTCCAAAGTTTGACTGCAGGATGGCGGCACTAAGTAGGTTTATCTCGAAATCTACGGACCGTTGTCTTCCATATTTCAACCTTTTGAGGGGAGGCAAGAAATTCGAATGGAGGGAGGAATGTGAGTTGGCTTTTCAAGAGCTTAAGAAACACCTCGCAGAACCCCCCATATTGTCAAAACCCATTACAAGAGAAGTCCTGTACTTATACCTTGCTACGACCGAGCACGCCATAAGCGCGGTACTCGTGCGGGAAGAAGAAAAGGTGCAAAGACCCGTATATTATGTTTGTAAAAGGTTACTGGGGGAAAATCGAGATATCCCTTAATGGAGAAGTTAGCTCTCAGCCTAATTCACTCATCTTGAAAGCTTCAACCCTATTTTCAGGTGCACCCCATCCATGTACTTACTAATCAACCACTAAGACAAGTCCTGTCCAAGCCAGAAGCCTCAGGTCGACTGCTCAAATGGGCCGTTGAACCCGGACAATTCGAGATCACTTATCATCCAAGGATGACCATAAGAGGACAGGCCTTGGCAGACTTCATAGTAGAGTGCACTGGCGTGGACAACGACAAAGTTATAACCCTGGCCCGCGAGCTGTGGAAACTTTATGTTGACGGGTCTTCTAATGAAAATGGATCGGGAGCAGGAGTAATTTTGATCACCCCAGTAGGAAGTCGATTTCATTATGCCTTGAGACTTGACTTCGACGCATCGAATAACGATGCTGAATAAGAAGCTCTACTGGCAGGACTCCGTATAGCCATTGAACTCAAAGCCAAAGCGATACATTGCTACAATGACTCCCAGTTGGTGGTTAATCAAATTTTAGGAGAATACTAGGCTTGTGGTACGAGAATGGCAGTATATTTAGAAAAGGCAAAATCAGCACTGGGGCATTTTGAGTTCTATGCGATAGAACAGGTCCCCTGAGAGCCTTAGCCAGGCTTGTGACCTCCACCGAGACTGACGAGCTGAATGTCGTGCCAATCGAACATCTCGCAATGCCCAGCATTCACGAGCCTGAGCAGGAGGATGTTTGCATGATCAACATCGAGCCAACCTGAATGACTCCGATAGTTGAATACCTTGAGACCGGCATTCTCCCAGAAGAACGGGCCAAGGCCCGAAAACTAATGTATCAGATCCCAAGGTATACCATTATTGATGGAAAGCTGTATAGAAGAGGATATTCCATGCCGCTACTTCGATGTGTGTCCCCACCCGAAGCTAAGAAAATCTTAGAGGAAATTCACGAAGGGTTCTGTGGAGACCATACTGGGGGGCATAGCCTATCCAAGAAGATCATACGACAGGGGTACTTCTGGCCTACCATCACAACATATTCATTCGACTACGTCAAGAGGTGTGATAAGTGCCAGCGGTTCGCCACAATTCCGAGCTAACTATGATGACCTCCCCATGGCCATTTGCGGTCTGGGGAATCAACCTCATAGGCTCACTGCCGACTGGCAAGGGCGGAGTAAAATACGCAATAGTCATCGTAGATTACTTCACGAAGTGGACTGAATCCAAACCTTTGGCAACAATAACCTCAAAGAAAGTCCTTGACTTCGTAGTGAAAAACATCATATGCCGATATGGGATGACAAGGAAGATTGTGTCCGATAATGGTACTCAATTTGATAGCGATCTATTTACCAACTTTTGCGAAAAAAAATGGGATGATAAAGAGCTTTTCATCGGTGGCCCATCCCCAGGCGAATGGCCAGGTCAAAGCTGTAAATAAGACCCTAAAGAGTTCGCTAAAGAAAAAGTTGGAAGAAGCGAAAGGAAGATGGCCCGAAGAATTTCCCCAAGTTCTATGGGCATATAGAACCACGGCCCATACATCAACAGGACATACCCCATTTTCTCAGGCGTATGGTTGTGAGGCTATGTTGCCAATCGAGGTCGAAATTCCCACAATTTGAACCCTCGCTTATGACCAAACCTCGAACCACTCTCAGCTAGAAGAAACTCTGGACCTAATCGAAGAAAGAAGGAATGAAGCTCAATTAAAAAATGTTGCATACCAACAGCGAGCTACCCGGTACTTCAACAAAAGAGTTCGAAATAGAAAATTCGGCGTAGGAGATTTGGTGCTGAGGCGTGTATTCTTGGCAACACGGGATCCCGCAGCTGGCTTACTCGGGCGAAATTGGGAAGGACCTTATCAGATAGAATCAGTCATCCGACCCCGCGTATATAAGTTGGCAAGATTGAATGGAAGTTTGGTCCCACGAGCATGGAATGGCGAACACCTACGACCTTACTATCAATAGTATAGGAAGGATGTCGCCTATAACCATGATTGTTTGTCTGTACTATTTTTCTATTTTTGGATTATTCGAATAAAGTTTGATTTCGTTTTAATATGTTGTATTTTTTGCAATCTCTTCTAATTGAATAACCTATGATCACAATCATAGGATATTAAGGGGGCATTAGTGGTACATATACCATCGGCTTGAAAAAATAAAATAGCATATACGAAAAATATACAAGTGTTTGGATATAACCAAATGCGCGAGCTAAGATAGTTTGGATATAACCAAACTATCAAAAATATACAAGTGTTTGGATATAACCAAATGCACGAGCTAAGATAGTTTGGATATAACCAAAAATATACAAGTCTTTGGATATAACCAAATGCGCGAGCTAAGATAGTTTGGATATAACCAAAAATAAACAAGTGATTGGATATAACCAAATGCGCGAGCTAAGATAGTTTGGATATAACCAAAAATATACAAGTGTTTGGATATAACCAAATGCGCGAGCTAATATAGTTTAGATATAACCAAACTATCAAAAACATACAAGTATTTGGACTTAACCAAATTATCAAAAGTTAAAAATGTTTGGAAATAACCAAATATGCAAACCAAATGAATAATATAAGTGTACGGATTACAAACCAAGCACGACCTTAATAAGTTTGGAACAAACCAGCTAAAACTAATCGACGATAAGTTGGGCATAAACCCACTTCGCATTAAGTCGAGATCAAGGCTGGAGAATCTTGCAAAATGATAGTTTCGATCTCATAACCTCAGGGAGCTACCCGAGGATGAGAAAAAGTAACTAAAAAAGTAAGATATAACTAAACCATTTGCATTACACACCATATAAGTACTTTCGGGTGCATGGTAAAAGTAATCGTCGACCTTGATAAAATAACGAGATCGGAAACGGATATTTTGAGCAAACTGTGCATGAATGCATTGAACCTCGAGCTTAAATCCAAACTATGTTTGTATGAATAAATAGGCATATATGACACTTTAATATAAAATGCGCAAAATATTTCAACCCAAGAAATGTAAAGAAAATGTATTAAAATAAAGTCAAAAAATGATATCTCAAAAGGCAGCTCTTTCACGAGCTGTAAAATTGTCTTGGCCTCGGGGGCATAAGAAACAAAAATCAATCATAAAAAATTGTTAAAAGAAATTCAGAGGGACGTAGCCCCGAGGCAAGATTTAAGGAGCAGTCTCCTTGGCCTTCTCAGCATCGGCATCACCCCTGGCTCCCTCCGCCTCATCCCGAGCAGTCTCCTCCTCATCAAGCCGAGCTTGCCATTTAGCCACGAACTTTACTTCAAGAGGGCCTAAGAAGCTGGTGTCGAGGTCGACATTGTTGGCCCAGATTCTGTACATGGCCATGTCGACTGCCCGGTCCTTCTTCTCCTTAAACTCTTCAAGAAGGCGAGCCTTTTCACCCTCCATGATCTCGAAAGTGACGGCCTTCTCTTCTTCAAGCTTGGCATTGATCTCCTTGACCTGAGCATTATCCTTCTCAAGCTCCGCGAGCCGGGCATTCAGCTTTTCAAGCTCGGATGTCTTGGCCTTTAGCTTCTCAGCTTCTGCCTCCACCTTTGCTTTTGTTGCCTTGAGCTCGCCTCCTAAGCAAGAGACATGCTCGAATGGACCTCGTTGTTCAATTTATAATTAAGCTGAGCAGAGACAGCAAGAGTCTGGCATACAAAGAAATCAAATTAGCATATGGACCAAGTTGTTATCCCAAAAATCAGAAATGAATGACATGGCAAGTATTAAATACACGTGGCTAAGACCTGGCAGAATCTGTGCTCGACCATCGACCAGGAAGACATCCAGTGTCATGCGATCAGTTTCTTCTTACGACCAGTCTGGTCGTACGCACATTATACGCGGAAAAGATCTTATGCAGTTATGATAGTATCCGAGATTATCTCCATGATTTCCTGAGTATCCGACTATTTGGGAAATCATATCTATAACAAATTAATGTAAATCCTCCTTGAGCCTATAAATAAAGAATGAGGGCTCAAGGGAAAAGGATCTTCTTCTTCTTCTTCTTTTTTCTTACTTTCAGATCACGAGAAATTAGAATTATTATACTATTCCTGAGAAGGGACTGAAACTCATTGAACCCTAGTTCTTTGATCACTCCTCTGAGTCTTACATCAATAATAATTCAAGTGGACGTAGGTTATTACCAGATTCTAGGGCCGAACCACTATAAACCTTTGTGTTCTTTATTATTTCGTCATCACATTCTTTCCAACGTGTTTATCCACATCAAGCGTATTTGACTCAGTGTCAGTTGGCCAAATTCAGGGTCAACATTCTGGTGCTTTCATTGAGAGCTTGATACAGCATCGTTGAGGAGATCAATGGCGAAAACAACTAGGAAAACTAGACAGGCGGCCGGCGTTGCACCATCTAACCCGCCTCCTCCTCCTCCTCCTCCAAACGTGGCTGAAGATGAGCCGCATTTGGAATTTGATGAGGAAGAAATGGACGACGCAATGCTGAAGAATACCCTAGGGGCATTGCATGAGGAGCTGGCCAATCTGAGGGCCAGCCAGGAAAGTGTTGTCGAAATCATGGCACGGCAGTAGCAGGAAATTGAGCGGCAGTGCCTGGAGCTGAGTGAAAGGCAGGCGGAGATGGACCATCGCCAGAGGGAGGCCATGGCAGCCCTCGAGGCAGCCTTACAATTGGCTAGGAATCAGGCGGCACCTGCTTCGCAGCCTGATCAACCCGCGGATGGGCCACCCCAGAGGGGTCCCAATCCTAGCCCGCCTATCCAACCCTCGAGCCCACAAAGGCCCGAGCAGCCACTGGCGCCTCAGGACAATGTCCCGCTAGGGGACCCTGAAGCACAGCCTCCATCCCAAACTGGTCGCGGCAATCCCCCGCAGCAAAGGCAGAATAGGACCGGGCAGTAGCCTCGTAGTCCTAGACGCCACAGGGGCGATGAGCCAAACCTTCCGAACAAAGGACAGCATCCTCCTGGTAACAGGAGGAACTCAGAGTTAGGTTTTGCGGTCCAAGGCCCCCCACGACATGATAATGCGCAGGGACCTAACCACCAATGCAGGCCACCCTCTAACGCTCGAGAGCTTCCAGCCCGAGAAGGCAATCAAGGGAATAGTCGATCCCACCATAGCCAATCAAGGTTCAGAGATGGCCATGGTTATAATGAGGCCGACTCAGGCAGAGGGAATGTCGGTCGGAGAAATGAAGAAAGAGGTGGAGGCAGGAGCCAGCTACCTCAGGACGACAAGCCCAACAGACGGGACGCTGGGGGGCAGCCCAGACAGAATAACGTCTTCAACCGGCTCGGAGCTAGCGAGCAGCGGAGGAGAGATGAGGACTTGAGAGATGTACTCAACGATCGCCGCGAGCGACACGGCGAGTACGTCCCCCCAGCACCAGAGGCCACAGCGATTCCTGGCGCTGTGCAGGCCCAGATAGATGCCCTCAACCAGGCAGTTCAGCAGCTGGTTGGGGGAAGAACATCTTATATCGACCACGATAGGAGAAAGGGAACTCCTTTCGTCCAAAGGATAGCTATGGCAGAAACTCCTAGCAAGTTTAAGATGCCTACGCTTCCGAACTTTGACGGGTATGGTGACCCGGTATCTCACGTCAACAAATTTGAGATACAAATGGACATCCAGAAAGTGTCCGAAGACGCTCGGTGCAGGATCTTCCCTGCAACACTTTCTGATGCCGCACAGGAGTGGTTTTTCAAATTCCCTCCTGCAAGTATAGTTTCCTGGGAAATGTTCGTGAAAGAATTTTACGGACAGTTCTATGCGGGTCGTGTGCACCCGACTGAGACAAATCAGTTGGTCAAAATACGACAGCAGGACGGAGAGCCACTAAAGGATTACGTCCAGCGCTTTATGCAAGCAACGGCTGGGGTGAAAACAGTGGGAGACGAGGGCAAGATGATGGCCATAACTGCAGGGGTTAAGCGCCGCAAGCCCCTATGGGAAAGCCTCAGAAAACATGGGGTTAGAACTACCCAGGAATTCTTAGATCGAGCTGATCGCTACATTAAGCTCGAAGACGCCATCGCCAATGAAGGAAAGCCCCCAAGCAAGGACAAGGGGACTGCCGAGCCCGCCAAAGCCTTCAATGGGTCCAAGCCCAACGGCAACGGGAACGGCAACGGGAACGGCAATGGAAATGGCAAGAATGGGGGGAAACGGCCACACAATGAGCCTTCCACCTCCGAAAATAAACGATCCAAGGGTAACCGTTATGAACCTCGGTTCACTAACTATACTGCCCTAGTTGAGTCTCGGGGAGAAGTTTATCAGGCCACGAGTTCCAGCGTGCCTTATAAGAAGCCTGCCCCCATTCGAAAAGACATTTTGAGAAGAGACACCACCAAGTTCTGTCGTTATCATAACAACTACGGACATGATACCAACGAATGCAACCAGCTGAAGGATGAGATCGAGTTCCTTATTAGACAAGGACACTTGAGAAGATATATACGGGCTTCGGGAAATTCCCAACGAGAAGCTCCAGGTGGCAATGAGCAAGCGCCCACACGCCAACGCTCGCCACCTTTGCAGCCTGACCCCGTGACTGGCACATTGTTAACCATCTATGGAGGCCCGCACCTCGCGGGAAACAGCGGAAAGGCTAGAGAACGGTATGCTTGGACTCTGCGCCATGACCAGGACATCGAGATGATGACTGTGGATGACCGCGCACCGAAAAAGGCTCGATCAGAAGAAGGCGAAATAACTTTCTCTGATAGCACTGCCCAACATGTCTGGTTCCCACATTCCGATCCGCTGGTCGTGGATATTCAGATGGCTAACATGATGGTGAAGAGAGTGCTAGTTGATACAGGAAGTTCAGTGAACATCCTGTATAAGTCTTCACTGGAACGCATGAAGTTGTCCGTTAAGGACTTGGAGCCCTACAATCAAACAATATACGGCTTCTCTGGTGAGGTACTCGCCCCAGCAGGGTCAATCAAACTACCAGTGACAGCAGGAACAGCACCTGCTACCAGGACATTACTCGCTACTTTCATAGTAGTCAATTGTCCCTCGGCGTACAATGCAGTCATTGGAAGGCCTATACTGGTTGATCTACGGGCCATCACCTCTATGTGGCACTTGGCCATGAAATTCCCGACAGATGCAGGGGTAGGACGCGTGTTGGGAAACTAGAGGGAGGCCAGGGAGTGCTACAACACCTCAGTCATGAAGGCGAAGAAAGGAACGTCAAAAAGCACTCCCTCTAATGGGTTGTAGATGGCAATTGATACACAAACCCAATCTGGTGATGAAGTCACCAAATAGGGTGTTGCCCAAAGTGAGGATAGAGATTTAGATCCTCGCTTTGGGGATTTTGAGGAAACTGTTGGACCCGTCGAGGACCTGGAAGAGGTCCAACTTGACGAGAAGTACCCGACCAGAGTCGTGAAGGTCGGGAAAAACTTAGAACCCACTACGAAACATGCACTGGTGGAATTTTTGCGGAAGAGCCAAGAAATCTTTGCTTGGTCGCACAAAGACATGGCTGGGATAGATCCTGTAGTCATAAGTCATGTCCTGAACATAGACAAGAGTTTTCCGCCCGTGCAACAGAAAAGAAGGCTGCTCGATAAGGATTGGTCGAGAGCCTTAAAAGAAGAAGTTGAGAGATTAAAGGAGAATGGGTTCATCAGGGTGGCGTTTTATCCATCGTGGGTCTCCAATCCAGTACTAGTTCCCAAGCCTAACAGCAAATGGCGAACCTGTGTGGATTTTACAGACCTCAATAAAGCCTGCCCGAAGGATTGTTTCCCACTCCCAAGGATCGACCAATTGGTCGATGCTACTGCAGGACACGAGATCCTCTCTTTCATGGATGCATACTCGGGCTACAATCAGATCAGCATGCATCCCTCTAACGAGGATCACACCAGCTTTCGGACCGATACGGGATTATACTGTTATAAAGTAATGCCCTACAGACTGAAAAACGCAGGTGCGACTTACCAGCGACTGGTTAACCACATGTTTAAAGAGTTGATCGGCGTAAACATGGAGGTATACGTGGACGACATGTTGGTTAAGTCGAAAAAGGTGGAAGGACATGTGAAGGATTTGCAAGAGTGTTTCGATGTATTGAACAAGTACCGGATGAAACTAAATCCTCTCAAATGTTCCTTTGGAGTTGGATCAGGGAAGTTTTTGGGGTTCATTGTTAATTCAAGAGGAATCGAGGCCAACCCCGACAAGATAAAAGGCCTGATCGACATGAAATCGCCAAAGAAGATTAAAGATGTACAAAGTTTAATTGGCAAGATTGCAGCCCTAAGTAGATTTATTTCAAAATCAACGAATAAGTGTGTCCCTTTCTTCAATCTACTTAGGGGCAATAAGAAATTTGAATGGACAGGAGACTGCGAGCAAGCTTTTCAGGCCTTGAAAGCCCATATGGCACAGCCTCCTATTTTATCAAAACCTATCGAAGGAGAAACTTTGTTCATCTACCTGGCAATCACTGAAGTTGCTGCTAGTGCGGTACTAGTACGAGAGGAAGAAGGCGTACAAAAGGAAGTTTACTATGTAAGCAAGAGGCTAATCGGAGCAGAACTGAGGTATCCTCCCATCGAGAGGTTAGCATACTGTTTAATCTTGGCCTCAAGGAAGCTATGTCCTTACTTCCAAGCCCATCCTATCACAGTCTTAACTGACCAGCCCCTTCGGCAAGTCCTTCAAAAACCAGAGGCAACTGGACATTTATTAAAATGGGCAGTCGAACTGGGGCAGTTTGATATTACATATTCACCGCGAGCAGCAGTGAAAGGATAAGTCTTGGCTGATCTTATTGCGGAGTTCACCGAACTCCCAGACAACGAGCAGTGCGAAAAACCTAGTGCACCTGAGCTTCCAGACGAGGCACCTTCGTGGAAGTTATTCACAGACGGGTCGTCAAACGAATCCCACGCAGGAGCAGGAGTGATCTTGATAACGCCAGAGGGGCATCGATTTCACTGCGCCATTAGGTTCGACTTCACAGTGTCAAATAATGAAGCCGAATACAAAGCACTCCTCGCTGGACTAAGAATGGCGAAAGACATGAGTATAAAGGTGCTGGATATTTACAGTGATTCACAGCTGGTGGTGAATCAAGTTCTGGGGGAATATCAAGCACGAGGCCTAAAAATGGTGGCCTACTTGAACAAAACTAAAGATCTATTGGCCCAGTTCAAGAAGTTTACCCTCTAGCAAATCCCCTGGGATCAGAATTCGAACGCAGATGCCTTAGCCAAACTCGCGAGCACGAAAGATGTTGATACTCTGAACATTGTGCCAGTAGAAAGACTGAGTGAGCCAAGAATACGAGCAATTGAAGCCAGTATGGAAATCCGGATGGAAGATACATGGATGGCGCCTTACTTGGAGTATCTGACCAATGGTGTACTACCAACAGATAGAAACAAGGCCAGAACTCTTCAAAGGCAGGCTACTAAGTATATACTGGTCGATAACGTTCTATACCTAAGGGGATATTCTATGCCACTGCTCAGATGTATTACACCAGAGAAAGCTAAGGAACTAATGAAAGAAGTACATGAGGGCTTCTGCGGGGATCATGCTGGGGGGCAAAGTTTGGCAAAAAAGATTCTAAGGCAAGGCTATTTCTGGCAAACTATGAATGAAGATTCAATGGAGTTTGTGCGAAAGTGCGATAAGTGTCAAAGATTTTCAAAAATCCCACGAGCAGCTCCAAACGAATTGAAGCAGATGCAGAGTCCTTGGCCTTTTGCAGTATGGGGAATAGACTTGATTGGATCCCTGCCAACGGGAAAAGGCTGAGTGAAGTACGCAGTCGTAGCAGTTGACTACTTCACCAAATGGGCCGAAGCTGAACCACTCGCAACCATAACGACCAAGAAAGTTCTTGACTTTGTCATCAAGAACATTGTTTGCCGATATGGCTTGCCTCGAAAAATTGTCTTAGACAACGGCACCCAATTTGACAGTGATCTATTCACCAACTTCTGCGAAAGACACGAGATTATCAAAAGCTTTTCTTCAGTTGCGCATCCACAAGCGGACGGGCAGGTCGAAGCAATGAATAAAATGCTCAAGGACACTCTGAAGAAAATACTTGAAGACACTAAAGGAGCATGGCCAGAGCAGCTGCCTGAAGTACTCTGGTCGTATAGAACTTCTCATCAAACAGCTACAGGTCACACTCCTTTTTCCTTAGCATACGGGTATGAAGCTATGCTGCCTGTCGAATTAGATCCCCCCTCACATCGACGCATTACATATGACCAGAGCCAAAATAGCCAACTAATGATGAAGTCCCTAGACTCAATTGAAGAGATACGAGAAAGAGCCCAACTCCGAGTTGCTGCGTACCAGCAAAAGGTCGCCCGGTATTTTAACTCAAAGGTTAAAGAAAGAAAATTCAACATCGGAGATCTAGTGCTATGACGAGTTTTCTTGAACACCCGCGACCCCACTGCTGGAGCACTCGGACCAAACTGGGAAGGACCTTACCAGATTGAAGAAGTCCTTCATCCGGGCACCTATAAACTTGCACGCTTAAATGGAGATCTCGTTCCACGCTATTGGAACGGTGAACACCTGTGCAAATACTATCAATAAACAGTCTTTTTTAAAGGACTGGCTTGTATTAATTTTTACTTTTTACAAGTTTTGAAAAAGGGTTAGCCACGTTGTATGGCTAATCGCTTATAAGTGTAAGATCTTTTTTAAGATCACTCGTAAAGACATGTTTAGTCCATTTTTAATACGAGATTATAAGGGACTGTGCGCAGCCAGTCATTCTTGCCAACCTTTGTAAATTTATTTTACAAATATTTGTTCATTACGTGTGTTGTTTTGTTGTATTATAAGTTTCACGTTTCCTATCGAGCAGTTATGTTCGCACAGGCCGTGGTCAAGGCAAGTGACCAAGGACCTAAAGCTCCTCGATCACTTGGGGGGCATATAAGGTATATCGATAGCAAAGCATACCAAGAGGTATGTAAACACATGAACAAAATGAGTGAAAGCATGCTATGGTACTTAGAGCATTTTTCAAAATTTATATTTTGTTAAATCAAACAAGTACTATGCTAAGTTCGGTCATGCGAACAGGTATTATAATAAAAGAAACATTATAATATCAATAAGGAAATCGTTTACACCACGAGCATTAGTGCTCGGATGTAAATATGAAATTAAAAGGAAAAGGCCTTTACACCGCGAGCAGTACTGCTCGGATGTAATTGTTCAAGTGTAAGTGAAAAAGCTGCCCTCGCAGCAATAAGAGTAAATTGTCTTTACAAATAGACCCGTGGGCCATAAAAGCTGAATAAAAAAAAATTATTACTGGGGAGCAGGAGGGTCTTCTGGATTAGGAGTGCTCTGATCAGCCGGAGGACCAGACGCAGCATCAGTAGCAGGGGTTTGGGCCTTGGTTCTCTCCTCTGCCTCCAACCGAGCAGCGCACTGCGCCATCAGCATCCTTTGCAACCGCTCGGAGAGATAGTTAATGTTGGCCTCCCGGTTATGCTTCCATAAGTCGTAGAAACAAAGGAAGGTGGCTTCCTTGTACTTCTTCAAAGTTTTGGCCCTGTCCTCCTCTAGCTCCTGCACTCGCCCCTCGAGCTCTCGCACTCGCTCTTCAAGCTTCTTCGCCTCATCCTTGCTGGCGGTCAAATCGAGTTTGAGCTGTTTACACTCTTGGGTGTTAAGTACAGCACTTTCCCTCCATTTGTGCCGCTCCTCGGTGGCTTTCTTCAAAGCCCCTTGACTCTCCTGAAGCTCCTGGGTGAGAATGGCTTGGTCCTCGCAAAGTTGTTCGTTCAGCTTAGACAACTCCTTGTTTTCCTCGAGCAGCTTTTTCTTCTCATCCTCAAGCGCTTGCTTAGCCTGGGCAAGCCTGGAGTCAAAATTCTTATCTCGAGAGACCATTGCCCCAGCACGGCGCCAGCTAGCAGTTAAAGACAGCAGCCCCTGAAGAAAAAATGAGATAAAGTTAGGAAAAGAAGTATAATGTAAACCAGGAAGTAACAAAAGATGACTTACGTTGGCTATCTCATTCAACCCTCTGTTGATGATTTGGTCAACGCCCATAGTGGCAGTGTCATTGATGGCGGTTTGGCTGCGTCTATGCTTTGAGAGCTGATATATTCTCTCCCTGGCCATGCCAACTATGTGGCTGGACAGGGAGCCTTCGGAAAAGTGGTCCAAAGTCTCCTTCTCTGCAGCCTTAGAGGAAGGCTGGGGATCGACAGGCGTGGGGGTCGTCTGCTCGGGGGCAGGTGGATGTGGTAAGTCCTCCTTGGAAGGGGTGTCGATGGGAGCATCTTCTGTCCAGGCCTTCTTTGAAGGGGTCTTACTGCTTTCCCCTCAAGCCCTTTTGTTGTCCTTCTTCGGGACAGAAGCGGCCGCAGCAGCTTGGTAATGCTCGAAGAAGTCCTCATAGTCCATGCCTGCACAAAGGAAAACAATTCGAACAGTGAGATTAAAGGGTCACGGGAAACAGAGATCAAGGTAAAAGGATTACAAGTACCCGATCTACACCTACTGGTCGTAACATTATCTACTGAACTACCTAGTCCCTGGAAGAAATCTGAGTTTAAAGAAGGGGTGTTCCTAAAGTTGCCATCCCCATCAAATAGATGAGAAGGAATTGGCAGATTATTCAAAAATGAGAATGATGTACCGTTTACATCCGACGAGTCGTCAGACAGTTCGGTAGGCTCGGCAGCCTTTTGTTTCCCCTTGCCCTTGGGGATTGAAGATTCCACTGCTATGTGGGGAACAGCAGGTTCCCTGATCGTAACCCCAGTTGGCCTCCTCCATAGAGGGGGTGCTTGAGGTTGCAGCTCGGGTTCCTGCTCAGGTTCCGCATCAGTGTGGACACCGCCCGCCGCGGGTTCGTTAGTCGCAGGTTGGGAGCCCCAAAGGCCAGCCAGCCTAAGGTTAGCCTCATTAATTAAGTTCTTTACACTCTTAGCAGCATTTGGCATGCTGGCTAAAAGTGCTGCCCTCGACTCCATTCCTGGAGTGGGGGTCGGGCGTAACCATGGGCCTAGAACACAATGGAATAGCGAAGTATTACGACGAGAAAGGATTAAAATACAAAAACCACTGGTGCAGGATTTTTTTTTACCTCCTCGAGTGAAGGCCAGATTGTCTGCGGCGATGTCGGGCGTAAGGAAGTACTCCTGATGGTACTTCCCCACATTGGAGATGTGAGTGGTGTCAGACAGAAAGGTGCGCCCGGTCTCCTGGTGGCAGAAGTGGAAGAACCCCATACCATCATGGTTGGGGTTGGACTTGAGGTCGAATAGAAAACTGACCTCATGTGGAGAAGGAGCTGGCCATTTTCTGAGCTTGTAGAGGATATAGAGGGTGGCCAGCATCCTATACCCATTCGGGGTGATTTGAAAAGGGGCCACCCAAAAGTAGTTTGCCACCCCTTAAAAGAATGAATGAAGAGGCAGAGTGGCACCTGCCTCGATGTGGTACCTCGACCAGGCGCCGTAAGCCCCTCCTGGCAGGTTGGCTCGCTGGTTGGTTGAAGGTCTGACCAGGGTCACCCCTGTCAGATTGTATTTGTTTAGGTAATTGGCGATCATACGAATCTTCACCGAACTAGGGGGACGATGTGCCACTCGACAGTCGGCTGATCAGTGTGGCGAGGACGAGCACGCCTCCGGACGTCGGTCTTAGGGGCGAATTCACCTTGACCACTGGTCGAGGGAGCATCAGCAGAAGGTTGACTTGGAGAGTTAGGGGTTTGTCTTTTTCGGGCTTTGGTTTTTGTTCTGGCCATTTTCTGATTGGGAACTGGTGGACAATTTGGGTTAGGACATGAAAAGGGGATTTCTGGAATCAATGTAGATGGATTCTCTTCACCTTCGAGCAGTTGGGCCAAGAGATCATCTTCAATAGGTCTTTCTCCTCCCTACGGGTCTTGCATATGAACTGCAAACAGACAATGGAGGAGATAAGACACAATCCGCGAAGTAGTGTGGGAGATTTAGATAATGTTGCTCGTGTCTAAATAACCAGCAGCATCCTAATCCTACGCTAAGTTCAACGTGGGGAAGTGTATAAGTCGTAAAATTGCCTTTTTGGAAACCAAAAAGACTTGATCAGACATAATTATGTCATTGTTTTCAAAAATGCACGGGGATTCTGACAAACATCATAGGGATGTGAACAGTTGCTTCCTTAAAGTTTCTTTATTGCTGGTCGCACTAAACAAACTTGGGGGGCAAATGTTATCCCAAAAATTAGAAATGAATGACATGGCAGGCATTAAATACACGTGCCTGACACCTGGCAGAATCTGTGCTCGACCATCAACCAGGAAGACATCCAGTGTCATGCGATCGGTTTCTTCTTACGATCAGTCTGGTCGTACGCACATTATACGTGGAAAAGATCTTATGCAGTTATGATAGTATCTGAGATTATCTCCATGATTTCCTAAGTATCCGACTATTTGGGAAATCATATCTATAACAAATTAATGTAAATCCTCCTTGAGCCTATAAATAAAGAATGAGGGCTCAAGGGAAAAGGATCTTCTTCTTCTTCTTCTTTTTTCTTACTTTCAGATCACAAGAAATTAGAATTATTATACTATTCCTGAGAGGGGACTGAAACTCATTGAACCCTAGTTCTTTGATCACTCCTCTGAGTCTTACATCAATAATAATTCAAGTGGACGTAGGTTATTACCAGATTCTGGGGCCGAACCACTATAAACCTTTGTGTTCTTTATTATTTCGTCATCACATTCTTTCCAACGTGTTTATCCACATCAAGCGTATTTGACTCCGTGTCAGTTGGCCAAATTCAGGGTCAACACAAGTGTAAATACAGCTAATAGCGAGAGAAGAAAGGTTACCGCAGCATGGAGTTCGATGCTCTTCTCGTAAAGAGTGTTGCAGTCCTGGGCATTGTTCAGAAATTGCCAGTGAGGAGTGTCGAAGCTGCCAAAACTCTGACCCACCCGAGATAGAACGTCCGAGCCTAGCATAGCCCAGTGGGGTCCAGCTGCGTTGTGGATCACATACTCATCAACATGAGTAGAAATCGAGAGCAGCGGTGTCTTCGAGGATGAGGGTTTCTTCGGAGGTGGGCCACCTATGGGATTGACCTGGGGTGCAGGAGGAACACGAGCCAAGGTCGAGGAGGAAGTCTCGGCCTAAGCAGGTGGACTCAAAGCTATGCTTGGAGCAACTGGAGCCGGGGGAGGTGGCGTTTTCTCAGTCCTCTTAAGGACCTTAGCAGGCCGGTCTGTTTTTCGCGCCCCCTCGGGCGCTTACTCCTCTTGGCTCTGCCACTAACCAGAATGTTGTCAAGGTTGGAGTCCATCTTGCCTACACATTTACACCACATTATGAGTTATCCCAAAACAAAATAAATTAACATGATGCAGACAGACAATGGATAAAAAGACAAGTGGAGAGAAACCTAACTAGAACTCTCCCCCGAGCTTGTGCTAGGCGACCACGAAATTCCCCCATCTTCAGAAAAGGTGGGGGGAGTACCTTCCCTATAGGTGGATGTCAACCTCGAAAGGTCCCTATAGTCGTTAGTCCCATATTGGATGGCTATTTCGTCCCATACCTCGTTCAGGCTATACACGGTGTCGTATTTCCCAAGCCAGCTATTGAACCTATGTACCCTCTCATCTACCCAAGACCATACATAGAAATGGTTCATATCATCCTCACACAATATTAACCTATCGGGTTTATGTTTTAGTAATGAGGGAGACCACAAATCTGAGCTAAGGATGGTTGTACCTTGTTCATCCGAGCCCGAGCTCGAGGCCTCATCATTGGCCTCATTCCCCGATTGCGGACTCCTGTGACGTTGGGCTGGAGATGGAGGCCTCTCATTTCTCCTTGGGGGAAGGTTGCCAGTTGGCATAGGCACGAGCTCCCACTGGTCATACTTCTTATTGGACCAGTCAAATGTAGACTGATCCTCCCCCAAGAGACCGCACACCCGGAGCTTGTCTTCGTGCAGGAGATAAGAGAGGGATCTCCTGCCATAGGGAAGTTGGAGCAAAGTCTCTCTGTGCTCCCTCATCTCCTTGGTGGTAGTAGGGCGATGGTAATTGGCTGGATGATCAAACACATTTCAGCTAAGCACGAGCCTAAACAAAGTTCGAGCACAAAAAATAGGGAAGTTGAGATACTTACGAATCCGTCTGAATGAGTAGAATCTAGACGGGGCTAGGCCATCTGTCCAGAAGAAGGCCTTCTTGAAATCAGGAGGATGGTTGGGAAGATCCTCAAACATCTTCTTCTCCTTGGGATAGCTCGAGAGATAATAGAAGCCACCTCCTCCCCGAGCTCGGGAGGGATTGCTTTTCAAGCAAAAGAGATATAAGATCTCTTCAGGCGAAGGTCCTTTCCACTTCAGCTCGTGGTAAAGCGACCTCAGGGGAAACAGGACCATGTAAGAATTGGTGTTGAGCTAGAAGGGAGCCAGCCCGACGAAGTCCGTGAAGTCTTTGAAAAAAGACTTCAAGGGCAGTACTGCCCTTGCCTTCATATGTTCCTGGCTCCAAGCTGCGTATCTCAGCTTGCTGTCAGGATTTCCATCTCCTGGAGCGCGGCAACTCCGCTCATGGGAGGTCAGAGCTCGACACCTCAGTGAGCCCGATAGTCCTATGCCGTGAAAGGCCAGAATATCAGTTATCTGACCTAGCGATGTAACCGAGCTCCAGTAATGCTCAGCCTCGAAGAATTCTCTCCTCGGTTGCGAGGTAGAAGGTTCCCCCATCAGCAAGAATTGAAGATCACCCGGCTTGAAGGCGATTGTTACTTTGAGCGTAGGGTCGAGAGGAATCGGTCTAGGCTCGATGTCCGAATCTGGATAAAGGGCGACCCTTAGTCTTTTCCTTTTCCCTTCTTAGACCTCGTCTATCTGACGTCGGAAGTGATCTCGAGTGTCCTCTTGCTCACGCCTCAGTTTGTGCTCCCGAATTAAACGCTAGTTTCGAGTAAAAGGAGACTCCGGGATCGAAGATACTAGTGAGTAAGGAATCATGAGCTTTGACCCCCACCACTTTCCCAAATTATGCGGCATCTAACAAGAAAGCAAAAGGGTGAGGACCAATCGAGCAAGAAATAATGAGATAAATAGTACCTAAGCTCGAATGATCGAAGCTACAAGGCAAGCTCGATCCAAAGGGTGAGGCCAATCTCAGAGCGTGTATTCCATCGAAAGGAAAGAAGCTGGACATGTTATGGGAAATCCCGAAATATCAGGGAAAAAGGAGGCAGTTATTAAAAAGGTGATATTTTTGGGAATCGTGCATTCTTTAGAAGAAGAAAAAAACCCTGATTTTATACCCGATATCTTGGTGTGCAAGATATGTTCTCTGAAATTTGAAAACTCAAAAAAGGAACCATATTTGAGCCTTTTTGCACAGAAACTGGGTTTGAGTCTAATATCTATCATTCGAAGCATCCTAGTGCATTAAACTAATATATGGACAAAAAAGAATTCTAGTGCCCATGGTGCAACAGAAGCATTAGCCTACATGGAAAAAATAATGCAAAGAAGCCATGAATAGAAAACTTACACAATGTGATTGACGAAAACAGAGAAATGGACGATTGTATAAGCGGTTGTAAGTGCGATCTCACAAAGTCAAAAAGTCCAACGTGGATTTGTCTTCTCGGCTTGGAGAACATGCAAGATGTGGGCAAGAAGGTTTCTGGTTTTTTCTTTCCTTTTTTCTTTCTCTGATGAACGTGAAAATAAAAGAGGAAGAAGATGACTTGAGGCCTATTTATAAGCCCGTGGGAATACAAAGGGTCGGATTAATCTGAGCCATTGGCCAGATTCCGTATCAGATCAAATGGCTAGGAACCCGTGAGGTGATAATACCCAAAAGAATGGTAGGCGGATAGACGTGGGCAGGTTTCCAAGGTACTCAAGTACCTTGAGTGAGCAATACCCAGCTGACGTGTGTCCATACTCGAGTATGTTGATGGAACGGTTCCCGAAGGAAGTAGTTCAAAAGTTTCCTTCTCGTAGGACTCGAACTAATACTTTTGAGGGGGCAAAATGTTACATCCAGATTTCGAGACCTGAGATTGTGACCTCGAAAGCTGGACTCGTCAAGTGTGAGCTCGAGATATATAAAACACATGTTCGTGGTCCAGATGTCAAAACCTCGGAGCAAGACGGCAACCTCGAAGACATGTAGCCTCGGGATTCTTTCTAAGCTCGAAATAACATAGCATCGGGATACATCTGTTATCTAGTGTCTTCGAATCAAGTAGCCCGAGCTTAAAGAGTGCAAGCTTGAAATATGACAGCCCCGACGATGTTTATCTGTCCCGAGCAGGTCTTGGAGTAAGACAGTCAGTTCGTAACCTGTCTGTAAACCTTGACTGATGCGATGTTGATTGCTGATCTCGAAGATTTGATGAATCATCTGATGTAACACGTTTTGTACATTTAAAGATATTTATTGTTGTAACATCCCGACATTAAAGGGATATTAACAAGTCTGTTATCCGTTTTCCTGGTCTTCAGGGGACTTCTCCTTGTATATAGGAGTTACAGCATTTAATATCATTATTTCAAGTAATAAGCAGGAGTATCTTCCCGAGATATGTGGGAATGAACTCTGAAAACTCTCTATAAATAGAGAGGTCATGAACACTTAAAAGAGGACGGATCTTTTGCTATCTACAGAGAAAACTCCAAGTTATAATAAAATAGACTTGTGGACTAGGCAGATTTAATTGTTGAACCACGTAAAACCCTTGTTGTTCCATCATATTATTCATTTGCACCATAGTTCTTATTGTTTAATTGCTCGACATTTTAAGTTGATGAAAAACCGCGCCAACATTATTAATAGACTGTGTAGGCCATGTGATTACTATGTTGTGGGGTTCGGGACATTATTACCCACTGGGGAGTTAGTACTTTCCAGGAGATGGGTCAGATTACTGCCAGTGACAGTGGATGGCAGAGAGTTATCAATTCACTTGGTAGAGTTGGTTATGACCGACTTTGATATGATCTTTGGGATGGATTGGTTAGCTAAATATGGGCAACCATTGATTGTAAAAATAAAATGGTAACCTTTGAGCCTGAGGGTGAGGACCCCTTTGTATTTGTTGGCACTGTGCATGGACCCCAAGTACCTATGATTTCAACGTTGAGGGCTAGAGACCTATTGCGAGGAGGTTGCATAGGATTCCTAGCCAGCGTGGTGGATACCACTCAGGTCGTGCTAGTGGGGCCAGAAGAGACTAGGTTAGTCTATGAATTCCTAGATGTGTTTCTAGAGGAATTACTAAGGTTGCTGCCACACAGAGAAATATAATTTGTTATTGAGTTGGCAGAGCCAGTGTTTAGGGCACTATATAGAATGGCCTCAGAATAGTTGAAAGAACTGAAGGTACAATTACATGAGTTGTTAGACTTGGGCTTTATCAAACCCAGTTTCTCACCATGGGGTGCGCCAGTCCTATTTGCAAAGAAGAAGGAGGGTTCTCTGAGAATGTGGATAGACTACAGGGAACTGAATAAGTTGACCATTAAGAACAAGTATCCTCTGCCAAGGATTGATGACCTATTTGATCCGTTGCAGGGTAAAATGGTGTTCTTGAAGATAGATCTTCGATCTAGTTATCAACAGTTGAGGATTAAGGAGGAAGACATACCAAAGACAGACTTCCGTACCTGATTTGGGCATTATGAGTTCCTCATCATGTCATTTGGTTTGACTAATACCCCGGCAACCTTCATGGATCTGATGAACAGGGTGTTTAAGGACTATCTGGATCAGTTTATGATCGTCTTTATCAATGATATATTAGTTTATTCGTGGTCAGAGGAAGAGCATGAGCAACAGCTTAGGTTGATCTTACAGAGGCTAAGAGAGCACAAATTATTTGCGAAGTTTAGGAAGTGTGCATTCTGGTTACCTCAGGTGACTTTCTTGGGTCATATTGTTAGCAGATATGGAATCAAGGTAGTTTCAGTTAAGATTGAGGTTGTTAGAGATTGGCCAAGGCCAAGGAATGCCTCTGAGGTTAGAAGCTTCCTTGGATTGGCAAGTTATTACAAAAGGTTTGTAGAAAGGTTCTCAAGAATAGCCCACTAACAAAGCTGACACGCAAGAGCCAGAAGTTTGCGTGGTCAGATAGATGCGAGAACAGCTTCCAGGAACTGAAGCGGTGTTTGATTACCGCTCCAGTCTTGATCCTTTTGGTAGATCAGGAGAAGTTTGTGGTTTATTGTGATGCCTCAAGGAAAGGGCTAGGTTGTGTCCTTGTGCAAGAAAGGAAGGTGATTGTTTATGCATCACGTCAGTTGAAGGATTATGAGCAGATGTATACTACTCATGATCTGGAGTTAGCAGCAATGGTCTTTGCATTAAAGGTATGGAGGCGTTACCTTTACGGAGAGAATTGTGAGATATACACTGACCACAAGAGTCTGAAGTACTTCTTTACACAGAAGGATTTGAATATGAGACATAGGCGTTGGTTGGAACTGGGGAAGGACTATATTTGTGACATCTTTTATCTTCCAGGAAAAGCCAACGTGGTGGCAGATGCCCTAAGTCAGAAGGTCCAAGACAATTGAACAGTTTGAGGCAAATATCCAAGTAGTTGGCAGAGGATATGACCAGAGTAGGGATTGAGTTAGTAGTGGGCCAGTTAGCCAACATTACTCTGCACTCTACTCTTCTAGAAAGGATAAATGAGAGTCAGCTAAAATAGCCACAACTGATGAAGATTAAAGGGGACGTCCTAGCTGGAGTAGCTAGAGACTATACAGTATCAAATATGGGTCTACTGAGGTACAAAGGTTGGATCTGCGTCCCAATGGATACTGTTATCAAACGAGAGATTCTGGATGAATCTTATACTACCCCATACTATTTTCATCCTGGCACCACAAAGATGTATCAGAACCTGAGGACTTTATATTGGTGACCGGGGATGAAGAGGGATGTAAATGAGTATGTGGCCAAGTGTCTGACGTTCAACAGGTCAAGGCTGAACATCAGAGACCAGTGGGGCTACTACAGCCTTTGGATATCCCATAGTGGAAGTGGAAAGACATCACAATGGAATTTGTGGTGGGATTGCCCAGGACGGTGTGTCAACACGATTCGGTGTGGGTTATTGAAGACAAATACACCAAATCAGCTCACTTTCTACTAGTGAGGACGACTTATACAGCTGACCAATATGCAGATCTCTATGTGAGAGAGATAGTGCATCTTCATGGAGCTCCGAGGTCGATCATGTCAGATCGGGACCCCACATTTACTTCCAAGATTTTGGGAAGTTTACAGGAGGCGATGGGCATGCAACTGAATTTTAGTATAGCTTATCATCCTCAGAACGATGGCTAGTCTGAGAGGACTATCCATATATTGGAGGACATGCTGAGATCATGTGTACTGGACTTTGAAGGGTCCTGGAGTAAGTATTTGCCTCTGATAGAGTTTTCCTACAACAACAACAACTACCAGGAGACCATAGAATCTCATCCATTCACTGGGATGAGATGGGTGAACAGAGATACTTGGGTCCTGAAGTAGTTTAGAGGACTAGTGGAACTTTCGAGAAGATTAGAGCTCGGATGCTCGCATCACAGAGTAGACAAAAAGGCTACTCAGATCTGAATCGCATGAACGTTGAGTTCCAAGTGGGAGACTGTGTCTTACTTAGAGTCTCACCACTGAAGGGGGTGAGGAGGTTTGGGAAGAAGGGCAAGTTGAGCCCTAGGTTTGTAGGACCTTTTTAGATCCTGGAGAGGATCAGTTAGGTGGCCTATAGATTGGCCTTACCTCTGGCATTGTTGGTCGTGCACAATGTGTTCCATATTTAGATGTTTGCAAAAGTATGTATCTGATGAGGCTCATGTAATGAGTTATGAAGATCTAGAACTAGAGACATACTAATCTTATGAGGAGCAGTCAGTCTAGATATTAGACAGGAAGGAAAAGGTCCTGAGGAATAAAACCATACCTCTAGTTAAGGTATTATGGAGGAATAGCAAGGTCGAGGAGGCGACTTGGGAATTGGAGTCAACCATGCGGGATCAGTATCCCGAGTTGTTCAGGTAAAAGTTCGAGAACGAAATTCCTACAAGGAGGGGATAATTGTAATGCCCCGATTTCCCTAATATGGCTTAATGCCTCGATTAGGGTGCCGAGAGGCAATAATTAAATTAATTGAGTGCTTATGTGTTATGAGCATGTTACTATGTGAATTATATTATGATATGATTATACTTGCATGTTTAAGTGTATGAAACATGCATGTGGGCCTATTTCTTATAAAAAGGCATTTTTCGTAATTTTGACCTGTTGATGGTATAATTGTAAATATGTGTGATATATGATTGCGACCACATTATTATGTGGATATATTTGAGTTACCCAGCACAAGGCGATCCTAGGGAGCTAGTTATCGAAAAAGTCACAACGGGGTAAAATACTCGACTCGGGGTGAGCTTAGGGGTATTTTGGTAATTTGGAAAATTACTAGGAACCATAGAGTAAAGAGAATTAATTGATGGTTATTGGATTGTTAGATTATATGGGATTGGGTGAGGTAATTTGGGATTAACGGGGCCCGTGGTAAAAGACTAAAGTGCCCTTGGTTATGCCTTGGGGCTAAGTTTAGTGCTAGGGGTAGATTGGTCTTTTGGCCACCTAGCTAGTGAGATGAGGGGCTAAGGCTGAAGGGTTGGCTCATTCACATTCAATCACTTTTCTTGAGCTTTGGGAGCACTTTCCCTTGAAGAAGACATAAGTCACTCTAAAGCTAGACTAATCTAGGACCTTTGAGGAGATTGGAGCCAATTTTGTGGAACAGCAGCTATAGATTAGGACTAAGGGTTTCTAAGGTCACCATCAACCTCAAGGGATTTGAATTTAGAGGTGAGGCCCTTGTTTTTCTTGATGTTCTTGAAGTTTTCTTAGTTTGATTTCTAAATTGATTGTCTATGGGTGTTTGGGATGGTTGGAGTAGTGGGTTTTGTTGGCTAGGTCTAATGTAGTATTTATGCGGCTGGAATCCTGTTAAAATCACTTGGTTGGGTTGAATTCAAGGTCTGAAATTGCTGAAAATCACAGGGGTGCAAATTTGGGGAAGAACACTTGTGTTATGGGCCATTTTTGAGTTTATGGTGACCTAGCGCAGTCACGCTAGGTTGTAGTGCGACCGCGCTAGTGCCCCAGAAACGACAGAATTGGGTTTCAATTGGGGAACTTGAGTTGAGGGGGTTGGCGCGATCGCGCCAATAGCCTAGATGCCCTAAACTTTCTGTGGGCGCGACCGCACCAGAGGCCCTGAAATGCCAGTTTGCTGATTTTTAGGGCTAGGCCAGGGGCTTGAGGAATCTGACTTGGGAGCCTGCTTAGGGGCTCGGGGGACATTTTTAGCACCCCGTTAACTGGGAACCATGGATTTAAGAGTTAGAGTTCAGTTTGGAACTCGGGTTCTAGGGTTAAGTCATGATGAACATATATTTGTATTGTGACTAGGGTTTCCGCCAAGCTCGGGTTAGGATTAGCGCTTGGGGTCATTCCATTATTTGCATGAGGATCGAGGTAAGAAAACTGCACCCGATGCGTGAGATGCATGATTAAGGCACGACCCAGTTGTTAAATGTAATATTATTGGGGCTTGGCCCAGCATTCACATGTAATACAATTAGGGCTTGGCCCAACTCTTAAATGTAAACATGATTAGGACTCGGGGCCAGTTAATGAGCATGATTATAATTATGCTTGTGTATATCTGTTTTAGTATATTGTAATGCATTATATCTGTGTGTATGATGAATGTATTATATGGATGTTTGTTTTGACTGGGAAGCTCGGTTTATAAGCCGAGAATCTGTCTGTTGCATCTGATTAAAGCTCGGCTTGCTAGTCGAGGGTTTATAAGGCTCGACTTATAAGTCGAGGGTCTGCAAGGGTTGGCTTATAAGCCATGATCGGCATTATGCATGCTGAGTGCAGACCGTTATGGCTAGGCCGCCCTGGGAGTGCATTATGAACTTGACTGGCTCGGATGCCACTTGAATAAATGGGAGTGTGACATGCACTTGTGTGACCCTATGGTCACATACTTGTACAATGTGTATGCTTGGTTTAAATTATTATTGTTAAGGATGTTGTTACATTCTGTGGACTATCTGAATTTGTTAATATGATTTCTTGCTGAGGTTTTTGGCTCACAAGTGCTTTGTGGTGCAGGTAAGGGTAAGAAGAAGATTGGCCAGCCATGAGTTGGAGAGAATGAGAGGCGATGTGTACATATGCAGTCTGCTCGACCCCTATGACCGAGATATCACAGGGGAACTAGGGTAGGACTTTGTTTTTGTTAGGAACGAGTTTCCTAATACGCAGCGGAATGGTGGTGGGATTGGCCTAGTGTACAACAAAAAATTTGTAACATATTTAAACTACCTTTAAATATGCGGATCCATTAATATACAAACATTAATCATAAGCAAGTTAAGGATAGAATTCATACCTCTTGAAGCCTATCAAGTGTCCTTGCTATCTTTTCGATTTAGAACGATCTTCCTATCCAAGCCGCTCCCACGTACTCACACCAAAATCTTCCAAAGCGTTCTCTACATCTCAAGAAGTGTGTGGGCACTTAGAGAATGAAGGATAGTTTATTTGTGATTCTACTTGATGTACTCAACACATGAGATTAAGAGAATAGGCCTGAGAATTTGTTCTTTATTTTTCAGAGAGAGAAAACTATCGTTTTATTTTTCACAGAGCGAATATTCTGAGTTGTCATAGATATTTGAATATTTTCTGATTAGTCATACTTAAAAGAAAATATTCACATTTAAAAAATAAATTTGTAACCAACTTACAATTTACTTTTTAATTAATTAATTATTCTATTAATGAAAAAATCCAAAAACCAATTTTTTGAATTATTCATTAATTAATTAATTAATTAAATAAAAATGAAAATCATATCCCTGAAAATAGCCCTACACGCCACTGTGTGTGCACGTGTAGCCTCCCTATTTTTAGGGATGTTGTTTTTTCAATTTTTATTTAATTATTTATTCAAACTATTTTGTCAGATAAGATCTAACAACCTGATAACTAATTCAAATTTAAATTAATTATCTTTTTAATTAATTATCAAATATAATTAATCATTTGAATAAATATTAATCTTTTAAATTCAAATCCAATTTGAACTTATCATATTATTATCTCCCACTCAAATAAAGATATTTAATTAATTCTACCAATTAATTAAATCTAATATTTTCAAAAATAAATATTTAATTTATTATAATTTCAAAAAATTATAATTAATTAATTATTTAATTAAATTTCGAAATTAATTTAATTATTTAATATAATTTTGAAAATTATACAATAATTAAATATTAATTAATTTTGTTAACTACAACTAATTTGTAATTAATTAATTAATCATCATTATCATATAATTGCATATTTGGTCTGAAGAACAAATTTCTTCTTAAATATGTCTTTAAACTATTTTTCCCTTCATATCAACTCTTACCTTGAATAGTGTTGATAGAGCCGCTATGGGGACCTATGGACCTATAATTCCAAGCTCCAATAAATTTGAAATTATTAATTAAACTCTTTAATTAAATCATCTTAATTTATTAATCTCATGATTATTCTACTATAAATATGAGACTGCACTCTTGTAATTATAGACATTTCATTTACTGAGTACTTTATAATCATAAAGCGTCCATTGATATAATCATTGCATACAACTTGACCCTCTAATAATGGTTCATAATTAATCGGGAATAAAATTACCGTTTTACCCTTTTAATTATCTCGTGTTTCCTTAAGTACCATTGACTTTACTAGTAAAGGTTAATTCATAACTAAATTATGAATTTGAGCTCAATAAACTTTCAGTCCCAAAAGTCAACCCTTAAGAGAACCATCATTCAATCTCTTGCGAGAAGTCATAGATTCCATATCTGTATACTATGTCCCCAGCCATCTACATTAATGAGTTCTCAAAACAAAAGTTTCTAGCATGATCATTCTGACATACCCTAACAAGTGAATCAAAGAACTCATATAACATAAACATGAGTTCATAGTAACTTCAGGATTAAGATCTATTTGTATATGATCATCAATTGATATATTTAATTAATACTTCGAAACGTTATTCAACTAAGTATTAATAAATATATCTGGGCTAGTTCTATATATTCTCTAATATATAAAGCACCTCCACTAAAGTGTCCTACCACACTAGTGATCCGGATCTAGATTACATGTATTCATAATACTAGTGGACCGTACTTGCAGTAATTAATCTAAAGATTCCATAACTTTATTTTACTGCGAACTATTCAAGTTCATCTATCTCAAACACAATCCTCCCGTACCAATACGTGTTTGAGATCACATATATGAACTTAGGAATTTTCCTGATATTTACATAATATTATCACAGAATAATATAGTCCATAAAATATATACATAACAAATTCAATTCATTTATTTATTTCATAAAACAATGTCGACTACATATGCTTTCAGGGCACATTTCCAACAGTTTTTCCGTTTAGGTCAACTTATTTTGTAATCCCTGAGTTGTAAATAATTTTTAAACTTGTATTTTGGTATCCCATATAAAGACTAAAGTTTTTTTTCAATGGAAATGTTTATTCCTTGACCAAGAATTTTAATACATGAACCTTTAGTGGCTTAATCACATGTTTAGTCCAAATCACTCGTTTAGCGAGTTCAGCACTAATAATTATATACACGTGGTAACAAACCCTAATTAGCAGAGCGTTACAATTTGATATATGACTAAATTTATTAGTACGCCACAAATTTAAAGTAACCAACAAATTTAGTGAGTTATCAAAAAGAGTGTTTTTTATATTCTATTTAAAAGTTACCAAACAATATCATAAAGAATCTATTTTAAAATAGTTACTTGGAATATTTTTAAATAAATTTAAGTTGTTTAGAATACAGTATAGTATCCTTTAAATGAAAAATAAGAATACAAATTTTAGTATATTAAATTTTGATCAAGTTTAAAATTTAGTTATTTTTTTGTTAATACGATATAAAAAAGACACTAAAATATTTTTTTTATTCTGGTCATCTTCCCCCACAACGACCAAAAAATATATGCTTCACACATATCAAAATGATTACCTTGAAGAATAGGTCGCGATGGTACCATTGTTGAGTCCAACCGACTGAAAAAGATTTTTGAAATTAAAGATAAGAGAAAATGTAAGAAACTACTAAAAAAAAGAATATAGTGGAGAGAGAGAGGTCATACCGTGAAAAAAAAACAAAAGGAAAATAATAAAAAAAATTTGAAAAAAGCAGTAGTATTGTAAATTAATTAGGAAATGTATTTTTGTAACTAAATTATAAAAAACTACAAGGAATATAAATTTCTCATTAAATAATTAGATAGTGAGAAAATGAAGAAAAAAGAAAAAAAATGATAAAATACAAATGGGCTTGACACTTGAAATTAGTTTAAAGAAGATTAAAACATAAAATAGTTAAGTCGTATAATAATAATTTTTTTGTTTAAATAAAAAAAAAATCAGCCTTTATTGGTGTAGTGTGTGAAATAGTTCCTCAAACTAGCAATCCAATAATATATATAATATATATATATATATATATCTCTTCTATATAATAAGTGTGTAGATAACGGAAATTTTTTGTTTTAACGATTTTTTATTTTCTTAATGTTAACTTTAACGGAACATTTTTATATTTAACATAATATTTTTATATTTAACGGTAGTTTGTAAATACTTAAATTTAAATAAAATAAAATAAATAATTAAAAAATTAAAATATGATATTTTTAAGATATTTTACAATGATAACTTTTTTTTAAAATAATAAATACTTAAACAAATTAAAATATGATATTTTTTTAAGATATTTTACAATAATAATTATTTAAAAATAATAAATAATTAAATAAATTAAAATAGAATATTTTTGAGATATTTTACAATGATAATTATTTAAAAATAATAAAATTATTTTATAACTTAAATAAAATTTAATTAAACTTAAACTCACAATATCATATTAAATATATAATATAATCTACTGTCAATTAGTAACAAATTGATTTTTTTTTAAAAACTAGCAAGAAACTTAAATTTAAAATACATATATAATATTTAATATTACATTAAACATATAATATATAATTATCACTCCCAAATTCAAAAATTAGAACAAACATAAATTTAAACAAAATTAAATAAATTATTTAATTAAAATATGATATTTATTTGAAATTTATATGACATTAATATAAATTTAATAAAAGTAATTAATAAATTCTATAAATAAAACTAAACAAATGTGTATATTACATGTTGCTTATATCTAGTATATATATATATATATATATATGAGTAATTACTTAATGATTGCGGCAAGAATATATACATCGATAATTACATCAATTTTAACTATTACATCATTATTAAATGGTTGTGAATAATTTAATATTGAACTAAAAATATTTAATGAGTAACTTGTAACTTAATACCAAATCATTTACGATTTATTTTATTTTAAAAATAAATTTAATTATAATTAGTAATGAGTTTTAAAAAAATTAAGTTCTATAATCAAAATATTAGATAGGGATCTTTTAGCAATTAAAATTTGTAATTATTTTTATTTAAGACCCTAATATAATTTTTTTAGCATTTAAATCACTTATCAAATTTTTTATTGAGATTGAATATACAAGAGAGAGGGACCGTATAAAAGTTCATTTTTGTTACTCCAATAAAAAAAAAGGGACGGGTATAGTTTGGTACTGTGGGAAAATGCAATCTCTTACTGATTTAAGTCTTTACATTAATATATACACGATGATCAATTCAATTGTCTTGTTATATCTCCATTTACATGAAACTACTGGTTCTCAGTCCCAAAATATGTTGTCGATCCTTCTGTGCAATAAATAATAAAGATATAGTTAAATTATCATCAATTTTAAGACAGCACACCTCTATATCATTATTTTTCTGGTGGTGGCCTGTTATTTGTTTGTAAAATGGTTATTTGGAGCTAGAGATAGAGACGGGGACATGCAATTATAAGTAAATTCAGTATTCGATTTCCTTCTCTGCAGATCCAACTCCCTCTCCCTTGTGCTTCCTTTGGACTTTCTTCAATCAGTGGAGAATATGATCCCTTACTTTACCAATTTAAAAATTATTTTAATCAATCATGACACAAATCCTAAACTTCCAACTGGACAACATGGAACCGTTGGACACCAAAATTGGACCCTGAATTATTTATTATAATATTAAATTTATTATTTAATTGAATGGTCCCATGATTTTTTCAAAAGAAAGAAAGAAAAGTCAAATTTAGAGAGAAATCGTTTAATACTTAAAAAAAATGTTTAAACAAGAAAATAAAAAAATAATTATTAGGAGACATCAGTGAGTCCATTAGAACAGAAAAACTCATTTTAAATTTGATACAATGATAGTTACTTTCGACTAAAGAGTTGTCTCTCTACTCTCTCGCATATACCACCCACAAATTTACAAAAACAGTTCAAGAGCTAACATTAAAATTAAATGCATAGAAAAGATACAGAATTAGAATATGTACGACTTGTATTGTTTTATAGATGAACATATAGCAAACTCGGAACCAACATAAAATATGTTAAATTATATGTGATTTTATATGAATTCTATATCAATAGTAGATAAAAGCAAGATACAAAGATGGAAGCAAGACCAAATTTAATCAGGGAGATAACCCAAAATTTAATAATGTTGAGTTCTTACAAGTAGAACAATTTCTAGCTTTCTATGAAGTATAGAGTAAAATTTTAGTCATGCATGGAGAGAAATTAAGAATTCACCTGAAATATTCAAAAAGACTAAAATATAAAATAATTGAAGGATCTTATATGTAAAAAAATTAATTAATTATTGCTTACATAATTATTATATTAATAAATAATTAATTTAATTTTTCTAAGAAAAATAATAATTAATTTAATTCTTATAATAGAAACTTATAAAATAATAACATGTTAACCTATTATTGCAAATCATTAGAAATGCTACCACAAAACTGCTCTGTATATATATTATATATGGAGAGAAAAAGTATGAGGTGCCAAAAATATTGAGAGAAAAAAAAATGAGAAAAGAAAGATAAGCATTAAGAGTTGGAAAGTCACATCAGCAATATATATATTTTATTTTGTAGATAATATATATTAAAAAAAAACCCCAAAAGCTAAGGGAAGGAAAACATAGTGAGGATTAAAAAACGACAAAAACGAAGGGAAGGAAAACATAGCGAGAGGAAAAAAATGATAAAGAAATATTGGTGTTTGTTTGTTTAACTAAAAAATTCAAGCAAGCGTGGTTGATATTATTTTTATAAAATAACTTTTAAAAATAAAGTTACAAAAAAATAAAAAAATTTGAGAATAATAAAAATTTGATTTTAGTTATTTTAAAATTTTTTTCTCACGTAACTTTTTTAATTATTATTATCTCACAATAATTTATCACTCCTTACTTTTTTTTCTCTTTATTTTCTCTAACATCACTTTCTCTCTCATCACTTTTGATATCCTTATGTTTTCTCTCATCACTTATTTTCTAGTTATTTTTTTTCTCATCACTTCCTATATCCTCATTTTCTCTCTTCTCATTTTTTCTATCTCGTAATTTTCTCTCTTATTTATTTATTTTTTTTGCATTAATTTCTCTCTTCTTAATTTTTCTTCCTCAAAATTTCTCTCCTTATTTTTCACCACTTTCTCTTTCACATTATTTTATCTCATTATTTATTACAAAATTTTAAAAGATTTTTCTCTTTGTAAATATATTTATTAATTTTTTATTTAAGATTTTTTTTAAATAAAACTAAAAAATTAATTTTAGAAAGCATTAAGTTTTTTTTTTTTAATTACAAAAACTATTTTCTGTTCTCATTTCTGAAAACATAATTTTGAAAACAAAAAAAACATAAAACAATGTCAAACAAGTTTGTATTTAGTATCACTACCCAAACTATCCATTTGTATTATATTATCTAGATATATATATACTAGATATAAGCAACGTGCAATATGCACGTTTACTTAGTTTTATTTATAGAATTTATTAATCATTTTTATTAAATTTATATTAATCTCAAATAAATATTTTATTTTAATTAAATAATTTATTTATTTTTGTTTAAGTTTATGTTTGTTCTAGTTTTTGAATTTAGGAGTCACAACAAGAGATTACATATTATATGTTTAATGTAATATTGAATATTATACGCGGATTTTAAATTTAAGTTTCTTGCTATTTTTTAAAAAAAAAACGCAATTTGTTGCGATAGTAGATTATATTGTATGTTTAATATGATATTATTCTAATAAGTGAGTTTAAATTTAATTAAATTTTATTGAAGTTATAAAATGTAAGATTTTATTATTTTTAAATAATTATCATTGTAAAATATCTCAAAAATATCATATTTTCATTTGTTTAATTATTTATTATTTTTAAATAATTATCATTGTAAAATATATCAAAAATATTATATTTTAATTTTTTATTTTATTTTATTTAAGTTTAATTGTTTACAAACTACAGTTAAATATAAAAATATTCCGTTAAAGTTAACATTAACAAAATAAAAAACTGTTAAAACTAAAAAATTTCATTATCTATACACTTATTATATAGAAGAGATATATATATATATTTTGTTGGTATTACAATATTAATACTTATTATTTGAACCCTCCTAATTTTTTGTGCTGGTTCCACCACTGCGCACGGGTAGAAATTCAAAAGGCACGTACTAATTATTTTAACATGCATATTCTCTTAATTATATACAGTATCAGCAGCAGTTTTTTTTCTTTTTCTTCAAAACATGCATTGTAGAAGATTTAGAGTTGATCAATGAAGGTTGAGTTGGTTTGGTCACGAAATGTGGTTTCTATAAAGTCGAATCATTATATAAATTTGTTGATTTTTGTGTCCCAACACGTAAAAACTGAGTATAATTTGATTATATATATCCAATAATTTTACATATATTGTATTAGTATGAATATATAATGAGAAATTTGGGTATTTATGCAGTGTAGTTAACATATCCAAAAAAATATCATCATTCATCAACATTCCAAAATAATGGTATTATTTGCTTGGTTTCCAAAAATACAATTTTCACTTTTTTAGCATCTATCTCTCTTCTCTTTCTCGGGTCACCCTATGATTCTTTGAAGAGTAATGTCAGTCACCACAAAACCATCATCACCACAAAATTTCTTTGAAAAAACGTCCCAAACTTTGGCATCCTCCTCCTTTTTTACTTCTTTTCTCTTAAAGTATCCATGGAGACTAAAATAAAATGTCAAATGATAGTTTTTGATGATATAAAACTTATACCCACTAAAAGTTTAATTAAGAGACTAATTTATGAATTTCGAATTGATTTGTGCATGATTTTTTGGTTTTTTTCAATTTTTTTTACAATTTTTTTAGATCTGAAACTTAAATATTTGCAGAAAACTTGATATATACCTCGATGTACCTTGATGCCCAGCTCGATGAACCTTTAAAAATCATGATTTTCATGAAAAAAAACCATCTGCCTCGACACACCTCGATGCCACCTCGACATGCCTCGACACATCTCGATGAAATGCGATGCAATTCATAGAAAGTGCATAACTTTTCACTCGGATGTCTGTTTGAAGTAATTTTTTATTTAATTTGAGAATTTTGTTGTGATCTACACGTCTGAGATGTGTACACACACATTTGAGAAGTTTAAAGCTTGAAAACATACCCAACTTAGAAAATATAGGAGTATTGTTTTGAACTTTGGGATGTTTTAAAGCTTTCAACTTCCCAAATGTGTGTGTACACATCTTAGATGTGCAATTCACAAAAAAATACCCAAATTCAAAAATCAAATCACCTCAAATGCACACCCGAGTGAAAAGTTAAGCACTTTCTATGAATTGCATATCGAGTTGCATCGAGGTGTGTCGAGGCAGATGATTTTTTTTCATGAAAATCATGATTTTTAAGGGCTCATCGAGGTATATCGAGTTTTCTGCAAATTTTACATTTCAGATTTAAAATATTGTGAAAAAAATTGCAAAAAAAACTAAAAAAATCATGCACAGATCTATTCGAAATGCATAAATTAGTGTCTTAATTTAAATTTTAGTGTGTTTAAGTTTTATATCATCAAAAACTATCATAAAGACATTTTATTTTAGTTTCCATAGATACTTTAAGAGAGAAGAAAAAAAGAGAGGAGGATGCCAAAAGTTGGAGACGTTTTTTCAAAGAAATTTGGTAGTGATGATGGTTTTATGGTAGTTGTGATGACTCTCCAAAAAACAAACGATGACTCAAGAGAGAAAAAATGGATGGAAACTAAAACAAATGAAAATGATATTTTTGAAAACTAAATAAATAGTAATATTATTTTTTAATGTTAGTAAATAATAATATTTTTTTTTAGATATATCAACCTACACATTGCATAAATACTCAAATTTTACTTTATAATATATAAAGGAGGAGGACCAACTTCAACGCGGTGCATATATAGAAATATATCACATTCCTCTACTTTCCCCATATTTTTCTTGACCATTTCATTTTTTTTTTTTACTACCTTTCAAACGATGATGGTGATCTAACTTATTAAAATATAGAATCCAAGGAAAATATATCCATGCGTGTCAATTAATATAAAATATACATGTGTAATGTGTACGTGTTACCCACGTAACTATACGAACATCTCAATTAATTAGCATGATCTTTTAAACTGAGTCAGAGTTGATAATATTTATTTTTATTTGTGTTAAAAATCTAGGATCGAAATATTGACAAATGTCACAAAGAAAAGGATGAATTGAACATGGCAATGATTAAAACAAAAAGGAAAAAAACAGGATGAGCACCACACACCACAGGGGTGTTAATAAAACCGCCTACTCCACACAAATTGTTCACACTGCACTATACTGCACCATAATTTACGGTTTAGGATCATTCATGATGTGGTTACAGTTTGTATTTTTGCCAAACCACGCAGTCACAGTGCAGTTTACAATTTTAAATTTTATAAATGTGATTCAAACCATACCATACCGCATCATTAAATATATTAACTTTTTTATATTTTTTTTCTTTCGAACCACATTTAAAATTAATGCATAAATATTTATATAGTAAAATATACACAATATTTAGAAAAAATATATAATATTTTATAGAAAATTAACACATATGCTACTTCAGTCTAAAGATATTGCTCATTAACTAAAATCTTTACTTTTATATTACATTTTTCTTTGTTATTAGTTTGTTATATTTCTATTGTTTTGTTAAAAATTTATTAGTTTGTTGTACATTTAATTATTTTGTTAAACACTCTATGGTTATGCGATTTATTATGAATATTTATTAATTATAATGTTTAATTGTTAAACTATTTGACGATAGATATAAATCGCTCACACTAAACTGCATTTTTACAGTGCAGTTTATGCAATTTGATGTCTATACAATGTGGGTTGCGGTTTGAAAAATTGCTCAAACCGCACTACTCACACCACAAATACCCTAACACGGATGAGGATCCTCTGTCCAGGATTTGTGTACCATTGTGTGTCCACCAATGATTTTGTGACAAATCATTTAATGATTTCTCCAATAAAACCTAACACTCAATTGTCGTTAGTTATCCTCTGTTACTTTCTGTTTAATTTTTTATTTATTTCTTTTTTCTTTTTTCTTTTTTCATTTAATCAATTACTTTTACTACAGCCAACTATCTTACTATTTTTATTTATATGTCTTACTATTTTTGTTTATATGTACATATGCAACTACAGTGCCAATTTATTTGTTAAGCTATATTTTTCCAGACTTTGAAGAACGCATTTTTTTTCCCACGGCAAGTTCTCCAGTTTTTTAAGTTTAAATATATGACTCTATATGTATATACAATACATCCTATTTTTGTTTTCATTACATACTGCATTTTTTTGTTTCACTTGGACACAAACAATGTATATGCCCTATTTATATATATATAATTACAATTGTAGCTTATATAGTTTTCAATTAAGTTCTTTTAGTTTTAGATTTAAGTGATATCTCTTCTATATACTTGTGTATTATATTAGTACTTAAATCATTATAAACGATATTTATATATTTATTTATAAAATTAATGAATACAATTTTATATTTTTTTAATTGAGAATAATACAATTTTGATACATAATCGTATTACTTACAGGAATTAGCATTGTCAAGAGACAACAATAGTTAATTGAAATAGAGTCAAATACGGTTTTCATCTACGGGTATGGTTTTGCATTCTTTGTTATTTTGTTTGAATATTATTTGACTGCTTTAAGAATGTATCATTTATTTTTCAACATACTTATATTTGCAGATTATTTTATTAAAGATTATGGAATGTGATGATTTAGAAGAGTATCGGTCATGTCGAAAGTTAGACTTTGAAGGTAGAAAAAATATTGAAGCTAAGGAATATAGATAATTCATTCTAAAATTTTAGATGAAGAAATACCAAAAATTGATATGGAATTTGGAAGTGAAGAAGAAGCATATGATTTTTACAATTCCTATGCTTTTAAGGTTGGATTGGTATTAGGAGAAGTAAAGGACAAAAAGATCAAGATGGTAGAATGATAGATGGAATGTTTTGTTGTTCTTGTGAAGGATACCGCAGAAGAGATATATGAGATATGAATGTAAAGTATCATAGAGCTGAGACAAGATTTGGGTGTTTAGCAAAAATGAAAGTTACTTCTTGTCAAACTGATAATTATCGTGTAATTGAGTTTGTTGCAGGACATACTCATGTAACATCGAGTCCTAATAAGAGTCATTTGCATAGATCACTTAGAAGAGTGACTGCTGCTCAGGCAGCTGAAATCGATATGGTTGACCGTTCGGGGATCGCTCCAAAAGAAAGTTGTGAATTAATGGCAAGGAGAGCCGGCGGACGAGAAAATCTTGGTATGATTCCACTTGATTATAAGAATTATGTATAGACTAAACAAATGATCCAAATGAGACTAGGAGAAACAGGTGGTGTTTTAGAATATCTTCAGCGCATGCAATCAAATGATCCAAACTTTTTTATGCTATACAAGTTGATGTAGATGATTTAATAACCAATATTTTTAGGGCGGATGGTGCTATGATAACATCGTACTTTCATTTTGGTGATGTTATTAGTTTTGATACTACATATCGGAAAAACCAAGAAGGAAGACCTTTTGCTATGTTTCTTGGAGTAGATAATCATAAACAAACAACTGTGTTTTGGGACTGCACTCTTATATGATGAAACTGCTGAAACATTTATGTGGTTATTTGATACTTTTGCCACAACAATGTCTGGGAAGAAGCCAAAGACAATTCTTACTGATCAAGATGCTACTATGGCTAAAGCACTATCTTCACAATGGCCAGAAACATTTCATCGCTTGTGTAATTGGCACATATATCAAAATGCGGCAAAACATCTTAACAATTTGTTTGAGAAGTTTAGAGAATTTTCAAAAGATTTCAGTAATTGCATATATGATTATGATGAAGAAAACAAATTTGTCGAAGCTTGGAATAATATGCTTATCAAATATGATCTTGAGGAAAATGATTGGTTGAAACAGATGTATGACTTACGAGAGAAATGGGATTTCGTTTATGGTAGAGAGACATTTTGTGCTGATATGACGACTGCCCAAAGAAGTGAGAGTATGAACAATGCAATAAAATGTTTTGTCAGTTACAAACGGAATCTTTTACACTTTTTTGAAAATTTTGAAAGATTACTTAATTATCGTCACTATGAGGAGTTACAAGCTGATTTCAAAGCGACCCAAAGAAAAGTAAAATTGGCATTTGAGGTTGAAATTTTGAAGCATCCATCAAGTTTTTATACACCAGCAATGTTAAACATATTTCAAACTCAGGTTTGTGAGAGTTATGATTGTGTTATTACTTTATACGATGAGAATGAGACATTGTTTAAGTATAAAATTTTCCCTAAGAAAAGGCATCTTCATCATATTGTTAAATACAATTCAGCTGATGACACAGTGACATGCTCTTGCAAGAAATTTCAATTCACAAGTATTTTGTGTTCATATGCTCTTAAAGTTCTTTCTGAAAAAAAATATTGAACATTCCATCTCGATATATTTTGAAAAGATGGACAATTAAGGCAAAGGTGAGAGATGAATTGGATAATTGTGCAACAAATGACCATAGTGAAGATCCTAAAATTGCTATGGTGAATCGTTATCACGAGTTGTGTAGATTATTTCAAACTTGTGTTGTAACAAAGGCATCAAAGAGTGAGAAAGCATACAATTATGCTAAGAGTGATCTTAGAAAAATTGTGGAAGAAATTAACGATCCATCAGATGACCAAATCATACATATCTATGACGAGAATCAATATTCCAGCTGAGAGAGGAATAATATTAAAGGATTCAAGACAAAAGGAAAGGTAAGGTTCGTGGTAAATCTGGCAGGGCAAAAGGAGCTGTTGAAAAAGCTAGAAAGAATAAAAAAGTTGAGCGCAATAAAGTTTCTTCACATCAGAAATTATATATTATATCTACATTTCATAGTAATTTAAAAAATTATGTCCCTATAATTTAATTATTTGTGCTATGCTTTTTTAGAACGAAGGATCAAGTGGAAGTGGAAAGAAATTTAATCAAAGTAGCTTTGATGGTCCACATCAACATGATCCATTCATTTTTGGTGCATCACAAGTATGTAACTGTTTTTTTTATTATTTAACATCTAATTTTTATGCCAATTATTGTTTTAATTGACGTAAGATTCTTTGTTTAGGCTTCATCTCATTTTGGAAGAGATAGACAACTTCATTTTGAAGTCTCTCTTGCTCAACAACCATTGCAAAATTCAGAGTTATGTATATCTCCACTTAATCTTAACCAAGTACGTATAATATTTATTTATTTTAAAATGTATATATATATATAATTCTTCTCATTAATATAATGTTTTGAGAGAATAACACATTATTATTTTGTAGCATGAAAGTCAAAATACTTACACTAATCTAAATAAACAATATGAGCATGATGGAATTGCTACAGCATGTACATTTGTATTTCATACTCTATTTACTTAATATATATATATCTTATACATATTTAATCTATTAATTATGTTTGTCTATTTTATGATCTACAAACTCATTCATTTCATACAAGTTTTGAACTTCCTCAAAATCCACCAAACTTTTGAAGGAAGACACTTATATTAAAAGTTGAAGATAGAGGCTCATAATAAAATAACTAAATCACTTTTTATACAAAGATTTTATTGACAATTCTTAAACATGTTATTATTTAAGTTTTGATTAATTTCACTCCTTATTTTTTTTTTTTTCTATAGTAATCTTTATGATATTTTCACAACTGCTCTTTTAAATACTACTATTGACTTCTTTTTTTTGACAAAACTACTACTATTGGCTTTTGTGTCTACATTTTAGTACTAAAAAAAGCCATAAAAAAAAACTTTACCACAAGATTATGGTATAAAAGAAAAAAAAAATAGAATTAGTTTAATTAAATGACAATACATTTATATAAAAGAAAAACGAGTCACGGTCTATATAAAAGAAATGAAAAAAAAAATAATTGGTTTAATTAAATGATAATAATATTTATATAGAAGAAATAACTACTGTAAATATATAAAATAATTGAGTAAGTTATATAACAACACTTAAAAAAAAAGAGTAATTAGCAAAAATTAAATAAACCTAAATATTGTAATAATATATATTATATTATATTATATATATATATATGCTTGAGTTAAAAAAAGAAAGGAAACAAAAAAAATATAGAATATTATGAAAATAAAAATGGAATTGATTACAAATACATATAGACTTGTATGTACATATCAACAAAAATAGACAATTGAATGTAATAAAAGTAATTGGTTAAATGAAAAAAGAAATAAAAAATTAAACAGAAAGTAATGGAGGATAACTAATGGCAATTGAGTGTTAGGTTTTATTGGATAAATCATTAAATGATTTGTCACAACATCATTGGTGGACACACAATGATACACAAATTAGTGGACACACAATAGTAGACAATCCTCATCCCCTGACACACCACATAAGGTGGTCTTCTTTATTTTGTCGTTTAAATGCCATCGAACTGTCTTGAATGTCACCTATCAATTTTCAACTAAAACAAAAACGAATAATTTGATTGAACATAAAATATATGCATTATAATCATTAATTGCGATATTCTTATACACCAAACAAAAATAATTTCTTTATGTTTGTTTTCATTTCTTATTATTATTATGGTTATTTTTTTCATTTCTATTTGTGACAAATCAAGTGACTATACATTTTATATAGGGCTTTTTTAATTTTTATTTATCTATTTATAACAAAATCAAAGAAATTACACTATTAATGCAGTACAACATAGTTACAATATAATATACAATAAATAACCAAGATATTAGTTGTTGTTAAATGCCACACATCAAGCTAATTACTATACATATAATTATATGAATTAATTATGGAAATCAATATCACTATATAAATTGCCAAATATATTCATAAATTAATTCAAAAAATTTGTTTGTTGTTACACCCAAATTTCGAGAATAGAAACTATGGACTCAAAATGTAGGCTTGTAAAGTGTAAGCTCGAAAATGTTGAGTAAAGGTTTAGCACTTGTATAAATTAACATGTTTCCTGAGTTGCTCCAACTGGCGACCGAGCACTAGTTATGAAAGTTCTAGCTTAGGCATCAAGCTCGAAATGATGGATCTTCTCCGAAGTCTGAGTGCAATTCAAACATTCATTGCAAGCTCGAATATGTTGATTTCCGATGGTTAAACTTGATGAAATCACTGGCTAAGGATGATGTTAACCAGAGTGACGAGCTCGTCATGTTGGTTGATCTCGAAAGTGTGTAAATTGTATCTTCGAGGTCAGTAATCCAGTTTGAACATGGTTGCTATTTGAAAATCCCTATTCCTAGGGGATTTGTTGTAATCTGATAATAAATCCTGATTATTATGGGATATTGTAATTAATGTATTTAATTATATGTATTTCAAATTTGAATTGTAACTTCCCGAAATAAAAGGGAAGATATTTTGTTAACCAGTCTATAAATAGACTGGAGAATTTCATTTGTGGGGGACACAATATTGGTACTGGGAATACTTTACAAAATTGCTTTGTAAAAGCTTTAAGAGAATTCCACCACTCAATAATGTTGACTCGTGGACTAGGCAAATTTTAATTGTTGAACCACATAAAATCCCAATTGTTTTGATTTATTATCTTAATTCTGTGTTTAGTGCTCTTCATATTTAAGTTGATGAAAAACAGCGTCAACAGTTTGGTGCTTTCATTGAGAGCATTAAGCAAGTCGTTGGATTGTTTAATAAGAAACCTCCTTAATTACCAATGGCTGCCACGAACAACCCCAATACTGGCGGGCGACCATTGCCCCAAATACCTGAAGAACAAACTCCTCGCATTAAGGATTACCCATGTCGACCTGGGAAGCAGCCCATGGCTGACCAGGGCCCAGAGGAAGGGAGTGCATCCTCTAATTCCCAAGGAGCGCCTGCTCCCAGGCCTGAAGAGGATATCTACTATAATCCAAAGAGATACATTCCTATTGTTGAACTGGAGAATCTCCAACTGTCCCAACAATTGGCAGAAGCTACAAGGCGCAACGAAGAGTTTTCCAGGCAGACTGTTGAGGTCCAGGCACCCCACCCCCACCCCCTGGAGGCCAAGAGGACGTCCCTGAGGGAGCACGACTGCCAGGAGAGCTGAGCAAGGGGCCCAGCAGGCTCAGCCAAGGCCCAGAACAAATCCTAGTGATGAACGCCCTAGAAGAAGTACACGAGCTGAGGCTACTGACAATCCGACTGCGGAGGTATCTACAGGAACAAGGCTAACCGAGCTTCTCTAGCAGCTTGGAACCCTAACCCTGAAGCAGTCAGAAACAACTTGGAACCTGTCTGGGCCAATTCTGGACCATCTAGACCCAACAATGGGAGGCCGCCACCATCACCTATAAGACATCCATCTTCTCCAATAAGACACCCCTCACCAGTCCGAGAGGCACCGCGACCTGCACCACAGAGGCCCTCTTGTAGTGGCAGTCGAGATGGGAACTGTCAGGCCAGGCTTGGACATAGGGGCGAAAGGGAGGCTACTCGAGAACACAGGGCTCTCCAACCGTCGAGAAGCCATGTATCGAGATCACAAATGGCTGGGGCGAGGAGGCCGATGGATGATTGTGACGACCCTAAGGTAGAGTACATCCGCCACATACTCGTAATTCCAAGGTTTACGAGTATGTTAGGCACTTGATCAAATGAATTAAATAAAAAGATACTAAGAAATACAGAAAAATTTATAACTTTTATATAAACTTATTAATAGAAATTGTTACATGTGTGAATACTTTAAATTTAATGTAGTTATATGAAACTCTAAACCACTATTGCATTGCTACTGAGTCCGTGCTCCACAAGTTGCTCAACATCTAAAGCCACACTTGGAAAAATGTTGGGAAATAACATAATGAGCTAACGCTCAGTAAGTAACATATACATGAATGTCATGAGTTTGAAGTGCACATATACTAATATGTTGACTTATATACTTATGCATTTCATTTATTGCTCATACCCTTTCAAACTTTACTTTTATGCTCTTTCTTTTACTTTCACATTTTTATGGGCCCAGTATCACTTGTGCACACTGTTTGATTCGGCCAATGCCTGCAGGGCTTGTTACACATATCATATAGAATCTCATGGGTTCTCCTCCAGCTAGCCATCATCGCAGCTAGGCTCATCATAACACTCATTTCATCGTTGCTATAGCTGCCATACTTATTACACATATGGAGGAGAAAGACGGGAACATGGCATACATATCTGAATGGTCAACTCTGACCTAGCCCACACTAGTGGGCAACCACTATGAGTCTTATAGACCTCTGTCTTCTTCATTGCACTTACTTAATTGCTTCATCGAAACAGTGGCACCATTTTTAGATATCTTATTATCACTTTGCTTAAGCCTTGTGTCATTAAAATGTTTAACTTTACATAAGACTTGCAATGCATTTCAGAACTTTTCTCATATTTATATGCATGGTATTATATCACATAATAATGTATCACATAACTATACATGCCATGCATACATGTAGATGCTGAAATGCCAATGTTCATGTTCATGATTCATGATTCATGATTCATGTTTGATGGTATTCAATCAAGGCATTGTATCACATCTCATATAACTCAAAACATCTTTAGTCATAATACATGAAGCTTTGGGTTGGTGGTGTTGTTATACCTTAACGTAGAGTTATGGCTCAGGTCTAAGGTTTCCAGCCTAAAAACTTAAATGCTTCATATATCATAACATATAACAAGATCATGAACATAAAAGTAATCCACATATTCATCAACACAAGAACACATACTTGCACATAATTCATATCAATCTTAACCAAGTAAGACATCTTTCACATATCATGAAATTCATCAATTACATATCACACAACACCATTATGATATTCATATAACCATTCTTCACATACTTATCATATGCATCATCATCATCCCATACTTAACTCATCAGATATACACAATTAATGTAGTCATGCATCTTACACTTAAGCACAAAAGGTGAGATTTACTTACCTTAGGTCCTTAGTTTATTTTAAAACTGCTCACCAAGAGTCAATCAATCAAATCTATACAAATTCTATTCAAGGCACATCATTTATTAAATTTTATCGAAAGCGTAAATATACACTATTGATAGTGTATATTAACAATACCAGAAACTATATAAATGATAATAATAATTATTATTAACGTAATGCAAATAACTCTTCATATAAAACCATGCTTTAAACCTTGCTCATAAAATAATGTACTCTTATAATAATAATAATAATAATAAGAACAACAACAATAATAATTATCGTCTATAAATAAACTTATTTCAATATTAATAACAAAATACTTCAATAACAATACGTATATGAATGTATATATTCAAATAGTCATTTTATAAAAGAAATCATATTTTTAACATAAAATTGTAATAATCGATATAATGATAATAATATAAATATAAATATTTATATTATTATTAATTAGTCATAATATCAATTCCAGTGATATAATAAATATACTTTCTCCAAAATTCACTGGTCTTACAAATATCAATAATTATAAGAAACTAATATTTGATATTATTTTAATATTCAAATATTAACAAAAATATTAATATATAATAATAATTGTTAAATAATAGTGTACGCCCTAAATATCCACGGGCTATTAGCGAGCTGAGAGAGGGCATAATTATATCAGCCACGTGGAAGCCACCTACCCGGAGCTGTCGTTGAGAGGTTCTACCTCTTTAGCCCGAGGTAACCAAAGGTTTATTGCGATTACTAAGGCACTGGGTCAGCAGTATGGGCACCACGGGCTAAGACTACATCAAGCTCGGGGTACGAGCTTAAGTTGGCACCTCTGACCTTTTATAAAGTCAACCACGCAATATAAACGTGCATATATCAGACATCACGTGTATACTCCATTCCTGAATTCTCGGACACGCAGCCTAAACGTGCGTGTTCAGGCACTCACGACTGGGTTGGGCCATGCGGCCCATTATCCCCCTTACCTATTGATTATACCACACTTCATTGTCAGGTTTTAGGAATTAATCATGAATGTCACAGAAGTGACATGATGGGTGAGAAGGTCACGGGATGACCTCCCTTGCCAACTCCCAGGTGCCCTCTCCCTATAAATATGGAGACCCTGGGAGTTGTAAGGGGTTGGATTCTATTTTGTAAAGAAATACCCTGTAAAGAATATCAGAGAAATATCAATAATATTGGCTGGTGGACTAGAAGGATTTTAACCTTTGAACCACCTAAAAAGTATATGTGTTATCATTTTACTTTGAGATCATTTATCTATTACGGTTCACTATCTAGCACTAATCCCTCTCCTTATTCTTATAATTATTTGTTGCCGAAGAACCGCGTCAAAAGTTTGGTGCTTTCATTGAGAGGTTGTTAGATTGGTGCTATAAAAAATACTCAACCATGGTAGTCACTCGCTCAAGACATGGAAACGAGGCGGACCAACGTGATGGGCAGGAGGCCCATCATGCCGCCATGTCCGATGATCAGAACCCTGAGGTTCAGCAGCGGCTAGGCAAGCAACCACTGGGCCAAGACGACACTGGAAGTTCGGCTCCCCGGCCGCCCAATCCGATCCTAGATTTCTACACGGTGGTAGAAATGGAGAATGCTTAGTTGAGGAGTCAGCTGGCGAAAGCTAACCAACAGATTCAAGAGGTTTTGGCCCGATTACCCCCTCTTACAACCGACGCCAACGTCGGAAAGAGGCAAGGTGAGACTCATAAGTCCCACTGGGGTAATCGGTCCAGGCCCAGTTGGTCGGCCAGACCCCCAGCATCAAATTCTACTCCCACGTCGTACCACCGGGAGACCACATTTGAGGAACTTCCTAGGGCCGAGCAGCAGTACAGCCGATTGGTCCGGACCTCAACTCCCAGCTCACTTCCACCCTCGAGTGCACCCAGGAGGGCTCGAGGAAGCTCGCGAAGGAGATTCGGGGAGGGCTTGCAACGACAGCCCGCCCCGGCCAGCCGTCCTGCGCCCCACTCAGACCGCCGAGCATAGGACGCGGAGGATGGTAGAGCGGAGCGGCCGCGACCTAACTTGATCTGTCCTGACGGGACTAGGATTGCATCCCCGGTTAGACATCCTCCTTCACCAATAAGATACCCGTCTCCTCCCCATCCAGTCCGAGACATCCCAGCTCATGGGAGCGGCAGGAGAAATCCTCCTTCCGTTGGGCCTTCCCATCGTAGCAGGGCGCCCAGAGAAGTCTCGGATCCTCATCCCCAGTGGCGGGCCCCGAGCTTCTCAAATGGAAGATATTGGACTGGAAGCCGTCGAAGTGATCTATCCGACGGAGACCTGCGCCAACGCTTAAGCTCGGCCCAAAGTCCTCAGGCCGCCCCGAGAGGCGACCTCCGAGATCGCCTAAACTCTTAGAGAGATGATCCAGTTGGAAATGATAGCCGCGCTCGCCAAAGGGAAGACCTGTCCGAAGTACGTGACAGCAGGAACGTCCCATATAACCTATCTCAAGATAGGAGGGACAATAACCCGCCAAACGCGTACAATGGGTCCGAAGCTGTTGAACAGCCTCGGAACAACAAAGGAAGTCAGGACAAAACCCTTGAGCATTTGGCTCAGATGGAGGAGCTGATGAGGAAGCTCCTATCAGAAAAGGAAAAAGATGAGTATGATTCAGGGGACGAACTCGAGCTTTTCGCCCCCAACATAGCAGCAACGGCGTATCCACCTGGTTTCCGTATGCCTCACTTGTCCAAATTCAACGGAGACGGAGACCCGTCAGATCATCTGGGTATGTTCAACACCTTGATGATGGCCCACAACATTGGTCTCGAGCTGAGATGTTTAATATTTCCTTCCACTTTGACTGGGCCGGCCAAACAGTGGTTCAAACAAAGTAAGAAGCAGTCAATCAGCTCGTGGAAAACCTTCTTTGCTGACTTCAAGAGAGCATTCCGAGCTTCTCAGGCTGCCCGCGTCAAGGCCGATACCCTAGCGAACGTAAGGCAGCAACCCGACGAGCCTCTGAAGGCCTACTTGAGCAGATTCGCAAACGTCGCTGCTCGGGCCAGAGACGCAGATGACTGCTCCAAGCTCATGGCTTTGAGGACTGGGATCCTCGTCGGAGGTGGACTCTGGGAAGAGATATAGAGGAAGGGAGTCAGCACCGTAAATGAATTCCTAAATAGGGCCCAGGGATGGATCAACCTGGAGGAGGCGCGAGCATCATCCGCACAAACCAGCCAGGCCCCTGAACAGTTCGCTGGAGTGGAACGGACGCCGTGGCAGCGACAAAAACCGTTACACAGAATAACCAGTTTGGTGGAGGCAAGAGAAAGGGGAGCAGCGAAGGTGGCCAACACGGCCCAAAGAAGAACAAGTCCGTAGAAAAATTCAAGCCGGTCTACACGACTTATGCCGAGCTCACCCACTCTAGGGAGAACATCTTCCTAGCAAACTCTACTTGCCTCCCCTGGAAGAAGCCAGAACCGTTGAAGCACCAGAAGGGTAAGCGAGACCCTTCCAAGTTTTGTCGATTCCACAACGACATTGGCCACAATACCGATGATTGTAGGCACCTGAAGGATGAGATCGAGACTCTCATCAGAGCTGGACCCTTGGCTCAGTATGCGCGGAATAGAGTTCCCGCCGGCCATCCAGCTCCGGAAGTCCAGATAAGTCAGGCCGGGTCTCGGGTAGATCAGGATGTCCCTCCTCCCGTGATAGGAGGAGAGATCTCCATGATCTCTGGAGGTCCCCATCTAGTTGGAACGAGCCGAGGTTCCCAAAAGAGATACATCAACGAACTTAAGGCTCATAATGGAGTGGAGTTCGTCCCTGAGCAGCATCTCCCAAAGCAGCAACGATTGGAGAGGCAACCAATCATATTTACTGAAGAAGATGCCAGCCACGTCCAGTTGCCTCATAACGACCCTCTGGTCGTAGCCGTTCAGCTCGCTAATCGGAGGGTTAGGAGAATACTGGTCGATAACGGGAGCTCGATAAACCTACTGTTCCGGTCTACGCTGGAAAAGATGGGTTTGTCTGTCACCGAGCTGAAAGCCACCTCCATGATGCTATACAGATTCTCTGGAGAAGGATCGGTGGCAATAGGAACGATCGAGCTGGTGATCACCTTGGGAGAGGGACCTCGGACAGTATTGAAACTCCTCGAGTTTGTGGTCATCGATTGTCCCGCCGCGTATAATGCCATTTTGGGTCGACCTACACTAATAGCGTTTGAAGCCATTACCTCCATCCGCCACCTCGCGCTAAAATTCCCCTCTTCCTCGGGGATATGCACGGTCCGTGGTGATCAACTTACTGCCAGGGAATGCTACAACATTTCTATGAAGGGAAAATTAAAACCCGAGCAGTTAACGATGTCCATCCAGGGCGGAAATGAGGAATCTCAGGAACTTGTGCCTAGTCCTGAGATTAAAAAACCTCAGAATGCCGAAGGGGAAAATATCATCTTAAGTGATGATATCAACCCCAGAATAGGCGAGGATAAATTCGAGCTCCAAGCTATCGAAGAGCTCGAGGAGGTAAATATCAATCCACAAAATCCCTCGCAGATGGTAAAGCTCAGGAAGAATCTATGTGGCGAAAGGAAGGCGGAGCTGATTAAGTTCCTGCAGGAGAACCTGGACGTGTTCGTATGGTCTCATGAAGACATGGTGGGGATCAGTCCGAGCGTCATCAGGCACACCCTCCACTTGGATAAAAGCGTGCCGGCGAAGTCCCATAAACAGAGGCGCCTAGGAACAACCCGAGCTGAGGCCCTAGAAGAGGAAGTAGCCCTGCTCTTAAAGTGCGGTTTTATCCGCGAAGCTAAGTTCCCGGTCTGGGTCGCCAATCTTGTGTTGGCCCCGAAGCCCAATGGGAAATGGCAGACCTGCATCGACTTCTCCGACCTGAATAAAGCCTGCCCCAAAGATTGCTTCCCCTTGCCGAGGATCGACCAATTGGTAGACGCCACGGCGGGGCACGAGCTCATGTCCTTTATGGATGCGTATTCGGGCTATAATCAGATCGCTATGAACCCAGCAGACCAGGAACACACTAGCTTCATGACCCCAAAAAACATTTATTGTTACAAGGTCATGCCCTTCGGGCTGAATAACGCCGGAGCTACATACTAGAGGTTGGTAAATAGGATGTTTGCCAACCAGATCGGGAAGAACATGGAAGTGTACGTTGACGATATGCTGGTCAAGTCAAAAACTGCCGATAACCATGTTTCCAACCTAGAGGAATCCTTTAAGATACTGAGAGAATATGGCATGAGGCTTAACCCACAAAAATGCACTTTCGGGGTCGTGTCAGGAAAATTCCTGGGTTTCATCGTCAATACCAAGGGAATCGAGGCAAACCCCAATAAGGTTAGGTCGCTGCTCGAGCTGCCCTCACCTCGGTTGCGAAAGGACGCCCAAGGCTTGACAGGAAGAGTGGCGGCCCTTAATCAGTTTATTTCTAAATCTACCGACAAGTGTCTGCCGTTCTACAACCTGCTCCGGGGGAATAAGAAGTTCGAGTGGACCGAGGAATGCGAGCGTGCCTTCCTCGACCTGAAAGCACACTTAGCTGAGCCACCCGTATTATCCAAACCAACGGCAAGAGAGCCTCTTTTCCTTTACCTAGCTGTCACGAAAGATGCAGCTAGCGCCGTATTAGTCCGAGAAGAAGACCGTTCTTAGAAGCCAATCTATTACATCAGCAAGAGGCTTCTCGGAGCTGAGTCCCAGTATCCGTTGATGGAGAAGATGGCCTTTTGTCTTATCACGGCATCCCAGAAGCTCAGGCCGTATTTTCAGTCCCACTCAATACATGTCATAACCGACCAGCCTTTAAGGCAGGTTTTGCAAAAACCTGAAGCATCGGGACGTCTGTTGAAGTGGGCTATCGAGCTCAGCCAGTTCGAGATTTTGTACACACCACGAACTGCAATAAAAATCCAGGCCCTGGCTGATTTTGTGGCAGAGTGCACAGGATTCTGAGAAGATCCTGTAGAAGAGTCAGCTTAGGCCTCCTTAGCCCAGGCCTCATGGAAGGTCTTCGTAGATGGCTCGTCTAACGAGAATGGCTCCAGGGCTGGAATCATATTGATATCCCCATAAGGACATCGATTCCACTCGGCGTTGCGATTCAGATTCAAAGCGTCCAACAACGAGGTTGAATACGAAGCTCTGCTTGCCAGGCTAAGGGTGGCCTAGGAGCTAAAGGCCAACTCCGTCCAATGTTACAGCGATTCCCAGCTCGTGGTAAATCAAGTGCTAGGGGAATACCAAGCATGGGGAACCAAGATGGCTGCTTACCTGGCCAAGGTAAAGAGCGAGCTGTCTGCATTCGAGCGTGGCTCAGTCGAGCAGATACCTCGGGAGCAGAATGCCAACGCGGACGCCCTGACAAAACTCGCTACCTCTGGAGAGACGGAGACTTCGGGGTTATTTTCGGTAGAATTCTTGGAAAAACCAAGCATAGAAGAATTCAGGGCGGAGGTCGAGATGATCGATGCCAGACCGACCTGGATGACCCCCATCCTCGAATATCTCACAGCAGGAAAGTTACCTGAAGAGCGAAATGACGCTAGGCGGGTACTCTACCAGGCTCCAAGGTATACAGTGGTGGATGGGATATTATACCGGTGTGGACACTCTTTACCCCTCCTGTGGTTTGTTCTGCCAGGCGAAGCGAAGACCATTTTGCAAGAAGTGCACGAGGGTTTTTGCGGAGATCACACTGGGGGCAAAGCTTGGCCCTGAAGATCTTGAGGCAAGGATATTACTGGCCCACTCTGTCAAAAGACTCGATTTCCTATGTCAAAAAATGTGACAAGTGCCAACGATTTGCCACAGTTGCCCGAGCTCCCCCGGTCGAGCTGAAGATGATCTCGTCCCCGTGGCCATTTGCGGTCTGGGGGATTGACTTGGTTGGCGCCCTCCCTACTGGAAAGGGAGGAGTTCGTTACGCGGTGGTGGCTATCGACTACTTCACCAAGTGGGCAGAAGCAGAGCCCTTGGCAACAATCACTTCAAAAAGAGTCCTTGACTTCGTGGTCAAGAGCATTATCTGTCGATTCGGGCTGCCAAAGAAGATCGTATCGGATAATGGAACACAGTTCGATAGCGACCTCTTCACTGAATACTGTGAGAGGCACGACATTGTAAAAAGTTTCTCTTCCGTGGCCTATCCCTAGGCAAATGGGCAGGTCGAGGCCGTCAATAAGACGCTAAAGGCAAGCCTTAAGAAAAGACTGGACGAAGCCAAGGAAGTTTGGCCGAACAGCTCCCCCAGGTGCTGTGGCATACCGGACCTCGCATCGAATGCCGATGGGTCATACTCCTTTCTCCCTGGCTTTCGGGAGTGAGGCAGTCCTTCCCGTCGAAGTAAAGATAGCCTTGCATAGAGTTTAGGCATTTGAGCAAGACCGCAATAACAAATTGCTCTGCGCGTCCCTCGATCTGCTTGACGAAAGATGAGAAGATTCGCAGCTACAGCTCGCGCATTATCAACAAAAGATCACTCGTAATTTCAACTCAAAGGTCAGGAAACGTGCCTTTAGCGTTGGCGACCTAGTCCTTCAGAAGAGTCTTCCTAGCCAGTAAGGATCCCAAAGACGGAGTGTTGGGACCGAACTGGGAAGGGCCCTACCAAATAGCCGAGGTCATAAAAGAAGGAACCTACAAATTAGCTCGACTTAATGGAGAAGCAATCCCACAAACTTGGAACGCTATCCATTTGAAGAGATATTATCAATGATACCTTTGTAAGGCTTAATCAGAAAAGCCATCTTTTGTTTATTAAGTAAGGAAAATTAAATGTTTTTACATTATGGTGTATATTTGTGGATGTAATGTCAAGTAACCACGAAAAACCCTTTCCTAATTACTTGGGGGGCATATGTATCCTGGATATAACCAGATCGTCCTAAAAACTTAGAAGTTAATTCAAATTGATTGACAATGTTTTTCTTAAAAAGCACGAGATATCGATAAAGGATTAACGCGAACTAAGTTGTATCCTAGATATAACCAGGCCGTCCTAAAACTTAGAAGTTAGTTCAAATCGATTGATCGATATTTTTCTTAAAAATCATGAGATATTGATAAAGGATTGACGCGAACTAAGTTTTCAAATTAACGTCCTGGATATAACCAGGTCCTAAAACTTAGAAGTTAGTTCAAATCGATTGATCGATGTTTTTCTTAAAAAGCACGAGATATTGATAAAGGATTGACGCGAACTAAGTTTTCAAATTAACGTCCTAGATATAACCAGGTCCTAAAACTTAGAAGTTAGTTCAAATCGATTGATCGATGTTTTTCTTAAAAAGCACGAGATATTGATATAAGGATTGACGCGAACTAAGTTTTCAAATTAACGTCCTGGATATAACCAGGTCCTAAAACTTATAAGTTAGTTCAAATCGATTGATCGATGTTTTTCTTAAAAAGCACGAGATATTGATAAAGGATTGACGCGAACTAAGTTTTCAAATTAATGTCCTGGATATAACCAAGTCCTAAAACTTAGAAGTTAGTTCAAATCGATTGATCGATGTTTTTCTTAAAAAGCACGAGATATTGACAAAGGATTGACGCGAACTAAGTTTTCAAATTAACGTCCTGGATATAACCAGGTCCTAAAACTTAGAAGTTAGTTCAAATCTATTGATCGATGTTTTTCTTAAAAAGCACGAGATATTGATAAAGGATTGACGCGAACTAAGTTTTCAAATTAATGTCCTGGATACAACCAGGACTTAACTCTTAGAAGTTGGTTCAAGTTGGTTAACAGATGTTTTTCTTAGAAAAGCATAAGATGTCAATCACAACACCAACAGAAACTAAGATTATTACCAAATTCATAGAAGAGAAATAAGATAGAGGCAAAAATATGTAAATCAATTAAAATAAAGTTGAAGAAATCAATTATCTCGAGGTTAAAAAACCTCATAACATAAAGTTACAAAAAATATATATATAAATAAACGATAAAGGAGGAGGAGAAAATTCCTAAGCCCCGCCAGGCCGCTCTGTTGAAGTCACCCCCTCGCTGTCCTGCTCGGTTGCAGTCGAAGTCTCCCCGGTCTCAGAGGGCGTCTCTTGTTGGAGGTGAGCTTTGAACTTCCCCAGGAAGGACTCCCACACTTCCGTCCCCAAGAAGGAAAAGTCACCATCCGGGTTGAAAGCCCAGCAATGGTACAACATGGTCTCCATGGAGGTGTTGGAGGTCGCCTTCTCCGCCACAAGGGCAGCCTTAGCTTCTTCAAGTTCCACCTTTGCAGCGTCCAGGGCGACCTTGATGGACTCGGCCTCTAGCAGCTTAGGTCGAGATGCGTCCAGCTCAGCCTGCACGGTCGCCAGGGCGTCTTTGGCGTCCTGTTCCTGTTTCTGGGCAAACGCAAGGGCGGCCAGGGCAGTTTGATACTCGTTCCTCATCTCCTCGAGCCTGGCCCGGGATCGGGATATGCTCCGGTGGAGAGCCAAAACCGCCTGCAAGAAAGAAAAAATGAGTAAGGCGGGTGCCTTAGAAATAAAGCAAATGAAAAGAAACAAATGATAAAGCTTACTTACCGTGAGGGTCATTCCCATTGAAGACTCCATCACGTTCTCAGGACTCCTCGTCTCGATCTCCCGCAGGTCCCTCGGGGTGGCATTGTAATAGTGGTCCACTGTGTAGCTCGCAGTTTCGTAGACCGTCCCCCGAAAGACCTCGGGAATTTTCTCTAAGGCCTGGGTGTTGACTGGGATGCGCACCAGGGGAGTTGGGGTTGCCAAGGCCCCGGTTGACGCCTCCTTTTCTCGAGAAGAAATGGGAGGTCGCGGGGGAGGTGGAGCCATCTTCTTTGCGGCAGGAGGGGGTGGAGGTACCTTTTCAGTGGCAAAGGGGCCTGGGTTTTTCCCCTTAGCCGGGGACTTGGAGGATGTCCCAACAGCCTTCTTCGTCATCCGAAGCCTCTTCACCAAGGGCTTAGAGGGAGGATTTCCCCCCTGGAACATGGACCGCAAGCTGTCATCCCCGGGCTGCAACATCTCCTCAGTTGAAACAATGACAGCAAAGTATTAATATACATGTAAAAATACTTTGATCACAAAAAAAAGGGGCTAGTGTATAGAAAAAGGTCCTACCCTCCGAGCTAGAGGAGGAATCTATTGTCACGACCTCTGGCCCCAGAGCTTCTACAGGAGAGTCTAAGGTAATGACCTCGCGGGTGAGAAGAGGTTCTGGATCTGGATCCGCCTCAGGGCTAAACTCCTCTATGTATTGCCTAAGACCCAGAGCTACTACACCCTCCAGAAGGGAGGGCCACGACCTAAGATTGGTCCCATACTCCTCAAAGAGGGACGACCTAAAGGCTAGGGTGTTGTATACTACTACAGTTCCCATAGGGCGGCCCATGTCATTACGCAACACGAGTTGGTCAACACACTGGAGTAAGGTGATGTTACGGTATGGGTCCGTTTGGTGGCGGTGAACGAGTTGGCTGGGGTTAAACCTAGCAAGCCTTAGGTCTGCAGCGGCCCTGTCTAAGTCCCTAAATAAGTAGGGGTTACCTTGATCAGAGGGGCCGACTGCTACTCCGGACTGGATCCTTGCCGCATTAACTTCCTGGGCGACCTCCAGAGCCCGCTTCCGGCGTATGAGGGGCACCTCGTCCTCCTCGTCCTCGTCCTCATCTGCGGCATCCTCCTCGGGGATGGGTGACATCTCGCGAGCAGCGGGGATGGCCCGCGGCCTCCTCAAGGCCAGAGTCTGGCCAGGGGAGATTAACTTACACGCTAGCATCGTCTCATCAGACACGAGTTGGCAGTAATCTTTTTCACTTGGGGGAAGCCCCGCCAAGGTTTCATACTGACCCCCAAGGGTCACCGACTTAGACGTCCTCGCGAAGATCGCTGCACGATAGTTTTCAGGTCAGCAATGAATGAAAAGAGACGAATCAGCAGCCAGATTACGAGCTAAAAGTTAGAAGAAACTTACAAGGACGGTTGAAGTAGTGGAATTCGCAGTTACGAAACCCCTTTGACATGAAGAACTGATCCTTGAAGGCATTGGGGTGGCTGGGCAGCTTGATGACCACAGTCGAATTCAGGCAGCGTACTCCTCGTCGAGCGGCGCGCAGCTCCGCTCACCTTCAAGGGGAGGTCGGGCATCCAGGGCGCCCCTCCCTATCTCAATGTTATGGGAAAGAAAAATTTTGTTGACTTTCCCTTGGGTGGTGACCTTTGAGGCGATCCTCTCGGCCTCGAAAAAGGCGTCGGGCCCCACCTCGACCTCCTTCTCCACGGTTGGACCGAAGTTGGGGATCGAGGAATCTGTGGCCACCTCCTTTCCTTTGGTTTGCTGGGAGGATAAGCCGCCAGCACTCTTCTTGGGTGCGTTCTTCTTAGGTCCCATCTGGTCGCCTAACGAACAAAGAAGAAAACTTAGAAAAGGCGACCTAAGCATAAGAAAGAATCAAGCGCGAAGGGTTTCCTTTACACGGGCTGAGGTAATCTCAGCCCGTGGCGAGTGAGACCACGCGGTTCTATGAACACGCGCCTGTGCTCCCAACGGGTCCCCAATTACTCGGAATCCGTGTGTCAGGAGGGTCAGAATAAAAGTTTGCCTTGGAAGGAAAGTTTCAGTAGGCAGCAGTAGGCAAAACCGCCTGTGAAGCGTGTCCCCTAAGCTACCCGGTTTTTGCACCCTAAGAACTTGTTATTCCAAGCAGGCATAAAATTTTTACCCAGAAAATCACCCCAGGTGTTGTATCCTATGAATCATGCTCCTAAACAGTTTTTCCTACGCATAAAATACCAACAAAAAACAAGCAACCTACTGCATGCGACTAAAGGGAGAGTTTACCTATGCAACAGTGAGGGAAAACATTTAAAACATGCACAAACGGAGGACTTACAGAAATGTTTTGCTGAGAAGAGACTGAAAGGAGCGTCTGGGTTGAAATCCTGCTGGAATCCCTGGCAATGGAGTCACAAAAGAACCCTCGTGTCTGAACCTCTAGAACACTGGGAACAATATCCGGAAGAAAGGAAGGGTTTTGAGACTGAGAAGAAAGAAGAAGATGAAAAAAAATTCAAATGAAAGGGTGGCTCGTGCGAAAGGTGGCCAGCCTTTTATATACGTAAAAGGCCAAAGGACGAGGGCCATTCGATCATCTTGATGTAGGATACGAGGATCACTACTCGAAAGACAAAACGACGGCCGAATATAGGCTAGGCCATTTAATGCGGTTCTCGGAAGACGGACCGTCACCAACCACGATGCTCCACGTATTTGATACCAGCGTAATGGGCGGAATGTGAAGAGTCCACAAAGAAGCCTAAAATCCCCCACTGTGGCCCCAGGTGATGTCATATGCCACGAGCAAGGGCTTGGGGGGCAAATGTACGCCCTAAATATCCACGGGCTATTAGCGAGCTGAGAGAGGGCATAATTATATCAGCCACGTGGAAGCAACCTACCCGGAGCTGCCGTTGAGAGGTTCTACCTCTTTAGCTCGAGGTAACCAAAGGTTTATTGCGATTACTAAGGCACCGGGTCAGCAGTACGGGCACCACGGGCTAAGACTACATCAAGCTCGGGGTATGAGCTTGAGTTGGCACCTCTGACCTTTTATAAAGTCAACCACGCAATATAAACGTGCATATATCAGACATCACGTGTATACTCCATTCCTGAATTCTCGGACACGCAGCCTAAACGTGCGTGTTCAGGCACCCACGACTGGGTTGGGCCATGCGGCCCATTATCCCCCTTACCTATTGATTATACCACTCTTCATTGTCAGGTTTTAGGAATTAATCATGAATGTCACAGAAGTGACATGTGTTAGGAGTGTGTCCTAAAAGCATGTAAAGACATTTGTTTTTTCTGTGAATAAATAAATACAATGGTTTATTATTATTATTGTCATATTTAGATTGTTAAATTATTGTTTGAATAATTTTGTAAATATCAGAAAAATTCCATATTCATTATTGAGGATGTGATCTTGTATTAGTACGAGAGAATTAAGATCACATGAATGAATAAAAATAGTCAACAACAACAAATTAAAGTTATGGAATTCTTTAATTGGAGTTGTAAGTACTGTTTACTGAGTATCATAATGATACAAATAATCTAGATTCGGATTATTAATGTGGAAAGACATCTCGGTAAAGGTGCTTTATATAATATGATTATATATGACATGGACCGATATGAATTAAAGTCTTTATCCAAAAACCATTTAATAATAAAGACTTGTAATTCATATCATAACTGATGATCATTTATAGATCAACCTAAATCCTGAGTGTTCATGAACTCCTGTTCATGTTTATTAAATCTTTTGATTCATTCGTTAAGGTCTCGTTAAGGGAAAAATCACATGCCATCACTGGCATGTGGTACACGTGTGGCACAGTGCACAGTCACTATGCTACACGCATAAGAGACTGTGTTCAGTTTCTTGGTTCCAAAGTTTATTTATTTAAATATTAAATAAATAATGAGATATTTTAATATGATTAAAATATTATTATTTAAACAAAAATCTGATAACTGGTCAGTTATTTTAAATTGTTTGAAATAACAAATATTTTAATATATTAGATATATTAAATATAGGATATCAGTTTTACAGAACGTAACTTTTCAGGGATACAAAAATATCTAGAAATCTCTCTCAGAGAAAGAGAACAGTGACACAAACAAAAGTCATTGTTCTTCATAAAAGCTAGGTCCAAACTTTATTAGATCTCATGTGTTGAGAACATCTGATAAATAGTTTTTTGCCTATTGTTTGTATAGCGAGCCCATACTTGTACTTTGTGTGCTGAGAACATTTTGGAAGATCTTGGTGTGAGATCTCAAGGATTTAGCCATACAAAAAGATAGCAGCAAGGAAGGACCTGAGGTAATTTTTCTATTCTTGTCTTTGATTTAATATATATATATATGCATGTGAAGAAGTAGATCTAGAAATCTTTTGGGATTAAACTAACAATTTGATTGTTGTTCTGCTGCGATTTGATCAATAAAAACCAACAGTAGCACCATTTGATGGGAACTCAGACCCATACAGTCATTTGAGCACATTCAATACCATCATGCATGCCAACAATGTTGGTTATGAGCTCTGATGTATGTTGTTCCCAGCTACTCTGACAGGACCAGCAAAAAATTGGTTAGAGAAGTTTAGAATACATTCGATCTCATCTTGGGATCAGCTAGCAAAGGAGTTTAAGAAGAATTTCAAAGCCATGGTAGGCGTCAGGCCCGAAGCCTCGGCTTTGACCAACGTCAGACAAGAACAGGGAGAGTCACTGAAGAGTTACCTTACAAGGTTTAATATAGAAGTGCCTTGAGCTCGCAACATTAACGACAGTGGCCACCTGATGGCTGTAAGAGCTGGTATATTATCAGGGAGTCCCCTTTGGGAGGATATGCAAAGAAAACCCATAAGGTCATTAACTGAGTTCAATAGGAGGGCCCAAAGATTTTTCAATGTAGAAAAGGCAAGGCCAGCATTAAATCTGACCTCTCAGCCAATAACTACAACGACAAATGTTAACTCAGCCTCGACCTCGGCGGCCCCATCGACGTCAAGACCCTATGGGGATAACCCTTCAAAAAGAAAGAAAAATTAAGGGAATAACCCCGAGGCTGACGGGGGGAAAAAGAAGAAGGGAGACTAGCTCGCAGGAAGGGAATGCTACAACATTTTTGTGAGAGGGAAAAACCAAATGAGTGCACAGACACTTGTGATCATTCAGGAGATGGACAGATCTGTCTTCGAGATAGAAGAAGAGATCGACCCTAGAGTCGAGGAAAGGGCCGATCTCGAACCATTGGAAGAGCTCGAAGAGGTAGAGCTCGATGAGAAAAATACCATGAGGGTGGTAAAAATAGGAAAAACCTTTATGAAAATGCAAGATAGCAATTTACTTGCTTTTTTAAAGAAAACCAAGACGTATTTGCATGGTTGCACTCGAATATGGTAGGGATTAGTCCGAATGTCAAAAGCCATGCACGCAACATTGATAAGAGCTTCCCTCCGAAGTAGCAAAAACGGAAACTCCTAGACGATGACAGAAAGAAAGACCTAAAAGAGGAGGTCAAGAGGTTAAAAGCAAATCGATTTATTCGAGATGCTTTTTATCCCGATTGGATTGCCAATCCGGTGCTGGTCCCAAAACCAAATGGCAAATGGCGAACCTGCATCGACTATTCAGACCTCAACAAGGCGTGCCCTAGGGACTGCTTTCCCTTGCCTCGAATAGACCACCTCATAGATGCCACTGCAGGCAACGACATCATGTCATTCATGGATGCTTATTCTGGATATAACTAGATTGCCATGCATGCACCTGACCAAGAACATACGAGCTTTGTAACCGACAAGGGATTGTACTGCTACAACGTCATGCCTTTCGGGCTCAAAAATGCTGGAGCCACATACCAAAGGCTGGTAAATAGGATGTTTGCTGAGCAGATAGGGAATAACATGGAAGTTTATGTGGACGATAGTTTATGTGGATGATATGTTGGTCAAATCCAAACATAACAATAACCATGTAGATGATATCGCTAAATGTTTTTATGTACTTCGAAAATACAACATGAAACTTAACCCATAAAAATGTTCATTCGGAGTATCTTCAGGTAAGTTCCTTGGATTCATAGTAAATGCTCGGTGTATAGAGGTTAATCCCGACAAGATCAAGGCTTTAATAGACATGCCCTCACCTCGAAAACATAAAGATGTCTAGAGCCTAACTGGACGAATGGCGACCTTAAGTAGGTTCATCTCGAAATCTACAAATCGGTGCCTTCCATTCTTTAATCTTTTAAGAGGGGAAAAAAGTTTGAGTGGTCGGATGAGTGTGAACTCCTGTTTTAGAATCTTAAGAAACACCTCTCCGAATCACCAATATTGTCTAAACCTATCACAGGAGATGATAACTCTACAAAATAGAGTTATTTTACCACTTTTTATGTGCTAATTGTTGCTTAGTTCTTGAGAATCCGACCCGGGGCGAGTCGAGGGGTATTGCGGGTATCAGATGTTTTATGGGGTTATCGGGTTATGGAAATAAATTTTTGGAGATATATTTGAGGTTAGAATGTCTAGGAGGGAATATGGGGGAAATTTATCATTTTGCCATCGGGGATGTTTTTGGTACCTCGAGCCTTGAGGTAGCCTTAAAGCTTAAGTTAAATAAAACAAAGCCTAGGAAGTCTTTAGAAAAATCAGAAATTGACTCTTTCTTTCCCTCTCTCTTGAAGTTGTCTTCTCTTCTCTCTCTCCATTTTCTCTAAGGCATATCAAAGGAAATCTTGGTGAAACTAACTAGAAGCTAAGGAATTGGGCTGGTAGTCTTGAGGAATTAAAGCTTGGAATCTAGAGGATCAACACAGAAACATAATTCAGCAAGGGTAAGCTTCAAATTATAAGTATTTTGCTTGAATTCCTGCTGGTTTTCTTAGGATGTGCATGGTTTGGATTCAAAGATTGGTTTTGATTTCTTGATGGGTGTAGGAATTGGTTCTTGAGTTTGTTGGTATGTTTAGGTTGCTTAAGTGTGAATTTTGGGTTTAAGTGTTGGGTTGAGGTGATTTTGGAAGTGTTGGCTCGAAGGAAATGCAGGGAAAAATGGTGTTTTTCTGGGTTTGGAGGCGCGGGCCGCAGCCCTAGGAGGGGCATGCCGCGGCTCGTGTGCACGCGAGGCCTGGGGAGGCCATGGAGCTCGAGGCGCGCCGCGACGCTTGGCCAAGCATGTCGCGGCCTGTGTGTGTGTCTAGGGAGGTGTTAGCCTCTGTTTTGAGGCTAGCCGCGGCCCTTGAGGGGTTGGGCCGCAGCCCTTGTTGGAAAAACTTATACAGGATCTTTATTTATTTTCATGTATATCTAATATTAAACAAATTAATACGAGATAGCCTAAAACATGTTTCTAAAATTGAATTCAAAGAGAAACAAAAATAGAATACTTACAGTATACGCAGCGGAATTAAGAGTCCTTCCTTCAGTTTCTCTAACTCTTGTATCCTTTCTGTCGCAGAGTATTATCAAGAAACTGAACCGATTTTCTATTTTCTTCACGATCTTCCAATGTATCCTTAGAACCACCTAGACTAGTGTGGGCAATTCTCAACACATGAGATAGATATAGAGAGAAGAAGAGAAAATACAAAGAGGCTTAGAAAAGGACTTGTGTTTAGAGAGAATATAAAACTATCAGAAAATCTGACTTATGACTTATCTGTCGTCTCTCAAATCTTCTCTCTAAGCACTCCTTTTATAGACTCAATTAGGCCATTTAATTTAAATAAAAAATCAATAAAATAATAGCTATTTTGAAGCCCTAGGTCAAAATTATCATGGGCTATAGGCCCGTGAAATTTCCCATTTGATTATAAGCCCATTGGACTTAAAATCAAGGCCTGTATTATTTTCTATTGATTTAATTAATTAAATAATTATTTAAATCCTTTATCAAATTAATTATTTATAATTTGAACCTTGATTTAAACTTATTTATTAATTTAGATACCAATTTATCTTAATTAATAAATCTGCCATAATTTCTCTTTTCTTCTCAAAATTACACAACTCTGTGAAACTATCCAAAATTGACCTGGTCAACTTTGATAATTCTAATTGATGATTAAATCAATTAATTGAGACTATCTAGATGATTTTATCCAAGGTACAATGGGGACCATGGGCCTATGAAATCAAGCTCCAATAAGTTTTCATAAATCTAACAAATAAATTTACTAACTTATTAATTCCTCGTGACTCCACTATAGACTTGGAATTGCACTCTTGAATTCATAGAACGCTCTATAACAAATATAGATACGCTATTAATTATCCATTGTTACAACCATAATTGTCACTCAATCCTCTATAGACGGTCTACAATGAGATAGGACTAAAATACCGTTTTACCCCTCATTGTATTTTATCCTTAAAACACTTAGTTCCTTGTAAATGATATTTCAGTAAACTAATTTAATTACTGAAATGAGATCTCTATCATTTAACACCTTGAACCAAACTAAAAGGAAACCATCGTTTCACTTCTTCATCAGAAGCTATAGATGTTCATATCTATGATTAACACTCCCACTCAATTATACTACCGAGTTCCCAAGATGTAAGTATGGGCTAGTCCGTAGGGTAAGCTGGTAACGAACAAGTCAAAGAACTCAAATAATACAATCAGTTTGAATACTAACCACTCAGAATTGAGATTGAATTGACCTATGGTCAACTATATGATATGACTAGAATAGATAATAACGGTATGTTTACTTATTTTATCAACTGTCAATATCGGTCCTGTCCGATGTAACAAATACATCCGATCTTATCAACTTTGCTAATGTTCTGGAAAGAACATAACACTGTAATGTGTAAGTAGATCATATCGTAGATTGGCAAGTCAGTGTAAATCTTGTGCACTGACTAATCTTAGGACTAACTTATTTTTGAACATATAATCATATTTATATTCCACTGTGATTACGTCATTATAAATAAGATTAGCTATATGCTCGGGATTTAATAGAAGTTTATATTAAATAAATAATCATGAAAATAAAACATGTGAGCAAAGTGATTGACCAAGTCAAAAAATGATTTCTATTCTTTTATTGATAATAAAATGAGATTACAAAGAATTTGGGTTTTAATTAGGGCATAAAACCCCAACAAACTCCCACTTGCACTAATTGAAACTAATGCCTTAATTCTACTAATCCCATCTCCTTGATATGCTTATCAAATGTAGCTTCTGGTAGTGTCTTTGTAAACGGATCCGCAAGATTGTCTTCAGTTGCAATCTTCATAACTTTCACATCTCCCCTGGCCACATATTCTCGAATAATGTGATACTTCCTTTCTATATGCTTACTCCTCTTGTGACTTCGAGGTTCTTTTGAGTTGGCTATCGCTCCTGTATTGTCACAAAACAACACAAGCGGTTTATCCATTTCTGGAATAACACCAAGATCCGAATAGAACTTCTTTAGCCAGACTATTTCCTTAGCTGCTTCTGACGCAGCTATGTACTCAGCCTCCATGGTGGAATCTGAGATTGCAGACTGCTTTACGCTTCTCCAAATCACAGCTCCACCCCCAAGAGTAAACACCATTCCAGAAGTAGACTTCCTGTCATCAACATCAGTCTGAAAATCTGAATCGGTGTAGCCTACAGGGTTCAGAACACCACCCTTGTAGACTAACATATAATCCCTAGTCCGTCTCAAATACTTCAGGATATGCTTAACTGCTATCCAATGTTCTGGTCCTGGGTTTGACAGATACCTGCTCACTACTCCCACTGCATAGCAGATATCTGGTCTAGTACACAACATGGCATACATCAGACTTCCAACTGCAGATGCGTAAGGAACTTTTCTCATTGCATCTTCCTCTTCAGGAGTTTGGGGAGACTGCTTCTTTGAAAGATGAATTCCATGGCGGGACGGTAGACGCCCTTTCTTGGAATTTGTCATTGAGAAACGTTCAAGCACTTTATCTATGTAAGCTGCTTGAGATAGAGCTAAGAGTCTGTTCTTTCTATCCCTGATGATCTGGATACCTAGAACATAACTTGCTTCACCCAAATCCTTCATCTGGAATTGAGTGCTCAGCCAATTCTTCACATCTGATAATCTCTTAACATTGTTTCCAATGAGTAAGATATCATCTACATAAAGAACCAGGAATACCACTATTTGATTTGCCTTCAGTTGGTAAACACAGGGCTCATCAATATTTTGTTCAAAGCCATAGGTTTTGATTATTTCATCAAACCTAAGATTCCAGGAACGAGAAGCTTGCTTAAGTCCATAGATGGACCTATTTAACTTACAAACTTTTCCTTCTTGTCCAGATACTTTAAATCCTTCTGGCTGATCCATATAAATGACCTCGTCAAGCTTTCCATTAAGAAAAGCTGTCTTGACGTCCATTTGCCAAATCTCATAGTCGAGAGCGGCTGCTATGGATAGGAGGATGCGAATGGATTTGAGCATGGCTACCGGACTAAAAGTTTCCTCATAGTCCACGCCTTCTCTTTGGGTATAACCCTTTGCCACTAATCGAGCTTTATAAGTCTCGATATTTCCATCAACACCTCGTTTCTTCTTGTAGATCCACTTGCACCCAATGGCCCTAAAGTCACTAGGTGCTTCCACAAGATCCCAGACGGAATTTGAGTACATAGACTCCATTTCCTGTTTCATGGCTTCAAGCCATAGTTCATTTTCAGGGCTAGCCATTGCCTGTTTGAAAGACAATGGATCATCATCACTAGTGTCACCAACAACCATATTGGTTTCACCATCCAAACCATAGCGAACTGGGTTTCTAGAAACCCTCCCACTACGACGAGGCTCCGTGACTGTTTGCTCAGGAACAGTGGTACTTTCTTCATTTAAATCGACTTGCGTCGGTTGTACATGAAGAGTGGGAATTTCATCATCAACACGCGTTGATGACGATGGAACATTGGTTGGAGTCAATTCTTTAACCATCTCCTCTAAAACTACTTTGCTGCGAGGTTTAAAGTTCTGGACATATTCATTTTCCAGAAAAGTAGCATTTGTAGAAGTAAACACTTTCTTTTCTGAATGACTGTAGAAAAGTCCACCCCGAGTACCTTTAGGATAGCCAACAAACATGCAAACTTCAGTTCGCGGTTCTAGCTTTCCCTCCTTTTTCCTCAGGACGTGAGCGGGACACCCCCAGATTCTATAATGGCGCAAACTAGGTTCACGACCATTCCAGCGTTCTAAAGGTGTTTTGGGGATTGATTTTGACGGCACGACATTGAGAATGTCATTTGCGGTTTCAATTGCATGTCCCCAGAACGAAGTTGGTAGAGTTAAGTAACTAAGCATGCATCTAACCATTTCCAATAAAGTTCTGTTTCGGCGTTCCGCTACACCATTTTGTTGCGGAGTACCTGGGGCAGTAAGTTGTGATAAAATCCCAAGTTCAGTTAAATGATCTTGGAACTGCATATCCAAATATTCTCCACCCCTATCAGATCGCAAGATCTTTAACCTTTTACCTAATTGGTTCTGAGCCATTGCTAGGAATTCCTGAAAATTGAAAATGTTTCTGATTTCCTATGCATTAGGTAAAGACATGAGTATCTAGAGTAATCATCAATGAAAGTGACGAAATACTCAAAACCACCCCTGGCTTGTATATTCAAAGGTCCACAAACATCTGAATGCACAAGACCAAGTGGTTCTTTGGCCCTATCACCCTTTGCAGAGAATGGACGGTTGGTCAGTTTGCCTTCTAGACAAGATTCACAGACAGGTAATTCACCTAAGGTGAGTTCCCTCAAAGGTCCATCCTTTGTAAGTCTTTGAATCCTATCATAGCCAATGTGACCTAGTCTCAAGTGCCATAAATACGTCATATTATTGTTATCGGTCTTTTGACGTTTATTGGTCCTAGGTTTAGCTACTTTGAATAAATCATTGTTAAGAGCGAGGGGTTCGTTAGGTCGCAGAATATAAAGCCCGTTTTCCAAACATGCAATACACAATTGTGATCCATTGAAAGAAATAGATATATTAAAACTTGTGAAAGTCATAAAAAATCGTTCTAATTGCAACATGGAAACTGAAATTAAATTTCTACTAAAATCCGGAATAAAAAATACATCTTTTAAAATTAAAAATTTATTTCCGAACTTCAGACGAGCTCTTCCTCTAGCTTGGACCGCAATGAACGCTCCGTTCCCAACTCTAAGCTTTAAGTCGCCTTCGTTCACTTCCTCCCACGATTCAAGAAGCTGTAAAGAGTTACAAACATGGTTAGTAGATCCAGAATCAATAATCCAAACGGAGTTATCATTCTCTAAAACACATGTTTCTAAGATAAATGAACTATAATCATTACCTTTGTTTTTATCTGCTAGAAACTTGGGGCAATCTTGTTTCCAATGCCCCTTTTCTTTACAGTGAAAACATTTACCTTTACCTTTCTTGTTTTTCTTATTTTTCCCCTTAGGCGTCTGTGCACTTGGTTGTGCACTCGCCTTTGCAGCTTTTGCAGGCTTGGGGTTATTGTTTTGCCCACCTTTCCTCTTGTTTCCAGCTTTTGAAGATGAAGCTTGGTTAGCTTCAGCCTTAGCTGGATCAGCAGCAGTAGTAGTAGTTGTCTTCTTTTCTCCTCCCTTACTAGGTCCACCCATAATAGACTCAAAAGTTTGAAGCTCATTCATGAGCTGCGTCAGACCATAGTTGAGTTTATTCAACACATAGTTGGTGGTGAATGGAAGGAAAGCTGGAGAAAGACTGTTGAGGATTAAGCCAACTTGAGTTTCCTCATCTATTATGGCTCCGTGCAGTTCAGCTTCCTGAAAGTAGTTTGTCATCTTGATCAGGTGATCACGAACATGTTGAGAAGGTGCCATTCGAGCATTGGCATATTTCTTGGTGGCCTCAAAACGAGTCTGCGCTGACTTGGCACCAAACATGTCTTGGAGCTGATCCATGATTTCGTAGGCTGTCTCGACACTCTCCATCTTTGTCTTGAGAGTGTCGACCATACTAGTCAACATGTAGTACTGCGCCTTGTTGTTAGCCGCCTGCCAACGCTCATACTTGTCCCTCACAGACTTGGTAGCTCCTTCAGCTGGAACTTCCGGGGATTCCTCAGTCATGACGAACTTGGAGTTGTCACCTATCAACACAATGTTGATGTTTTGCTTCCATTTAAGGAAGTTTTCTCCAGTGAGTTTCTCCATCGAAAGTTGAGAAAGGATGGGAGTAGACACAGCCATAACTCAAAACTACAAAGTATCAATAAAATAGAAATCAATCACATTTGCTCAATAAAACTTCTATTCACACAAATTTCAAGAAATAGCACAACATATACCAAAAATATGTAAGAAATGAGAAAAAATACCAAAAACAATCATATCTCTATTTCTTTAGGTTTTTAACTAATCTATGATATCCTTGTCCTGGTTGGCGAGAGTCAAAAATACCACTAGTTAAATAGAGTTGTAAACTCATTTAATAATGGACACCATTATTAACAACCTACTATTCGATCAAAATAAGAAAACAAAATCTCTTATTTTATGAGCTAGACCCACGGTTTCAATAATCATAGATTTAGTCCTAGTAGTCACCGTAGGGGTGAGTCTAGTAGAAATTGACCTATAATTATCTATCTTTCGAAATCTAACCTTGTCAAAATAACTAATGAACACCTTCCGTAGGGGGACGAATCAAAGCGCCTCGAGGCCCCATTAAGCTATTGACTATGTTAAACCAACGGTGGAGATCGAATAAAATTATTAAAATAAGCTCATTATAAAATTAAAAAATAGTATTTTTATTATTTATTTTTAGAAAATTAATGACTATGGTTTTCCAAAAAAAATTAAACAGATTAAAATTTTTAAAACCAAAGTCCTATAATTTCTTATTAATTCTAAAGTGTCACATTGAAACAAATTCAATTAATTTAGAATTAATTTGTTGCTAATCAATATTTAGGTTTAACTAATATAATGAACCTATACAATTAAGTCCAACTCAGGTAAATGGGCCTTAACAATTGGGCTTGTATGGAGGAGGGCTGGGTCCAGTATGTCGTTCCCACTACAAAGGCCCCCTATCTTCCATACAAGGTCCAAAAGACAGGAATTTAAACCTTCGTTTTATTAATTGTTATTAATTAATTAGGCCCACTATAGTCATGCAAAGCAAATGGGCCTTCACAAGTGGAATCACCCACAAGAGAGGAATTTAAACTTTACATTTTCTAATGGGCCCAAATAAAGCCTATCATTTTATGAATATTTTATTTGGCAAAATACCATATATCTAACAAACATATGGTCCACTATATGCATCTAAGCCCAATTGCAAAAATACCACATATAGTGCAAACAGACATGTTATAATTAGATGGGCCTAATCATGTTACTATATGAGCAATTCTATGAATTTATGTAAAAATACCACAATTTATTTTATTTGCAAAAATACCACAATTAATTATCTAGAATTTATCAAAAAAAATTCAAATTAATTAAATTTACAAAAAATAAGTCAATTTAAATGAAATTTATCAACAATTAACAATAGTTAATTTAAATTTCATTTATCAACAATCAACTTGGTTTTAGGTTAATTTGAAAAAAAAAAATATTAATTTAATTTAAATAGGATTTATCAACAATTAACCAAAGTTAATTTAAATCCCATTTATTAAAAAAAATATTTTATTAATTGGCTGAAAAACATGATATTTTTCAAAATTTAACAAATTTTAAATTTTAAAATCAATATCTAAACTATTTTCCAAAAATATCTTGTGTTGTTACAACTATTATCTAATATTTTAACCATTTAAAAAAAAAAATACAAATAGTTATAACAAGCCTAAAATATCTCAAATAGTTAAACAAATTCAAATATCCATAAAAATATCTAACTAACAATATTAAATTTTAAATAATTTAAATATTAAAAACTATAGAATAAAAAGATATTTATATTTTCAAATAAAGATTTAATAAAAATATCAAGAATTTAAATGAAAATATCTTAAATATCTGATATCATAATTCTAATATTTTAATATATTAAAAGATTTAAAATTAAGTTTTAGTCTAATTTTAAATTTGAATTTGATTCTTTGTAGAAAATATCTAATTATTAAAATCAACTAACAAAAATATCTTTATTTTAAAAAATTTAAATGATAAAACAAAAAAGATATTTTAGGTTTTGATTATAAATAATAAATTTTCACAATTTTAATTTTATTTATTTTTCAAAAAAAAAAAAAGGGTGGAGTGCGGAGGCGCGCGGGCGTGCGCGCGCGCATGGGCAGCCAGGCCAAAAATTTTCCAAAATTTTTTTTAAGCAATTTTTCAAACCAAAACCATTTTCTAATTAATTTTTACCATGTTTTACACAAAATAAAGCATATATAAAAATTAAGAGCATAGAAAACACAACAAAATAACCTAAAAATTGCTAAAATTCACATAAAATCAATATGTTCATAAAAACATGAAAAACCATCCAATTATTCAAACATATCATATAATCCAATTTTAAACATGTTCATGCATGAAAATAAAGATTACCAAAGTCTCTGAGGCCAGTTGTTGGAAAAACTTATACAGGATCTTTATTTATTTTCATGTATATCTAATATTAAACAAATTAATACGAGATAGGCTAAAACATGTTTCTAAAATTGAATTCAAAGAGAAACAAAAATAGAATACTTACAGTATACGCAGCGGAATTAAGAGTCCTTCCTTCAGTTTCTCTAACTCTTGTATCCTTTCTGTCGCAGAGTATTATCAAGAAACTGAACCGATTTTCTATTTTCTTCACGATCTTCCAATGTATCCTTAGAACCACCTAGACTAGTGTGGGCAATTCTTAACACATGAGATAGATATAGAGAGAAGAAGAGAAAATACAAAGAGGCTTAGAAAAGGACTTGTGTTTAGAGAGAATATAAAACTATCAGAAAATCTGACTTATGACTTATCTGTCGTCTCTCAAATCTTCTCTCTAAGCACTCCTTTTATAGACTCAATTAGGCCATTTAATTTAAATAAAAAATCAATAAAATAATAGCTATTTTGAAGCCCTAGGTCGAAATTATCATGGGCTATAGGCCCGTGAAATTTCCCATTTGATTATAAGCCCATTGGACTTAAAATCAAGGCCTGTATTATTTTCTATTGATTTAATTAATTAAATAATTATTTAAATCCTTTATCAAATTAATTATTTATAATTTGAACCTTGATTTAAACTTATTTATTAATTTAGATACCAATTTATCTTAATTAATAAATCTGCCATAATTTCTCTTTTCTTCTCAAAATTACACAACTCTGTGAAACTATCTAAAATTGACCTGGTCAACTTTGATAATTCTAATTGATGATTAAATCAATTAATTGAGACTATCTAGATGATTTTATCCAAGGTACAATGGGGACCATGGGCCTATGAAATCAAGCTCCAATAAGTTTTCATAAATCTAACAAATAAATTTACTAACTTATTAATTCCTCGTGACTCCACTATAGACTTGGAATTGCACTCTTGAATTCATAGAACGCTCTATAACAAATATAGATACGCTATTAATTATCCATTGTTACAACCATAATTGTCACTCAATCCTCTATAGACTGTCTACAATGAGATAGGACTAAAATACCGTTTTACCCCTCATTGTATTTTATCCTTAAAACACTTAGTTCCTTGTAAATGATATTTCAGTAAACTAATTTAATTACTGAAATGAGATCTCTATCATTTAACACCTTGAACCAAACTAAAAGGAAACCATCGTTTCACTTCTTCATCAGAAGCTATAGATGTTCATATCTATGATTAACACTCCCACTCAATTATACTTTCGAGTTCCCAAGATGTAAGTATGGGCTAGTCCGTAGGGTAAGCTGGTAACGAACAAGTCAAAGAACTCAAATAATACAATCAGTTTGAATACTAACCACTCAGAATTGAGATTGAATTGACCTATGGTCAACTATATGATATGACTAGAATAGATAATAACGGTATGTTTACTTATCTTATCAACTGTCAATATCGGTCCTGTCCGATGTAACAAATACATCCGATCTTATCAACTTTGCTAATGTTCTGGAAAGAACATAACACTGTAATGTGTAAGTAGATCATATCGTAGATTGGTAAGTCAGTGTAAATCCGGTGCACTGACTAATCTTAGGACTAACTTATTTTTGAACATATAATCATATTTATATTCCACTGTGATTACGTCACTATAAATAAGATTAGCTATATGCTCGGGATTTAATAGAAGTTTATATTAAATAAATAATCATGAAAATAAAACATGTGAGCAAAGTGATTGACCAAGTCAAAAAATGATTTTTATTCTGTTATTGATAATAAAATGAGATTACAAAGAATTTGAGTTTTAATTAGGGCATAAAACCCCAACAGCCCTAGCCCAAGGTGTAGGGTGACTTGTAGGTTTTGACTTGGGAACTTGATTGCTATGGTTCGGGATGGATTTTATCACCCGGATTGATAGAATTCAAGGCCCCGGAGATTAGAATTGAGGCTCAAAGCTACTTAGAGGATTAGAACTTGATGGATGGAATTGTTAATGCGTTGTGACTAGGTTTTCAGCGAGGCTCAGACTAGGGAACTGTGCTCGGGACGTTGGTGCTTAGAAAGCTCGGGACACAGGTAAGAAAGCTACTGTTTCCATAGAGCTTGTGTTGCAGGGCTCGGCCCAATATGATTGTGTTGCAAGGCTCGGCCCTATATGGTTGTGTTGCGGGGCATGGCCCTTTGACTGAATTTATGTGTGTTATGATACTTGTTTAGTATATTATGTGTATGTGTTGACCCTGATTTTGGCCAACTGACACGGAGTCAAATTTGCTTGATGTGGACAAACACGTTGGAAAGAATGTGATGGCGAAATAATAAAGAACACAAGGGTTTATAGTGGTTCGGCCCCAGAATCTGGTAATAACCTACGTCCACTTGAATTGTTATTGATATAGGATTCAAAGGAGTGATCAAAGAACTAGGGTTCAATGAATCTCACCAACCTCTGAAGAACAATACAATAGATCAAATAGGATAACTCTAATCTCTAGTGATCAGAAAGCAGGAAAGAAGAAGAAGATCATCCCTGTCCCTTGAGCCCTCCTTCTCTATTTATAGGCTCAAGGAGGATTTACATTAATTTGTTACAGATATCATTTCCTAAATAATCGGATACTCAGGAAATCATGGGAGATAATTTCGGATACTATCATAACTGCATAAGATCTTTTCCGCGCATAGCATTCGTACGACCAGGCTGGTCGTATGAAGAGATCGAACGTCGTGACACTAGATGTCTTCCTGGTCGATAGTCGAGCACGAATTCTGCCAGATGTTAGTCACGTGTACTAAATGTTTGCCATGTCATCCATGCTTGTTTTTTGGATAATAGTATGTATTAATGATGGAACGGCAATGGCCGGGAACGGTGAAGGCCGAGAACGGCAAGGGGCCGGGTGCAGCGTTTAGCACGCGGGGTGCAAGTTGCAAAGGTGAGGCCCTAAGGGATACCTGGGATATCCTTACGGTTAGACCGCGAACCTAGGGCCTGGTAAAGCGCCTGGGACGGCATGGCCGTACATGTATGATCTGGTGTTGGCTTGATTTTATATTAAGTGTTTGATATGTATTTATTATATGCTTTTGAGGGTTTTCTTGCTGGACTTCGGCTCACGGGTGCTCTATGGTGTAGGTAAAGGCAAAGGGAGAGTCGATCAACCCTGAATATGGTGAGCAAGACGTGCGGCACGTACATGTCCGGTCTGTCTGGCTGTCACGGCCAGGGGTATTCTGAGAGATGTTTGTACAAAACCCGAATTTTGTTGTTTTGTCGACTCTAACTAAGTTTTGAGTTGTAAATATTTCTAAACAATGTTTTTGGGATTCCAAATGTTATATATCTTATAATTTTCAATGAAAGGTTTATTTTCAAGTTTATGACTTTGATTATGATTTAATCACACTTTTGTCTTAAAACCTCGATTAGTGAGTTAATTGCATATTTAAACTCACTTAGTAACGGCTCTAAGGCAGTAGGGTGTTACAAGAGGTGTCGGCACCGCATCCTCAGGGGCATCGGTTCTGGCCTGCGGAGCGGGCGGTTGTGCTCCTGGAGGCGGGCCAGCTGGGGGATTGGCCACCGGACCCTGGGCGGCTATGAAAGCCTGCAAGGCTTGGAGGGACTCTTGCATTCGCCGAGAAGCCTCTGCCTGCTCAGCAATCCTGGCTTCTTGGTCCAGGACCTGCTGCCTCAACCTAGTCACCTCCGGATCCTCCTGGTTGGGGTCCACTCCTTCTGAGATCTCGGGATCCTCAGCTTCGTCGTGGTATTCCCCCTCATTCTCCTTCTCTTCCTCGTAGTAGTCCTCCTCGTACTCCGCTCCACCTTCGTAGTTCTGCGACTCGTCAGGCTGGGACATCTGATGGGGAATGTTCTCAGGCGGACTTTGAGGAAGAGGTTAGGTGGGCAGTGGCTCTCCATTTCCCTGTTCTGGGTTAGTGGGGTCGAAAGTGGTGTGTCTTGTGTTCACCATTGTTGTAGAGGTTTGATGTCAACACTAGCTTTCTCAGGCTCTAAATGAAAGCACCAAAATGTTTACCGAGTTTTCGGAAACTAGAATAATAAAAGATAAGAGAGATTAGGGAGAAAGGGTTTAGAAGTTGTAAGCCGGATTTTTACGTGGTTGGGGCGTTAATTAGCCTTAGTCTGCGGGTCAGTTGTATTAGAGCTTAGAAAGCTTCTTACAATGGAGTTTTCTACAAGTTTCAGCAGAGTAACTGTATACACGCCAAAAGGAGACCCTCTCTCTAGTGCTCTGTTGCATGTATTTATAGGTTCACAGGTGCACTGGGCTTGGGCCGGGCTGACCCAAGCCCACTAAAGGTATAAATATTGCTAGCTTCTTTATCGGAAGCCCAATACAAAGGATAGAAACATAAATGAAAAATATTAATCTGAACCCACTGGCTAGCCCAAACCATATCTATCAGGCGATAAATTGGAGCTTTGGTCTGGGCATTTCAAGTTACAAGGCAGATTCAGGGGACAAGATCGGTCAGACCAGTGGCTGCGCAAGTCCGAACCAACAGCGCACAATCCCGAGGTGGCCTTTTTTGCAGGGGAAACAAGGGGACAACTCCCACGCTTCCTGTGACAAAGTCAGGGTCACGGATGCTTTATCCTGCCAACCTTGGAGACCCGACTCGGGTTCGTTTACCCATGTCCCTCTCCGTTTGTCGAGGTCCCGTACCATTTACGATGGGCCCGGACCATTTACCAGGAGCCCGGACCGTTTACAAGGCTTCGGGATCACCCACGTTGATCCCGACTGTTATCCGGAAGCCAAACATACCACTTCCCGGATGATCGTCTCGGACAATACTTCCCGGACGCCCTTCGGGCCTCGCCCAGAATCAGGCTGTCGATATCTATTATACTTCTTGCCAAACGGGCCTGGGCTGGGCCCAAACTCATTTGGCCAGCCCGTGGGCCTGAAACGCGGATCCGGGCGCCTGACAGGAAACGGGGATAACACTTTCCTAATGCAAGAATGAGGCCTAATTAATTTTGGTAAAAACTACAAAAACATGTCATAGACGAAAGAAACGTAGAGACAAGAAAAAGAAAAACAAGTGAATGAGGATCAGAGCACTTACACAAATCGATTCATGGGAACGAGGAGATCGTCGACTGGAGGATGGGAAGCAGGAATGATTCCACGGGGCCGAAGGAGTTGGAGTTGCTTTGTTTCTTTGGTTTAGAAAACATGCAAAGAAAAGCTTTGGTTTTTTCTTTCTTTCTCTCCGGTTCGTGTTCTCTGATGAATAAAGATAGGAATGGGGAGGAGGAGTTATATATATATATATCTCAGTCAACATTCCAAAAGTCAAATTAATCTGAGTTGTTGATTTGGATTAAAAGAAGATCCAAGGGGTTATGTTTGATTCTAGAGATATGGTGGCAGAAAGAATCAGAATGGACGTGCACAGAAAAAGAGGATACTCAAGTACTCTGAATATGCAATCTTTGAGTGACGTGTGTCCATACTCGAGTATGGTAGGTGGCACGTTTTTCAAAAGGAGAAGTTCAAAAGTTTCCTTCTCATAGGATTCGAACCTACACTTTTGAGGGGGTAAAATGTTACACCCAAATTTAGAGAATAGAAATTATGGCATCAAAATGTAGGCTCGTAAAGTGTAAGCTCAAAAATGTTGAGTAAGGGTTCATCACTTGTATAAATTAACATGTTTCTTGAGTTGCTCCAATTGGCGACTGAGCACCAATTAAGAAGGTTCGAGCTTAGGCATCAAGCTCGAAAGGATGGATCTTCTCTGGAGTCTGAGTGCAATTCGAACATTCATTGCAAGCTCGAATATGTTAATTTTCGATGGTTAAACTCGATGAAATCACTAGCTAAGGATGCTGTTAACCAGAGTGACAGCTCGTCATGTTGGTTGATCTCGAAAGTGTGTAAATTGTATCTTCGAGGTCGGTAATCCAGTTTGAACGTGGCTGCTGTTTGAAAATCCCTATTCCTAGGGGATTTGTTGTATTCTGGTAATAAATCTCGATTATCATGGGATATTATGTTATTAATGTATTTAATTATATGTATTTCAAATTTGAATTGTAACTTCCTGAAATAAAATGAAAGATATTTTGTTAACCAGTCTATAAATAGACTGGATAATTTCATTTGTGGGGGACACAGTATTGATATTGGGAATACTTTGCAAAATTGCTTTGTAAAAGCTTTAAGAGAATTCCACCACTCAATAATATTGACTCGTGGACTAGGTAGATTTTAACTGCTGAACCACACAAAATCTTGATTATTCTGATTTATTATTTTAATTCTGTGTTTAGTGTTCTTCATATTTAAGTTGATAAAAAACGGTGTCAATACTTGTTATCTGATATTTTTTTAATAATATATACCACTAAATAAATAAACATAATATTATAATAATATTTTATATATAATATTTAATTTGTTTGTTGTATCATTATACACATAAAAACATATTTATGCTTATTAAGTAAACAAAACTGTTTATATTGTTACTGTTTATTATATTGATGAAAAAATAAAAATAAACACTGCCCCATATATGATATTAATAATTTTGTATAGAATTTTTTTCTGTAAATAAAATTATTTACTCGTTATTAGATATAATACATACATAAACTGATTTATATTGATTATATTATAAATAACATTTACAAATTTGTTTACCGAATTAATGACACAAACAAATATTATCTTAATGGGATTTGAGATCATCATGTTTTCACCAAAATGGGATTTTTACCAAAAGTTGATTAGCGATATTAATGGGAAGTAAATGAGTAATGAAATAAAAATGATAACTTCCATTAGTAATAGCCAAAAAAAAAAGTTTATAAAAAAATTTAAAAAAATCTAAGAAAGGTAATTAATTAATATTTATTTAAAAATGAGTTATAAAATATATCATAAAATGTAATTATGTTTATAAGTATTTATACTGTAATATAAAAAATTAAAAAAGTATATAAAAAATAAAAATAAAATCTAAAAAAAGTAATAAATCAATATATATTTAAAAATAGGTCATAAAATATATCATAAAAATGGGTTATTAAAAAATATATATTATATTTTATTAATTTGTTAACTTTTTTTACAAATTATTAAAAAATCCTATCAATATTTTTTTAACACTTAAGCCCCACAAAATACATAAAATTTCTAAAAATAACTATAAATTTTATTTAAAGTAGGCAATTATAATTTTTAGGTTTATTAATATTAGTTAATACATATAATTTTTTATAAGCCCCATAAAACAAAATTCCTGAGTCCGTCTGTAAATATATTTATGAGTATTTAAACTATAATATAAAATATATTAATGTAATGAATAATTTGTTCTTATAGTTTTTTTCCAGAAGGAAATTTAAATTTGGGATCCTTCCTAGAGGAAGTATAGTATCATTAAATTATGACGGTATTTATTCTGAATATTCAGATTCATATTATACAGAATAAATAACATTTTTCTCCCCGAACTATGATCATTGTATGATCGTGCTCCCTGAATAATTTACGATGTTAAAAATTCCTCTTGAACTATGCACGTTACTAATATATGGGACTTAGATTTCGTCCTATGTTGCTAACAGATTGATGACGTAGCATATTGTCTGTTGATGTGGCAGTGCCATGTGTAAAATAATTATCAATTTTGCCCCTCAAACTTTGACTATTACCAAATTATACCAATTTTATAAAAAAATATATGTTTTTTCTTAAAAATAATAATTAATTCCTTAATAAATAATTTTTTTTTAATTATTAACAAATAACTCTTTTTTACTTTTTCTTAAACAATATTAATTAAAACTATTATAGAATGAACATTTAAAATAAATGCTAAAACAAATAAAAAACTTTTAATTAAAGAGGTGGACAAAATACTTAAGTAAATAAATACAAATTTTAATTTAAGAGGAGGACAAAAGAGAAATTTTTTTGTTTAAGGATTTATTTTTTAATTTTTATATTAACATATATATTGTAAAAGAAAAAAAAAGTTAAAAATTTTTTTTGCTATTAATTAGATTTTTATTTTTTGAGTATTTTAATTTTATTTAATTAATTTGAAACTTTTAGTATTGATTATTTTCTTAATCTTTTAAAATGATTTTTTTTAATTTTTAAGGATTTAATTATCAATTTTAAAAAAATAAATTAGTCTTAATAAAAATGGCATAATTTGGTAGTGGTCAAAGTTTGGGGGGCAAAATTTCTAATTATTCTACACATGACACTGCCACATCAATTGACAAAATACTACATCATCAATCCATTAGCCACCTAAGACGAAATCTAATAGAAGTCCCATATTTCAATAACGTGCATAATTCAGGGAAAAAAAATGCTATTTATTTTATAAAAAATTAAATTGTAATTGTAGAATTCATTAATATTAATCAAACCCTAAATCGTTATAATTTTATAATATAAATTTTTCTATGGTCAATTCCATGTATGACTGTTAAAAAAAAAAAAACTCTAAAGTTTTGTTGAACGTTTCTTAATTTCTTGATTTGGGAGGAACTTGAACGTTTCTTAATTTCTCGATTTGGGAGGAAATTGACTAATTTTAACGTGTATTTTGGTTTTGTATTTATATTCGTTGAATTTTGATAAGCCAATATATTAAGTTTAAAAAGTTTAATAATAAATAATTGGCTGATCATAATCCATTTCTCATTTGTAAGCATCCATGTAGCTGCTTTTTTCTATTCCTCATTCCTCCCTTCTGGCCCACACGTTCTTAAGATGCGTCCGTGTGGAGTTAATCTTAAATGATTTGTCCTTATGGGCACATTTACTGTAAATATATTTATAATTAAAAATAATCAAACACACCAGAAGATTTCCATTTTATTTCATTAAAACTTATTTGTTTTTCTTTTTTATTAATGTTTAAATATCCTAAACCTTGATTAGATTTTCTGTCCAATTGAGGATCACAGATTTCTTTCTTTTTTTTTTTTGAGAAAATCACATATTATTTTTGAAAAGGTCTACTAATAATACCTATTAATTTATATTTACAAAAGTGTTAATTATTTAAAATAAAAACTGGTTTCACTAAATATAATTAAATGGATAAAACTTGTACTGTGCTTCCTCTAAGCCTACCATGTCATAAAATACATAAAGTCACTGAATACAAAAGTAATTATCAGATGAAGTTACAGATCCTAATTTGCGGGAGTAGTACTTTTAAGAAAATTAAAGAAAAAAATTAATAATAAGTATAGAAACCAAAAAGAGAAAGTTGGAAGAAAGTGTATGAAATTAGGATTAAAGGGGTCAAGAGTCAAAGACTCCAAGACGCCAATGTTGTATATTTGTTTAATCCATGCCATGATGAGAAAGATGGCTCTATTAAAGTAACCATAAAAAAACATGGCCTAACTAATCTAGTAATTCTTAAAGGATTAGTTGACCTCCAAGCTTTCTCAATGGTCTCTTTTGGCCCCTACATAATTATTCGTTTTTTTTCTTTTAAAAACTTATTAAAAAAATATAAAATTATCATTATTGCCATCTAATTGTATTTATTAAATAAAATTAGGTGTCTCAGATAATTTTCTTATCTTATGTATCACTTAAAATATATTTTCATATCGACATTATCAACATATTAATACGTTCATGTTTATTTGATCATTTCCTTTTTAAAGTTTTGACAAAGACTAATGAAGATAATTTCCAACGTGGCATCGAAATAAAAACACAATTTCTTTCCCAAACAAGACCCAATTCCAAGTATTTCATTTTCAACCCTGTTTTGTTTTTTTCAAAATCATTTTTTTTTGTAGGATTGCTAACAACAAATTCCTATTTTAATTATTTAGTCAACTTTCACTTTTCAAAATAGATGTTAAAATATTTTTTTCGTTTATTATAGTTACAACATTATTTTTATAAATTTTTAAAATCTTTTGAATAGCTTACAGTGCTAAAAATATATTTATATTTTTTCAAATATACGTAATAAACTGAAATACTAGAAAATATTAAGAACTTTATTTTACGCCCTATAAGCTATTTAATTTTTTTTTTAAAATTACAAAAATGATGTCTTAACTACAACAAATATTGCTATAAAAAAATTAAAAAAAAAAAGGCTTCAGCATATATTTTTGAAGAAAGAAGTTGACAAAAAAAAAATAGGAAGAAGACTGTATCTCTCATTTTTTTTAATGACATATATGTTTTCTCACTTAAAAAAACATGTCAAGATTTATTCCCGTTTTAAAAAAAAAAATAAATAGCATAGTGGGATTATTGGGACCACTAGTTCACTGCCTTTCCTTTTTGGTTTGTTGCCAAACTTAAAACCCTTTGTTATTACTCGAATCCCTTGTATTTGAAATTTGACCTAGGAATCCATTCAGACGGAGACGGTCTCTTACCCCCCAAAAAATAAAATAATTGCAGCAATTTATTCCTTAATCAATGGCAACTTGTACATCTTTTGTCCAAAATAAAAATAAAATTGGCAACTTGTACATATTTGAATTTACCTTTTTCAATAGTTAGTTATCTTTTTGGTCACTTTTTATCTCTTTTTCGTAGTCCTTACCCGAAACGTTTGAAAGGTTGACCTTATTTAATATTAAGACAAAACAAAATGATTAAAAAGCTTTAATTAAAAATAAAAATTAGTGCTACTTGGCGCTGGCTAATAAAGAAACGTTCTACAGTACAATAGTCAGCAGCATTCTCTCTTCTATAAACATTGCATTTATTTTTACGGCAAAAAAAAAAATTTCATTTATTTTAATTTCTGTCTAGATTAAAGAAATAATACAATTTTTTCTGGCTGCTTTTCACATGTGTCTGTGGAGTGGATCCCATAACAACGAAAAAATCAACCCAAAATATGTGTGCATATATAAACATATATAGTATAATGCTTCATCTCGGATTTCGAACTTTGATAACGAAGAGAGTAGAAAGATTTTTCTGAACTAAAGCGTGAAATATTATCCAAAAAAAAAAAAACTAAAGCGTGAAACAATGAAGTGGGTATTCTTCTTCTCTGTGAGTCTATGGCTTCTTTTGATGGGAGTAGCTATGGCAGCAACTTCAGATACTTCCGAATCCGAAAGAAAGCTCGATCAGACGCCCACATGGGCTGTGGCCGGCGTTTGTGCCGTTATCATCGTCATATCCATAGCCTTGGAAAAAGTTCTTCATAAGCTTGGAACGGTTTGTATAATATACACCCTTTAGTGCCTTTCAGTTTATATTTCTCTGTTACTTACACCTCTCTTAAGTTTTGTATATGTTTCTTTTGCAAAGGAACGGTTGTAGTTTGCTCCATTTATTTTTTTTAAACCCAAGATTTAATTTTGTTTTCTAATAGAAACCCAGAAAAAATTGGAGTTTCGTGTAGTGAAGGTGACTTTCCTTGAATATCATGATTCTTCAACACATAACATGGGAAGAATTTGATAAGCTTGCCCGAATTTTTGAATGTTTGTGTTTATGTGTCTAGATATGGTCAACGGATTTCTTTTTCTAAATGCTTCTTAGCATTAAATTAGTAGAACCAAAAAGTTCAACCTTTGATTACAACATTTCTCAACAGATAATCTTTAAGTGATTTTAGCTCACTTTTTTTTTTGCGTTGTAATTTCTTTTTCCTCTCATATTGTTGTCTAAATGGATTATCCTTGCACATATTTAGATAGGATTAGGTGGGCAGTTGATTTAGTTTTATTCCATAATCTATTTTGATTTATGTTTTATGATTTCCAACCGGAAGAGTTGACTTTAGAATTATAACTTTGTTGGTTATATGGTTTGTTAAGATGACAATGTCATTCTTACGAGTTGTTCTGGTTAACTTTGTTCTTAATCATGGTAAATTTCATTGCAGTGGTTTACAGATAGGCACAAAAGAGCACTGTTTGAAGCCCTTGAGAAGGTTAAAGCTGGTAATATAATCTGTTATTCAAGTTACATTATCATGTGTATTGATGAAATACTTGTGGATGCTTATTTGACTTTTGATGAACTTATTGCAGAGTTGATGATTCTGGGTTTCATTTCACTTATCTTGACTTTTGGCCAGAGTTACATTGCCAGAATATGTATTCCAATTAAAGTAGCGCAGACCATGTTACCATGTGCTCTTAAGAAAGTGGACAAATCTGATGAAGAAGAACATCGGCGGAGACTTTTATGGTTTGAGCACAGGGTTTTATCTATTGCTACCTCTGTTCCTCAATGCAAAACTGTAAGCAAATCTATTGCTATGCTTGTACAAACATTTGAGTTTCATGTATTTCTTAAACAACACGGTGTTGATGAAATACATTGATATGATATAGCCTTTGTAGATTAGTTTTAGGTTGCAAGTGCTGATGATGAACAAAGATTACCACTTCCACACTCCCCATGTCTGTTATCGATTGAGGCTTGACCCATGGCCCTGTGGTTAAATTTTTAACATTTGAATGTTTCAATTAGGCTTCTTCATGCACAGCCTATCTAACGAGTGTTAGAGTGTACATTAGAACCTATTTTTGTGTATATGCAAATATCTGTTGTTTCCTTGGTTTGATACCCTATTTATGATTTTTTTAACAAACTTAAATCTAATATCAAAGCCATTGATTTTGGTGAAAATTTGATTTTGATTGCCACATGATTTAACAATAATAAACCTTTCTTTTGGCTAATCTTATTCTGTTTACAGGGAAATGAACCTCTTATTTCTGTTGAAGGATTGCATCAATTGCACATCCTCATATTCTTCTTAGCGTGTTTTCATGTGCTATTCAGTGGTATCACAATGATGCTTGGGAGGCTAAAGGTATGGGTGTAGCATGCTTCTTATTTTTGTTTTCCAACTCAATTTTATATGGATATTATAAATTCAACACAGTATATTGATACTTTTGACGCTTCTTTACCACACATGATAAATTTGTATGCCACATTGTCAATTGTTGTGTCTTTTATAAAATTAAAGAATAATGGGCATGACTCATTATGTTCAAACAGTTCCATCAACCAATTTGTATATGGTATTGATTTGACTATCAAGAAGTGAGTGAAAGAGAAGTTTCGACAAGAATTGTTACTTTAGTTATATTCATTCCATTTTATTCTTTTGTAATAAGTTTGGATGAAGGCTTTTATTTTATTTTTATTGTTTTTTTGTACTTGCACCTCCTTTTCAATCCTTTCTCTATTTTTTATTTGTCTATTCCCTGGAAACACCAAATTTGATCAAGCTATCAGAGTTCAATATAATTGATGCCTGATAATTGTATTGATAACCTAAGTGGCTCATTTTCACCAGTAGCTTTTGATTTATGTAATCTGGCTTTAATGAGGAAATCTAGAGAATGAGGTTCAGAATAGCAAACCAACTAGAAATAATTATATATATATATATTTGTATCAACTCACTATATTATTCATAACCATACACCCTCACAGTAAATTTGAAATCGACTGTTGCTGTGATAAGTTCCATGTAAATTTGTGTTCACTGAAGCAATTTTTTGGACCTTCATTTTCATAGATCCGTGGATGGAAGAAATGGGAGCTGGAAACCTTAACCCATGACTACGAATTTTCAACTGGTATGTCATCCTAGTGTTCAAACTTTTTGGTCCCATTCGTTTACAGTAAATGTCTTATTTCAGTCTTGACGGCTGGGTCTATGTTTTTGGGAAGCTAACAAAAATATCTTTAAAACAGATCCTTCAAGATTCCGACTTACTCACGAGACATCATTTGTCCGAGCACATACCAGCTTCTGGACCAGGATTCCAATCTTTTTCTATATTGTAAGAAATTTTGACTTTCACATCCATTTTTCCTTGGTTGTCTTTTATTGCCCAGTAAGGTTGAAACATGTGATCGATTCTAACTGTGACTTCTAAACTATGATCACAATCATTCTGGATAGGCTTGTAAAATAAGATTTATGTGCCATTTTGTTAATCTAAATATGTAATCTACACCTGTGGTTTATCTTTATTAATAACACATGTTACTGTCTATGTTTTAGGGATGCTTCTTTCGACAATTTTTTAAGTCTGTTAGCAAGTCAGACTACTTGACATTGCGCAATGGATTTATCTCGGTGAGTTTTGGTTGCAAATTTATCTTTTTTTTTATTGAATCCTTTATCCTATTAAGTCTAACAAGATTACATCTATAGGTGCATTTGGCTCCTGGAAGTAAATTTGACTTTCAAAAGTATATCAAGAGATCCTTGGAAGATGACTTCAAGTTAGTTGTTGGAGTGAGGTAATATTCTACTAATGTTAAAGTTGGATTTTGATTTAATTAATGGTTGTGGTTGCTATGTTCTGACTTCAATGTTTGCTACGATCATTTTGATGCCCATTTGTGTGTCCTGATTATTTTCTTCTTCAATATTGTTGGCAGTCCTGTCTTATGGGCATCGTTTGTGATCTTCTTGCTGCTGAACGTTGCAAGTATGCCACTTTTCTCTGGTTATTCTTTTGAACTATATAATATTATGCACTTCTGTTTTTAAACTATGAAAAGCTGACTGAAATGCGATAACACTATCTTTTTCAGAATGGCAGGCATTATTTTGGGCATCTTTTATCCCTCTCATTGTAAGCAGTTCTTTCTTTTATGTAAAATTTTCAAGCTTCTTTGGAATGGTGGAAATGTTAATCATTCAAGTTATTTGCAGATAATCTTAGCTATTGGAATTGAACTTCAATCCATCTTGACAAAGATGGCTGTTGAAATCACTGAGAGGCATGCAGTAGTCCAGGGAATTCCTCTTGTGCAGGGATCAGATAAATATTTTTGGTTTGGTCGGCCCCAATTGGTCCTTCAGTTAATCCATTTTGCTTTGTTTCAGGTATTGAATTCTCTCTAAAGCAGATTCTAATTTTGAACTCATCTTGTAATTATGTTGAAATGTTTTGCAAAATTGTGGAGTTTGTGTTTATCAAATTTGATCCAGGCACTATTTTACTCCCTATGGTTTTGATGTTGAGTTGCAACAGATTTTAATTCAAGGAGCAATAGGTTCTTTGAGCCTCAAAATTAATCCTTTTAGATCTCTTTGATATTGTTGGGGTTTTGAATTGTATGATTAAAGTCGGTTTCATTGAAATGAATCTCATAATAGCGGTTTCACTGATGAAATGTGACTGATGACAGACAATGTATCTTTGGTTTATTGTATGATTAGATTGCATGCACTGATAACCATACCACATTTATCAAGCCTTGTAAAATTTGGTCTTCAAAATTACAGTGGCTCAATTGCATTGTATTATTGTCTGTTTTTAATGGAAAAAGTAGCCATCCAACTTTAGTATTCATTACACCTTATATCAAGAGATCTCATACATAATGGGCAATTTGTAGAGTTTCATGTTTTACTTTCATTTTCTTTTTTTAATAATACTTGCGGACTGATCCATTCTCTGGTTCATGCAGAATGCCTTTCAAATAACATATTTCTTGTGGATATGGGTATGAACTCTTCGCTTAATTTGCTTATCAAATATCCTGCTTAATTTGCTTATCAAATATCCTATATGGTTTTTTATGTTTGTTTGATATCTGTTTGATAACTAATAAACACCAATGTCTTGAATGACAAATTTCTGATTTTGCAGTATTCATTTGGATTGAATTCTTGCTTCCATTATAACTTCACGCTTGCAATTATTAAAGTTTCTATTGGGTACGGCTTTTTCTTCTTTTTCCATCTTAATGAGATATGCTTGTGTGGATATGTGGATATCCATTGAAATCAAGAGTAATAAGCCATTGCATTTGATGGAAGAAACAAGTTGGCAAGACTACAAATCATTAAGTCATGTTCATGCTTACACTAAATTATGGGATGGACGTTAATATTCTTGAAATAAGTATCATTTGTTTTTATTTTGTTGGGTTTTCAGGGTTGGTGTCCTATGTTTGTGCAGCTACATTACACTTCCACTCTATGCCCTTGTAACTCAGGTAGCTTTCTAATGTGCTCTTATTAGTGTGATCCAAGTAGTAACAAGGCATGCGAACATAATAATGGCAAACTCCGGAAAGTCTTACTTTCAATTTTAAATGCTATTTAGGTGTCATTCATGCTTTCTTTACCCATCTTCAATTACTAAGACCAACAAGAGAATGCCACACATTTTTCATCACCAAAAAAAATGCCTTGTCTCATAATTTGTCATTTCATATGCTTTTGTTTTGGTTATTTCTCTGTAATTTAGATGTTGATCAAACCGAATTATGATTGTTGCAGATGGGTTCGGGAATGAAGAGATCCATCTTTGATGAACAAACATCCAAGGCCCTTAAGAAGTGGCACATGGCCGTGAAAAAGAAGCACGGAGGAAGATCACCCAAGACCCCCACTGCTACCCTTGGTGGTGGAAGCTCAACTATATCCAAGGTGTATTCCTCAGGGCACACACTACACCGATTCAAAACGACTGGTCATTCAACCCGCTCAATGCCCTATGATGATTCCGAGATATCTGATATTGAGTCTGATATGATGTCTCCCACTGCGACAACAAGCTTGATTGTAAGAGTGGATCACGAGGACGAAATGGAAATGAATGAACACCATGCCAGAGAACAGGAAACCAGAAATGAAGATGACTTCTCATTTGTAAAGCCTGCTCCACCAAAGTAACCACAATGGTAGCTGGCTTGCCGTTAACTGCACATAAATTATTGTATTGCGTTTTTTTGCGATGCGAATTATATGTACTAGCTAAATGCAGTATATTTGTACATTATCAGTAATGATTCTTTTTCCATTTGCTTCCTAGGATTTTTTTAGGCTTAGAGTTTCAGTTAGTATAATTTATATCCATGTTTAGATTTTGGTTGGTTTTGTAGGGCATATGATGTTGAAGTCTACCTGATTACTTCAAATCTCATGCTCTTTATTTTTGAAAGTTTCTCTTGTGACATGATAAATAGTAGATTGTTGCTCATCATTATATACTAGGCTAAGCATATAGTATCGATCATATTCTTTAATGAAGGCTGCCTTTTATTATCTGTCTATTTTTCCCCATAAAATGAATCTCTTTTGAGGAACGATTATTTACATATAGTTTATTACAATAATTAGGGATTTGTTATCGAATGTGATAAACAACACCACACGACAAGCAATTATTAATTACTTCGTGCAATTTTATGTTGATAGAGAGATTTTAGGAATTTTTACACAAAATATCAAAATTTGGCCCTATGTTTATATTTTTACGGGCAGGCAGTAGTTTTTACATTTTTATTTTTCTTATACGGTTTTCACATTTTAAAATTTTCACATATACTGTTTTAACTTTTTTTTTTCCTTTCTAACACGTTTCTGGGCAGTCCATCTTCTTCAATGTTGTTTTATTTTTTTCTTGAGCAATGAGCGGTTTATAAGCATATTTCCCCACAATCTTTCTCATACTCTTACCTCCCACGTTCTTATTATTTTTTCTATTTAAAAAAAATTATTCTCAATTTTCTCATTATGGTGTGTGTATTTGATCAAGTTCTGGTTGTCCTTCTCCATTTCAAAAGCCTGTTCCAAAATTTGATAAATCTAAAAAATCTCCTGATTCGAAGAAGAAAGTAATATTTAAAGTTGAGCCCAACTCGAAATCAATGGCAAAAACACCTCCTAGCAAACCTTCAAAGGCATCGTCGTCTAAGAAGAGGGCAGCTCCAAGTGATGATGAGAAGGGTAATTCGAAGAAATCCAAACTGGGTTCATCTGGCCATAATGTATCTAGAGTTATTGAAACTAAGAAAATGAAGGTTGGTTTTATTTTTATTTTTTATCAGTTTCTTTAGGGGTGTTTTGTCAATATTTTTTAGGTTTTGATTATTTATTTATGGTTATTTTTCGGTTGTTCTGTTTCTGTATTTGATAGTGTTTAGGGTTTTTAACCATTTTATAGTTATATTTATTTTAGGGGTTTTCGTTGTTGTTTTTAGTTATTTCAAATGTTTATATTGATTGTTTTTTTTTTAATTTTGTAATTTTTTTTGGGTTTTTTTCCCTGTATCAGTTTCATTGTTTACGCGTTCTTTAATGTTTGGTATTTTGAAATTAATATGTTTTGCGAATTGTTGTTTTCCATATTGTTTCCTTGTTGTCTTGTTGAATGTGAGTTCGTCTGTATGTTGTACTTTTGTTTTTTTTATTGTAGTTTTTGTGTTGTTATCTGATGTATGATTAATTATTAATATATTTTTGGATTTTTTTGTTATTTTTAAGCCATTAGTCTTATTTCTGTTTGTTTTTTGTTGCAGGATTGGGATTATAAGATCAGATCAAGTCAATTCTTTTTTCAAGGGTTGTTCTTAGTCTTAGTTATGAAGTTATTAAGGATCACAATAATTATTTGAGTGATAAATAGAAAGAGATGTTTTCCCAAACTTGTTTTGGTCATTTTTTGAAAATTCCCGCATTCAGTACTCAGCCTCAAGTTGTTCATGGGTTGTTGTTGAGGGAGGTTAAACAACCTAATGAGTATGAGTTTTGGGTCATGGTTAGTGGTGTTAGATTGCAGTTTAGTATTGAGGAGTTTGCCTTGATTTCCAAGTTAGATTGTGTGGGGGATTGCAATAAGTTGAATTTTAAACAAGAGTCAAATGGATTTCTTGAAAAATATTGGTCAGGTTGTGATAAGATTACTAAGCAATCTATTTGGGAGTGTTTTAGGGCTAAGAGGTGGGGTACAAATGATGAAGTCGCTATTAAGTTGTTTGTTTTATATTTTGTTCAATGGTTTTTTTTTAGTTCTGGGAAGGATATGTGACGCCCCACGTCACTATGACTGCTTTCTGGAATGACGACTGGCCCTACAAACCAAGACAAGTCTTTCCAGCGTGCTTTGTCCTCACTCGCACACTTCCTGGGAAAACTTCCCAGGGGGTCACCCATCCCTAGATTACTCCAGGCCAAGCACGCTTAACCATGGAGTTCTCAAGTGATGGGCTGCCGAAAAGAAGATGCACCTTCCTGATATAGGTAGTACACATCAATCCATTTAAGCCTTCTTCAACTGTGTAGTCCCATACCTACACAGTCTTAGAATCATCACACTTGACCTTCCCCAGGCGGTGTGGGATTGCACAGCTTACCCGGTATTTCCCCTTACGGATCACGGGATTCTGACTGTCACAGGATAAACAAGTTCTTCAAGAAGATTTAGATGTTGATAGTGGTCGTTATGATGATTATGCGTGGGGTAAGGCTTGCTTCGAACAGACAATCGACTATTTGAAGGGAAAATTAGTTAGTTGGTATAATGCTCTTTATCATTCAGATAAGAAAAATGTGGATTCATTTTATAGGATCCTAGGTTGCCCTGATGTTTTTCAAGTGTGGTTTTATGAGTGTTGTCAGCGTATGAATGAGAAGTATTGCAAATTTGTTACTGGTGGTATTCCTAGGATTCTTAACTGGACTTGCTCTACTACTCCTACCTTCACGCTGTTGAAGACTATCGTTTTTGACATTCCAGCGAAGACGGTAAATTTTATTTTTTGTTGTTGTGTTGTTGTTTTCTAATTTTTGTTTTTTTCCTCTTCATTTTTTTATAGTTGAAGTTGCAGAATCTAAAACCAACTGATAATGAGTGTTCTGTTTTAAAATTAGAGGCCTTTGATTTCAACACTGATGTTAAGGATCCTGAGAAGGAAAGATTGATTTTGTCTCTAATTTGGATGTTGGGGTTTATTCTGAGTCTAAACTGGAAATTAGGGATGATGACATGCTAACAACTCGCCCTCGGGTTGAATTTTGTGTGGATGATGAAATGAAGACTAAGATTGACATAATTGTGTTTAATCAACAAACAATGTCTGCTAACTTATTAAGTTTGAAGGGTTTTGTTGAATCCCAATTTATTTTAATGTTTGTTGCGTTGTCTAACATGCAAACAAATTTTAATCATGTTTTTGCTGATTCTTTTACTAAGGTGTTTTTATGTTGTTATTGTGTTGATGAAACATTTTTGTTATGTTGTTCTCTATTAATCCCTTGTGTTGTTTTGCTGTTGCGATTGATGATGTAGGATGAAGATGTTTTTTCAGATGATGAAAATGAGAATGAAGAAGAAGAAGAAGATGATGATGATTGTGGCGAGGAATATGAAGAAGATGATAAGGAGACAAAATACCAGTTTGATGATAATACAAAAAAGGAAGTTGAGTATGGAGATGAAGATGGAGATGGAGATGATGGGGAGGGCAAGAAAGACAAAACTGTTGATGATAGTGATGGAAATGATAGTGATGACGACAATGTGGATGATGCCAATGAAGTGGTTGGTGAAGATAATATTACTGTTAATACCAATCAAGTTGAGGTATCGAGCAAGGAAGTTCGTGATGATATTGTTGAACAGGTTTATTTATTTATTTTTTTTGTTAGTTATAGTTTTCAATTTTTATGTTTAAATGGTTTTTATGATCTTTGTTATGTGTTATGTAGATTGTTGGTGACAAGGAGCGTGATTCGATTTTGAAGACTTAAATGAGGTTGATGTTGAAAATTTTGTTATGTCTGGGTTATATGTTGTCTCAAAGATTGTCGTACATTTTTTTTCTATAGTTTTTCATGTCGTTTTCATGTTGTCGTTTAATTGCTTTAGCTACTGATGTTTAGTTGTTAACATGTTGTTGTCTAGTTGCATCCAAGTTGCTCCACTGTTGATGTTGACATGCCCGATGTTGTGCAACCTGGAAAGGAGACCGATGTTACTGATGGTGAAGTTGCAACAACTAATGTGGGTTTATGTTTTCATGTTGTTGTTTTACTGATTTCAAGTTGTTTGTAATTGTAAAATTTTATATGTTGTGTTTTTTTGTATAGTTGATTCGAAGTTTTCTTGAGGATGGTGTTGAGATTGAAGCTACCGCAGATGTTGGGAAGATGATTATGAAACCTGGAGTAGTTTTAAAGTCTCCATTCATGAATGAATTTGGGTCTTCTAGTTCTCCTGAAGTAGGGCAACAATTTTCTATGGTTAGTCATGTCAAAGGATTGTGCCCAGTGGATGACAATATTGGGCAGGATCCTAATATTTATCATGAGCATGATTTTGATAATTGGTTTGCTGAGGGGCGTAATAAGAAGCTCATGTATGTTATTTAGGTTTATTTTTTTTTATTATTTTTGTATTTAATTATTTTTTAATGTCATTTCAATATTGTTTTTTTCTTCTTAATTGTTGTAGGAAGAACAAAATTTATGGAAAATGTAAGAATATTATTAATCCTGCTTTTCAACTTGGAGTGGATGATGTAGATGACAAGATGTGATTTCACAATCTTGTTCATTGTGGTGAATTTCTATCTGATTCGGTTAGTATTTTTATTTTTTATGTTTTGATGTTGTTTGTTGGTTGTTGTTTTGATATTTTTGTGTGTATCTATGTTTTTATGTTATTGTTCTATGTTTGTTTTCTCAGCATATGAATGCCATTTTTTATTACATGCGAAAGAAAGGCAAGTATGCATCTCCACCTAAGGTTTCCTTCACAAGAAAAGATTGCTTCTTTCATGAAAGCATAACTTCTTTATATGAACATTATGTCAAGAATGGTAATGACAATTCTGTTGTGAGTCTTAAGCATGTTGTTGCTTAATTTATTAAAGGTAATAGGATTATGTGTGGGTTGTCATGGGTTGATGTTGACCATGTGTTGTTTCCCATCAATATGAAAGTTGAGAGTCATTGGATTCTTGACTGTTTAAATATTAAGGGGAGGTGTATTTACATGTACATCTCTTTGAGGATTGGGAGGTATGAAAGTGCAGTAATGATGGCTATTGAGCCATATTTTGTTTTGTTGCCTATTTTTTTTTATTTCCTTGATTTTTACAAGCTTAGGAATGACCCCTAATCCAACTTCTAAGGATCCAAAGACTCCTTTTGAAGTTGTAAATGTTGATGGCTTGCCTGCTCAAGAGGATAAGTAAGTAAATTTTTTGATATTTGTATTTGTGTTTTTTTTTTTCCAGTTGTTTTTGCTTGCAAGTTTATAATTTTAATGTTTCTTTTAGGTTGTTTTGTAATGATTGTGGCATTTTTGTTGCCTCTTTCGCTGAATATTTTATTGATGACAAGGATATTCCATCAAATGATTTCTGTGTTGAAGACCATCGTGCTAGGTTAGTTGTGTTGTTTTATTCATACTGCAAATGAAAGAAGAAGAAAATATTGCTAATCAGTCTAGAGCTCCAAAAAGGGCTAAAGGGAAGGACAATGGTTTGGTGGTCAATGAATGATTTTTGCATTTGGCCTGACATCGACATTATGGCAACTACAAAGAAACTGAAAAACAACTGGCAAATTTTATGTTATTTTGGATTATAGACCTTATTTTTATGTGAGAATACTGGAATTTTTATTAATGTTTGTATGGTTTATGTTGTTTTTTATGGTATCTTTTATATTAACTTTTGTGTAATTGTTTTTATGTTTGGGAAACTTTGTAGCAACACACAATCCATGTAATATATATAGTTGACAAATTAAAATAATACATTAAATGTTATATCAATATAAAAACAACCCAACGTAAACTGTTTAATAATTAATATTTTTCTCAAGTTGTACAATATATTTATATAAATTTGTCGTATTAAATTTTTAAAGATAAACATTTTGTCCATCAACATATAACAAGAACTTAATCAAATATTATTTTTTTCGTATGGTAAAATCAATGCTATTACAACCCAAAAGAAACGTCACCAGCATTCCGTATAACAGTAATATATGCCTTAAAGAATCGAGTATTTTCCAATTCAGTATTTAAAGATATTAAACAGATGTTTTTAAAAAAAATCAAATGATCCCATAAAATGTAATATTGTTCTGGCGTTGTTTTCATATGTTTATTGGCTTGTTTCGACATGTCTTCCTATTATGACCTCTTTGCCCACATCTACTGCACTTGTTTTATTTTTTAGTTTCCCAAGCAGCTCTGATTCTTCTTTTCTTTGGTCTCCCTGCTTTCACTCTAGCATCTGGAGGTAATTCTATTATTTCTTTGACATAGTTTGGTACATCCTAAGTGCGTTGGTTTCCTACTGGGTATACTGTTGTTTCATATGTTTGTAGCCATGTTTTTGTTGTTAGTAATCTGAGCAGTAAACGTAAGGGTCTAGGTGCATCTCCTTCATTATAGCAAGAGCATGACCACATGACATCTCATCCATTTGAAATCTATTGTATGTGCATGTTTGATCTTTGAGGTTTACAATCCATGATTTTTCTTCTTTAACCACCTCGAATAGATATTCATTTGATGGTTTTACTTGTAGTTCAATATGAAAGTTTTGTTAATTAACTTTAAGATAAATGTTTAATGCATGTAAGAGCAACACTATAACAATAGTAGAGCAACTAGAGAAATTATTCAAGATGTAAAAAATTGTATATATAAAAAAAAAACTTACTGTAAGTCTCAACGAGTATATGTAGTTTTTGGTCATTTTCTTCTTAGCAGTTGGTGTCAATTTTGTGAATGTATTTTGTGCATTTCTTCTGTTTGTGTATGTCCATTCTTGAAGTAATCCACGTAAGCATTCTAAAAGTGTTGTTATTGGCAACTCTCGAGCAGCTAAATTTGTCGCGTTCAGTGATTCTGCAATGTTTGATGTCATTTGGAGTACCTATTGTTTGTTGAGTGGAACCTTGACCATCTGTGATATCCAACCTTTTGCAAATAAGGACGAATATGATTATCCAAATTGTAAAGTTCCTTCATACAATATTCAAATTTGGCCTCTGTGTATGCTGTTGCTGCCTTAGTGAATGGTTCCATGTATTTCTTTGCATGTTTCTTGTATCTTGATTTCAGGTTGCTTAACAGATGGAACATGCAAAATCCATGAGTGATTTCTGGGTATATTTTTTTTATTGCTGTGATGATGCTTTCATGTTGATCTGAGATGATACACATGTTTTCTCTAACGCCATAAGCGTGTCTTAGTTGTGAAAAAAACCATTCCCAAGAAGAATAATTCTTAGAATCAACAATTCAAAAAGCTAGTGGAAATATTTTACCTCCTGCATCTTGTGCACTAGCAGAAAGAAAATTTGGGTATGTTGCCTTTAGGAAAATGCCATCGACAACTATTATAGGTTTGAATTTGTTCCAGACTTGCAACGATGCCTTCAATGTCATGAATATGAACAACAAATTGTTGTCTTCAGCTGTTTTGAAGTCCACCACTGACCCAGGATTTGTCTTTTGTAACTTATGCAAGTAATTTGGAATCAGGGTATAAGATTCATTTGATTTTGTTCTTAAATTTTTCAGAGCGTTCTCTTTACTTCTCCAAGCTTTCAAACAATTCATTTTGATCCCATATCTATCATTCAAATCACCTCTGATGTCTGCTGGGGTGCATGTTGTTTTGATGTTGAGGAACTTTTGCTTTATACACTCTCCAATTAATTTTGATGTTGCTTAGCGTTGATCACTAAATTGTATTTCTAGGGAGCATGTGTGTATTTTGTAGTACTTCCTGATGATGAACGACTGTGTGTTTCCATTCCTAGATGCTCTAAGGTACCACTTGCAATTTTCATCCAAACACACAATAATGTACTCTCTTGTGTATGATTTTTGTACCTTGTATTGGAAGTGATTTCTAATTGCGAAGTAGCTGGGAACAATCTTTAGTGTTGCTTTATCTTTGTATATTTGGTCGGTTTCAACTTCTTGATGTTGAGGTTCAGTTATTACCAGAGCATCTAGAGTGTTGACTTGAGTTTCTTTATGCTGGTTGTTTTTCGAGTTGCTCTATCATTTCTTGAGTGACTATTTTTGCATAGTCGATGATGTCAAACATCTCAGTGTATTCTTCTGTGGTTTCTTGGGGTTGTTCAGTTGTTGATTCTGCTGTTCATGGACCATTTTCAATCAGTGGCACATCTTCTATTATTGTAGATTTCCTATGGTTGAAAAAGGGTAGGTTTGATGTTGTTTCCATATTTTCCACTATGTTGACACATAAGGGGTACTTTGTGAAATACGCTTCTTTGATTTTGAGCTGCATGTAAAATTTGAGAGTATCATCATCAACTATTTTTAGTGGTGGGTAACCTTCTTTAACTTGATAATGCAGTTGAATTGTTGTTGTTTCTAGATTGTTTTGCAGTTGCTGACATAGTTTCTGAACAAGATTCTTATATCCACATTCTTTTGTATTAATTGTCCACTTGCTTCAAAATCAACATAATTCTTGTTGTTATCCCAGTGTCCTTTGCTTTGCACCAGAATTGGTATTGATTCCATTGCCTGAAATGTAGATTATTACAACTTTTGTGGTAAAATTAGACTGTTATGGGTGGCTATAATTCATTTAATATCGTTTGTTGAGTTAATGCAGCATAGCTACAACGCAAGAGCAACACAAGAAAAATGTTTAACATTAAATTTAAAAGAAAACATCTTCGCTGTTTTCATTGTATTTCGAAGAAATTGAAGAATCTTGTTCCTACCAGAATCAACCAGAAAGCAATCTCGGATATTAATAAATAACAGTAAAATATTATAATCAACTAAACAACAACCAAGTTAAATGAATTAATTATATAAATAACATCATTTCAACACAACGTACCTGAGAATTGAAATATGTTTAAGATTTAATTTGTATGAATTTTGGTTGATTTTTCCAACTTCATTTAGGTGCGATGATTTCCCATTGATTTGTTGTTGATTGCAGAAGAAAGATCGCCAGAATTCATGGAGGTCGGTTGTGGGTTTATCTGGCATTTAGTTGTTGTTTTTCTTTGTTTTTTTTTTCGCATTTTTTATTTCAATTTTTGATGAATTTGGTTCTAGATTGACTAAGCTTTTGATCTATTTGTTGTTTTCCTGTAGCTTCAATCGCGATTAGTGGTGCGACATGGTTGGTCGAGGGTTTTCGTCAGTCATCGGCTGTTGGAGAAGAAATTGCCGAAGATGAAGAAGAGACCGTATATTTGTTATTTTTGTCGTACTTCCGTATTTTTGAATTTTTTTTGGGCCGTATAAACGTTATTTTGCCCATTTTTTTTTGTCCGTATATGAAAAAATCTCGAGATTTTACTCCAATAAAAAGCCTTGACTTGACATGGTTAGCAGGGTGTTTCAAAAGACTTGCTTTTTGGACTATTAGTGGAAACTAATGACCGTCATGTTTGTGTAAGCTTTTTCTATGCACTCATTTGTTTATATTTTTTTCTTTGTCGGAAAATAACTTTTCTGAATGTTGCTTTCAATATACCATGTAGGACCTAGTAAGTAAAAGATATGTGGGTGAATTCTATAGGTAAAGCATTATGCCTTGAGGCTGGTACATATTTAATAAAAGTTTTTTTTTTCCAGCTGCAATGCCCATTTTTTACACTTTGTAACATTTAGGTCTCAAATGTTGATTTTGTATCAGTTAGGTCCCAAACCTTTTCAAATCGTATCATTTAGGTTTCTAAATACTATTTTTATTTTTTCTTTTAAAATACATAAAAAAATATAAAATAAATGGTGAATCATTCTTACTTAATTTATGATAATAACAAACATGACATGAGAAAAAGACTATTTTCATGGTATTTTTAAAAATATTTAATATTTTATAAATTAAATTAATTTTTTATTAAAAAATATTCTTACCTACATTGTTGTTTTATACTTAATATCAATAACTATATTATCTCGATTAATTTGATATTATCAATTTTTATTATGTTTATACTTGCATATTTCATACACTTTTTTTTAAATAATGCAACTTAATAGTGTATATAAAATTATTTATGTGTATATATATAAATATCATTAGTTATAAGTTGCATTATAGAAAAAAAAACATGTACATGATAAATATTGATAATTTCGTGATAGTTCAATGATTAATACTAAAAAAATAGAGGTAAGAATTTTTTTTGATGAAAAATTAATTTAATTTATAAAACTATAAAATATTATTTTAAATGTCATGAAAATATATATTTTTCAATGTCATGTTTGGTATTGTCATAAATTAAGTGGTCTAATTTTTTTTAGATTGATTCACATTTTTATATATTTTTTTATGAATTTTGAAAGAAAAAAGAAATAAAAATAGCAATTAGGGACCTAAATGATACGATTTGAAAAATGTTGGGGACCTGACTGATACAAAATTAATTTTTAGGACCAAAGTACTACAAAGTGTAAAGAATGAGGACTGCAGCTGAAAAAAAATCCTTTTAATAATTATTTCAATATAAATTCTAATATTATAAAATATCATTATTGTAATAATATTTAATATAAAACTAGATATTAAATAATTATATTAATAAAAATTAAAATATTATAAAATGCATTATATATAAGTCTTATGTGTACAGAGAATGTAACTGTGTAACTACATAAGAAATTAGAATAACATTCTTACTTTTTTTTTTCAATCACTGAAGTGTGTTTTAAAGAATATCATGACTTACAGGTTGTGATTTAAAAAATTATCATATTATTTTATAAAAATTTATACAATATTTTTGGTTTCAATTTTTTTTTTGTTTTTAAAAAAAGTTTATATCATTCCTTTATAATATATGATATTATTATTTTTATTTAAAATTTATATGATAATTAAAAAACATAATAAAAATAAATTAATACATTTATTAAATAAAAACTAAGCAAATGTGCAATATATGTTATTTCGCCTAGTATATAAATAAATAAATGTATGCTTGGGAAATAAATGTATGCTTGGGAGATCAACCTTCTCATTCGACAATATGCCGATCCCGACTACGACCGATGGGATAAAGTACCGAGCGAAGTTAGGGTTTAGATACTTCCTCGTCTAGAGGTAATTTATTTCTACAATTTATTTTATTGAGTTCACTTTAATATTAAATCTCACTAATTTATTTTATTTTTTGATTCAAGATGATTTATTCTATATCAGTCGAAGTCGATATGGCTCAGAGCATTTCCCCCGCATCCTTTTGGGCATTTAATGGTTGTGCGCTGATCGTTACTTGAAGTGAAAGAATGACCTGTCCACCCATTTAAAGAAGAATGGTCGAGCACATCCTCCTGTTGGTTTGGTAGTGGAGAAATGACAGAAGGCGCTCTTGTATTTTTATCACCCTAAAGTGAAGGTATTCACAAAAAAATTAATTTATTTTTGTTAGTTTAACATATGATTAATGCAAATTCTTTGCAGAGGCGTTTCAAGATCAACTCCGCAAACCGTGCAAAACAAAAACATAAAAGCTTGCAGGGTTCACAACCTACGCCAGCCTTTTGTTATAAGAATGTACTTTTTTTTTCCAATCATAATTTTTATTTATGTTCTTTTTTATAGTTATTTTTTCTTAACTTTTTCAAACTTCTTGTATTGTAGCGTGATCATCAAACTTGGTGTCTCGCTGGGGTCCCATAGATTTGGATGGCGACAAAGTACAGAGACGGTGAAAGATGGGTGAGCAAGGCAATAGAGGATAATTATGTAAGTAAATGTATAGCTTTTATGAGATTCTTTCTTTGTTTACTTGTAAATTCTTAATTGTAATACTGAAAATTCTGTGATAGAGAAAAATATGATGGAGGTGCGTGACACTCAGCAGTCACAATCTTCTATGAGCTCCTCTACTTCGAGTGATGTCCTGGCAGAAGAGGATGACATTGCCCTCGTTGAGGTGTTCTTTGGATGTCATCGAGGCCATCAACCAGGACTTGGTTGTAGGATTTGTTCGAGGGAAAACTGTGAAGTGGTAAACGTACTTCACCCATCGTCACCACCCCCTACCGCACAAAAGATGTGAAAGGTGAGGGAGCGACTCCGATTCATAAAGAAGCACTTGGATAGAATTGGCGGAGCCTCGAGATCAGGATCCTCTTAGCAAGCTAATGGTAACGATCATACTACACCTAATTTGTAGGATTCATATTCAAGATTTTTTAAAAATTTTACCATATGATACAACACCATGAAAGATAGTGGGATTCTTAATTTATAATAATTAACTTTACATATAAATATTTAGTCATTTATATAATTTTGGTTGTACTACAAATGCTCTTATAATTTAAATTCGTATCTTAAAAATATGCTTTCAATTCGTACCTTAAAGAAATATATATATTAAATAAAAGACGTCATTATAAGGGATAAATGTCGTTGCTGAAATTGATTAGTATCACAGATCACAGGCGTCTTTAGTAACGAACATCACAGTGAATAGCGACCACATATTCATCGCTAATGCCTTTAGCGACAACAAGATCAGTTTCATCGATGTTAAGAAAAAATTAACAACCAGGCTTCAACCATGATATAGTTGTCACTAAAGATTTTGGCGACCACTTTAAGGGCAATAGCGACAATAAATGTCATTGGTGGAACCCAAATTTTCTGTAGTGAATGGTGTTAGGTGTTTATGTTGATGATTAGTACTAAAAAATATCATGTTATTAGTTTTAAAGTTTAAAATTAATTAAGTTTTAATTAATATTTTCATGGATTTATTGTAATATATTTTATATTTGAAAATATTAATTTTAATTTAATTTGTGTTTAATTTTCAGAAAATAAAATGTATTTTGACACAAATAAAAAGAAAGAAGAAATAAAGAATTATAATTAAAGAAAGAATTGAAAAAAATGACATTTTTGAGGACTATTCCAAGCCCAAGCTATACTCTTGGAGCTCAGCCACCATCTGACACGTGTCGACATCATATTCGTCAAGTCAAGCCAAGCTGCCTGCCAACCGAGCCACTCCACCTGACGCACCTGCAACCATTCTGCCTGACTCCGCGGCCCCACACGGGTCCCACCACTTGCACCACAAGTTGCCACATTCTGCAACTTTTCTCTATTCGAGCCAACCAATATGCGATGTGTCGCTACTGTCCCCCACTTTGCTGCCACTCCTCTACCAAGCCAACCAGTGCAAGACACGTGTCAAACCAGTCTCTTTCATTACTGCAGCTTGTGTCCCACTTCCATCAGAATATGAAGCCACTTTCTCCACAATATTGTACACGATTTTGTCACATTTTGGGGTCTATTTTCACTATAAATAGGACCCCTAAAGCTAAGGAAAAAATGTCAGATTTTATAGTGGAAAAATATACGCTTTGTTATTTTTTTGATTTTCTTATTTCTAGCTTAGTTTTGCTTGTTTTGGGTGACAAAAATGAGTGAACTATTTTAGAAATATTGGTGAGGTTAGAGTGTAGTTTTTGTACTTCTCATTCTTAATAGTGATATTGATTCTTTTTAGTGCTTCATCTCCATATCTCATTAATTATTTTGTTTCTCATCTTGTAATTTATGTTCTAAAATTATTTAGCATCTTTTACATAAGTTCACTCATGCTTTTCTTATGTAACTTAGATTGTTAATTTATTTTAGTATATTTGTTATACTGTATGCCTTTTATTGCATTCTGCCACTATAGGTATTTTGTCGCTCTTTGATATATGATATGATATGCTATGCTATGAAATTAGAAGTAAGATTCAATTTAATCTAGATCAATTAATTTTTGCTTTTAACATAGATATCTTCCAATTGCAATTAATGGTGTAGAATTGCAACTGTGTTTTGAGTTAATATCATGTTAGAATAAGATTTACAACACAACATCTCTACCTTTCCATGCTCTTTATCTGATCAATATCTTCAATATATCAATTTAATTTCACAAAAAAATTCATCTCTTCAATTCTATCATTTTTCTATATTTATCTAATCTTTAGTTGTGTTTTGCCTCTCTGTGCATATGGCATAGCCTGTTTACTACTGCGACCGCAAGATGAATTATGTTGGATTTTATGCCCTTATAATACCACATTTCTTATGTAATTCATTCATTATCAATAAAGTAGTGGAAATCATTTTGTTCAATCAAATTGCGTTGTTTACATGTTTTATTACATGATTAATTATTATTAATACAAACGTTTATAAAATCCCGAACATATGTATAGTTACAATTATAGTGACTCAGTCACAGTGGATTATAATTGTAATTATACGCTCAAAAGCATTTTGTTCTAAGATTAAATCAGTACACTGGATTTGTACTAATTGGGTAATCTACGATAAGATCTACTTACACATCTGGTGTGATGTCATATCCAGGACATTGACCAAGTAGATAAGATCAGATGCATTTTGTTACATTGGACTAGACCGATATTGATTATTGACAAGATAAGTAAGTATCGTTATTATCTAATCTAATCATATCACAACATTGACCATATGTCAATTCAATCTTAATTCTGAGTGATTAATATTATGCTAATTATATTATTTAAGTCTTTTGCTTTGTTCGTTACCAGCCTACCCTACGGACTAGCTCATACTTACATATTGAAGATTTGGTAGTATAATTGAGTAGGAGTATTTATCATAGATATGAAATCTATAGCTTCTGTTTAAGAAGTGAAATGATGATTTCCTTATAGCTTGGTTCAAGTGTTAAATGATATAGTACTTATTTCTGTAATTAAATTTACGGAAATATCATTTACAAGGAACTCTGTGGGAGTTAAAGATAAAATACCAATGATGGGTGCAACGCTAATTTTCACCCGTCTCATTAGTAGATCATTTATAGAGGATTGAATGATGATTATGATTATAAAAATGGTTAACATATTTACATTTGGTGAAAAACGTTCTATGAATCCAAGAGTGCAATTCTGAGTCTATAGTGGAGTCACAATGAATTAATAAGGTAGTGAGATTATTTGTTATAAATAAATTCACGGTAACTTATTGGAGCTTGAATTCATGGATCCATGGCCCCCATATCATCTCTTATCAAAATAAGCCTAGTAGTCTTGAATAATCAATTATGAAAATATCATATTGACTAGGTCAATGAAAATAAATAATATTAAATTATTTATTCATATTTTGTGAGAAAAGAAATAGAAGAAACTTTGACGTTTTTATTGCAAAGTCTCAAAAAGAGAGTATTATAGCCAATTGAGATAATTTTATTAATATTGATAGATTGATATTAATATCAATATTAATAAAATAAATTAAATAAAGGTCAAAATTATAGTTGGTTAATTTTTTACACGTATTTAATTAATTACATTATTAAATAATTAAATTAAAATGAGAAACTAAAGCCTATTTTATGTCCTAGCTAATTGCCTATATATACTAGTGTTATAGAATGCATTAGGCAAGATGAAATTGACAAGATAAAAATTCACTCCTAATATTCTATACCTAGTCGCCCACTGTCTCTTAATTTTTCTCTCTAGAAATTCTCTTCTCATGTGTTGAGACTTGCCCACACAAACACTAGGCTGTTTTAGAGAAAGACTTGGAAGACTGTGGTCTTGTTTCAAAGTAGTTTGAATTCCTTGCAATACCTAGCATTCAACAATGACAAAAATTTAGGGAATCCAAAGGGTGTAGTTATTGTTCCGCTACGCTTCTCGTAAGTACTCAAATGGTTTTGTTATTGTATTTATGTTTCTCTGTAATATTCACATGCTTGTATGATTTTATGCTTTCTACTATGTATGTTGTTTTGAATATATATATATATATATTTATATATAGGGAGCATGCATATAGACTTATATAAATAAGATCCTACAAATTATTGGGCGATATCAGTTGACATTATGGTGAGTAGTATTTTTGAGTTTTAACAATGCAATCTGAAAATGATTTCATTTATTTTTAAATACAATATCTTTAGAACTCTTCAAATTTATTTAAAAATCTTATGGTATGCTGATTCCTAACCAGGTATATAATTTCTTAGTTTTTGTTCAAATATCATATAGGATGAACATGTTTACTATAGTAAAATATTATAGGGTCATACATGCATGTAGTACTCATTCTTAAACCTCTTCTCTTTGGAATTTTCTAGATGTTTGTCTGCCTTGCATTTAAGCTGAGACCAGTCTGAATAACCTACATGAAAATTATTTTCTAAGCTCTTTTAAATTTGAAGGCATATACAGTCTATTTCTTGTGCAAAAGAAGACATTCCCCTCAAGTCCAACGCTCATGAACTTTAGTGCTAATTTTGGTTTGAATGCACATAATCTTGAATTCTTATATATCATGATACAATAACTTATTAGTTTGTGATATTACGTTGATAATAATCACAATCAAACTATTCTTCCAGAAAGGTAAAGGAAAGCTTGTTAGAATTATTATATGGACTAATATAATCACAACCATTAATTGAAGTGCATACTAATTTTTAATAACCATACTGGGATGGTTAACACTTACTAATTGTATGTAGCACCCTAATGACTATAGGTTGACTCATTAAACCATAATCCACCATCTCTAATAATATGAGCCCAATAGACCCAATATACCCCTTAGGGTAGAAATGCATAAGATACATATAGTGTATATGTGAAGTTGGGTGGTAAGGTGGTTTTGGTAAGGGTTCGCTCTCCATAGGCTCTCTCTTACATTTTGCATTTGATCTTGTGTCAAGCTTCAGACATATTCATAGTGATCAAGATGACTATTGGAGACTCAATGTCAAACTTGGGATGTATGTTTTTCATTGTACAATTAATGCCTTAAATAGAATGTGATCTTAGTTGGTAGATGAGCTTTCATTGTTGTTGTTAAATATGATTGATTCTTTAATGCTTTTTCTAAAACGAACAATTGGTATCACAACCAGGTTATTTGATTTTAGGGCTTTTATCTAGGCATAAACCCAAATTTTCCAAATCTGATTTTTTTGCATAATAATATCGAAATGATGCTTTGTTGATGTGAGAAATCTTATTTGATAATGGTTATTGGATCTTAACTCTAATTTGGGCAAAATATTTCGTATATAGTTTGAGAATACCGAGCTTTTCTTGATGCTCATCAATGGCCGAAACCCATTTCAGGTTCATATTTTTGTTGTTGTTGTTTTCTTAGTAAAAATGGGTGGAATGGAGATTAGAGGTTGATCGACGATGGAGAGAGGGTAAAAACCTAGTCGACGCCGGATTGTATGGTGGTTAAGATGTCATTTCTAGGCGGGTCAGTGGCTGGGTGCAATGACCCAGATTGGGTGACCCGCGCGCCCGTTTTAGGTCAGCGATGACCTCACCAAAATGACATGTTTTTCTCTATCACACATAAGAAGGGCTGCCGTTTTTAGCAAACGATATGTCGTTTTTGGAAAAATGACATGTCGTATGAACATTTTAAAAAAATTATAGAAAAAATAGAAAATTTATATGGCATGTGGGGGCACGTGCAAGGTTATCTTTTGGGCTAATTTTCACCATTTCACTCCATTTTTATAATCTATCATTTTCATATGTATATGCACAAGATTAATCCGTGAATTTCATTTCATGATTGTATTTGTATTTAATCTTTTTTGTGGTATAAATATGATTATTTGTTGACAGTAGTGAATGCTTATTTTCTTGCCTGTCATAAGATTGAGCATTTCAAACTATTTTGTGATGATGAACATTTAAATATTTATTTATTTAAATTTTGTGTTTTTTCCCTCCAAAATTATATTAAGATCCATATGAGTAATTAATTATCTTATCGATAATAATTGCTTGGTAAGGATGCTTAACATGGTGAAGAAAATCTATTAAAAATTATGAAACACAATTTTTCTATCTTCTCGATAGTAAATTCATGTATTTGGTTATAATGTTCAATAGATTGATCTTACCTGAGAATGAGTTCTATATTTTGTTTGTTTGAGAACTCTAGCATACATAATGATCATTTGTTATTTTGCGATTATTAATTTGATTGAAAAAAGAGCACAAATGACATGACCTTGTTATAACATGTATTTAATAGTTATTGGTCTTGTTTCTCATTCAACTTTAAGCATTCCTAGAACCTCTACTATCTTGATGCTGAATGGAACCAACCACATCATTGATCTAACCATATCTAGTGACATCATGTTCCTTCTTTTTGAAACCACATTTTGTTGTGGCGTTCCACGTGTTGTGAGTTGGGATTGAATTCCATGATCACACAAATGGTCCTCAAATTCAAAATCCAAGTACTCTCCTCCTTGGTCAGATCGAAAATCTTTTAGTGATTTACCTAACTGCTTTTCAGCTTCTGCTTGGAATTCTTTGAACTTTTCAAAAGTTTCAGATTTCCTTTGCATTAAGTATAGATAACCACATGTTGAATAATCATCAATAAAAGTGACAAAATATTCATACCCTCCTCTTGCTTTTACACTAAGTTGACCGCAAACGTTGGTGTGTACAAGTTGGAGTGGTTCTTTGGCTCTTGAACCTTTAGCAGAGAAGTGTCTTTTGGTCATTTTTCCTTCTAACTGGAAGAGAACCAACAATTAATTCTCTTAAATGTCCTTCCTTTACTAACCTGTTTATCCTGTTCAAACCAATATTTCCCAATCTCAAGTGCTAAAGATATGTATCACTGTCGTAATCAGTCTTTTGATGTTTAATAGATCTAGGATTAGCAACTTTAAGCATTTCAGAGTCATAGATTGATCATTCTTTAGCCTTCAATTTATACAGCCCATCAATGGATTTTGCATAACAAATTTCAATACCAGATCTCGAAATAACAATCAAATTATTACTAAAAGAAATATTAAAACCTTGTTCATGAAACATAGCAACATAAATTAAGATTTTAGTAAATCCAAAAATAAAAATAAACATTGTCTAAACAAGAAATTTATTTTTATCAAATTCTAAATGGGCTGTTCCAACAACTTTGATTGAGACAATTTGACCACTGCAAACCTTCATAGTTGCCTCCTCATCAACAAGCTCCCTCGAAGAACTAAGAATCTGTAAAGAAAAGCAAACATGGTTGGTGGCACCAGAATCAACTATCCAAGATGATGTACCATCTTCCACTGAACATGCTTCTAAACACAAGTAAATAAAATTTACCTTTCTTATTCTCTTTTAGGTCTGAGAGATACTTGAGACAGTTTCTCTTCCAATGACCATCAACTCCACAATGAAAGCATGTCTCCTTGGGATGCTTTTTCTTGAAAGTTTTGTTATCCTTATTCTCTTTGTTCTCCTTGCCTTTAGATGAATTTTTAGGCTTCTTTCCCTGTTTGTCATTGTCCTTTTCATTGGATTTCTTTCTCTTCTTATTTTTCCCTTTAGAAGAGGAAGGTTTAGAATCATCAACATTTGCTTCTTCTACTTTTGTATTACTCTTATTGAGTGATTTAAAAGTCTGCAACTCATTTAATAGATAAGTCATATTATACTCTAACTTGTTCATAACATAGTTGGTAGTAAATGTAGAAAAAGCCGGTGTGAGTGATTCAAGTATCAGACTAACTTGAGTCCTCTCATCAATGGCTGCGCCATGAACTTCTGCATCATGAATGGTATTGATCATGTTTAGAACATGTTCTCTGACAGAAATACCTTTCTTCATTTTCATGTTCATATAAGCTCTAGTAGCCTCATGTCTGCATTGAGCAGACTACTGCCCAAACACGACTTGTAGAGACTATCATATCTCATATGCAATTTTTGTGTCTTCATGCTTCTTTCTGAGTACATCACTCATACTAGCAAGCTTGTAGCACTTAGCCTTGTTGTTGGATAATATCCAAGCATCATACTTATCCCTAGCAGTTTTCGGAGAAGTAGGGACCTCAGAACATTCCTCAGTAAAGACAAGCTTGTGGTTCTCACAAATCAACACAGTGTTCATGTTTGATTTCCATTTCATATAATTATCACCAGTAAGTTTCTCATTTGCAAGTAAAGCAGAAACATGATTTGAGCTAGACATAATTGCTGAAACAAATAAATAACATAAAATGATTTTAGCGTATATAATAAATATGAGTAATTTCGGAATAGTAAATATGATGCATGGATGCAAAAAATGTAAATAACACATAAAAACAATTATTAAACTGCAATAAATTAATTTGATAGTTAATGGACCAGCCTTAGGGTAGGTCAGAATAATTTCAGAATTAATTTTGAGACACTTCTCAAATTCATAAGTAAAAACTTAAAATCAACTATTTTCTCTTTCGACTTATGAACAACCGCTTATTTGGTCAAGATTGACTAGTCCGCTTGAAAACCTAGTCAACCTCTGTGAGTGTAACCCATTATTTAGATTAATGAATTAACTTAAGAGTGTGCCTTAGGGTCAGTCAAACTTGAAATACATCATTCAATCCTATTCTTAAAAGATAAAGAAGTTACCCTTGAAAATAACATAGTCAGAAACCTTCCTTAGGGGGATGCAAACAAAGGTGCCTTGAGGCCCATTCAATGAAACTTCGTTGTTAACTAATAATGGAGAGCATAGGAGTTATTGTTACATCTTCTTCTCCCACTCACTATTTTAAAATATGTGTTTCTCAAAACATCCTATGCTTTATAATTAATTTAACAAATGATATTATAACAATTACTAATCTCATTAAGCATTTAAATATATATTTTTAATCATACTACTAAATAAGCTCCTGAGGACCTCCCCCGGAGACAAACACAACCAGACTTCCGAGACAATCTCAATGCTCAGAGGAGGGAAGCCATGCCCGACTAGGGGGTGTAGCGTCCTAAATTTGCTAATAAGGCTTAGGGCCTTGATTAGTGTGCTGGGAGGGAAATAGTTGATTTTATTGTGTTAATATGTGAATTTGGTGATTATTTGGATTTGAAATGCAAGTTTGGGTGAATTAAATATGTTAGTGGGCCCCATTTGGCTATTAGGGGCATATCTATAATTTTAGCCCATTGAGGGCATAAATGTAATATTTGTGTATATTGTGTTTGATATCACGAGTGAGTGGTGATATATTTATGATACACGATCCGAGATGGTCCTAGGGAGCAGTTTAGTTAAATAGTCACAACAGGGTCGAGTACCCGACTCGGGAGGAGTCTAGGGGTATTTTGGGAAAGAAATATGTGTTTGGGATTTATCGAGTAACAAGTAGTAGTTAAGTAATTATTTGGACATGTCGGGATTAAATGGGGATTTATAGGAACACTCGAGGAATTAGCGGGGTATGGAAAATGATGGGATTGCCCTTGGTGGCACTTGAGGAATATGATTGACTTAAGGGTATTATAGACTTTTGGCTAAGGGGTAGACTTAGATTCTTTGGGTAGCTGAGACCCTAGAACCACTGAGAAGAAAACAGAAGGAAAAGGAAAACAAAAGAAACATTCCCAGCTCTTTCTCTCTCTCTCTTGTGGTGTTGAAGGTTTGGAGAAAACATTGAGGATTTAGGCTAAAGGATTGGTGGATTGGAAGCTTTAAGACTTAGGGAATCAGTTCAGGGGCTGAATTAAGTTCAGAGGTAAGCTCCTTAACTTGATCTTTCTGTTGAATTTTTTCTAGATTGTGTTAGAACCTTAGGCTTGCATGGAAATGGATTTTAAGTTTGATTTTGGGTGTTTGCTGAGTATATGGGGTTGTTTATGGATTTGTTGTGATGTCTAGGTTATGTGAATAAGGAATCCAAACATAATTATGGGTTTAGTTGGTGTTTGGGGTGAGAATTTATGGGTTAGGTTCGAGGAAATGTGTTGAGAAAATGGTGATTTTATGGGTTTAGGGGCCCAGGCCGCAACTCTGTTCTTCAGGCACCGCGATCCATGTGCTGGAAGAGGCTGGAAGGCCTATGTTTTGCTTGGGCTTGCCACGACCCTGGGAGTGCAGGTTGTGGCCCGTGTCCCCCAGCAGGGAGGGCCCTGCCCTCTGACCAAGTAGCGGGTCGCGACCCTAAAGGGCATGCCGCGACCCTAAATGGGAAAAAGGGGGAAATTAAGGTTTTAAGGCTCAGGAAGAATTCTACTACCCGATTTAGTGGAATTCAAGGTCTCAGAGGCTAGATTAATATTATGAAGTTATTTATTGGTTTAGAACTTGATGGATGGTTATTATAAATGCGTTGTGACTAGGTTTTCATCAAGGCTCGGGTTGGAGGACTGTGCTCGTGATCGCGGTGCTCAAATAGCTCGGGACATAGGTAAGAAAACTGTTGTACTCGTAGAGCAGGGCGTGGCTCTATTGTTTGAACTGTAGGACGTAGCCCTAATATTTATGTTTAGTATGTGTTTAAATATCTATCAATATTATGCTATGTGACACATGTTTGTGAGGGAACGACGAAGGTGGGAACGACAAAGTCCGGGAACGGCGAAGACCGAGAATGACAAAAAGCTGGGTACGGCAAGGGGCTGTGATCGACATTGAGCATGCTGAGTCAGGTCGTTAGGGTGAGACCCTCCTAGGGTGCTGGAGCCACCCTCTTGGTGAAGACCGCGAACCCAGGGCCTGGTAAAGTGCTTGGGACGGTGTTGGTCACTTTGTGTTTAGCCTGTAGGCTATTTTGTTGTATACTGTGGATAGTTATACATATGTTATATGTTTTGTGTTGAGTTTTCTTGCTGGGCTTTGACTCACGGGTGCTCTATGGTGTAGGTAAGGGCAAGGGAAAGGTTGACCAACCATGAGTACAGAGAGTGTGGAGCGACGGGTACATGTTCGACCTGCCTGGCTGCCACGACCAGGGTTATTTTTTGGAAAATGCACTGTAATATTTTTTTTTGTCTCCTAAGTCGACCATGTGTATATTTTGTGTTGTAATGTATTTTCTAAATAGTATTTTGGGATCCCAACAGTAAAACTTTCTATAATCTCAATGAATGTCCAGATTTTATAATTTCTGTCATTTAACGAGTTTAACTACAATTTAATCACACTTTTAACCTAAAACCTTGATTAGCGAGCTATTGACATATTTTTAACTCACATAGTAACGACTCTAAGGAAGTAGGGCGTTACAACTTGATATCAGAGATAGCCAAGGTTTATGGTTCCTGGAGATCGACCGAACATGTATGCTCGCTGCCTGTGACAAGATCGACCCAAGGTTGGTTGGTATTTAATGAATTATATGTTTAATTTCTTGCTTGAGTGCCCTGTTTGCCTGAGTGTATAGATAGAGCATGATGAATGTGTTAATATATGCATGATGTTAGGGCATGGCCCCCTTTATTGTTATATGATATCTGTGATATGTGGATTTGCTGGTTGTGATTGGTTAATGAAATTGGGAGGTGGTTTTGTATGTTGTTATCATGCCTGATGTACGATGTCATTGGTTACAGAAATTTTGTAGTGATGCCTCAACGATCAATCAGACTTCATGTCAATAGGGCCGAGGATGACAACCAGGGTCGGGACCCTCCACCCGCCCCACCGAATTGGCAAAAATTATTTGTCGAGATGGAAGATAGACTTCACCAAACAGAAGAAGAGCTTTGATAGTTGAGGCAGCATGCCCCTCCTCAGGGCAGTGGGTTACATGTCCCACAGGCTGTGGCACCAGTGCCAGCCCAGCCTGTTGTGGAGAATCGGTGGGAACCTTTGTATGAGAGGTTTAGGAAGCAGCATCCTCCAACCTTCGAGGGTGGTCCAGACCCACTGCGGGCAGAGCAGTGGATGAACATGATTTCTTCCATCCTGGATTTCATGAGGGTGGAAGGGAATGAGAGAGTAGCTTGCGCTAGCTACATGTTGAGAGAAGACGCCTGCATCCGGTGGGATGTTGTGTCACAGAGGAGGAATATTGAAGTCATGACCTGAGAAGAGTTCAGAAATATATTCAATGAGAAGTATTACAGTGTCGCAGTCTGAGTTGCGAAGGTGGATGAGGTTAGAAACCTGACTCAGAACCGGATGACGGTTACTGAGTATGCATTGAAGTTTGACCAGTTAGTGAAGTTCACGCCAGATTTGGTGTCGAATGAAATGGAACGAAGAGATCGGTTTGTGTAGGGATTGAATGTTATGATTGCACATGTCGTCAAGATAAATTTGGATTCGGGGACTACCACTTATGCACAGGTAATGGACAAGGCCCTTACAACTAAGGGGGCCGAGGATCAGATATGGAGAGAGGGAACTGCTAGGTGCGATGCTTGGAGGACGGTGCCTCCTTTTACTGGATCTAGCCGAGGTAGTGGCCCCAATGAGCAGAAGAAAAAGGCCCTAGACTCTTTTGTTCCTCCTGGCTCAGATAGGAGGGCACGTGGTGCTTTCAGTGGCAGTCAGGGCGGAGGAGACAACTGGAGGAATTTCCCAATGTGTCCTCGATGCAGACGTCGACATCAGGGAGAATGCAGGATTAAGGCTTGCTTTACTTGTGGGAGCATTAGTCATCTGAGGAAGGACTGCCCACAAGCCAGGAAGGAAGACCCAAAACATAGTGACAGTCTCACTCTTGCCAGAGTATTTACCTTGACCCGGACTGAGGCTGAGGTTAGCCCCTCGGTTGTGGCAGGTCAGATTTGTAGTGCTGGTTCTTCTTTTACTGCATTGATTAACTTAGGGGCTACCCATTCATTTGTTTCTGCTAGTGTGATAGATCAACTTTGTAGACCTAGTGATTCGTATGCTAGGGGATTTCATACTTTGTTGCCAACTGGGGAACTGGTAGTCTCTAGGAGATGGGTTAGAGCATTGCTAGCAGAGATAGACAGTAGGGAGTTATTTGTGGATTTGATTGAGTTAGCGATGGATGACTTTGATATGATCCTAGGGGTGGATTGGTTATCGAAGTACAGGGCGACGATTGACTGCAAGTGCAGGATGGTGACCTTTGAACCGGAAAGGGAAGTACCCTTTGTGTTCGTGGGGAAAGTAAGTGGACCGCGAGTACCTATGATTTCAGCCTTGAAGGCTAGAGACCTGATGCAAGAGGGTTGCATAGGATTCCTAGGAAACATTGTGGATACCTCCAGAGTTGTTTCGGTTGGACCGGATGAAACCAGACTGGTATGCGAGTTTCCTGATTTGTTTCCTGCAGAGTTGCCAGGGTTTCTGCCACACCAAGAGATCGAGTTTTTCATTGAGTTGGCGCCAGGGGCAGAGCCAGTATCTAGGACACCTTATAGAATGGCTCCCGCAGAGTTGAAGGAACTGAAGATTCATTTGCAAGAGTTACTGGATTTGGGGTTCATCAGACCGAGTTTTTCGCTGTGGGGTGCTCTGATGTTGTTCGTCAAGAAGAAGTATGGATCCTTAAGAATGTGTATTGACTACAGAGAGTTGAACAAGTTGACCATTAAGAACAAGTACCCACTACCTAGAATCAACAATTTTTTGATCAGCTATAGGGGAAGACAGTATTCTCTAAGATTGACCTTCGGTTAGGCTACCACCATTTAAGGATTAAAGAGGAGGACATACCAAAGACCGCTTTCCGCACGAGGTATGGACACTATGAATTCCTGGTTATATCTTTTGGATTAACCAACGCCCTGGCATCCTTCATGGACATGATGAATAGAGACTTCAAGGACTATTTGGACAAGTTTGTGATCGTATTCATTGATGACATACTGGTGTACTTTCAGTCAGAGACAGAGCATGTGCAACATCTACATCTGGTATTACAATGATTGAGGGAGCATACGTTATATGCTAAGTTCATCAAGTGTGAGTTTTGGCTTCCCCAAGTAACATTTCTAGGTCATATTGTCAGTAAGGAGGGGATTCTAGTTGACCCAAGTAAGATTGAGGCAGTGAGGGATTGACCCAGGCTGAGTAGTGTACCAGAGGTTAAGAGCTATTTGGGATTGGCAGGGTACTATTGGCGGTTTGTTGAGGGATTCTCCAGAATAGCCACACTATTGACCGAACCGACACGTAAGAAGACTAAGTATGTATGGATAGACAGGTGCGAGAATAGTTTCAAGGAATTGAAGCGGCGACTGTTCACCGCTCCAGTATTGAGTCTGTTGTCAGATAATGAGAAGTTTGTAGTCTATTATGATGCTTCCAGACAGGGTTTGGGGTGTGTACTATTGCAAGCTAGGAAGGTAATAGCTTACACGTTGACATAGTTGAAGGAGTATGAACAAAGGTATCCCACACATGATTTGGAATTGACGGTGGTGATATTTGCACTTAAGGTTCAGAGACACTACTTATATGGCGAGGAGTGCAAAAAATACACTGACCATAAGAGCTTGAAGTACTTCTTTACTCAGAAGGATCTGAATATGCGCCAGAGGCATTGGCTGGAATTGGTAAAAGATTACAATTGTGATATTCTATACCATCCTGAGAAGGCCAATGTGGTGGCCGACGCGCTGAGTCAGAAAGGCCCAGGATAGTTGTTCAGTTCGAGGTAGGTATCAGATAAGTTAGCTGAAGAGATGACTAGAGCAGGTATAGAGTTGGTGGTTAGTCAGTTAGCCAACATCACTCTTCAGTCTACCCTCCTTGAAAGGATCAAGGAGGCATAGGGGGAGGATCCCCAGTTGAGAGAGCGCAAAGAGGGCATCTTAGCCGTAGTGCTAAGGAGTTTTATATTTTTGAAATGGGTTTATTGAGGTACAAAGGATGGATTTGCATTCCGATAGATTTCAGTATCCGGCGAGAGATTTTAGATGAGTCTCATACCACTCCCTATTATTTACATCTAGGTACGACGAAGATGTACCAGGATTTGAGAACTATGTATTGGTGGTTGGGAATGAAGAGGGATGTGGTGGATTATGTGGCCAAGTGTTTGACTTGTCAGCAAGTAAAGGCTGAACATCAGAGGCCATTAGGGTTGTTGCAACCTTTGGGGATTCCAGAGTGGAAATGAGAGGATATTACCATGGACTTCATGGTTGGATTGCCGAAGACCGTGGGACAACATGATTCAGTGTGGGTGATTGTGGACAGGTACACCAAGTTACCCCACTTTTTGTTTGTTAAGACGACCTATACTGTGGAGCAGTATGCTGAACTGTATGTGAAGGAAATTGTGCGATTACACGGGGCTCCGAGGTCAATAGTATCTGATAGGGACCCCACCTTCACCTCCAAGTTTTGGGAGAGCCTGCAGAAGGCTATGGGCACACAATTGCGATTTAATACCGCTTATCATCCTTAGACGGATGGATAGTCTGAGAGGACGATTTAGATACTGGAGGATATGTTGCAAGCATGCATGCTGAATTTTAAGGGATCGTGGAGTAAGTATGTCCCTTTGATTGAATTTTCTTACAATAATAGTTATCAGGCGACTATCGGAGTGGCTCCGTATGAGATGTTATATGGGAGGAAGTACAGATCACCCATCCATTGGGACGAGACGTGCGAGAGGATATATCTAGGTCCTGAGGTTGTTCAGAGGACCAATGAGAAAATTGAGAAGATTAGAGCTTGAATGCTCGCCTCCCAGAGTTGGAAAAAAAAGTTACTCAGAATTGAGATGCAGGAGCGTAGAATTTCAAGTCGGTGACCATGTGTTTCTCAGAGTTTCTCCCTTGAGAGGGGTGAAACGGTTCGGAGTACGGGGCAAATTGAGCCCTAGATTTCTCGGGCCCTTTGAGATTCTGGAACGGGTTAGAGAGGTAGCTTACAGATTGCGATGCCTCCAGCTCATTTCAGGGGCACACAATGTGTTTCATGTATCCATGCTCTAGAAGTATGTATCATATTCTACACACGTGATTAGTTATGAGAACTTGGAGCTGGATTAGTATTTATTGTATGAGGAGAAGCCGGTTCAGATTCTCGACCGAAAGGATAAATTCTCGCGGCGCAAGACCATCGCCTTAGTGAAAGTGTTGTGAAGGAACAACAAAGTGGAGGAGGCGACTTGGGAACTTGAGACAGATATGCGGGATCAGTATCCCGAGTTATTCAGGTAATTTCGAGGACGAAATTTCCGTAAGGAGGGGATAGTTTTAGTGTCCCAAATTTGCTAATAAGGCTTAGGGCCTTGATTATTGTGCTAGGAGGGCAATAATTGATTGAATTGTGTTAATATGTGAATTTGGTGATTATGTGATTTGAAATGCATGTTTAGGTGAATTAAATATGCACGCGGACCCCATTTGGCCATTAAGGGCATATCTGTAATTTTAGCCTGCTGAGGGCATAAATGTAATATTTGTGTATATTGTATTTGGTACCATGAGTGAGTGGTGATATATTTTTGATGCACAATCTGAGATGGTCGTAGGGAGAAGTTTAGTTAAATAGTAACATCAAGGTCGAATACCCAGCTCGGGAGGAGTCTAGGGGTATTTTGGGGAAGAAATATGTGTTCGGGATTTATCGAGTAATAGGTAGTAGTTAAGTAATTATTTGGACATGTCGGGATTAAATGGGGATTTATAGGAACACTGGAGGAATTAGCGGGGTATGGCAAATGATGGGATTTCCCTTGGTAGCACTTGAGGATTAGGATTGACTTAAGTGTATTATGGACTTTTGGCTAAGGGGTAGACTTAGATTCTTCGGGTAGCTAAGACCATAGAACTAACGAGAAGAAAACAAAAGGAAAAGGAAAACAAAAGAAACATTCCTAGCACTCTCTCTCTCCATCGGTTCTCTCTCTCTCCTATGGTGTTGAAGGTTTGGAGAAAACCTTGAGGATTTAGGCTAAAGGATTGGTGGATTGGAAGCTTGTAGACTTAGAGAATCAGTTTAGGGACTGAATTAAGTGCAAAGGTAAGCTCCTTAACTTGATCTTGCTGTTGAATTTTGGTGGATTGTGTTAGAACCTTAGGCTTGCATGGAAAAGGATTTTAAGTTTGATTTTGGGTGTTTGCTGAGTATATGGGGTTGTTTATGGATTTGTTGTGATGTCTAGGGTATGTGAATAAGGAATTCAAACTTAATTATGGGTTTAGTTGGTGTATGGGGTGAGAATTTATGGGTTAGGTTCGGGGAAATATGCTGAGAAAATGGTGATTTTCTAGGATTGGGGGCCCATGCTGCGTCCCTGTTCTTCAGGTGCTGCGATCCATGTGCTGGAAGAGGCTCGAAGGCCTCTGTTTTGCTTAGACGCGCCGCGACCCTAGGGGTGCAGGTCATGGACCGTGTCCCCCAGCAGGGAGGGCCCTGCCCTCTGACCAAGTAGCGAACTGCGGCCCTAAAGGGCATGTCGCGACCCTAAATGGGAAAAAAGGGAAATTAAGGTTTTAAGGCTCGATAACTCAAATGTTAAGGCTCGGGAAGAATTCTACTACCTGATTTTGTGGAATTCAAGGTCCCGGAGGCTAGATTAATATTTTGAAGTTATTTATTGGTTTTGAATTTGATGGATGGTTATTATAAATGCGTTGTGAATAGGTTTTCATCAAGGCTCGGGTTGGAGGACTGTGCTCGTGATCGCGGTGCTCAAATAGCTCGGGACACAGGTAAGAAAACTGTAGTACCCGTAGAGCAGGGCGTGGCCCTTTTGTTAGAATTGTAGGGTGTAGCCCTAATGTTTATGTTTAGTATGTGTTTAAATATCTGTCAATATTATGCTATGTGACGCATGTTTGTGAGGGAACAGCGAAGGAAGGGAACGATGAAGGCCGAAAATGGTAAGAAGTCGGGTATGGCAAGGGGCTGGAATCGGTGTTGAGCACGTTGAGTATAGGCTGTTAGGGAGAGACCCTCCTAGGGTGCTAAGGCACCCTCTCGATGAAGATTGCAAACCCAAGGCTTGGTAAAGCGCCTAGGATGGCATTGGCCGCTATGTGTTTAGCCTGTAGGTTGTTTTGTTGTATGTTGTGGATAGTTATGCATATGTTATATGTTTTGTGTTGAGTTTTCTTGCTGGGCTTCGGCTTACAGGTGGTCTATGGTGCAGGTAAGGGCAAGGGAAAGGTCGACCAACCATGAGTAGGAGAGCGTGGAGCGACGGGTACATGTTTGGCCTGCCTGGCTGCCATGGCCAGGGTTATTTTTGGGAAAATGTACTCTAATAGTTGTTTTGTTGCCTAAGTCGACCATGTGTATATTTTGATTAAATGTATTTTCTAAACATTATTTTGGGATCCCAACTGTAAAACTTTCTATAATCTCAATGAATGTCCAAATTTTATAATTTTTGTCATTTAACAAGTTTAACTACAGTTTAGTCACACTTTTATCCTAAAACCTCGATTAGCGAGCTATTGGCACATTTTTAACTCACATAGTAACAGCTCTAAGGAAGTAGGGCGTTACAAGGGGCATACTCATCACAAAGTGCTAGCAATGATCCTCTCCGTGCGGAGTTGGAAAGTTTGAAGAAAATTATGCTCAAAATGGCCAGAAGACGGGGCCAAGACTCCGACTCGGAGGACGAAGAGGGGGAGCCATTTTCCCCACACATTTTTGAAGCCCCATTACCTTGAGACTTCAAGATGCCAGACATCACTCCCTACAACGGAGCCATGGACCCCTCTGACCATCTATCAAAGTTCAATATATTGATGTCGGTACACCGCATCTCCAAGGATGCAAGATGTCACATCTTCCTATTAACCTTGATGGGACTTGTAGACGAATGGTTCAAGAAGCACCAACCAAAGTCAATCCATTCCTGGCACCAACTCTCCGCTGCCTTCCGAAGAAAATTTATAGCTCCTCGGAAGGTGCAATTTGAGGTCAATGCTTTGGCCAATATTAAGCAGGGGCCTTTTGAGACCCTTAAAGCGTACATAAAATGCTTTAAAGAAGAAGCTTCTAGGACTAAGAGGGTTGATGATGGCCAACAGTAGATGGCCCTGAAAGTTGGCATCCGACCAGGTTCACCAATATGGGACAACCTAATAGAGACATGGATGCCATAGGCTTGACAACTTCATTTGTCGGGCCCAAGAATACATTCACTAGGAAGACACCCATATTGGAGCTTTTGGAGGACCAATTTTTGTTTCAGCTCCTACCGTCCCTACTGCCACAGTTCTGGGTTCTCAATTCTTGCCTTACACTCCAGTCCAAACGAGTGTAATCAGTGCCCCACAATATAGTCCTGCCACCCCTCAGGCCAACTAATGTTCCATGCCCGCCAAGTACGGAACAAATCCCACTGAGTTTAGTGCTTTTCAGCCTACCTTCAATGCTAGAACAGATGCTCTTGCATAGTCAGCTGCGCCTAGCGAGGGCCCTAAAAGAAGCAAGCACGGGGGAAAGGGCAGGAACAAGAAGCCCAAGAGAGCTGGCGGTCTCAAGGAGAACTACACCCCTCAGTATTCTGAGTACACTAACTTGATGAATACTCGGGAGAACATTTTCCTTACAACAGAGCAGCAAGTCAACTACCAAAGACCTCAGTCCATTTGGAGGGACAGGGTGTAATGTCCTCCTAATCAAGGATCGTTACACTGTGTACTTTAAATTGTGTCAGACCTGCCAATCGTCATTTGGCTTAAAATGTGTAACTATGGTTTATGTCAATGGTTAGGGTTAAGAAATTTGGTCAAAGGAACCGTTGAATTTTATTTAAAAAGCTTCATACGTTCATGGGATCCCAAAATGTTACAAATAAACTTTTAAAAAGGTGTATATACATCAAAATTACATCCAGCCAACCTAAGCGGCAAAAACAGGGCTACAACCCTAGTTCCTCTGAAATATCCTCGGCCGTGGTGGTCGAGCAGCCGCATATGTACATGCCACCACCGAAGCTCTCCAACTCATGGCTGGTCAAGCCTTCCCTTCCCCTCTCCTGCACCACAAAGCACCCGTGAGCCAAGGTTCAACAAGAAAACTATACATGTGCATAAAAAGAAAAATACAGATTTCCAGATACTTATCTAGCATGTACATCAATAATGACCTACACATACAATCATTTAGATACAAACAAATGGTCATTGGACCAATTTGGGGCCGCTGTCCTTAACTATTGACCATAGAGCCAACCCAAGGCCTATGCCCTAGCTATGTGACCATAGAGTCACTTGGGGCCCTCACGCTTAGCTTTGAGTAACTAGCCATAGACCTAGCCCAACACCTTTGGTTTTCCAACGACCATAGAGTCGACCAACGTATTAGTACGTTGCTGATTTAGGCCTAAGCCTTTTGACTAGCACACAGTGTGCTTCTGCCGTCCTTGACCAATAAGTCAAGCCCAGATCTAGGTATTCAAACTTCAATATAGAAACATATATGAGTAGGCATATCCCAACAAAACGAGCATGCGTGTATGTTAATCACATAACACCACCGAGTAACCGAACTCATAAGACTAATCATACCTGTTTAATGGGGCCTCAGGCCCTAACCAGTCGAGCAGCCACATATGTACACGCCACCACCGAAGCTCTCCAACTCATGGCTGGTCAAGCCTTCCCTTCCCCTCTCCTGCACTACAAAGCACCCGTGAGCCAAGGTTCAACAAGAAAACTATACATGTGCATAAAAAGAAAAATACAGATTTCCAGATACTTATCTAGCATGTACAGCAATAATGACCTACACATACAATCATTTAGATACAAACAAATGGTCATTGGACCAATTTGGGGCCGCTGTCCTAAACTATTGACCATAGAACACTAAGCAGGTATAAAATATTCAAGAAGGAACAATCAACACGTGAAACAATAGCATAAACATAAATGTTCTCAGGGGCCCAAGCCCTAATCATAATTATTGATAACAGTCGGACCAAGCCCTGATCACATATAACACGTATTGGGTGCAGTTTTCTTACCTCAGGTCTGAGTGTAGCGTAAAATAAGGATGACCCTTGAGCACGATCCCATTTTTGAGCCCCTAGCGATAACCTAGTCACAACCATAATATAGGATTCCATCAATAACGAGCAAATAAAGGCTTCCGGACTGAGTCCTAGCCTCTGGGGCCTCGAATTCCACTAAACCGGGTAGTAGAATCGTTTCCGAGCCATAAAGAAAAGGTTCCCATAATTAAAAACTCACCAAGGCCAAAATTGCCTAGGCATACCGCAACCTGCCCTTGAGAGTCGCGGTGCGCCCTTCTAACCCGAGGCCCTCTCCCTCTGCCAAAGGGAAGCGAGCTGGAACCTGCTCAAGAGGGTCATGACGCGCCTCCCAGACAAAGGCATCCTAGGGCACTGGATTTGGCTGAGTCACGGCCCCTCAAGAACAAAGCCTCTACTTGGCCCTACGTACCCAGATTTTCCTCATTTTCCAGCAGCCAAATCTAACCCAAACTATCCCAATTTTACCCCAAAACCATAATTCAATCACCACAATAGTTCTAACATCTTCCCAGCAGCAAAACCCAACAAGAATCTAGTTATAAAACTCATCAAAACACCAAATTCACTCTTGAGCTATAAGGTTCAAAAACACCTAAAAAACACCTGCAAATTCTTACATAAACCAGTTAAACACAGAGGTTAAATTGTTAGCTTATCTGTGAATGATGATCCCCTAGCCACAAGCTATCCAAATCCCAATCCCAATCCCGAGCCTTCAATTCTTTGGTTTCTAGCCAAAATCCTTCTTAAACTCTTCAAAACTAGCTTAAGGAAGCTTAGAGAAAATGAGAGGAAGAGAGAGAAAGAGTCGGTTCAGTGTTTGAGTGTTTTGTTGTGTTTCTTAAGGCTTAAGTTAACTTAAGCTAATCCTGAGGCTCGGGGTACCAAAAACGTCCCCAAGGGAAAAATGGTCAAATTTCCCAGTAGTTCCTCCTAAACTCACTAACTCCCAATATATCCCCAATTATTCATTCCCATTACCCGATAACCCAATTAAATTCCAAATATCCAAAATATCCCTTGACTTGCCCTGAGTCGGTTATTGGGTCTCGTTGTGACTTTCCCGCTAACCTGCTCCCAAAGATCATCTCGTCTAAGTAATTCAAATAAACCCACATAATAATGCAGTCTCACACATATATCACATATATGCACATATATAAAATTATGCCCCAGGCCAAATTATCAAAATTACCCTTCTAATAAGAAACGGGCCCACATGCATTTTTAATTTCCTTAAACATGCACAACTAGTTATATTAGCATATAACTCACATAATCACAATAAAATATATCAAATAAACATATAACTCCATATATTTCCATTCCATCCCCCTAATTAAGGCCTTAAGCCTTATTAGGTAATTTTGGGACGTAACACAGGGAGCGAAGGGACTCTACAAAGTTCTGCAAATTCCACAACGACGTTAGACACCACACCAACGAGAGCAGACAACTTCGAGATGATATTCAGAATCTCATCATGTTAGAGCACCTGGACCAGTATGCCAAGGCTGGAACACGCCTTTCCCAGGCTCTGGTTGTAGTTCAGCCTCCTCCACAACAAGTGGCGCCTCCTCAAGCTTAAGGCAAAGTATGAGCTGCACCGCAACAAGTAGCCCATGGACCTCCTTTGGTGAACAGAAGAGTAGGGACAATATTTGGAGAACTCCATCTGGGGCGCATATCAAGGGGCTCACAAAATCGATATGCTTGGGCCCTAAACCATAATGATGAAGTGTTGGAACTATCCCAACTACTGGCGCAAATGCCTCGGATGACGGACCAAATCATATCCTTATTCTAGGATGATGCTAAGAGGGTGCACTTTTCCTACCACGATCTTTTGGTAATCGAGAGCAAGTTTTCCAACAAGATGGTACCTCAGATCCTGGTGGATAACGAGAGTTCCGTGAACATTTTGTTCAAGTCATCCTTCGAGAAGATTGGTTTGAAGACAAGAGATCTCTCCCCGTGCACCTCGACACTCTACGGGTTGTCAGATGAGGGTCTGTTGGTATTAAATAAGGAAAATACGTACCATAGTAGGATATTTTAAAAAATTATTAATACCAGCAAGGATCATACATATATAGATATATTAAATAACACATAGAAGGAATAAAGATTACCTCTCGTAGCCTATCAAGTATCATTGAATCTTTTTGTATAAATCAACGATCTTCCTATCCATTCTGAAAGCTCACACCATAGCCTTCCAAGCCAATCCTCAAACACATAAGGAAGTGAATTCTCTAGATGTTGATTTAGAACTCTCTAGATGTAATTAGCACATGAGATCTAGATAAGTTTGAGAAGAAAGAAGCTATAGAAATTTCTTGAATTTCAGGTTTAGAAAATTCTATCGTTTCTTTCTTGAGAGAGTTTGATAGTAAAAAATAATTTCTTAAACTTATTCTCTTCTGAAAGTATCGTTTCTTTTAGGTTTATAAATATAATTAACTAATTTAATTAATCTTTACTTTATTTAAAATAAAATTGATAAGTTACAACTTATTTAATTATTTAATTAAAATCATATTTAAAAAAATAAATATAATTAAATAAACAAATTAATTTGAAATTCAAAATTCAAATCCCAAGGATAAGAATCCTTGAGAGTGACACTACACACTCACTGTGCAGTAAGTGCGTCGTGAGCCACTTTCTCTCATTTCCTAATTTTCTCATTTGTTTGTTTAATTAATATTTAAGATAATATATTTATCCCAAAATAAATATCAGTTAATTCAAAATTAAATTTATCACAATGTATCCGTTTTAAATAAATAAATATCTTATAAAAAGATAATTGTTAATCTCTCTCTCTCTCTCTCTCTATATATATATATTAATCCAAACATGATTAATATTTATTTTAACATAAAGTTTGTAAGAATAAAAAATATATAGTTAAATAATTAATTAATTCATAATTAATCGATTACCCATAATTATCACATAATTATTTCCTTGCCTTGGAAAATTAATTCCTTTGCAATTTAGTCATTCTCTCTACAAATCTTCCTTATGAATCCCTACCCTTGATAGTGTAGGACAGAGGTGACCTGGGGACTATGGACCTATAATACGAAGCTCCAGTAACCAAGATTATAAATTAAACTCTTTAATCTAATAATCTTATTTTTTAATTACATGATTACTCCACTAAAAATATGGAATTGCACTCTAAGTATTTATAGAATTATATTTACAGACTTTTCTCTTATAGTCCATTGATATAATCAATAAATGTAGTTATGTCCTCCATTTATTGGTTTGTTAATTAGAAATGGTCAAAATTACCATTTTACCCTTCTAATTACCTCTTGATCCTTAAGTACCATTAATTCACTAGCGAAAAATTAATCTATAATTAAATTATAAATTTGAACTCAATAACTATTTAGTTCCAGAATTAACCCTTAAGGGAACTAGTATTTGATACGTTAGGAAAGTACGGATTCCAATATTATAAATCACGTTCCCACCCATTTATGACATTGAATCTCTAAAACAAAAGTCACTATCCTCATTATACTAAGAAACCTTAACGAGTGAATCAAAAGGTCTAATAAGCACAAACATGAGTTCATGACTACTCAGGATTTAGAATGATCTACAATAGACCATCTATTATGATAATAATTAAATCTTTATGGCAAATGGTAAGTTTATAAAGATAGTTAATTCATATCAGTCCAGTCATATATAATCTCTATTATATAAAGTACCTTTACCAAGATGTCTATCCACATCAGTAATCCGAATCAAGACTACTTTCATCTCGTATGCTTAGTAAATCGTATTAGTAACCATTCATTAAAGATTCCTTACTTTAATATGTTACTGACTATTTTATATATTGTATATCATCTTAATTTTCTCATACTAGTACAAGATCATATCCTCATAAATGAATATGGAATTTTCTTGATATTTATATAAATGATTAAAACAACAATTATAACATTAAAATATAATAAAATTATACTTTTATTTAAATCAATAAAATGTCTTTACATGCTTTTAGGGCATAAGTCCTAACAATTTCCCATTTGCCCTTAAAGCAAGTGAGGCATCTCCCTTAAACCCATGTTGTGTACATGACCCATAAACGACTTTGCAGGAAGTGTCTTGGTAAATGGGTTCGCCAGGTTCTGTTATGATGCTATCTTCATAACAGTCACATCATCTCTCTAACCAGATGGTGTTTCCTTTCTATATGCTTTCTTCTCTTGGGGCTTCTGGGTTCCTTAGAGTTAGCTACGACTCCACTATTGTCACAGTACATGATTAGTGGCTTCTCCATATTTGGAATTACTTCCAGATCGGTGTAGAAATTTCTAAGCCAAACTGCTTTCTTAGCTGCTTCACAAGCCGCTATATACTCGGCTTCCATGGTTAAATATGCAATACTGGATTGTTTAATACTTCTCCAGACTACAGCTCCTCCACCAAGAGTGAACACTGATCTAGAAGTAGACTTATGACTGTCTTTGTCTGATTGGAAATCATAATTAGTGTATCCATTAGGGTTTATCTCACCCATGAATATACAAGCATATAATATCCCGTTCTCCTAAGATACTTGAGAATGTGCTTTGGTGCAATCCAATGTTTCAAACCAGGATTTGATTGATAACGACTGGCAATCCCTACTGCATAGCATATGTCAGGCCAAGTAAACAACATAACATACATTAGACTCCCAACTGCTAAAGCATAGGGATACTTTCTCATGTCCTCTTCCTCTTGAGGTGTCTGTGGACATTGCTCTTTGAAAAGAGTAATTCCATGTCTGGTCGGTAAATGACCTTTCTTGGAATTCTCCATAGAGAACCTTTCAAGTACCTTATCTATAAAATTAGCCTGAGAAAGTGCCAAGAACGTGTTCTTCCTATCCTTTAGGATTTGGATTCCCAAAACAATGCTCACTTTGCCCAAATATTTCATTTGGAACTTTTCAGCTAACCACTTCTTCACGTTTGAGAGTGTCTCTACATTGTTACTAGTGAGGAGAATTTCATCCACGTAAAGAACTAAGAAAACCACCACTTTAACTTTGACATATTTATGCACTCATGCTTTGTCGACATTCATTTTGAAGCCGTATGTTTTAATTGTCTCATCAAATGTGATATTCTAAGATCTAGATGCTTGCTTTAATCCATTATGGATTTCAGCAACTTTCATACCTTATGATCTTCCCCATTCTTAATGAACCCTTCTGGTTGTATCATATAGATACTTTCTTCAAGATAGCCATTCAGAAAAGATGTCTTTACGTCTATTTGCCATATCTCATAGTCATAGGTGGCAGCCATGGATAAGAGGATGCGAATAGATTTTGGCATGGCCACAAGAGAATTTTTTTTTCATAATCAATACCCTCTCTCTGAGTGTAACCTTTGGCTACTAGCCTTGCCTTGAAAGTATATACTTTTCCATCTACACCTCTGTTCTTCTTGAAGATCCATTTGCACCCAATGGGCCTGACATATTCAGGCGAGTCTACAAGTTCCCAAGCAGAATTGGAATACATCGATTCCATTTCTTGGTTCATTGATTCTTTCCATTTCTCCTTTTTAGGATCATCCATTGCCTCATTGAAGGATAATGGATTGTCCTTGTCTGCATCAGATTCAAGGATATGTGGCTCATGTTCGTAGCGAATAGGTTGTCTCACAATCCTCATACTACGATGTTGCACTAGGGTTTCCTTTTCAGGAATAGTGGTTTCCTCAGTTTTTTGTTTATCATTTAATGATGATGATGAAGGTGATGAAATCTTATCAGCTGTGAGTTCCTCCAAAACTACCTCGCTCCGAGGTTTATAGTTATTCATATAGTCGTGTTCAAGGAAGGTCACATTTGTTGAAACAAATAAATTTTGGTCCTTGGGACAATAGAAGTAACTGTTAGGATTAATGCCCTAAAAGTATGTTAAGACATTTTATTGAATTACATAAAAAGAATAATTTTATTATATATTTGAATATTATAATTACTGTTTGAATTAATTATATGATAATATCAAGAAAATTCCTTATTCATTTATGATCTTGTATTAGTACGAGAGAATTAAGATCATATATAATGAATAAAATAGTCAGTAACATATTAAAGTAATGAATCTTTAATGAATGGTTACTAGTACAGTTTACTAAGCATACGGGAGACAAGTGATCTAGATTCAAATTACTCATGTGGATAGACATCTTAGTAAATGTGATGTATACAATAGAGATTATATATGACAAGATCGATTAGAATTAATTATCTTTATAAACTTATCGTTTGACATAAAGATTTGATTCTTATCATAATAGATGATCATTTGTAGATCAGTCTAAATCCTGAGTATTCATGAACTCCTGTTTGTGTTTATTTGATCTTTTGATTCACCCATTAAGGTTTCTTAGTATAATGAGGCTAACGACTTTTGTTTTGGAGATTCAATATCATGAATGGCTGAGAACATGAAATACAATAATGGAATCCATACTTTCCTAACGGATTGAACATTGGTTCCCTTAAGGGTTAATTCTGGAACTGAATAGTTATTGAGCTAAAATCTATAATTTGATTATAGATTAATTATTCGCTAGTGAATTAATGGTACTTAAGGATCAAGAGGTAATTGGAATGGTAAAACGATAATCTTAACTAGCTCTAAATAACGAACCAATAAATGGTGGACATAACTACATTTATTGATTATATCAATGGACTACAAGAGAAAACTCTTTAAATATAATTCTATAAATACTTAGAATGCAATTCCATATTTATAGTGGTGTAATCATGGAATTAATAAATAAGATTTTGGATTAAAGAGTTTGATTAATAATTTGGTTTATTGGAGCTTCCTATTATAGGTCCATGGTGCCCAGATCACCTCTGTCCTACACTGTCAAGGGTAAGGATGCCAAAAGAAAGATTTGTAGAGATGACTTAGTTTCAAATGAATTAATTTTTCAGGGCAATGAAATAATTATGTGATAGTTATGGGCAATTGATTAATTCTGAATTAATTAATTATTTAACTATATAGTTTTATTTTGAAAAACTATAGGTTAAAATAAATATTAATATTTTTTGGATTAATATATAAAGAGAGATTAATAATTATCTTATTTAGAATAAGATATCTATTTATTTAGTTAAAACTAATATTTTAAGATAAAGTTAATTTTGAATTAACTAATATTTATTTTGGGATAAATATATTGTCTTAAATAGTAATTAAATAAACAAATGAGAAAATTAGGGAAAACCCTAATGCGGCTCACTCTACTCACTGTATTGCACAGTGAGTGGCACCACACATGGATATTTCCTATCCCTGTGATTTGAATTTTGAGTTTCAAATAATTTGTTTATTTAATTATTCTTTTTTAAATATGATTTAAATAGGTTATAACTAATCAGTTTTATTTTAATAAAATAATGATTAATTAAATTAGATAATTATCTTTATAAACCTAAAAAAAAAACGATACTTGTAAGGAGGTCATTGTTTTTCATAGACTGTCAGACTATCTATCTGAAAACAGATGCAATACTTTTCCTAAACCTTAAAACTATTCAATTCCTCTTTTCTCTATCAAACCTCTCTAGATCTCATGTGTTGAGTACATCTAGAGGGTCATAAATCAACCTTTTGAATCCTACGTGCCCACACACGTCCTTGTGTGTTTGAGGATTGCTCTGGAAGATCAAGCTGTGAGCTTTCAGGACTTGCATAGGAAGATCGTTGATTTTATACAAAAATATTCGAGGACACTTGATAGGCTACAAGAGGTAATCTCTAATCTGATTGTATATGATTCAATATATATATATGTGTGTGTGTGTGTATGATCTTGGTTGGTATTAATAATTATAAAAATGGCCCATTCCCCGTTGCGTTTCTCTGATTTGCTCTTTTAATACCAACAGTTTTTGCCTTTTGTTTATGGAGCATAGCCCACGAAACTGCACACTTTAGACCTTGAATCAAGTTTCCCTGATTTAGGTCTAAGAACATGAGTAGGACAACCCCAAATGCAGAAATGGTGCAAACTAGGTTTGTTACCATTCCACAGTTCCAATGACGTTTTGCTTATGGTCTTAGATGGGACTTCATTCAAAATGTAAGTCACTATTTGAAGTGAATATCCCTAGAATGAGAAAGGAAGTGAAGAGTAACTTAACATAGGCTTGGCCATGTCCAACAAGGTCCTGTTTCTTCTTTTTGAAACTCCATTTTCCTGTGGCATTCCAGGTGTCGTGAGTTGGGATAGAATACCATGCTCCAACATGAAATATTTGAATTCTAAATCCAAATATTCACCACCTCGATTTGATCAAAGTGTTTTAAGAGTCTTACCTAATTGCTTCTCAGCCTCAGCTTTAAAGTCTTGAAACTTACAAAATGTTTCAAACTTTCTAAGCATTAGGTAAGTATGACCATATCTTGAGTAATTGTCAATGAATGTGACAAAGTACTCATATCTACCTCCAGCTTGTACGCTGATTGGACCACACACATCGCTGTGTACAAGCTTTAAAGGCTCTTTACCTCCATTGCCTTTTGGTAAGAAATGACGTTTGATCATTTTCCCATCTATACAAGACTCACAAACCGGAAGAGTTCTAGCTCTTAGTTCTCTCAACGGTCCTTCTTTTGTTAACCCGTTTATTATATCTAGTCCTATATGACCAAGTCTAAGATGCTTAAGATATGTGTCATCCTCATTTGTAACCTTTTGTCTTTTGTTTCCTTTCAGTTTAGCTACTTTAAGTAATTCCCAGTTATTTAGCGATCGTTCATTTGGCTTGAGCATATACAGTCCATTTGTATGTTCCGCTTCACAAATTTTGAAACCATTCTTCGAAATAACAATCGCATTATTGTTAAAAGAAATTTCAAAAGGTTTTTCATACAAAATAGATAAAGAAATTAAGTTTCTAGAAAATTCAGGAATAATATAAACATCATTCAAAATAAGATAATTGTTCCAAAAAATTAAACGGACTGTTCCCTTTGCTCTTGCTGAAACGAGAGCTCCACTTCCAACTCGCATAGTCACCTCGCCATCAGCAAGTTCCCTTGATTGCTCAAGTATCTGTATAAAGGAAAAAACATGGTTAGTGGCTCCTGAATCTAAAATAAATGATGACATATTATCTTCCACTCTACAAGCTTCAATTACAAGTAAATCAGATTTACCTTTCTTTTTCAGCTCAGCGAGATACTTTTTACAACTTCTCTTCTAGTGACCTTCAACTCCATAATGGAAACACTTTCCCTTTGGTTCTTTCTTCTTGGAGTTATTGTCATTCTTGTTCTCCTTAGCTTTTGGTGCCTTCTTGCCTTTCTTGGACTTGTTGCCCTTACTTCTGTCCTTGTCATTGTTCTTCTTCCTATTATTGGTTTTAATCTCAGAGGTTGAAGGTTTATCCTTTGTCACATTTGCCCCAAACTCTTTGGTTATAGTTTTGTTAAGAGACTCAAATGTCTGCAGTTCAATCAACAGTTGGGTCATGTTGAATTCCAACTTATTCATAATATAGTTGGTTGTGAAAGCAAAGAAAGCAGGGGTGAGCGATTCAAGTATGGTGCTTACTTGTGTACACTCATCAATGATGACCCCATGTATTTCTGCTTCATGCATCACGTTGATCATGCTCAAGACATGTCCACGCACATAAACACCCTTTTTCATCTTTGTAGTCATGTATGTTCTAGTAGCCTCATGTCTACTTTGATTAGATTGCTCCCCAAACATGGCCTGCAGAGATTCCATTATTTCAAAAGCAGTTTTCATGGGTTCATGCTTTGTTCACAGAACATCATTCATGCTCATAAGCATTTAACATTATTATTGGATTGAATCCAAAAATCATATTTGTCCCCAATATTCTTTGGGGCATGCAAGTGGGCTCTTCAGGACATTCCTCAGTTAGGACAAATTTATGGCTAACATTAAATTCAGATTCGATTTCAATCTTATAAAATTATCGCCATTAAGTTTTTCAAGTGAAAGTAAAAAAATAATTGGATTGCCACCATTCACCATTACTGAAACAAATAAAATTAAATAATATTACTATTTGAAAAATATCAATTATTTGGAAAGTAAATATGATGCATAAATGCAACAATTAAACACACACAAACTTAGCATTTACTATTCCACGATAAAACTACCTAACAAATAATGTGCCGCCTTAGGGTTGGTCAAGTTAATTTCAGATAGCTTATAAGACAATATTATTTTTATTATTTAAAACTTAAAATAACTCTTATTTTCTCTTTTAAAAATAAAATAGCACTGGTTTAGTCAAGATACAATTTTCCGCTGCAAAACACCTTTGTAAGTGTAACCCATAATTTTGGAATTCATGACTTATCTTAGAGAGTGCTGCCTCAGGGTCAGTCAAGCCTAAAATACATCACTCTTTCCTATCTTCGTAAGAAGCCAACCTTGGTATTAATATGTCTAGAAACATTCCTTAGGGGGACGAAAACAAAGCCGCGTTGAGGCGCTATTCAAATTTCACAGTGTTGTACTAATAATGGAGGGGAGATTTGGGTATTTATCCATAGTGTGGATTCATATATAAAAAAAGTGCCATCCAATATGTTGACGGCGAGAACTCATCAACGATGTTAGGTCGGAAAACTTAAAGCTTAGTAAGAGAATGACTAAGAAAGAACTTAGAATGGGCTTAAGGAAAGATAAGTGCAGATCAACAATGGAGTAAAAACTCATATATTACTTAATAGCTTGAGTATACAATGAATTTTCCAACCCCTTAGTTTGAGGGGTGAAGGTCTATTTATATCTAGGCTTTGATGGCCCCTGATACATGGTGGTCCTCGGGGACAATATAGTACACGAGTACACTGTCAGGGTAGTAGCACAGGTGGTAGTGGTGTTGGAGGAGTGGTGGTCGGCTTTAGTACGTGTCAGGGGTCTGATAATGTACTCATGCCTTGGTACCATGTTGTACCTCCAATACTTGTCGGGTACGGAACTCATAAGTGTGCTGAGGGAGTCCTTACTATGTACCATTCTTATACGACCACTATTTTGTCGGAAACATATTTTTCGAGTGCACAGCAGAATGCGATTTATGGCCCCATTAGATTACATAAATTATGTATATAAAATCATTTTATATATGTGATCCTATGATTTATATATATTAATCTAATAGACGAAGATTTACCTCTTGAAGCCTATCAAGTGTCCATGCTATCTTCTTGTATAATAAACGATCATCCTTTCCAAGCATGCAAGACTCACACCAAAGTCTTCCAGACTGTAATCTCAACACAATAAGACGTGTGTGGGCACGCAGAGATTCAATAAGACAATTTATGACTCCATTGATATTCTCAACACATGAGATCAATTAAGTTTGGGTAAAAAGAAGGGTTGAAATAATTTCTTTTATTTTTCTCCCTGAGAAAACTCTCTTTTTGTCAGATAGAATATTACGTTCTGTATCATCTCTTGAGAGAAATATAATAATATATATTCATATTAGTCATCTAGGGGTTTATTAATAAGAATAATTTTTAATTAATTCAATTAAAATAGATCTTATTTATTATTATATTCAAAATATATTTAATTGAATTTAAATTGATTCAAAACCAATCTAACAACTCATATAAGATATCTGATTTATTTCAAATCAGTTATCTAAATTAAAATTTACAAAATTTAAATATTAAATTAATTTGTCAAATTAATTCAAAATAAGATGACATAATTAATTCAAATATTTATATATTTAATTAATTAATAATTAAGAAAATAACAATTAATTAAAAAATAAATATATTTTCCATAATTACTCATAGTTACATATTTGCCTAGAAACTAATTTTCTTGACAAATATACCCATACTTGTTCTATTGATGCTCTTACCCTGTACAATGTTTATAGAGCCGATCCAGGGACCTATGGACCTATAATTCCAAGCTCCAATAAATTTAGATTGTTAATTAAAACTCTTTAATATAATAATCTTATTTATTAATCCCAATATTATTCCACTAAAAATATGGGATTGCACTCTTGTAATTATAGACTTATATTTACTGAGTACTTTATTAAGTGTCCATTGATTTGATCACTTCATGCAATTCAATCCTCCAATAATAGGTTCATAATTAGAGCTAGGTGAATGATCTGTATTTTCTGTACGCAAGTATACGTAGTCGTGTCAAGTAGTAAATTCCGGAAGAACGGATATCGTCCCACAGAGACTATCTCCCAAGTACCACTAATTTATTTTCAAATTCTATTTGGTTAATTAAAATTTAAGTGAACAATTAAAAATAAAAGAAATACTATAAACTACGAACCAAAATTAAAGAACTGGAAACAAAACAATGAATCACTACTTAAAAATCAATAATAAAAATCCTAGGAATTAATTTCATCAACTGTTCATTCTATTAATTTTAATAATCAATTCTAAATCTCGTCTTTCTATTCTAATAGCAGGTTAATATAATCGATTCCTATTCTTTTTTCAAGATATAAGATCTCAATCTATATGCAGGTTTTCTACATTTCTGTGATAAACTTGAACATATAAAAGGCATTAAACATGGAAACCTAATTACTACACAAGTCATACAGGTACTTTCGTCCAGTATGCACCTTATGTCTATACATTGATAACATATTCAATTCTCATCTTTCGAATTTTGAATCAAAACCATTAAATCAAGCAAATAGTGATCAAGTATTTACTAGCATTAAACACACATCATATAGATTAGAATAGAAAAGAAGTATAAATAGAAAATCATAATAAAATTAAATAGAATTCAGTGACTACATTAATTCCTAGATAAAAGAAATTAGTTCATAAATACCATGATGAAAATAAACTGCAAATAATTGTTCATAAAATTAACCTAAGAATTCAGATGAAAAATAGAGAAAATAATTACAGCAGCCACTTTTTATCTAGGGTTTTTAAAACTGAGAGTCCTCTCCAAAATCTCAGAATAATGTTCCTTAAATAGCCCTCCAATGTTCCCAAGTGAATAGACCAGATTGCCCTTGAAAAAGTGGTTTAAAATTTGAAAAACGCGTAACCAGCGCTGTAGCGCTATTAACAGTGCCAAAATGCCTCAAAATTTGGTGCACTAGTGCTGTAGCTCTATTATTGTAGCGCTTTAACGCTACTTCCAGAATAGAACGGAAACTCGTTTCGAACAGCCTACAGCGTTAGCTCATCATATTTTGATCATAACTCCTATATAACTCTGAATTGAATGATTCAAAAAGATATGGAAACATAAGAGAAATATCTACAACTTCTATTTCTAGAAGTGTTTCCAGAAAGTGAATAAATCATGGTAAAAATACAACTTGAAGTCTCAGACTTGCGTTATAGAGCATAAACGACGTGTGTTGAGCATATTCAATGTAGTATTTTCCACACATAATGTCTTGAAACTCCACAATCAACACGAAATCCATCTTATTTATCATATTTAACATGTTTCTTCTAATTTCACTCCATATTATGTATTTGACCATTAAAACCTGAAACAAGAAGAAAACAAGCACAAATCTGCGCTAAACAATCCTAAATAACTAAAAACATAACATAAAACTATCTCTAAAACAAACCTAAAATGAACCTAACAAATTCTCCCAAACTTAACCTTTACTCACCCTCAAGTAAATAATCTAACTAGACTCAAACCTAACAAACCAAGTTGACATAACTAACCAATTCAAACACTCAAGATAGTTATGTATATATAATTCTCAGGAAAAACAATCATGCTATTTAAAACATTAATCTAGATTATCAGTCTCAATTATTCACCCTTTCACCGCAATCTATCAACACCAAAGCTCATTTACTCATAACTCCCAAATAAAATAATTACATCAAATTCTCACCAACTAACCACAAACTCAAATAGTCCATATGCCTGCCTTACTTACTATTCTCCATTAATATAAACAAATGCACAAATAAGAATCAATAGGAATTTATAAGGGTTGTAATAGAAGGCTTAGGTATAGGTAGATAAAGAGACAATTTTAGGCTTAATCATACCACAAGCATTCCACTAAACAAGCTTTCCCAACAATTTCACACCACTCATCCCTTGTTACTCATTTTTCTGTGCAATGATTGAGAATATATATATATATTTTCAATAAACTCCCCCAAGCTTTGATTTTTCAATAAGTAATTGTTTGGGAGCATAATCATTTTTCACTTTCTTTTCCTTTTCTTTCTCAATCAAAAGTAATTTTCTGAATAACACATAATACAAACATCCCATTACACATTCACTCCCCTCATATAATAATTTTCATGCTCATGGTATGGGTCAAAAAGAGTAAATGGTAGTTTATTTCACAGTTAGGCTCAAAAGAATGTGTTAACAAGAAAACAGTTGTAAGGTTCAAAAGGGTTAACTAAAGATAAAATTTAATAGGGTTAGGTTGAGAGGCACAACCAATCCAAAAAAAATTGCCTATATCATTTTCCTAAATGTGCATTGTTTCAAATTTCATCTCAAATAGTAAGCAAGCAGGTTCTAGAATTTTTTCAAACTTTTCAATCCATAATCCAAATTTGACATGCATAAAATAACTTAATTATAACATTTGCAATTTATGAGCAATAGATCTCTAATGTCAACAAATCACAGTGAAAAACAAAGTAATCTAACCAAGCACACATATTATTTTTAGAAGCACATCAATTTTTCCTTTGGATTATACTACAAAATAATCAATCATATTTAAATGGCAATTATTATCAACTTAATTTATACTCTAAAACATGACTCAAAACGAACAACTAATTAAAATAAAAAAAACAAACAAACCGAAAAAAACGCATCAAAGAACACCAGAAATAAATCTCTCCCCCAAACTTAAAACCAAATATTGTCCCCAATGTTAAATACATAAAGAATGAGAACAGAAACTTACCTGGCCAGCCACGTCAGTATGGAGGTGGTGGTTGCTGAGATGAAGGTCCCTCGAAAGGTTGAGACTGCCATTGCTGTGGCGCTATAACCACCTAAAGTTCAATTTTTTTTCACATTTTTTCACGGGTTACGAGTTACAACACAATTGTTCCAGAATAAAACTAAAAACAACTAAAGCAAAATCTCTAAAAACATTGTTCCAATAAAAAAAACAAAAACGAAAACAAATATCATAAAATTAAACATAGGAATGCCTCCTAAGAGCGCTAACTATAACATCTTTTAGCCGGACTCTTTTTACTTTTAGATCAAATTGGTTCCAACATCACCACGGACTTGTATTTTTCCACCGGTCCCTCCAAGTAATGCTTCAACCTCTGACCATTCACCTTAAAATGTCCCGTATTCTCACTATGAACTTGCACTGCTTCATAAGGAAGTGACACAACTATCGTGTACGGTCCTGACCATCTTGACTTCAATTTACCAGGAAAAAGTTTAAGTGTGGAATTAATTAGCAGGACTTTATCTCTTGGTTGAAAATCCTTCCTCAATATGCGCTTATCATGAAAAGCCTTCGACTTCTCTTTATAAATCCTTGCATTCTCATAAGCTTCATTTCAGAATTCTTCAAGCTCATTTAACTCCATCAGCCTATTCTATCCCACCATAAAGAGATCAATATTTAACTTTTTTACAGCCCAATAAGCTCTATGCTCTAGTTCCACCGATAAATGACAAGCCTTACCAAACACCAATCAATAGGGTGACATACTAATCGAAGTTTTGAATGTAGTGCGATAAGCCCAAAGTGAATCATCGAGCTTCTTCGACCAATCCTTCCTTGACGTATTTACTGTCTTTTCTAAGATACCTTTTATTTCCATATTTGACACTTCAGCTTGGCCATTTGCAATTGGGTGATAGAATAACGCCTTTCGATGATGAACACCATAGCGAGCACAAAGAGCAGTGGACTACTTATTGCAAAAATGACTTCCCCGATCACTAATAATTGCTCTAGGGGTGCCGAATCGAGTAAAGATATTTTTATGAAGAAATTTAAGTACCTCTTTCCCATCACAAGTAGGAGTTGTTTCGGCTTCTACCCATTTAGAAACATAATCCACCGCAAGAAAAATATACTTATTATTATACGATGATGGAAAAGGTCCCATAAAATCTATTCCCCATACGTCAAACAAATCAACTTCCAAAATACCAGTCATTGGCATTTGATCTCTTCTTGATATATTCCCAGTCTGTTGACAACGATCACAACTTTTGACAAAATCATTAGCATCTTTAAATAATGCAGGCCAGTAAAACCCACTCTGCAAAACTTTTGCTGCTGTTCTTGTTCCTCCAAAATGACCGCCGCAATGCAAACTATGACAGTGAGTCAAAATTGACAACATCTCCTCTTCAGGCACACATCTCCTAATAAATTGATCAGGGCAATGTTTATACAAAATAGGCTCCTCCCAATAATAATGCTTCACCTCCGAATGAAATTTCTTTAGTTGTTGCCTTGTCATCTCAGGAGGTATAACCTTAGCAGCCAAATAATTAACATAGTCTGCAAACCAGGGAACATCCTTGCAAACACTCACTTCGAACAGCTGCTCATCAAGAAAAGCATCATTAATCTTAACTTCTTTATCAAGAGAATCTCCATCAATCTCCAATCTAGACAAGTGATCAGCCACCAAATTCTCAGTACCTTTCTTATCCTTAATTTCCACATCAAATTCTTGTAACAACAAAATCCACCGAATAAGACGAGGCTTGGAATCTTTCTTAGTCATAAGATACTTTAATGTAGAATGATCTGTGTAAACAACCACCTTATTCCCAATCAAGTATGGCTGAAATTTATCAAAAGAAAACACTATGGCCAACAGCTCCTTTTCTATAGTTGCGTAATTTATTTGAGCATCATTCAAGGTACGACTTGCATAATAAATCGTTCTGAATACCTTGTCAACTCTTTGTCCCAACACTGCCCCAACCGCAAAATCACTGGCGTCACACATCAGTTCAAATGGAAAATCCCATTGAGGCACAACAACTATAGGTGCCAAGATCAATTTCTCCTTAAGTATCCTAAAAGCTTGTTGACACTTCTCATCAAAATCGAACGTAACCCCATTCATTAACAAAGTGGACAGTGGCTTCGAAACGTTGGAGAAATCTTTGATGAACCTCCTATAAAATCCTGCATGACCTAAGAAACTCCGTACTCCTTTTACTGAAACCGGCGGTGGCAAATTCTCTATCGTAGAAATTTTTTCCCAATCCACTTCCATGCCTTTCTTAGAAATCTTGTGCCCCAATACAATTCCTTCATTTACCATAAAGTGGCACTTTTCCCAATTTAGCACCATATGTGACTCTTCACACCTCCTCAAAACCAGCTCCAAATTCATCAAACACGTGTCAAAAGAAGGCCCATAAACCGAAAAATCATCCATAAAAATCTCAATCCCCTTCTCAACCATATCATAAAATATTGCCATCATACACCGTTGAAACGTGGCTGGTGCATTACATAACCCGAATGTCATCCTTCTAAAAGCAAAAGTCCCATACGGACATGTAAACGTTGTCTTCTCTTGATCCACTGGTGCAATAACAATTTGATGATATCCTGAGTACCCATATAGAAAATAATAGTAATCATGCCCTGCCAATCTATCCAACATCTGATCAATAAAAGGCAAAGGAAAATGATCTTTCCTAGTTGCCTTATTCAACTTCCGATAATCTATACATATCCTCCAACCCGTCACAGTCCTTGTTGGAATCAGTTCATTACTGTCGTTCTTCACCACGGTCATACCATGTAACGACCCAAATTCACTAATAAGGCTTAAGGGCCTTGATTAGTGTGCCTGGAGGGCATAATGGGGATTATGTGTGAATTTAATGATTAAGATGCATGATTATGATTTAAGCATGTTATATGACTATTTGAGTATTTGAGATGCATGACCATGTGATAATTATGTTATGTGATTTGTACCACGTGAGTGTGGTGATATTAATGTGATGCACGTGCCGAGACGGTCCTAGAGAGCTGGATAACTTAGAAGTCACAACGAGATTTTATACCAGGCTCGGGAGGAGTCTAGGGGTACTTTGGGGATTTTGTAAATTAGCTCTTGAGAGATAATGGTAACTGGTAATATGGTAACTTGTGTAACTGTTAGTAACCATAGAGAGTAATAGGTTTTGTTGGAGAAGTGGTAGAATTGTAATGTAGGTAAAAGGACAAGTGTGCCCTTGAGGTTTAGTTAGGAAGGGGTATTAGTGGAGGGATAAGGTGGTCTTTTGGCAGTGGTTTAGGTGAGCTTCAGCTGAAGGTAAAGGTAGTTACGTATAACACTTTGGAAATTGATTTATGCTGAAGCTTGAGACCTAGAAATAGAGCAAAAGAAAAATAGAAGAAGGAAGCTGAATTTTGAGTCTTGGAAGGAGAATCAAGGGGGTTGAAGTAATCAAATCAAGCCTAGGCCAAGATTACTCAGAGGTAAGGATTTTTCTATGATTTGTTTAAGTTTCAAGTCTGGTTTTTAGAGGATAAGCATGTATTGAAACAAGGTGGTGGCTGGTTTTGCATGAATTCAGAGTTGGGATAATCAAAAGGGAAGGTGATTTAAAGCTTGGATTGGAGGAAGCTCAAGTTGAATTTCTGATTGAGGTAAGGGTATTAAACATGTTTGCAATCTCGTAGCTGTTATGGGTTAAGAATCTAGAGGTCTGGTTTGTACTTTTCTCAAGTTTTGGTTTAAATGTTTGAGTCTAAAATTTAAGTATGAATTCTGAGAGTGGTTGTGTAACTGAGCTAGATCATGATGTTTATAGGTTGTTGTATGGTCTATTTGTGGTTTTGAATTGGTTTTGGGACTTAGGTATGAGTTTGGGGTGATTTGGAGTGATTTGGGTTCGGGAAAAACGCAGGGGAAAACCCAGATTTCTGGGCTCGCGTAGGAGCGCCGCGGCGCTGTTCTTACGCGCCGCGGCGCAAGGCTGATTCTGGGCAGAGCAAGCTTTCTGACTTGCTGGGCGCCGCGGCCCTCTAGGGCAGCGCCGTGGCGCTAGGCCAATTTCAGAACGTGGGATTTTGCAATTTTGAGCCTTTGTTCCGAGGGTTCGGGGGATGTCTTCGGTGCATTGTTTTAGGGATTTGGGGGATTCCGAGAGTGTGGGATTGGTTCCGGGAAGTAGTTTTGGATTGATTAGTGACAAAGGATGTAACGCCCTACTTCCTTAGAGCCGTTACTAAGTGAGTTTTAAATCCTAACTTTGTGCAATTAACTCGCTAACCGAGATTTTTAAAACAAAAGTGTGACTAAGCAAAAGGTAAGGCTGTAATCTTTTGAAAATGCTTTACTTTATTGAAAACTTCAAGTATCTAATATTTGGGATCCCAAAATAAGGTTTACAAAATATTTATAACCCAAAAATAGATTTACAATTGGTTAATTATTAAAATCACAGATTATTACAGCCATTTCCCGAATAACCCCCAACCAAAGCAGTCGGGCAGGCCAAACATGTACGCGTCGCTTCACGCTCTCCGTACTCATGGCTGGTTGACTCAAATCTTTGCCCTACCTGCAACACAGAGCACCAGTGAGCCAAAGCCCAGCAAGAAAACTCATACAGTATATAACATATGCGAATTATATAGTTAACATATCATATAATCCACAGATAACCAAATGTTCCATCAGACTAAACAAACACGGCCATGCCGTCCCAGAGGCATTACCAGAGCCTGGGGCCTCGGTCCTCACCATAAGGATATCACATGTATCCATTGGGGTCTCACCCTGACTACAAGCCCTTCACGTGCTAAGTGTTACTTCCGGCCCAGCTGCCGTTCTCGGCCTTTCACCGTTCTCGGCCCCATTGCCGTTCTCAGCCTTTTCGCCGTTCTCGCTACTATAATCACATGTAGTATAATTCAAATATCATTCAAACATATAACAATTCAATCAAAACTATACCATAATCATGTAATACAATTTAGGGCCGTGCCCTGCATTAACACTATGGGTCCATGCCCTGTCATACGGGTGCTACAATTTTCTTACCTGTATTCCGAGCTTTTTGATGCACTAAAGCCGCGAGCACAGTCCTCTAACCCGAGCTTTTCCAAAGACCTAGTTACAACAAGTATAAAACATCCTTTAATACTAATCAATTCAAAACCACTTCCCGGGACCAATTCCACACTCTCGGAACTCCCAAATTCGTAAAACAATACCTAGGAACCATCCCCCGAGTCCCTGGGCAAAAGCCCTAAAAACCCAAATTTTGGCTGTCAAAATTGGCCTAGGGCCGCGGCGCCCAGCAGCTTGCCCTCCTCCTGATGCAACCTCGCGCCGCGGCGCCCAAGAACAGGGCCGCGGCGCCCAAGAACAGGGCCGCGGCGCTCCTACGCGAACCCAGAAATCTGGGTTTTTCCTTTGCATTTCCTCGAGCCAAAACACTCCCAAATCATCCCAAACTCACACCTAAGCCCCAAAACCAACTCAAAACTCCAAATAGACCATTCAACAACCCATAAACATCATAACCCAGCTCAATAACACAATCACACTCAAAATCCACCCATTTGATTTCAACTTCAGAAATTTAAACCCATAAACCAATCCCATAAACCAAAGCTTGAAAAACTTAAACCATGCTTCAAATTTCCTAAACCACAACAGAAAAAAATCTTAAAATTGCATAGAATCCTTACCTTAAGTGGAGAATTCACCCTTTGCTTCCTTGATTCATCTCCAAGTCTCCAAATTTCAGCTCCTTCTCCTCTTCTTCTTCTTCTTCTTGCCCTAGCTTTTCTTCTTCTAGTTTTTCTTTTCTTCTCTTCTAATTTTATCAAAACCAAACAATGACAAGCCTAAACCGAGTACCCCATATAACCCAGCTGCAATTTGTCTAAACCCCTTGCCAAATGACCATTTTACCCCTCTTTACCTATCCTTTCCTAACTAAGCCTCAAGGGCTCACTTGTCATTTCCTATCCATTACAATTCTACCATTTCTCCATCTAAACCTGTTACTATCTATGGTTACTAACAGTTACATAAGTTACCATATTACCAGTTACCATAATCTCTCAAGAACTAAGTTACAAAATCCCCGAAATACCCCTAGGCTCCTCCCGAGCCGGGTATAAAATCCCGTTGTGACTTTTGAGTTAACTAGCTCTCTAGGACCGTCTTGGCACGTGCATCACAATAATAACACCACTCTCACGTGGTACAAATCACATAATACAATTATCATATATATGCCCTCAGCGGGCTAAAATTACCAATTTACCCCTATCATACAAACGGGGTCCACATGCATATTTATTTCACCTAAACATGTATACTAACCACATATTCATTTAAATTCACATAAATTAATGCAATATAACAATTATTTCCCTCCAGGCACACTAATCAAGGCTCCAAGCCTTATTAGCAAATTTAGGTCGTTACAAAGGATGTTTCATTTGTGTTGTGACTAGGTCTTTGGAGAGGCTCGGGGTAGAAGACCGTGCTCGCGGCTTTGAGGCATCAGAAACTAGTGAAATTGAAAGGTAAGAAAAATGCACCCGGTTGTTTGGTTGTGATGGGACTAAGTGCTCCCGAGAATTGTATCGTGTCAATGTTGGTATTACGCCATGGGACATGTAAAAGCGGTCTAGGAGTACCGTACATGATATTAGCGCACAGGGCGCGGATTGGCCACTGGTAGCCAAGAACAACAAGATAACGGAGGGAGCAGCCTAAGGGCGCTAGCCCTAGTTATCATTTGTGAACTGTTAATGTTATGAATTGATATGCCTAATATGTGGAATACTTGACTATACTGATTGATGATATGGTTAAGATTATGTAATGCAATGTGAGATATTTACTTGTTTGCTAATTGTTTATGTTCCGTTGTTGTTGTGTTTTCTTGCTGGGCCTTGGCTCACGGGTGCTACGTGGTGCAGGTAAAGGCAAAGGCAAACTGGACCAAGCCTGAGATGGAGAGCTCCGAGGTGAAATGTACATAGCCAGCGGTTCGACCGCCACGGTCGAGGAGTGGACCAGGACAGGGATCACCTAACTGCTTGATTTTCCTTAGCATGGCCGGTTGCTGTATATAAACCTTGTGTCTTTTGTAAACGGTCTTTGAACTAAATATTTTTGGGATCCCATGTAACAGATGATGCTTTTTAATGAAAATGTGGCTTTTGAGACCAAAACGCTTTAACCTTAGTTCCTTTATAGTTTAAATAACACGATTTTATTTAAATGACTTGATTAGCAAGTCTGGCACTTTATAAACACACAGTGTCACGATCTTGGTTATCCAGGGCGTTACATACCACCCTTTTTGGGTACTACTTGTACTGGACTTACCCAAGCACTATCTGAAATAGGGTAAATCACTCCAGCATCTAACCATTTCAGAATCTCCTTCCTCACCACTTCTTTCATTGTCAGATTAAGTCTTCTTTGAGCATCAATAGTCAGTCTTGCATTGTCTTCCATGAGAATTCTATGCATAGCTGTCGATGGGATAATTCCTCTTATATCAGCCAGAGTCCACCCAATAGCAGTTTTAGGATCCCTCAACACCCTTAACAACTTCTCCTCCTCTTCTTCTGAAAGAAGTGATGAAACTATAACCGGAAGAGTCTCTTTTTCCCCAAGATAAGCATAACGGAGATGGACTGGTAAAACTTTCAGTTCTAAAACAAGTGGCTTCAGAATCGATGGTAATGGTCTTTCCGGTCCCTCACCCAATTATTCAAATTTCTTATAGTTCCATGGCTCAGATGATTTTATCCACTTCAAATAACTCATCGCTTCTTCATTTTCCTCACCATCTACATCATCAACTATAAGACTTAATTCAAGAGGATCCTCAATTAATTCTTTTCTTCCTACTACTTCTTCTACCACATCAACTGAGAAACAACTATCACTTGCTTTAGGATAAGTCATAGCCTTAAACACATTAAATACTAATTCTTCCCCTTGAACTCTCAGCTTTAACTCTCCTTTTTGCACATCTATCAATGCTTGCCCAGTTGCTAAAAATGGTCTCCCCAAAATAATAGGAACATTTTCATCCTCCTCCATATCAAGAACTATAAAATTAGCTGGAAATATAAACTTATCCACCTTTACCAATACATCTTCTATAATACCACGTGGATGCTTCATAGATCTATCAACCAGCTGCAATGTTACTGTGGTTGGCCTAGCTTCACCCAAACCAAGTCTACGAAATACTGACAAAGGCATTAAATTAATACTTGCCCCCAAATCGCAAAGTGCATGCTTACATTCAAACTCCCCAATCGTGCATGGAATAGTAAATCTCCCAGGATCTCATAACTTTTGAGGAAGTTTCCTTTGCAAAATCGCACTACATTCTTCTGTTAACGCCACTATTTCATAGTCACCCATCTTTCTCTTATTAGAGAGAATCTCCTTCATAAACTTTACATAGCTGGGCATCTGTTCTAATGCTTCGGCGAACGTTATATTTATATGTAGGTTCTTGAACACCTCTAAAAACTTTGCAAACTGTTTATCTAAATTTTGCTTACGAAGTCTTTGTGGATATGGAATTCTAACATGGTGCTCAATACTCACAGGTGGGGTCTCCTCTTCTTTCTTAAGGTCTTCAGTAACCTTTTCATCATTTAACTTCTTTCTTCTTTACCTTGTGTATTTCCCTTCTGACCTTCTTCTTCTCTAGACTGATTCTTAGTTGGCCTTTCATATCTCATTCCACTCCTCAAAGTAATAGCCTGGCACTGTTCTTTAGGATTAACTTCTGTAGTGCTAGGCAAATTTCCTTGAGCTCTATTAGACATTAAAGTAGCCAATTGCCCTATTTGAGTCTCCAGACTTCTTATGGACGCCCTGGTTTCAGTCATGAATTGGTTAAGTACATCAGGTTGAGGTTCAACTGGTTTCATTGGCATTGGGTGAGGTGGTCTATTTTGTGGTTGATAATATCCAGGTGGAGGGTTTTGGTGTGCATATTGCTGTGGATATGATGGCCTATTTTCGGCAGGTTGATATTGTGGCTGAGGTGGAGGATAAGGTTGTAAAGTATTTTGATTGTTAGACTAGGAGAAATTAGGATGATTCTTCCAAGCTGGGGTGTAAGACATGGAATTGGGGTTATTGGGTTGTCTTTGGTAATTTCCTATAGCTTGTACTTCTTCCATGTGCATGTTGTTCATATCTATAGCAGGGCATTGGTTTGGTTGATGGGTTGTACCACAAACTTCACAAAGGTTTTGAATTTGCATAGCTTAAGATGGAAGTGTAGTCTTTTGTAATTGCTTTGTCAAGGCTGCTACTTGAGCTGTAAGCATGGATATAGCATCCAATTCCATCATTCCAGCCACCTTCTTTGGTTGTCCCCTTTCAGTTGGCCATTGGTAAATATTCATCGCCATCTCCTCTAATAGATCATATGCCTCATTAGCACTCTTACTCATAAAGGCACCTCTCGCTGTAGCATCTATAATTGCTCTAGTCGTTCCATTCAACCCATTATAAAAATTATGCACTAGCATCCACTTTTCTATTCCATGGTGTAGACACTTCCTTAACAACTCCTTAAAGAGCTCCCAAGAATCATACAGTGACTCTCCTTCCATCTGATAAAAGTTATTAATCTCTCCCCTTAACTTGGCAGCCTTCGCTGGAGGAAAAAACTTGGCAAGGAACTTCTGAGCTAACTCCTCCCATGTAGTGATAGAATTCTCTTGTAAGGATATCAGCCAACTCTTTGCCCTATCCCTCAGTGAAAATGGGAATAGCCTTAATCTTATAGCATCATCACCCACCCCATTCATCTTGAACATAGCACATAACTCCAGAAAATTAGCTATGTGTAAATTGGGGTCCTCCGTTGGCATACCTCCAAACTGAACAGTTGTTTGGACCGTTTGGAGGATTGCTGGCTTAATCTCAAAATTGTTTGCAGCAATGGTTGGAGATCTAATGCATGAATCCACTCCTGTAACAGTAGGAAGTATATAATCTCTCAAAGTTCTTGGTCCTTGCTCCCTTGGAACTTCTGCAACCCCTTGACCATTATTAGCACCATTTCCCAAATTGTCAGCCATGGTAAAATCCAATCTCCTCTTTGTTTTCCTATTCAGTCTACACGTTCTTTCAATTTCCAGATCTATTGGTATAATCTCATTTTGTCTATTGCTTCACATATACCAACAAGTCCTGAAACACAATAGAACCTTGATCCAAATAAATGTTAACAGAAATTAAATAAAATAAAATAACCAAATTAGAAAAAATAACAATAACTGTGATATTGGAATATAAGTCCCCGACAATGGCGCCAAAAACTTGATCTGTATTTTCTGTATGCAAATATACGTAGTCATGTCAAGTAGTAAATTCTGGAAGAACAGATATTGTCCCACAGAGACTATCACCCAAGTACCACTAATTGATTTTCAAATTCTATTTGGTTAATTAAAATTTAAGTGAACAATTAAAAATAAAAGAAATACTATAAACTACGAACCAAAATTAAAGAACTGGAAACAAAACAATGAATCACTACTTAAAAATCCTAGGAATTAATTTCATCAACTGTTCATTCTATTAATTTTAATAATCAATTCTAAATCTCTTCTTTCTATTTTAATAGCATGTTAATATAATCGATTCCTATTCTTTTTAAAGATATAAGATCTCAATCTATATGCAGGTTTTCTACATTTCTGTGATAAACTTGAACATATAAAATGCATTAAACATGGAAACCTAATTACTACACAAGTCATACAGGTACTTTCGTTCAGTATGCACCTTATGTCTATACAATGATAGCATATTCAATTCTCATCTTTCGAATTTTGAATCAAAACCATTAAATCAAGCAAATAGTGATCAAGTATTTACTAGCATTAAACACACATCATATAGATTAGAATAGAAAAGAAGTATAAATAGAAAATCATAATAAAATTAAATAGAATTCAGTGACTACATTAATTCCTAGATAAAAGAAATTAGTTCATAAATACCATGATGAAAATAAACTGCAAATAATTGTTCATAAAATTAACCTAAGAATTCAGATGAAAAACAGAGAAAATAATTACAGCATCCTTTTTTTATCTAGGGTTCCAGGGAATTGTGCTTAAGTTGCTTGGATCATCACCTTTTATTGGCCATTACAAATGATGCTCTTTAGTTTTACTGATTCTGTTGTTGACAAATTTAAATAATGAAACTAGTTATAAAAATTTTATATGTTGAAGGTGGTCCTTCCCTCATGTGATTTATTTTTATATTCAGATTGGTTCGTTGAGCTACGCTCAAGTCATGAAGATCAATCTCTTAATAAAAACACCATTAATATCATTGTCGTTTTTTTTTGTCCTTTTTAGGTTCTAGATATGGTTACTCTCTTGTTGAGTTTGGAATTTCCAGCTCCAGTGCCGGGCTCTTTCTTGCGTTAAACTTAATATGAAATTTCACAGCTCAAATTTTAAACCACATATGCGTCTAATCTCATCTGATTAGTGGTAGCTTCATTAATCTTATTATTATTATGTTATTAAACTTAAAAAAATGCAAGTTTCCCTTTATGGGTTTCGCTTCAACATTTCAGAATTCTGTCTTTATTAGTCCATAATATATATATATATATTAATAACCTTAGTTTTTGTTACAGATGAATACTAAGAGAAGTTCATCCTCGTCGACCTGGAGTATATCTTGGTGCAATGGAAAGAGCAACCTCAATTATCAATTATTTAAAAAAAAAAACCATATATTTTGCAAATTCTTCCATATATGTTACTTAATACAACCATATACATCACTACATCACTAGTATAGTAGTGATGATGTAGTGTTCGAAAAATGCTAATATGGTTTGGTGCCTTGATTAGCATGTCACGAGAACATAATTGGATACATTTGAGAAATTAATTGATTAAATGTGTGACTACACGACATACATAATTTATATGATAATATGAATATATATATGCATATTTACGAGTATTAAATATGCATGTGGGTTTATTATTGTTAAACAGGGCATATTCGTGATTTTGGTCTGTTGACGGCATAAATATGATTATATGTGTGAATGATTGAGACCACATTATTATGTGGATATATTTGTAGTATTCGGCTTGAAGCGATCCTAGTAAGCGGATTAGCGGAATAGTCACAACGAGGTTTAGTACCCGGCTCGGGGTGAGCCTAGGGGTGTTTCGGGGACTTAGTGCGTATTTGGGATTTATTGGTTGACAGACAATTATTCGGTGATTAGGTTGGTATGCTGGGATTAATTGGGAATTTGTAGGAGTACTCGAGGAGTTAGCGGGAAAAGGGGCAAATGACCGTTTTTCCCTTTAAGGGCTGAGTTATCACTAGGGGCATTTGGATCTTTATGTTAAGGGATATAGTTAGGAAAGGCTTCAGGAATTAGCCAGAAACATCAGGATAATCACTCAACATCTCTCTCTTTCTCACTCTCACGTTCATGTCTCTCTCTCTCACTCTAAGATTTTGGGGACTTTGGGGTTTTGAAGAGAAAGCTTAGGAATTGAAGCTGGGAACTGGGGAATCAAGCTAGGAGCAGGAAATGGGACAAGTGAGGATCAATGTTATTACTGAGGTAAGATTGTAGACCCTGATCTGTTGAATTTCTGGTTGGGTTTTGGACATGCTTAGGGATGCTTAAGTTAGTTTCTGATTTTGGGATTTAAGGTAGTTTGAGCTAGTGTTATAGGTCATATGTGCTATTTATAATGTGTTATTGAGAGTTCTAGACTCAATTCTGGCTTTAGTACATGTTTAAGTTAGATTTCGTGGCTTAGGTTTGGGGGAAAACGCAGGAAGGAGCTGGGATTTCTGGGTTCGCGGGGTCGCGTTGTGACCCTGTTTTGGGCGTCGCGGCCCGCCGTTGGGAAAACTTATACAAAATCTTTATTTATTTTCATGTAGATCTAATATTAAACAAGTTAATATGAGACAACCTAGAACATTTTTTTAAAATTGAATTCAAAGAGAAATAATGATAAGAATACTTACAGTATACGCAATGGAATGAATGAGTCATTCCTTCAGTTTCTCTAATACTTGTTTCCTTTCCGTCACAGAGTATTACCAAGAAACTGAACCGATCTTCACTTTTCTTCACAGCCTTCCAAAGTACCCCTAGAATCACCTATACTAGAGTGAGCAATTCTCAACACATGAGATAGATACAAAGAGAAGAAGAGAAAAGAACAACAAGGCTTAGAAAATGACTTATGTTTAGAGAGAATCTAAAACCTATCATAAAAGCAGTGTCTGTCATCTAATTTCAACTCTCACATAACATTCCTTTTATAAACTCATTTAGGTCATTTATTTAATTAAAAAATAAATAAAATAATAACCAATTAACAGCCCTAGGTCGAAATTATCATGGGCTTTAGGCCCGTGAAATTTCTCATTTTATTATAAGTCCATTGGATTTAAAATCAAGGTATGTATTATTTTCTATTGATTTAATTAATTAAATAATTATTCAAATCCTTTATCAAATTAATTATTTATAATTTGAACATTAATTTAAACTTATTTATTAATTTAGATACCAATTTATCTTAATTAACAAATTTGCCCTAATTTCTCTTTTCTTCTCTAAATTGTATAACTCTGTGAAACTATCCAAAATTGACCTGGTCAACTTTGATAATTAAATCAATTAATTAAGACTATCAAGATGATTTTATCCAAGGTACAGTGGAGGCCATGGGCCTATGAAATCAAGCTCCAATAAGTTATCATAAATATAACAAATAAATTTACTAACTTATTAATTCCTCATGACTCCACTAAAGACTCGAAATTGCACTCTTGAATTCATAGAACACTCTATAAAAAATATAGATACGCTATTAATTATCCATTGTTACAACCATAATTGTCACTCAATCCTCTATAGACGGTCTACAATGAGTTGGGACTAAAATACTGTAACGACCCAAATTCGCTAATAAGGCTTAAGGGCCTTGATTAGCATGCCTGGAGGGCATAATGGAGATTACGTGTGATTTTAGTGATTTAGATGTATAATTATGATTTAAAGCATGTTATATGATTACTTGAGTACTTGAGATGCATGACTATGCGTGTTTGTATGCATATAGGCCCAGATTAGGTTAGAAGGGCATAATCGTAATTTTGGCCATTATGAGCATAACTGCTTTGATATATGTGATAATTGTTGAGACCACATTATTATGTGGATATATATATTCGCAATCAGTGACTCGAGACGATCCTAGTGAGCAAAGTAGTGGAAAAGTCATAGCGGGGATTTATACCCGGCTCGGGGTGAGCTCAGGGGTATAAATGGGAATTTAGTAGATGAGCTGGAGATAATTGTAACATTGAGGAATGCTATTGGTGATTAATTAGGTATTGGGAATTAAGCGGGGAATAATAGATACATTCAAGGAAGTAGCGGGAATTAGGCAAAATGACTAAAATACCCTTAAGTGGACTAAAGGATTAGAGTTAATTGGGAGGGCATAAAGGTCATTTGACTCTTAAGGATGGGTATTACTGGGGTTTTAAGTTAGTGGAATTTGTAGAATATGAAAGAAGTCTGAAAAAGAAGGGGAAAAGAAAGAGGGAAAATAGAGAGAGTTTCTCTAAGTCGGTTTACACTTTCCTTCACCTGTTTCTTGAGAATTTCTGGAGTAAAGCTTAGAGGAGAGCTGGGATAACTAAACATCAAGGATCTTGACCTAAGATTAAGGAATTGGCAGAGGTTAAGCAGGGTTTCACTAACACTTGAGGTAAGATTCTAGAGTTCATCCATTTCTGTTTCTGGTTTTTAAGTTATGGTACTTGAGCTGAATTGAATGGAACTTTGGGGAATTCATGCTTAAGGTTGAGGAGTAGCAAGCCAAGGGAGCCTAGGGATAGCTTGTGGGCGAAATTCTATCAAAGGTATGAATTCTAAGTTCTAATTCTGATGTTCAGCTGGTTTATGTTGGGTTTTAGAGTTTGGAGGTGGCTATGGTGAATTTTGGGTTTGTGATTGCATGTGCTTGGGTTTTAGATATTTAGGGTGCTTGGGATGAGTGGAGTGTGGTCATGAGGTTGTTTTTAGGTTTGGGTAAGAGTTGGAAGAGGTTTGGTTGAGGTTGGCTCGAGAAAATCCCACAAGGGGAAAATTTGGTGTTGGGCTGTCTGTGACTAGCGCTACAGCGCTAGCCTTTGGGCGCTGTAGCGCTAGGCCATTTTGCTGGAAGGGTTTTGGTTTCTGTCTGTAGCGCTATAGCGCCCTCCCAAGAGCGCTGTAGCGCTACCCTGCCTTCTGAAGGGGATTTTAGGGTAATTTGCAAGGGTTTTTGACCTAAGGTTTGGGGTTTGGTTCCACCACCTTGTTTGGTGGAACTAGGACATCCCGGGGGGCTCGGGTTTGGCCCCGGGGCTAGGTTTTGAACTTAAGGGTTGATGTTGACTTTGGCCATGATTGTGTTTAGGTGAGCGCTAGGGCTCGAGTGGGATCGTGCTCAAGGTGTCGAGGGATTAAAGCTATTGAATTGAAAGGTAAGAAAACTGCACCCGAATGTATGGTTGTGAATGGGACTAAGTGCTCCCGAAAGTTGTATTGTGTCATCGTTGGTATTATGCCAAGGGACACGTATAAGCGGTCTAAGAGTACCGTTCATGAGTTTAGCGCACGGGGCGCGAATTGGCCATTGAGTGCCGGAAATAGTAGGATAACAGAGGGAGCTGCCTGTGAGCGCTAGCCCTGGTTATCGTCTGTGCACTATGTATTTGAGCTGAGATGCTTAGTTTATGAAATACTTTACTGTTGATACACTTGAGTTGATGAGATGCTATATGTGTAATTGATTTGTTACTAGTTGTTCATGCTCTGTTGTTTCTGTGTTTTCTTGCTGGGCCTTGGCTCACGGGTGCTTCGTGGTGCAGGTAAGGGCAAGGGCAAGCTGGACCAGGCCTGAGGTGGAGAGCTCCGAGGTGTAATGTACATAGCCAGCCGTTCGATCACCACGGTCAAGGAGTGTGTCAGGACAGAGATTACCTAACAGCTCGCTTTTGCCTTAGTATGGCCAGTCGATGTATCTAAACGTTGTAACTTTTGTAAATGGCTTTTAAACTGTCAATTTTGGGATCCCATGTTCGTAAAAAATGTTTAGTAATGAAAACGCACTTTTGAGACCAAAACACTTTTAATCCTAGTTCCTCTACTATTTCAGTACACGCTTTTACTTTAATGACTTGATTAGCAAGTCTAGCACTTTATAAACACACAGTGTAGCGGTCTTGGCTATCCAAGGCGTTACAAATACCGTTTTACACCTCATTGTATTTTATACTTAAAATACTTAGTTCCTTGTAAATGATATTTCAGTAAACTAATATTAATTACTGAAATAAGATCTCTATCATTTAGCACCTTGAACCAAACTATAAGGAAACCATCATTTCACTTCTTCATGAGAAGTTATAGATGTTCATATCTATGATTAACACCCCCACTCAATTATACTACCGAGTTCCCAAGATGTAAGTGTGGGCTAGTCCGTAGGGTAAGCTGGTAACGAACAAGTCAAAGAACTCAAATAATACAATCAGTTAGAATACTAACTACTCATAATTGAGATTGAATTTGACCTATGATCAACTATATGATATGACTAGAATATATAATAATGATATGTTTACTTATCCTATCTACTGTCAATATCGGTCCTGTCTGATGCAACAAATACATCTGATTTTATCTACTTTGCTAATGTTATGGAAAGAACATAACACTAAAATGTGTAAGTAGATCATATCGTAGATTTGCAAGTCAGTGTAAATCATGTGCACTGACTAATCCTAGGACTAACTTATTTTGAACATATAATCATATTTATATTCCACTGTGATTATGTCACCATAAACATGATTAGTTATTTGCTCGGGATTTAATAGAAGTTTATATTAAACAAATAATCATGAAAATATAACATGTGAGCAAAGTGATTGACCAAGTCAAAAAATGATTTCTATTATTTAATTGATAATAAATGAAATTACAATGAAATTGAGTTTTAATTAAGGGATAAAACCCCAACACCTGTGTGACCCCAGAAGTCGTGGGGGCTTTCTGTTTCATAGGTGCGACGTAACCCTAAGGGGCAAGTCATGACGCATGTCATTGGGGGTATAGGGTTGGGAGCCACTGACAACGGGGCGCACCGTGACCCTCAGGGCCAGGTCGCGACCCACATAGGTAGACTTGGCCAAAAAAGTTTTTTTTTTAGCTCGGGAACTTAAACCTAAGTGCTCGGGATGAAGTCTTCTACCCGGTTTAGTGGAATTCGAGGTCCCGAAGACTAGTATATTATTTCAAAGCTTTTAATTGGTTTAGATTTTGATAGTTTTCCATTATCGCTTTGTGACTAGGGATACCGTTAAGGCTCGGAATTGAGGATCGTGCTTGGGACCGCTCTACATCTTCAGCTCAGGACTCGATGTAAGAAAACTGCACCCGGGGAGTGAATGGGGCTGTGATCCCCTATAAATGAATATATGTGAGATTGTAAATGTATTTGTGTTTGGAGATATCTGGATAGGCATGTTTGTTCGTGCTGCTTTCGATTTCGTGTTTCACAATCTATCTATCTGTTATATTTGATGTGAAAGTCTGGCCTAAGGGAGTTGGTACTGATGTTAAGCATGCAAAACGCAGCCTGGCCTAAGCGAGTTGGGGTCAGCTAAATAACCAGAGGGCTCGGTCTAAGGGCGCCGACACTTAACTAATTATACTGAATAGTGAGATTGAATTACATGTTGGATTAAACTATTTATTATTACCTAGCTTGTTGTTTATGTTATGTTATTATTGACTTGATTGGTATGAATTTGTTATATATATAATGTTGTTTGTTTGTGAATGTGAATTAAGTATTCTTGCTGAGCCTCGGCTCACGGGTGCTATGTGGTGCAGGTAAGGGAAAGGGAAAGCTGACTAGCCGTGAGTTGAAGAGCTTTGGGGACGGTGTGTACATCAGCAGCTGCTCAACCGCCACGGCCGAGGATTGACAGGGACTAGTGCCAAAATTGTATTTTGCAACTTAGGTTGGCTTCAGTTGTATTTCTTTTTAAGGGTTGTAATTGCTTTGTAAACACCATTTTTGGGATCCCGTGTACAAACTCGTACTTTTAATGGACAAACAATTATTTATGATCAAAACTTTTTAACCCTAATCCGTTAATTGACCGTAGTAACACGTTTATGTCCAAACGACTTGATTAGCAAGTCTTGTACTATTTTAAATACACATTTTTAACGATCATGGCTATCTAGGGCGTTATAGATGTAATGACTTTGTATATTTTGTTCTAAAAAAATGATTTTATATTTGTACATATTTGTATTTTGTTCTTTTGGTGTGGAATTAATTCAAGTTAGTTGGTACATCTTTGCCCAAGATTGGAAATTTATTTATTTTTTTATAATTGATTTGTTTTTTTTTAATTTTGAATAAATAAGCTATGTATGGTACAACAATCTCCCAAAAGATATTGTTTAAGAGCAGATTTTTTTTTTGCACTGGCGTCATGGGAAGACAGTTCACAATATTATTGTTTATCCAAAAAAAAGCTGTGGATGACGTGGCAAGAATTTTCGACATGTGGCAGAGAAACTGCTCGCCTATCGACCAGAGATATTTCCGTATGAGAAGTTCAAGTTTTATATACGACCAGCCTGGTCGTATACTCCGTTTATTTATGAATAAATCTGTACAGTTGTAATGATATCCGAGAATATCTCTTCATTATGACCTGAAGGTCCATTTATTAAGGGAAGATATTATTGCTTGACTCATGTAACCCTCCTGGAGCCTATAAATATACAAGAAATAGCTCAAGGGGGGATCTTTTGATCTTTTTCCAAATTACATTATTATTATCCATCATTTGTATTGTTTTCTCCTTCTAAGGTCTGTGAAACTCAGGAACCCTAGTTCTTTGATCACACCTTTGAAGCTCAATATTAATAATAGTATCAAGTGGACGTAGGTCATTAGCAATCACTGGGGCCGAACCACTATAATTCTTTGTGTTCTTTATTTCCCATTAGATTGTTTTCTTAAGCTTTGTACTATTTTTCTGTCGTTTTCTTGACTCTGTGTCGTTGACCAAAACGAGGGTCAACATTCTGGTGCTTTCATTGAGAGCTTAACAAAAGAAGATCTAATGGTGAAAACTACCAAGAAGACTGGACAGGCTGCCGCTGCACCATCCCAGCCCCTTCCCCCAAATGTGGCTGAAGACGAACCTCATTTGGAGTTTGATGAGGAGGAGTTGGATTCTGAGACCCTGAAGACAACACTGGGGGTGTTGCAAGATGAGTTGGCCAAATTGAGGGCCAACCAAGAGAATGTTGCCGAGGTAATGGCGTCGCAGCAAAGGGAGATAGAGCGCCAACGCCAGGAGCTGAGCAAGCGGCAGGCAGAGATGGACCGTCGGCAGAGGGATGCCATGGCAACCCTTGAAGCAGCCATCCAGCTGGCTAGGAATCAGGCTGCGCCAGCCTCCCAGCCAGATCAGCCACCAAACGGGCCACCTCAAAGGGGCCCCAAATCCTAGTCCTCCGCTCCAGCCAATAAGCCCTCAGAGGCCGGAGCAGCCACCTATGCCTCAGGATGATGTCCCACCTAGGGATCCTGAGATGCAACCTCCGTCTCAGGCTGGTCGAGGCAATTCCCCGCACCCGAGGCAGAATAGGGCTGGGCAACAGCCCCGCAACCCTAGATGCCCAGGGGGTGAAGAGCCGCATCCACTGAGCAGGGGGCAACGTCCTTTTTCCAATAGAAGGAACTCAGAGACAGGCTCTGCAGTCAGAGGCCCCCCACGACATGACAATGCACGGGGACCCACCGAACAACATAGGCCTCCCCCTAACACTCGGGAAATGCCAGCCCAAGGAGGCAACATAGGGAATAGTCAGTCGCATCATAGCCAGCCACAGTTCAGAAAGGGCCACGACTACAATGAAGCCGATTAAGGCAGAGGAAATGCTGGTCGGAGGGACGAAGAAAGAGGTGGAGGCAGGAGCCCCCCACCTAGAGAAGACCGACCAGTAGGTTGTAACGCTTAGGGGCAGCTCAGACAGAATAACGTCTTTAGTCGGCTCGGAGCCAGCGAGCAGCGGCGAAGAGACGATGACTTGAGGGATGTACTCAACGACTGCCAATAAAGGCACGATGAGTACATTCCCCCGGCACCAGAGGCCCCAGCAATCCCAGAAGCTATTCAGGCTAAAATCGATTCCCTAAACCAGGCTATGCAGAAGCTATTCGGGGGGTTGACATCACACATTGAGTACGATCGAAGGATAGGCACCCCTTTCATACAGAGGATTGCTGTGGCAGAAACCCCCAGTAAGTTCAAGATGCCAACTCTGCCAAATTTCGATGGGTATGGAGACCCAGTATCTCATGTCAACAAGTTTGAGATACAAATGGACATTCAGAAAGTCTCTGAAGATGCTCATTGTAGGATCTTCCCAGCGACACTTTCTGATGCCGCCCAGGAGTGGTTCTTTAAGTTCCTTCCTGCAAGTATAGTATCCTGGGAGATGTTCGTGAATGAGTTTTATGGACAGTTCTACGCGGGTTGTATGCACCCCACTGAGGCGAATCAACTGGTCAAGATATGCCAGAAAGAGGGAGAGCCCCTGAAGGAATACGTTCAGCACTTCATGCGAGCCGCAGGTGGAGCCAAGACTGTGGGCGATGAAGGCAAGATGATGGCCCTAACTGCTGGGGTTAGGCGCCATTCTCACCTCTGGAGTAGCCTCAGAAAGCATGGGGTTAAAAGTACCCAAGAGTTTTTGGTTCGAGCTGATGGGTACATCAAGCTCCAGGACGCGATTGCCAATGAAGGGAAATCACCAGCAAAAGACAAGGGGCCCAAGGAAGAACCTGCCAAAGCCGCCAACGGGTCAAAGCCCAATGGCAACGGCAAAGGCAACAGGAATGGCCATAGTAAGAATGGTGGAAAGTGAGCGAACAGCGAACGCTCGACCTCCGAGATTAAGCGCCCCAAAGGTAATCGGTATGAACCGAAATTCACCAATTACACTGCCCTTGTTGGAAGCCGAGCCAAGGTTTACCAGGCGACCAGCTCGAGCGTGCCCTACAAACGACCCGCACTAATAAGGAAAGATATCTCCAAGAGAGATTCAACAAAGTTCTATCGTTTTCATAATGATTACGGGCACGACACCAATGAGTGTAACCAGCTGAAGGACGAAATTGAGTTCCTGATAAGACAGGGACATTTAAGGAGATATGTGCGAGATGCAGGAGGTTCTCAGCGAGAGGCTCAAGGTGGAAACGAGTCGGCGCCTACACACCAATGCTCACCACCTTTACAGCCAGCTCCCGTGGCAGGTACCCTACTCACCATCTGCGGAGGCCCACATCTTGCAGGAGATAGTGGGAAAGTGAGGGAACGATATGCTCGAACCCTGCTCCACGACCAGGACATCGAGATGATGAGTGTCGAGGATCGCGCACCAAAAAAGGCTCGAACAGAGGAGGAACTGATCACCTTCTCTGACGAAGATGCCCAGCACGTGCGATTCCCACACTCTGATCCGCTGGTCGTGGATGTACAGATCGCGAACATGATGGTGAAAAGGGTGTTGGTCGATACAAGAAGTTCAGTCAACATCCTGTATGAGTCCTCGCTGTTAAGGATGAAGTTGTCCGTGAAGGACCTGGAGCCGTGAAACCAAACCATTTATGGTTTTTCCGGAGAAGGGCTCACCCCAGTAGGGTCAATTAGACTCCCAGTCACAGCAGGCACTGCACCTGCTAAGAAGACATTACTCACTACTTTTATAGTAGTTGATTGTCCTTCAGCGTACAATGCTGTGATAGGGAGACCAATTCTGGTCGACCTGCAAGCTGTCACTTCTATATAGCACCTCGCTATGAAATTCCCAACGGACGCATGGGTAGGATGCGTGTTGGGAAACCAGAGGGAAGCGAGGGAATGCTACAACGCCTTGATCACCAAGGCAAAGAAGGGTGTATCGAGAGATGCCACTGGAAAGGAGTTACAAATGGAAACTGATGTTCAAGCCCGCTCAGGTGATAATCTCACCAAATAGGGCATTGCCCAAAGTGAGGATAGAGACTTAGATCCTCACTTTGGGGATTTTGAAGAAAAAGTGGGACCCATCGAGGACCTTGAAGAGGTCCAACTCGATGAGGAAAATCCGACCAGAGTTGTGAAATTCGGTAAAAACTTAGAGACAACAACAAAACAAGCACTGGTGGAGTTCTTAAGGAGGAACCATGATGTCTTTGCCTGGTCGCATAAAGACATGGTCGGAATAGATCCAGCAGTCATCAGCCATGTCCTAAACATCGACAAAAGCTTTCCACCAGTGCAACAAAAAAGAAGGCTGCTCGACAAAGATAGATCAAAGGCCTTGAAAGAGGAAGTTGAGAAGCTGAAGAAGAATGGATTCATCAGGGTGGAGTTTTATCCATCGTGGGTCTCTAATCCCGTACTCGTGCCCAAGTCAAATGGAAAGTGGCGTATGTGCATGGATTTTACAGACCTTAATAAAGCCTGCCCCAAAGACTGTTTCCCATTCCCGAGGATTGACCAGCTGGTCGATGCCACTGCAGGGCACGAGATCCTCTCATTCATGGATGCATACTCTAGGTATAATCAAATCAGTATGCATCCCCCTGATGAGGATCACACTAGCTTTCGAACTGATACAGGGCTCTACTGTTACAAGGTGATGCCCTTCGGTTTGAAAAACGTTGGTGCGACTTACCAGAGGCTCGTCAACCACATGTTTAAGGAGCTGATCGGCACAAACATGGAGGTTTACGTCGACGACATGCTGGTTAAGTCGAAGAAAGCAGAAGGGCATGTAAGGGATTTGCAGGAATGCTTCAATGTCCTGAATAAATATAGGATGAAGCTAAATCCCCTTAAATGCTCCTTCGGAGTAGGATCAGGGAAATTCTTGGGATTTATAGTTAACTCGAGAGGAATTGAAGCTAATCCCGAGAAAATAAAAGCCTTGATCGAGATGAAGTCGCCAGTGAAGATTAAGGATGTCCAAAGCCTGACCGGGAGGATTGCTGCTCTCAGTAGATTCATTTCGAAATCAATAGACAAGTGCGTCCCATTTTTCAATCTACTAAGAGGCAATAAGAAATTTGAATGGACAGATGAGTGTGAATAGGCCTTTCAAGAACTAAAAGCGCATATGGCGCAACCACCCATCCTGTCAAAGCCAGTCGATAAAGAGACTTTGTTCATCTACCTGGCAATCACTGACTACGCTGCTAGTGCTGTTCTAGTAAGAGAAGAAGAAGGTGTGCAGAAGGTTGTCTATTATGTAAGCAAAAGGGTGATCGGAGCAGAATTGAGGTATCCCCCCCATCAAAAGGTTAGCCTATTGTTTAGTTTTGGCCTCTAGGAAGTTGCGGCCTTACTTCCAAGCTCATCCAATTACAGTATTGACTGACCAGCCTCTTCGACAAGTCCTGCAAAAGCCAGAGGCTGCAGGAAGATTACTAAAGTGGGCAGTCGAACTCGGGAAGTTTGACATATCTTACATGCCGCGAACAGCGATAAAAGGGCAAGCCTTGGCTGACTTCATCGCCGAATTCACAGAGCTCGCGGGTGGCGAGCAGACTGAAGAGCCTAGCGAGCCTGAGTGTCAAATCCAAGCACCCTCATGGAAATTTTTTACAGACGGTTCATCCAACGAATCCCACGCAGGAGCTGGAGTGATATTGATAACGCCGGAAGGGCATCGATTTCACTGTGCAATTAGATTTGACATCGCTGCTTCTAACAATGAGACCGAATATGAAGCATTACTCGCTAGATTGCGGTTAGCCAAGGATATGAACATAAAAGTGCTCGACATCTATAGCGATTCTCAACTGGTGGTGAACCAAGTCTTGGGAGAGTATCAGATGCGAGGTTTGAAGATGGTCGCCTATCTGAACAAAGCAAAGGATCTGTTAGCCCAGTTCGACAGATACAGTCTCCAGCAAGTACCTCGCGATCAGAATTCCAACGAGGACGCTTTGCGAAGTTGGCAAGTGCAAAAGATGCTGATACTCTGAACATAGTACCAGTCGAGCGGCTATCAGTACCAAGCATCCAAGCAACAGAAACCACTCTGGTCATACAGATGGTAGATACGTGGATGGCACCTTATGTAGAGTTTCTGTCAAGCGGCATGTTACCAGCAGACAGAAACAAAGCCAGGACCCTTCAGTGGCAAGCTACTAGGTATATCCTGGTCGATGGGATCCTGTACCGAAGGGGATACTCACTGCCACTCCTCAGATGTGTTACAAAGGAGAAAGACAAAGATTTAATGAAAGAGGTGCAAGAGGGCTTTTGCGGGGACCACGCTGGGGGGAAAAGTCTGTCAAAAAAAGATCATAAGGCAGGGCTATTTCTGGCCAACCATGAATGAAGACTCAATGGAGTTCGTGCGGAGATGTGACAAGTGTCAGAGATTTTCTAAAATCCCACGAGCAGCTCCCAACGAGTTAAAGCAGATGCAGAGTCCATGGCCCTTCGAAGTTTGGGGAATAAATCTAATCAGATCTTTGCCTACAAGGAAAGGTGGTGTAACGTATGCAGTGGTTGCCGTTGACTACTTCACCAAATGGGCCAAGGCTGAGCCATTCGCAACCATAACAACCAAGAAAGTGCTTGACTTCGTAGTCAAGAACATCATTTGTCGCTATGGATTACCAAGGAAGATAGTCTCAAATAACGGCACCCAGTTTGACAGTGATCTATTCACGGACTTCTGCAAACGGCATGATACTATCAAAAGCTTTTCTTCAGTCGCTCATCCCCAAGCGAATGGGCAAGTCGAAGCAGTTAACAAAACAATGAAGGATACCCTGAAGAAAAGACTTGAGGAAGCTAAGGGAGCATGGCTAGAGCAGTTTCCTAAAGTTCTTTTGGTCGTACAGAACTTCCCACCGAACAGCAATAGGTCATACCCTGTTTTCCTTGGCATACAGGTATGAAGCTATGTTGCCTATCGAGTTAGATCCACTATCCCACCGCAGATTGACATACGACCAAGACTCTAACAGCTAGCTATTGATGGAATCCGTGGACTCAATTGATGAAAGGCGTGAACAAGCCCAGCTCCGAGTAGCTGCGTACCAGCAGAAGGTCGCCTGGTATTTCAACTCTAAAGTAAGAGAAATAAAATTCAATGTTGGAGACCTTGTACTTCGAAGAGTTTTCCTTAACACCCATGACCAATCTGCTGGAGTACTCGGGCCTAATTGGGAAGGGCCATACCACATTGATGAGGTCCTTCACCCAGGCACTTATAAACTTGCACGCTTAAACGGAGATCTCGTTCCTCGCTATTGGAATGGAGAACACCTGCGCAAGTATTACCAATAAACAATTCTTCTTAAAGAATTGGCTTGTATAAATTTTACTTTTTACATGTTTTGAACAAATATAAGATCTTATTGATCACTCGTGCAGACATGTTTAGCCATTTATTACGAGAAATAAAAGGGACTGTGCTCAGCCAGTCATTTCTTGCCAACTATTGTATTTATTACAAGTATTTGCTCACTACGTGTGTTGTTTTGCTTTATTATAATGCTAATCATATTGCTACGAGTAGTAATGTTCGAGCAGGTTCTAGTTAAGGCAAGTGACCAAGGACCTAAAGCTCCCCGATCACTTGGGGGTGCATATAAGGTACAAGTAAGCAAAGCATATCGTGAAAAGGTATGTAAACACATGAGAAGAATAAGTGAAAGCATGCTAGGGCACTTAGAGTATTTTTCAAAATTTTGTTATTTTTTAAAATCAAACCAAAGTGTTATGCTAAGTTCGGTCATGCGAACAGATGTTATAATAATATGCAAATATATTATAGTATCAAAACGAATCCTTTTACACCACGAGCAGTCGCTGCTCGGATGTAATTGTTCAAATAAAAGTAAAAGCTGCCCACGCAGCAAACAAAAATTATATTGTCTTTACATCACAACCCGTAGGTCGTGTAGTTAAAAAGATGAAATATAAGCAGAAAAGACTAAGGAGCTCAAGGGTTTTGAGGAGCTGGAGGATCTTGGGGAGCGTGTCCTAAAAAAGTGTCCCGTAAAGCATATTTTGTAGTAGTGGTGGTACATGAGACGACAATTTTATTTGAACTGTCATCTTCTACTAGTACATGATCCTACACTGCATGATACAACATTATCAGAACTGTTGTATGAACATTTTTACCCTAGTTTAAAACAGTGGTACCACGTCAATTTTTTAGTAGTGAAGATCAAGATGACAATTGAAGACTCAATGTCGAGCTTGTTTTTCATTGTACAATTAATGCCCTAAATAGAGTGTCATTGGTTAATAGATGAGCAATTGTTGTTGTTAAATCTGCTTTGATTCTTTAATGCTCTTTCTAAAACTAACAAAGCTATCGCAACCAAACTCTTCTATATTTGACTCTTTCAAAGGGCAGAATAAAAACTATTATGAGTTAAAAGTAATCACATCATAGAAATAGAAAGCAAATATTTTATATATCTTTGATAACTATATATGACAAAGCGTGTGTTTTTCATAGTTGGTTTGGATGTGATACAAAACCCGATTGTCACATGCTCCTTTGATTTTAATGAGCTCTCCCTTCATGTAAGTTTATTGCTTTCCTTTTATTTTGTGTACTTTCTATAATATCATGCCTTTTATGAACTAGTACTATACTAATCTTGTTGGTAATGGAGAATCATCTAAGATATCTCTCCAAATAATGAAGAATTACAAAATCACATAACTCAACTATCATCCTAAATTGTATATTTGCATTTAATTTACTGATTTCTTTGTTGCATATTGCCGTAGTGAAATCAGTGTACTCTCTGTATATTATTTTACTTTTTAAAAAGTAATTAATAACATGATATTCTCTTTTCTAGTTGAGCGAAAAGAGCACAAAAATATCATATGCACATCGATAAAACCATTATGCATAAAATTTGAGAGAAAAAATGAGGTGCAAAATAAATATTATTGGACAGTAACACCTAATTAAGCAATGCATGCATTAATTGTCTTAAAACATGTGCCAAGTGAAAAAAGTAACACAGTTACCTCAAAAATGTAATTTGATCCAATGTTACAAGAACAAAAACACAAAATACTAATATTGTTCGAAAGGGACATGCATAGTCAATTTTGCGTGCTTTCGTTGGCGGAAGCGGCGGCGGTAATCTCAACAGGTTCGGCCGATTTGATAGTACCAAGTGCAAAATACTCAGAAATAACTTCTAATGGCATGCCCTTTGTCTCAGGAACCTTGAGATAAACGAATACCCATGCGAGGATGCAACCAACAGCATAAATGCTAAACACTCCAGCGAGCCCAATCCATTCGAAGAGAATGGGAAACGAATAAGTTATGAGAATATTTGCACACCAATATGTCGTTGCACATATAGTAATACATAAGCCCCGCACACGAGTAGGGAATATCTCTGAGCATAGGGTGTTTGGAATTGAACCAAAAGCCATCACGAACGAACATAAGTAGATTACAACACTTGGAGTGGAGATTATTGCAGTCATGATAGTCCCCAACTTGAAAAAGCTGCTAATCACTAGTAAACTAAGAGACACTATAAGCACAGGTACGGTGTAGAGTAGCAATGCCCTGCAAAAATAATCAAATCATCAGTTTTGAAATGCCAATAAATATTGCTAGCTAAGTAATATAATTGTGACTATATTGGTCAAGTATATATCCATGCATGTGATGTAAGACTTGTTAGATTACTGTATATATCATGAGTTTAGTCACGTCTTTATATATATAAGACTTCATGGACTAAAACTCTAGGGTCATGTATTATTTTCCTTTTGCAATTATTATATTTTGATCAAACGTTTGTGGTTTAGTTCTGAAAAGGAGAATTTACCTTCTACCAGATATATCCATCAACCGCATGCAAACAACAATGGCAGGAAGCATCAAGAACGTTATTATTGAATTTAAAAGCAAAGACGCAGAAATGAGATTCATCCCCATATTTGTTAGAAGTACGGCTACGCCTGCTTCCTCTAGAATTTGCGGAGCGTAGTACAGAACTCCATTTATGCCAGACATCTGATGTATACAAATCACCAAGAGAAATAAAAACACACACACACAAGACTGAGTTAATCATTTGTTTGTTTACGACATAATTGAGTTATTTGGGATAGATGTCCTAACCCCCTCAGGGAAACTATATCGGTTGCATAATTATTTAAAAAGCATTGCAATTTAAGTTAAATATATAATGTATAGTTAACATAACTCCCAAAATACACAAACACCACTACAAAACAGACCGTAGGAATTCTAAGAATATGTGCATAGCACCACTCTAGCTAGTGTACAACTTGGGCTATTGAGGATTTTTTTCCTTGAAGTATGACTTATATATTATTGTACCCGTTCATTTTTTTGGACCCTTAATAATTCCTCCGAATTATTTACATTATTGTAAAATAAGATTTTCGTCTAATTTTGTCTAATGCAACTAAAGATATGCTAACGTGACTTTTGTCCAAATTTAGTGTAATTTTTTAATTTAAATTTATTAATTTTTAATAAAAAATGTTTTAATATTTTTAAATTACACATGTGGTGGTGACGTGGTCAAGACACATCAACAAGCAAAGAGTCTCACGTCAGCATGCCATTACAACATTCAGAATAGTTTGAGAAATTTTTAACTGCCGTAAAAAATAAAAGACACTATAATGTATAATTCATAGCTTGGGAGCAAAAATCATAAACATCCTTGTTTGTAGCAATAGAACTTCGAATATTAGTTAAATTCTTCTGAAACCAATACAAAAAATAAATTGGAAATACAAAAATTATAAAAAAAGTTGTTTTAATTCAATTTTCTTTTTAGGAAGTTTTAATTCAATTTTTCAACACGTAAAAATTCATAGAAAAACACTGTATAAATGTTTTTTTTATCTATTTATATGTATATAATAATATATTTGCACATATATATATGTATATTTAAAATATATTTTTATATAAATACGAATTTTGCCCATCAAACTTTTCATAGATAGTTTATATATATATATAAATATATATACTTTTCATAAATATATATATATATATTAAAAAAATTAACAGTACCTACGTAAGAAATAATACAACTAAAGTAGTCATTATTACCTGCTGAAAAATCTGAAGTCCAATTCCAACAGCCAAAGCCCGCCGTACTCCTGGCTCCATAAGATCACTCCAACTCACCGCTTTAACAACATCTTTCTGCGATTCCATATTGAGAACCGGTTCTATCCCACCATCTTCTTGAGGACACATTTTGATTGGTCCTTGGGGACCAATAGCCGAATGACTAACTAAGGCAGCCACCGGAACCACTACTTCACTCTCTTCCGGAACTGCAGCTGGGACTGAGATGATCGATCCGTTACGAGAGGGCGCCGTTATGGCCTCCTGGCGCAGAAAGATTCTTTGCAGCTCTCCTTCCTTGTTCCCATCTTCGCCTACTCGCTCGCTCCACCTCCACGCTATTTGCCAACCGGCTCCTATGTTCGCACTGTGGCTCACTACTTCACCTGCATTATTATTCCCTTCTATGCAAAGGCTGCTGTTTCGTCTTACTCCTAGCACTTGACTTCCTCGCGGGCTTGATCTTTGGTCATGGGACAGCAATGGGCTTCTCAAATCCTCTTCCACTCCTTCTGTATCTACTTCATAGTCATCACTGTCATCACTGCGCGCACAAAATGAACAAGAATACTACATGCATGCCACCATATATATATTTATGTAGTCATTGAACAATATTAAAACAATCATATAGGAATGATACAAGTCTAATTTTTTTATTATGTTATTATTACAATAGATACAAAATTACATAAATAATAATGCATGCGTATTAATTAGTGTGCTATTACTGTATGTGTGAGATCAGCTTTTAAAGGGAACAAATAAAGAGTACTAATTAGGGTAAAAAAGTATCATTACATTGGTTGATTCTCCTCATCCCAGTGCTCATGATGAGGTTGTTGATCCGCTCCGGAGAAAATGTTGCTTCCTAGGGTACTACTCTCGGGGACTTTCTCATGTATGCTGCCGAAGAGAGCGACTAAAGGATCCACCTCAAGAGTGAGGCTGCTTCCTTGATGAGAAGTCAACAAGAGACTTCGTCCTTTGCCTACAGGTTTGGCCACCCATGATTGACCGCTATCAGGGCCGTAGATTCTTATTTGATCATTTCCTCCATTGTTTGGTTCCCGATTAGGATTCAAGATGTCATTAGCGGGGGCTATTACGTATTCCTCCACGGATGATTTTCCTCCAGGTTTAAGACCCTCAACCAGCAAGGCCAACTCCGCCATAAGCACTATTTTAATTACATTAAATTAGTATGGAATGTATTACATAACAAATACAATATTAATAGCTAGCACACACCATTAATTTATCACGAAAAATATATTGATACCTTTTTATAAGATCGGTTCCACGACCCTTGACAAAATGTTAATTAGCTAGGACAAGACCATAAAGTACGCACTAGTTCCACTATGTAACGTGACAAATAAACCATACTAAATTCCTTCATTTTCGATCTCCACTTAGGCTTAATTACCAAAAAAGAGTTTCATAAGAGAAACATATGTACCTATTATATCTTCTTTAATCGCCCATTAGCACCGACAACATATAGGATTTGATTGATACAAAGCAGTTCGTTCTACCTCCCGCGTCGACCACAACGCCTCTATATACTAATTAATAAGGTAGAAGAGCAGGTATTATATATACGTACGTACCATTATCATCAGTGATGCCCCGGAGTGTCTTCAAGACTTGTTTGGCCTCATCTATTCTTCCCTTGCTCACGAGCCATCTTGGAGATTCAGGCAAGTAAAACACAATCAAAGCGAAGTACAAAAACGATGGCAGACAAAGAATTGCCAGCATCAATCTCCAGCTGAAAGACGCCGTCAATGACACCCCAAACACCATCGAAGACGACAAACACATCCCGCTGGATCCCATAAACTGTGGCAATGTATTCAGTGATCCCCTGATATCGGACGGCGCCGTTTCGGAGATGTAAATGGGGACAAGAGTAACCACGAAACCAGTACCAAACCCGTTGAGCAGTCTAGCTAACAGAAGAACATAAACATTTGGAGACCAGGACATTATTAGGCCGCTAACAAGATACAACACCGAGGAAATTAAAAGCATGGGACGTCGGCCGATCCGATCAGAGACACCGCCGGAGATGGTTGTGCTTAGTATGCCCCCAATGAGAGCTATGGCTATTACTAGCCCTTCCATTTGAGTCTTTAAAAGGAACTCCTGTCTTATGTAAATGACGGTGCCTGCGAAACATTTATTTATATAGATATGTTATGGTAGAGGGATATTTGCAAGAAAATAAATTAAGAGTACAGCATAATAACAAAGACAAACAGAATAATATATATAAATATACATAGGACAATTTTTATATTGTGTTTAGCAGAATTGGGAGGACTTTCAGTATTATCGACCTGTGAACAGTTTTTGACGCGATTTTTGTTATGACAGTGTATATTATAGTTATTTACAGCATTCTAAAAATTTTCAGAAAATTCCGAATACTTTACATTACTGAAAACTAAGTTCAAACATGTTGTTGCACGCGTTACTAATTTTTTTAATGCGTGGAAAACAACATAGTTTTCGGTACTGTAAACTATTCAGAATTTTCTGAAAATTTGCAAGATGCTCTAAATAGCTACAATATATACGGTCATAAAAAAATCGCGCTGAAAACGGTTCACTGATGGCTTAAAGTGAAGCCCCTATAATTTTTTTTCATATATATATTTATGAAATCAGTCTCATGTTGTAAATTACAATACCAAGAATTTTAATCAAATTTGGAAAGACATGAAGAAAGTGTTAGGTCTGGTTTGGAGGAAAAATTTCATAAAATAAAATTTGATAAGAGAATATTTTTTTAATATATATTTTTTATATAGATACTTACAATTGTAATAAATTTAAAAAAATTATACTATGTTTAAGTTTTAATTTTTTTTAGAAAAAAAGTTCTTAATTTATTGATTCAACGTGAGAAAATGGAATATTTAAGAATTCATTTTTTTTCAATTCAAGATCCAATCAAAGTCTTAAAAATAACTACTAAGGCAATTAGGTGGTGGTAATATATTTGTAAAGTTCATATGAAATATGAAATGTGTAGTTCAAGAATTTTATTATGTTCATATTTAAAGTATTATCAAATTTATGCGTATTATTGTGATTATGATCAATGGTCGGACCCCAATGCTTAACAACCATTCAAATTCTTCGATATTTTTTTTTCACATTTCTCAAGTTTATTACATAGTTAATTAGCAAGATACAAAAAATGTGATAAGGGAAAAAATGGATCATAAACTATGGAAAAAAGGAACCCTTTCTTGACATAGACCATTAATTAGTATTAATTGCATAGGAATTTTTTTTATAATTCATAATTGAATTATGCCATATTACTGATGTTATTTGAAAAATAGTTTATCTTTTCTGGCCAGAAAAAATTTCTGTTTTTATTTATAGCTAAATGCATAAGATAAGTAGACTTCTTTTGTTGTTTGGATAAAGAAAAAATAATTTTAAAGTGTTTGAATATTAATTAAAAAAGATTTTTTATGAGTTAATTAGGAATAATAAAATTATTATAATTTAAAACATAGATAGGAATCCTAACTTCTACCAAAAAAAAAAAAAAAATCAAGCACTTTTTAATTTTTTTACCACAAATATTTTCAAAAGTAATTTTTTAATCCTAAAAGTTAAAGGCAGCCTAAAATAAGCTTAACAGAACTATTTCTTTGAAGGTAAGAGCTATCATTTTATGTCTATATAGATATATATATAGATTCCTTAAAAAATGTATATTATTTTATGCAATTAATTAAAGATGTCGACCTTTGGTTGGTTAGGTCTTTGAAAGCCACTTTTGAGTTTTTAAAACTTAACAATACTTTCTTAAAAAAAAAAAAAGCTTAAATACACTTTAAGAGTTCATAAGAGTTCAGTTGGATTTTCAATACACTTCAACTTTTGACTCTAAATTTTTTGTTGAGGGGAAGCTAATATTTGTAGTTTCTTGATAAAGAAAGAGTTTTGAGAATTCCAAAGCCAAAAACATAAATTTTAATGATTTATATATCCAAATAATTCTAATTACATAATACATTCTGCAAGTATTATGCACTGCTTTTTTTCTTATTTCTAGGGCTCCAACAGTATAAACTATCTCATTTTTCTACCGGTGATGATGTATATTTCTCGACCAAATTCAAATATAGTTATTTAGTCTCTGAATTTAAATTTAGGTAAACTTATCATAGATCTTAATTAATTTATATATATCAAGAAATAATGAGAGAGAGAAAAACATTACACAGAAAAAAGAAATGCAAAGAGTTGAGACCAGCAGATTCTGGAGGACTGTAATATAGGATTCGTTGTTTCATTAAAGATGGATTGTTTATACTTTAATATACTCATTAAATAAATACTGTATACATAGGAGTGATGACATACCAGCAATGACTGCACTATCCCATCCCTGTATCATATTTCCTAGGGTTGCCACAATAGAGACTGCTATAGCTCCCTTCATTCTGATCGGAATAACCTCCTGCCTCCCTGCCTAACTTTTCTATTGATTTTGGATTTCAAGATTTGAATTACTTATCAATAGGTTTGATAAGCATTTTCGGATCTAGATTCCGTTGTTAGTCTATGAGTAGGAAATGGTGGAGTTTATTTTTGTTAAAATTGATAAGGTCATAATATATGTTGGATTATAATTTAATTTCATAATTAATTTAATATTTAAGTCCAATAAATATATATATCACATTTAGGAATACTGTTAAGATTTGACTAATTTGAGAATAAATAAGATATTTAAATTTATTTGAATAATTTAATTTATATATATAAATATATTTTTTTTGAAGCAATCAATTTATATATATTTATTACATACATACAGTAGGGGCATTCTGCTGTGCTTTCTTTGATTCGATTACTGCCGTAGGTATTTTTGATTGCACTGCCATGTGCTTAATTAATTTGGTGGCCATGGTTTTATAAGTTTTCGTATCCTATTATATACTGATAGCCAATATAACCTTTTGATTGAAAAATTAGTTTAATGATTATACTTAATCCCATTTTTCTTTTTTTGTTTTTTACTTCCTATTATATGTATAATATATATATCTATATATATATATCAAGTAAATATCCTATTTCCATTAAATCTTTTTTTGCTTTCTTGTATTCTACTACTACTTGAACAGTAAATTTATTTTCTTTTTTTTTTATTGTTCATTTTCCATGGAAATGTGTCAAAATTATATAAATATCTTTATATATTATAAATATGAGTTTAATTAAAATTGTTGGTTTCTATAAAATCCTAAGTTAGCTGACATTTTTAATAAATATATTTTATTATTTAATTGGTTATTTTGAAATTATTGGGTAAGTGGATTGTGTCTCTTTTTGGTAAGAATAAATTCTTTATTAAGTGTCATTTATGTAGAGTCAAGTTTCATTTTTTATTTATGGCAAGCTTGTCTAGAATAAGTATGTATATTATAGAAATATTTTATGCATATTTTCCTTAATTTTAATTGGTTTAAAAAGAGGAAACTGAATGATGCTTTGTGCTCAAGGAAGGAAATTTTGAAATGAACCTGGTTGGGATTTAAGTCCACGTTCGTCCATTTTCTTGATCCTACAAAATGATTCTCTGGCTCATCTGGAAAATCCTACAGTTAATGTAATTATTAGAAGCTATTTTTAGCAACTTCCTCATTTGGTTTGATTGGGACCATAAACGAGATTCACTGGTTAGGATTCCTAAACTCTATAAATACATACCTAAGCAGCAACTAATCTTAATCGAACTCCTGTTATCCACCAAAATCTGCGCCACCATTTTGTCGGAGAGTTGGCTCTCAATTACCAATGAGTTGTGGTTCGGGAAGTGCACTCTCTGAGCATCGTCTTTGGATAATGTTATGACTTGGTTAGTCATTTAGGGTATTTGGCCAGGCAATTAAGCCAAAGCCATCACCTTGTTGTCATGATTTAAAGCTCGCTCATACCTGTTCTGTGAGCCTCGGGAGGTACCACCCAGGTGGGGCCCTCCTGTTCATCGGAGGAGGTCCTTAGACCACTGGATGTTGCAGGGCCACAAGAGCGACTGGTGGGACCTGCGGAGTAACAGGCGGCACATGCACTCCAGCCGTGGGGAGTTGTGCGTGATGCACTCCACCTTTAGCATATTGGTGGAGATGTCCCAACTTGATGAGGTTTTTGATCTCATCCTTGAGCTAGTGGCACTCATTGGTGTGGTGCCCTATGTCGTTGTGAAAATGACAAAAATTGGCTTGGATCTCTCCTGTCCCTATCCCTCCGGATGGGTTGTGGCTTCTTATAGTGAACATGTTGTTTCGTGGCCAAGAAGATATTGCCTCGGGAGCCTACCAAGTCAGTATACTTAGAGTACTACGAGACATACTTCTCACCAGAGGCAGTTCCATTCTCGGCCAGTGCATTTCCATTTCCCTTGGGTTTTTGGCCCTTGCCCTTACCCCTGCGTCTATTGCTGCCGGGGGTTTGACTGGGTGCAGCAGAATGGGACAGAGCGGTAACTCTAGCACTGAATGTAGGCTGAAAAGCACTATATCCAATGGGCATCGTCCATAAAATGTCTAGGCCATGCTGAATCCAAGAGTCGACACGACACAGAAACCTGTGGGTGGGACTCCTCCTAAGTCTGGTTAGACAGGAGCATAAGGGGAATACTAGATCCCCAAAGCCACGGGGCCATATGCAGTCGGAGCGGGGAATTTGACGGGTCCTTCGAACGCTCCGATCTGGGCATCCTCCCAGTTGATATACTCTTGTGCCCGACGAATGAAATTGTTGAGCCATCGGCATCCCTGCCGCTAAAGGTCATCCCAAAATGGGGACCGGGCGCGAATGTCAGCCTACAACGCCATCAACTGCTGGCCACCATCAACCCTCTTGGTTCTTGTTGGCTCCTCCTCGAAGTGCTTGATATATGCCTTAAGGGTCTCGAAGGGCCCTTGTTTAATGTTGGCCAAAGCATTGACCTCGAAACTCACCTTCCGAGCTCCTATGAATTATCTTCGAAAGGCAGAGGACAATTGATTCCATGAGTGGATGGATCTTGATCGGTGCTTCTTGAATCACTCATCTACTGGTCCCGTTACAGTGATCGGGAACACATGACATTTAGCGTTGTTGGAGACACGGTGCACCGACATCAATCTGTTGAATTTAGAAAGGTGGTTGGTGGGGTCCCAGCTGCCATCATAGGGCGAGATGGCCGACATCTTGAAGCCCTGCGACAAGGGGGCTTCCACAATATGGGGAGCGCATGACTCCACTTCTTCATCTTCTGAGTCTGAGTTGTGGCCTTGTCGTCTAACCATTCTTAGTGTGATCTTTTTCAGACTTTCTAACTCCGCGCGGAGCGGGTCACAGTCTCGGTTGACGCTCTGCGCCGGGTTCTTCGGGTGTTGAGGTTGTCCCACAGGTTTGCCAGACCTTTCCTGGCAGGCTCACACCCATTGGCCTTATTGTACCTTCAGGCATTAAGGTTGTCCCGTAGGTCAGCTTGACCTCAGAACGCACCGTTATCATCATTTACCGAGACATTAATGCCATGTTCTTGGTTCAGTGAGACGTTCCTTGGGAAGATCCTTGGACCATTGTTCCCATAGGGTTGGTGAGGTCCCGAGGGGATACCACCTCAAGGCCTCGCGTGATCCGTGTGGGCGCATCGAGGTGGAACGCCCCGAGCTCCTTGGGTGCTCACAGCCTGGCAGTGTCCTCGGGCCCCTGGGCCATTACCCTCACTAGCCTACTTGGGAATCTGGTGGCCCTCGGGTTCTTGACGAGCCTTATCTTGCTTTGGAGCAGGATTATCGTCAACTTTTCCTTTGCCACGGTCCTGTGGAGGCACTGGGGTTCCAACTCCAGCTAGATGATTGGTGGGCACTCCAACTGGTGGATCTCGCACCTCTTCAGTTGGGTGCTCAGGGGGCACTCCGGATGTCTTGACAAGTTGCACTCCAACAAGGTGTGAAGGTGGCACGCCCGTTGGATGCCCAGCTGACACATTACCATTGGGGTCCACTCATAGCCCTTGGGCTGCAAGAGTGGCCTTCATGGCAAGTACTGTTAGAGAATATATTTTTTATACTCAATGGAAATATGGAAAAACCAAATACAACTCTTTGCAAAAAAATACAATAGACAAGGTAATTGATTAAATAAACATTACAACTCAATTGCTCAAAATACAAGTAAATATAAAGAGGTAGAAGAAGAAGATTACAAACTCAAAACAATAATAATACAAGTAAATAAGATCAACAAGATCAAAAGAATGAAAATAAAACCAATAAAAAGAACAAACTCTCACACAACCAAAGTGTAGAGTAGTGGGGATCACCAACTTGAACAAGGTTTAAGACCTTTGTCCAAAAGCTTATTTCCCCCTATTATCTAAGCACTAAGGGATCTCTCTAGGAAATAGCTCTCTGGAATTATCAAGCCTTTTTGGTGTATTTTCCAGCCAAGTGCTTTGTGGATGGAAAATGGTGTGTCTTACAAGTGAGCATTAGACTCCTATTTATAGAGTTTTGAGACACCAATTGAATTTCAAATTCCACCAACCCCCATGGCTGTTACCAATGATTAATTGAATGTTTATGGAATTAAAATAGAGATTTGGGAGTTACTTGACTGTTGGAAACATTCAAAATTGGATAAAACCGAAGTTGAAAAATGTTGTCAGCCGCTCAGGCCGCGGCCCACGGTGTGTTTTTTGCCTATTTTTCCTCTTAGGCCGTGGCCTGAAAGACATAGGCAGCGACCCAAGTCATTTTTTGAGCAACCAATTTTCCAAATTTGCCAAAACGTTCCAAATTCATTCCCACTTGATTTTTTAACTCCCATACACTTTATGAGAGTTAAAATCACATCTCTAACAGCCATATTTCACATATGGCTTTAAGAAATTCAAATCAAAATGTGTAATATCAAATCTACACATTATTGGGTAATATTTGGGAGTTACAAGTTTGTAACTCCAAAATATGTCACATTTGGGCACATACATGTGTCCAATTTTGTGACTCTCAATAATATGTTACAAGGTGTGACAAATCACATTTGTGTGAAAAATCACATTTGTGTGAAAAATCACATTTGTGTGAAAAATCACATTTGTGTGACAAATCATATTATGTCACATTATTGAATCTCACATTATATTATTTAAAATAATATAACAAGTACCATCTCCTATAAGGTGGCGATGTTACCCTCTTAGGCATCAATCTTTTTCTGCTGGGTGGCCACCTGTTCACGGAGCACCACCACTTCTGGTGTCTCCTCCGCACCCATGGGCTGAGGGTATTCTTCCTCATAGTACTACTGGTCACCACCGTCTTCTTTGCCGTCATACTCTATGTCTTCGTCATAATCCTCCACCATCTCAGGCATGTCCTGAGGTGGCTGTCAATTGATTTCCCCTCCTTCAACTTCGGTAGGAGGGACTATGTTGTCTGTGACATTTCGTCAAGTGGTTACCATGGCTGTAAATGTTCTGAATGCTTTCTTCAAGATCTCAATGAAAGCACCAAAATGTTGACTACCTGTTTTGCTATCAACTTAAAGACGAGAGATTAAAGAAATAAAAAACAAGAACACAACAATTTTTATGTGGTTCATGCTATAAAAGAGCCATAGTCCACAGATATATGGTATTAAGAAGATTGAAAGCTTCCTAGTGCGATCTCCAATGGTGTTTTCTTAAGCAGCGTTTATATTGCTCTGAGTATAAGGCTCTCTTTCTCTAAAAATTCCAAACCCTTTGCAAAGAGACTCCTGGCGTTTATAGAGGCTGGGGTCATTAATGCTAATTATTTGTAATTAATACATATTCTCCCCGTTATTGGGGTATTAAGACCACTTTAATGCATTGGGCTGCATTAACGAAAGATCACGGCCCAGGCAATAAACGTGGGGCCCACTGTAGAAAGTTACCTACATTATGGGGAACATGCCCTTGGCACTGTCAGGCCATGCCGCATGTATTTCTTGTTAGGAGACGTAGTGGGAGTGCGAATTTTTGAGTTGTACAATTGACAACACTGTGGATGGAATGCCAAAAAGGTTGTCAGACAATCCTCTGATGTTGCAGACTTGCACTAATTGACACCTGGCTGGCCTTCTAGGTCCTAAGGACAAGAACCTTGACGTGAAAGGAAACTCCTTGTAAAGAGTTTGAGGAATACTAACAAGTCATCGAGGCATGGCTTCAGATAGACGTCCATTCCCTATATCTGAGTAATGCGGCCTTTAGTCGAGACATCTCCCCTCCGAGGACTGACCCTCAGGGCATGACCTAACTTGAAAAGGCACGCCTCTTTAGTACGTGCCCTACCCGCACCAGTTTCGGATTGCCACGTGTCCTTTGGTTAAAACATGGACAACACTGCATTTACTTGTGATAGAACTTATACATCTAATTCCTGGTACTTTGACAGTGGATGTTCTAGACATATGACAGGTGACGAAAACATTCTCATCAATTTTCAGACTATAAATTGTGGTACAGTCACTTTTGGTGATGGTGTAGCAGGTAAAGTTCTTGGAAATGGAACCCTAAATTTGGAACGGTTACCCAAACTAAAAAATGTTCTCCTGGTTGATGGATTAAAAGCTAAAGTAATTAGCATAAGTCAAATTTGTGATCAAGGATACACTGTTAATTTTTCTTGTGATGATTGTAGTGTGATTAATCAAAATAGAAATTGTGTTCTAAAAGGATTCAGATTAGTTGATAAATGCTATACTCTCTCTCAAAATATGTCATGTCACTTGGCCATAAGCAATTATACTAATCTGTGGCATGAAAAATTTGGTCACATTAATTTCAAAAACTTGAATTTTTTTTTTAAATGCAGTTATTGCTCGTGGTTTACCCAAACCAGGTAGAGAATCTACCGGTAAGTGTGAACCTTGCAAACTTGGTAAGCAATTAAAAATCACTCACAAAGGTATCACAAATGTGAATACCACCAAGGTCTTAGAATTGCTTCACATGGATCTCATAGGTCCAATACAGGTTGAAAGCTTAAATGTAAAAAAATATACATTTTTGTGTGTGTAGATGATTATCTTATTTTACTTGGGTTGATTTTTTTAAAAGAAAAAGCTAACATTTTTGATGTTGTCAAAACTCTTTGTTTAAAATTAAAAGTTGAGAAAGAATGTACTATTGGCAAGATTGTTAGGATTTGTAGTGATCATGGAAAAGAATTTGAGAATGTTGTTTATGATGAATTCTTAAAATCTTGTAGAATATCTTGTGAATTTTCAGCTCCCAAAACTCCTGAGCAAAATGGAGTTGTTGAGAGACAGAATCACACTCTTCAGGAAATGGCAAGAGTAATGTTGAATAACAAGAAACTGTCAAAAAGATTGTGGACAGAAGCTATTAATACTACTTGCTACATAATAAATAGAGTGGTTGTGCGTCCAGGTACTGCCAAAACTCCTTATGAGATTGGAAAGGTAAGCATCCAAATGTAATTTATTTTCACATTTTTGGGTGTATGTGTTACATATTGAGAGATCAAGAAAATGTTGGAAAATTTGACGCTAAAAGTGATGTAGGTGTATTTCTTAGTTATTACATAAACAGTAGGGCACATCGTGTGTACAACATGAGAACCCAAAGTATTATGGAGTCTGCTAATGCTGTTGTTGATGATTGCAAAGATTTTTCAAAATTTTCAATAGAAGACGAGATAGATAAATTTATGGAAGAATCTCCTAATCAATCAAAAGTCCAGAATGATGTATCATAAATTTCGTTTGTTGCCACATGAACTAAAACTGAATCATCACTTGATACATCTTCATCTGAACAGACAGAGACGCAAATACCTAAACTTATCACTGATCCAATTCAGAGAGAACCTTCAGCCAGGGTTAAAAAGAATCATCCAGCTGATTTCATTCTGGGAGATTTAGAAGAAAGCTTTGTCACAAGGAAACAGTATGAAAATCTCATCCAATATGTGTTTTTTACCTCTTCACTTGAACCAAAAAATGTGAAAGAAGCTTTAACTAATGAGTCTTGGATTAAAGCTATGCAAGAAGAGGATGACAGGACAAATGGAGGATGTTTCCATTTGGGAAACAACTTGGTGCCGTGGCACAACAAAAATAAAATTTTCATTTTATTATCTACTGTTGAGGTCGAGTACATTGATGCTGACACTTTTTGTACTAAACTATTATGGATGAAACAAATGTTTTTGGGCAAAACGCTTACTAAAAGTGTATTGAGCAAAATTAATAGAATTTCTTTAGTTTTAGGTTCTTCTGAGAGAATAGAGCTACCTATGCCAGTTTGTGAAAGCCAACTTTGAGTAAGTTGAGGCTGTGTAATTAGACCTATGTAGAGGATACGTTACCATTGAAAATGGCTACCACTACTAGTGTAGTGTGACAGCGTCTCCATTGGGTACTACAGAAAAAGGCCAAAATTGCCAACATGGGCAATGGCCCTATTTTTACACTTCACACACTAATACTTGTTCTGAATAAAGAAAAAGTAAAAATTGTAAGTCTCATTCTCTTTGTTAATGTTTTTTCCTAAAAATATTTTGTGCTCTTGATTTTTTTTATTCCAACACTCTCAGGCATGTTACACAAATCAAATATTTTTTCTAACATAATAGTACTCATTTAATTTTTGATCGTTTGGTAACTGTTTTTCACGTTTTGAATTTTTGTTAGCAGCAAAAATAAATGTTATGGTCATGCAATAATAAAAACAAAGTATAAATAAAAAAAATGCGAATATCGAAAAAATAAGGGGGCAAGAAAATTGAATGAATTGTGCAGGGTACGAAAATCTTGCTTGAATTTTTTTTCCATTTGATTAAGTATTATTTTTGTCAATATTCTCTCTAAAGTTAAGGTTTGTCTGAATATTAATTGTGTTTGTGTGAGAAAAAGGACTCTTGAAAAAAAAATTTGGCTGTCTCTTTTGGTTTGGTCACAATTATGACAACTTTTTTTTAAAATCGGGTAGCTACCCATTTTGTGCCTATAGCCTCATGTTGGTCCTCACATTCCCACGATCACTCTCCTATTTACTCACTCTATCATTTTATTTGTTCTTTCTCCTTGGTTATTCTCTCTTGTTTTTTCTTTCTTGTGCTTTCTAGTGTGCAGGAATCAATGGTTCGAACCAAGACTATCGATACTTTGAAGCCCTTTCTCGGTGCTTCCAATTCCTTTGCTTCATATGGTGTTAGTTCTGAGACATCAGAACTTCATGCTGTCAAATCTGTCTTTCGTTACATGTCCAAAGAACAAGCTTCTTTGTCTTTTGTTTTTATTTTTCGTTACTTTGGCACCTTCATAGACAAAAAGGGGGAGTAGTTTGGTATTATTTTTATGTTCTGTGTACAATTGTGGACCCTATTTTTTAGGGGGAGTTGTGAGGTATGTCTTGTTAAACTTTTTCCAAAAAGTTGACATTTTTTATCTTTGTTAGTATGCTTGTTTCCAGGGGGAGTTCTTAGGAACTTAATTCTTTCTTTCTAACAAAGTGTTTACTACAGGTTTTTTGAGCTCTTATTGATAAATATATTTTGTCTAAAAAGTTGCCAAAGGGGGAGATTGAAAAGTCCTAAATTTGCTAACCTTTTTAATAAATATATTTTATTTTCTAATTGGCTTTTTTTTTCAAAATTATTGGATAAGTAAGTGGATTGTGTCTCTTTTTGGTTAGAATAAATTCTTTATTAAGTGCCTTTTATATATAGTAAAGTTTCCTTATTTATTTATGAAAACCTTGTCTATAATAAGCATGTATATTATAGAATCATTTTCTGCATATTTTGCTCAATTTTATTTGGTTTAAAAAGAGAAAACTGGATGATGCTTTGTGCCCCATGAAGGAAATCTCAAAATGAACCTGGTTGAGATTTAAGTCAAGGTTCGTCCACATTCCTGATGCTACAGAATGATTCCCTGACTCATTTGGAAAATCCGGTAGTCAATGTAAATTGAAGTTATTTTTAGTAACTTCCTGATTTGTTTTGATTGGGACCATAAACGAGATTGGTTGGCTTAGGGTTTCCTAAACTCTATAAATACAAACCTAAGTAGCAACTAATCTTAATCTCTTCACCACGCTAACGTTTTATATTTAGAAGAGTTCTTATATATGTAAAGAGAAGTCTTTGTTCAACTATCTATTTGTTTGTTTGTTTGGCTTTGTGTTGTTTATTCTTAAACAAGTCATAAAGCTTGTGAATGTGACATACATTCTTAGAGAGAATATTTCCATAAATATCACTTCAGGAGGAAGCGAGCACTCATCAAGTTTAGAAGGGATTTCATGTTCTTAGTGTTTATCAAAATCAGATTATTAAAGTGGAATATTTTAAGGTTGCGACAAGGAATTAGAAGGAGTCTAAACTTTGTATAAGTCAATTGCTTATTGTATTCTTGAGACTTTACTAATTGATTTTATCTCTGGGCGTGCCCTCGTGGACTAGGTTTTTCGAACCACGTAAAAATATTCTTGTGTTTCGTTACTTTTAGTTTATTTACAAACTGTTCGCTTATTCTAATTCATCAGTAATCTGTCCTGATATATCAGAAAATCTGTCTGATCAAACAATTGGATAACTATTCCGCATTAATTAAATTGTTTGATAAATTCAATTAGTAATCTTATAAAATGGAATTTTAGTTTCTGTTAGATTTAACATTTTTTTTTATTGTTTTCTAATACCGTTAGTTTTAAAGTCATCTAAATAAGGTAAATAAATTAAACAAAAACAATAAAATCATCTAAATAAGGTAAATAAATTGAAAATAAAAATAATAAATGAGTCAAAATAATTTCTTATAACATATTTTAAAATTTCATATTAAAGTATTTAAAATACTCTATCAATTATATTTTCAAAACTATAAGTGAAAAATATTTATGTACTTAAATTTATTTATTTTTGAATTAATTATTTATTTTTTCATTTAATGTACTTTGTTTATCCAAACATATAATAATATTGACATAGACATAGACATAAATATACATATTTCTTATTTTTTTCGTTTAGTTTTTTTAATTAGAAATTACTTATTTTAGTTGCTCTTGCCGTTAATTGAATAATATATATTTATATATAGGTTGTTGACGTTGCTTTTCGTCAACTTAAAAAAAGAGAGCAATTAAACAAGAATATACTAGAGGAAATGAATAAAAGGAAAGAAAACAAGATCTTTTTACGTGGTTCAGCAGTTAAAATGTGCCTAGTCCACGAGTCTATATTATTAGCTCTTTGGAGTCTTCTGGAAACTTTAAGAGAATAATTGCCCAGAGTTTTCTCTCCAAATCTCAATATTTCGGTCCCATACAAATGAATAATCCCACTCCATTTATAGAGGGGTTTTCTGAATTGACGTCGTTTTTCATCAACTTAAAAGAGGAGAGCAATTAAACAAGAATAAACCAGAGGAAATGAATAAAAGGAATGAAAACAAGATCTTTTTACGTGGTTCAGCAGAGAAAATCTACCTAGTCCACGAGTTTATATTATTAGCTCTTTGGAGTCTTCTGGAAACTTTAAGAGAATAGTTGCCCAGAGTTTTCTCTCCAAATCTCAATATTTTTGTATGCTACAAATGAATAATCCCACTCTATATATAGAGGGGTTTTCTGAATTGCTTCCCACATATTTCGGGAAGAGATTCTATAAATCGAATAATATAATGCCATTAAATGAATTAGTTACTATGTACATGGTAATATCCCATAAAATGTGGGATTTAATAACGAATTACAAAAGATCCCTTAAACATAGGGAATTTATAACAATAAATACGTTCACACACAGCTAGCGAACTTAGACACTAGATCCATGTGCCTTCAAGAATGCTTGCGTGTTACGAGCTCGTCATCTTGGTTTGCTTATGCTCCCAACAAGTAACCACTATCGAAGTCGTCCCCTTCGAGCTTACAACTCTCGAGCTCGAACCATCTTATCTAAGGGTAAGAGATGAATTAAGAAGTTTATACAAGTGTTGAACCCTTGCTATTGTGAGTTGCGAGCCTAACTTATAAGCTCAGAGCACCTTCGAGGCTACATAATACTCGAGCTCACGAGGTCTGTAACTTATAGCGAAACTGTCTTTGACTTGTCGATCACATGATGACCGAGCCTATTTCGAGCTTATGACTTACGAGCCTGAATTTCGAGATCAATACTCTCATTCTTGAAATCTGGGTGTAACATTTTGCCCCCTCAAAACTATCTGTTCGAATCCCATGAGAAAGAAACTTTTGAACTGCGTCTATCAGAAACTGAGCCACTTAATATACTCGAGTGAGGACACGCGTCAATCACGGGTTGCTTAATCGAAGTACTTTTGCACCATGCCCACGTCTATTCATCTACCACCTTTATACCGCCATCACCACGTCTATACCTGTCTGTTTGATCAGATACCGAATTCGGCCAACTGTCTAGATCAATTCGACGTTTGACATTCTCTGGGGCCTATAAATATGCCCGTATCATCTTCTTCGTCTCACTTTCGCGTCTTGAACTTTCAGAGAAAAAAGAAGAAAAATCTAGAACTCAAAATCTATTATGCTCTTGCATGTTTTCCAAACCAAGGAGGCAAAATATTCTTGGCATCTTCGATTTTGTGAGAGCTTCCTTGGCAGTGCTCCTTCAATCGTTGATTGCATTACCCGCAAGCAGCTTCTGTGTGTAAGTTCTATTTCTTGTTTTTCCATGCAATTTTACGTACTTTCTTTATGAATGTATTCAATAGCTTGTTGCCTTAGCAATGTAGTTTAGATGATATTGCATAAACTTTGGACCCAAAAATCTCTAAAATTGTGGGTTTTAAACCCAGATTTTGGTGCAGAAAGCACATATATGTATTTTTATTTTATATTAGACCACGAATGATATATCGTGTAGACTAAGAATTGGGGTACTGAATTAGGGTTTTAAATTGCACGTTTCCCAAAATTATCACCTTTTTGAGTAACAGTCAACTTTTCCCTGAAAATCCGAGATTCTTAAAATGAATCCACTTTCCCTCCTTCGCATCAAATACACTCGAAGCTTGAACCATACAACGGCTCAGGGTTTTTCCTCGTGTTCAACCTGTTCTTTTGAGATTTTGGTCTCGATCGAGCTTATTTTGTGATTTTAGGCATTCGAGCTCGAATCACTAAACATTTTACTCTGATTTCTTGTGTGCCAGGCCTTCATCCTTTTCTTTCTTACTAGATGTCACAGAATTCTGAAAAACGGTGGAGGTCAGTGCTCGTAATTCCTTATTCACCAAAAATCCAAGTACAAAATCGCCCTTCACTCGAAACCAGCGGCTAATTTGCAATTGACATTCGAGCTCACTTCCGGCGTCAAATCGACGAGGTCAAGGAGAAGAAAAGGAGGAAACTTCGGGTCGCAATCTATCCAGACCCAGACCTCGAGCTTAGACCGATCCCTCTTGTTATCCCCAAAAATTGGAGTTCGATGACGTGGAAACCAGAAGTGACAAGTGGCAATACATGGTCTGTGAACGACACATTAATAGTCAATAAATATATTGGCTCTTCGGAGTTGTGATAAAGTGATCTGACCGACATGGTAGAGATTCTGTCAGACCAATAAGGATTTTTGATTGACCAGTCAAGTGTCATGACCTTGGCCGACCAGTCAGGTGCTTGTCCGCCCAGTCAGGTGCTTGTCCGACTAGTCAGGCACTTGTCTACCCAGTCAGGTGCTTGTCCGCCCAGTGAAGGTTTGGCCGACCAGTGAGGAATTTTGGTCCTTCAGTTCTCCTCCTGAGTGTGATGTGGGGCGACTAGACAGAACAGTGCTACGCAAAGGATCCCAGTAACGGTTTCAACAAGAATCGGTCATACCTGTGCGAGAATCTCTCAGATTATCCCACAAAAATAGTGTATTGTTGTATTTTGAATATTATTATTAATTGAATATAGTGAGAATAGCGAAATATCTCGATTATGGGGGACATCATTTGTACGATCCTGAGCCTATAAATACAAGGTCCATGGCATCATAAAGGGGATTCGATTCTAATTTTCTGGGAGAATTTTTGTATCTGGAGAAATATTGTATTCATTTCATCTGTACTAAAGAAACTCAGTTGGCTCAAGTTCATCTGATCTTAAGTGTAGGCTAAATATATCACAACTCCAAGTGGATTAGGCTATTACCAATAAATTGGGGCTGAACCACTATATAATTATTTGTGTTGTACTATTCTCTTGAAGGTTCATTGTAGTTTTGACGTCTACTCGTCGTTGGCCAAAAACGCGGTCAACATTTTGGTGCTTTCATTGAGAGCCTGAAGAGAAGAAACACACGAATATCATATCGAAATGGCACCCAAGAATACCAATGTGGCATCGAAAAAGTCAGGCACGTCAAAAGAGCCTGCTAGATCAGAAGATCCTGGACCGCAGAACCCAAAGACTGAGCCCAGGGTGTTTCTCGAGGAGACCATTCCAGAAGTTGAACAACTCCAGGAAGCAGTAGGTGCTTTCCAAGAGGAGATGATGCAATTCAATGCTCGCCAGGAGTCTTTCGATGAAGAGATGGCCAAGCAGAGAGCTGTGTTAGAGCAGCAAAGGCGCGATATGGAGGCCAGAAGCGAAGAGCTCAGACAGCGACAGGAGGAAGTCGACCGGAGACATCATGAAGCAGCCCTTGCTCTAGAAGCGACTACCCAATTGGCCCAAGCCAATGCTCAAGCTATGGCACGAGCAGCCTCCCAAGGAGCAAGAAATAATAATGCTGATCGGAGGACCACCGACAGAGCCAATTCTCGTGGATCGGACAGAAGCAGGAGTACCCCCCTGGTCGGGAAGATGATGGGGACCGATCTAGAACTGCCTCGATGTAAAGGGAGCACTCTAGAACCCCCTCTAGGAGTCACCGATCAAAAACTTCTAGATCAGGGAGTAACCGATCGGGCAATAAAAAGACTCCACCCAGGCAGGATCAGACCAGGACTCAAGATAAGAGGACTTCACAATTCAAAGATGGGCATGGTCGTGATGAGGATGATAGTCATCACACTGACCATTCAAAGGAAAAGGAGGGCAACGACCAACAAGGAGTAAAAGACTGCCTGGGACGTACCGAAAAGCCTCCACTACACCCCGACCAGCAGCGTAGTAGGAGAGAGCAAGTCTCGCGTAGTAAGCCCTTTGAAAAATCGAAAAGTACGGTGTTTTATCGGGCAGGAGAGCATGCTTCCCGGAAGGATTTGAGGGATGTTATCACCAAAAAGAGGAGGACCGTCCCGGTTGACCCTGCCAGTTAAGTAGAAATACTTGATGACAGTGCACCATATGGTAATGCCCGACCAGGCGGTCAAGACCTTGGAACTTCATTAGTTGCACCAGCCATCCAAGCCCATCTTGACGTGCTAACAGCTGCAGTGCAAGGTTTGTCAAAACGACCTTCCGGGATAGATGCGATAGACCATCGGAGTGGCAGTCCATTTTGTACCCGGATTAGAGCAGCCCAGCCACCGGAAAAATATAAAGCACCGCTTCTGCCAGTATATACAGAAAAGGCAGATCCCATCAGACATGTTGGGAAGTTTGAGGACCAGATGGAGTTGCTCGGAGTAAGTGACGATTATCGATGTAGAGTTTTCCCGACTACTTTGTCAGATACCGCCCAGGAATGGTATTGGAAGTTTAAGCCGAACTCCATTACCTCTTGGGAAGCATTCAGGAAGGAGTTTTGTAGATAATTCAACACTGCCCGGAGTCCACCAGTTTATGCCAACCACTTGGCAGATATCAAACAAGGAAAAGATGAGTCTTTAAAGAATTATATACAGAGATTCATGAGAGAAGCCAATAGAGCAACTGCTGTAGGAGACGAGGGGAAGATGGTTGCAATATCCGCTGGGATAACTTATCGGAGCCCTTTGTGGGATAGCATACATAGAAATCTAATTTCAACACTTCAACAATTTCTTGACCGAGCAGACAAGTATATGAAATTGGATGATGCAATCGAGAAAGAGGAGAATGGCATAAACAATTCGGGCGGATCAACTGACCCTCCTAAGAATGATGGAAAGAAATGTGGAAATAACAGGTCTGACCACCATGAGGAAAAGAAAGCAAAGTTGAGTTCAAACGAAAAGCTAACCAAGTATGAGCCTCAGTTCACTAATTACACCACTCTCTCGGCCAGCCGAGCAGAGATATATCTTACTAGTCACGAAGATGTTCCCTACAAGAAGCCTCCCTCCATCAGGAAAGAGATGAGGAAGAGAGATATGAATAAGTTTTGTCTTTTCCATGGAGATTATGGTCATGACACGAATGAATGCAATCACCTCAAGGACGAGATAGAATTTCTTCTCTGGCCGGGCAAGTTGAGGAAGTACCGGGCAGAGACACCCCAAGGATAAGGAGGTAGCAGCAATCCCGGATTCAAACGACAAAGATCTCCACCCTTGCAACCCAGGCCTGTGGACTTTACCTTAGACACTATATGTGGAGGTCCACACTTGGCTGAGGATAGCAACAAAGCAAGGGAGAGGTATGCCGAGACACTTAAACATGAGCGGGTGTGCTAGGATCAGGAGCCACTGGAACGACGAGCGTCTGTGAATATATTATTTCTAAATATCGCTTTCAGAGTGGTAGTTTAATTTCAAGTTGTTTAACTTGTTATTTAAATTTGGTTTATGAGCTGGTTATTTGCTGACCAGTCATCTATTTTTGAACATTTTTTGTTGTTTAAGACTCATTATTAGACACGTTTTGTCATTTTTAATTTACGAGTAATAAAAGAGACTACGCGTAGTGTGGTTGATTCTTGCTATAAATGTGCATGTGTATTAATTATTCGAATAGTGTTCAACTGGTCGGTAAAATCGAACAATGTTCAAATGGTCGATACATTCAAGCAGTGTTCAACTGCTCGAATATTTTTCCATATATTCTATGTGTTTCACGAGTAATTAACTGCTCGAACAAATTCAGTCAAGTAGCAAGTGACTAAGGATCCTTCAACCCTCGATCATTTGGGGGGCACATGGAGTATACTGGTAAATAATTTAACACAGGAAATAAGAGCACGAGTTGTACGCCCTGGTTTTCCCACGGGCTGTTAGCAAGCTGGGATACGACCTAATCATGTCTACCACGTGGACATCCCCAAGACCAGAGCTGCCATCGGAAGATCCTACCTCCTCAGATCGGGGTAACCCAAGGGTTCGCCAAGATTAGACTGAGTTTGGACTTTGAAGGCCACAGGTCAAGGGAAACGAGCTAGAGTAAGCATCCAGCTCGTGGTACGAGCTAGAGTTGGAGGCTGTGACCCCTTATAATGTCAACCACGCAAGGTAAACGTGCATATATCAGACATCACGTGTCTGATATATCCCTGACTTCTCGGACACGCAGCATGAACGTGCGTATTCAGACATCCACGACTGGGTTGGGCCGTGCGGCCCATTATCCCCTTACCTATTGATTAGACCACACTTATGTGTCAGGTTTTAGGAATTAATCATGAATGTCACAGAGTTGACATGATAGGTAAGAAGGTCATGGGATGACCTTCTTACCAACTCCTAGGTGCTCTCTCCTATAAATATGGAGACCCTGGGAGTTGCAAAGGGTTGGATTCTATTATGTAAGAAATACCCTGTAAAAGAATACAAATCATATATCAATAATATTGACTGGTGGAGTAGAAGGATTTTAACCTTTGAACCACCTAAAAATGTAGTTGTGTCACCAGCCCATTTCTAAAAAGATCATTCATCTATTTCGGTTCAACATAAGCACTAATCCCTTCCTCTTATTTTCTTAATTACCTGTTGGCGAAGAACCACGTCAACAGTTTGGTACTTTCATTGAGAGCAAGTTAGATTGGTGCTGTCGCAAACATCCACTATGGTGACCACTCGATCCAGACACGGTAACGAGAAGGAACAACATGATGGGCAGGAGGCTCATCATATCGCCATCCCCGGCGAACAAATCCCTGAGGTCCAACAGCGGCCGGGCAAGCAGCCGGCGGGCCAAGATGACACTGGAAGTTCGGTGCCCCGGCCGCCTAATCCAAACCCAGATTATTACACTGCGGTGGAGATGGAGAATGCTCAGCTGAGGAGCCAACTACAAAAGGCTAATCAGCAGATAAAGGAGGTGTTGGCCTGGCTACCCCCTCTTACAACCGACGCTAACGTCGGAAAGAGGCAAGGCGAGACTCATAAGTCCCGCCGGGGTAATCGTTCCAGGCCTAGCCGCTCGGACAGACCTCCGATAGCCAACTCTATTCCCTCATCGCACCGTCGAGAAGCAAACTTCGAAGAAATGCCTAGAGCCGAACAACAACAGTACAACCGTTCGGTCCAAACTTCAACTCCCAGCTCCCAACCAGCCTCGAGCGCGCCCAGGAGAGCTTGAGGAAGTTCCAGAAGGAGATCCGGGGAGGGCTTATAGCATCAACCCGTCCCCACCAGCCCTCCTGCGCCTCGTCCAGATCGCCAGGTGCAGGACCCGCAGGTTGGCAGGGCCGCGAGGCCCCCACCTAACTTGATCCGCCCTGATGGAACCAGGATCACGTCTCCAGTCAGGCATCCTCCCTCACCAATAAGATATCCGTCTCCACCTCGGCCCATCCGAGATATCCCAGCTTATGGAAGCAGTAGGAGAAACCCGCCGTCCGTGGGACCTTCTCGACATAGCGGGGCGCCGAGAGGGAGCCCGGATCCTCACCCCCTAAGGCGGACCCCGAGCTTTTCTAACGGGAGCTACTGGACCGGCAGTCGCCAGAGTGACCTCTCTGGCGGAGACCTGCGTCAGCGTTTAAGCTCGGCACAAAGTCCTCAAGCCACCCAAGGAGGCGACCTGCGAGATCGCCTTAACTCTCATAGAGGAGAGCCAGTAGGAGGTATTAGCCATGCTCGCTCAGGGGGAGACCTGTCCGAAGTACGTAACGGTGGGAATGCCCCAAATAACCTATCTCAAGATAGGAGGGACAATAACCCACCAAATATGTACAATGGATCCGGAGCTATTGAGCAGCCCCGGAATAACCAAGGAAATCAGGACAAAACCCTCAAGCGCCTGGCTCAGATGGAGGAGCTGATGAGGAAGCTCCTGTCGGAGAAAGAGAAAGATGAATATGATTCGGGGGACGAGATGGAGCTCTTCGCCCCCAGCATAGCAGCAACGGCTTACCCACCCGGTTTCCGTATGCCGTACCTGTCCAAATTCAATGGAGACGGAGATCCGTCGGATCATCTAGGGATGTTCAACACCCTGATGATGGCCCACAACATTGGCCCCGAGCTGAGGTGTCTGATATTTCCCTCCACACTGACTAGACCAGCCAGGCAGTGGTTCAAGCAAGGCAAAAGACAATCAATCTGCTCCTGGAAGACTTTCTCAGTTGACTTCAAAAGGGCATTCCGAGCCTCCCAGGCTGCCCACGTCAAGGCCGACTCTCTGGCTAACGTGCGGCAGCAGTTCGACGAGTCTCTGAAGGCTTACATGAGTAGGTTCGCGAACGTTGCTGTTCGGGCCAGAGACGCGGATGATAGATCCAAGCTCATGGCCTTGAGAACTAGAATCCTCATCGGAGGGGAACTCTGGAAAGATATACAAAGGAAGGGAGTTAGCTCAGTGAACGAATTCCTCAACAGGGCCCAGGAATGGATCAACTTGGAGGAGGTCGAAGCCTCAGCTGCAGGGACCAGCCAGGTCCTTGAGCAGCTCGCTGGAGTGGGGACGGAGGTCACAACAGTGACCCAAAACGTCACACAGAACAACCAGCTCGGTGGAGGCAAAAGAAAGGGTAACGGCGAGGGCAGCCAGCACGGCCCAAAGAAGAATAAGTCCGTAGACAAGTTTAAGCCCGTCTACGCGACTTATACAGAGCTCACCCACTCTAGGGAGAACATCTTCCTAGATAACTCTACACGCCTCCCCTGGAAGAGGCCGGAGCCGTTGAAGCACCAAAAGGGGAAGAGAGACACCTCCAAGTTTTGCCGTTTTCACAACGATGTTGGCCACAATACCGATGATTGTAGGCATTTGAAAGATGAGATAGAGACTCTCATCCGAGCCGACCCCTTGGCCCAGTACGCGCGGAACAGGGTTCCGGCAAGTCGACCTGCTCCGGAAGTCTCGATCAGTCAGCCCGGGTCTCGGGTAGATCAGGACGTCCCTCCTCCCGTGATAGGAGGAGAGATATCCACAATATCTGGAGGTCCGCATATGGCTGGCACGAGCAGGGGTGCCCAAAAGAGGTATGTAAATGAACTCAAGGCGCATAATGGAGTAGAGTTCGTCCCGGAACAACGTCTGCCAAAGTAGCAGCGATTGGAGAGGCAACCGATCATTTTTACAGAAGAAGAGGCGGGCCATGTCCAGTTCCCTCATAACGACCCTCTGGTCGTAGAAATTTAGCTCGCTAACTGGAAGGTTAGGAGGGTGCTGATCGATAATGGGAGCTCGGTAAACCTTCTATTTCAGTCTACATTGGAGAAGATGGGTTTGACTGTCGCCGAGCTGAAGGCGACCTCCATGATGTTGTATGGTTTTTCGGGAGAAGGATCAGTGGCTATAGGGACTATCGAGCTGGTGATCACCCTAGGAGAAGGACCTCGGACAGTCTCCAAACTCCTTGAGTTTGTGGTCATCGACTGCTCCACTGCATACAACGCAATTTTGGGACGACCCACGCTCATAGCCTTTGAGGCCGTCACTTCCATTCGCCACCTCGCGATGTTCCCTACTTCCACAGGAATATGCACTGTCCATGGTGATTAGCTCGCTGCCAGGGAATGCTACAGCATTTCCATGAAGGGAAAATCGAAACTCGGGCAGCTAGCAATGGCCATCCAAGGTGGTGGAGAGGAATCTCAGGAACCCTTAGCTGATCCTGAGATTGAAAAACCTCAGAGCGCCGAAGGGAAAAATATCGTCTTAAGTGAGGATATTGACCCCCGAATAGGCGAGGACAGGTTCGAGCTCCAGGCTATTGAGGAGCTCGAGGAAATATACATCGATCCGCAGAACCCTTCACGGATGATCAGGCTCGAGAAAAACCTCTGTGACAAGGGGAAGGCGGAGCTGACTAAGTTTCTGCAGGACAACCTGGATGTGTTTGCGTGGTCACACGAGGACATGGTGGGAATCTGCCCGAGTGTCATCATGCACACCCTTCATCTGGATAAAAGCGTTCCTTCCAAGGCCCAGAAGCAGAGGCGCCTTGGAACAACCTGGGCTGAAGCCTTAGAGGAAGAAGTAGCCCGGCTCAAGAAATGCAGCTTTATTCGTGAAGCAAAGTTTTTGATTTGGGTCGCCAACCCCGTGCTGGTCCTGAAGCCCAACGGGAAGTGGAGGACCTGCATCGACTTCTTCGACCTGAATAAAGCCTGCCCCAAGGATTGTTTTCCATTGCCAAGGATTGACCAACTGGTGGATGCCACGGTGGGGCACGAGCTCATGTCCTTTATGGACGCATACTCAGGCTACAATTAGATTGCCATGAATCCGGCGGACCAAGAGCACACCAGCTTCATGACCCCGACTAACGTTTATTGTTACAAGGTCATGCCATTTGGGCTGAAGAACGCCGGTGCTACGTACCAAAGGTTAGTAAATAGAATGTTCGCAAACCACATCAGGAAGAACATGGAAGTGTACGTTGATGACATGCTAGTCAAGTCAAAGACTACCGATAACCATGTTTCCGACCTAGAAGAATGCTTCAAGATACTACGGGAGTATGGCATGAGGCTTAATCCGCAGAAGTGTACTTTTGGAGTCGCGTCGGGAAAATTCCTGGGTTTCATCGTCAATACCCGAGGAATCGAGGCAAACCCCGACAAGATCAGATCATTGCTCGAGCTTCCCTCACCCAGGTCACGCAAAGATGTCCAAGGCCTGACAGGAAGGGTGGCAGCCCTCAATCGGTTTATTTCAAAATCCACCGATAAGTGCTTGCCATTCTACAACCTGCTCCGAGGAAATAAGAAGTTCGAATGGATAGAAGAGTGCGAAAGCGCTTTCCTCGACCTGAAGGCACATCTGGCCGAGCCACCCGTATTATCCAAACCAAAAGCAGGAGAGCCTCTTTTTCTCTACCTATCTGTCACAGAGGATGCAGCTAGTGCCGTATTGGTCCGAGAAGAAGACCGGGTTCAGAGACCTGTCTATTACATCAGCAAAAGACTTCTCGAAGTTGAATCCCGGTACTCGTTGATGGAGAAATTGGCGTTCTGCCTCATCACGACCTCTTGAAAGCTCAGGCCGTACTTCCAGTCCCACTCAATACACGTCATGACCGATCAGCCTTTAAGGCAGGTTTTGCAAAAACCTGAAGCATCGGGACGTCTGTTAAAGTGGGTTATCGAACTCAGTCAGTTCGAGATTTTGTACACCCCACGAACTGCTATAAAAATTCAGGCCCTGGCCGATTTTGTAGCAAAGTGCACAGGATTCCTGGAGGATCCCACAGAAGACTCACCCCAGGTCACCTCGGCCCAGGTGTCGTGGAGGATCTTCGTGGATGGATCATCCAATGAGAACGGCTCCGGGGCTGGAATCATTTTAATATCCCCTGAGGGACATAGATTCCACTCGGCGCTGAGATTCGGATTCAAGGCCTCCAACAACGAGGCCGAATACGAAGCTTTGCTTGCCGGGCTAAGAATAGCCCAGGAGCTGAAGGCGAGCTCCGTCCAGTGCTTCAGTGACTCCCAGCTCGTGGTAAACCAAGTTCTGGGAGAATATCAGGCACAAGGACCCAAGATGGCTGCCTACCTAGCAAAGGTAAAAGTTGAACTGTCCACGTTTGGGCGAGGCTCAATCGAGCAGATACCTCGGGAGCAGAACGCTAACGCAGACGCTCTTGCCAAGCTAACCACCTTCGTGGAGGCAGAGGCTCTGGGGTTAGTTCCGGTAGAGTTCTTGGAAAGACCAAGCATAGAAGAAGCCAGGGCGGAGGTCGAGATGATCGACGCCAGGCCGACCTGGATGACCCCCATCCTTGAGTATCTCACCGAGGGGAAGCTACCTGAAGGGCGTAATGATGCGCGGTGAGTACTGTATCAAGCTCCCAGGTATACGATAGTAGACAGGGTGCTGTATCGACGTGGGCACTCCCTACCTCTCCTACGATGTGTTCTTCCAGGCGAAGCAAAGGCCATCCTGCAGGAAGTGCATGAGGGTTTTTGCGGAGATCACACTGGGGGGCAAAGCTTGGCCCTAAAGGTCTTAAGGCAAGGATATTACTGGCCCACTCTGTCTAAGGACTCGATCTCGTATGTCAAGAAGTGCGACAAGTGCCAGCGATTCGCCACCGTTGCCCGAGCTCCCCCGGTCGAGCTAAAGATGATCTCTTCCCCATGGCTGTTTGCGGTTTGGGGGATCGACTTGGTTGGCGCCCTCTCTACTGGAAAAGGCGGGGTTCGCTACGCCGTGGTGGCCATCGACTACTTTACGAAGTGGGCTGAGGCAGAACCTTTGGCAACGATAACTTCCAAAAAAGTCCTTGACTTCGTGGTTAAGAGCATTATCTGCCGATGTGGGCTGCCCAAGAAAATCGTTTCCAACAATGGGACTCAGTTCGACAACGACCTCTTCACCGAATTTTGCGAAAGGTACAAAATTGTGAAAAGTTTCTCTTCCGTGGCCTATCCTCAGGCGAATGGCCAGGTCGAGGCCGTCAACAAGACGTTAAAGGCAAGCCTCAAGAAGAGACCAGACGAAGCCAAGGGGGTCTGGCCAGAACAGCTCCCCCAGGTTCTCTGGGCATACCGGACCTCGCATCGGACTCCCACGGGTCATACTCCTTTCTCCCTGACCTTTGGGAGTGAGGCAGTCCTCCCTGTGGAGATTAAGGTACCTTCGCATAGAGTCCGTGCATACGACCAGGATCGCAACCACGAGCTACTTTGCACTTCCCTCGACTTGGTTGATGAAAGACGAGAAGATTCACAACTCCAGCTCGCACATTACCAGCAAAAAATCACTCGCTATTTCAACTCAAAGGTCAAAAAATGCGCCTTCAGCGTTGGCGACCTGGTCCTCAGAAGATTTTTCTTAGCTGGTAAGGATCCCAAAGATGGAGTATTGGGACCTAACTGGGAAGGACCATATCAAGTCATCGACGTCATTAAAGAGGGAACTTATAAACTAGCTCGGCTTGATGGAGGGGCAGTCCCATGAACTTGGAACACCATCCATTTGAAGAGATATTATCAATGATTCCCTTGTAAGGCCTAAAAGGCCATTTATTATGTATTAAGCAATGAGAATTAACTTTTCATTTATGATTGTACATGTTTACAAGTGTAATCTAAAGTAACCACGAAAGACCCTTTCCCAGTTACTTGGGGGGCATATGGTACCTAGATATAACCAGGTCATAAAACTTAGAAGTTAACTTAAATCGATTGATCGTTGTTTTTCTTAAAGAGCACGAGACATTGATAAAAGTTAACACGAACTAAGTTTTCAAATTAAGTTCCTGGATATAACCAGGTCATAAAACTTAGAAGTTAATTTAAATCGATTGATCATTGCTTTTCTTAAAGAGCACGAGACATTGATAAAAGTTAACATGAACTAAGTTTTCAAATTAAGTTCCTGGATATAACCAGGTCATAAAACTTAGAAGTTAATTTAAATCGATTGATCGTTGCTTTTCTTAAAGAGCACGAGACATTGATAAAAGTTAACACGAACTAAGTTTTCAAATTAAGTTCCTAGATATAACCAGGTCATAAAACTTAGAAGTTAATTTAAATCGATTGATCGTTGCTTTTCTTAAAGAGCACGAGACATTGATAAAAGTTAACACGAACTAAGTTTTCGAATTAAGTTCCTAGATATAACCAGGTCATAAAACTTAGAAGTTAATTTAAATCGATTGATCGTTGCTTTTCTTAAAGAGCACGAGATATTGATAAAAGTTAACACGAACTAATTTTTCAAATTAAGTTCCTGGAAATAACCAGGTCATAAAACTTAGAAGTTAGTTTATGTCGATTGATCGCTGTTCTTCTTAAAGAGCACGAGATATTGATAAAAATTAATGCGAACTAAGTTTTCAAATTAAGTTCCTGGATATAACCAGGTCATAAAACTTAGAAGTTAATTTAAATCGATTGATCGTTGCTTTTCTTAAAGAGCACGAGATATTGATAAAAGTTAACACGAAGTAAGTTTTCAAATTAAGTTCCTGGAAATAACCAGGTCATAAAACTTAGAAGTTAGTTTATGTCGATTGATCGCTGTTCTTCTTAAAGAGCACGATATATTGATAAAAATTAACGCGAACTAAGTAATTCAAAATAGTAACTAAAGTGCGTAAAGACAAAAGGAAATAAATCAATTAAAAATAAAATTGATAGTTATATTGTCTCGAGGTGGAAACACCTCATGCAAAAGTTACAAAAAAAAAAAAAAGGTAAATGATATTAAAGGAAAGGGTGCAAAAGAGGAAGGCCCTAAGCTCCGCCAGGCTACCCCGTGGAGGTCGCCGTCTTGCCCTCCTGATCAGCTGTGCCGAAGACTTCCCCGGTCTCGGAAGGTGCTTTTTTTTCGAGGCGAGCTTTAAACCCCTCCAGCAAGGGATCCCAGACGTCCGCTCCCAAGAAGGAGAAATCACCGTCCGGGTTGTAGACCCAGCTGTGATAGAGCATGTCCTCCATGGCGGTGCTGGAGGCTGCCTTCTCGGCTTCCAGGGAGGCCTTGGCCTCCTCGGCCCCGGCCTTCGCAGTGTCTAGCTCTGCCCGCGCAGCGGCAAGGGCGGCTTTGGTTGCCTCGACCTCTTGAAGCTTGGGACGGGCTTCTTCCAGCTCGGCCTGCGCAGCCGCCAGGGCATCCTTAGCCTCGTGCAAAGAAGTCTGGTGGGTGGCCACAACCGCCTGGTGCTCGCCCCTCATATCCTCGAGCTGGGCCTTGGTCTTGGCTATGCTCCTATGAAAGGCCAAGGCACTCTGCAAAAATGGAGAAGAAACTGCCTTAAGAAAAAGAGAAGGGAGAAAGGAAAAACAGGGCAAGGCATGCTAATCAAAGATCACAAAAGGATAAGGTCACCTTACCATTAGGGCCATGCCCAAGGAAGATTCCAGCACGCCCACCAAGCTCCTTGTTTCGATGGCCCTGAGCTCCCTCTCGTTGAAGCAATAGAAGTGGCTGACGGCGTAGTTCGCCGTCTCATACACCGTCCCTCGAAAGACATCTGCAATTTTCTCCAGGTCCTGGGGGTCAATCGGGATGCGCACCTCGGGAGGCACAATTGCCGAAGTCCCGAGCTCCGCCCCTGTGCCTTGGAAAAAGGTCGGAGCTCGCGGAGGAGGTGGGGGCATGCTCCCCCCCGCAGCAGGAGGTGCAGTTTCCTCGGCCTGGGCGGCTGGGGGCTACTCTTTCTCCTTTGCAGGAGACTTGGTTGGGGTCTCGGCGGCTTTCTTCGCCATCCGGAGCTTCTTCATCTTGGGCCCAGAGGCCCCAGCTGAGGAGTTCCCCCTGGTGAACACGGCCTGCAAATTTTTTCCCCAGGACTGAGTCATCTCCTCTGGAAAAACAGATATATGGTTAGTACACAAGTTAGCAGTCATGCAAAAACAGAAACAAACACAAAGGGAAAAAAATGCGAAATTCAAGTATATATATGTACTAAAGGGAATCCTACCCCCCGAGCTAGAGGAAGAGTCTACGGTTACGACCATCGGCCCCAGAGCTTCTTCGGGGGAATCTAAGACAATCACTTCTCGAGCTGGCGCGAGTTCTGGATCCGAGGCTGGCTCAGGACTAGACTCTTCTACGTATTGCCTAAGTCTTGGAGCTACGGTACCCTCCCGGAGTGATGGCCATGACCTAAGGTTAGTCCCATACTCCTCGAATAGGACCGACCTAAAAGCTAGGGTGTTGTCTACAACTATGGTCCCCCTAGGGCGGCTACTTTCGTAGTCCATGATGAGCTGGTCGACGCAGTGGAGCAGAGTTTCATCTAAGTCTGGGTCACTTTGATGGCGTTGGACGATCTGTCTGGGATTGAACCTAGCTAGTCGGGGGTCTGCAGTGGCCCTATCTAAGTTCCTAAACGTATAAGGGTTACCTTGGCCGGAGGGACCTGCAGCTGCTCCGGACCGGATCCTCTCCTTGTCCATTCTTTGGGCGACCTCCAACGCCTGTTTCCTCGTCCTCACGAGGGGCACCTCGTCCTCCTCATCTTCATCCCCCGCGACCTCCTCCACGATGATAGGCCTCGCATTGCAGGCTGGGGGAAGCACTCGGGGCCTCCTCAGGTTCAGAGTCTGGCCTGGGGAGATCAGCTTACAGGCCAGCATCATCTCGTTTGTCACGAGCTGGCGATAGTCCTTCTCATTGGGGGCAAGCCCGCTAGTGTCTCGTACTGGCTCCTGAGGATCACAGACTTCTCTGTCCTCGCGAAGATAGCAGCAGAATTAATCTAAGTCAGAAATGGATATAGGAGGAGCTAACCGATACTTAACTTACGAGCTAAGGTTGAAAGGCACTTACGAGGACGGTTGAAGTAGTGCAGCTCGTAGTTTCGAAACCCCGTCGACATAAAGAATTGATCTTTGAAGTCGTTGGGGTGGTAGGGCAGCTTGATGACCGCAGCCGTGTTGGGGAACCGGGTTAAGTAATAAAACCCGTCACCTCGCCCCCGCTGCTCCGGGCTGGCCTTGAGGCAGAAGAAATGCAGAATGTCCGCAGGAGTGGGGACCTCCCACTCCTGTTTCAAGAACAAGTATCTTAACCCTGCCAACAAACGGTAAGAGTTGGGGGGGAGTTGGAAGGGGGCCAACCTCACGTAGTTGAGGAAATCGGCAAAATACTGGTCCAACGGGAGGAAGGCCCCCGCCTTGAAATGTTCGTCGCTCCAGGCCGAGAACGCCTCATCAAGCGGCGCGCAGCTTCGCTCGCCCTCCAGGGGAGGTTGGGCAATCACGGTTCCTCTCCCCAGCTCGATGTTATGGGAGAGGAATATTTTGTTTACCCTCGCCTGGTCAGTGATCTTCGAGACGATCCTCTCCGCCTCAAAGAATGCGTCGGGGGCCACCTCGGGCTCCCGTTCCACTGCTGGCCCGAAGTTGGGGATTGGGGATTCAGTCATCACATCTTTTCCTTTGTCTTGTCGGGAGGACGAGCTGCCTACAGGCTTCTTGGGAGCATTCTTCTTGGGTCCCATCTGGTCGCCTAGCGAACAAAAAGAAGAAATTTTAGAAAAAGGCGACCTAAAATGGAGGAGAATCTGAATGTGTTTCTTTGACACAAGCTAAGGTAAGCCCAGCCCGTGGAGAGTGAGACCACGCAGTTCTATGAACACACGCCTATGCTCCCAACAAATCCCTGATTACTCGAAATTCGTGTGCCAGGAGGGCCAGGATAGAATTTTGCCTTGGAGGGAAAGTTCCAGTAGGCAAGAGAGGCAAAACCGCCTGTGAAGCGTGTCCCCTAAGCTACCCGGTTTTGCACCCAAAATACTGGATATTTTGAACAAGCCTACCAAAAATCCTACCAAGAAAATTTCCCCAGAAAACGCACCCTACAAACCGTGCTTCTAAAGGTTTCCTACCACAAGCGATACCCTAACCTAAAAGGCTTTCACCCTTCATGCCCATAAAAACCAACAAAACCTTGCATGCGGCTACAATAAATATTTACCTAAGCTACAGTGAAAAATAATTTCAAAACATGCACAGTCAGGAGACTTATAGAGTATTCTGATTGGAGAGGGGATGAAGGGGTCGTCTGGGTTGAGGGCCTCGTCGGGGTAGATGATCCCAAAGCCTCAAGGGAGCGCTTGCACCTGAATTTCTGGAACGTCGAAGATGGTAACCGGAAGGAAAAAAGGGGGGGTTTTTTAGAGCAAGAAGAAGAGAAAATTCTGGAAAATTTCAAATGAACGGGTGGCCCATGCGTAAGGTGGCCACCCCTGTTATAAACGTGAAGGGCCACGTGAGGAGGACCATTGGATTTCCCTGATGTGGGATCCAAGGCTCTCCACTCGAAAGATGAAATGACGGCTGAGTATAGCCTAGGCCATTAAATGCGGTTCTCGAAAGACGTACCATCACCAACCACGATGTTCCACTTATTCGGCGCCTGCATAAAATGTGGAATGTGAAGAGTTCATGGGGAAGCCTAAAAGCCCCTACTGTGGCCCTATGCGGCGTCGTGAACCACGAGCAGGGGCTTGGGGGGCAAATGTACGCCCTGGTTTTCCCATGGGCTGTTAGCAAGCTGGTACGGCCTAATCGTGAGATACAGCCTAATCATGTCTACCACGTGGACATCCCCAAGACCAGAGTTGCCATCGGAAGATCCTACCTCCTCAGCTCGGGGTAACCCAAGGGTTCGCCAAGATTAGACTGAGTTTGGACTTTGAAGGCCACAGGTCAAGGGAAACGAGCTAGAGTAAGCATCCAGCTCGTGGTACGAGCTAGAGTTGGAGGTTGTGACCCCTTATAAAGTCAACCATGCAAGGTAAACGTGCATATATCAGACATCACATGTCTGATATATCCCTGACTTCTCGGACATGCAGCATGAACGTGCGTATTCAGACACCCACGACTGGGTTGGGCCGTGCGGCCCATTATCCCCTTACCTATTGATTAGACCATACTTATGTGTCAGGTTTTAGGAATTAATTATGAATGTCACAGAGTTGACATGATAGGTAAGAAGGTCACGAGATGACCTTCTTACCAACTCCCAGGTGCCCTCTCCTATAAATATGGAGACCCTGGGAGTTGCAAAGGGTTGGATTCTATTATGTAAGAAATACCCTGTAAAAGAATACAAAGCATATAGCAATAATATTGACTGGTGGAGTAGAAGGATTTTAACCTTTGAACCACCTAAAAACGTAGTTTTGTCACCAGCCCATTTCTAAAAAGATCATTCATCTATTTCGGTTCAACATAAGCACTAATCCCTTCCTCTTATTTTCTTAATTACCTGTTGGCGAAGAACCGCGTCAACACGAGTAAACATATTTGTTTTTAGGCTGACTTGTAAAATTTTGAAGTCAAAAAAGGCCATTAAGCTAACTTATTTGACAAAGCTTAAGTAACTTGGAATTTTTCAAAATTTCAAGTTAGAAGCAAATATTCGTGTGACAATAAACGTTATGCTCATAAAATGTTAGACCAATAAGAGTGTGAGAAAGTATACTTAGTATGGACTTATGAAATGCCTAGAATTTCTAAGTTAGAAAACTAAGTACTCATGCGAAAATATAAGGCATACATCAGAGTGACTTTACTATTCACAAAAAACTTATAACTTTTTAAGTCTAAAAGGACTTAGAATGTTTCAAGTTAGCAAAGAAAAGTAAAGTATAAATGCCAGTAGCTCAGCTATACGAGAAAAATATCAAAGTTGCTAAGCAACAATTGTCTTCACAAGAAAAAAGAGTAAACTACTGACCAGGTACAAAGTATAGCTGATCAGGTGCAAAGTTTTCTTGGTCGGGAGAACATATACAACTTCCCTAGTCAGCTGAGCATATATCACTGGTCAAGTAGGAAACTCTGTTGTTGAGCATGACTAACAACGATGAGTCCTTAGAGTGAATCAAACAAACATGAACAAATGAATGCAAAGTAAACACTACATAGTGAAAAAATGTCTTTAGAAGAAAAGTCAATTTTTCCCAAGATTGATTGAGAGAAATCGATCTCTCAAAATTCTTTTGGGAGATTCAAACAAGGTGCTTAAAGTCCCGAGGAGTTGTACGTGCGTGGCATCAGTGTTCGACCGGCCAGCACGCGCATATGGCGTCCGTGTCTGATCGGTGTGTGTGCATTCGGGCGGTTGAAGGTGATCGAGCATCTGGGCAGGCGTGGCGCACCCGAGGAGCACAACAGGCACGTGCGTGGTGTTTGATCGGTGCACCCTTGGTTACGCCGAGGCACCCGAGGTGCCGCATCAAGTAGGCATCCGAGGGGCTGTGCTGGGGTTCCGAGGGGCAGTTGCGGGTTGGTCCGAGCGGAGGCACGAGTGTCCGAGGAGCTAGGCTCTGTGGCCAAGCAGTTGTTGATGGCATGCATCCGAGCTGGGATGTGCGTCCGAGTGACCAGTACGTATTGACCGACTGGCTGAGGTGTTGGTATGTGGTGGCCGATTGGTGGGCACAAGATGCATGCCCGATCCCTTTGTGTCCGAGCAGCCATAGGAATGCCCGAATATTCAAGCAAATAAACAGCCATGACCGATCGGCCATGGGTGTTTTCCCTAAACCCTTTTCGATAAAACTTAGATCCCAAATAGACACAAACTAATTTCCTCACCCAAAATACACAACAACAAGATCAAAAAATAGAATTTGAAGAAATCAAAAGACAAGTTCAATCGTGGGTTTACGTGAAAGTTATCGACCGGATGGAAGCTTTTGGATGACCTCAAAAACATTTTTCTAGATAAAAAGTTTATCATACGAGTAAATCGTATGATAAACTTGGGGGGCAAATGTTATCTCCAAAAACTAGAGTTCGATGATGTGGCAACCAGAAGTGACAAGTGGCAGTACATGGTCCGTGAACAACACATTAATAGTCAATAAATATATTGGCTCTTCGAAGTTGTGATAAAGTGATCTGACCGACATGGTAGAGATTCTGTCAGACCGATAAGGATTTTTGACTGACCAGTCAAGTGTCATGACCGACCAGTCATGACCTTGGCCGACCAGTCAGGTGCTTGTGCGCCCAGTCAGGTGCTTGTCCGACCAGTCAGGTGCTTGTGCGCCCAGTCAGGTGCTTGTGCGCCCAGTGAAGGTTTGGCCGACTAGTGAGGAATTTTGGTCCTTCAGTTCTCCTCCTGAGTGTGATGTGGGGCGACTAGATAGAACAATGCTACGCAAAGGATCCCAGTAACGGTTTCAACAAGAATCGGTCATACCTGTGCGGGAATCTCTCAGATTATCCCACAAAAATAGTGTATTGTTGTATTTTGAATATTATTATTAATTGAATATAGTGAGAATAGCGAAATATCCCGATTATGGGGGACATCATTTGTATGATCCTGAGCCTATAAATACAAGGCCCATGGCATCATAAAGGGGATTTGATTCTAATTTTCTGGGAGAATTTTTGTATCTGGAGAAATATTGTATTCATTTCATCCGCACTAAAGAAACTCAGTTGGCTCAAGTTCATCTGATCTTAAGTGTAGGCTAAATATATCACAACTCCAAGTGGATTAGGCTATTACCAATAAATTGGGGCTGAACCACTATAAAATTATCTGTGTCATATTATTCTCGTGAAGGTTCATTGTAGTTTTGACGTCTACTCGTCGTTGGCCAAAAACGCCGTCAACACCTCTTGACCCGACGCTCAAAGTAACCGTTGCCTACAAGCCTGGTGATCTTACTTTCTCGCTGATGGAGGATTCATCCAACCGTCTGTCCACCTCGCGACCTATTGCTATTCCTACCTCCCGGGAGGAGTTCTTTGAGGTCGAGCATTATTAGAGCTAGGTTACATCATTAGGAAAAATCTCCGATATCCTAGCTCGCCATGACCTAGGATTGTTAGGCTCGCTGAGGTGTCGAGCTCCTACTCCAAATGAACGGAGCTGCTACGCCCCGGGTGATGGTCGCCCCGACAATAAACTAAAGCTCACGGCCTGGAGTCGCGAGCATATGAAGGCGGGGGCTCTACTGCCCTTGAAATCCTTTTTTAAGGATTTTCTGGACTTTTTTGGGCTCGCACCCTTCCAACTCTAGACCAATTCATACCGGGTCTTGTCAGCCCTGAGGTCACTGTACCACGAACTAAAGTGGGAAGGAGCTTCACCAAGAGAGATCCTGTATCTCTTTTGTCTAAAAATCTACCCTTCCCGGGCTCGGGGAGAAGATGGCTTCTACTACCTGTCGAGTTATCCCAAGGAGAAGAAGATTTTTGAAGACATGCCCAACCATCCTCCCAACTTCAAGCTGGCCTTCTTCTGGACAGATGGCCTGGCTCCTTCGAAGTTTTATTCGTTCCAATGAATTTGTAAGTACATATCCTCCTTTCTTTTCATGCTCGATTAATGTTTAGGCTCTAAATAATTGATATGCATCCGTTTCTTCAGCCAACTATCACCGCCCTTCTCCCACAGACTCAATGAGGGAGCACAAGAAAGCTTTGCTCCAGGTGCTGTACGGTAGGCGTTCTCTATCTTATCTTTTTTCATGAAGATAAGCTTCGAGCCTGCGGCCTCCTGGAGTAGGATCACTTGACAAATGATGTCACCTACCGAAAATACACTATGTGGGAGCACGTACCACTCCCCACCAATAAGCTCCCTCCGAGGCAAAGGGCAACGAGCTCAAGGGTTCGCTCTCCCATGGATCGCTGTCATGAACTCCTGTGCTCGGGAAACGAAGCAAATGATGAGGCTTCGAGCTTGAGTGAGGGAGGTAAAGTTATCCTCAACTTCGCTTTGTGGTCTCCTTCCCTTCCAAAATATAAACCCGACACCTTGATCCTATTCCCGGATTCCAGGGATAACTTCCATGTATGGTCTTGGGTAGACGAGAGGGCTCATAGATTTGATAGTTGGCTAGGGAAATACCAAACTATGTATAGTTTAAATGAAGTTTGGGATGGGGTAGCCATTCAATACGGAACAAACAACTATAGAGACCTTTCGAGGTTAACTTCCACATATAAGGAAGGGACTCCCTCAGCCTCCTCTGAAGATAGGAGGATTACTTGGTTGCCGAGCACAAGCTTGGGGGAGAGTTCCAATTAGGTTTCTCGTCACTTGAATCTTTGTTTCCTTTTTTAGTATTTTGAGCTCGTAAACTAACGTGTGACTTTTTTATGCAGGTGAAATGGATGCTGACCTCGCTAACGTGCTCAATTGTCGTTCGGGAGCCAAACAAAGCAAACGCCCGAGGGTGTCACAAAAAATGGGGTGGTCTGCTAAGGTCCCAAAAAGGACTGAGGTGACTCCTCCTCATCCGGGTCCCCAAGGCCCGAGCCAAGTTGTGACAATAGACTCCCAGGTCGGGGTACCTGCCGAAATCGGTCCTTCTTTGCCTCTTGCCACCCAAATCCTTCAAACAACTGCACCAGCTCTAAAGAAGCCAGTTCCCACTCGGGGAGCTCTTGTTATCGATTTCGACTCATTCTGATGAGTATGTTATCGACAATGTTGCGGGGACCCATGGAGCCACTCTTGGCTCAGACGTTCTGTCTCGAGTGGGTCAAAGCTTCAGCAATCTTGGGGCTCCTTAGTGGAAGTTCCTGACCAATGCGTGAGACTACAATGCCCTTTATGACAAGGGTACCAAGCTCATCTCCTCAGTAATTTTTATCTTACTTTGTTGTTATTTGTTTGGGTTTTACTTGTTATATGCTCTGACCCAAGTTGTTTGTGTATAGGCCCTTACTGCATTTGCTTAGCTGAATTACAAGCTGAAAAGTGAGGTTCATTCGAGTATGTCCTATGCTCAAGAGTCGAAGAATCTCCAGCTCAAGCTCGCTAATGTGTTCAAAGCTGCCAAGTCGATGCTGGAGGCTGAGCTCGAAGAGAATAACTCGAGAATTAAAGAGCTTGAGGGGGAGAACTCAAGAGTCAAGGAGCTTGAAAAGTTAAACGTTAAGCTTAAGGAGGAGAAAAAGGCCACCTTCGGCATAATGGAGGGTGAAAAGGCTCGCCTCCTTGAGGAATTCAAGCAAAAGAGGGATCGCTCAGTAGACACGACCATGTACAAGATCTGGGCCAACAATGCCGACCTCAATACAAGCTTCCTACATACCCTCGAGGACGAGTTCTTGGCGAGGTGGAAAGCTTTGTTGGAGGCAGAGGAAGCTGAGGAGGAGGCTGAAAAGGCTAAGGAGCAGTCGGATGTCGCCGAGGAGAATGCTGCTGCTTCCTAGAAGCGAGATCATGGGTTGCGTCCCATTAATATTTTGTAACCTTTTGTTTTTCTTTTTTATGCCCTTGGGGTAAAAGCAATTTACAGCTCGTATAAGAGCTTATATTTTGTTTGCTCAAACTCACATTCGATTTCTTTAATTTTATGTTCGACTTTTACTTTAATATTTTTTCTTTACATTTTTAGGTCGAAATATTTTGAGCATCTTATATTAAATGTTTGCCTCTATGTTCGTATAAGAGCTTTTTTTTTTTTTTTTGCTCAAACTCACATTCAATGTCTTTAATTTTATGTTTGGCTTTTACTTTTATATTTTTGCTTTACATTTTTAGGTCGAAATATTTTGAGCATCTTATATTAAATGTTTGCCTCTATGTTTGTTTATTCATACAAACATCTGTTGGATTTAAGCTCGAGTTTCAATGCATTCCTGCACAGTTTGCTCGGTATATCCATATCCAATCTCTTTATTCGTCAAGGTCGGATCTTACTTTTACCATGCACTCTAAAGTACTTATATGGGATGTAAGATAGGTAGTTTAGTTATATCTTGCTTTTCTAGTAACTTTTCCTCTTCCTCGAATAGCTCTTTAAGGTTATGAGGTCGAAACTATCTTTTTGCAAAATATTCCAGCCTCGATCTCGACTTAGCTCGAAGTAGGTTTATTTTTTTTCCAACTTTTGTCTATTAGTTTTAGCTGGTTTGTTCCAAACTTATTTAGGTCGTGTTTGGTTTGTAATCCATACACTGGTATTTTTTTTTATAATAATCTGGTTGTGTCCAGATCATCTTAGCTCGTGTATCTTGTTATTTCTAGACACTTATATCTTTAATAATCTGGTTATATCCAGGCATTTGCTAGTTTTTGTGTATATAACATTTTCATGTCGGGTTAACCATCCAGACATTTTTATTTTATGTTATTTATTTTTAAAACTTATGGTATTATTGTATACCACTGATGCCCCCTTAATATCCTATGAGTGTGACCATAGGTTATTGAATTAAGAGAGTTTCCAAAAAATACAACATTTAAAAAAGAAAATGACTTCTGATCAAAGTCGAACATTTTATTAATAAAAATTATGTAAAAACAAACACGCTTGGTTACAATGAGACATCATTCCTACACTATTGATAGTAAGGTCGTAGATGCTCGCCATTCCAAGCTCGCGGTACCGATTCTCCATTTAATCTGGCCAATTTATATATTCCTGGGCGGATAATGGACTCGATTTGGTAAGGTCATTCCCAATTAGGTCCGAGTACGCCAACAGATGGGTCCCTTGTAGATAGGAATACACGTCTTAATACTAAGTCTCCCAATTTGAACTTTCTATCCCGATCCTTTTTTATTGAAGTATCGTGTAGCTCGCTGCTGATATGCTGCATTCTTCAGTTGAGCTTCATCTCGCCTTTCTTAAATTAGGTCCAGGCTTACTTCGAGCTAGGATTAGTTCAAGGCTTGATCGTAAGCATGGCTTCGAATTGTAGGTATTTCAACCTCAATTGGTAACATGGCCTCACATCCATATGACAGGGAGAAAGGGGTATGCCATGTTGAAGTGCAAGTTGTGGTTAGATATGCCCATAAAACTTAGGGTAACTCCTCGGGCCATTTTTCATTAGCCTCTTCCAACCTCTTCTTCATTAAGCTTTTGAGGGTTTTGTTGACTGCTTTGACCTGGCCATTTGCTTGGGGATGAGCAATGGAGGAAAAGCTTCTTATTATTCCATTTTTTCCACAAAACTGGGTAAATAGTTCAATGTCGAATTGAGTACCGTTATCTGATACTATTTTTCTGGGCATTCTGTATCGGCAGATGATGTTCACAAAGTCTAGAACTTTTTTCGAGGTAATCGTTGTCAAGGGCTCGGCCTCAGTCCATTTTGTAAAATAATCAACCGTGACCACAACATACTTTACTCCACCATTTCTGTTGGTAACGAACCTATGAGATCGATTCCCCATACCGCAAATGGCCATGGGGAGGTCATCATGGTTAGCTCGGGTGGTGGAGCTCATGGAATTGTAGCAAATCGCTGGAATTTATCACATTTCTTGACATATTCGAATGCATCTGCTTTGATAGTAGGCCAGAAGTATCCTTGTCTTACAATTTTCTTCGACAGACTATGCCCCCCCAATGTGGTGTCCACAAAATCCTTCATGAATTTTGTTGACCACGATTTTGTCCAACGACGAATAGACGTCAAAACTACAGTAAACCTTCAAGAGAAAATACGACACTGATAATTTTATAGTGGTTCAACCCCAATATGTTGGTAATAGCCTAATCAACTTAGAGTTGTGATATATAGATCTACACTTAAGATCAGATGAATCTGTGTCAACTGAATTTCTTAAGTGTAAATGAAAAAAATACAAGAATTCTCTCAGAATACAAATGCTCTCTCAGGAAAATCAGAATTTGAATCCTTTCAATGATGCCATGAGCTCTTTATTTATAGGCTCAGGATCATACAAATCAAAATCCCTCATAATCGGGATAATTCAGTTGCTCTAACCAATATTTAATTAATAATCAAATTTAAAATACAACAATATGCGATTTCTTTGGGATAATCTGATATGTTCCCGCTGTGGGTACGAATAATTCTAGCTGAAGTCGTTACTGAAATTTTGTCGCAGAATCATGATCTTTCTAGTCGGCCAACTCCACTCCCTGAAGTGAGACTGGTCGGCCAAAGCGCTTTACTGGTCAGTCAAAAATCCTTACCAGTCGGTTAGAAATTTCACCTGGTCGGTCAAATCACTTCCAAACCAGATAAATAATTTTTATGACCAGTAATATCGCAACTCTGAATATTAATCTCAAACCTTTTGCCTTTCTTGATAACACATTTATTGACTACCATGTATTGCCACTTGTCACTTTTGATCTCCACGTCATCGTATTCAAATTTTGGGGATAACATTTGCCCCCCAAGTTTATTAAATGATATACTCACATAATAAACTTTTTCTCAACTGCTGAGGGCATAAAAAGAAAAACTGACTTTCCACATTCTCCCGCCTTTTCAAACAAACCACGACTAAAATCTTACTAGACCACGATCATGGTAGTTACCTATTCCCAATCGTGGGGGAGAGAATAGCAAAAAGAATTTTAAGAGTCTAAGGGTAAGTGAAAATTTCCACTATCTTCCCTTTAAATAGACCAATAGGTGCTCACAATTCATAAGCAAAAAAGGCTCACAAAGTACTCATCTCTCCTTTTGACCGAAACCTTCAAGGTTTACTCTCCTTTTGGCCGAAATCTTCAAAGAACTCCAAAAAGGGCTCCAATTTCTTCAAGCACATCCAAGGATCCTTCAAGAAATCAATGCCTCTTCAAGATATTTGGGTAAGTTCTTTTTCCCCATCTTCATTTGTAAGCATTTTAAGCTTTAAAATTTCACATAAAAGTTTGTTAGAACCCATATGTGCCGAAACCCTCTTCTTAGAATACACTCTTCGATTTGTGTATGAATCTTTGATGAATGATGCAATTTGTGGTTGTTTTGATGTAGTTTAGGCTATGGGTAAATCAATATGGCCTCCAATTTCATGAAAATTTGAAGAAAAAAATGATTTTTCACTCTACATTGCATATTTAGGTTTATGGGTATTTGATGAACACTTCTTTCCTTAGAACCTCTTGAGCTTTTCCAATCCCACCTTTTGTTCTTGATGTAGTGTCCCATAAATAGAAGACCATGTTTATGCCTCAAGCCTCTTAGATTTATGGTCTTTTCAGACCATATAGCCAATCGGTGACTGTTTTTGGCCCTCAAATTCATACATGATTAGTAGGAAAGCCTAGCTCCTCGGAAATAGCTTATTAAGGATGCATGTGTATGGCCGATCGACCATTTTTAGCTGTTTGAACATTCGAATACACCCAAGCTGCTCATATGTGCACATAAACGGCTCGGACACGCCCAATCCACTCGAACCAGTTTCCAGCCGATCAAGACACCACACCTCCCGCTCAGACCAGCGCCCAACCAATCGGATGCTCCCCCTTCCGCTTGGGCATCTCGCGCCAATGACTCGGGCGTAGCCTCATCTGATCAGGTGCTCCTCCATCCGTTCGATCACATGTAGTCTGCTCAGACACGCTACGCCATCCACTCGGACACCACGCGAACCACTCGGGCATCACGGCATCCGCTCGGCCATCACCCAGCCGATCGGATGACACACACACAATCCGATCGGATGCTCCCCCTTCCGCTCGGGCATCTCGTGCCAACGGCTCGTGAATGCTCCCAAGCCTTTGGGCTTGTAACACTGATTCATGCATTTTAGGCACCAAAACAAAATTTTTGCTTATGACTGTTGCCCTCATACATGTTTATTCTGGGGTAAAAAATATTTTTACTACCTAGTAAAATATTTTATGAGTAGTAAATAAATATTTTTCCTTTGCCTTGATTGATTTATGTTTGTTTGGTTCACTCACCTCCCATACTTTTTTGTAGATGAATCGCTTCGACTACAGGGGAGGTGACAACCATACAAACTCTGACTCTTCAATTCTCAAGTCAAGCGACACTCCTCAAAGTAGCGACTCTTCATCCAAATCTCCTAGCAGTCGTACTCCCGAAGATTGCCTTCGTTGTCTTAAGAAAATCCTTCCCCGGTCGTCTTTATACTTCCTTCACGAAGAACAGTTTCTTAATCAACAGCTTCAACATCCGCCAATGAGGGTGAAAAAATTTAATTGACTTCCTCAAGACCAAGATCCTCAAGTGGCTCGTAGAGCGACACAAAAGGTAGTGGAGCATGGTGAAGCCCAAACTGCAGCTTCTTCAAGGCCGCCGCGCCAGATCCAAAAATCTAGCAAACCCCGGAGAAAGACTATCCAGAAATTTACAACTGAGATTTAGCAATCAGCTGTTCTAAAACCAAGAAAAGATGAAGACGAAACACCCTCTTGGTTCATAGCCAAACCTTCTAAACTTAACTCCAGCATGTTCGATAAACACATTCAGGCTTCGGCCTTGAAGGAGTAAACGTGATATGCCTGCGACCTCATCAGAGAGCTAACAACCCTGGTGGATCCTATTGCACCTGGTCCAGATACCATGTTTTTGCAGGAGCTACTATCCCACCTCACATTTTTTCGATCAGTAGAAGATTACTTCAATGTCTCTCATTTCCATATAGCTCCTAATGGAATTCAAGCATTATCTGGTTTATATATTCTCTACTTCTTCTAAGGCTGGGATCCACCCACTCCTCATGAAGTGCATTACCTCTTTGAATTTAGGACCAACCCAAGCCACAAGAATACATGTTTTTTCCACCTCTTCTATAGGCATAAATACCTCCATGGTATCACACATAAATCAAATCTCGGAAAATACTATACAGAGTATTTTCTTACTTCAGACATTAAGGCCAACAACTTGGCCTTCACGCATGCAGGTCCTTTCCATCAACCTCTACTAACTAAGGAAATGTATTTTCGAGCAGAAGAACTTGCTAACATGTCTATCGAAGAGAAAAATGTCAAAGGGTTGGTCAACGTGGACAACCTTCAGCTGGTGGGGTTGTTACCAAGCAATCAAAACATCATAGAAGGTAGCACTACTGAAGAAGCGAACGCAACTGACTAGTCAAATGCTGACACTGAAGTAGTGACAGATCAATTCTCTCCTGAACCATCTCCCTACTCATGTCGACCATGTGACCTTATTATTAGGGAACCCCTTCCAGAAGACCATCGTAGATGTGCCATTCCTACAAAGCTTGGGAAAGGAAATACCTTTGAGCTCCATAGCGATGTCATCTCGTCATCTGAAGAGGAAGATGACTTTCTTGATGAAATTCTAAACTCAGGTTATTATGCTAACAGTAACCATAGTTTGGTGTTTTGTTATAAATAACTTCCTTCCAGAATGATTGTATGAAATCTGTAGAGTTATGTGGTAATAGTAAAATTTTCATTTACTTATATATTGTCTCCCATTTTTACTAACAAGTCTTGTGCTTCACTCTTTTTTGCAGATCTAGATATGTTAAACACAATTCAACACTTCCTCTGCCCAAAAGAGGAAACCTGGGGAAGGTAGTAGCTCAAACCCTTTGAGCAAAGTTGCGAAGACTGTACCGACCAGCCAGGGGAGATTATCTGACCAACCTATCACCATCCCTAGTTGACTCCTTCATCAATTCCTCCTTCTGCTAGTTTAACACCTACCCGCTCGGCTGGCTAAAGTGAGCCCCTTCGCATTGTTGGTGATATTGGAAAGGAATTGCTTGACCACACTCTACACCATGCTACAACGACTCAAACCTTTGAGTCTTTGCCCCGGCTCAGTGTTGAAGTTTTCCTGCAAAGGGGTCTTGGCCAAATGATGAGTGTCAGTATTTTATCATCAAGACATCCCATTTTGTTATTAATTGTTTTTACTTTAAGTAACTTTCTGTTATCCATTTCAGTCACTTATCACTATGAGTCATGCTCAGCATCGAGCAGTAGACTATAAGGAATTGATCAAAGTCTTAAATGATCAATTGGTGGAAGCTCAAGCCAAGATTGAAACTTTAACTACATCCAAAGGGGATCTTCGATCCAAGGTTGAGCAGGCGGAGACGAACATTGCCGAGTGGGATGGATCTCTAAGAGAGTTGGCCGATGAGAACAAGAAACAAATCCAAACCAACAAGATGTTGACTGATCAACTGGAGAAAATGACTTGCGAGAATGAGGAGCTGAAGCGAGAAAAGGAAGCCGATCTTGCTCGCTACGAGGAGATTTATTTCAACTGCTTCTACCAGGTATGGAAGTTGAACAAGCCCCTCAACCTCGACTTTCTCTCTGAGGAGGCCAGGGCAGAAGAACTTGCCAAATGCGAGGCAAAGGCCGCTGATGAGGCAGCCAATCCTGCTGGTGTTATGCCTTTTTCTCCTGCTTTATCATTCTGAGCAGAGGATGTCACCGATGCCGAGGATGGTGTTGATCAACCTATCAACAATTTACTAGACTAGTGAACATACTTTAGCCGACCAGAGAGTCTCTTATCCAACTAGTAGACACTTATCTCAACTATCTTCTTATTATATTTTGCTCATACAACCGAGTTGTTGGCATGTGTACTTTACTTTTTAGACTTAAATCATTTACAAGTTTTTTGTGGAATAGTAAAGCCACTATGATATATGCCTTATATTTTCACATGAGTACTTAGTTTTCTAACTTAGAAATTCTAAACATTTCATAAGTCACTACTAATTATACTTTCTCACACTCTTATTGCTCTAACATTTTATGAGCATAGTGTTTTGTTTGCACACGAATATCTACTCTTAACTTAAACATTTGAAAATTCCAAGTTACTTAAGCTTTGTCAAACAAGTTAGCTTAATGGCCTTTTTTGACTTCAAAAATTTACAAGTCAGCCTAAAAACAAATATCTTTACTCGTGCTCTTATTGCCTGTGTTGAATTACATACCAGTATACCCTATGTGCCCCCCAAGTGATTGAGGGTTGAAAAATCCTTGGTCACTTGCTACTTGACCGAATCTGTTCGAGCAGTTATTACTCGTGAAACACATCGAATATAAAGGAGATATTTGAGCAGTTAAACACTGCAAAAATATTCGACCAGTTAAATATTGGTGATTTACCTGATGGATACCGACCAGTTGAACACTGCCCGATTTTTTCCTCTCAGATTTTTTTTTTTAAATGTACTGACAGTAGAACACTGCCAAAGTAAAAATAAACAACACATATGCATAATTTGTAGCAAGATTTGACCGCGCTGCGCGTGATCTCTTTTATTACTCATAAATAATAAGGACAAAACGTGTCTGTTGACTGCGTTTTTAGCCAACGACGTGAGAACGTCAATAACGACAAGCCTTCAAGAGAAATAAAAACGACAACAGACGGTATAAACAAGAAAAGCAAATAACACAGGAGATTTTTATAGTGGTTCAGCCCCGATTATCGGTAATAGCCTAATCCACTTAGAGTTGTGATTTATAGACCTATACTCAAGATCAGATGGACTGAGCCAACTGAGTTTCTTCAGTACAGATTGTGAAAAATACAAAAATTCTCTCTTATTTCAGCACTTTCTCTCTCTAGAATAGACAGACCCAATTTTCTCTCTCTAGAAATAACAAGCAGAAGGAAACCCTTCTCTCATCCCATAAGCTCTCTATTTATAGAGATGGGATCCTCAACTGATATCCCCTTATAATAGGGATATTTTATTATATTTATTACATTTATATTAGAAATAAACACTCAAAATTCAAAATGTAACAAACTCCCCATTTGTGGGAAGAATGAGAGATTCCCGCGCATGTTGTTGAAGTTGTGTCTGACTTAGTCTCCTCTAGCTAGTTGGTCCACCTCCTACTCGCTACCCATGCAAGGGCTGGTTGAACATGCATGGTGGTAGGATATGCATGGTGGTAGGTTGAACGTGCATGGTGGTAGGAGATGCACTTCTCTCCTCTAACATGCACTCTCCTCTAGCATGCCATGTTCCTCCTTGAACCAATCTCCTTGGCTTCTCCTCGGACCAAGGTGGTCCGAGGCAACCTCCTTGGCACCTCACCTTGGACAACATTGAGGGAACCTCACCTTGGACAACATTGAGGGAACCTCACCTTGGACAATATTGAGGCAACCTCACCTTGGACAATATTGAGGCAACCTCACCTTGGACAACATTGAGGCAACCTTCTTTAGCATCTCCCAAACATGTCCGATCGAACATTGTATAGACTTTCCTTATGAAAGTCTAAGTCTCCATTCTCTTGCATGAGACTCCTCCTCCTTAGCTATTTACCTTGGACACGTTCGAGCCAACACTTAGAAAACCTTGGGAGGCTTGCCTCCTACACACCCTTGGGGTCTCCTAGGACCACACCCTCCTTGGGATCTCCTAGGACCACATCCTCCTTGGAGTCTCCTAGGATCACTCCCCTTAGCTCTCCTAGGAGGCACTCTCCTAGATGCATTCTCCTTAGCCTCCTAGGATGCATTCTCCAATTTTTGGGTATAACATTTGCCCCCCAAGTTTATTATACGATTTCCCTCGTATGATAAACTTTTCTTCTAGAAAAATGCTCTCGAGGTCATCCCAAAGCTCCTATCCGGTTGATAACTTTCACGTAAACTCCCATGACAGAACTTGTCTCGAACTTGCCTTGTGATTTCTTCAAACTCTATTTTCTTGATGTAATGAAAACATAAGCTCCCTTTGTATATGTTGCAAAATCATCATGGTATAGAGATACGTCGTTGAATATCCTCGATTTGGTTGCCCATGGGTGAGCTTCTTGTCTTCTCCTCCGAGGCAATTTCTTGGCTTCTCAGACTAGGGTCCGATCGGGCATATTTTTGCATTCTCCTCGGACCAAGGTGGTCCGAGCCACACATCTTGGAAGTTCACCTCGGACATGTCCGAGCCAAATGCACTAGGCTCCTCCAACTATGTCCGATCGGAGCTTTCATGATATGGTCCGATCGGAGCTTCCATGGCCTTTCCTCGATCTAAAATCTAAGCCAATGACTTGGCTTTCTCCTCGGACACTGTCCGATCGAAGCTTGTGTGGCCTCTCCTTGGCCAAAATCTAGGTCCAATCTCTTGGCATCTTCAACCATGCCCGATCGGAAGAACACTCTTATTGGCATCTCAGATCATGTCCGATCGGACATTGCATACCCTTGGCCAAAAACTAAGTTCATCTTTTGGGTATGCATGGGACTTCTCCTTGGACTTGGTCCGAGCCAACCATCTTGGAACGGATGCACGGTCTCCTCAGGCTGAGCTTTCATGACATTGTCCGATCGGACACATGCATTAGGCTCCTTGGATATGCTCGGCCTACACCATGCAAAATAGGGTCTCCTTGGATGTGATCCGATCGAATGCAGGCACTCTCCTCGGGTATGGGTCCAAGGCAATCACCTTGGATCTCCTCGGACATGTCCCAGCTACATATTTTTGGAAGTTCAAACTAAGGTCCGATCGGACACTTCTTGGCTCCTCCAATCATGTCCGATCGGATGCATATACTCTTAGACACAAGGCAGGCATGCATTGGACCTCTCCTTGGATTTGGTCCGAGCCAATCTTTTTGGAAGCTCACCAAGCTAAGGTCCGATCGGACCCTTGGCACACATGCATGGCCTTCTCCTCGAACATAATCCGATCGAAGCTTTCATGACCTTTCCTTGAACCAAAGTCCAAGCCAATGACTTGGCTCCTCCTTGGACATGGTCCGAGCCAAGCTTTTGGCTCCTCCAACTAAGGTTTGATCGGTCACTTCGTGGCCTCTCTTTGGCCAAGGTCCAAGTCTATCTCTTGGTCGAATGTAGCACCTTAGGCACACTTCTTGTCCGATCGGACACTTCTTTTCTTATGGTGCCAAAGACCTAGGTCCGACTGGATACTTCTTGTTTCCTCTTGGTCGGATGTAGCACCTTAGGCACCAATATTTCTAGCCTAGATCCTTGGACGTAGGTGAGATGCTCCTTGGATCAACATGCATCCGATCAGCCATCTCAAAGTATGCTTGGACACCAAATTTTTCAAACACTTTAAGCACCTGTATTGATCGTGAGCATGGAAAAACAGGCATAAGTCGTGTTAACATGAATGCAATGCAATGCAATGCATGGAATAGTAGCCAGCCTTCTAAGCATGCACATCCGATCGGACATAGGCAGCATCACCATTTGGACGCTTCTCCTTAGACACACCTTTCAGACCAAACATGGTATACTCCATGCTATAATTTTTCCAAACATTTCACCTTTAGGCACTCTTAGGACCTTTTAAGAAAGACCATCGAAGCACCTTTGTTCGAGCCTCCCAAAATTATTTTGAGAGATTGATTTTTCTCAATAAATCTTGGTGAAAACTTGACTTCTCCTCCCAAGGAGAAATTTTCACCATGTAGCATTTATTTTGCACGTATTTTTTTGATTCACTCCAGGGAAGTCGATTGGTGATACATGCTTAGCCTCCCAGGGAAGTTGTATCTGCTCTCCTGAGCAAGAAAACTTTGCACCTGGTGAGCTAAACTTGTAGCTGTTGGCATTTAGACTTTACTTCTCCTTGTTAACTTAAAACATTCTAAGTCTCCTCTAGACTTAAAAAGTTATAAGTTTTTTGTGAAGAGTAAAGTCACTCTGGTGTATGCCTTAGATTTTCGCATGAGTACTTAGTTTTCTAACTTAGAAATTCTAGACATTTCATAAGTCCATGCTAAGTATACTTTCTCACACTCTTATTGCTCTAACATTTTATGAGCATGATGTTTATGGTCACACGAATATCTGCTCCTAACTTGAGATTTTAAAAAAATTCCAAGTTACTTAAGCTTTGCCAAGCAAGTTAGCTTAATGGCCTTTTTGGACTTCGAAAATTTACAAGTCAGCCTAAAAACAGATATATTACCTCGTGCTCTTATTGCCTGTGTTAAGTTATATACCAACATACCCCATGTGCCCCCCAGGTGGTTGGAGGTTGAAAGATCCTTAGTCACTTGCTACCTGACTGAATCTGTTCGAGCAGTTAACTACTCGTGAAACACATAGAATATATGGAAAATACTCAAGCAGTTGAACACTGCTTGAACATATCGACCAGTTGAACACTGCTCGGATAATTAACACACATGCATATTTGTAGCAAGAATCGACCACGCTGCGCATAGTCTCTTTTATTACTCGTAAATTAAAAATGACAAAACATGTCTAACAACGAGTCTTAAACAACCAAAATTGTTCAAAATAAAATGACTGGTTAGCAAATAACCAGTTCATACACCAAACTTAAATAACAAGTCTAAAAAACTCGAAACCAAGCTACCACTCTGAAAGCGGTATTTAAAAATAATATCTCCTTCGACGCTCTATGTGCACGCCACTCCATTGATTCCTGCTCCTAGCACTCCTCCTCAGCATACTCCTCCTTTTGCTTCGTTGCTTTCCTCAGCTAAGGGTGGACCTCCACATATAGTGTCTACGGTGAAGTCCACGGGTCCAGGCTGCAAGGGTGGAGATTTTTGTCGCTTGAATCCGGAGTTGCTTCTACCTCCTTCTCCTTGGGGTGTCTCTGCTCGGTACTTCTTCAACTTGCCCGACCGGAGAAGAAATTATATCTCGTCCTTGAGGTGGTTGCATTCATTTGTGTCGTGACCATAATCTTCATGGAAGCGACAATACTTGTTCATGTCTCTCTTCCTCATCTCTCTCCTGATGGGTGGAGGCTTCTTGTAAGGAACCTCCTCTTGACTAGCAAGATATATCTCTGCTCTACTGGTTGAGAGAGTGGTGTAGTTGGTGAATTGAGGCTCATACTTGGTTGGCTTCTCACTTGAATCCACCTTTGCCTTCTTTTCTTCATGGTGGTCAGACCCATTACTTCTACGTTTCTTTCCACCATCACTAGGAGAGTCACTTGGTCTACTTGGGTAGTTTATGCCATTCTCCCCTTTCTCTATCGCATCATCCAAATTCATATATTTTTCCGCCCGGTCAAGAAATTGTTGAAGTGTTGAGATTGGATGGCGATGGATGCTGTCCCATAGAGGACTCCGATAAATTATCCCAGCAGATATGGCAACCATCTTCCCTTCGTCTCCTACAGCAGTTGCTCTATTGGCTTCTCTCATGAACCTCTGCATATAGCTCTTTAGAGACTCATCTTTTCTTTGTTTGATATCTGCCAAGTCGTTGGCATAAACTGGTGGAGTCCGGGCAGTGCTAAATTGTCTACAAAACTCCTTCCTGAATGACTCCCAAGACGTAATGGAGTTTGGTTTAAACCTCCAATACCACTCTTGGGCAGTGTCCGTCAAGGTGGTGGGGAAGAATCTACACCGATAGTCATCACTCACCCCGAGTAGTTCCATCTGGTCCTCAAACTTCCCAACATGTCTTATCGGGTCTGCCTTTTCGGTATAAATTGGCAGTACCGGTGCTTTGTACTTTGCTGGTGGTTGGGCTGCTCTTATTCGAGCAGAGAACGGGCTGCCACTCCGGTAGTCTATCAGATCTATCTCGGAAGGTCGCTTCGACAAACCTTGCACTGCAGCTGCTAGCATGTCAAGCTGGGCTTGGATAGCTGGTGCAACTGATGAGGTTCCAAGGTTTTGACCGCCTGGTCGGGCATTACCATTTGGCACGCCACCGTCAAGTATTTCTAATTGACTGGTAGGACAGTCCAGATTTTGCCCTCCGACCGGGACGGTCCTCCTCTTGTTGGTGATAACGTCCCTCAGATCCTTCTGAGAAGCATGCTCTCCTACCCGATCAAACACCGTACACTTCGATTTCCCAGTGGGCTTACTACGTGGGACTTCATCTCTCCTGCTACGCCGCTGGTCGGGGTGCAATGGAGGCTTCTTGGCACGCTCTGGGCAGTGTTCTCCTCCTTGTGGGTTGTGGCCCTCCTTTTCCTTGGATTGGCTGGTTGGATGACTATCAGCCTCATCCCCACCATGCCCATCTTTGAACTGAGAGGTCCTCTTCTCTCTAGGAGCTTTATTTTGCTCCTTCCCAGGTGGAGTCTTTTTACTGCCCGATCGGTGACTTCTGGAGGGGGTTCTAGAGTGCTCCCCTTGGGTTGAGGTAGTGTGCGATCGAACTCCATCTCCCTCACTAGGTGGGTTATTACCACCCCTCCTTGGTCTATCATTACTCCTACCACCAGCTTCTGTGGTCCTTGCCCCTGGAGTGGTTGCCCCTCGTGCTGTAGCTTGGGCATTGGCCTGGGCCAACTTGGTAGCTGCCTCCAAAGCAAACGCTGCTTCATGATGTTTCTGGTTGACCTCCTCCTGTTGTTGTCTGAGCTCCTCACTTCTGGCCTCCATATCGCGTTTTTGCTGCTCTAAGGCAGCTCTCTGCCTGGCCATCTCTTCAGCAAACGCCTCTTGCCTAGCGTGGAATCGTGCCATCTCCTCCTGGAAGGCCCCCATGGTCTCTTGGAGCTCTTCGACTCCTGGAGTCACGTCCTCAAGCATGACTCTAGGCTCATTCTCATGATATTGTGGGCAAGGACCTTCAGATCTAGCAGGTTCTTTAGAGGAGTTTGTCCTCTTGGAAGCAGCAGTGGTGTTCTTAGGCGCCATCTTGCTTTAGGGACCGTCTGTTCTTCTCTTCAGGCTCTCAATGAAAGCACCAAAATGTTGACTGCGTTTTTAGCCAACGACGTGAGAACGTCAATAACGACAAGCCTTCAAGAGAAATAAAAATGACAACAGACGGTATAAACAAGAAAAGCAAATAACACATGAGATTTTTATAGTGGTTCAGCCCCGATTATCGGTAATAGCCTAATCCACTTAGAGTTGTGATTTATAGACCTATACTCAAGATCAGATGGACTGAGCCAACTGAGTTTCTTCAGTACAGATTGTGAAAAATACAAAAATTCTCTCTTATTTCAGCACTTTCTCTCTCTAGAATAGACAGACCCAATTTTCTCTCTCTAGAAATAACAAGCAGAAGGAAACCCTTCTCTCATCCCATAAGCTCTCTATTTATAGAGATGGGATCCTCAACTGATATCCCCTTATAATAGGGATATTTTATTATATTTATTACATTTATATTAGAAATAAACACTCAAAATTCAAAATGTAACAAACTCCCCATTTGTGGGAAGAATGAGAGATTCCCGAGCATGTTGTTGAAGTTGTGTCTGACTTAGTCTCCTCTAGCTAGTTGGTCCACCTCCTACTCGCTACCCATGCAAGGGCTGGTTGAACATGCATGGTGGTAGGATATGCATGGTGGTAGGTTGAACGTGCAAGGTGGTAGGAGATGCACTTCTCTCCTCTAACATGCACTCTCCTCTAGCATGCCATGTTCCTCCTTGAACCAATCTCCTTGGCTTCTCCTCGGACCAAGGTGGTCCGAGGCAACCTCCTTGGCACCTCACCTTGGACAACATTGAGGGAACCTCACCTTGGACAACATTGAGGGAACCTCACCTTGGACAATATTGAGGCAACCTCACCTTGGACAATATTGAGGCAACCTCACCTTGGACAACATTGAGGCAACCTTCTTTAGCATCTCCCAAACATGTCCGATCAAACATTGTATAGACTTTCCTTATGAAAGTCTAAGTCTCCATTCTCTTGCATGAGACTCCTCCTCCTTAGCTATTTACCTTGGACACGTTCGAGCCAACACTTAGAAAACCTTGGGAGGCTTGCCTCCTACACACCCTTGGGGTCTCCTAGGACCACACCCTCCTTGGGATCTCCTAGGACCACATCCTCCTTGGAGTCTCCTAGGATCACTCCCCTTAGCTCTCCTAGGAGGCACTCTCCTAGATGCATTCTCCTTAGCCTCCTAGGATGCATTCTCCAATTTTTGGGTATAACAGTGTCTAATCAAGAGTTTCAAACAAACTAAAATTGTTTCAAAAATAAAATGACTGGTCAGCAAATAACCAGCTCACAAATTAAACACTTGAAACTAAGCTACCGCTCTGTAAGCAGTATTCATTGATAATACTTCCTCAAGTGCTCGCCATTCCAATAATTCCTGATCAGCTCTCCATTTAGTTGAGAAAGTTTGTAAGTGTCGGGTGGCAAGACTCGCTCAATCTGATACGGTCCCTCCCAGTTTGGTTCTAGCACTCCAGCTTCTGGGTCTTTGATGAACACTTTTCTAAGGACCAAATCTCCGACCTGGAATTTTTGATCTCTAACTCTAGAATTAAAATAGTGGGCCACTTTTTGCTGATGGGCAGCAACTCTCAAGCTTGCTTTTTCTCGTTTTTCTTCAACAAAGTCCAAAGATTCAGCTAACAATTGGTGATTCTCCTCCTGGTCATACGTACTTCTCCGATGGGATGGTGGGTCGACCTCGAAAGGAAACATGGCTTCATATCCATATGCCAAGGAAAAAGGAGTATGACCAGTTGCTGTCCGGGCAGTAGTTCTGTACAACCAAAGAACCTCTGGCAATTCTTCTGCCCAAACACCCTTAGCTTGTTCTAGACGCTTTTTTAGAGTATCCTTTAAAGTTTTATTCACGGTTTCAACTTGCCCATTGGCTTGTGGATGAGCTACCGAGGAGAAACTTTTTATAATGCCATGTCTAGTGCAAAAATCAATAAACAAGTTTCTATCGAATTGAGTGCCGTTGTCAGAGACTATCTTCTTGGGCAGACGATAGTGACATATTATATTCTTAACCACAAAATCTAACACTTTCTTCGAGGTGATTGTTGCTAGTGGTTCAGCTTCAGTCCACTTAGTGAAATAATCCACATCAACTACCGCAAACTGCACCCCTCCTTTTCCTTTGGGTAGCCTCCCGATCAGATCAATTCCCCACACTGCAAAAGGCCATGGACTCTACAGCTTCTTCAAGACATTCAGAGGCACCCTGGGTATTTTAGAAAATCTCTGGCATTTATCACACTTCTTCACGTACTCCATGGAAAATTCATTCATTGTAGGCCAGAAAAACCCTTGTCGCAAAATCTTTTTGGAGAGACTTTGCCCCCAGCATGATCTCCACAGAATCCCTCGTGCACTTCGGTCAGTAAGTATTTTGACTGGTTGGGTGTTATGCATCTAAGTAGTGGCATAGAGTACCCTCTTCTATATAATACCCCATCCATCATGTTATACCTAACAGCTTGCCTCATAATATTCTTGGCTTTATTGCGATTGTTTGGTAGGATTCCTTGCTCAAGGTAAGTAATGATGGATGTCATCCAAGTGTTAGCTAATGTGATGGGCATGGCTTCCTGCTCATTAATACTCGACTCTTCCAAGTATTCTACTGGTACTATGTTCAAAGTTTCAGCATCTTTTGCACCAGTCAATTTAGCCAAAGCGTCTGCATTGGAGTTCTGCTCTCGGGGTACTAGCTTGACTGTATATTCCTCAAATTGTGCTATCAAGTCCTTGGCTATATTCAAGTATGCCACCATGCGCAAACCTCTTGCTTGGCATTCCCCTAAAATTTGGTAGACCACCAACTGGGAATCGCTGTTTATTTCGACTGACCAGGCATGAACATCTCTAGCCAGTTGCAATCCTGCCAGGAGGGCTTCATACGCTGCCTCATTATTAGAAGCATTAAATCCGAACCTCAATGCGCAATGAATTAAATGTTGCTCAGGTGTAATCAATATAATTCCCGATCCTGAATAATGTTCATTTGACGACCCATCAACAAAAAGTTTCTAGGTAGGAAAATTCTCTCTCTGCCGAGTCGCATTTTCTTGCCAGTCGGGAAGATCAGGAATCCTAGTGCATTCAGCAATGAAATCTGCCAAAGCATGTCCTTTAATGGCAGACCTCAGTTGATATTTGATTTGAAATTGGCCCAATTCGACTGCCCATTTAAGTAAACGACCAGAAGATTTTGGTTTCTGTAAGACTTGGCATAAGGGCTGGTTGGTAAGTACTTTAATGGGATGTGCCTGGAAGTATGGCTGCAATTTGTGAGATGCAAATACTAAACAATAGGCCAACTTTTCGATCACGGGATACCTTGACTCCGATCCTATCAACCGCTTGCTAACATAATATACTGGATGCTGCACCTTATCTTCTTCTCGCACTAGAGCAGCACTGACAACATGCTCTGTGACTGTCAAATAAATAACAAGGTCCTCTCCATCTACTGGTTTTGAAAGAATAGGAGGTTGAGCCAAATGTTTCTATATGGCTTGAAAATCTTGCTCACACTCCTCCGTCCATTCGGATTTTTTGCTTCCTCTAAGTAAGTTAAAAAATGGGACACATTTGTCCGTTGATTTGGAAATGAACCTACTTAGAGCAACAATTCGCCCAGTCAAACTTTGCACATCCTTAATCCTAGCTGGAGACTTCATTTCCACGAGTGCCTTTATCTTCTCAAGATTCGCTTCTATTCCTCGCGAGTTAACAATAAACCCAACGAATTTTCCAGAACTTACTCCGAATGAGCATTTGAGGGGGTTCAGCTTCATGCTGTACTTTCTCAGTACTGCAAAGCATTCCTCCAAATCTCATACATGTCCTTCAACTTCCTTTGATTTTACCAGCATATCGTCTACGTACACCTCCATGTTTTTGCCGATTAAGTCACGGAACATGCCATTCACTAGACGCTGGTAGGTGGCTCCAGCATTCTTCAAGACGAATGGCATAACCTTATAACAATACAACCCTTTTCTATTCGGAAGCTGGTATGCTCCTTGTAACGCCCCAACTCCAGGTATCGTTACGGTGTGCCTTGTAAACAGTGCTAAACTCTCTAATCGAGTCATTTGGCCAAAAACGTGTAACTAAGTACGATTAGTGGTTTAGGGATTAAACGTTTTGGTTAAGATGTAATGTTTCACTAGAACGTTTAATATATATATTGGGATCCCGAAAATATAGTTTCAGAGTCTATTACAGAAAATATTTACAACAGGCCGTTCTAAGCGGCAAAACAGGGTTTAACCCTAGTTCCACTTTAAACCTTGGCCGTGGCGGACGAGCAGCTGGATATGTACACGTCATCACCTAAGCTCTCCAACTCAAGGATGGTCCAGCTTCCTCTTGCCTTTACCTGCACCACATAGCACCCGTGAGCCGAAGCCCAGCAAGAAAACCCAATAAAACATGATATAATATCAACAATAATCATAATAGCCATTCAGGACCAACGGTCCAAAACAGATAGGCGACAGTAGCCAAAATTCACAGAAGTGGGTACAGCTCCCTCTAGACATGTGACGATAGGGTCATCAGGGCTTAATTGATGAATGATTCCTTCATAAATTTAATCAGAATAGGTGCATGGTGATTGGTCACCAGCATAACCCTCCTCCCGACTCTAGAGTCGTAACTAAGGACAGCGTCCCCCAGCCATGTGCAAACAGTCACCGGGGTCATATACCTTGGCTGTAAACATCTGGTCTTAGACCAGGTAAGCGCTTATAGTTCTCATTGACCTTCCGGTCGGTCCAGCATTAATACCCTATATGGGTCATTCAATGCCAACCTCGATTAGATCTAATCTTCATTTGGCCCGGCGTTCACAACGCACTGCCACTTCTGATTCTTGGGTCGGTGAAACACGACCAGTGCTCATGTAATGCCCCGAATTCTCCGATGAGTTTAACGGCATGATTAGTAGGCCGGGAGGGCCATACTTGCTTAAATATGTTGTTAATTGATTAAATGCATGTATATGTTGATTATATTATGATATGATGTGAAATGCATGCATGTGAGTCCATATTTCTCATTACAGGGGTGTGACGGTAATTTGGCCCGTTGAGGGTAATTTGTGTATTTGGGTGCATAACTTGATTTGTGAATGAGATTCCATTATTATGGAGATATATTCGAGCTAAGCAACATGAGACGGTTATTTTTAGTGGATTAGCAGTTTTACCATAATGGGGTCAATTTTGGGGTAATAGAAATGTTCATTTGATAATAAATTGGGAATATTTGAGATCATGGTGGAATTTTGGAGGTTTTGACTATAATGTCCCCGGGGGTGTTTTCGGGACCCCGAGCATTAGGTTTTATTTGAGGTTACTTAAGTTTTAAGTAGCTTATCAGATAGAACATACGATAAGAAAACCTTCCGTTCTCCCTTTTCAAAGTCCGTTTTACCGTTTAAGCCTTTTTGACGAAATCTTGAGTTCTAGGAGTCGGAATCGAGTGAGGATCGAGGCATAGCGATACTAGGGAAGATTAGAAGCTTCTTAACCAAAGGATTCGATGGAAAACAACCCAATTGAAGGTAATCGAAGTTTAGGTTTTGAGTTTTTCCGAGTTTCTAAGCTTTGAATTGCTTTTGTGAATTGTTGAGCTTTCGGTTCGTTCGAGCCTTGGGTTTTGAGGGTTTTGATGTATGGGGAAGCTTGGGAACTTTGCTTTGATGATTGGGGAATGTTTAGGGATGATTTTGGAGGCTTTGAAGTGTTAGAAACGCGGTTGGGAATGGCCCAGGGTGGAGCGTCGCGGCCCTGTTCTTGAGGCGCCGCGACCCTTCTTTGAAGAAGCAGGTGGGGAGCTTGTGCTCGCTGGGTGCCGCGGCCCTAGCCTCTGGGAACCCTGGGGGCCACGGCCCAAGGTGCTAGGGCCGCAGCCCTTGCCCTGTTTTCGCCCCGTTTGCTCGTTTTGACCCCGGAAACCTAGTTTTAGGCCTCGGGAGTGTCCTTGCTATTTGGATTAGTTTGGATTGGTCTCTTGGAGGCTAGATAATGGTTTGAGAGCCCTTGATTATCTTGATTATTGATGGTATCCCATATGTGTTGTGATTAGGTAACCGCTAAAGGACTAAAAGCTAAACCGTTCTCAAGGATCGTTCTTTTGTTCATTCTAGCTCGAATCAAAGGTAAGAGAACTGCACCCCAAGTGTGACATGCATGGATATTCATGAGGCATGTTGATTGTGAGATTATGGACATGGACTGAATATAGAACACTTAGTATATGTTGCTCACTTGTGCATGGTACTGACTCACTAGTTAGGTTTGGCAAAGGTGCTAGTATCAACTGTGAAGCTGTGACTTATTAGTCAGGTTCGGCAGTGGTACTGGGCACTGATCACGTTGAGCTGACTCATTAGTCAGGACGGCCTTAGCATGTATTACGCAAGCCAATAAGATTTGATCTAATCGATTATCAGCATTGAATGACTCAAAGAGCATCAATGCCAGACCGACCCCGAGGGTCGATGAATGAAATAAGCGCTTGGAGGCTAGCGGCTTACTTAACAGCCACTCTCCCATTTGAAACAGTGACGTGCTTGTCAGTCACTCAGTATGGTTTACCAGAACCTGTTGAAGGCTAGTGGCTTACCTAACAGCCACTCTTCCATTTGAATTAGTGACTTGCCTGTCAGTCACTCAGTATGGTTTACCAGGACCTCATGTGACGTTCACTCATTTGTTTAAAGCTTATTGCTCAGTATGGTTATAATGATAATCATTTAATAATGTTTATGAAAAGTGTTATGTTTTCTTGCTGGGCTTTGGCTCATGGGTGCTATGTGGTGCAGGTAAAGGGAAATAAAAGCTCACCTAGCCTTGAGTGGAGAGCTGATGTGGTGTTGTGTACATATGCGGCCGCTTGACCACCACAGCCAAGGAGTTCTCAGAGGAACTAGGGGGTTTAACCTATTTTTACCGCTTAGGTCGGCGGGATTGTAACTTTACAACTATAGTGACCTTTTTGTACTGAGAATCACTTGTAAATGTTTTGTTTAGCTCTGCAGAGAAGTTTGTAATAAAATCTCCATTTACTTTCTAATGGTTTTACACCTTAACCCGTTAATTACACTTAGAGCACGTTTTTGACCAAAGGACTTAGGCAACGAGTCAAATTTCCGGTCCACCGTTCACCGTAACTGTTCTGGGGTAGCCAGGGCGTTACAACTTGGTATCAGAGCAATGCCAAGGTTAAGGTTCCTGTAGAGTGGCTAGGCATGTACACACATCACTGAAGTCAAGCTTGACTCATGGTTTGGTAACTCTTTATGTAGTTATGTGCATAACTGCCTAAATGTGGTGCAAATGCTTTACCTGTATGCATGAGATATTACGAATTGTTATGTGATACATGTTGAGTGCTGAGTGCCATAAACATGTATCTGTTTGTGAATATTGAATGACTGTGGAATATGATAACTGTCTGCTTGTTCTTGGACCGTGAGGCGGCAATAGGTTTAGTTATTACTACCTGACTGGCCATATTGATTATTGTTTCAGTAAGGTATCAGTGATAGAATGAACCCAGAACAGACAGACACTACAGCTGGCCAGAGTGGTCAGGGTCAGAATAATGACAACAGTCAGAGTCAAGAGAATGACCAAACCCAGATTCCACAGCCAGCACCTGCAAACTGGCAGCAGTTGTTTAATGATTTGCAGGCTATAGTGTTGAAACAGGGAGAGGAGCTTCGTCTCCTGAGACAGCAACAAGTGCCTGCAGTGGTTAATGTATCAGAGGCACCTTCTGTGTCAGTGCCAGTTACTGGGCAGTTGCCTGGGGTTGAAAACAGATTGGAACCTCTTTATGAGCGGTTCATGAAGCAACAACCTCCAGTTTTTGAAGGCAGCACTGATCCTATCAAAGCTGAACAATGGATGAGCATGCTTACCACCATGCTTGACTTTATGAGGGTAGTTGGTAGTGAGAGGGTGGCCTGTGCTGCCTATATGTTTCGGAAAGATGCCCGGACTTGGTGGGAGGTGGTTGGCCAGACCAAGGATGTTAATCTCCTGAGCTGGGAGGAGTTTCAGACCTTGTTTAGTGAGAAGTACTATAATGATGCTATAAGAGCGGTGAAGGCCGATGGGTTTATGAGGCTATTTCAGGGAAGCTTATCAGTAACTGAATATGCCTTAAAGTTTGACCATTTGGCAAAGTTTGCCAAAGAGCTGGTGCCCACTGATGGGACCAGGAGAGAGAGATTCCTCCAGGGGCTACAACCCAGGTTAGCCCGTGACGTTCGCATCACCACTGTGGCAGGAGTCACTACTTATGCACAGGTGGTGGAGAAGGCACTTACAGCTGAAATTGCAGAGACTAAGATCTGGCGTGACAGTGCAGCCAGAAAGGATTTCAGGAGGACATTTCCTCCATTTGTTGGTTCTGGTAGGGGTGTTGGCCCCAGTGATCAGAAGAGGAAGGTTCCTGATACCTTCCCAGTTCCAGGTCCTGACAGGAAACCTCGTGGTATTACAATAGGTCGTCCTGGGGGCAGTGAAGCCTGGAAGACTCGTCCTGAATGCCCTAGGTGCAAAAGGCTCCATTTGGGGGAGTGTAAGGCAAAGGCCTGCTTTTTGTGTGGAGTAGTGGGTCACTTTAAGAAGGATTGCCCTCAGATAGGGAAAGAAGAAGCCAGAAAGGTGGACAGCTCGGCCCCAGCTCGAGTGTTCACGTTGACTCAAGCAGAAGCTGAGGCTTCCCCCTCAGTTGTTACAGGTCAGCTTTTTAGTGCAGGAACCCCTTATCATGTGTTAATTGATTCTGGTGCTACGCATTCCTTTGTTGCTAGTAGCGTTATTGATAGGTTGTGTAGACCTTGTGATTTCTATGCTGTGGGGTTTGGAACTTTGTTACCCACTGGAGAGATAGTGGTATCCAGAAGGTGGGTCAGATCTTTGCCAGTGACAGTGGAGGGCAGAGAGTTGTCAGTGGACTTGATAGAGTTAGTTATGACTGACTTTGATATGATACTGGGTATGGATTGGTTGGCAAAGTATGGGGCAACTATAGACTGCAGAAGGAAGATGGTCACCTTTGAGCCTGAAGGTGAGGATCCTTTTGTGTTTGTTGGAACTGTGCATGGACCCTGCATTCCTATGATTTCTGTGTTGAGGGCCAGGGATCTACTGCAGAGAGGTTGCATTGGATTCTTAGCCAGTGTGGTTGACACCACCCAGGTCATGCCAGTGAGACCAGAGGACACTAGACTTGTATGTGAGTTTCTGGACGTGTTTCCAGAAGACTTGCCAGGATTGCCACCACACAGGGAGATTGAGTTCGTTATAGAACTGGCACCAGGGACGGAGCCAGTGTCTAGGGCACCATACAGAATGGCCCCAGCTGAGTTGAAAGAATTGAAAGTGCAGTTGCAAGAGCTGTTAGATATGGGTTTCATTAGACCTAGTTTCTCACCCTGGGGTGCGCCAGTTCTGTTTGTGAAAAAGAAAGATGGTTCTCTGAGAATGTGTATAGATTACAGGGAACTGAATAAGTTGACAATTAAGAATAAGTATCCTTTGCCAAGGATAGATGATCTGTTCGATCAGTTGCAAGGTATGAAGGTATTCTCTAAGATCGACCTTCGTTCTGGTTATCATCAGTTGAGGGTCAAGGAGGGAGATATACCGAAGACTGCCTTCCGTACTAGGTATGGGAATTATGAGTTTCTAGTTATGTCATTTGGATTGACTAATGCCCCTGCTGCTTTCATGGATATGATGAACAGAGTGTTCAGGGATTATTTAGACCAGTTTGTGATCGTCTTCATCGATGATATTCTGGTATATTCTCAGACTGAGTTGGAGCATGAGCAGCATTTGAGGTTGGTTCTACAGAGACTGAGAGAACACAGATTGTTTGAAAAATTCAAGAAGTGTGAATTCTGGTTGTCTCAGGTATCCTTTCTTGGACACATTGTCAGTAAGGAGGGGATTAAGGTAGATCCAGCAAAGATCGAAGCGGTCAGAGATTGGCCAAGGCCAAAGAATGCTTCTGAGGTTAGAAGTTTCCTTGGATTGGCAGGTTATTACAGGCGGTTCGTGGAAGGGTTCTCGAAGATTGCTAGTGCGTTGACTGAGCTGACACGCAAGAGCCAGAAGTTTGTGTGGTCAGATAAATGTGAGAACAACCTCCAGGAACTGAAGCAGAGACTGATTACAGCTTCGATTCTGAGTCTTCCGACAGATCAGGAGAAGTTTGTGATTTACTGTGATGCTTCTCATCAGGGTTTGGGCTGTGTTTTGATGCAATCAGATAAGGTTATAGCTTATGCTTCTCGGCAGCTGAAGGAGTATGAAAGAAGATATCCTACTCATGATCTAGAGTTAGCGGCTGTGGTTTTTGCTTTGAAATTATGGAGACATTATCTCTATGGAGAGAAATGTGAGATTTATACAGATCACAAGAGCCTGAAGTATTTCTTCACCCAGAAAGACCTGAACATGAGGCAAAGGCGTTGGCTAGAGTTGGTAAAAGATTATGATTGTGAGATTTTGTATCATCCAGGGAAATCCAACGTGGTAGCTGATGCTTTGAGCCGGAAAGGTCCGGGGCAGATTCATGGTATGAGGTTGATAGCCAGGGAGATAGCAGATGATATGACTAGAGCTGGTATAGAGTTACTGGTGGGCCAGTTGGCTAACATTACGCTACAGTCTACATTGTTAGAGAGGATCAAAAAGGTCAGTTGAGTGATCCACAGCTGATCAAGATTAGAGAGGATGTTCTGACTGGAGCATCCAGGGATTATACAGTGTCTGAGGTAGGTTTGTTGAGATACAAGGAGCGGATATGTGTTCCGTTAGACATTGCATTGAGACGAGAGATTCTGGATGAATCTCATACTACACCTTACTCTTTGCATCCAGGCACCACGAAGATGTACCAGGATATAAGATCGTTATATTGGTGGCCGGGGATGAAGAGAGATGTAGTAGAATATGTGGCTAAGTGCTTGACATGTCAACAGGTCAAGGCTGAGCATCAGAGGCCAGCGGGGACACTGCAGCCTTTGGATATCCCAGAGTGGAAGTGGGAAGACATCACAATGGACTTTGTGGTGGGCTTACCCAGGACTACTGGTCAGCATGATTCCATTTGGGTGATAGTGGATCGCTACACCAAGTCGGCTCACTTTCTGCCAGTGAGGACTACATATACAGTTGATCAGTATGCAGATCTCTATGTGAGGGAGATCGTGCGGCTCCATGGTGCACCTAGGTCAATCGTGTCAGATCAGGACCCCACTTTTACTTCCAAGTTTTGGAAGAGTTTACAGACATCCATGGGGACACAATTGAAATTCAGTACAGCTTATCATCCTCAGACAGATGGCCAATCTAAGAGGACGATCCAGATTCTGGAGGACATGCTAAGAGCATGTGTACTGGATTTCGGTGGATCTTGGAGTAAGTATCTGCCTTTGATAGAGTTCTCCTACAACAACAGTTACCAATCTACCATTGGAGTAGCACCTTATGAGATGCTATATGGTAGGAAGTGCAGATCTCCCATCCATTGGGATGAGATAGGAGAAAGGAGATACTTAGGTCCTGATGCAGTTCAGAGGACCAGTGAGGCTATAGAGAAGATTAGAGCTAGAATGCTTGCTTCTCAGAGTAGACAGAAGAGCTATGCTGATCCCAAGCGCAGGAACGTGGAGTTCCAGGTAGGAGACTATGTTTTCCTCAGAGTCTCACCATGGAAAGGGGTGTTAGGTTTGGGAAGAAAGGCAAGCTGAGTCCTAGATTTGTAGGTCCATTCGAGATCCTGGAGAGGATTGGTCAGGTGGCTTACAGATTGGCTTTGCCTCCGGCGTTGTCTGCTGTGCATAATGTATTCCATGTATCAGCTCTTCGGAGGTATGTATCTGATGTGGGCCATATTCTAAGTTATGAAGATCTGGAGCTTGAGCCAGATCTCTCCTTTGAGGAGCAACCAGTTCAGATACTTGATAGAAAGGACAAGGTCCTTAGGAATAAGACAATACCTTTGGTTAAGGTATTGTGGAGGAACAGCAAGGTCGAGGAAGCGACCTGGGAGCTGGAGTCAGATATGCAGAGTCAGTATCCCGAGTTGTTCAGGTAAATTTCGGGGACGAAATTTCAGTAAGGAGGGGATAGTTGTAATGCCCCGAATTCTCCTATGATTTTAACGGCATGATTAGTAGGCCGGGAGGGCCATACTTGCTTAAATATGTTGTTAATTGATTAAATGCATGTATATGTTGATTATATTATGATATGATGTGAAATGCATGCATGTGAGTCCATATTTCTCATTACAGGGGTGTGACGGTAATTTGGCCCGTTGAGGGTAATTTGTGTATTTGGGTGCATAACTTGATTTGTGAATGAGATTCCATTATTATGGAGATATATTCGAGCTAAGCAACATGAGACGGTTATTTTTAGTGGATTAGCGGGTTTACCATAATGGGATCAATTTTGGGGTAATAGAAATGTTCATTTGATGATAAATTGGGAATATTTGAGATCAGGGTGGAATTTTGGAGGTTTTGACTATAATGTCCCCGGGGGTGTTTTCGGGACCCCGAGCAGTAGGTTTTATTTGAGGTTACTTAAGTTTTAAGTAGCTTATCAGATAGAACATACGATAAGAAAACCTTCCGTTCTCCCTTTTCAAAGTCCGTTTTACCGTTTAAGCCTTTTTGACGAAATCTTGAGTTCTAGGAGTCGGAATCGAGTGAGGATCGAGGCATAGCGATACTAGGGAAGATTAGAAGCTTCTTAACCAAAGGATTCGATGGAAAACAACCCAATTGAAGGTAATCGAAGTTTAGGTTTTGAGTTTTTCCGAGTTTCTAAGCTTTGAATTGCTTTTGTGAATTGTTGAGCTTTCGGTTCGTTCGAGCCTTGGGTTTTGAGGGTTTTGATGTATGGGGAAGCTTGGGAACTTTGCTTTGATGATTGGGGAATGTTTAGGGATGATTTTGGAGGCTTTGAAGTGTTAGAAACGCGGTTGGGAATGGCCCAGGGTGGAGCGTCGCGGCCCTGTTCTTGAGGCGCCGCGACCCTTCTTTGAAGAAGCAGGTGGGGAGCTTGTGCTCGCTGGGTGCCGCGGCCCTTGATGAAGGGAGCCGCGGCCCTAGCCTCTGGGAACCCTGGGGGCCACGGCCCAAGGTGCTAGGGCCGCAGCCCTTGCCCTGTTTTCGCCCCGTTTGCTCGTTTTGACCCCGGAAACCTAGTTTTAGGCCTCGGGAGTGTCCTTGCTATTTGGATTAGTTTGGATTGGTCTCTTGGAGGCTAGATAATGGTTTGAGAGCCCTTGATTATCTTGATTATTGATGGTATCCCATATGTGTTGTGATTAGGTAACCGCTAAAGGACTAAAAGCTAAACCGTTCTCAAGGATCGTTCTTTTGTTCATTCTAGCTCGAATCAAAGGTAAGAGAACTGCACCCCAAGTGTGACATGCATGGATATTCATGAGGCATGTTGATTGTGAGATTATGGACATGGACTGAATATAGAACACTTAGTATATGTTGCTCACTTGTGCATGGTACTGACTCACTAGTTAGGTTTGGCAAAGGTGCTAGTATCAACTGTGAAGCTGTGACTTATTAGTCAGGTTCGGCAGTGGTACTGGGCACTGATCACGTTGAGCTGACTCATTAGTCAGGACGGCCTTAGCATGTATTACGCAAGCCAAAAAGATTTGATCTAATCGATTATCAGCATTGAATGACTCAAAGAGCATCAATGCCAGACCGACCCCGAGGGTCGATGAATGAAATAAGCGCTTGGAGGCTAGCGGCTTACTTAACAGCCACTCTCCCATTTGAAACAGTGACGTGCTTGTCAGTCACTCAGTATGGTTTACCAGAACCTGTTGAAGGCTAGTGGCTTACCTAACAGCCACTCTTCCATTTGAATTAGTGACTTGCCTGTCAGTCACTCAGTATGGTTTACCAGGACCTCATGTGACGTTCACTCATTTGTTTAAAGCTTATTGCTCAGTATGGTTATAATGATAATCATTTAATAATGTTTATGAAAAGTGTTATGTTTTCTTGCTGGGCTTTGGCTCATGGGTGCTATGTGGTGCAGGTAAAGGGAAATAAAAGCTCACCTAGCCTTGAGTGGAGAGCTGATGTGGTGTTGTGTACATATGCGGCCGCTTGACCACCACGGCCAATGAGTTCTCAGAGGAACTAGGGGGTTTACCCTATTTTTGCCGCTTAGGTTGGCGGGATTGTAACTTTACAACTATAGTGACCTTTTTGTACTGAGAACCACTTGTAAATGTTTTTTTTAGCTCTGCAGAGCAGTTTGTAATAAAATCTCCATTTCCTTTCTAATGGTTATACACCTTAACCCGTTAATTACACTTAGAGCACGTTTTTGACCAAAGGACTTAGGCAACGAGTCAAATTTCCGGTCCACCGTTCACCGTAAATTTTCTGGGGTAGCCAGGGCGTTACAGCTCAGCCCGTGGTAAACTTAACTAATAGGTCACAGCTTCACAGACGGATCTAGCACCATTGCCGACTCTGACTAATAAGCCAACGCCATACACAGGTTAACTAATAAGTCACAGCTTCACAGACGGATCTAGCACCATTGCCGATTCTGACTAATAAGCCAGCGCCATACACAGGTAAGTCATGCCACTAAACATATATCACATGTCCAATATCCATAACAAGGCATTCAACATTCTTACTCAATAAGTGTTAACACAATTAGGACCATGCACAAACCCAGAGGCACAAGCTCTGAACAATATCATAATCAGTACTCAAAGCATGTCCTAATCACATGTTTCTCAAGCATCACATGCATTATACTTAACAATCCAACATGCACCAATCATAGCCATGCATGTCATATTCAATAATCAACCAACATGCATCAAGAATAGCCATGCATGTCATACTCAATAGTCAACCAACATGCATCAATCTTATCCATGCATGTTACATATACACAGGGTGCAGTTTTCTTACCTCAGATTCGAGCTAGAATGATTTAAAGAACGACCCTTGAGAACGATCAACTTTTAGTCCTTTAGCGGTCACCTAGTCATAACCAAATATAAGATACCATCAATAAAAATGATCAACGTAAGTCCCCAAATAAATATCTAGCCTCCGGGACATCTATCCCCACTTAACCGGGTACTAGGTTCAACCCCGAGGCCTAAGGCTTGAATCCCCAAGCTAGAAACATGATTCTGGCCAAAATTGCCCTAAGGGCCGCGGCCCTCCACAGCTGCGCCGTGGCGCGCCCTTAAGATAGAGGCACACCACCCTTCCAGACGCCAAGGGCCGCGGCGCCCAGCCCAGACCAGGCAAAATGACAGCACGCACACCAGATTTTTCCCCTGTGTTTTCCCTTGGAAATAAACCCTCTAATCAACTTCAAACCTTCTCCAAACACTCAATTAAACCTCTAAGCATCACCCATAATTTCCCCTCATCAAAACCCAACCTAAACATCAATTAAAACCTCTTCAAATCCAATCTTCCAACAAGAATCAAAAGTTGAATAACTAAAGGGAAAAACAGAGCACAGCCTGAATTTAATGACTAGAACTCACCTTAAAACCAACTTTGAACCTTCCTCAATGGTTGAACCAAGTCCACAATCTCAGCCCTTGGATTTCTTAGCTTAATACCCCACTTTGAGCTCAAGAACACCAAAGAAGAATATGGAAAAGGGTGGTGCACGGGAAGGAGAAAGACATTATGTTTTGGCTCTGTTTAATTCCACATGCTTCTACAGCCAGCAGCCAACTTAAGTCATACAAATCCAAACCTAAATGACCAAAATACCCTTAAGTCACTTAAAGCCTCTAAAACCATCTCAAGGGTAAAATTGGTACTTCCCACTTATCCCGTTAATCATAGTTAACGCTTCCGAATTCCCGCTAATCTCAATACTATCAAACACCCATAATTCATATCCCGTTACCCTATTACTCCCGGTAACGCTCTAATCATTAAAACACCCCAAGACTCACCCCGAGCCCCGAGTTTAAACCCGTTATGACCAGACCAAACACTTACATCTCATGATCGCCTCATGCCGAATAGCTCGAACCAATCCACGTTAAAATGTGGCTATATTAATTAATCACAACCATGCACCCAAAATACACAATTACGCCCACCGCGGCCAAATTACCAAAATACCCTTGTAATAATAAATTCTCCCATATGCATGCATTCACCATCATATAATAATATAATCCATGTAATCATGCATATAATCATTAAATACCATAATAAATCAATTATGGCCCTCCCGGCCTCCTAATCAAGGTTCTAAACCTTATTAGGAAATTTGGGGCATTACACTCCTCGTCGGGAGGATGCATACTAGTCTGATTATACCCCGAGTAAGCGTCCCTGAAAGACAAAGTTTCATGACTAGAAGTTGCATCAACCACTTGGTCTATCCTTGGTAAAGGAAAATAGCACTTAGGACATGCCTTATTCAGATCGGTGAAATCCACACAAGTCCTCCACTTCCCATTGGACTTGATCACTAATACTGGGTTTGAAACCTAGGCGGGGTAATAAGCCTCTCTTATGAACGCGTTTTCCTTTAGTCGCTCGACTTCCTCTTTGAGGACCTTCGCTTGCTCCTTGTCAAGCAATCTTCTCTTCTGCTGCACTGCTGGGTAGCTTTCATCCACGTTAAGCATGTGGCTGATCACAGTTGGTGAGATACCCACCATATCCTTGTGAGACCAGGCGAAGACATCTTGATTCCTTCGCAGAAATTCTACTAGCTATGTTCTCACTTCCAACTTCAACTTTTTTTCCAATTTTGACCCCTCTGGTCGGGTCACTTTCATCTATTGAGACCTCCTCTAACTCTTCCATGGGTCCCACTTCACTACCCAAATCCCTAAAGCGAGGATCAAAGTCCATTCCCTCGCTTTGGGCAACGTCCTATTTGGTGACTTCATCACCGGATGGGGCTTGTTGCTTATTGAAACCAAGAGTACTTTCTTGGTTGATAACGTCTAACACTTTCTCCTGGTCGGCTACAATCATAATGCTTTGTTGGTCGACATCCATCACCTCTACTTCTTCTCTATCTACACACACAATCATATTATTCTCCTTAGCTCCCTTTCGTGATTTAACTACCGAAGCATTGTAACACTCTCTAACTTCTCTTTGGTCTCCTCGGACACAACCTATTCCTGCATTGGTCGGGAACTTCATGAAAAAGTGCCATATAGAGACTGCCGCATGCAAGGCCATGAGTAGTGGTCGACCAATCACCACATTATAAGCCGATGAACAATCTACTATCAAAAACTCCTGTTGTGCCTAGGAGCAACTCCTGTTGTGATTGGTAACTTGATTGTTCCGGCCGGTGACAACCCTTCTCTAGTAAATCCGTAAATAACTTGAGAGCATGGCTTCAAGTAATTAATGGATAATTTTATCCTTTCAAAAGACGACTTGTAAATAATATTCACAGAACTTCCCGTGTCAACCAACCATCTTTTCACCTTCATGTTTGCTATTTGGACTGTAATGACGAGTGGGTCATTATGAGCATATCTTACATGCCAAGCATCATCTTCAGTAAAAGTGAGAGACTCACTTTCATACCGTGGATTCTTTGGAGGTCACTCCTTTACAGCCATGACCTCAGATGTCAATGCTGCATCCAACTCATGTCAAAGTGTTCGAGCATATCTCTCTCTTGCTTTGTTACTATCCCCAGCCAATTGTGGACCTCCACATATAGTGTCTAAAGTGAATTCCACAGGCTTGGGTTGCAAGGGTGGAGAATGTTGTCGCTTAAACCCAGGATTGTTGTTACTTCCTTCTCCTCGGGTCTTTTCTGCTCGATACTTTTTTAACTTTCCCAACCGGAGGAGAAACTCTATCTCGTCTTTGAGATGGTTGCATTCATTTGTGTCGTGATCATAATCTCCATGGAAACGACAAAAATTATTCATGTCTGTTTTACTCATCTCTTTCCTGATGGGTGGGGGTTTCCGGTAGGGAACCTCTGGATGACTCGCAAGATATATTCCTGCTCAGCTGGCCGAAAGAGTGGTGTAATTAGTGAACTGAGGTTCATACTTGGTTGGCTTGTCGTTTGGTCCCGACTTAGCCTTTTTTTCCTCATGGTGGTCAGACCCGTTATTTCCACGTTTCTTTCCATCATTTTGTCCATTCCCACCATTCTTAGGAGGATCAGTTGATCCGCCCAGATTGTTTAGGCCCTTCTCTCCTTTCTCAATCGCGTCATCCAATTTCATATATTTGTCTGCTCGGTCAAGAAATTGTTGGAGTGTTGAAATTGGATTGCGATGTATACTATCCCACAAAGGACTTTGATAAATTAGACCAGAAGATATGGCAACCATCTTCCCCTCATCTCCAACAACAGTTGCTCGGTTGGCTTCTCTCATCAACCTCTGTATGTAATTCTTGAGAGATTCATCCTTCCCTTATTTGATATCTGCCAAGTGATTGGCATAAACTGGAGGAGTTCGAGCAGCGCTGAACTGTCGACAAAATTCTTTCCTGAACTCTCCCAAGAGGTAATGGAGTTGGGCTTGTATTTCCAATACCACTCTTGGGCAGTATCGGACAATGTAGTGGGGAAAACTTTACAGCGATAATCATCACTCACCCCGAGCAACTCCATTTGGTCTTCAAACTTCCCAACATGCCTTATGGGTTCTGCCTTTTCTGTATATATTGGCAGTACCGGTGCTTTATACTTTGCTGGAGGCTGGGCTGCTCTGATTCGGGCACAAAATAGACTTCCACTCCTGTGGTCTACCGAATTGATTGCGGAAGGTCGTTTTGACAAACCTTGAACTACGGCAGTTAGAGCATCAAGCTGGGCTTGGATGCCTGGGGCGACCATTGGGGGCTAAAGGTCTTGACCGCCTGGTCGAGCATTCCTATCTGGCGCACAGTCATCAAGTTTCTACTTGACTGGAAGGTCGGGTCAGATCTCGCCCTTCGACTGGGACAGTCCTTCTCTTGTTAGTGATGACATCTCTTAAATCTTTCTGAGAAGTGCATCCTCCCAACCAATCAAACATTGTGCTCTGAGTTTTTTCAGAAGGCTTACCGCACAGGACGTGCTCTCTCCCACTGCGCTGCTGGCCGGGATGTAGTGGTGGCCTTCTTGTTTGTGTCGGTCAGTCCTTTCGTCCTTGTTGGTCATTGTCGTCTTTTTCCTTTGAGCGGTCGGTGTGATGACTATCAACCTCATCACGACCATGTCCATCTTTGAACTGTGAAGTTCCTTTACCTCGAGGAGTTTTTGTTTGATCTTGCCTGGGTGGTCTTTTTACTGCCCGATCGGTGACTCCCTGATCTAGAAGTTTTTGATTGGTGGCTCCTGGAGGGGGTTCTAGAGTTCCCCCTTTGAGTTGAGGCAGTGCCAGATCATACCCCATCATCTTCCCGATCAGAGGGGGTTACTCCTGCTTCTGTCCGGTCCCCGAGAGTTGGCTCTATCAGTAGTTTTTCGACCATCATCTGTATTCTTTGCTCCCTGGGTAGCTGCTCTTCGTGCTGCAGTTTGGGCATTGTCCTGGGTCAACTGCGTAGCCGCCTCCAGAGCAAGTGCAGCCTCGCGGTGTCGCCTATCGGTCTCCTCCTGCCGTCGCCTGATCTTTTCGCTCCTGGCGTCCATCTCCCGTCTTTGCTGCTCAAACATAGCTTTTTGTCTGGCCATCTCTTTAGCAAATGACTCCTGCCGAGCGTTGAATTGCACCATCTCCTCTTGGAAGGCCCCCATGGCTTCTTGGAGTTTTTCAACCTCTGGAGTCGCCTCCTCGAGAAAGACCATGGGTTCAGTCTCATGGTCTTGAGGGCCAGGACCTTCTGATCTAGCAGGCTCTTTAGATGTGCCTGACTTCTTGGAGGCCACATTGGTATTCTTGGGCGCCATGATGATATGATAATAGTGTGTTTCTTCTCTTCAAGCTATCAATGAATGCACCAAAATGTTGACCACGATTTTGGCCAACGACGAATAGATGTCAAAACTACAGTAAACCTTCAAGAGAAAATACGTCACTGATAATTCTATAGTGGTGCAGCCCCAATATGTTGGTAATAGCCTAATCCACTTAGAGTTGTGATATATAGATCTACACTTAATATCAGATGAACCTGTGTCAACTGAGTTTCTTAAGTGTAAATGAAAAAAATACAAGATTTCTCTCAGAATACAAATGCTCTCTCAGGAAAATTAGAATTCGAATCCTTTCAATGATGCCATGAGCTCTTTATTTATAGGCTCAGGATCGTACAAATCAAAATCCCTCATAATCGGGATAATTCAGTTGCTCTAACCAATATTTAATTAATAATCAAATTTAAAATACAACAATATGCGATTTCTTTGGGATAATCTGAGAGATTCCCGCTATGGGTACAAATAATTCTAGCTGAAGTCGTTACTGAAATTTTGTCGCAGAATCATGATCTGTCTGGTCGGCCAACTCCACTCCTTGAAGTGAGACTGGTCGGCCAAAACACCCTTCTGGTTAGGAAAAACATTTGACTTACCGGATACACTTGACTCCAAGATGACTAGTCACCCAAAGCGCTTTACTGGGCAGTTAAAAATCCTTACCGGTCGACCAAAGCACTTTACTGGTCAGTTAAAAATCCTTACTGGTTGACCAAAGAACTTTACTGGTCAGTCAAAAATCCTTACCGGTCGGTTAGAAATTTCACCTGGTCGGTCAAATCACTTCCAAACCAGATAAATAATTTTTATGGCTAGTAATATCACAACTCTGAATATTAATCTCAAACCTTTTGCATTTCTTGATAACACATTTATTTACTACCATGTATTGCCACTTGTCACTTTTAATCGTGACATCATCATATTCAAATTTTGGGGATAACAAATTTCTTCTAGGATTTTCTTTGCCTCGAGTGGAGTCACACATCAGAGTAGTGGCATAGAATATCCTCTCTGATATAACCTTCCTTCCACAATAGTGTACCTCAGAATCTGATACATCAATTTCCGAGCCTTGTTCCGTTCTGTTGGGAGAATGTCGGTTTCGAGGTAATCAACTGTTGGAGTCATGCAGGTTGGTTCAGAGTCAATCATCTGTACATCTTCCTCTTCAGGCTCGTTGATACTGGGGGTCGACAGGAACTCTATTGGGACCACATTTAGCGTGTCGGCCTCGTTGGACGTAGCGAGCCTGGCTAAGGCATCTGCATTTGAGTTTTGTTCTTGGGGAACCTGCTCTATGGCATAGAACTCGAATTGTTTGAGTGTAGCCTTGGCTTTTTCTAAAAATGCAGCCATCCTTATGCCACGAGCTTGGTATTCCCCTAAAATTTTGTTGACCACTAACTGCGAATCACTGTAGCAGTGTATTTCCTTTGCCTTGAGTTCCTTGGCTATTCGAAGTCTTGCCAATAATGCTTCAAATTAAGCTTCATTGTTAGATGCTTCAAAAATGAACCTCAAGGCAGAATGAAAATAATTTCCTGCTGGAGTGATTAGTATGATTCTTGCCCCCGATCAATTTTCGTTGGAAGATCCGTCGACATAAAATTTTCAGAGCTCGTGTGCTGGGTTATACCCTCGTCGTCAGACACACCAGTACATTATACAATGAAATCTGCCAGGGCTTGTCCCTTTATGGTCATTCTCGGGTGATAAGTGATTTTGAACTATCCGAGTTCGACTGCCCATTTTAACAATCTACCCGAGGCCTCTGGTTTGGACAAGACTTGTGACAGTGGTTGGTCAATCAACACATGGATAACGTGTGCTTGGAAATAAGGTCAGAGCTTTCGAGATGAGTGGATCAGGCTGAGAGCCAGTTTTTCCATTAAAGGGTATCTTGATTCTGCCCCCAGTAACCTTTTGCTGACATAGTATACTGGTTTTTGTACCTTTTTGTCTTCTCGGACAAGCACAACACTAATGGTAGGATCGTTAGTAGTGAGATACAAGTATAAGACTTCTCTTGTGATAGGTTTTGACAAGATCAGAGGTTCTGCGAGGTGCTTCTTTAAATCTTGGAATGCGAGCTCGCATTCATCTGTCCACTCAAACTTTTTGCCTCCTCTCAAAAGGTTGAAGAATGGAAGACAACAGTCAGTAGATTTCGAAACAAATCTACTTAATGTCACCATCCGTCCAGTTAGACTATGGACATCTTTATGCTTTCAAGGTGAGGGCATATTGAGCAATGCCTGGATCTTGTTAGGATTAACCTCTATCCCTCGTGCGTTTACTATAAAACCTAGAAATTTCCCGAAGATACTCCGGAAGAGCATTTTTTTTGGGTTGAGTCTCATGTTGTATTTTCGTAATACGGCAAAGCATTCTTTGAGGTCATTCACATGGTTATCGTTATGTTTAGACTTGAGTAGCATGTCATCAATATAAAGTTCCATGTTATTTCCTAACTGCTTGGAGAACATTCTGTTCACAAGTCTTTGGTATGTTGCTCCAGCATTTTTAAGCCCGAAAGGCATGACATTGTAGCAGTATAGCCCTTTATCGGTTACAAAGCTCGTATGTTCTTGGTCCAGTGCATGCATGGCGATCTGGTTATATCCAGAATAGGCGTCCATGAACGACATGAGGACGTGACCTACCGTGGCATCTACGAACTGATCGATCCGCGGTAAGGGAAAACAATCCTTGGTGCATGCCTTATTGAGGTTGGATTAGTCGATACAGGTTCGCCACGTTCCGTTGGGTTTCGGAACCAATACTGGATTTGCGATTCAATCAGGATAGAAGATATCTCGTATGAACCGATTTGCCTTTAACCTGTCGACTTCTTCTTTTAGGGCTTTCTTTCTATCATCGTCGAGGGGTCTTTGTTTTTGTTGCTTCGGGGGGAAACTCTTGTCAATATTAAGTGCATGGCTTATCACATTTGGACTTATCCCTACCATGTCCGAATGTGACCATGCAAAGACATATTGGTTCTCTTTTAAGAAGCAAATTAATTGCTACTTTGCTTTTTCTGAAAGGTTTTTCCCCACTTTCACAGTCTTTGTGGGATCGACTTCTTCAAGCTTGACTTCTTCGAGCTCTTCTAGTGGCTCGAGGTCAGCCCTTTCCTCTATTCTGGGGTCGATTTCTTCATCTATCTCAAAGACTGTCCCATCCTTGCTCTGAATTATGACAAGTGAATGTGCACTTGTTTGTTTCTTTCCTCTAATGGAAATTCTATAGCATTCCCTTCCCTCAAGCTAGTCCCCTTTTAAAGTCCTGACGCTACCAGAAGTCGAGAACTTGATGGCCAAATTCCTAACAGATGAAACTGCCCCCATCCCCACTAAGGTGGGTCTCCCGAGCAGTACATTGTAGGAAGATGGAAGATCCACCACAACAAACTCCATCATCTTGGTTACAGAGACTGGATAGTCTCCCAAGGTCACAGGGAGTTCAATGGATCCCATAGATGCAATCCCTTTTCCTAAAACACCATACACTATGGTTGCACAGGCTTTTAGGTCGTGAAGCACAAGTCCCATCTTTTCCAGAGTGGCTTTATAGAGAATATTCACTTAGCTTCCATTATCAATCAGGACTCGGTGTACCCTCTTGTTCGTGAGCTGGAGGGTTATGACCAGGGGGGGTCATTATGGGGAAACTGGACATGAGATTTGTCCTCTTCGGTGAAAGTTATTGGTTGAGTTTCAACCCTTTGTTGTTTCAGAACTCTTGGTTCGGGTTCGTAGGGGGAACCATCACCAGTTTTGAGCTCATTTACATACAGTTTTTGGGCATTCTTACCCGATCCTGCGATATGGGGTCCCCCCGAGATGGTTATGACATATCTCCATCAATTAGAGGGGGTCGTTCATCCTCCCGTGCTTGGGAGTTACTGTTTTGGGAAGGTGGTGCAGCTGCTGGCCTTTGGCTAGTGGAAGCTTGATTGGGATTTCGGTTTCTTACATATTGCCCGAAATATCCCCTCGAGATCAATCCTTCGATCTCGTCTTTTAACTGTCGCCATTCATCGGTTGTATGTCCGATATCCCGGTGGAATCTATAGTACTTACTAGAATCTCTTTTTGCCTTTTGGTTCCTCATGGGGTCAGGTCGTCTGAATGGGACTTGGTTTTCAATAGCCAGGTAGATATTCTCTCGAGACTCATTGAACTCGGTATACACTTTGTATACGGAGAAGTATCTTTCCTCTTTTTTCCTCCATCCACCTCGGGGTTAATCCCTTCAATTTTCTTTCTCTTGGAAGGGTTGTCCCCGGGGGTTTTTGAAGTTATGGGGTCCGCCGAGGCAGAGTTTGGGTTTTTTATTGTAGTTACAGGATGAGAGGTCATATTAAGTGCTGACCTTACTTCCTCTACATTAACAAACCTCTAGGCTCTTCAATTAAACTCGGTTAAAGACCTGACAGGCTTCCTTTCCAAGTCTTCCCAGAGGGGACTTCCTAGCATTACACCAGCTCGGACGACCATTAAATGACCATTATCATCGACATCTCGAGCTCGAGCCACTTCTAGGTTAAACCTTATGAGGTAACCTTTTAGTGACTCGTTTGGCTGTTGTCGGACATTCCTTAAGGCTGAAGCCTTAGGCCTTATGCCGACCATAGCTTTAAATTGTTTCTTGAAATCTCTCGACAATTGATCTCAGGTTGCGATCGAGTGTCTTTTAATTTTTCGAACCAGTTTTTTGCTGGTCCTGTGAGAGTGGCTAGGAACAACATACACCTGAGCTCGTAGCCTACATTGCTGGCTCGCATGATTGTGTTGAACGTGCTCAAATGGCTATAGGGATCTGAATTTCCGTCAAATGGTGGGACATGAGGAATCCTAAACCCTTGAGGAAAGGGAGTGTTGGAGATATGCGGGGCAAACGACTCGAGTTCTTCATCGAACTCTTCATCCCTTTCCCGGCTATGCTCGTTCTACAAGAGCCTGAATGCTCTCTCCAACTGTTCAATCCTTTCTTGGACTGGATCTATAGGAGGCCTGGCCTGGACTTGAGGGGGTTGGTTATCGTTGATAACAACTCCAGTTCCCTGTCTCGGTGCAGGATTGTAAATTGGTTGCTTGCGACCGTTTAGATGATCTCGCAGATCTGGGTTCGGGGGATTATTGCGCCCCTGATTATGGTTTAAGTGTTCCCGTAGATCAGGGTGATCTTGTTGATTACTGACATTTCTTGGATCTGTGTTGTATATGCTCATGGACCTAGTGTAATCCGAGCTTTCACTGACATAGCTCGTTGTTCGGTTATTACGAGACGGGTTTCCTGTGGGCCTCCTTGTCTCAGCAGTTTGTGATCGTGACATTTGGCTTCTTGTAGGTTGAGGAGCCCTGCGATCTCGGGGAGCTTCTCCTCCATTTCCCTATCCTCGTCCAGCCTGCCGATCCTTATCTCGAAGGACAGGTCGTGGAACCCTCTGGACTAGCGAGGGATGCCTTATTGGCGATGGTGGGTGCCTTATAGGAGATGGTGGCTTTCTCCCATTGTGTGGTCTTGATGGTCCCGAATTTTCTTGGCCAGGTTCCGGGACGTTTTGCGTAGCATCGGGATTTGTGTCTGATCCACTGAGGGAGGTCGGTTATTCCCCATTACTGTTTGTGCTTCTACAGTCGGGTTGGTAGCAGTTTCAGCTTGGTTGCCCCTCCGGGGTCTCAGTTGAACAAGATGGGATGTTGGTGGTGGTGCTGGTTTCGCCCTCCTGGCGGCCGCATTCTTACAAGGAAGTCCCCTAGGCCTACGAGGTGGGGCCTGAGTGTCACGAGTAGGTGCCTGTGCTTCAACAACTAGTCTGGCTAGCTCTTCATCGCGTTTTGTAGCTTCTGCTAATTGTTTGTGTAGTTGGCGATTCTCAAGTTCCACAATTGGAACGTATCTCTCAGGATTATAATACATGTCCTTGTTGGCCCTGGGAGCAGGTGGTCCTCGAGAGTTGGATGAGTCACTCCTTTCGTCAGGATCGGGATCACCATAGGCTGCTTTCTAGGCCGTCGGTGGTACTCTTCATCATGAGGAATTTCCTCCTCAGGTATATGGGGTTGTTTGCCGCGACCATTGCTAATCTGAGAGGCTCTCTAACTATATAGACTCACGCACTGTTTACTGGCTCTCAATGAAAGCACCAAACTGTTGACACCGTTTTTCATCAACTTAAAAAGAGAGAGCAATTAAACAAGAATATACAAGAGGAAATGAATAAAAGGAATGAAAACAAGATCTTTTTACGTGGTTCAGCAGTTAAAATCTTCCTATTCCATGAGTCTATATTATTAGCTCTTTGGAGTCTTCTGGAAACTTTCAGAGCATAGTTGCCCAGAGTTTTCTCTCCAAATCTCAATATTTCAGTCCTCTACAAATGAATAATCCCACTCTATTTATAGAGGGGTTTTCTGAATTGCTTCCCAAATATTTTGGGAAATATTCTACAAATCAAATTATATAATGCCATTAAATGCATTACTTACTATGTACACAGTAATATCCCATAAAATGTGAGATTTAATAACGAATTACATCAGATCCCTTAAACATAGGGAATTTATAACAATAAATACGTTTACACACAGCTGACGAACTTAGACACTAGATCCATGTGCCTTCAAGATTGCTTGCCTGTTACGAGCTTGTCATCTTGGTTCGCTTATGCTCCCAGCAAGTAACCGTTGTCGAAGTTGTCCCCTTCGAGCTTACAGCTCTCGAGCTCGCACCATCTTGTCTGAGGGCAAGAGATGAATCAAGAAGTTTATATAAGTGTTGAACCCTTGCTATTGTGAGTTGCGAGCCTAACTTATAAGCTCGAAGCACCTTCGAGGCTACATAATACTCGAGCTCACGAGGTCTGTCACTTACAGCGAAACTGTCTTTGTCTTGTCAATCACATGATGGCCGAGCCTATTTCGAGCTTACGCCTTACGAGCCTGAATTTCAAGATCACCATTCTCATTGTCGAAATCTGGGTGTAACACAAGTTTTGTTGGATTTAATTTTTTTAATTAAAAAATTTTAATTTGTTCAAAAAAAAAAAAATTCAATTCATGATTTTAAATTACAATTTTTGAATATTTTTATAAAAGAAAATTAGGAAAATAAAGTATTTAATTTTAATACTAGAATCACCATATATAATATATAAATCAAAATATAAAAAATACAAAATTTTAAATTATTATAAACACTAAATTTTAATCTAATAAACAATATCAAATAATTTACTTTAAAACTAGAATGCACCATATCTTTATACTTTAACAATTTTTTTTTTAAATTATCGTATCTTTTTTACAACTATAGATAATATTTTGCCTTAATTTTTTTAATATGTTTATGTCATTCTTTATAATATATGATATTATTTATTTATTTAAAATTTAAATGACGATTATAAAATATAATAAAAATAAATTAATATATTTTCTAAATAAAATTAAACAAACATGCATATTGTAGTAATTTAGTAATTTAGAACATCCCACAAAGTTTCAAGACCAGTGTTGACAGTATTTTGTCAACACTGGTGATAGAATTAGCTTGCAGGGAAATTAGCCAACTATTCGCTCAGTCTTGTAGAGAAAATGAGAATAATTGATGCCTAATTGCATCGTCACTCGCCCCATTCATCTTAAATGTTGCACATAGCTCCAGGAAATTGGCTATGTGCAAATTATGATCTTCCGTTGGCAACCCCCCAAATTGAACATTAGATTGCACCATTTGTAATATTTTTGGCTTGATCTCGAAATGATTTATAGCAATAGTGGGGTGTCTATTGCATGAATGCACTCCTGTGAGAGTAGGAAGTCGAATTTTCCACAAGTGCCTATTTTTGAGTTCACGCGTGCAATAAGCTGTTTGAAACTTGTTTTAGGCACCGTAAATTATTCGAAATTTTTTGAAACATTTTGGGATGTTCTAAATGACTACAATTGATACTTTCATAAAAAATTTACAATTTATAACTATCCACTTGCCGAAACCAACTTTTGTCAATGCTGATATTGACAAAAAACTATCAGCACTCTAATCTCTAACCGTTCAAATATAATTTTCCTTTTGTCGTTTAACTTACTTATTTTTATTTTTGAGAAAAGATATTTATTATTTTAATTGGTAAAGTTAGTAATTTAATAATATATTTTTTATAATAATTTCTATCATGACAAAATAATGTGAGAAAAACCACTCATGCACATTAAGTTTTAATATAGTTATTAATTAGTGCATAAAATATCATATGAATATTGCTCCCAAGTAACCATTGGACATATAATATATATATATATATAATTAACAAAAGTAAGTGTTGTATGTTTATGCCATCACAAAATAATCAGTATACGATTTTTATGTTATTTCATTTTTAATTTAAAACTTAAATCGACATAAAAAGGTAACTTATTAATGTATATTAATTATAGCCATCTATATTTTATCTTAATATTAATTGTTATTAAATATTAATCATTAAAAAATATTTTTTTTGGATATATTTTAAAGATAATTGACAAGATGCATGCCGCTATTTTTTTTTCATGAATTTATAAAATAATTTTTTATTTTTTTAAGTGAATTTAACCCACAACTAATTTCATATATAATTTTTTTTTATAAATTACATGGCTTTTTGGATTTTCATGAAAAATTCAAAAATTATGTAATTGCTAAACTTTCATTACATTTTTAATACAAAATTAGTTGCTATTATTTTTAGATTACAAGATTTAACAAGGAAAAAAATCCAAACTCTATCACTTTGCATAAATTTAAAAACATGAGTCATAGATTTTTGTTTGATTTATTCATATTTTTATGAATTTAGGATGACTTATTAAATTAGAAATTTGTTGACTGCCTTTTTTGCTATCAACTTAATTAGAAAGTTTAAATAAACTAATGGAAAATAACATAATGATTTTATGTGGTTCAAGCTATAAACGAGCCCTAGTCCACGAGTCTTTGGTATTCAGACTATAAACGAGTCGTAGTCCATGAGCCAAATTACGACAATTGCCCTTCTAAATAAGAAACGGTCCTACATGCATATTTAATACATCTAAACATGCACATCTAGTCATATTGTAATATAGCTCACGTAATCATATAATGATACAAATATATCACATAAACAAATATTTCATAATTAAATTACATATATTCAAATAATTCTCCATATTTTGCAATCTTTGCCCCATAATCAATGCCTAATCCTTATTAGGTAGTTTGAGGCGTTACATAATAATACTGAATTAATACAAAAAAGGTTGCACTAAATAGAGACTACGACCCAGGCGGATTGCACGAGGCCCATTGCAGAAAGTTGTTTACCAACTTTATGGGGAACATGCCTCTGATAGTGTCAGGGTGTGGCTACACGTTTCTCCATGTCAGGCGATGTAGTGGGAAATGCTGCTTCTCGAGTGTATGACTCGACACCACTACTCAAGACTCTTCCAAATGGTTGTCAGACGATCTCCTGGTGGCTCATATACGCAGTGAATGACACCTGGAAGCTTTTCTAGGTTCCGAGGACAAAATCTTAGACCTAGAGGATAGCTGACTTAAGAAGGTGCGAAAACTTCTAAAATGGTCTTCGGGGCATGGCTTCACTTGGAGACATCCACACCTTGAGGACAGACCTGGGTGGTGGCCTCCCTTGGAGACATCATCGTCTGGCTGGTTCAGGGTACCTTGAGGAGTTCACACTCCGAGAACATCATGTCTTGTCTTGTCATTATTTACTCCTAATCGCCACATGTCTCGTGGTAAAATCACAAACAACATTTGCCCCAAGTCTTCAATTGTCCTTGGGTAGTGGAGACTTATACCGAGAGGAGTAATTTGAAAGGTGTTCGAGGGGAGACGTTTGGGCTTCCCCTGACGTCACTCTGGAAAGTCATGCCACGTGTTGACTCCCTATTGTTGGGCCCATCAATCCTTGCGATTAATGAGGGGTAAACTCCACGACCCAAAACGTCCAATCTGTACCCTAGGCATCCTTTCGCCCTAGGCCTGAGGTGTCTTTTTCCAATGCTAATGATCACGATCCATTCCTTTTGGATCATGACTGTTGGATTGTTCTTGAGTACCTACGTTGTTTGAATACGACGATCGGGGTGGGGTTGCTTCCACCACAAGTTCTATGAGTATAAAACCTCGAGAATTGCCTCTTAATATGCACTTTAACCATTCAAAAGTCAAACTCTCTCTTCTTTCTCAAGGTTCCTAGACCTTCAACCATTTCTGAGTTTTCTTTGCAATTCTGGATGGTTGGCGAGAATCGTCTTATTATTTTCTGCTTGAGTGCGTGTACTACGTACTACCAGTAGCATTTAATTTATTTGCTTCTTCTTGCTGTTTTATTGATGGCTCTTACGTAGGTGGAAATTCTTTCTTTTGCTGTTTGTACTATATATTATATTTGGCTTGCCTTTCGTAGACATATATATGTCTATATTTTTAACACAAACCTGTTATCTACGAACATTATTGCTTACTTTTATTTTCTTTGTTACAAGTTGGATTCTAGTAGCTGGTCGTCATCGAGGTGTTATTAATTTTCAATTTCTACAACTGTTGGCGCCCTTGTTTATCCAACGCTGCCATTGTCTTTATCTATGTATACGTATAAATCTTGTCTGCTATATATATAATTATATATATAATCTGTTCACAGTCTTCTAGTTTCATTTATTCTTCTCTGTTAAAACTCCTACTCTGCTGACATTTTAATTCTGATATAGTCTTAATGTTTTCTTTCAAGCTTTCGTTTCTGTATAGTTGAATTTCGATTACATTAAGCCTGTTTCATTCAAGGTTATATAATTTTTTTATATAGTACAAATTCTACTGTTAGATTCTCTTTAGTTCTAACTTAGTTCCACTTCCCGACATTACCTTTCTTCACAGTGACTTATAGACATAGCATTTTCTTTGTAAGCATGTTCACTCGTGGTAGCAGACATTTTGTTCAAGAACAACAAGGCTGGATTAGGCCAATATTGTTTTACTTTACTCTCTTTTGGTTTTTCTACACAACTTTCTTTATTATCCTGTTCTACTACTTTTTGGTTTATATTGCTTATGTATTTATTTATCTAGTTGCCTCTACATGCATATCATCATTTCAACTCTGATTGGGTTCAAAATTGGTTTACACATCTCTTTGAACCATTTTTGACATACTGATAATGTTTGCTTATACCATATTTTGTACTCTAATAGGTAGGACTAGTATTGTCTAAATATTGTTTTATATTAGTCTCTTTCATTTTATAGCAATAGTTGTTTTTATTTTAGTTATTGTTCATCAGGTTTCTATGGCGATGCACTACGCCAAAAACTCATTTTAGTGACATTTTTTAATTGTCTTAACTTTTGATGACAGTCATAAAACTGTCGTTAAAAGTGTATTACTAAAAGTGATGTCGATGTAGGTTAGAATTGTCTCTCAAAGTCAATAGCGACATTTAAAGGGCTTTAGCGAGACAGTTATAAGACCACTGATAATGGATAAGGTAAACTGGCTAAATTTATAAAATATAAAGAAGAATGATAAAAAAAAGTAGCCTACATTGGGTAAGCTAAATTTAAGCTATTTTACACAATTTTTACTTTAATGAATAGTATTACTCCACATGTAGAGACAACTATCCATTAAGTTAAAATTATTTTCTCATTTTCTCTTTCTATATTAATTATATATTTTTTTTCTTTTGTTTCTTTTTCTTTCATTTTTTAGTATTTTAATGAATAAAAAATAATATTTAAATAATGTAGAGAAAATATAGAGAATAAATAGAGAAATTAATACATGGTGTAATGTAAAGATTTGATGTAAAATAGAAAAAGTAAGATTTTGGTGATGTATACACAAAAAAAAAATACAATTGAAACAAAATTTAACAATTGTCAAGCGTTTTATATAATATTTTTTTTTAAAAAAAAAAAGAAAAGAAAGAAAAAGAAAAAGAAAATCCTTCTATTAAAATAAAGCGTTCAGTACATGAGGATTAGAAGATAAAGAAGGTAGAAATGAACCATTCCACACTAATTCACTTTCTATCCCTAAAGCTACTCTAGATAGAGAATGACCTAACCATTAGCTTCTCTAAAACCATGCATGATACAAAGTACCTTAACAAAAGGAAGAAAGTGAAATTCTAATATCATATGTTACATTGGATAAAGCATAGGGGTCTTGATTATTGGACTTAACTCTATCAATCACAATTTTACAATCGGAACAATAATAGAAACAGGGAGAAAGACATGTTTACACCAATTTAAAGCAAGGTACAAAGCTTTAGCCTCTATCAAAGAAACTGGAAGACTTCTGCATAGAGGAATTAACAAGCCATCCACCACATGTCCATCATGATTACGAACTACAGGTCCAATTCCCATTTTTCCTAAGGAAGAAGAGACAGTAGCATCAACATTGAGTTTAAGTTGATGTAGGGGTGGAGGAGACCATTTAATATTCTGCCCTAAACAGTTTTTGCTGCCACTGAAGGTTAAATTGAATTGCTTTTTCATAATTATGAAAATAAGTAGCTACCCAAGAAGCAACATACTGCACAAACATTGTATATTTTTTTTTTGGTGAAAAAGTAATGAGTTCTTGTAATTCCACATAAGCCCATAACAAACCAAGAAATTACTCAAGAGTAAAGATATCAAATTCTTCTCATGCTAACAAAATAATTTCAAACACATCTAGATGCACGTTGGAATGAATAAATTTAAAGAAATTAGAGTTCTTCCAAATCTCAAGAGCTCTAAAACACTGTAATAAAGCCTGAGTTACTGATTCAGTATGCGCCTTACATTGTGAGCATATGGGAGAAGATAAAATATTTTGGAAAAATAGATTGGATGCAATAGGAAGAAGAATGTGAAAAGCTTTCCAAATAAAGTGTTTAATTTTAGGAGGGAGTTTAAGAAGCCACAAGGAAAAGATAAGCCTAGGAAGTCTAGAACCTTCCCTTAGATGCTAGGATCTCGTATTAATCAGTCAAAGTGGTTTAAAAAACTTTAAATATTCTTAAAACGTACAAAAACATGGTTTAGTACGTAAGCGTAAGCTGGTAGATCGTAGCTATAGGGGGCGATATATCACATATGTTGATATGGAAAAACGCGTTGACTTTGCACAATTGAAACCACGGGACCCTCGACAAAACAAGGCAGGCAATATATCGCCTATAGTGGGTGATATATCAGTTGCATGTGACTTATATGAATCTCCATGAAATCCGAAGCTAGAATCAGTCATCAACAACTTGGACTTGTTCTTCAACGATTTTGAGCGAGTTCTGAGCATTTGTTGAGCGGAAAGTGCCATTTTTATTCATTTTAGTGGGAGTTAGTTTCACTCCTAGAATCCTATAAATAGGACCCTTCACTCAGTCATTTACATCATTTTTAAAACACTTCTCAGAGCCTTCAAGCTACTATTTTCTTTCTAGAGAGAAATACTAGGATTTGGGGGTTAAAGCTTTCAAATCTAAGCTTTTCTAAACACTTGGGAAGTAAGATATAGTGTGATTGCAGTGCTTGTAGTATAGATCAAAGCTCTAGCTATCTAAGGTACTCTTAATTGTCACATCTAGTCTATTTCTATTCTTCTTATTCTTTTCTTTTAATTCATAGCCTAACTCGTCATAATGGCTTTCGGTTAGGTACTCGATTTCTTTGAAACTTAAGATTTTCGGTAAGTCTTTATTCTAATGGTTTAGATCTTCTCTTCATCTTCTTTTCTTTAGGAAACTTATGATTTTTAATGTTTGATTTTAGGAGTTTCTGATCCCGCACTTGTCTCCAATATCTCGAGTTTGGCAAGGAAAATAAGTTAGATGTTATGTGATATGTGTTTGTATGTTTTTTTATGTCTTTAATCACTCAGGAAATATGGTGGCTTAGATTGTGTTGACCCACGATTTGGCCAACTGACACGGAGTCAAAATATGAATGATATGGACGAATATAAAGAGAATAATGTAATGACGAAAGTAAAGAAAACACAGCAATTTATAGTGGTTCGGCCCCAGGATCTGGTAATGACCTACGTCCACTTAGAATTATATTGATATGAAATCAGAAGTGTGATCAGAGAACTTGGGTTCAATGAGTTTCAGCACTTCACCTAAAGCAATACAAGTTTTCTAGGAGAAATTCTATCTCTCTATGATTTTTCAGCCAAAAGTCCCCTTCCCTTGAGCTATATCTTGCTATTTATAGGCTCAAGGAGGGTTACAGAATATTGTTACAGATATTATCCCCTGAATAGTGGGATATTCAGAAGATTGCATGAGATAAATCCGGGATTCACAAAGATCTTCCCATAAATGTTGCTTTGCCAGCAGAACCATCGACCACACTGGTCGTGGCAAAGATAGGCTTGTCCTGCTTCTGGTGTGTCTCCTGGCCGATACTCTAGCAGATGCTTCCAGGTATCAGCCACGTGTCAAGAAATTATTCGCCACGTCACAAATGATAATTTACTGGATAACATTTTCCCCCCAAAGTTTATTTACTACGAACAGTAAATAAACTTTGAACGAATGACTCTTCGGTAACCCCTCCTAACGTGTCAGGACCCTTCGTGTGTTCTTGAAAAAAGCAAACCACTCCTGTCTAATCATGGCTTTTCAGTTCCCCAGAAACACTTTTGACGGCCATCACGTTTCCCCATACTTCGAAAAAGGAAAATTAATGATCACGCCTTTTGAATATCAAAGACAAACTTATATAAGATCACCAGAGCCATTTCTTTCCTTTTCACGCACGCCACTACTCCGCCGAAAACCCTAAAAACCAGAGCTTTACCTTCTCCGGCGAACATTCTCTTGTGCTTTAAAGACTCAGACGGTGGGCTCCTTGACTCCCGAAGCTCTCACTTCCACCTTCACGACCATTTTCCCTGGTAAGTTTCTTGAAACCTCATGCTTCTAATTTCTCGTGGTGCATGCTTTTTAATGGTGTACTGTTTGAGTCTCTTGGCTTCTGGTTTTTTAAGCGCTTGTAGATAGAATATTTTTTTAGGCAGAGTAGGCTTATGAGTTGGTTTAAAACCCAGGATCAGTGCTTTTTAGGACGTAAAATCGAAGTAGCATTTCGATTTTTAAGCCAGTTGAAAATAATTTTTCCTGCCCTAAGGGGAGTCGAAAAAGCTTTTCAGGAAAACTTTTCACTTTCACCCTTTGATCCGTTTTTTAAACTGTTTGCACAGAAAGACTTAGTTTCTTGTTTGAATGCTGTTGTATAAAGGCTTAGCTTTTATACTCGACCAGCGTTATTCTAAAAGCCTTCTAGACTCCTCTGACCTCACCTCCCCATTCTTCTGTTTGCAGATTTTAATGCCAGATTTGTGGGGAGGTGAGAGACCCATCGACGACGACCTCCTCGCCCAGCTGCTCGAGGGAGAAGAACAACCAACCGATCGCATTCACCAGATACCTTTCTCACGAGCCTCTTCCAGACCACATCCTTCTCCTCCAATGGCCCGTTCAAAGTCTTCTGGAAAGAAAAGGCCCGAATCTGAAAGTAACCCTACTTCTCCTGCCCAGCCTGGCTCACAGGCGGGGGCTCCCTTGACTAGTGGTCGAGAGAATCTTGTTCCTGACCCTAATATCCAAACTAGGGCTCGTCCTCGTCATAGGAATCCGCCTGATGTCGAGTGGTACACTCCCCCGGCCAGTTCGATGACCCCTCGGATGGTCGCCAACTGCTTCAGAAAATTCCCCCTCACGGGGGTAACCATTACACGTCCTACTGCGGACCAGAGGGCTAACCGTCCAGAAGGAGCGAACAGCGCCTGGTCCCGGTATCACATTGAAGCGGGGGCTTATCTCCCGCTTCATCCTTTCTTTGTAGGGGTGGCCAATTATTTCGGCGTCGCTCCCTTTCAAATAACCCCCAACGGATATAGGATGTTGGCTGCACTCTATGTCCTGTACAAACTTAAGAAATGGCCAGAACCTTCCCCTCATGAGGTTAACTACCTCTTCGACCTCAAGTCCAATCCTCAACACAACGGGACGGGCTTTTTTCACTTCTGTAACCAGGAAACCGGTCGGACGTTCCTGAGTGGTACTACTCATGTCTCGAACGTGGGGCATTATAATAAGGAGTACTTCTTTACTCCGAACATAGCCAGTAACAACTTGGCCTTCGCGAGAGGAGGTAAGATTTTGTCTTTCGCTGGTCGATACTTTTCCCCAGAGTACATTCTTTCATGTTTTCTCAATTTTGACCTATTTTTCAGGCCCATGGTTACGTCCGACTCCAACACCAAACATGGTGTTGAGGTCCAATGCTCTGGCCAGGATGTCTGATGCAGCGAAAAGCGTCAAGGCCCTAATCCTTGAAAAGAACTTGAGGTCATCTGGCCTCCTGGCTCCTCGCCACGAAAATAGAGGGTCCGTGGTGGACGAAGCCACTGCCGAGGGGGTTCCCGAGCAGCAACCTCCTGTGCCTTCTCCCAGGAGGAGGCCTACAGGAGTTACGATCAGGGAACCCACAGGCAGCCCTTCTGCAGAAAGGCCTTCTGTTCCCCAAGGAAAGGGGAAAGAAAAAGCCACAGAGCCTGTTGTTGACTTGGGAGAGTCTTCTGATGACAATGGTAACGTTATTTCGCTTTTAAATGGTTTGCCAATTCCCTGTCATATGTTTGACGGGGACGGTAACTTTACATATGCTCCAAATCTAGGGCCAGACTTCTTCATGCCAGAAAATGAGTATATGATTAATAGAGTCAATAGTGTAGCAACCAGTAGTTGTAGCTCGGGTATTCACTTTATTATCTTCTTTCTGTTGTATTGCTTACTTTCACCTTTCTCTTCCCTTACTAACCTCTTGTGTTTATTTTCATGCAGATATGTCGACTCCCAACATTTTTGACATGTACCAGGCCGAAGAGGAAGAGGAAGTCCCTCAACTTCAACGGAGGTCAAAGAAGCGAACTGGTGAAACCAGTCAAGGCCCTTCAGCCAAGAAGAGTCGACCAGAAGACCTTCCTCAGGGTACACCGACTGGGCAAAGTCCTGCGCCAACTGGGCGAACTCCTACCCCTCCTCCAGCTCCTTCTGAACAGCAAAACACTCCAGTTCGGTCCAATCCTCCAGCTGCGCCTGCTAGGGAGCAGCTTTCTCGCGAAGAGGCCCATGGGGCCAGGCTCGTGAGCCGTGCCATCCGATCCGCTAAGGACTGACTTGAACGCATAGGCAAAGGTGAGCGTGTTGGGACCACCATGATCCAAGCTGAAGAGCTACCGGTCGACCAGATCCTGAACAGGGCTCTGAACGAGATCTCCAGCGTAAGTGTTTCTTTATTCTTTAAGTATTTTAGTTTTTTAGACCTCGTGATAAGTCCTAACTTCTTTTTCTTTCGTTCACAGGCCTTACTTTCTGCCACTACCGCTCGTACCCAAGCCCAGGCTTATTTTGAGCAGGTCGAGGCTAAAGTTCTCGAGAAACATCAGGTGAAGGCGGCCGAGGAGCTTTCTGCTGCTGAGGCTAAGCATGCTAAGGAGTTGGAGACGGTGGTCCGAGAGAGGGATGCGGCGGTGACCAAACTGTCCGCGGCTGAAGCTGCAAAAGATGCAGCGGTTAAGCTGAGGGAAGAGTACCGGTCGTACAACAAAACTCATCTCCGCGAAATCAAGCATCTGGAGGGGGTAGTCAATACTAAGGACGATACTATTGCCACTCTCGAGGGCAAGGTGCAGCAGTTGGAGCTTGACAACTCCAAGAATCTGGAAAAGTACAAAAGGACCACACTCCGATGTTTCTATAACTTCTGGAAACACAATTAGGGTGCTGACTTTAGCTACCTTTATGAGGAAGTCAGAGCTGCGGAGTTGGCCCGGTGCGCTGCTCAACTGGCTGAAGAGGAGGCAAGAGCTGTGACTCCTGCAACCCCAAGCGTCGTTGGTTTGGAAGAAGAGACCATCGAGGAAGTGACTGACCAGAATGTTGCCCAGGACCCTCCTGCCCCCCAGGCCTCTTAACTTTTATTAACTATTTTTCTTTCTTTTTGAACATGCGACCCACGGGTCGTGATGTAAAGACAATAGTTTCTTTTTGAACTTTGCTGCACGGGCAGTAAATCTTTTTTATTTGAACAGTTACATCCAAGCAGCAATGCTTGCGATGTAAAAGCTTAACTCTTGGTGCTATAATATTTTTACTTATTATAACATTTGTCCGTATGACCGAACTTAGCATACTACTTTGGCATGATTTAACAAAACATAAATTTTGAAAAATACAATAAGTACTGTAGCATGCTTTCACTCATTTTGTTCATGTGTTTACATACCTTGAGAGTATGCTTTGCTATCGATGTGCCTTATATGCCCCCCAAGTGATCGAGGAGCTTTAGGCCCTTGGTCACTTGCCTTGACCATGGCCTGTTCAAACATTCCTGTTCGTGTGGAAAAAATGATACTTGTGATACAGCAAAACAACACACGTAATGAACAAATACTTGCAAATGTAAATTCACAAAAGGTTGGCAAGAATGGCTGGTTGAGCACAGTCCCTTATAATCTCGTATTAAAAATGGACTAAACATGTCTTTACGAGTGATTCTGAAACAGAATCTTACATATACGAGCAGTTAGCCATACATCGTGGCTAACCCTCTTTGCAAAACATGTAAAAATTAATAGAAAAATTTAAACAAGCCAGTCCTTTAAGAAGGGCTGTTTATTGATAATACTTGCGCAGGTGTTCTCCATTCCAATAGCGCGGAACGAGATCTCCGTTTAAGCGTGCAAGTTTGTAGGTGCCTGGGTGAAGGACTTCTTCAATCTGGTAAGGTCCTTCCCAGTTGGGTCCGAGCACGCCAGCAGTGGGGTCGCGGGTATTTAAGAAAACTCGTCGTAGCACCAAATCTCCGACGTTGAATTTTCTTTCTTTAACTTTGGAGTTAAAGTACCAGGCGACTTTTTCCTGGTAAACAGCAACTCGGAGTTGAGATTTTTCTCTTATCTCATCGATCGAGTCTAAGGACTCCATCATCAACTGGCTGTTCGCGTCCTGGTCGTAAGTCAAACGCCGATGTGAGGGGGGATCTAACTCGACAGGTAACATTGCCTCATATCTGTAGGCTAGAGAAAATGGGGTATGCTCTGTCGCTGTTCGATGAGATGTTATATACGACCAGAGGACTTCAGGCAGCTGTTCTGGCCACGCTCCCTTAGCTTCTTCAAGCCTTTTCTTCAGGGTGTCCTTGAGGGTTTTGTTTACAGCTTCGACTTGCCCATTCGCTTGGGGGTGCGTGACTGAAGAAAAACTCTTAATAACTCCGTGCCTCTTGCAGAAATCGGTGAACAGGTCGCTGTCAAATTGGGTCCCGTTGTCTGATACTATCTTTCTGGGCAAACCATACTGGCATACAATGTTCTCGATGACAAAGTCGAGAACTTTCTTGGTCGTGATAGTTGCGAGTGGTTCAGTTTCGACCCATTTCGTGAAGTAATCGACTGCCACAACTGCGTACTTTACTCCTCCTTTTCCTGTTGGCAGTGACCCAATCAAGTCTATTCCCCATATTGCGAAAGGCCACGGGCTCTGCATCTGCTTTAGCTCGTTTGGAGCTGCTCGCGGGATTTTGGAGAACCTTTGACATTTATCACACCTTCGTACGTACTCCATTGAATCCTCGTTCATTGTTGGCCAGAAATAGCCCTGTCTGAGAACTTTTTTCGCCAAGCTCTGCCCCCCAGCATGATCTCCGCAGAAGCCTTCATGCACCTCTTTCATGAGTTCCTTAGCTTTTTCTGATGTAATGCACCTGAGCAGTGGCATTGAATATCCTCTTCGGTACATAACACCGTCGAGCAGTATGTACCTAGCAGCCTGCCTTTGCAGAGTTCTGGCCTTGTTTCTATCTGCTAGCAATGTCCTATTTGTCAGATACTCTAGGTAAGGCGCCATCCATGTATCTTCTATACGAATTTCCGTGCTGGCTTCGGCCGCATCAATGCTTGGTTTACTTAATCTCTCTACTGGGACTATGTTCAAGGTGTCAGCATCTTTAGCACTTGCGAGTTTGGCCAAGGCGTCTGCATTCGAATTTTGGTCTCGCGGAATCTGCTGGAGGGTGTACTTTGTAAACTGGGCTAGCAAATCTTTCATTTTGTTAAGGTAAGCCATCATCTTTAATCCTCGCGCTTGATATTCTCCCAGGACCTGATTCACGACCAGCTGGGAGTCGCTGTAAATATCGAGCGCTTTTATACTCATATCCCTGGCCATTCTCAGTCCAGCGAGGAGCGCTTCGTATTCTGCTTCATTGTTTGACGCTGCGAAGTCAAACCTGATTGCGCAGTGAAATCGATGCCCTTCGGGCATTATCAATATCACTCCCGCTTCAGCGTGGGATTCATTGGATGATCCATCCGTGAATAGCTTCCACGAAGGAGTCTCGTCTTGAGGCATGGGCGCGTTAGGCTGTTTGCACAGCTCACTGTTGGGGAGTTCGGTGAACTTCGCAATAAAATCGGCCAAGGCTTGCCCTTTTATTGCTGCTCGTGGTGAATAAGTTACATCGAACTGTCCTAATTCGACCGCCCATTTTAACAGTCGTCTAGCCGCCTCAGGTTTTTGGAGGACTTGCCGAAGGGGCTGGTCGGTCAGAACTTGGATAGGATGGGCTTGGAAGTACGGACGCAACTTTCTGGAGGCTAGAATTAGGCAATATGCTAATCTTTCTATCGGTGGATATTTCAATTCTGCACCGATAAGCCTTTTGCTGACGTAGTAAACAGCTTTCTGTACATTTTCTTCCTCCCGTATTAGTACCGCACTAGCAGCAACTTCGGTAATCGCCAGATAAATATACAAAGTCTCTCCTTCGATTGGTTTTGATAGGATGGGAGGTTGCGACATATGAGCCTTTAAGGTCTGGAATGCTTGCTCGCAGTCTTCCGTCCATTCAAACTTCTTATTTCCCCTGAGAAGATTGAAGAATGGAACGCACTTGTCAGTTGATTTTGAGATGAATCTACTCAGGGCAGCGATCCTTCCGGTCAGGCTTTGTACATCCTTGATTTTCTTCGGGGACTTCATGTCGATCAGGGCTTTTATCTTGTCGGGGTTGGCTTTGATTCCTCTTGAATTTACTATAAACCCCAAAATCTTCCCTGATCCGACTCCAAAGGAACATTTGAGGGGCTTTAATTTCATCTGATACTTGTTCAACACGTCAAAGCATTTCTGCAAATCCCTCACATGTCCTTCTGCCCTTTTGGATTTTACGAGCATGTCATCCACATATACCTCCATACTTATCCCAATTAGCTATTTGAACATGTGGTTGACCAGTTGTTGGTAAGTCGCACCTGCGTTTTTCAGTCCGAAGGGCATTACTTTGTAACAATACAAGCCCGTATCGGTCCGAAAGCTGGTGTGATCCTCGTCAGGGGGATGCATGCTGATTTGGTTGTAACCCGAATACGCATCCATGAACGAGAGGATCTCATGTCCTACAGTTGCATCGACTAGCTGATCGATCCTCGGGAGTGGGAAGCAGTCTTTTGGGCAGGCTTTATTGAGGTCTGTAAAATCCACACAGGTCCGCCACCTGTCGTTAGGCTTGGGGACCAGCACCGGATTTGAGACCCACGACGGATAAAATGCTACCCTGATGAATCCATTTTCTTTAAGTCTTTCGACTTCTTCTTTTAAGGCCTTTGATCTATCTTTATCGAGCAGCCTTCTTTTCTGTTGCACCGGTGGAAAGGCTTTGTTTATGTTCAGGACATGGCTGATTACTGCAGGGTCTATCCCAACCATGTCTTTATGCGACCAGGCGAAAACTTCCTAGTTCTCTTGCAAGAATTTCACTAGTGCCTGCTTTGTGGTAGGTTCTAAATTCTTCCCAACTCTTACGACTCTGGTTGGGTCTTTTTCATCGAGTTGGACCTCTTCCAGGTCCTCGATGGGTCCGACATTTTCTTCAAAATCCCCAAAGCGAGGATCTAAATCTATATCCTCACTTTGGGCAACACCCTATTTGGTGACTTTACCACCTAATTGGGTTTGTCTGTCTTCTGTCATCTGCAATCATTCTGGGGTAGCGCTCCTCGATGCTCCACTTTTCGCCTTTGTGATCGAGGCGTTATAGCACTCCCTGGCATCCCTTTGGTTTCCCAAAACGCATCCTACCCCTGCGTCCGTTGGGAACTTCATGGCTAGGTGCCACATGGAGATGATGGCCCTCAGCTCAACCAGTATGGGTCTTCCAATAACGGCGTTATACGCTGAAGGACAATCGACCACTACAAACGTGGCGAGTAGTGTCCTTGAAGCAGGCGTTGTACCCGTTGTTACTGGGAGTTTGATCATTCCGGCTGGTGCGAGTCCTTCTCCAGAGAAGCCGTATATGGTTTGATTGCAGGGCTCCAAGTCCTTTACGGACAACTTCATGCGTTCCAGCGTTGATTTATACAGGATGTTCACTGAACTTCCTGTATCGACCAGTACTCTTTTTACCATCATATTGGCCATCTGGATATCCACGACCAGCGGATCGGAATGTGGGAACCGGACGTGCTGGGCATCGCCCTCAGAGAAGGTTATCCCATACTCCTCTGAGCGAGCCTTTTTCGGCGCGCGGTCCTCCACAATCATCATCTCGATGTCCTGGTCGTGGCGTAGAGTTTGAGCGTATCGTTCTCTGGCCTTTCCGCTATTTCCCGCGAGGTGCGGGCCTCCACAGATGGTTAAGAGCGTTCCGACTACGGGGGCAGGCTGTAATGGTGGCGAGCGCTGGCGTGTGGACGTCTGCTCGTTGCCACCTGGAGATTCTCGTTGGGAAGTTCCCGAGGCCCGTACGTACCTTCTCAAGTGTCCTTGTCTTATAAGGAACTCGATTTCGTCTTTTAACTGGTTGCATTCATTAGTGTCATGTCCGTATTCGTTATGGTAACGACAGAACTTGGTGGTGTCTCTTTTCGAAATGTCTTTTCGAATGGGCCCAGGTTTTTTGTAAGGCACACTAGAGCTTGTGGCCTGGTAAACCTCTCCCCGAGACTCGATGAGGGCAGTGTAGTTAGTGAACCTAGGTTCATAACGATTACCCTTGGCTCGTTTATTGTCGGAGGTGGAAGGCTCGTTATATGGCCGTTTCCCACCATTTTTGCCATTACCGTTGCCGTTTTTATGGCCTTTGTCGTTGCCATCAGGTTTGGACCCATTGGCGGCTTTGGAAGGTTCGGCGGCCTTTTTACCCTTGTTCGAGGGTTTCCCATCGTCAGCAATGGCTTCCTCGAGCTTTATGTAACGATCGACTCGATCCAAGAACTGTTGGGTCGTTTTAACTCCTTCCTTTCGGAGACTCTTCCAGAGGGGAGAGCAACGCTTTACCCCTGCGGTAATGGCCATCATCTTGCCTTCATCTCCTACTGTTTTTGCTCCAGCCGCCGCCCTCATAAATCGCTAGACGTAGTCCTTCACTGACTCTTCGTCCTGCTGGCGGATCTCGACCAGTTGGTTTGCTTCGGTCGGGTGGACACGACCCGCGTAGAACTGTCTGTAGAACTCCCTTACGAACATTTCTCAGGAAACTATGCTTGCAGGTGGGAACTTAAAAAACCATTCATGCGCGGCTTCAGAAAGTGTTGCAGGAAAGATCCTGCACCGAGCGTCTTCGGACACTTTCTGAATGTCCATCTGGATTTCAAACTTATTCACATGCGAGACGGGATCCCTGTATCCATCAAAGTTCGGGAGCGTAGGCATCTTGAACTTGCTGGGAGTCTCTACGTTGGCTATCCTTTGGACAAAAGGAGTGCCTTTTCTTCTATCGTGGTTGATGTAAGAGGTTCTTCCCCCGACCAGCTGTTGCACAGCTTGATTCAGTGCGTCTATCTGGGCTTGCAATGCAGTAGGAATAGCTGCGGTCTCTGCTGCTGGGGGGATGTTCTCATCGTGCTTCTCTCGACGATCATTGAGTATGTCTCTTAGGTCTTCCTCCCTTCTCCGTTGCTCGCTACCTCCGAGCCTGTTGAAGACACTATTTTTTCTGGGTTGCCCCCCAGCATCTTGTCTATTTGGTTGGTCACCTTGAGGTATTTGGCTCCTGCTTTTACCTCTATTTTCGTTCCTCCTATCAGCATTGCCCTTGCCTGAGTCAGCCTCGTTGTATCCGTGGCCATCTTTGAACCTTGATTGGCTGTGGTAAGATTGGTTGTTCCCTCTATTCCCGTCTCTGGCAGAAACGCCCCGAGCGTTAGAGGGTGGCCTGCGCTGGTCGCGATGTCCCCGTGCATTATCATGTCGTGGGGGTCCACGGACCGCAGAGCCTAACTCCGAGTCCCTCCTGTTACCAGGAGGGTAGTGACCTCTGTTCGCTTGGTGTGGTCCATCATTCTCACAGCGTCTAGGACTACGAGGCTGTCGCTCGGCCCTATTCTGCCTTTGCTGCGGGGGATTACCTCGAGCAGCTTGGGATGGTGGATTTGCCTCGGGGTCCAGTGGGACGTCGTCATGGGGCATCTGAGGCTGCTCGGGCCTTTGTGGACTTGAAGGATGGATTGGTGGGCTATGATTGGGACCCTCTTGAGGTGGCCCATTCTCAGGTTGGTTAGGCTGCGAGGCAGGTGCGGCCTGATTTCTTGCCATCAGCAAGGCTGCTTCGAGGGCTGCCATGGCCTCAGTCTGGCGGCGGTCCACCTCTGCTTTTCTCTCGCTCAACTCCGCCCGCTGACGATCAAGCTCCTGCTGTTGTCGCGCCATAACTTCTGCAACAGTTTCTTGATTGGCCCTCAGACTAGCCAATTCTTCTTGCAACGCGCCCAGGGTGCTCTTCAGCGTTGCATCGTCCATTTCCTCCTCTTCAAAATCTAGTTGCGGCTCATCTTCCGCCATGCTTGCGGGTGGAGGAGGAGGTGGTGGATTCGACGGTGCAGCGGCGACAGTCTGACCATCTTTCCTTCCTGCTTTCGCCATCAGTTTTCTTAACAACGATGAATTGTCCTCTCAATGAAAGCACCAGAATGTTGACCCACGATTTGGCCAACTGACACGGAGTCAAAATATGAATGATATGGACGAATATAAAGAGAATAATATAATGACGAAAGTAAAGAAAACACAGCAATTTATAGTGGTTCGGCCCCAGGATCTGGTAATGACCTACGTCCACTTAGAATTATATTGATATGAAATCAGAAGTGTGATCAGAGAACTTGGGTTCAATGAGTTTCAGCACTTCACCTAAAGCAATACAAGTTTTCTAGGAGAAATTCTATCTCTCTATGATTTTTCAGCCAAAAGTCCCCTTCCCTTGAGCTATATCTTGCTATTTATAGGCTCAAGGAGGGTTACAGAATATTGTTACAGATATTATCCCCTGAATAGTGGGATATTCAGAAGATTGCATGAGATAAATCCGGGATTCACAAAGATCTTCCCATAAATGTTGTTTTGCCAGCGGAACCATCGACCACACTGGTCGTGGCAAAGATAGGCTTGTCCTGCTTCTGGTGTGTCTCCTGGCCGATACTCTAGCAGATGCTTCCAGGTATCAGCCACGTGTCAAGAAATTATTCACCACGTCACAAATGCTAATTTACTGGATAACAGATAGCAAATCCCAAGATTTTTATTGTTATTGTAGACTATAGTTGTGTCTAAACCTACCTTTAAAATAATAGTTAAAATAAGAGGATTATAGCGGTTTTATCACATACTACGATAATGTGTTAATGGCCATTAATATTGAAGTCTATTTTATGTTTTATGTTTAAGTAGTTTTTTCTTACTGGGCATGAATGGTATGTATGAAATTTGAATTATTTTTGAAATCATAATTAAATTAGAATAATTCAATAAATAATGAGTGAGTTCGGTGAATGTGGTTACAAATCAATGGATCGGGTTCTGTATTGAGAGTTTAGGGAGTCATAGTAGTGGGAATGATTTTACTGATCCTAGCCCTCCCTCATTATGGTTAACTTCGGAACAGCGACAAGTTTTCGAGCCTAAGAATTAAGTCATATAGGGTGGTTAGAAACAGACTTAGAAAATAATAAAGATGATCTAATAGTCTAAGTATAGAAACACACCCTAATTTATAAAGATTACTTACATAAATTTTAATAAGAAATCATAACTGGTAGGTTTGAGTTATGTTTGCTTAGCCTAAGTGTGTGCCTTAGAAACTATTAGGGTGTAGTGTCCCAGAATTTTACTTAGCTAGATAGTAGTAGTAGTAGCTAGTATTAGTTTGTAGTATGTTAGTTTCCGTTGATTTTGGGTTCAAGCCAGGACTTAGTTGGAAAATCATAGCAATAGTTATGGATTTTATAAGTTTAACCTTGTTATCCAATAAATTAGCATTTGTGACGTGGCAGAAAATCTCTTGACACGTGGCTGATACCTAGAAGGCGTCTGCTAGAGTATCGACCAGGATGCACAGCAGAAGCAGGAAAAGTCTGTCTTACCCACGACGGGTCTGGTCGGTAGTTCCGCAGGCAAGGCAACAATTATGGGAAGATCTTTGTGAATCCCGAATTTATCTCATGTAATCTTCTAGATATCCCATTATTCAGAGGATAATATCTGTAACAATATTTTGTAACCCTCCATGAGCCTATAAATAGCAAGAGATAGCTCAAGGGAGGGGACCTTTTTTTTGGAGCTTCTGATTCATAGAGATTATAGAATTTCTCCTAGTAAACTTTTATTGTTTGTCAGAAGTGTTGAAACTCATTGAACCCAAGTTCTCTGATCACACTTTTGATTCCATATCAATATCATTCTAAGTGGACGTAGGTCATTTCCAGATCCTGGGGCCGAACCACTATAAATCACTGTGTTTTCCTTACTTTTGTCATTACGTTATTCTCTATACATTCGTCTATATCATTCATATTTTGACTCCGTGTCAGTTGGCTAAATCGTGGGTCAACATTCTGGTGCTTTCATTGAGAGTTTGATTTGTAGCTATTAAGAAAACCAATGGCGAAAGCAGGAAGGAAAACTGGGCAGGCAACTGGCGTTGCACCGTCGAACCCACCAACTCCTCCTCCCCCTGCAAGCATGGCAGAAGATGAGCCGCAACTAGATTTTGAAGAGGAGGAAATGGACGATGCGACGCTGAAGAGCAACCTGGGCGCGTTGCAAGAAGAATTGGCTAGTCTGAGGGCCAATCAAGAGACTGCCACAGAAGTTATGGCGCGACAGCAGCAGGAGCTTGATCGTCAGCGGGCGGAGTTGAGCGAGAGACAAGCAGAGGTGGATCGCCGCCAGACCGAGGCCATGGCAGCCCTTGAAGCGGCCTTGCTGTTGGCTATAAATCAGGCTGCACCTGCCTCGTAGCCTAACCAACCTGAAAATGGGCCACCTCAGAAGGGTCCCAATCCTAGCCCACCAGTTCAGCCTTCAAGTCCGCAAAGGCCTGAGCAGCCTCAGACGCCCCATGACGATGTCCCGTTGGACCCCGAGGCAAATCCGCCATCCCAAGCTGCTCGGGGTAATTCCCCGCAGCAAAGGCAGAATAGGACCGAGCGTCAGCCTCGTAGTCCTAGGCGCCATGAGAATGACAGGCCAAACCAAGCGAACAGAGGTCACTACCCTCCTGGTAACAGAAGGGACTCGGAACTAGGCTCTGCGGTCCGTGGACCCCCACGGCATAACGATGCACGGGGACACCGCGACCAGCGCAGGCCACCCTCTAACGCTCGGGGCGTTTCTGCCAGAGACGGTAACAGAGGGAACAGTCAGTCTCACCACAGCCAGTCAAGGTTCAGAGATGGTCATGGGTACAATGAGGCCGACTCAGGCAAGGGAAATGCTGGTGGGAGGAATGGAGAAAGAGGTTAAGGCAGGAGCCAAATACCACAAGGTGACCAGCCAAATAGACAAGATGCTGGGGGGCAGCCCAGACAAAATAATGTCTTCAACCGGCTCAGAGGTAGCGAGCAACGAAGAAGAGAAGAGGACCTGAAGATGTACTCAACGATCGTCGAGAAAGGCACGGCGAGAACATCCCCCCAGCCACAGAGGCCACCACAATTCCTGCTGTAGTGCAAGCCCAGATAGACGCACTCAATCAGGCTGTGCAGCAGCTGGTCAGAGGAAGGACTTCTTACATCGACCACGACAGGAGGAAAGGTACTCCTTTCGTCCAGAGGATAGCTAACGCCAAAACTCCCAGCAAGTTCAAAATGCCTACGCTCCCGAACTTTGATGGATATGGGGACCCAATCTCGCATGTGAATAAATTTGAGATTCAGATGGACATTCAGAAAGTGTCCGAAGACGCTCGGTGCAGGATCTTCCCTGTAACACTTTCTGAAGCAGCACAGGAGTGGTTCTTTAAGTTCCCACCGGCAAGCATAGTTTCCTGGGAAATGTTCGTAAGGGAGTTCTACGGACAGTTCTATGCGGGTCGTGTGCACCCAGCCGAAGCAAACCAGCTGGTCGAAATCCGCCAGCAGGATGGAGAATCACTGAAGGATTACATCCAGCGCTTTATGCGAGCAGCAGCTGGAGCAAAGACAGTCGGAGACGAAGGAAAAATGATGGCTATAACCGCAGGAGTGAGACGACGTTCGCCTCTATGGAAGAGTCTTCGTAAGGACGGGGTTAGAACCACCCAGGAGTTCTTGGACCGAGCTGATCGTTATATCAAGCTCGAAGAGGCCATTGCTGATGATGGAAAACCCTCGAACAAGGGTAAGAAGGCCGCCGAACCCGCCAAAGCTGCCAATGGTTCTAAACCTGATGGCAACGGCAAAGGCAACGGGCATAGCAACGGTAATGGCAAGAACGGTGGGAAACGGCCGCACAATGAGCCTTCAACCTCTGATAATAAACGAACCAAGGGTAATCGTTATGAACCTAGGTTCACTAACTACACTGCCCTCATCGAGTCTCGGGGAGAGGTTTACCAGGCCACAAGCTCTAGTGTACCTTACAAGAAACTTGGGCCCATTCGAAAAGACATTTCGAAAAGAGACACTACCAAGTTCTGTCGTTACCATAACGACTACGGACATGACACTAATGAATGCAACCAGTTAAAAGACGAAATCGAGTTCCTTATTAGACAAGGACACTTGAGAAGGTACGTACGGGCCTCGGGAACTTCCCAATGAGAAGCTCCAGGTGGCAACGAGTAAACGTCCACACGCCAACACTCGCCACCATTACAGCCTGCCCTCGTAGCCGGAACACTCTTAACCATCTGTGGAGGCCCGCACCTCGCGGGAAATAGCGGAAAGGCTAGAGAACGATATGCTCGGACTCTACGTCACGACCAGGACATCGAGATGATGACTGTGGAGGACCGTGCGCCAAAAAAGGCTCGCTCAGAGGAATATGGGATAACCTTCTCTGATGGAGATGCCCAACACGTCTGGTTCCCATATTCCGATCCGCTGGTCGTGGACATCCAGATGGCCAATATGATGGTAAAAAGAGTACTGGTTGATACAGGAAGTTCAGTGAACATCCTGTATAAATCAACGCTGGAACGCATGAAGTTGTCCGTAAAAGACCTGGAGCCCTGCAATCAAACCATATACGGCTTCGCTGGAGAAGGACTCGCCCCAGCCGGAATGATCAAACTCCCAGTAACAACGGGTACAGCGCCTGCCTCAAGGACATTACTCACCACTTTTGTAGTGGTCGATTGTCCTTCAGCATATAACGCCGTTATTGGAAGGCCCATACTGGTTGATCTAAGGGCCATCATCTCCATGTGGCACCTAGCCATGAAGTTCCCAACGGACGCAGGGGTAGGATGCGTCTTAGGAAACCAAAGGGAAGCCAGGGAGTGCTATAACGCCTCGATCACAAAGGAAAAAAGTGGAGCATCGAAGAGCGCTACCCCAGACCGATTGCAGATGACAGAAGACAGACAAGCCCAATCAGGTGGTAACGTCACCAAATAGGGTGTTGCCCAAAGTGAGGATATAGATTTGGATCCTCGCTTTGGGGATTTTGAAGAAAATGTTGGACCCGTCGAGGACCTGGAGGAGGTCCAACTCGATGAAAAAGACCCGACTAGAGTCGTGAGGGTTGGGAAGAATTTAGAGCCTACTACAAAGCAGGCACTGGTGAAATTCTTGCAAGAGAACCAGGAAGTTTTCACCTGGTCGTATAAAGACATGGTTGGGATAGATCCAGCAGTGATCAGCCATGTCCTGAACATAAACAAAGCCTTTCCACCTGTGCAACAAAAAAGAAGGCTGCTCGATAAACACAGATCAAAAGCCTTGAAAGAAGAAGTCGAAAGACTTAAAGAGAATGGGTTCATCAGGGTGGCATTTTATCCGTCGTGGGTCTCCAATCCGGTGCTGGTCCCCAAGCCTAACGACAAATGGCGGACCTGCGTGGATTTTACAGATCTCAATAAAGCCTGCCCAAAAGACTGTTTCCCACTCCCAAGGATCGACCAGTTGGTCGATGCTACTGCAGGACATGAGATCCTCTCGTTCATGGACGCGTATTCAGGTTACAACCAGATCAGCATGCATCCCCCTTACGAGGATCATACCAGCTTTCGGACCGATACGGGCTTATATTGTTACAAAGTAATGCCCTTCGGGCTGAAAAACGCAGGCGCAACTTACCAACGACTGGTCAACCACATGTTCAAGGAGCTGATCGGGGTAAGCATGGAAGTATATGTGGATGACATGTTGGTAAAGTCCAAGAAGGCAGAAGGACATGTGAGGAATTTGCGAGAATGCTTTGATGTGTTGAACAAGTATCAGATGAAGTTGAATCCCCTCAAATGTTCCTTTGGAGTCGGATCAGGGAAGTTTTTGGGGTTTATAGTAAATTCAAGAGGAATCGAGGCCAACCCTGACAAGATAAAAGCTCTGATCGACATGAAGTCGCCGGAGAGAATCAAGGATGTACAAAGCCTGACCGGAAGGATCGCTGCCCTAAGTAGATTCATCTCAAAATCAACTGACAAGTGCGTTCCATTCTTCAATCTACTCAGGGGGAATAAGAAGTTTGAATGGACGGAAGACTGCGAGCAAGCATTCCAGGCCTTAAAAGCTCATATGTCGCAACCTCCTATCCTATCAAAACCAATTGAAGGAGAGACTTTGTATATTTATCTGGCGATTACCGAAGTTGCTGCTAGTGCGGTACTAATACGGGAGGAAGAAGGCGTAGAGAAAGCTGTTTACTATGTCAGCAAAAGGCTTATCGGTGCAGAATTGAAATATCCACCAATCGAGAGGTTAGCATATTGCTTAATTCTAGCCTCCAGAAAGTTGCGTCCGTACTTCCAAGCCCATCCTATCACAGTTCTGACCGACCAGCCCCTTCGGCAAGTCCTCCAAAAACCTGAGGCGGCTGGACGACTGTTGAAATGGGCAGTCAAATTAGGACAGTTCGATGTAACTTATTTACCGCGAGCAGCAATAAAAGGGCAAGTCTTGGCCGATTTTATTGTGGAGTTCACCGAACTCCCCAACAGTGAGCTTTGCAAACAGCCTGAAGCGCCCATGCCTCAAGACGAGACTCCTTCGTGGAAACTATTCACGGATGGTTCATCCAATGAATCCCACGCTGGTGCGGGAGTGATATTGATAACGCCTGAAGGGCATCGATTTCACTGTGCAATCAGGTTTGACTTCGCAGCATCAAACAATGAAGCAGAATACGAAGCGCTCCTCGCTGGACTGAGAATGGCCAAGGATATGAGTATAAAAGTGCTCGATATTTACAGCGACTCTCAGCTGGTCGTGAATCAAGTCCTGGGAGAATATCAAGCGCGAGGATTAAAGATGATGGCCTACCTTAATAAAACGAAAGATTTGCTAGCCCAGTTTACAAAGTACACCCTCCAGCAAATTCCGCGAGACCAAAATTCGAATGCAGATGCCTTAGCTAAACTCGCAAGTGCAAAGGATGCTGACACCTTGAACATAGTCCCAGTAGAAAGATTGAGTAAGCCAAGCATTGAAGTGGCCGAAGCCAACATGGAGATTCGTGCAGAAGATACATGGATGACACCTTACCTGGAGTATCTGACAAATGGAACATTGCCAGCAGTTAGAAACAAGGCCAGAACACTGCAAAGGCGGGCTGCTAGGTACATACTGCTCGACGGTGTTATGTACCGAAGAGGATATTCAATGCCACTACTCAGGTGCGTTACATCAGAAAAAGCTAAGGAACTCATGAAAGAGGTGCATGAAGGCTTCTGCGGAGATCACGCTGAGGGGCAGAGTTTGGCGAAAAAAGTTCTAAGACAAGGCTACTTCTGGCCAACAATGAACGAGGATTCAATGGAGTACGTACAAAGATGCGATAAATGTCAAAGGTTCTCCAAGATCCCACGAGCAGCTCCAAACGAGCTAAAGCAGATGCAGAGCCCGTGGCCTTTCGCAATATGGGGAATAGACTTGATTGGATCACTGCCAACAGGAAAAGGAGGAGTAAAGTACGCAGTTGTGGCAGTCGATTATTTCACAAAATGGGTCGAAGCTGAACCACTTGCAACCATCACGACCAAGAAAGTTCTTGACTTTGTCATCAAGAACATTGTATGCCGGTATTGTTTGCCCAGAAAGATAGTTTCAGACAACGGGACCCAATTTGACAGCGACCTGTTCACCGATTTCTGCGAGAGGCACGGGGTTATTAAGAGCTTTTCTTCAGTCGCACACCCCCAAGCGAATGGGCAAGTCGAAGCTGTAAACAAAACTCTCAAGGACACCCTGAAGAAAAGACTTGAAGAAGCTAAAGGAGCGTGGCCAGAACAGCTGCCTGAAGTCCTCTAGTCGTATAGAACATCTCATCGAACAGCAACGGGGCATGCCCCATTTTCTCTAGCCTACGGATATGAGGCAATGTTACCTGTCGAGTTAGATCCCCCCTCACATCGGCGTTTGACTTACGACCAGGACGTGAACAGCCAGTTGATGATGGAGTCCCTAGACTCGATCGATGAGATACGAGAAAAATCTCAACTCCGAGTTGCTGCCTACCAGCAAAAAGTCGCCCGGTACTTTAACTCCAAAGTTAAAGAAAGAAAATTCAATGTCGAAGATTCGGTGCTACGACGAGTTTTCTTAAATACCCGCGACCCCATTGCCTAACTGGGAAGGGCCTTACTAGATTGAAGAAGTCCTTCACCCAGGCACCTACAAACTTGCACGCTTAAACGGAGATCTCGTTCCGCGCTATTGGAATGGAGAACACCTGCGCAAGTACTATCAATGAACAGCCCTTCTTAAAGGACTGGCTTGTTTAAATTTTTACAAGTTTTGCAAAGAGGGTTAGCCACGATGTATGGCTAACTGCTCGTATATGTAAGATTCTATTTCAGAATCACTCGTAAAGACATGTTTAGTCCATTTTTAATACGAGATTATAAGGGACTGTGCTCAGCCAGTCATTCTTGCCAACCTTTGTGAATTTATATTTACAAGTATTTGTTCATTACGTGTGTTGTTTTGCTGTATTACAAGTATCAGTTTTACTACGAACAGGAACGTTCGAACAGGTTATGGTCAAGGCAAGTGACCAAGGACCTAAAGCTCCTCGATCACTTGGGGGGCATATAAGGCACATCGATAGCAAAGCATACTTCTCAAGGTATGTAAACACATGAACAAAATAAGTGAAAGCATGCTACAGTACTTAGAGTATTTTTCAAAATTTGTGTTTGATAAATCATGGCAAAGTACTATGCTAAGTTCGATCATACGAACAAATGTTATAAATATTATAACATCAAGATTTAAGTTTGGATATAACTGTTCAAAGTAAAAAGATTTGCTGCCCGTGCAGCAAAGTTTAAAAAAGAAACTACTGTCTTTACACCACGACCCTTGGGTCGTATATCCAAAAAAGAAGAAAAAACAAATAAGAATTCAAGAGACATTCGGGGCTGGAGGGTCCTGAGCAGCATCCTGGTTAGTCACGTCCTCAACAGCATCTTCTTCTTCCAAACCAGCAACGCTTGGAGTGGCAGGGGTCGCGGCTCTTGCTTCCTCCTCTGCCAGTTGGGCAGGACATCGGGCCAGCTCCACAGTTCTGACTTCCTCTGAAAGGTAGCTAAAGTCAGCACCCTGATTGTGTTTCCAGAAATTGTAGAAACATCAGAGTGTTTTCCTCTTATACTTTTCCAGATTCTTGGAGTTGTCAAGCTCCAATTGCTTCACTTTGCCCTCGAGGGAGAGAATAGCCTTATCCTTGGTCTTGAGTACCTCCCCCAGATGCTTGATTTCGCGGAGATGGGTTTTGTTGAACTCCCGGTACTCTTGCCTCAACTTGACCGCTGCTTCCTTCGCAGCTTCAGCCTCGGATAGCTTAGTCACCGCTGCATCCCTCTCTCGGATCACCGCCTTCAACTCCTTAGCATGCTTAGCCTCAGCAGCCGAAAGCTCCTCGGCTGCTTTCACCTGGAACCTCTCGATGGCTTTTGCCTCGACCTGCTCGAGGTAAGCCTAGGCTCGGGTACGGGCAGTAATGGCAGAAAGTAAGGCCTGTGCACAAAGAAAAAGGAGTCAGAACTTATCACGAGGACTAAAAAACTAAAGACTCAAAGAATAAAGAAGCACTTACGCTGGAGATTTCGTTCAAAGCCCTGTTCATGATCTGGTCGACTGGCATCTCTTCAGCTTGAACCATTGCGGCCCTAACACGCTCGCCTTTACCAATGCGATCGAGGCGGTCCCGGGCGGATCGGATGGCACGGCTCATAAGTCTGGCCCCATGAGCCTCTTCACGAGAAAGATGCTCCCTGGCAGGCGCAGCTGGAGGATTCAGCCGAACAGGAGTAGTTTGTTGTTCAGAAGGAGCTGGAGGAGGAGTAGGAGTTCGCCCAGTTGGCGCAGGACTTTGCCCAGTTGGTGTGCCCTGAGGAGGGTCTTCTGGTCGACTTTTCTTGGCTGGAGGGCCCCGACTGGATTCACCAGTTCTCTTTTTTGGCTTCCGTGTGAGTTGGGGGGTTTCTTCTTCTTCCTCGGCCTGATACATGTCGAAGATGTTGGGAGTCGACATATCTGCATGAAAGTAAACACAAGAGGTTAATAAGGAAAGAGAAAGGTGAAAGTAAGTAATACAACAGAAAGAAGATAACAAAGTAAATACCCGAGCTACAACTACTAGTCGCTACACTATTGACTCTATTAGTCATATACTCATTTTATGGCATGAAGAAGTCTGGCCCTAGATTTGGAGCATATGTAAAGTTACCATCCCCATCAAACATATGACAGGGAATTGGGAAACCATTTAAAAGCGAAATAACGTTACCATTGTCATCAGAAGACTCTCCCAAGTCAACAACAGGCTCTGTGGCCTTTTCTTTCCCCTTGCCTTGGGGAGCAGAAGGCCTTTCGGCAGAAGGGCTACCCGTGGGTTCCCTGATCGTAACTCCTGTTGGCCTCCTCCTAGGAGGAGGCACAGGAGGTTACTGCTCGGGAACCCCCTCGGCGGTGGCATCGCCCACCACGGGCCCTCTATTTTCATGGCGAGGAGCCAGGAGGCCAGACGACCTCAAATTCTTTTCGAGTGTCAGGGTCTTGACACATTTTGCTGCATCAGACATCCTGGCCAGAGTGTTAGACCTCGACACCATGCTTGGTGTTGGGGTCGGACGTAACTAAGGGCCTGAAAAACAGATCAAGTTTGAGAGAAAATGAAAGGAAATACTCTAAGTTAAAGTGTCGACCAAGACAAAGACAAGTTTATACCTCCTCTCGCAAAGGCCAAGTTGTCACTGGTTATGTCCGGAGTAAAGAAGTACTCCTTGTTGTAATGCCCCACGTTTGATATATGGGTTGTACCACTCAAGAACGTCCGACCGGTTTCCTAGTGGCAGAAGTGTAAAAAGCCCGTCCCGTTGTGCTGAGGGTTGGACTTGAGGTCAAAAAGATAGTTGACCTCGTGGGGTGAAGGTTCTGGCCATTTGTTAAGTTTGTACAGAACATAGAGTGTGGCCAGCATCCTATATCCGTTGGGAGTTATTTGAAAGGGAGCAACGCCGAAATAATTGGCCACCCCCACAAAGAAAGGATGAAGAGGGAGATAAGCTCCCTCCTCAATGTGATACCGGGACCAGGCGCTGTTCGCCCCTCCTGGACGGTTAGCCCTCTGGTCCGCGGTGGGACGTGTAATGGTTACCCCCGTGAGGGGGAATTTCCTGAAGCAGTTAGCAACCATTCGGATGGTCACTGAACTAGCTGGGGGAGTATACCACTCGACATCAGGCGGATTCCGATGACGAGGGCGAGCCCTAGTTTGGATATTAGGGTCAGGAACAAGATTTTCTCGACCACTGGTCGAGGGAACCCTAGCCTGCGAATCAGGCTGAGCAGGGGGAGTAGTGTTACTTTCAGACTCGGGCCTCTTCTTGCCAGAAGACTTGGAGCGGGCCATTGGAGGGGAAGGATGTGTTCTGGAAGAGGATCGCGAGAAAGGTATCTGATGGATACGATCAACTGGTTGTTTTTCTCCCTCGAGCAGCTGGGCGAGGAGGTCGTCGTCGATGGGTCTCTCACCTCCCCACAAATCTGGCATTAAAATCTGCAAACAGAAGAATGGGGAGGTGAGGTTATAGAACTTTAGAAGGTTTTTTAGAATAACGCTGGTCGAGTATAAAATTTAAGCCTTTATACAACAGCATTCTAACAAGAAACTAAATCTTTCTATGCGAACAGTTCAAAAAATGGATTAAAGGGTGAAAGTCAAAGGTTTTCCTGAAAAGCTTTTTCAACTCCCCTTAGGGCGGGAAAAATTATTTTTCAACTAGCTTAAAAATCAAAATGTTACTTCGGTCTTACGTCCTAAAAAGCATGATCCTGGGTTTCAAACTAACTCGTAAACCTACTCTGCCTACAAAACATTCTATCTACAAGCACCTAAAACCAGAGGCCGAGAGACTTAAACAGTACGCCATAAAAATCATGCACCACGAGAAATTAGAAGAATGGGGTTTCAGGAACTTACCAACAATAATGGTCGTGAAGGTGGAAGAGAGGTCTTCGGAGATTAAGGAGCCCACCGTCTGAGTCGTGAAAGGCGCAAGAGAACGTTCGCCGGAGAAGTTTAAAGCTCTGGTTTTTAGGGTTTTTGGCAGAATAATGGTGTGTGTGAAAAGAAAAGAGGTGGCTCTGATGGTCTTATATAAGTTTGTCTCTGATACTAAAAAGGTGTAATCATTATTTTTCCTTTTTCGAAGTATGGGGGAACGTGATGGCCGTCGAAATCGTTTCTGGGGAACCGAAAAGTCATGATTGGACAGAAGTGGGTTGCTTCTTTCAAGAACACACGAAGGGTTCTGACAAGTCAGGAGAGGTTACCGAAGAGTCGTTCGTTCAAAGTTTATTTACTGTTCGTAGTAAATAAACTTTGGGGGGCAAATGTTATCAAATAAATTAGCATTTGTGACGTGGCAGATAATCTCTTGACACGTGGCTGATACCTGGAAGGCGTCTGCTAGAGTATCGACCAGGATGCACAGTAGAAGCAGGACAAGTCTGTCTTACCCACGACGGGTCTGGTCGGTAGTTCCGCAGGCAAGGCAACAATTATGGGAAGATCTTTGTGAATCCCGAATTTATCTCATGCAATCTTCTGGATATCCCATTATTCAGAGGATAATATCTGTAACAATATTTTGTAACCCTCCATGAGCCTATAAATAGCAAGAGATAGCTCAAGGGAGGGGACCTTTTTTTTGGAGCTTCTGAATCATAGAGATTATAGAATTTCTCCTAGTAAACTTGTATTGTTTGTCAGAAGTGTTGAAACTCATTGAACCCAAGTTCTCTGATCACACTTCTGATTCCATATCGATATCATTCTAAGTGGACGTAGGTCATTTCCAGATCCTGGGGCCGAACCACTATAAATCATTGTGTTTTCCTTACTTTTGTCATTACGTTATTCTCTATACATTCGTCTATATCATTCATATTTTGACTCCGTGTCAGTTGGCTAAATCGTGGGTCAACAAACCTATAGTATAGAAATATTAATTATAACATAAGGTTTGATTAATATTGTTGGTCTTAGAAATATTATTTATTATATCTAAGGTTTAGATATAATTATTAAGAATATGACACTTGTCATAATCATGTTTATTAAGGATTTAAGTATTTTTGATGAATAGTTTAATTAAAAGAAAGATCTAGAAGCTCTAGAACCTTCCAGCAGCTGTTAGGATCACGTTTTGACTCAGTCAAAGCTGTTTAATAAATTCAAAATATGCTGAAAAAGTGCAAATACGTGTTTGATATATCAACGTATGTCGATATATCGCAGCTATAGGGGTTGATATATCGCCTACGGAAGATACGGAAAACACGTCGACTTTGCACGAACGAACAAACGGGGCTCGAGAAAATGGTCTAGGCGATATATCGCCCAGGGTAGGCGATATATCACCTAGGGTAGGAGATATATTGCCCCTAGGAATGCATTTTTGAATAGTTGAGGATTTTCAATTTAAAAATAACCTTAACCACTTGGACCTGCCTTTGAATGATTTTGACCGAGTTCTAGCCATCTGTTGAACGAAAATTCAAATCTTTTTCATTTTATATTCATTTATTTATTCAAATTAAAATGGGTTAGTTTCACTCCTTGAACTCTATAAATAGGACCTAGTACTCAACTATTTCCTTCATTCATTCAAGCATTGTTCAGAGCCTCCAAGCTGCCAAGGTTACTATAGAGAGAAACACTTGGGTTTTGGGATTAAAGCTTTTCCATTCTAAGCTTTTCTAAACAATTGGGAAGTAAGATATAGAGTTATTTCAGTATCGAGGTATAGATCAAGTCATAAGATCATTCAAGGTATTTTTATCCTTAAGTTAAGTTTTTCATAGTCTTTAGTTTTCCTTTATTTTCTTTCAGATCCTAACTCTTGTTTATGATTCTTGGTTAGGTGTTTCAGTTTCGTGAAACTTAAGGTTCTTTTAGGTAAGTTTCTACTCGGATGGTTTATTTTCTTTAGAAACTCACAATTCTTACTGTTGGTTTTAGGAGTGTTCCAAATCCCGTTCTTGTCTCCATATCCTGGTTTTTGGTAAGGAAAATAGGGTAGATTATATGTGTTTATATATTTATATTATGATATGTTTTATGCTATAATATGTATATGTATAAATATGTGTTGTAGTCCTTGGGCATATGACTTGCTTAGATAGCAAGCGCCAAGAATTTTTATCATTTTCATGGTTTAGAGTTATGATTTACCCTACCTCGATTAGTAGACAGAGGACCTAGATGGGTTATCATATACTACCTTGTGATCTAACCTACCTCGATTAGTAGACAGAGGACCTAGATGGTTTATCACATGCCATGTAAATGAGTTAATGGCCATTAATATTGTTGTCCTATATGATATACGTTTTTATAGTCATATGTTTTATAGTATATGTTTATGTTATAGTCTTATGTTTATAATTTATGATATATGTTGTTAGTAGATTTTCCTTGCTAGGCATTAGGCTCATTCCTTTATTTTTAGATTGTTGCAGGAAAATGAATATGTGAGGCGGGAAAGATTCGTGGCATCTTGGCTTGTGTGTTGAGGATGAATGGATTGAATGGACTGCGTGACAATCAAGGATGACTTTTTTTTAGTCTTTTAAATTATGTTTTGATGTATTTTCGCATTTAGTATTTTAAACAATTAAAGTTTATGTTTTATGTTTTATAAACATTGGGATCTCATACCTTATCACATTTTATATTTTTACCTTATTTTGTATTGGTACAATATTTTGGGTTTTAAATAAAGTTATATTATTTTTTTATGTATGTATTCAAATTAGTATCTATGTCATAGTAGTTTTTAATGGTCCGATGTCTTAGGAATAGTTGGGTCATTACAGTTGGTATTAGAGCAATAGTTCATATGCATGAAGTTCTCCTTAATACAAACGCACAAGCTTCGAATCTAACCGCCAATGTAAGTGTTTATGTTTATTATGCTTATGTTTATGTTATTAGCTAACGTTTTATCCATTATGTTTTCAGTTATAATGGATGGAGCCTTGAACTATCAGGATATCCGAGCCATTAAGGCATTGAAAAGGATTAGAGAGCCAATGAATACAGTAGGAGTGTTTGAAAGAATCACTCAGAGATTAATCTTATTCCACAAGGAGATAGTCCATCTTCAGACTACTAAGCAAATTATGATGAGAGCTATGGAGCAATATTTCCTAGTAATTAAGCATTTTACAGATTTTCCTTCTGTATTTTCAACATTAGAAGATATATGGGAGACTATAGATGATGATGATGATTTACCGGTAGCCATGAGATATTATTTTCTCATACTTAGGTTCACCTCTAAGTTGGGATTTCAATTCACTAATGAGCAAAAGCATAGAATCTTTATGAATCTTCCCCGAGGTAATTTTAAGGCTCAATATAATGATGAGTATGAAGAGATATATGATGACATGTTAGATGAAGGGTTAGACGTAGAAGATCCTGATTTTTAGATTTACCCTAGTTATGTTAGTTTAGTTTATTTATTTATTTTTCATTTATGATTGTACTTAGTGAAAATATTTTTCCAAATGAATATTATTGTTATTTTTGAATGACATGTATGAGTTTTTTTTTTTTTACAATCATAATAAATAATAAATTCAATAAATAATGACCAAGTTCGGTGAGGGTGGCTACAAATCAATGGACCGGGTTCTATATTGAGAGTTAAGGGGGCCATAATAGTGGGAACGATTTTACTGATCCCAGCCCTCCCTCAATATGGTTAACTTTGGAACAACGACGAGTTTCGAACCTGAGAATTAAGTCATATAGGATGATTAGGAACATACTTACAAAATAATAAAGATGGCTAATTTTCTAAGTATAGAAACACACCCTAATCATAAATAAGCCTTACATAAATTTTTGTCATAAGAAATCATATCTAATAGGTCCGAGTTATATTTGCCTAGACTAAGTTTTGCCTTAGAGCCTATTAGGGTAAGTTGTAACACGTTTTTCTCGACTGTTAGAACTTTCCTGAAGATGTCACTCAGAAGATCTGCACGCACCGTTGGCAATGCCTCCAATGCCGCCAATGAGACTAATCAAGCCCCTTCAGTCCGAAGAAAGGGAACGCGTGCTACCAATATTGCTGGTAACAAAAGTGCACCGCCTCCAGTTTACAACACCGCTGAGATTGTTCGACTACGGCAAAAAGTGGAAGAATTGCTGCAGCAACAATGACAACAGGCTCAGCCGCAGCCTCAGACTCGGCTGCAACCACAGCCTCAGCAAATGGCTCAAGCACCCCAACAAGTAGGTCCTTATAGGGGATGGCCATTGGCGAACTATGCGCCTTACCCAGCTCAGTACATAGAGCTAATCTACGAGTGGTTTCGTAAGCAACACGCTCCAAAATTTGAAGGGACAAGGACCCCTTCAAGGTGGAAGAATGGCTCAAGAATGTAGAGGCGATCTTAGCACACATGAACCTCGACAACGTGGATCACATATCCTGCATTTCATCTCTTTTAAAGAAGGATACTAGAATCTTGTGGGATTTAGTACAGCAGACTCATGACGTCGCCACCATGACATGGACTAGATTTGTGGAGCTCTTTCACAAGAAATCTTACAACTCGACAGTCATCACTAAGAGGGTAGAAGAGTTCACCAGTCTGAAGCAGAGCAACTTAATGGTAGCAGAGTATGCTCGACAGTTCGATCGACTAACAAAATTTGCATGAGAGTTGGTCCCAACTAACTTTTTGAGGGTCACCAAATTCGTTCATTAGAGGACTCAGACCAAAGATTGAGCTAGGAGTCAAGCTACCAACTCCTGGAACCACTTCTTACGCTGATGCTCTAGAAACGGCTATAGAAGTGGAAAGGCTTCAGGCGAACGTTAGTAAGGAGGAGGCCAACAAGCCTGAACCTAAACAGCAGAATCAACCTCAAAATTGTCGGAACCACAACAACAACCATCAACATAGCAAGAATAATGATCAAAAGAGAAGGCATCCCGACAATAAGCAATCTGACAATGACAAAAAAGCACGGACTAACAATGGAAACAATAGGTCAGGTTATGTAGAATACCCGTAGTGTTCCAAATGCCAAAAGAAACATCCTGGTGAGTGTCGTACAAACATTAAGGGATGGTACAATTGTGGCCAGGAAAGTCATCGGAAGAGGGAATGTCCACAGCTCAAGCATGAAGAGAAAATGGACAACAAGATGGTTCCAGCTAGAGTCTTTGCCTTGACCCAGGGAGAAGCTGAAGCTAGTAACAAAGTGGTCACAGGTCAGATTCCTATCCTTGATAATATATGTTCAGTATTATTTGATTCTGGAGCAACACACTCGTATATCTCGTTAGGAATGATAGAGAAATTAGACAAACCTTGTGAAAGATTTAGAACTAGGTTTGTGACAGAATTTCGTTCGGGAAAAGTAGGCCTATCATCACGAATAGTACGAGGTGTACCGATCAAAATTGAGGACATAGAACTAGAAGGAGACCTGATACAGCTAGAGATCAAAGACTTTGATGTGATACTGAGCATGGATTGGCTAGCAAGGCATGGCACAATGATCGACTATAGACATAAGCAAGTGACATTCAAAACTCCTGACGGTCAGAGACTATGTTTTATGGGAAAGGTTTCAGGACTACGGACACCGCTTATTTCATCTCTCAAAGCTCAGAGAATGATAGAGAAAGGATGTCACATATTCTTAGCCAGCATCACGGATGTGGTAAAGGAAACACCACTAAAGGTTGGAGACGTCCGCATTATAAAAGAATTCCCAGAAATATTTCCTGACGACTTACGAGGGTTGCCGCCGACTTGGGAAATTGACTTCACAATCGAACTAGTACCGGGAACCGAGCCTATCTCAATGGCACCATACTGGATGGCACCAACCGAACTTAAGGAGTTAAAGACACAGCTACAAGAACTCCTGGACTTGGGTTTCATTAGACCAAGCCATTCTCCATGGGGAGCCCTGGTTTTATTTGTGAAGAAGAAGGACGAAAGCATGCGGATGTGTATAGATTACCGCGAGCTGAATAAGGGGACAATTAAGAATAAGTACCTGGTACCCCGGATTGATGACTTGTTTGATCAACTTTGAGGAGCGACCGTGTTTTCAAAGATTGATCTACGGCCCGGTTATCACCAGCTCAAGGTACGAGCAAAGGATATTCCTAAAACAACTTTTAGAACTCGATATGGACATTACAAGTTTTTAGTTAAGTCCTTTGGTCTTACCAACGCTCTAGCCGCATTTATGGATTTAATGAATCGGGTCTTCAAGGATTATTTGGACAAATTCGTCGTAGTGTTCATCGACGATATTTTGGTGTATTCCAAGGACGAAGTCGAGCACGAGGAACATTTAAGAATGACATGTTGCGACTGAAGGAGTATCAACTTTACACCAAGTTCAAGAAGTGTGAATTTTGGCTTTCGCAAGTAGCATTCCTCAGCCACATAGTATCCAAAGATGGAGTTGCTATAGACCCAGCTAAGGTAGAGGTTGTGAAGGATTGGCCAAGACCTAAGAATGCGTTAGAGGTTAGAAGTTTTCTCGGGCTAGCAGGCTATTATCGGAGGTTCGTAGAAGGCTTTTATAAGATAGACACTCCACTTACCTACCTGACCCGGAAATAGCAGAAGTTCAACTAGACAGATAGATGCGAAGAGAGCTTCCAGTTTCTCAAGGATAAGTTATGCTCAGCACCAGTACTTTGTGTACCAACCCCCAATGACAAGTTTGTAGTATATTGTGACGCGTCGAAGCAAGGTTTGGGTTGTGTGCTGATGCAGAATGACAAAGTGATAGCCTATGCCTTGAGGCAGCTGAAGGAATACGAGCAACGCTATCCAATGCACAATATGGAGTTGGCAACGGTGGTCTTCACATTGAAAATCTGGCGCCACTATCTTTATGGAGAACGGTGTGAGATTTATACAGACCACAAAAGCTTAAAGTATTTCTTCACACAGAAGGAGCTCAATATGAGGCAGCGCATGTGGTTAGAATTAGTAAAGGATTATGACTGTGAAATCCTATACTACTTGGGAAAAGTAAACGTAGTTGCTAATGCGCTAAGTAGGAAAAGTTATGAGAATCTAGCAGCAATATCCGGAATAGAAAACCCGCTTCAGCAAGAGCTGATCAATGCCAGAATAGAAGTAGTCATGAGTAAACTGGCTAACTTTTCAATCCATTCAAGTCTATTAGAAGATATACGAATCGGGAAAGGGCATGATAAAACATTAGTTTCTCACATAGCTGCAGTCAAAGAAGGCAAGGCCACATATTTCTCTATATTAGGACAGGGGTTCTTGAGGTATAACGGACAAGTATGTGTGCCAAATGACTATGGGATCAAGATAAAGATTTTAGAAGAGGCACACAATACTCCATACTCGATTAACCCAGGGTCGACCAAGATGACTCACGACCTTAAGGAATTGTATTGGTGGCTGGGAATGAAGAAAGACGTAGCAGAATATGTGTCTAAATGCTTAATATGCTAGCAAGTGAAAGCAGAACATCAGCGGCCTGCTGGCTTATTGCAACTGCTTAGTATCCCAGATTGGAAATGGGAAGACATAGCCATGGGCTTCATGATAGGATTACCATGAATAAATAAGCTGTACGACTCGGCTTGGGTAGTAGTAGATAGACTAACCAAGTCAGCTCACTTCCTGCCTGACAAGACTACGTACACAGCAGATCAGTACGCAGACATTTATGTCCGAGAAATAGTATGACTGCATGGAATCCCTAAGACCATAGTATCCGATAGAAGATCTGTGTTTACATCGAGATTTTGGGGACGCTTGCAGCAAGCTATGGGTACCAAGTTAAGTCTTAGTATGCCATTTCATCCTTAAACCGACGGTCAATCCGAGCGTACCATACAAATTTTAGACAATATGTTACGCGCTTGTGTACTTGACTTCGGAGGATCATGGAGTAAGTATTTGTCACTGATAGAATTCTCCTACAACAATAGTACCAGTCAACGATTGGGATGGCACCCTATGAGTTACTTTATGGAAGGATGTTTCGATCGCCGTTACATTGGGATGAGGTAGGAGAAAGATAACTTCTTGGACCCGAACTGTTAGAGAAGCTCAGGATGCGGTAACACTGATTAGAAAGCATATGCTCGCTACTCAAAGCCGACAGAAAAGTTATGCGGATGCTAAACGACGTGATGTGGAATTCAAAGTCGGAGACCAAGTCTTCTTAAAGATATCTCCTATGAAAGGTGTGAAGCGTTTTGGGAATAAAGGCAAGCTTAGTCCTCATTTTATAGGTCCTTTTGAGATACTAAACAAGGTGGGAATAGTTGCATATAGATTAGCCCTACCGCCAGCTCTAGCAGATAGCTACAATGTATTTCACATCTTGATGCTGTGTAGATATGTGTCAAACCCATCTCACGTCTTCAAGTATGATACGATAGCACTCCAGAAAGACTTGAGTTACGAAGAACGACCGGTTAGCATCCTAGATAGAGGGATGAAGGAATTACGGTCTAAGAGTATTCCAAAAGTCAAGGTCCTATGAAGTAATAGTTATGAACGGGAGGCAACGTGGGAGTTGGAGGGAGACATGTTAGCACGATATCCGGAATTCTTTGGTAAGTAAATTTTGGGGACGAAATTCTTTTAAGTAGGGGAGAATTATAGTGTCCCAGAATTTTACTTAGCTAGATAGTAGTAGTAGTAGCTAGTATTAGTTTGTAGTATGTTAGTTTCCGTGGATTTTGGGTTCAAGCTGGGACTTAGTTGGAAAATCATAGCAATAGGTATGGATTTTATAAGTTTAACCTATAGTATAGAAATATTAATTATAACATAAGGTTCGATTAATATTGTTGATCTTAGAAATATTATTTATTATAACCTAAGGTTTAGATAGAATTATTAAGAATATGCACTTGTCATAATCATGTTTATTAAGGATTTAAGTATTTTTGATGAATAGTTTAATTAAAAGAAAGATCTAGAAGCTCTAGAACCTTCCAGCAGTTGTTAGGATCACATTTTGACTCAGTCAAAGCTGTTTAATCAATTCAAAATATGCTGAAAAAGTGCAAATACGTGTTTGATATATCAACGTATGCTGAAATATCGCAGCTATAGGGACCAATATATCACCTACGGAAGATAAGGAAAAGACGTCGACTTTGCACAAATGAACGAACTAACGAACGGGGCTCAGGAAAATGGTCTAGGCGATATATCGCCTAGGGTAGGCGATATATCGTCCCTAGGAATGCATTTTTGAATATTTGAGGATTTTCAATTTAAAAACAGCCTTAACCATTAGGACCTGCCTTTGAACGATTTTGACTGAGTTATGGGCATTTGTTGAACAAAAATTAAAATCTTTTCATTTTATATTCATTTATTTATTCAAATTAAAAGGGGTTAGTTTCACTCCTTGAACTCTATAAATAGGACCTAGTACTCAGCCATTTTCTTCATTCTTCAAGCAGACTTCAGAGCCTCCAAGCGACTAAGGTTACTATAGAGAGCAACACTTGGGTTTTGGGATAAAAGCTTTTCCAATCTAAGCTTTTCTAAACACTTGGGAAGTAAGATATAGAGTTATTTCGGTATCGAGGTATAGATCAAGTCATAAGATCATTCAAGGTATTCTTATTCTTAAGTTTAGTTTTTCACAGTTCTTTAGTTTTCTTTTATTTTCTTTCAGATCCTAACTCTTGTTTATGATTCTTGGTTAGGTGTTTCAGTTTCTTGAAACTTAAGGCTCTTTTCGTTAAGTTTCTACTTGGATGGTTTAGTTTTCTTTTCATCTCTTTTTCTTTAGAAACTCACCATTCTTACTGTTGGTTTTAGGAGTGTTCCAAATCCCTTTCTTGTCTCCATATCTCAGTTTTTGGTAAGGAAAATAGGGTAGATTATATGTGTTTATATGTTTATGTTATGATATAATATGTATATGTATAAATATGTGTGGGCATATGACTTGCTTAGATAGCAAGCCCCAAGAATATGTTTTGTAGTTGCTTGGGCATATGACTTGCTTAGATAGCAAGCGCCAAGAATTTTTATCATTTTCATGGTTTAGAGTTTTGATTTACCCTACCTCGATTAGTAGACACAGGACCTAGATGGGTTATCATATACTACCTTGTGATCTAACCTACCTCGATTAGTAGACAGAGGACCTAGATGGTTTTATCACATGCCATGTAAATGAGTTAATGGCCATTAATATTGTAGTTCTATATGATATACATTTTTATAGTCATATGTTTTATAGTATATGTTTATGTTATAGTCTTATGCTTATGATTTATGATGTATGTTGTTAGTAGATTTTCCTTGCTGAGCATTAGGCTCATTCCTTTATTTTTAGAATGATGCAGGAAAATGAATATGGAAGGCGGGAAAGATTCGTGGCAGCTTGGCTTGTGTGTTGAGGACGAATGGATTCAATGGACTGCATGACGATCAAGGATGACGTTTTTTTTAATCTTTTAAATTATGTTTTGATGTATTTCCGCATTTAGTATTTTAAACAATTATAGTTTATGTTTTATGTTTTATAAACAATGGGATCCTATACCATATCACATTTTATATTTTTACCTTATTTTGTATTGGTACAATATTTTGGGTTTTAAATAAAGTGATGTTATTTTTTTTATGTATGTATTCAAATTTGTAGCTATGTCATAGTAGTTTTTAATGGTCTGAGGTCTTAGAAATAGTCTGGTCATTACATAGGGTAAGTTCCAACATGTTTCTCTTGACTGTTAGAATTCTGCCAAAGATGTCGCTCTGAAGGTCTGCATGCACTAATGGCAATGCCCCCAGCACCACGGACGTGAAATTCGAGACACCCCCAGTACGAAGATGAGGAAGACCTGCTGCCAGTACTACTGCTAATATGAACGCACCACCTTCAGTTGACAACAATGCTTAAGTTATTCGGTTACGACGCAAGTCAAAGAACTATAGCAGGAACAACGACAAACTCAACCGCAGCCTTAGCCAACGGCTCAAGCACCCCAGCCAGAGCAGAACAGAGGATATCCAAATGGCAGCTATCTGAATGGAGGATTTCTACGGGGATGGCCAATGACAAATTTCGCACCCTATCCAGCTCAGTACATGGAGCTAGTCTATGAGCATTTCCAAAAGCAGCACTCTCTAAATTTTGAACGGACAATTGACCCCTCTGAGGCTGAGGAGTGGCTCAGGAATGTAGAGGCAATTCTGACACACATGAACCTCGGCAATGTAGATCTCATATCCTGCATTTCTTCTCTACTTAAAAAGGATGCCAGAATCTGGTGCAGCAGTCTCACGATATAACCACCATGACTTGGGCCAGATTTGTGGAGCTATTTCACAAGAAGTACTAAAATTCAGTAGTCATTGCTACAAGGGTGGAAGGATTTATCAACTTGAAACAGAGAAATTTGTCGGTAGACGATTACGCCCGGCAGTTTGATCGGCTAGCAAAGTTTGCATGAGAGTTAGTCCCAAATGACTACTTGCGGGTAACAAAGTTTTCCAGAGGGCCCATACCAAAGATCGCTTTAGGGTTTAAGCTAGCAAACCCCGTAACCACTTCTTACGTCGATGTCCTGGAAATGGCTATAGAGGTGGAAAAACTCCTATGAAATGTTGGCAAGGAGGAGGCAAGAAAGTCATACCACAAGCAGTAGAATCAAACATAGAATAGTCGGAACCACAACAACTAGCATAAAAATAATAAACAGAAAAGGAAGTATCCCGATAATAAGTAGACCGACGCTGAGAAAAGAGCACGGACCAACAACGGCTATAACAAGCTGACTTTTATGGAATACCCTCAGTGCTCCAAGTGCCAGAAAAGACATACTGGGAAGTGTCATGCAAACAACAAGATTTTTTACAAGTGTGTCCAGGAACGTCATCTGAAAAGAGAATGTCCTGAACTCAGAGCAGAAGAGAAGAAAGATAACAAGATGCTCCCAGCTAGAGTTTTCACTTTCACCCAAGGAGAAGTCGAAACCAATAACAAGGTGGTCACAGGTCAGCTTCCTATCCTCGATAATATATGTTCAGTATTGTTTTATTCGGGATCAACACACTCGTATATCTCGTTAGGAATGATAGATAAACTGGAAAAACCTTGTGAGAAATTTAGAAATAGGTTTGTTACGGAGCTGCCTTCGAGCAAAATCGTTCTATCATCATGGATAGTACGAGGAGTACCAAACAAGTCGAGGACATGGAGCTAGAAGGAGACCTGATAGAGCTAAAGATCAAGGATTTTAATGTAATAATGGGCATGGACTGGCTAGCAAGACATGGCACAACCATCAACTGTCGACGCATGCAAGTGACATTCAAAACCCCTGAGGGTCAAAATTTGTGTTTTATGGGCAAGGTTTCAAGACTACGAACACTGCTTATCTCATCTCTCAAGGCCCAGAGGATGATAGAGAAAGGATGTCAAGCATTCTTAGCAAGCGTTATGGATGTTGCATGGGAAACACCATTAAAGGTTGGAGACATCCGCATTATAAAGGAATTTCCAGAGATATTTCCTGATGACTTACCAGTGTTACCCCCTAACTGAGAAATTGACTTCACAATCAAACTAGTACCGGGAACCGAGCCTGTCTCAAAGGCACCATACCTGATGGCAGCTACCGAACTCAAGGAGTTAAAAATATAGTTACAAGGAGCTCTTAGACTTGGGATTTATCATACCAAGCCATTCACCATGGAGGGCACCGGTTCTATTTGTGAAGAAGAAGGATGGAAGCATGCGAATGTGTATTGATTACCGCGAGCTAAACAAGGTGACAATTAAGAACAAGTACCTGCTACCCCGGATCGATGAATTATTTGATCAAATTCGAGGAGCGACAGTATTTTCAAAATTTGATCTACGGTCCGGTTATCACCAACTCAAGGTAAAGGAAGAAGATATACCAAAGATGGCTTTTAAGACTCGATATGAACATTACGAGTTCCTAGTTATGTCTTTCGTTCTTACCAACGCTCCAGCCGCATTTATGGACTTAATGAACCTAGTCTTCAAGGATTACCTAGACAAATTCGTTGTGGTATTCATTGACGATAAATTGGTGTACTTCAAGGACGAAGTCGAGCATGACGAACACTTAAGATTTACCATGGTGCGACTGAAGGAGTACCAATTTTATGCCAAGTTCAAGAAATGTAAATTTTGGTTATCACAAGTGGCGTTCCTTGGATACATAGTATCCATGGACGGAGTCACAGTGGACCCAACTAAGGTAGAGGCTGTGAAGGATTGGCCAAGACCTAAGAATATGTCAAAAGTTAAAAGTTTTCTCGGGCTGGCAGGCTACTAGCGAGGTTTGTGGAAGGCTTTTCTAAGATAGTCACTTCGCTTACCAACCTGACCCGAAAACAGGAGAAGTTCAACTGGATGGATAAATGTCAGGAAAGCTTCCAGTTGCTCAAAGACAAATTGTGTTCAGCACTAGTGCTTTGCGTATCGACACCCAACGACAAGTTTGTAGTAATCTGTGATGCATCCAAGGAAGGGTTAGGCTGCATGCTAATGCAAAATTACAAGGTGATAACCTACGCCTCAAGACAGTTGAAGGAATATGAGCAACGCTATCCAACACACGATATGGAGTTGGCAGCGATTGTAACGCCCTGGATAGCCAAGACCGTTACACTGTGTGTTTATAAAAGTGCTAGACTTGCTAATCAAGTCGTATAGTTGAAAACGTGTTAATGAAACTATTGTGGAACTGGGTTAAAAGATTTTGGTTTCAAAAGCCGCATTTCTTATAAATAAACATTTTCTATTTACACGGGATCCCAAAAATATAACGATTAAAGTCATTTACAAAGATCAAAGATTTAAATACAATAATTAGCCACTCTAAGGCAAAACAGACTGATAGGCATTCCTTTTCCTGATCCACTCCTCGTCCATGGAGGTCGAACAGCTGGCTATGTACATTCAGCCCCGCAGCTCTCCATCTCAAGATTGGTCCAGCTTGCCTTTGCCTTTACCTGCACCACGTAGCACCCGTGAGCCAAGGCCCAGCAAGAAAACACAATAACAGAGCATAAACAATCAACAAACAATCCAATATCTCATATCACATAAACATGTTCTCAACAGTTTAAGCATTCATGATAACCAAGTATTCAGCATACCAAACATATCATCTCATATCAATAATTAATTTACAAATGATAACTAGGGTTAGCGCCCTTAGGCCGCACCCTCTGTTTATCCCACTGACTCCGACCCGCTTAAACCGAGCTCAATGAATATTAAGCTGTCCTCGGCTACCAGTGGCCAAGCCGCGCCCTGTGTGCAAATATAGTATACGGCACCCTTAGGTCATTTAACACATGTCCCATGGAATAATACCATCTATGACATTATACAGATATCGAGAGCACTTAGTCCCATCACAAACATATAACCGGGTGCATTTTCTTACCTTTAAACTCGCTAACTTCGTTCACTTTGATCCCTGAGCACGATCCCTTTTGAGCCCTAGTGCACACCTAGTCATAACCATAGGTCAGAAACATCACCAAACCTCAAGTCCAAAACCTAACCTCGGGAAGTCCCAATTCCACCAATCGGGGTGGTGGAATTGAACCCCGAACCCTTGGGCAAAAACCTTTGAAAATAACCCAAAAACCTTTTACTGGAAACAGGGTAGCGCTATAGCGCTCTAAGGAGGGCGCTACAGTGCTACAAACAGAACCAAAAACACCCTCAGAATACCTGGCCTAGCGCTACAATGCCCAAAGGCTAGCGCTGTAGAGCTAGTCACAGAACTAGCAACCCTGCATTTTTCCTTCCTGCGATTTTCCCGAGCCAAACCTTACCAAAACTTTTCCAATCTTCAACCAAACCTAAAAGCAAGTTTATCAACATGCTCCACTCATCCCAAGCATCCCAAATACACATAACCCAATCACATGCATCCCTAAACATAGAATTCACCATAGTTGAACCTAAACCCAGAAACTCAGCAGAAACCATAGAAATCTCAGAGCTTGAAACTAAAGTTCCTTACCTCTGATGAATGAGCTTAGCTTAGGTTATCTCCCACTCTTGCTTATCCTTCACCTCTTCAAATCCCCAGCTTCAATTCCCTAAGATTCCTACAGAACCTTGCTCAGAAAACTAGCTCAACACCAACACCAAACACTGAAGAAAACCTCAAAGTCTTACCTCAAGTGGATGAATTGCTCTGCCAATTCCTCAAGCTAGAACAGGGATCCTAGCCTCTAGCTCTTGCTCAAACTCCTCCTAGACTTCTGCTCCAAAAGACCTCAAGAGCTGATGGAGAAAAGCCTAAACCGACCTTGATAAAATGCCATGTTTTCCTTTCCCTCTTTCCTTCTCTTCTCTCTTTCCTTTCTTTTCTTTTTTTTTCTTTCTTCAGACTTCTATTTCTTTCTACAAGTTCCACTAAACATAAAGCCTCAGTTAGGCCTATCCTTTAAATGCCCAAATGACCACAATAACCTCCCCTTTAATTCTAACTCCATTAATCCACCTAGGGGTATTTTGGTCATTTCACTCAATTCCCGCTAATTCCTCGAGTGTCTCTATTATTTTCCGCTTACTTCCCGATACCTAATTAATCACCAATTATATTCCTCAATATCAAAATAGACCCCAATATATTCTCTAAATTCCCATCTATACCCCCAAGCTCACCCCGAGCCGGGTATAAATCCCCGCCGTGACTTTTTCGCTAACCTGCTCACTAGGATCGTCTCGAATCACAGATCACAGATATATCCACATAATAATGTGGTCTCAACAGTTATCACATATATATATACAGTTATGCCCTCAACGGGCCAAAATTACAATTATATCATTTCTAACCTAATCAGAGCCTACATGCATACTAATACACATAGTCATGCATCTCAGATATTCAAATAGTCATATAGCATACTATTAATCATTAAATCACATATATTCCAATTATGCCCTCCCGGCACACTAATCAAGGCCCTTAAGCCTCATTAGTAAATTTGGGTCGTTACAGCAGTGGTCTCTACACTGAAAATCTGGCGCCACTATCTATATGGAGATCGATGTGAGATTTTGATTAGTGCTCAAAAATGTCAATTTATTAGTTTTAAAGTGTAAAATAAATTAATTTTTAATTAATATTTTCATGAATTTATTGTAATATATTTTATAATTGAAAATATTAATTTTAATTTAATTTGTATTTACTTTTCAGGAAATAAATTGCATTTGGACACTAGCAAAAAGAAAGAGAAAGGAATAAGTAAAACTGAAAAAAAAAAAAAAAAAAAAAAAAAAAAAAAAAAAGAGAGTTGAAATTGTGGCATTTTTGAAGAGAATTGGCCCAGAATTCGACCCAAAGACCCCTGGTCTGCCAGCTTCTCCTCTTTCCCCAGTGCGAAGTGGCGTTCCCCTCGCCAGCCACACGTCCCAGCCAGCCGATGGAGCCCCAGCGACCCGCGCCTGACCCAAGTGAGCCGCGAGCCATCTGCCTGACCCGCTAACGCCTTCTCCTTTTCTCCTTGCCCAGTCGTGCCATGTGTCTTCCTCTTATTGGTTGCAGCTGGGTCAACACCACTAGCTACCACCAGCCCATTTTGTGTGCTCTTTGGACCTTGGACCTTCCATTTTGAGTTTTAAAGCTCACATTTTGTGTTGTTTTAGGAAAAGGGGCATTTTGACCATTCACTAAAATAGCTAGATTAATATTATTAATAAGATTTGATTTTTTGAAAATCATATTTTATTATTAATGTTTCAGATTTATTTTGTAAACTCCATTTGTAGTTTAATTTATTTTTATTCATTTTCTTCTTCTATAAATATAGACTCTTCTTTCACATTTGGTATGTAATTTTTAGAGTAAAGAAAATATAGCAAAATTTCTACTCACTTTCTTCTCATATTTTCTTCTTAGAATTTTGTGAGAATCATGAGCATAATGGCCTAATCTTCCTAGGAAGGTTAGGGATGATTCCATATGCTAATGATGTTCTTTTGCTACTTTGATTTACTATGTTCTTAATATAATGCATTTGAGTTATTTATGTTCTTTCATCCTCATCTTTATTTTGTTATCTTTGTTTGCTTGTGTTAATAGTTTATAGGATTAGTCATGCTCTTTCTATGTGCTTCTAATTAGTAAAAGTAATATTAATACATAATTTTATGTCTAATCTTTTATTGCATTATTGCCCTTGGGTATTTTGTCATTTTTATATTTTTCATAAGATTAACATTGTGCCCCTAAAGTAAAGAACTTTATAACTCAAATGGACTTTTGTTAGAAAAGAATATGGAGTTTAATGTTAGATTTTCCAAGTAAATGTTGGGATGTGAACTATTTATTTGTGTATTTTTGTGTATTCTTGAAACTTTTCTACTTCTCAACTCTTGATTACACCTTATTTTTATTTCACTTGTCTCATTTTATCATTTCATCAAAAAGACAACATCAAAATCTCAAATCTATTTACATTTCAATTTTTCTTTATTTCATGTTACTAACTTTTTTTGTTATTTTTCTACTAATCTTTTGATTTTAGGTTACCTCCTTGTGGATTGATCGCCCGATTTTACTACAACTACCGCTTAGTGGTTGTCACATTTTGGGCGTTAAACAAATTTTGGCGCCATTGTCAGGGAGGTAGTTTTCAAAAGTTGTAGTGAAATTTTTACCAAGATGTTAGTAACTTGATTTGTATTTTTGTTGGTATGAATATTGTGTTAGTATAGTGTTCTTCCATTTGTGTCTTGTATTCTTTTTATTTACTAATTTTTAAGTTAATTTGACTATTATAAGAAAACAAAAAAATAATAAAAAATTATAGTTATATATTTTTTTCTTTTCTTTTTCGGTTAAACAATTTTATATATATATACATAAAAAATAGAGAAAAATGTAAAAAATATTTTTTTTATTTACTTTTCTTTTCTTTTTTGTTACATAAAAAAGAGAATTATATAAATATATATATAATTTTTTGTCTTTTTAGTTAATTCTAATTCTAATTTCATTTTTCTTTCTTAATTTCTTTTCTATTTTTATTTAATTTTTTTAGTTTAATAAATATTTGTAAAAAAAAAAAGACTAAGCTTGCTATTTTATCTTCACTTCAATTCTCTTTTCTTTATTTTTCTGTGTTGACTATTTTGTTGCTTTAGGTTCTTAGTTTAAATCTTTCATTCTTTTTTTCATTAGTCTTTCTAAAAATTTAGTTCTTACTTGAAAAAAAAAACATAAAACTGCATAAATTTGTTCATAAAATTTCAATCATAAAACGCTTAGTATTGGGAACAACTATGTAATATTACAAATGGTAAAAACCGATATTGTTCTATCTAGAAAGATTGGTTATATATATGACTTGTGATAGCGTTACCCCCCACACTTACCTGGGAGCGTTGGGGAGTTCTGTCTAGGAAAGTGTGGGTCTAAAGCGAGACTTTGGCAACTTCCCAATCGGCCTGGGAACGTTTCGAGCGTATACCTTTGCACTATTACATTTTTGAACTTGCTACTTTAAGAAAACCAAGTTTGTTCTGTCAAAATAAGCAATTTCACTCTGCTTAAAGGTTGTTTGGCTGAAAAGGTTTAACTTATGACCCACCATACTTACTTAGTAACCTCGGAGAGTTCTAGTAAGGTGTTGGAGATCACCTCAAAACCTCCAAATCTACCTGGGAACAAGTTTAACAAAAATAAATAAAAAATAAAAATAAATTTAATTTTGATTTCCTAGAGTGGATGAATCATCATGAAACTTCTTCCAATCCATCCACCACTCCTTTCGAAACTCCTTCCACCATTCCTGTTTCTCCACAAACTTTAGTTGATAATAATACATTCGCAATGGCTTGCAATGATGACATCCAACCTAGAACTCCAAATGACTACCACCATCCTACTCGCACTTTCACGCCTTCATGCATTATCTTCCCTCACAATATGCCCATGTTAGAATTTAAACCTGGCATGATTTAACTCTTGTCCACATTTCATGGAATGGAAAATGAAATCCCATATGTGCATATTAGAGAATTCGAGGAGGTAGTAGCCATGTTCTATAACCGAGTCGAAAATGCCAATTTTGTGCGACTAAAGTTCTTCCCTTGATAACTTCATTTTAGGGTCATTTTAGAAGGTGTTTTTATGGTATTTGTAATGCCCCAAATTTCCTAATAAGGTTTAGGACCTTGATTAGGAGGCCAGGAGGGCCATAATTGATTTATTGTGTTATTAAATGATAATATGCATGTTTAGGTGTATTAAATATGCATGTGAACTCATTTTTTGAGTAATTGGGTGATTTTCATATTTTGGCCATTTCGGGCATATTTGACATATATGTGATATGTGTGTGGTGATATATTACTATTTGGTTATGCTAGGGTTAACCAGCACGAGACGATCCTTGGAGGTAAGCTAGTGGGAAAGTCACAACGGGATTTGTTCTCGACTCAGAGTGAGTCAAGGGGTATTTAGAGAATTACCGGGGTATTGGGTAATGGGAATAAATATTTGGTGATAAATTGGGAGTTAGTAAGATCAGGGGGAAATTCTTGAGGTTTTGACTATTTTGTCCCTTTTCGTCTCCCGATCATACTTTCGAAGGTAACTTGAGTTCTAGGACTCGGATTCAAGCGAGGATCAAGGCATAGAGATCCTAGGAAATATTAAAAGCTTATTAGCTGAAGGATTTAGTTTGAAACAACTCAATTGGAGGTAATTCAAGTTTTAAAGTTTTAAGTTTTTAAAGTTTTTAAGCTCGAATTGGACTTTGTGTTTTGATGAGTTTTTGATTGAATTGAAGCTTGGGTTTTATGGGTTTTGGATCATGGGAATATTTGGGAACTTTGATTTTTGAGTTTGGAGGTGTTTATGTATGTTTTTGGGAGGTTTTAAAAGGTTAAAATTGGGTTTATGGCTGGTTTTGGGTGGGGGGCCGCGGCCCTAGTTCGAAGAAGTAGGTGGAGGCACTTTGGCCTTGTTGGGCGCCACGGCCCTGGGTATGGGGCACCGCGGCCCTTGCTCCTGATGTCGTTGGGGGCCGCGACTCACGCAGGTTGCTGAGCCCGTTTGGATGTTTTGACCTCAGGAACTTGGTTTTAGGCCTCGGGATCATTCCTACCACCTGGATTGGTGGGGTTTGATGTCTTGGAGGCTAGGTATTTGTTCCAGGATTGGTTTTAGAACTTGAACTCATTGGATCACCATTTATGGTTGTGACTAGGTTATCACTAGAGGCGTGGAATCAGGATCGTGCTTGTGGCTCGTTTATTGGTAACCTATGCTTGGACTAAAGGTAAGAAAACTGCACCCTGTGTATATGTGACATGCATGGTTATTCTTGATGCATGTTGGATGTTTAAATGTAATGCATATGATGCACGAGAAACATGTGATTAGGGCATGCTATGCGTATTGAATATGAGATTGTTCAGAGCTTGAGCCTCTGTGTTTATGCATGATCCTAATTATGCTAGCAGTTGTAAAGTAAGCATGCTGAATGCTCTATATTCGGATATTTGACATATGATATATGTTTGGTAGCATTGCTTGCTGGTGTGTGGCACCAACTGTTTAGGATCGGCACTAATCGTGTATTACTGACCTGAGAGTCAAAAATGGCATAAGCGTCGAGGACGCATGCCGAATGAAGATTCGATCTAATCGATATCATCATTGAATGACTCATATGGGGTATTAATGCTAGACCGACCCGAAGGTCGATGAAAATTATAAGCGCTTGTCTAGTCTAAGACTAGTTACTCAGAGCCAGGGCCAATGGCCTAGGTGACAGTTTGTCACATGGCTAGGGAGCAGTACCCCATGTTTATGACTCTGTGGTCATGAGGACTGTTATGTTGATGACTAATCATCATGCACCTATCCTGTTCAAGCTAGTGAAAGGATCACTTATTTATAAAGGGAACGGAACCCACCTTAGTGACTTATACCACTGTCACTCTTTTATTTAGGGCTATCAGCCCGGTATGGTTATTGGAACCACCAGTGTTAAATCACTTATTTGATTGAGAGTGACTTGATAGTCATCCACTCAGGAGGGCAGGATTTCTTATCCTGGATACCCATCATGACGTGGATTTATTTGCCTGCTTGACTAGGGCTATATCTGCTAGGCGTGTGCCTTATGATTTGATGACATGTTATTACTGTTCATGAGCATATTGAGTTTTCTTGCTGGACTTCGGCTCACGGGTGCTATGTGGTGCAGGTAAAGGCAAAAGAAAGGTGGACCATCCTTGAGTTGGAGAGCTTAGGTCGTGATGTGTACATATGCAGCTGCTCGAACACCACGGCTGAGGTTTGAAGGAGAGGAGCTAGGGTTTAACCCTGTTTTGCCGCTTAGACCGGCTGGTTGTAAATATTTTCTTGTAATAGACCTTTAAATTATATTTTTAGGATCCCAATGTATATAATAAACGTTCTAATGAAATGTTATATCTTAACCAAAATTGTTAATCCCTAAACTGCTAATCATACTTAGTTACACGATTTTTGCCAAATGACTCGATTAGCGACTTTAGTACTGTTTACAAGGCACACCGTAACGGTCCCTTGAGTTTAGGGCGCTACATTAATCTTGAGTTTTTATGTGTATTTTGTGCAAGATTACGCTTTTGTTTGTCTTTGTTGTAGGTTGGTGCGATGAATTACAAGAAAAATGCAAAAAGAAGCGAAGTTGGTGGGAAAACGAGGCTTTTGGCGGTTATTGGTCTAAAAATGATATTAAGGATGCTTAAACGAGGGGTTTTTGATGAAGAGATGAGCTGAATAATCTAATCTGAGAAAAAATTGAATTAAAGTCGCGACTTGGACTTATGAGTCGTGACTCAAGGTGAAGTCAGAGGCGCATATGCTTGGTGGAAGGAATTAATGCTGCGACTTGGGCTTACAAGTCTCGAATCAAGAGGGAAACATAGGCTCAGCTAAGGGGAAACGTAGACACGGGCAGCGACTTGAGAGTCTTGAGTCGCGGCTCCTGAAGACTTTACACGAGAAGGAAAGGCCCCAAAACAGACATGGGCTGCGACTTAGAGTAGGCCAAGTCGCGGTCCACACACGGAAAAACTCAGATTCTTTTAATTTTTTACTATAAATATGTATTTAGGGTTTAATTAAGTCATTAGGTCAGTTTTTAATTACGTTTTTAGAGACTAATTTTATTTCTTAAGCTAGTAATTCTGCAAATTTATATTCTTCTTTCTACTTTAGGTTTATGAATCTTATGTTCTGTAATTATTATTTTATTGATCTTTTCATGTCTAATATGAACTAAATAATTTTTATCTAAGGTTTAATATAGTCACTTGGATTTCTATCTAATTGAATTATGATGTTCTATTGATTTTTCTTCTCTATTCTAATCTATATAATCTATGTTTAATGCTAGTAAATACTTGATCACTATTTTCTTGATTTAATGATTTTGATTCAAAATTTGAAAGATGAGAATTGAATATGCTATCATTATATAGACATAGGTTGCATATTGGACGAAAGTACATGTATGGCTTGTGTAGTAATTAGGTTTCCATGCTTAATGTCTTCTATATGTTTAAGTGTATCACAGATGTAGAAAACCTGCATATAGGTTGAGATCTTACATCTTGAAAAAGAATAGGAATCGATTTATGTTAACCTGCTATTAGAATAGAAAGAAAGAAATCTAGAATTGATTAATACAATTAGTAGAATGAAAAGTTGATGAAATTAACACCCTAGGTCTTTTTCATATTGATTTAAATATTTTATTTAGTTGTTTTTGTTTAAAGTATTTCCAAATTTAAAAATTAAATTCAAAAATCAAATTCTTAGTTGCCAAATAGAATTTTAAAGAACAATCAGTGGTACTTGGAAGATAGTCTTCAAGGGAATGATACTTTACTTATCATGTATTACTTGAATCGATTACGTGCACTTGCGTATATACATATTTTCACGATCAAGTTTTTGGCGCCGTTGCCAGGGACTTAGTTTCCAATATCATAGTTAATTGTTATTTGTTCTAATTTGGTATTTTTAATTTTTAATTTTTATTGTTTAATATGTATTTATTTGGATCAAGGCTATATTGTGTTTCAGGAATTGTTGGTATATGCGAGGAAGTAGACAAAAGGAAATCATACCAATAAATCTTGAAATTGAGAAAACGTGTAGAAAGAATCGCAAGATAAAGAAGAGGCTGGACTTTACTATGGTTGAGAATGCAAATAACATTGTCAAAAATAATGCAAATATGGGTAATGCAGTTGAAGCTGATCCACCATTAAGTAATTATGTACTCCATACTATTACAGGGATACATTCAAGCATTCGTACTCCAACTGTGGAGGCTAACAATTTTGAGATAAAACCCTCAATTATTCAGATGGTGCAAAACTGTGTACAATTCGGGGGGTTACCACATGAGGATCCAAATCTACATATCACAAACTTTTTGGAGTTATGTGCGACATTTAAAATGAATGGGGTGAGTAACGATGATGTACGATTGAGACTATTCCCATTTTCACTAAGGGACAGAGCTATGAGTTGGTTGAATTCTTTTCAAGCCAATTCTATACTTACTTAGGAAGATTTGGCTCAAAAATTTCTTGGTAAATATTTTCCTCCTGCCAAGTCAGCCAGAATTAGAGGAGAGATTAACAACTTCCATCAACTGGATGGGGAGTCTTTGTATGATGCATAGGAATCGATTTATGTTAACCTGCTATTAGAATAGGAAGAAAGAAATTTAGAACTGATTAATAAAATTAGTATAATGAAAAGTTGATGAAATTAACACCCTATGTCTTTTTCATAGTGATTTAAATCATTTATTTAGTTGTTTTTGTTTAAAGTATTTCCAAATTTAAAATTAAATTCAAAAATCAAATTCTTAGTTGCCAAATAGAAATTTAAAGAACAATTAGTGGTACTTGGAAGATAGTCTTCGAGGGAATGATACTTTACTTATCATATATTACTTGAAGTGGTTGTTAGTTCATAATTTTTAGGGGGGGAGGAATACAAGAACAATTATAGATGTAGCATTAGGAGGAGCGTTTATGAGAAAAAGTGCTAATGAAGCGTATGAGCTATTGGAAGAGATGGCTATGAATAATTATAATTGGCCTACTGAGCGAGAGAATAAGAAAGTAGCAGGAGTCTTAGAAGTTGATCCAATAGCGCTATTGACTGCTCAAGTAGCATCTCTAACCAAACAACTGCCGCAAACTAATCTCGTCGCGCAAGCAATGCAAGTACAGAATGTCATGAGTTATGAGATTTGTGGAGGACCTCATTCTTATGAACAATGTCTGAGCACAGCTAGTTGCTCAACAGATGTAAACAATATGCCATTGGAACAGACATAGGTTATAGGTTATTTTTCAAGACCTGCGCCCAATACTTACTCAAAGTCCTATACACTTGCCTGGAAAAATCATCATAATCTTTCTTGAAAAAATAATCAAGGGTTACAACCACAATATCCACAGTACCCACCTCATCAACCAACTTATGGATTACATGGTAGACCATATTATGATCCAAACCCACGCCCATCTTGTCCACTACCTCCTAAAATGAATCCACCAACAATTCAACCAGACCAATTAAATCAATTCATGACAGAGACAAGGTCTTCCATCAGAAGTTTGGAGACACAAATAGGTCAATTGGCTCAAATGTTCTCTAGTAGATAGCAAGGAAATTTTCCTAGTTCCATAGAGGTAAATCCTAAACAACAATATCAAGCTGTCACTTTGAGGAGTGGGACTAAGTATAATGGACCTACAGTAGAAGAGAAAGGGAAGAATACAGAGAAACAACAAGTTACTAGTCCAATTCAAGAGGAGGTTACTGAAAGACCTTCCAAAACCAGAAAATCAAAATATTCTGAGCCTACACCAAAAATTCCATATCGTCAACGGTTTCGAAAGGCTAATCTTGACAAACTATTCTTCAAATTCCTTGAATTATTTAAGAAACTTCATATTAACATCCCATTTGCAGAGGCTCTAGAACAAATGCCTAGTTATGTGAAGTTTATGAAGGAGATATTGTATAATAAGAGAAAAATTGAGGATTATGAAACTGTTGCATTAACCGAAGAGTGTAGTGAAATTATTCAAAGGAAGCTTCCACAAAAGTTAAGAGATCCAGGTAGTTTTACTATACCTTGCACTATTGGAAACTTTCATTGTGAGAGAGCTTTATGTGATTTAGGTGCAAGTATAAATTTAATGTTGATGTCTGTATTTAAAAGACTTGGTTTGGGGAAGCTAGATCGACTACTATTACTCTTCAATTAGCTGATTGTTCTTTAACTCATCCCATAGGTATTATAGAGGATGTTCTAGTAAAGGTAGATAAGTTCATTTTCCCAGCAGACTTTATTGTATTAGATATGGAGGAAGATGAGGATGTGCCTATTATATTATGACGACCATTTTTAGCCGCGGTGCAAGCGCTAATAGACATTTAGAAAGGAGAATTAAGGCTTAGAATACAAGGAGATGAAGTCATTTTTAATGTATTTAAAGCTTTGAAATATCATTCAGCTAGTGACAGTTGCTTTTGTGTTAGTGTATTGGAGGAACCAAGTAAAGGGGTTGAGTCTATTAAAGATCTATTGGAGTTGAGTCTGATAGAAAGTCCTGAAGAGTATGCTAGTATTGAAGCCGATGAGTATGTTAAGTGGTTGAATTCATCAGGGAAAATATATAAAAAGAAATATGAGGAATTAGGGCAAGTGCCTGAGAGACCTCTTCCATCCATTGAGAAGCCACCATTTTTTTACTTAACAACCTTAACTTTCATCTTAAGTATGCTTATTTAGGTAAGAATGATACTCTCCCAGTTATTATTTCATCTTCTTTATCTGAGATTGAAGAAGAGAAGCTTCCGAGGGTATTATCACAAATTAGCAATTGGATGGACTTTAGCGGATATTAAAGGTATTAGTCCTTCGACAGTAATGCACCGTATATTAATGGAGGAGGATAATAAGCCTAGTATTGACTCAAAGGAGGCTAAATCCTTTAATGAAAGAAGTGGTAAGGAAAGAAATTCTTAAATGGTTGGATGCTTGAGTAATTTACCCAATATCTGACAGTGTTTGGGTTAGTCCTATCCTGGTATTTCCAAATAAAGGTGGCATGACGGTGGTTAAAAATAATAATAATGAACTTATTCCAACTCGTACGGCGATAGGGTGGAGAATTTTTATTGATTACCGTAAACTAAATAAAGCCACCAGGAAAGACCATTTTCCTTTACCTTTTGTTGATCAAATGTTAGATAGATTGGCTGGCCATCCTTATTACTGTTTCTTGGATAGATATTCCGGATATCATCAAATTCCTATACCACCAGAGGATCAAGAAAAGACTACCTTCACATGCCCTTATGGAATATTTGTCTTTAGGAGGATGCCATTTGGGTTATGCAATGCTCCCACCACCTTTCAAAGATGTATGATGTCAATTTTTTCGAACATGGTGGTAAAAGGTATTGAAATTTTTATCGATGACTTTTCAGTTTTTGGACCCTCTTTTGATGGATGTTTACTTAATTTGGAAAGGGTTTTGAAAAGATGTGAGGAGTCAAATTTAATTTTAAACTGGGAAAAATCTCATGGTGACAGAAGGAATAGTCTTGGGCCACAAAATTTCACGCCATGGAATTGAAGTAGATAGGGCCAAGATATCAACAATAGAAAATTTACCTCCTCCATTGTCTGTAAAAGGGATTCGAAGCTTCTTGGGCCATACTGGATTTTATAGGAGGATTTTAAAGGATTTTTCAAAAATTTCAAAGCCCTTATCTACCTTACTTATGAATGGTGTGGTATTCGATTTTGATTCTGAGTGTTTAAAGGCGTTTAATGCATTGAAGGAAAAATTAGTCTCTGCTCCAATTGTTGTATCACCAAATTGGGAAATTCCTTTTGAATTAATGTGTGATGCTAGTGATTATGCAGTAGGAGCGGTTCTTGGAGAACAAGTTGACAAGGTATTTCGAACAATTTATTATGCTAGTTGAACCTTGAATGATGCTCAATTAAATTATGAAACTACTGAGAAGGAATTACTTGCAATAGTCTTTACATTTGATAAGTTTAGGCCATATTTAATTGGTAATAAGGTGATAGTTTATACATATCATTCAGTTATTAAGTATCTTATTACTAAAAAGGATGCTAAACCTTGTCTGATTCGATGACTTTTACTATTGAAGGAGTTTGATATGGAAATTCGTGATAAGAAGGGGACAAAAAATCTAGTTGCTAATCATTTATCTAGATTGGAAAAAGAAGAAGAGCATAGTGCGAAAGAAGAGTCAATTGATAAAAAAAATTCTGGATGAACAATTATTTTCAATTGAATGTGAAGAGAAAATACCATGGTTTGCAGATTATGTTAACTATTTGGTAGCTAAAGTTTTTCCTCCTGACATGTCAAGGCAGCAAGTATAAAAGTTCTATTCGGAAGCATTATTATTGGGATGAGCCCATTCTTTTTCGTCATTGTTTTGACCAAGTGATTAAAAGATGTGTCCTAGAAGAAGAAATGACTTCCATACTTACTCATTGCTATACTTTACATTGTGATGGTCACTTTGGGGGAACAAGGACAGCAGCAATAGTTTTGCGGATTGGGTTTTATTGGCCTACGTTATTTAAAGATGCTAATGCCTTTGTTAAGAGTTGTGATTGTTTCCAAGGGACCGGTAATATATCCAAAAGAGATCAAATGCAAATGACTGGAATTCTGGAGGTTAAGCTGTTTGATGTGTGGTGCATAAATTTTATGGGATCCTTCCCATCATCTTCTATTCATAAGTACATTTTGCTGGTAGTAGATTATGTTTCTAAATTGGTAGAAGCTGCAGCAACTCCTACTTGTGACGGTAAGGTGGTACTAAAATTTCTTCATAAGAATATTTTTACTCCGTTTGGTACTCCAAGAGCTATTATTAGTGACAGAGGTAGTCATTTTTCGAATAAATCATTTACATCTTTATGTGCTCATCATGGAGTTCATCACAGAAAAGCTTTGTTTTATCATACATTAGCTAATGGTCAAGTTGAGGTGTCAAACCGAGAAATTAAAAGTATTTTACAGAAAACTGTAAACACATCAAGGAAAGATTCGTCGAAAAAGCTTGATAATTCACTATGGGCATATCACACGGCTTTTAAAACTCTGATTGGTATGTCGCCATATCAGTTGGTGTTTGGGAAGGCCTGTCACTTACCAGTCGAACTTGAGCATCGAGCTTATTGGGCGATGAAAAAGTTGAATGTGGACTTATTTATGGTTGGGCATAATAGGCTTCTAGAGTTGAATGAGCTTGATGAATTTTGAAACAAAGCTTATGAAAATGCAAAGATTTATAAAGAAAATTCTAAGGCTTTTCATGATAAACAAATAATCAGAAAGGATTTCCAACCAAGAGATAAAGTTCTGTTATTTAATTCTAGATTGAAACTGTTTCTAGGAAAACTAAAGTTTAGATGGTCGGGATCATTTACAGTTGTGGTATCGTTACCTTATGGAGCAGTACAAATTTATAGCGAGAAAACATGATATTTTTAAGGTAAATGGTCAGAGGTTAAAGCATTATTTGGAAGGACCGGTGGAAAAGGTAAATCAGTGATGGTTTTGGAACCCCTCTAAATGGGGTGTTCAGCGTCCAGCTAAATGACGTTAATGACAGCGCTATAGGAGGCATTCTTATATTTTATTTTAGTTTTTGTTTTTTAAAAACGCGTGATTCATTAAGTGAAAGACGCTAACCGAATAGTTAGAAATGCCGCAAGCAAAGATCATATAGCCTAATTGACTGCAAGTTGAATAAGATATGACCCTCTTTAGATCGTTCTGTAATATTCCAGTGGTTGCCTAATTGGTGGACAATTTTATTTAATTTTATTTTGGATTTGTAAAGTTTAGTTATTTTAATTTTTCAATATAAAGTTTGTAAAAATTGTGAAAATCGTGAAAAAATATGTGTTTTTCAATTAGTCATTGGGCCAAGTCGTGTCTTGAACTAGAAAGTCGTGACATTATCAAAGTTAGAGAGTATTCTGAATATAAAGAAGGGGCGGGTCACGACTTGGGCTTATGAGTCGCGACCCTAGGCTGAAACAGAGAGCAAGGAGTTCTAGAATGTAGGGGCAAGCTACGACTTGATGATCTAAGTCGCGACGCGTAGAAAGGAATTTGCTGGAAAAATTTAGGGCGGGCCGCGACTTGAATAGGCTCGGTCGCGGCGTGCCTATGTCAAACAGAAGGAAAAAAAGTCTTAAAACACATTTTTTCTGAAATCATCTCTCTTTTTTTTTTCAAATTTTCTCATTCCAAGTCAAATTTATTTCAGAAAAACCTCTACAATTTTTCCCTCTTTTCTTCTATTTCAAATTTTCGTCATCTATTTTTCTAATTTCTACTTCATATTTTTATTGATTTCTTCCTTTTTTTTTTCTAACCCTATTTTGTGTTTTATTGGTGCTCATTGAGGAATTGAAGGAGGATTAAAGGGTGGCAAAATTTTCAACTTTCAAGGCTTGTATGTTTTTCTTTTTGAAGTTTTCATTGAGTTGCAATTATATTAAGAGATTGCCTTGGATTTTTGGACTATTTGTTGGTACATTGGGTGAAAATTTTTGGGAGATTTAGTAAGGAAATTTCAGAGTTTTAGGGGAAGTGCTGCAAAAATTTTGTGTGCCATTTTTTAGAAAATTGTGAAGGTATGGGACCAAGGAAACAACCCACTAGGGCAGCATCTTCAAAGAATACTAGTCGCCCTTCCTCATCTCGTTCCCAATCACCCCAAACCCAGCCAAACCCGCTAGCACCTCAGCTAATTTTAGAATATGATCCTGCACGTTTCATTAACAAGGATGCCCATGATCTTTATCATAGGCTATCACAGCGGCCAGTTATTCAAGAGCGTGGGATGGACATTAAAGAAGAACTATACCCTAATGACACTTATCATATTATTAGGAATGAAATTTTACGTCGAGGTTGGCAATTATTTGTGGACGATAAGATGCCAAAAGCCAATTACTCCTTGGTTTATGAGTTTTAAGCTAATTTTCCTAGGGCTGTAAATAGAAAGGTGTTTGTTAGGGGTGTTTCAGTTGAATGTTCCATTGATAATATTGATGCCTTATTTAATGTACCTAAGTTATGTCCAGAAGAGGATGAGTATTATCAATTGGCGTATCATAGTGAGGTAAATTGGACTGAGGTGGCTAAGACCTTAGGAATTCCTGGTGCTTCATTTATTATACAGAATGGGGAGCTGAAACATTTAAGAAGATACTAAATGAATGTCGTAGCTAAAGCTTGGACTCTTTTTGTGAGTGCACGGCTTATGCCAAACACGCACTTGCCTGAAGTGGGGACTGATAGGTGTCTTTAGGTATATGCCATTATGACAGGGCTCTCCATTGACATTGGGCGAGTTATTCACCAAAGCATGAGGGATTTATGTCGCTTGACCACTACTGCTAGGTTGGGGCATGGTTCCATGATTACTGATCTATGTGAGGTTTGGGAGGTGCCAAAATATCTTAGTGATATTTTTAGGAAGGCGATGGGGGTTATTTCTCGGGCTACAGTGAATAAATTCAATTCCCCATCGTTAGAGCCACCACTACCGATACCCATAAATGTAAGAGTTGGTAGGGAAGTAGAAGCAACTGAGGAGACCATACGAGCCAATGATCAAACAGAGGGGGTGCAAGCACCTGAGGAAGAGAGAAGAGAAGAATACCCTCAATAATTGGCACTGGAGGCTCCACCTGATCCACACTTAGCCAGACTAGATTACATCATTCGACAGAACTAGCATATGCACAATTATTTGGGCAAGCTTCATGATTTTCATATAGCTCAAGTTGATAGGCAGAACGAGCTGGTTTACCGATGGTCGAACCAAGAGGCAGACCGCCAGTACTTCCATTATCCACTGCCTTGGCATCCATTTCCAAACCCACCACCATTCTGAACTGATTTGCACCAGGTAAGTTTTCTTTTCTTTTCTTTACTTATTTTTAAACATTGGGGACAATGTTTAGGTTAAGTTTGGGGGAGGGAGCTTATTTTCTGTTAGTGATATTTTGTGTGATTTGTTTATGTTAGTGTTTAGAGTTTTGTTTTGGTGTGTTTAGTTTGGTACCAACATGAATGAAAATTAACAACAATTTCTGATGAGAATAAAATGAATGTAATGAGTATAATTCAAAGAAAATGAAATCTGAAAAAAAAAATCTATGTGTTTGATTAAACCCTTCGTTAGTTCATTTTAGTTTAGATAACATTTTTTGAATATTTTGTCATGACGTTAAATTGATGTTTTTGATATTGACTATGCTTGCTGAAATTGGTTTGTGGAATGATTAATGGAAAGTGAAAATTATTTTCAACAATTTTAGAACTTGCTTACTTGATATTTGAGGCGAAATAATATATCATGAATGTTTAGGAACATGATTTAGGCTATCATTTGGATCGTTTGAGCTTTTCTTGCGAACCTTAAATTACTTAATCCTTTGGCTACCCTTTTTTAGCCTAATTTTGTATCTTTTTTGTTCTAAACAATCATTTAAGCCTAATACTTGCCCATTGGTTATATATCCGTCCCTAATAAACTATGAGCATATGATTGAGAAATAATTATGGGGATGGATGTGTAATGGGGTTTAATTGTGATTTGAGTGGGTTTAGAAAGTGAAAGTGAAAATTTTAGAGAGAATATATATATATTGAAGAAAAAAAAGAGAGAAAAAAAAATGATGAAAGATATTTCAATGCACTCCCAATATGAGTATATAAGAAAAAGCAAGTTTGGGGGAGTGTAGTTGTTATTGAAAAAGAAAAAAAAACAAAATCAATATATATATATATATATATATATCTAAAGAAAAACAAAAGTATATGTAAGAGAGGGGATTATGGGATTATATTCTTATGGAAATAAAGTTGGTGAGTATTGGTCATGTGCTTATGGTAAATTTAGCTTAAAAATTCATTTTTCATCTACCTTTACCTAAGCCATCGTTACAAGCCTATAAAAGTCCTATTGAGTGTTATCAATATCATGATTTATATTAGTGGAGAATAGCAAGTAAGTGAGCTTATGGAATTATTTGGTTTGAATGGATCAATTGGAAAGAAATTTGGTGAGCATAATTGATTTCAAATTCATTTATTTAATGATCATGAGTTGATAATCCAAAATGTTAGTAGACTAAGGTGTGTTGATAGAGTGTTTTGATCAAAATTCTAGATTGAATAAACTGTTGAGTAGTTTTCTGAGAATTATATGATTAACATTCATGATTTTGAGGCATAATTTTTGTTGTTGGTGTAGTTCATGTTGTTAGAATTTAGGATTGTTTTGAGTCCTTTGTTCGAGGGTGAACAAAGAGTAACTTTGGGGGAGTTTGATAACTTCATTTTAGGGTCATTTTAGATGGTGTTTTTGTGGTAATCTTTAGTTTTTATGTGTGTTTTGTGCAAGATTACGCTTTTGTTTGTCTGCGTTGTAGGTTGGTGCGATGAATCACGAGAAAAATGCAAAAAGAAGAGAAAATGGTGGAAAAATGAGGCTTTTGGCAGTTATTGGACTAAAAATGATACTAAGGATGATTAAAGGACGGTGTTGATGAAGAGATGAGCTAAAAGATCCAATATGAGAAAAAATTGAATTAAAGTCGCGACTGAAGGTGAAGTCAGAGGCGCATATGCTTGCTGGAAGGAATTAATGTTGCGACTTGGGCTTACAAGTCGCGACTCAAGAGGGAAACATAGGCTCAGCTAAGGGGAAACGTAGAAACGGGCCGCGACTTGAGAGTCTTGAGTCACGGCTTCTGAAGACTTTACACGAGAAGGAAAGGCCCCAAAATAGACACGGGCCACGACCCAGAGAAGGCCAAGTTGCGGCCGCACACGAAAAAACTCAGATTCTTTTAATTTTTTTCTATAAATTTGTATTTAGGGTTTAATTAATTCATTTGGTCAGTTTTTAATCACGTTTTTAGAGACTAATTTTGTTTCTTAAGCTAGTAATTCTGGAGATTTATATTTTTCTTTCTTCTTTAAGTTTATGAATCTTGTGTTCTTTAATTATTATTTTATTGATCTAGTCATGTCTAATATGAACTAAAAAAAATTTTATCTAGGGTTTAATGTAGTCACTTGGAATTCTATCTAATTCAATTATGATGTTCTATTGATTTTTCTTCTCTATTCTAATCTATATAAATGTGTTTAATTCTAGTAAATACTTGATCACTATTTGCTTGATTTAATGATTTTGATTCAAAAATTGAAAGATGAGAATTGAATATGCTATCATTATATAGACATAGGTTGCATATTGGACGAAAGTACCTATATGGCTTGTGTAGTAATTAGGTTTCCATGCTTAATGTCTTCTATATGTTTAAGTTTATCACAGAGATGTAGAAAACCTGCATAGAGGCTGAGATCTAATATCTTGAAAAAAAATAGGAATCGATTTATGTTAACCTACTATTAGAATAGAAAGAAAGAAATGTAGAATTAATTAGTACAATTAGTAGAATGAAAAGTTGATGAAATTAACACCCTAGGTTTTTTTCATAGTGATTTAAATCTTTTATTTAGTTGTTTTTGTTTAAAGTATTTCCAAATTTAAAATTAAATTCAAAAATCAAATTCTTAGTTGCCAAATAGAGGTTTAAAGAACAATTAGTGGTACTTGGAAGATAGTCTTTGAGGGAACGATACTTTACTTATCATATATTTCTTGAATCGATTGCGTGCACTTTCGTATACACATATTTTCACGATCATCCCTTTCTCCTTGAAGGACAAAGCCAAAAGTTGGTTATACTCTTTCAGACCTAGGTCTATTGGAACATGGGAGGAAATGACCAAATCTTTCTTTCTGAAACACTCCCTAGCCATAAGACCAACAGTCTGAAATGATAGATTTCCACATTTTTCCCAAAAGGACAATGAAACGTTCTATCAAGTCTGGGAAAGATTTAAAGATCTGTTGAATCAGTGCCCACACCATGGGTAAGAGAATTGGCGTTTGGTCAGCTACTTCTATGAAGGCCTCGCGAGTCGTGACCGCCAGTTTGTAGAAATGCTATGCAATGGTAAAATTCCTCGAAAAAGAGCCAGGCGATGCCCTTGAATATCTTGAAGAAACTGCAAAAAAATCTCACACTTGGACTGGTCCAAGTGCTACTGATAGCACCAACCAACATAAACTATCTGGGATCTATCAACTTCGAGAAGAGGATGGTGTTAAGTTTGAGGTCTTAATTACGAAAAATGGCCAAAAATCGCACATGATTGCTCAAGTGGAACCACAAGAACCTTGTTTTGTTTGTTGATGGATGGAGCATTTAGTTAAGGATTACTTAGCTTTTAATGAAATGAAAGGGTTTTATGAGGAGCAATGCAATTCCTTTGGAGTGTATAACAAGTCATTCTCCCATATGTACAACTCTGGTTAGAGAAACCACCCAAATTTCAGTTGGAGAGATTCTAACCAAGCTCAATCGTGCCTAGATTGGAGGCCAGGAGGGCCATAACCAAGATTCACTAGAAGTGGTAAAACTTTGCAAGACCCATCTATAAAAGCCATCTCTCCCAGGATTCCAAAAGTTAATCCCGAGAATGCACCACTCAATGCTTCTCCAAAAGTACCATTATAATGTCTCAAATTCCCTAATATGGCTTTGTGCCTAGATTGGGGTCCAGGAGGACCATAATTGATTTAATGTGTTATTATATGATTATATGAATGATTATGTGCATTGTATTATTATATGGATATATTTGTATATTTATGTGCATGTATGTAATATATGGATGAGATCACATTATTATGTGATTATGTTTGAGCTATTCGGCATGAGATGATCCGAGGAAGCAAGTTAGCGGTTTGGTCATAACAGGGTTAATTACTAGGCTCGAGGTGATGCTAGGGGTAATTTGGTGCTTAGTATATTTCCGGGATTGAGCGGGTGGTGGGATATGATTTGGTAATTATTTGAGGATATTGGGAATGACGGGAATTGGGGGACGCTAATTATGATTAATGGGGTAGGTAAAAATGACAAAATCGCCCTTGGGTGGCTTTGAAGGTTTTAGATGGCCCTAGGAGCATTTTTGTCATTGCAGGCCACTAGATATACTTAACCAAGGGCTGGCTGTAGAATGAGCTAAGGAAGAAAATAGGGTACCTTTCTCTCTCTTCTCTCTCGATCCTACTCTCTCTCACTCAGTTGATTTTTGAAGCTATTTGAGCTAGGTTCTGGTTTTAGTAAGCTTAGGGATAATTTTGTGTTTGAGGTAAGGATTCTAAGCTTGAACTTTGAAGTTTTACTCTGTTTTTAAGGTTATTTATAAACTTGGTAGTTTAATCTTAGAATTGGGTATTTGGTGGTGTTTTAAGTGTTATGAAGCTTGGGTTTTATTATTAGATTGGTCATAAAGTTATGTTGGGGTTTGGTTTTGATATTGGGGTTGTTGGGTTGTATTTTTGGCTGAGTTAGGATTAAAGAAAATGCAGGGGAGCTGGGTTAGCGGGGTCAAGTCATGACCGTGTTCTTGGGCGTCGCGACTTGAGCGAACCCCAGAGCCTTCATTGGGCTCTATCTGGCAAGCACATTGCGACCCTCAAGGGCAAGTCGCGGCCCACCCCTGGCACCCAGACAAGGGGTTGTCTGTCTAGGAGATGTGCCGTGGCCCTTGGGGGTAGGTCCCGACCCGCCTGTCTATTTTTGCCCAGCTTGGTTTTACTTCGTTTTAAGCACGGGTTTTCAAACCTTAAGGCTTGGGATCGAATCTACTACCCGTTTTGGTAGGATTCGAGGTCCCGGGGGCTAGGACTTGGTTCGAGAATCTTTTATTACTCATTTTATTGATCGGATTTCATATTTGGTTATGATTAGGTGACCGCTAAGGGCCTAAGGTCAGGATCATTCTCAAGGGTCGTTCTTAACTTATCTTACGCTCAAGTCTGAGGTAAGAAAACTGCACCCATTATGTGACATACATGATTATTGTTGAAGCATGTTGATTGCTCTATACTTGGATATCTATTGCATTATGAATTCTTGAATGCATTGTTTATCTGAACAACATACTGACTTATTAGTCAGAAAAGGCAATGGTGCTAAGTGTTGGTCGTGAAGCTTTGACTTATCAGTTAGGATCAGCAATAGTACTGAGCGTTGGTCGTGTGGAATTGACTTATGAGTCAAGAGCGGCAATAGAACTTTGAACGCTGGTCGATATGATTAGATCTAATCAACAAGAGCATTATATGCTCGTTCGACCTATTGGTCGAAGAAAACTAAAGCGCTTGGCTAGTCTATGGCTAGTTGCTCAGAGTCAGGACTAAAAGGCTTAGGTGACTTGATTGTCACATGGCTTAGGGTGCAGGACCCCATGATGTCTTATTAGTCATCTATTCAAGGTGCGGGACCTAGGATGTCTTATTAGTCATCTATCCATTCCTTTTAACTGAAATTTTAACCCTGGCCCATTAATAACACTTAGATGCACATTTATGTCCTAATGACTCGTTTAGCGAGTTAAGCACTATTTAAAGTACACAGTGTGATGGTCCTGGCTAACCAGGGCGTTACAACCATTTCCCCAGGCCTTGAAACTTATTGGGAAACTTCCTGATAACCGAGTTGAAATCCTTGAGCACTTGGCACAAGTGAAGATTAATCTTCCTTTGCTTCACATCATAAAAAAAGTGTCGGCTTATGCCGAAATCATCAAGGATCTATGCACTGCAAAAAGGAAGCACCATGTCAAGAAGACTCCTTTCTTGACTGAGCTAGTGAGTGCCGTGATTGAACAAAAGACACCGCCAAAATACAAAGATCCCGATTGTCCCACAATTTCTTGCCAAATCGGGACTCATGAATTCAACCAAGCTTTACTTGATCTTGGCGCGAGTGTAAATCTCATGCCTTACTCTGTGTACTCGCAACTCGGTCTTGGAGAAATGAAGCCAACATCTATTGTGCTATAGCTTGTTGATCGCTCCAACAAAAAGCCTAGGGGTACTGTTAAGGATGTTTTAGTTACCCCATGGAATTTCTTATTCTTGATACCCAATCTATGGTAAACATGGAGTCAAATTTTCCTATTATCCTCAGAAGACCATTCCATGCTACTGCAAATGCATTAATCAATTTTCGGAATGGCCTAATGAAGATATCGTTTGGAAATATGACTCTTGAAGTCACTGTCTTCCACATCAGGAAACAACCCTGAGAATATGATGAATGTTATCAAACATTCATGATTGACACTTTAATTCCCGAGGAGGTTCAATTGCGAAGCAACTGGGATGATCTTGATGAACTCCTCCTTCTGCCTGACAATGAAAGTCCTTGTTTTATTGAGTTTACTCTTGCAATATCAGATCACATAGACTCACGCAATACAAGGACTAAGTTTTAGCAACCTCGCTTTGAAGAGCTACCTTGTGAGAGGGCACAACCAAAAACTTCAGCTGAAGAGGTTCCAATTGTTCAATTGACCCAACTATCTGAGGCTCTGAAGCATGCCTTCTTGGGAGACGGTGAAACCTTTCTAGTTATCATCTCGTCCAACCTTCATAATTCTCAAGAATTCCAGTTACTCGAGCTACTACGAATGCAAAAATCTGTGATAGGTTAGATGCTTACTGATATCAAAGGTATTAGCCCTTTAATTTGCTCCAATCGAATCAATCTGGAGGACGAGGCTATCCCTCGAAGATATCCTCAAATGCGACTGAACCCCACAATGAAAGAAGTTGTAAAAAATGAAGTTTTGAAATTGCTAGACGCTGGTATTATTTACCCAGTAGCTGATAGCAAATTGGTTAGTCAAACTCAAGTCGTGCCCAAGAAATCGGGTGTCACTATGGTCCAAAATGAAAAAGGGTTCCTTGTCCCCACAAATACTATGACAGGGTGGCGCATGTGCATTGATTATTTAAAATTAAATGTCGCCTCCCACAAAGATCATTTTCCACTACCATTCGTAGATCAAATACTTGAACGTGTAGTTGGTCATCCATTCTATTGCTTTCTTAATGGTTATCAAATCGAGATTGCATTAGAGGATCAAGATAAGACCACTTTCACTTGTCCCTTTGGCACCTTTGCTTTCCGACGTATTCCATTTGGCTTGTGTAATGCACCAGCTACATTCCAAAGATGCATGATGAGCATATTTAGTGACATGATTGAAAAATCAATGGAAGTATTCATGGATGATCTAACCGTTTTTGGAAATTCCTTTGACACATGTCTTCTTCATCTTGAAGTTGTTTTAAAACGATGTATTGAGAAAGGACTTGTGCTCAATTGGGAGAAATGCCACTTCCTGGTATCTTCTGGCATAGTCTTAGGTCACATTGCTTCTGAAAGAAGGATTGAGGTTGATCAATCAAAATTCGACCTTATCTCCAACTTGCCTACTCCTACGACTGTCAAAGACGTTAGGTCATTCCTTGGTCACCTTGGTTTCTATAGGAGGTTCATACAAAAAATTTCAATGATTGCCCGTCTGCTAAGCAACCTCCTAGTCAAAGATGTTACCATTGAGTGGACACCTAAGTGTGAGGTATCATTCCAAATGCTTGTAAATTCACTCACTTTCGCTCCCATCATTCAGTCACCCGATTGGAGTCTTCCTTTCAAGATCATGTGTGACGCCAGCAACTTTGTTGTGGGAGCTGTGTTAGGACAACGAAGGGAGGGGAAACCCTTTGTTTTCTATTATGCAAATCGAACTCTCAATAATGCTCAAATAAACTATTCCACTACTGAAAAAGAGTTGCTTGTCATCGTCTTTGCCCTTGACAAATTTTGATTTTATTTGAATGGATCACCTATTACGATCTTCACAGATCACTCCTCCCTTGAGTATCTCCTTTCCAAAATGGATGTTAAGGTGCGATTAATACATTGGATCATTCTCTTGCAAGAATTTGATATAACGATCAAAGACAATAAAGGTGTTGAAAATGTTGTCACGAACCATTTGTCCTGATTTGAATTCAGTGATCCCGCTGATGGTCCACCTATTCATGACGATTTCCCGAATTAACAATTGTTTTCTATTACTAAGTTACCATGGTATGCTCACATTGTGAACTACTTAGTAACTGGTGAACTCCCATATGAATGGAGTTCACAAGATATACACAAATTTCTGGTCCAGGTGCGCAATTTCTTTTGGGATGACCCATACTTATTCAAGTATTTCCCTAACCAAATCATGTGAAGGTGCATCCACGACGATGAGGTTTCTAGTGTGCTGAACTTTTTCCACAATGATGCTTGTGGTGGTCACTTTTCTGTGAAGAAAATCGCTGCAAAAATCTTACAATGTGGTCTTTATTGGCCCACCTTGTTTAAAGACACCAATGATTTATGTCATTCTTGTATAAGGTGCCAAAAGTTAGGTTCCTTCTCTCGTCAACATATGATGCCCTTGAACCCAATTCTTGTTATCGAAGTATTTGATTGTTGGGGGATAGACTTTATGGGACCATTTCCACCTTTTGGCTACCTCTACATTCTTCTCGTTGTGGATTATGTTTCAAAATGGGTCGAGGTCGTACCCTGTCGAACTAATGATAATGCTATAGTTTTCAAATTCTAGAAAGAAAAGGTGTTATCAAGGTTCGGTACTCCTCGTGCTATCATCAGTGATCAAGGCACTCATTTTTGCAACAGATCTTTTGAAGCTCTTATGCAAAAGTATCGTGTACTTCATAAAGTTGTAAATGCCTATCATCCACAGACTAATGCCCAAGCTGAGTTAGCCAATAGGGAGATAAAATACATTCTGGAAAAGACGATAAATCCCCACTGCAAAGATTGGTCTACACGCCTTCTAGACACTCTTTGGGCATACCGCACTACAATCCCCTCTTGAGATGTCTCCCTATCAATTTGTATTTGGAACAGGAAATCATTTACCTGTCAAGCTTGAGCATAAAGCTTATTGGGCTATCAAAGCCCTCAACTTTGATCTGAATGCCGCATGTATCAATACCAAACTCCAATTGTCTAAAATTGAGGAGTTGAGAAACGATGCATATGACAATTCCAGGATTTATAAAGAAAAGTTGAAAATCGCTCATGATAAACAAATCCTGCGAAAAACACTTTGAGCCAAATCAGAAAGTGCATCTGTATGATTCTCGCCTGCACTTGCACCCTGGTAAACTAAGATCGCGATGGACTGGTCCATTTGTAGTGAAGCAAGTTTTTCTCAACGGTTCTGTTGAGTTTAAGGACCCAACCAATGGGAGAATTTTTCGAGTCAATGGCCAAAGACTGAAGCATTACATTGAGAGTGTGAGTCACGTTGAAGAGGTCCTTCTTAAGGACCCAGTTTATACACTCTAAAATTCTTAATGGGTTGTTTGTTTTTATTTTTTATTTTTTTTGTCTTTCTTTTATTTTTGTATTTTTTTCGTTCTTGTATTTTGTTTGTTTTGGGGTATTGTTATCAGGTTATTTATGCTCTCGCCTCATGGACATGGTCACCATCCAGGTGTTCTCTATCCCTATCTTTTTCATTGAGTATTCATTTTGACATTAAGGACACTATCTGGTTTTTGGTTGGGGGCAGTTTGCATTCATTTGGAGAATCTTATTATCTTGTTGAATTTTTAAGTCAAATTTTCTCAAAATTATCCGAGCATGAGTACAACTTGTTGGTTTGAGTTAGTTTTTACTATGTCTAGCTATAAAGAAGTGATCTCCAGAGTTCTTTTGTGCAATCTCCAAATAGGTGATAAAATTGGTTGTTAACACAAATAGTTGAGAGAAATTTCAAGTTTAAAGTTTTTCATTTCTTGGTGAGTTGTGAGAGTTGAGAAAACAACTTTTTGAACTTTTATTGATCATTTGAGTTGGTAAAGTCACATCTTTGGAATTTAAAACATGACATTTACTAAAGAGATGTTTTTCATATAAGAATAAGTCTTTGTAATAAATTTTAAATTTGTGTTCTATTTATTTTATTTTATTTTATTTTATTTGTAATTTCCTTTTATTTTTCTCTTGTCAAAAAAAAAGAAGAAAAATAAAAAAAATAAATAAAAAAGGGAAAAAGAAAAACATAGAAAAAATGAAAAATGAAAAATGAAAAAAAAAAAAAGAACAAGAGCAACACTTTCCTTTATTATTTTGTAGTTGTTGAAAAAAATCTTTCTATTATTATTTTTTTGTTTTGCGTAATTGTATTAAAAAATAATTAAAAAACAAAAAAATTATTATTAATAGTTTCCTTTTCTTATTTATCATCTCTAGTTAGTTGTCATTTTATTCTTTGAGTTTTCTCATGTAAATCCCAAAAGTTGTTTGTCATTTGAATTCCAATAAGCTGATATGTCTATCTTGTGATCAATACTTGTTCAAATTGTTTGTCCTAAAATGTTTATTATTTCTCATTTGAGCGTAAATTGTTACATTTCCAACTCCAAGAGTGTTATCCTTCCCATAAAAATACTCTCAATGCCCGTGAGGAATTTGGAGTAGAAAGATTTATACTTTTGAGCTTTTTCGATACTATTTGTGTTATGGCTTGCGATAAAATGAATGTGGTTTTGTGCACACACACAACTTTGGAATTGCAACTGAAGTAGCTTAGATAGTAATTTCTGATTTCTTGCTGATTGTTTTGCTTGATTTGACTTGATTATTCTACTGGATAATTTTCTTTTTCGCTTGAATTGTTGGGGACTAGTAATAAGCTTGTTGGGGGTTGTGATTAGTGCTCAAAAATGTCAATTTATTAGTTTTAAAGTGCAAAATAAATTATGTTTTAATTAATATTTTCGTGAATTTATTGTAATATATTTTATAATTGAAAATATTAATTTTAATTTAATTTGTGTTTAATTTTCAGGAAATAAATTGCATTTGGACACTAGCAAAAAGAAAGCGAAAGAAATAAGTAAAACTGAAAAAGAAAAAGAAAAAAGAGTTGAAATTATGGCATTTTTTAAGAGAATTGGCCCGGAATTCGGCCCAAAGACCCCAGGCCCGCCAGCTTCTCCTTTTTCCCCAGCGCTAAGCGATGCGCCCCTTGCCTGCCACGCGTCCCAACGACCTGCGCCCCTGACCCGCAAACACCTCCTCCTTTTCTCCTTGCCCTGTCGTTCCATGTGTTTTCCTCTTATTGGTTGCGGCTGGGTCAACACCACCAGCTGCCACCAACCGATTTTGTGTGCTCTTTCGGCCTTGGACCTTCCATTTTGAGCTTTAAAGCTCACATTTTTTGTTGTTTTAGGAAAAATGGGCATTTTGACCATTCACTAAAATAGATAGGTTAATATTAATAATAAGATTTGATATTTTTTCAAAATCATATTTTATTATTAATGTTTGAGATTTATTTTGTAAACTCCATTTGTAGTTTAATTTCTTTTTAGTCATTTTCTTCTTCTATAAATAGGGACTTTTCTTTCACATTTGGTATGTAATTGTTAGAGTAAAGAAACTATAACAAAATTTCTACTCACTTTCTTATCATACTTTCTTCTTAGAATTTTGTGAGAATCATGAGCATAATGGCCTAATCTTCCTAGGAAGGTTAGGGATGATTTCATATGCTAGTGATGTTATTTTGCTACTTTGATTTACTATGTTCTTAATATAATGCATTTGAGTTGTTTATGTTCTTTCATCCTCATATTTATTTTGTTATATTTATTTACTTGTTCTAATGGAATATAGGATTTGTCATGCTCTTTCTATGTGCTTCTAATTAGTAATATTAATATTGATACATAATTTTATGTCTAAACTTCTATTGCATTATTTCCCTTGGGTATTTTGTCATTTTTAGATTTTTCATAAGATTAACATTGTACTCCTAAAGTAAAGAACTTTATAACTCAAATGGACTTTTGTTAGAAAAGATGTGGACTTTAATGTTAGATTTTCCATGTAAATGTTGGGAGGAGAACTATTTACTTGTATATTTTTGTAAATCAAGTAACTAAGTAACCAAACAAGCATATGGATGATTCTTGAAACCTTTCTGCTTCTCTACTCTTGATTACACCTCATTTTTATTTCACTTGTCTCATTTTATCATTTCATCAAAAAGACAACATCAAAATCTCAAATATATTTTCATTTCCATTTTTATTTATTTCATGTTACTAAATTTTTGTGTTATCTTTCTACTAATCTTTTGGTTTTGGGTTACCTTGTTGTGGATCGACCGCCCGATTTTATTACAACTATTGCTTAGTGGTTGTCGCATTTTGGGTGTTAAACAGATTTATACGGACCACAAAAGCTTAAAATATTTCTTCACACAAAAGGAGCTCAATATGAGGCAATACAGGTGGTTGGAACTAGGAAAGGACTATGACTGCGATATTCTATACCACCCAGGAAAGGCAAATGTCATTGTAGATGCATTAAGTCAGAAGAATTATGGAGGTCTGACAGCATTATCTGGAATTGAGAAGTCGCTACAGTAAGAGCTGATTAATGTTGGGATAGAAATAGTCATGGGTTAACTGGCTAACTTGTCCATCCAATAAAGTTTACTAGAGGATATACAGATCGGGAAAGGGCATGATGACACGCTATTACCGCATATAGATGCAGTCAGAGAAGGCAAGACTACAGAGTTCTCTATATCAGGACATGAATTCTTGAAATGTAAGGGTCGAGCTTGCGCGTCGAATGACAATGGGATTAAGAAGAAGATATTGGAGAAGGCACAAACTACCCCATACTCAATTTACCCGGGGTCCACCAAAATGACTCGCGACCTTAAGGCACTATATTGGTGGTCGAGAATGAAGAAAGACGTAGCAGAGTATGTGTCCAAATGCCTAACATGCCAGCAAGTAAAGGCAGAACATTGGCGACCTGCAAGCTTGTTACAACTGCTTAGTATTTTTTGTTTTTTATGTCCCTGGGGCCAAGACAATTTATAGCTCGTGTAAGAGCTATTTTTTCTTTTATTCATGATATTTATAATACCATTTTTTGACTTTAATTTAATATTGCTTTACACTTCTTAAGATGAAATATTTCAAGCAATTTATATTAAAGAGTCCTTATGTCTATTTATTCATACAAACATGTGATGGATTTTAAGCTCGAGCTTCGATGCATTCATGCATAGTTTACTCGACGTATTCGTGTCCGATCTCGTTATTTGTCAAGGTCGAAACTTACTTTTACCGTGCACCCGAAAGTACTTATATGGCGTGTAACGTAGGTGGTTTAGTTATATCTTGATTTTTTAGTTACTTTTTCTTTTCCTTGGGTAGCTCCCCAAGGTTATGAGGTCGAAACTATCTTTTTGCAAGATATTTTAGCCTTGATCTCGACTCAACTTGAAGTAGGTTTATTTATGTTCCAACTTACTGTCAATTAGTTGGAGCTAGTTTGTTCCAAACCTATTCAGGTCGTGTTTTTGGTTCGTAGTCCATACATTTTTATTTTTGATCTAGTTATGTCTTAGATCGCGCATTTGGTTTTATCCAAATTGCTTTGCCTCGCGCATTTGGTTATACCCAAATACTTTTATTTTTAATAATTTGATTATGTCCAAACTATCTTTTTTAATAATTTGGTTATGTCCAAACTATCTTAGCTCCCGCATCTGGTTATATCCAAACACTTTTATTTTTAATAATTTGGTTCTGTCCAAACTATCTTAGCTTGCGCATTTGGTTACATCCAAACACTTTTTTTTTAATAATTTGGTTATGTCCAAACTATCTTAGCTCGCGTAGTTGGTTATATCCAAACACTTTTATTTTTAATAATTTGGTTATGTCCAAACTATCTTGGCTCGCATATTTGGTTATATCCAAACACTTTTATTTTTAATAATTTGGTTATGTCCAAACTATCTTAGCTCACTTATTTGGTTATATCCAAACACTTTTATTTTTAATAATTTGGTTATTTCCAAACTATCTTAGCTCGCGTATTCGGTTATATCCAAACACTTTTATTTTTTTCGTATATGCTATTTTATTTTTTCAAGCTAACAATATATATACCACTAATGCCCCCTTAATATCCTATGAGTGTGACCATAGGTTATTAAATCAAGAGAGTTTGCAAAAAATACAGCATGTTGAAACGAAAACGAAGTTTATTCAGAATTAAACAATTTATTAACAAAAGCTTAGTAAAGATAAACAAGCATGGTTACAGGTGTCATTGTTCCTACACTATTGATAGTAAGGTCGCAGATGTTCGCCATTCCATACTCGTGGTACCAAATTTCCATTCAATCTTGCCAATTTTTAGACGCCAGGTCGAATAACTGATTCGATCTGATAAGGTCCTTCCCAATTAGGCCTGAGCACACCAACAATTGGGTCCCGTGTAGCCAAGAACACACGCCTCAGCACCAGATCGCCCACACCAAATTTTCTATGTCGAACCCTCTTATTGAAATACCGGGTAGCTCGCTGTTGGTATGCAACATTTTTTAGTTGAGCCTCGTCCCTTCTTTCTTCAATCAAGTCTAGACTTGCTTCGAGCTGGGATTGGTTCGAGGCTTGGTCATAAGCGTGGGTTCCAATGGGGGGTATTTCGACCTCGATTGGCAGCACAGCCTCGCATCCATATGCCAGAGAAAAAGGGGTGTGTCCTGTTGAATTATGGGCTATGGTTCGATATGCCCACAAAACTTGGGGCAACTCTTCGGGCCATTTCCCCTTAGCTTCTTCCAACTTTTTCTTCATAGAACTCTTCAGGGTTTTATTTACAGCCTCGACTTGGCCATTCGCTTGGGGATGGGCCATAGAGGAGAAGCTTTTCATTTTCCCATTTTTCTCGCAAAAGCTGGTAAACAAGTCGCTATCAAATTGGGTACCGTTATCGGACACTATCTTCCTTGGCATCCCATATCGGCACATGATGTTTTTCACCATGAAATCCAGGACTTTCTTCGAGGTAATTGTCTCCAGAGGTTCAGCCTCGGTCCACTTTGTAAAGTAATCTATCGCGACTACTGCGTATTTAACTCCGCCTTTTCTTGTTGGCAACGAGCCTATGAGGTCGATTCCCCAGACCGCAAATGGCCATGGGGAGGTCATCATAGTTATCTCGGAAGGTGGAGATCGAGGGATTGTGGTGAACCGTTGACACTTATCGTATTTCTTGACATAATCAAACGAGTCTGCTTTGATGGTAGGCCAGAAGTACCCTTGGCGTATGATTTTCTTGGATAGGCTATGCCACCCAGTGTGGTCTCCACAGAATCCTTCATGAATCTCTTCTATGATCTTCTTAGCCTCAGGTGGAGTCACACATCAGAGTAATGGCATAGAGTATCCTCTTCTATATAGCCTTCATTCCACAATGGTGTACTTGGGAATCTGATACATCAGTTTTTGAGCCTTGGTTTGTTCTTTTGGGAGAATTTCAGTTTCAAGGTACTCAATTATCGAGGTCGTCCAGGTTGACTCAGAGTTAATCATGCAGACATCCTCCTGTTCAGGCTCACATATACTGGGTGTTGATAAATGTTCGATTGGCACGACGTTCAGCTCTTCGAACTCGATGGATGTGGCAAGCCTGGCTAAGGCGTCTGCATTCGAATTTTGCTCTCGGGGAACCTGCTCTATCGTGTAAAATTTGAAATGCTCGAGTGCAGCTTTTGCTTTTTCTAAATATGCAGCCATTCTTGTCCCACGAGCCTGGTATTCCCCTAAGATTTGGTTGACCACCAACTAGGAGTCACTGTAGTAATGTATCGCCTTAGCCTTGAGTTCCTTGGCTATTCGAAGTCCTGCAAGTAGAGCTTCATATTCAGCCTCGTTATTTGATGCTTCGAAGTCAAATCTCAGGGCAGAGTGAAATTGAATTCCTGTTGGGGTGATTCGTATAATTCCTGCCCTCGACCCATTTTCATTGGAAGACCCATCAACATAAAGTTTCCACAGCTTGCGGGATGGGGTTATAACTTCGTCGTCAGTCATTCCATTGCATTCTACTATGAAGTCTGCTAGGGCCTGTCCTCTTATGGTTGTCTTCAGATGGTAAGTGATCTCATATTGTCCGAGTTCAACGGCCCATTTTAGTAATCGGCCCGAGGCTTCTGGTTTGGATAAGACTTGTCGTAGTGATTGATCGGTCAGCACATGGATAGGGTGCGCCTGGAAGTAAGGTCAGAGCTTTCGAGATGAGTGCATTAGGCTGAGAGCCAACTTCTCTATTAAGGGGTATCTCAATTCTGCCCCCAGTAACCTTTTGCTGACATAGCATACTAGCTTTTGCACCTTCTGTTCTTCTCGGACGAGCATGGCGCTAATGGCGTGCTCAGTCGTACCGAGATATAGGTTCAAAATTTCTCTTGTGATAGGTTTTGACAAGATAGGAGGTTCCACGAGGTGCTTCTTGAGCTCCTGAAAATCTAGCACACATTCCTTTGTCCACTCGAATTTTTTGCCTCCTCTCAAAAGGTTGAAAAATGGAAGATAGCGGTCTATAGATTTCGAGATAAACCTACTCAGTGCCGCCATCCGTCCAATCAAACTTTGGACATCCTTATGTTTTCAAGGTGAGGGTATATCAATTACAGCCTAGATCTTGTCAAGATTAGCCTCTATTCCCTGGGTATTCACAATGAAACCTAGGAACTTCCCTGACGACACTCCAAAAGAGCACTTCTGGGGGTTGAGCTTCATGTCGTACTTCTATAAAACGATAAATCACTCTTCAAGGTCGTCCACATGGTTATTGTTATGTTTAGATTTAACTAACATATCATCAACATAAACTTCCATGTTATGACCTATCTGTTCGGAGAGCATCATGTTTACAAGCCGTTGGTAAGTGGCTCCATCATTCTTGAGTCTAAACTGCATGACATTGTAGCAATATAGTCCTTTATCTGTCACAAAACTCGTATGCTCTTGATCTGGGGCATGCATGGAAATCTGGTTATATCCAGACTAAGCGTCCATGGACGACATGAGTCCATGCCCAGCTGTGGCATCTACGAGCTGGTTGATCCGAGGTAGGGGAAGTAGTCCTTTGGACAAGCTTTATTGAGGCCCAAGTAATCAATACAGGTTCACCATGTCCCGTTAGGTTTCGGAACTAGCACTGGGTTGGCGACCCAATCGGGGTAGAAGGCATCTCGTATGAATTGGTTTGCCTTTAACCGGTTGACCTCTTCCTTTAGGGCCTTCTTCCTGTCGTCGTCCAGGAGTCTACGCTTTTGCTGCTTCGGGGGGGAAGCTCTTTTCAATATTAGAGTGTGGCTTACCACATTCGGATTTATCCCTACCATGTCCGAATGTGAGCATGCGAAAACATCCTGGTTCTTTTTCAAAAAGCAAATTAATTGTTATTTCGTTTCTTCCGAAAGGTTTTTCCCTACCTTCACTGTCCTTGGGGGGTCTACTTCTTTGAGCTCTTCTAATGGCTCGAGGTCAGTTCTTTCCTCTATTTTTGGATCAATTTCATCGTCTATCTTGAAGACTGTCCCATCCTTATTCTGAATTATGACAAGTGTTTGTGCACTTGTTTGTTTCTTTCCTCTAGCGAAAATGCTATAGCATTCCCTTCCTGCGAGCTGGTCTCCTTTCAGTGTCCCAATGCCACTAGAAGTCGGGAACTTGATGGCCAAATGCCTCACAGACAAAACTGCCCCAGCCCTACTAGGGAGGGTCTCCCGAGCAGTACGTTGTAGGCCGATGGTAGATCCAATACTACGAATTCCATCATCTTGGTTGTCGAGATCGGGAAGTCTTCCAAGGTTACAGGGAGTTCGATGGATCCTATACAGGCAATCCCTTCTCCTGAAAAGCCATACAATGTCGTTGCACCGGCCTTTAGGTCACAAAGTGTGAGTCCCATCTTTTCTAAGGTGGCCTTATAGAGGATATTCACTGAGCTCCTGATATTAACCAGGACTCGGTGAACCCTCTTGTTCGCGAGCTGAAGGGTGATGACCAGTGGGTCATTGTGAGGAAACTTCACATGAGACGCATTGTCCTCATTAAAAGTTATAGGTTGAGATTCAACCCTCTACTGTTTTGGAGCTCTGGGTTCGGGTTCGTAAGGGGATCCGTCACCTGTTTTCAGCTCATTCACGTATCATTTTTGGGCGTTCCAACCCGATCCTGCAATATGCGGTCCCCCAGAGATGGTTACAACATCTTCTCCATCAATCGGAGGGGGTCGCTCATCCTCCCTTGTTCAGGAGTTGCTGTTTTGGGCAGGCGGTGCTGCTGCTGTCCTCTGGCTGGTAGAAGCCTGATTGGGGTTTTGGTTCCTTACATATTGCCTGAAATACCCTCTCGAGATCAGGCATTCGATCTCGTCCTTTAGTTGCCTGCATTCATCGGTTGTATGTCCGATATCTCTATGGAATCTGCAGTATTTGTTGGAGTCTCTCTTCACTTTCTGGTACCTCATGGGGTCCAGACACCTGAAAGGGACCTGGTTTTCATTAGCCATGTAGATATTCTCCCGAGACTCATTGAGCTCGGTATACACCTTGTATACGAAGAAATACCTTTCCCCTTTCTTCTTCTTACCCCCTTCCGCCTCGGGATTATTCCCTTCATTCTTCTTTCTTTTGGAAGGGTTGTCCATAGGGGGTTTCAAGGCCGTAGGATCCGCCGAGGTCAAGGCAGAGTTTGCATTTGTTGTTGTAGTTATGGGCTGAGAGGCCATATTCATTCCTAACCTCGCCTCTTCTACCTTAACAAACCTCTAAGCTCGTCGATTGAACTCGGTTAAGGACCTCACAGGTTTCCTCTGCATGTCTTCCCAGAGAGGGCTTCCAGGCATTACTTTGGCTCGAACAGCCATTAAATGGCCGCTGTCGTCTAAGTCACGAGCTTGGGCGACTTCCAAATTAAACCTTGTAAGGTAACTTTTCAATGTTTCATTCAGCTGCTGTCGGACATTGGTTAAGGCAGACGCCTCGGGCCTTATTCCGACCATGGCTTTGAATTGCTTCTTGAAATCTCTAGACAATTGATCCCAAGAAGAAATCGAATGCCTCTTATATTTTTCAAACCAGTTTTTTGCTGGTCTTGTGAGCGAGGCTGGAAACAGCATGCATCTGAGCTCGTAGCCCACATTGCTCGCTCTCATAATTGTATTGAACGTACTCAAATGACTGTATGGGTCAAAATTTCCATCAAATGGTGGGACATGAGGAATTCGGAATCCTTGAGGAAGCGGGGCACTAGAAATATGGGGGGGGGGGGGGGGGCAAAGGGCTCTAGCTCTTTGTTGAACTCTTCGTCCCGATCCCTACCTCGTTCATTTTGTAAGAGTTTGAATGCTCTTTCCAATTGTTCAATCCTTTCTTGGACTGGATCCACAGGGGGTCTGACTTGAAACTTGTTATCGTTGATGACAACCCCAGTTTCACACCTCCGCATAGGATTCTTGAGTCCATTGAGATGATCCCTCAGGTCAGGATTCGGGGGGTTATCATTACCCCGATTATGGTTCAGGTGTTCTCGTAAATCTGGGTGATCCCTTTGATTCCCAGTATTTATGCATCCCTGGTCATACATACTGACCGATCTAGTGTCTCCTGAGCCTTCACTGATATGGCTCGTTGTGCGGTTGTTTCGAGATGGGTTCCTTGCTTGTTGCCTCGTCTCAATAGTATGAGACCGAGATATTTTTCTCTCCATGAGTTGGGCTCCTCTATGCTCCCTAGCAGTCTCCCCATTCCCATGTCTTTTCCCAGCTCGCCTTTCTCTATCACCCCGAGTCGGTTGCGTGTATCTCCGAGTTGGTGAGGGATACCTTATCGGCGATGGTGGGTGTCTTATGGGCGATGGTGGCTGCCATCCATTATGAGGCCTAGAAGGTCCCAAGTTTGCTCGAACCGGTAAAGGAACATTCTGTGCATTACTAGGATTTTGGGTCCAAGCCTCCGTGGGGGCTCGGTTATTCCCTATCTCGGCCGTTACTTCTGCAGATGAGTTGGCAAGAGCTCAAGTCTGGGTACTTCCCGGGGCCTTGATGGAGCAGGCTATTCTGCTGGTGGCGGAGGTTGCTCCATTCTCCGAGTGGCAGCGTTTTTGCGCGGTCGCCCACAAGGCCTGCGTGGTGAAACATGAACGTCTCATGGAGGCAGAGCTTGGGCCTCTGACGGAGGCAAGGCCTAAGCTTCCTGGGCTTTGGCAGCCAGTCTGGGCAACTCCTCATTACGTTTCTTAGCTTCCGCCAACTGCTTTCGCAGTTGACGATTTTCGAGTTCCACTATTGGGACATATCGTTCTGGATTATAATACATGTCCCCGTCGTCCCTGGGGGTCGGGGGTCCCCGAGAGTCAGATGACGCACTCCTCTTATCAGGGTCCGAATTCACCATAGGCTGTTTTCCAGGGCATCGGGGGTAGTCAGCTTCATCTAAAATTTCCTCCTCTAGAACGTTGGGATCATTCGCTGCCATTGTTGATTCAGGGAGGCTTTTTTACTAAACTCACACACATACTGCTTAATGCTCTCAATGAAAACACCAATCTGTTGACCTCATTTTTTGTCAACTTAAACAGTAGAGAAATTAAGAAAATGGAAAATGGAGCGAATGAATTTAAAGAGGAAGATCTTAAGGTTTTTACGTGGTTCAGCAGTTAATTCTACCTAGTCCACGAGTCTATATTATTAAGACTTAGAGTTTTCTGGAAATTCTTCAAAGATGAATTACCCAGAGCTTTCTCCCAAGAAATTAGAAGTCAGAATTCGATCCCCTACAAGTGGTGATTCCTTCTCTATTTATAGGGAAGGTTACAGAGTTCATTCCCACATATTTCGGGAAGATATTCTGTATATCAATTGAAATAATGATATTAAATGCAATATCTCCTATATACATAGAAACGTCCCATGAAAATCGGGAACAGATAACATATTAAATTGTATCCCTTAAATATTGGGATTACACAACAATAAATATGTTCACATGTAATAGGCTATCCTAGGTGACTCCTCAGGTCTTCGAGATCAGCAATCGGCATCGTGACTGTCAAGACTAACGGGACCGTTACGAACTTGTCACCCAACTTCAGGCCATGCTTGGAGTAGGTAGATATTGTCGAAGCTATTACACCCGAGCTTGCACTTCCTAAGCTCGGACTGTCTTATCTGAAGACAATCGGTAGCAGATATATCCCAGTATCATGTCATTTTGAACTCAAAAAATATCCTGAGGTTACACATCTTCGAGGTCGTTGTTTTACTTCAGAGATCTTTCGGCTGGACCATACGATGTTTTCATACATTTCGAGCTCACACTTGACGAGCCCAGTTTTCGGGGTCATAACCTCTTGTCTCTAAATCTAGGTGTGATAGACATGGTCAGATCTATGTTAAGCTACTCTTCACTTCCTCTCTCATTCTGGGGATATGCACTTCAAACAGCGACATACATTTTGAATGTAGTCCCATCTAAGACCATTAGTCAAATGCCACCGGAACTGTGGAATGGAAACAGACCTAGTTTATACCATTTCCGCATTTGGGGCTATTCTACTCATGTTCTTAGACCTAAATCAAGGAAACTTGAATCAAGGTCGGAAGTGTGCATTTTTTTTGGCTACGCTCCATAAACAAGAGGTGTTTATTTCTATAGTCCCAAGAATCAAAAGGTATTTGTTTCCACAAATGCGACCTTCCTTGAACATAACTATATGAATAACTATAAACCTCAGAGCAAGGTAGTACTGGAGGAACTCACGGCTGATAAGATTCCATCACAATCATCTTCATCACTAAATGATAAATGACAAACCAAGGAAACCATGATTCCTGGAAAAAGAAACCCCGGTGCAACGTCGTAGTGGGAGGATTGTGAGACAACTTGTTCGCTACGAACATGAGGCACATGTGCTTTTTTCTGATACAGACAAGGACGATCCATTAACCTTTAAAGAGGCAATGGATGATCCTGAAAAGGAGAAATGGAAAGAAGCCATGAATAAAGAATTGGAATCAATGTATTCCAATTCTGTCTGGGAACTTGTGGATCCACCTTAAGATGTCAGGCCCACAGGGTGTAAGTGGATATACAAGAAGAAAAGAGGTGTAGATGGGAAAGTAGAGACTTTCAAAGCAAGGCTTGTAGCCAAAGGTTATACTCAAAGAGAAGGTGTTGATTATGAAGAAACATTTTCTCCTGTGGCCATGGTCAAATCCATTCGTATCCTCTTATCCATAGCGACTGCCAATGATTATGAGATATGGAAAATGGACGTTAAGACAACATTTCCGAATGGATAGCTTGATGAAAGTATCTATATGGTACAACCAGAAGGGTTCATAAAGAAAGAATAAGATCAAAAGGTGTGCAAGTTGCTGAAATCCATTTATGGATTAAAGCAAGTATCTAGATCTTGGAATATCACTTTCTATGAAACAATTAAAACATATGGTTTTGAACAGAATATCGACGAAGCATGTGTGTATAAATATATCAAAGGAAAAGTGGTTGTTTTCTTAGTTCTTTACGTTGATGACATTTTTCTCATTGAGAACAATGTAGAGACATTGTCAAACGTAAAGAAATGGTTAGCTGAAAAGTTCCAAATGAAGATTTGGGCTAGGCGAGCTACGTTCTGGGAATCCAAATCTTAAGGGATAGGAAGAACAACCTCTTAACACTTTCTCAGGCTAATTATATAGATAAGGTGCTTGAAAGATTCTCTATGGAGAATTCCAAGAAAGGTCAATTACCGACCAGACATGGAATTTCCTTCTCCAATGAACAATGTCCCAAGACACCTCAGGAGGAAGACGATATGAGAAAGTATCCCTATGCCTTAGCAGTTGGGAGTCTGATGTATGCTATATTGTGTACTAGGCCCGACATATGTTATGTAGTTGGGATTGTAAGTCGTTATCAATCAAATACTGGTTTGGAACACAGGATTACAGTAAAGCACATTCTCAAGTATCTTAGGAGAACGAGAGACTATATGCTGGTTTATTCAGGGGGTGAGCTAAACCCTACTGGATACACTGATTCTCATTTCTAATCATACAAAGATAGTCAAAAATCGACATCTGTGACAGTGTTCACTCTTGGTGGAGGAGTTGTGGTCTGGAGAAGCTTTAAGCAATCCAGCATAGTTGATTCAACCATGGAAGACGAATACATAGCGGCTTGTGAAGTAGCTAAGGAAGCGGTTTGGTAGAGGTAGTTCTACACTGATCTGGAAGTTATTCCAGATATGAATAAGCTAATAATCATGTACTGTGATAACATTGGAGCAGTAGATAATTACAAAGAACCTAGAAGCCACAAGAAAGAGAAGCATATAGAAATGAAATATCATCTGATAAGAGAGATTGTACACCGAGGTGATGTGACTGTTATGAAGATATCGTCGAAACAGAACATGGCTAACCTGTTAACCAAGACACTTCCTACAAAGTCGTTTATGGGTCACGTGCGCAATATGGGATTAAGGGAAATGCCTCACTTGCTTTGAGGTCAAATGGGAGATTGTTAGGATTAATGCCCTAAAAGCATGTAAAGACACTTTATTGGTTTTAAATAAAAGTACAATTTTATTATTTTTTAATGTTATAATTATTGTTTGAATTAATTATATAATAATATCGAGAAAATTCCCTATTCATTCATGAGAATATTATCTTGTATTAGTACGAGAGAATTAAGATCATATATAATGAATAAAATAGTCAGTAACATATTAAAGTAAGGAATCTTTAATGAATGGTTACTAGTACGGTTTGCTAAGCATACAAGATGCAAGTAATCTATAGATTTGGATTACTGATGTGCACAAACATCTTAGTAAAGGTGTTGTATATAATAGAGATTATATATGACATAACCGATGAGAATTAATTATCTTTATAAACTTGTCGTTTGACGTAAAGATTTAATTCTTATCATAATAGATGATCATTTGTAGATCAGACTAAATCTTGAGTATTCATGAACTCCTGTTTTTGTTTATTGGATCTTTTGATTCACTCGTTAAGGTCTCTTAGAATAATGAGGCTAATGACTTTTGTTTTGGATATTCAATATCATGGATGGCTGGGAACATGAATTATAATATTTGAATCTGTGCTTTCCTTACGGATCGTATATTGGTTCCCTTAAGACTTTATTCTTGAACTGAATAGTTATTGAGCTCAAATCTATAATTAGATTATACATTAATTATTCTTTAGTGAATTAATGGTACTTAAGGATCAAGAAGTAATTAGAAGGGTAAAACGGTAATTTTAACAAGCTCTAATTAATGAACCAATAATGGAGGATAGAACTACATATATTGATTATATCAATAGACTATTAGAGAAAACTCTATAAATATAATGTTAGGAGTATGTCCTAAAAGCATGTAAAAGAGATTTATTATTTCGATGAATAAATAAATACAATTGTCTATTATTGTTATATTTAGATTATTAAATTATTGTTTGAATCATTTTTGTAAATATCAGAAAAATTCCATATTCATTATTGAGGATGTGATCTTGTATTAGTATGAGAGAATTAAGATCACATGAATGAATAAAAATAGTCAACAACAACAAATTGAAGTTATGGAATTCTTTCATGGGGTTCTAAGTACGGTTTGATGAGTATCATGCTGATACAAATAATCTAGATTCGAATTATTGATGTGGTAAGACATCTCGGTAAATGTGCTTTATATAATATGATTATATATGACATGGACTGATATGAATAAAATTATTTAATAATAAAGATTTGTAATTCATATCATAATTGATGATCATTTATAGATCAACCTAAATCCTGAGTGTTCATGAACTCATGTTCATGTTTATTAAATCTTTTTATTCATTCGTTAAGGTCTCTTCATAGAATGAGACTAATGACTTTTGTTTTGGAGATTTAATATCATGAATGGTTGGGAACATGTATCAACAATACAGAATCTAATCTTTCCTAACGGATCGTATATTAGTTCCCTTAAGGGTTAATTCTGGAACTGAATGATTTTGAGCTCAAATCTATAATTAGATTATAGATTAATTGTTCACTAATGAATTAATGGTACTTAAGGAATAAGAAGTAAATTAGAAATGTAAAATGGTAAATCTTCCATTCTAATTTATGAACTAATTAATTAGAGGGTTGAACTATTGTAAGATGGTTATATCAATAGACAGCTTAAAATAAGATTTCTGTAAAATTATATCTATAACATAAAAAGTTCAATACTGAATTTATAGTGGAGAAATATCAGAATTAATAAATTAACTATTATAATTAAAGAGTTTAATTATTTAGTTTTAATTTATTGGAGCTTAATTTTATAGGTCCATGGTCCCCGAAATGGCTCAAACAAACATTGACAAAGATAAATACAAGAATGGGCAAAAGGACTTATTTGATAAGTAAAATATTTTTCTATGCACTAAACATAATTATTGTATAATTATGTGTCATTAATTAATTGAGAATAAATTAATTATTTGATTTAACAAAAATATAATTAATTTTGAATTAATTTATTTTTGGGATTTTTGGTATTTTAATAATAATAAAAATTGGAAAAAAATCACATGCCTTCCTTGGCATGTGGTACACGTGTAGCACAGTCACTGTGCTACACGCACAAGAAGCTTCTAAAAGTTTCTTTGTTCCACAATTTTAGTTTTTTAAATATTAAATAAATAATGAGACATTGTAATATGATTAAAATATTATTATTTAAACTAAATCTGATAACTGATTAGTTATTTTTAAATTGTTTTAAATAACTAATATTTTATTTTTAATATATTGGATATATTAAATATAGGAGATCAGTTTTTCAGAGCGATACTTTTCAGAGATAGAAAAGATATTGTGAAATCTCCCTGAGAGAAAGAGAACAGTGCTACAAGCATAGGTCACTGTTCTTCACAAAATTAGGTCCAAGCTTTATCAAATCTCATGTGTTGAGAACATCTGATAAATAGATCTTGCCTATTGGTTTGTATAATGAGCCCACACTCGTTCTTTGTGTGCTGAGAACATTTTGGAAGATCCTGGTGTGAGATCTCAAAGATTTTTGTCATACAAAAAGATAGCAGCAAGGAAGGACTTGAGGTAATTTTCTATTCATCTCTTTGATTCAATATATATATACATATGTATGTGAATAAGTAAATCTAGAAATCTTGTGGGGTTAAATTAACAATTTTGATTGATGTTCTGCTGCATATAATCTCTGATTTGATCTATAAAAACTAACATATAATTCTATAAATACTTAGAGAGCAATTCCATATTTATAGTGGAGTAATCATGGAATTAATAAATAAGATTATTAGATTAAAGAGTTTAATTAATGATCTTGTTTGTTGGAGCTTCGAATTATAGGTCCATAGTCCCCAGATCACTTCTATCCTACACTATCAAGGGTAAGGATATCAAAGGAAATATTTGTTAAGAGAAATGATTAAATTGCAAAGGAAATAATTTTCTAGGGTAAGGAAATAATTATATTAATAATTATGGGTAAATAATTAATTATTTGTTTAACTATATAGATTTTATTTTGAAAAACTATAGGTTAAAATTAATATTAATCTTGTTTGGATTAATATAAAGAGAGAAAATAATAAATATCTTATTTATAATATGATATTTATTTAATTTAATTTAAAACTGCTATTTTAAGATAAAGTTAATTTTGAATTAATTTATATTTATGTTGGAATAAATATCTTGTCTTAAAAGTTGATTAAATAAACAAATGAGAAAATTAGGGCAACCCTAATAGGGCTGGGAGACACACACTGTACAGTACAATGTGTGGTGCCTAGCATCAAGGATTTTATCCCTGTGATTTGAATTTTAAATTTCAAATAAATTTGTTTAATCAGTTATTTAATTATTCTTTTTAAATATGATTTAAAAAGATAATTAAATGAAAATATCTAATCTATTTTAATTAAGTAAAGATTATTTAATTAGATTAAATATCTTTATAAATCTAATATACGTGATATTCAGAAAATGATGGATAGTTAGACTCTCTCTCTCTAAAGCAATAGTTTTCTCTAAACCTGAAAACTATTCTAAACCTTCTCTCTGTCAAAACTCTTTAGATCTCATGTGTTGAGTACATCTAGGGAGTCACATAAATCAACATTTTGAATACTACGTGCCCACACACGTCCTTATGTGTTTGAGGATTGGTTTGGAAGATCAGGGTGTGAGATCTCAGAACATTGAATAGGAAGATTGTTGAATTATACAACAAGACTCAAGAACACTTGATAGGCTACAAGAGGTAATCTCTAATCTAGTTGTATGTAATTTAATATTTATATATGTATATGATCCTGACTGGTATTAATATTTATTAAAATGGGTCCATATATTCCACTGTGTACCTTTGATGTGATCATTTAATACCAACACTTTTGCCATGTTGCATCTTGATCAGTAAGAATAGTTTTTGGTTTTTTCCCTAACATTGCCGGTACAAAATTATCAAATAACAACATAAATGTTGCAGTAGTTTCATCATATAACAATGCAACCCCACAATATAGTGGTTTGTTTATGATGATTTACCCCAACGAACATAGCAAAAGGGCGACAATCATGATTTTTTGGGTAGGTTGTGTCAAAGCAAACAACATCACCAAAGTTATGGTATGATGCCATCATGCATGCATCTACCTAAAAAATATTCGTTAATAGATCACCTTTGTCCACTTGCAAATCAATAAAAATATTTGGATCTTTTGAAGATATTCAAGAACACCGCCTGTATCTCCTTCATGCATTTGAATTGTTCTTTTAGTGCGTATATAATTTCGACAATTATCCAAAATAAATCCAAGATTTTCATGTCCACCAACTCACCTATCATTAGTTCCATACTAGCTTTAGGAGCAATTCATGAATTCTCAGACAATTCAATTTCAAATACTTGGGCAGGGGTTATTCTTCTTTGTGACCTATGTAAGTGGCTTGCTTGAAGTCATTTGTGTATGCTCTGCATAGAATTCAACAACTTGATAGTTTCCAAATTGATGAAGTTTTATATTCATCCTCGCCAAACAACCAAATCTTGTTTCAGCACAATGACATTTCACATTATCATATTGTTTATCTTTTTTGTGAAAACTTTCACATGAGCAAAAAATAGTTCTATCTTTTATTTTTCCATCTTTATTATCCTTATGCCCCTTGCTTATTTGTATGCTAAAGCCAACTTTATAAGCATAAACATTATAAAAGTTGTAAGCTTGTTCTTCAATTTCAAATTCCATTCTAATCTTTGATATCTCTTCATTATGAATGTTGAAATGAATTTGTTTTATTTTTACTGCACCATCAATTGCAACTTCTTCATCTTTATTACTTTGATTATTGGACCGTCCTTCCATATCATCTTTATCTATATTCATTATCTTAAAAAAAAAAGTCAGATGTTAATTTATATATGTTTAAAATAGAAGATACACTAAAATTAATCTAATATGTAAAGATGATTTATTTTCTTTTTTTGCTATTATAAAGTTTAAAAAAATATATTGAAAAAGATATTTCATTAGTTGAAGATAATATCAACTAATCTAGGTAGAAGCATATATATGCATATATATATATATATGGAAGACTTCTCAATGGTTATTAACTATGGATAGTTACCATAAATCACTAAACAAGTTTTTGACGATAAATGATTATAATGGTAATGAAAATAAATAAATAAAATATAAAATCAATAATTTCTAATTATTTAGATTAATTAGGCAATAAACAATAGTTGGAATATTAATGGCCACATTCATTATTCCCATTAATTCCAAACAAAAAATTTCTCATGAAATGGATAAAATGAATGAAGAAGGAATGTAGAATGAATATTAAATAATACTTTTTTATTCTTTAATTAATAAATATGTGGACGTCATGTCATCAGGTAGCCCTTTCAAAAGTTTGAAAAAGTCGAAATTTTATTTTTAGAAATATTAATTAAAAATTATAAATATGGACCATTGATCTTAATCCAATGATTAATATTAAAGTAAGCATCCATGGGTAGTAACCATTAATAGTGTCCTGTAAAACACCCTTAAACTAATACTTTGTAAAAGATTTACATGCTCATAAACTTAAAGAAGAAAAACCACTTATTATATGAAAATCCCAACGGGGCCTTGCTAAAACATGCAAGTTGGGCCCAATAGTTTTAAAACAAAATAAAAGTTCTCATGCAACGTTAAAAAAAATATATAGTTCAAGTCTCACTAATAAGTTTTGAAACATTTAGAATAAGACACAACATCGTTCTATAGAAATTGGTGTTAAGCTGATCGTTTGCTAGCCCATAGGATACCCCCACGCCATACACACCCTGACGTCAGAACTCCCCACATCACCATGCATGCCAAAGAGAAACCTTATTTGCAACCTGGAAGGAAAAGTAAGGGGGTGAGCTAAAAGCCCAGTAAGGAAGTACAAATAACAGACAAATAAAACACAACAAAACATAATCTTATCTTAAGACTCCTACAATGTCATATACATACATCGTCATACATTGCACTTAACGTCATCATCATACATCGTTATCATGCATCATATATCATAAACATATTCAAACATCATCATCACAAACATTATCATTATAAACATTATCATCATAAGCATCATCATCATATCTTTGTGAACATTATGGTCCCCTGTCTTGTCCATGTCACATCTTGAGGTAAACAAGAGGCTCTGGTCCTTGAATAACCTAGCGCGTCTGCCATATGAGTTACGGCTTTATATCCTTAGTAACTCGGGTTATGTATTAGATCTTTAGTAACCCATTTGTTGTGTCGCGTTCAATGCGCTAACAACCATTTACACATCATACAACATACAGAAATACATGCAATCCAGTAGCATCAACACAAAAAGGATATACATGGTTCATCATATTTCACCATATCAATTAGTAACAGCATTTCATACTTCATATCACAAGGTATATCATCATACATAGCATTTATCTTCATACAAACCAATCTTACCATTCATAGCATAAATAAACAAAATTCTATATAACTTCCTTACCTCAGGTCCGAGCAAAGCAAAAATTGACAAACTTTACAACGAGCCTATAACCATAATCAAATAGAATTCTTTAGCATCACATAAGATTTCTTGTGTCCAACTCACATATCTTATGTGTGCATGGGCCATGCACACATGGTACAATTACACATAATTTTCAAGCATGAATAATTTTCACATAAAATCACAAAAGAATAATGCAACTTCTACCTATTATACATGCATGGTTTTCAAGTAAAAATTATATGGTTGAATATTAGACATATTTTCAAACGTAAAAGTGCATTTGCATGCGACATGCATACGTGAGAATGTTGTTAGAAAATGACGTTAGAAACGATAATTTCTACGCGCTTATTTCTATCATTTTCAAAATAAAGATTTATAAGTCATAATTTCTCACCATTATTTATTTCTTTTAAATCCCTAAGTTGATTAAACCTCTTAAGACATTATTTTTATTTCATAAAAATAATTTATTTAGCCATTTTCAAAAATATAATGTTGACCCTCGATTTGGCCAACGACACAGAGTCAAATGTACGACAAAGTATAAAACAAGAATGAGAAAGATGATCTAATGGAAGAGAAGAAAACACCAAGAATTTATAGTGGTTCGGCCCCAAAGAATGGTAATGACCTACGTCCACTTAGTGCTATTGTTATTATTGAATCTTAAAGTCATGATCAAAGAACTAGGGTTCTTGAGTTTCACAAACCTTGAATCTATTACAATAAGACGATGGACAATTCACTATAGCTCTCTTTTCTCTCAATATTTAGCAAAGAGACTCAGGAATCAAAAGTCCCTTCCTTGAGCTATTTCATCTCTATTTATAGGCTCAAGGCGGGTTACATATGCCAACGTGCCCTATCTTTCCTTAATAATCGCGTATCAAGATAATAATGAAGAAATATTCAATGCAGTTATTATAAGATTACAGCTTAAGAAGGAAATAAATCAGGTTATACGACCAGCCTGATCATATTAAAAATTAACCCTGACAATGCGGTGTGCTTCTGGTCAATAATCGAGCAGTACTTTGGCCACGTGTCAACCACATTGTGACAAATCCCTGCCACATCATCTGCAGCCGTTTTTAGGGTAAACATTTGCCCCCCAAGTTTATTTATTGCGACCAGCAATAAGTAAACTTAGGAAACCGACTCTTCGAATACCCCACAAAATCTGTCAGAGCCGCCCATGCTTTCTCGAAAAAGGTGACCAATCATGTCTAATCAGGTCTTTTCGGTTTCCCAATAACTTGTCTGACGGCTATCACACTTCCCCATGCCTTGAAAAGTTACCCTTTATGATTACTTTGGTAGCCGCTCCTCGGCTAATATAAATGACCCTTCAAGATCATTTTTTACTTTTTACACTTTAACTTTATCTTCAAGAAACTGAAGAACCAGGAGCAATACTTCCAGAAACCCAGAAACTCAGACGGATCACGAAGCTCTTGCCCAACTGAATCAACTCAGTGCCTCTGAACTTCACTCCATCTTTCATACAAGAACGTTTCTTCGAACCTTTCATTTGTTAATATGCCACGCAATACTTGTTTATCTCTATTTCTGATTTCTGAGTTCTTAGAGATTTCTACTGTTCTTGACTGGAACTGTTTTGGGGAGCTTGGGAATGTTAACCGATGCTTGAAAAGAAGATGAAACAATGTCTTGTAGGGGTTAAGAGCCAGTTTGGCAGTCGAGATTGTAGATTTAGGGCGTAAAATCGAAGTAAAAATTTGACTTTTAGGCTAGTTGAAAAACTGGGTTTTTCCCGTCCCTTCGGAGTCGAAAAAGCTTTTTCTCGAAATACTTTTTACTTCCACTTTTCAATCTATTTTTCAAACTGCTAGTATAGAACTTAGTGTTTTTGTTAGAATGCTGCTGGCCGTATAAAAACTTAATTTTTATACGCGAACAACGTTATTCCAACTCTCAACACAAGCTTTTAAGCTTTACGTTCTTACCTCCCCCTTTCTCTGTTCGCAGCTTTTCATGCAAGATCCGTGGGGAGGTGAAAGACCCATCGATGACGGCTTGCTAGCTCAATTGCTTGAGGACGAGGAGCAACCGTCATTACTAATACCTGAAGTTCCCTTTTCTCGCGCCACTTCAAACACTCCATCGACCCTCATCCAAAATATGGGTCGAGCAAAAACTAAAGCCCTGAAAAAGAAACCTTCCAATCCTTCAAATCAGCCTGCTCCTCGGGCTAAAATTCCCTCAACCAGTGGTCGAGAAAGAAATATCCCCGACCCTAGCATCCAAACTCATGCTCAACTTCGAAATGCCATTCAACCAGATGTTGAATGGTATGTCGCCCCTTATAGTCGAGTAACAATTAGGATGATTGCGAATTATATTAAAAAATACAGACTTCCTGGGGTAACCTTAGTCCAACCCACCAAAGACCAAAGGGCGAACTTGCCTGGAGATGCTTTCAGCGCCTGGTCGAGGTATCACATCGAGGCAGGAGCTATCCTGCCTCTTCACCCTTTCTTCCAAGGAGTGGTCAACTATTTCTAGGTCACTTCTTTTCAAATAACGCCTAATGGATATAGAATGCTCCCGGCACTCTATATCCTTTATAGCCATAAGAAATGGCATGTCCCCACACCACATGAGGTCAACTATCTGTTCAACCTAAAATCTAACCCCAACCAGGAAAACACGGGGTTCTTCCACTTTTGTCACCAGAAAACAGGCCGCACTTTCCTGAGTGACACAACTTTTATTTCCAATGTGGGGAGGTACCACCTTGAGTACTTCCTGACTATGGACATGGTTGCCAACAATTTGGCATTCACCCAAGGAAGTAATACTTTAACACCCCTGGTCGTTTATTTTTCTTTAATTTTCTCCTGCACTTTCTTAGGTTTTTAGTGCCTTTCAGGCCCATGGTTGCGACCAGACCCCCCTCCAGACATGGAGTTTCGATCAGCCCTCTTGGCCAGTATGACTGACGTGGAGAAGAGCGTCAAGCATCTGGTCATAGAGGCTAACCTTAGGCTAGTAGGGCTTTTGGCTCCTCACCAAGATGTGAGGGAGTCAACAGCGGGAAGTGCCACTGGCGAGGAGATTCCCGAACAGCACCCAGACGTGTCACAACCTCAAAGGAGGAGGACGGCTGGAGTGACAATTAGGGAACCCTCTAGCATCCCGCGAGCTGCCGCTCCCCCCGCCCCACTGGGAAAGGGAAAAAGGAAAGCCACTAAACCTCCCTCTCCCATCGATGAATATTCATATGAGAATAGTACTGATCTCTCGCTCTTAGATAGTTTTCCAATTCCCTGTCACTTATTTGATGAGGACGGCAACTTTAAGTATACTCCAAACTTAAGTTCAGATTTCTTCCAAGCAGTAAGTAGTTCAGTAAGTAATGTAGCGACCAGTAGTTGTAGCACGGGTACTTTACTTATAATCTCTTTACTTTCATTTTTAGTTTCATCTATATATCTTGTCTCACTGCTTGTGTTGTTTCTTTTTGTGCAGATATGTCATCTGAAGACGTGTTCGAGCATTACAAGGCTGCCGTTGCATCTTCAGGCAGGAAGAAGGACAGCAAGAGGACTCGGGGGGAGAGCAGTAAAACCGCCTCAAAGAAGGCTCGAACTAAGGACCCTCCAGCCACTATCCCTTCGAAGGACAACACGCCACCTCCATCGCCACTCGAGCAGCCGGCCTCAACTCCTTCGGTCGACTAGCATTCCACTCCTCCAACACCCGTCAACCAGTACCCTACTCCTCAGGACCCTACCAGCCAAACACAGCACACTCAGCCCGAAGGCTCCCTATCCAGCATCGTGGTCAGCTCAGCCAAGGAGAGGATATACAAGCTCTCCAAACACAAACGCAGTCAAGAGGCCATTGACGGAACCATTTCCATGGAGACTGACCAAATACTTAACCAAGGGCTGAATGAGATAGTTAGCGTAAGTTACTTCCTGATGCTGAATAATTTTCTTTTGATTTTGTGCCATCGCCTTACCCTTTTCATCTGATTGTAGGGATTGCTGACCATGACCGTTGGTTGGCGTCGTGCGAGTGCAATGGTGTCCCAGACCAAAAATTTTGACACCAAGCTTGTTGAGGCTAAGAAAGTGCTTGAAGGGAAAAATGCTGACCTGCTCGAGAAGAACAATGAGCTAACTAAGCAGAATGGCGAGTTGCTTGAGAAGAGTGCGGAGCTGTCTAAGCAGAAAGAGGAACTGCTCGAGCAAAAAGCCACTCTGACCGAGGAGCTGCTGGAGAGTCGGGACGCCTGAAGAAATCCAATGAAGACAAAGAAAAATTCAGGGAAAGCACCAAACTCAACAACCAAGAATACAAACAGCTCAAGCTTGATTTGATTGCGAGCAGGTAGGAGACGAAGGAGCTGGAAAAGTGCGTGACGGAGCTTGAGGAACTTAAAGCCAAGAACTTGGAGAAGTACAAGGAAGCCACTCATCTTTGCTTCTACAAGTTTTGGAAGCACAACCGGAAGGCTAACTTCAGGTACCTGTCAGAATGCCTGAGGCGGACTCTAATGTCTCAGTGTGCCATTCGCCTGGAGGAAGAAGAGAGGGCTAATGTTCCTGCTTCCCCAGAGATCTCTTTGGAAATAGGGATAGATGGTGTAGATAATGAAGCTGGCACAGCTGTCGACCAGGACGCTCCTCATGACCCTCTAGCCTCTTAGTCTTTTCCCTTTCTATCTTTTAATCTTTTAATTACACGACCTACGGGTCGTGATGTAAAGACATTAATTTTTTATTGCTGCGTGGGCAGCTATTTTCCTTTTAATCAAACAATTACATCCAAGCAATACTGCTCGCGGTGTAAAGTAATTCATTTTTTATATTATAATACATTTTCATTTTATTATAACATATGTTCGCATGACTGAACTTAGCATAGCACTTTGGTTTGATTTAATAAAATACAAAATTTTGAAAAATACTCTAAGTACCCTATCATGCTTTCACTTATTTTGCTCATGTGTTTACATGCCTTTCGATATGCTTTGCTTACTAGATACCTTATATGCCCCCCAAGTGATCGAGGAGCTTTAGGTCCTTGGTCACTTGCCTTGACCAAAACCTATTTGAACAATACTGCTCAGAGCAAAATAATTAAAATTGTAATACAACAAAACAACACACGTAATGAGCAAATACTTGTAATAAATATAATAATTGGCAAGAATTGACTGGCTGCGCATAGTCCCTTATATTTCTCTTAATAAATGGACAAAACGTGTATGTACGATTGATCAATAAGATCTTACACTTATAAGTGATCAGTCACCTAAAATGACCAACCCTTTTTCAAAACTTGTAAAAAGTAAATTAATACAAGCCAATTCTTTAAGAAGAATTGTTTATTGATAGTACTTGTGCAGGTGTTCTCCATTACAATAGCGAGGAACAAGATCTCCGTTTAAGCGAGCAAGTTTATAGGTGCCTGGATGAAGGACTACTTCAATCTGGTATGGCCCTTCCCAATTAGGTCCGAGTACTCCAGCAGCTTGGTCGCGGGTGTAACGACCCAAATTCGCTAATAAGGCTTAAGGGCCTTGATTAGTGTGCCTGGAGGGCATAATGGGAATTATGTGTGACTTTAATGAGTAAAATGCATGATTATGATTTAAAGCATGTTATATGACTATTTGAATATTCGAGATGCATGACTATGTGTATTAGTATGCATGTAGGCCCTGATTAGGTCAGAAGGGAATAATCGTAATTTTGGCCATTATGGGCATAACTGTATTGATATATGTGATAATTGTTAAGACTACATTATTATGTGGATATATCTGTGATCTGCGACTCGAGATGATCCTAGTGAGCAGATTAGCGAAAAAGTCATGGCGGGGATTTATACCCGGCTCGGGGTGAGCCCAGGGGTATAAATGGGAATTTAGTGAGTATATTGGAGTCTATTTCGACATCGAGGAATATAATTGGAGATTAATTAGGTATCGGGAATTAAGCGGTACATATTAGAGACACTCGAGGAGTTAGCGGGAATTGGGGTGTAATGACTAAAATGCCCTTAAGTGGACTAAAGGACTTGAGATTAAAGGGAAGGGTATTGTGGTCATTTGGCAGATAGAGATAAGTAAAACTGAGGCTTTATGTTAGTGGAAGTTGTAGAAAAATATAGAAGTCTGAAAGAAATGAAAGAAGGAAAAGAAAGAAAAGGGAAAAGGAAGGAAAAACAGAGTTGTACTCTCTAGGGTCGGTTTGTGGTTCTCTCACCACTTTTCTTGGGTTTTCTTGGAGCAAAGCTCAGAGGAGAGCTGGGTTAGGCTGAGCATCAAGGATCCTAAGCTAGGCTTGAAGAATTGGCAGGGGTTTAGCAAGAACACACCATCACTTGAGGTAAGACCTTGTAGATTCTTCAGTTTCTGGTTTTAGTTTTTAGCCTATGGTGCATAAGCTGGATTTGATGGGAAATTTAGGGAATTCAGGCCAAAGGGTGAGGAAGAGCAAGCTAAGGAGGTGTAGAGGTTGTCTTGAAATCGAATTCCCATTAAAGGTATGAAATTCTAAGCTTTTAACTTTGATGTTTAACTGGTTTCTGCTGGGTTTTGATGTCTAGAAGTGGCTATGGTGAATTTTGAGATTAGGGATGCATGTGCTTGAGTTCTGGGTATTTGGGGTGCTTGGGATGAGTGGAGTGTGTTAATAAGGTTGTTTTTGAGTTTGGTGAAGGTTTGGAGAAGTTTTGGTTGAGTTTGGTTCGAGGAAATCGCAGGAGGGAAAATCTAGAAGTTGCCTGTCTGTGACTAGCGCTACATCGCTAGCCTTTGGGCGCTATAGCACTAGACCAAGCTTCTTGGGGGATCTTGCTTCTGCTTGTAGCGCTGTAGCGCCCTCCTAAGAGCGCTGTAGCGCTGCCCTGTTTTTAGAAAGGGATTTTAGGGTTGTTTGCAAGAGTTTTTGACCAAGGGTTTAGGGTTTGATTCCACCACCTTGTTTGGTGGAACTAAGACTTCCTGGGGGCTCGGGATTGGTCCCGAGGCTAGGTTTTGGACTTGAGGTTTGGTGATGACTTTGACCTATGATTGTGATTAGGTGAGCGCTAGGGCTCGAGAGGGATCGTGCTCAAGGAGTCAAGTGATCAAAGCTAGCAAATCGAAAGGTAAGAAAACTGCACTCGGTTATATGTTTGTGATGGGACTAAGTGCTCCCGATATTTGTATTATGTCAATGATGGTATTATGCCATGGGACATGTGATGGCGGCCTAAGGGTGTCGTACACAATATTTGCGCACAGGGCGCAGCTTGGCCACTGGTAGCTGAGGACAGCTTAATATTCACTGAGCTCGGTTTAAGCGGGCCGGAGTCAGTGGGATAACGGAGGGAGCAGCCTGAGGGCGCTAGCCCTAGTTATCATTTGTGAACTGATATATGATATGAGTTGATATGTTTAGTATGTGGAATACTTGATTATACTGAATATTTATGGTTGAGAATATGTGATGCAATATGAGATGTTGATTTGTCTGTTGATTGCTTATGCTCTGCTGTTGTGTTTTCTTGCTGGGCCTTTGCTCACGGGTGCTACGTGGGGCAGGTAAAGGCAAAGGCAAGCTGGACCAATCCTGAGATGGAGAGTTGCGGGATTGAATGTACATAGCCAGCTGTTCGATCGCCATGGTCGAGGAGTGGATCAGGACAGGGATTGCCTAACTGTCTGTTTTGCCTTAATATGGCTTGAAATTGTATTTAAACCTTATGACTTTTGTAAACGATCTTTAAACTTAATATTTTTGGGATCCTGTGTAGTCAGGAAACGTCTCTTAATGAAAAATGTGACTTTTGTGACCAAAGCACTTTTAACCCTAGTTCCATTATAGTTTCAATAGCACGTTTTTAATTAAACGACTTGATTAGCAAGCCTAGCACTTTATAAACACACAGTGTAACGGTCTTGGCTATCTAGGGCGTTACAGCGGGTGTTTAGAAAAACTCTTCGGAGTACAAGATCTCAAATACTGAACTTTCTTTCTCGCACTTTAGAGTTGAAATACTAGGCGACTTTTTGCTGGTATGCAGCTACTTGGAGTTGAGCTTGCTCACGTTTCTCATCGATCAAGTCGAGGGATTCCATCAATAGTTGGTTGATCAAGCCTTGATCGTACATTATTCTGCGATGCGAAGGTGGATCTAACTCAACAGGCAACATAGCCTCATATCCATAAGCTAAAGAGAATGGAGTGTGGCCCGTTGCTGTTCGATGGGAAGTTCTGTACGACCAAAGGACTTCAGGCAATTGTTCTGGCCACGCCCCCTTAGCTTCTTCTAGTCGTTTCTTCAGTGTATCCTTTAGCATCTTATTGACTGCTTCAACTTGTCCATTTTATTGGGGATGAGCGACTGAAGAAAAGCACTTGATAATGCCATGTCGTTCGTAAAAATCTGTGAATAAATCACTATCGAATTGGGTGTCGTTATCTGAGACAATCTTCCTTGGCAATCCATAGCGACAAACGATGTTTTTTATCACAAAATCCAGCACCTTCTTGGTCGTTATGGTTGCGAGTGGCTCGGCATCGGCCCATTTATCTTTTTTGACAAGCTTTGCCCCCCAGCGTGGTCTCCACAAAAGCCTTCGTGTACCTCTTTCATCAATTATTTGGCCTTCTCTTTCGAAATACACCTGAGGAGTGGCATTGAGTATCCTCTTCGGTACAAGATTCCATCGACCAGGACATACCTAGCAGCCTGTTGCTGAAGGGTCCTGGCTTTGTTTCTGTCTGTTGGTAATATGCCTTGCGTCAGATACTCTATATATGGTGTCATCTATGCATCCGTCATCTGGATCACCATTGCGGTCTCCTCTGCTTGGATGCTTGGCATTGCTAACTGTTCAACTGGCACTATATTCAGAGTATCAGCATCCTTCGCACTTGATAATTTGGCCAAAGCATCAGCAGAGGAGACTAGCACTTGGAGTTCTGGTCGCGAGGTACTTGCTGGAGGCTGTATTTGTCGAACTGAGCCAATAGATCTTTTGTTTTGTTCAAATAGGCAACCATCTTTAAACCTCGCGCCTGGTATTCTCCCATGATTTGATTCACCACCAACTGAGAATCACTGTAGATGTCGAGAATCTTTATATTCATATCCCTGGCTAAACGCAATCCAGCGAGTAATGCTTCATACTCAGCCTTGTTGTTAGAAGCGGTGAAGTCAAACCTGATTACGCAGTGAAATTGATGCCCTTCCGGCGTTATCAAGATCACTCATGCTCCAGCGTGGCACTCGTTAGAAGAACCATCTGTAAATAATTTCCACGTGGGAGCTTGGTTTTGACACTCAGGCTCATTAGGCTCTTCAACCTGCTCGCTATCTGTAAGCTCAAAGAATTCTGCAATGAAGTCAGCCAGGGCTTGCCCTATTATCGCTGCTCGCGGCAAGTAAGATATATGGAACTGCCTGAGTTTGACTGCCCATTTCAACAATCTACCTGCAGTCTCTGGTTTTTGCAGGACTTGTCGTAGAGGCTGGTCGGTCAAAACCGTAATTGAGTGAGCTTGAAAGTAAGGTCGCAGCTTCCTAGAGGTCAAAACTAGGCAATAGGCTAGCTTCTTGATGGGCGGGTACCGCTGTTCTGCTCCAATTAGCCTTTTTCTTACATAGTAAACAGGCTTCTGCATGCCTTCTTCCTCCCTTACTAAAACGGCACTAGCAGCGTATTCCGTGATCGCCAGATAGATGAACAAAGTTTCTTTATCAACCAGCTTTGATAGGATGGGCGATTGCGCCATGTGAGTTTTTAATGCTTGAAAAGCCTGCTCGCACTTCTCCGTCCATTCAAACCTTTTGTTGCCTCTAAGTAGATTAAAAAATGGAACGCACTTATCTGTTGACTTTGAAATGAATCTACTAAGAGCGGCAATTCTTCCGGTTAAGCTTTGAACATCCTTAATCTTTGCTGGCGATTTCATGTCGATCAGGGATTTAATTTTCTCAAGATTAGCTTCAATTCCTCTCGAGTTAACTGTAAATCCCAAGAACTTTCCTGACCCTACTCCGAAAGAGCATTTAAGGGGATTTAGCTTCATCTGATATTTGTTCAAGACATTGCAACACTCATGCAAATCCTTTACATGCCCTTCTGCTTTCTTCGACTTGACCAGCATGTCGTCAACGTAGACCTCCATGTTTGTGCCGATCAGTTCCTTAAACATGTGGTTGACGAGTCACTGGTAAGTCACACCAGCATTTTTCAAACCGAAGGGCATCACTTTGTAACAGTAGAGCCCTGTATCAGTCCGAAAGCTAGTGTGATCCTCATCAGGGGGATGCATACTAATCTGATTATGCCCGGAGTATGCATCCATGAATGAGAGAATCTCATGTCCTGCAGTGGCATCGACCAGCTGGTCGATTCTTGGGAGTGGGAAACAATCTTTAGGGCAGGCTTTATTTAGGTCTGTGAAATCCACGCACGTACGCCATTTTCCATTCGGCTTGGGAACTAGCACGGGATTAGAGACCCACGATGGATAAAACACCACCTTGATGAGCCCATTCTCCTTCAGCTTCTCGACTTCTTCTTTTAAGGCCATTGATCTATCTTTGTCGAGCAGCCTTCTTTTTTGTTGCACTGGTGGAAAACTCTTGTCGATGTTTAGGACATGGCTAATGATTGCAGGGTCTATCCCGACCATGTCTTTGTGCGACCAGGCAAAGACTTCCTGGTTCCTCCTTAAAAATTCAACCAGTGCTTGTTTTGTTGTTGTCTCTAAGTTTTTACCGACTTTCACAACCCTGGTTGGATTTTCTTCATCGAGTTGGACCTCTTCAAGGTCCTCGATGGGTCCCACTTCTTCCTCAAAATCCCCAAAGCGAGGATCTAAATATCCTCACTTTGGGCAATGCCCTATTTGGTGACATTATCACCCGTGTGGGCCTGAGCATCAGTTGCCATTTGCAACTCTTTCTTGTGAACATTTCTCGATACACCCTTCTTCGCCTTGGTGATCGAGGCATTGTAGCACTCCCTCGCTTCCCGCTGATTTCCCAATACGCAACCTATCCCTACGTCTGTTGGGAATTTCATGGCGAGGTGCCATATCGAGGTGAAGGATCGTAGGTCGACCAAAATTGGTCTCCTAATCACAGCGTTGTATGCTGAAGGACAATCAACTACTATAAAAGTAGTGAGTAATGTCCTATTAGCAGGTGCAGTACCTGCTGTAACTGGAAGCCTAATTGACCCTGTTGGGGCGAGCCCTTCACCAGAAAAACCATAAATGGTTTGGTTGCATAGCTCCAGGTCTTTGACAGACAGCTTCATTCTTTCCAGCGAAGACTTGTATAGGATGTTAACTGAACTCCCTGTGTCGACCAACACCCTTTTCACCATCTTGTTCGCAATTTGTTCGTCTAGGACCAGCGAATCAGAGTGTGGGAATCGTACGTGCTGAGCATCGTCATTAGAGAAGGTTATCAAATCCTCCTCTGTACGAGCCTTTTTTGGTGCTCGATCTTCCACATTCATCATCTCGATGTCCTGGTCATGGCGTAGGGTTTGAGCGTATCGTTCCCTTAGCTCCCACTATCTCCTGCAAGATGTGGGCCTCCGCAGATGGTGAGTAAAGTGCCTGCCACAGGAGCTGGCTGTAGAGGTGGTGAGCATTGGCGTGCAGGCGCCTACTCGTTGCCTCCTTGAGCCTCTCGCTGAGACCCCCCTGCGGCTCGCACATATCTTCTTAAATGTCCCTGCCTGATCAGGAACTCAATCTCGTCCTTCAACTGGTTACATTCATTGGTGTCATGCCCGTAGTCATTGTGAAAACGACAGAACTTCGTTGTATCTCTCTTGGAGATATCTTTCCTTATAGCTGCAGGTCATTTGCAGGGCACGCTTGAGCTGGTCGCCTAGTAGACTTCAGCTTGGCTTTCGACAAGGGCCGTGTAGTTGGTGAATCTCGGCTCATATCGATTGCCTTTGGGGCGCTTACTCTCAGAGGCTAAGGGTTCATTGTTCGCCCATTTTCCTCCATTCCTAGCATTGCCATTCCCGTTGCCTTTTCCGTTGCCATTGGGCTTTTTCGACCCGTTGGCAACTTTGGAGGGTTCTTTGGGCCCCTTGTCTTTTGTTGGCAATTTCCCTTCGTTGGTAATCGCGTCTTTGAGCTTGATATATCAATCAGCCCGATCCAATAATTCTTGGGTACTTCTAACCCCATGCTTTCTAAGGCTGCTCCAAAGGGGAGAATGGCGCCTAACTCCAGCAGTTAGAGCCATCATCTTACCTTCATCGCCCACTGTCTTGGCTCCAGCTGCTGCTCGCATGAAGCGTTGGACATATTCTTTCAAGGGCTCTCCCTCTTTTTGGTGTATCTCGACCAGCTAGTTGGCCTCTGTGGGGTGTACACGACCCGCATAGAACTGTCCGTAAAATTCCTTCACGAACATTTCCCAAAATACTATACTAGCAGGAAGGAACTTGAAGAACCACTCCTGAGCGATGTCAGATAGTGTCATAGGGAAGATCCGGCAGCGAGTGTCTTCCGACGCTTTTTGTATGTCCATTTGTATCTCAAACTTATTAACATGAGATACTGGGTCTCCGTACCCGTCAAAGTTTGGCAATGTAGGCATCTTGAACTTACTGGGGGTTTCGGCCGTAGCAATTCTCTATACGAAGAGGGTACCCCTCCTCCTATCGTACTCAATATGGGACGTTCGTCCCTCGACCAGTTACTTTACTGCCTGGTTCAGGGCATCAATCTGAGCCTGAACAGCTTCCGGGACTGCTGGGTCTGCTGGTGCCGAGGGAGCGTACTCATCGTGCCTCTCACGGTGGTCATTAAGTACGTCCCTAAGATCATCGTCTCTACGTCTCTACTCGCTAGCTCCTAGCCGACTAAAGACGCTCGGCTGCCTGGGTTGCCCCCCAGCGTTGTGGCTAGCTGGCCTATTTTCTCTAGGTGGGGGGCTTCTGCCTCCACCTCTTTCTTCATTTCTCCGGCCATTCCCTCTACCGAAATCAGCTTCATTATAGCCATGGCCATCTTTGAATTGTGGCTGACCATGGTGTGACCGGCTGTTCACGCTATTTCCTCCTCGGGTTGGCATTCCCCGAGCGTCAGGGGGAGGCCTGTGCTGGTCGTTGGGTCCCCATGCATTGTTATGTCGTGGGGGGGCCCTGACTGCAGAGCCTGACTCTGTGTTCCTCCTGTTGGCAGAAGGTCACTGCCCCCTGCTCGGTAGATTCGGCTCTTCATCTCCTGGACGTCTAAGGCTACGGGGCAGCTGCCCTGCCCTATTCTGCCTCGGGCACTAGGGATTGCCTCGACCAGCCTGGGATGGAGGCTGCTGCTCAGGATTCCTAGGTGGGACATCATCCTGAGCCACAAGCGGCTGCTCTGGCCTTTGAGGGCTTCTGGCTGGAGCGGAGGGCTTGAATTAGGACCTCTTTGAGGTGGTGCATTCGATGGCTGATCTGGCTGGGAGGCTGGCACAGCCTGACTCCTAGCCAGTTGTATGGTTGCTTCAAGGGTGGCCATAGCATCCCTCTGCCAACGATCCATCTCCGCCTGCCATTCATTTAGCTCTTGGCGCTGGCGCTCTATTTCCCTTTGCTGCAGCGCCATCGTCTCCGCAGCATTCTCTTGATTGGCCCTCAGATTAGCCAACTCACCTTGCAATACTCCCAGCGTTGCCCTCAGTGTTTCGGAGTCTAATTCCTCCTCATCAAACTCCAAATGAGGTTCATTCTCAGGCACGTTTGGGGGAGGAGGTTGGGACGGTGCAGTGTTAGCAACCTGTCCAGTCTTCTTGGATGTTTTCGCCATTAGATTTTTTCACAGTTTTTTCTCAAGCTCTCAATGAAAGCACCAGAATGTTGACCCTTATTTCGAGACAAAAGATTATGACCCTGAAAACTGGGCTCGTCAAGTGTGAGCTTGAAATGTATGAAAACATTGTATGGTCCAGCTGAAAAATCTCTGAAGTAAAACAAAGACCTCAAAGATGTGTAACCTTGGGATACTTTCTGAGTTCAAATGGCACGACACTAGGATACATTTGTTACCGATTGTCTTCAGATAAAATAGTCTGAACTTGGGAAGTGCAAGCTCGAGTGTGACGGCTTCAACAATACCTACCTATCCCGAGCATGGCCTGAAGTTGGGTGGCGAGTTCGTAGCAATTCCATAAGTCTTGATAGTCACAATGCCGATTGCTAATCTCGAAGACCTGATGAGTCACCTGGGATAGCCCATTATGTGTGAACATATTTACTGTTGTATAATCCCAATATTTAAGGGATACCATTTAGTCTGTTATCTGTTCCCGATTTTTATGAGATGTTTCCATGTATATAGGAGATATTGCATTTAATGTCATTATTTGAATTGATGTACAGAATATCTTCCCAAAATATGTGGGAATGAACTCTGTAACCTTCCCTATAAATAGAGAAGGAATGACCACTTGTAAAGGATCGATTTCTGATTTCTGGAGAGAAAGCTCGGGTAATTCATCTCTGAAGAATTTCCAGAAAACTCTAAGTCTTAATAACATAGACTCGTGGACTAGGCAGAATTAACTGTTGAACCACGTAAAAATTCTCCTGTTTCTCTTTATCATTCATTCGCTCCATTGTTTAATTGTTTAATTGCTCTACAATTTAAGTTGACGAAAAATGGTGTCAATAGTTTGGTGCTTTCATTGAAAGCATTAAGCAGTACGTGCGTGAGTCTATTCAGTCGAAGAAGCCTCCCTGAATCAACTATGGCCACGAATGATCCCAATGTTCCTGAGGAGGAAATCTTAGAGGAAGATGACTACCCCCGGTGCCCTGGGAAGCAGCCTATGGTGAATTCGGACCCTGATGAGAGAAGTGGCTCATCCGACTCTCAGGGACCACCAGCCCCTAGGGACAACGAGGACATGTATTACAACCATGAACGATATGTCCCTATTGTGGAGCTTGAAAATCGTCAACTGCGAAAGTTGTTGGCGGAGGCCAAGAAAAGTAACGAGGAGCTGGCCAGATTGGCTGCCGAGGCGCAGACGGCTCAAGCCTCACCTCTGCCAGAGGCTCAAGCTCAGTGTTCCTCCACGTAGGCCTCGTGGGCGACCTCGCAAAAACGCTGCCACCCGAAGAACGGAGCAACCTCCGCCACCTACAGAACAGCCTGCTCCTTCAAGGCCCCAAAGAAGTACTCGGGCTGGATCTCCTACCAACTCAACTACAGAGGTTCCCGCTGAGATAGAGAATAACCGAGCCCCCACGGAGGCTCGGACCCAAAATCCTGGTAACACGCAGAATGTTCCTGAACCAACTCAGGCAAAATCGGGACCTTCTAGGCCCCATAATGGATGGCACCCACCATCACCCATAAGGCACCCACCATCGCCGATAAGGTATCCCTCACCAACTCAGAGAAACACGAAACCGACTCGGGGTGATAAGGAAAGGAGAGCTGGGCAAAAACATGGGAATGGGGAGACTACTAGGGAGCATAGAGGTACCCAACCCACGAGAAGCCAAATGTCTCGGTCTCATACTATTGAGACGAGGCCAATAGAAAGGAACCCATCTCCAAACAATCGCGCGACGAGCCATGTCAGTGAAGGCTCTAGAGACACTAGATCGGTCAGTATGTATGACCAGGGATGCAGAAATACTGGGAATCGAAGGGATCACCCAGATTTAAGAGAATACCTGAACCATAATCGGGGTAATGATAACCCCTCGAACCCAGATCTAAGGGATCACCTCAATGGGCGCAAGAATCCTATACGAAGGCGCGAAGCTGGGAATGTGATCAATGATAACCACTTTCAAGTCAGACCCCCCGTGGATCCAGTCCGATAAAGGATTGAACAACTGGAAAGGGCGTTCAGGCTCTTACAAAATGAACAGGGTCGGGATCAGGACGAAGATTTTGACGAAGAACTCGAGCCCTTCGCCCCCCCCCCCCCCCCCCAATATTTCCAACACCCTGTATCCTCAAGGATTCCGAATTCCTCATTTCCCACCATTTGATGGGAATTCTGATCCATACAGTCATTTGAGTACATTCAATACAATTATGAGAGTAAGTAATGTGGGCTACGAGCTCAGATGCATGTTGTTTCCAGCCTCGCTCACAGAACCAGCAAAAAACTGGTTTGAAAAATATAAGAGGCATTTGATTGCTTCTTGGGATCAATTGTCTAGAGATTTCAAGAAGCAATTCAAAGCCATGATTGGAATAAGGCCCGAGGCGTCTACCTTGACCAATGTCCGACAGCAGCCGAATGAAACATTGAAAATTTCCCTTACAAGGTTTAATCTGGAAGTCGCCCGAGCTCATGACATAGATGACAGCGGCCATTTAATGGCTGTCCAAGCGGGAGTAATGCCTGGAAGCCCTCTCTGGGAAGATATGCAGAGGAAACCCGTGAGGTCCTTAACTGAGTTCAATCGACGAGCTCAGAGGTTTGTTAATGTAGAAGAGGCGAGGTCATCATTGAATATGGCCTCTCAGCCCGTAACTACAACAACAAACGTAAAATCTGCCTCGACCTCGGCGGATCCTACGGCCTTAAAAAACCCCTGTGGATAACCCTTCCAAAAGAAAGAAGAATGAAGGGAATAATCCTGAAGCAGAAGGAGGAAAGAAGAAGAAAGGGGAAAGATATTTCTCCGTGTACATGGTGTACACCGAGCTTAATGAGTCTTGGGAGAATATCTACCTGGCTAATGAAAACCAGGTCCCTTTCAGGCGTCCGGACCCCATGAGGAATCAAAAAGCGAAGATAGACTCCAACAAATACTATAGATTCCATAGAGATATCGAACATACAACCGATGAATGCATGAAACTAAAGGACAAGATCGAAGGCCTGATCTCGAGGGGGTATTTCAGGAAAATATGTAAGGAACCAAAATCCCAATCAAGCTTCTACCAGCCAGAGGGCAGCTGCAGCACCGCCTTCCCAAAACAGTAATTCCCGAACAAGGGAGGATGAGTGACCCCCTCCGATTGATGGAGAAGATGTTGTAACCATCTCGGGGGGACCTCATATTGTAGGATTGGGCAGGAATGCCCAAAAATGATACGTGAACGAGCTGAAAACTGGTGACGGGTCCCCTTACGAACCCGAACCCAGAGCTCCAAAACAGCAGAGGGTTGAATCTCAACCTATAACTTTTACTGAGGACGACGCATCTCATGTGCAGTTTCCTCACAACGACCCGCTGGTCATCACCCTTCAACTCGCGAACAAGAGGGTTCACCGAGTCCTGGTTGATAACGGGAGCTCAGTAAATATCCTCTATAAGGCCACCTTAGAAAAGATGGGACTCACGCTTTGTGACCTAAAGGCCAGTGCAACGACATTGTACGGCTTTTCAGGAGAAGGGATTTCCTGTATGGGATCCATCAAACTCCCTGTAACCTTGGGAGACTTCCCAGTCTCGACAACCAAGATGATGGAATTCGTAGTAGTGGATCTACCATCGGCCTACAACGTACTACTCCAGAGACCCGCCCTAGTAGGGCTGGGGGCAGTTTCATCTATGAGGCACTTGGCAATCAAGTTCCCGACTTCTAGTGGCATCGGGACACTGAAAGGAGACCAGCTCGCAGGAAGGGAATGCTATAGCATTTCCATTAGAGGAAAGAAATAGACAAGTGCACAAACACTTGTCATAATTCAGAATAAGAATGGGAAAATATTCGAGATAGACGAAGAAATTGATCCGAGAATAGAGGAAGGAGCTGATCTCGAGCCATTAGAAGAGCTCGAAGAGGTCAAGCTCGAAGAAGTAGACCCCCCCAAGACAGTGAAGGTAGGAAAAAACCTTCCGAAAGAAACGAAATAGCAATTAATTTCCTTTTTGAAAAAGAACCAAGATGTTTTTGCATGGTCACATTCGGACATGGAAGGGATAAATCCGAATGTGGTAAGCCACGCTCTAAATATTGACAAGAGCTTCCCCCTGAAGCAGCAAAAGCGAAGACTCCTGGACGACGATAGGAAGAAGGCCCTAAAGGAAGAGGTCGACAGGTTAAAGGCAAACTGATTCATACGAGATGCCTTCTACCCTGATTGGGTCGCTAACCCGGTGCTAATTCCAAAACCTAACGAGACATGGCGAACCTGTATTGATTACTCAAACCTCAATAAGGCTTGCCCTAAGGACTGCTTCCCCCTACCTCGGATCGACCAGCTCGTAGATGCCGCAGCTGGGCATGGACTTATGTCGTTCATGGACACTTATTCTAGATATAACAAGATCGCCATGCATGCCCCAGACCAAGAGCATACAAGTTTTGTGACAGACAAAGGACTATATTGCTACAATGTCATGTCGTTCGGACTCAAGAATGCTGGAGCCACATACCAACGACTCGTAAACATGATGTTCTCTGAACAGATAGGTAATAACATGGAAGTTTATGTTGATGATATGTTATTTAAATCTAAACATAACCATAACCATGTGGACGACTTTGAAGAGTGCTTTACCGTGTTACGGAGGTACGACATGAAGCTCAACCCCCAGAAGTGCTCTTTTGGAGTATCGTCAGGGAAGTTCCTAGGTTTCATTGTGAATGCCCAGGGAATAGAAGCTAATCCTGACAAGATCCAGGCCCTAATTGGCATGCCCTCACCTTGAAAGCATAAGGATGTCCAAAGTTATACTAAACGAATGGCGGCACTGAGTAGGTTTATCTCGAAATCTACAGATCGTTGTCTTCCATTTTTCAACCTTTTGAGGGGAGGCAAAAAATTTGAGTGGACAGAAGAATGCGAGCTAGCTATTTAGGAGCTCAAGAAGCACCTCACAGAACCTCCTATCTTGTCGAAACCTATCAAGGGAGAAGTTTTGTACCTATATCTCACTACGACCGACCACGCCATTAGCACCGTGCTCGTCCGAGAATTAAAGAAGATGCAAAAGCCAGTATACTATGTCAGCAAAAGGTTACTGGGGGTAGAATCGAGATACCCCCTAATGGAGAAGTTGCTCTCAGCCTAATCCACTCATCTCGAAAGCTCCAACCTTACTTCCAGGCGCACCTTATCCATGTGTTGACCGATCAACCACCAAGACAAGTCTTATCCAAGCCAAAAGCCTCGGGCCGATTACTAAAATGGGCTGTTGAACTCGGAAAATTCGAGATCACCTACCATCTGAGGACAACCATAAAAGGACAGGCCCTGGCAGACTTCATAGTGGAATGCACTGAAATGACTAATGATGAAGTTATAACCCTAGCCCGCGAGGTGTGGAAACTTTATGTCGATGGGTCTTCCAATGAAAATGGGTCGACGGCAGGAATTATACTAACCACCCCAACAGGAAGTCGATTTCACTCCGCTTTGAGATTTGACTTCGAAGCATCAAATAACGAGGCTGAAATCAAAGCTCTACTGGCAAGACTTCGAATAGCCAAAGAACTCAAGGCTAAGGCGATACATTGCTACAATGACTCCTAGTTGGTAGTCAACCAAATCATAGGGGAATATCAGGCTCGAGGGACAAGAATGGTTGCATATTTAGAAAAAGAAAAAGCTGCACTTGAGCATTTCGAATTTTACACGATAGAGCAGGTTCCCCGAGAGCAAAATTCAAATGCAGACGCCTTAGCCAGGCTTGCCACATCCACCGAGGTCGACGAGCTGAACGTCGTGCCAATCGAACTTCTATCGACACCCAGTATAAGTGAGCCTAAACAGGAAGATGTCTGCATGATTAACTCCGAGCCAACTTGGATGACCTCGATAATTGAGTACCTTGAAACCGGCACTCTCCTAGAAGAACGAACCAAGGCTCGAAAACTGATGTATCAGATTCCCATGTACACATTTGTGGATGGAAGGCTATATAGAATAGGATACTCTATGCCATTACTTCGATGTGTGACTCCACCCGAGGCAAAGAAGATCATAGAAGAGATTCATGAAGGATTCTATGAAGACCACACTGGGGGCATAGCCTATCCAAGAAAATCATACGCCAAGGGTACTTCTGGCCTACCATCAAAGCATATTCATTTGATTACGTCAAGAAATGCGATAAGTGTCAATGGTTCGCCACAATCCCTCGAGCTCCACCTTACAAGCTAACTATGATGACCTCCCCATGGCCATTTGCAGTCTAGGGAATCGACCTCATAGGCATCGTTGCCAACTGGCAAAGGCAGAGTCAAGTACGCAATAGTCGCAGTAGATTACTTTACGAAGTGGACCGAGGCTGAACCTCTGGCAACAATTACCTCGAAAAAAGTCTTGGACTTCGTGGTAAGGAACATCATCTGCCGATATGGGATGCCAAGGAAGATAGTGTCTGATAATGGTACTCAATTCGATAGCGACTTGTTTACCAGCTGTTGCGAGAAAAATGGGATAATAAAAAGCTTCTCCTCAGTGGCCCATCCCCAAGCGAATGGCCAAGTCGAGGTTGTAAATAAAACCCTGAAGATTTCTCTGAAGAAAAATTTGGAAGAAGCTAAAGGGAAATGGCCGGAAGAGTTACCCCAAGTCTTATGGGCATGTCGGACCACAACTCGTACTTCAACAAGACATACCCTTTTTTCTCTGACATATGGATGCGAGGCTATGCTACCAATCGAGGTCGAAATACCCACCATTTTTACTCACGCTTATGATCAAGCCTCGAACCAATCCCAGCTCGAAGTAAGTCTGGACCTGATTGAGGAAAGACAGGACAAGGCTCAACTAAAAAATGCAGCATATCAGCAGCGAGCTACCTGGTATTTCAATAAAAAGGTTCGAGATAGAAAATTTGGTTTGGGAGACTTGGTGCTAAGGTGTGTGTTCTTAGCTACGCATGACTCAGTTGCTGGCGTGCTCAGGCCTAATTGGGAAGGACCTTATCAGATTTAATCAGTTATCCGACTCGACGTCTACAAATTGGCAAGATTGAATGGGAATTTGGTACCACGAGCATGGAATGGCGAACATCTACGACCTTACTATCAATAGTGTATGAACAATGACACCTGTAACCATGCTTGTTTATCTTTGCTATGTTTCTGTTAATAAATTGTTCAATTCTTAATAAACTTCGTTTTCGTTTCAATATGCTGTATTTTTTGCAAACTCTATGGATTTAATAACCTATGGTCACACTCATAGGATATTAAGGGGGAATTAGTGGTATATATACCATCAGCTTGAAAAAATAAAATAGCATATACGAAAAGCATAAAAGTGTTTGGATATAACCAAATACGCAAGCTAAGATAATTTGGACATAACCAAATTATTAAAAATAAAAGTGTTTGGATATAACCAAATACGCGAGCTAAGATAGTTTGGACATAACCAAATTATTAAAAATAAAAGTGTTTGGATATAACCAAATACGTGAACTAAGATAATTTGGACATAACCAAATTATTAAAAATAAAAGTGTTTGGATATAACCAAATACGCGAGCTAAGATAATTTGGACATAACCAAATTATTAAAAAATAAAAGTGTTTGGATATAACCAAATACGCGAGCTAAGATAATTTGGACATAACCAAATTATTAAAAATAAAAGTGTTTGGATATAATCAAATACGCGAGTTAAGATAGTTTGGACATAACCAAATTATTAAAAAATAAAAGTGTTTGGATATAACCAAATACGCGAGCTAAGATAGTTTGGACATAACCAAATTATTAAAAATAAAAGTGTTTGGATATAACCAAATGCGCAAGGCAAAGTAATTTGGATAAAACCATATGTGCGATCGAGGACATAACTAGATCAAAAATAAAAGTGTATGGACTACGAACCAAAAACATGACCTGAATAGGTTTGGAACAAACCAGCCAAAACTAATCGACAGTAAGTTGGAACATAAATAAACCTACTTCAAGTTGAGTCGAGATCGAGGGTGGAATATCTTGCAAAAAGATAGTTTCGACCTCATAACCTTGGGGAGCTACCCAAGGACGAGGAAATGTAACTAAAAAAGTAAGAGATAACTAAACCACCTACGTTACACGCCATATAAGTACCTTCGGGTGCATGGTAAAAGTAAGTTTCGACCTTGACAAATAACGAGATCGGACACGGATATGTCGAGTAAACTATGCATGAATGCATCGAAGCTCGAGCTTAAAATCCACCACATGTTTGTATAAATAAACAAACATAAGGACTCTTTAATATAAATTGCTTGAAATATTTCGACTTAAGAAATGAAAAAGCAAAAATATTAAAGTAAAGTCAAATACGAATATCATAAATAAAAGAAAAAATAGCTCTTACACGAGCCATAAATTGTTTCAACCCCAGGGGCATAAAAAATAGAGGATAAACGCTATTACAAAAGATTCAAAGGGAGGCAGCCCTGGGTCGAGATTTAGGAGGGAGGAGCATCCTCCTTAGCCTTCTCAGCATCCTCCTTGGCTCTCTCTTCCCGAGCAGCTTCCTCCACGTCGAGTCGAGCCTGCCATTTGGCCACGAGTTCTTCCTCTAAAAGCCTAGGAAGCTGGTATCAAGGTCAGCATTACTAGCCCAGATCCTATACATGGCCAGGTCGACCGCCCGATCCTTCTTCTCCTTGAACTCTGCGAGAAGGCGAGCCTTTTTACCCTCCATTAACTCGAAAGTGGCCGCTTTCTCCTCCTCAAGCTTGGCATTGATCCTCTCAAGCTCCGCGAGCCGGGCATTCACCTTCTCAAGCTCGGCTGTCTTGGCCTTCATTTGTTCAGCTTCAGCCACCATCTTTGCCTTTGTGGCCTTGAGCTCATTAGTAAGCTTAAGTTGGAGATCCTTCAACTCTTGGGTGTAGGACATGCTCAAATGGACCTCGTTGTTCAACTTATAATTAAGATGAGCGGAGACAGCAAGAGCCTGACCCACAAAGAAATCGAGTTAGGACATACACTAAGCACAAGTACAAATAATAATAAGATGAGAAAAGTTACCGCAGCAGTGAGCTCGATACTCTTGTCGTAAAGTGTATTGCAGTCCCGAGCATTGTTCAAAAACTACCACTGAGGGGCGTCAAAGCCACCAAAGCTCTGACCCACTCGAGACAGAATGTCCGAGCCAAGTGTAGCCCCATGGGGCCCGGCAGCATTGTCGATTAAATACTCATCGACGTGAGTAGAAATCGAAAACATGCGTGTTATGGAGGGTGAAGGCTTTTTCGGGGGTAGGCCAAGCGTTGGGTGAACCATGACCGAAGGAGGCAAAGGTGGAACGACTATAGTGGGCGCTTCGATCTGAGGAGTCGGATCCATAGTTGGGCTCGTAACATTGGGAGCTTATAACGCCCTGGATAGCCAAGACCGCTACACTGTGTACTTATAAAGGTGCAGGACTTGCTAAGCAAGTCATTTAGTTAAAAACGTGTCACTAACCATAAATGTGCTAGGGTTTTAAAGGGTTTTGGTCTCAAAAGATACAATTTATATAATTAAACAGTTTTACACATGGGATCCCAAAAAGAAACAGTGTTTGAAAGCCGATTTACCGAATCTCCAAAATACAGACAACCATCAGCCATTCTAAGGAAAAACATATGTTTATAGCTCTCCTGTTCCTGTCGTCCTCACAACCGTGGCAGTTGAGCAGCTGGTCATGTACATTAAGCTCACAGAGCCCTCCAAGTCAGGCCTGATCAAGTTTGCCCTTGCCTTTACCAACACCACGTAGCACCAGTGAGCTAAGGCCCAGCAAGAAAACATAATATTCATCACAAACAACAATAACAGATAATTAATCCTTTAAGCATGATCAAACACTTAATACTCATATTAACCACATAGCATGTATTCAGAATCAAAGATACAACCAAGCATTAATAACAATCAAGTTACAAGATTAACAGAGCCGACAACTTAGGCTGCACCCTCTGTTTACCCCACTGACTCCGGCCCGCTTAAATCGAGCTAAGTGCATAATAAGCTGTCCTCGGATACCAGTGGCCGAGTCACGACCTGTGCACTAGTGTAACCTTGGCACTCTTAGGCCGTTGGTTTAATGTTTACATGGCATAATACCATCCTTTCAAGCATACATATTAGGGAACCCTTAGTCCCATTACAATTACACAATCGGGTGCATTTTTCTTTCCTTTAATTTCCACGTTCACTGTCTACAAGCGACGTCTCTCGAGCACAATCCGCTTCCCGAGCCCTAGCTTAACACCTAGTCACAACCAAGGTAATGGATTCCATTAATATTCGCATAAATGTTTCCGGGTACAATGCTAGTTTCCGAGACATCGAATTCCACCAAGCACAGTGGTGAAATCGATCCCGAGCACCCTAGGTTAGGTTCCTGCGCTTAAAATCCCCAAAAGATCAAAAATGCACCTAAGGGTTGTGGCCCCTAAAACCTAGCCGTGGCCCGCCCCTGAAATAGAGACCAATCATTTCTGAAGGCAGACACGCGCCGCAGCGCTCCCTTTCGGCTGATCCTCCCTGGCTCCTTTGCTTCGTAGGGCCGCAGCGCTCTAGAACAGAGCCGCGGCCCACCCCTTCGTGCCCAGAAAATCCACCATTTCTAACATCCTAACCTTATTCAAAACCACCCCAAAGCACCCTAATACCAAAACTCATTAATCAAAGACTTTTAGCGCGATTCTAGCTGCATAATCCAACAGAAATCCAACTTAAAAACTCATTAAAACTCCACTTTGATTTCTGAAACCCAGAAACTAAAGAACTCAAAAACCAGTCACGCAAACTTAGAATTTAAGCTCTAAACCACGAATTGAAGCTTACCTTCTTTGATGGACAACTTCCTTAACAACTTCTGAGCTAAAACTCAAGCTTCTCAGCTTCAATTCAGCCCTTAAACATCAAAACCATAAACACCTTAATATTCAGCCAAAACTCATAATTCTAACACCCAAAAACAAAACTCAATTCTTACATTGGCCTTGGTTGAGTGCTCCTTGGTTAGAGCTGAGCTAATTCCTCAAACTTCAACTCAAATCACAAGATTTCCAGCTGAATTCACCTTGGTTTCCTATAGCTTTATTGTGAGAGAAGAGAGAAAAGGAGAAGATCTATTAAAGGGTTGGTTTATCACTTTTGTTCCACTAGTTTCTGTTTTGTTAAGTCTAACCTTGGTTAATTAAATCAATCCCGAGGCTCGGGGTGCCGGAAACGTCCCCGAGGGCAAAATGGTAAAATTCCCCAATATTCCCGCCTAAGCTTCCTAACCTCAAATATATCTCCATATATTTATTTCCATAACCTGATAACCCAAATAATCATCTAGTTCCCGGAATACCCCTTGACTTGCCCCAAGTCAAATATTAAGCCCCGTTGTGACTTTCCTATTAATCGGCTCCCTAAGATCGCCTCAAGTCGCACGCTGCAGACTTACCCACATAATGATGTGGTTCTCACAAACATAACATTTAATCACAATTACATTCATATAATCATTCAAGCACGCTTACCATATAATCATGCATTAAATCAATAAACTAACACATAAACCAATTATGCCCTCCCGGCACACTAATCAGGGCCCTTAAGCCATAACAGTGATTTTGGGTCGTTACAGAGCTGGTGGAGGAGGAGTCTTCTCAGTCCTCTTAAGGACCTTGGCGGGTCAGTCTGACTTTCGCGAGCCTCTTGAACGCTTACTCCTTTGAGCCCCCTCGCCACTGGCGAGCACGGTGTCAAGGTCAGAGTCCATAGCACCTGCACAATTACGCCGCATTATAAGATATTCCAAGACAAAAAGTTAGCATGGTGCAAACAAGCAAGGAATAAAAGGACAAGTAGAGAGAAACCTAACTGGAACTCTCCCCCGAGCTCGTGCTCGGCGACCACATAATTCCCCCATCTTCAGAGGAGGCGGATGGAGTACCTTCCCTATACGTGGAAGTCAACCTTGAAAGGTCTCTATAGTCATTTGTCCCATATTGAACGGCTATTCCGTTCCATACCCCATTCAGACTATACATAGTATCATACTTCCCGAACCAACTATCAAACTTATGAACCCTCTCATCTACCCAGGACCATACATAAAGGTGGTCCCTATCATCCTTACACAAGACTAGTCTATCGGGCTTATGCTTAAGTAGTGAGGGAGACCATAAGGCCAAGCTAAGGATGACCATACCTCTATTGCTCAAGCTCGAGGCCTCACCATTGGCCTTGTTCCCCGATTGTGGACTCCTGTGACATCGAGCTAGGGATTGTGGCTTAGCACATCGCCTCGGAGGAAGGCTACCAGTTGGGAGAGGCACGAACTCCCACTTGGTATATTTTTTGTTGGATCAGTCGAACGTGGGCTGGTCCTTCTCCAGGAGGCCACAAGCTTGGAGCATATCTTCATGAAGAAGATAGGAAAGGGAGCGTCTGCCGTAGGGAAGTTAGAGCAAAGCCTCCTTATGCTCTTTCATCTCCTCGGTGGGAGTGGGTCGACGATAGTTTGCTGGAAAAATGAACATATTATGACTGGTAGGAGCCTAAGAAAAAACTCGAGCCAAAAAGAAGAAATTTTTTATGTACTTACGGATTCGCCTAAATGAGTAGTGTTTGGAAGGAGCCAGGCCATCCGTCCAAAAGAAAGCCTTCTTGAAATCTGGGGGATGGTTGGTTAGATCCTCAAATATTTTCTTCTCCTTGGGATAGCTCGAAAGGTAATAGAAGCCGTCTCCTCCCCAAGCTCGGGAGGGATTGCTTTTCAAACAAAAGAGATATAGAACCTCCTTTGGTGAAGGTCCTTCCCACTTTAGCTCGTGGTAAAGCGACCTTAGGGCAGACAAAACCCTGTACGAATTGGTGTTGAGTTGGAAAAGGGCGAGCCCAACGAAGTCCAAGAAGTTCTTGAAAAAGGACTTTAAGGGCAGTAAAGCCCCTGCCTTCATGTGCTCCTGGCTCCAGGCCGCGTACTTCAGCTTATTGTCGAGGTTCCCATCTCCTAGGGCACGGCAACTTTGCTAGTGGGAAGCCGGAGCTCGACACCTCAGTGAGCCTGATAGTCCAATATTGTGAAGGGCCAAGATGTCGGAGATCTACCCTAATGAAGAAATCGAGCTCCAGTAGTGCTTGGCCTCGAAGAATTCTCTCTTCGAGGTGGGAATGGAGGTTGATTGCGAGGTAGAATGGGGGTTTGATGGTTCTCCCATCAATGAAAAGTGAAGGTCCCCCAGCTTGAAGGCGATTGTCACTCTAAGAGTGGGATCGATTGGAATTGGTCTGGGCTCGGGGTCTGGATCTGGGTAGATGGCGACCCTAAGTCTCTTCCTTTTCCTCTCCTCGACCTCGTTGATTTGATGTCAAAAGTGATCTCAGGTATCTTCTGGCTCACGCCTTAGTTGGTGCTCCCGAATCAAGCGATGATTCCAGGTGAAGGGTGACTCCGGGCTCAGAGTTTTCAGTGAGTAAGGAATTGCGAGCTTTGACCCCCACCGCTTCTCCAAGTTCTGCGGCATCTAGCAAAAGAGTAAAAGGGTGAGGGTCAGGCGAACAAGAAATCGATAATGAATATTAGGATGACTTAAGCTCGAATGATCAAGGCTACGGGGCAAACTCGATCCAAAGGATGAGGCCAGACTCGGAGCGTGTATTCCACGGAAAGGAAGGAAGGTGGATTTATTTTTTAAGATCCCGATATTTCAGGGAAAAAAGTTGGCGGTTACTCAAAAAGTGATATTTTTGGCAAACGTACAATTTAAAAACCCTAATTTTGTACCCAATATCTTGGCATACAAGATATGTCATCCAAAATTCAAAAACTCAGTAAAAGAACCGTATTTGGGTCTTTTACACAGAATCTGGGTTTGGAACCCATGATATTAGAACTTAAGACTAATATTTATCAGCTGAAACACTCTAGTGTGCAAAACTAGTGAGTGAACCAACAGTGCAACAATATAAACGTGCATGAAAACAATGTATATACACGGGCATACAAAGCTATGAACAGAGACTTACACAATGCAGTCGGTGAAAACAGAGAGATTTATGACCGAATAAGCGGTTGCAAAAACGATCTCACGGAGTCGAAGAGGCCAACGTTGCTTTGTCTTCTCGGCTTGGAGAACATGCAAGAGTTGGGCAAAGAAATTTCTAGTTCTTTCTTCTTTTCTCTCTCTAAAAGCTTGAACATGAAAGTAAAGTGGGGAAGACGAATGGGGATATATTTATAGACCCCTGGGAATGTTAAAAGCCAAACAAATCTGGGCCATTGGCCAGATTTCGTATCCGATCCGACGGCCAGGGACCAATGAAATGATAGTACCATAAAGTTGGCAGGCGAACGAACGTGGGTAGGGTTCCAAGGCACTCAAGTACTTTGATTGGTCAATGTCTGGCTGACGCGTGTCCACACTCGAGTGTATTTGATGGTACAGTTTCCAAGAGGAGCAGTTCAAAAGTTTCCTTCTCATAGGATTCGAACTGGTACTTTTGAGGGGACAAAATGTTACACCCATATTTCGAGACAAGAGATTATGACCCCGAAAAATGGGCTCGTCAAGTGTGAGCTCGAAATGTATGAAAACATTGTATGGTCCAGCTGAAAAATCTCTAAGTAAAACAACGACCTCGAAGATGTGTAACCTCAGGATACTTTATGAGTTCGAAATGGCACGACACTAGGATACATTTGTTACCAATTTTCTTCAGATAAAACAGTCTGAACTTGGGAAGTGCAAGCTCGGGTGTGATGGCTTCAATAGTACCTACCTATCCCGAGCATGGCCTGAAGTTGGGTGGCGAGTTCGTAACAGTTCCATAAGTCTTGACAGTCACAATGCCGATTGCTAATCTCGAAGACCTAATGAGTCACTTGGGATAGCCCATTACATGTGAACATATTTATTGTTGTGTGATCCCAATATTTAAGGGATACCATTTAGTCTGTTATCTGTTCCCGATTTTTATGAGACGTTTCCATGTATATAGGAGATATTGCATTTAATGTCATTATTTGAATTGATGTACAGAATATCTTCCTGAAATATATGGGAATGAATTCTGTAACCTTCCCTATAAATAGAGAAGGAATGGGCACTTGTAAAGGATCGATTTCTGATTTCTGGAGAGAAAGTTCTGGGTAATTCATCTCTGAAGAATTTCTAGAAAACTCTAAGTCTTAATAACATAAACTCGTGGACTAGGCAGAATTAACTGCTGAACCACGTAAAAATTCTCTTGTTTCTCTTTATCATTCATTCGCTCCATTGTTTAATTATTTAATTGCTCTACAATTTAAGTTGATGAAAAACGGCGTCAACAAAATCTTTACATAGGTCTTGGTCGAATACTACATGTACATAAACATAAAATACCAAGATCATCATACTTTGTAAATCAAAACCAAAACCCTTGCATGTTTTTTACATAAAACCTTAAAATCAAACAAACCATAACATCATATTATAGGGAAAAAAAACCCTAGGTTTCATAACATCAAATATTACCATGCTCATGATCCTAAGATCAAACAATACTCAAAACCATATACCCATCATTAACACCAAATCAAACACAAAAGTAAAAAGTGGATCCATTACCTCTCTTGATTGTAGAATCAAGAACACAATAGTGACAAGAACCCTAGAGTACAATCACCTTGAACACCCTATCATCAATTTCGAACCACAAGCAAAACGAAAATAAAACTTAGCAATGAGGGGGAAGAACATGTTTACTGGTATAATCATAATCAAAACAAATATCAAGACCATACCTACCAAAGTTTCGAATTCCCTCCTCTCCTCTTTCTCTTCTTTCTTTCTTTCTTCCTTTCTCTCTTTCTCTCTCTAGCTCTCACGCACACTCTCTCTCTCCTTTTTCTCCTAGCCGACGACACCACAAGCAAAAATGACCTCTCTCTTTTCTTTCTTCCCTTTTAATCTAACTTAGGAAAATAATAGTCTAAGAGAAAAATGGGTAAGTTTCCCTTTTTTTTGTTTATTTTCTTTTATTTTTATTTTATTTGACTTTCTCTTAATTGGTAGAAAAATAAAGATGACAACCTCCATTTCTTATTTTAGCTATTGTCTTCAATTTAATTGCCAAATAAAATAGGAAAAGAAGCACTCTCTTTCCCACTATGCTTCACACGCCCCTTACCTTTTTTTTTCTTTTATATATATTTTTTTCAATTTAATCAATTAAAATAATTCTAATAAAAGAAAATAAGAGTGTAGAAAATTCTATGCAAGTGTACCATGCACATGCACACACTTAATTGGTAGGGTGCATTACTACTACCATGCAATTTGGTGCATTCAACCAAAACTCAATTATTCACAAATTAAATTAATAAATAAACAAAACAAATTAACAATTAAATTCACAAAATTCTACAAAACAATTCTAACAAATAAAAAAAACCCACAACACTTAAAAATTAAATAAAACAAAGCACAAAATCAAATAAATAATTAAAAAAATTGGTGCACTACATGCCCCCATATATATATATATATATATATATATATATATATATACTAAGTAGAAACAACTTAATAAAAACGGATTCACTGTTTTTTTTAAATATATATATTTATATAATAGAATGAATTATAATTTTATAGTAAATATAAATATTTATATCAATAATCTGTACATATATGACATCTAAACACAACGTTGACATAAATATATATTTATATTGCTGCATGACATATATATAAAATACAATAATATTTAAAAGAGATTAATAATAGAAATAAAATAAAAATAGAAAAAGTCATGGTGTAGACAGTAGTATACATGCATAAACTATTTTTAGTTTCTAATGTATCTCGCAATGTCCTTTGGTGAATTTGATGAAGAAAAAAAGCTCCAATCACTTGATAAAAAACAAATTATCACACAAATTGATAAGATAAAAAAATGATATGTATGCATTTATTATTTTTAAATAAATATAATTTAATTATTTAAATAATCATAAAATATCTTAAAATATCCTATTTTAATCAATTAATTTATTTTATTTTTTGTATAAGTTTATGTGTGTTCTAGTTTTTAAATTTGGCTGTGACAACAAGATATTATATATTATATGTTTAATATAATATTAATTTTAAGTTTAATTAAATTTTATTTAAGTTATAAAATGTATGGTTTCATTATTTTTAAATAGATATCATTGAAAAACATCTCAAAAATATCTTATTTTAATTTGTTTAATTATTTATTTATTTTATTTTATTTAACTTTAAGTCATGTTTATAATCTATCGTTAAATATAATAATATTCTGTTAAATATAAGAATATTCTGTTAAAGTTAACGGAAAAAAAACCATTAAAATCAAGAATTTATCTACACACTTTTTATATAGAAGAGATATAAGAAATAAATAAATAAAAATAATAAAATTTTGCATCAAAAAAACGATATCAGCAAAATAAAATTTTAAATAAATATTAATTAATACAAAAACATTATCAAGTAATCATGATATAGATATATGAAAAATAACAAAAAAAAAAAAAAAAACTATGGAGGAAACCGTAGAGAATAAAGATAAATAAAACAAATTTTTGATTAACAAATATTATAAATTAACTATATGTGTTTTTTTTCAAAAAAAAAAATCAGAAATCAGCACTTACCTGTATTCTTATGCAACAAAATAGGAACAAAGAAAAGAAAGAGTGTTTTCTTCTTCAAAAAATTAGAAGAAAAATAATAGAAAATTTGATTGTATGATATTAATTTGAATACGAAACATAAGAATTAAGGTTAAATTTAAATTAAAAGATACAACATTAAATAAAAAAATTGGAGATAGAATTTAACATTAATTAAGGAGAGAAAATTAATAGCTCCGTTAGCCTTTGTTTGTTAGAGATGAAAAGTGGAAGGATTGCATAATTTGAAGAGAAAATTAGAGAGAAAATAAAAAGATGAATGGTTTGGTAGGAGAGGAAAGAGGGAAGGAAAGAAAAATGTAAAGAAAAAAAGTGGTGGGCCCACACTAAAATATTTATCTCCAAATTAGGGAGAAAATAAAGAAGAAAATGTGTTGACTAAAAAAATCTAGTTGTAATTTTTAATATATTATTGTAAAAATATATATTGTAAATTATATTTTTTATCTCAAATATCTCAACACAGTATTATTTTAGTTTATTTAAATTTGTTCTTAAGCTTATTAAATTCTTATCATTTTAGCTATAAAAAATAATTTTATAAAATCCCACATTATTAATAATCATAAATAATATTCCATATATAATAAAACACATACCTACTATCTTTATCAATATCTCTTATATATAATAAGTGTGTAGATAACGAAAAAATTTTGTTCCAACGGTTTTTTATTTTTTTAATGTTAATTTTAATAGAATATTATTATATTTAATAGAATATTTTTATATTTAACGGTAGTTTGTAAATACTTAAACTTAAATAAAATAAAATAAATAATTAAAAAAATTAAAATTGGATATTTTTGAGATATTTTACAATGATAATTATTTAAAAATAATAAATAATTAAAAAAATCAAAATAAGATATTTTTGAGATGATAATTATTTAAAAATAATAAATAATTAAAAAATATTAAAATATGATATTTTTTGGATATCTCTTATATATAATAAGTGTGTAGATAACGGAAATTCTTGGTTTTAACAGCTTTTTATTTTTTTAATGTTAACTTTAACGGAATATTCTTATATTTAACAGAGTATTTTTATATTTAATGGTAAATTGTAAACATGACTTAAACTTAAATGAATAAATAATTAAAAAAAAATTAAAATAAGATATTTTTGAGATATTTTACAACGATAATTATTTAAAAATAATAAAACCATATATTTTTTAACTTATTTTTTTTAATTAAACTTAAACTTAATATTATATTAAACATATAATATATAATATTTTATTGTCACTACCAAATTAAAAAACTAGAACAAATATTGTTTATCCAAAAAACAGCTGTTGATGACGTGGCAATGATTTTTCGACACGTGGCCGACACGTGGCAAAGATATTTTACGCCTATCGACCATCATTATTTCCACATGAAAAGATCAAGTCTTATATACGACCAGACTGGTCATATACTTCGTTCATTTATGTAAAGATCTGTACAGTTGTGATGATATCCGAGAATATGTCTTCATTATGACTTGCAGATCCGTTTATTAAGGATATATATTATTTCCTAATTCATGGAACCCTTCTTGAGCCTATAAATACACAAGAAATAGCTCAAGGAAGGGGATCGATCTTTTTTCTCTTCTTCAGAATTGTATTACTGTTATCCATCGTTTGTATTGTTTTCTTCTTCTAAGGTCAATGAAACTCAGGAACCCGAGTTCTTTGATCACAGCTTTGGAGCTCAATACTAATAATAGTATCAAGTGGACGTAGGTTATTACCAATCACTGGGGCCGAACCACAATAATTCTCTGTGTCCTTTATTTTCCATTAGATCATTTTCTCAAGCTCTATATTATTTTCTGTCGTTTTCTAGACTCCGTGTCGTTGACCAAAACTAGGGCCAACATTCTGGTGCTTTCATTGAGAGTTGAACTAAAGAAGTTCTAATGGCAAAAACTACCAAGAAGACTGGACAGGCTGCCGCTGCACCATCCCATTCTCCTCCCCCAAATGTGGCTGAAGATGAACTTCATTTGGAGTTTGATGATGAAGAGGTGGACTCTGAGACCCTGAAGACAACATTGGGGGTGTTGCAGGATGAGTTGCCCACTCTGGGGGCCAATCAGGAGAGTGTCGCCGAGATAATGGCGTCACAGCAGAGGGAGATAGAGCGCCAGTGCCAAGAGCTGAGCGAGCGACAGGCGGAGATGGGCCGTCGGCAGAGGGATGCCGTGGTAGCCCTTGAAGCAGCCCTCCTGTTGGCTAGGAATCAGGCTGCGCCAGCCTCGCAGCCTGATCAACCCCCAAGCGGGCCACCTCAAAGGGGTCCCAATCTGCGCCGGAGCAGCCACCTATGCCTCAGGAGGATATCCCACCTAGGGATCCCGAGACATAGCCTCCGTCCCAGGCTGGTCGAGGCAATCCCCCGTGCCCGAGGTAGAATAGGGCCGGGCAACAGCCCCGCAGCCCTAGACGCCCAAGGGGTGAAGAGCCAAATACACCGAGCAGGGGGCAACGTCCTTCTGCCAACAGAAGGAACTCAGAGACAGGCTCTGTGGTCAGGGGCCCCCACGGCATGACAATGCACGGGGACCCCACCGACCAACGCAGGCCTCCCCCTAACGCTCGGGAAATGCCAGCCCAAGGAGGTAACAGAGGAAATAGTCGGTCGCATCATAGCCAGTCGCGGTTCAGAGATGGCCACGGCTATAATGAGGCTGACTCAGGCAGAGGAAATGCTGGTCAGAGGAACGAAGAAAGAGGTGGAGGCAGGAGCCCCCCACCTAGAGAAGACCGACAAGCAGGACATAACGCTGGGGGGCAGCCCAGGCAAAATAACGTCTTTAGTCGGCACGGAGCCAGTGAGCAGTGGCGACGAGACGACGATTTGAGGGATGTACTCAACGACCGCCGAGAAAGGCACGATGAGTACATTCCCCCGGCACCAGAGGCCCCAACAATTTCGGAAGTCGTTCAGGCTCAAATCGATGCCCTGAACCAGGCTGTGCAGCAGCTGGTCGGGGGGCGTACATCGCATATCGAGTATGATCGGAGGAAAGGCACCCCTTTCGTACAAAGGATTGTTGTGGCAGAAACCCCCAGCAAGTTCAAGATGCTGACTCTGCCAAAATTTGACAGGTATGGAGACTCGGTATCTCACGTTAATAAGTTTAAGATACAGATGGACATTCAGAAAATCTCTGAAGATGCTCGCTTCAGGATCTTCCCAGCGACCCTTTCTGATGCCGCCCAGGAGTGGTTCTTTAAGTTCCCTCCTGCAAGTATAGTATCCTGGGAGATGTTCGCGAAGGATTTTTACGGACAATTCTACGCGGGTCGTGTGCACCCCACTGAGGCGAACCAACTGGTCGAGATACGCCAGAAAGAGGGGGAGCCCTTGAAGGAATACGTTCAGCACTTCATGCAAGCCGCAGTAGGAGCCAAGACTGTGGACGATGAAGCCAAGATGATTGCCCTAACCGCTGGGTTTAGGCGCCATTCTCCCCTCTGGAGTAGCCTCAGGAAACATGGGGTTAAGAGTACCCAGGAGTTTTTAGATCGGGTTGGTACATCAAGCTTGAATACGCGATTGTCAATGAAGGGAAATTGCCAACAAAAGACAAGGGGCCCAAGGAAGAACCCACCAAAGCCGCGAACGGGTCTAAGCCCAATGGCAACGGCAAAGGCAACGGGAATGGAAATGGTAAGAATGGTGAAAAGAGGGCGAGCAATGAACCCTCGACCTCCGAGAGTAAGCGCCCCAAAGGTAATCGGTACGAACTTAAATTCACCAATTACACCGCCCTTGTTGAAAGTCGAGCCAAGGTTTACCAAGCGACCAGCTCGAGCGTGCCCTACAAGCGACCCGCACCAATAAGAAAAGATATCTCCAAGAGAGATTCAACAAAGTTCTGTCGTTATCATAACGACTATGAGCATGAAACCAATGACTGTAACCAGCTGAAGGACGAAATTGAGTTCCTGATATGACAGGGACATTTAAGAAGATATGTACGAGCCGCGGGAGGTTCTCAGCGAGAGGCTTAAGGTGGCAACGAGTCGGCGCCTGCACACCAACGCTCACCACCTTTACAGCCAACTCCTGTGGTAGGTACCCTACTCACCATCTGCGGAGGCCCACATCTTGCAGGAGATAGTGGAAAAGCGAGGGAATGATGTGCTCGAACCCTACGCCACGATCAGGACATCGAGATGATGAGTGTCGAGGATCGTGCACCAAAAAAGGCTCGAATAGAGGAGGAACTAATCACCTTCTTTGACGACGACGAACAGCATGTGCGATTCCCACACTCCGATCCGCTGGTCGTGGATGTACAAATCGCGAATATGATGGTGAAAAGGGTGTTGGTCGATACAGGAAGTTCGGTCAACATCCTATATAAGTCCTCGCTGGAAAGGATGAAATTGTCTGTAAAGGACCTAGAGCCATGCAACCAAACCATTTATGGTTTTTCTGGAGAAGGGCTCGCCCCAGTAGGGTCAATTAGACTCCCAATCACAGCAGGCACTGTTCCTGCTAACAAGACATTACTCACTACTTTTATAGTAGTTGATTGCCCTTCAGCGTACAATGCTGTGATAGGGAAACCAATTCTAGTTGACCTTCGAGCCGTCACTTCTATATGGCACCTCACCATGAAATTCCCAACGGACGCAGGGATAGGATGCGTGTTGGGAAACCGAAGGGAAGCGAGGGAGTGCTACAGCGCCTCGATCACCAAGGCAAGGAAGGGTGTATCGAGAGATGCCACCAGGAAAGAGTTGCAAATGGCAACTAATGTTCAAGCCCGCTCAAGTGATAATCTCACCAAATAGGGCGTTGCCCAAAGTGAGGATAGAGACTTAGATCCTCGCTTTGGGGATTTTGAAGAAGAAGTGGGCCCCATCGAGGACCTTGAAGAGGTCCAACTCGATGAGGAAAATTTGACCAGAGTTGTGAAAGTCGGAAAAAACTTAGAGACAACAACAAAACATGCACTGGTGGAGTTCTTAAGGAGGAACCAGGATGTCTTTGCCTGGTCACATAAAGACATGGTCGAGATAGATCCTGCAATCATCAGCCATGTCTTGAACATTGACAAAAGATTTCCACCTGTGCAACAAAAAAGAAGGCTGCTCGACAAAGACAGATCAAAGGCTTTGAAAGAGGAAGTCGAGAAGCTGAAGGAGAATGGATTCATCAGGGTGGCATTTTATCCATCGTGGGTCTCCAATCCCGTACTTGTGCCCAAGCCGAACGGCAAGTGGCATACGTGCGTGGATTTTACATACCTAAATAAAGCCTGCCCCAAAGACTGTTTTCCCACTCCCGAGGATCGACCAACTAGTCGATGCCACTGCAGGGCACGAGATCCTCTCATTCATGGATGCATACTCTGGGTATAATCAAATCAGTATGCATCCCCCTGATGAGGATCACAGTAGCTTTCGAACCGATATAGGGCTCTACTGTTACAAACTGATGCCCTTTGGTTTGAAAAACGCTAGTGCGACTTACCAGAGACTCGTCAACCACATGTTTAAGGAGCTGATCGATGCAAACATGGAGGTTTACGTCGACGACATGCTGGTTAAGTCGAAGAAAGCAGAAGGGCGTGTACAGGATTTGCAAGAATGGTTCAACGTCCTGAATAAATATAGGATGAAGTTAAATCCCCTTAAATGCTCCTTCGGGGTAGGATCAGGGAAGTTCTTGGGATTTATAGTTAACTCAAGAGGAATTGAAGCTAATCCCGAGAAAATAAAATCCCTGATCGAGATGAAGTCGCTAGTAAAGATTAAGGATGTCCAAAGCCTGACCGGAAGAATTGCTGCTCTAAGTAGATTTATTTCAAAATCAACAGACAAGTGCATCCCATTTTTCAATCTACTCAGAGGCAATTAGAAATTTGAATGGATAGATGAGTGCGAACAGGCCTTTCAAGCACTAAAAACACATATGGCGCAACCACCCATCCTGTCAAAGCTGGTTGATAAAGAGATTGTGTTCATCTACCTGGCAATCACGGATTACACTGCTAGTGCTGTTCTGGTAAGAGAAGAAAAGGGTATGCAGAAGGCTGTCTACTACATAAGCAAAAGGCTAATCGGAGCAGAATTGAGGTATCCCCCCATCGAAAGGTTAGCCTACTGATTAGTTTTGGCCTTAAGGAAGTTGCGGCCTTACTTCCAAGCTCATCCGATTACAGTGTTAACCGACCAGCCTCTTCGCAAGTTCTGCAGAAGCCAGAGGCTGCCAGAAGATTACTAAAGTGGGCAGTCAAACTCGGGCAGTTCGACATATCTTACTTGCCGCGAGTAGCGATAAAAGGTCAAGCCTTAGCAGACTTCATCGCCGAATTCACAGAGCCCGCAGGTGGCAAGCAGATTGAGAAGCCCAGCGAGCCTGACTGTCAAATCCAAGCACCCTCTTGGAAATTGTTCACAGACGGATCATCTAACGAATCCCACGCAGGAGCAGGAGTGATATTGATAATGCCGGAAGGGCATCGATTTCACTATGCAATAAGATTTGACTTCATTGCTTCTAACAATGAGGCTGAATATGAAGCATTGCTCGCTGGACTACGATTGGCCAAGGGTATGAACATAAAAGCGCTTGACGTCTATAGTGATTCTCAGCTGGTGGTGAACTAAGTCTTGGGAGAATATCAGGCGCAAGGTTTGAATATGGTCACCTATCTGAACAAAGCAAAGGATATGTTAGCCTAGTTCAACAGATATAGTCTCCAACAAGTACCTCGTGATCAGAATTCCAACGCGGACGCTTTGGCAAAGTTGGCAAGTGCAAAAGATGCTGATACTCTGAACATAGTGCCAGTCGAGCGACTATCAGAGCCAAGCATCCAAGCAGCAGAAACCACTCTGGTCATCCAAATGGCGGATACATGGATGGTGCCATATGTAGAGTATCTATCAAGCGGCGTGCTGCCAGCGGACAGAAACAAAGCTAGGACCCTTCAGCGGCAAGCTGTTAGGTATATCCTGGTCGATGGAATCCTATACCGACGGGGATACTCTCTGCCACTTCTCAAATGTATTACAAAGGAGAAAGCCAAAGAGTTGATGAAGGAGGTACACGAAGGTTTTTGCGGGGACCACGCTGGGGGCAAAGCCTGTCAAAAAAGATCCTAAGGCAGGGGTATTTCTGGCCAACCATGAATGAAGACTCAATGGAGTTCGTGCAAAGATGTGACAAGTGTCAAAGATTTTCTAAAATCCCATGAGCAGCTCCCAACGAGTTAAAGCAGATGCAGAGTCCATGGCCTTTCGCAGTTTGGGGAATAGATCTAATCGGATCATTGCCTACAGGAAAGGGTGGTGTAGAGTTTGTAGTGGTTTTCGTCGACTACTTCACCAAGTGGGCCGAAGCTGAGCCACTCGTGACCATAACGACTAAGAAAGTGCTTGATTTCGTAGTAAAAAACATCATCTGTCGCTATGGATTACCAAAGAAGATAGTCTCAGATAACGGCACCCAGTTTGACAGTGATCTATTCACTGACTTCTGTAAGCGTCATGATATTATCAAAAGCTTTTCTTCAGTCGCTCATCCTCATGCGAATGGGCAAGTCGAAGCAGTTAACAAAACGCTGAAGGATACCCTAAAGAAAATACTCAAAGAAGCTAAGGGAGCGTGGCCAGAACAGTTGCCCGAAGTCCTCTGGTCGTACAGAACTTCCCATTGAACAGCAACGGGTCATACCCCGTTTTCCTTAGCATACGGGTATGAAGCCATGTTGCATGTTGAGTTGGATCCACCCTCGCATCGCAGATTAACAGACGACCAGGACTCTAACAGCCAGCTACTGATGGAATCCTTGGACTCAATTGATGAAAGGCGTGAACAAGCCCAGCTCCGAGTAGCTGCGTACCAGCAGAAGGTCGCCCGGTATTTCAACTCTAAAGTGCGAGAAAGGAAATTCAATGTTGGAGTTCTTGTACTCCGAAGAGTTTTCCTTAACACCCGCGACCAAGCTGCTGGCGTACTCGGGCCAAATTGGGAAGGGCCTTACCAAATTAATGAAGTCCTTCACCCAAGCACTTATAAACTTGCACGCTTAAACGGAGATCTCATTCCTCGCTATTGGAATAGAGAACACCTGCGTAAGTATTATCAATGAACAATTATTCTTAAATACTTGGCTTGTATAAATTTTACTTTTTACAAGTTTTGGAAAAATGTAAGATCTTATTGATCGCTCGTAAAGACATGTTTAGTCCATTTATTATGAGAAATAAAAGGGACTGTGCTCAGCCAGTCATTTCTTGCCAACTATTGTATTTATTACAAGTATTTGCTCATTACATGTGTTGTTTTGCTGTATTATAATTCTAATCATATTGCTACGAGCAGTAATGTTCGAACAGGTTTTGGTCAAGGCAAGTGACCATGGACCTAAAGCTCCCCGATCCCTTGGGGGGCATACAGGGTACAAGTAAGCAAAGCATATCGTTAAAAGGTATGTAAACACATGAGAAAAATAAGTGAAATCATGCTAGGGCACTTAGAGCATTTTTCAAAATTTTGATATTTTGTTAAATCAAACCAAAGTGTTATGCTAAGTTCGGTCATGCGAACAGTTAGATGTTATAATAATATGCAAGTATATTATAATATAAAAGCAAATCCCTTTTACATCGCAAGCAGTAACTGCTTGGATGTAATTGTTCGAAAAAAAGTAAAAGCTGCCCACACAGCAAACCAAAAAATCATATTGTTTTTACATCACGACCCGTAGGTCGTGTAGTTATAAAGAAAAAAATAATAATAAAGCATAAAGGGAAAAGACTAAGGAGCTTGAGGAGTTGGAGGATCCTGGGGAAGGTTCTGATCGACAGCACCCGCAGCCTCGACGTCTGCACCATCCATCCCAGTGGCCAGTGAGATTTCGGGGGAAGTAGGGACCCTCGATCTTTCTTCCTCAGCCAGCTGAGCCGCATAGCGAGCAAGCTCGGCATCCCTGGCATTCTCGGGAAGATAGTCGAAGTTGGCACCCTGATTATGCTTCCAGAAATCGTAGAAGCATCTCAGAGTGGCATTCTTGTATCTTTCCAAGTTGCCAGCGTTGGTCTTCTCCAACTCCTCAACCTGGCCCTCCAGAGTTGTGGTCTCCTGCCTGCTCGCGATCAGGTCCAGCTCAAGCTGTTTGGCTGCTTTGTAGTTAAAGTGGTTGGACTCCTTGTATAGGTCTCTCTGCTCGTGGGCTTTCTCCAGAGACTTCAGTTTCTCCTCCAACTCCTTAGCCAGTTAGGCCTTTTCCTCAACCATCGCCGCCAGCTGATCAGCATGTTTGGCCTCAACAACTTTGAGTTCATCCTCGTGCCGTTGTTCTGAAGTCCTAGCCTGCTTGGTGACGGCACCCAGGTGGATGCGCCCGGCAGTAAGGGTCAGCATGGCCTGCAGTCAGAACAAAATTTAGACAAACGGTAAACTAAAGAAGACCCACTTTTCACAAAAAGAGATGACTTACACTGGTGAACTCGTTTAGGGCACAGTTTAGAATTGGGTCAACACCCATCGTCTTCGTAGTAGCCATTGCCTCTCAGCAACGTTCATGCTTCGCAATCTTAGTGACCCTCTCCTTGATCAGCTTGAAGTCGCGACCAACCATCTCGTTCTCGGTTGAGGCAGGATCAACCTGCTGAGGTTGGTCAGTCGGAGTCGCGGGAGAAGGAGTCGACCCGCCTGCAGCAGATGGAGTCTGTTGCTCGCGGGGAGAAGGTGGAGTCGTGGTGGAGTCTGTTCCTCCGAAGGGCCTGCGTTCTGGGGCTTCTTCGCCTGAGGAGCTTTGCTTCTCTCCCCAGGATGTCTCTTACTGTTTTTCTTCTTGCTTGGAGGAGCCGCAGCAGCCTCTGGAGCGCTGTAGAGGTCGAACACATTGGTGGAGTCCATGTCTGAAAAGCGAGAACAAAGTCGAACAGTGAGATAGCATGAATGACTAAGTGCATTGCATCAGAAAAAGAAGTAAAAAAGGATTACAAAGTTAAATACCTGAGCTATTATTACTGGTCCCTACACTACAGACTCTACTAGTCTTATACTTATTCTTTGACATGAAGAAATCTGACCCTAAATTTGGAGCATATTTAAAATTTCCATCCCCGTCAAAAAGATGACAGGGAATTGGCAAATTGTCTAAAAGCGAAATAACTATACCATTGTCGTCCGATGAATAGTCAGAGAGGTCGACAGGCTCGGTGGCCTTCTTCTTTCCTTTTCCCAAGGGGGCTGAGGGCCTCTCTGCTTGGGGAGTGCCAGCAGGTTCCCTAATCGTAACCCCAGTCAGTCTCCTCCATGGAGGTGACGCTTGAGGTTGCTGTTCGAGTTCCTCCTCGGTGCAGGCACTCCCTGCTGAGGGTCCCCTCGTGTCCGGTTGAGGGGCCCAGAGGCCAACCATCCTAAGGTTCGCCTCTGTAACCAAATTCTTGACACTCTTTTCAGCATCAGTCATGCTAGCTAGAAGTGACGATCTCAACTCCATGCCCGGAGTTGGGTTTGCTCGCAGCCACGGGCCTGGAAGACATCAACAATTTAAGACATTGTGGAGGAAAACACTAAGTGAAGAAGTCAGCCAGCGGTACGAAAGTTTTACCTCTTCGTACGAAAGCTAGGTTATCTACGGCCATGTCAGCAGTAAGGATGTACTCTTGGTAGTACCTCCCCACGTTTGAGATATGAGTTGTGTCAGTCAGGAAGGTGCGCCCGATTTCTTGATGACAGAAGTGGAAGAACCCCGTGCCTTCTTGGTTGGGGTTAGATTTGAGGTCGAACAAGTAGTTGACCTCATGAGGCGATGGCACGGGCCATTTCTTTTGGTTGTATAGGATATAGAGTGCAGCAAGCATCCTATATCCGTTCGGGGTTATTTGAAAGGGGGCAACTCCAAAATAGTTTGCCACCCCTTGAAAGAATGAGTGAAGAGGCAAGGTAGCCCCTGCCTCGATATGAAACCGCGACCAGGCGCTGAAGGCGCCTCCAGGCAGATTCGCCCTTTGGTCTGGTTTGGGTCTGACTAAGGTCACCCCCGGGACACTGTATTTCCTTAAGTAGTTGGCGATCATTCTGATCGTCACCCTACTTTCAGAGACTACATACCACTCAACATCCAGCTGAATGGCATGTCTAGGGTGGGCATGTCTTTGGATGTTTGGGTCGAGAGCATTTTCATCTCGACCACTGGTTGAGGGAACATCAGCCAAAGTAGCATGCTGATGAGAAGGGTCGGAGGTTTTCCTTTTCTGGGCCTTGGTTTTGGTGCGAGCCATATTTTGGGTAAAGACTGGGGAAGTGTTTGGATTAGTACGAGAAAAGGGAATTTCAGGTATCAACGACGAAGGTTGTTTTTCATCCTCGAGCAGTTGAGCTAGCAAATCGTCGTCGATGGGTCTTTCTCCTCCCCATGGGTCTTGCATGTAAACTGCAAACAGACAAAGGAGGAGGTAAGACGCACAGCCTGGGAGCTTATGTTGAAAGTTGGAATAACGTTGCTCGCATCTACGACCAGCAACATTCTAACCGAAACACTAAGTTTTATGCGAACAATTTGAAAAACGGATCAAAAAGTGAAAGTAAAAAGTTTTTCTGGAAAAAAGCTTTTTCAACTCCAAAGGGGTGGGAAAAACCTAGTTTTTCAGCTAGCCTAAAAATCGAATTTTTACTTCGATTTTACGCCCTAAACCCATGATCCTGACTATCAAACTGATTCCTAACTTCTACAGAGCAAAAATACACTACCCTATCAAGCATCAAATGGTATATACAAAATCTTTACAAATTTTTACCCAAGAACACAAAAAATTTCAGAACACAGAAACAGTATGCATGACATCTCAAAGGGTTTAAACGTCGAAGAAATGTACCTGGATAAAAATTGGAGATTCTGAAAAGGAATGACTTTGGGTTTGCAAGCGAAGGACCCTTAGCAAAGTGATTGAAGACCTTTGAAGTTCCGGGCTCTGAAATGGAGTTCTTGGCAAAGAGATGGCGTGTAGAGAGTTAAAAGAAAAATGTGGGGATTATTTATAGAAGCTGAGATGTGTTGAAAAGGGGTAATCATGAGTTACCTTTTTCAAGGCATGGGGGAGTGTATCAGCCGTCAGAAAGGTTACTTGGAAACTGAAAAGGCATGATTGGATGTGATTAGGTCACAGTTTTCAAGAACGCACAAGAGGCTCTGGCAGATTTCGTGGGGCATACGAAAAGTTGGTTTTCTAAGTTTACTTATTGCTGGTCGCAATAAATAAACTTGGGGGACAAATGTTTATTCAAAAAACAGCTGTTGATGACGTGGCAAGGTTTTTCGACACGCGGCAGAGATATTGCTCGCCTATCGACCAGCATTATTTCCACATGAAAAGATCAAGTCTTATATACGACCAGACTAGTCGTATACTCCATTCATTTATGTAAAGATCTGTACAATTGTGATGATATCCGAGAATATCTCTTCATTATGACTTGCAGATCCGTTTATTAAGGATAAATATTATTTCCTAATTCATGTAACCCTTCTTGAGCCTATAAATACACAAGAAATAGCTCAAGGAAGGGGATCGATCTTTTTTCTCTTCTTCAGAATTGTATTATTGTTATCCATCGTTTGTATTGTTTTCTTCTTCTAAGGTTAGTGACACCCAGGAACTCGAGTTCTTTGGTCACAGCTTTGGAGCTCAATACTAATAATAGTATCAAGTGGACGTAGGTTATTACCAATTACTGGGGTCGAACCACTATAATTCTAAGTGTCCTTTATTTTCTCAAGCTCTATATTATTTTCTGTCATTTTCTAGACTCCGTGTCGTTGACCAAAACTAGGGTCAACAAATATAAACTTAAACAAAAATTAATTAATTAATTAATTAAAATATATGAGATATTTTTAAGATATTTTATGATAATTTAAATAATTAAATTATATTTATTTAAAAATAATAAAGACATACATATCATTTTTTATCTTATAAATTTGTGTGATAGTTTATTTTTTATCAAGTGTTTGTAACTTTTTCTTCATCAAATTCAATAAAGGACATTGCGAGATACATTAGAAACTAAAAATAGTTTATGCACATGTACTACTGTCTACACTATGATTTTTTCTATTCTTATATTATTTTTATTATTAATTTCTTTTTAAATATTATTGTATTTTATATATATGTCATGTAGTCATGTAAATATATATATATCAACGTTGTGTTTAAATGTCATATATGTAGAGATTATTGATATAAATATTTATATATACTATAGAATTATAATTCATTCTATTATATATATATTTAAAAAAAAAAAATCCAATTTTCATTAAAATTATTGACAGTGTTTACAACTTTAAAACTAAGCAAACGTGCATTGTACATTGCATCTACTTAGTTTTACAATGATAATTATTTAAAAATAATAAAATCATACGTTTTATAACTTAAATAAAATTTAATTAAACTTAAACTCACTTATTAGAATAATATCATATTAAACATATAATATAATCTACTTTCAATTAGCAACAAATTAATTTTTTTTAAAAACTATCAAGAAACTTAAATTTAAAATCTACGTATAATATTTAATATTACATTAAACATATAATATATAATTTATTGTTATCACTCACAAATTCAAAAACTAGAACAAACATAACTTAAACAAGAACAAATAGATTATTTAATTAAAATTGAATATTTATTTAAAATTTATATGACATTAATATAAATTTAATAAAAATAATTAATAGATTCTATAAATAAAACTAAACAAACGTACATATTGAACGTTGCTTGTATCTAGTAATATTATAAGTTTAGAAAAATTATTTTTATTTATGCTATATATTACAAAAATATGTTTTTTAAATAATGAGTTATACATAAAAATTAAAATATATATTAGTATAAAACATTTTTTTTCCTCTTAATTTTTACTTAAATGCCAAATAAAGGAAATAAAACAAATTTCTTTTCTGCAGTTATACCAAAGAAGAAGAGAAAATACATTTATTTTATTTCCTTTAACTTTTTCTATCTCTCTTTTTTTTCTCACCTACCCATTTTCTTTCCTTCCTACCAAACTATATCAAGGAATTTAATTAACTAGAATGAGGTGTTTGGAGAAGAGAATATTTTTTTTTTCACTAGTAGTACCGAGTAGTTCCCATTTGGGGCACGACGGGAGAATTTACCAATAGCAAAATAGCTCATCATTGTTGTCTTGTCGATTAGGGGTATGAAATTGGCGGCCAAGCTTGCTGAAACGACACCACCAGTGCTTTCTTATTCTTCCTCTCATACGACATCATAATGGCTGAAGCCTCGTCGTTTGACTTGGACGAGACCGATACCATGGTCAGAGGCCTCAGACTTCGCTGGGACGACGAGAAAACCCAGAATAATATAGACCACAATCGAGCCGTCGACAAAGAAGATCATCGAGATGATGACGACGATCAGAAGAAGAATATGCCCACTACTATAGCCGTGGAATCCCCAACTCGTTTGGCTGTTAAGAAGAAAGAGTTGTTGGAGGAGCTCGAAGCCATGCTAAATCCAGGTGAATCTTCTCATGTTAATACTTTTGGAAATGGCGGTGTTGCAAATGAAGAGCTCAAACAAACAATGAGAAAGGCGTTGGAGACTGAAAATGTAAACCTAAGTATAGACGAGGCTCATTGCGGAGAAGGAACCAAAAGAATGTACTCGAGGGAAGTTATGGAGGCTTTGAGGTTTGCCAACATGGAAGAACAGAGGAAGATGTGGAAGCATGCGCTAACGGAGCTCGACCCTGTTGGAGAGGTGGACATTGATATCCTAGCAAGGTCTAAGAATCATAAGGAAATTCAAATCAGCTGTGATAATCAACAAAGCATTGGAAAAAAGAATGAGTCTGCTACAATTCTTGGTTAGTACTGGATGTTGGGTCTCTCTCTCTCTCTCACACACACACACACACACACAAAACTATGCAAGTATCTACTAAAAAGCTTATGAGTGAAATTCTCGGAATGAATTATGGATTTTTAAGTGTGTAAATATGAATAATTGAGTGAACTTTGTTGCTTCTATCTGTGATAGTGAACGAAATAGTTAAAACTCATTGCGGAGAAGGGACTAAGAAGAATTACTCAAGGGAGGTTATGGAGGCATTGAGGTTTGTGAACGTGAAGGAAAAGAGGCAACTATGGAAGAGTGTCTTCAATGGGCTTGACCCTGTTGTGCAGAAGGAATATATTAACCTCGCCAGCTCTAAGCATCATAAAAAAATTGGAAAGAAGGAAGAATCTCCTACAACTCTTAGTAAGTAGTGAATTTCGTTTCCTGTTTTTTTCCCCTGTTTTTTTCCGAGTTAATAATTCATAGATATGAAACGCCTGCTGAGAGCCTATAAATTAAATTCTTGGAATGGATTATGGATATGTAAGTGTGTGAAATTATAAATAACTGATTGAAATTCTTGCTTCTGTAATCTGTTTATGTCTTTATGATAATAAGCATACCTGATTGTTAAGATTATGGCATTTGACTTTTAAAATTAATGAAAGATAAAGGGAATAGTTTAATCTGTTCGTGTACATGTTTGATGTCAAATTCAAATCCATTAACATTCCTTTTTTTTTTGTGGGCTATTTCTAAATCTAGAGAATATTCCAGAAGCTCATTCCAAAGACAAGGGCAATGGACTGTCAAGTTTGGAGAGAACTGAAACTGATGCTGCTTGCAGTTCCGTAGTTGGGGATGAAGACAAGAATCCAATTGTTGAAGGAGATTACAGTGAAGATGATGATAGTGATGAGGATTATGCTAGCATTCAGAGACCTGCCTTTGCGGTCAAGGGAGAACCCAACTTTGATTCTGGTCCTCCAGAAGATGGACTTGAGTATCTTAGGCGTGTAAGGTATTATTAATTCTCTGTTGTCCTTTTCACTGATTGTTGATACTATAATGCCCTGAAGTTAAGACTTTTCTTAATTTAGTAGGAGAATAATTCCAATTAAAAATCTATAGAAACAAAAGAGAAATGTTGGATTAGAGTTAATTAGATGATTTCCATGCTGCTCTGATAAGAATGGTTGGATTTTGGAATATTCTGTGATCTATAGGTTAAACTGCATTTTAATTGCTAAACCATCTAGTATCAGGTTTGAACATAGAACTTAGGAAACCCAAATAGTTTGTAATAAGCATCTGTTTACTTAATATTGTAATTATTAATTTTTTTTTATTGAAAAAAGTATTTATTATTAGAAGTTTTTATTCCATTTTTCTTCAGAGGTTTTTATATGCAAAAAAGAAAAAAGAAAAGAAAAGAAAACTGTGTTTGTATGAAAAGGTTGAGTTTAGTGATGTATATAATATTTAGGATGACCTTCGCAACTCATAAAACTTAAAAGGGTTTTGTTCAGACTCCCATTGTTGGATTTGCAACTCTTGTTGTAAGCTTAATGATAACATCAACGCACTAGATTGAAAGTAATACTAAACTTGCATGCATATCTTTTTATAGAGGTAGAGAAGATGAAATAGTATGTGCTGCAGCTGACATCTTTGATCTAGGAAAGGTTAAGATCAATGGCAGCTCTTACCTCATGTTTGTATTAACACTGATTAGAAGAAAGGCAAAATTGCCTCAACACTTATTTATAGGCTATTTAGTGTCAAATATAAGCATGTTAGCAGCAACTGGGTACAAGACTGTAATTCTCTTCTAGATGCATGTCATGATTCAGACTGCATCTATTGTCTATCTGTTTACATTCTTCAAAGATCTGGAACCATATACATGAAAAAATCCATTATTTATTATTTTAGTTTTTGATACCCAGAAATTCCCTGAACTCGTTTAGTGACTCAAGTTCGAATTTGAGGGTCCCTATCTAACTCTACAATATTTTGGAGAGCCAGAAGGTATACAAATTATTATGTAGGTGCTTATAAGACACTTGAACCTCAGACCTTGTGAGATCGTTTGAGCTACCCCAAGCCAAGACCCCTCTTGGGTTAGAAAACTACTTTAAATTTTGAACATGTTGAGAAAAATAATTTTGTGGTTTTTTTATGTATCCAATTCTTTGTACATGAAAACTGCCTCTTTGTTATATCGCTAACTTATAGTCATGTGCTGATTTGTTTAGAGTGCGAGCACAATAGTTCAGTTTTTTCTTTTCATAAAGTTTTCGGGAGGTGTATGAACTAAAGAAGAGTTAATGACCATAGACATGACATATAGACATCAAATTGAAACCTGAAAGTAAAATGCAGGTTTCATTCAAATGTCTGAAAAGCTGGGTTACAGCTTATTGTGTTGGTTATCATCTTGAAGCCTGAAATAAAAGCCTGCTTATCTATTTAATTTATATGATATATAAACAGGAACTAGAACCCAGACCACTTACACACAGTTACATGTCCAACTGCTAAAGCTAGCCTCAAATTACCTAAGTGTGCTCATTGTTTAGCAAAGAAAAATGTAGTATATATAACCCCAAGGGGTGGTCTAGCGGTAAGGAGGAATGTCTGAAAGTTCTGGTAGGAATTGTTCCCAAGGTTTGAATCCCCGTAGACTCAAAAATTTGGAGCTATTGGGAGGTCTCCCAGTCGAACCCAGAGCCAAAAAAAAAATTGTAGTATGTGTGCTCGTCAGAGCTCAGCTAGTGCACTGTTGAGATTCCAGCTAATGATGTTTATCATTTTTTATGCGTCAGTCCATTTTTATGATTGTCTCTTTTACCTTGTTGTTTATACCCCTTTCCACATCTCCTGTTTATGATTCTGAATTTTCTCCTACTCTACTAAGTTCATGGCTCTTTTCCCAATCAATCCATTGTTCCTAGTTCTCATAAAGTCTGGACTGGGGACCTTTTCATCTTTTACCACCTGGTTTTTTTCTCTTCTCTCTCTTGTGCTTTTTTGAAGTACAATGATAGTTTGGTTTGATTAATTACTAAAGTAAATCACATCTAAATTACCAATTTAGGAATATGTAAGGCTTACATATCCATTCTTAAGGTCCTTAAAGGGTTTGCATGCAGAAGACATGAAAAGTTTCATAATCTTTATAGGCTAATCTTAATGCAGTTTTGCTATATTGGCCTATCAATTATGACTATCAGTCAATTATGAGTATGGGTGATTCTTTCCTAGTACATGTACTCTTGAGCCACCTTTGCTAATTTTTGACTGTCAATGATCTTTAAATGTAGTTCTATTTCTGTCACCAGTGCTCTATATTTTTTATGATGAATTCATGCGTAAGAGGAAAATGTGCTTCATGTTAAAAGTGATTATGATTAAGAAACAGAATCTGAGTATGTCATTCTTACCTGGTAGACACGCTGCAGATTCTGTTGCTGTTAAGTCAACTATACGCTTTTCATTTCTTATTATTTTAGGTGCTTTAGGTTTGTGCCCATTAGCAATGTTATGTAAACTAATATTATGAATATGATAGAAGTTCTCTCGTTTTCTCAGGTGGGAAGCGGCCCAGATTCCAAAGGTCAGAGTAGCCAAGCTTGATCGAAGTAAACTAAACAAAGAGCAGAGTGAGTATATGCCCAAGATTCCAGAGATTGCAAAGTGTCCAGAACAATTATTGCCTATGAAGCCGTGGGAAGATGCATTTCTTGAAGATTTTTCACAGCTTAGGCTGGTATGATCCCTGTACCCTATTTACTTTGCGCAGACAGGTTCAATCATCAATTGACAATATATAAATGTATATATTTTTATGTATATTATTGTTAAAAGTGAAACAGTTTAGTTGATCTGCGCATTGTCTTGATTGTGGAAGGCTTTGTTCTATATTCTTTTCTTTCACTTTATACCTAAATAGAAACTTGACTTCGAGACTCTTAACTCTTGATTCAGGTTTTGTCTCATCTTGAGAATTCCAGAGATCTACTATCAGAAAGCTCTCCCCATCAGCTATCTGGGGACATTATTTTGGAGAGTTCTGAAAAAAGCAGAACCAAAGTCCAGTCTGACCAGTCTCGTGAATGTCTCAGCTCTGAAAATGCGGATGACTGGTTACCCAAGTTATCTGTTGATGATGATAATAGTGTATCATCGGAATCAGAAAAGTCAACACCAAAATCAATTGTAAATGAAAATTGCAGCAACTACCCTTTGTTGTCTGTAATATTAAAGATGGACTCTGTAGCTCGAGTGTCTATGTTGAAGAGAAGGATAAGCTCTTTTGGAGGCATGAACACGTTGCCGAGGGAAGACTGCTTGTGGCTGTTTGCACTCTGTGCAGTAATCGACACTCCATTAGACGCAGACACTAGTGCTTCACTCAGAAGTCTATTGCGTAAGAGTGCTGAGTTGCTGGCTGGAAAATCTGAAACTGATGATGAGGTTGTAATGCTGAATATTCTTGCAACGATTTCGGGCCGATACTTCGGGCAGTTAGAGAGCTGAACCCCGTTATAGATGTATCTCTTGTTTGATTAAAGTCATTAAGAATGTTATTTTCTTTTCTTTTTATATGTATATTACATAATTTTTTGAGCTATTATCATGATTTTTAGTGGGGCTGAGGAGATGAGTGATCAGAGGGTTTTGAACTAGACATTTGGTAATCCGTTTTTGCAATTACTCATTTTAATATAGGTTCTGGCGACTTTTTTTTCTTTCCAGTTTTAGGTATTAACTTCTTTCACTGAAACATTTCAATAACTTTTGAGCGATTATTTGGATTTTTATTTGTAAAAATTAGGCGGAGTTCCCAGTTTTAGATTGGCTGTTCAATTTTTAGCCACTTTTTACATCTCTTAATTTTATACCTAATATTTAATTGAATCTACCTATTATACTCTTCTACAGATATTCATGCACCCAATTTGCTTCACATCAGAATCCAACACAATTATTTTTATATATATATATATATATATTCTATGTCAAAAAATGTGTAGATAGAGAAAATTTTTTGTTTTAAGAATTTTTTATTTTTTTTATTATTTTTAAGAGAATATTATTATATTTAACAAAATATTCTTATATATAACAGTAAATTGTAAACATGATTTAAATTTATGTAAAATTAAATAAATAAATAATTAAACAAATTAAAATAAGATATTTTTTTAGATATTTTACAATGATAATTATTTAAAAATACTAAAACCATAGGTTTTATAACTTATATACGCTTTGCATAGTTTTTTTTTATATAAAAAGTCTAAATTATGTATAAGAAAATTTATATTTTGCATAAGACTTATTACCTGTTGAAGCCTTTAGTTTTAAAATTAACTTTTAGATCTCATGTTTTTTCAAAAGAATAAAAATTAGAATTGATAGATTGATTATTTGAACACTGTATTTTCGCTCATTACCCGTTTTGACCCTTTATTTTAAAAAATGAACATTTGAACCATGTATTTATTTAAAGGGTTCAAACTTCTTATAAAAATTAAATTATCCATTTATATAATTTTTGTTTTCTGTAAGGGCTCACACCATTTTGAACCTTGTATTTTAGTCGATTACCTGTTGGAACCGTTATTTTTAAAAATTAACTTGTGGACCTCAAGTTTTGTCAAAATGTTAAAATATGAATAAATAGATTGATTATTTGAACACTATATTTTGGTCGATTACTCGTTTTGATTATTTATTTTTAAAAATTAATCTTTGGATCATATATTTATTCAAAAGGTTAAAAATTCTTTATAAAAATTAAATTATATAAATATATTGTTGACCACGATTTTGCCCAACTGCGAATAGACGCAAAAACGACAATAACCTTGAATAGAAAGAAAATAACACAAGTAATTTTTATAGTGGTTCAGCCCCAATTCGTTGGTAATAGCCTAATCCACTTGAAGTTGTGATATATATGACCTACACTTGAGATCAAATGAACCTGAGTCAACTGAGTTTCTCAAGTGCAAGTGAAAAGATACAATGTGTTTTTCTCTAAACTTTCAGTAAAAAAATACTCCCAGAATCCGATCCCCCCAAATGATGCCATGAGCCATTTATTTATAGGCTCATGGATCGTACATGAGAAATATACCGCTTTGACGGGGTCCTTGATTGTTTCAACAACTTTAATTAATGAATAATAAACAAATTACATCAATATAACTATTATTCCGGGATGTTTAAGATATTCCCGCGGCAGTAGCCCCTCGGATGCCTGCCTCCTCGGAGGCACTCACAGCTGCTCCTCGGATGCACCAGCCTTCAGACGCGCACCTGTCAGCAGCTCCTTGATTGTACATGAGAAATATAACGCTTTGACGGGGTCCTTGATTGTTTCAACAACTTTGATTAATGAATAATAAACAAATTACATCAATATAACTATTATTCCGGGATGTTTAAGATATTCCCGCGGCAGTAGCCCCTCGGATGCCTGCCTCCTCGGAGGCACTCGCATCTGCTCCTCGGATGCACTAGCCTTCAGACGCGCACCTGTCAGCAGCTCCTCGGCGTGGCTCTCGGATACGCACGGATCCGCTCGGTCACACGGAGCTCCTCGGCATGCACCAGGCTTCAGATGCACGTAGACCTGCTCGGATGCATCTGCCTCCTCAGACGCACATCTGCCAGCAGATGCATGCGGACCCGCTCGGACGCCCGCCTTTGGCTCCTCGGCGTGCCCCTCGAGCCTCTCAGATACATGGCCCTCCTAGCCCTTTGGCCATGCAGCACACCCACTCGGGCATGCACAACACAACCCTTTGGGCACACAACTTCCCTAAATATTTTCTTTGGGAAAATTTGACTCCTTTCCTCAAATAAATTATTTTTAACAAAGTAATGTATATATTTTTTATTTTCATTTATTCATTATCTGTTTGGTTTACTCACCTCCCCTTATTTTTTTGTAAATGAATCGCTTCGGCTATAGGGGAGGTGAAAACCAGACAGATTCTGACACCTCAGCTCCCGCTTCAAGGGACACTCTTTCGAGCAGTGATTCTTCCTCCAAATCTCCCAGCAGAAGAACTCCTGAAGACCGTCGTCGTCGCCTTAAGAAAATTCTCCCGCGATCGGCTTTGTATTTTCTTCACGAAGATCAGTTTCTTAAGCAACAACACCAGCACTAACCAATGAGGGTAAAGAAATCTAATCGACTTCCTCAAGAACAAGATCCTCATGTTGCTCATAGAGCAACACAAAAGGTGGTAGCACAACGCAGCCCATGTGGGAGAAAATTTACTAGGAGAAGTCAAAACTCAAGCCTCTTCAAGACCTGCTCAAGCTCGAAAAACTAGAAAATCCAGGAGAAGAGATACCCAAACATTCACCACAGAAATTCAACAGACCGTATCATGTAGGCTGAGGAACAAAGAAAACACTGTGCCTTCCTGATTATAGCTAAACCTTCTAAGCTACACTCTAAAATGTTCGATAAACATATGGTCTGGAAGGAGTGAATCTGATATGCCCATGCCCGAACCAAAGAGCCAACAATCCTGGTGGAGCCTATTGCGCCTGGTCTAAGTATCATATATATGTAGGAGCTACAATCCCTTTGCATCCTTTCTTCAGATCAATAGCAGATTATTTCAATGTGTCTCCCTTTCAAATTGCTCTGAATGGGATACAAGCCTTGTCTGCCCTATACATTATCTACCACTTCCAGGGTTGGAAATCGCCTAGTCCTCATGAGGTACACTATTTATTTTATTTTAGGACTAACCCCTGCCATAAGAACATAGGTTTTTTACACCTCTTTCATAGGCAAAAAAAAGTTAAGTACCTCCATGGTATAGCCCATAAATCAACTACAGACATTAGAGCCAACAATCTGGCTTCACCCATGCCAGTCCTTTTGATCATCCGCTCCCAACCAGGGAAATGCACTCTCGAGCAGAAGAACTTGCCAACATGCCTTTAGATGAAAAGGACGTCGAACAGTTAGTCTCCTTGGAGAGAATCTCTGAATGGTGGGATTATTACCAAACAATCAAGATATTGCCGAGGGTAGTATGATTGATGAAATAGAAACAACTGATCAGTCCAATGCTAACACTGAAGTAGCGGCCGACCAGTTTTCTCCTATTATATCCCCTCATCCACGCTGACCAGGTGGTCCCCTTATTAGAGAGCCTCCTTGTGAACACCCTCGCTGATCTGCTTTCCCTGTCAGGCCAGGCAAAGGAAAAAGTATCGAGTCCGAAAGAGGGGACAACTCATCGTTGGAGGATGAAGACGAGTTTCGTAACGAAATTCTGAACTCAAGTTTTGCTGATAGTAATCATAATTGGAATTCGTGATGAATATGCAGCGTTTTACTTTTCACATGTGTTCACATGTTGCCTCTACTAACTCACTTTGAGCTTTTCTTTTATACAGATCCAACTATGTTCAAGCAATTCAACACCCCTGTTAAAAAAAGAAAGACTGGAGAAGGTAGCAGCTCCACCCCTCCAAGCAAGGCTATAACGACCACGCCACATAGTCAGTGAAAAACATCCGACCAGACAGTCGTACGTTTGGCTCCTCCTTCACTTCCCCTTTCTGCGAGTCTACATAATAATCGACCAACTTGCTTAAGTGAGCCTCTTCGCGTTGTTGGTGAATACGACAAAGAGTTATTAAATCATACTCTTCACCATGCGACTACAGCTAAGATATTCGAGACTTTACCCCGACAGAGTGTAACGCTCTACTTCCTTAGAGTCGTCACTAAGTGAGTTTGAAAACGTGCAATTAACTCGCTAATCGAGGATTTTAAGACAAAAGTGTGATTAAACCATAAACAGAGTTATGTACTTTGAAAATAATTCCATTCATTGAAAATCATAAAGCGTTTAACATTTGGGATCCCAAAATACTGTTTAGAAATATTTAAAACTCAAAAATATAACCAGAGTCGGCTAAACGACAAAATCTAGGATTAGTACAATCATCTCCCAAAAATACCCCTGGCCGTGGCAGCCAGGCAGGCCAACACATGTACGCGTCGCTTCTCGCTCTCTGTACACATGGTTGGTTGACTTTCCCCTTGCCCTTACCTGCACCACAGAGCACCCGTGAGCCGAAGCCCAGCAAGAAACCTCACACCAGCATAAAATATATGCATACTTAACATTCTACATGTAATCAAGTTGCAAGTAGGCTAAACATGTACGACCATGCTGTTCCAGACGCTTTACCAGGCCCTAGGTTCGCAGTCCACACCGTGAGGACATCCCAGGTATCCTTTAGGGTCTCTCCCTGGCAACTCGCACTCCACATGCTAAATGCTGCTCCCGGCCCCCTGCCATTCTCGGCCTTTGCCGTTCCCGGCTCTCACCGTTCCCAGCTCTCGCCGTTCCCGGCCCTCGCCGTTCCCGGCCCTCGCCGTTCCCGACCCTCGCCGTTCATTCATATATATGCACACATAGCATAATTAAGTAGATACTTAAACACGAATAAACTTAGACAAAGGGGCTACGCCCTGCAACACAATCATATAGGGCTTAGCCCTGCATCACAATCATATGGGGCCGTACCCTGCAACACAAGCTCTACGGGAACAACAATTTTCTTACCTATGTCCTGAGCTTTCCAAGCACCGATGTCCCGAGCACAGTCCCCTAGTCCAAGCCTCGATGAAACCCTTGTCACAACGCACCAACAATATCCATCCATCAAGTTCTAATCCATAAATAACTTTGGGTCATAATTCTAGTCTCCGGGACATTGAATTCTATCAATCCCGGTGATAAAATCCAACCCGAGCCTTAACTATTGGATTCCCGAGCCTAAAACCTCTTTAAAGCCCAAAAAAACACTAAGTGCCGCGGCCCCCAGCTCAACCCGAGGCCTCGCCTCATTTCTGCCTACACACGCCGCGACCCTGCCTGTAGGGCGCCGTGGCGCGCCTCCACTTTCAGGCGCCCTAATGTTCTAAGGGGCCGCGGCCTGACCCCTCGAACCCCGAAAAACCCACCATTTTCTCTACCAAAACCAAGCCAATTACCCCTAAAATCATTCTAACAACTTAATTTAATCATCTCAGAAGTTCCACTATGATTCCAGCAACAAAACCTAACAAACTCTAGCTTCAAAACTCATTAAACCCAACATTCAATCTTCAACTTCAACACCTCAAAAGAACTAAGAAAACCAGTCAATAGCCACTGAATTAACTAGCCAAAATCATAGTTGATGCTTACCTTAGCCTTTGTTTGAATCCTCAAAGTGATGCTGAGTTAATCCCCAAGTCAAGAGCTCAAATCCTTGCTTAATTCCCAGGTTCACTACACCAAATAACTATTTTCATAACACATGAATATAACTCAATTGAAAAAGTGTTATGGTAATAGGCAAAGCAAAAAAGAAAAAGGCCGTATAAAATTTTGGGAGCCCGCTAAAATGTAAGGAGGCGGTGTTTTTTTTCTTTCCTTTTTTTAATTACTAAGTAAAAATAATTTTATGGGAATAGATCCTGTTTTCATCTCTCTCAAAATGATATCTCCCTTATCCGGCCCCTAATTACCAGCAGCGGTTCACAAACTCCAATCCCGTCGATAACTTCGACCCTAAGGTCTGGGACTGGGACACGGTTAGACTCCTTGCCAAGCCCCTTGACTATGCGGCCTCCCCCGCCGTCAACGCTGCGGACATCGCCAAGACGGAAGAATTCCCTGCAACTCCAACCCCTGAGATAACCGATGCCACTCTCCGCAGAAATCTGGGGGGCGGCTTCACTTGTGGGGATGGCCCCAGATCCAGACCCAATAAGAGGGTTCGCTCTGGTAATTTTTGCTGTAGATTTCTGTTGTTTAGAACGGCGAGGTTCATCATCTTCTTGCTTGCTCCTTGCAGGTTTCATCCCCTTTCCGAGTTTGACGAGGGCAAGCAGAGTTGTAGAAGGAGGCTTGCTGGGCATAATCGGCGTAGGAGGAAAACTCAACCAGACGATGTCGGCTCAAGACTTGTGCTCCCTGGAGATGGAGACAATAAAATTAATGGACACTTGGATATCTTTAACTTGTTGGCTGCTGTGGCTCGCGCTCAAGGTAAACGATCATGCTCTAAGGGTTTTCTGTGTTTTGTGTTCTAAATTCTCATTGATATTGTGTTGAATTCGTATGCTGCGTTTTTTACATAGAGATAAGCTAGAGTTTTAATAAGTAAAAACTACAAGATTCTTTTCTTCTAGTTCATCAGTATAGCTTCTTACCATAGTGAGTCTTCTTCACACAAGTCACCTTGGAACCGACAAACCAAGCTCTGATCAATACAGAATGATTTCAGTCAGAACACAAGAATTAAAACACTGTTATAATGCAACATTATGCATATTATAGAGGTCATGAATCAATCTCAGTAAGAAAATAATGTAAATCTTGTCATTTCTCCATGATATGTTCTAAACATTTTTTATAAAGTAAAAATAAACCCTTTGGCTCTACTGCAATCGACAGTGCCATCAATTTTAGTCCAATATGAAGCATAGATGACAGTGTCCACCTCCAAACACAACACACATGTCTCACGTGCCATCAATTTCATCGGGGATAAACTATTCACTAACAACTGAATCACTCTTTAGTTCTAAATGTAAGCCAAAAACTCGTAGCAAATGTATGATTTTGTTTAGTCCTCAAATTTGATTCACCTTGCTGCATCAGCTTAAAACTTGTTCTAACTAACCAGTTATTTGTCTTAACTTATTACTAAAATGACGTTTGCAAAAAACTTTCTATTAAACATTCGATCAATCAATGACTGCACTCAACAGATTATTCGAACCCTCCAAAAATACATGCTGATGTCTATCATTATACCTCCTCTGCTCTGGTTCCAGAGATAGGTTTTCTTGCCTTATATCTATTGTTTTTTTCTTCTTTGAAAAAGTTCTAGGTTAGTTTTTGGAATGTTTGTTTGTATTGAGGTTCAAGGTAGTGTAAGGTAACTGTGGTCTATGTTACTCTTGAACTAATGGTCAATGCCCCACAAGTGTATGATAAAATGATGCAAAGAAACTGTATATACATTATGAGCTTGGACAGATAGAATATGCTATATGAGCCCTTTGGTTTAATGAAGCATTCAAGATAGTTTTAGAGGTTGAGCTATATATTTCTAGGCTAATAATCTAGAAGACAACAATTTCTTGCATGAGATGAGATTTCTTGCTAACAATTTATTGCTAAGATCCAAACTAGAAAGATGAACAAGAGACCAAATTGAAGAGTTCAGCTCTTCTATGGAAGTGGAAGATAAACAAATGTATTTAATTTGTGGCTGATACTAATTTTATGAAAGGTGCCAATTTTTTTTTTCTATGCAGAACCCAATGAGTAGAAGCCATATTTAGCTTAGTTATCCAGAGTGAAGGTTTAAAAAGGATCATATACATATAACAAATTGAGTTATAAGCTTTTATAAGACTTGACTTTTATTTGAAATCCACATTCTATTCCAATAAAGACCTCATGAAAACAACAAATATTCATATTAGAAAAAACCCAGCCTGAGCTTTTTCTTTGCTTTGGCTTTCATGAAATGAGCTTCTTTACTCACATATGTATATTTGATATGTCTTTTACAGGATGGAGGTAAGAGCACCATCACAGCCAGTGGTTGTGTCTATACCAATATTGCATTATGATGGTCAGCTTCTATATATTCATTGCCTTTTCTGTAATTTAGATAGTTCAATTTTTTTGAAGTTTTGGTCGTGTAATTCCTTAGTGAGACACTTGAGAATTGTGTGTTTTTCTTGTTTGAGACACTTTCTGTCCTTATGATGTGGTTTCTGTCTTTTTATTGCAGATACTGAATCTGCAAAAGCATCAAGACGGCAACTCAAGGAAGCTATATATACAACACTATTTAACATGAATGTTCCTGCTGTTTGTGCAATTAATCAGGTAAATTTCGCTAAGCCTTAACTTGCCGCTGCTGTTTATTATTCTAAAATATTTAATACTAAAAGAAATAAGAGTAATTTTTTATTTTTTTAAAACTAGGATTCCGCTAACAATTGCTATGTAGGTATCCAAGAGAAACTTAAACCTCATACCTTGTGATATAGCAAGCCATATGCCTTATCATTTGAGCTACCCCTCTTTGGTAAAGAATTAAGATTAATTTGTTTCATGCAAAAATGGCATTTACCATCGGATATAGATTTCGAGGCCTTGATCCAATTTTCATTCTTCATTTTCCTTTTGTAAAGCAAGCTTCTGTGACTTGAGTGGTTGACAATCCTGAACAGGCACCAAATTTACTTATTAACACTATAAGCTGAGATGCTTTATGTACTTATGCTTGTTTATGAGTAATTTGGATCTTTTGCTTTTGGCTTAAAATGTTCGATTGATTCTTTGATAGATGTTTTTTTTTGTAAGATCTTATCCATTTTCTGTTTTTGAAAATGTAGGCAACTTAACTTTGTATGTTGCTAGAAGAACTTCAAGAATTGTTGTAAATATTGGGTTTCAAGTCACATCAGTTGTTCCAAGTAAGGAGTGATAGTTTCTCTTTTATCTTTTATATGCATTATGCTTCCTTAAACTATCAACAAGGTTTCATTTACCTATGATATATACTGATTAGCCCTACAGTATAAGTTACAATTTTAACTTTCCATGCATCCTTGCTGCTTTTATTCTTCTTTTTTCATTTTCATTCTATGGATTTTCCAGTGCTTTCTTTTATATCATATCTTGGTTGCATTCAATGTTTGGGGATCTGAAATATACTCTTTTCTTTTCTTTTTCGGCTTCTAGTTTTACATGGTAAAGTAATGCGCAAAGTGGGTGTGGAGGTTGTGGGACTGGGAGCACTAAAAATTACCGGGTTTCTTAAGGAGTTGATGCAGCAGAACAATATTAGTTTTGAATCGCTGTACACCGTTCGCACTTTGAAAGAGGTACAAGTCTTGCTTGTTTCTTGAATGCAGAATATTGTTGTTGAATATTTATCCTCGTTTTTCCTGACTGTAGTTATTCTGTTTTAATACTATCAGCTTTGCACCCTCAAAGAAAATATTTTGCTCATGGTACATTAAACTACTAATACCATTAGTATCTTGTGTTTTAGTGGAATGTTTCAATTTTGTTTTCTACTGCTCTTCTCTCTCATTTTTGTAAGGAGACCTTGATGAAGCTGAGTTCTATTTATGACCTTATTTCTATACAGAATCTCTATTATGTTGCCTATGATTATGAGGCTGAGCTACTCAAAGATACACGAGCATCATCTGACGCAGCAGAAGAAGGTCAGTTCACTCTTTCAAGAGAGCGATTTCAAACAGGAGAAATCTTATTCCAGCCACGAATGGCAGGAGTGTAAGTTCTGGAACTTATAATATTTATTGCTTCACGAGCACTGTCAGGAAAGTTCCAACTGTGTGGATGCATGTGAGCGTGTGTGTGTGCTGCAAGGATATTAAAACTTCTACCATATAATTCATCAAAAAAGATGTCTAGAAATGCTTTATGTCTTGATTCTAGGCGTTAAAAATGTGACGAGAATACAGTTCTTCTAAGAGAATATAATTGAGACTTCATGAAAGTATAGTGTTTAAATTGTGAAAAACATATGAATAATATGCATATAATCAGGTAGTTGTTTCATTATTCTTCTGCAAATTTGGTACAGCTAATCTTGTTTTTCACTAGAATTGGAACTCTATAATATTGTAGTTTTTGTAAGTTACTATTATGTCTAGAATAAGGATAATGGTATGAGCAATATGAATGTATGCTAATTCATGGAAACTTGGAGTAAACTTATTACCTTTTATTTCTATTTTCATTTTGCTCTTTATTTTTGTTATAGTTATTGGTTCGGTGCCTTGGGTCACAAACAGATGAACTCTATGTTGTGGTAGTTTTTACTTCAGTTGTTTTTCAGGTAGTCTAGATTAAAGGTGCTTTGTTAATAAGTGGAAATGAATAAGAATATGTATAACTTTGTCAATAAACTATTTTCTCGTGGAGGAATATCATGGGTTTAGCATAGACTACATATATTGTGCCACATGTTAATACAGTAGCCTTTAGTTAACTGACCTGGCCAGTAAGCTACACATAGTTTTTTTTTCAGTGTTTCCTCATCCCATTTTTGCAGTTCTGTTGCTCTGTAGGTTTATGTTATGGTTTTTGATTTTTTGCAATGCTTTAATTATGCTCTTTTCTTAGTAAATTCTTTTCTTTTTTGTTTTTCTCTTCAAATTCTATAAATGAATTATAGACTTGTACATAATTTGATTTTGATCAAAATTAGGGTATAGGAGCAAGCTATTGAGAAATCTATAGCAAAAACAGGAAGAAATGTAAACAAACTTCTGAAACTAACAGAACCAAAACTAAGCCAGACTCTAATTTAGAGAAGGCAGAACCATTCAAAAGAAAAGATAAGAACTTTAGAAACATATTACTAAATACACTGCCAATTCCGAACATTATCTGAGAAGACGTCTTTGAACTCTTTTACTTTGAACACACACATAGTAACCCAAAATCTGATCTTCTCCCACAACACCTCCCCAGATTCTTCTTTATCTTCAAAGATTCTCTTTTATGCAACATTATTCAATTGCTTTAACTTGCAATGCTAACATTAGAAATGTGCTGCCTCAAATCATGTGTTGACGTATCAACTTTTCGTGAGCTTGAGACCTTGGTGAGGTCTGTGAGGGTATTTTTTTGCTTTTACCATTTAGGTCTCTTCTAGCTTTAGGCTTTTTTTTTTTTTTTTTTTGAGAAATAGGCTTTGTTAATATTGCTGCTATTAGTGTTTACATATTGTTAATGAAGAGATGATGCAATCATTGTTGCCTTTAAATGTACGAGTGAATGCATCTAAAAATTGATTTCTGACTTGTATTGTGCTTTTGATTCTTCTCACAGCATTCAATATTAAAACCTTTCATGCTACGTCGAGTTAAAACAGATGTAGTTTCAGAGCTTACCAGGAAAACAGAGATCACAGTGCACTGCAAATTGAGTTCACGACAACAAGCTTTTTATCGAGCAATCAAGAACAAGATATCTCTTTCTGAGTTATTTAACAACAATCGTGGACAACTTAATGACAAAAAACTCCTTAATTTAATGAATATTGTCATTCAGCTAAGGAAGGTAAGCTATGCTTTTTCACCTCCTTTCCTGAAATTAATTTAATTGCTACAAGCAATCAACTGAGGAAGCTAATTTTTATTATTTTTTACTGTGTGGTGCCAGGTCTGTAATCATCCAGAGTTATTCGAAAGGAGTGAGGGAAGCACATATCTCTACTTTGGTGAGATGTACACTACTCAGGAGGTCGCAATCCTATAATATTCAAGGTTCTTTTTATAGCTGCTTTCTTTTAATATACATAACTATGCAAAATCTCTTGTATTGTTATTATTCTTTTCAAATAAGCTCCATTCCCTACATGTCCTCACCCATCTCCCCTGTATGTAGTTTAACATAAAATAAAATAAAAATGAAAATGAATAGCATTGTAGAACTTATTTCCATATCACCTTACATCCATGTCACGTTTCCACTACTTTTTGGTTGCTGGTTTTTTACAAGTCCTGAGGAAGGCTGGGAAACACATTATTAGTTCCCACAGAAGGCTGAACAATTCATCTTTAAAAGCCACACTCCCACCTAGTTTACAAAAAAGGTTCTTGGATGTCTTAATTATTCCTGCACTTCGTTTTGTAATAGTATTGGCTCCTCTGAATTAAAAGAATGTGAAGGAAACCTTTCTCATTTACCAGCCAATCTGAACTGAGATAAGAGACTTGTGTTGATACAATACCAGCACTGAACATGGCAAATTAAGTAGGACATTATATTCAAATTACTGTTCTGTCATTCAAATGATTTAAAGCATGCACTCGTAGAATGATAAAAATTTCAGTCAGCCGAACATTTTTTTTTCTTTTTTAGATTTTACCAAACTTGGTTACTTTTAATTCGAATTAGGAAAATAAGATGCAACTGTGATCCTTCTTTTTAATTATTTATTAAAATTGGTGTTTTTCTTAGTTTCTTCCTCTTTACTATGAAGGATTCTGGAAGCTCCTATTCAATTCTTTATACAAAAGTTTAGAATTTGCAACGTGCTTCTTATAAAAATTGCATGTATAGTTGTGGTGGTTATGGAACTAATGGCTATTGAAGACTTGGAAAGCATATTTTATGTATCTTTAAAACTTATTGTTCATCATCGTGACTACATTAGTATTATTTAATTTAATCTGTGTTGCTTCTGCTACCAATGATTTAGTCAGAGCACAGGCTAGTATTATTTAATCAGTGTTAATTCTGCTATTAATGGCTTACTCAGAATTCAATATGCGAGGTTGTTCCATGCATGTATGTTTGCCTTTCTTTTCATTAAACTTGTTCATTAAATTTGACCATGGATTACTTTATATATCATTGCTATAAGACCAGACCAGTGACTATATTCTTAGAAAATTCATCATATATATATATATATTAATAATTATTTATAAATTCCCTATGTTACTGAAACTGGCTTATGCTGTCAAGGAAAGCACTCTTGATAGTCTAATTACTGAGCTCCTTCTATGGCTGTTGGATGAGAGAGTTCCACATATGGATGATGGCAGCCAGCTTTTAAAAGCTCTGAATGTTCTGATGCTAAACATTCTGGATAAGACTTGCCATTTCATTTCTTCCCTCTTCTTTTTTTCATTTATTCTTATCTTGACTCGGATGTCTTATTTTAGTCTGATTTGTTATTCAACTTTACAAGATAATGCAGATCGAACTTCATCCTTTGTTGTTCTCATCAATCTCTTACGTCCATTAGATCCTTCAAGGTTGCCCTCACCTGCATCAAATGAGACATTTGCTGTCAGAAATCAAAAGTTCTCTGATCTGGTTGTTAAATGTTTGATAAAACTTACAAAGGTAACTTCTTGTTTTAGCTATTTTCTTCTGCATTGCTCATATTTTGATGCTTCTCTGAATTTTCATAATGTGTTTTCTAACCAGGAAGGCAATGTTGCCAACCAGAGGGAACATCTAATTCTTCTCCTTGCCAATATTCACATTCAGAAAGCTAATAAGCAGTCTGTCTTAAAGGTATTCTGATTGTTAATTAAGGTTGTAAAGCTTTGGATTTATCTAATCCTCTTATATAAATTTGACTTTATGATATTTGGAGTCTAATGTCAAAACTGGATATTTATGAGCATTGTTCTTTTGTAAATTTCTATTTAATTAGCATTTGAAACATTAGTGGTGAAATTTGGGTTTTCAATAAGGTCTTCTATTTCTTTGAAACTCTTTTATGACTCTTTAATTTAAGGTCAATCACTAGAGTCTTGAATTTAACATAAGGATGTAATATTTGCTTTTACATTTACTATCATTCTAGTCATAGAAATTTAGTATAGTTTAGTTACAAGTAATTTAGTTGCTGCTGTTCTTGACAATTTGTGGTATCTAAAAGATGGAATACATACTTTAGTCTTGAAAAAACTTTCAGAAAATGGTAAGAGTTATGTGGGTTTTACAGTTTTATTTTTGTATGATACTTCAAGCACTGATCTATAGACTTATCTCAGTTTTTGGTGGATCCTACTCCATTTTCTAGGATCTTGCAGGCAAAGGACACCAAGTGAATTAGATAGAGAGGTTAAGAACTTGAGGGTGGCATTTACTGACCTGTTTTTGAAGCATAACACTTTCAAAGAAATTGCAAAGCCATCAAGATATTGATGCAAAGAATGGAAGAATGTATTTCACTAATTTTTGTATATATTTCTTGTTTTGTATTTGGTGATAAAGGAATCTAAATTGGGCTTAAATTATGTTGTAATATGATTTCTTAAGACTAGACTAGTAGACTAAATATTGTAATTACATTTGAGTAATTAATAAAAATCTATTTATGTTATCTTATTTGGCTTCAACTTTCATATTTGTTTTCCTAGTTTTGTGTAAGTTAAAAAAAATTATGTTTCTCTAAGCTAATATAACACGTGTTATACTAAAATGTACTATAACACAAAAAATGTGTTGTAGTAAAGTGTAGTATAACACAAAAAAAGTGTTATACTAAAGTGTAGTATAACACAAAAAAAATGTTATACTAAAGTGTAGTATAAAACATAAAAAGTGTTATACTAAAGTGTAGTATAACACAAAAAAAGTGTTATAGTATCGACTATAAATAACATAATTCAACACATATCTATATATTAAAATAACACAGAAATTGTGTTATCGTTGACAGTACAATAACACATCTGTATAACACTGATAAAGTGTTATGTAAAGTACCCTGACCTACGATAACATAGTCTGTCTTAACACATCAGAAAGTGTTATCGTAGGTTTTGATAACACATTTTTGGTGTTATTAAAAGCATTTTTTCTTGTAGTGCTTTTCCCTTGGTTTGGCTTAGAGAGAATAATGAGAGAGAGAGAGAGAGAGAGAGTCAGTTTCTCCAAGTTTCTGAGTATTTCTTTGGTTTTGTTTTATTTACTTAGTCTCTAAGGTTACCTCAAGGAGTACCAAAAACGTCCCCGGGGACAAAATGGTAAATTTCCCCAATATTCCCTCCTAAACATTCTATCTTTAAATAAATCTCAAAATATTTATTTCCATAACCTGATAACCCCATAAAACATCTAATACCCGAAATACCCCTCGACTCGCCCCGAGTCGGATTTTCGACCCCGTTGTGACTTTCTAGCTAACAGCTCCCTAGGACTGTCTCAGATCTTGCAACACAGATATATGACAAGTATATCCCAATTATAACAATTATCACATTTATGCCCTCAACGGGCTAAACTTACAAACATGCCCCTAACAACCAAACGGGGCCCACATGCATATTTAATTCACCTAAACATGCATCTCTAATCACATATTCATACAAATTCATGCATTATAATATTAAATAACTTATTGCCCTCCAGGCACACTAATCGAGGCCTTAAGCCTAATTAGCAAATTTGGGACGCTACAACTATCCCCTCCTTACAGAACTTTCATCCTCAAAATTACCTGAACAACTCGGGATACCGCTCTTTCATCTCTAATTCAAGTTCCCATGTCGCCTCCTTAACCTTGATGTTCCTCCACAACACTTTCACCAAGGCGATGGTCTTGCTCCGCAAGAATTTGTCCTTCCGGTCAAGAATCTGAACCGGCTTCTCTTCATATGAAAAATCCTGGTCCAGGTCCAAATTCTCATAACTTAGGACATGCATCAAATCTGATACATACTTCCAGAGCATGGATACGTGAAAAACATTATGAACCCCTGATAAGGCTGGAGGCATCGCTAGTTTGTAAGCTACCTCTCCAACCAGTTCCAGAATCTCGAAGGGGCCAACAAACCTAGGGCTCAGCTTGCCCCAAACACCAAACCATTTCATTCCCCTCAAAGGTGAAACCCTAAGAAACACATGGTCACTGACCTGAAACTCCACGCCCCTGCGTCTCAAGTCCGAGTAACTCTTCTGGCGACTCTGGGAGGCGAGCATTCGAGCTCTAATCTTGTCAATCACCTCATTGGTCCTCTGAACCATCTCAGGACCCAAATATCTCCTCTCACCCGTCTCATCCTAATGGATAGGTGACCTGCACTTCCTCCCATAAAGCATCTCATACGGATCCACTCTGATAGACGCCTGATAACTGTTATTGTACGAGAACTCAATCAAAGGGAGATACTTACTCCAAGATCCCCCAAAATCTAGCACACAACTCGTAGCATGTCCTCCAGTATCTGAATCATCCTCTCAGACTGTTCATCTGTCTGAGGATGATAAGCGGTACTAAACCGTAACTGCGTGCCCATAGCCTTCCGCAGACTCTCCCAAAACTTGGAGGTGAAGATGGGGTCCCTGTCGGATACTATCGACCTCGAAGCCCAATGAAGTCGAGCAATTTCCTTCACATATAACTCGACATACTTCTCCACAGTATAAGTCATTCTGACATGTAAAAAGTGGGCGGACTTGGTATATCTATCCCCAATCACCCACACCGAGTCATGCTATCCCACAGTCTTCGACAAACCAACCACGAAGTCCATGGTGATATCTTCCCACTTCCACTCTGGAATCCCTAGAGGCTGCAGCAATCCTGCTGGCCTCTGATGTTCAGCCTTGACCTGCTGACAAGTTAAACACTTGGCCACATAATCCACCACATCTCTTTTCATGCCCGACCACCAATACAAAGCTCTCAGATCCTGGTTCATCTTCGTTGTACCTGGATGTAAGGAATAGGGAGTGATATGAAATTCATCCAAGATCTCCTGCCAGATATCAGAATCCATCAGAACATAGATCCGACCCTTGTACTTCAGTAATCCCATCTCTGAGATAGAAAAGTCCTTAGCCGCTCCGACTAAGACGTTCTCTCTGTGACCCTTCAACTGGGAATCCTTCCCCTGCGCCTCCTTGATCCTCTCAAGAAGTGTAGACTAAAGAGTGAGGTTGGCTAACCGACCAACCACCAACTCTATACCCGCTCTGGTCATCTCCTCCGCTAACTTATCGGATATCTGTCTCAAACTGAACAACTATCCTAGGCCTTTCCGACTCAATGCATCAGCCACTACGTTAGCCTTCCCAGGATGGTATAGGATATCACAATCATAATCCTTTATCAACTCCAGCCACCATCTCTGGTGCATATTCAGATCCTTCTGAGTAAAGAAATACTTCAAACTCTTATGGTCGGTGTATATCTCGCACTTCTCACCACACAGATAATGTCTCCAAATCTTAAGTGCAAATACCACCGCTGCCAACTCCAAATCATGCGTGGGATATCTCTGTTTATACTCCTTTAGCTGCCTCGATGCGTAGGCTATCACCTTACCAGCTTGCATCAGCACACATCCTAAACCCTGTCTAGAAGCATCACAATAAATCACAAACTTCTCATTATCTGTCGGCAGACTCAACACTGGCGTGGTGATCAGTCGCCACTTCAACTCCATAAAACTGTTCTCACATCTGTCCGTCCAAACATACTTAGTCTTCTTCTTTGTCAATTCTGTTAATGGTGTAGCTATCTTGGAGAACCCCTCCATAAACTGCCGATAATATCCGGCCAATCTCAGAAAACTCCTAACTTCTGGAACACAACTCTGTCTAGGCCAATCTCTCACTACCTCAATCTTACTTGGGTCAACCAGAATCCCCTCCTTACTGACAATATGGCCCAGAAAAGTAACTTGCGGTAACCATAATTCACACTTGCTGAACTTAGCATATAACCTATGCTCCCTTAATCGCTGCAATACCAAACATAGATGTTGCTCATGCTCTGCCTCTGACTGAGAGTACACGAGAATGTCGTCGATGAACACAATCACAAACTTATCCAGATAGTCCTTGAAAACCCTATTCATCATATCCATAAAAGTTGCTGGGGCATTGGTTAATCCAAAGGACAGAACCAGGAATTCGTAGTGTCCATACCTCGTTCGAAAAGCAGTCTTTGTATGTCCTCTTCTTTAATCCTTAACTGATGGTAACTTGATCAGAGATCAATCTTGGAAAACACTGTTCTTCCCTGTAGCTGGTCAAATAAACCGTTGATCCTAGGAAGTGGATACTTGTTCTTAATGGTCAACTTGTTCAGCTCCCTGTAGTCAATACACATCCTAAGAGATCCATCCTTCTTCTTGACAAAAAACACTAGAGCACCCCATGGCGAGAAACTCGGTCTGATGAACCCCAAATCCAGTAACTCCTGCAACTGAATCTTCAACTCCTTCAGCTTAGCTGGAGCCATTCTGTAAGGTGTCCTAGATACTGGCTCCGCCCCTGGCACCAACTCTATAACAAAATCAATCTCCCGCTGCGGTGGTAACCCTGGCAGATCCACTGGAAATAAATCCGGAAACTCACATACCAATCTGGTCTCACTCGGTCCAACCGGCACAATCCTAGAGGTATCCACAACATTTGCTAGGAAACCTATGCAACCTTCCTGCATTAGATCTCTAGCCTTCAGTGCTGAAATCATAGGTATTCGTGGTCCATTAACTGTCCCCACAAATACAAAGGGTACCTCCCATTCTGGTTCAAAATCACCATCCTGCGCTTGTAGTCAATCGTTGCCCCATACTTCGATAGCCAATCCATCCCTAGGATCATATCAAAGTCATCCATCGCAAGCTCAATCAGGTCAACAGGCAACTCCCTACCATCTACCTCTACTGGTAAAGCTCTAATCCATCTCCTAGAGACTACCGGTTCCCCAGTTGGAAACAAAGTTTAAAAACCCCTAACATACAAAACACTAGGTCTACACGGCTGATCTATCACTCTAGCAGACACAAACGAATGAGTAGCTCCCGAATCAATCAATGCAATATAAGAAAACCCAGCACTAGAAATCTGACCTGTCACAACCGAGGGGCTAGCCTCCGCCTCAGTTTGAGTCAAAGTCAACACTCTGGCAGGAGTGAGACTGTCGCCCTGCTTCGACTCCTCTTTCCTGGCTTGTGGGCAGTCCTTCTTAAGATGATTGGAACTCCCAAAGGCAAAGCAGGCCCTAATCCTGCACCGTCTGCACCGTGAACACACTAGAAAAATCCTCCAGTTGTCACTTTCGCCCTGGCGGCCACTGGAAGCACCCTGTGCCCTCCTATCCGAACTGGGAGGAACAAAGGAATCTAGGGCCTTCCTCTTCTGCGAGCTGGAGCCACTACCCTGACTGGATCCAATAGAAGGAGGCACCATCCTCCTGGCATCGCGCCTAACAGCGCTCTCTCTCCAAATCTGGTCCTCGGCCCCCTTAGCTGTAAGGGCCTTGTCTACAACCTCAGCATAGGTAGTAGTCTTTGGATCCAAGGTAATCTTTACATCACGGGTGATCATAACATTCAACCCCCATACAAATCTGTCTCTTCTTGCCTCATCCTTTGGCACTAAATCTAGCGCAAACTTCGCCAACCGGTCAAATCTCAAAGCATACTAAGTTACTGTCAACCGGTTCTGAGTTAGGTTGATGAACTCATCAACCTTTGCAGCTCGGACTGCTACACTGTAGTATTTCTCGTTGAAGATGTTTTTGAACTCTTCCCAGGTCATAACTGCCACGTTCCTCCTCTGAACTACTACATCCCACCAGGTGCGGGCATCCTCTCTGAACATGTAGCTGGCATAAGTTACCCTCTCGTTCCCTTCAACCCTCATAAAATCCAGAATAGAGGACATCATATTCATCCACTGCTCTGCCCGCAGTGGGTTTGGTCCACCCTAAAATGTGGGAGGATGTTGCTTCCTGAATCTCTCATATAAAGCTTCCCACCTGTTCTCCATAACAGGTTGAACCAGCACTGGCGCCACAACCTACTGAACTGGCAACCCAGTGACATGTGGAGGGGCCTGCTACCTCAACTGTCGAAGGTCTTCCTTAGTTCGTTACAATCTTGCTTCCATTTCGACAAACATCTATTGCCAATTCTGTGGGGAAGGTGGAGGGTCCTGACCCTGGTTGTCATATTCGGCCCTACTGTCGCGGAGTCTCGATGATTGTCAAGGCATCACAAAAATATGCCTGAAATCAATGACGCCGCTCATCAGGCAAGATAACAACATCCAAAACCATCTCCCAAATCATATCAGTCAACCATAAACAACAATCCACATAACATACAAATAACATATAACACTCAACGGGCCATGCCCTGACATCATGCATATGTTAACTCATTCATCATGCTCTATATGAAATAAGTAGGCAAACAGGGCATTCAAGCACATATTCAAGCATATAAGTCAATCATTACCAACCAACCCTGAGTCGAGCTTGTTACTGACAGTGAGCGAAAATGTTCGGTCGATCTCCAGAACCATAAACCTTGGCTCGCTTTGATACCAAGTTGTAACGCCCTACTTCCTTAGAGTCATCACTAAGTGAGTTTGAAAACGTGCAATTAACTCGCTAACTGAGGATTTTGAGACAAAAGTGTTATTACACCATAAAAAGAGTTATGTACTTTGAAAATAATTCCATTCATTGAAAATCATAAAGCGTTTAACATTTGGGATCCCAAAATACTGTTTAGAAATATTTACAACTCAAAAATATAACCAGAGTCGGCTAAACGACAAAATATAGGTTTAGTACAATTATCTCCCAAAAATACCCTTGCCCGTGGCAGCCAGGCAGGCCGAACATGTAAGTGCCACTTCCCACTCTCCATACTCATGGTTGGTCGACTTTCCCCTTGCCCTTCCCTGCACCACAGAGCACCCGTGAGCCGAAGCCTAGCAAGAAAACTCACACCAGCAGAAAATATATGCATACTTAACATTCTACATGTAATCAAGCTGCCAGTAGGCTAAACATGTATAGCCATGCTGTCCCAGGCACTTTACCGGGCCCTGGGTTCGCGGTCCACAACGTGAGGATATTCCTGGTTTCCTTTAGGGTCTCACTCTGGCAACTCACACTCCACGTGCTAAACGCTGCTCCCGGCCCCTTGTTGTTCTCGGCCTTCGCCGTTCCCGGCCCTCGTCGTTCCCGACTCTTGCCGTTCATTCACATATATGCACACATAGCATAATTAAGCAGATACTTAAACACGAATAAACTCAGACAAAGGGGCTACGCCCTGCAGTACAATCATATGGGGCTGTACCCTGCAACACAAGCTCTGCGGGAACAGCCGTTTTCTTACCTGTGTCCCGAGCTTTCCAAGCACCGATGTCCCGAGCACAATCCCCTAGTCCGAGCCTCGCTGAAACCCTAGTCACAACGCACCAATAATATCCATCCATCAAGTTCTAATCTATAAATAACTTTGTGTCATAATTCTAGTCTCTGGGACATTGAATTCTATCAATCCCGGTGATAAAATCCAACCCGAGCCTTAACTATTGGATTCCTGAGCCTAAAACCTCTTTAAATCCCAAAAAAACACTAAGTACCGCGACCCCTAGCTCAACCCAAGGCCCAGCCTCATTTCTGCCTACACGCGTTGCGACCTTGCCTGTAGGGCGCCGCAACACACCTCCACTTTCAGGTACCCTAATGTTCTAAGGGGCCGCGGCTCAGCAAGAACAATGCTGTGGCCCAACCCCTCGAACCCCGAAAAACCCACCATTTTCTCTACCAAAACCAAGCCAGTTACCCCTAAAATCATTCTAACAACTTAATTTAATCATCTCAGAAGTTCCACTATGATTCTAGCAGCAAAACCTAACAAACTCTAGCTTCAAAACTCATTAAACCCAACATTCAATTTTCAACTTCAACACCTCAAAAGAACTAAGAAAACCAGTCAATAACCACTGAATTAACTAGCCAAAATCACAGTTGATGCTTACCTTAGCCTCTGTTTGAATCCTCAAAGTGATGCTGAGTTAATCCCCAAGCCAAGAGCTCAAATCCTTGCTTAATTTCCAACTTTTCCCTTGGTTTGGCTTAGAGAGAATAATGAGGGAGAGAGAGAGAGAGAGAGTGGTTTGGGTCGGTTTCTCCAAGTTTCTGAGTATTTATTTTGGTTTTGTTTTATTTACTTAGTCTCTAAGGTCACCTCAAGGCTCGGGGTACCAAAAACGTCCCCGAGGGCAAAATGGTAAATTTCCCCACTATTCCCTCCTAAACATTCTATCTTCAACTATATCTCCAAATGTTTATTTCCATAACCCGATAACCCCATAAAATGTCTAATACCCAAAATACCCCTCGACTCACCCTGAGTCGGATTTTCGACCTCGTTGTGACTTTCTAGCTAACAGCTCCTTAGGACTGTCTCAGATCGTGCAACACAGATATATCACAAGTATATCACAATAATTACAATTATCACATTTATGCCCTCAGCTGGCTAAAATTACAAACATGCCCCTAACAACCAAATAGGGCCCACATGCATATTTAATTCACCTAAACATGCATCTCTAATCACATATTCATACAAATTCACGCATTATAATATTAAATCACTTATTGCCCTCCAGGCACATTAATCGAGGCCCTAAACCTAATTAGCAAATTTGGGACGCTACACAGAGCGTCGAAGTCGTCCTCCACAAAGGCCTCGCTCAGATTATGATTGTAAGTTTCTTATCAGAAACATTTACCTTCTCATGGTTCATTATTATTTTAATGTGTTTGGTTATTTATTTCAGGGCCTTGTCACTGTCAGTCATGCCCAACGCCGATCAAAGTCTTGAATGATCAATTGGTGGAAGCTCAGGCAAAGATCGAAACTTTGACCAAATCTGAAGAGGATCTTCAATCCAAGGTCGAGCAGGCAAAGAAGACCATTGCTGAGCGGGATGGATCTCTAAGAAAGTTGGCCGACGAGAAGAAGAAACAAATCCAAACCAACAAGATGTTGACTGACCAGTTGGAAAAAATGACCCGTGAGAATGAGGAGCTGAAACGAGAAAAGGAAGCTGGTCTTGCTTGCTATGAGGAGATTTGTTTCAACTGCTTCTACCAGGTATGGAAGTTGAACAAGCTCCTCAACCTCGACTTTCTCTCAGAGGAGGCCAAGGGAGAAGAGCTTGCCAAATGCGAGGCAAATGTCGTTGAGGAGGCAGCCAATCCAGCTGGGGTCGTGCCTGCTTCTCCTGCTTTATCATTCCGGCCAGAGGATGTCCCCGACGCCGAGGAAAGTGTTGATCAACTTGGCAGCAGTTTACTAGACCAGTGACCATGCTTTAGCCGACCAGATAGTATTCTATCCAACCAACAGAAACTTATTTCTAGCTGACAATTTACTTATTTTAGTTATACCTTTGCAAAAACATTTTACTATGCAATAGTTATTATATTTTGCTCGTACGACCGAACTGTTGGCATTTATACTTTACTTTTCTTTGCTAACTTAAAACATTCTAAGTCTTTCTAGGCTTAACACATTATAAGTTTTTCGTGAATAGTAAAATCACTCTTATATATGCCTTATATTTTCGCATGAGTACTCAATTTTCTAACTTAGAAATTCTAGACATTTCATAAGTCCTTACTAAGTATACTTTCTCACACTCTTATTGCTCTAACATTTTATGAGCTTAATGTTTTATTCACATGATTATTTGCTTTTTAACTCGGTGGTGTTTTAAAATATTCCAAGTTACCTAAGCTTTGATAAACAAGTTAGCTTAATGGCCCTTTTTGACTTCAAAAACTTACAAGTCAGCCTAAAAACAAATATCTTACTTCGTGCTCTCATTGCATGTGTTGAATTAATTACCATTATACCCCATGTGCCCCCCAAGTGATCGAGGGTTGTAAGATCCTTGGTCACTTGCTACTTGACTGGATCTGTTCGAGCAGTTACTACTCGTGAAACACATTGAATATAAAGAAAATATCCAAGCAGTTTAACACTGTTTGAACATACCGAGCAGTTGAACACTGCCCAATTTTTCCGATCAGTTAAACATTGTTCGAAAAATTAAGACATAAGCATATTTATAGCAAGAATCGACTATGTTGTGCATAGTCTCTTTTATTTACTCATCAATTCGAGAAAGGACAAAACGTGTCTAGTAATGAGTCTCAAACAAACAAAAATTGTTTAAGAACAAACGACTGGTCAGCAAATAACCAGATCATAAACATACTTAAATAACAAGTAAAGCACTTGAAAATAAGCTACCACTGCACAAGTGATATTTATTGATAATATTTCCTAAGGTTCCCACCATTCTAGTAGTTTCTGATCAGTTCACCATTTAGCCTGGAAAGTTTGTAAGTGCCTGGCAGCAAGACTTGCTCGATCTGATACGGTCCTTCCCAATTTGGTCCCAGCACTCCAGCTCTTGAGTCTTTGATGAACACTCTTTTGAGAACCAAATCTCCAACCTGGAACTTTCGATCTTTAACTCTGGAGTTGAAATAACGAGCCACCTCTCTTCTAAGAACCAAATCTCCAACCTGGAACTTTCGATCTTTAACTCTGGAGTTGAAATAACGAGCCACCTTTTGTTGATGAGCAGCAACCCTTATGCTCGCCCTTTCTCGCCTTTCCTCAATAAAATCCAAAGATTCAGCCAGTAATTGATTGTTTTCGTCCTGGTCGTGAGTGCTTCTTCGATGGGACGGAGGGTCGATCTCGACTAATATCATAGCTTCATAACCATATATCAAGGAAAAAGGAGTATGGCCCGTCGCTGTCCGAGCAGTGGTTCTATACGACCAAAGAACTTTTAGTAACTCTTCTTCCCAACACCCTTTAGCTTGTTCAAGACGTTTCTTAAGGGTGTCTTTTAATGTTTTATTCACGGCTTCCACTTGCCCATTTTCTTGTGGGTGAGCTACCGAGGAGAAGCTCTTTGTAATACCATGTCTAGCACAAAAATTGGTAAATAGATCACTATCAAATTGTGTACCATTGTCAGACACTATCTTTTTTGGCAGTCCATAGCGACATATGATATTCTTCACCACAAAATCTAACAATTTCTTTGACGTGATTGTGGCTAATGGTTCAGCTTCAGTCCACTTAGTAAATATAATCCACAGCAACAATTGCGAACTGCACTCCTCCTTTCCCTTTAGGTAGCCTTCCGATCAGATCAATGCCCCATACTGCAAAGGGTCTGGGACTCTGCATTTGCTTTAAAATATTTGGAGGTGTCCTGGGTATCTTAGACAATCTCTGACACTTGTCACATTTCTTCACATATTCCATGGAGTCCTCATTCATTGTAGGCCAGAAAAATCCTTGTCGCAAAATCTTTTTAGAGAGACTTTGCCCCCCAGCGTGATCTCTGCCAAATCCCTCGTGTACTTCAGCTAATAGGTTCTTCGACTGGTCGGATGTCACACACCTTAGCGGTGGCATAGAGTACCCTCTTCTATATAACACCCCCTCCATCATGACATACCGAGTAGCCTGTCTCATCATCCTCTTGGCATCATTGCGGTTCTCTGGTAAAGTCCCTCGCTCGAGGTACGTGATGATGGGAGTCATGCCACAGTAATTGGCATTGCTTCCTGCTCGGTAATACTTGGACTCTCTAAGTATTCAACTGGTACTACATTCAGAGTATCAACATCCTTCACACTGGCTAATTTTGCCAAGGCGTCTGCATTGGAGTTCTGATCTCGTGGCACTAACTTGATCGTGTACTCTTCAAATTGTGCTAACAAGTCTTTAGCTTTATTTAAGTATGCCACCATATGTAAACCTCTCACCTGATATTCTCCCAAAATCTGGTAAACCACCAACTGGGAATCACTATTAACTTCGATTGATCGGGCGTGAACATCTTTGGCCAAGCGCAGTCCTGCTAATAAGGCTTCATATTCTGCCTCATTATTGGAGGCATTAAATCCAAATCGTAACGCGCAATGAATTCGATGTTGCTCTGGTGTGATTAATATAAGTCTAGCCTCTACATGGTGTTCATTCGAAGATCGGTCCACATAAAGCTGTCAGGTAGGGAAAACCTTCCTCTGCTCAGCTACGTTTTTTGTTTCGTCGAGAACATCAGGAATTTCGGCACATTCGGGAATGAAGTCTGCTGGAGCCTGCCCTTTGATGGCCGATCGGGGTTGATACTTGATCTCAAATTGGCCTAATTCGACAGCCCATTTAAGTAAACGACCAGAGGTCTCTGGCTTCTGTAATACCTGGTGTAAGGGCTGGTCGGTAAGCACCTTTATGGAATGTGCCTGGAAGTAAGGCCGTAGTTTGCAAGATGCAAGCACCAAACAATACGCTAGCTTCTCGATCATGGGGTACCTTCACTCTTCCCCTACTAACCGTTTGCTGACGTAGTAAACGAGATGCTACACTTTATCTTTCTATCATATTAGAGCAGCACTGATAGCATGCCCTATGAATGCTAAATAAACAAAAAGGTCTTCTCCATCAACGGGCTTTGATAAAATTGGAGGCTGAGCCAAATGTCTTTTTACGGCTTGGAATGCCTGCTCGCATTCTTCTGTCCAATCAAACTTCTTGCTTCCTCTTAGTAGGTTAAAAAACGGTACACACTCATCTGTTGATTTGGAAACAAACCTACTTAGAGCAGCAATCCGCCTAGTCAAGCTCTGTACATCTTTGGTTCTAGTTGGAGACTTCATTTCCATGAATGCCTTAATCTTCTCAGGATTGGATTTTATCCCTCGCGAGTTAACTATAAATCCTAGAAACTTTCCAGAACTTACTCCAAACGAGCATTTGAGGGGGTTCAGCTTCATGCGGTACTTTCTAAGTACTGCAAAGCATTCCTCCAAATCTCGTACATGCCCTTCAGCTTCCTTTGACTTAACCAGCATATCATCTACGTACACCTCCATGTTTTTGCCGATTAAGTCACGGAACATGCCATTCACTAAATGCTGGTAGGTGGCTAATACGTCTTCAAGCCAAATGACATAACCTATAACAATACAATCATACGTCTATTCGGAAGCTGGTATGCTCCTCGTCAGGAGGGTGCATACTTATCTGATTATAGCCCGAGTAAGCGTCCATGAAGGACAAAGTTTCATGACCAGAAGTTGCATCAACCAACTGGTCTATCCTCAGCAAGGGAAAACAGTCCTTGGGACATGCTTTATTCAGATCAATGAAGTCCACGCAAGTCCTCCACTTCCCATTGGACTTGGGCACTAATACTGGGTTAGAAACCCAGGCGGGGTAATAAGCCTCCCTTATGAACCCGTTTTCCTTCAGTCGCTCGACTTCTTCTTTCAGAGCCTTCGCTCATTCCTTGTCAAGAAATCTTCTCTTCTGCTGCACTGCTAGGTAGCTTCCATCCACGTTGAGCACGTGGCTGATCACAGTTGGTGAGATACCCACCATATCCTTGTGAGACTAGGCAAAGACATCTTGATTCCTTCGCAAAAATTCTACCAGCTGTGCTCTCACTTCCAACTTTAACTTCTTCCCAACTTTGACCACTCTGGTCGGTTCGTTTTCATCTATTGGGACCTCCTCTAAGTCCTCCATTGGTCCTACTTCACTCTATAAATCCCCAAAGCGAGGATCAATGTCCATTCCCTCGCTTTGGGTAACACCCTATTTGGTGACTTCATCACCAGATGGGGCCTGTTGCTCATTGAAACCAAGAGTACTTTTGTAACGACCCAAAAGTACTAATAAGGCTTAAGGGCCTTGATTAGTGTGCTGGGAAGGCATAACTGAATTATGTGTGATTTAAATGATTAAATGCATGATTATGTGATAAGCATGCTTATATGATTATTTGGATATATGAGATGCATGATTATGAGTATTAGTATGCATGTAGGCCCCGATTAGGTTATAAGGGCATATTCGTAATTTTGGCCCATTGAGGGCATAAATGTAAATATTTGTGATAAATTGTTGAGACTACATTATTATGTGGATATATATGCAGCTTGTGCCTCAAGGCGATCTTAGTGAGCGGTTTAGCATAAAAGTCACGGTGGGGATTTATACCCGGCTCGGGGGAGCCTGGGGGTATTTATGGGAATTTGGGAAATATATTGGAGACTATTCGACATTGAGGAAAATAATTGATGATTAGTTAGGTGTCGGGATGCAAGCGGAAATTAATAGGGACACTCAAGGAATTGGTGGGAATTGGGAATAAATGACCAAATTGCCCTTGGAGTGTTTTAGGGTTGAATTTTAATGGGAGGGCAAGATGGTCATTTTGTTGGTTAAGAGGTGATAAGGGTGTTTTCTGCCTATATGTCTTAGTGGGAATTGTAGAAACAAGTAGAAGCTGAAAGAAAAGAAAAGAAGAAGGAAAGAAAGAAGGAAGAAAAAACAGAGAAACTATCATCCTCTCCCTATCGATACCACTGTTCTCTCACCATTTCTTGAGGATTTTTGGAGCTGTAATTCAGAGGAGGCTTAGGCTAGGACTTGGAACTTGGATCCTTGGTGAAGCTAGGATTTTTTGCTGGAATTAAGTTCAATTAAGGTAAGGTTTCTAGTTTTTTTTTTTTCTGGGATTGGTGAACTCTGTTGTGTTGATCTTGAATCTGAACTTTGAATGGGAATTCAAGGTGTTGAGCTTTGGGAATTGAGGAGCTAAGGACTAGAAGGATACTAGGGGCAACCTAGGTTTTAACTCTCCATAAAAGGTGAGGATTTCTGGGTTTGGTCATCTTGAATTGCTAGGTAGTTTCTAGTTTTCTAATGAGTTCTTGAATTTTGAGTTCAATGCTTGTTTTCTTTGTTTGATGATGCATGTTGTTAGAATTGAGGTTGTTGGGCCATTTGGGTTGAGGTGTAGTGGTTGGTAGGCTTGTTTTGAAGTGTAGTTGAGGTTTGGAGGAGTTCTAGGGGGTTTTGGTTCGAGGAAATTCGAAGGAGAAAACTCTGGGAAGTTTGATGTTGTAACTAGTGCTGTAGCGCTAGCCTTTGGGCGCTACAGCGCTAGGCCTGGCTATTTCTGGGCATTTTTCTTCTGGTTGTAGTGCTGTAGCGCCCACTTTGTTGCACTGTAGCACTACCTGTTTCCAGAAGTGGGTTTTTTGGGTTATTTCTTAAGGTTTTTGCTCGGGGGCTCGGGGTTTGATTCCACCACCCTGTTTGGTGGAATTAGGGCTCGGGATTGGTCCCGAGGTTAGGTTTTGGAATTGAAGTTTAGTGATGGTTCTAATTTATGGCTGTGACTAGGTGTACGCTAGGGCTTGGACGGGATCGTGCTTGAAGGTCGATTTCACTAATAAAAGCTATCAGAATTAAAGGTAAGAAATTGCACCTGGTTATGTGGTTATGTTGGGACTAAGATTTCCCTTTACTTGTATATGATGTCATAGATGGTATTATGCCATGGGACATGTGATAAATAGCCTAAGAGTGCCAGAATCAATATTTGCGCACAGGGTGTGGCTCAGCCACTGGTAGCTGAGGTTAAATACAAAATCACTGACCTTGGCCTAAGCGAGCCGAAGTTAGTGGGATAATCAGAGGGTGCGGCCTAAGGGCGTCAACCCTGGACTTTGGTGTGATATGTTTATTGTTGTCTAAACTGTTGAGTGTGATGAGTTTGTTATCTGAATAACTGATTGTTGACTTGTAGGTTGATATCACTATTTATGTGAGTTGTATGACTTGTGTATATCTGATTGATGATTCGTAAATTGTCTATGCTATGTGTTATAGTTTTCTTGATGGGCATCAGCTCACAGGTGCTTCGTGGTGCAGGTAAAGGGAAGAGCAAGGTGGACCAGTCCTGAGTTGGAGAGCTTTGAGGCTGAATGTACATTGTCAGCTGATCGACCGCCACGGCCGAGGAGTGGTATAGGACAGAAGAAGCCTAAATGTCTATTTTTCCTTAGAGTGGCCAGAACTGGTTTACAACATGGAATTTTTTGTAAACTGTCTTTTAAACTCTATTTCTTTTGGGATCCAAAATATGAAATATTTATTTAAATGAAATGTGTCTTTTATGACAAAAATCTTTTAACCTTAGTTCAATTATGGTTTCAGTAACACGTTTCTAACTAAATGACTTGATTAGCAAGTCTTGCACCCTTATAAACACACAGTGTAAAGGACTTGGCTACCCAGGGCATTACAACTTTCTTGGTTGGTAACTCTTAAAACTTTCTCCTGGTCGGCTACAATAACAATGCTATGTTGGTTGATATCCATCTCATCTACTTCTTCTCTATTTACACACACAATCATATTATTCTCCTTAGCTCCCTTCCATGCCTTAACTACCGAAGCATTATAATACTCTCTAGCTTCTCTTTGGTCTCCCCGGACACAACCTAGTCCTGCACTGGTCGGGAACTTCATGGAAAGGTGCCATATAGAAACTGCCGCATGTAAGGCCGTGAGTAGTGGTTGACCAATCACCACATTGTAAGCCGATGAACAATCTACTATCAAAAACTCCGTCATGACTGTCTCGTGCCTAGGAGCGTCTCCTGTTGTGACCGATAATTTTATTGTTCTGGCCGGTGACAATCCTTCTCTAGTAAATCCGTAAATAACTTGAGAGCATGGCTTCAAATCATTGATGGATAATTTCATCTTTTCGAAAGACGACATGTAAAAAATATCCACAGAACTTCCCGTGTCAACCGGACATCTCTTCACCTTCATGTTCACAATTTGGACTGTAATGATGAGCGAGTCATTATGACGATACCTTACATGCCGAGCATCATCTTTAGTAAAAGTGAGAGACTCACTTTTGTACCGTGGATTCTTTGGAGGCCGCTCCTCTATATTCATGACCTCTGATGTTGATGTTGCATCCAACTTATGTCGAAGTATCCAAGCATATCTTTCCCTTACTTTATTACTATCCCCAACCAAATGTGGTCCCCCGCATATAGTGTTTTAGGTGAATTCCACAGGCTCGGGTTGCAAGGGTGGAGACCGTTGTCGCTTGAACCCTGGATTATTGTTGCTTCCTTCTCCTTGGGTTTTCTCTACTCTATACTTTTTTAACTTTCCCGTCCGGAGAAGAAACTCTATCTCTTCTTTGAGATGATTGCATTCATTTGTGTCATGACCATAGTCTCCATGGAAACAACAGAACTTATTCATGTCTCTCTTACTCATCTCCTTCCTGATGGGTGGGGATTTCCAGTAGGGAACCTCTTGATGACTTGGGAGATATATTTCTGCTCAGCTGGCCGAAAGAGTGGTGTAATTAGTGAATCGAGGCTCATATTTGGTTGGCTTATCGTTCGGACCCGACATAGCCTTCTTTTCTTCATGGCAACGATACCCGTTATTCCCACATTTCTTTCCACCATTTTGACCATTTCCTCTTGTCTTAGGAGGATCAGTTGATCTGCCCGGATTGTTTATGCCTTTCTCCTCTTTTTCAATCGCGTCATCCAATTTCATATACTTGTCCGCTCGGTCAAGAAATTGTTGGAGTGTTGAAATTGGATTGCAATGTATACTTTCCCACAAAGGGCTCCGATAAGTTATCCTAGAGGATATGGCAACCATTTTTCCATCATCTCCAACAGCAGTTGCTCGGTTGGCCTCTCTCATGAATCTCTGTATATAATTCTTTAGAGATTCATCCTTTCCTTGTTTGATAGCAACCAAGTGGTTGGCATAAACTGGAGGATCCCGAGCAGCACTGAATTATCTATAGAATTATTTCCTGAAAGTTTCCCAAGAGGTAATGGAATTCGGTTTGAATTTCCAATACCATTCCTGGGAAGTATCAGACAACGTAGTAGGGAAAACTGTACAATGATAATCGTCACTTACCCCGAGCAGCTCCATTTGGTCTTCAAATTTCCCAACATGCCTTATGGGATATGCCTTTTCTGTATATACTGGCAGCACTGGTGCTTTATACTTTGTCGGTGGCTGGGCTGCTCTGATTCGGGCACAACACGGACTGCCACTCTTGTGGTCTACCGCATCCATTCCGGAAGGTCATTTTGACAAACCTTGAACTGCAGCCATTAACGCATTAAGCTGGGCCTGGATGGCTGGGGTGACCGTCGGGATCTCAAGGTCTTGACCGCCTGGTTGGGCATTTCTATCTGGTGCACTGTCGTCAAGTATTTCTACTTGACTGGCAGGGCGGTTCAGATCTCACCCTTCGATCGGGACTGTCCTTCTCTTGTCACTGATAACATCCCTTAGATCCTTCCAGGAAGTGCGTCCTCCTAACCTATCAAATATTGTGCTCTTATGTTAATGAATCGAACATAAGAGAAGGGCATCTAACCGTATCACATCTTATGTTAATGAATCTGGTTAGTTAATCGAGAGGTTTGAGGAGGTGGTGGATCATTTTGTAAATCACTTTTGAACAGTTATGGGAAGACAGAGCACTGCCTCAGTGCCTATTCAGAGGTCTTGTTTTAGGCTTGGACACAGGCTGCTTTGGACCAACAACTTGGTTTAATAAAGCCTTTTTACTAGAAAGGAAGTAGAAGATGCTTTGTTTAGTATAAGTTCAATTAAAAGTCTGGGTCCGGATGGGTATGGATCTGGTTTTTTCAAAGCCATGTGGAAGGATTTGGGTTCAGAAATTACTGAAGCAGTTCTTGATTTCTTTGATCGGGGTGTGCTTCCTGAGGAGATGAATAAGGCTACCATTACACTGATTCCTAAGATTGATACCCCATCTAAGGCAGTGGATTTTAGGCCCATAGTGTGTTGTAATACTATCTATAAATGTATTTCTAAAATGCTTTGTGGTAGATTGAAGAGCGTACTTCCTAATCTAGTTAATCAAAATCAAGGAGCGTTTATTAAAAATAGATTGTTGGCTCATAATATTTTTATGCTTCATGATATTATTAAAGGTTATACAAGGAAAAACATATCGCCTAGATGTGTGATGAAGATAGACCTGAGCAAAGCTTATGACATGCTAGATTAGAATTTTTTGGAGGATATTCTCATTGCCTTCTGTTTTCCTAATAAATTTATCAAGTGGGTGATGACTTGTTTGAAGGATACTACTTATTTTATCTTAATGAATGGTAGGATTCAAGGGGGCTTTAGAGGGAAAAAAGGACTTCGGAAAGGGGACCCTATCTCGCCTTTGTTATTTGAGCTTGTTATGAAATATTTTACCCGACTGCTCTGTCAAGCTTCCATGAACAAAGATTTCAGGTATCAGCCAAAGTGTAAAAATCTGAAATTGGTTAACTTGTGATTTACCGATGATTTGGTAATTTTTTGCAAGGGGGTTTCTAACTCAGTTCAGATAATCAAAGACTGTTTTACTGAGTTCAGCTTGGCTTCTGGTTTGACAGCTAATTTGGAGAAATCACAGGTTTTCATTGGGGGTTTGGTTGATAGAGAGGCAACTCAGTTGTTAAATAGGCTCCAATTTTCTGAGGGGTGCTTTCCTCTTAAATATCTGGGTGTTCCTCTCCGGACTACAAAGTGGAAGGCTGGTGACTGTGCTTTTATCATTAAAAAGATACAGCTAAAACTTCACACATGGTCTAGTCGTCACCTCTCCTTTGCTGGGAGGGCAAAATTGATACACTCTGTTCTGCTGGGGGTTAGATCTTTCTGGATGAGCATTTTCATTCTCCCCAAGAGTGTTATCAATGAAATAGATCGTTTATGCAGGAATTTTCTCTGGGGGAGCAAGGCAAGCGACAGTAATTGCAGTAAAATGCATTTAACAGTTTGGGATCAAGTGTGTTTGCCGAAGAGCATGGGTGGTCTAAGCTTTAAGGAGGGGGCTAATTGGAATGCTAATAGCTAAATTTGTTTGGGCTGTGTCTTCCAAGCAAGACATTCTGTGGGTGAAATGGGTTGATTCCATTTATCTGAAGGGGCATAATTTTTGGGATTACAAAGTCCAACAGGATGTGAGCTGGTATTGGAGGAAGATAGTCAATTTGAGAGCTGTTTTTCCATAAAAAATTCTGGATGAGGCAGCCAAGAGCAACAAGATTAGTTTGAGAGCTCTTTATAATGGGATGCTTAATAAAGATAGAGTTTCCTTTGCTAATGTGGTTTGGTGTACTATAGCTTTGCCTAAACATAAGTTTATTTTGTGGCAAGCCACTCTTGGTCACCTTCTCACCCGTGACAAGTTGCATATGTGCCAGCTGAAGTTGTCTTCCTTATTCTGCCCGGTTTGTGAAGTGGAGTAGGAATCTCATTCCCATCTATTTTTTGCTTGTCCTTTTTCTCAACAGGTTAGAGAAAAAATGGAGGATTGGCTGGGAAGGGATATTTGGCCGAGTAGATATGAGGATTGGAGTGCATGGATGGTTGGAAAGCCTAAGGGCCTGAAGCAAAAAGTTGTTGCTGCAGCCATGGCAGCTGCTGTGTATATGGTGTGGAAGAACAGAAACAATTGTATTTTTGAATTTAGCTCACTGTCTGTAGGATTTGTAGTTCAATTGATTAAGTATTATTTGAAATTTTGACTAACTAGATTTCCTAAGCTGAAAGTTAAGAAAAAGGATTTAGCTTTTTTTGAGAACTTTGTTCAGTTGTATTTTGGTTGGTTGGCTCGATTGAGCTAGTTGTGTATTTGTTTTGTTTGAAGTTCAATATAATCCTTTTTTTCATCAAAAAAAAAAATATTGTGCTCTTAGATTTTTCAGAAGGCTTAATGCGCGGGACTTGCTCTCTCCCACTACGCTGTTGGCCGGGATGTAGTGGAGGCCTTTCGGTACGTCTCGAGCAGTCTTTTCCTCCTTGTGGGCTGTTGCCTTCTTTGTCCTTTGACCGATCAGTGTGATGACTATCTGCCTCATCACGACCATGTCCATCTTTAAATTGCGAAGTCTTCTTATCTCGAGGAATCCTGGTTTGATCCTGCCTGGGTGGAGTCTTCTTACTTCCCGATCGGTGACTTCCTGATCTAGAAGTTTCTGATCGGTGGCTCTTGGAGGGAGTTCTAGAGTTCTCCCTTTGTGTCGAGGTAGTTTCGGAGCGGACCCCATCATCCTCCCGACCAGAGGGATTACTCCTATCTCTGTCCGGTCCCTGAGAATTGGTTATGCCAGTGGTCCTTCGACCTGCATTATTATTCCTTGCTCCCTGTGTGCCTGCTCCTCATGCTGCGGTCTGGGCATTGGCCTGGGTCAGCTAAGTGGCCGCTTCTAGAGCAAGTGCAGCCTCACGATGTCACCGGTCGGCCTCCTCCTGTCGTCGCCTAATCTCTTCACTCTTGGCATCCATCTCCTGTTTTTGCTGCTCGAATGCAGCCTTCTGCCTGGCCTTTTCCTCAGCGAAAGACTTCTGCCGAGCATTGAATTGCATCATCTTCTCTTGGAAAGAGCCTATTGCTTCTTGGAGTTGTTCAACTTCTGGAGTAGTCTCCTCGAGAAAGACCTTGGGCTGAGTCTCTGGGTTCTGAGGTCCAGGGCCTTCTGTTCTAGCAGGCTCTTTTGACGTACTTGGCTTTTTCGAGGCCATACTTGTATTCTTGGGAGCCATATTGGTAGGGTAGCAGTGTATTTCTTCTAATCAGGCTCTCAATGAAAGCACCAAAAATGTTGACCATAATTTTTTGGCCAACTGCGAGTAGACACAAAAACGACAATAACCTTGAATAGAAAGAAAATAACACAAGTAATTTTTATGGTGGTTCAGCCCCAATTTGTTGGTAATAGCCTAATCCACTTGGAGTTGTGATATATTTGACCTACACTTAAGATCAGATGAACCTGAGTCAACTGAGTTTCTCAAGTGCAAGTGAAAAGATACAATGTGTTTTTCTCTAAATTTTCAGTAAAAAATACTCCCAGAATCCGATCCCCCCAAATGATGCCATGAGCCATTTATTTATAGGATCATGGATCATACATCATACATGAGAAATATCCCGCTTTGACGGGGTCCTTGATTGTTTCAACAACTTTAATTAATGAATAATAAACAAATTACATCAATATAACTATTATTCTGGGATGTTTTAGATATTCCCGTGGCAGTTGCGAATGATTCAGGTCGAAGCTGTTACTGAGGTTGTACCGAAGTGTCACTTAGATGATAACTTCTGAGATAACTGGTCGGCTAAGACAACGCCAAACATACCACCGGTCGTGACAAAGAACATCACTAATCGAACACTCTAGTCGGCTAAGGCAATCATACCTTTGGTCGGCCATGTTTCATCCCTGGTCATGCATGACACATTTTTGGTCTCAACCTTTCTCATCCCCTTGGTCAACACATTGATCAAAGTATGTTTTCAACTAACACGTATCTATCCATTTGCCATGTCACTAAATATAAATATTTGGGGATAACATATATGTATAATTTATGTTTTCTATAAGGGTTCACACCATTTTGAACCTTGTATTTTAGCCGTTTACCCATTTGGACCATTCATTTTTTTTTTAAAAAATTAACTTGTGGATCTTGTGTTTGTTAAAAAGATAAAAATAAGAATGTAAAGATAGATTATTTGAACCACGTATAATTTGGTTGATTACTCGTTTGGATATTTTATTGTTAAAAACTAATATTTGAATCACGTGTTTTGTCAAAAAGTTAAAATATAAATAAGTAGATATTATTATTATATAGATATTTTTATCTATTATAATTTTTAGTAAAATAAAAATGAGAAAAAAGAGAAAATAGATAAAAAAATTCCTTAATTAATTAATAGCTATAAATTAGAAAAGTAAAATAAAAAATGAGAAAAAAATATTGTTTACTTATATTTATAATTTAAATAAATAGTTGTGGTAATGAAATATCTAATCAAATTTAAATTCAAAATATATATGGTTGAAATAAATCATATATGTTGGTAAGATATATGTTGATAAGATATATTTTTGTAAAACTATTACATTTAAATAAAAATAAATAAATAATTTAAATAAACATTTATTATTATTATTATTATTATTATTATTGTTGTCATCATCGATCATAAATTAGATGTGTCATTTGTTTAAGCACATGAATATGTATAATTTGAAAATGATTTATTCGATTTTAAATATTTAAAATTAATTTATTGTTAATAATATTCATTTTAATTTCTAATGTGTTCTTTGTTTCTAAAAAGAATTTTTTGTGCTTTACATCAACCTCCACATCTTTTGTTGCTGCGGGAATGTCCACTAAAATTACAATCTAGAAAATATTTATTTAATATAGTGAAAACAAATCACAAATCCAAACAATACCATTAGTAATATATATTGTCACAAACTTAATAAAATATTAAATGAGAGAAAAATATTGTTATTAATATTGATGATTGATTATAATAATTATAATATTTTGTAAAACTATTCACTTTTGAATAAAAAACATAATTATAATATAATAAGAAAAATAGATATATAGATAACCGAAAACTATTACGTAATTTTTAATTTTTTTTTTTAGTATTTTTCAATGATTAAGTAGTTTAGATATTTAAGCTAAATAAATATTTAATCAAATTAATATATATATTGATATTTTTAATTGTTAAGATATTTTAGAAAATATAAAATGAATAAAAAAAATTAGATTAAAGGGGAAAATAGAAATAGTGTTTTGAAAAGATTTTAGAGTGCCACATAATCTCCTTGATATTTTTAATTGTTAAGATATTTTAGAAAATAGAAAATGAATAAAAAAAATAGATTAAATGAGAAAATAGAAAGAGTGTTTTGAAGAGATTTTAGAGTGTCACATATTCTACTTGAAGCTTATATATATATACACTAGGTAAAAATACCGTGCAATGCACGTTTGCTTAGTTTTAAAGTTTAAACATGCTTATTCAAATATGTATTTATTTTTATTATTTTTTAATTATCATATAAGTTTTAAATATAAAACATTTTTATATAAATAAATAAAATATGTTTAATATAATGTATGGCATAAATGTATTAAAAAATTAGAGTAAAACATTGTCTGTAATTTTAATGAAAACCAGTTCATTTTTTCTTCTTCAATATATAATAGAATGAATTACAGTTCTATAATATATATATATAAATATTTATATCAATAATTTCTATATATATGACATTTAAACACAATATTGACATATATATATTTACATAGATAGATGACATATATAAAAATTACAATAATATTTAAAAAGAAATTAATAATAGAATAAAATAAGAATAGAAAAAGTCATAGTGTAGAGTAGTACGCATGCATCAACTATTTTTAGTTTATAATGTAACTCGCAATGTCCTTTGGTGAATTTGATGAAGAAAAAGAGCTTTAATCACTTGATAAAAAATAAACTATCGCACAAATTTATAAGATAAAAAAATAATATGTATGACTTTATTATTTTTAAATAAATATGTTTTAATTATTTAAATTATCATAAAATATCCTATTTTAATTAATTAATTTATTTTTGTTTAAGTATATGTTTGTTCTAGTTTTGAATTTGGCAGTGATAACAAGAGATTATATATTATATGTATAAATATTATACATAGATTTTGAATTTAAGTTTGTTGCTAGTTCTTTTTTTTAAAAAAGAAGTTTGTTTCTAGTTAATAGTAGATTATATTATGTTATATGTTTAATATGATATTATTATAATATGAGAAATTTAAGTTTAAGTTTAATTAAATTTTATTTAAGTTATAGAACATATGGTTTTTATTATTTTTAAATAACGGTCATTGTAAAATATCTCAAAAATATCTTATTTTAATTTATTTAATTTGATTTAAGTTTAAATTATGTTTATAATCTATTGTAAAATATCTCAAAAATATCTTATTTTAATTGTTTAATTATTTAATTAGATTTAAGTTTAAATTATATTTATAATATACTATTAAATATAAAAATATTTTATATTCTGTTATATATAAGGATATTTCGTTAAAGTTAACGAAAAAAAATAAAAAACTGTTAAAACAAAATTTTATATATATATATATAGATTTTGTAAAACTATTCACTTTTGAATAAAAAACATAATTATAATATAATAAGAAAATAGATATATAGAGAATCGAAAAAATATTACGTAATTTTTAATTAATTTTTTTTTAGTATTTTTCAATGATTAAGTACTAAATAAATTTTTAATCAAATTAATATGTATATATATTGATATTTTTAATTATTAAGATATTTTAGAAAATAGAAAATGAATAAAAAAAATTAGATTTAAGGAGAAAATAGAAAGTGTTTTGAAAAGATTTTAGAGTGCCATATAATTTCCTTGAAACTCTCCTTTATATATATATATATATGTTTGTGTGATAATTTGTTATTTATCAAGTGATTGAAGTTATTTTTCTTTATCAAATTCACTAAATGACATTGCAAGATACATTCAAACTAGACAGTAGTAGACGTGCATCAACTATGATTGTTTCTATTATTAATTTTTTTTAGTTATTATTGTAATTTATAGCCATGTAAATATATATATATATTATATATGTCGAGATTATTAATATAAATATTTATATCTATTATAAACTATAATTCATTCTATTATATATATTAATAATAGTGAATTAATTTTTATTAAAATTATAAATAATGTTTTAAAACTAAGCAAATTTTGATTGCTACTACGTCACACTTTTAATCAACCTCTACCACTTGCCTTTAAAGAGTTTGCAAAACAAATAATAATAATTTTTTTTATGAAAAATAATAATAATGATTCGAGCTTGTTATCATCGGGAGTAGTTATTCCTAGGCTTGCATTTTAATATTTGAATTTCGTGGGACCCATGTAACATACACAATATAGACTAATCATAAAATAATTACTAATATGTAGCATTTTTTTTTATGAAGCAAATATGTAGCACTTGATCATCAAAAAAGAAAAAGAAAAAAAAGTAACACTTGAAATTTATAATTATTTATCATATTCTTATTTTAATTGTAAGATAATAATATTATATTTAAAAAAATTAAGGACAAGTGTTAACTATTATTATCACTATTATTTATGAATGAATAAAATATTAATGATATTAAAAATTGTATCTAATTTTCAATACTTAGATAATTTTTGGTACAATATTTTTACAATTGCGTGTATTATAATTATTTAAAACACCTTGTAATTTTTAAAGGATCATGATTTATATTTTATATGGTCATGATTTAGATTTTAAGTATAGTGGGTTAACTTTTAAGCCTTGTGGTTTAAATTTTAAGGAGTCGTGATTTAAATTTTAAGTCTTGTAGTTTAACGAGTCGTAGTTTAAATTTTAAGTCTTATGATTTAAATTTTAAGCCTTGTGATTTAAATTTTAGAGAGTCATGATTTATATTTTGAAGGATTATGTTTTATATTTTATATGGTCGTGGTTCAGATTTTAAGCCTAGTGGTTTAACTCTTAAGCATTGTGATTTAAATTTTAAGCATTGTTGTTTAAATTTTAAGGACCAGTGGTTTAAATTTTAAAGAGTTGTAATTTAGATTTTAAAGAATCATTGTTTATATTTTATATGGTCATGATTTAGATTTTAAGCCTAGTAGTTTAATTTTTAAGTCTTGTGGTTTAAATTTTAAAGAGTCGTGGTTTAAATTTTAGGCCTTGTTGTTTAAATTTTAAAGATCTGTGATTTAAATTTCAAGCCTCCTGGTTTAAATTTTAAGTCTTGTGAATTTTAAAGAGACTTAGTTTAAATTTTAAGCCTTATGATTTAAATTTTAAATAGTCATAGTTTAAATTTTAAATACTAGTGGTTTAAATTCTAAAGAGTCATGGTTTAGATTTTAAAGGTTCATGATTTATATTTTATATGTGTACGCCCTAATGTTCCGCGAGCTATTAGCGAGCTGAGATATGGCGCAATTATCTTAGCCGCGTGGAGGCCACATGCCCGGAGCTGTTGTTGTCAGGTCCTACCTCTTTAGCTCGAGGTGACCAAAGGTTTATTATGATCGCTGAGGATCCGAGTCAGAGGTATGAAGATCGCTAGTTAAGAAGGCATCCAGCTCGAGGCCGAGCTTGAGTTGGAAGCCAGGACCCTTTATAGAGTCAACCATGCAATGTAAACGTGGATATATCAGACATCACGTGTATGATATATCCTTGAATTATCGGACACGCAGCATAAACGTGCGTGTTCAGGCACCCACGACTGGGTTGGGCCGTGCGGCCCATTATCCCCCTTACCTACTGATTAGACCACACTTCATTTGTCAGGTTTTAGGAATTAATCATGAATGTCACAGGAATGACATGATGGGTAAGAAGGTCACGGGATGACCCCCTTGCCGACCCCCAGGTGTCCTCCCCTATAAATATGGAGACCCTGGGAGTTGCAAAGGGTTGGATTCCATTGTGTAAAGAAATACCCTGTAAAGAATACCAGAAATATAGCAATAATATTGGCTGGTGGAGTAGAAGGATTTTAACCTTTGAACCACCTAAAAACGTATTCGTATCATCAGTTCATTTTAAGATCATTTATCTGTTTCAGTTCCTTACTTAGCACTAATCCCATTATCTTATTTTCTTAATTACCTATTGGCGAAGAACCGCGTCAACAGTTTGGTGCTTTCGTTGAGAGCTTGTTAGATTGGTACTATCGCAAATACCCAACCATGGTGATCACTCGCTCAAGACACGGTAATGAGGCGGACCAACATGATGGGCAGGAGGCCCATCATGCCCCCATCTCCGGTGAGCAAAACCTTGAAGTTCAGCAGCGGCCGGGCAAGCAGCCAATAGGCCAAGATGACACAGGAAGTTCGACGCCCCGGCCACCTAATCCTAACCCGGATTTTTACACGGCAGTAGAGATGGAGAAGGCTCAGCTGAGGAGTCAGCTAGCTAAAGCTAACCAGCAGATTAAGGAGGTGTTGGCCCGACTACCCCCTCTTGCAACCGACGCTAATGTCGGAAAGAGGCAAGGCGAGACTCATAAGTCCCACCGGGATAATCGGTCCAGGCCTAGTCGGTCAGCCAGACCCCCAACATCCAACTCTACTCCCTCATCGCACCGCCGAGAGACAACCTTCGAAGAACTACCCAGGGCCGAGCAACAGTATAGCCGCTCGGTCCGAACTTCAACTCCCAGTTTGCTACCACCATCAAGTGCACCTAGGAGGGCTCGAGGGAATTCTAGAAGGAGATCCGGGGAGGGCTCGCAGCGACAGCCCGTCCCGGCCAGCCATCCTGCTCCCGGCTCAGATCGCCAGGCGCAAGACCCGCAAGTTGGCAGGGCCGAGAGGCCCCTACCTAACCTGATCCGCCCTGACGGGACCAGGATTGCGTCCCCGGTCAGACATCCTCCTTCACCGATAAGATATCCGTCTCCTCCTCCGCCTGTCCGAGATATTCCAGCTTATGGGAGTAGCAGGAGAAACCCACCTTCCGCAGGACCTTCCCATCGTAGCAGGGCGCCTAGAGAAGTCCCAGATCCTCATCCCCAGAGGCGGGCTCCGAGCTTCACAAACGGGAGCTATTGGACCGGAAGTCGCCATAGCGACCTTTCTGGTGGAGACCTGCGCCAATGCTTGAGCTTGGCGCAGAGTCCTCAAGCCACCCCGAGGGGCGATCTCCGAGATCGTCTTACCTCTCAAAGGGGAAACCCAGTTGGAAATGGCAGCCGAGCTCGCCCAAGGGAAGACCTGTCCGAAGTACGCGACAGCGGGAATGTCCCATATAACCTATCTCAAGATAGGAGGGACGATAACCCGCCAAACATGTATAATGGATCCGGAGCTGTTGAACAGCCCCGGAATAACCAAGGAAATCAGGACAAAACCCTTGAGCGCCTGGCTCAGATGGAGGAGCTAATGAGGAAGCTCCTGTCAGAAAAAGAAAAGGATGAATACGATTCGGGGGACGAACTTGAGCTCTTCGCCCCCAGCATAGCAGCAACGACATACCCGCCCGGTTTCCGTATGCCGCACCTATCCTAATTCAACGGGGACAGAGATCCGTCAGATCATCTGGGTATGTTCAATACCCTGATGATGGCCCACAACATTGGCCCCGAGCTGAGGTGTTTAATATTTCCCTCCATACTGACTGGGCCGACCAGGCAGTGGTTCAAACAGAATAAGAAACAGTCAGTCAGCTCCTGGAAAACTTTCTCTACTGACTTCAAGAGAGCATTCTGAGCTTCCCAGGCTGCCCGCGTTAAGGTCGACTCCCTAGCCAACGTGAGGCAACAACCCGACAAGCCTCTGAAGGCTTACTTGAGCCAGTTCGCGAACGTCGCTGCTCGGGCTAGAGACGCAGATGACAGCTCCAAGCTCATGGCTTTGAGAACTGGAATCCTCGTCGGAGGGGGACTCTGGAATGAGATACAAAGGAAGGGAGTCAGATCCGTAAATGAATTCCTAAATAGGGCCCAGGGGTGGATCAACTTGGTGGAGGCCCAAGCCTCAGCTGCGGGAACCAGCCAGGTCCTTGAGTAGCCCGCTGAAGTGGGAACGGAGGTCGTGACAGTGACCCAGAAAATTACACAGAATAATCAGTTTGGTGGAGGCAAGAGAAAGGGGAACGACGAGGGCAACCAGCACGGCCCAAAGAAGAATAAGTCCGTAGAAAAATTTAAGCCGATCTACGCGACTTATACGGAACTCACCCACTCTAGGGAGAACATCTTCCTAGAAAACTCTGCTCGCCTCCCCTGGAAGAAACCGGAGCCGTTAAAGCACCAAAAGGGGAAGCGAGACCCCTCCAAGTTTTGCCGTTTCCACAACGACATTGGCCACAATACCGATGACTACAGACACCTGAAGGATGAGATCGAGACTCTCATCCGAGCTGGCCCCTTGGCCCAATACGCGTGGAACAGAGTTCCCGCGGCCCGTCCAGCTCCAGAAGTCCCGGTCACTCAGCCCGGGTGTCGGGTAGATCAGGATGTCCCTCCTCCAGTAATAGGAGGAGAGATCTCCACAATCTCTGGAGGTCCTCATTTGGCTGGCACGAGCAGAGGTTCCCAAAAGAGGTACGTCAACAAACTTAAGGCTCATAATGGAGTAGAGTTCGTCCTCGAGCAGCATCTGCCAAAGCAGCAGCGATTGGAAAGGCAACCAATCATTTTTACTGAAGAAGATGCTAGCCACGTTCAGTTCCCCCATAACGACCCTCTGGTCGTAGCAGTGCAGCTCGGTAATCGGAGGGTTAGGATAGTGCTGATCGATAATGGGAGCTCGGTAAACCTTCTATTTCGGTCCACGCTGGAAAAGATGGGTTTGACTATTGCCGAGCTGAAGGCTACCTCCATGATGCTTTATGGTTTCTCTGTTGAAGGATCAGCGACTATAGGAACGATCGAGCTGGTGATCACTTTAGGAGAGGGACCTCGGACAGTCTCAAAACTCCTTGAATTCGTGGTCATCGACTATCCCGCCGCATATAATGCCATTCTGGGTCGACCTACACTTATAGCTTTTGAAGCCATCACCTCCGTCCGCCACCTCGCACTGAAATTCCCTTCTTCCATAGGGATATGCACAGTCCGTGGCGATCAGCTTGCTACCAGGGAATGCTACAACATTTCCATGAAGGGAAAATTGAAACCCGGGCAGTTAACAATGGCCGTCCAAGGCGGAGATGAGGAATCTCAGGAACCTTTGCCTAATCGTGAGATTGAAAAACCTCAGAGCGCTGAAGGGGAAAATATCGTCCTAGGTGAGGATATTGACCCCCGAATAGGCGAGGATAAGTCCGAGCTCCAAGCTATTGAAGAGCTCGAGGAAGTAAATATCGATCCACAGAATCTCTCACGGATGGTTAAGCTCAGGAAAAACCTCTGTGGTAAAAGGAAGGTGGATCTGATCAAGTTCCTGCAGGAGAACCTGGATGTGTTCGCATGGTCACACGAGGACATGGTGGGAATCAGTCCAAATGTCATCATGCACACCCTTCATTTGGATAAGAGCGTTCCTTGAAAGTCCCAAAAATAGAGGTGCCTGGGAACAACTCGAACTGAAGCCCTAGAAGAAGAAGTAGCCTGGCTTAAGAAATGCGGCTTTATCCGTGAAGCCAAGTTTTCGATTTGGGTCGCCAATCCTGTGCTGGTCCCGGAGCCCAACAGAAAATGGCAGACTTGCATCGACTTCTCCGATCTGAATAAAGCCTGCCCCAAAGATTGTTTTCCCTTGCCAAGGATCGACCAATTGGTGGACGCCACGGCGGGGCACGACCTCATGTCCTTTATGGATGCGTACTCAGGCTATAATCAGATCGCCATGAATTCGGCGGACCAGGAGCACACCAGCTTCATGACCCCAACTAACGTCTATTGTTACAAGGTCATGCCGTTCGGACTGAAGAACGCCGGTGCTACGTACCAGAGATTGGTGAATAGGATGTTCGCCAACCAGATCGGGAAGAACATGGAAGTCTATGTGGACGACATGCTGATCAAGTCGAAGACTGCCAATAACCATGTTTCCAATCTGGAGGAATGCTTCAAGATACTAAGGGAGTACGACATGAGGCTTAACCCACAGAAGTGCACTTTTGGGGTCGCGTCTGGAAAATTCCTGGGTTTCATTGTCAACACTAGAGGAATCGAGGCAAACCCCGATAAGATCAAGTCACTGCTCGAGCTTCCCTCACCTATGTCACGAAAGGATGTCCAAGGTCTGACAGGAAGGGTGGCAGCCCTTAATCGATTTATTTCTAAATCCACCGACAAGTGCCTGCCATTCTGCAACCTGCTCCGGGGAAATAAGAAGTTTGAGTGGACAGAGGAGTGTGAAAGTGCCTTCCTTGACCTGAAAGAGCATCTGGCCAAGCCGCCCGTATTGTCCAAACCAACGGCAGGGGAGCCTCTTTTCCTTTACCTAGCTGTTACAGAAGATGTAGCTAGTGCTGTATTGATCCAAGAAGAAGATCGGGTTCAAAAACCAGTCTATTACATCATTAAGAGACTTCTCGGGGCCGAATCTCGATACCCGTTGATGGAAAAGATGGCATTCTGTCTTATCACGGCCTCTCGAAAGCTCAGGACGTATTTCCAATCCCACTCAATACACGTCATAACCGATCAACCTTTAAGGCAGGTTTTGCTAAAACTTGAAGCATCGGGACGCCTGTTGAGGTGGGCTATTGAGCTCAGTCAGTTCGAAATTTTGTACACCCCACGAACTGCAATAAAAAGCCAGGCCCTGGCCGACTTTGTGGCGGAATGCACAGGATTTAGAGAGGATTCTGTGGAAGATTCACCTCAGGTCACATCGGCCCAGGCATCATGGAAGATCTTCATGGACGACTCATCTAATGAGAACAGCTCCGGGGCTGGAATCATTTTGATATCCCCAGAGGGCCATAGATTCCACTCGGTGCTGAGATTCAGATTCAAGGCATCAAACAACGAGGCCAAATACGAAGCTTTGCTGGCAGGGCTAAGGATAGCCCGGGAGCTGAAGGCCAACTCCGTTCAATGCTTCAGTGATTCCCAGCTCGTGGTAAACTAGGTGCTAGGAGAATATCAAGCACGGGGGACCAAGATGGCTGCTTACCTGGCCAAGGTGAAAGTCGAGCTGTCCGCATTTGAATGGGGCTCAATCGAGCAGATCCCCAGAGAGTAGAACGCTAACATGGACGCCCTCACCAAGCTCGCTACCTCCGGGGAGACGGAGACCTTGGGGTTAGTACTGGTGGAGTTATGGAGCAATTATCTCAGTCACGTGGAGGCCACATGCCCGGAGTTGCTGTTGTCAGGTCCTACCTCTTTAGCTTGAGGTGATCAAAGGTTTATTAAGATCGCTGAGGATCTGAGTCAAAGGTATGAAGATCTCCAGTTAAGAAGGCATCCAGCTCGAGGCTGAGCTTGAGTTGGAAGCCAGGACCCTTTATAGAGTCAACCACGCAATGTAAACATGGATATATCAGACATAACGTGTTTGATATATCCCTGAATTCTCGGACACGCAGCATAACACATGCGTGTTCAGGCACCCACGACTGGGTTGGGCCGTGCGGTCCATTATCCCCCTTACCTATTGATTAGACCACACTTCATTTGTCAGGTTTTAGGAATTAATCATGAATGTCAAAAGAATGACATGATGGGTAAGAAGGTCACGGGATGACCCCCTTGCCGACCCCCAGGTGTCCTCCCCTATAAATATGGAGACCCTGGGAGTTGCAAAGGGTTGGATTCCATTGTGTAAAGAAATACCCTGTAAAGAATACCAGAAATATAGCAATAATATTGGCTGGTGGAGTAGAAGGATTTTAACCTTTGAACCACCTAAAAACGTATTCGTATCATCAGTTCATTTTAAGATCATTTATCTATTTTGGTTCCTTACTTAGCACTAATTCCATTCTCTTATTTTCTTAATTACCTGTTGGCGAAGAACCGCGTCAAAAATATGGTTGTGATTTAGATTTTAAGCCTTGTGGTTTAAATTTTAAAAGTCGTGGTTTAAATGTTAAAGAGTCGTGGTTTACATTTTAAGCCTTGTAGTTTATATTTTAAGCTTTGTGGTTTACATTTTGAAGAGTTGTGCTTTAGATTTTAAGCCTTGAGGTTAAACTTTTAAAGGGTCGTGGTTTAGATTTTATGTCTTGAGCTTTATATTTTAAAGGATTGTGGTTTATATTTTAAGTTTTGTGGTTTAAATTTTAAAGAATTGTGGTTTAGATTTTAAGACTTGATGTTTACATTTTAAGGAATATTTTTTCATAGATTGAATACAATCCTATAAATGTAGTTGTCACACACACACACACACACACACACACATATATATATATATATATGACACACTACAATTAGAATGCATTTTCAATTTAACTATAATATGACACATATAATACACACTAAAAACAACACTTAGAACCATGTGCTCAAATAAGGGTAATTTGAGAAGTCTCATGATAATAATTGGTAAAATTTAACTAAATATATTTAGTGTCTAATTTTAGTTAGCTACTCCTAAAAGTGGGCAGTTCTCAAATTTTCTCTTTTTATTTCAAAACTGCACTGAAATTTGTAAAGATTAATTTTCTAACCAAAGTTTGAAAATACTTGATCATTTTCAACTTTAGTTTAAAAAAAAAATATATATATATAATAGAAAATTTGGATTGAGTGGATAAAAAATGGTTAATTTCTAAAATTTGATTAGATTGTGTTAGTTACACTAAGAGGTATTGAATGTTGTCGTTCGACATTTTTTTAGGGATTTTTTTTCTACGTATTTATGGATGTTTTTAGGTAATTTTATAAAAATATGTGCATTTAAATATGACAGTATGATCTTGTATGAGTACAAGAGGATTAATATCGTAGATAATAAATAAAATAGTCAGCAACATATTAAAATATAAAATTTTTGATCAATGGTTGCTAGTACGGTTGGTTAAGTTTTTTTTAAATACATGTGATCTAGATCTGGTTATTTGATGTGGATAGACATCTTAGTGAATGTACTTTATATAATTAGATTATATATGATAGGTTTGATGTGAATTAATTTCTTTATAAACTTACTGTTTGCCATAAAGATTTAATTCATATCAACATGATGATCATATGTAGAGCAGTCTGAATCATGAGTAGTCATGAACTCATGTTCATGTTTGTTGAGTCTTTTGATTCACAAGGTCTATTAATATAATGAGGCTAGTGACTTTTGTTTTGGAGATTCAATAGCATGAATGAGTGGAAACATAATCTTACAAGGTTTGAAATCCAAGCTTTCCTAATGGATTGAATATTGGTTCCCTTAAGAGTTAATTCTGGAATTGAATAGTTATTGAGCTCAAATTTATCATGTGATTATAAATTAACTGTTCACTAGTGAATTCATGGTATTTAAGGTACAAGCGGTAATTAGAAGGGTAAAATGGTAATTTTGACCAACTTTAATTTACGAACTAATAATTGGAGGACAGAACTACATGAAATAACTATATCAATTGACTGCATGAGATACTTATGTAAATATAGTTATGTAATTATTAAGTGTACAATTCCATATTTATTGTGGAATAATAATAGAATTAATAAATAAGATTATTTAATTAATAATCTGGTTTATTGGAGCTTAGTATTATAGGTCCATGGTTCCCAAGTCTCATCTATACAAGACGGTCTAGGGTGTGAATGTTATTGAAAAGATAAAGGAGAAATGACTAAATTGCAAATGAATTAATTTTCGAGGGAAAAGATATAATTATGTGATAATTATATATAATTATTTGATTATAAATTAATTAGTTATTTTTTAGTAATATGTTTTATTTGAAAACTATATATTAGTTCAAGGACATATTAATTAGTTTTGAATTAATTAATATTGAGAGTGAAAAATGTTGTCTTTTTTTTTTTTGATCAAGAAGAAAATGAACTTCATTGAACAATTGAACAATACAAATGAGAGTCAAAGACTCAAAAACAAATAGGCACACCTGCCAACTACATACCATATAAGATACTCAACTAATTACATTGAAGGTTCTGAATGTACACTTGGTCTTTAACAGACAGCTGACTATTGGTAACTATGTAAAGCCTATATTTAATTGTGTATTTTACTTCCTTTACTAGATTCAATACAGTCAAAGAGTAACCATCATGAAAACACTTGTTTCTATTCTTCCAGATGCTGTAAATCACAGTTGCAACAACCATATTCACTATAGCAGCTGTTACTCCAATCCGAGCTCTAGCCAGCCAAACCATCCAGCTATTGAAATCAATAGGCCAGACATCGAACCCCAGCAAGTCAAAGATACTATTAACCAACAGTTTAGAGAGAATACAGTCAACAAATAGATGAGAATGATTCTCAGGATAACTCTCACAAACAGGACAGACCAATGTATTCATATGAACATGCAGCTTACTGAGATTATCTCTAGTTAATAGCTGAGAGTTAACCACCTGACAAAGCATAAATCTGTGTTTAGGAAGGATAAGTTTACTCCAAATAGTCTGATAATAATCAACCCTTTGCTGGTCTAAAAGGCTGTTACATAATTTTGAAGGCTGGAAATTCCCTTGCGCACCAGCAGAGAGAATAGCTGTTGGATTAAAACGATCTTTGAGATGGCAGAGCTTCCTCCAATACCAGCTACAATCTGCCTTCAGTTCATAATTCCAGATATTGGCTCCTTTCAGATAAATGGAATTGATCCATTTAACCCATAACAAATCTGGTTTAGCAGATATAGCCCATACATACTTAGCTAAAAAAGCCCGATTCCAACTAGCTCCATCTCTGAAACCCAGTCCACCATAGGCTTTGGGGAGGAAAACCTTCTGCCAAGAGGGGATATGCAACTTGCTTCTCTGCCCAGAAGTGCCCCACAGAAAACCCTACAAAGCTTTTCTATTTCCTTGATAATACTTTGAGGCAAAACAAATATGGTCATCCAATAATTTCGAAGCCCAAGCAAAACTGAATGGATAAGTTGAATACGGCCAGCAAAGGAGAGATGTCTAATCGCCCAGTTCTGAATTTTCAATCAAAATTTCTGAAGAATTACCTCACAATCTACATGTCTCCATTTGGTAGGCCTCATGGGCACCCCAAGGTACTTAAGAGGAAAATTACCTTCAGACAGATTAATTTCTTGAGCAATCCGAGTTCTCTCATTACTATTGACTCCACCAAAAAAAATATGAGATTTACCCGAGTTGATTGAAAGCCCAGTAGCAGCAGCAAATTCCTCAAGGACCTCCTTTATACTTCTTATAGCTCAGATAGAACCCTTGCAAAATAAGAGCAAATCATCCGCAAAGCACAAATTAATAAGCTTGAGACTTTTACACATTGGGTGATATCTAAAGGAGGATTTAAGCGCTGCTAGTTGAAGACTTCTAGTCAAATATTCCATTATAAGAACAAACAATAGAGGTGACATGGGATCACCTTGTCTCAGCCCCTTTTCACCTTTAAATTTGCCTTGAATTCTGCCATTCATCAGTAGAGAATAGGATGTATTCCGAATGCAAGACATAACCCACCCTATGAGTTTCATAGGAAACCTTAGAGCTTTTAACAGGTCCTCAAGAAACCTCCAGTCTACTGTGTCATAGGCCTTACTAAGATCAATCTTGATAGTGCATCTTGATGAAGTAGAAGCCCTCCCATAGTTTTTGATGAGATCTTGAAAAATCATTATATTATGGGCTATAGATCGACCTTTAACAAAAGCTCCCTGATTTTGCTGTATAAGATCAGGGAGAACTAAGGCCAGTCTCTTACAAATCAATTTAGCCATGCACTTGTACAAAGTACAGCAGTAGGCTATGGGTCTATAGTCAACAGCCCGGGAGGGGTTAGCTACCTTAGGAATCAGAGACAAGGTTGTTTCATGAAGCTCAGATGGGAAATAACTTGTTTCAAAACATTGAGTTATTGCAGCACAGACCTCATCCCCTATATCATGCCAAATAGCTTTGAAAAAGCCTGAACCAAATCCATCAGGTCCTGGAGATTAGGTAATAGGAATGCCAAACAATGAATCTTGAATCTCCTTCTTTGAAAAAGGTTTAAGAAGCTTCAATTGCTGCTCAACAGAAAGCTTAGAACCCATCTCAACATTCTGGATGTTTATTCTGCCTGTAGCCGAGCTAGGACTACCTAAAAAGCATCTGAAATGACTCACAAAATGAGATACAACTTCAGAGAAATTATAAACTAAATTTCCTTCTTCCGTGATGAAAGAGACAATACCAATTTCAGCTTTACGCTTCTTTAAAAAAGCATGAAAGAATGAAGTATTCATATCTCCCTGTCTCAGCCAAGTTATCGTGCTCCTCTGGATTAAAAAGCTATGATACAGCCTTTCCTGAACCGAGAAGGCTTCAGCAGCTATCCTCTCATCTTCCTGATATCTAAATACATGAGGGTAGGCTTGAGCTTGCAATTGAGCTTCTTGGTAGATCTCTGTAGCCTTATAATAGTTTAACTTCAGATCACCAATTTTGTCCCTGTTAAATTTTTTCAAACGGTGTTTAAGTCTCAGTAGCTTAAGAAATATTGCTTTGATACCTGTGGCTCTAAGCGGTGACCTCCAGCTATGTAAAACCAGTGCTCGAAAATCATGGTGCTCTGTCCAATAGTTATAGAACCGAAAAAGCTTTAACCCCAACTTCTCTAAAGGCTGAGTGCTAACTAGACAGGAACAATGATCTAAAATTGTTTCCCATCTAAAAACTGCAGTGGACTGAGGGAACAAATCAATCCATTTCTCATTCATAAGAACATGGTCTATTTTTGAGTATATTCTTGCAGCACCATTTTGGTTATTAGTCCAAGTAAAATACGAACCTACACTTTTTAGAGGCTCAACATGAGCACCCGCAAGCCACCGAATGGAATCAACCAATTCTACATCTGAAATAGGCTTACCACCTGATTTGTCTTTACCTGAAAAAGGGGAATTAAAGTCCCCTAAAACTAACCAAGCTTTGTCCATAAGAGCATGCCTTTGCCACCCTTCCCAGAGATTTCTCCTACCTTCAATCGAATTAAAACCATAAACAAAAGTGACAACAAAATCTTGCTGCACACCAGCCATCTTCACCAAACAATGAACAAATTGATTAGATTCCTCAATAATATTGACTTTAACAAATATCTTTCTCCAAATTATCAACAGCTAGCCTTCAATAACTGAACTAGTGTGAAATTCCCAATTTGGAAACTAATGTTCCATGAACTCTCTAATTTTGTTTCCCTTCATTTTAGTCTCTAAAAGACCACCAACTCCTATTTTATTTCTGCTACAAAGGTCACTAACAGGGCTATGCTTATTAGAACCATTAAGCCCTCTAACATTCCAACTCAAAATATTACAATTATCCATTTGAGGAGACAGAATTAGTGTTACCTTCTTTACCACTTAACACTTGCTCTTGTAGCACCACAAACTTATTTGATTTCTTGAACTTTTGACCTGAATTTTTAGCAATAATTTCTGAACTCTGTCCTTCCTTGGTTTGAGCAGCAACTCCTTTCGGGGTAAGCCAAGGTTGGCTTGCCTGATTTTCTTTATCATTAGCAGCTGATTCCTCACTGTTAGGCTGTAAAGTCTCAACTGGGTTGACCTGAACCTTGCCTTCGTCCGAACTAGCCTGAGTCGCATGCTTCTCCAGCTCTACATCCTTAGTTCCTTTAGTTCTCTGATCCTTTCTCTCTGTTTTAGATGTAGGCTCCCTCACAGCCCACTGAGTTCTCTGGTCTTTCCTACAGTCTGTCATTGAGTGACCAAAACCAGCACAAGTCTTACACTTAATAGGTAACCATTCATACTCAACCCCCTGATCCATGATTTGTCCATGCTCATTGATATATTGTATACTTCTAGGGGGGTTATCAGTAACTTCCATTTCTACCAGAATTCTTGCATACTGAATACGTGAACGCTCCCTTGTGAATTTTTCCACCATTATTGGTTTGCCAATTGTACTCACAAGGGCACTGAGACATTTACTACCCCAATATTGAAGCCCCAAATCCTGTAGACGAATCCAAAGAGGAACTGACTGCATAAGTCGAATAGCACTCAGATCTGTCGTCCATGGGCGAACAATTACAGGCTTCCTATCAAATTGGAGAAGGCTATTTTCTAGAACATGATCCCTTGTTGCATCATCATTGAATTTAACCATAGTCAGACCCATAGTCATTCTTGCTATCTGAGCAATCCCTAGATGACCCCAAACCCTTTTTATGAACCTTTCAAATACAGCCATTTGGGGGTTAGCACCTAGCACCATGCAAATGACTGCCGAGGTCCAATTTGTGGATTGTAATTTGACCTCCTCAACATCAATTCTAGCAAATTTCCGTCCCTCCCTACATAACGGTTTAGTGAATTCAAGCTTCTGGTCCGAAAAGGACATTTTACTTGCCGTGAAATTTTTCCACTGTCGCTGAGCTGAAGCTTGAAAGTCTCCTTCATCCACCTTGTCTACCCATGAAGCCATTGTAGAAGTCGAAGCACCATTTCCATTCCCTACAGTGGTAAAAACCTGGGTTACTTTTTCCCCCGACCCACAGACCTCTTCAATTTGGCGATTCAAATTCGCAGCAATGGTCTCATCTTCTTCAATCGTTACAGCAATCTCTTGGCCTTCAGGCACCCTATCGTTGTCCAAAGAAAGAATTGGAGTCTTCTCTTCCGAACTCAGTTGTAGATCTTGCTCACCTACCCGAAGAACTGGCTTACGTATTAGCTTCTTCTTCTTCGCCATGGGAGAGAACAAACCAACACTCAGCCTTTAAATGTTGTCTTATTATAAGATAATAAATTGAGGTTTTATAAGATAAAGTAAATTTTGAATTAATTGATATTTATGAACATTTGAAATAATATATATTATTTTAAATGCATAAATATTTTTTCTTAATTAATTGAATAAATAAATGAGAAAAAAAAATAGGGAGCACGATGTGGTACTACATGCCAATCACGGTGCGCAGTGGTGCATGCCTCCAGCTTGACCCAATTTTGAATCGTTCAATTGTATTAGTTATAATATTTTATTTTATTAATTAATTATTTAACTGTCACTTTGATTTGATTAAAGTATTAATTAAATAAATATAACAGAACCTTAATCAAATTAGACCGAGACTATATATAGATATTTTTCTAGGTTATCTGAGAGTCAAGTTTTCATAAGCATGAAAATTATTAATACCTGTTTTTCAAGAAAAAAGAAAACTTTCTCTTCTCGAAAATCTATAGATCTCATGTGTTGAGAATATCTAGAGTTAGAAATTTTGTCATATACATTCTACATGCCCACACACTTTCTAGTGTGTTAAGGAGTAACTTGGAAAATCGTGGTGTTGATCTGATTGTCTGCCTGCGTGGATTAGATGTTGGTTATAATATACTAAAAGATAGCGATGACACTTGATAGACTACAAGAGTTATTAGATTGGATCTATCTTTTGTGTTCATGATTTAATGTATATATTTATATATATATATATTGATCCTGACTCGATATGAATAGAATTTTTTTCTACACTTTCCGCTGCACACTTTGATTAATACGTTTAATACCAACAATTGGTACTACAGCGGTATATATATGTATACATTAAATGATTGTGTGGGTTTTGTTGCACCTGTTATTTGTATGAATGAATTGATAGTTTTTTTTAATGTATTATTGAATGATGGATCGCTAATTCTATGGTGATTATTGGGTTTAGGCTTTGTGTTTTATTTTTCTTTAGATCTTGTGTAAGCCAATATAGAGCATAGGAATTTCTGAAATTTCATTGTAAATATTCTGATCATAAGATGGAGAAGAAGAAAAAGTGCGATAGGCAACTTTGAGCGCCGCGACGCCCAACCCGTAGCGCCGTAACACTTGTGCAATTCTAGCGAGCTTCAAACCCCTAAGCGTCGCGATGCCATATGCTCAACGTCGCAGCGCCCAAGCCCAGCCACAAGCCTCAAGTGCCCATGTCACACCAAAACCCTAACCCTAAAATATCTTTATTTAATTAATTTTAAATTGTTTAAATTTTAAATTAATTATCTTATTTTGATTTTATAACAAGATTAAATATCTTTTAGTTGGTTGTGATATTTTGTCCCAAGTTTAAAAGTAGAGGTGTTCACGGATTGGTTTGGTTCGGATTTTCATTTTTTTTAACTAAACCAACACAACGTTTTTTTGAAAATACAAAACCAAACCAAACAAATTAAACACTTAACCAAACATCAAACAACTCAAAAACAGATTGGTTTGGTTCTGAACCACAATTTTAACATTATAATTGTTGCAATTTTTTTTAAGTGATTGTTCTACTTTTTACTTGAGTTTTTTAATAATTTATTTAGCCTAACAAATAACAAGTCAATAACACATAATAATAATAATAATAAAATATTTTGAAAACATAACATAAAGTCCATAATTGTTTAGTGTTCATAGATTTTAGTTTGGAATGGTTTGAAGGTATTTCAATTTCTCACTCGAACCTTAACAAGAATACAATGAAAATAAACATACAAAATTAGCAAAATAATACACCAAATTAACAAGACATAAACTAGTATACAAAATACAAAAATGACAACATATAAATGTACCAAATCAAAAAAAATTCAGCAACCTAAAATATTAAATTGACAATACATAAAGTATTACAATACATATTAGTTCAATAATATAATTATCTTAACAAAACATATAATTAATCTAAAAAAATTAGCAAGCTAATATCAATATTATAAACTATTATCAATGTTTTTAGGATTTTAATTTTTTTTTATTAATTTTTGTATTTATTAAAAAAACATAATTGGTTTGGTTTGGTTTTGAACCAACATGAATATTGCCGAAATCAGGACCAAACCATCAATGAATAAAACTGTTCGGATAAAAATACCCAATAGGTACCCAGAGCATCGTTTATTGTATTTATTTAAATAAATATTCATTGATGTGATTGATAACATGATCATACATTAGTTAATTACACGCCATACATGAAACCCAATACAATTTTAGTAATCGTGCATCTCATATGTACAAACATTATTATTTGGGGTTGTCCTATTTGTTTATATGAATTATTTTAGCAAAATCAATTGCATGTAAACTGCTAAGTTAGTTGAACTTGGTAAACATACCACTCTAAAGGCAAACACTAAAAGCTAGGCCTTTTAAGATAACCAATTTTAATTAAAAAATTATTTTACTAAAGTTTGATGAATGTAATGGTATAATTAATTATTTAAGTTTATCGAATTATAGACTTAGGATCCCTTAAAGATTAAATGAACTTAGGCCCATTTAATTAGATTAATGATAAATTAATTACATTCATAAGGTTATAACAACTAGTAATTAATTTGAAATTAATTTATTAGTTAATAAAAACACATTAAGTGTAAAATAATGAGTGAGAGAAGGTTGACATCTTAATGTGACCTATGGTCTTTGTTGGCTGCCTTTTTCGCTATCAACTTAATCTAAGAACTTGACAGACTATAGAAGAAAATAACACAGAGATTTTACATGGTTCAGACTATAAAAGTGCCCTAATCCACAAGTCATTGGTATTAGTGAGTTTGAAGCTCGTTTGAGCCAACTTCAATGGAGTCTCAGGCAGCGTCTATATTGCTCTGAGTTTACAATGCTTAATTAGCAAAAGTCATGAACCCTTTACAAGGAGATACCCCAGCTCTATTTATAGAGGCCTAGGTCATTAATGCCCTTAATGAATAATTAATAAAAAATTCCTCATTATTTGGGGAATAAACTGCTAATTAATCACATAGGGATGCACTAACAAAGACCATGGGCCCAGGCAGAGCGCACGGGGACCATTTGCAGAAAGCTACCTACCAACTTTATGGGGAACATGTATTTGACCATGTCAGGATATGACGAACGTTCGCCCATGTCAGGCGACATTGTGAGAAATTCCGATTGTCGAGTGTACGATCTCGACACCACTACTCGAGGCTCACCAAAAGTTATTAGATGATCTATTGGTGGGCCACAGTTGCGGCGATTGACACCTGGTAGCTACTTCAGGTCTGAGGACAAGAATCCTAGACCTGGGGGATTGGCTAATGAAGAGAGCGAGGACCATCTGAATGGTCCTCAGGGTGTGACCTTACCTGGAGACATCCACGCCTTGGAGACGAGTCACGGGAGGTGGCCTCGCTTGGAGACATCTGCACCTCGAGGATAGACCTCGAGGCATGGCCTCATTTGGAGACACCTGCGTTTGGAAGATCACAACACGAAACCTTACTAGCACTCGAGGAGCTCAATTACTCCTCTAATGAATGCCACGTGTCCTCTAGTGAAAACACAGACAACATTTTCCCCCAAGTCTTCACTTGTCTTTAGATAGTGGAGACTTAGACTGGGAGGAGTAATTCGGAAGGTCTTCGGGAGGAGACACTTGGGCTCTCATGGCGTCACTCTTGAAAAAGATAGCACCACGTGTCGACTCCCTATTGCTGAGCCCATCAATCTGTGCCATTAACAAGGAGTCCTTTCCATTACCCAAAACGTCTAATTCGTACCCTAGGTGTGCTTTCACTCCAAACCCGAGGCGTCCTTTTTCCATGCTAATGATCACGATCCACGCCTCTTGAGTTATGACTGTTGGATTGCTCTTGAGTGCCTATGTCGTAGGTAATCAACGGTCGGGGTGGAGTTGCTTCCACCCCAAGTTTTTCGAGTATAAAACTTCAAGAACCACCTCTCAGAAATCACTTTTAGAATTCGAAATCCAAAATTGAGAACCTTCAAAACCTCTCTTCCCCTTCACTTCCTTGTTTCCCATTTTCTGAGTTCCCGACGCCTTGGACGGCTGGCGAGAATCATCATACTTTTGGTCAGATGACAAACAACTTTTCAAAGTGCAGACTCGCTTCAGCACTTACAAGCATTTCATTTCGAATAAGTTTCACTTCTGTCTCCTGTTTGGCTTTGAGCACATTTTTTAAATATGTTGAGGGTTTTAGGCGCATGTCTTAGGATTTTGAATTTTTTGCATTTCAGAGGTCATTTTGACCTCTTTTAGACCCATTTTGGGCACATTTTGATGTTTAAAACGGTCAAAATGGCCTCCTATGCTCTATATGCGACTTTTCACGTTTCTGGACATCCGACTCGAATCTAGAAAATTCCCAGATTCTGGCGATGTTCATAATTTCTGGTGGTGCTCTCCGGCGACCATCCTTTGGCCCTGAAGACACCCTAGTCCCCTTAGAAATTTTCCTTCTCATCTTACCGAGCAGTAGTCTAAGGGGTTCTTGTCCTTGGCTTATCTTCTTCGGGTCATGATGCTAACTGCTTGGTTTCTTGTTGCAGATGTCCGAGGAGCTTCAACAACTACACACGCATGCATTCTACGCGTTCGACTCTGAGATACTAGACATGGCCTAAGAAGCAAAAGGACTCCTCGAGAAGAGAAAACAGGGGGAGAGTAGTCAGACTCTCGTGGTAAGGGAAGATTACCCCCTGGTGGCAAAGAGGCCTCTCCGACACAAACTCTTAGAGGAAGAGGTGCACTTGGGCCCTCTGCTGTCAGACAAAACATATACCACTGTGGGTTTTGAGGTGGAGGTGATCCTCAGCAAGGTCAGACACCGATGAGCTCTGGATAGGACTGTAACCCAGCATAGGGTGGACACCACTGATGTGGGTGCGCCTATCTCGAGAGGAAGAGAGAGCACAATAGAGCGTCCATGGCCTCAGGGCCTGGAGCACGTCTCATCTCCAAGTTGGTGTAGCTTTGCCATTGCACCAGTACTATGTCAAATTTTTGAAGTTCGTCGGCATAGCTCCATTCGAGTTATCCCCGAACAGATATTGGGTGCTGGCCGGAATGTACGTTCTGTACAAGAGGCAAAACTGGCCCGTTCCTTCTCCAGTTGAGATACTGTACATCTATAACTTCCGATCGTGCCTGTAAAAGGATGAGTGGGATGGGTACTATACGCTGATGAAGCATACACACCCGGGGATGAAGTACAAGGCCTCGTGCAGCAATGAGAACCACTTGAGGGACTACAAGGACCATTTCTTCTAGACAAGTGGCTTCCCCACACGGACCAACCCAACTCTCTTCCTGGACTTCGCCATGGTTTGTAAATGTCACTTCTCGAGTTATTCAATTTATTAGTCCTCCCCCTGTAGTTGCTCCTTAGTCTCAACCGTTTCTTTTTAGCTCCCTTCCGCTGCACACCTTTCATTGATGCCTACAACAAAAGGTTTAAGAAAATGAATGCAGTACCCAAGGAAGAGATGAATCTCGGTTTCCTCATCACCAAGGACCATCTTTAGCAGTACAACTTGCTTCAAGAGGATCAAAGGATAATCTTCGTGGCCCTCACCAACTTTTGTGACTCGAAGAAATCACTTAACGAGGCAAGGCTCCACATGCAGTATATCGCGGCGAAGGCCTAATACGAGTACGAATAGTGTCTCTGCGAGGAGCATTTAGAGAGTGTACTCGCGATCCAAGCCACCATGGAGGCGAAAGAAAATGAGGAGCTTGAAGCCGAGCTCATGGATGGGATCAAATCATCCTCAGTGCCTCAAGGTAAATCCCCAAAAGTTGTTAACTACGCTTGTCACGTAGGGGAGGGAACTAGTCCTGACCACACCTTATTCTCGCCATCACTTCTTGAGGGTGGGTAAGTTTTGGAGCGTCCTTGGACTACGAGGAGTACCAGGAATACCAAGACCATATCGACGTTTTTCTCTGCCATCCGAAGAGGAGGAAAAACCCCAAGGGCTCATGCCGAATGGATGAGGTGACATCCATGCACGTGATATGGTTTTGTCAATATTACACCAACACAACATATAAAATGGGCCGAATCGTTCGTGAGTTTTCCCATTCCGCTCTTCATCCAGAGGAGCCTTAGCATGGTGGGGCTCCCGGGGAGATTTATTTTGTGCCTTGCATGCATGTTTGTTTTTATAGATAACTTCCTTTCTTTTCTTCCTAAGACTAACCTTATATGTTTCTTTGTGCAGAAAGCATGGGCCTATCCGACTTGGTTAGCCAGAAGCACCAAAGGGTGATGGGGCCCTCTCAAATAGACACCTCTAAGGCATCAACCGTGGTGCCCTTACCCTCAGTGTCCATGCCTTTGGCTTTCGTAGTCGATCTGTGGTTCTTGTAGTCCAGGAAGCTGCTCCGTTGGCCACTCATCCAAGGACAACGATTATTGAAGAGGTCATTAACCTTGAGGTCTCTCCAACTTGAGATGAGGGGCCCTCTTGGAAGGGAAAAGAAGTCTCTTCTAGGGTGTTTGACTGTCCTTCGATCAGGAAACCTCACTTAGTGGTCTTTTCCGATCACTTTGAGGGAGAAGACCTAGAAAAGCACAGATGGGTAGTTGAGTACTTCAACGATCGTCTTGAAAAAGGAAATGAGGATTTCAAAGTCCTCACGGTGTACCAGCGGGAAGACAGACCACAAAGTCCGGTTGCTCCATCTAGGTGTGAGGAGCTGGAGCCTCTACTCATGAGGAATGTCAGAGAAAGGACAACCCCACTAGCCGCAGAGCTGCTTGAGGGATTGGCGGGGTCCCTGTGTGACATACCATTCCGTAGCTTCGCTCGTTGTGGCAGTGAAAATGAGATCTCGCTGATAGTTTCCAGTCACCACATCGCCCTGAGGGTATGGCTCAAAAATATTTACCTCCCCTTTTTGTTTGTCTTAATTCTTCATCGAGCTAACAAGTATTTTTTTGGTGCAGAATGCAGCCATCAACCAACGACTCGGGGACATCGTGACCATGAGGTCCTTCGAGCTGAAGGAGAAGATGGCTAACCTCATAGAGATTGTGGTCCCATTGGTGGAGCACTCGATGCTCCAGAAAGACTTGGAGGATCTCAAGGCCCATGCCTTAGAGTTGGAGGCTCGGCTGGTCACAGAGCAATCGAAACTATCATCTCTCAGGACACTTTTGCAAAGCTGCGGGCTAAACCCGGTCCGTGGAGGAGGCCAAAGACAAGCTGTCGGTGGAGTTCACAGCTGTTCGGGAGGAACTCCACCTGGCCAGAGTCCAGGAGGAGGCCGATAAGACTAAATAAGAGGCTGCGCACGCTGCCTCTCATGCCGAGACCCTTGCTTGAGAGAACGAGAGCCTCTGACTCTAAGCAGAGGAACTAGAGAGAGATCTGGATGCGATGGAAGATGACATCCTATTTTTGGCATTGCAGAGCAACAGGGACATGGATCTGTTATTCACGGAGGAGCCCTACATGCAGATGATGCTCGAGGAGTGTCTTCGGGCCAAGGAGGCCAATACAGCCTAGGAAAAGGAAGCTGCGACAGCTGCTTTTGCTCCTGAGGTGGATCCTGTCATTGAGGTGGTGGTGGAAGTTCCTCCGGGCGAGGGATCGAAGTGATTTTTCTTTGTTTTGACTAAGTAGGCATGAACGCCTTTTTGTTTCTAGAGTTATAAACAATTTGATGCTCGAGCCCCCAATCTCAATTGTAAATACCTTTTAACCTATATGTAGCTTTGACTATTTTTCTTGCCATTATTGATTTTTTATTAACATGCTAACACTTAGTAATTATGCAATTTTTTCTTATTAATTTGGCTAGGTTTTCATGTACTTCAACATAACGTAACACCACGAGTGTCTGAAACCTCAACCCATCCACTTTTGTGGGCCTCATGTCTTAGGGACTTAGGTCTTCCACTCAAATCTTGGTGACTCGAGTCTATCGACTTCTCTTAGTGTTTCGATAGTCTTAGGCACTTAGTGTTGTCCCCCAAGTCCGCAGTCCTCGGGATTAACTTTTAATGCGATGTCACGTAGGAACACCTAACTCAGTGCTAGGTCCACGAGTCCCAATAACTCAGGGCCTAGGATGTCCATTGTACTTAGAGCTTGAATATCTTCCTTTTAGTGTTTAGACGCTTCGAGTGTTTAGTATTGTCTCCCAATCCTACGCTCTCGAGTCTTAACGACTCGGGCCTTAGGAGGTCTTATTACACTACAATGTTCTAAGGTTCTTATCTCAGTACTAACACTTTGGGCATTTAACATTTCTTCCTAGGCTCGTTGTCCTCGAGATCAACTTCGACGCCATTTGGTACCCTCGAGTGTCAATCACTCAGGCTCGGGGAGGTGAACTATAGTAAGATAATCGCGTCCTGGGGCGCACTATCCCCGGAATGCTATCATGGGCTTTCCACTATGCCCCTCGAGTATAGTTACTTGGACCTTTGCCACATGGAAGTCGTGAACTCATTGTCCATGTGCTCTAAGTTCCCAGAGCATGCAACCGAGTCTTACGTCCTTAGGCCAGGTATCGCGATGTTAGATTTCTGTTCACACCTCGATTCAACACTCGCATTACTTGGATTTCTCATTGCCGGAGTGATTATTTTGGGCTTGTGCCCAAGTACAAATGACTTGGGAATCTATTCACATCTCGAGGATTAGGACTTGGTTTTTGTTCCTCTGGCACGTGCGATCCTCGACAGAATACCTTAGGTCTAACCTCGCATTACTTGGATTTTTCCAACGCTGAGAATTTTCCCAAGTCTTAGCTTAGGGGTCCCATGAAACTTAGGTTGCTTCGCTCGTTGACTAGCTTAGCTTCCCAGGCCAATGAATCCTAATGCTAGGATTAACTTTACAAAGCTCGAGTTTTGGCAACTTGAGACTTCGGGCTTGAGTGCATAAGACCCGGGCTTCCGTTCGTTTCTCTAGATTTAGGAACTTAGTCACAGCTCCTTGAGAGGTAACCCAAGTTTTCTCTCACACAATTAGGATTTTATAATCTTCAAAGTTTCATGACACTGGGACTACGCTCATTACAAGCTTAGTTTCCTAGGTATTTAGGTCCGAGTACAGATTTCTCGGGTTCTATTCGCATCTCGAGATCTAAGGACTTTGGTCATGGCTCCTCGGGCTCAATGTCCTCAGGAGGTAACCCAGAGTTCATTACCGCGCTACTAGGATCTTTAAGTCATGGACTTCCCTAGACTTTGCTTAGTTCCCTAGATTTTTCTATTCTCTGGGTATTGACATTAGGCTTACTCTGCTCAAGACAAGCTTAATTTCCTAGGTCATCCTCCGCGAGATACTACACTCTGTGAGACTGCCCTAACCCTATTCCCCCCAAGTGATTGGAGACTAGTCTACATTCACTTGTCTAGGCCATCGAGCGGGTGCTCTTCGAGTAGTACAAATAGAATAAAAAACTAAAATATAAGCATATTCTTTTTTATTTCTTACCGAGTTTTTTCTACACGGTTTCCATTACTTATGCCCGGAGGCTACAAAATGATTATAGAATTTAACAAAAATACAATGCTCACATCACTGGTAATACCGACGGAGATGCTCAGCATTCCAGGCGTGGGGTACTAACTCCCCACTCAGACAAGCAAGCTTGTAGGTCCCTGGACATACAATGCTCTCAACTTGGTACGAACCTTCCTAGCTATGGACTAACACTCCAGTACCAGGATCTCGGGTGGCCAGGAAAACTATTCGCAAGACCAAATCTCCAACCCCAAACTTTTAATCCTTTACTTTAGAGTTAAAGTATCTGGCCACTTTTTGCTGGTAGGAAGTTACTCGAAGCTGAGAAGCTTCGTGGAGCTCCTCCATGAGGTCCAGAGACTCCCAGTGTAAAGTGTGATTTATGGTCGTATCATAAATATTTTTGTGAGATGTATGGTATAATACATTAATGTACAACCCCTTATACATCAAAAAAAAAAAAATGGCATAGCGGAAAGAAAGAATAAAACATATGTTGAAATGATAAATGCTATGCTATTACATGCAAATTTGAATTATTCGTTATGGGGAGGAGCCTTGCTTACTGCTTGTCATAATCAACTGGATTCCTCTAAAGAAGAATTAAATTTCACCATATGAGTTATGGAAAGGAAAAGGGCCCAACCTAGGGTATCTCAGAGTGTGGGGGTGCCTTGCTTTTTGCAAGCACGAAGCCTAAAAGGACTAAGTTGGGTCCAAGGGCCATCAAATGTGTATTTGTAGGCTATGCCTCGAATAGCAAGGCCTATAGGCCATTAGACTTGGAGTCTAATGTGATAATTTAATTAAGAGAAGTTTAGTTCTTTGAGAATTTGTTGTATAGCGACAGTAAGCCTCAAGAACCGATCTCATCAGAAGGAACTCAAGAGGAGTTACCTTCAAGGGTTATAGAGAAACCGATATTGCCTAGAATAATCCAAAGACTTAAAGAGGGTGGATCATAAAATAAAACCTCTCAAGTGGAGACTCTTTACCTAGTAGAGGGAAACCACAAGTGAGGCACTTGGAAGTATCCTATGGTACTTCAAGTGGAGGATGATCCTAAAACTTTCCAAGAAGCTTCTAACTTTTGGAAAGAGTCAATAAATGATGAGTGAATTCAATTATGTCTAACCACAGTTGGGAGATTTTTGATCTACCACAAGGATCAAAGCCTATAGGTTGCAAGTGGGTATTTCGAAGAAAATACAACACTAATGGGACCATTCAAGCCTATAAGGCAAGATTGGTGGCCAAAGGGTTTAGAAAAAAAGGAGGGCATAGATTTTGATACCTATGCACCGGTAGCAAGGAAAACATTTATAAGATTATTGTTTGCCTTATTATCAATAAACAACCTATATGTTCATCAAATGGATGTCAAAACGACATTCCTAAATGGTAACCTCGATGAGGAGGTGTACACGGAACAACTGGAAGGGTTTGTTCTAAGGGGAAATGAACATAAAGCGTGTAAGTTTGAAAAATCATTATATGGTTTAAAACAAGAAAAAAAACAATGGCATGAAAAGTTTGATGAAGTCGTTGTTTCTTATGAGTTTAGACACAATAATGTAGACTCTAAGACTTGTGATGACTATGTCATCTTAGTGTATGTTGATGATATGTTGATATTAAGTAATGACATGAAATGCATAATAGAAATGAAGAGGTTTCTATCTTCTAACTTCAAAAAGAAGGACCTTGGAGAGGTTGATACCATGCTAGGTATCAAAGTTAGAAGGAAAGCGAATGGATATGCCTTAGGTCAAGCTCATTATGTTGAGAAAATGCTTCACAAGTTTGGTCATCTTAATATCAAAGAGGCAAACACACCCTTCAATTCAAGTCTAAAGCTTGAAAATAATGAAGGGAGAGTGGTGGATCAACTGGAGTATGCATGTGCAATTGGGAGTTTGATGTATGTCACTCATTGTACTAGAGCAGACATAGGATTTGCGGTTAGTAAACTAAGTAGGTTTACTAGCAACCCAAGTATTATACATTGGAAGATAGTGGAAATAGTATTTGGATACCTTAAAATGACCAATAAGTTATGCCTCCAATATTCTATGTTTCCTAAGATACTTGAGAGATAGTGCAATGAAAGTTGGATATCTGATGTATGAGATAATCTCTCCATAACTGGTTGGGTGTTCACCCTTGGTGGGGGTGCCGTTTCTTGGGGATCTAAGAAATAAACATGTATATGTCACTCAACCATGGAATCTGAGTTTGTACCTCTAGTGGTAATCGGCAAAGAGGCCGAGTGGCCAAGAGATCTCATGTTTGAGATACCAAAAACTACGGCTAATGTATCAACGATTTCGATACATTATGATAATCAAGCCACTTTGATTAGATCATACAAAAAGATATATAATGCGAAGTCTAGACATATAAGTCTAAGACACGATTATGTGAGGGAATTGATTAATAAGAGTATCATATCAATTTCACCTGTAAAATCTTGTGAGAAATCAGCAGATCTATTTACCAAACCTCTTGGGAGAGATTTGGCAAGTTCCACAAATAGAGGGATGGGACTAAAACTCCTTGACCAATATATTTCCCAATGATGTCAACCCAACACAAAACTTGTATACATCAAGTGTAGAGTTCAATGGGTAAAAACAAGTCATTGATAAGGGAATAGTTTCAACATTAATGACTTAAGAGTCCCATAAATGATGAGTTAATGTTAGTTTCTACCAGACATGAGGGTTAAGCCATAGGCTTTTAATGAAATTTAGTTGATGAGCAACAAGCATCTCTAAAGGCAACAAAGAAGCTGTAAGAATTTCACCTATGTGAACTTAGAGGTGGTGCCGCCTCTCAAGAGAGAAGGAGTTTTCTCTCTAGATGGTTCATGAATGGATCAAGCACAAGGCCATAAAAGTGCTAAGCCCAAAAAGTGGGAAATACATGAGTAATCAGATAGAGGTCTATGAGACATTACCAATTTTTATCACTAGGAATGTTGGGTTCATTCTTTAAAGAATACCATAACATTTCGGTAGAAGCTTTGTAGTGTTTTCACTAAGATAAAGTTCAAACCCAAGAGGTAATTTATTTTATGCACTATTATCGTTTGGGTAGAGGATTGAGGATGTATTTAAATAAGTGGGGGAATGTTATGATTAGTTAAATACATGGTGAAATTGGTTAGGCACGAAGAGTTGCAAAACCATAACGATTTCATAAAAGTAAACATGTGAGAGTTGACTTTTGGTATAGGCATTTATAACTCATCTTTTTGGGTCCAAAGTGTTTCTTTGGAGTATATGAAAGTATCCAAAAATTCTGGGAGTATTGGGGTTGTTTTGAGATAATTTTTGTAATGCCAAGTCAGTGGCATCGACGATGTGTTGCTTTAGGACGCGACATGTTCCTCGCCTGTGAAAAAATTACCCAAGCAATGTGTCGCCCAGTTCTAGGTGACGCATCGCCTGGTGCTAGGCAATGTGTCACCTGGACTGTCCGTACGATTTTGTGCAGTGACGTGTTTTGGCTCCAAAATTAAAATTAAAATGCTCTAATGTCATTAGTTGAGTCTAATGAGTTTCCTATACTATTTAAAGGGTCCATTTGAGTTAATTGGTGACTTGAAGACTCACCTATCTCTCTCTAAAGGAACTCTCTCTCTCTCTCTCTCTCTAGCTCTCAAGATTACTAGTTTTCTCCAAGATCTTCATTAAGAAAGCTTGACTTGTATGAAGATCCAAGGCTTGTGAATCCAAATCTCATTCCATTGTTGTAGCTTCATGCAATCTCAAGGAGGAGGCAAGGAGTAGAGATTTTTGGACAAAAAATCTTCATTTCTGTCAAGTCTTGTAACATTTTTGGTTAAGATAAAATCATAGTCTTGTGATTTTATGTTTGGAGGTTCTTCTTCAAAAAAGGTATGCACTACACTTTGTTTTGTGTTTATGTACTTTACAATTATCTTCCATTAGAGTTTAGATTACTTGTGATTATTGAATTGAGTTGTAATACAAAACCAAGGTTATAAGCCTCTAACCCCTAAAAATTAGTATTTTGCTTATCTTTGAACATTGTTTATATGTTGTGCTATTTTTGAAACTTGTATGAATGAGTGTTTTTCGAACAATGCGTTGATTTCTACTTTAATTGTAGCTGTATGACCTCCAAACCCATTATCTCTCTTTTGTCCAAGGAGTTACTCATCAGCAAGAACTTCATGAAATGGAAGTCAAATATCACTACTACAAAAAGTCTTTTTAGGGCTTGCAAATGTTTTTAGGACTCGCATTGCGAGCCCTAAAAGATCCTGTTGAATGCCTTTATGTAAAGCTCTTAGGGCTCTCTTCGCATGTCCTAAAATAATGTTTTTAGGACTCGCAATGCGTGTCCTAAAAGATCCCATTGAGTGTCTTTAAATAAAGTTTCTAGGGCTCTCTTTGCATGCCCTTAAATTTTTTTTTAACAATGCAGCTACATTTTTCATTTTGATTTAAAAAATATATTGCACTGAGTGTCCAAAATGTATTATATATGTTAGATTTTCTAAACTTTCAAAAGAAAATACTGAAAAAATGCCAAAAAAAAAAAATTAAAAGAAATTTAAATTTCTCAACACATATTGTAAACTAGGTTATAACATCTTTCATTTTGCTCTAACCAATTTTAAAAATGACTTCGCCCATTCTTCTCGAACTTTGTCAATTTCTTGAGTAGTCACTACTAACTTTGCTGTAGCATTATACGAAATTTGCTACAGCAAAAGTAAGTCAGAGAGCTGTCCTTGTCCACTAAAACTTTGTTGTAGCATTACATGAGCTTTGCTACAGCAAAAATAATTCAGAGAGCTGTCCTTGTCCACTGAAATTTTGCTGTAGCATTACACGAGCTTTGCTGCAGCAAAAGTAAGCCAGAGAGCTTGCTGAAAATTGATGTTGTAGCATTATATTGACGTTGCTACAACAAAATTGCCTAACTCTGCGACCCATTTGATTCAATTTTCTCTACAACCATAAGCACATTAAACCATAAAAAACCAAAATCTAAAAGAAAATATTTACTAATATATTTATATATATTTTTCTTCATATTTTCCTTCCTGTATCTTAAAGAACTTGAATATTTCAAATGTCTAAATAATATATTGCTTGGTTGCCTTGGCCTATTGAAGAGATTGAAACAATGCACACCAAATTATCTTTTATTATTTTGATATTTAATTTGACATAAAACCAAACATTGAAAAGAAAACATTGTTATTACTAAGTTATTAGCCTTTAGTTGATTAAAAAAACAGTTGTAGTAAACTTAAAATAAATTCTTAACACAATTAGACTTATGTCCTACGTCATATTTCAAACATATGATGATCATCACCGAATGACATCTTTCCACCAATACAAAAACATATCATAGAATCTTTCTTAGCATCACCCCAAAAAGTAATAAAAAATAAGCAAGAAGCACCAAAGCCATGACTAAGAGCTTTTAAGCAAAACTATAACACTCCAACACCCATGAATGCTATAAAAAGACCTTACAATTACAAACTCTCACTGTCCAAACAAAGCAATAACAAGTTTCCATCAATCCCATATCACTCCAAAATCCATAAAGGAAAGAGTTCACAGGCTACACTGAAATATCAAGGAGCAAATCAAATTTGATTGTTGTGGCTAAGAATTTTTTTGGGGCCAACTAGAAGCAGACATTGCTTTCAAGTCCCATCAAGTTAGCTTACTAGCTCTCGGCCAACTCAAAAACTAAATAAATAATGAAAAAGCTAGGTTGTGGTGACATAATTTTTTTTGAGCATAACAATGAATATGATATACAATGAAAATTATCTAAGAATACAATGGGACCACTAAACTATACTCTCAAGTTTTCCCAACAATTGTCTTTTTTCCAATAGATAACGAGATTTCATGTTCTTTGTTCTTGGAAAGAGACAGTGGTTTTAGTCATGTGACATTGAGTCTCATAGGCCCACTACTGATATATACATATTGTACCTTATCAAACTCCACTGGAAAATAATTGAGATTAAAAGGTATTTACAATTGAGACCGGGGGCTCGAGCATCAAATTGTTTATAACTCAATAAATATCCCTCTAATTATTTGATATATTGTCTTATAAAAGTAACAAGAATTCCACTAATTGAATGATGATCATTTAGCTAAATTAGTACAGGGCCCAATGATCATTTGACAAAATTTAAAAAATCCCACATTTCTATAAATTTGTTAAGGCTTTAGAAAATTAATAAGACAGTTATAGAAGGAAATCATGCAATAGAATGTAGTATAAACTTATTTGCGAACTCAATACAGCTTTAAGCTTCATTAGATTGAATTCATTTAGTATAAAATTAGAAATTGCAGATAATTAATCTTACAAGTATTAATTACAGGAATGTCCTTGCAAGTTTTTGCGCTCATGATATACGTGTTATGTATTTAATCACTAACTAGTCATATAACACAATGAAAATACTATCACAAATTTCATAGAAGAAAATATTATCTAACCACTTTTATAGATTCTTGGAGTACATATACATATATAATTATTTAAACATTATTATAGTGTATAAATTCTTATTAATTTAATCAGTCATATATAGAAGACACTCGATTGCTTGTATTTTAATTTCTGAATAAAATAAGTTTGTTTTCTTTCCAACTACATGAGCTCATAAAATGTGCACCATCATTGTGAAATCTAGGAATCCTGATTTCCATGTAAAGAGTAAGATCCAAAATAAAGAAAGGAAAAAAAAACAAGATAAGATATGGACTTAGGAATGTTGCTAGCTATTTACCAAAGACAAGCATAGCATGAAAATGAAAGAGAACTTTCCTCTTTAGCTTCACATACCTCTTCCACTCTTTGACACTAACAGTCCATAAAAACAAAATTACCCATAATCAATAAAACAATAACATTAAAATGCAGCTATTGACCACATATTGAAGCTCGTGTATTTTTGTAACAATAACTATAAGTATATATCAATCCAAAAACAAGTAAACAAATTCTCAAACTATCTGCAACACTTGTAATTCCAGTTCTTTTCAATTTATTCCCAGGAAATCAGCCACAACTAAATTTGAGCTCTTTACATAATCCTCACCAAGAAAATCATATTGGTAGTTTTACTATAATATTAAAGTTTAGTCCCACGAAACAAAGAATATTGAAGTTTAATAAATCACCCTATAGTTCTTCAAAGGAGCATGCCATACTCTAGTTAAAACATATAATTCCAAAGCTCACAATCAAAGATGCACCATGGCACCAAAATCTATAATAAATTCCTTGGTAAGATCTCTTATGATCCATGAACTAAGATCCCTAAAAGAAACACTACATTCGGTACCTTATTATCCAAACATCATTCAAGACACTTTAGACCATCTCCAATAAAAAATCAAAGCAAACCAAGTTTAATTTTATTAGTATAAATTGTTGCCAAAGAGACAACATCTATATTATTCTTATTAGTAAACACTTTATTTTATAATATAATAGTTTATTGTCATATATAGAAGTAGCATTATACCAAGAAACAAGTGATTCTATTATAGATGAGAATGCTTTAGGCCACATCACCCCCGCTGAGGATGGTATGAAAAAGGAGAAAAGTAATATTTGGGTTAGAAAAAATCAAACAAAGGGTAAAATTAAGGATGAAAGATTCAATTAACAAAATCGGAAAACATATCCCCTAATTTACTAGCCTAGCCATCTATCACAATCAACACAAACAATTCAAGCAAATCAAACAACACACATGTTTTCATTCATATATCACCGCATCACACAAAATTCTCAGAACCTACTTCACTGAGACAGGCGAGTTTTCAACCTTTCGTTATCACTGCAGCACAGAGAATTCTCAAAACCTACTTCACTACGGATAAATATCTAAGATATCCAAACTCCAATAAAGTTATACAATTTCTATTCAAAATCATGAAAGATTTAAAAATAAGAAAAATCAAATACAACATACCTCTTACAAGCAAAGTACCAATCCAATGCTTTAAGATCAATCAAAATATTAACCTAAACATTAATATCAACATTACAATAAAAGAAAAAGGTTAGATGTTGATATTTAATTTTGTAAAATTTCACATAAATATAATTTAAATAATAAATCATGTATTTACTTTTTGACACCTTCTCATCAACCCAACAATAAAAGTTCTATTTAAAAATATCTACAAATAGTGTTTTGATGGCAACTTTTCAAAACCTATATAGCACATTTATTTATTTTGTTAAATAGTGTCATGTTTTAATGAGAAAATAAAACTAATAACAACTATTTTTTTCAATAATAATCATATATATATCATATATTATTAGAATTAAACCAATAAAAAAAATAAAAATAATAATAATAACTCATAATATTTAAAAACTATGAAATATTTAATCTGAAATTGGTAATCTATACCCTAAAAACATGAAACATAATATACCAAAAATATTAATATACCCTAAAAACATACCCAAAATAAAATGAAATTGGTAATCTGTGTTGACCTGTGAAATTGGCCAACGATTGTATGTGCAATATACGAAACCTTTTGAATGAAATAAATAAAATAGATGAAAAAGTACGATAGTTTAAATAAACAAACATGAATTTTATAGTGGTTTAGCCCTGTTCTAATGAACAGTAATAACCTAATCCACTTAGCTTTTAGTATTGAATCACTCAAAAATTACACCGTTGAACCAAAGTATTCACTCGTTCTCACTTGCCCAGAATTTCTCCTGAAATGTTCTTTAGATCTCCAAAATTTCAGAAAAAGTGATCTAGCAAAGAGTCCAAAAGTCCTCGTAAATGAAGCCTTGGGTCCTTTATTTATAGTACCCAGGGGCTGTTACATGACCAGTAGTACTGGGATCGTGGTTTGATACACGTTTATCATGTAATGGAGAGACGTGTCCACCTTCCCATGATCATGAGATCGTGGGTCTTCTCGTTGTTTCTTTAGATCGTGGTAGATAATGCACGATCGAAACTTCTAGGAAAATGTTAAGTCTCTGTTGGTATATGAGACTTAGGTGCTAGGCCCAATGACCAAAGCTTGGGTGCTGGACGTGTGACCTTCTGGGTGCTGGACCTGTTGATCCTCTGGGTGCTAGGCCTATTGATCTTCAGGGTGCTAGGCCTATTGATCTCAGTTTGAACGAGAGTGATTATTTCTCAATGAAGTGTTCTTGGGGGTTTAGGCCAACCACCCTATGAAAAATAGGGTGGGCCGACCACCAAGGTGGCTCTTGGGCCTGCTTAGGCCGACCACCCTAGGGGTTGCGGTCAGGCCGACCACCCCTAGGGGTCCTTGTGCATACTGGGGCCAACCAACCCCACGGTAAGGGGTCAGGCAAACTACTTCTAGGCCCTTGGGCCTGCTCAGGCTGACCATCCCTGGGGGTAAAGGTCAGGTCGACCACCCCCAGGGGTTTTAGGCTTGGTCGACTTGTCCTGGACCTATCTTTTTTGTCCGTCGGTCTTTTCTCAATACTTTGTTGTTTTTCCCTAATTTGTGATGTCACGTGTCACATTCTCATTCACCACGTCATCCTCGTATTTTTGAGGGATAACATTTGCCCCCCAAGTTTATTGTAATGTATTCAACATTACGGTAAACTTGATCCAGGTCCGAGAAACATACCGTAGCAGTACTTAGATAGTCAAGTCCCTCGAGACATTACATAATACCTTTTTTTCTTACTATCAATACTTTGTTTGGCGTAGAATTTTTCAGGGACAATTAGTAATTCCTAAAAATAATTAGGTTTTCAAGGAAAATTAATTTCCTAAAAATCTAATATATTTTTCAAGGAAAATTGAAATCCTAAAAATATAACATATTTTTCAAGAAGTTTTAAAGTCCTAAAAATATAATATATTTTTCAAGGATATTAATTCCTTAAAATAAAAAATATTTTTCAAGGAATTTTAACTCCTAAAAATGTAAGATATTTTTTCAAGGAATTTGATTTCCTATAAATATAAATATTTTTCAAGGAATTTTAAATTCCTAAAAATATAGATATTTTTCAAGGAAACTAAATTTTAACCATATCAAATATTTTTCAAGGAAATTTCAATTCCTAAAAATAACTTGTCCGCCTGAGAGGTTATAAGTAGATCCTCTCTTCTCATTCCTGCTCCATGTGCCACTTTCAAACAGGATCCAAGTCTGATTTTTCCAGTTCCTCATCAAACTCAGATATTTGGTAAGTACTCTCTTCTAATATTCACATCATTTAATTTAAATGTGCTTAGATTCATAAGAAACACTTTGCATTTTTGAGGAATTTTTGTCAGAATCTTGTATCTTGATCCAAAATAATTGACTTACTCGAATCAAGATTTCTTTATAAACTCTAGACTGGACGATTTCCAGGGATGAAGGACCCTAGGCCGACCACTCAATAGTCTTGGCGATTTCTGGGACTCCAAACCTAGTGCCTGTGATTTCTAGGGATAGGCCCAGGTTTGGACCGAGCACCTCCTTGGCACCCAATCATGGGTCGAGTACCTCCTGCTTCTCCTTGTGCGATTTTTGGGTATAGGATCTGGGTTGGGCCGACCACCCTAGAGCTTGGTGGGTTGAGCACTTCCTTTCCCTCCCTTAGACGATTTTCAGGACTAGAATTAGGGCTAGTCCGACCACCCATAGAGCTTCATAGGCCGAGTACTCCCTTCCGTCCCTTAGGCAATTTCCAGAACTAGAATTAGGGCTAGGCCGACCACCTTAGAGGTTCATGGGCCAAGTACCTCTTGCCTTAGGTGATTTTTAGGGACTCAGGGTGGTCGGCCCAAGCATAAGCCGACCACCTGGGATCCTAAAAAATAATTTTTTCATCTCAGCTGATTTCCTTGGCGGTCTTCCTTGTACTGTAAAAATTATTTTTTCTGGAGACTTGAACGATCCTCTCGCACTTTTCTGAAGCTTACTTCCTTGGGGTGGTCGACCTATGCTTAGGCTCACTGGGCCGACCCCCTATATAGAATCTTGCTCCCGATTTCTTCATTTTTACTCTTTAGTTCGTGAACATGCCCCTAACTATTGGCATCATTATGTTCATTTACTAACTTTAATCTTTATTTTTCTTCTGTTGCAGATGTCCAGCTCCCCTTCATCAGACAAGTCAGTAGGTGAGCATACTCCCCAGGAGTTCATGGAAAGGTTGAAAAGGATTCTCCCTCATTCTGATTTATACTTATTCAGTGAGGAAGATTTCTTAAAGAGGTCTTGTCCAAAGGCGAGAGTGAAACAGACAACTCGGCAACCCTTTGAAGATGATCCTCAGATTTCTAGGCATATCACTCAGGGCTCCTCGCTGGGCTCTTCTCAGATTACTACTTAGCATAGTACGCCCTACAGTTCCCAAGGCACCTAAGGTACACCTTAGCGGAGTTATTCTTCTCAGCAGGATAGGTCAGGTCAGCGAGAACCATTGCAACGCCCTTCGCACTGAGATACTAGTCGGGTCCCCATAAATCTTCTTCTTGGCAAGATTATACTGAGGGATCTCGTCGCCATACTACTCATCCTCTTTAGCGTCCTATTCATAGGTTCTGTCCTAAGGTGGTTCGCCCTCCTTCCAAAAGCAAGACAGTCTCGCCAGCTGAGCAGCAGAAGAAGAGATGACAAAAGGAGTTCCATTTATCAGATTCTGGGGCCACCTTCACAGTGAGATCATATGGAAACCGGTTTAGAAGCCTCGCCCTACTGATTATGAGGTTGTTTGGTTCAAGGGGGCGCCCTATAACATGACTGAAGAGAAGGTAAAGAACTTGAGGAAGACCTTTGACCTCTCCAGTGTATCCATCACTATCCTTGGTCCAGATGACAGAGTTGAGGACTCCCCTCTGGGTATGTGCGCTTAGAAATGTTCTGCCATTAGGTCTGGGGCCCTACTTCCTCTTTATTCGTACTTCCAAAGTATAGCATAATATTTTGGTATTAGTCCTTCTCAACTGGCTCCTAATGCGATCTTGTCCTTATCTGCATTGTACATTATCTATCACCGTAGAAAATGGGCTGCTCCAGTGCCTCACGAGATCCACTATTTGTTTGACCTAAAGACAAACCCTTCTCAGTGCAACTCGGGGTATTTCCACTTCCACCATTATATGAGCGAGGGTACCAAAACCTTCTTGGAAGAAATCTTTGGAAATAGCAAGCCATTTAGATATGTTGACAACTATTTCTTTACTAAGGACGCAGAGGCCCACTACTCCAAGTTTAAGCATGTTGGGCCCTTTTATAGACCACTCCTGACCTAGGATATGACAGTTAGGGACAAGGCACTGATTGCCATGACCTCTGAGGAGAAGAATGCCAAGACCCTCATTATTCCAGAGAACCTTAGGAAGGTGGGGCTGTTTCCTCCTACCATATCAGATGTTCTGGATGACGATGGTTCCGAGCCCACGATAGCCATAGAATCCCCAAGACCCATTCGTGTCGAGGAGGTACCTTTTTGTCGGTGCTAGCCGGACATGAGAGTGATGAGGTAGGGGAATCTGCTGCATACTCATCGCTTGCTTCAGACGACTTTGATGAGGCTACGTTCGAACTTGAATCACATTCAGAAGGTTCGACACTTTATCACCTTTATTTTATGATTCATCTGTATTTAATATCGTTCTAACATTTGATCTTCTTTTGCAGGCTCAGACATGTTCAGTTTTTTCCACACCCAGCAGAGGTCGACTCCCCCCGAGGTAAATCCTTCTATTTGAGTGGCAAAAGGGGCCAGGGTTGAGGCTGAGTTGGTCATGGAGGTTCCTCTTGAGGTGTCTCCTCCGACTCCTTTGGCGTCTAGTCCAATTATTTTGGCATCTAGCCCTATCAAAGAGGTAGAGCCATCTTTGTCTACACCAGTTCCTCCCATTTTCACTGATGCGGGTGCTTCTTGTTCTGCGATTGCTCCTTTATCTGAGCCACATCAGTTTGCTATACAGAACTTAAGCGCCCTCAAGGACCTAGCATCGCATCTGGAGCAAACAACAACATCCTTTAATGGGATCAAGAATGAGGACCTGAACACCATTCTCATGAAGTCACTCTTAGACATTCAGAGTGTGAGTCCTTTACAGTTCCCTTCTCATATATTTAGCTTGTGTTCTGACGTTTATCTAACACTTGTATGTTTTTTGCAGGTTGATGCTGGTCTCTCATGTCTGTGATAGGTCTGTAGAGTGTACTTCTAGGCTCTCCAACCTTCATTCTGAGCTTGAAGTTGTCTGCCAAGAGGTATTGGACCTTAGGCGCGTTCTTGGCTCTAGGGATGCTGACATTGCCTCAAAGGATGAAGAGATCAACACCCTCTGTAGTAATGTGGAGCTCAAATAGAAGGAAGTAACTAAGTTGACTCTTAGGATAACCCAGATGGAGGGGAAACTTGCCGATCAGCTTCGACAATCAGAAGCTGAGAAAGAAAAGCTGATTACCGACATAGACAGATTGCGGAAAGATTCTCTTGTCGAGAAGGAGCAAGAGGTCAAAGCTGCTTGGGACAACGCTTGAGAGGAGTATTCAGAGACAGCCTTCTCTTGCTTTTACTTGATCTGGAAGTCCAACAAAAAAATAAACTTGGATTTCTTTCCCGAGAAGACGCGAGCTAAGGAGCTTAGGAAGTGTATGGCTCTTGAGGCTGCCGTGGCTTAGGGTAGTCTTTCAGATGAAACTCCTTGCCTTAGTTAGTCTTCTTGGTCCTTTATTCTGTCTTTCCTCTCATGCCATTGGTGGGGTACCTTGTACTTGACATTTTTTACATATGAAATGTTATGCCTTTATGCTTTTTTGTTATGAGTACTCAGTGTATTGACTGACATTTTTTTATTTCCAATGCTTACTAAGTATATCAACTCACAACCCTAATTGGTTCAGGTATCAGTATACTCTGAACACATGTATTTTACGTGCCATACTAACCTTACTCCTGTACGTTTTTCATGCTAATAACCATGGTAATGTGAATGGTATGATACTTCACCAAGTACCATGAACAAAATGGTCAGGTCGACCACCCCTTGGGTGATAGGCTGACCACCCTATAGGGTTGATGGACTAGACGACCACCCAATAAGGGACATAGTTAGGAATCTCCCTACCAATGCCTTTTTTGTTTTTGTTTTTTTGCACTTTCGAAACATATGTTGAACAAATGTCCTAGAGAAACTTGAGCTTGCTTAGTACTTATGCCCTCATTGCTCGTGTATACCTCGATCAGTATGTACTATATGCCCCCAAGTGATCATGGGTTTAAAAGCCTTTGTCACTTGCTACTTGACCATGCCTTGCTACGAGCGTTAGACACATAGTACTATCCTTTTCACCCAATGATGCAAGCATCAAATGCTTGTCCCTCATTGGTAGTCGGGTGATGGTTTCATACTCAGTAGTAATGATACCTATACACAGATGTAGATTGTGTAGCAAGTGTCGATCACAATCTACGTAATCTCTTGTGTACTCATTATAATGATTGTAGACAGAAATGTCTAAGTTTGACCAACTGGGTCTAGATGGGCTAATCGAGCCTGTAACGAGTCTTAGATCAAATTATTGATCGGTCTCTCAAGGACAAGATTCGATTATGATCCGATAATGGCGACTGGTCCTTGGACCAGTCTCTTGTTTTTTGATCATATGGGCTGATAGGTTCCTCAAGAACCAGGATCGAACGTGATCAAATAAGTTGGCGACAAGGTCCTCGGACCCGTCTCTCATTTGGATCATATGGGTCGATAGGCTCCTCAAAAACCAAGATTGAACATGATCCATTAATTTGGTGACAAGGTCCTAGGACCTGTCTTTTTTGTTGATCGTGTGGGTCGACAGGTTCCTCAAGAACCAGGATTGAACATGATAAAATAATTGGCGACAAGGTCCTCAGAACTAGTTTCTTGTTTGGATCATATGGGTTGATAGGCTCCTCAGGAACCAAGATCGAACATGATCCATTAATTTGGCGACAAGGTCCTAGGACCTATCTCTTTTATTGATCGTGTGGGTCGATAGGTTCCTCAAGAACCAGGATTGAACATGATCAAATAGTTGGCGACAAGGTCCTTGGACCAGTCTCTTGTTTGGATCGTATGGGTCGATAGGCTCCTCATGAACCAAGATCGAACGTGATCTATAAATTTGGCAACAAGGTCTTAGGACCAGTCTCTTTTTTGTATATGGGTCGATAGGTCCCTCAATGACTAGAATCGAACATGATCCGATAACTTGACGACAAGGTCCTAGGACCTGTCTCTCTTTTGGATTGTATGGGTTGATAGGTCCCTCAAGGACTAGAATCGAACATGATCTGATGGGGTTGACAGATCTATAGGACAAGTCCTTCATTGAACGAAATTTAAAGAACTAAGAGAAACTTTAGAAATTAAATTCATTCATTGAAGCGCAATGACTATTACATAGATAATTCGTAAATAATACATTTGCAAATTAAAACTTGTATTGCTGCTGAAGTATCGAGCCACTTTTTGTTGATGTGTTGTTACTTTGAGACTTGCCTTTTCTCATCTTTCTTCTATTAAATCGAACGACTCTTCTATTAGTTGATGGTTCCTCCCCTGATCGTATGTCTCCCGTCTATGCGATGGGGGAGTGAGTTCAATTGGCAACATGGCTTCATACCCAAATGCCAAAGAGAATGGGGTATGCCCTGTCACCGTTCGCACCGTCGTTCGATGTGACCATAGGACCTCCGGAAGTAATTCTGGCCAGGCTCCTTTGGCTTATTCAAGGCGTTTCTTCAGAGTGTCTTTGATAGTCTTGTTTACTACTTCTACTTGGCCATTAGCGTGGGGGTGTGATACCGAGGAAAAGCTCTTTGTGATTCCATGCCTCGTACAAAAGTTGGTGAACATATCACTGTCAAATTGAGTCCCATTGTCTGAGACTATCTTCTTTGGTAGGCCAAATCGACATATGATATTCTTCACCACAAAGTCTAAGACTTTCTTTGAGGTTATGGTGGTGAGCGGTTCTGCTTCAGTCCATTTGGTGAAGTAGTCCACAGCTACAACAACAAATTGGACTCCTCCCCTTCCCGTGGGTAGCTTTCCGATTAGGTTGATCCCCCATACAACAAAGGGCCAAGGGCTCTGCATTTGTGTTAATTTGTTAGGTGCTGCTTGGGGTATCTTGGAGAACATCTGAAAATTATGGCATCTTCTGACATACTCCATCGAGTCTTCATTCATCGTCAGCCAAAAGTATCCTTGTCTTAGGATTTTATTTGATAGGCTCTGCCCCCCAGCGTGATCTCCACAAAACCCCTCGTGTACCTCGATCATTAATAGCTTTGACTGGTCGGGTGTAACACACCTTAGCAGTGGTAGGGAGTACCCTCGTCAGTACAGTACCCCTTCGACTATCATATATCGCATAGCTTGTCTCACCAACTTCCTTGCTTTGTTTCTATCGCTGGGCAATACTCCTTGGTTGAGATAGTTTATAATAAGGGTCATCCATGTATCTCGTAACTTGAGAGGTAGTGCCTCCTGCTCGGTTATGCTTATTTCTGCCAAGTATTTGATGGGAACAACATTTAAGGTGTCTGCATCTTTGGCACTGGAAAGCTTGGCTAAGGCATCGATATTGGCGTTCTGCTCTCTCGGGACTTGTATAATTGAGTATTTCTTGAACTGTACTAACAAGTCCTTCACCTTGTTCAGGTACTGCACCATCCTAAGTCCCTTGGCTTGATACTCCCCCAGTACCTGGTACACCACTACTTGGGAATCGCTGGATATCTCCAGGGACTGTGCATGTACATCCCGAGACAAGCGTAATCCAGCTAATAATACCTCATTCTCAACCTCATTGTTTGAAGCGTTGAATCCAAATCTGAGATCGCAATGGATTTGATGATTCTCCGAAGTGATCAGCATGATTCTTTCACTTGAGTTATGTTCATTGGATGCTCCATCAACATATAGCTTCCATACAGGAGTATCTCATTCCTTCTCGGTATCTCCACTCTCCGATTGGTAGGAAGGGTCTTCAAGGTTGGTGCCTTTGACTATGAACTCCGCCAATGCTTGTCCTTTTATCGCTGTCCTCGAATGATAAGTGATATCAAACTGTCCTAGTTCTACTACCCACTTGAGTAATCGTCCCGAGGCCTCGGGTTTCTAAAGAATCTGTCTCAGCGGTTGATCGGTCAGGACTCGGATCGAGTGAGCTTGGAAATATGGACCCAGCTTTCAAGAGGCGATTACTAAACAATAGGCTAGTTTTTCAAGAGGGGGATACCTAGACTCCGCATCTACTAGCCTTTTACTTATATAGTATACAGGATGTTGTACCCTGTTCTCTTCCTTTATCAAAGCAGCACTGATTGCATGCTTGATGATTGCCAAATAGATGAAAAGTACTTCTCCATATATTGGCTTTGCTAGGATGGGGGGTTGGGTGAGGTGTTCCTTCAGGGCTTGGAAAGCCTCCTCACACTCCTCGGTCCATTGGATATTCTTGCTGCCCCTCAGTAAGTTAAAGAGAGGGACACAATTGTCCGTAGACTTTGATATGAACCTACTGAGGGCAGGTACTCTCTCGGTTAAGCTTTGAAATTCTTTAATTGTGGTAGGTGACTTCATGTCGATCAATGCTTTGATCTTCTCGGAGTTAGCCTCGTTTCCACATTAAATGACTATGTATCCGAGAAATTTACCAAAACCAACTCCAAATGAGCACTTGAGAGGCTTTAGCTTCATGCTATACTTTCTAAGTATTGCAAAACATTCCTCCAAGTCTTGAACATGCCCTCCAACTTCTTTGGGCTTGACCAACATGTCATAGACGTATACCTCCATATTTTTGTCGATCAAGTCTCGGAACATGCCATTCACTAAATGCTGGTAGGTGGCTCCTGCGTTCTTCAAGCTGAATGGCATCACCTTATAACAGTACAATCCCTTGTCTGTCTGGAAACTGGTATGTTTCTCATCGAGAGGGTGTAGACTTATTTGATTATACCCAGAATACACATCCATGAATGAGAGTATTTCATGTCCTGCTGTTGCATCAACAAGTTGGTCTATTCTGGGCAGTGGGAAGCAGTCTTTGGGGCAGGACTTGTTCAGATTTGTGAAGTCTACGCATGTTCTCCCCTTCCCGTTTGGTTTTGGGACCAACACGGGGTTTGAGACCCAATCAGGGTAGTAGGCCTCCCTTATAAATCCGTTTTCCTTGAGCCGCTCGACCTCCTCCTTCAGGGCTTGAGATCGGTCTTTGTCAAGCAGTCTCCTTTTTTGTTGCACTAGTGGGTAGTTCTTCACTATATTAAGGACATGAGTTATTACGGATGGAGAAATTCCAACCATGTCCTTATGTGACCAGGCAAAGACGTCCTGGTTTTTCTTCAAAAATTCCATCAATCGTGCCTTAATTTCCACCTTTAACTCCTTTCCAACTTTGATTACTTTAGTCGGGTCCTCCTCATCTAGTAGGATTTCGTCAAGATCTTTGACTTGTCCCACCCCCATGATGTCATCCCCAAAGCGAGGATCGATGTCGTTTCCCTCGCTTTGGGAAACTTGCTATAATAACAAATCTTCGTTAAAAGGAGCCCTCGGCTCCGGTAGAATGTTTCTTTCAACGTCAACTTCCATGTTAATAACCTCATCGGTTCCTTCAATCTCTTCATAGTAGGTTACTATCATGTTGTTTACGCATGGTCCTTTCTTTTCCTTGACCACTGATGCATTATAGCATTCTCGTGCTTCCCTTTGGTTACCCTGTACGCATCCTAGCCCTGTGCTGGTGGGGAACTTCAAAGATAGATGCCAGATAGATACTGTTGCATGTAACACCATCAGGAGGAGTCTCCCGAGTACTACATTGTAAGCCGATGAGCAATCTACCACCAGGAACTCTGTCATCACAGTCTCGTGCCTGGGAGCATCCCCCACTGTGACTGGTAGTTGAATAGTTCCTGCTGGTGCTAGGCATTCTCCCATGAACCCATATATCACTTGGGAACACGGTGTCAGGTCCTTGACCATGAGATTCATCCTCTCGAGGGATGATTTGTAGATGATATCGACCGAGCTTCCTATATCCACCAAGCATCTCTTAACTCAGGCATTGGTGATTTGAATGGTAAGGAGTAGAGGGTCATTGTGGGGGTACCTCACGTGTCTGGCGTCATCCTCTGTAAAAGTGAGTGTTTCACATTCATACTTTGGAGTTTTTGGAGACCGCTCTTCGACTGCCATACACTGGGAAGATTCCCCTACCTTATGCCTGAGAATCCATGCATATTGCTCGCAAGCATTGTCACTGTTGCCTGCTATGTGGGGCCCTCGACATATGGTATCTAGTGGGAAGTCTATAGCCGCTGGCTCCAGTGGTGGACTCCTATGCCTTCAGAATTCTGGGTTCCTGCTTGGGGTCTTAATCTTGCCTCGGTACCTCGAGAGTTTTCCTGATCGGAGAAGAAACTCTATCTCATACTTCAATTGTTTGCACTCGTTTGTGTCGTGCTCATAATAATTATGGAAACGACAAAACTTATTCTTGTCCTTTTTTCCTTCTGAACATAAGGGTGGTGGCTTTCGGTGTGGTACCTCCTAGTATGTTGCCAAGTAAATCTCAGCCCTTGATGTGGTTAGGATGGTATAATTGGTGAACCTGGGCTGGTAGGGTTGATGCATAGCTTGTTTGTCGGCGGGTGCTGGCTTAGATTTCTTTTCTCCACCCTACTCGGCCCCTAAGGTATTCATCTTCTTACCGTTGCCCCCACTGCTGGCCTGAGGGTTTGCGCCATTCTTATCTGCCTTGACAGTGGTCGAATGGTTTATGCCTTATTCTTTCTTCATGATAGCATCATCTAGCTTCATGTATTTGTCGGCTCAGTCCAAGAACTCCTGCAAGGTGTTGATAAGGTTCTTATGTATACTATCCCACAAGGGACTTCGATAAGTTATTCCTGCCAAGATGGCAATGAAATTCCCTTCATCTCCTATCGTGGCCGCTCAGTTTGCCTCTCTCATGAATCTTTGAATGTATTCTTTCAAGGATTCATCTTTCCCTTGCTTGATGTCAGCTAGCTGATTAGCATAAATCGGTTGAATCCGCCTGACACTAAAGACCTTGCAGAATTCCTTCCTGAACTACTCCTAGGAAGTGATGGATCAAGGTTTGAATTTCCAATGCCATTCCTGAGCTGAGCCAGAGAGAGTGGTAGAGAATACCCTGTAGCTATAATCATGCTCCACACCGAGTAACTCCATCTGATCCTCGAACTTCCCAATGTTCCGTACCGGGTCCTCCTTCCCAGTGTATGTAGGATGTTTCGGGGTCTTGTATTTCGGTGGTTGTTGGGAAGCTTGGATCTTGGCACTGAAAGGACTCCCACTTCTATGAGCCAACTCAATATCTGAAGGTTTCTTTGTTAGACCCTGAACAACCATAACGAGTACATCTATTTGAGCAAGTACTACTGCTGGGATCGCTGCTCTAGGTGGGGTAAAGGTCCTTGGTACCCCCTCCTGAGCACCGGTCCTCCTGTTGATGACCTCCCTCAAATCCTGAGGTTGCGCATCTTTCCCAAGCCTATATCGAACACAGTACTTGTGTTATTCATCGGTTCTTTTCCTTTGCGAGACTGAGGGTGTAGGGGTGGTAGGTCCGCCTTGCCCTTGTCGGTGCAACCCTGCCCCCGAGCCTCTCCTCCTACATGACTTTGAGACTTTGAGCGGCCATTTCCATTCCTATCACGCCTTTCAAATGTTTGGCTCTCATCTCCTGCGTTGTTTCGTCGGTCCCCCTGGGAGGGGACCTTCGGGTTGGTAATACTCCTACTCCGAGATGGAGTGTTCTTCTTCTTAGTCATGAAGGAGGCAATCTTGGACTGTGCCTCTTCATCTTGTCTCTAGGAAAGTGGTTTTGAGAATTTCCTTGGGGTCCTAATCTTCACTTGGGACACTCTGTTACTGTTGTCTCGCAGTAGCTTCAGCATTAGCTCGGGCTAACTGAGTAGCCGCCTCCAAGGCCACAACAGTCTCCTGGTGCTTCCAGTAAGCCTCCTGCTCCCTCTTGATCATCCTTTGGACCTGCTCATCGATCTCCCATTGTTTCCATTCCATATTCACTCTCTGAAAGGCAATTTCTGCAGCAAAGGCCTCCTGCCTCGCCAGAAATTGCGCCATCTCCTTGTGGTGAACTTCCTATGGATCCTCCGCATCAGGTTGATCTCCAACCTCTGCCTGAGGTTCATTAACAAGATCTATGGGATCCTGGATGGTGGAATCCTTTGGAGCAGTCTTCTTTGTATGACTGGGTTTTGGAGGCATCGTAAACTGATGAAAATGTGTTTCTTGATTTCGTACTCTCAATGAAATCACCAAAATGTTGACCTGTGAAATTGGCCAACAGTCGTACGTGGAATATACGACACCTTTTGAATGAAATAAATAAAATAGATGACAGAGTATGTTGACGGTGAGAACTCGTCAACGAAGTTAAGTTAGAAAAATCAAAGTCTATTGCTTATCAATGAAGAACTTCAACATTGTAATCAGAAACTTAAAAACTTGGAAAATAGTTGCAGAAGAAAAATGGGGAACAAAACATGTATTCCTTTGTTGTCTCAAGCAACGGTGTTTTTTGTCAACCCCCTTCTATGTTGAAGTGGGGTTCCCTTTATAGTGGGCTCTAATGGCCCCTGATACATTGTGGTCCAGGGGACCAGATTGTACATAAGCACGGTGTTAGGAGAGTGGTATCAAGTGTAGTGGTGTCGGCGTCAGTACATGGTCAGAGTTCGTGGGAGCACCTCCACCTTAGTACCCGATTGTGCCTCAACTACTAGCCTAGTACGAGTGTTAGAGATTGTCTGGCGTGGACCATAACAGGTAGCTTACTTGTACGACACCACTACTTGTTTGGCATGGTCTTAGTGTCTGTACTTCTTCTGACTTTGTGTGAATCGCTATGAAGCTTCCCCAATTTGTCCTTAATGGTGTGTTAGAGAGGTCCTTGATCTTACCTATTGTTAGACTCATGGTAAGACTAGTGCCCAGTCGGTGGCACTAATCTTAAGGGGTGAGATAAGGCCCCTCTAACGAGGCCCAGTACGTGTGTGACCCCTAGTGGCGCGGCTATAGTGAGGTAAGGCTGAGTGTGCTGAGAGAAGGCGCGAGGTAGGGGCCTCGTGAGGCTCTTGTGCAAGACGTGGCCTCGCGGCTGCATGCAGCTGTAGCGAGGCGAGGCTGAGTGCGCTGAGAGGAGGCGCGAGGCAGGGGCCTCGCGAGACACTCCTGCACGAGATGTGGCCTTGCGGCTGCATGAAGCTGTGGCAAAGTTAGGCTGAGTGCGCCGAGAGGAGGTGCGAGGCAGGGACCTTGCGAGACGATCCTGCGCGAGACATGGCCTCACGGATGCATGTGGCTGTTCTGCGCGAGACGTGGCCTCACTGGGTGCGCCGAGAGGAGGTGCGAGGCAGGGGCCTCGCGAGACGCTCCTGCGCGAGACGTGGCCTAGCTGGGTGTGCCAAGAGTAGGTGCGAGGCAAGGGCCTCGCGAGACGCTCCTGCGCGAGACATGGGCTCGCGGCTGCATGCATCTGTGGCGAGGTGAGGCTGAGTGCGCCGAGAAGAGGCGCGAGGCAGGGTCCTCACGAGACGCTCCTGTGCGAGACATGGCCTCACTGGGTGCGTCGAGAGGAGGCGTGAGGCAGGGGCTTCGCGAGATGCTCCTGCTTGAGACGTGGCCTCGCTGGGTGCACCGAGAGTAGGTGCAAGGCAAGGGCCTCACGAGGAGCTCCTGCATAAGACGTGGCCTCATGGCTGCATGCGATTGTGGCGAGGTGAGGCTGAGTGCGCTGAGAGGAGGCGCGAGGCAAGGGCCTCGTGAGATGCTCCTTCACGAGACGTAGCCTCACTGGGTGCGTCAAGAGGAGGCGCAAGGAAGGGGCCTCGCGAGATGCTCCTGCGCAAGACGTGGCCTCGCTTAGTGCGCTGAGAGTAGGTACGAGGCAAGGGCCTTGTGAGACGCTCCTGTGGGAGACGTGGAATTGCGGCTGCATGTGGCTGTGGCGAGGCGAGGCTCAGTGCGCCGAGAGGAGGCACGAGGCAGGGGCCTCGCGAGACACTCCTGCATGAGATTTGGCCTCGCGGCTACATGCGTCTGTGGTGAGGCAAGGCTGAGTGCGCCGAGAGGAAGCGTGAGGCAGGGGCCTCGCGAGATGCTCATGCGTGAGACGTGGCCTCACGTCTACATGCGGCTGTTATGCATGAGACGTGGCCTCGCTGGGTGTGGCAAGAGGAGGCGCGAGGCAGTGGCATCGTGAGACGCTCCTGCGCGAGATACGGCCTGGCTGGGTCCGCCGAGAGGAGGCGCCAGGCAGGGGCCTCACGAGATGCTCCTGCACGAGACGTGGCCTCATTGGCTGCGCTGAGAGTAGGTGCGTGGTAAGGGCCTCGCGAGATGATACTGCGCGAGACGTGGCCTCATGGCTGCATGCAGCTGTTATGCGCGAGACGTGGCCTCGCTGGGTGCGCCGAGTGTAGGCAGTTGCAAGACAATGGTGGCCCAAAGGTCTCCCGGCTCAGACATGTATTTAGGCGTTTATGGGACCTTAGCATGTGCCTTGAACCTTTTACAAACATGGTATTTTGAGCATCCATACTTGCCCCTCGGTCTAGGAGAGGGCCTTTTGGCACTCTGGTAGACTTTTCGGTATGGCGCCTTGAAAGCATACGCGGTGTTAGTGGCGATCCTTGTGATGGAACATGAGCATATCACTTTGCTTCATAGATACCAATGGAGATGCCAAGCTCGTTTCTTGGCCATTGATCAGGCCTCAGGTTCGATGGTTAGGATGAGGTTGTGGCTCCTATAAATAAGTATTCATATCTTGCCTATTATTTACACCTTACCTCTTCAGCTTAGTGGTTTTGACATCCTTGCTCCTTTCAAGAGGTAAAGGGTTCAATCCCCCACAACCTCACTTTTGCTATATTTTCCTTTTTTTTTTTTATTTGAGTTCATTTATTGTATGTCTATATCCATGCAGGTATTTGAGGACTAAAACACCTTTTTCCTTTGCTTTTGTAGACGCGTACTTTCGACCACTTGCCTCTCTTTCACTGTGATGGTGCTTTTGGCCCTCGATCTCCTTTTGACCATGACAACGCCCAATTTTAATTGCTTGAGGTATACTTTCTTTCTCCCTTATGTTTATTGGTTCCAAATTAGCACCACTCAGGATGGGGTACTTTTGCCTAAGCTCGTCGTGAGTTAACCCAGGTGCATGCCCTCATTCATACCCCGTAGTTGGTTATTTAGAGCGCTTGTGCCTAGAGGTTTTGAGCCCATTCCTTTGTGTTTTGTAGCAATCCTTTCATTTATATGTGAACCCTTTTTTCTTTCGGGATGAGGTCTCATGGCATGTGAAGGACAATTCGACGCTCCTCCGGGGGTCGAGTTTGTTGACTTGTCTTCAGACTTGGAGTCTCCCGAGGACAATCCTCACTAAGACTACGACACCTTAAGGCAGGCCCGTATTCGTCATCTTGAGCACATGACTGTACTTAGACGTAAAATCTTGGTGGTAGAGAGCGAAATTGACTCAGTTTTAAGGGGAGAAAGAGTATCTTTCCCCCTTGACCTTAACGACCATGTAGCAAACCTTAGGGTAACCCTTTTAGATTTGCAGATGGAGTTGGAGTTTATGGAGGGAAATCTCCCGCCTGAGCCTCCTACCCCATTTTCCCCTAATGACTGTCATGGGGCTATCCTGTCTACTCCTCAACCCTTGTTCTCGGTCTACCCTTGCTTAGCGCTTTCACACTCGGTGCCTCGGTGGAAGACCCTTGCTAGGAAGAAAAAATGGAGGGTAAAGTTCCCTGTTTCCACCTCACCTTTTTCTTTTGGTTTTGCAGATATGTAGAAGAGAGCATGACAACAGGTGACTGTTGAGAATCAAGACACTGGCCCCCTATTGGCATCCACCCTGGTGTCCCATGTGTCTGAAAATAAATTGTTGGAATTAGCGGAGAACTACCGTGTTAGCCCGGAATACAAATTATACATTCCTTCGAACAAGTACCGAGTTGATCGCCCAAGTCCGGGTTATGTGGCCATGAGAGAGCATATCTTAAAAGCGGGTGGCACAATCCCATTACACTCGTTTTTCGTCATGGTTCTCAACCATTTTGACCTTGCTCTGCTCTAGTTGGCACCCAACAGCTGGTTGACCTTGAGTTGCCTCTTTATTGCGTATATGGAGCGCTTCGGGCATGCTCCCATGTCCCAAGAGGTGCATTTCATGTACAACCTCATGCCCTCATGCCAGAGGGGGTCTCCCCAGGACATAGGCAACCCCACTAACCATCTTTGTCTCGCAGGGGGTGCCCTCCTTTAGCCCCTATAGACCATGACATGGCCTCCCACTCCCACGATCAACATGCCATGCCGAGGGGCTTCATCTGTCCCTATTTTGAGGACTTCGATGCTTTCTGTTAGGCTTCCCTTGATCTTAGTCCATCGGGGCCTCATTTTTTTGACCTTCTTGCGCCCCCTCCTGGTCCATCGGAGGCTCATTTTTTTGATCTTCCTGCGACCCCTCCTCCTTCGACGAGCGGGTCATTTGTCCCTACCCAGCCAAGCGCCCTTGGCTCGGAAGGGGTGCCCTGTTTGGGATGCATGGCTGCCTCTTATTGGCAACAGTATGTCCAGGTCGCCGTGGATCTTCCTGAGGCTGATTTAAGAGGTCTTGGGAGTTTTGCCATGTCGGAGCTCGGGGAGACTCTTGTACGTTTTGCCACTTGGGTGAGTTCATGCATCTTACGTCGGACTTATCCCTTTTCTCTCTTTTTTTTTGTTTCTTATCATCGTTATTGTTATTTTTCTTGTGCAGGCCTATATATTGGCTCAACAATTTGCCGACTCGGCTCAGGACCTTTCTGCGTCGAATGCTGAAAGGGACCGTCTTACGGTCTAGGTCCAGGGGCTTGAGAGGGAGCTTGCTAAAACCAAACTTAAGCTGGAGAAGGCCCTGGCGAAGGCCTCTTCACCATCAAAAAAGAAGAAGAGGGCGATTCCCAAGGCCGTGATGCTGCAGGAGAAGGTCACTTGCTTGGAGGCCGACCTTGGGGGTGGAAAGGCTACCATCGAAATGTTGCAAGGGAGGGTCACTTCCTTAGAGGCTGGTAAGGCTGACATTGAGTATAGATCCATAGAGCATGCCCTCTATGGGGTATGGAGGCAAAATCCAAACTTCAATTTTTCCTCCTTTGGTGAGCATGCCGTTGCCAGGGCGACTGAGTGGAACGCCTACGTCAGGAGGCCTTGAGATTGTCATTCTGCATTTTTTGCCATTTCAATCCAATGTGGTTTTACGCTCATATGAGTCTTATTTTGCTTGTAATTTCTCTATGTCCTGTAACATTATCAAAACTCTTTTTTCTTTTATATATATAAACATATGTGATCATTCATCTTTATTCCTCTATGTTAAAGGTCCTTTTCGATAGGTTCTCTTTTTTACTTATCATGCTTGAGGTCCTTTGGAGCCCATGCGAAGGGGTTCAATAGGTCCCTCTTTGGTGCCTCTTGATTGTACCTATAAGGATATATTGACCCCTTGGGTTCTAGTTATCCTTTTATATATTTTTGCGCGCGCTTATTATCTTTTGCGAGATGCGTCCTTCTCGTTGTTATTCATAGTAATATTTTTGCAAGGGTCTCTTTTAGGACTCTTTTTGGCTAGACGGCTTGGTGGCCGCTCTAGGCTTATTGGTTGGTGCTTCTCCTGAGGCACTTCCTCTTGTGGAAGCATTTACTCTTATTAGGATGCCTTTCTTGTAGGACCTTTTGACCTCCTTGATGTTCATAAGGGTAGGTAATCCTTGTGAACTCAAGCGATGTCTTACAAGGTCTTCTTCTTTATTTGTAAGGGGTGGGGGGGTCCTTTTATGATGAGGGAAACTTTTAGGACCCTCCTCCTTGCTATATGTTCTGCCCCACAAGTGGTTGGAAAGATTTATCTTGGCAAGCACTTTGATCATTCCATTCATGCATCTCGATAATCATCTTGGTTAAATAAGAACTTTGACTACATGTTTGTCTAATGTCACATCATATTCATTGGAAGCAGGTGAAATACATGGTAACTTAATGTGACTTTGTTCTTACAACATATTAAGGAATCTAATTAAGCCTCCTACGTCATAGCTATTACATTAGACTTTCACGTTAGAACAATAACACTCTTGCCTCAGAGATGGGGGTCTCACTGATAATATTCTTTTAGATGCTCTGCGTTCCATGCTCTATGTACCATGGTATCATCCAAGCATGCAAGATTGTAGGTGTTAGGGGGCACAACCTAGGCAACTTGATAGGGTCCTTCCCAGTTTGCTCCTAACACAGCTGCGCTCGAATCTTGAGTGTTGGGCAGGACTTTCCATAACACGAGGTCTCCAACTCTGAATGCTCTCTCTCGCACCCTTGAATTATAGTATCTCGCAGCTCATTGTTGATATGTGGGTAGCCTCAGTTGTGCCCTGTCTCTCTTAGCTTCCAATAGGTCCAAATTCCCGGCCAATGCTGCGATATTGGCCTAGTCATCATACGCTTGTGTGCGGATGGAGTAAATCTTCATTTCTATTGAAAGGACAGCCTCCCAGCCATAGGCTAAGGCAAAAGGCGTCTCTCCCGTGGTGGAACAAGGTGTGGTCCTGTAGGCCCAAAGCACATTGGGAAGTTCTTCAACCCAAACTGTTGACGGTGAGAACTCATCAATGAAGTTAAGTTAGAAAAATCAAAGTCTATTGCTTATCAATGAAGAACTTCAACAATGTAATCAGAAATTTAAAAACTTGGAAAATAGTTGCAGAAGAAAAATGGGGAAAAGAACTTGTGTTCCTTTGTTGTCTCAAGCTACAGTGTTGTTTTTCAACCACCTTCAATGTTGAAGTGGGGTTCCCTTTATAGTGACCTCTAATGGCCCCTGATACATTGTGGTTCAGGGGACTAGATTGTACATAAGTACGATGTTAGGAGAGTGGTATCAAGTGTAGTGGTGTCGGCTTCAGTTCATGGTCAGAGTTCGTGGGAGCACCTCCACATTAGTACCCGATTGTGCCTCCTCTACTCGCCCAGTACGAGTGTCAGAGATTGTCTGGCATGGACCATAACAGGTACCTCACTTGTACGAGACCACTACTTGTCTGGCATGGTCTTTGTGTCCGTACTTCTTTTGACTTTGTGTGAATCACTATGAAGCTTCCCCAATTCGTCCATAATGGTGTGTTAGAGAGGTCCTTGATCTTACCTCTTGTTAGACTCACGGTAAGAGTGGTGCCCAGTCGGTGACACTAATATTAAGGGGTGAGATAAGGCCCCTCTAGCGAGGCCTAGAATGTGTGCAACCCCTAGTGGCGCGACTGTGGCGAGGCGAGGCTTAGTGTGCCGAGAGGAGGCGCGAGGCAATGGCCTCGCGAGATGTGGCCTCGCAGCTGCATGTGGCTGTAGCGAGGCGAGGCTGAGTGCGCCGAGAGGAGGCGTGAGGCAGGGGCCTCGTGAGACGCTCCTGCACGAGACGTGGCCTTGCGGCTGCATGTGGCTGTGGCAAGGCGAGGCTGAGTGCGCCGAGAGGAGTCGCGAGGCAGGGACCTCGCGAGACGCACCTGCGCGAGACATGGCCTCGCAGCTACATGCGGCTGTTATGCGCGAGATGTGGCCTCATTGGGTGCATTGAGAGGAGGCGCGAGGCAGGGGCCTCGAGAGACGATCTTGCGCGAGATGTGGCCTCGCTGGGTACGCCGAGAGTAGATGCGAGGCAAAGGCCTCGCGAGATGCTCCTGCACGAGACATGGCCTCACGGCAGCATGCGGCTGTGGCGAGGCGAGGCTGAGTACGCCGAGAGGAGGCGTGAGGCAGGGGCCTCGCGAGATACTCCTGCTCGAGCCGTGGCCTCGCTGGGTGATTCGAGAGGAGGCGCGAGGCAGGAGCCTCGCGAGATGCTCCTGCGCGAGTCGTGGCCTCGCTGGTTGCGTCGAGAGGAGGTGCGAGGCAAGGGCCTCGTGACTGCATGCGGCTGTGGCGAGGTGAGGTCAGGCTGAGTACGCCGAGAGGAGGCGCGAGGCAGGGGCCTCGCGAGATGCTCCTACGTGAGACGTAGCCTCGCTGGGTGCATCGAGAGGAGGCGCAAGGCAGGGGCCTTGTGAGATGCTCCTACGCGAGACGTGGCCTCGCTGAGTGGGCCGAGAGTAGGTGCGAGGCAAAGGCCTCGCGAGACGCTCCTGCGCGAGACGTTTCCTAGCGGCTGCATTCGGCTGTGGCGAGGAGAAACTGAGTGCGCCGAGAGGATGCGCGAGGCAGGGGCCTCGCGAGACGCTCCTGCATGAGATGTGGCCTCACGGCTGCATGTGGCTGTGGCGAGGCGAGGCTGAGTGCGCCGAGAGGAGGCGCGAGGCAGGGGCCTTGTGAGATGCTCTTGCGTGAGACGTGGTCTCGTGGCTGCATGCGGCTATTATGCGCGAGACGTGGCCTTGCTGGGTGCACCGAGAGGAGGTGCAAGGCAGGGGCCTTGTGAGATGTTCCTGCGCGAGACGTGGCCTCGCTGGGTGCGCCAAAAGGAGGCGCGAGGCAGGGGCCTCGCGAGACGCTCCTGCGCGAGATGTGGTCTCGCTTGGTGGGCTGAGAGTAGGTGCAAGGAAAGGTCCTCGCGAGACGCTACTACGCGAGACGTGGCCTTGAGGCTGCATGTCTCTGTTCTGTGGGAGACGTGGCCTCTTTGGGTGTGCCGAGAGTGGGCAGTTGCGAGACGAAGGTGGTCCGAGGGTCTCGCAGCTTAGGTATGTGTTTAGGCGTTTATGGGACCTTGGCATGTGCCTTGGACCTTTTACAAGCATGGAATTTTGAGCATCCATAGAGTGCGATATCTTAAATAAACACACAGGAATTTTATAGTGGTTCAACCCTGTTCTGATGAATAGTAATATCCTAATCTACTTAACTTCTAGTATTGAATCACTCGACAATTACATTGTTGAACCAAATTATTCACTTGTTCTCACTTGCCCAGAATTTCCCCCAAAATGTTCTATAGATCTTCAAAATTTTAGAAAAAGTTATCTCGCAAATACTCCAAAAGTCCTCGTAAAAGAAGCCCTGACTCCTTTATTGATATTACCCAGGGGCTATTACATGACTAGTAGTACTGGGATCTTGGTTTGATACACGTTTATCATGTAATGGAGAGACATGTCCACCTTCCCATGATCATGAGATCGTGGGTATTCTCGTTGTTTCTTTAGATCGTGGTAGATAATGCACGATTGAAACTTCTGAGAAAATGTTAAGTCACTACTGGTATATGAGACTTAGGTGCTAGGCCCAATGACCAAAGCTTGGGTGCTGGACCTGTGACCTTCTGGGTGCTATACCTGTTGATCCTCTGGGTGCTAGGCCTATTAGTCTTCAGGGTGCTAGGCCTATTGATCTCAGTTTTAACAAGAGTGATTATTTCTCAGTGAAGTGTACTTGGGGGTTTAGGCCGACCACCCTATGAAAAATAGGGTGGGCCAACCACCAAGGTGGCTTTTGGGCTTGCTTAGGTCGACCACCCTAGGGTCCTTATGCATGCTGGGGCCGACCACCCCTAGGGTAGGGGGTCAAGCCGACTACTTCTAGGCCCTTGGGCCTGCTCAGGCTGACCATCCCTGGGGGTAAGGGTCAGGTTGATCACCCCTAGGGGTTTTATGCTTGGTCGACTTATCCTGGACTTATCTTTTTTGCTCGTCAGTCTTTTCTCAATACTTTGTCATTTTTCCCTGATTTGTGATGTCACGTGTCACATTCTCATTTTCCACGCCATCGTCGTATTTTTGATGGATAACAATCAGAAATATTAATCTATACCCTAAAAACATACCCAAGATAAAATTCAAATCAATATATATAATTTAGAAATAACATTTAGATATTAAATAAATATTAATTAAAAAATAAACTTAACTACCGTGGTCGACGGAGGCTGAAGCTGAAAATCGGTGTTGGGAACCGCCAGTCGCCATTGTCGAGAACGCAGGCCAGGAGCTGGTCATCGTCACCGAGAACCCAGGCAGGAGCAGTCGTAGTCACCTATGCCGAGAACTCTAGGTGTTCACCACTACCTTCTCCTCCATCGCCGTCGTCGGGTAGACCCTTTGCAGCTGTCGCCGATGAGAGCCCGCCCCTTAGCCCAATGACCTATTTCTTCTCTCTTATATAGAACCCTAACCCCAAATCTATTAATTCTTCTATTGTTTAATTTTGTGTGCTGAGAAAAATTACCCCTTCCCCCTAATTCGAAAAAGAGAAAGTTTTTTTTTTCCCATTTTACTTAATATTTTGTAAGGCACACTTTGGGAGCACTTAATACTCTTTTAAGACATCCAAAGTGAGCCCTTAAAAGTCACCATTGAAATTTACTCTTAAATACTCTTCTCAGTTTTTTTAGGACCCACATATTTTATTAGGAAACTCATTACGTGTCCTAAAATGTATTTTTTAATGACTCTCAAAGAGTGTCCTAAAAACTCCAAAAATATTTTTTAGAGCTTTCATTTAGGTGAGTGTCCTAAAAAGGTGACCCGTAAAGGGTATTTTGTAGTAGTATATCATTGTAGTGTCGATCGGTGACAATTTGAAGTTCGTGATGACTGAAAATGAACTTGATTCCACGAAGGTCGTGAGTGAAAAGAATGAACGTTGGACTACTACCAACAACAAGGCCAAGGCATACATGCTCGCCAACATGTAAAAAGTGCTAAGGACAAAGATGGAGGATGTCAAAACTACTTATGACATCATGGAGCAACTCTAAGAAATGTTTGGGCACAAATCGGGACAAGCTCGTTTCAAGGCTACCAAGAAATATGTGAGTTGTAGGATGGTACCTGGCTAACATGTTCGTGATATTTCATTAAGATGACGAACTACTTCCATGAATCTAAGCTGCATGGAGCAACATTGGATGAGGAGACTCAAGTTGGATTATCCTCAACAACCTTGCACCCAGTTTCCTTACCTTCACCACGAACTATTACCTTAACAAGTTGAAGTGTGGAATGGCTCAGTGCTAGATGTATGAAGGAATAAATGGTAGATCGAGTGAAGGACCTGAGAAGAAGGCTGTCACTTCCGGGTGTGCTTAGGGTGAGGCTAACCTGGCCTCATCCTCGAAGAGCAAGAAGAGAAAAGAAAGGAAGTAGAAGAAGAAGGCAAAGAAGCAAGCAACTGGACAGGCACCAGCTATCGAAAAGCCTGTTGGAGCAAAGCCAACTAGCAAGAAGGCTAAAAGATAGTGTTTCCATTGCAAGGAGGAGAGCATTAAAAGCCTAATTACCCCGCCCTCAAGGAAACTGGAACCCAAGGCAATAGTAAACTATTTGTCTTGGATGCATGTGTTTGAGAGAATGATTCTTCTATTTGGATAGTTGATTAAAGATCCATTAACCATGTGTGTACTTCTTTACAACTACTTAGAACCTAGAAAGCGGTGGAGGAGGGCGAGTTAAAGCATAGAGTTGGCAATGGTGAATTCATGGAGGTCAAAGAAAAAGGACAAGCCCATTTAAATTTTGAAAATAAATTTATGTTATTGGATTATTATTTTATTACAAAATTTAGTAGGAGTTTAGTTTCAGTTGCATAATTACATCAACAACGATTAACTATTACTTTCAGATGTTTTAATATATCTATTTCATTTTATGGATGTTAATTGTATGGTTGATGTATGACAAAATGACTTGTATATTTTGTGACCTTACGAATCCCTCATGCTTAACAACAAATTATTTAAGGTAGCTAATCCTAGAATCGCCAAACGACAAAAGATCAACATTGATCACATGGCATACCTTTGGCATCTTTGCCTTGGTCAAATTAACTATGATAGGATTAAAATACTTACAAAGGCTGGGCCTTTGAGGGAACTCACAATGGGTGACTTACTTGTCTGCAAATATTGTTTGGAAGGTAAAATGACTAAGCATCTATTCTCTACAAAAAAAAAAAAAACACAAAAGATTATATGCTAGTCTATTCAGGTGGTTCACTTGACTAGATAGGCTACACTGATTCCAATTTTCAGGCAGATGTTGATGACATGAAGTCTACTTATAGAATGATGTTTACTCTTGGAGGTGGAGCTATGATTTGGAAAAGAATTAAGCAGTCTGCCATTTTAGATTCCACCATGAGTATGTAGTTGCATTTGAGGTTGCAAAAGAAATAGTCTGGCTAAAGAAGTTCTACGTGGATCTCGGTGTTATTCTAGGAATGGATAAACCACTCATATTGTACTGTGACAATAATTGGGCTATAGCGAATTCAAAAGAACCTCAAAGCCATAAAAGAGGAAAGCATATAGAGAGGAAATACCACATCATTAGGGAATATGTGGTCAGGGTTGACGTCAACATGATGAAGATAGCGTCAGAAGACAATCTGGTGGATCCTTTTACGAAGACTTTGGGAGAGAGCATTTTCATGAATCATGTAAAGGGAATGGGTTTGACAAACATGTCTCATTTTTGTTAAAAGGGCAAGTGGGAGTTTGTTGGGTTTTATGCCGTAAATAAAACCATATTTCTCATCTAACACATTTTTATTTCAATTAAAGAAGTAGAAATTATTTTGTTTATTCAATTGCATTGTTCGCCTGTTTTATTACATTTTTATTCAATTGATACAAACATTCATAAAATCCCGAACATATGGATAGTTATAATTATAGTGACTAGGTCAAAATGGATTATAGTTGTAATTATATGTTCAAAAGAACGAGTCTTAAGAATAAATTAGTGCATTGGATTTTCATTGATTAGGTAATTTACGATATGATCTACTTACACATTTGAGGTCTGATGTATTGTCCAAGGCATTGACAAAGTAGATAAGATCATATGTATTTGGTTACATCAGACTAGGACCGATATTGATTATTGATAGATAAATAAGTATCGTTGTTATCGAATCTGTGGATGCTCAAAATTTCGTACTTGTGAAAGGTCCAAAGTACACGCTAAGGTCCCCTAAACGCCTAAATACATGCATGTGCCATAAGGCCCTTGGGCAACCATCTTCTCGCAAGGAGGCAAGTGATGCTATTCTCAGTGTGCCTAGCACCCATGCACCCAATGAGGCCACACCTTGTGCAAGAGCCTTTTGCGAGATCCATCTCGCGACTGCCTCCACTCGGCGCACCCAGCAAAGCCGCAGCTCGCACACCAGGCAGCGCCCCGCATCACACGCATCAGCCCCTCACGAAACCCATCTCGCGACTGCCTCCACTCGAGTGGGATCCTTATCATGGCATCGCGATATGGGATCCGCGCGCGTAGGGCCTCACGACATGCCTTGTGACACCACCTGGATCCTCGCGGGCAAGGCCTCGCGACATCACCTGGATCCGCGCGCACAGGGCCTCGTGACACCTCTCGCGACACCACCTGGATCTATGCGCGCAAGGCTTCGCGACATGCCTCGCAACACCACCTGGGATCTGCGCGCGCAGGGCCTCGTGACACCACCAGTGCCTCACAAGGGAGCGTCTCGCGCCACCAGGGCCATGCCTCCAGGGGCTCATAAGGGAGCACCTTACGTCGCATGTCCAGGTGCCTTGCAAGGCCACGTCACCTCGGACACCAACGACCGTTTTGCGTGCCAGCAAGTGTTTCCCTAGGAGTGGCATCTCGCGCACCTATCACCCACATCTCGTGGGTGGCCTTGAGCTGCTTCAGGCATCTCATGCCAAGAGCCCCGCCTTGCGCCAAGGGCCCAAGAGCCCCGGTTCGTGCCACGACCCCTGCATGCACCAGGTGTCTCGCACCCTACACCTCAAGTGGGAGTCTCCTATGAAGACCTATCGAGACTCCAACAATTAGAGGTAAAAGCCCAAGTATAATTGAAAAGGATCGTACCAGTACAATCTTGTACGGGGTACGACCTTTAAGACCCCGTATGTCTGATACGGATACTCAGGCCAGACAAGTAGTGGGAGTACTAGGAGAAGGAATATGGCCTGTATGTCTCTAGTCAGATGTTAGAGTCGACACCACCACCACCTGCACCACTACGCCTTATGCCACTCCTCTGACATTCGTACTTAATAAGTAGTGGAGACGTCCCCACGGACCCTGAGTGTATACTGGGGCCAACACCACTACACCTGATACCACCCTCCTGACAATGTACTTGTGTACAATCTGGTCCCTTGGACCATAATGTATCAAGGGCCATTAGAGCCCACTATAAAGGGAATTCCACTTCAACATTGAAGGGGGTTGAAAAAAGACATGTAGCTTGAGACAACAAAGGAATACAAGTTCTTTTCCCCATTTTTCTTCTGCAACTATTTTCCAAATTTTTATGTTTCTGATTACATTGTTGAAGTTCTTCATTAATAAGCAATAGACTTTGATTTTTCTAACTTAACTTCATTGACGAGTTCTCACCGTCAACAGTTTGGCGCCGTCCGTGGGAAGGATAAGTGCCAAGCCATCGTTCTTCCATTAACTCCGGCATAAAGAGATGCCAAGACACTCTAAGTGACTGAGAGAGCCACGGGAGGTGGAGGTCTACCTTGATGGAGACCAGCTGAAGGCCTCCATGAAGAATCCCCCTCCACCCAGAAATGTGGAGGCCCCAAAGGAGCGACTGAGAGGGAGGCCTCATCCCCAGCCGTCCCGCCTGATGAGAACCGTCCAAAGTCACCAACCGCCCCTACAAGGGATGCCGGTGAGTTCCTGCTCCCAAGATCGTTGCAGGTGCCGAACTCCGGCCGGCAAGATCCAGGCCCATCGACGCGCAGACCTGACAAGCATCCCTGGGTCCATTCCAAGAGCTCGAATTCTAAGAAGAGATACGCGAACTGCACCGCAAGAACCAAAGGCTAGAAACCACCTTGGAGAACATGCAAGAGGTGTTGAATGGCCTATTACAAGGAAAATTAAGCATACCTCTGCCTAGGCGAAAAGAGAAAGGACAAGAGGGGGTAGAAACCATAGTGTTAGTGGACGATGGGAGAACACGGCTCTCCACCAGTAATACTCCCCAGACAAAATAGCGCGAACATCCTGGACTGCCTGAGCAGCCCCAGATGCAAAAGCAGAGGAACAATGTTAACCCATGTAGTGAAGTCGAGGTCATATCAAAGGAAACACCCCCAGACTTGCAAGAAGAGCTCAATAAGAGAAGGGCGGATAAAAGGACTACGCCTCCTATGGCACCCCAGGAGGACAAAGGAAAAGGAAAGGTCAACCCATCCACATTGAGAGACACCTTGAATAAAAGGAGGCAGGACCTAGACACAGAAATGAGGAGCCTCTGGAGCAAGATCATCACCGCATCTGGAAGACAAGCAATCGAGGACAAGTTTGACCATGAATCACCCTTCATTAAGGAAATCCAAGCCATCCGGCTCCCTCCCAACTTCAAGGAGCCTCATATGACCCCATATGAAGGAAACACAGACCCCAAGTATCATCTGGACGCATTTAACGATCTGATGAAGTTAAGGGAGATTAGTAGCGGAGCTAGGTGCCATTGCTTTGCTGTCACCTTGAAAGGACCTGCGTACAAATGGTTCAAAAGACTTAGACTAGGGTCCATCAGATCTTGGCAGCAATTTTCTGATGAGTTTCTCTAGCAACACCACGTCGTGCGTGATTACACAATGCCGGGCACCAGCCTTGCTAACATGAAGCAAGGAGAAAATGAGAGTCTAAAGAGCTACATTCACAGGTTCAATATGGAGGCGGCCAAGGTAGGGAGCTTGACCTGCAGAGAGCTAAAAATGGCCATCATGGCCGAAGTGCGCCTAGGAAGCAAGTTATGGGATAGCATGCTCAAGAGAGAGGTCACAGATTTGGATGATTTCTACGAGCAAGCGCAGAAATACATTCGTATAGAGGATCGTCACGAGAGCCTTAAGGCTGGAAAAGGCCAATCCCCACCAAAACCCTCAATCCGGGAGAACCAAAGCGGTTCAAAGAAGAAGAGGGTCTATGAAGGAACAGGGGAGGATCAGCCACGAAAGCCCCAGCACACGGACGAGCGCAGGCAAGACCCCTACACCTTTTACACTGACCTCACCCACGCAAGGGAGCATATTTTCGTCATGAATGAAAACCAGGCCCCTTACAGAAGGCCCCCACCGATGAAAAAAGACTAGTCAAAAAGAGACCCCAGTAAATACTGCTAGTACCATAAAGATATCAACCACACCACCGCAGAATACAATCATTTGAAAGTAGAAATCGAAGAGCTTATATGCAGGGGACATTTGGGCAGATACGTCTGAAAAGAGAACCAAAGGCTGGAAGAATGGGCATCCTCGCTGCGGGCACAGGAAGTAGCCCCAGAGGTGCTGGGAGAGATTAGGACCATCTTCGGAGGACCAGGATTTGGAGGCGAATCAAGGAAAGGGCGAGAAAAATATGCCAGGGAAGCCAGACGAAGTCCACCCCCATGCGTCATAAGTTAAGAGCAATGTCCCCAAAGAATTTTAAGGGTGAGAATGACTCGATAACCTTCACCGAAGAAAACACATGGGGTGTACATTTCCCCCATAATGACCCATTGGTGCTGACCGTCCAGCTTGCGAACATGAGTGTACATCGTGTCCCAGTGGATAATGGAAGCTCTGTAGACATCCTGTATTGCCCTGCCTTGGAGAAGATGGGATTGAACATCCAGCACCTGAAGCCCTTCAATACCTCCTTGTTTGGATTTACAGGAGATTCAATACAGCCCCTAGGGGCAATTGAGTTAGCCCTCACCATGGCAGAACAACCTAGACAAACTACCATAAGGGCCAACTTTGTCACGGTAGATGGTGCCTCAGCCTTCAATGTGGTATTAGGGAGACCCTCCCTAAGATAATTGAAGGCAATAACTTCCGTGTACCACTTAGTTATGAAATTCCCCACTCCCGGGGGAATAGCAAGTGTTAAAGGAGAGCAGAAGGAAGCGAGGGAATGCTATAACGCATCCCTCCACACAGCCACGAAGCCTTCGTTGCCTATGGCAATGGTTGTGCATGAAGGCGCAAACCTACATGAGTTAGACCCCCGAGTCGCGGAGGAAGCTAGAGCCGAACTTGAAGAAGAGTTGGAAGAATTCACGGTCATGAATGAGCCGTTGAGAAAGTTGAAGGTAGGGAAAAACCTTATGGGTGACGTGAAGGAGAAGCTGGTAGAATTCCTGAAAGCCAACCTTGATGTATTCGCCTGGAGTCACGAGGACATGGTAGGGATAGACCCAGCGGTCATGTGCCACCACCTGAATATTGACCCAAAAGCAAGGCCTGTGAGGCAGAAAAGGAGAGCGCTGGACCCAGAGAGATACGCGACCCTAAAAGAGGAGGTTGGCAAGTTGAAGGCAAATGGGTTTATCCGAGAGGCATTCTACCCACTATGGGTATCAAACCCATTTTTAGTCCCAAAGCCCAACAGAAAGTGGAGGACTTGTGTGGACTTTACTAACCTTAATAAGGCCTGCCCTAGGGACAGCTCGCCGCTTCCTAGGATAGACCCGTTAGTAGACGCCACGACGGGACACGAGCTACTCAGCTTCATGGATGCATATTCCAGGTACAACCAAATACCCATGAACCCGACCGATGAAGAGCACACTTTGTTCATAATAGACAAGGGGCTTTATTACTACAAAGTGATGCCTTTTGGTTTAAAGAACGCAGGTGCTACTTATAAAAGGCTAGCGATCATAATGTTTGCAAATCAAATAGGAAGGAATATGGAAGTATATGTGGATGATATGCTGGTAAAGACAAAGAAGGTAGAAGAGCTCACAAACGATCTCATGGAGATGTTCGACACCCTATGAAAGTTCAGAATGAAGCTAAATCCACTCAAGTGCACCTTCGGAGTTTCATTAGGAAAGTTCCTGGGTTTTATGGTGAAATCCTGAGGTATCGAGGCTAAACCTAAAAAAATCAAGGCATTGCTGGAAATGAGCCCACCACGAAGCAAGAAGGAGGTGCAGTGCTTAACAGGGAGAGTAGCAGTCCTTAATATGTTCATCTCCAGGTCCACTGACAAATGCCTCCCTTTCTTCAACATCCTGAAAAGGAGCAAAAAGTTCGCTTGGGATGATGATCGTCAGGAAGCCTTCACCAAGCTAAAAGAACACCTTGGAAAGCCACCCCTTTTGGCCAAGCCAGAAAAAAGGGAAAGGTTGTACTTGTATCTAGCCGTATCGGAGCATGCTATAAGTGCTGCCTTGGTAAAAGGAGAAAAGAAGCATCAGCAGCCCGTGTACTATGTGAGCAAGCGGTTGGTAAACGCAGAAACCTGGTACCCAAAAATAGAAAAGTTAGCATATGCCTTGATAGTTGCTTCACGAAAGCCGAGGTCCTATTTTCACGCTCATGCTATCGAAGTGCTCACCAACACCCCTTTGCGTCAAGTCTTGCATAAACTGGAAAATTCGGGAAGGTTGTTAAAGTGGTCGATTGAATTGAGTCAATTTGACATCGCTTACACCCCAAGGACCTCAATCAACGGGCAGGTACTTGTAGACTTTATAGTCGAGTTTGCACACTGACCCCATGAGGAGGGAGAAATAGAAGAGAATGAACGACATGAAGAGGAAAAACACCCTGATGAATGGAGCCTCCATGTAGGCGGGGCATCTAACGAAGGAGGAGTCGGTGCTGGCATAGTAATGAAGGGACCTGAGGGGCACAAGATGTATTGTGCCTTGAGATTCGGATTCCAAGCTTCCAACAATGAAGCAGAGTATGAGGCACTGTTGGCTGGCCTGCAGCTAGCTAGGGAGTTAAAGGTAATTCATTTACATGTCTTTAGCGACTCACAGCTTGTGGTGTTCTAGGTGAAAGGTGAATATCAAGCTAGAGGCCCAAAAATGGCTGCATATCTCGCCAAGGTGAAGGGGTATTTAAATCAGTTCAAAAAATTCACCATAGAACAGATCCCAAGGGAGCGAAACACAAACGCTGATGCACACACAAAACTCGCCTCTACTCGAGACGAAGACATGCTTGAGTCCATCCCGGTCGAATACCTCTCCAAGCTGAACCTAGCCAAAGAAATGATCCTTATGGTCAATCGCCCGGGGGAGTCATGGTTTGCACCCATTGCGAAGTACTTAACTGACGGGGTCTTGTCTTTGGACAAAAAAGATGCTCGCAGGCTGACTTACAAAGCTGCCCAATACACCCTAGTAGACGGGGTCTTATATAAGAGAGGCTTCTCTAGCCCGCTCCTACGGTGAGTAAATAAGGGAGATGCTTTAAAAATTCTATAAGAGATTCATGAGGAGGAATGTGGAAATCATGCTGGGGGCAGTCCACGGCAAAAAAGGCCACCCGTCAGGGATACTATTAGCCTACCATGGAAAAGGATGCGAGCAATTTTGAGAAAAGGTGTGACAAGTGCCAGAGGCATGCAAACTACCCCAGACAGCCACCAAATAAGATGGTGAGCATGACTAGTCTATGGCCCTTCGCTGTGTGGGGGATTGACTTGATTGGAGCGTTACCAGCAAGAAGAGGAGGATAAAAATACGCGGTGGTAGCAGTCGATTATTTTACTAAGTGGGTGGAAGCAGAACCTCTAGTCAACATAACGGCTAAGAAAATCACCACCTTTGTCAACAAATTTATTGTCTGCAGGTTTGGAGTACCCTAGAAGATAGTCTCCGACAATGGGACGCAATTTGAAGGAGGAGTATTCAAGGAATATTGTAGGGAAAAAGGAATCAAGAGGAGTTTCTCTGTTGTAGTGCACCCACAAGCCAATGGACAAGTGGAGGCCATCAACAAGATCCTAAAAGGGAACCTGAAAACAAAGTTGGAGAAGTTGAAAGGGGCCTGGGTCAAAGAACTTCCCAATGTGCTTTGGGCCTACAGGACCACACCTCATTCCACCATGGGAGAGACGCCTTTTTCCTTGGCTTATGGCTGTGAGGTTGTCCTTCCAATAGAAATGAAGATTAACTCCATCCGCACACAAGTGTATGATGACCAGGCCAATATCGCAGCATTGGCCTGGAATTTGGACCTATTCGAAGCTAAGAGAGACAGGGCACAACTGAGGCTACCCACATATCAGCAACAATCTGCGAGATACTATAATTCAAGGGTGCGAGAGAGAGCATTCAGAGTTGGAGACCTTGTGTTGCGGAAAGTCCTGCCCAACACTCGGGATCCGAGCGTGGGTGTGTTAGGAGCAAACTGGGAAAGACCTTATCAAGTTTCCCAGGTTGTGCCCCCTAACACCTACAAGCTCGCACATTTAGATGATACCATGGTACCTAAAGCATGAAATGCGGAGCATCTAAAAAAATATTATCAGTGAGACCCCCATGTCTGAGGCAAGAATGTTATTGTTCTAACGTGCAAGTCTAATGTAATAGCTATGACATAGGAGGCTAAATTAGATTCCTTAATATGTTGTAAGAATGAAGTCGCATTAAGTTACCATGTATTTCACCTGCTTCCAATGAATATGATGTGACATTAGACAAACATGTAGTAAAAGTTCTTATTTAACCAAGATGATTATCGAGATGCATGAATGGAATGATCAAAGTTCTTGCCAAGATAAATCTCGCCAACCACTTGGGGGGCAGAATATATAGCCAGGAGGAGGGTCCTAAAAGGACCCCTCATCCTAAGAGGACCACTTATCAGGAGGATCCTAAAAGGACCCCCCCCCCCTACAAATAAATAAGAAGACCTTGTAAGACATCGCTTTAGTTCACAAGGATTGGCTACCCTTATGAACATCAAGGAGGTCAAAAGGTCCTACAAGAAAAGCATCCTAATAAGAGTAAATGCTTCCGCAAGAGGAAGTGCCTCAGGAGAAGCACCCACCAATAAGCCTAGAGTGGCCATCAAGCCATCTAGCCATCTAGCCAAAAAGGGTCCTAAAAGAGACCCTTGCAAAAATAGTACTATGAATAATGATGAGAAGGACGCTTCTCGCAAAAGATAATAAGTGCGCGGAAAAATATATAAAAGGATAACGAGAACCCAAGGGGTCAATATATCCTTATAGGTACAATCAAGAGGCACCAAAGAGGGACCTATTCAACCCCTTCGCATGGGATCCAAAGGACCTCAAGCCTGATAAGTAAAAAAGAGAACCTATCGAACCCCATTGTGTGCGCTCAAAAGGACCTCTAACATAGAGGAATAAAGATGAATGATCACATATGTATATATATATATAAAAAAGAAAAAATAGTTTTGATAATGTAACAAGATTTAGAGAAATTACAAGCAAAATAAGGCTCAAATGAGCATAAACCACATTGGACTGAAATGGAAAAAAATACAGAATGACAATCTCAAGGCCTCCTACCATAGGCATTCCACTCTGCCGCCCTGGCAACGACATGCTCACCAAAGGAGGAAAAATAAAAGTTTGAATTTCGCCTCCATACCCATAGAGGGCGCGCTCTATCGATCTATACTCAATGTTAGGCTTATCCGCCTCTAAGGAAGCGACCCTCCCCTGGAACGTTGCGATGGTAGCCTTTGCACCCCCAAGGTCGGCCTCCAAGCGAGGGACCTTCTCCTGCAGCATCACGGCCTTGGAAATCACCCTCTTCTTCTTTTTTGATGATGAAGAGGCCTTCGCCAGGGCCTTCTCCAGCTTAAGTTTGGTTTCAACAAGCTCCCTCTCAAGCCCCTGGACCTGGACCATAAGATAGTCCCTTTCAGCATTCGACGCGGAAAGGTCTTGAGCCAAGTCGGCAAATCGTTGAGCCACTATATAGGTCTGCACAAGAAAAATAACAATAATGATGATAAGTAAAAAGAGAGAGAGAGAGAGAGAGAGAGAGAGAGAAAAAAGGGATAAGGTCGACGTAAGATGCATGAACTCACATAAGTGGCGGAACGCACAAGAGTCTCCCCGAGCTCCGACATGGAAAAACTCCCAAGACCTCTCCAATCAGCCTCAGGAAGATCCGTGGTAACCTAGACATACCATTGCCCATAAGAGGCAACCATGCGGCCCACCCAAGGCACCCCTTCCGAGCCAAGGGCACTTGGATAGGTAGGGACAGATGACCCGCTCGCCGAAGGAGGCGGGGGTGCAGGAAGATCAGAAAAATGAGCCCTCGATGGACCAGGAGGGGGCGCAGGAAGGTCGGAAAAATGAGGCCCTGATGGACCAGGATCAAGTGAAGCCTAAGGGAAAGCATCGAAGTCCTCAGAATAAGGACAGACGAAGCCCCTCGGCATGGCCTGTTGATCGTTAGAGTGGGATGCCATGTCATGGTCTGTAGGGGCTAAAGGAGGGCACCCCTTGGGAGACAAAGATGGTCGGTGGGTTTGCCTATGTCCTGGGGAGACCCCCTCTGGCATACCCTCTGCCTCACCCCCGTCCGAGTGGGTTCAGAAAAAACAACCTTTTTCTTCCGCGTTCCAGAAATAGTCCACAATAACTCAGGCTCCGAAACCGGGGACAGCTTGTGATGGTTGAGGTTGGTCATGGTGAAGAGACATACAACCATTTTTTTGACAGGGTCAGCCTGAAGAAATTTATCCATTGCATTCGCCTCAGACCCGAGAACTTCAAGCACAACAAAATTCTTTGCACAATCAACACAGTTTCTGACACGAACATAAGTTCCAAAATAGTAAGTTCAAAAAAATAATAATAATAAAAAAAACTTGAAGTACTTACCAGGAGCTAAGAGAAAGTGCTCACGAATAGAGAGGGAACCAGTCACAAAGAAGAAGTCCTGCTTCCAAGACCCTGGGTTGGATACAGAACCCTCTATCAAGGAGACCGGAGAATTGGATTTTTGCAGGAAATAAAAGCCTTTGGATTTAGGAGAGGGCGTGAGGTTGTACATGAAATGCACCTCTTGGGCCATGGGAGCACGCTCGAAGCGCTTCATATACGCAATAAGGAGGCAACTCAAGGTCAACCAGCTGTTGGGTGCCAACTGGAGCGGAGCAAGGTCAAAATGGTTGAGAACCATGATGAAAAATAGGTGTAATGGGATTGTGCCACCCGCTTTCAAGATATGCTCGCTCATGGCCACATAACCCGGACTTGGGCGATTAGCCCGACACTTGTTTGAAGGAACGTATAATTTGTATTTCGTGCTAACACGGTAGTTCTCCACTAATTCCAACAATTTTTTTTTAGACACATAGGAAACTAGGGTTGAAGCCAATAGGGGGCCAGTGTCTTGATTCTCAGTGGTCACCTGTCACCGTGCTCTCTTTCGCATATTTGCAAAACCAAAAGAAAAAGGTGAGGTGGAAATAGGGCACTTTACCCTCCATTTTTTCTTCCTAGCAAGGGTCTTCCACCGAGTGTGAAAGCGCTAAGCAAGGGTAGACCGAGAATAAGGGTTGAGGAGAAGACCGGATGGCCCCATGACAGTCATTAGGGGAAAATGGGGAAGGAGGCTCAGGCGGGAGATTTCCCTCCATAAACTCTAACTCCATCTGTAAATCTAAAGGATCACCCTAAGGTTCGCTACATGGTCGTTAAGGTCAAAGGGGAAAGATACTTCGTCTCCCCTCAAAACTGAGTCTATTTCGCTCTCTACCACCCATATTTTACGTCTAAGTTTAGCCATGTGCTCAAGATGATGAATACGGGCCTGCCTTAAGGTATTGTAGTCTTAGTGAGGGTTATCCTCAGGGGACTCCGAGTCTGAAGACAAGACAACAAACTCGACCCCCAGAGGAACGTCGAATGGTCCTTCACATGCCATGAGACCTTGTCCCGAAAGCAAAAAGGGATCACGTATAAATGAGAGAATTGCTACAAAACACAAAGGAATGGGCTCAAAACCTCTAGGCATAAGCGCTCTAAATAACCAATTATAGGGTATGAATGAGGGCATGCAACTGGGTTAACTCACGACGAGCTCAGGCCAAAGTACCCCATCCCGAGTGGTGGTAATTTGGACCCAATAAACATAAGGGGGAAAGAAAGTATACCTCAAGCAAGTAAAATTGGGCATTGTCATGGTCAAAAGGAGGTTGAGGGCCAAAAGCACCGTCATGGTCAAAGAGAGGCAAAGGGCCGAAAGTATGCGCCTGGAAAAACAAAGGAAAACGGTGTTTTAGTCCCTAAGTACCTACATGAGTATGGGCATAAAAGAAACAACACAATATATATATAAAAAGATGGCAAAAGTGAGGTTGTGAGGGATTGAACCCCTTACCTCTTGAAAGGGGTAAAGACTCAAAAACCACTAAGCTAAGGAGATGGAGTATAAATAATAGGCTAGATGTGAAGGTTTATTTATAGGAGCCGCAGGCTCATCTCATCCATCGAACCTAAAGACTGATCAATGGCCAAGAAGGGAGCTTGGCATCTAGATTGGGATCCACGAAGCAAGACAATAGGCTCACGATCAATCTCAAGAAATCACAAGGTTCACCACCCGTGCTTTCAAGGCACCATATCAAAAAGTTTACCAGAGCGCCTAAATGCCCTCTCCTAGACTGGGGAGCAAGTTTGGATGCTCAAAATTTTGTACTTGTGAATGGTCCAAAGCACATGCTAAGGTCCCCTAAATGCCTAAATACATGCTTGTGCCACAAGGCCCTTGGGCCACCATCTTCTCGCAAGGAGGCAAGTGATGCTATTCTCGGCGTGCTAAGCACCCATGCACCCAACAAGGCCACGCCTCATGCAAGAGCCTCTCATGAGACCTATCTCGCTGCTGCCTCCACTCGACACACCCAGCGAGGCCACGACTCGCACACCAGGCAGCGCCCTGCGTCATGCGCATCAGCCCTTCGCGAGACCCATCTCGCAACTGCCTCCACTCAAGTGGGATCCTTAGCATGGCCTCGTGACATGGGATCCGCGCGCGTAGGGCCTTGTGACACGCCTCGTGACACCACCTGGATCTGCGTGTGCAGGGCCTTGCGACACCACCTGGATCTGCGCGCGCAGGGCCTCCCGACACCCCTTGCGACACCACCAGGATTTGCGCACGCAGGGCTTTGCGACACACCTCACGACAACACCTGGGATCCGCGCGCGCAGGGCTTTGCGACACACCTCACGACACCACCTGGGATCCGCGCAGGGCAGAGCCCTGCCTTGCACCAAGGGCCCAAGAGCCCTGGTTCGTGCCACGACCCCTGCATGCACCAGGTGTCTCACACCCTGCACCTAAAGTGGGTCTCTTGTATGAAGACCTATCGAGACTCCAACATTTAGAGGTAAAAGCCCAAGTATGATTGAAAAGGATCGTACCAATACAATCTTGTACGGGGTACGCCCTTTAAGACCCCGTATGTCTGATACGAATACTCATGCCAGACAAGTAGTGGGAGTACTAGGAGAGGGGACATGGCCTGTATGTCTCTGGTTAGATTCCAGAGTCGACACCACCACCACCTGCACCACTACGCCTGGCGCCACTCCTCTGACATTCGTACTGAATAAGTAGTGGAGACGTCCCCACGGACCCTGACTATGTACTGGGGCCCACACCACTACACTTGATACCACCATCCTGACAATGTACTTGTGTACAGTCTGGTCCCTTGGGCCACAATGTATTAGGGGCCATTAGAGCCCACTATAAAGGGAATTCCACTTCAACATTGAAGGGGGTTGAAAAAAGACACTGTAGCTTGAGACAACAAAGGAATACAAGTTCTTTTCCCCATTTTTCTTATGCAACTATTTTCCAAGTTTTTAAGTTTCTGATTACATTGTTGAAGTTCTTCATTGATAAACAATAGACATTGATTTTTCTAACTTAACTTCGTTGACAAGTTCTCACCGTCAACAAAATCTAATCAATGTCACAATGTTGACCACATGTCAATTCAATGTTAATTTAAGTGATAATATTATGCTAATTATATTATATAAATCTTTTGACTTGTTCGTTACCAATTTACCCTACGGTCTAGCCCATACATACATCTTGGAGATTTTGTAGTGTAATTGAGTGAGAGTATTATTAATAGATATGAAATCTATAACTTCTGTATTAGAAGTGAAAAGATGATTTCCTTAATTTCTTTGTTTAAAAGGTTAAATGATTGAGATCTCATTTCTGTGTTTAAGTTCACGGAAATATCGTTTATAAGAAAATTAGTGGGAGTTAAGGATAAAATATTGATGAGGGGTGAAACAGTAATTTGCACCTAGCTCATCAGTAAGTCATCGATAGAGAATTGATTTAATGTAATGGTTATAACAATGGATAATGTATTTGTTGTTTGGAAAATACGTTCTATGAATTCAAGAGTTCAATTTTGAATCTATAGTGGAGTCACCCTGAATTAATAAATTGTAAGATAATTTATTTAATAAATAAACTCACAGAAATTTATTGAAGCTTGTATTCATGGATCCATGGTCCCCATGTTGTCTCTTATCAAATCAAGTTTAATAGTCAACAATTGATTTAATTATAAATTATAAATATTAAATTGACAGGGTCAATTTAGTGATATTTACATGTAATAAGAATTTGGAAATAAAAGAAAGTCTTTGGATAAGTTTATTAATATTGATAAATTGGTGTCAATATAAATAAATAATATTAAATCAATTTTCAAATTATGAATAAGAATTTAATTATCTAAAAGAAAAAAAATATCTTTGAATTTGGGCCTAGTTAGGATTTAAATTCAAGACAAAGATATTGGGCCTAAGTCCATGTGTAAGAGCCCAAGGCTTTGGAATTTTTTTTTAAACAAAGTCCATTAAGTTGCCTAGATAAGGAATGTGATATCTAGGGTTTTCACAATATAGTCTTAGTTGCTTCATTTGGGCAAGTAAAAACCTAGACAACCTAATCCCTTCTTGACCGCCAACTCTCTTGTTCTTCCCTCTCTAATTCTATCTCATGTGTTGTGAACTTGCCCACTCTTTGTGAGGCTTGATTTAGAGATAGAATTGGAAGACTTTGGCAAAGTCTAAGCAGTTTAGATTCTTTACAATTGCTAGCAGCCAAAAAGGATAAAAGGATAGAGAATCTAAAGGAAAGAGACATTGTTCCACTGCGTATTCGTAAGTATCTACGTCCGTGTTTGGTTTAATTTATGAATCTGATGTTTAAAGGTATGCCATGCGATTCTATGTTTCTATTATGTTTCTAGAAATTAATAGGGAGCATGTAGCTAGGTTTAAATTGCAAGATCCTACATGAACAACTTATAAAACACCTATAGGTATGTCTCCATATCGGTTGGTGTATGAGAAGCCTTGTCATTTACTTGTGGAGTTAGAGCATAAAACTTGGTTTGTTGTCAAGCAATGCAATATGGAGATGGACATTGTAGGGTAACAATGAATGCACCAATTGAAGGAGCTTCAAGAAATTCAAAATGATGCTTATGAGAGTTCAAAGATTTACAAGGAGCAAACCAAGGCAATTCATGATAGAAAGATTCTTTGGAAGAATTTTGAGCTAGGTCAGAAAGTATTACTATACCACTCTCGTCTCAAACTCTTTCTGAGGAAATTAAGATTGCGATGGTTGGAGCCTTTTATTGTGACAACGATATAACCTCATGGAGTGGTAGAGATTTCAAGTCCAACAACGAGGAAGTTATTCAAGGTTAATGGTTAGAGATTAAAGCCTTATTATTAGATGTTCGAAGAGGAAAAAGTTGAGGAGATTCAACTCTTCATCTCAGAATACGTGGAAGAGTGTATGACTTAAAGTCGAGTTAGAGGTATTAAACTTAGCAATTTTGTGTATTATATTTTAGTTTTATTTTGGAAATTTTCATTTATTTTATTTTTCTTCGCATTTATTACTTTTGAACTTAGTTTTTAGTTTTTATGTAATTTTGAACCGTGAAAAATGTGAAAAAAAAAGAAGAAAAGAAGGTTAATGAGCTAGGCCGCGGTGAGCCTTTATGTAGGGTGCAACCTCCAAGTTAGGTATTCACGGTCGTGGCCCACATAGCCCATGTCGCGGCCACACGATTCAATTGGCAAACACCCATTTTCCAAGTGCCACGGCCGTGACGAGCATTTACCTAGGCCACGATCAGATTTACGAAGAAGCCTCTCTGCCATGGCGATACACATTCTAGGCTGCGACCTCCTAGATAGTGAGCCACCACCGCAGTAACCCTTATCCCAGGTTGTGACCTAGAACCAATAGAAGAAAACAACAAGGGTCATTTTTAAAAGCTTTCCTCACTCACTTTTAAACACTCACACCCAAAATACTCTCCTAGCAAATTTCCAACAACTCCTCTGTAATCTTCCAATTTTTCCACCAAATCCACACTAAAAATCAATTCTTCCCTCTTTACACTCTCTATTGACCTTTAAAATTCATTCCAATCACCATTTACCCTTATTTTAACCCTAAAACCCCAAATTCTGAAAATTGGTAAGTGTGGATCTTCCAATCATTCCAAGGAGATTCAAGAGCAATTTCATGCTTTAGAGAACCTATATTATCTACACCAAGTAATTTTTTGAACTACATTGTGTGATTTTTGGGTTTCTGAAGATCATAAGAGCTAGAACTGGGTAATTTATATTTTAAGAGTTTTTGGTGGATTAATGGTACAATCGATGATCATTAAGGTTGAATTGAGGTTTTATTAGTGATTTTCTTTCTTTTGGGGAGATTGTGAATACAAGATTACATTTTCAAAGCTTGGTTTTTCTTATGCATACCAAGTGTTCGATAAAAAGATCAAGAGAAGAGTAATTGAGGAATTGGTGGATTTCGTTGGTGATTTTTGAGTGAGTGTTGTTGGTTACTTAGTTGGTGGTTTTGTTGGTGATAGTTAAACAATTTTTCATAGCGTAGGGGAGTCATTTTGGGTATTGGTGAACTAAAACAAAGACTAGGTGATTTGTGTTGATTTTCTTAGTGAATTTGTGAAGTGGATCCATGAAACCTATGAAAAGTAGATAGAATTCCTAAGACCCATCCTCTTCCACGCCAAAATGATACAGCAAAGTTTGTTTCAGAAGACGCATTCAAGTGTTACCAAGAGGTCTCCACCAAACAGAAGAAGATGGTAGATGTAACGCCCTACTTCCTTAGAGCCGTTACTAAGTGAGTTTTTAAGACAAAACAGTGTGCAATGGACTCGCTAACCGAGGTTTTGAAACAAAAGTGTGACTAATTAAAAGTTAAGGCTGTAATCTTTGAAAATGCTTCATTTCATTAAAACTTCTATTATTAAACATTTGGGATCCCAAAATAAGGTTTGAAAACTAATTACATCTTGAAATAAGGTTACAGTTGAGAAATCATAAAATCATGGATTATTACAGCCATTTTCGATTAAACCCCCAACCAAAGCAGTCGGGCAGACCAAACATGTACACGTCGCTTCACGCTCTCCGTACTCATGGTTGGTTGACTCAGTCATTGCCCTTACCTGCAACACATAGCACCCGTGAGCCGAAGCCTAGCAAGAAAACTCATGCAGAACATAACATATGCAATGTATACAGTTTTATCATAACAGATAATCCACAAATAAATAAGTCAAGCATTTATACTAAGCAAACACATGTATCCACCGGGCCCCGCCCTGATTATAGCATAACACATGAATCCACCGGGCCCCGCCCTGATTATAGCATCCCATGTGCTAGGTGTTACTTTCGGCCCACGGCCGCCCCAGCTTACGCCGTACTCAGCCCACGGCCGCCCCGGCTTACGCCGTACTCGGCCCACGGCCGCCCCGGCTTACGCCGTACTCAGCCCACGGCCGCCCCGGCTTACGCCGTACTCGGCCCACGGCCGCCCCGGCTTACGCCGTACTCGGCCCTTGCCGCTCTTTTCATCATAATCACACATATAGCACATTCGAAATAATCATTCACACACATCATGATTCATTTAAGGTTCAAACATTTGCACATAATACAATCTGGGGCCATGCCCTAACCTCAGGTGTTATAGTTTTCTTACCTTTCCCTTCAATAGCTTAGATCACCTGACTCCTTGAGCACGATCCCACACGAGCCTTAGCGCACACCTAGGCAAAAACATAGGTCAAAGTCAACACCGAACCCCAAGTCCGAATACCTAGCCTCGGGACCAATCCCGAGCCCCCGGGAAGTCCCAAATCCCCAAAACAAAGTGGCGAAAACAAGCCCCGAACCCTAGGTCAAAATCCCTCATCAAAAACCCAAAATTCACCTCTATGAACAGTGCAGCGCTACAGCGCCCTAAAGAGGGCGCTGTAGCGCTACAAGCAGAACACCCCTCCAGAAACAGGGACTAGCGCTACAGCGCCCACTGACTAGCGCTGTAGCGCTAGTTGCAGCCCAGAAAACCCAAAATCGCATTTCTGCGATTTCTTTCACCCAATCTCAAACCAAACTTCCCCAAATCTTTACCAAACTCAAAATCAAGCTTATGAACACTCTCCATTCATCCCAAGCATCCCAAATCCTCAAATCCCAAGATCATTTATCCCAAATCTCAAAATCTACCATGAACAACCCTAAACCAGAAATTCATGCAAACCACAAAGATAAAGTCTTAGAAATCATACCATTGCTGCAAATTTCGACCTTGAATCAACCCTAGGCCTCCTTAGCTTGCTCTCCCCCAAAGCTTGCCCAGAAATCCCCTGAGATTCCCATCAATCCAGCTCAAAACACAGCTCAAACCATCAAAACCCTTAAAACCGAAAATCTCTAAAACTTACCTCAAACATTGATGTGTTCTTGCCAAATCTTCAAGTCTAACCCAAGATCCTTGGTGCTCAGCCTATCCTTGCTCTCCACTAAGCTTTGCCCCAAGAAATTTGAAGAGAAGAGGTGCTAGAACCCCAAACCGATCCCTTCAAAACCCATCTGTTTTTCTCTCTTTCTTTCTTTCTTTTCCTTCCTTTCTTTTCAGCCTATACCCTTTTCTACAAAACCCACTAAGTGTATAAAACCTCACTTAACCTATCTCAAAGCCAAATGACCAAAACGCCCTCCCTATAAATTCTAAATCCTTTTGTTCAAGTAGGGCCATTTTAGTCATTCACCCAATTCCCGCTAATCCTCAAGTGTCTCTAATATTTTCCCGTTGCTTCCCAATACCTGATAAATCACCAAATAATTATCCCCCATCATCAAAATAAATCTCAATCTATTTCTCTGAATTCCTGTTCATACCCCCAGGCTCGCCCCGAGCTGGGTATAAATTCCTGTCAACACTTTCCGCTAGCCTGCTCACTGGGATCGCCTCGAGTCACAAAGCACAGATACATCCACATACCACTGTGGCCTCAACAATCAACACATATCAATACAGTTACGCCCAATCATGGCCAAAATTACAATTATGCCCTTCTAACACGATCCAGGCCTACATGCACACTAACTTACATAGTCATGCATCTCAGATAAACAAATAGTCATATAACATGCTTTAAATCATAACCATGCATTTAAATAATTAAAATCACACATAATCCCATCATGCCCTCCTGGCACGCTAATCAAGGCCCTTAAGCCTTATTAGCGAATTTGGGTCGTTACAACTATCCCCTCCTCATAAAAATTTCGTCCTCGAAATTTATCCAACATATCAGTCAATAAACCCGCAGCTCTTGACCATAACTTCCAAGATCCACCGCCTTTACTTTACTTTTCAACAACAGTCTTACAGGAGTAACAATCTTGCCTCTCAAGATCTTGTCTAACGGCCATACTCTCAATAGCCTTTCGCTTACACAGCTACCCTGCTAAAGCCTCAGGGCCTGCCTAGATTACAATGACCAATTCACTGTCTTATTCCTGATTCCAGAGATACTCAAAAGTCATCACCTCTACTAGGTGGGATCAGCTTGTAGGCCCCGCCGGCCTAACCCTTAGTACAACTTCCGAATTTTATGCCGAATTAAGAATCAGAACTCTCCCTTCTTTCTCTGAACACCTTACAGATCCTCGTCTATTATTACGCAGAGATGCAACTCTTTCTTCCCGGAACTTTATTTCCTCATAACTTAGCGATTTACCAGCTCTTTATTCTTTCGAATATGCAGACACTCCTGCCTTAAGGATTCCAACAACCTCTCTGGCTTTCTCTCTGAACCAATGCCAACTAGTAGTATTCATTACCCTTCGTCTCTTACCATGTCCTATGTCGTGTTACTTTAACAAGACGCCAACATTTGCCACCACGGCTAACTCACCAGGGATAACGTTTCCCTTAAAATCTCAAGTTTTCGCATACTCAGCGCTCGATTCAGTTGATGTCTGATAAACTTTCAGACTGCCATTCCACTTGCAATCCACTGGTAGTCCCAGATTCCCACTCTGCTCTTTTCGTCCTCTAGGCCCATTCCAAAATTTAAACTACTAAAGGGTCTCAATTCGATATCATCGACGCTCCATCCTGAAATCAGTTCACTCGACCCAATCAACATTAACTCAAACAACCGAGTTAAAACTCTTCATGTCCAAATACCTTACTTAAGGTCTAATGTGGTATATCCCCATGATGCACTACCACATCACCTAAACGCTGTCACCCGCTCAGCCCTCCCGGTACAACGTACCCTAGGAGGTGGAATGATGTCCATTCAGAATCCTCATTCAAAACCATATCCTGCCTGGATCCTTCACTCGATCCTGGTATCCTACGGTAACACCATGACAGGGTCCTTCCCTGTTTCAACTCAAGCCAACACTTCGGATTCCATAGCTCAGTGGCACTCACCAGCTAACCCTTACCTATTGAAATTATGCTGATCTCAGTCGTTGCTTTGTCCTCCATCACAATCTATGGCGTTATTCCCTGACTGAAACACGCCTCACAGCTAGGAGCTCCGCCTCCAATTATATCTCCCCTCGCTCAATCGAGGATTTCCAGCACTGGTCGTCCGTCTGCTACTTTTCACCACATCTGGGTCTCAACGTTAACCTTCTTAGTAATACCCAACACTCAAGTACCTCATCATAGACCAAGTCCTTTATGCCACCACTCTTAACTTAGCCATAACACACACACATTCCAGCATTCCCAGATATTAATCAATTCTTACCTTGTCTTCTGAATTTCTTTCTGATTCGACACACTCAGTCCGTCTAACCTCAAGTTTTACTGTTCTCCTCATCTCTGATGTAGTTGTCCTCGGAGATGCTTGTGCAATAGATGACGCGCTTACCAATCTTGTTATGCTTTCAATTCTTCAGACGCCCATCATTAGCTTCTTTGCGGCTTCAGATCAATTATTCTCTTACCTGTCCTTTCTTCTTGCATCCGTAATCTGAGAACTCCTGACGACATCCAAACTAACACTCCTTAGAACCTTACCTGTGCTGCTCAGCTTGAACCGTTCCAGAATCCTTGTTACCAATTCCTCACACCCTGCCCGGTGCAACCTAATCAATTCACGAAAAGTCACTATCCTTGGTTTCCAACTGGCAATAACTAGGTCGTAGATCAACTCTTGGGGACATCGTCCCATCTTGTATCCAACATTGTACTTTTCGTCCTAACCTGACGATACTAGCAATCTCCGCAGTATAACACTCTGGCTAATCCAAGATCAAATTTCTTCGATTGCTTCAATGGACTTTCTGTCGGCCAAAACCGTCTTCTACAACATCCCTTATACCAACCTATCTGTAGTCTGACCTTGAAGTAATCCCTAAATCTTTCTTTGCATACCCACATAATTTTCCCACTGGTCAGCTCTGTCTCCTTTACATACTCCAGATGATATCCTCAACAATCCATCCGTCGGAGTTTCTAATTCCTTCTCAATAAGTATTACTGTCCTCGGCCTCTCAAATGGCACCTTTGAGGCAACCTCTCTATGTCCATCTCCCTCGCGGAACATTCTCAACACCGAGCCCTTCTAGTTCGTTACATGCCCAAAGCATAAGCTCGCCAGTTAAATACTCATCCTTGAGGACTCAGCCTCGCACCTCGAATGTATCGGTACATTCCAGTCCTCCGTTTCCCGCACCATGGGAAATCCATCCTAACATCTCGAGTCATCCTTCGTAGAAGTCATGTCCTCACCTGACCTCCTCTCAGGTGGCATCCTCTCCCCCAAGCGCATACTAACTAACCTCCCTGGTTCCTGTCGCCAGCTCGACAACCACCTTAGCAATCAAGCTTCATTCAAATCTCAAATTAGGTGCCCAAGCACTGTCTGGGGTCCTTCTACCTCAACAATCGTGAATCCAACCTTGCTGCGTTCTATCAAATAACAATACCATCCTTTCACCCAGACCTCTCCCCTTTCTTGGCAATTCCAGAAGCCACAACCCTATCCGGGGTTCTTTTAACTTGATTGTCCCGAATCTATCTTTACTAATTCCATCAAAGGAAGCACTGCCCTTGCGGCTCTAGCACTCATGCTCTAATCATCAACCATCAGTTCCTCGACATCATGGCCCTCTCCGCCATCCACATACAGACGATAGCCTCATACTTCAGCGCAGCCCAAATACCTTAGACTATTTCCGATCTCAAATCCTTAAATGGGTCGCCATCAATTCAGGATACATCCATCAGTATAACTTTCCGAAATGAATTACCCAAATCACCACACCCATCGATCTACGCTGTTGTTACCCCCAACAGTCTAAACCAAACTTATAAGTCCACCAGTCTCCACAGTTCAAATCATGTCTTTAAAATCTCTTCTAACCATTCATCATCTAGGTTCTTTCCAACCCATTAAGCCAGTACCTCATCCTGAGTACCAATTCCAGGCATCCCTCTACCTCAACATTTACATAACCCTCTAATCAGGATCTCTCGTCCTCTTAACCAAGGGTGGAATTAACTCAGCTCATCTATTGATAAATTCCTTGTCAGCTCGTACCTTCCTCAACTCTAGAGGATAACATCCTATACGCCTTTCATATAGTACCCTTATCTATCCATACTTCACAATAAACCATCACCGATAACCTTACTGTTAAAACATCTAATTCAACCATCTCCCCAGAGAATCCGCTGTTCTTCTATCCCATCTCAATTAACAAACTCCACAGCTAACTCACACACTAGTGACCCCTTTGCTGCTGCTCTCAGGGATAACTGGAGGTCTCAACTCCAACTTACATCTAGAAACCCCCTTTTCAACACAATATCAGGTCCCCAAACCCTTCTAGGAACCGACAACTCGAGTTCATCTGTCAAAACCGACCAACTCCTGAACTCTGTGGTTCCTACACTGAACCAAACCACCACAAGGTCCAAATATCCACAGGTATAATGCACACACAAGCATATACTAGCTCAAATCCACAATGATATACATTTAGCTACCAGATTTAACATCACTTAGTATATCCAGGTCTCAACATGCTTCATGCAATCAAATAAACGGATAAACTTATGAATTTAATTCAGAAAATTAACCACATACACTCAATATTCAAACCATTATGCTAATATTCATCCACATGCATAATAGTATTATTTAGCACACATTGATCTCAACATGCAACAGTCAAGGGCCAGGCCCTATCAGTATCTCATGCAAATGTCATCTCATTCCTCATGCTCCATATAAATAAGCAGGCAAACAGGGCATTCAACATATATTCAGACATGTCAATTAATCATACCAACCAACCCTGAGTCGAGCTTGTCACTGACAGCGAGCGTACATGTTCGGTCGATCTCCAGAACCATTAAACCTTGGCTCGCTCTGATACCAAGTTGTAACGCCCTACTTCCTTAGAGCCGTTACTAAGTGAGTTTTTAAGACAAAACAGTGTGCAATGGACTCGCTAACCGAGGTTTTGAAACAAAAGTGTGACTAATTAAAAGTTAAGGCTGTAATCTTTGAAAATGCTTCATTTCATTAAAACTTCTATTATTAAACATTTGGGATTCCAAAATAAGGTTTGAAAACTAATTACATCTTGAAATAAGGTTACAGTTGAGAAATCATAAAATCATGGATTATTACAGCCATTTTCGATTAAACCCCCAACCAAAGCAGTCGGGCAGACCAAACATGTACACGTCGCTTCACGCTCTCCGTACTCATGGTTGGTTGACTCAGTCATTGCCCTTACCTGCAACACATAGCACCCGTGAGCCGAAGCCTAGCAAGAAAACTCATGCAGAACATAACATATGCAATGTATACAGTTTTATCATAACAGATAATCCACAAATAAATAAGTCAAGCATTTATACTAAGCAAACACATGTATCCACCGGGCCCCGCCCTGATTATAGCATAACACATGAATCCACCGGGCCCCGCCCTGATTATAGCATCCCATGTGCTAGGTGTTACTTTCGGCCCACGGCCGCCCCAGCTTACGCCGTACTCAGCCCACGGCCGCCCCGGCTTACGCCGTACTCGGCCCACGGCCGCCCCGGCTTACGCCGTACTCAGCCCACGGCCGCCCCGGCTTACGCCGTACTCGGCCCACGGCCGCCCCGGCTTACGCCGTACTCGGCCCTTGCCGCTCTTTTCATCATAATCACACATATAGCACATTCGAAATAATCATTCACACACATCATGATTCATTTAAGGTTCAAACATTTGCACATAATACAATCTGGGGCCATGCCCTAACCTCAGGTGTTATAGTTTTCTTACCTTTCCCTTCAATAGCTTAGATCACCTGACTCCTTGAGCACGATCCCACACGAGCCTTAGCGCACACCTAGGCAAAAACATAGGTCAAAGTCAACACCGAACCCCAAGTCCGAATACCTAGCCTCGGGACCAATCCCGAGCCCCCGGGAAGTCCCAAATCCCCAAAACAAAGTGGCGAAAACAAGCCCCGAACCCTAGGTCAAAATCCCTCATCAAAAACCCAAAATTCACCTCTATGAACAGTGCAGCGCTACAGCGCCCTAAAGAGGGCGCTGTAGCGCTACAAGCAGAACACCCCTCCAGAAACAGGGACTAGCGCTACAGCGCCCACTGACTAGCGCTGTAGCGCTAGTTGCAGCCCAGAAAACCCAAAATCGCATTTCTGCGATTTCTTTCACCCAATCTCAAACCAAACTTCCCCAAATCTTTACCAAACTCAAAATCAAGCTTATGAACACTCTCCATTCATCCCAAGCATCCCAAATCCTCAAATCCCAAGATCATTTATCCCAAATCTCAAAATCTACCATGAACAACCCTAAACCAGAAATTCATGCAAACCACAAAGATAAAGTCTTAGAAATCATACCATTGCTGCAAATTTCGACCTTGAATCAACCCTAGGCCTCCTTAGCTTGCTCTCCCCCAAAGCTTGCCCAGAAATCCCCTGAGATTCCCATCAATCCAGCTCAAAACACAGCTCAAACCATCAAAACCCTTAAAACCGAAAATCTCTAAAACTTACCTCAAACATTGATGTGTTCTTGCCAAATCTTCAAGTCTAACCCAAGATCCTTGGTGCTCAGCCTATCCTTGCTCTCCACTAAGCTTTGCCCCAAGAAATTTGAAGAGAAGAGGTGCTAGAACCCCAAACCGATCCCTTCAAAACCCATCTGTTTTTCTCTCTTTCTTTCTTTCTTTTCCTTCCTTTCTTTTCAGCCTATACCCTTTTCTACAAAACCCACTAAGTGTATAAAACCTCACTTAACCTATCTCAAAGCCAAATGACCAAAACGCCCTCCCTATAAATTCTAAATCCTTTTGTTCAAGTAGGGCCATTTTAGTCATTCACCCAATTCCCGCTAATCCTCAAGTGTCTCTAATATTTTCCCGTTGCTTCCCAATACCTGATAAATCACCAAATAATTATCCCCCATCATCAAAATAAATCTCAATCTATTTCTCTGAATTCCTGTTCATACCCCCAGGCTCGCCCCGAGCTGGGTATAAATTCCTGTCAACACTTTCCGCTAGCCTGCTCACTGGGATCGCCTCGAGTCACAAAGCACAGATACATCCACATACCACTGTGGCCTCAACAATCAACACATATCAATACAGTTACGCCCAATCATGGCCAAAATTACAATTATGCCCTTCTAACACGATCCGGGCCTACATGCACACTAACTTACATAGTCATGCATCTCAGATAAACAAATAGTCATATAACATGCTTTAAATCATAACCATGCATTTAAATAATTAAAATCACACATAATCCCATCATGCCCTCCTGGCACGCTAATCAAGGCCCTTAAGCCTTATTAGCGAATTTGGGTCGTTACAGTAGAGGAAAAAGGATTTGATTTAGAGATTCATCATGCCTATCCAAAAATTGTTGATCAAATTGGAAAGAGGAATTGGAAAAAATTAGTTCATAACTCGATGTTGTATTGATACCTATAGTGAGGGAGTTCTATGCTAATGGAGTTTTTCATGTCCACACCAAGGTTACCGTTAGAGGAATTGATGTGAATTTTCAATATCAACAATCAATCGATTTTATGGGCTTCCCAACATTAATGAAGATGAATATAGTCAAATGGAAGAGAATCCAAATCTTGACGAGATCATTTAATTCCTTTATCATCCAAACACTCAATAGATTAGGACTGATTCCGGTGAACCTAAGGAGTTTAAACAAGATGCCATGGGTGTAATTGCAAAACCTTGGCATAAGTTCATTGGAGAAAAATTGCTTCCAATGAAACACTTCAACGAAGTTGATATGGAAACTGTGATTCTCCTCTATGCCATCATGAACTTTAAAATAATTGATGTGGGGCTCGTAATTTAGTCTTTCATTCTCAGTAGCATCAAGAACATGAAAAAAGGCTTCTATCATCCCCATTTGATCACGACAATGTGCGCTAAAGAAAGAGTTAAATGGGATTCATCAGAGGCATTGTGTCAACCTATGCACATCTTGGATAGAGCTAATATTGTTCCTTAACAACCTCGACTTGTTGGGATTAGTGGCCTATAAAGCATATGTATTGAATAATGTTTTATGAAATAAATAATTGAAATGAATTTAAGAGTATATTTATTGTTTATTATTATTATTAGAATAATATTATATGAATATCAGAAAATTCCCGAATTCGTTATTGTTACTATAATCGTGTATTGGTACGAGAGGATTAAGATTGTAGGGAATGAATTTAAATAGTTCTTAGTAAAACAAAGTTATATGGAGTCTTTGCATTAAATACTGCAAGTACATGTCACTAGTATTATGAATACATGTAATCTAGATCCGGATTACTGATATAGTAGGACATCATAGTGGACGTACTTTGTATAAAGTGATTATACATGAACGGGACCCAATATGTTATTAATACTTAATAATACCGTTTACTTTATAAATATTAATATAACTTATGAAATCATGTTAATACAAAATAATAAGATGATCATATACAAATTGATCTTATTCCTGAAGTTATTATGAACTCATGTTTATGTCATATGAGTTCTTTGATTCACTCGTTGTGGTTTGTCAGAATGATCAGGCTAAAAACTTTTTTTTGGAAACTCATTGATGTAGATGGTTGGGGACATAATATACAGATATAGAATCTATACCTTTCCAAGAGGAATTGAATAATTATTCTGTCAAGGGTTGGCTTTTGGAACTGAAAGGTTATTGAACTCAAATTCATAAATCAGTTTATGAATTAACCTTCACTAGTAAAGTTAATGGTACTTAAGGAAACAAGATATCATTTAAGAGGCTAAACAATAATTAATTCCTACTTTAATTATGAACCATTAATAGAGGATTGAATTGTATGTAGTGATTAAATCGATGGACACTTTTTATATTTAAAAGTACTCAATAAATAAATGTCTATAATTACAAGAGTGCAACCTCATATTTTTAGTGAAATAATATTGAGATCAATAAATTAAGGTTATTATATTAAAGAATTTTAATTAATAATCTAAATTTATTGGTGCTTGAAATTATAGGTCCATAGGTCCCCGAGATGACTTTATCAACACTATTCAAGGTAAAAGTTGAAATTGGGAAGAATCAGGAAAATGACATATTTGGAAGAAATTTGTTCTTCAGGGTCAAATATGTAATTGAGGCAAATTAATTAATTAATATATTAATTTTTGAAATTAATAAATTAATTAATATATTTTAAATATTATTTTTTTAAATAAAATGGTATTTTAGAAAATAGTATTTAAACAATTAAGTAATTAATTTTGAATTTGTTGACGACGTTTTTCGTCAACAAAAAACAAGAGTAATTAAGCAAGTATGATTTGGAAAGAAAAGAAGAACAAATATTTTTTACGTGGTTCTGCAATTAAAATCTGCCTACGTCCACGAGTCACTTTTACTGAGGTCTGTGTTCAAGATTTTTGAGAGCAATTCCCAAGAGGCTTTCTCAGTACAAAATAATGACTATTCGTAGACTATTTATAGGTCTGGTTACCAGAATCCTCCTTTAATCTTAGGGATATTGCATTACCCATATAAGGTTTTAATTAGGACAACAAATCTTGTAGTTTAAATACAATCAATCACATTTATTGTAAATAAATATCCCTAAACAATAGGATTGATTACATAGCTTGAACTAAATCCCTTGATTATAGGGCTTTCCTAATAGCATCTCCGTGTATTAATTTAACGCGTCTTCGAGCTTGAATACTACTCCAACGCGCTTTCAAGATCACATGTAGCTTTGAGCTCATTGTTCCTGTTGTCGCTACCTCCTTGCTTGATTGGTCTTTCGAAGTCATCTTTTGGAGGAGACTCTTGTTTCCTTCGAGCCTGCAACTCATGCTCAAGTGCAAATGACATAACTCTGAAACTTCACGTATATCTATACAAGTATAACATTAATACTCATTTAATATGAGCTTACACCTTATGAGCCTACATTTCGAGGCTGTTTATTTATTCTCAAAATTTGGGTGTAACATTTTGCCCCCTCAAAAGTGTTGGTTCGAATCCTATGAGAAGGAATCTTTTGAACTTCACTTTCAGAAAATGTGCCCACCTACCACACTCGAGTGTGGGCACTTGTCAACATAGGGATGGATGCTAAGAGTACTCGAGTACTCACTTTCTGCACATGTCCTTTCTTATTCCTCATTTTTGTCGCCAGGTCTCGAGATTAAATGTGGCCCATTGGATCACGTTTTAACCTAAATCAAGGGTTCATATTTCCCTTTGAATGCCACCTTTTGCTTATTTAAAATCTTTATTTCATCTCTTCCACTTCACTTTTACACTTTCAGTTTTTAGAAGAGATAACACGAACCAGAGCTCTCAAGCCCTCCCATGTTCTCCAAGCCAAAAAAGAAAAGTTACCTTGGTTCGTTCAGTTCCATCGCCTCATTCCTACTTCTGATCTTCTGATCTACAGTCTCTTCATTCCCAAGATTGACTTTGTGTAAGTTTTTTGAACCTTGCTTCTTTTCCTTTTTATAATGTTCTTTCTGTTTCCATGCATGAAAAAACTTTCCTGGTTGAAAATTTTATTGTATGTTGAAGTTTTTTTTATTCATATGGTGCATAATCTTGATGGATAAAGACCTGTTTGGGCAATAAATTGGTAAAAAACTTGTTAAATTGGCTTCTTTTCAATGCCATAGGGTAATAGGATATAGGTTTCATGTAGTGTGAGGAATATGGTTTTGAATTAGGGTTTAAATGCACATAACCTGAAGGTATCCCCTTTTTGGGTAACTTCCCATTTCTTTCTAGAAATTTGAGATACCCCAAATTGGAAGTAACTGTTCCACTCTTGTGTGGTTCTACTCTCGGTGCCCTGAGCTTATAACAACTTTGTTATGGCAATTGAGAAATCTCGCTATTTCGAGTCTTCGGGATCGATTTACTCTATCTCGTTTATCTCGAGCTTGCGAGCTCGAGTTATCAAGATTTTTTCTTTCTATTTCCTCAATGATGGGCCCTCATCCTTTTCTTTTTTTTTAAATGATGCAGTCTTCAGAAAATCGGCGGGGGCCCAGGCTTGCAATCATTTACCACCCACCATCTCCTCGAGTTGAATCTCCATTTACTCAGAATCAACGGTTGATTCAGGGGCACGAAGAGTGCCTCGAAGGGGAAGACATCCAAGCTCACTTATGACGTCAAATTATCAAGGTCGAAGAGGGAAAAAGAAGGAAACTACGATTTGTTGTGTATCCTAACCCAAACCTTAAGGTTCGTTTGATCCCTTTAGATCCCAAGTGTGGGGTTACTATAGCATTTCCCCTAGGCAAGCTCTCCTTAGAATTTATGAAGGGTACATCAAACCATCTAGCTAGTCAAACAACCCTCCAAGTTTCTTCTGCCCCGGCCTTAAAGAGTTCTTTCTTTGAGGCCAAACACTACTGGAGTTCCATCACCTCCACGAGATAGATTTCAGACATTCTATATTTCCATGGACTAAAGATGTCTGACAAATTGGTGTGTTCGCCTACAATCTCTGACGAAAGGAGCTGTTTTGCTCCAAGTCAAGATGCCCCGGAGAGAAAAGTTAAGCTTGCGGCCCAGAGTCGCGAGCATATTTGAGTTGGGGCACTACTTCCTTTAAAGAAGTGCTTCAGAAAGTTCACTAACTACGTCATTATCTCCCCCTTCCATCGTCAGTCCAATTCATACAGGGTCCTTGCGGCATCAAAGTCGCTATACCATGAGAAGAAATGGGATGGACCCTCGACACACGAGATTTTATATCTCTTTTTCCTTAAAAGAAACCCTTCCCAAGCTCACAGTGTAACGACCCAAATTCACTATTAAGGCTTAAGGGCCTTGAGTAGCGTGCCTGGAGGGCATAATGGGATTCTGTGTGTGAATTTAATGAGTTTAATGCATGATTATGATTTAATGCACATTATATGACTATTTAATTATTTGTGATGCATGACTATGTGAATTAGTATGCATGTAGACCTGATTGAGCATATTTGTAATTTGGCCATGTTGGGCATGACTGTGTTGATATCTGTTATCTATGACTCGAGACGATCCTAGAAAGAGCGGGTTAGCGGAAAAGTCAAAGCGGGAATCTGTACCCGGCTTGGGTTAAGCCTGGGGAGTTTAAATGAGAATTTGGAAATATATTGAGGTTAATCTTGATGATGAGGAATGTATATTTGATGATTAATCAGGTATTGGGTAGCGAGCGAGAATTATTAGGAACACTTGAGGAACTAGTGGGAATTTGGGTAATATGACTAAAATGCCCCTTTATGGACATAAAGGTTTAGAATTATTAAGGGAGGGCATTTTGGTCTTTAGGCTTGTAAGAGTTGAATTAAAGGGGGGCTTTATACTTAGTGGGTTTTGTAGAAAAGAGTATAGGCTGAAAAGAAAGAAAGAAGGAAGAGAAAAGAAAAGAGGGAAAACATAAGGGTTTGGCTTTTAAGAACGGTTTGTGGCTCTCCCAACCATTTTCCTTCATTTTTCTTGGAGTCAAGCTCAGTGGAGAGCTAGGATAGGCTGGGCATCAAGGATCCTAAGCTAGACTTGAGGATTGGCAAGGGGTTAGCAAGGTCACATCATAAATTTGAGGTAAGTTCTTGGAGATTTCTGTTTTAGGGCATGACTGGTTTGGATTGTGTTTTTGAGCTAAATGGATGGGGTTTTTGGGGAAAACAGGTCAAGGTTGTGAAGGTGCAAGCTAAGGAGGTCTAGGGTTCAATTCAAGGTCGAAATTCCACCCAAGGTATGATTTCTAAGACCCTATCTTTGTTGTTTGAGTGAATTTCTGGTTTTTGGGTTCATTGTGTTAGATTTTGAGTTTTGGGTTGCTTGAGCTTGGGATTGAGTTCATGGGATGCTTGGGATGAGTGTGAGGTGTGGATATGTGTGTTTTTGGGTTTGGAAAAGGTTTGGGCAAGTTTGGGGTTGAAATGGTAGAAGGAAATCGCAAGATGCGATTTTGGGTTTGGTCTGGCTGCAACTAGCGCTACAGCGCTAGTCAGGGGGCGCTGTAGCGCTAACCCCTGTTTCTGATGGGGTGGTTCTGCTTGTAGCGCTACAACGCCCTCTTTAGAGCGCTATAGCGCTGCACTGTTCACAGAGGAGATTTTTGGGCTTTTGTGAAGGGATTTTGACCTAGGGTTCGGGGCTCGATTCCACCACTTTGTTTTGGGGATCTAGGACTTCCCGGGGGCTCGGGATTGGTCCCGAGGCTAGGTTTTGGACTCGAGGTTTGGTAATGACTTTGTCTTATGGATTTTTCTTAGGTAAGCGCTAGGGCTCGAGTAGGATTGTGCTCAAGGAGTCAGGTTGATCAAGGCCATCGAATTTAAAGGTAAGAAAACCGTAACACCCGGGATTAGGGCATGGGCCCACAACGTTATTGCAGGGCATGTCCCTAGATTGATTTACTTGCAAATGTATGACCTTGAATGAATTATTATATGTTGAATGATTATTTCGAAATGTATTATGCGTGCAATTATAATGAAATGAACGGCTAAGGCCGAGAGCGGCAAAGGCCGGGTACGGCCTTGGGGCTGGAAGTAACACTCAGCACATGGGATGCTATAGCCAGGGTGGGACCCAAGGGATACATGAGATATCCTTACGGTGAGGACCGAGACCCCAGGCTTTGGTAAGGCCTCTGGGGCGACATGGCCGTGCTTGTTTAGTCTGATGGTTTTCCTGTTTATCAGTGGATTATGTCAGCTATATTATTTGCATATGTTATGTACTATTTGGGTTTTCTTGCTGGGCTTCGGCTCACGGCTGCTCTGTGTGGCAGGTAAAAGCAAGGAGTCAGTCAACCGGCCATGAGTATGGAGAGCGTGGGGGCGGTGCGTACATGTTCGGCCTACCCGACTGCTTTGGTTGGGGGTATTTTGTATATGGCTGTATCAACTCATTCTTTTGATAGTTAACCTGGTGTAAATCCTTTTTTGAGTTGTAAATATTTTGTAAACCTTATTTTGGGATCCCAGATGTTTGACACTTAACGTTTTCAATGAAACTAAACATTTTCAAAGAGTACAGCCTTAGATTCTGGTTTATTCACACTTTTGGTTTTAGAAACCGCGTAGAGTCAGTCCAAAAACACGATTTCTATTTTAAACTCACTAAGTAATGGCTCTAAGGTAGTAGGGCGTTACACACAGTGGGGATGACCTCTACTACCTATCGAGCTCTCCGAGGGAGAGGAAGTTGTTTGAAGACATACTTAATCATCCTCTGAACTTCAAGATCATCTTCTTCTGGACAGATGGGCTCGATCCGTCCAGATTTTATTCTTTTCAACGAATCCGTAAGTATTTCCTCACAATTTTCTTCTTGAATTCTTTCATCTCAAGCTCGAAATGCTCATCCAAGTTACTTGTGCAGCTAATTACCACCACCCAATGCCCACTAAAACCATGAAGGACGATAGGGAAGAAATCTTAAGGCTCCCGTGTGGCCAGCGGTTCCTCAACTACGTCCTTCACGAGGACAAGTTCAATCTATGCGGTCTTCACAATGCAGGTGAGTCTACAGATAATGCTGGGACTCATAAGTATGCGAGGTGGGAAGATGTTCCTATCCCAACCACCAAGGTTTTGTCCAAAAGAAAGCATTCAAGCTTGCGTTCTCGAGCCTCTATCCCTCACCTAGTTGAACCTTCAGGCTCAGGGACCGAAGACAAGACAAGGCTCTCCAAGCTTGTCTGATGAAGTTAAAGTTGTGTTAGACCTGTCTATGTGGTCTTCGTCCCTTTTAAAACAAGAGCCCAAAGTCATAGTACTTTTTAATGATCCCCGGAACAATTTTATGACCTGGTCGGGGGTAGATCTTAAGGTACATAGGGACGATAGTTGGTTAGGTAAATACCAAACCATGTATAGTGTAAACGAGGATTGGGAAGGGGTAGCCATCCAACACGGGACTAATGAATATAGGGATTTGTCGAGGATATCCACTAATTATCGAGAAGCGACTCCCTTAGAATCATCTAAAGATAGAGAGATTTCCTGGTGTCCAAGTTCGAGCCAGAGGGGTTCTCTCAGTTAGGTTCCTTTACTTAGAAATTCTCATATTTTTATTTTCAAACATGATTAAGTACTAGTATTTACTTTCCTTTTTTCAAAAGAGATGGATTCAGACATTGATAACATCCTAAGCCAGCCCACCGTGTCTAAGGGGTCCAAGCATAGCCGGGTGTCCTCGAAGGGAGCTCGTTTCTCCAAGGTCGCCAAAATTACCGAGGCTACTCTAGCAACCTCACGGCAGACTGAGTCGGGCCCAGCCACTGTTCCTCTGGTGCTCCCGGAGGTTGTTGTTCCTCCTCCTTCGAGCAAGGTAAAGAAAACTCATTGTTCCTTCACTCCAACCCAGGTTCGCAAGATCACAGTCGCAACCTACGTCTGTAAGTTTGTGATCAACAATGCTGCTGGCACCTTAGGAGCTCAACTGGGTTCGGATGTCTTGACCCACATGAGTTAGTGCTACAACAACCTCGGGGCTCCCCAGTGGGAGTTCATAACAGGCTGTGAGAACACCAATGCCCTTTTCAACAAGAGTGGATAGTTGTTTTTTACAGTAAGTTTGCCATGAAGATTGATTAACTCTGTGTTTAATGCCAAACTCTTTGTTTCTAGGTGTTTAATATTTGATCTTCATGCAGGCCTTCCCTGCCTTTGTCAAGCACGACTATATGTTGGACCATGAGGTTGCAATGCACAAAGTGTATGCTCAAAGTACCAAGGAAGCACACATTAAGGTCGAGGATGACCTTAAAAGGGCACAGAAGGAGCTCAAGGAAAAAGACCTAGAGCTTAAGAGGGTCCAAGAGCTAAATTCCAAGCTCGAGGAGGATAAGAAGACAACTTTTGAGTTCATTGAGAGCGAGAAAGCTCGTCTTCTTGAGGAATTCAGGATCAAGAAGGACAATATTGTTGATATAGCGATGTATCGTATCTGGGCCACGAATCCTGACCTTGATACCAGTTTCTTGGCTTGCAAGGAGACTGAGTCTGTTGACAAGCGGAAGGCTTGTTTGGAGGAGGAGGAAGCTAAGCTCCCAGCTCAGGATGCTGCAAAGGCCAAGGAGAAAGCTAGATCGATGGATGCTGGGGCTGTCGATCCATGAAGATTCAAACATGGGTTGTGACCCATGGTACTTTTTGATAATTGTAATTATGATTTTTTATGCCCTTGGGAAAAGAAAATTCATAGCTCGAGTTTGAGCTATTTTTATTATCTTGCGAATGCTTTAACTCAATAGTAGTTTTTATTCTTTTAATTTTCTAGCTTGAAAACATTGTAGCACGTCATCTACCTTTAGCTTTTTTTCCTTTGGATTATGCATCATATTTATGTATCAAAACCTTTCAAGCTTATTACTAAGGGCTTGCTTTTATACTTGGTTACTCGTACAAGTACATGTTTGAGCTTAAGTTCGAATTTCCATGTAATCATACATAGTTCATCCGATTGCTCATTTCTGACCTCATTATTTTCAAGGTGGGATACTACTTATACCATGCGTTTCAAAACACTTATTGGCGTGTAGTCTAGTTATTTCTTGCTTAGTAATAGTAGTTGTAACAAGAGATGAAGAGAATTGTATTTACTTATGTTTCATTGAGAAATAAACATATATTTGATTACAAACTAGGGAAGCTATTCTAGGACACTAGGAGAATATAGGAAACTAATTAATCCTAATTTATAGCTAATTTTACAGCCAACACTCCCCCTTAAGCTGGAGCATATATGTTAGTCATGCCTAGTTTGTTAGAAAAATAATCAACCTGCATCCCATTTAATGCTTTTGTGAAGATGTCCCCTAGTTGTTCAACAGTCTTCACATATCCTGTGGAGATCAAGCCTTCCTAAATTTTCTCACGAACAAAATGACAATCAATTTTGATGTGCTTAGTACACTCATGAAATGCAAGATTAGATGCAATATGAAGATAAGCTTGGTTATCACACCACAATTTTGCTGGTACTGAACTCTTAAGTCCTGCTTCAGTCAATAGCTGATAGATCCACATTACCTCACAAACAGATTGTGCCATATCCCTATATTCTAACTCTGCACTGGACCGTGACACAACATTTTTCTTCTTACTCTTCCAAGAGACCAAATTACCTCCAACAAAAATACAATAACCTGAAGTGGATCTTCTATCCACCTTGGAACCTACTCAATCTGCATATGAGAAACACTCAATATGAGTGTGCCCATGATCTACGTACACAATACCTCATCCTGGTGCTCCTTTTAAGTAACACAAAATTTTCTCTAACGCTGCCCAATGATGAATTATTGGAGATGACATGAACTGACAGACATCACTAACTGAGAATGAAATGTCTGGACGAGTCACGGTAAGATAATTCAACTTTCCAACCAAGCTGCGATATTTTTCAGGATCTTCAAATGGTTCCCCATCTCTTTTAAGGTGCACATTAGGACTCATTGGAGTACTACAAAGCTTTGCTCCCAATTTTCCTGTCTCAGTCAACAAGTCAAGGACATATTTTCTTTGTGATAGAAAAATAGCTCATTTACTCTAAGTGACCTCAACTCCCAAGAAATACTCGAGCGTCCCCAAATCCTTCGTGTGAAACTCAGTATGATGGAAATATTTATGATATGAGATTCCTCTATTATCATTTTCAGTAATAACAATATCATCCACATATACAGCTAATAGAATGATACCAGCAATTGATCATTTATAGAACAAAGAATGGTTTGACTTACTTTTAAACACACTGAATTTCTCAACAGCCTAACTAAATTTACCAAACCAAGCATGAGTACTTTGTTTTAAACCATATAAAGATTTTTGAAGATGATAGAATCTCCCTAGCTGCCATTGAAATAAACAATCAAACAAATTTCAACTTAGCCACATAAGAAAAAGTATAACAAAAGTCTACTCCATAGGTTTGAGCAAAACCCTTAGAAACAAGATAGGCCTTTAATCGAGCAATCAATCCATCTGGATTGACCTTAAAAGTGAATACTCATTTTCACCCTATGGCTTGTTTTCCTGTAGGTAAATCAATCAAGTCCCAAATACCATTATCATCTAAAGCATTCATTTATTCTCTCATTGCATTATACCAAATAGGATGAGATATGGCTTCATGAACAGTCTTAGGAATCGAGATAGAATCAAGGGAAGCAATAAAAGAGCAAGAATAAGATGACAAGTGATTATAAGAAACAAAATAAGAAATAGGATTAGTGCACTGACATTTACCTTTACGTAGCGCAATGGGAAGATCATCACTTAGGACCGGATCTGATGATGAAGAAGCAGGTGTAGGACATGAAACATAAGGTGGACGCTTGGAGTACACTTTAATAGGAGGCGAAGGCATGCCGGGAGTTGTGGCTGGCACAGGTTGAGTAATAGGAGACTTGTCATGAGTTGTGTCTGGGATAGGTTGAGGAATAGGAGACTCCTCAAGAAATGTGTCAGGGTCAAAATATGTGATTGAATATACCAACAATTCATCATTCTCCCCCTCAAGAGTAGGAATAGATGAGATGAAAAATAGGGTGTGTTTTTCATGAAGGTAACATCAATGGAGACAAGATCTTTGTTAAGAATGGGAAAATAAGAACTATACCATTTTTGAAGACGATAATAACCAAGTCATACACACTTCAATGACTTAAGCATCTAATTTGCTGACATGTGGACGAACATCTCGAGGAAAACAAGTACTGCCAAATATCTTAGGATTAACAGGAAACAATGACTTATCGGGAAGAATAATTTTATACGGGACCTCGCCATTAAGAACAGAAGATGGCATGCGATTGATAAGAAAACACGTTGTATAGCATCGACCCAAAAATGTTTAGGAACATGCATTTGAAATAAGAGGACTCATATTGTTTCAAGAATATGTCTGTTTTATGTTCTGCTACACCATTTTGGGATGCAGTATCAACGCAAGAAGTTTCATCAAGCATGCCATTAGAGATCATATACAAGTGAAATAAAGCAGATGTATATTCTTTGGCATCATCACTTCGCAAAGTACGAATAAAAACATTAAATTGATTCTTAATCTTAGCACAAAATATAAAAAACAACTCAGAATGATTTTCCATTAAATATAACCAAGTTACACGAGAATAATCATACACAAATGTAACAAAATACATGAATCCAAGTTTAGACAAAATAGGAGAAGGACCCCAAACATCATAATGAACTAAATAAAAAAGAACACTAGCAAGTTTACTGTAATACCCCAAATTTCCTAAAAAGGTTGAGGACCTTGATTAGGAGGCCGGGAAGGCCATAATTGATTTATTATGTTATAATATGATGATATAACACATGCATATGGGTGTATTTTTAATTATAAGGGCATTTTGGTAATTTGGCCCGTTGAGGGCGTGATTGTGTATTTTCGTGCATGTGGGTGAGTTATGAATGGTACCACATTATATGTGGATTTGTTCGAGCCTTTTGGCATGAGACGATCATGAAATGCAAGTGTTTGGTCTGGTCCTAACGGGTTTAAGTTTGGGGCTCGGTGTGAGTCTCGGGGTGATTTTAATGATTAGAACATTACCGGTAATTAAAGGGTAATGGGATATGATTTATTGGTATATGAGAATATTGAGAATAAAGGGAATTGGAGGGTGTTAGTTATGATTAACGAAATACGTGTGAAAGGATAATTTTTCCCTTGGTGGCTATTAAGGTTTATTTTAGACTTGAGGGCATTTAGGTCTTTTCACCCTAAATAATTTGTTTCAAGCATTAAGGCCGTAGAAGCTTGTTAAAAATAGTGTGTTGCTTCCCTTCTCTCCCGATGGTCATTTCTCCCCATTTCTCTTTGAATTTTCAAGCAATTTTTGACGAACCAAGCTGTGATAAGCTAGGGTTATGCTCCACCATTGAAGAGGGTGTGTTGCTGAGATTGAGTTGAGTTTTTAGCCATTACAACTCTTGCTTTTGCTCTGTTTTCCAAGTTGAGTTTAAGCTGGTTTTTGAGCTGGAAAGTCGGGAATTGATTGGAGTTTTGGCTAGGGTTCTTGGGGTTGTGGTGCCTAGGACATGTGGAGATGGTTTTTGGGTTCATTTGGGACTTAATTTGATGTTTGGAAGCTTTTGGTTTGGGTTGGAAATGGTGGAATCAAAGAAAGAGGTTTCTGGGCATTTTCTGGCTGAAGGTAGCGCTACAGCGCCCAGTAGGGGTCGCTACAGCGCTACCTGAAGGGGTACTGGGGCAGTTTGGTTCTGCCTAGAGCGCTGGGGCACTAGGAGGGTAGCACTACAACGCTACCTGTTTCTTCAAAACCCCGTTTTAAGTGTTTTTAAGGGTTTTTGGCCCGGGGTTTCAATCCTTAAGGCCCGGGATCGAATCTACTCACCGTGTGGGTATATTTCGGGGTACCGAGAGTGGGGTTTAGATCAAGACCCTATTATTGTTGATTCTTAATAATCGGAGATTGTATTTGGTTATGACTAGGTGACCGCTAAAGGGTTAAAGGATCGATCGTTCTCAAGGGTCGTTCTTATTCTAATTCTCGCTCGAACCAGAGGTAAGAAAACTGCACCCTGTGTATATGTGACATGCATGGTTATTCTTGATGCATGCTGGATGTTTAAATGTAATGCACGAGAAACATGTGATTAGGACATGCTATGAATATTGAGTAAGAGATTGTTCAGAGCTTGAGCCTCAATGTTTATGCATGATCCTAATTGTGCTAGTAAATATTGAGTAAGCATGATGAATGCCATGTGTTTCAATATTTGACATATGATATATGTTTGGTAACATTTCTTACTTGTGTATGGCACTGACTAGTCAGGGTCAGCACTGGTCGCGTATCACTGACCTAAGAGCCGAGAACGGCATAAGCATCATGAACACAGGGCCGATAAAAGATTAGATCTAATCGATATCAGCATTAAATGACTCTAGGTGCATTAATACTGGACCGACCTTAAGTTTGATGAAAATTATAAGGGCTTGTCTAGTCTAAGACTAGTTACTCAAAGCCAGGGCCAAAGGCCTAGCTGACTGTTTGTCACGTGGCTAGGGAGCGGAATCCCATGGTTGTGACTCTATGGTCATGCGGTAGGTTATATTGGTAACCAGTTCATCGAACTCCTATCTTGTTTAAGCTAGTGACAAGATCACTTATCTATAAAGGGACCAGAACCCACCTTAGTGACTATTACAATTGTCACTCTTCTATTTAGGGCTATCAGCCCGGTATGGTTACCGGAACCACAAGTGTTAAATCACTTATCTGATTGAGATTGACTTGATAGTCATCCCCTCAGGAGGGCAAGATTCCTTATCCTGGATACCCATCATTACGTGAATTTTTTTGCCTGCTTGATTAGGGCTATATCTGCTAGGCGTGTGCCTTATGATTTGATGACATTTTATAACTGATTATGAGCATATTAAGTTTTCTTGCTGGGCTTCGGCTCACGGGTGTTATGTGGTGCAGGTAAAGGCAAAAGAAAGCTGGACCATCCTTGAGTTGGAGAGATTAGGTGACAATGTGTACATATGCCGCTGCTCGACTGCCACAGTCGAGGGTTGAAAGAGGAACTAGGGTTAAACCCTATTTTTTCGCTTAGATCGGCCTGTTGTACATATTTTCTTGTAATAGACCTTTAAATAATATTTTTGGGATCCCAATGTATACAGTAAACGTTCTAATGAAACGTTACATCTTAACCAAAAAATTTAATCCCTAAACCGCTAATCATACTTAGTTACACGATTTTGGCCAAATGACTCGATTAGCAAATTTAGCACTGTTTATAAGGCACACTGTAACGGTCCCTGGAGGTTAGTGCATTACAACTTGGTATCAGAGCGAGCCAAGGTTTATGGATCCTGAAGACAAGTTGGGCATGTACACTCATCACTGAAGACAGCTTCACTCAGGGAATGGTCACTATTTCTGTAGTTATGTGCTTAACTGCTTAAATAGAATGTAAATGCTTTACTTGGACATTGAATTAGAGAGCATGAGATTCTGATAGAGCCTGACTCTTGACTATATGACTATATGCTCCGTGAATATTTATATGAATGTGATCATATGATTACCTGCTCCATGAATATATATAATTGTAATATTTGCATGCTGGAGTTGGAGGCATGGTGTGAATGTTGGAAGAGCAGGGATCATAATTGATGTATGAATGTCATGGGCATGTTTTTAGCACTGCAAGTGGTTAGTGATTGTGGTGTGATAAGATTGGTCTCGTGCGGAAAACTCTTGATATCCTCATCATGATTAATGGGTCAAGTTATTGATTGCAGATTCAATCAGCATGTTTATATTCAAGGCAGATAATGAGGCATGGTGGTGGTTATACAAAGGCTGGGAGTTACAGCCAAGGTATTAGTTCTTCGTCTGCTCCTATGAATTTTCAGCAGATGTCACAGAGTTGCAATCAAGATTACAGAGACACGAGGAAGAGATTAGGTGTTTGAAGCAACAGCAGAATCTGTTGGGGAGAACCTCTTCCTTTGTTATGCCGGGAGTGGCACCAGCATTGGTTCAGCCTAGGGTTGAGAACAGATGGGAATTTCTCTGTGGAAGATTCCAGGAGTATTACCCTCTAGTCTTCGAGGGAGGCCTAGATCCATTTGGAGCTGAGCAATGGATGGGCATGATCAGTTCCATTCTTGACAGTATTGGGTTGGTAGGTCACGATAAGGTGGCTTGTGCGACATATGTATAGCGGGATGATGCCCGGACGTTGTGGGAAATAGTATCCCAGACACGAGATACAACTGTGATGGACTGGAAAGAATTTAGGCAGTTGTTTAATGAAAGATATTATTGTGATGCAGCTAAGACTTCTAAGATGAATGAGTTTTTGAGTCTCGTTCAGGGAAAGACGTTAGTAACCGAGTATGATAACAGATTTGAAGGGTTGGCCAAGTTTGCTTTAGACATGGTACCCACAGATGTGGCTCGGAAGGAAAAGTTTGTTCAGGGATTGAATCATGGAATAACTCAGAGCATCAGAGTTGCCCCAGTGCATGAAGTCTCTACCTATGCTCAGGTGGTAGAGAAGGCTCTTCTTGTTGAGAGCATAAGAGGTGAGAAGAAGAGTGCTATGGAGCACGGATCTCGGATAGTGGTACCTCTACTTATTGGAGAAAGTAAGAATGAAAGCCGGAAGACTTATCCAGTATGCACTCGGTGTAAGAGGCATCATCTAGGAGAATGCCGAGCAAGGGCATATTTCTCATGTAAAATGTTTGGACATCGTAAGAAGGATTGCCCAATGCGAAGGAAGGATGAGCAAAAGGGGATAGACAGCTCGATTCCAACTCGAGTGTTTATTCTGAGGCAGTCAGAGTCTGAGACCGAGACTAGTTCCTCGGGGGTAGTAGGTCAGCTTTTTGGTCCTGATCTTTATTTTGTGCTGACTGACTTGGTGCCATGCTGTTCTTTGTTTGTTGCATATAGAGAAGCATAGAGTTGATGCAAATCACATGGTTATGTTGTGATGGAAAAATAATATTGTATTGGTGATTTAAGAGATCAGGTGAATTATTGTGGAAAGGCTCATCAGTGGTTTTCATGAGTTGGTTATGACTGACTGGTTTTAGTATGATCCAGGGTATGGATTGGTTAGCCAAGTGTGGGGCAATTCTAAATGGCAAGGAAAGTATAGTAACTCTTGGACTTAAGAGTGGAAAGCCTTGTGACAGTTGGCACTGTGCATGGATTTTATATGTTTATGACATTTATGGTGAGAGCTAAAGTTTTATGGAAGAGAGATGCATGGAACTCTTAGCTAGTGTGGTGGATACCACTTAAATTGGGCCAGTGGAATCAGGACAGACTGAATTAGTCTGTGAGTTCTAGATGGGCTTCGAGGGGATTTGCTAGGGTTTATTTTATATGGAGAAATAGTATGGTGTTTGAGTTGGTGCAAGGAATGGAAACAGATTTAGGGCACTGCTTTGAATGGCTCAACAGAGTTGTAAGAAATAAAGGCTCAGTTAGTAAGTAATATGGCGTTCTCTAGGGTGGATCTTAGATCTGGTCAGTACCAGTTAGAGATGAGAGAGAAGGATAAACAGAGGATTGTTTGTATCAAGTAAGGGCACTGGGCGTGCTGAGTTATGATTTGGGAAATTGTTTAATGCCAAGTGTTTGTGAATCAGATGAACAGAGCATTCAAAGGTTTATTTTAATGGAAATTGGGATCGTCTTGGACGATGGTATCATGATGTTCTCTCTGCGGAGATTTGGCAAGGTCAAGGAATGCCTTAACGGCAGGAGTTTCCTTGGGTGGTAAAGATATTTTAGGTGCCTTGGGAATTAATTCTTAGTCTTCTTGCAGATCAGAATCAGTTTGGAGGTTGTTATGACACCGCAGTAGCAGAGAAAAGTGATTGCCTATGCAACGTGTTTGTTAAAGGATCTCACCAAAACTAGAGTAGAGTTTCTGGTGGGCCAAGTGGCCAGATTTATGCTTGAGATGACTATCTCAGAGAGGATTAAAGAGGAAAACAAATAAGTGAACCATAGATAAGAAAGATTGAGTGGAAATTCTTAGCTGGAATAGCTAAGGATTAAGCAGTGTCAGTTATGGGCTTATTGTTGTATAGAGATCGGATTTGGAATCTGATGGACACTGGGATTAATTGGGAGATTTTGGATGAATCTCGTGTTATCCTTCTATTCTTTTCATTCAGGCATCCTGTCAGTGTATTAAGGTTTGAAAGCTTTTATGTGGTGGCCTGAGATGGAGAGGGATGTAATGGAATGGGTAGCAAAGTTCTTAACCTATTAGCAGGTCAAGACAGAGTATCAGGAATCAGCAAGGCCATTGCAGGCTTTGAGTATTTTGTAATGGAAATAAGGAAAGCTTTGCGATGGGTTTCGCGGTAGGGTTACACAGGTTAATGGGCCAGCGTGAGTTGACATTGGGTCATTATGGACCAGTTGTTTCCAAGTGAGTTCACCTCTATCAGTAAGGACAAGTAGTGCAGCTGATTAATATTCAGATCTCTTGTGGGAGAGATAGTGTGCCTTCTTGAGAATTCAAGGTCTATCTTATTAGATGAAAACTCTATTGTTACTTCCAAGTCTTGGAAGGGTTAAAGAAGATGATGAATATATATATATATGGAATTCAGTACAGTTTATTTTTCTCATAATGATGGTAAATCAGAGAGAGAAAGAGAGTTATTCAGTATTGGAAAGATACCTTATGAGATGAGTTATGTTGAGAATGCTTAGCACCAGTTCATTGGAATGAGATGAATGTGGAGTTGATTCTGGATTAAGTGATGGTTCAGGGGACCATTGAGATTGTCAGAGGTTAGAGCGTGAATGCTCACTTCTCATAGTAAATGGAAAAGTTTTACTGAATTGAAAAGTAGGAACATGGAGTTCCAAGTAGAAGAGTGTATCTTCCTTAAAGTATCACCATGGAATTGGGTGAGGAGTTAAGGGCAAGCTAAGCCCAAGATTATCTTGGCAGTTTGAGTCCTGGATAGGATTGGTTAGGTTGATTTTGGATCAGCCTTATCTTTGGCACTGTCAATTGAATACAGTGTGTTATGTATTTCCATGCAGGGGACATGGGTTAAAGGAACTCATGAGTTGAGTCATAAGAATTTGAAGGTTAAGGTTAGGTATTCCGGTAAGGAATAGCCAGTTTAGATTGTAATAGAAGAAACAAGGTACTGTGGAGCAAAGTGTACCTTGAGTTAAGGTAATGTTACAGAAACAGTGAGGTCGAGAGAATGACGTGGGAAATTTGAAATCAATTGTGCGAAATTCTTATTCTGGGCTATTTAGGTAAATATCGAGGACGAAGTTTCTGTAAGGAGGGGATAGTTGTAATGCCCCAAATTTCCTAATAAGGTTGAGGACCTTGATTAGGAGGCCGGGAGGGCCATAATTGATTTATTATGTTATTAAATGATCATATGCATGTTTATGTGAATTATATTATTATATGATGATAAATGCATGCATATGGGTTTATTTTAACTATAAGGGAATTTTGGTAATTTGGCCCGTTGAGGGCGTGATTGTGTATTTTCGTGCATGTGGGTGAGTTATGAATGGTACCACATTATATGTGGATTTGTTCGAGCCTTTCGGCATGAGACGATCACGAAATGCAAGTGTTCGGTCTGGTCGTAACGGGTTTAAGTTCTGGGCTCGGGGTGAGTCTCGGGGTGATTTTAATGATTAGAACATTGCCGGTAATTAAATGGTAATGGGGTATGATTTATTGGTATATGAGAATATTGAGAATAGCGAGAATTGGAGGGTGTTAATTATGATTAACGAAATAGGTGCGAAAGGATGATTTTGCCCTTGGTGGCTATTAAGGTTTATTTTAGACTTGAGGGCATTTATGTCTTTTCACCCTGAAGGATTTGTTTCAGCCATTAAGGCAGTAGAAGCTTGTTAAAAATAGAGTGTTGCTTCCCTTCTCTCCCGATGGTCATTTCTCCCCATTTCTCTTTGAATTTTCAAGTTCTTTTTGAAGAACCAAGCCAAGGAACCAAGCTGTGATAAGCTAGGGTTATACTCCACCATTGAAGAGGGTGTGTTGCTGAGATTGAGGTGAGTTTTTAGCCATTAGAAATCTTGCTTTTGCTCTATTTTCCAAGTTGAGTTTCAGCTGGTTTTTGAGCTGGAAATTTTGGAATTGATTGGAGTTTTGGCTAGGGTTCTTGGGGTTGTGGTGCCTAGGACATGTGGAGATGATTTTTGGGTTCATTTGGGACTTAATTTGATGTTTGGAAGCTTTTGTCTTGGGTTGGAAATGGTGGAATCGAAGGAAGAGGTTTCTGGGCATTTTGTAGCTGAAGGTAGCGCTACAGCGCCGAGTAGGGGGCGCAATAGCGCTACCTGAAGGGGTGCTGGGGCAGTTTGGTTTTGCCTAGAGCACTGGGGCGCTAGGAGGGTAGCACTACAACGCTACCCTGTTTCTTCAGAACCATATTTTAAGTGTTTTTAAGGGTTTTTGGCCCGGGGTTTCAATCCTTAAGGCCTGGGATCGAATCTACTCACCGTGTGGGTATATTTCGGGGTCCCGAGAGTGGGGTTTAGATCAAGACCCTATTATTGTTGATTCTCATTAATCAGAGATTGTATTTGGTTATGACTAGGTGGCCGCTAAAGGATTAAAGGATCGATCGTTCTCAAGGGTCGTTCTTGTTCTAATTCTCACTCGAACCAGAGGTAAGAAAACTGCACCCTGTGTATATGTGACCTGCATGGTTATTCTTGATGCATGTTGGATGTTTAAATGTAATGCACGAGAAACATGTGATTAGGACATGCTATAAATATTGAGTATGAGATTGTTCAGAGATTGAGCCTCTGTGTTTATGCATGATCCTAATTGTGCTAGTAATTATTGAGTAAGCGTGTTGAATGCCCTGTATTAAGATATTTGCCATATGATATATGTTTGGTAGCATTGCTTGTGTATGGCACTAGTCGAGTATCACTGACCTAAGAGCTGAGAACGACATAAGCGTCATGAACGCAGGGCTGATAAAAGATTAGATCTAATCGATATCAGCATTGAATGACTCTAGGAGCATTAATGCTGGACCGACCTTAAGTTCGATGAAAATTATAAGTGCTTGTCTAGTCTAAGACTAGTTACTTAGAGCCAGGGCCAAAGGCCTAGCTGATTGTTTGTCACGTGGCTAGGGAGTGAAATCCCATGGTTGTGACTCTATGGTCATGCGTAGGTTATATTGGTGACCAGTTCATCGAACACCTATCTTGTTTAAGCTAGTGAAAGGATCACTTATCTATAAAGGGACCGGAACCCACCTTAGTGACTATTACAACTATCACTCTTCTATTTAGGGCTATCAGCCCGGTATGGTTACCTGAACCACCAGTGTTAAATCACTTATCTGATTGAGATTGACTTGATAGTCATCCACTCAGGAGGGCAAGATTCCTTATCCTGGATACCCATCATTACGTGAATTTGTTTGCCTGCTTGATTAGGCCTTATATCTGCTAGGCGTGTGCCTTATGATTTGATGACATGTTATAACTGATTATGAGCATATTAAGTTTTCTTGTCGGGCTTCGGCTCACGGGTGCTATGTGGTGCAGGTAAAGGCAAAAGAAAGTTGGACCATCCTTGAGTTGGAGAGCTTAGGTGACGATGTGTACATATGCGGCTGCTCGACCGCCATGGCCGATGGTTGAAAGAGGAACTAGGGTTAAACCCTGTTTTGCCGCTTAGATCGGTCTGTTGTACATATTTTCTTGTAATAGACCTTTAAATTATATTTTTGGGATCCCAATGTATACAGTAAACGTTCTAATGAGACGTTACATCTTAAGCAAAAATTTTAATCCCTAAACTGCTAATCATACTTAGTTACACGATTTTGGCCAAATGACTCGATTAGCGAGTTTAGCACTATTTATAAGGCACACCGTAACGGTCCTCAGAGTTTAGGGCATTACATTTATTGACTCGAGGACTCGATCTAAGATGATTGTGTTTGGCAAATTGACACAACTCACAATCTAATGAAGACACCTTACTATATTGAAGACAAATGTTTTTTAGCAACGAAAGAGACAGATGGCTCAATCGAAAATGAGCCTCAAAAGTTGAAGTGACACTCGAACAAGCAATAGAAGTTGGTGGCGATATGTCAAGAACTTAGAGGCCTCCAGACTCATGTCCTTTACCAATAATCATCTTCGTCATAAGATCCTGAAATAAACAATGATTGGGAAAGAATGAGATGCGACAATTAAGATTACGAGTGAGTTGACTAACAGAGAGAAGATTGAAGGATAAACTAGGTAAATGTAAGACAGATGACAAAGTAAGCAGAGGTGTAGGAGTAATAGTGCCAGACCCACGAACACAAGATGGTGACTGTGATGTCCGCCTTTGCATTTTAAGGGTATTTTGGTAATTTGGCTTGGGTAAGGTATTATGGTAAAATTGTATGATATTATGTGTTTAATTATATGAACTATAATATGCATAAGTTATGATTTATGAATATGTTATGTGTTCCATCAAGCAATCCGCACACATTAGTTTCTTCAAGTATTAGGGGCCAAAGTATGATAGAAGTTGTTTTATGGGGTCCAAAGTAGAATTATGAGTTTTATGATAGAAAATGTAAATATGAGAAGTTAAAACTAATAGTTTTGGATGGGAATTACAATAAGGGCCTTAAGTAATTATTAAGGAAAAGTTAGAGGTTTGGGGTAGTAAGGTAATTTGGTTTTACACGATTTAAATTAGATAAAATAATTAAATAATAAAGGGGAATAGGTTTTGATGTCGTAAGAAGTTTTCAGACATTGGAGTTAACGATATATGAAAGGAAGATAGACTAAAGAACAATTCTCTTGTTCTTGACTTGAATCTTGAAGCATGGGATTTTGGGAGAGATTGTCAACCTGAGTTATGGAAGGGCTAGGAGATCTCTTAGATGACAATGATCTGTGGCTGGAGTTTGATCTTTAAGAGCTCAAACCTTGTTGCATAAAGTTTTTGTCAGATCTAGGTTTTGAAGTTTTAAGACTATTTTAATTGTTTTTGGGATTTTGAATGTTTAGCATATGTTTAGAATTGGTTATATATGAGATTCAAGGGTTAGAAACATGCTAGGTTGACTGATTTGGTTAATTCAGGTTGAAACTTTGCGATTTGGGACTGAAACATAAGTTTAAAACCGCATCTACGATTTCTTTATGTAATGACTCGACTATTTCTAACACTTTAGACCATTAAAATCTACTAAGACATAGCTACTAATTTTAATACATACATAAGAAATAACACATCTGTATTTAAAACCCAAAATATTGTGCAACATACAAAGTAAAGTAGGAAATATAAAATACGGTATGGGTACCCATTGTTTAGTACATAAAAACACATCATAACTTTAATCAAATGTTTAAAAAAAGTAAGTGCGAAAATACATAAAAAAAACATAATTTAAAAGAATTTAAACAACGTCATCCTCGATCTTCCAGTAGTCCATTCATCCTTAACACACATGCCAAGCTGCCACGAATCCTTCCCGCCTTCCATATTAATTTTCCTGGATCAAGCTAAAAAGAAAGAAATGAGCCTAATGCCCAACAAGGAAAATCTACTAACAACATACATCATAAATCATAAACATAAGACTATATCATAAACATATACTATAAAACATATGACTATAAAAATGTATATCATATAGGACTACAATATTAATGGCCATTAACTCATTAACATGGTATGTGATAAAACCATCTAGGTCCTCTGTCTACTAATCGAGGTAGGTTAGATCACAACTATAGTATATGATAACCCATCTAGGTCCTCTGTCTACTAATCGAGGTAGGGTAAATCATAACTCTAAACCATGAAAATGATAAAATTCTCGGGGTTTGCTATCTAAGCAACTATAAGCCTCAAGTGACTACAAAACATATTTATGCATATATACATAGCATAAAACATATCAAAACAGATAAACACACATAATCTATCCTATTTTCCTTACAAAAAAACTAGGATATGGAAACAAGAACGAGATTTTAGAACACTCTTAAAACCAACAGTAAGAATCGTGAGTTTCTAAAGAAAAGAGATGAAAAAGAGAACTAAACCATCCAAGTAGAAACTTACTGAAAACCTTAATGTTCAAGGAACTTATACACCTAACCAAGAATCATAAACAAGAGTTAGGATCTGAAAGAACAGGGAATAAAACAACTACGAAGAATTGAACTTAAGGATAGGAATACCTTGAATGATCTTATGACTTGATCTATACCTCGATACTGAAATAACTCTATATATCACTTCCAAAGTGTTTAGAAAAGCTTAGATTGGAAAAGCTTTTATCCCAAAACCCAAGTGTTTCTCTCTATAGTAAACTTAGCAGCTTGGAGGCTCTGAACAATGCTTGAATGATGAATGAAATGGCTGAGTACTAGGTCCTATTTATAGAGTTCAAGGAGTGAAACTAACCCCTTTTAATTTGAATAAATAAATGAATATAAAATGAAAAAGATTTGAATTTTCGTTCAGCAGATGCCCAGAACTCGGTCAAAATCGTTCAAGGGCAAGTCCAAGTGGTTATGGCTTTTTTTTTAAATTTAAAAACCTCAAGCTTCCAAAAATATATGCCAGGGGCGATATATCACCTACACCTATATCCCGAGCCCCGTTCGTTCGTTCGGGCGAAGTCAAGTTGTTTTCCTATCTCCTGTAGGCGATATATCGGCATACGTTAATATATCAAACACGTATCGGCACTTTTTCAGCATATTTTGAATTGATTAAACAACTTTGACTGAGTCAAAACGTGATTCTAATAGCTGCTAGAAGGTTCTAGAGCTTCTAGATCTTTCTTTTAATTAATCTATTCATCAAAAATACTTAAATCCTTAATAAACATGATTTTGACAAATGTCACATTCTTAATAATTCTATCTACACCTTAGGTTATAATAAATAATATTTCTAAGACCAGCAATATTAATCAAACCTTATGTTATAATTAATATTTCCATACTATAGGTTAAACTTATAAAATCCATTACTGTTGCTATGAGTTTCAAACTAAGTACCGGCTTGAACCAAAATCCATGGAAAATAACATACTACAAACTAATACTAGCTACTACTACTTCTACTATCCAGCTAAGTAAAAATCTTGAGACATTGCACTTTATTCGGGGACTAGCGCGACCGTGCCTAGCCTTGGCGCTGTGTGAGTGCGACTACGCTAGCTGCCCAAAAATGCATATTTTTGAGGTTTCGATGAACCCATTTGATACAATTGGAACCTTTTTCAATTGGGGTTATTGCAGTAGAGTTTTAAGACCTTCTTAAGAATATTTTGAGTATGAGTTGTCATTAAGAGTGGCAAGGGTGTATTCTTTATATGGTTTTTGGTTTGGCTTGAGTTTTAATCTTTTGATGTTATATGATATGATAGGCTCGCTAATGATACTTGAAGGGACATGTTAATGTGCGTGGAGCGCTACTGGACCTTAGGTCCGTAGAGTGGACACTTGCACGCAAGGTGTACGCTCGATGTTCTTAAGTGTGGTAACTTTGTATGATATATTATAAATTATGTTACAAGCTATACTATGAATTATATTAAGAATTTTGTTACGAATTATATTGTGAACTGTGTTATGAGTTATGTTATGAACTATGGTACGTATCATGTTATGAATTATGTTAGGAGCTATGTTATAAGTGATACATGTTGTGTGTGACTCAAATATGTAAGAGTATGTGGTATGTTTGCATGTCATGCTTACGCTACGATAAATTGCATGCTTATGTTACGAAAAATGGATGCTTATGTTAATTTGTGCTTGGTTGCACAGCTAACCAAAACAACATTGGTTTACAGCAGAAGCGACACTGGTAATACTTGTTATGGATTGAATATGTTATGCTAGGATAGGTTATTTTATGCTATGTTTACGTTATGTTATGTTTCTGCTACGCTATGGTTTGGTTGATAGATTACATTGTACTATAGTTATGTAACTGACAATATGATTGATTTCTAAACTTTGTGTTAAGATATCGACTAAGAGTTGTTTATGTTTTAGGTTGTGAAGATATAAGTTAGTTTATGTTTATGTTATGTTATGTTATGTTTTACATTTTATGTTTTATGTCTTATACTGTTGAGCTTTTGGGATAGTGTCCTATATGGTTCTTCTTGCTGGGCATTAGCTCATGGGTACTCCATGTTGCAGGTAAAGGCATAAGCTTAGTGACGAGGTGATGAGTTGGAGCAGGCTCCATAAGATGTGTCCATGTCATGATCGGTAGACTCGGGGGTCAAAAAGGTTGCTATGTATGCATTGTTTTAAAAGTTTTCAAGTCATTGTTATATGTTAAGTTTTTAATAACTTGTATTTTACCTATGATATGCATCTAAAGAAACAATTTATTTTTAAATAACGAGACCTTGAGTTGCATATTTTGTAAAAGATATTTAATTCATGTTTGTATTCAAATGAGTTTCGATAAATTTTTTGTAGTAAATAATTTATTTTATGTCGGGTCGTTACATTTGGTATCAAAGCCAATGGTTTAAATTTCCTGTAGACCCTCACGATATGCACATGAAGATCAAGAAGACTCGACCCATCGCACTGTAAGTTTTAGTTCTTAAGTTTGTTTTTGTTTTTAGTTTTTTTTATGCTTTGTCGCTGCCAGACAACACATGTTTAGTAAAGGTAGACGCAATAAGTTGTATGTTATTATGATGTTTTGGGATTGGTGTGATTGGAAGCCACAAGTGAGAAATATTGGATATTGGGATTATGTAACAGAATTGAGTGGTGTTGCGTTAACATGTAATGCTACGTTTATTGCGTCGCGCTATGTTTAACGCGTCACGTTACATTAAACGCTACATGCTATGTTTAACGCGTCGCTCTATGTTTGTTTTGGGCATGATCATGATGATTTGATGTTCTATTAGAGGTATGTTGTATCAATTAGCGAGATAAGAAGTTATGTTCTGTATTTAAGATGATATAGTTAAGCTAAATTCAAAACGAGGTAAGTATAGAAAGTATGGTGTAAAATTGACATGTTGTCATGAGGTTGTTTTGGTAGCAATCGTATGTGAGTGGTTAGAATTTACGGGATTGTTTTAAGGATAAATATTTTATTTGTTTATGAGATTAAGTTTGATTATGTACATGAGGAATGATAACATAAAGGTATTAGGATAAAATGCATCAAGGTAAAAGCCAAAATGGCTTCGGAGTTAGTAAAAGGAAACTTGTAAGAATTTAATGGATAAAATGCGTCAGGTGACATTAACTAAGACCGTTACACTATGTGTTTAAAATAGTGCAAGACTTGCTAATCAAGTCGTTTGAACATAAACATGTTTCTAAAGTCAACTGACAAGTTAGGTTAAAATATTTTGATCGTAAAATGGTTGACTTTCATTAAAATAAGAGTTTGATACATGGGGTCCCAAAAATAATGTGTACAAGGAGGATACAACCCTTAAAAGTAAATATAACTGTAGCCAGCCTAAATGGAAAAATACAAATTTTGGCTCTAGTCCTTGTAAATCCCTTGACTGTGGCGGTCGAGCAGCTGCCGATGTAAACACAACCCCCAAAGCTCTCCAACTCATTGCTTGTAATGACCCAAAATTACTAATAAGGCTTAAGGGCCATAATTAGTGTGCCGAGAGGACAGAACTGGATTATGTGTGAATTTAAATGATTAAATGCATGATTATGTGTTAAGCATGCTTATATGACTATTTGGATATATGAGGTGCATGACTATGCATATTAGTATGCATGTAAGCCCTGATTAGGTTATAAAGGGTATATTCGTAATTTTGGCCCGTTGAGGGCATAAATGCTGAAGGCCTGATTATGTGAATATTATGGATTGCTAAATATATGACTATGCTTTATGAGTTATCTGATTGATTGAATGATGATTATGCTATGTTATCTGGTTTCTTGCTGGGTCTCGACTCACGGGTGCTTCGTGGTGCAGGTAAAGGCAAGAGCAAGGTGGACCAGTCCTGAGTTGGAGAGCTTTGGGGGCTGAATGTACATAGTCAGCTAATCGGCTACTACAACCGAGGAGTGATATGGGACGGGAGAAGCCTAAATGTCTGTTTTGCCCTTAGAGTGGCCATTACATATTTATAACCTGAATTTTTGTAAACGGTCTTTAAAACTGTATTTCTTTTGGGATCCTATGTACAAAATGTTAAATTATGTGAAATGTAACTTTTGTATCCAAAATCTTTTAACCCTAGTTCAATTATAGCTTTAGTAACACGTTTCTAACTAAATGACCTGATTAGCAAGTCTTACACCTTTATAAACTCTCAGTGTAACGATCTTGGCTATCCAGGGTGTTACAACTTGGTATCAAAGCGTCCTAGGTTTAAGGGTTCCTGAAGGCTGGCTGGACATGTACATTCACTGCTAAACACAAGCTCGACTCAGGGTTTGGTAATTGTGCATACGTGTTTACATGCTTAAATGATTAGAATGGAATATGAATGCTGATATCAGTTTAATTAATAGGGAGCATGAGATACTGATAGGGCCTGGCCCTTGACTGTCGTGTGATGATATTGAGGTGTGCTTAGTAGCATTGCTATTGTATGTGGATGAATATTTGAATAAACTATTATATTTTGATTGATTGTGTCCCATTGGTGGATTATTGAAGGATTATTACCCTGTCATCATAGTCTGACTGCCGAGTCATTGATTATAGAATAACTTGGATAACTATGCGTCCAAGGAAATCTACGCGACTAGCCGGCACTAGGTCTCAGACTAGAGATGATGACCAGGGCCAGACCCCTCTGCCAGTCCCTAAGAACTGGCAGCAGCTTATGGCAGACATGCAATCATGACTACAGAGTCAGGATGAGCAAATCCGACTTCTGTGATAACAAGCTCTGTCAGGGAGTGCTGCCCCTATTGTGCCACCTGCAGTGGTACGAGTTGTATAGCCAGCAGAGGTTGGGAATTGATGGAGCCGTTGAATGAGCAGTTCAGGAAGCAGCATCCTCCAACTTTTGATGGAGGACCAGATCCACTAAAGGCTGAACAGTGGATGAGTATGGTCACTACTATTCCAGATTTCATGAGGATAGAGGGTCATGATAGAGTGGCCTGTGCCACATATATGTTGAGAGAGGATGCCCGTAATTGGTGGGAAGTTGCAACACAAACTAGAGATGTCACTACTCTGAGTGGGAAGGATTCAAGGACTTGTTCAGTCAGAAGTATTACAATGTCACCATTAGGGCAGCGAAGGTAAATGAATTTGTGGGGCTGGTTCAAGGCAGCATGACAGTTACAGAATATACCTTGAAGTTCGACAGACTTGTGAAGTTCGCACAGGATCTTGTGCCTGCTGATGCAGCGAGATAAGATAGATTTATTTGAGGGCTTAATGCTATGATAGCCCGAGATGTGAGGATTACAATAGTTCTTGGGGGGGACAACTTATCCCCAGGCTATTGAGAAGGCTCTTACCGCTGAGGAAGCGAAGAATAAGATCTGGAGGTAGAGTGTGGTAAGGCGGGAGGGCCGCAGGGCGGTGCCTCCATACTTTGGGTCTGGTAGGGGCGGAGGCCCCAGTGATATAAAGAGGAAGACCCCTGATGCTTCGATCGCTCCTGGTCCTGATAGGAGAGGTCAGGGTATTCAGGGTGGCCGTCAGGGAGGCGGTGATTCATGGTAGAGCTATCTTGAGTGCATGAGGTGCAGAAGACGCCATCTGGGCAAATGTCGGGCTAAGCCTATTATGTGTGCAGGGTGGTAGGACACCTCAAGAAAGACTGCCTCACAATGAAGAAATGGGAAGCAGGGAAGGTGGATAGCTTGACTCCATCTCGAGTGTTCACCCTGACGCAGGCAGAGGCCGAGGCTAGTCCCTCGGTGGTGACCGGTCAGATTTCTAGTGCTGGCTCTCCTTTTATTGTATTGGTTCACTCTGGTGCTACGCATTCGTTTGTTTCTATTAAGGAGATTGATAGACTGTGTAGACCTAGTGAGTATTATACTGCGGGATTCGGGACTATATTGCCTACAGGAGAACTGGTAGTTTCTAGGAGGTGGATTAGAGCACTGCTAGTGATGGTTGATGGTAGGGAATTGTCAGTTGATCTGATCGAGTTGGGTGTGGAGGACTTTGACATGATTTTGGGGATGGATTGGCTGGTTAGATACGAAGCTACTATGACTGTAGGAAGAAGATGGTGACCTTTGACCTGGAGGGCGAGGATCCCTTTGTCTTTGTGGGAGCAGTATATGGATCCCACGTACCCATGATATCAGCACTGAGAGCCAGAGATTTATTACAGGGTGGATCTGTAGGCTTTCTAGCTAGTGTGGTGGATACCACTAGGGTTTTGCTAGCAGGGCTGGGGGAGACTAGAATGATTTGTGAGTTCTTGGATGTATTCCTTGAGGATTTTTCAGGGTTGCCACCGCGCAGGGAGATTCGGTTTGTTATCGAGTTAGCGCCAGGGAGAGAGCCAGTGTCGAGGGCACCATATAGAATGGCACTGGTAGAACTGAAGGTATTGAAGATATAGTTACAGGAGCTTCTGGATTTGGGGTTCATCAGGCCTATCTACTTGCCATGGGGTGCTCTCTAGTGTTGTTTGTGAAGAAGAAGGACGGGACTATGAGAATGTGTATAGACTACAGGGAATTGAGCAAGTTGACTATCAAGAATAAGTATCCCCTACCAAGGATTGACGGCTTGTTTGATCTGCTACAGGGTAAGACGATGTTCTCAAAGATTGATATTCGATCTAGTTATCACCAGCTAAGGATCAAGGACGAGGATATACCAAAGAGAACCTTTCGAACGAGGTATGGGCACTATGAGTTTCTGGTCATGTCTTTTGGTTTGACCAATGCCCCAACAACCTTTATGGACTTAATGAACAGGGTGTTCAAGGACTCTTTGGATCAGTTCGTCATTGTCTTCATCGACGACATCTTAGTGTACTCAAGATCAGAGGCAGAGCACAAGATTAATCTACGACATGTTCTAAAAAGATTGTCAGAGCACCGGTTGTACACCAAGTTTAAGAAATGTGAGTTTTGGCAACCAGAAGTGACATTCCTTGGACATATTGTTGGAGCAAATGGGATTAAGGTGGATCCATCTAAGTTAGAGGCAGTTAGAGATTGGTCGAGGCCAAGGAATGCCCGGAGGTTCGGAGTTTTCTTGGTTTGGCAGGTTACTATAGACGATTTTTGGGAGGCTTCTCGAAGATAGCAGCACTGATGACAGAATTGACACATTTTCCAAGAATTGAAGCGGCCACTTATTACTGCACCTGTGTTGAGCCTTCCTTCGGAGGGAGGAAAGTTTGTTGTTTATTGTGATGCATCAAGGTTGGGTTTAGGCTGTGTGCTGATGCAGAATGAGAAGGTTATAGCTTATGCATCACGACAGCTGAAGGAGTGTGAGCAGCGGTATCCTACCCATGATTTGGAGCTAGCAGCGGTGGTATTCACACTGAAGGTTTGGCGGCACTATGTGTATGGGGAGAAGTGCGAGATATACACCGATCACAAGAGTTTGAAGTACTTCTTCACATAGAAGGATCTGAACATTAGGCAGAGGTGTTGGCTAGAATTGGTAAAAGACTATGACTGTGATATTCTTTATCACCCGGGGAAGGCCAGCGTAGTAGCAGATGGATTGAGTCGGAGGGGCTCAGGTCAGTTGTATAGCTCCACCCAGATTTCAAGAGAGTTAGCTGATGAGATGATCAGAGCAAGGATAGAATTGGTGGTAGGACGGTTGGCCAACATTAATCTGCAGTCGACTCTGTTAGAGCATATTAAGGAAGGAAAGTTGGTAGATACTTAGTAACAGGATGTTAGAGAGAATGTCTTAGCGGGAGTAGCTAAGGACTATTCTATCTCTGAGGTTGGTTTACTACGGTATCAGGGACGGATTTGTGTTCTAGCTGATGTGGGGATCAGATGAGAGATACTGGATGAGTCACATACTACGCCGTACTCACTTCATCCGGGTACCACGAAGATGTATCAGGATCTACGGATGTTATATTGGTGGACAGGGATGAAGAAGGATGTGGTGGAGTACGTAGCTAGATGTTTAACCTGTCAGCAGGTAAAAGCTGAACATCAACAAACAACAGGGTTGCTTCAGCCTTTGGGTATTCCTGAGTGCAAATGGGAGGATATTACGATGGATTTTGGGGGAGGTTTACACAAGATAGTAGGGCTTCATGACTCGGTGTGGGTGATAGTGGACAGATACACTAAGTCAACTCATTTTCTTCTAGTGAGGTCGACGTATACAATGGATTAGTATGCGGAATTGTATGTGAGGGAGATCGTGCGTCTCCATGGGGTTCCTAAGTCTATAGTGTCAGATCGGGATCCTATCTTTACCTCCAAGTTTTGGGGTAGTTTACAGAAGGCTAACTCAGTTGAAGTTCAACATGAATTTTCATCCTCAGACAGATGGACAGTCTGAGAGGACGATCCAGGTGTTAGGGGATATGCTTCGAGCGTGCATGATTGATTTCAAGGGATCGTGGAGTAAGTATCTCCTGTTGATTGAGTTTTCATACAACAATAATTACCAATCGACGAATGGAGTGGCTCCCTATGAGATGTTGTATGGGAGGAGATATAGATCACGCATTCATTGGGATAAGATGGGTGAGAGGAAGTATTTGGGACCGGACATGGTTCATAAGAAGAATGAAGCTATTGAGAAAATCCAAGCTAGGATGCTTGCCTCATTGAGTAGACAAAAAAGCTACGCTGAACCTAAGCGTAGAGACGTGGAGTTCCAGGTTGGGGACAACGTGTTTCTGCAGGTTTCACCATTGCGAAGGGTGAGGAGGTTTGGGAAGAAGGGCAAGCTAAGCCCTAGATTCATCGTACCTTTTGAGATCCTGGAAAGGATCGGTCAGGTGGCTTACAAGTTAGCTCTGCCACCGTCGTTGTTGGGAGTCCATGACGCATTCCATGTTTTTATGCTCCGAAAGTACGTCTCAGATACGACACATGTGATGAAGTATGAAGACTTAGAATTGCAGACAGATTTATCTTATGAGGAACGACCAGTTCAGATTTTGGATCGGAAGGATAAAGTACTACAGAATAAGACGATTCCTCTAGTTAAAGTGTTGTGGAGGAATAGTAGGCTCGAGGAGGCGACCTGGGAGCTTGAGTCAGCGATGCTGGATCAGTATCCCGAGTTATTCAGGTAAATTTCTAGGATGAAATTCTCATTAGGAGGGGATAGTTGTAACGACCCAAAATTACTAATAAGGCTTAAGGGCCTTGATTAGTGTGCCGGGAGGGCACAACTAGATTTTGTGTGAATGATTAATGCATGATTAAATGCATGATTAAATGCATGATTATGTGTTAAGCATGCTTATATGACTATTTGGATATATGAGGTGCATGACTATGAAAATTAGTATGCATGTAAGCCCTGATTAGGTTATATAGGGTATATTCGTAATTTTGGCCCGTTGAGGGCATAAATGTAAATATTTGTCATAAATTATTGAAGCCACATTATTATGTGGATATATTTGTAGCTTGTGACTCGAGGCGATCCTAGTGAGCGGTTTAGCGGAAGAGTCACGTCGGGGATTTATACCCGCTCGGGGTGAGCCTGGGGGTATTTTAGGGAATCTGGGAAATATATTGGAGACTATTTGATATTAAGGGAAATAATTGGTGATTGGTTAGGTGTCGGGGTTTAAGCGGAAATTATTAGGGACACTCGAGGAATTAGCGGGAATCGGGAGCGGGAATTAAGGCTTAGGATTTAATGGGAGGGCAAAATGGTCATTTGATTTAAGAAAAAAAAGGGATAAGTATTGTTCTGTTTTTAGCCTTAGTGGAAGTTGTAGACAATTATAGAATCAAATAGAAGCTGAAAGAAAGAAAAGAAGAAGGAAGGAAAGAAGAAAAACAGGGGCTCTTTTCTCTCTCTCGGTTTAGGCCATTCTTCTCCATTTCTTGAGAAGTTTTGGAGCTGTAACTCAGGGAGAAATTGGGCTGGAGCTTGGGGCTAGGGACCTTGATAAAGCTTGAAGATTTAGCAGGAGTTACTCACCCAATTAAGGTAAAGTTTTCAGGTTGTTCTTTAGTTTCTGAGTTTTGTTGGAATGGATTTCTGAAACTTGATTTTTGATAGAAGTTGAGGGAACTAAGCTTGAAGAATTGAGGAGTTGAAAGCTGGGAAGGTTTGGAGGATAACCTAGGGTCGAATTCCCCATCAAAGGTAAGAAAATTCTGAGCCTGATCAACTAAATTGCTGGGTTAGTTCTGAGTTTCTGGTTGGGTTCTTAAGTTCAACCTAGTTTTTCTTTGTTTGATGATGCATGTGGCTAGGTTTTGTGTTGATGGGTTATGTGGGATGTGATGAAGGGGATTGTAGGCTCATTTTGGAGTATGGTTGAGGTTTGGAAGGGTTCCAGGGGGTTTTGGTTCGAGGAAAATCGAAGGAGAAAATCAGAGGATGTTTTGGTGCTGTAACTAGCGTTGTAGCACTAGTCTTTGGGCGCTACATCGCTAGGCCTGGGTTGTCTGGATTTTTTTGCTTCTGTCTGTAGCACTATAGTGCCTACTTTGTGGTTCTGGAGCACTACCCTGCCTCCATAATAGGGTTTTGGGTATTTTTCTAATGGTTTTTACCTGGGGGCTCGGGGTTTGATTCCACCTTCCTATTTGGTGGAATTAGGGCCTCCCAAGTGCTCGGGATTGGTCCCGAGGTTAGGTTATGGAATTGAAGTTTAGTGATGGTTCTAAATCATGGCTGTGACTAGGTGTACACCAAGGCTCGGATGGGATCGTGCTTGAAGGTTGGTTTCACTAATCAAGCTATCGTAATCTAAAGATAAGAAACTGAACCTGGTTATGTTTCAATGTTGGGACTAAGAGCTCCCTATATTTATATGTGATGCCATGAGATGATATTATTGCATGGGACATGTGATAAAAGACCTAAGAGTGCTTGAATCAATATTTTCGCACAGGGCCCGTCTCGGTCACTGGTAGCCGAGGACAGATTAATATTCACTGAGATCGGTTTAAGCAGGCCAGAGTCAGTGGGATAAATAGGGGATGCGACCTAAGGGCGTCAACCCTGGTTAATATATGAATTGGTTATTAATGTTAATTTGATGAACTTGGTATGCTAAAGGCCTGATTATGTGAATATTATAGGTTTCTGAATATATGACTATGCTTTATGAGTTATTTGATTGATTGATTGATGATTATGCTCTGTTATCTGGTTTCTTACTGGGCCTCGACTCACGGGTGCTTCGTGGTGCAGGTAAAGGCAAGGGCAAGGTGGACTAGTCCTGAGTGGGAGAGCTTTGGGGGATTAATGTACATAGTCAGCCGCCACGACCAAGGAGTGATACAGGATGGGAGAAGCCTAAATGTCTGTTTTGGCGTTATAGTGGCCAGTACATATTTATAACCTGGAATTTTTGTAAACGGTCTTTTAAACTCTATTTCTTTTGGGATACCATGTACAAAATGTTAAATTATGTGAAATGTAACTTTTGTATCCAAAATCTTTTAACTCTAGTTCAATTATAGCTTTAGTAACACGTTTCTAAATAAATGACTTGATTAGCAAGTCTTGCACCTTTATAAACACTTAGTGTAACGGTCTTGGCTATCCAGGGCGTTACATGGCTGGTCCAACTTTCCCTTGCCTTAACCTGCACCATGTAGCACCTGTGAGCCAAGGCTCAACAAGAAAACCAAATTCAACAAGCATAGATAACAACAAAGTGCGCATAGTAAGCTTAGGTCAACCAATTCAATCAATAGCAGAATACAAGCAATAAATTAGGCAACAATAAAGAGATTCATCCAAACATATAACTCAATCTTAATACAATTGGTTAGGTGTCGGCGGCCTTAGGCAGAGACCTTAGTTATTTAGCTGATCTCGACTCGCTTAGGCCGAGCTGCGTTCAGTACGCTTAAGATCATCCCCAGCTCCCTTAGGCCGGACTTTCGTATCAAATATAATTGATATAAACAGGTTGTGAAACACTCAATCAAAATCAGTACGAGATAACCTGCCTATCCAGATATTTCCAATCACAAATACATTTATAACTTTGAATATATTTATGTATAGGGGAATCTTAGCCCCATTCACAACTTAGGTGCGGTTTTCTTACCTCGAGTCCCGAGTGGAGGATGTGGAGCGGTCCCGAGCATGTTCCTCAATCCCGAGTCTTAACGGTAACCCTATTCACAAGCGACAATGGATAACTATTTATATCTAATCAATTTAAATGGTTTGGAATAAAATACTAGCCTTCGGGACCTCGAATTATACTAAATCGGGTAGTAGAATTCATCCTGAGCACTTAGGTTTAATTCCCCAAGCCCAAAGACCTATTTTGGCTAAGGTTGCCTAGGTGGGTAGTGACCTAGCCCTAAAGGTCGCGGCACGCCCCCAAGTAAAAGGTGCCAGCCACAAACGCCAAGGGTAGGTGGGTAGCGAATCGCTCTATAGGCCGTGACATGCCCACGAAATAGCAAGCCCTTCAGGGCTTTTAGGGTCACACGAGCCATGACGCCCATGAACTGGGTCGCAGCATGCCCCCGCGAACCCAGAAATCCCAGTTTCTTTCTGCATTCCCCCCCCCCCCCCCCCCCCCCAAATCAAAGGTACATAATTCCACTTAAACATATATCTAAGCCAATACTAGGTCCATAACTCTCAATATCACCTTACAAACAACACCTATAGCCTAAAACACTAGCCCAAACCTCCTTAAATCCCAAATTCAGACACGAACTCAAGTATCCCTAAGCATGCTCATAACCCAACAAGAAATTCAGCAAATTAATGTCTATAATCTTACCTCAATGGTGACTTTGATCCTCAGCTGTCCCCTTGACTACTCCTAGGTTAATTCCCCAAATTTCCCAGCTCAATTCTTAAGCTTTTCCTTCAACAACTTCGTGAAACCTCCAAGCACAAGAGAGGGAGAGAAAGAGAGAATGTGAGAGTAAGAGAGAGAGAGAGTGCTAAGAGTTGTTTCTAATGGGTTCTGGTTATTTCCTGAGGCCTACATTAATATATCCTTAATCATAAAGTCCAAAATTCCTCTTATATTAACTCAGCCACTTTTTTGCCCCTAAGGGCAAAACGATCATTTGCCCAGTTTCCCGCTAATTCCTCGAGTCGTCCCACAAATTCCCAATTAATTCTGCTATGTCGAACTAACTACCAATACTTACCCATTACTCGATACATCCCAAACTCACGTTAAATTTCCTAGAATATCCCTAGGCTTTCCCCGAGGTGGGTATTAAACCCTGGTGTGACTATTCCACTAATCCTCTCACTAGGAGTACCTAGAGTTGAACACTGCGAATATATTCACATAATAATGTGGTCCTAGTCATTTAACGCATATAATCACATTTATGCCCGCAACGGGAAAAATTACAAATATGCCCTTATAAACAAGAACGGGCCCACATTCATATTTAATAGCCATAAACATGCATATAAATATATTCATATTATCATATTAATCATGCATGCCACATAGTCACGCATTTAATCAATTGATCACACATATATCAAATTATTCCCTCCCAACACGCTAATCAAGGCACTAAACCTTATTAGCATTTTTGGGACATTACAACTATCCCCTCCTACTGAAAATTTTGTCCTCAAAATTTACCTTGGGGTATTGACCCCGCATACCTGACTCCAGCTCCCAGGTCGCTTCCTCGACCCTGCTATTCCTCTGTAGGACTTTGACTAGAGGAATCGTGTTGTTCCTCAGAACCTTATCCTTCTTGTCTAGGATCTGAACTGGCCATTCCTCATACGACAAATTGGTCTATAGCTCTAGATCCTCATATCCCAATACATGGGTTGTATCTAAGACGTACTTCTAAAGCATTGAGATGTGAGCACATCATGAAATCTCGACAATGACAGTGGCAGAGCCAACCTGTAGGGTACCTGCTCGATCTTCTCCAGGATCTCAAAAGGTCCTACGAATATAGGGCTCAACTTCCCCTTTTCCCGAATCCCCTTACCCCTCTCAATGGAAAAACTCGCAGAAATATTTGGTCCTCTACCTGGAACTCCACGTCCCTACACTTAGGATCAGCGTAGCTTTTCTGTCTACAATGCAAAGCAAGCATTCGAGCTCGGTTCTTCTCAATAGCTTTATTAATTTTTTGAACCAACTCTGGTCCCATATACTTCCTCTCCCCCATCTCATCCCAACAAATGGGCGATCTACACTTCCTTTCATACAACATCTCGTATGGAGCTACTCCAATCATTGATTGATAACTATTATTATACGAGAACTCAATCAACAGGAGGTACTTAGTCCAAGACCCCTCGAAGTCTAGCACACATGCTCTTAGCAGGTCCTCCAATATCTGAATTGTCCTCTCAAACTGCCCGTCTGTCTGAGAATAAAATGCTGTACTAAACTTCAACTGAGTTCCCATAGCCTTCTGCAGTCCACCCCAAAACTTTGAGGTAAATATGGGATGCCGGTCTGATACTATAGACTTTGGAACCCCATGGAGACATACAATCTCCCTCACATACAGCTTCACATACTGATCCACAGTATAGGTCGTCCTCACTGACAAAAAGTGAGCTGACTTAGTGTACCTGTCTACTATCACCAACACCGAGTCATGTTGGCCAACCGTCCTGGGCAGACCTCTTAAAAAATCCATGGTAATATCTTCCCACTTCCACTCGGGAATACCCAAAGGCTGTAACAACCCCGCTGGTCACTGGTGTTCAGCCTTTACTCGCTGACAGGTTAAACACTTGGCTATGTACTCAACCACGTCCTTCTTCATCCAAGGCCACCAATACAAAGTCCGTAGATCTTGATACATCTTCGTGCTGCTTGGATGGAGTGAGTATGGTGTAGTATGGGATTCATCAAGAATCTCTCATCTAATACCCATATCCATCAGAACACAGATCCGATCCTTATACCTCGGCAAACCCTTCTGTGAAATGGAATAATCCTTAGCCACTCCAGCTAGGACATCCCTCCTAACCTCCTGCAATTGCGTATCACCCATCTGGTCCTTTCTTTTCCTCTCTAAGAGGGTAGACTATAAAGTAATATTGGCCAACTGACCCATTACTATTTCTATCCTTGCTCTAGTCATTTCCTCTGCTAATTCCTTCGACATCTGCTTTGAGCTAAACAACTATCATGGGCCCCTTTGGCTTAATGCACCTGCGACTACATTGGCTTTTCCTGGGTGGTAAAGGATATCACAATCATAATCCTTCACCAATTCCAGCCAACATCTCTATCTCCTACTTAGGTCCTTCTGTGTGAAGAAATATTTTAAACTCTTATGATCGGTGTATATCTCACTCTTCTCTCCATAAAAATAATGTCGCCATACTTTTAGTGCGAATACCACCGCTGCTAGTTCCAAATCATGGGTAAGGTACCACTACTCATATTCGTTCAACTATCACGACGCGTAGGCAATACCCTTTCCACTTTACATCAACATACATCCCAATCTTAGTCTCGATACGTTGCAGTACACTACAAACTTGTCCCCATCTAAAGGAAGACTCAGTACCGAAACAGTAATCAATCGTCGCTTCAATTCCTGGAAACTACTCTCGTATTTGTCTAACCATATGAATTTCAAATTCTTCTACAACAACTTAGTCAATGGTGTGGCAATCTTCAAAAATCCTTCCACGAAACGTCTGTAATATCCAGCTAATCTAAGGAAACTCCTAACCTCCGAGGCGTGCCTTGGCTTCGGCCAATCCCTAACTGCTTCTACCTTGGCCGAATCCACCTTAATCCCATCTTCACTGACAATATGTCCAAGGAATGTAACCTCAGGTAACCAGAACTCACACTTCTTAAATTTAGCGTACAACTGATGCTCCCTCAATCACTACAATACCAGTCGAAGATGTTGGTCATGCTCTGCCACTGAACAAGAGTATATTAGGATGTCGTCGATGAAGACGATCACAAATTGATCTAAGAAATCCTTGAACACCTTGTTCGTCTCCATAAATGCTGCTGGGGCATTGGTTAATCCAAACGACATGACCAGGAACTCATAATGCCCATACCTTGTATGGAAGGTTGTCTTTGGAATATCCTCATCCTTGATCCTCAGCTGGTGATAACCAAATCGAAGATTAATCTTTGAGAATACCGTGTTACCCTGCAATTGATCAAACATGCCATCTATCCTCGGTAGTGGGTACTTGTTCTTGATACTCAACTTGTTCAAATCCCTATAGTCTATACACATTCTCAAATTCCCATCCTTCTTATTCACAAATAAAACTGGAGCACTTCATGGCGAGAAGCTAGGTCTGATAAATCCCAAATCTAGTAGCTCCTATAACTGTATCTTCAACTCCTTTAGCTCTGTCGGATCCATCTTGTATCGTTCCCTCGACACTGGTTCTGTACCCGACGCTAACTCAATGACTAACTGAATCTCCCTATGCAGCGGTAGTCCGAGTAAGTCCTTAGGAAACACGTCCAAAAACTCATATACCAGTCTAGTCTCTCCTGGCCCCCACCGACATGACTCTAGTGGTATCCACCACACTGGCTAGAAAACTTATACAACCTCCTTGTAATAGGTCCCTAGCCCTCATCGGTGATATCATAGGAATGCGAGGTCCATGTATAGTACCCACAAAAACAAAGGGGTCCTCATCCTCTGGCTCGAAAGTCACCATCTTCTTCCTACAATCTATAGTGGCCCCATATCTGACTATCCAATCCATCCCCAAAATCATATTGAAATCAACCATACAAAACTCAATCAAATCTACTGATAGTTCCCTACTATCCACCATCACTGGCAGTGCTCTAATCCATCTCCTAGAAGCTACCAGTTCCCCTGTAGGCAGTATAGTCTCAAACCCTGCAGTATAATACTCACTAAGACTATACAATCTATCAATCACTTTACTAGAGACAAATGAATGTGTAGCACGAGAGTCAATCAATACAGTATATGAAGAGCCAGTGCTAGAACACCGACCTGTCACTACCGAGGGACTAGCCTCAGCCTCTGCCTATGTCAAGGTGAACACTCGAGCTAGAGTCAAGCTGTCTGCTTTCCTTGGTTCCTCTTTTTTCAAAGTTAGGAATTCTTTCTTGAGGTGCCCTACCACCCCGAACAAGTAACAGGCCTTTGCCTGACATTTTCTCAGATGGCCACTACAAGAATTTTGAGTAAATATTACGGTAAGATATTACATATTTTTTAAAGTGCTATTATTGATTTAGCTCTAAAATATACGGAGTGAACTTTTGGCACCATGTGAATTAGTAATGGTGCCTTTACTTTTCATTTTTTTTATTTTACTCAACACTCTCATTCTCTCTAATCTGAGAGCCCTAAGCCACCACCTTCTCCTCCTCTCACTCCTATCCATTATTCTTATTTTTCTTCGTTTCCTGATTCCCCTCAACCTCTTTTCTTTGGTTCTCTCTCTCTCTTTGCTACCTCGGGGCCTCTCTTTTCTACTCACGCCCTCCTTCTTCGAAACCATCCCCACTTCACTCTCTCTTGGAAGAATAGGTGACGGGGCCTGGCGGAGGCAGAGGCAAAGGCGAGGTCACGGGTTCGATGCTGCGTGGGTCTTCTTCTCCTCAGCACACGACGAAGGTGAGATCTGGTATGTTTCCTCTCAAATTATTTTTGTTGTTGTTGGTTGGTTCATGGTAGTCGAAGGCTTAGTATGGGATATTTTAATTTCTTTATTCTCATTCTCTTAAGTGACCTATCTCATTCTCTCTCTCTCTCTCTCTCGACTTTCTTCTCTCAGCGATGTACCCTTTCTCTTCTCAACCCTATCTCCCTCACATCTATCTAACCTCTCAACTCCATCATTTTTCACATTTCTCTCTTGTAGGTGGCTGGCGCAGGATACTAGACGGAGGTGGTGATGAGGACTCGGAGGTGCAGGAGCTTGACAATTTTTGTCTCTGATTTCATCATTACAAGTCCGGCAGTGTGCAGGGTCGAGCATGGGATTGGGCTTGTTGGCGGAGAGCAAGACAGAGGAGGGAGACAATTGGAGTTCAGGTTTCGTCCCTGAAACACCATCAAACACATTCGATAGATTACTAAATGCATAATAATAGGGTACTCTTCCTGGTTGTTACATGTTTCTTAATTATAGTTAGTGAGGAAAACCATTGACATAATTTATGATGAACTATATGTTTAGGCGTTCTCAGTTTTTGTTATTGCCTTTAAGTAACTACTAGTACTAGTCATGGCGTCTTTCCTTTGAACTACAATGATGGTTGAGAAAGAACTTTTTCTTCACATAATAATTATAAAACCATTGTCATTGGCACAGGGGTACTCTAGTGATTGCTTGTTTACTCCATTTGAATATATTAGACCAATTCTATTGGCCCTCAGTTCTATTTTTCATTTAGCATTAATTGCAAATACGGTACAAGGAATTTTTCATGTATGAGGTTCAAGTGGTGGAGCTATTGTTTCTCTTTTCTCTTTTTGATGCTCTAACATTGCATATCTTAGTGGCCCTTCAACTTAGTTGCATTTCTGCTTTTGAGCATTTGTATCTTTCATTCCATATGAACATGCTTGTTTTGGTAAAAAAAACTTTGTGAATGTTTAGACATATACCTGTCCCTCTCATATTAGTTAAGCATTTTATTTGTCTCATTCTTGGTTGACGAATACTTAATTCTTACTTTTTGCACTTTCTATTTATAACTTTGGCCACTGTATTATGACTTAGAAACACTTAATTAGCTTTGATTTCTATCTTTTGCATGGTTGTTGAAGTAAGTACATCTGTGATGCTGAAAGTTTTCTAGGATGACATTGTTCTTAATTCTTTGTGCAGGCATGCACTTAGACTCTGATCTAGTGATCTTAAGCTTGAAGGCAATTGGAAAACTCAAGGTGAAATATTTTCATACAAGTATGCTTCATTTATAATCATGAAATTCTTTTATGTATATGGTTTATCTACTCTCAGCATTTGACGAAATGACCTACTGAGTTTTCTCTTACTTTTGATCCCATCTTTATTTTCTTTGAGACTCAAGTTTTTGGCTCAAGAATTTCCACTTAGTTTGGATCAAATTCAAGGTGTTGAGCTTTTTATTTCATCTCTATTCAATTAAGAAATTGAGTGACTTCATATTATTTTCATTTGCTGCCTACATATATTTAAGTTAGCCCTTTCATTGAGCTAATTTTAATCAGAAAGTAAGTCAATAAAGAAAATTTTGCTATTATTTGTTCAAAAGTGCATTTTAGTTTTTATATGTGTTAAAAGAACCATAGTTTTGATTGTGTTTTCTAAAGTACTAAAGTACCATTAACTTGATTTAAAATGTATGTTAAAGTGATATTTGATTTATTTTTAATCATTATGTAACAAATTTTCATTACATGACTGGTTATGTTTTATTATTTGACATAATTTTATGTTTTCTTGCATACTGGTTATTTATATTTTCAGCTTTATACTATGTTTGTTTTTTTTTGCTAGAACTTTTATAAATAAACCTTATATTTTCACATTATGGTTGTGTCAAGATCATTTAAGTGAGCTTTAATTTGTTGGTTTTGCTTAAAGATTATTTCTTTGGTTTATGCTATTGCTTTTGTTTTTAATAATTTATTTTGCTGCAGCTGATGAAGGTAAGCCCTTTCCCCTTCAGTTCAGGTTTATATAATTTTTTGTGTTGGAATTGTTTCTCATTAAGAGAATACAAAGAGAAACATTAGAGATGTTGTAAGTGTAAGAATATGGTGCTTAATACTTAATGTTTGTGATTTGAGAATATGGATTTAGATTACCTTTTCTTTAGTCCTTTTGTTGGCTTTTGTGTATGAAATTTGGATTTTACAGATTTGATTTATGCATATTCTATAATATTATTTTATTAGACTTTTATTCATGTGAAAATATATAATATTGATTGTATGGGTTTTGATCATAAATAATGAGATTTTTGTTTGGTGCTGTCATATTGCTTATATATGTCTCTATCTCTATATTTTTATTCTCTTTGTAATATAGTTAAAACTTTTTTGGTTGGCTGCCTCCAAGAGAAGAGGCAAAATACTTGGTGTGCAAGAAATCTCTCACTAGAGACTCTTACTTTTGTTTCCATTTTGCAAGAGGTATGCCTTTTACCTTTGTTTTAATATTATGCAAATGTTAGAGGAGTTTGAATATTTTAAATATTCATCCATAGTGAAGTAGGTTCTGAGATCATTGTTGTGTGCTGCGGTGATAATGGAAGGTTGAGAACTTGTGTGTCTTAGTGAAGTAGGATCTGAGAAATTTGTGTGTTGTGGCGAGATAAGGAAGAAAACATGCATGCATTTTTGAATTAGTTGAATTGATATTGGCAGATGGTTAGATGCTAGTCTAGGGGAAAATGGTGTTTGCTTTTATATAGACTTATCTAGTACAACTATTTTATAATTGAATTGTGTTTGCTTGGTTTGTTTAATGATTGGTACATTAATTAGATTGTTAAAAACATATACTTGTAAATGGTGTAATAATCTTTTTGTATAGTTTTTGAGGTCCTTTTCAGTTGCATTGCAAGCAGCTCTGCCTGAGTTGCTTCTCTTTTTAGGGTCCTTTTCCTTCTTAAAGAAACCGAAATATCATTTTGTGTTGGCATTATAACAAAATCGTGTTTTAGAGATGAATTTTTTTGTCGCTAAAGCTTTCTAAATCCTTGCTATATCGAATAGCGATAACGAAATTGTCATTAAACTTCCTCGCTAATACTTTGTCTCTACTGCTGAACTATAGAGAGGACATTTAAAATCCTCGCTATTGCTCAGTAATAGAGAGGAAATTTTAATCATTATTTCATAGAATATTAGGTTGAGAAAAGTAGCAAGAAGGGTTTATGATTAGAGAAAAGGCTTTATCCTCGTTTGAAATATAACTTTGATAAAAGAATATACACTTTTTTTATGTGACGACTTCTTTAAAAAAATTCAGAGAAAGAATTGTCAAAAGTACAACTTAATTTTGTTCTCTACTTAATTCAAATGAAGTATCTTGTACAAACAAACTATCTCCTATCTTCGTGATGAGGCACACTCAATTTAATTTTACTTTCCTAAGTATATTGCTGATCATAATCTATGTCAAGAATTTTACTCTGTTTGGTTTCTGAAAATACCAAAACAGAATGTAGACCAAGAACTTGGGACAAGTAGTCTATGATATATTCATAAAAAAAAAGGTTCCAATCAAATAAAATTCATGAAATTAGCTTGATACTTTTGAGTTTGAGAACTTGGGATGGTAGTGATCCCCATTCATATGTGTATTTATAACCAATAGTCTTTGATAAGATGTATAGGACAGATATATCTATTGCATTGAAATGAATGGTCAAGACTATAGAGAAAATTAGCTAGAAGGGGTCAAGTGAGGTATAGTCCTTGTGGAATCACATGGTATTGTCTAACTAGTCATCATTATGGATTCAAAGTTCAGATCTGGCTGCCCTAAAATAAAATATCAGTTCATTTTTCTTGGCCCCCAACCCCAACCCCACCAAACAACCTCAGAACACAAAATTTAAAATTTATAATAAGATGTCTTAGGCATGTCTAATATCTGAAGGGACACATTTTCATATCAAAATTAGAGTAGCCATAACCATTTAAAATCATTATCTTCTCTTCCAATCTTATTGATGCATAATAGGACATGTCATTATCTGCTAGAATTCTGCTTATCGAAGGCTTTTTTCATTATTTACAGGCTGTTGTTTGTCAACAAAATGTAGAGATATATTTTTCAATACCAATATCATTTGACTTGCCACAAAAGTCACAGCCTCTTTCTACACAAATAAATCATAACACTAACAAAATTTGGTAGAAAATAATGTAGATCATACTCTTTACCTTCTCTTTTAAGTTACAAGAAATTGTTTGACAAAGTTGTAAATAGAAATTACTCATTTGAATCTATATCTGAGGAAGAATTATGTCTTGGTGTGATATTTATGTTTTGCTTGCTGTCTTCATCTAAATAAATATATAAATATAATTGAAATTTGTAATGGCCACAAAAGCCTATGAATAAATAAATCATAGCCTAAATGGTTGTGCACAAGTGTTTATTTGTTTCATTTGTTCCGAAGAGTAATTTTTCTACTACTGTTTGTTCTCTTATCACTTTCTTTAAACATTGCTTTGTAAGTATGCTCCTTCTAATTGACCTTTTATTTGATTACTTAGAATTAATCACGAATGCAACGAATGAATGTTGATCATAGAGCCATTTTAGATCCCTGATAAGCCCCTCAAAGAAAAACATTGATTCTAATGAATGTTTCTTTGATATTAGTGGTTCACTAAAAATTTCATTACCTGAAGTACTATCTTAAGTAAATTATTTATAACTGTATTAGTTTGTAAATTCTATTATCAAGACATAGACCGAATAATATACCATGATAAATATTCTATGTCATATTTTTAAGAAAAAAATTCTAATACATTTTTTCTCTGCAATTTCTTTCCCTTCTTTCCCTGCCCCACCACACCAACTCAGAACAATACAATTGCAATTAGATGTGTTAGGCATGTCCCATATCCACAGGGACACACATTTTCTTATCAAAACTAAAGTAACCCTTGCTTGAATGTTTTCTAGCAGAGTTCACATTTTAAATCAAAGTTCAAGAAGCTTAATAATCTCAACTCAAGTAATTAGGTCATTATTCATTAAAAGTAAATAATTTCATCAAAATATACCATAAGTGAATGAAACAGTACTAGAATTTTTTGGAATATATAACTTTAAGTAAAGTGTAGTAAACTTCGGAAAGTAATGGAAGAGAATGTGAACACACAGCTCTCAAAATTAGTGGCTAGATCATTTTCTAAACCATTTTCTTTCAGGGTCATCTAAAGTGAATTTGATGTCTTTGAAACAAGATTACTTGGAATGGAGAATGTTACAATGTACCTACATTTGGACTACGTTTTTATTTCTTGACGGTGGAAGAGCTGTGCAGGTAATATTCTCCTTTGTGTCTTCTACCTCAACCACTTGAATCATATGGTTGAGGCCTAGTTGTAATCAACATCTATTCTAGAGCTTGGATCTAAAATCATAATATCCAAATCAACATTTTAGGTGCAGCCATGTTTTGAACCCTTTGATTGTAGTGGGTGGCAAGTTTCTTGACAAAACAGTCTTCAAGAAAACCCATAAATCTAAATACCACCTTTCCAATGATTATATCCACATTATTATGCACTCTAAATATTAGTTGACCATTTGTTTAATTTGAGTGCAAGCTTTCTCCTTGGGCCTGTATATAAGTTGGTGTATTGTATATGTATATATATTTATATGTTTGGTTGGTGTATCATTTGCATTTTCATTTCATAATCATAAAGTGTTTGAGCTAACTTTTCTAATGAGTATTTTACCAAGCATAAATCTTCAATCTTTTATGCCTATGTGTTGTAGCTAGTGTAATTGCATGGCCATCTTATAAAGTCTTACTGAGGTTATTAACTTTCTTTCTTTTTGTATTCTTTTAGTTTACTATTTACTCTAAGTTTAAGCATTAATTATTTAAACTCTTGTCTAGCTAAGCAAATCAACCTCACAACAAAGACAAGTGCACAATGGAATGGATGATGAATTGGAGGGTGGAGCAAGCTTCATGGTTTACTTTTTGTGTATCTTGTTATGTTTCTGTTTTTTACTTTTGAAGCAAAAGATGTGCAAGACTATAGAATTTTATTATGTATGCTTTCAAACTCAAGTTAGAACTAAGAACTTTTGAAGTGGACAGTGTCATGGTTTGAAGTAGTTCGTCTTCAAATGTAAAAATACTCATGGTTTATCATATATATTGAATATTTTATATTTTTGGGTCTATTTAATATTACACTTGTGATCAATTGTGATTTTTTTAATCAAAATAAAATAATTAAAACTTTTTACAACAATTAAAAATGCATACTACAAAATAACAAAATGTTATTACTGGGAGAATTTACAATAATTATGGTTGTTTTATATAATATATTATAATTGGGACAAAAAGTTATGATTTATATAATAGAATGAACTAAAAACGTTATAAAATGATCAAATATAACAATTTTCATAACAGTTGGAAAGTGTTATGCATAAAGTATAAGATTAAACTTCAAATTTATAATCAAATACTCTAACTAAATGTTATTATTTGAATATTATAGCAACTAAAAATGTGTTATTGAATAGTTTAAGATAACATCGAACATAACATTTGAATACTATTATAGAAAAGACAGGACTTTTAATAACAGGAGCTATGTTAGCGTTTTCAGAAGTGTTATCAATACTCCCGGTTAGCAGTTTTTAAGTGTTATGAATACTGTTTTTTCTTGTAGTGGGCGCTTCCTGCATCTACCACACTATGGGTAGCTCCTCCATGTCTCAACGCCTCCCTGGCAGCCACCCTAGACACCCCGACCCCTCCTATCAGGACCAGCAGGGTCGAGGTGTCAGGGGTATTCCTCTTATGATCACTGGGGCCTCTGTCCCTACTAGACCCTGTAAATGGAAGCACTGTCAGCATTCTCCCTCTAAATCTGGTTCTCTCCCTCCTCAGCAGTGAGGGCATTATCAACCGCCTGGGCATAAGTTGTCTCCCCAGGTACTGATGTGATCCTCACATCTCGGGCTATCATAGAATTAAGTCCTTCAACAAACCTATCCTACTTAACTGCATCTGTAGGCACTAGATAAGGTGAAAATTTTGCTAGCCTATCAAACTTCAGGGCATACTTAGTAATTGTCATGCTGCCCTGTACCAACCCATTGAACCCATTCACCTTTGTTTCCCTGATGGAAATACTGTAGTATTTCTTATTGAACAAGTATGTAAACTCATCCTAACTCATGGTAGAAACATCTCAAATCTGTGATGCTACCTCCCACCAGATGCGAGCATCATCATGAAGCATATAGGTGGCACAGGCCACCCCGTCGTTATCTTCCACCCTCATGAAGTCTAGGATGGAGGTAATCATACTCATCCACTGTTCAACCTTCAGTGGATCTGGTCCTTCCTCAAGGGTTGGAGGATGTTGCTTCCTAAATCTTTCATAAAGTAGCTACCACATGTTTCCAATCTCAGACAGCTGTACAACTGGTGCCACGACAGGTGGAAAGTTAGGTGCAACACTCCCTGTTGGAGCCTGCTGCCTCAGAAGGCGAATCTCTTCCTCCTTACTCTAAACTTTAACTTGCATGTCAGCAAGAAATTTTTGCAAGTTCTTAGGAACTGGCGATGGATTCTGACCTTGCTCATCATCTCTAGCCTTAACCCCAATGCCGGCTAGTCGAATTGATTGCCTTGGAGGCATAACTCTCCACGTTTATCTAGAATCAATGACTTGGCTGGCCAGGCAATGATAATAGGTTTATAATCACCCCACGGTCCAACGCCGAAACTCAAACAAAAACACACAAGCATAATGGAAGCAGGCATTTAAACAATTATTCACATACAACAGCAACGCTAATAAGCAAGCCTTATCATATTCACATAGCAGTCAAGGGCAAGGCCCTATCAGTATATCTCATGCTTCCTAATAAACATGCAGATATAGCATTTATATTTCATTTAAACACTCAAACATATAATCACATATATGGTTACTGAACCCTGAGTCGAGCTTGTCTTTAGCGCCGAGTGTACATGCCCAACCAATCTTTAGGAACCCTTAAACCTAGACTGGTTTGATAACAAGACCATTACACTGTGTGTTTAAAATAGTGCAAGACTAGCTAATCAAGTCGTTCGAACATAAACATGTTTCTAAACTCAACTGACAAGTTAGGGTTAAAATATTTTGATTGTAAAATGGTTGACTTTCATTAAAATAAGAGTTTGATGCATAGTATCCCAAAAATAATGTTTACAAGGCAGATACAACCCACAAAAGTAAATATAATTGTAGCCAGCCTAAATGGAAAAATACAAATTTTGGCTTTAGTCCCTGTAAATCCCTCGATTGTGGTGATCGAATAGCTGCCGATGTACACACCGCCCCTAAAGCTCTCCAACTCATGGTTGGTCCAACTTTCCCTTGCCTTTACCTGCACCATGTAGCACCCGTGAGCCAAGGCTCAGCTAGAAAGCCAAATTCAACAAGCATAGATAACAACAGAGAGCGCATAATACGCTTAGGTCAACCAATTCAATCAACAACAGAATACAAGCAATAAATTATGCAACAATAAAAAGATTCATCCAAACATATAATTCAATCTTAATATAATTCGTTAGGTGTCGGCGCCCTTAGGTAGGGCCCTTTAGTTATTTAGCTGATGTAGAGTCCCAGAATGTTTACTTAACTAGCTAGATAGTAGTAGTTAGTATTAGTTAGTAGTATGTTAGTTACTGAGGATTTTGGTTCAAGTCGGGACTTAGTTGGAAACTCATAGCAATAGTTACGGATTTTATAAGTTTAACCTATAGTTTAAGAATATTAATTATAACCTAAGGTTTGAATAATATTGCTAGTCATAAATATATTATTTATTATAACCTAAGTTTTAGATAGAACCATTAAGAGCATGACACTTGTCATAATCATGTTTATTAAGGAATTAAGTATTTTTGATGGATAGTTTTAATAAAAGAAAGATCTAGAAGCTCTAGAACCTTCCAGAAACTATTAGGATCGCATTATGACTCAGTCAAAGCTGTTATGTAATTCAAATTATGCTGAAAAGTGCAAATACGTGTTTAATATATATACGTATGCCAATATATCGCAATATAGGGGCCGATATATCGCATAACGAAAGATATGGAAAACATGTCGACTTTGCACGAAATATCGAACAAGCCTCGGGAATACTGGGGGAGGCGATATATCGCCTAGGGTTGGAGATATATCGGCTCCACGGGTATATTTTTATAAGTTTGACTTTTTGAATTTTAAAAATAGCCTTAACCACTTAGACCTGCCTTTGAACGATTTTGACTGAGTTTTGGGCGTTAGTTGAATGAAAATTCAAATATTTTTCATTTTATAATCATTTATTTATTCAAATTAAAAGGGGTTAGTTTCACTCCTTGAACTCTATAAATAGGACCTAGTGCTCAACAATTTTCTTCATTCTTCAAGCATTTGATCAAAGTCTCGAAGGTGCTAGTGTTACTATAGAGAGATACACTTGGGTTTTGGGTTAAAGCTTTATCATTCTAAGCTTTTATAAAAACTTGGGAAGTGAGAAATAGTGTGATTTTGGTATTAAGGTTTAGTCCAATCCATAAGGTCAACTAAGGTGTTAAGTTCTTGAAACTTAAGGTCTTTCTTGGAGTTTCTAAATTTCGTTCTTGTTCCCAAATATCCCTGCTTTTAGTAAGTAAAATAGGATAGAATTTATGTGATTTTATGTTATGTTATGTTATATTTATGTTATGTTATGTTTATGTTAAGTTTATGTTATGTTATGATATGTATATGTATAGTATGTTTTATAGTCCTTGGGCATATGACTTGTCTAGCTAGGGAGCCCCAATAGTTTATAGGCATATGACTTGCTTAGATAGCAAGCCCCATAAAATTTATGGGCATATGACTTGCTTAGTTACCGAGCCCCAAGAAGTATGATGGCCATTATAGTCCTATATGATATATGTTTTATTAGTCCTATGTGTTATAGCCTTATGTTTATGATCTATGATTGTTAGTAGATTTTTCCTTGATGGGCATTAGGCTCACTCCTTTATTTTTAGTGTGATGCAGGAAAATAGATATGGAGACGGAAGGATTCTTGGTAGCTTGGCTTATGTGTTGAGGATGAATGGACTGTGTGTCGATCGAGGACGACGTTATGTTTTATGTTTTGTAAAAAAATGGGATCCCATACCCTATAACATTTTATTATACACTTTTATGTTATTTTTTTTAGAGTTTTTAATAAAGTTATGATTATTTCTTATGTATGTTTTCTCCAAAAGTAGTGGTTATGTTTAGTAGTTTTAATGGTCCAAGGTCTTAGAAATAGTTGGGTCATTACAGTTGGTATCAAAGCAAACGGTCCATTTGCATGAAGTTCTCCTTCATACACACGCTCAACCTCCGAATCTAACTGCCAAGGTAAAAGTTTATGTTATAGTTATTATGTTTGGGTGTTTAACCTTATGTTTTCAGCTAAGAATGGATGGAGCCTTAACCTATGATGATATTCGAGCCATTAAGGCCTTGAAAAGAATTAGAGAGCCAAGGAAATCGGTAGGAGTGTTAGAATGAATCACTCAAAGATTACTCTTATTCCACCATGAGATAGGTCACCTTCAAACTACTAAATAAATCATGATGAGAGCAACAGAGCAATATGTTTTAGTGATTAGACTTCTTAAAGATTATCCTATTGTAATTGCAGCTTTAGAAGAAATATGGGAGACTATAGATGATGAAGATGAGTTACCAGTAGCTATGAGAAATTATTTTCTCATCCTTAGGTTCACCTCTAAGATGGAATTCCAATTCTCAAATGAGCAAAAAAATAGAATCTTTACGAATCTTCCTAGAGGAAATTTTGAGGCTCACAATAATGATGATTATGAGGAGATAGATGATGATATGTTAAATGAAGGGTCAGATGTAGAAGATCCTAATTTTTAGATTAGATTAGTTTCTTTATTTATTTTATTTATTTTATTTATTATCTTTGCATTTATGATTGTACTTAGTGAAAACTGTTTTCCAAATAAATATCATTGTTATTTTTTTAAAATGACATGTATGAGTTTGATTTTTTTTGCAATCATAATAAATAATAAATTTAATAAATAATGACCAAGTTCGGTGAGGGTGAATACAAATCAATGGACCAAGTTCTATATTGATAGTTTAGGGGGCCATAGTAGTGGGACCGATTTTACTGATCCCTGCCCTCCTTCAATATGGTTAACTTTGGAACAACAACGAATTTCGAGCCTGAGAATTAAGTCATATAGGATGATTAGAAACACACTTAGAAAATAATAAAGATGGCTTATTTTTCTAAGTATAGAAACACACCATAATTATAAAAAAAAGGCTTATATAATTATTTTTTCATAAGAAATCATAATTAATAGGTCTGAGTTATGTTTGCTTAGATTAAGTTTTAGAGCCTATTAGGGTAAGTTCTAACATATTTTTCTCGATTGTTAGAACTCTACTGAAGATGTCACTCAGAAGGTTTGCGCGCACCAATGTCAATGCCTCCAGCGTCGCTCCTGAGACTAATGAAACCCCTCCAGTTCGTAGAAGGGGAGCGCATGCTACCACTACTGCTGCTAACCGAAGTGCACCACTGTCGCCAGTTGATAACACTGCAGAAATTGCCAAACTACGACATCAAGTGGAGGAATTGCTGCAGCTATAGTGACAATAGACTCATCCTCCGCCACAAACGCAACCACAACCTCTGCAAATGGCTCTAGCACCCCAACAAGTAGGTCCATATGTGGGATGGCCAATGGCAAACTATACGCCCTACCCAGCTCAGTACATGGAGCCAATCTACGAGTGGTTTCATATGCAACACACTCCAAAATTTGAAGGGACAACAAACCCCTTCGAGGCGGAAGAATGGCTCAGAAATGTAGAGCCGATCCTAACGCACATGAATCTCGGCAACGCGCACCGCATATCCTGCGTTTCTTCCCTACTAAAGAAGGATGCTAGAATATGGTGGGACTGAGTTCAGCAAAATTACCACATCACCACCATGACATGGACTAGATTTGTTGAGCTGTTCCACAAAAAAGTACTACAACTCAGCAGTCATTGCCACAAGGGTTGAGGATTTTGCTAGTCTGAAGCAGGGCAACTTGACGGTAGCAGAGTATGCTCGGTAGTTCGACCGATTAGCTAAGTTTGCAATAGAGATGGTTCCAACTGACTTTCTAAGGGTTACCAAGTTCATTAGAGGACTTAGACCAAAGATTGAATTAGGGGTTAAGCTAGCAAACCCGGGAACTACTACTTATGCCGATGTCTCAGAAACGGCTATAGAAGTAGAAAGGCTTCAGGCGAATGTTAGTAAGGAGGAAGCCAACAAGCCTGAGCCTAAACAGAAAGGTCAACCTCAGAATGGTCGAAACAACCATAACAACAGTCATCAATCTAGCAACAATAATAATGGTCAGAAGAGAAGGCATCCCAACAATTAGCAGTCTGACAACGATAAAAGAGCACGAACGAACAATGGAGGTAGTAGGTCGGGTTATGTAGAATACCCGCAATGCTCGAAATGCCAAAATAAAAATCCTGGTGAGTGCCATGCAAACACTAAGGGATGCTACAATTGTGGTCAGGAAGGACATCGGAAGAGAGAATGTCCCCAGCTCAAGCCAGAGGAGAAAAAGGACAATAAGATGGTTCTTGCCAGAGTCTTTGCCTTAACTCAGGGAGAAGCTGACGCTAGCAATAAAGTTGTCATAGGTCAAAATCCTATCCTCAATATTATATGTTTAGTATTATTTTATTTGGGAGCCACTCAATCTTATATCTCATTAGGAATGATAGAGAACTTAGGCAAACCTTGAGAAAGATTTAGAACTAGGTTTGTAACAGAATTGCCTTCGGGTGAATTAGTTCTATCATCACGGATAGTGCGAGGCGTACCAATCAAAATTGAGGATGTAGAACTAGAAGGAGACCTTATAGAACTAAAGATAAAAGACTTCGACATGATCCTGGAAATGGATTGGCTAGCAAGGCATGGCGCAACCATCGACTGTAGACGAAAGCAAGTAAAGTTTGAGACTCCTGACGGTTAGAGACTATGCTTTATGGGAAGAGTTTCAGGACTTCGCACACCGCTTATTTCATCTCTCAAAGCTCAGAGCATGATAGAAAAAGGATGTCAAGCATTCTTTAGCTAGCGTCACAGATGTGGTAAAGGGAACACCACTAAAGGTTGGAGACGTCTGCATTGTAAAGGAATTCCCAGAAGTATTTCCTGACGACTTACCAGGGTTGCCACCAACTCGAGAAAAATGACTTCACAATTGAGCTAGAATCGGGCACCGAGCCTATCTCCAAGGCACCATACCGGATGGCACCTACTGAAATCAAGGAGTTAAAGATGCAGTTACAAGAACTCTTAGACTTGGGTTTCATTAGACCAAGCCATTCTCCATTGGGAGCACCAATTTTATTTGTGAAGAAGAAGGACGGAAGCATGTGGATGTGCATAGATTACCGCAAGCTGAATAAGGTGACAATTAAGAATAAGTACCCGCTACCCCGAATTGATGACTTGTTTGATCAACTCTGAGGAGGAACCATGTTTTCAAAGATCGATCTACGGTCTGGGTATCATCAGCTCAAGGTACGGGAAGAGAATATTCCTAAGAGAGCATTTAGAACTCGTTATGGACATTAAGAGCTTCTAGTTATGTGTTTCGGTCTTACCAACTCTCCAGCCGCATTCATGGATTTAATGAATAGGGTCTTCAAGGATTACTTGGACAAATTCATCGTAGTATTCATCGACGATATTCTGGTATACTCGACGCACGAAATCGAACACGAGGAACATTTGAGGATGACCTTGTTACGACTAAAGGAGCATCAACTTTACACTAAGTTCAAAAAGTGTGAATTTTGGCTTTCGCAAGTAGTGTTCCTCGGCCACATAGTATCCAAGGAAGGAGTTGTTGTAGACCCATCTAAGGTAGAGGCTGTGAAGGATTGGCCAAGACCAAAGAACACGTTTGAGGTAAGAAGTTTTCTGGGATTAGCAAGTTATTATCAGAGGTTTGTAGAGGGCTTTTTTAAGATAGCCACTCTGCTTCCCAACCTGACCCAGAAGCAGGAAAGATTCAACTGGACTGATAAGTGTGAAGACAGCTTCCAGTTGCTTAAGGATAAGCCATGCTCAGCACCAATACTTTGTGTACTGACACCCAACGACAAGTTTGTAGTCTACTGTGATGCATCAAAGAAAGTATTGGGTTGTGTGCTGATGCAGAATGACAAGGTGATAGCCTTCGCCTCAAGACAGTTGAAAGAGTATGAGCAACGCTATCCAACGCATGATATGGAGTTTGCAGCGGTGGTTTTTGCATTAAAAATCTGGCGCCATTATCTTTATGGAGAACATTGTGATATTTATACGGACCACAAAAGCTTAAAGTATTTCTTCACTCAGAAGGAGCTTAACATGAGGCAACACAAGTGGTTAGAACTTGTGAAGGATTATGACTATGAAATCCTATACCACCCGGGAAAGGCAAACGTAGTTGCTGATGCCCTAAGTAGGGAAAGTTATGGAAGTCTAGCAGCGTTAGCTGGAATAGAAAAGCTGCTGCAGTAGGAACTGATCAATGCCAGAATAGAAGTATTCATTGGTAAACTGGCTCACTTGTCCATCCAGTCAAGTCTGTTAGAAGATGTACGGATTGGACAAGGGCATGATGACACATTAGTAGCACATATGGATGCAGTTAAAGAAGGCAAGGCCACATATTTCTCGATATCAGGATAGGGGTTCTTGAAATATAAGGATCGGGTATGCGTGCCGAATGATCAAGGGATTAAGATGAAGATTTTAGAAGAAGTGCACAATACCCCATACTCAGTTCATCTAGGGTTGACTAAGATGATTCACGACCTTAAGGCGTTATATTGGTGGCCAAGAATGAAGAAGGATGTAGCGGAGTATGTGTCTAAATGCTTAATATGCCAGCAAGTGAAAGCAGAACATCAGCGGCCAACATGCTTATTGCAACCACTTAGTATTCCAGAATGAAAATGGGATGATATAGCCATGGATTTCGTGACAGGACTACCACGAACAAATAAGCAGCACGACTCGACTTGGGTAGTAGTAGATAGACTAACCAAGTCAGCTCATTTCCTGCCTGTCAAGACTATGTATACAGCAGATTAGTATGCAGACATTTATGTTCAAGAAATAGTAAGATTGCATGGAATCCCTAAGACCATAGTGTCCGATAGAGGATTTGTGTTTACATCGAGATTTTAGGGAAGCTTGCAGCAAGCCATGGGTACCAAGTTAAGTCTTAGTACGACATTTCATCCTCAGACTGGTGGACAATCTGAGCGTACCATATAGATTTTAGAAGATATGTTCTGAGCTTGTGTACTTGATTTTGGAGGATCATGGAATAAGTATTTGTTGCTGATAGAATTCTCCTACAACAATAGCTACCAGACAACAATCGGGATGGCACCCTACGAGCTACTTTATGGAAGAAGGTGTCAATCGCCGTCACATTAGGACGAGGTAGGAGAAAGGAAACTTCTTGGACCTAAAGCTATTAGAGAAGCTCAAGATCCAATGGCGCTGATTAGAAAGCGTATGCTCGCTGCTCAGAGCCATCAGAAAAGTTATGCGGATGCCAAGCGGCATGATGTGGGATTCAAAGTTGGAGATTAAGTTTTCTTAAAGATATCTCCTATGAAAGGTGTGAACCGGTTTGGGATGAAAGGCAAGCTTAGTCCCCAGTTTATAGGTCCTTTTGAGATATTGGATAAAGTTGGAGCAATTGCATATAGATTAGCCCTACTGCCAGATCTAGTAGATAGCCATAATGTGTTCCACATCTCGATGCTGTGTAGATATGTGTCAAACCCATCTCACATCCTTAAGTATGATATGATAGCACTTCAGAAAGAATTGAGTTACGAGGAACGACCGGTTAGCATCCTAGATAGAGGGATGAAGGAATTATGGTCCAAGAGTATTCCGATAGTCAAGGTTCTATGGAGTAATAGTTACGAACGGGAGGCACGTCGGAGTTGGAGGACGACATGTTAGCCCGATATCCAGAATGTTTTGGTGAGTAAATTCAGGGATGAAATTCTTTTTAGTAGGGGAGAATTGTAGAGTCCCAAAATGTTTACTTAACTAGCTAGATAGTAGTAGTTAGTATTAGTTAGTAGTATGTTAGTTACCGAGGATTTTGGTTCAACTCGGGATTTAGTTGGAAACTCATGGCAATAGTTATGGATTTTATAAGTTTAACCTATAGTTTAAGAATATTAATTATAACCTATGGTTTGATTAATATTGCTGGTCATAGATATATTATTTATTATAACCTAAGGTTTAGATAGAACCATTAAGAGCATGACACTTGTCATAATCATGTTTATTAAGGAATTAAGTATTTTTGTTGGATAGTTTTAATAAAAGAAAGATCTAGATAATCTAGAACCTTCCAGAAACTGTTAGGATCACATTATGACTCAGTCAAAGCTGTTATCCAATTCAAATTATGCTGAAAAAGTGAAAATACATGTTTAATATATCTACGTATGCCGATATCTCACAACATAGGGGCCGATATATCGCCTAACAGAAGATACGGAAAACACGTCAACTTTGCACAAACGATCGAACAAGCCTCGGGAATACTGGGGGAGGCGATATGTCGCCTAGGGTGGGCGATATATTGGCTCCATGGGTATATTTTTGAAAGTTTGACTTTTTGAATTTTAAAAATAACCTTAACCACTAGGGTGGGCAATATATCGACTCCATGAATGGACTGTGTGTCGATCGAGGACGACGTTATTTATTTTTAGTCTTTTAAATTATATTTTCTTAATATAATTCTACAATTATTATTTAAAATTATGTTTTATGTTTTGTAAACAATGGGATCCCATACCCTATAACATTTTATTATACACTTTTATGTTATTTTTTTTAGAGTTTTTAATAAAGTTATGATTATTTCAAATGTATGTTTTCTCCAAAAGTAGTAGTTATGTGTAGTAGTTTTAATGGTCCAAGGTCTTAGAAATAGTTGGATCATTACAGCTGATCCCGGCTCGCTTAAGCTGACCTGCGATCAATACACTTAACATCAGCCCCAGCTCCCTAAGGCCGAACTTTCAAATCAAACATAATAGATATAAACACGTTGCGAAACACTCAATCGAAATCAGTATGAGCTAGCCTACCTATCCAGATATTTCCAATCATAAATACATTTATAACTTTGCATATATTCACGTACAAGGGAATCTCAGCCCCATTCACAACTCGGGTGCAATATTCTTACTTCGAGTCCTGAGCGAAGGATGTGGAGCGGTCCCAAGCACGAACCTCAATCATGAGTTTGGGGCGGCGCATACCTAAGTCAGAGGTGCCAGCCCCAAACTCTAGGGGTAGGCAGGCCGCGACTCATCCTATAGGGCCACAGCGCGCCCATGTAATAGCAAGCCCCTCACGGCTTCTGGATCATGCGGGTCGTGGCACTCATGAACTAGGTCGCGGCATGTGGCGTGCTGCCCCTTTGGCACACCCACATGGGGCCATTTTGTAAGTGAGCATGCCTTGGTGCTTGATCATTAGTCAAGTCTTGCACTAAGCAACCTCATGGGATAGGGTAATGGTAGTTTTGTAATTATGCATATGTCTCCTAAACAAATATGATATATGTTACTGGGAAGACCTTATTTCCCTAGAAGGCTCCTTAGGGGGAGGTGGCTTGGTGACTTAGGGAAGCACCATGGCCATCAGCAAATAGGGGCCAAAGCTGTGTACTCCCTTTCCCTATCAAGGCTATATATTAATAAAATGATATTTATCCATACTTGCCCCTGTGTGCTTCCTTGTTGCCTATGTGTTACTTGTTTGTTATCTTCATTGTACCATTGCGTGCCACTTGCCTTGTTGTGTGCTTTGTGTTGTGTGGACGTTCCTAGGAATGACTTGCTTTGTGCTTGGTCATACTTCGTTATTTCCCGTTGCATGTCCGAGATGTGTATGTGGCTAACCACTGAGTTTGTTTGCCTGCAGGTGTGTGTTGTAGGCTGACTTGCTAGCTTGAAGAGTCTGCAAGTGCCGCACGTTCCGTCTACTTGGAGTACCCAAATAGCTGGCCCGTTATAGTTGGTATCAGAGCCAAGTTAGAAAGAGCTTGTCCAAGCACACTAATGGTGAGCAACACTCAGAGGATCGAAGCACTGGAGAAGCGTGTGGGGAAATTAGATGGCCTGGACGAAAGGGTCAGGGATCTTTCCTCTAGAAGTCATAACTCTGGACCATCAGATGCAAACAATCGCATAGGTGCGCTAGAGAAGGAAAATGATGTTCTCATATCCAGAATAATCGCGTTGAAGCAAAGAAACACTCCAACAAGTACTTATGTTTCCCCTCGGTGGGAAGAGCGCATTGCGGCAGTGAAGCGCATGCTGAAGGGACAATAAGTTTCCATAAATGACACTACGGAAGACTGTAGGGAGGCAGTTGGCATGCTCAGAGAAGAAGTGGCTGAGCTAACTGCCAAGGTAAACCTAACCATGCGAGCAGTTGGGAATGCCCCTGCAACAGGGCCGATAGTTATGTAATATGGCCGAGTTAAAGTTCCCGAGTCGAGGCCCTATAACGGATCCAGAGACGCAAAGGACTTGGAAAATTTCCTCTTCGACATGGAACACTATTTTAGAGCCGTGCGGGCAAATTCAGAAGAAAGAAAGGTCTCCATGGCTACCATGTACTTGTCTGGGGATGCCAAGGTGTGGTGGAGGACCAAGTATGACGACATAGAGAATGGTAGGTGCACCATCACATCTGGGGTATACCTGGAGAGAGAATTAAAGACGTAATTTCTGCCAGAAAATGTCGCCTACATGGCTTGACGCCAGTTGAGAGAGCTTAAACAAGTCGGGACATTCCGAGAATATGTGAAGAAGTTTTCGGGACTAATGCTCGACATAAAGGACATGTCTGAAGTAGACAGGCTCTTCTGCTTCCTTGAGGGATTGAAATCGTGGGCCAAGCAAGAACTTCAAAGACAGCGTGTGTCTAACCTAGCCACCGCTCAAGCTGTTGCTGAATGCTTAATAGACTACACTCCAGAGAGCAGCCTTTCAAAAAGGGCTACCCCTCCAACCAACTTAAGTAGCGCTGGGAGTAAGGAGTCTGGGCATTCATGGCAGGGCAAGAGTGGGGGAGAGAAGAGGACAATAGAGTCCAGTTCTTCCAGTGGGACAGATGCTGCTGTAGGGAGGAATCCACTAGCTTGTTGGCTATGCAAAGGCCCACATAAGTCGGCAGTTTGCCCTGACTGGGGCAAGTTGAATGCCCTCATTGGCCAAGAAGAACAGGGAGAAGGAGAAGAGGAAGATGAAGAGTACACGCACATGGGCACTGTCCGCCAGTTGAATGCTCTCAAGAAACATGTCGAAAAAGGGAAGAAGACCCTGGGAAAGGGGCTAATGTTCTTGGATGCTACCATCAATGGTAAGGCCACCAAAAGCGTGATGATTGATACTGGCGCCACCCACAACTTCATCTCTAAACTTGAAGCAAAGAGATTGGGACTGAAACTGGAGAAAGATGCAGGCCGCATGAAAGCGGTCAACTCCAAGGCCTTGGCTACAACTGGCGTAGCTAAAGGGGTAAAAGTTAGAATCGACACGTGGGAGGGGTAGACTGACTTAGTGGTGGTCCATATGGGCGACTTCGATGTAGTTTTGGGAATGGACATCCTAACCGAGAAAGGTTCCATTCCAATTCCCGCCACTGGGAGCTTGCTCATAATCGGAGAGACTCCTTCAATGGTGCCTGCAAAGGTGAAACCACCCCCTGGTGTGAAGCTTCTATCAGCTTTACAGTTCAAGAAGGGTGTGAAGAAGAAGGAGCCCACTTTTGTAGCAGTACCCACCATGTTCGAAGAAGCTATGGAAGAGATTGTTCCACTAGAAATTACGAGGGTCTTAAAGATGTATGGGGACGTGATGCCAGATAAACTCCCCAAAGCCTTGCCATAAAAGAGGGGGATTGATCACCAGATAGAGCTGGTGCCGGGAGCGAAACCTCCAACAAAAGCGCCTGACAGAATGGCATCCCTTGAGCTAGAAGAGTTGAGGAAACAACTAAAAGAGTTATTGGAGGCAGGCTTCATCAGACCGTCGAAGGCGCCATTTGGCGCACCTGTGCTATTCCAGAAGAAGGACGATGGGAGCTTGAGACTGTGCATAGATTATAGGCCTCTCAACAAGGTGACAGTTTGCAACACCTACCCCATCCCTCTGATCGCTGATTTGTTCGACCAACTAAGGGGAGCCAAATACTTCACAAAGTTGGACTTGAGATCGGGCTATTATCAGGTGAGGATCGCAGATGGGGATGAACCAAAGACTACGTGCGTTACTCGATACGGAGCATTTGAGTTTCGAGTAATGTCGTTTGGGTTGACTAATGCACCTGCCACTTTCTGCACACTGATGAACCAAGTATTCCATGAATATCTAGATAAGTTCGTGGTGGTGTACTTTGATGATATCGTGGTTTATAGTGCCACGATTGAAGAGCATCAAGAACACTTGGCTCAAGTGTTTCAGAAGTTGAGAGAGAACCAGCTATAGGTGAAGCGCGAAAAATGCTCATTTACACAGGAGAGCATCAAGTTTCTAGGCCACGTTGTGGAACGTGGCGAATTCGTTTGGATCTAGAGAAGGTGAGGGCAATCCAAGAATGGAAAGTGTAACGCCCCGAACTTCAGGGACCGTTACGGTGTGCCTTGTAAACAGTGCTAAACTCGCTAATCGAGTCATTTGGCCAAAATCGTGAACTAAGTATGATTAGCGGTTTAGGGATTAAAAACTTTGGTTAGGATGTAACGTTTCACTAGAATGTTTAATTTATACATTGGGATCCCGAAAATAAAATTTCAGAGTCTATTACAGAAAATATTTACAACAGGTCGTTCTAAGCGGCAAAAACTGGGTTTAATCCTAGTTCCACTTTAAACCTCGGCCGTGGCGGACGAGCAGCTGCATATGTACACATCATCACCTAAGCTCTCCAACTCAAGGATGGTCCAGCTTCCTCTTGCCTTTACCTGCACCACGTAGCACCCGTGAGCCGAAGCCCAGCAAGAAAACACAATATAACATGATATAATATCAACAACGAACATAATAACCATTCAGGACTATCAGTCCAAACAAATAGGTGACAATAGCCAATTGTCACAATAATGAGCATCGCTCTCTCTAGCCATGTGACGATAGGGTCACCAGGGCTTAACTGATAAGTGATCCTTTCATAAGTTTGATTAGGACAGGTGCATGGTGAATGGTCACCAACATAACCTTCCTCCCGACTCTAGAGTCGTGCCATGGACAGTGTCCCTTGGCCGTGTGACAAACAGTCACCGGGGTCATATACCTTTGCCACAAACATCTAGTCTTAGACCAGGCAAGCGCTTAATAGTTCTTCGACCTTAGGGTCGGCCTGGCATTAATTCCATAGAGCCATTCAATGCATGATTCTTGACTTAAGCTTGATTAGGACAGGTGCAAGGTGATTAGTCACCAACATAACCTTCCTCACGACTCTGGAGTCGAAACTATGGACAATGTCCCTTAGCCACGTGACAAACAGTCACCGGGGTCATGTACCTTGGCTATATTCATCTGGTTGTAAGCCAGGCTAGCGCTTATAAGTTCCTCGACCTTAGGGTCGGTCTTGCATTAATGCTACAGAGCCATTCAATGCAAAATTCTCGACTTTAGAGTCGGTCCCTGACTAGTCAGTGTCAATCACAAGTAAGACATGCCACCAATCACATATTTCATGTTCCATATCCATAAACGAGGCATTTAGCATGCTTACTAAACAGGTATTAGTGTTATTAGGGCCATGCATAAACACAGAGGCTCAAGCTCTGAACAGTATCATACTCAGTATATAAGGCACGTCCCAAACACATGTTTCTCATGCATCATACGCAACATATCCAGCAATCCAACATGCGCTAATAACAGCCATGCATGTTACATTTAACAGTCAACCAACATGCATCAAAGTAACCATGCATGTCATACACATTCACAGGGTGCAGTTTTCTTACCTCAAATCCGAGCTAGAACCAATATAAGAATGACCCTTGAGAACGATCAGCTTTAGTCCTTTAGCGATCACCTAGTCATAACCAAATACAATCTCCAATTAATGAAAATCACCAAAGATAGGGTCTTAACCTAAACCCCACTCTCGGGACCTCGAAACATGCCCATACGGTGAGTAGATTCGATCCTGGGCCTTAAGGATTGAAACCCCAAGCCAAAAGCCCTTAAAAACACCCAAAACAGGGTTATGAGGAAACAGGGTAGCGCTACAGCGCTGCCCTTCTAGCGCCCCAGCGCTCAAAACAGAACCACAACCGCCCTGCTGAAACCCTGTGTAGCGCTATAGCGCCCTCTGATGGGCGCTGTAGCGCTACCCCCAGACAGCACCACCCCTGAAACTTCCTTCTTCGATTTCCTCAATTCTAACTCGATTCCAAAGCTTCCAAATCCCATTTTTGGTGCCAAATGAACCCAAAAACCATCCCCACATGCCCTAGGGACCACAACCCCAAGAACCCTAGCCAAAACTCCAACCAATTCCCAAGTTACCAACTCAAAAACCAGCTGAAACTTAACTTAGAAAACAGAGTAAAACCAAGAGTTCTAATGGCTAGAAACTCACCATAATCTTGGAAACACACCCTCTTCAATGGTAGAGCACAGCCCTAGCTTGGCTAAGCTTGGTTCCTTGGCTTAATCCCACAAACTGAGCTTGAAAATCCAAAGAGAAAAGAGGAAGAAAATCCATCGGGAGAGAAGGAAAAGAAAACTCTGTTTTTGATACTCTTCCTTAGCCTTAATGGCTGATATATATCTCTTAGGGTAAAAAGACCTAAATACCCTTAGGTCTAAACAAAACCTTAACAGCCACCAAGGGCAAAACCGTCCTTTCGCACCTATTTCATTAATCACAATTAACACCCTCCAACTCTCACTATTCTCAATATTCCCAAATACCAATAAATCATATCCCATTACCCTTTAATTCCCGGTAATGCTCTAATCATAAAATTCACCCCGAGACTCACCCCGAGCCCCGAACTTAAGCCCGTTATGACTAGACTGAACACTTACATCTCATGATCGTCTCATGTCAAATAGCTCGAACCAATCCACCTTATAATGTGGCTATATTAATTCATCACAACCACGCACCCAAAATATACAATTATGCCCACAGTGGCCAAATTACCAAATTACCCTCATAATTATCATATGAGCCCATATGCATGCATTCACCATCATATAATAATATAATTCACATAAACATGCATATAATCATTAAATACTATAATAAATCAATTATGGCCCTCCCGGCCTCCTAATCAAGGTCCTAAATCTTATTAGGAAATTTGGGGCATTACAACTATCCCCTCCTTATAGAAATTTCGTCCTCGAAATTTACTCAACAACTTAACACCGGAGTTCCACTCACTGGTTATAAATTTCCTTAAGTCATTTCCTGACTTCAGTATTCCGGTAGCTTTACCTTAATCCAAGGTACATTCTACTCAATAGAACCCCATCACTTATGTCATAATCTGAACCGGCTATTCCTTACCAGATCTTCATAACTCAACTCTTAGGTTCCTTCGGCCCATGCCCACTGCATGGAAGCACATAACTCACTGTTTACAGCTGCCAGTGCCAAAGTAAAACTGATTCAGAGTCACCCTGCTCTGACCCAATCAGGATCCAGCTGCTGAAGCAAACTAGGACTTAACTTATCTCAATTCCTCACCCCTTTTCCATGGTGATATCTTAGAGAAGATACATTCTCCTACTTGGAATCCTACATTTCCATTATCCGGTTTAGTAATATTCCCCATTTATTCCAAGAAGTGATCATCCAAGATTCAAACTCCAGCAATCTCTTAACTCCCCTGAACCACCTCAGAATCAAGACACACACGTATATTTCCTTGCTCATCTCATAAGATGCTCCTCCAATAATAATTGGACAACTCTCTCTATCTGATTTGCCACCAGTCTGAGAGTAACAATCTGCACTGAGTTCCATTTGTATACTCATCGCCTTCTTAATCCTTCCATAACCTGGAAGTCACAATAAAGTCTTCATCTGATAAGATAGACCTTGAGTTCACGAAGGCTCTCTATCATTCTCACAAGGAAACTCAACTATAGATCAGCTGTACTATTCACTTATCCTTACTGATAGAACAAATTCACTTGGATCACCAGTCCACAATGACTTAATACTCATTTCATGTCGATCCATCAACCTGGGAATCCCACCGTGAACCTCATCGCGATGCTCACTTATTCCCACTATTAAATACCCAAAGGCTGTAATGGCCTTGCTGTGTTTCCTGATATTCTGTCCCAATCTGTTAACAGGTAAGAACTTTGCACATGCCTCGATATATACCTCTTCATCTCAGGCCACCACTATAAAATTTCCATATCATGTTACCCTTTCACAATGCCTGAATGAGATGAATAAAAGAATAACATGAGATTCTCCCAGAATCTCCCGGTTAATCTCAATGTCCATCGGATCCCAAGTCCGATTTCTATATCACCATAAGCTCATGTCTGTCACTAGACAACCGTTAGCTAGTCCAGCTAAAGCTTTCCATTCAACCATGTCCATCTGTGGCTCATTTAACCATCTGTCTCTCTTTATCTTTCTCGAGATAATAATCTCAAACCATAAACTGGCCACTTGGCCCGCCAGAAACTCTACTCCAGTTCTGGACAGATTCTTTAATCAACATGTTGCATAGGTAATCACTTTTCTCTATCACTAGGATGTCATAACAATCCTCAAACTAGTCCTGGTCTATAAAGACCCAGCACTTTCTTCCCAAGGCACCTAAAATATCTTTGTTATCCATGGACACTCCTGTCCCCAAGGCACTCTTCACTCTTGGCAACTCTCCGCAGAGGAAACACCATTAAACCATCGTCCAAGACGACCACAAATCCCATTCAAATAAACATTTGAATGCACTATTCATCTGACTCACAAACACTTAGTATCAAAAAAAATTCTCAAGATATGCTCAGCACTCACAGTGCTCCAATCCGATACCAACACAACCCTTTACTTGATTTTTCTCACTCTGATCTCTAACTGGTCTTAACCAGATCCAAGATCCACTTTAAAAGATTCCATCTTACTCAGCAACTAACTCTTTAATTCTTATAACCCCACTGAGCCACTCGAAACAGTGTTTACATCTGATTCCATCTCTGGTACTAAATCAATTACCATTCCAATCTTCTTTTAATAAAAAGAAGGCCTGACAGACCACTTGGAAACACATTTAAAAACCCACAGACTAATCCAGTCTGTCCTGATCTCACTAACACAACCTAGGTGGTATCCACCACACTAGCTAAGAGTTCCATGCATCTCCCTGCACAAACTCTAGCCCTCACATCCGATATCATAAACATATCAAATCCATGCACAGTGCCAATTGTCACAAGACTTTCCGCTTTCAAGCTCAAGAATTGCTGCACTTTCCTTGCCATTCAAGACCACTCTTTAATTACTTAACCAATCCATACCTGGGTCAAACCAAAGCCAGTCATAACTAACTCATGAAACCAACGATGAGTCCTTTCCATAATCCAACTTATCTCTTAAGTTGCTAATACCGTATTACATTTCCCATCACAACGTAACCATGTGATCCATATACATATATACCTTCAATATACCCTTCGCTATATACATAACAACAAAAGAAAAGCATGGCACCAAAGCCAACAACATAACTCAAAACCCAAGGCTAATAAGCTAACCTGTCATCCCCGAGGAACTAGTTTCGGTTTCAGACTCTGATTGCCCTGGAATAGACACTCGAGCTGGAGTCGAGCTGTCTATCCTCCTTTGCTTACGCTCTCTTAGACTTGGACAATCCTTCTTAAGATGCCCAACCATCCTACATAAGAAACATGCCTTTGCTCGACATTTTCCCAGATGATGCCTCTTGCACCGAGTGCACTTTGGACGAGTCTTCCAGCTTTCCTCGTTCCTTGTCCCAATAAGTGGAGATACCACTATCTGAGCTCCATGCTCTCCAGCACTCTGCTGCCCAACTACTATACTCTCAACAGTAAGAGCCTTCTCTACCACCTGAGCATAGGTAGAGACTTCATACACTGGGGCAACTCTAATGCCCTGAACTATTCCAGGATCCAACCCTTGAACAAACCTTTCCTTCCAAGCCATATCTGTGGGTACCATGTCTAAGGCAAACTTAGCCAACTCATCAAATTTAGTAACATATTCAGTCACTGATGCACTACCCTGAACAAGGTTCAGAAACTCATTTATCTTGGCAGTCTTAGCTACATCACAATAATACTTCTCATTGAACAGCTGCCTTAATTGTTTCCAGTCCATCACAGCTGTGTCTCGTGTCTGGGATACTACCTCCCACCATGTCCTGGCATCATCCCGCAATACATATGTAGCACAGATCACCCTATCGTGACCTACCAGTCCCATACTATCAAGAATGGAGCTGATCATGCCCATCCATTGCTCAGCTCTGAATGGATCTAGGCCTCCCTCGAAGACTGGAGGATAAAACTTCAGGAATCTTCCACAAAGAAATTCCCATCTATTCTCAACCCTAGGCTGAGCTGAAACTGATGTCATCTCTGGCATAGCAAAGGAAGAGGTACTCCTCAACAGACTCCGTTGTTGCTTCAAGTACATAATCTCTTCCTCCTGCCTCTGCAATCTTAATTGCAAATCTGTAAGCGTCTGCTGAACATTCAGAGATGCAGACGAAGAACTGATACCCTGGCGGTAACTCCCACCCCCTGTATAACTATCACCAGGCCTTATAATCTGCCTTGAATAAACCTGCTGATTCAATCTGTAGTCAATAACTTGACCCATTAATCACAATAACCATATCAAGGGCTTTTCCCACGGGATAAATCTTACCACACCACAATCATAAACCCCTTGCGGTGCCACAAACATGCCCATGGTATTCATGCTTACTCATAATCCCTGCTCTTCCAATACTCAAACCATGCTTCTAACCCCAGCATGTAATAACACAATTATATATTCATGGAGCAGGCAAACATATGATCACAGTCATATATATATATTCACAGAGCATATAATCATATAGTCAAGAGCCAGGCTCTATCTGAATCTCATGCTCCCTAATACAATGTGGAGGTAAAGCATTTACATTTTATTCAAACAGCTATACAGATAGCTACAGAAATAGTTACCATTCCTTGAGTGAAGCTATCTTCAATGATGAGTGTACATGCCCAGCTTGTCTTCAGGAACCATAAACCTTGGCTCGCTCTGATACCAAGTTGTAACGCCCCGAACTTCAAGGACCGTTACGGTGTGCCTTGTAAACAGTGCTAAACTCGCTAATCGAGTCATTTGGCCAAAATCGTGAACTAAGTATGATTAGCGGTTTAGGGATTAAAACTTTGGTTAGGATGTAACGTTTCACTAGAACGTTTAATTTATACATTGGGATCCCGAAAATAAAGTTTCAGAGTCTATTACAGAAAATATTTACAACAGGTCGTTCTAAGCGGCAAAAACTAGGTCTAATCCTAGTTCCACTTTAAACCTCGGCCGTGGCGGAAGAGCAGCTGCATATGTACACATCATCACCTAAGCTCTCCAACTCAAGGATGGTCCAGCTTCCTCTTGCCTTTACCTGCACCACGTAGCACCCGTGAGCCGAAGCCCAGCAAGAAAACACAATATAACATGATATAATATCAACAACGAACATAATAACCATTCAGGACTATCAGTCCAAACAAATAGGTGACAATAGCCAATTGTCACAATAATGAGCATCGCTCTCTCTAGCCATGTGACGATAGGGTCACCAGGGCTTAACTGATAAGTGATCCTTTCTTAAGTTTGATTAGGACAGGTGCATGGTGAATGATCACCAACATAACCTTCCTCCCGACTCTAGAGTCGTGCCATGGACAGTGTCCCTTGGCCGTGTGACAAACAGTCACCGGGGTCATATACCTTGGCATAAAACATCTGGTCTTAGACCAGGCAAGCGCTTAATAGTTCTTCGACCTTAGGGTCGGCCTGGCATTAATTCCATAGAGCCATTCAAAGCATGATTCTTGACTCAAGCTTGATTAGGACAGGTGCAAGGTGATTAGTCACCAACATAACCTTCCTCACGACTCTGGAGTCGAAACTATGGACAACGTCCCTTAGCCACGTGACAAACAGTCACCGAGGTCATGTACCTTGGCTATATTCATCTGGTTGTAAGCCAGGCTAGCGCTTATAAGTTCCTCGACCTTAGGGTCGGTCTGGCATTAATGCTATAGAGCCATTCAATGCAAAATTCTCAACTTTAGAGTCGGTCCCTGACTAGTCAGTGTCAATCACAAGTAAGACATGCCACCAATCACATATTTCATGTTCCATATCCATAAACGAGGCATTTAGCATGCTTACTAAACAGGTATTAGTGTTATTAGGGCCATGCATAAACACAGAGGCTCAAGCTCTGAACAGTATCATACTCAGTATATAAGGCACGTCCCAAACACATGTTTCTCATGCATCATACGCAACATATCCAGCAATCCAACATGCGCTAATAACAGCCATGCATGTTACATTTAACATTCAACCAACATGCATCAAAGTAACCATGCATGTCATACACATTCACAGGTTGCAGTTTTCTTACCTCAAATCCGAGCTAGAACCAATATAAGAACGACCCTTGAGAACGATCAGCTTTAGTCCTTTAGCGGTCACCTAGTCATAACCAAATACAATCTCCAATTAATGAAAATCACCAAAGATAGGGTCTTAACCTAAACCCCACTCTCGGGACCTCGAAACATGCCCATACGGTGAGTAGATTCGATCCCGGGCCTTAAGGATTGAAACCCCAAGCCAAAAGCCCTTAAAAACACCCAAAACAGGGTTATGAGGAAACAGGGTAGCGCTACAGCGCTGCCCTTCTAGCGCCCCAGCGCTCAAAACAGAACCACAACCGCCCTGCTGAAACCCTGTGTAGCGCTATAGCGCCCTCTGATGGGCGCTGTAACGCTACCCCCAGACAGCACCACCCCTGAAACTTCCTTCTTTGATTTCCTCAATTCTAACTCGATTCCAAAGCTTCCAAATCCCATTTTTGGTGCCAAATGAACCCAAAAACCATCCCCACATGCCCTAGGGACCACAACCCCAAGAACCCTAGCCAAAACTTCAACCAATTCCCAAGTTACCAACTCAAAAACCAGCTGAAACTTAACTTAGAAAACAGAGTAAAACCAAGAGTTCTAATGGCTAGAAACTCACCTTAATCTTGGCAACACACCCTCTTCAATGGTGGAGCACAGCCCTAGCTTGGCTAAGCTTGGTTCCTTGGCTTAATCCCACAAACTGAGCTTGAAAATCCAAAGAAAAAAGAGGAAGAAAATCCATCGGGAGAGAAGGAAAAGAAAACTCTGTTTTTGATACTCTTCCTTAGCCTTAATGGCTGATATATATCTCTTAGGGTAAAAAGACCTAAATACCCTTAGGTCTAAACAAAACCTTAACAGCCACCAAGGGCAAAACCGTCCTTTCGCACCTATTTCATTAATCACAATTAACACCCTCCAACTCTCACTATTCTCAATATTCCCAAATACCAATAAATCATATCCCATTACCCTTTAATTCCCGGTAATGCTCTAATCATAAAATTCACCCCGAGACTCACCCCGAGCCCCGAACTTAAGCCCGTTATGACTAGACCGAACACTTACATCTCATGATCGTCTCATGTCAAATAGCTCGAACCAATCCACCTTATAATTTGGCTATATTAATTCATCACAACCACGCACCCACCCAAAATATACAATTACGCCCACAGTGGCCAAATTACCAAATTACCCTCATAATTATCATATGAGCCCATATGCATGCATTCACCATCATATAATAATATAATTCACATAAACATGCATATAATCATTAAATACTATAATAAATCAATTATGGCCCTCCCGGCCTCCTAATCAAGGTCCTAAACCTTATTAGGAAATTTGGGGCATTACAGAAAGCCCCCAAAAAGTGAAAGAACTCCGCTCCTTCTTGGGCCTAGCCAACTACTATAGACGATTTGTGGACAGTTACTCAAGAAGGGCGACACCCTTGACTGAGCTACTGAAAAAGGGTGTGACTTGGGCGTGGACTGACAAGTGTGCTGAAGCATTCAAGAGTTTGAAGGAAGCCATGATGAAGGATCCTATTCTTTTCTTGCCAGATGTTAGCAAGCCCTTCGAAGTACAGACAGATGCCTCAGATTATGCTTTGGGAGGGGTACTAGTACAAGAAGACCACCCGGTAGAATATGAGAGTCGCAAGCTGTCTGAAGCTGAGAGGCGGTATACTACCCAGGAGAAGGAACTCCTCGCAGTTATCCATTGCTTGTGAGTGTGGAGACATTACTTGTTGGGGTCGAGGTTTGTGGTGAAGATGGATAATGCAGCGGTTAGTAATTTCCTTACTCAGCTAAAACTGGCCCCTAAACAGGCTATATGGCAGGAGTTCATGGCAGAATTCGACTTCCGTTTTAAGCATAGGGCCGAACGCTTGAACCAGGCAGCTGACGCCTTAAGTCGCAAAGCAGAATTGGCGACTCTAAAGATCTTGGCTAGTTTTTCGGATAGCGTGGTGAACACTCCACTCAAGGAGTGCATCAAAGAAAACCTGGAGAAAGACCCAGTTGTCAGGACCATCCTGAAGCTCGTAAAAGAAGGCAAGACTCACCAGTTCTGGGTGGAGAATGATCTTCTGTGGGCCAAAGGAGGTCGCTTGTATGTTCCAAAAGCTGGAGATTTGCGGAGGACATTACTAAGCGAGTGTCATGACACCTTGTGGGCAGGTCATCCAGGGTAGCAGAGAATGCACGCCCTCTTGAAGTAGGGTTTCTACTGGCCACAAATGCAAGATGGTGTAGTGGAGTACACCAAGACCTGTCTCGTTTGCCAGCAAGACAAGGTCGATAAGAACAAGACACCTGGGTTGTTGGAGCCATTGCAAGTCCCAAGCCGACCATGGGAGAGTGTGTCGCTTGACTTTATAACCAGTCTACCGAAGACAGGGGATTTAAGTGCGATCTTGGTGGTCGTGGACAGATTCTCGAAGTACGCAACATTCATCCCGATGTCGAAGTACTGTTCAACAGAGGAGACAGCCCGACAATTTTTCAAGCATATTGTCAAATATTGGGGAGTGCCCCAGAACATTGTTAGTGACCGAGATGAAAGATTCACTGGGACCTTTTAGTCCGAACTATTCAGTCTCTTGGGGTCACAATTGAACATATCCTCGAGCTACCATCCACAGACAGATGGGCAGACAGAAAGATTCAACGAGATGTTGGAGGAGTACTTGCGCCACTTTGTCAATGCCAATCAGAAAAATTGGTCGCAACTACTCGATGCAGCTCAATTTTTCTTCTCTCAAAAGAGTTCTTCATCAAATAAGAGCCATTTTGAAGTTGTTAATGGACAACAGCCACTGTTTCCCCACACAGTGGACGAATACCACGGTCGGAACCCACGAGCCTTTCACTTCACAAAAGACTAGAAGAAAACGACAGAGATTTCCCGAGCTTATTTAGAAAAAGCATCAAGAAGAATGAAGAAGTGGGCAGATCAGAAGCGCAGACCACTGGAGTTCAAAGCAGGTGACTTAGTGTTAATCAAGCTGAGGCCCGAACAGTTGAGATTCCGAGGAGACAAAGACATCAGACTCGTTTGCAAGTACGAGGTTCCGGTCTCAATCATCTCAAAAGTTGGCCTAACTTCCTACAAAGTCGACCTACCAGCATGGATGAAGATACACCCGGTCCTTCACGTCAGCAACTTGAAACCGTATCATGAAGATCCAGCAAATCCAGAGTGCAAGCAGTCAACCAGAGGAGGAGTCATCATTCAGCCAAGGAGCAAGCGTCAACCTGAAGAAATCCTGGCGGAAAGGACGGTCACCACTGACCGTAAAAAGCATAAGGAGTATCTGGTAAAATGGAAGGGGTTCGCAGATGACGAGATCAGCTTGGTGAGGGCGGAAGACTTGAAGAAGCTCATGTAGAAGATTGAATGTAACGCCCTGGATAGCTAGGAACGCTACACTGTGTACTTATAAAAGTGCACGACTTGCTAATCATGTCATTAGTTTAAAAATGTGTCACTAAACATGTATGAGCTAGGGTTACAAAGGTTTTGGTCCCAAAAGTTTCATTTAATTTAGTTAAGTAGTTATATACACGGGATCCCAAAAGAAACAGAGTTAAAGGTTGGTTTACAGACTTCCAAAAAAACATAAACAATTGTTAGCCATACTAAGGTAAAATAGACAATCTCTGGGTCTCGCGTCCCTGACTAAACCTCAACCGTGGTGGCTGAGCAGCTGGCCATGTACATTCCTCTCGCAGAGCTCTCCATAACAAGGCTGATCAAGTTTACCCTTGCCTTTACCTACACCACATAGCACCCATGAGCCAAGGCCCAGCAAGAAAACATAATGAGCAACACAAGCAGTCATAACAGATAACATACTCACTAAGCATGAACTTTCATCATATAATCCACAGTAATCAATCAGCATAAATTCATAATCATGGATGCAATCAAACACTAACTTCATATCATGGATGCAATCATGGATTCATATCACATAATAATCAGGGCTGAAAACTTAGGCTGCACCCTCTGTTTACCCCACTGACTCCGGCCCGCTTAAACCGAGCTTAGTGCATATTAAGCTGTCCTTGGCTACCAGTGGCCAAGTCACGCCCTGTGCGCTAGTGTAACCCTTGGCACCCTTAGGCCGTTGGTTCACTAATTAGCTTGCATGGCATAATACCATCTTTTCAAGCATACACAATAGGGAACCCTTAGTCCCATTACATATATTCAACCAGGTGCAGTTTTCTTACCTTTAATCTTTACGGTTTCGGATTACGAGCAACGCTCCTCAAGCACGATCCGTTCCCGAGCCTAAGCTTTTATCACCTAATCACAACCAAAGTATAGGGTTCCATTAATATTGAAATTAGGGTTTCTAGTTACAAAACTAACTTCCAGGAATCCGAATTCCACCAAGCACGGTGGTGGAACCTATCCCGAGCATTCTAGACCACATTCCCATGCCTAAAATCCCCAAAAGTTCAAGAGTGTACCCAAGGGCTGTGGCCCTTGAAGCTTAGCCATGAACCTGACCTTAATACAGAACCAAGGGCATCCCTGGACAAAGACACGCGCTGCAGCGCTTGCCTTGGGCGCTGCGGCGCTCACCCCTGGCCGAGCCTCCTTGGCTTATCTTCAACCTAGGGTCGCAGCGCTCTAGAAAAGAGCTGCGGCCCTTCCCTTTGAGCCCAAAAAACCCACCATTTCCAACATCTAAACCTCATCCAAATCCATCCCAAAGCTTCCCATTTCAACACCCAACAATCCCAACACTTTCAGAGCAAGTTAAGCCACACAATTCAACAGAAAAACTCAGCTTAACCCATTAAAACCAAACTTTTAATTCCTGGAACATAAGAACATAAACACTCAAAACCAACCAGTTAAAAACTCAAATTCAAACCTCTAATTCATAAGTTAATGCTTACATCTTCAATGGAATCCTTTCTCTAGTCAAAACCCAGCTAATTTCCAAAGCTTTCCAGCTCAAATTCCACCTTAAACATCAAAATTGAAATCACCTCAATTCCCAGCTGAAAACTCAGAATTGAAACTTCAAAATCATAGTTTAATCCTTACCTTAGCCTTGATTAAATATCCCCTGGATAATCTCTGAGCTTAGCTTCAAATCCCCACTAAATTCCCAGCAAATTCCCAGAAATTCTCTGCTTTTTCCCTTCCTTGTGCTTTCCTTGAGATAGAGGAAAGAAGAGCTGAGAAGAAAGTCTAAGTCGGTCTTTTTTTTAGTTCTACTATTTTCCTTAAGTTTATCTTATCCCATTAAGTCAATCCCGAGGCTCGGGGTGCCGGAAACGTCCCCGAGGGCAAAACGGTAAAATCCCCCAATATTCCCGCCTAGACTTCCTAACCTCAAATATATCTCCATATATATATATATATCATATTATCATCAATTATCATACAAACATTATTAATCATATAATTATGCATTTAAATCTATAAAATCATTCAAATCACACTAAACCCAATTATGCCCTCCTGGCACACTAATCAAGTTCCTTAAGCCTCATTAGCGAATTTGGGATCGTTACATTGAAAATCTACAAGCTACTTCGTCGAGGACACCGAAGAATTAAGTGGGAGAGAGTGTGGCATGCGTCCCCTTTGGCACACCCAAATGGGGCCAGTTTGTAAGTGAGCAAGCCTTGGTGCTTGATCATTAGTCAATTCTTGCACCAAGCAACCTCATGGGATAGGGTAGTGGCAGTTTTGTAATTATGCATATGTCTCTCAGAAAAAAAATCATATATGTTACTGTGAAGACCTTATTTCCCTAGAAGGCTACTTAGGGGGAGGTGACCTGGTGACTTAGGGAAGTACCGTGACCATCAGCAGATAGGGGCCAAAGCTGTGTACTCCCTTGCCCTATCAAGGCCATATATTAATAAAACGATATTTATCCATACTTGCCCCTGTGTGCTTCCTTGTTTCCTATGTGTTACTTATTTGTTGTCTTCGTTGGGCCATTGCGTGCCAGTTGCCTTGTTGTGTGCTTTGTGTTGTGTGGACGTTCCTAGGAATGACTTGCTTTGTGCTTGCTCATACTTCGTTATTGCCTGTTGCATGTCTGAAATGTGTATGTGGCTGACCACTGAGTTTGTTTGCCTGCAGGTGTGTGTTGTAGGTTGACTTGCTAGTTTGAAGAGTCGGCAAGTGCCGCACGTTCCGTCTACTTGGAGTACCCAAATAGCCGGCCCGTGACACAGCGCGCCCCCGCAAACCCATAAATCCTAGCTTCTTTCTTCATTTTCCCCCAACTCAATGCTATAGAATTCCACTTAAACATATCTCTAAGCCAATAATAGGTCCAGAACTCTCAATATCACCTTACAAATAAGACCTATAGCCTAAAACACTTGTCGAAACCACCTTAAATCCCAAATTCAGACACGAACTCAAGTATCCCTAAGCATGCTCATAACCCAACCAAAAATTCAGTTGATTAACGTCTGTATTCTTACCTCAGTGGTGACTTTGATCCTCAGCTTTCCCCTTGACTACTCCTAGCTTAATTCCTAAATTTCCCAGCTCAATTCTTAAGCTTTTCCTTAAACCTCCAAGCACAAGAGAGGGAGAGAGAGAGAGAGAACGTGAGAGTAATAGAGAAAGAGTGTTGAGAGGTGTTTCTAATGGGTTCTGATTATTTCCTATGGCCTACATTACTATTTCCTTAATCATAAAGACCAAAATGCCCCTTATATTAACTCAGTACCTTTGTTGCCCATAACGGCAAAACGATCATTTGTCCCGTTTCCCGCTGATTCCTCGAGTCGTCCTACAAATTCCAAATTAATCCTGCTATGCCAACTAACTACAAAATACTTACCTATTACTCGACACATCCCAAATTCACTTTAAATTTCCTAGAATACCCCTAGGCTCACCCCGAGTCGGGTATTAAACCTTGTTGTGACTATTTCGCTAATCCACTCACTAGGATTGCCTCGAGCTGAACACTGCGAATATATCCACATAATAATGTGATCTCAGTCATTTAACGCATATAATCACATTTATGCCCGCAATAGGCCAAAATTACAAATATGCCCTTATAAACAAGAACATGCCCACATGCATATTTAATACCCATAAACCATATAAATATATTCATATTATCATATAAATTATGCATGCCACATAGTCACACATTTAATCAATTAATCACACATATATCCAATTATGCCCTCCCGACATGCTAATCAAGGCACTAAACCTTATTAACCTTTTGGGATGTTACAACAAAAAAGTCGACAGACAACCACACGTGAATATAGTGGACTAGACGAGGACAACGACAGATTGACACCAGAGGAGAGATCGCTACGTAAAGCACAATGCATTAAATTACTACATGACATGAATGATACAGCCACATGAAGATTTCCCATGATTGGAGGCGTTATTTTTCTCACATGGCATGCCAGAGGCTAGAAACATATGGAGTGCATGAGATCAGAAAGATCATACTTCTGAAGACAAATATGAGGAGAACATAACTAGAAGGACCAAACAAGAACTTAGGAACATGCAACATGCAACATGAACACAAAAGTAATGGACAAAGAGTTTTAGGAAGACGAATTATGGATTAAGACTATGGTGATTGCACCTGTTTTGGAAGAATCTGAGGCATTATAAATATACACAAGCTATGATAGAGTGAAAGGAACTATGATTACAAGAAGGGAAATATGTGTAAGAAAACCATGTTATATGAAGGAGCATATTTTGGAATAGTGTATACTTGGATGGTAATGACCTTCAAGACTAACTATCTCGACATTAAAGCTTGTAGTTTATTTATTTGACAGATGACAGTGCGCATTTCCAATGCGCGAAGGTATTCTATCGTTGCAAAGGAGGAAAACCCAGTGTGGGGAAAATTTCATTTTGAGTAACAAGTAGGGATGTTAAGACTCAGGGAAGTATGAAAATAAGATCAATATGGAAGAGGTGTAAGGATTTTCTGAAGGATATAGATAACAAGATTCGTTAGTGATAAGAATAGATTGATTTACGGAATAATGTGAGTTATTCTGTAAAAGATGATCCTTATGGATTGATCTCAAAACTAGAAGCATAAGAAGATTTGATAGCTTTACAGAGTACATACATGGATAAGATATGAAAAAGGTTTAAGACTATTTTCTCGAATTGTAGAAAATTTTAGAATTTAATGGCTATAAAGATAAAGGGCGGCTTACACTTGCTGTCAGACGAAAATGATAAGTGAAGGATAGACCCGCATTCTAAGAAACACGATATGAATTCAGTTTTGGATTGTATCAGAATTTAACGTATGTATGAATTTTAGGCTACTGTTGTAGCTAATATGTGATGAATTTCGGACAACATCTTAGGAGGTGGGGTAAAGGATGGAATTACCCACTTATTATATAGGATACTTCAAAAGCAAGGAATTCAGAAGGGTCAGAAGAGAATGACTACTTCTGAGGGTTAATAGAAAGCCAGATACATGGATAAAAGTACTTGTAAGAGTATAGTTGAATGGATAGAAAAAAGGATTGGGAACATGATTAAGTGTTGCTCTAAGTGTCTTTAAGGGAAGTTATTATAAGAACTAGCTGAAAGGCGTTTAAGATGGAACCTATAGAAATTTGTACCAAAGGTATGTTGTACAGTTGCATGATCTAATTGTTAAGGGGAGAGGAATTAAGAGGATATACATTGCAAGTCAACAAGGATCCTCGACAAAAATGAAAGTTTGAAGTATGTATGCACATGTTATGAATACGAAGGAACTGTAGAGAAATTTTCATGGATTATGAAATTGGAAATATGACGTAGAACCAGTATGGATGGATTAGTACTAGAACAAACATAAAAGTAGCAGGAATATCAAGTGGCAAATAAGTTGAAAATTTAGTAAAGAATAAGTGATACAGTGAACAGAAGCAGATTGTGGGTGACGTAAACCCGACAATGTATATGAGTATATGTTGGTTATAATTGAATGTGGCTACAATACTTATCCAAGTATATCATTATGATCCTGAGTTGTGGGAATCAATTATGGTAGAAAGATTTTTTACAATTTCGAGATGACAACGAAAGGCTAAGTTGTTAAATACTCTCAAGGATGATAGAATCTTGAGATGTTGTGGCATAGGAATTTCGAGGACGAAATCCTTTTTAAGGAGAGGATAGTTGTAATATTCGCCTTTCCATTTTAAGGGTATTTTGGTAATCTGGCTTGGGTCAGGTATTATGGTTAAATTGTATGATATTATGTGTTTAATTATATGAACTATGATATGCAGGAGTTATGATGTATGCTTATGTTACGTGTTCCGTCAAGCAATCCACAAACATTAGTTTGCTCAAGTATTAGGGTCCAAAGTATGATAGAAGTTGTTTTATGGGGGCCAAAGTAGAATTATGTGTTTTATAATAGAAAATTTAATATGAGAAGTTAAAACTAATAGTTTTGGATGGGAATTACAATAAGAACCTTAAGTAATTATGAAAGAAAAGTTAGAAGCATGGGGAAATGTGGTAATTAGGTTTTACACGATTTAAATCAGATGAAATAATTAACTAATAAAGAGGAATAGGTTTTGATGTCATAAGAAGTTTTCAGACATTGGAGTTAATGATATACGAAAGGAAGACAGACCAAAGAACAATTCTCTCATTCTTGATCTCAATCTTGAAGCTTGAGATTTTGGGAGAGATTGTCAACCTAAGTTATGGAAGGGCTAGGAGATCTTTTAGATGACAAAGATCTAAGTTTATGTGGCTGGAGTTTGATCTGTAAGTGCTCAAACCTTGTTGCTTAAAGTTTTTGTCGGATCTAGGTTTTGAAGTTTGAGACTGTTTTCATTGTTTCTGGGATTTTGAATGTTTAGTATATGTTTAGGATTTGTTATATATGAGATTCAAGGGTTAGAAACATGCTAGGTTGACTGATTTGGTGAATTGGGGTTGAAACTTTGCGATTTGGGGCTGAAACCTAGGCTTAAAATCACAATTGTAATTTCTTTATTCGGGGACTAGCGCGACCACGCCTAGCCGTGGTGCGACTTCACTACTCGGCTGGTTAGCCTCGGAACTCTGTGAGTGTGACCACGCCCAAGAACTAGCGCGATCGCGCTAACTGCCTAGAAATGCATATTTTTGAGGTTTTGATGCACCCATTTGATACAATTCAAACCTTTTTTCGATTTGGGTTATTTCACTGGAGTTTTAAGACATTCTTAAGAATATTTTGAGTATGAGTTATCTTTAAGAATTGCAAGGGTGTATTCTTTATATGGGTTTTGGTTTGGCTTAAGTCTTAAGCATTTGAGGTTATATGATATGATAGGCTCGCTAAGGATACTTGAAGGGATGCGTTAATGTGTGGGAGCACTACTGGACCTGAGGTAAGAAGAGTGGACACATGCACGCAAGGTGTACGCTCGACATCCTTAAGTGTGGTTAATGTGTATGATATATTACAAATTATGTTACAAGCTATACTATGAATTATGTTAAGAATTTTGTTACGAATTATATTGTGAACTGTGTTATGAGTTATGTTAGGAACTATGGTACGTATCATGTTATGAATTTTGCTAGGAGCAATGTTATAAGTGATACATGTTGTGCATGACTAAAATATGTAAGAGTATGTGGTATGTTTGCGTGTCATGCTTACGATATGAAAATGCATGCTAACGTTACGATAAATTGCATTGCATGCTTTTGTTACGAAAAATGCATGCTTATGTTAATTCGTGCTCAATTGCACAACTAACCAGAACAACACTGGTTTATGACCAGAGCGACACCAGTAGTACTTGTTATGGAATGAATATGTTGTGCTAGGATATGTCATTTTATGTTATGTTTATGCTACGCTATGGTTTGGTTGGTAGATTACATTTTACTATAGTTATGTTATTGGCAATATGATTGATTTGTTAACTTTGTGTGATAAGATATCGACTAGGAGTTGTTTATGTTTTAGGTTGTGAAGAAATAAGTTAGTTTATGTTCATGTTTACGTTATGTTTTATGTTTTATGTCTTATACTATTGGGCTTTAGGGATAGTGTCCTATATGGCTTTTCTTGATGGGCGTTACATCACGGGTACTCTGTGTTACAGGTAAAGGCATAAGCGTAGTGATGAGGCGATGAGTTGGAGCAGGCTCAGCCAAATGTGTGCATGTTGTGATCAGTAGACCTGGGGGTCAAAGAGATTGCTATGTATGCATTGTTTTAAAAGTCTTCAAGACATTGTTATATGTTAAGATTTTAATAGCTTGTATTTTACCTACGATATGCATGTAAAGAAACAATTTATTTTTTAATAACGAGATCTCGAGTTGCATATTTTGTAAAAGATATTTAATTCATGTTTTTTAATAAATGAGTTTCGACAAATGTTTTGTAGTAAATTATTTAGTTTATGTCGGGTCATTGTAGTGACCCATTAGCTAAGGTAACAGTAGAAGTTGAAGTGTGAAAATGAAAAGTAGAAAAGAGACTTGAATTACCTGCATGTGATCTGTGGCACCAGAATCAATCACCCATTTGGAGGATGAAGAAAGAAGACACACATTAGATTTACTTGAATCAACAATAGCAGTGACAGAAGGAGATGACGACTTAAGTGATTCCTGATATTGTGAGAACTTGGAAAATTCATCAGCTGAAATAAGGACCAATTTATCAGTGGCATCAGTAGTACTTGCAAAATTAGCAGAGGGTTTTTGCTAATTTTTAAATTGTACCTTTCTACACTCAAAGTTGGTGTGGCCTAGCTTTTTACCTCTAGAATCATGTGTTTGAGTTTCAACTCCTTGCAAATTGCCTCCTCTGTGTCCATTTGTAGTAGAAAATTTCCCAGGCGCATAATTATTACGAATTACCGAACCACTTTTAAGAGAAATAGACGGAGTAATTTTCATTTGAAGAAAACGACTAAAGACATCTTGTAAAGAGGAAACATCAGAACCAAAAAGAACTTGTACCTTCGCAGAATCAAATTCAGGTGAAAGCCCTGCTAGAAAGCTCATAATAGCCATCTGCTCTCGCTGGCGTTGTTGAACCTTCACATCCGGACTAAATGGCAGCAACATATTAAGCTCCTCATACCTCTTTTTAAACTCCATAAATTAGTTCATAAGGGACTGATCTTGTTTCTCCACACGGTAAAATGCTTTCCAAACCTCATACATACGAGTGAGATTACCCTTGCCAGAATAAAAAAATTCCAAATAATCCATTAGTTCCTTAACAAACTCACAATGATTGATCAAACCAATTACCTCACTGTCAATAGAATTATGGATTTCAAGGAACAAGTGAGCATCCTCCCTGAGCCACATTTTCCTTGAATCATCTTTTTCTTTAGGAGGATCATCAGTTAAGTGGTCATCTTTGTCAATACTTCGTAGATAAAGCCAAACAGTCTCACACCACTCCAAGTAATTTGAACCAATTAGATTATGGTTCGTGATTTTAGACATTACAGGGACCGCATCAGATACAACAACTGATTTTTTCTCTAATTTATTGTCAGCCATAACTCCGTAAATAAACATGGCAGAAAACATGTAAAACCAAATAGAATCACAAAAAATAACCTAGAAAAAACCTTGACAGGCGCAAGCACAGAAACTAGGTGAGCAAAAACGAAGCACTGGTCAACCCGAAACATCGTGGAGACTAACCAGAACGAAAACGACCGCCAAGGATGATGCCATCCGCTCTCACGCGTCAGGGCATGAGAGGTGGGACTGTTGCTTACAACGACGCTAGGGTCCCACGCACAAGGATTATGACCACCGGACTTCGGGGGAACAGAGATTGTCGGCTGGGGATTCATTTTGTGTGGGCGGTGAGAATAGTAAAGCAACGGAAATAGGGTTTCCGAAATAAACCCAAAATTAGACTAAACCTCTAACGACCCGAATTTTCTTTTAAGGCTAAGAGCCTTGATTAAAGTGCCTGGAGGGCATAATGGGATATACATGTTGAATTAATTGAATAAATGTGTGACTATGTGGCATACATGATTTGTATGATAATATGGATTTAAATGCATATTTATGTGTATTATATATGCATGTGGGCCCATTCTTGATAATAAGGGAATATTTGTAATATTGGCCTATTGCGGGCATAAATGTGATTGTATGAGCGTAAATGATTGAGACCACATTATTATGTGGATGTATTCGCAATATTCGGCTTGAGGAGATCCTAGTGAGAGAATTAGTTAATAGTCACAACGGGGTCCAATACCCGACTCGGGGCGAGTTGAGGGGTATTTTGGAGACTTAGTGCGTATTAAGGATTTATTGGTTAATGTGAAATTATTTGGTGATTAATTGGATATGTTGGGATTAGTTGGGAATTTATAAGACAATTTGAGGATTAGCGGGGAAGTTTCCTAATCACGGTTTTGCCCTTGGGGGAATTAGAAGATAAGGGTATACTTAGGGGCATTACGGTCTTTTTGGTGAAGAGGATAGACTTACCTTTGGGTTAGCTTAGGCAGTGGTAACTGGTCGAAACTCAAGGAAGCAATTCCAGGGCACTCTCTCTCTTTCCGGCCGATCCTCTCCCTTTCTCTTTCAACTTTGGTAAATTTTTGAGGAAGCTAAGGGGAATCGGTGGCTGAAAGCTTGAGGAATTGAAGACTTGATACCTAGAAGTTGGTTAGCTACAGCTAGGGGGAGTAATTCACAGCTAAGGTGAGTTTTAATTGTTCTTTCAATGGTGCTCTGTTTTGGTTTTATGGTTGTTCTTAGCTTTACGGTTTAAGATTATGAGTTTGAGTTTGGATGGAAGTTTAAGTGTGTTTGGCTAGGGTTTGGTTGCTGGTATCATATTGGTGTTATGTTGTGGATTGAATTATAGTTCTAGAATTTATTTGGGAAGTTTTGAAAGATTTTTGGTTGAGGAAAAATATGGGAAACCTGGGTTCGTAGGGTCAAGTCGCGACCCAGGTGAACCTAGGCCAGGTAGGGGATTTTGCTTTGGAGGCACGCTACGACTCTCTAAGGCAAGTCATAGCCTGCATCTTAGTTCCAGTCATTGGGGCTCTCTGACCTGTGAGGTGTGCCGCAGCCCTTAGGGGCAAGTCGCGGCCTGCCTGGTCATTTTTAGGCCACTTTAAGTTTTAATGACGTAAACTTTAACCTAAGCGATCGAGACGAATTCTACTACCCGGATTAGTAGAATTCGAGGTCCCAAAGACTCGTATGTATTCCTAAAGCTTTTAATTGGTATAGGATTTTAATGGTTATCCATTATTGCATTGTGACTAGGTTATACCGCAAGTGCTCAGGATTAGGGATCATGCTCGGGGCTGTCATACGCTAGCTGTTCGAAAATTGAGGTAAGAAAACTGCACCCGAGTTGTGATTGGGTCTTAAACCCCTTATATGAATATGAAAATATCTGTAGCTAATAATATCTCGATGGGCATGCTTGTATACGTTGTGATTGATTACTTGCTATGCATTGTGCATTTGTGATTATATCTGTTTGCAGGCTGTCCTAAGGGTGTCGGGGGCCGATAGCAAGCGTGCGCAACGTAACCTGGCCTAAGGGTGCCAGGGCGGCTAAGAGACCAGGGGACTCGGCCTAAGGGTGTCGGGCGTGGATATTATACCATAAGCAGAAGTGTGGTTCACCCTTAATCATTCTTATTGATTGAGGAGTTTGGTTTACATATTTGACTAAGTTGAATATTACCGTTGGTTGGTTATTTATATCCTATCATTGATTGATTCTGATAATTTATGTTTACTACTTTTATACTATTGCCTAGTTGTGCATGTCAGTTTACGTTTTCTTGCTGAGCCTTGGCTCGTAGGTGCTACATGGTGTAGGTAAGGGAAAGGGACAGTGGGACCATCCATGAGTTTGAGAGCTTCAAGGGCGGTGTGTACATACGCAGCCTGCTCGATCGCCATGGTCAAGGTAGCTTGGAAGGAATTATGGTTAAACCTTGTTTTTCCGCTTAGGACGACTAAGTTGTATTCTATATTTCCTTTACAAGTCTGTAAACTGATTTTTTGATCTAGTGTATAAACTTAACATTTTAATGAAAAAATTATCATTTTGTTGACCAAATATTTTAATACCTGACATTGACTTAGTCTTTAATTACACATTTAAGTTCAAACAACTTGCTTAGCAAGTTAAGCATTATTTTAAACACACTGTGTAACGATCTTGGTTAACCAGGGCATTACAACTTGGTATTAGAGCGGTCTAGGTTTAAGGGTTCCTGAAGACTGGCTGGGTTGTACACTCACCGCTTAAGATATGCTCAACTCACGAGTAGGTATCTAATGACATGACTATATCATTAATTTTTTAAATTGAACCTATGTGCCTTATCAGCATGCTAGTATAGAGAGCGTGATGTGTATGAATGTATTTGGGTGGAATGGGATACGATAATTGATGCATGAACAATGTAGATTTGTGTTTTGATATTTATATTGTGTTTTTGGTTATTGTGATTGCTTGGACTTGCCCGTGGGATAATTCTGAAAATGAATATCGGCGCTGAGGGGTTAAGTCATTGACTGTGTACTGATTCAGAAATTATCTATTCAAGATAGTCAACTGAACCTGGTATTGTAAGTATGAGGGTTGCAAATGATAGTTAGCGTCAGAACCCTCCATCTATCCCTAGAATTTGTAGCAGATGTTTGCTGGTATGCAAGTAAGAATGCTAGATCAAGATGAGGAGATTAGATGGTTGAGACAATGGGTTCCATCAGAGAACTCTGCTTCGTATATAAGAATGCTAGTTAACTGGATCCTGTATTGTAAGTATGAGGGTTGCAAATGATAGTTAGGGTCAGAATCCTCCATCTGTCCCTAGAATTTGTAGCAAATGTTTGCTGGTATGCAAGTAAGAATGCTAGATCAAGATGAGGAGATTAGATGGTTGAGTCAATGGGCTCCATCAGGGAACGCTGCTTCATATATCTTGACAGTAATGGCATCAGTGTTGGTTCAACCTGAGGGTGGAATAAGATAAGATTTATCGTATGAAAGAATTTAGAAGCATTATCCTCCAGTTTCTGAGGGAGGTTTTGGTCTGTTCAGAACTGATCAGTAGATAGGCATGATTAGCTCCGTCCTCAATGATATGAGAGTGGTAGGCAATGATAGAGTGGTTGTGCCACGCGTATGTGGCAGGAGGATGCCCGGACGTGATGGGAAGTAGTGCCCCAGACCCGGTATGTTGTTGTGATGGGTTGGGAGGAATTCAGATAGTGGTTTGACGAAGGGGACTACTGTTACGCAGTTTGAACTACAAGAACCAATAAGATTACAGACTTGTTTCAGGATGGTAAGACAGTGATAGAGTATGTCAATGAATATGATGGGTTGGCCAAATTTGCTTTTCATTTGGTACCAGCAGTTGTGGCCCTAAAGGAACGATTCATTTGAGGACTGAACTCTGGGATGGCCAAGAGCATTAGGGTCACTCCAGTGCATGAGATTTCTATCTATGCTCGGGCAGTTGGTAGAGCCCTGTTATAGAAGAAGCAAGAGATGAGATATGGTTTGAGAGTGTCGTGGGGCAGGAATTTCAGAAAACGGTATCCCCATTTATGGGATCAGATAGAGGGGCAGATGCCCAGTGAATAGAAAAGAAAGACCCCTAATAGTTCTGCTACTCCTAGTCCTGACAGGAGGGGTTATAGTTTACAAGATGGCCGCCAGGTGGTAGTGAGACCTGGTGAAGTTATTTAGTATGCGCTAGGTGCGGGAGACACCATCTGGGAGGATACCAAGTCAAGGCATGTTTTCTATGTGGAATGATTGGGCATATCAGGAAGGATTGCCCAAAATTTCCGTTGGAAGAACAAAGGAGTATAGATTACTCAACACCAGTTTAAGGGTCCTCCTTGGTACAGTCAGAGCTGGAGGCTAGTCCCCCAGAGGCGACCGGTTGACTTGTTAGTTCTCGTTCCTTGTTATGTATTAAGATGATTGAGTTTTGTGCTACGCATCTCTTAGAAGAGGCATAGATAGGTGGCACATGCTTTATGGTTGTCATGCCATAGGGCTTGAGATAGTAGTGCCGTTGGGAAAAATCCGTAACCCTCAAGAGAAGGATTAGAGTATTATTGGTAGAAGGTTGATGGTATAATTGATTGAGTTTTCCATATAAGATTTTTGATATGATCCTGGGTACAAATTAGTTTATCAAATAAAGGATAACCATGGATTGCAAGAGATGGTAGTAACGTCTGGATTTGAAAGGGAAGGACCTAGTTGCGTCTATGGGATTCATAGATATTGTGGTAGGTACCACTTTGAATATATCAGTTGGACCAAATGGAAACTAGATTGACCAGTAAGGTTTCAGATGGGTGCACAAAGAAACGTTGAGTACACTACAGGCTTAAGGTATGGATAGAATCAGTATCAAGGACATCATGAAGAGTGACATTAGCTCAATAGAAAGAAATAATGGTTCAGTTGAAGAAGTATTTAATTTGAGGATTGGCCAGATGGAGCATCTCATCATGGGACACGTCGACACCGCTAGTTTAGAATGAAGGGTTCAATCGCCCGGTTAGAAGATAGGACAATGTTCTCAGGAATTGACCTTCGATCTTGTTATTACCAACTGAGGATCAAGGAAAGAGACAATTTAGGAATTACTTCTTGCACCAAGTAGAATGTGATGGATTATCAGTGAAGGTTCTTAACTGACTAATGCTCCAACGACACAGGTAAATTTGACAAGCAAAGAGAGTACCGGAATGACATGGACAAGCCAAATTCAGATTGATTAGGGATGTGTTGGTCTACTCCCAGTTAGAAGTAGAACGTGAATGACCACTTCATTGATAATACTAAGACTAATGAAGCAGGGTTACAGGTAAGGCTCTAAAAAGAGTAGGCTTCATTTTCTTTAAGGGTATTCAAGGCCACATTATGGGAAGTGATGGGATCGTGTATGAAGGAATTCAGTTAGAAGCCACTAAGAAATTACCGAAGAACTCCTGAGGGGTGAGAAGTATAGTGAGACCAGTAAGACACATCAGCTACTACTTGAAGCATCTTCGAAGACAGCCATACCCAAGATTGAGGTAACATAAGTACCTAAAGTTTGTCTGATTGGATAGTTTTGTACCAGATTTTTAGAAGATAGAATAAGGGTTAGTTAGCACACTATGGTATCAGAATGTATACGCGGTGGACTGATACAGGAGGACAACATGATGGATATTGTCCTTGCTTTAGGCATGAAACAATAGGGTGGTGCATTGAAGACTAGGATGTGCCCGTGTACAGACTGAAAATGATGGTTTTTCATGCTTCACGGTCAATGAAAGAATAAGAACACAGTGGTGAGTGCCGGTCAACGGCTAAGGTGACTATGAATAAGATACAGTGAGATAGGAAGCGAGAAGTACTTGCTCCAAGTAATGAAATGAGAGACAAGGGATATTGTGGTTCAGAATTGGTTCAGGGAAACCAATGAAGTTATTAGGATTGTTATGGCAGAAGTGTCTTCCTATTTAAAAGGACATAAGAGTACAAAAATTTCAAGCGTAGGAACATGGAGTTCCAAGATGGGAGACTTTTGTATTTCTTCGATTATTGTTGACTAAAACAGATAAGATACTTTGGGAAAGAAAGAAAAGTTTTGACTCCCGATTTAATATGACTTCAGAGATCTTACCATGGACTAGGTGAGGGGCCGACCGATTAGCCTTGCCTAGTATGGGTGGTGGCTCATAAGGTGTTACTGGTGCCAATGTCAAGGAAAGTGGTGTAAGATATTACTGCTGATGGGGTTAGGAGACCCTAGAATTTTAGTGGGAGTTACTGCGCAAGGAAAAGCTAATGAAATTATGGTAAATAAGATAAAGTCTTATAGAATAAGACTTTCACTCTAGTGAGAGTGTTGATAATGGATATAAAGGTAAAGGACCAGACTCTTTGGCTTTAGTTAGATTTACGGGATTGGTATCCCATGATGATTGAATAAATTCCAAGGATGAAATTTCAATAAGGAGGGGATAGTTGTAACGATCCGAATTTACTTTTAAGGCTAAGTGCTTGGAGGGCATAATGGGATATACGTGTTGAAATTGAATAAATGTGTGACAACGTGGCATACATGACTTATATGATAATATGGATTTAAATGCATATTTATGTGTATTAAATATCCATGTGGGCCCATTCTTGATAATAAGGTCATATTTGTAATATTGGCCCGTTGTGGGCATAAATGTGATTATATGTGTGTAAATGATTGAGACCACATTATTATGTGGATGTATTTGCAATATTCGGCTCGAGGTGTTCTTAGTGAGTGGATTAGCGGAATAGTCACAAGGGGGTCCAATACCCAGCTCGAGGCGAGCCTAGGGGTATTTTGGGGACGTAGTGCATATTAAGTATTTATTGGGTAATGTGCAATTATTTGGTGATAAATTGGATATGTTGGAATTAAATGGGAATTTATAAGACAATTCGAGGATTAGCAGGGAAGGTGCCTAATGAAGTTTTTGCCCTCGGAGGAATTAGAAGATAAGGGTATACTTAAGGGCATTATGGTCTTTTTGCTCAAGATGATAGACTTACCTCTAGGTTAGCTTAGGCACTGGTAACTGGTAGAAACACAAGGAAGCAACACTAGGGCACTCTCTCTCCTTCCAACCGACCCTCTCCCTTTCTCTCTGAACTTTGGTGAATTTTTGAGGAAGCTAAGAGGAATTGGTGGCTGAAAGCTTGGGGAATTGAAGACTTGAGGCCTAGAAGTTGGTTAGCTGTAGCTAGGGGGAGTAATTCACAGCTAAGGTGAGTTTTAATTGTTCTTTCAATGGTGCTCTGTTTTGGTTTTATGGTTGTTCTTAACTTTATGGTTTAAGATTATGAATTTGAGTTTGGATGGAAGTTTGAGTGTGTTGAGCTGGGGTTTTGTTGCTAGTATCATATTGGTGTTATGTTGTGGATTGAATTATATTTCTAGCATTTATTTGGTAAGTTTTGATGGATTTTTGGCTGAGGAAAAACAGGAAAATCCTGGGTTCGCAGGGTCAAGTCGCGGCCCTGTTCTTGGGGCGCTGCGACCTAGGTGAACCCAGGCCAGGTAGGGGCTTCTGCTTTGGAGGCGCGCCACGACTCTCTAAGCCAAGTCATGGCCATCCAATCGGGGGGGGCTCTCTAACCTGGGAGGCGAGCTGCGGCCCTTAGGGGCAAGTCGCGTCCCGCATGGTCATTTTTAGGCCAGTTCAGGTTTTAATGAAGGGAACTTTAACCCAAGCGCTTGAGACGAATTCTACTACTCAGTTTAGTAGAATTCGAGGTCCTGGAGACTTGTATATTTTCCCAAAGCTTAATTAGTTTATGATTTTAATAGTTATCCATTATCGCTATGTGACTAGGTTGTACAGCAAGTGGTCAAGATTAAGGATCGTGCTTGAGGCTGTCATACGCTAGCTGCTCGGGAATTGAGGTATGAAAACTGCACCCGAGTTGTGATTGGGACTTACACCCCTTATATGAATATATTAGGAATATGAACATATCTGTAGATGAGAATATCTGGTTAGGCATGCTTGTATACGCCACCAATGATTACTTGCTATGCATTATGCATTTGGGATTATATCTGTTTGCAGGCCGGCCTAAAGGTGTCGGAGTCGGCTAAGAGACAAGGGGACTTGGCCTAAAGGAGTCGGGCCTGGATATTATACCATAAATAGAAGTGTGGTTCACAGTTAATCATTTCTATTAATTGATGAGATTGGATTACATATTTGACTGAGTTGAGTATTATTGTTAGTTAGTTATTTATATCCCATTGTTAATTGAATCTGATAATTTATGTTTGCTACTTTTATATTGTTGCCTAGTTGTGCATGGTTGTTTACGTTTTCTTGTCGAGCCTTGGCTCACAGGTGCTACGTGGTACTGGTAAGGGAAGGGACAGCGGGACCAGCCATGAGTTCGAGAGCTTTAGGGGCGGTGTGTACATATGAAGCCTGCTCGATTTCCACGGTCTGGGTAGCTTGGAAAGAACTAGGGTTAAACCCTGTTTTGCTGCTTAGGACGACTAAGTTGTATTCTATTTGTGTAACGACCCCAAATTCACTATTAAGGCTTAAGGGCCTTGAGTAGTGTGCCTGGAGGGCATAATGGGATTCTGTGTGTGTCTTTAACTAGTTTTATGCATGATTATGATTTAATGCGCGTTATATGACTATTTGATTATTTGAGATGCATGACTATGTGAATTAGTATGCATGTAGACCTGATTGTCTTAAAAAGAGCATAATTGTAATCTGGCCATTTTAGGGCATAAATGTGATCATTGTATTATGTGATTTGCACATGTGTGTGTGTGGAGTTTTATCGTGATGCACGCGGCGAGACAGTCCTAGTGAGCTATTTAGTCTAAAAGTCACAACGGGATTTTTGTACCCAGCTCGGGAGGAGCCTAGGGGTACTTTGGGAATCTTATAGGGTGAGTTGTGAATGAGGGGTTATAGTTACTGGCAATTGGGTAACCTGGGTAACCATTTGTAACTGCTGTGAGTAACAAGTTTTAGATAGAAAATGGTAGAAATGAAATAGAAGTGAAAGGACTTAAGTGCCCTTGAAGGTTTAGTTAGGAAGGGTTATTAGGAAGGGGTAAATTGGTCTTTTGGCAAGGGTAATAGACAACTTTCAGCTGGGTTATAGGGGGGCACGGTTTGGGCATTGGGCATTTGGGTGTTTTGATAAAATTGGAAGAGAAGAAAAAGAAGAAGAAAGAAGGGTTAGGGCAAGAAGAAGAAGAGAAGGGGCTGAAGTGGGAGTCTAGGAGGAGATCAAGGAAGCCTTGGGTGGATTCTCCATTTGTGGTAAGGATCTTTTACACATTTAAGTTTGGTTTCTATTTTGATTTGAGGAATTTAAAGCATAAGTAAGCATTTTTAAAGTTTTGGTTTAGGTTGCTGAATTTAGAATCAAGGGGGTGGATTTTTGGGTGTGATGGTGTTTTGCTCTTGATTCTAGTATCTATAGGTTGTTAGATGGTTCATGTGAGGTTTTGATTTGATTTTGGGGTTTAGGTAATTGTTTGGGGTGATTTGGAGAGGTTGAAGCTCGGGAAAAACGCAGGGGAAAACACAGAAATTCTGGGTTCGCGATGGAGCGCCGCGGCCCTGTTCTTGGGCGCCGCGGCACGAGGATGCTTCAGGATGGGGGCCAAGCCGCTGGGCGCCGTGACCCTTGTTGGGAGTGCCGCGGCCCTAGGCCATTTTGGCAGCCCAAAAGTTCAGTTTTTAGGGCTTTTGCCCGGGGACACGAGGGATGGTTCCGATGTTTTGTTTTATGGATTTAGAGGTCCCGGGAGTACGGGATTGGTCTCGGGAAGTGGTTTTGGGTTTGGTTAGTATTAAAAGGGTTTTATGTGTGTTGTGACTAGTATTCGGAAAGGCTCATGCTAGAGGACCGTGCTTGTGACCTTGGTGCATCAGAAAAGCTCGGGATACAGGTAAGAAAACCGTAACACCCGAGAATAGGGCATGGGGCCACTGTGTGATTGCAGGGCATGGCCCTAGATTGAGTTATGTGCAATTGTTTAACTTTAGATGAATTATTATATGCTTGAATGATTATCTTGAACTATATTATACCTGCGATTGTAATGAAATGAACGGCTAAGGCCGAGAGCAACGAAGGCCGGGTACGGCCTTGGGGCCGGAAGTAACACTCAGCACATGGGATGCAATTGTTATCCTACGGTGAGGACCGAGACCCCAAGCTTTGGTAAGGCCTCTGGGGCGGCATGGTCGTGCTTGTTTAATCTGATGGTTTTCCTATTTATCAGTAAATTATGCCAGCTATATTATTTGCATATGTTATGTACTATTTGGGTTTTCTTGCTGGGCTTCGGCTCACGGGTGCTCCGTGTGGCAGGTAAAAGCAAGGAGTCAGTCAACCGGCCATGAGTATGGAGAGCGTGGGGGCGGCGCGTACATGTTCGGCCTGCCCGACTACTTTGGTTGGGGGCATTTTTGTATATGGCTGTATTTACCATTCTTTTGATAGTTGATCAAGTGTAAATCTATTTTTGAATTGGAAATATTGTGTAAACCTTGTTTTGGGATCCCAGATGTTTTATACTTAACGCTTTCAATGAAGTTAAACATTTTAAAAGAGTACAGCCTTAAACTTTGATTTATTCACACTTTTGGTTTTAGAAACCACCTAGAGTCAGTCAGATGCACGATTTTTGTCTTAAACTCACTAAGTAGCGGCCCTAAGGTAGTAGGGCGTTACAATTTGTCCTTTACAAGTTTGTTAACTAATTTTGGGATCCCGTATATAAACTTAACATTTTAATGAAATATAATCATTTTGTTGACCAAATCTTTTAATACCTGACCTTGACTTAGTCTTTAATTACACATTTAAGTTCAAATGACTTGCTTAGTAAGTTAAGCACTATTTTAAACACACAGTGTAACGGTCTTGGTTAACCAGGGCGTTACAAAACCCTAATTTGTATTTACATAATACCCCAACAGAAAAACCCTAATTTTGTAGCAAAATTCAAATTTTATAAACTAAATGATATGATACCATGTAACAAGAGGTGAAGAGAATTGCATTCACTTATGTTTCATTGAGAAATAAACATGTATTTATATACAAACTAGGGAAGCTACTCTAGGAAACTAGGAGAATATAGAAAACTAACTAATCCTAATTTATAGCTAATTTTTACAGCTTTCCTCATCCTCGAGTATGGTCTTTAGGTTGCGAGGTCGAAACATTTTTGCAAAATATTCCAGCTCTATCTCAATTTATGAATATTTTTGGTTAATCTAGAATTCCAACTTTATCCTTTCTATTTGTTTGTACTAGTTAGTCTAGACTCTTAATTGAGTTAAGCTTGGGCTTGGTTAATGGTCCATGCACTTATATTTATTTTTGCTATTTTTTCTGAGCTTATGGTATGATTGTATACCACTTATGCCCCCCTTGAATTGCTATGATTGAGAAATCTTAGGATATTTAATATTGAGAGCTAGCAAAAAATAAAATAAAAGGAATGAAAATGAATAACATTTTATTGATAAATGGCCTCGTTAAAACCTTCAAGAGCAAACCCTATGGGAAAATCTCAAGAAGAGAAAAGAGTGTATTTGGGAATATACAAGCTTGGTTACAAGTAATTAGACATCATTCCATAATTTATTGATAATATTGTCATAGATGTTCAACTTTCAAAGATCGTGGGACCGATTCTTCATTCAATCGCGCTAGTTACAGACTCTAGGTCAAATGATGGATTCAATTTGGTATGGTCCTTCTCAATTTGGTCTTAGCATGCCTGCAGAAGGGTCTTGTGTGGCCAAAAATATGCGCCTCGACACCAGGTCTCCCAATCCAAAGTGTCTGTCTTGAACCCTTTTATTGAAATATCTTGCAGCCCATTACTAGTATGTAGTTTTTTTAAGTTAGGCCTCATCTCACTTTTCTTCAATTAAGTCTAAGGATTCTTTGAGTTCGGATCGATTTGAGTCTTGGTTATATACTTCACGCCTTATAGTAGGAACTTCAACCTAGAATGGTAATATCGCCTCGCAACCGTAGGCTAGGGAGAAGGGTGTGTGTCCGGTTGAGGTTCGAGTTGTCATCCTATAGGCCTATAGGAGTTGTGGTAACTCTTCCGAACATCTACCTTTAGCTTCTTCAAGCCTTTTCTTCATAGAACTCTTGAGAGTCTTGTTTATGACTTCGACCTGACCATTTCCTTGGGGATGGGCCATTGAGGAGAAGCTTTTAATAATCCCATTTTTCTTGCAGAGCTGTGTAAATAGCTCGCTGTTGAATTGGGTTCCATTGTTTGAGACTATATTCCTTGGCATCCCATACCTGTAAACGATGTTCTTTACCACAAAGTCCAGAACCTTCTTCGAGGTGATTATGGTTAGAGGTTCAGCCTTGGTCCATTTTCTGAAGTAGTCTACAGCAACTAGCGCATATTTGACTCCACCTTTTCTTGTTGGTAGGGATCCAACGAGGACAATTCCCCATACCGCAAATGGCCAAGGGGAACTCATCATGGTGAGCTCTATTAGTGGAGATCGAGGTATCAAGGAAACCTGTTGACACTTGTCACATCACTTTACGTATTCAAATGAATCTGTCTTTACCGTCGGCCAGAAATATCCCTATCTTATTAGTTTCTTGTAGAGGTTATGCCCCCCAACATGATCTCCACAAAATCCTTAGTGAATTTCTTCTATGATTTTCTTAGCTTCGGGTGGGGTTACACATCACAATAATGATATGGAATATCCTCTTCTGTACACTCTCCCTTCAAAGATAGTATACCTTGGTATTTTGTACATCATTTTTTGGGCCTCGTTTCGGTCTACAGGTAGGTTCCCAGTTTTGAGGTAGTCTATTGTAGGTGTCATCCAAGTAGGCAGTGTGTTTATCATGTCGACTTCAACCTCATCGAGCTTCGTTATTCTTGGTTCTGGCAAGAAATACACTGGTACCACGTTGAGTGTGTCAATCTCCCTGTTTGTGGCGAGTCGAGATAGGGCATCTACGTTCGGTTTCCGTTCTCATGGAAACTGCTCGATCACGTAGAACTCGAATGATTCGAATGACTATTTTAATTTTTTCAGGTATGTTATCATCTTAATCCTCTGAGCCTGGTAATCTCCTAACACTTGGTTGACTACTAACTGAGAATCACTATAGGAGTGCATGGCTTTAGCTTTTAGCTTGGAAGCAACTCGGAGCCCCATTAACAATGCCTCATATTCAACCTCATTTTTTGTAGACTTGAAGCCAGACCATAAGATTGGGTGAAACCTATTTCCTGATGCAGTTATTAAGATAATCCTTGCCCCCAATCTGGTCTCATTGGAGGATCCATCGACATAAAGTCTATTGGGGTTTTATGCCCTAATTAAAACCCAATTTTTTTGTAATCTCATTTTATTATCAATAAAAGGATAGAAATCATTTTTTACTTGGTCAATCACTTTGCTAATATATTTTATTTTCATGATTATTTGTTTAATATAAACTTCTAATAAATTATGAGCATATAGCTAATCATATTTATAGTAACGTAATCACAGTGGAATATAAATATAATTATATGTTCAAAAATAAGTTAGTCCTAAGATTATTCAATGCACAAGATTTACACTGACTTGCTAATCTATGATATGATCTACTTACACATTGTAGTGTTATGTTCTTTCTAGAACATTAGCAAAGTAGATAAGATCAGATGTATTTGTTACATCAAACTGGACCTATATTGACCGTAGATAAGATAGGAAGTCATACTGTTATTATCTATTTTATTCATATCATATAGTTGACCATAAGTTAATTCAATCTCAATTCTGAATGGTTAGTATTTTAACTGATTGTATTATTTGAGTTCTTTGACTTGTTCATTACCAGCTTACCCTACGGACTAGCTCTTACTTACATCTCGGGAACTCGATAGTACAACTGAGTGGGAGTGTTAAACATAAATATGGACATTTATAGCTTCTGATGAAGAAGTGAAACGATGGTTTCCTTTTAGTTTGGTTCAAGGTGCTAAATGATAGAGATCTCATTTCAATAATTAATATTAGTTTACTGAAATATTATTTACAAGGAACTAAGTGTTTTAAGGATAAATTATAATGAGGGGTAAAACGATATTTTAGTCTCATCTCATTGTAGACTGTCTATAGAGGATTGAGTGATAATCATGGTAGTAACAATGGATAACTAATAATGTATCTATATTGGTTATAGATCATTCTATGAATTCAATAGTGCAATTCCAAGTCTTTAGTGGAGTCACGAGAAATTAATAAGCTAGTAAATATATCTGTTAAATTTATGATAACTTATTGAAGCTTGATTTCATAGGCCTGTGGTCCCCACAGTACCTTTGATAAAATCATCTAGATAGTCTCAATTAATTTATTTAATTATCAAAGTTGACCATGTTAATTTTGGATAATTTCACAGAGTTATGCAATATAGAGAAGAAAAGAGATTTTAGGGATGATTTATTAATTAAGAAAAATTTGTGTCTAAATTAATAAATAAGTTTAAATCAAGGTTCAAATTATAAATAATTAATTTTATAAAGGATTTAAATAATTATTTAATTAATTAATAGGTATAAAATAATACAGGCATTCAATTTAAGTCCAATGGACTTATAATTAAATGAGAAATTTTACGGGCCCATAGCCCATGAGAATTTCGACCAAAGGGAAGAATTTACCTATTATTTTATTGATTTTTTAATTAAATAAGTGACCTAATGGAGCCTACAAAAGGAATGCCAAGTGAGAATTGAAAAGAGGAGAACAGAACATCTAGTTTTGATGCTTTAGGGTTTTAGACTATCTCTACAACAAAAGTCATTTTCTAAGCCTTTATATTCTCTTCTCTTCTTATCTCTGTGTCTATCTCATGTGTTGATAGTTTCCCACTCTAGTCTAGGTTATTCTAAGGATATTGTGGAAGACTATGAAGAAATTTGAAGATCGGTTTAGTTTCTTGTTGACACAATGCGATAGAAAGGATATAAGGGTTAGAGAAACTGAAGGAAGGATGTTGACGGTAAGAACTCGTCAACCAAATATGGATAGAAAACTCAAGAACTTAAATCAATATCTAATGAACGAAAATGGACTTATAGAAACTTGCAGGAAAATTGCAAGTGCGGAGTAGATAGAAAACTCATATTTTGCTCTTAGATTAATCTGATCTTATAAGAATTTTCCAACCCCTTGGTTTGAGGTGCTGGATCAATTTATAGTGAAGCTCTATTGATTTATGATACATTGTTGTCCCGTGGGACCATATGACACTTGGGTACATCGTCAGGGTGGTGGCATAGGTATTAGTGGTGCAGAAGGTCATGGTGTCGGCTCTGGTACATAGTCAGGGTCTATGGGGGTGCCTCCACTACTTATTTAGTACGAGTGTCAGAGAAGTGGCACCAGGCATAGTGGTGCGAGTGGTTGTGGTGTTGGAGAAGTGTTGGTCAGCTTCAGTACATGTCAGAGGTCTGCAAAAGTACTCCTGCCTTGGTACCATGTCGTACCTCCAATACTTGTTTCGTGTGGGTGTTGTCCTTGTATCCAAACACCTCTCGATTGGTATGTACATTCCGTACCTATACGTGTACCTTGCACCTAGTGGATGTTTTTACCTTCTGAAGATGTGTATAATGATCTAGCCTCTATATATCTTTCTAAGTATCAGATTACTTATTGATTGGAAAGGATATATATGGGAGGTAAGCTTTGCTGGTGAAACCTACCCTAAAAAGTAGGGTAGGGCCTCATCAGTGAGGCTCATATTTCAAAGAGGCTCAAGAAATGATGGCATTGCTAGTTTGTTAAGGGGTTCAAGGTGTGAGAAGCTTCACAGGATTTTTTAGTCGTGAGGTTGTGGTGTATGCGCGAGGCTACCCCTTTGCGAGGCGCCATCTGAGGCGCCATCTGAGGCGCAAGGCCACCTCCTTCGTGAAGCACCCTTTGAGGTGTGAGGCTACTACTCTTGCGAGGCGCCTCCTGAGGCGCGAGATGCCTCCTTCGTGAGGTGCCATCTGAGGCGTGAGGCCACTCCTTTGCGAGGTGCCCTATGAGGCGCGAGGCTACTACTCTCGTGAAGCGCCTCCTGAGGCGCGAGATGCCTCCTTCGCAAGGCGCTATCTAAGGCGCAAGGACACTACTTCATGAAGTACCATCTGAGGTGCAAGGCCAATACTCTTGTGAGGCCACTCCTTCATGAGGCGCCTTTTGAGGCGCGAGGCCACTCCTTCGCGAGGCGCCTCCTTCTCCTCGGGGCGCTACCATCGACACGAGGCCATCTGAGGCGCGAAGCGCCTCCTTCTCCCCGAGGCACTACCATCGATGCGAGGCCATCTGAGGCGTAGCGCCAGGTGCAAGGAGTGACCTTGTGAGACCCTCGGCGCAAGGGGAAAGGACGGGTTTGGTTACTTCCATCCTCGGTTTATTTTTTGAGAGATACGAGGTGGGGGTCTTTTGTAAGCATGAGGTTTTAGCATTGACACTTGCCCCCCAGTCTATGAGAGAGTCTTTAGGCTCTCTTGTAGACTTCAAGGTGCAATGCATTCAAGATGTCCGCAAGGTTTTGAGGGTGAATGTAAGCTCATCATTGTGCTCCGTGGGTCCCAAGGCAAGTGCCAAGCTCCCCTCTTGACCATTGATCAAACCTTTGGTTCGATGGCTAAGATGAGCCTGCGGTACCTATAAATAGGCATTCATACCTTGCTTATTATTTTCACTTTATCTCTTCAGCTTGGTGGTTTTGGGATCCTTACTCCTTTCAAGAGGTAAGGGGTTCAATCCCCCACAACCTCACTTATCGCGACTTTTATTAGTCTTGTGACATTATCGAGACTCCTTTTTTCTGTATATATATATATATATATATGTGTGTGTGTGTGTGTGTGTGTGATTATTTTCTTTTGTTGCTCTATGTTTGGGGTCCTTTTGAGCCTGCAAACTGGGGTTCGATAGGTTCTCTTTTTTATATATACTTTTTTATTTATCAAGCTTGAGGTCCTTTGGAGCCCCTACAAAGGGGTTCGACAGGTCTCTCTTTGGTGCCTCTTGATTGTATCTATAAGGATATGTTGACCCTTTGGGTCCTAGTTATCCTTTTATATACTTTTGTGCGCGCTTATTATTTCTTGCGAGAAGTGTCCTTCTCTTCATTATTCATTGTACTATTTTTGCAAGGGTCCCTTTTAGGACCCTTTTTGGCTAGATGGCTTGGTGGCCGCTCTAGGCTTATTGGTGGGTGCTCTTCCTGAGGCATTTCCTCTCGTGGGAGCCTCTGCCTTTATTAGAAGGCTCTTTGTTTTTAGTAGGACCTTTTGACCTCCTTGATGTTCATAAGGGTAGCTAATCCTCGTGAACTCAAGTGATGTCTTGTCAGGTCTTCATCTTTATTTATAAGGTGTCTTTTTTAGGGTATAAGGATCTCGCTTAAGATATAAGGGTCTCATTAAGGACCCTTTAATTTTTGCTATATACTTTGTCCCCCAATTGGTTGGTGAGATTTTTCTCGGCATGCACTTTGATCATTCCATTCACGTATTTTGATAATCATTTTGCTTAAATAATAATTTTTACTACATATTCATCTAATCTCACATCATATTCATTGGAAACAGGTGAAGTACATGGCAACTTAATGTGACTTCATTCTTACTACATATTAAGGAGTCCAAGTTAAACTTATAGCTATTACATTTAACTTGCAAATTAGACAGAACAATAACATTCGTGCCCCAACATGGAGATCTTACTAATAATATTTCTTTAGATGTTCTGCGTTCCATGCTCAAGGTATCATAGTATCATCCAAGTGTGCAATCTTGTAGGTCTTAGGGGGCACAACCTGGGCAACTTGGTAGGGCCCTTCCCAGTTTTCCCCTAACACACCCGCACTCGGGTCTCGAGTGTTGGTCAGGACATTCCTTAACATGAGGTCTCCAACCCTAAACACCCTCTCTCGCACCATTGAATTATAGTATCTTCTGACTCGTTGCTGATATGTTCTCAACCTTAGTTGTGCCCTTTCTCTCCTTGCTTCCAACAGGTCCGAATTCCCAGCTAATGTTGTGATGTTAGCCTAGTCAATATATTCTTGTATGCGGATGGAGTTAATCTTCATTTCTCTTGGAAGGACAGCCTCATATCCATAGGCTAAGGCAAAAGGCGTCTCTCTAGTGGTGGAATGAGGTGTGGTCCTGTAGGCCCAAAGCACATTGGGAAGTTCTTCGATCCAGGCCCCTTTCAACTCTTCCAACTTTATTTTTAGGTTCCCTTTTAGGATCTTGTTGATGGCCTCCACTTGTCCATTGGCTTGTGGGTGTACTACAGCGGAGAAACTCCTCTTGATTCCCTTTTCCCTGCAATATTCTTTGAATACTCCTCCTTCAAATTGCGTCCCATTGTTAGAGATTATCGTGTAGGGTACTCCAAACCTGTAGACGATAAATTTGTTGACAAAGGTGGTGATTTGTTTAGGTGTTATGTTGACTAGAGGCTCTGCCTCCACCCATTTAGTAAACTAATCGACTACTACAACCGCGTATTTTGCTCCTCCTCTTCCTGCTGGCAACGCTCCAATCAAGTTAATCCCCCACACAGCGAAGGGCCATAGGCTGGTCATGCTCACCAGCTCATTTGGTGATTGTCTGGGGTAATTTGCATGCCTTTGGCACTTGTCACACCTTTTCGCGAAATCGCTCACGTTCTTCTCTATGGTAGGCCAATAATACCCCTGGCGAATGGCCTTTTTTGCTGTGGACTGCCCCCAGCATGATTTTCACGTTCCCCTTCATGTATCTCTTGCATAATTCTTAAAGCCTCTGCCTTATCTACGCACCGTAGGAGCAGGGTAGAGAAGCCTCTCTTATATAAGATTCCATCTACTAGGGTGTATTGGGCAGCTTTGTAAGTTAGCTTACGGGCATCTTTTTTGACCAAAGGAAAGGTCCCATCATTTTAGTACCTCAAGATGGGTGCAAACCATGACTCCTCAGGGCTATTGACCATGTGGATCTTTTCTTCTGCTATGCTTGGCTTGGAGAGGTATTCGACAGGGATGGACTCAAGCATGTCTTCATCTCGAGCACAGGCGAGTTTCGCGAGAGCATCGGCATTTGTGTTTTGCTCCCTTGGGATCTATTCTATTTTGTATTTTTTGAACTGATCCAAATACCCCTTCACTTTGGGCGAGATATGCAGCCATTTTTGGGCATCTAGCTTGATATTCACCCTTCACCTGAAACACTACCAATTGTGAGTCACTAAAGACATGCAAATGGGTTACCTTTAACTCCTTAGCTAGTTGCATGCTCGCTAATAGTGCCTCGTATTCTGCTTCGTTGTTGGAGGCTTCGAATCTGAATCTTAAGGCGCAATACATCTTGTGCCCCTCAGGTCCCGTCATCACTATGCCAACGACGACTCCTCCTTCGTTAGATGCCCCGTCTACATGGAGGCTCCATTCTTCAAGCTACTTTTCCCCTTCACCCACTGGTTCATTCTCTTCTACTTCTCCTTCCTCATGGGGTCGGTGTGCAAACTCGACTATAAAATCTACAAGTACCTGCCCGTTGATTGAGGTCCTTGGGGTGTAAGTGATGTCGAATTAACTTAATTCAATTGACCACTTTAACAACCTTCCCGAATTTTCCGGTTTATGCAAGACTTGACGCAAAGGGGTGTTGGTGAGCACTTCGATAGCATGAGCGTGAAAATAGGACCTCAGCTTTCGTGAAGCCACTATCAAGGCATATGCTAACTTTTCTATTTTTGGGTACCAGGTTTCTGCGTTTACCAACCGCTTGCTCACATAGTACATGGGCTGCTGATGCTTCTTTTCTCCTTTGACCAAGGCGGCACTTATAGCATGTTCTAATAAAGCTAAATACAAGTACAACTTTCCCCCTTTTTCTGGCTTAGCCAAAAGGGGTGGTTTTCCAAGGTGTTCCTTTAGCTTAGTGAAGGCTTCCTAACAATCTTCATCCCAAGCGAACTTTTTGCTCCCTTTTAGGATGTTGAAGAAAGGGAGGCATTTGTTAGTGGATTTGGAGATGAACCTATTGAGGGCTGCTACTCTCCCTGTTAAGCACTGCACCTCTTTCTTGCTTCGTGGTGGGCTAATTTCATGCAATGCCTTGATTTTGTTAGGGTTGGCCTCGATACCTCGGGAATTCACCATAAAACCCTGGAACTTCCCCGATGAAACTCTGAAGGTGCACTTGAGCAGGTTTATCTTCATTTTGAATTTTTGGAGGGTGCCGAACATCTCACTAAGTTCTTTTGTGAGCTCTTCTGCATTCTTTGTCTTTACCAGCATATCGTCCATATATACTTCCATATTCCTTCGTATTTGATTCGCAAACATTCAATTCACCAGCCTTTGATAAGTAGCACCTGCATTCATTAAACCAAAAGTCATCACTTTTTAGCAATAAAGCCCCTTGTCTGTTATAAATGGAGTGTGCTCTTCATCAGTCGGGTTCATGGGTATTTGGTTGTTCCCAGAATATGCATCCATGAAGCTAAGTAGCTCATGCCCCGCCGTGGCGTCTACTAACTAGTCTATCCTAGGAAGGGGGAAGCTGTCCTTAGGGAAAACTTTATTGAAGTTGGTAAAATCCACACAAGTTCTCCATTTTCCATTGGGCTTTGGGACTAAAACTAGGTTTGATACCCATATTAGGTAGAATACTTCTCGAATAAAGCCATTTTCCTTCAACTTGTCAACCTCTTCTTTTAAGGCCGCGTATCTTTCTGGGTCTAGTGCTCTCCTTTTCTGCCTCATAGGCCTTGCTTTTGGGTCGATATTTAAGTGATGACACATGATTGACGGGTCTATTCCTACCATGTCCTCGTGACTCCAGGAAAATACGTCGAGGTTGGCTTTCAGAAATTCTACTAGCTTCTCCTTCACGATACCCGGAAGGCTTCTTCCTACCTTCAACTTTCTCAATAGCTCATTCATGACCGTGACTTCCTCCAACTCCTCTTCTGGCTCTACTTTGGGTTCCTCCACGACTCGCGGGTCCAACTCATGCGGGTTTGCGCCTTCATGCACAACCATTTCCATAGGCACTGATGGCTTTATGGCCGTGCGAAGGGGTGTGTTATAAGATTCCCTCGCCTCCTTCTGCTCCCCTTTCACGCTTGTTATTCCCTCGAGAGTTGGGAATTTCATAGCTAAGTGGTACACATAAGTTATCACCTTTAATTCTCTTAGGGAGGGTCTCCCTAATACCGCATTGAAGGCTGAGGCGCAATCTACCACGAAAAAGTTTGCCATTATGGTGGTTTGTCGGGGTTGTTCTCACATGGTGAGGGCTAACTCAATTACCCCTAGGGGCTGTATTGAATCTCTTGTAAATCCATACAGGGAGGTATTGCAAGGCTTTAGCTGCCGGATGTTTAGTCCCATTTTCTCCAAATATGGGCAATATAGGATGTCCACAGAGCTTCCATTATCCACCAAGACCCGATGCACCCTCATGTTTGCAAGTTAGACAGTCAACACCAAGGGGTCATTTTGGGGGAAATGTACACCCCGTGCGTCTTCTTCGATGAAAGTTATCAAGTCATTCTCACCCTTAAAACTCTTCGAGGGGCATTGCTCCAAACTTAAGATGCACGGTGGTGGACTTCGTCTGGCCTCCCTGGCATATTTGTCTCGCCCCTTCCTTGATTCGCCTCCGAATCCTGGCCCTCCAAAGATGGTCCTGACTTCTCCTTGTACTTTTGGGGCTGCCTCTCGTGCCCGTGGCGAGGATGCTCCTTCTTTCGGTCCTTGGTTCTCTTTACGGACGTATCTGCCTAAATTTCCTTTGCGTATGAGCTCTTCGATTTCTATTTTCAAATGGGTGCATTCTGCCGTGGTGTGGCCGATATCTTTATGATACTGGCAGTATTCACTGGAGTCTCTATTTGATTGGTCTTTCTTCATTGGTGGGGGCCTTCGGAAAGGGGCCTGGTTTTCATTCATGACGAAGATATGTTCCCTAGCGTGGGTGAGGTCAGTATAAAAGGTGTAAGGGCCCTGCCTGCGCTCATCAGTGCGTTGGGGCTTCTGAGGCCGATCATCTCTTGTCCCTTCATAGACCCTCTTCTTTTTTGCACCGCTTTGGCTTTCCCAGATTAATGGTTTTGGTGGGGACCGGTCTTTTTCGGCCTTAAGGCTCTCGTGACCATCCTCTACACGAATATATATATGTTCCCGCTCATAGAAATCATCCGAATCTGTTACCTCTCTCTTAAGCATGTTATCCCATAACTTACTTCCCGGGCATACTCCGGCCGTGATGGCCATTTTTAACTCCCTACTGGTCAAGCTCCCTACTTTGGCTGCCTCCATATTGAACTTGTGGATATAGCTCTTTAGACTCTCATTTTCTCCCTGTTTCACGTTAGCGAGGCTGGTGCCCGACATTGTGTAATCACGCACGGCGTGATGTTACTGAAGAAATTCATCATAAATTTTTTGCCAAGACCTGATGGACCCTGGCCAGAGTCTTTTTAACCATTTGTACGCAGGTCCTTTCAGCGTGACAGCAAAGCAATGACATCTGGCTCTGCTACTATTTCCCCTTAATTTCATCAAATCGTTAAATGCGTCCAAATGGCACTTGGGATTTATATTTTCTTCATATGGGGTCATATGATGCTCCTTGAAGTTGGCTGGGAGCCAGATGGCTTGGATTTCCTTAGTGAAGGGTGACTCATGGTCGAACTCGTCATCGGCGGCTTGTCCTCCAGGTGCGGTGATTATCTTGCTCCGGAGGCTCCTCATTTCTGTGTCTAGGTCATGTCTCCTCTTGTTCAAGGAGTCTCTCAATGTGGCTGGGTTAGCATTTTCCTTGCCTTTGTCTTCCCGGGGAGCCATAGGCGGTGTAGTCCTTTTATCCACCTTTTTCTTGTTGAGTTCTTCCCGTAATCTGAGGGTGTTTTCCTTGAAGTGACTTCGACTTCATTACGAAGGTCAATGGTGTTCTTCTGCTCTGGCCTCTGGGGCTGCTTCGGTGGTCTGGGACGTTCGTGCTGCTTTGTTTGGGGGAATTACTGGTGGAGAGTCGAGTCCTCCCATCATCCACTGGGACCGTGGTTTCTACCCCCTCTTGCTCGTTCTCTTTTCGCCTAGGAAGAGATATGTGTGATTTTCCTTATAACAGGCCATTAAACACCTCTTGCATGTTCTCTAAGGTGGTTTCTAGCCTTCGGTTCCTCCGGTGCAGTTCGCGTATCTCCTCCTCATAAAATCAAGACCTAGAACTCGTGCTCACGGAATGGACTTGAGGATTCTTGTCGCACCTGCGTGTCAATGGGCCCAGATCTTGCTGGCCGAAGTTCGGCACCTGCGACGGCTTTGGGGGCGAGAACTCGCCGAAACCTCTCGCGGGGGCAGCCATTGACCTCGAATGATGATCATTAGGTGAGACGGCCAGGGCGAGGCCTCCCTTTCACCTTCGGGAACCCCTGGCTCCTTCGATACATGTACATTTTCAGGTGGCGAAGGATTCTTCATGGAGGCCTTCAGCTGATCTCCATTGAGGTGTACCTCAACCTCCCGTGGTTCTCTCAATCTTTTAGAGCGTCTCAGCATCTTTGTTACTAGAATCAATGGAAGAACAGTGGCTCGGCACTTATCCTTCCCACAGACGGCGCCAAACTGTTGACGGTAATAACTCGTCAACCAAATATGGTTGGAAAACTCAATAACTTAAATCAATATCTAATGAAGGCAAATGCACTTTTAGAAACTTGAAGGAAAATTGCAAGTAGGAAGTAGAAAGAAAACTCATATTTGGCTCTTAGATTAATCTGATCTTATAAGAATTTTCCAACCCCTTAGTTTGAGGGGTCCGGATCAATTTATAGTGAAGCTCTAATGGCATATGATACATTGTGGTCCCGGGGACCATATGGTACATGGGTACATCGTTAGGGTGGTGGCATAGGTATTAGTGATGCAGAAGGTCGTGGTATCAGCTCTGGTACATAGTCAGGGTCCGTGGGGGTGCCTCCACTACTTATTTAGTATGAGTGTCAGAGAAGTGACACCAGGCGTAGTGGTGCGGGTGGTTGTGGTGTTGGAGGAGTGTTGGTCAGCTTCAATACATGTCAGGGGTCTGCAAAAGTACTCCTGCCTTGGTACCATGTCGTACCTCTACTACTTGTTTGGTGTGGGTGTTGTCCTTGTATCCAGACACCTCTTGATTGGTACGTACATTCCGCACCTATACGTTTACCCTGCACCTAGTGGATGTTTTCACCTTCCGAAGAAGTGTATGTTGATCTAGCCTCTTTATATCTTTCTAAGTATCAGATTACTTATTGACTGGAAAGGATATATATGGGAGGTAAGCTTTGCTGGTGACAACTACCCTAAAAATTAGGGTACGGCCTCATCAGCGAGGCTCATATTTCAAAGAGGCTCAAGAAATGATCACCTTGCTAGTTTGTTAAGGGGTGCAAGGTGTGAGAAGCTTCACGGGATGTTTTAGGAGTAAGGTCGAGGTGTATGCGTGAGGCCACCCCTTCGCGAGGTGCCATCTAAGGCCACCCCCTGAAGAGTTTTAAGGGTGAGAATGACTTGGTAACCTTCACCGAAGAAGACACACGGGGTGTACATTTCCCCCATAATGACTCCTTGGTGTTGACTGTCCAACTGGAAAACATGAGGGTGCATCGGGTCTTGGTGGATAATGGAAGCTCTGTGGACATCCTATATCGCCCAGCTTTGGAGAAAATGGGACTAAACATCCGGCACCTAAAGCCTTGCAATACCTCCCTGTATGGATTTACAGGAGATTCAATAAAGCCCCTAGGGGCAATTGAGTAGCCCTCACCACTGGAGAACAACCCAGACAAACCACCATAATGGCAAAATTTATCGTGGTAGATTGCGCCTCGGCCTTCAATGCGGTATTAGGGAGGCCCTCCGTATGAGAATTGAAGGTGATAACTTCTGTGTACCACTTAGTTATGAAATTCCCAACTCCCGGGGGAATAGCAAGCCTAAAAGGGGAGCAGAAGGAGGTGAGGGAATGTTATAATTCATCCCTCCACATGCCCATAAATCCATCAGTGCCTATGGCAGTGGTTGTGCATGAAGGCGCAAACCCGCATGAGGTACCTCCTTCTCTAAGAGAATTAAAGGTGATAACTTCTGTGTGCATGAGGCGCCTCCTTCTCCCCAATGTGCTACCATCAACGCGAGGCCATCTAAGGCACAACGTCAGGTGTGAGGGGTGACCTTGCGAGACCCTCGGCTTAAGGGGCAAGGACGGGTATGGTTGCTTCCATCCCGGGTTTATATTTTGAGAGATACGAGGTGGGGGCCTTTTACAAGCACGAGGTTTTAGCATCAATACTTTCCCCCAGTCTATGAGAGATTCTTTAGGCTCTCTTACAGACTTCAAGATGCGATGCATTCAGGATGTCCGCGAGATTTTGAGGGTGAATGTAAGCTCATCATTGTGCTCTGTGGGTCCCAAGGCAAGTGCCAAGCTCCCTTCTTGACCATTGATCATACCTTTGGTTTGATGGCCAAGATGAGCTTGTGGTTTCGATAAATAGGCATTCATACCTTGCCTATTATTTTCGCTTTACCTCTTCATCTTGGTGGTTTTGGGATCCTTACTCCTTTCAAGAGGTAAGGGGTTCAATCCCCCACAACCTCACTTTTGCTATCTTTTTTTTTTATAATTTTAGTTCATTTCTTTTATGCCAATATCCATGTAGGGACTTGAGGGCTAAAACACCCTTTTCTTTTGATTTTGCAGACACATACTTTCAACCATTTGCATCTGTTCGACCGCGACGGTGCTTTGGACCCTCGATCTCCTTTCGACCATGACATCGCTCAATTTTACTTACTCGAGGTATAGTTTCTTTCTCTCTTATTCTCACTGGGTCTAAATTAGCACCAATAGGGGTGGGTTTCCTTTGCCGGAGCTCGTTGTGAGTTAATCCACTTACATGCCCTCTTTTATACCCCGTAGTTTGTAACGACCCAAAATTACTAATAAGGCTTAAGGGCCTTGATTAGTGTGTCGAGAGGGCATAACTGGATTATGTGTGATTTAAATGATAAAATGCATGATTATGTGATAATCATGCTTATATGATTATTTGGATATATGAGATGCATGATTATGAGTATTAGTATGCATGTAGGCCCTGAGTAGGTTAAAGGGCATATTCGTAATTTTGGCTTGTTGAGGGCATAAATGTAAATATTGGTGATAAAAATTCAAGACCACATTATTATGTGAATATATCTGTAGCTTGTGACTCAACGTGATCCTAGTGAGAGGTTTAGCGGAAAAGTCACGGTGGGGATTTAAACCCAGTTTGGGGGAGCCTGGGGTATTTCCGGGAATTTGGGAAATATATTGGAGACTATTCGACATTGAGGAAAATAATTGATGATTAGTTAGGTGTTGGGATGCAAGCGGTAATTATTAGGGACACTCGAGGAAGTGGCGAGAATTAGGAGTAAATGATCAAATTGCCCTTAGAGTGTTTTAGGGTTGAATTTTAATGGGAGGGCAAGATGGTCATTTTGTTGGTTAAGAGGTGATAAGGGTGTTTTCTGCCTATATGTCTTAGTGGGAATTGTAGAAACAAGTAGAAGCTGAAAGAAAAGAAAAGAAGAAGGAAAGAAAGAAGGAAGAAAAAACAGAGAAACTCTCTTCCTCTCCCTATCGATACCACTGTTCTCTCACCATCTCTTGAGGATTTTTGGAGCTGTAATTCAGAGGAAGCTTGGGCTAGGACTTGGAACTTGGATCCTTGGTGAAGCTAGGATTTTCTGCTGGAATTAAGTTCAATTAAGGTAAGGTTTTTTAGTGTTTTTTCTTGGATTGCTGAACTATGTTGTGTTGATCTTGAATCTAAAAATTGGATGGGAATTCAAGGTGTTGAGCTTTGGGAATTGAGGAGCTAAGGATTGGAAGGATACTAGGGGTAACCTAGGTTAGAACTCTCCATAAAAGGTGAGAATTTCAGGGTTTGGTCATCTTGAATTGCTAGGTAGTTTTTGGTTTTCTGATGAGTTCTTGAATTCCGAGTTCAATGCTTGTTTTCTTTGTTTGATGATGCATGTTGTTAGAATTGAGGTTGTTGGGCCATGTGGGGTGAGGTGTAGTGATTGGTAGGCTTGTTTTGAAGTGTAGTTGAGGTTTGGAGGGGTTCTAGGGGGTTTGTTCCTAGGAAATTCGAAGGAGAAAACTCTGGGAAGCTTTGTGCAGTAACTAGCGCTACATCGCTAGGCCTGGCTATTTCTGGGCATTTTGCTTCTGGTTGTAGTGCTGTAGTGCCAACTTTGTGGCGCTGTAGCACTACCCTGTTTCCAGAAGTGAGTTTTTGGGTTATTTCTTAAGGTTTTTTCCCAGGGGCTTGAGGTTTGATTCCACCATCCCGTTTGGTGGAATTAGGGCTTCCCGAAGGCTCGGGATCGGTCCCGAGGTTAGGTTTTGGTATTGAAGTTTAGTGATGGTTATAATTTATGGCTATGACTAGGTGTACGCTAGGGCTCGGACAGGATCGTGCTTGAAGTTCGATTTCACTAATCAAAGCTATCGGAATCAAATGTAAGAAACTGCACCCGGTTATGTGGTTATGTTGGGACTAAGAGTTCCCTTTACTTGTATATGATGTCATAGATGGTATTATGCCATGGGACATGTGATAAATGGCCTAACTGTGCCGGAATCAATATTTGCGCACAGGGCGCGGCTCAGCCACTGGTAGCTGAGGTTAAATACAAAATCACTGAGCTCGGCCTAAGCGAACCGGAGTCAGTGGGATAATCAGAGGGTGCGGCCTAAGGGCATCAAACCTACACTTTGGTGTGATATGTTTATCGTTATCTAAACTATTGAGTGTGACGAGTTTGTTATCTGAATAACTGATTGTTGACTTGTAGGTTGATAACACTGTTTATGTGAGATGTATGACTTGTGTATATCTGATTGATGATTCGTAAATTGTCTATGTTATGTGTTATAGTTTTCTTGCTGGGCCTCGGCTCACGGATGCTTCGTGGTGCAGGTAAAGGCAAGAGAACGGTGGACCGGTCCTGAGTTGTAGAGCTTTGAGGCTGAATGTACATAGTCAGCTGATCGATCACCACGGCCGAGGAGTGGTACAAGACAGAAGAAGCCTAAATGTCTGTTTTTCCTTAGAGTGGCCAGTACTTGTTTACAACCTGGAATTTTTTGTAAACTGTCTTTTAAACTCTATTTCTTTTGGGATCCCATATATGAAATATTTATTTAAATGAAATGTGTCTTTTATGACAAAAATCTTTTAACCCTAGTTCAATTATGGTTTCAGTAACACGTTTCTAACTAAATGACTTGATTAGCAAGTCTTGCACCTTTATAAACACACAGTGTAACGGTCTTGGCTACCAAGGGCGTTACATAGTTGTTCATTTAAAGCGCCTGTGCCTAGAGGTTTTGAGCCCATTCATTTGTGTTTTGTAGTAATCCTCTCATTTACACGTGCACCCTAATTACCTACGAGATGAGGTCCCATGGCATATGAGGGATCATCTAGTTCTCCTCCGGGGGCCGAGTTTGTAGACTTATCATCAGAATCGGAGTCCCCCAAAAACAACCCTTACCAAGACTATGACACTTTGAGGTAGGCCCATATGTGTCACCTTGAGCATATGGCTGAACTTAGACGTAAAATCTAGGTGGTGGAGAGCGAAATAGACTTAGTTCCGAGGAGCGATGGAGTTTCTTTCCCCCTCGACCTTAGCGACCATATAGCGAACCTTAGGGTGACCCTTTTAGATCTGCAGACGGAGTTGGAGTTCATGGAGGGAAATCTCTCGCCTAAACCTCCTACCCCATTTTCCCCTTATGATTGTCATGGGGTCATCCCGGGTTCCCCTCAATCCTTGTTTTCGATTCACCATTGCTTAGCGCTCTCACACTCAGCACCTCGGTGGAAGACCTTTGCTAGGAAGAAAAAATGGAAGGTAAAGTGCCTTATTTCTACCTCACCTTTTTCTTTTGGTTTTGCAGATATGGCAAAGAGAGTACGGCGATAGGTTGCTTCTGAGGCGCAGGATTCTGGTCCTTTACTAGCATCCTCCATTGTGTCCAACGTCTTGGAGAATCGGCTGTTGGAGCTATCAACAAAATATTTCATTGGAAAGGAATAGCAGTTGTTTGTTCCTTCCAATACCTGTCAGGCCGATAATCCCCCTGAGGGGTGCGTCGCCATGAGCGAGCATACCCTGAAAGCAGGTGGAACCATTCTTCTACACCCATTTTTTGTCGCGATACTTAATCATTTTGAACTTGCTCCGCTCCAACTGGCACCAAACATCTTGCTGACCTTAAGTTGCCTATACATGGCATTCATTGAGCAACCAGCGTGCTCCTACGGCTCGGGAGGTGCACTTTATGTACAACATCATCCCAACCCCCAACTTCAAAGGCTTTTATTTCATACAGAAGGCCAACTTGCATGCTTCCCTCATAGAGGGTTCTGTTTCAAACCCGGGGTCCTGGAAGCAGGATTTTTTCTTCGTAAAAGATCCCCTCTACGTACATCAACGCTTTCGCTCGTCCCTAAGTAAGTGCTTCAAGCATGTCATCCTTTTTCTTTGAATTGGCTATTATGAAACTTATGCTTATATTTGCAATTGTGCTGATTGTGCAGAGGAGTTCGGTGACCCTGACATTCCCCGATCGGAGGCATCGCCAGTGGACAAAATCCTCGATGCCGAACCCGCCCTGAAAAGGGTCGCTCGCTTATTCACTGTGGCAAACTTGAACCGCTACAACTTGTCTGTAGTTTCGGATCATGATGTATTGTGGCACATTCGAGCGAAGGAAGAAGGTGCCTCTAGTTGAGCGTCACTCTGACAGTGGCGATGCGGAGTGGGTGCCCGAGGAGGTTTCCCCTTAACACAGGCGACCTCACCGATCATCTCTGTCTCTAGGGGGTGCTCTCCTTTGGCCCCTATGGACCATGACATGTCCTCTCACTCCCATGGTCAACAAGGCATGCTGAGGGGCTTCGTCTGTCCCTTTTATGAGGACTACGATGCTCTCCATCATGCTTCCCTTAATCCTGGTTCGTCAAGGGGTAATTTTCCCAATATTCCTGCGCCCCCTCCTCCTTCGGAGAGGGGGTTATCTGTCCCTACCTAGCTAGGCGCCCCTGACTTGGAGGGGGCATCTTGGGTGGGTCGCATGGCGACCACTTTTGGGCAACAGTATACCTAGGTCGCCGAGGGTCTTCTTGAGACTGATTGAAGAAGTCTTGGGAATTTCGCCATGTCGGAGCTTGGGGAGACTCTTGTATGCTCCGCCACTTGGGTGAGTTCATGCATTTTACATTAGCCTTACCTTTTTTTTTTCTCATCATCATTATTGTTATTTTTCTTGTGCAGACATATTCAGTGGCCCAATACTTTGCTGACTCGGCGCAGGACCTTTCCTCGTCGAATATCGAAAGGGACTATCTAACAGTCAAGGTTCGGGGCTCGAGAGGGAACTTACTGACACCAAGCTTAAGCTTGAGAAGGCCCTGGCAAAGGCCTCTTCATCATCAAAAAAGAAGAAGAGGGCGAACGCCAAGGCCGTGATGCTGTAGGAGAAGGTTTCTCGCCTAGAGGCCGATCTTAGGGAAGCAGAAGCCAAAATCGCAAGGTTGCTTGAGAGGGTCACTTCCTTAGAGGTGAATTTTCCTGATATCGAGTACAAATCCATAGAGCGCGCCCTTTACGGAGTATGGATGAAAAATCCTAACTTCAATTTCTCCTCCTTTGGTGAGCACGCCGTTGCCAGGGTGGCTGAGTGGAATGCCTGCAGCAGGAGGCCCTGAGATTCTACTTCTGGGATCTTATCTTTTAATTCAATTTGGCTATATGCTCATTTGAGCTTTTAATTTAATAATTTTTTTTGGAACTTTTATTAGTCCTGTGATATTATCACGACTCCTTTCTTCTGTACATATATGTGATTATTTTCTTTTGTTCCACTACGTTTGGGGTCCTTTTGAGCCTGCAAACTGGGGTTTGATAGGTTCTCTTTTTTATATATACTTTTTTATTTATCAGGCTTGAGGTCCTTTGGAGCCCCTACGAAGGGGTTTGATAAGTCTCTCTTTGGTGCCTCTTGATTGTATCTATAAGGATATGTTGACCATTTGGGTTCTAGTTATCCTTTTATATACTTTTGCGCGCACTTATTATTTCTTGCGAGAAGCGTCTTTCTCGTCATTATTCATAGTACTATTTTTGCAAGGGTCCCTTTTAGGACCCTTTTTGGCTAGACGGCTTAGTGGCCACTCTAGATTTATTGGTGGGTGCTCTTCCTAAGGCATTGCTTCTCGTGGGAGCCTCTGCCTTTATTAAGAGGCAGAGGCTAAAAGGAGTAAGGATCCCAAAACCACGAAGCTGAAGAGGTAAAGTGAAAATAATATGCAAGGAATGAATGCCTATTTATGGGAACCACAGGCTCATCGTAGCCATTGAACCAAAGGTCTGATCAATGGTCAAGAAGGGAGCTTGGCACTTGCATTGGGACCCACAGAGCACAATGATGAGCTTACATTCACCCTAAAAATCTTGCCGACATCCTAAATGCATCGCACCTTGAAGTCTACAAGAGAGCCTAAAGACTCTCTCATAGACTGGGGGGCAAGGGTCGATGCTAAAACCTCGTGCTTGCAAGAGACCCCCACCTCGTATCTCTCAAAATATAAACCCGAGATGGAAGCAACCAAACTCGTCTTTGCCCCTTGTGTTGAGGGTCTTGCAAGGTCACCCCTCGCACCTGGCACCGCACCTGAGATGGCCTCGCGTCGATGGTAGCGCCTCAGGGAGAAGGAGGCACCTCGCGCCTCAGATGGCCTCGTGCCTGAAAAGGTGCCTCGCAAAGGAGTGGCCTCGCGCCTCAGAGGGTGCCTCACGAAGGAAGCATCTTGCGCCTCAGGAAGCGCCTCACGAGAGTAGTGGACTCGCTCCTCAGAGGGGCCTCGCAAAGGAGTGGCCTCGCGCCTCAAAGGGCACCTCGCGAAGGAGTGGCCTCGCAAGACTAGTGTCCTCGCAGCTCGCAAGTCCATTTACATTCATTAGATATTGATTTAAGTTCTTGAGTTTTCCATCCATATTTGGTTTACGTGTTCTTACCGTCAACAAAGGACTTATTCATTCCGCTGCATATAATGTAGGTGTTCTTATCATTATCTCTCTTTAATTCGATTATAGAAACATGTTCTAGGTTTTCTTATATTAATTTGTTTAATATATGATTTATATGAAAATAAATTAGATCTTGTATAAGTAATTTCCCACAAAGTCACAGCAGCTTGTGAGCTGAGGTTATGACTTCTTCAAGGTGATTCATGTACACTCGACTATAAAGTCAACCAAGGCCTGACCTTTTATCGTCGTTCTTGGGTGGTATATGATCTCAAATAGCCCAAGTTCAACCGCCCTAAAATCATGTAAAGACATTTTATTGGTTTGAAATAAAAGTACAATTTTATTGTATTTGAATGTTTCAATTATTGTTTGAATTAATTATATAATAATATCAAAAAAATTTCCTAGTCATTCATGAGAATATGCACTTATGGAGGACCGAACTACCTATATTGATTATATCAATTGACTACTAGAGAAAACTCTATAAATATAATTCTATAAATACTTAGAGTGCAATTCCATATTTATAGTGGAGTAATCATGCAATTAATAAATAAGATTTTTAGATTAAAGAGTTTAATTAATAATCTAGTTTATTAGAGCTTTGTATTATAGGCCAATGGTCCTCAGATCACATCTATTTTACATTGTCAAGGGTAAGGATGTTAAAAGAAATATTTGTTAAGAGAAAGGATTAAATTGCAAAAGAATTAATATTCCAGGGCAAGGAAATAATTATTCAATAATTATGGCCAATTGATTAATTATGAATTACTTAATTATTTAACTATATAATTTTTATTTTGAAAAACTATAGGTTAAAATTAATATTAATCTTGTTTGGATTAATATTAAGAGAGAAAATAATAAATATCTTATTTATAATATGATATTTATTTATTTATTTTAAAACTGATATTTTAAGATAAAGCTAATTTTGAATTAATTGATATTTATGTTTGAATAAATATCTTGTCTTAAAAGTTGATTAAATAAACAAATGAGAAAATTAGGGGAACCCTAATAGGGCTAGGCGACACACACTGTACAGTACAATGTGTTGTGCCTAGCATCGGGGATTTTTATCCCTGAGATTTGAATTTTCAATTTCAAATAAATTTGTTTAATTAGTTATTTAAATTTTTTTTAAATATGATTTAAATAGGTAATTAAATAAAAATATCTAATTAGTTTTAATTTTAATTATATTTTAATTAAATAAATATTATTTAATTAGATTAAATATCTTTATAAATCTGATATACATGATTTTTGAGACGGATGCTTAATTATCAGATTCTCTCTTTAAAGCGATAGTTTTTTCTAAACCTGAAAACTATTCTAAACCTTCTCTCTGTCAAAACTCTCTAGATCTCATGTGTTGAGTACATCGTACATCTAGAGAGTCACATAAATCAACCTTTTGAATCCTACGTGCCAACACACGTTCTTGTGTGCTTGAGGATTGGTCTGAAAGATCAGGGTGTGAGATCTCAGAACACTAGATAGGAAGATCATTGATTTATACAAAAAGACTCAAGGACACTTGATAAGCTATAAGAGGTAATCCCCGATCTATTTGTATGTGATTAAATATTTATATATGTATATGAAACTGGTTGATATTAATATTTATTAAAATTGATCCATATTTTTCGCTGCATACCTTTGATTTGATCATTTAATACCATCAATTGGTACTAGAGCAGTCTATACATATATATATATATATTAAATACCGTGTGAGTTTCTTGCATTTTTTATATGTATATTGAATTGATGGATATGTTTTTTGAATGATGGATTGTTAATTATATGGTGCTAATGGGTTAGGAATTTTATTGTTTTTTTAGATCTTGTGTAAGCCATGAAGGTCATAAGATTTTTTTAAATTTATTTGAGAAATATGTATTTTAAAATATGTACACAAAGAAAATTGGAGGGACCCAATCCACCAGCCACCATGGCAGCAGCCCAAGCCCCTCAGCCACAAGATAGAGTTGCACGCACTAGTCGAAGGTGCCCCCTGTGCACCCGCGAGCCTCCTGGCTCTCTGCCTTGTGCACACCCTCCTCGCCCTAGTGCCGCACGCCCACGCCTCTGCCTAGCTTATGTGCACGTGAGCCTCTAGCTCCCTTCTCCTGTGCGCGGGTTATACATGCCCAGTCCCCTGTGCCTTAGCTCGTGACAGCAATCCAACCTGAGCCCTAGGCTCACCATGCTGCCAACCCTAGGGTTTCCTAGGGCACCATTTTGGTGCCCGAAATTCTAATTCCTAAGTTGTTGAAAAATATCTTTTGTTTAATTAATTTTTAAATTATTTGAATTATCTTATTTTATTTTATTAGAAAATAAAATATCTTTCAGTTGGTTAAGATATTTTAATATATTAAGTTTAAATAATTAATTCAATTTGATTCTTCAATTATTTAAACTCAACTAAATTAAAAAGATGACAAAAATGGTTATTTAATTAAATAAATGATAAATCATGCATCTTTTTAGAAACATGATTATCTAGGATTATCCTATTTGTTTATATGAATTATTTTTGGTGAAATCAATTGCACGTAAACTACTAAGTATTAAATTAGTTAAAACTTGGCAACTCACACCATAATAAAGATGATAGTTTTTATAGGCCTTTAAGATAATCAACTTTATGTAAAAAGCGTTTCAGTAAAGTCAGATGAATGTAATGGGTAATTATTTACATCACATTAATTATAGAAATAGTCTCTTTTATAATTATGATTTTTGAAATTAATTACATTCATATGGTTATTGATAAACTAGTAATTAATTTGGAATGAATTGATTAGTTTATTTTTTTTTCAGAAAATCAGAAGAATTGTATTAATCACAAAACGATTACAACCAAGCCAAAGGCTAACAACTAATTACATAACTTTGTATAAAGACTCTACCCAATCTTTATCTATCCTATTTAACCTATTAGTTCTCATGAATTGAAATCTATTACAAACTGAATATTGAATATTTTTTACAATGGTCAGAACTGTGGGTGGCTAGTGATCCCATAGAACACAATTCCTGCTTTGCCAGATAAAATACACCAAGGCAGAGACACTCATGAATATTTTCCTCCTCCTTTGAGACATCTTAGTCTTCTATAATATTTTAACTAAACAATTCAAGTCCTTACTCTGCATATTCCTCTCTATCCACCTTCCAATTTCTTCCTTAACTGCCTTACTGTAACATCAAGAAAAGAAGAGGTGATCATGAGTTTCAGCAAAAGTATGACAAACCAGACAAGTACTAGAATCAGCCACTCCAAACCGAGATAGTCTATCTTTAGTGGGAAGTCTGAATCTCAAAACTAACCAAGCAATAACTCTATGCTTAGGGATATAGAATTGATCCCAAATTAGAGCATAAGGCCATGTTCCAATTGAACTCTATCTAAACTTGGAATAAAGACCAGCAATAGCGAACTGGAAATGTTGGAACTCCACCTCAGTAAAGATTTGCTTAATTTTATCTTTAATTTGAACAATACGTTTCCAATACCAACTTGCATTCGTGGGAATTTCATAATCCCACCAATTACTGTGCTTTATGTAGACAGAATTCACCCATTTCACCCAAAGATTATCTTTCTTGGTGGATATGGCCCAAATGTGTTTTCCCATGGCACAAAGGTTCCAAATAGCAATATCTTTAAATCCCAAACCTCCATCTTTCTTATGATAACAAATATCATTCCAAGAGACATTGCTGGGGCAATTGAACATGTCATTGCCTTTCCAAAGATAAGCTCCACAAATCTAATTTATTATGTGAAAAACAAGCTTAGGCAGTAACACAATCAGAGACCAATAAGAATAAATTATGAGAAGAACTGAATTGATTAGAACCATACGCCCAGCATAAGACAAATTCCGACTACTCCAAGTTCTAATCCTGCTAGTCATTCTATCCACCAAACAGTCACAGACGGAAGGAGATAACCTTTTGGAACAAATTTTCAAGCCTAGATATTTAAAAGGAAGCAAACTTCTTTGAAAACCAGAAAGATGCACAATATGGTTCAGACTCAAGGTATCCATACCAGCCCCATAAACTGTCGATTTCCCCAAGTAAGCTTGAAGACCTAAATTGTTGGAAAATAATTTGAAACCATGTAATCACAACGTTGCTGCATTATAGTCTCCTTTGCAGAAAAGAAGTAAGTCATCCGCAAAACATAAGTGAGTAAGCCTCAAGCTTTTACATCTCGGGTGAAATTTAGAAACAGGATCCTTAGCAATTCGAGCCATAATACGAGATAGATATTCCATTCTAATGACAAATAACAGAGGAGACATTGGATCACCTTGACGAAGACCACTTTTAGGTTGAATATATCCATGGAGAGAACCATTAATCATAAAAGAGACTCTCAGGGTGCTAACACAGTCCATGATTAAAGTCACAAACTTCACAGGGAACTCTACAGCCAACAACATCTCTTGAAGGAACTCCCAATCAAAAGTGTCATAAGCTTTTTGCAAATATATTTTGAACAAACAAGCAGATTTTGCCCTTCTTCTATCATAACCCCAGACCAAGTCTTGACACACCATAATGTTGTGAACTATTTGTCTGCCTTGGATGAAACCACTTTGATTGGCTGAGATGATGCTAGGAAGAATAGATCTGAGCTGAGAGCATATCTTTTTGGTAGCAATTTTATAGATCACATTGCAGCAAGCAATAGGTCTATAATCCTTCATTGAGTCCAGACATATCAATTTGGGGATTAACGTAATGGTTGTAGCATTTATTTCTTTGAGAAGCTTCCCATAGTGAAGAAAGGAGAGAATAATTGTAGTCACTTCGTTACCAGTTATATCCCAAGTATCTTTGAAAAAACCACTACTAAAACCATTAGGTCTAGGAGCCTTATCATGAGGGATAGAGAATAAAGCCTTTTTCACATCATCAGGAGTATAATCTATTAATAACCAGGCATCTTGCACAAGACGAATCACCGGACCCTCTCGGACAATACTTCTATGAACCTGGGTTTTGCTATTCATTTTGGACCCTAACAATTGCTCATAGAAGTCCATGAAGGCATGAATAACTTCATTCTGATCAGAAACCCAAATACCATTATTATTTTTTATCGAATAAATTGTATTTTGGATGCTCCTCTGTTTAATACTGGTATGAAATTTTTTGATGTTGTGATCTCCATGAGCAAGCCAGGTTAGCTTAGCTTTTTGTCTCAGAAAAAGCAGATAATTCTTGTGAGTATCATGTAGAGTCCAAGAACTTTACTTAGCTAAGATAGATAATAGTATGATAGTATTTATAGCATTATCTTTGTTACTGTGGATTTTTGGTTCAGACCGGGAATTATTTGGACACTCATAGTAGTACTTATAGATTTTCTAAGTTTAACCTATAGTTTAAGAATATTAAGTATAACCTAAGGTTTGATTATATGACTGATATTAAGGATAATAGTTGTTATATTATAAGGTTTAGATATCAACCAATAGGATTTTAAGCACATGTTATGAATGGGTAATTAAGGATTAAGTATTTTTGAGGATTAAATTTAATATGGAGTAAAGTTTGAATGTTATAGGGTCAGTCAGCAGCTTTGAATACGTTGAGGGCTTAGTCAAGGCTGTTTACCCCATTCAAACTTAGCTAAAATTGTGTAATTTCGTGTTTAAATATTCAGCATATGCCGATATATCGCAGCTATAGGGGGCGATATATCGCAGCACGTAGATACGGAAAACACGAATCGATGCACGGTCGCCTCGGGAACAGTGGTCCAGGCGATATATCGCCTATAGGGGGCGATATATCGCCTCCACCAGCATGTTTTCAAACACTTTTGAATTCTTTTCCTTTCAGCCATTCAAACTCCTTCAACAGTCCAACATCTTTTGAACGAGTCTTCAGCCTCTGCTGAACGATTATTCAAATGATTTTCACCTAAAAAGCCATTATTTTTATTCAAGTAAAATCAAGATACTTTCATTCCCAAACTCTATAAATAGGACCTAGTACCCAGCCATTATTCACCTTTTGCTCTAAGTTCAGAAGCTGCTAGTGTTAAGTGAGTGTGAGAGTGTAAACACCTGGTTTGGGAAAATCATAAGCTTATCAAACACTTTGGGAAGTGAGGTTCTATAGTATTTCGGTTGAGGTGTAGATTGGTCTTTCAAGTCTTTGAGGTAACCAAAACTCTAGTTCATTTCTGTATTATGTTATTTTCTTCCTCATAGTCTTCTACTCAATCTCTAACCTTAATCTTCATTTTGGTTAGGGGATCTAAGTTCTTGAAGCACATAAGTTTGGTAAGTGTGACTTTTAATGGTTTAGTCTTTTCATCCCTTTCATTTCATCTCCTTTCTTCTTTAGACTCACTCTTTCTTATGGTTTTAGGAGTGTTCCAAAAAGTCCCAACTCAGTCCATTATATCCCGGTAACTTTGGTAAGGAAAATAGGCTAGAATCTATATGTTTATGTTTATGTTATCTTATGTGTTATGTTTTCATATGTTATGAATATGTTATTGATGTGTATGTTGTAGGCTTGGTCTTATGCCCTATTTGACTAACAAGACCCCAAAAAGATTGTGGGCATAAGCCTATTTAGCTGGTAGGACCCCACTAATCTCATGGGCATAAGCTTGTTTAGTCTATGGGACCCCAAGTAATAATGGCCATTATAATAAGTGTATTATGTGTTATGATATGTCTTTACGTTATTATGAAATTGACGTGTATGACTATGTGTTAGATTTTTCCTTGATGGGCATTAGGCTCATTCCTTTCTGTTTATGTGTAGGAAATAAGCTTTAGAGGTGGAAAGATTTGTGACGCTTAGAGGATGTGTATCGATGGTGAATGGAGTCAAGGAGCCGAGCGTTATTCAATTCGAGGATGTAGTCTTGTTTATGTTTTTATGGTTTTAAATGTATTTTCCACATTTTCTATGTAACTCTTTTCACTTAAGTTATTTTTGTTTTAAAGACAATGGGTACCCATATCCTACTAAATTTTATGAAAGTAACCTTTGTTTCTACAAGTTTATAATAAATTATGGTATTTTCGCAAATGTATGTTTTAGTAAGACTTTGTATGTATAGTTCGATAATGGTCCAAGAGTCTAGATTAGTGGGTCATTACATATCAGCATAGTGATTTCTGGCTTGAATTTCCTGGGCTATTAACTCTCCATTACCAGGTTGTTCCCTCAAAGCCACTTGAATAGCAAGTAAAGTTTTAAAATCTTCACTATCCTTTATACTAATATCTCCATCGCCTTGCTGGTTTAAGCTTTTGAGTCCACGTTTGAGAAGTTCGAGTTTACTGACAAGTTTATACATTGGAAGGCCTTCTAAATTTTCCTGCCAACCATTTTGAACAATACCAGAGAAATTCTTCAAGGAACTCCAATAGTTGAAATATCTTAAAGGCTTCTTAGTATCATGAAAGTTTGGATAGATTGAGAGAATGGCTGGAGTATGATCAAAAACACCTTTAGGGAGGAAAGTAACTTCTGTCGTGGGGAACTTATCCAACCAACCATGACTAGCTAACACCGGATCCAGCTTAGCAAAAACCCGATCCTTTCTTGCTTGCTTGTTATTCCAAGTGAAGTAAGAACCATTATACTTAACATCTGCAAGACCACAGTCAAAAACACACTTCTGAAAAGGCACCATTTCCATGATACTCAAGTCTTTCCTCAGTGTTCAAGATAGAGTAAAAATCACCACTAACAAGCCACATACGTTTATTGCCTTGAGCAAAGAAACCAAGGTCATTCCAAAGCTACTGCCTACCACTGCTCTCATTCAAAGCATAAACAACAGTAATAGTAAACTGATCCCTTCTTTTTGGCCTAATCCAACAGTGAATACATTGACTAGATCCTCCTTTTATGTCAACCTCAAAGCTATTCGGATTCCATGCTATAATAATCTGCCCATTAGGATGATGAGCCAGATTAGAAGTAAAACACCACCCTTGAAACATATTTAGGTATAAGGCTCCCATCCTATGAGCCTTAACCTTTGTTTCTAGGAGCCCAACAAACCCAATTCTTTAATGAGAAATCAATTTCTTGACTTCATTTTGCTTGTTGAGTTTATTGATGCCCCTAACATTCCAAAACAACATCCTATCAATGTATTGGTGGAGGCTCTCCCCCTCCATCAATTATGGACTACATTTCGCATAACACTTCTCCCACCTGGATCTCTGAAGCAGAAGCCGAAGCAAAAAACGAATCTAGTACTTCAAAATAATTGTTGGTTTGCACCTTAGAGGAATTAGGAAGCTTCACTTTCAAGCCTTTCACTACCTGAAAACCATGCTCATCAATAGTTTTAACTAGATTACCCTCCCTGTTGCTCACAGAATCAGTTTTAGGTTGCCAAACCTTCTTGAAATGAGCTGGTTTCTTGAGTTTCTTACACACATTACTCAAATGGCCAATACCTTTGCAATTTTCACACTGATATGGCGTCCATTCATAATTGATGTCAATACTGATCAGTTGCCCTTTTCATCTTCAAATTGAAAAAACCGAGGAAACCCCTGAGACACATCCATTTCAACCAACACCCGAGCAAATTGAAGCATGTCACGGTTTATAGTTGCTTGATCCTGTTTAACCATTTGACCAATGGAGCTCACTATTTTAGCCATAGCTCTTTCCCCCCAGTATTTCACTTCTAGATTCATCAATTTAATCCACATAGGTACCTTCCAAACTTCTTCTTTCACAAATTTCATATCAGGATCCCAAGCTTTCATTATGAGAGGTTTACGATCAAAGAACTGATAACCCCCTTTAAGAATCCCATCCCGATCCTCTACTGAATGAAATCTAACAAGAAAGATTCCATGAGCTACCAAACTAACTCTGTCAAGACCTTGCTTCTGCCATATTCTTCAAAAATACCCTTCCATAAATGTATAGGAGGATTAGCCCCCAAGACATGACAAACAAGAGTAGAGCTCCAAAATTGAATTTCATCTTTGATTTCATCTGCCACTATCTTTGCATATCCCCCTGTTTTACCCATATTCTCCTTTTCAAAATGCAAAATCAGAAACTGAGATTGAGAGTTACCTTCTTTGGCTTGAGCAGAGCTTATCGCACCCATAACTTCAGCAAAAGAAGCCCTGATTCCAACCCTCTACAGCAAATGCCTCTTAGATGATTTTGGGGATAACGAGATTCCAATACCCTCATCTCCAATTAATACTTGCTTGGATATCACTGAATGACCATGAACATCATCTTCGTCCAAATCCATAGCTGCCTCCTTTTCAGATTCCAAAACATGAAGCTAAGCAACTCCTAAGATACTGTCTATGGTTTTTGTCTTTTTAATTGGGTCCAAAGAATTCAAACCATTTTTATTGCGCACCACCGAAGTTTTCTTTGGCACCGCAGTCTTCCATAGTCGGGGTCGCCCTGCCATCGCTAAGCCCTATCAGAGCTAGAGAAACCCAATTAATTGATTAGTTTAATAAAACACAATTAATCTAAAATATTATGTGGGAGAAGGAGAACATCTCAATGTGACCTATGGTCTCCATTATTAGTACAACACCGTGAGATATGAACAGGGCCTCGAGGCATCTTGGTTTCCATCCCCCTAAGGAAAGTTTCTAGATATATCAATACCAAGGTTGGCTTCTTACGAAGATAGGAGGAAGTGATGTATTTTAGGCTTGACCGACCCTAAGGTGACACTCTCTAAGTTAAGTCATGAATTCTGAAATAATGGGTTACACTTACAAAGATGCAATTAAGCTTTTGCGGTGGATAATTACATCTTGATCAAACCAGTGGTACTTTATATTTAAAAGAGAAAATAAAGAGTTATTTTAAGTTTTAAATTATAAAGATAAGATTGTCTTATAAGCTATCTGAATTTAACTTAACCAACCATAAGGCGACACTTTATTTGTTGGGTAGTTTTATCGTGGAAAAGTAAATTCTAATTTATGTGTTTTAATTGTTGCATTCACGCATCATGTTTACTTTCCAAAACATTTATAGTTTTTTAAATAATAATTATTTTTTATTTATTTCAGTAATGTCAAACGGTGGCAATCCAATAACCATTTTACTATCACTTGAAAAACTTAATGGTGATAATTTTATAAGATGGAAATAAAATCTAAATCTTATGTTAATCTGTGAGAACCATAAATTTGTCCTGACTGAGGAATGTCCTGAAGTGCCCACTGTCACTGCCTTGAAGAATGTTCGGGACAAGTATGATGCCTGAATTCAATCTAATAATATGGAAAAGTGATATATGCTTGTGAGAATGAATGATGTTCTGAGAACAAAGCATGAAACCATGGAAAATGCATTTGAGATAATGGAATTTCTGCAGGCCATGTTTGGGCAGCAATCTGATCAAAATAAACATGAGGCTACTAAAACCTACATGATGCAAATTAAAAAAATAAGCAAAACAATTACTAAACAATTTTAGAAAATTAAAAATCAAGTGGGTTGTTTATAGGCTAAGCAAAATATTAAAATAAAATGGAAATACTGAAATTAAAAACTGAATTGAACAATAAAATTGAGAGAAATATATGGAATGCAAAATGTACTTGAATTATTGAATTCCCCTATATTATTTATCCTGAACAACTTGCGGACAGATTGTTGCAGCAATATTCTAGCAAAACTCCTAGGTTAACAAAAATTCATTTAAACACTCATAAAACTTTCCCAAATTTTATGACATTAATTCTTCTACCTAATTAAACATATTTCTATGCAAAATCAAATTTAAGAATGCAAATCAAAGTTTAATTCTCAAAAGTTACACAAGGCAAATAACATATCCCTATGTTACTTACTAACATAACCTAACCTAGATTATGACTTGTGGCATCCAAGTTTTTCCCATTACATTTAATCTTTCTAGCATTAAACATAATAAAATAACTTGCCATTGCTGGCCAAACAACAACAAGAAATTAATATAAGCACACTTAAATGAACAAAGGAGATTTTACTAGAATAAAGTGCAAGAAATTTATAGACTATATAACATAGGGTTCATCAACAATTCAAGCCACCTAAAAATTAGTTCATGGCTGAGTTCATAAACATTAATTCACAATCAAAACAGCCAATAATATTCAGATTTAGAATCCAACTCAGAAATTAATAAAATAAAGTTTAGGAAAAGAAGAAAGAACAAATCCAAAATAATGCTTGAGCTTTCTTTGTTTGTCCTCCTTCTTCCTTGTTGAATTTCTGAGTTATCCTTTCTTTTTCTTGTCTTTCTTTTCCAAAAATGGTTGCTGCTTCTTCTATACTGCTGGAACCTCTTTTTGTATGTGTTAGGTTTTCTCCTTTTTTTTTTCCAAAAGTACCATATTGCCCCTCTTTTCTCCCTAAAAACATAAAGTCTTCCTTCTCTTTTGTCCTTTTCTCCAATATGCTGACTATTTCATTTTGCCCTTGCCACCTCAGCCAAGATGTAAGCTTGCCCATTGACTACCACATGTTCCAAGTGCCCAAAAGTTGCCTGATCAAAATGCTTCTGTTTTGCTGCAGCAAACCTGATAATTCAGCCATCAACAACAAAATTAAATCAAAATAGTTTCACATGTTAGCTCATTCCTTGTGCGAATATTTATCCATGAAACTATTACCTTTAACCCAATAACTATTAAAAACTAAAAAAAATAATTAAATTAATTAAGATAATGAAAACATCTAGGTTAGCTACAAAAGCTAAAAATAAACTAACATCACCTATGATTTTTTCACAATTATAAGTTCAAAAGCACATGAGATAACTCTTTCTTCAAGAGTTATCACACCCCCAAACTTACAATATTACTCGTCCTCGAGTGATGACTCTAAAAACAAAATACAACTAACAAAAGACAGAAAAGGCACAAACTAAACAACAAAAGACAAGAAAACACAAAGACAAAACACCACAACAATGAAGAAACTTTGCTATGCCAATGGTAAAAAGGGGAAGGCTCTCGGAAAATTTTACACAAGTTTTAAACCAAATTCTTCAAGCATTAATATTGCTGCCAAAATATGAATCAAGTGTTTCACCCTTTAGTGCATGCATAACTTTTCCTAAACAATTTCAATCACCAAAAATCAAGCTAGACCTTGGTCCTCAAGCTTAAACAATGTCTCCATAAGTTACTTAGTTATTCCTTCTCCACTAATGTAGACAAACACCACACCAAAGATCAATAGGACTTTATCAAGCTTGTAATGATAGGCTAGGGTGAAGGTAGGATAAGAGAGATAAATTTTGGCTCAAATCACCATAAACACCTCAATCTTTCTAGGACCTTAATACATAAATGCATACATTAATTTCCCCCAAAGACAACCCCACAACACAATATAAATCTTGCCATTAGCCTTTATTACTAACATACAAAGATAAAACTACAACAACTTTCCTTTATTTGAAAAGTACATCCCCAAACTTATTTACAAACATACATACTTTTTTTTTTTTTGCTTTCTTTTTCTTTTCTGATTTTTTCTTTTTCTCTATTTTTTTTTACTTTTTTTTAAATGCTTTGATGCAAGGGAGTGTACTCTTAAATATATATGTATATTTTTTTTTTGATGCTCTATTTTTTTTTTTACTATGAAAATAAACAACTAGATGGCAAGAGTACAAGAAAATTGAGAACACACTCTCCCCCCAAACATAAAATCAACATTGTCCCCAATGGTGAAAACAAGCAAAATAAGAAAAGGAAAACGCTCACCCAATTTTCTTGATCACACTCAACTCATCACAACCCCCCAAAATGCACAACAAATAAATCCTATAATGATCAAGGTGCTAAAAGGGTGTGGTGAAAATAGGTGAATATATATATATATGTAAAGCTAGGCTAATGAGTGGCTAAGAAAGAAAAATGACACTTAAGCTCAATGGGGTGACTAGGGATAAAAATGCATACAAGGTGGGCTTCAAAGGCTTAAACAGTCTAAAGAGGGCCTAAATCATGTCATTGGTGTGGTAGTGTCTAGGATTTCACCTCAAGGAAAATCACTAAGTAATTCTATAGACTTAAGCTCTCACAAGCAACTAGCTCTTTCTCGGGTGTCAAAAATATTTAATCAAGCTATGCACATACTAAAAAGATAAACACTTTCATCAATCAATGGCTAGCAACATTCACATCCAAAGAATTTAGCTTAAAACTCAAGAAAGAAAGACATTCAGCTTCACTAAGATTTATTATATTTTTTTTTAAGTTTGCAAAGTCGTCATCAAGCACCCTAGTTAAACACTAACAAAAGCAAAGAATATCCTCAAAAGAACGACAACACAAAAAGACAAAGACAAACTAAAAAAAAAAAGATAACTATACTAACAAAGTACCTTCCTAGCAACAAAACACAAGACAAATGACTCAAGTTTCGATGCTCACTACACAAAAATCACCAAAGAAACATAACTAAATACAACACAGAGAACCCAGTACACAAAACACAAAATTCATTAACAACACTTGAGACCAAAGTATAACACAACACAAAAAATTTCCAATGAGTAAGAACTACACCTAAAACAGAGAATACAAAGAAACAAACATAAACAAAATCGAATTGGGGAGTAGAGTTCAGAAATGCTTATTCAATGAATATGCAGGCTCTGCTCAAGGGATGCATAGTTGGGTCACTCGATGCTTGGGTGAGGCTGAGAGACATTGGGCTCAGGTTGGTGCAAGAGGTGACTGCTGGGAAACCCAGCCAATGTGTGGCTCGTGAGCTGCTTGGTGCCTGAACAAAACTGATGGAGGGGCTCTCGAATGGGAGCTGTGTGCGCGCCTGGGTTTGGCTTGGGATGCGTAGATGGGGCCTCGCCTAGGCGAGGTGTAGAGAGGGGGCAAGGGGCTGGTGGTGGGCTCGTGGAGCTGTGAGGTGGGTTTCTTTTTGGCTAGTTGTGGGGTAGATTTGGGGACAGATTGCCACTAGGCACAATGGGACCACAACAAATAGATCTTGCTCAATGCCATCAATAAACACCAAAACAGAACCTGAAATTGATCAAAATAACAATCCCCAAACTTCCAGCAGAATTTACGGCATAGGCACAATTACAAGGCACCCAAGCAACAGAAAATAAAGCAGTGACCCATGAGGATATTCAACGAATGGGCTGTATAAAGTTGTGTGAAATTTCCAAAAATCACAGGGAAACTCACAATATGGGCGAATTTTGCATTGTTTCAAGGCTTGGTTTGGTGTACTCTTGGCTGTGGCTTGGAGGCGCCTGGGAAAATATGGGTTGTGAGAAGATATGGCTAGTGAAACCCAACTTCTTTGTGGTGCTGGGTTGCAAGGGACTATGGCTGGATTTGGATATGGTGGCTTGTGAGGGTCGGGGTGAAGGGAAGAGATGATGGCGACTATGGAAGAGGGCTGATGTGATGAAGACATTGAATGGGAATATAGGACTCGGGTTCACGCGTATTTTTTTTTCTTAGATATAGGGATCATTTTATGGATATATATATATAATATCTAGATTTAGTAATATATAAGTATTTATATTATATATAATCCATTATATTATATTAAAAAAATATATAATACATATATGAACATATATAATTACAGAGAAAAAAATATATATAATTACACGAAATATATATATAATATCGGTAATATATATCTTATATATAGCATATATGTATATGTATATATTTTATATATATATGTAGTAATATATATATAAATATAATATTAAATATAGTATTATAATTTTTATATATATATATTCGAATGAATCCATAACTCATAACTTTTACCTGCCCAGATTGCCACCATTTTGCCTAAGCTGTGCTTCAGAAACCCATATTTGACGTAATTCCCTTTTTTTCAGAAATATCTGTGCGCAGTTTGCTGAAGCAAAACTTTCGCAAAACCATCAGACCCCCAAAGTTACTACCAAAACACCATTTGCTTGCTTTCTTAACACCTGAAACACCAAAATACACATATGTTGACCCTTGTTTTGGTCAACTGACTTGGAGTCAAAATGCTTGATGTGGATGAATATGTTGGAATGAATATAATGACAAAATCAATAAAACACACAAGAATTTATAGTGGTTCGGCCCCAGAAACTGGTAATAACCTATGTCCACTTGAGCTATTATTGATATGAGATCTCAAAGGAGTGATCAAAGAACTAGGGTTCTCCGAGTTTCACAGACCTGAGAGAGATAAACAGTACAATTGTTAATCTAATAGCCAAAAACTCCCTTCCTTGAGCTATCTTTTTCTATTTATAGGCTCAACGAGGATTACATGAATTTGTTACATATATTCTCTCCTAATTAATTGGATAATCAGGAATCATATGAGATAATCTCGGGATTGAATTTGATTCACCCAAGATCATATTGAAATATGCGGAGTGTACGACCATACTGGTTGTAAGAAAAACTCAACCACCGCACCTGTAATGTCTTACTGGTCGATACTCTAACAGAACTCTGCCAGGTATCAGCCACGTGTTCAGAAATCGCCTGCCACGTCATCCGTGCCTGTTTTTTGGATAACATTTGCCCCCCAAGTTTATTTATATCGACCAACAATAAATAAACTTTAAGGAAACGAACCTTCGATTACCCCACCAGATCTGTTAGAGGAGTTCGTGCATCCTTGGGAAAAGTAACCTACCCCTGTCCACTCACGGCTTTTCTGTTCCCAAGCAACCTATTGATGGCCATCACCCTTCCCCATGCTTCGAAAAGAAGAAACTGATGATTACTTCCTCTCTCATGCCACGGAAAAAAAATATAAATAGCCTTCTCATAGTTTTCTTTTCCTTTTTATGCAAGTTATTTCTTCTTCAAGAAACCCTAAAACCATAACCTTCAATCTCTCCAAAGGCCATCTTTCAACATTTCAAGAACCAGCTGTCCGTTTGTCTTTACTTGAAGCTCTTCCAAATCTCCACGACCTTTGCTTTGGTAAGTTTCAGAACCTTTATGCTCTCTTATCTTTGCCGTGCATGCCTCTGTGTTTCTGGGTTAAGATGCATGAAGGTAGGGGATTTATTGGGTGATAGTAGATAGGGTGATGTTTCTCTGTCATTTAGAATTTACGAGTTAGTTTGATAGTTGAGATGACAAATTTAGGACGTAGAGATTCGATTTTTATTCTAGTTGAAAAACTGAGTTTTTCCCGCCCTTAAAGGAGTTGAAAAAGCTTTTTCAAAAAACTTTTTACTTTCACTTTTTGCTCTGCCTTTCAAATTGTTCGTGTGAAAAACTTAGTTTTTTGTTAGAATGTTGTTGTATAAAAGTTTGACTTTTATACACGACCAGCGTTATTCTAAAAAACTTTCTAAATTTTTCATCCTCACCTCCCCATTCTTCTATTCGCAGATTTTAATGCCAGATTTGTGGGGAGGTGAGTGGCCAATCGACAACGATCTTCTTGCATAACTGCTTGAAGGCGAAGAACAGCCAGCCCATCGCGTTCACGAGATTCCATTTTCTAAAGTTTCTTCTTCTAGATCTCAACCATCACCACCTCAAATGGCCCGCTCTAAATCTCCAGGCAAGAAGAAACCAAATCCACCTGCCCAGCCTGATTCGCAGGCTAGGTTCCCTCGACCAGTGGTCGAGAAAACATCGCCCCTGACCCTCGCATTCAGGTCAGGGTTCGCCCTCGACATTCAAACCTTCTTGATGTCAAGTGGTATCTTTCTCCCACCAGCCAAGTGACCCCCCGGATGCTTGCCAATTACCTTAGGAAGTATCCTCTTACCGGGGTCAATCTCAAGATCCCAGCTGTTGACCAGAGAGCTAATCTGCCTGGGGGCATCTACAGCGCTTGGTCAAGGTACCACATAGAGGCGGGGGCTACCCTTCCTCTACATCCATTCTATCAGGGGGTGGAAAACTACTTTGGTGTAGCCCCCTTTCAAATTACCCCAAACGGATATAGAATGCTGGATGCACTGTATATCCTTTATAAACTCAAAAACTGGCCAGAGCCCACCCCTCACGAGGTCAACTTCCTTTTTGACCTTAAGTCCACTCAACAATACAGGACAGGCTTTTTTCATCTTTGTCACCAGGAAACAAACCAAACGTTCTTGAGTGACACTACCCATATATCCAATATGGGGAAATACAACCAGGAGTATTTCCTCACGCCAGACATGACTGCGAACAACTTGGCCTTCGCTCAAGGAGGTAAATGTCCCTTTTCACTGGTCGCTACTTTTCCTTAGTAAATTCTTTTGCACTTCTCTAAAATATCTTGTGCCTTTCAGGACAATGGTTACACCTGAACCCAACACCAGTCATGGTGTTGAGGTCCAACGCATTGGCCAGGATGGTCGACGCTGAAAATAGCGTTAAGTCCTTGGTCACTGATGAAAACCTGAGGCTGTCTAGCCTCCTGGCTCCTCGTAAGGAAACGAGGGAACCCATGGTGGCTGACGCTACTGCCGAGGGGCATCCTGAGCAGCAACCCCCAGCGTCCCCTCCCCGAAGGAGGCCAATGGGGGTTACGATCAGGGAACCCACTGGCGTCCCTCCAGCAGAGAGGCCTTCTGTGCCCCAAGGGAAGGGGAAACAAAAGGCAACAGAGTCTGTCATAGACTTGGATGAGTCTTCAGACGAAAACGATACTGTTATTTTGCTTTTAAATAGCTTGCCAATTCCCTGTCACTTGTTTGATGGGGACGACAATTTTACGTATACACCAAATCTAGGGCCAGACTTCTTCGTGCCAGAGAGTGAGTGTATGACTAATAGAGTCAGTAGTGTAGCGACAAGTAGTTGTAGCTCGGGTATTGAACTTTGTGATTTCCTTTACCTCCTTTCTGATATGCCATGATTTTTCTATCTATTTTTGTCTTACTGTTTGCATGCTTATCTTTTTCTGCAGAGATGGCTTCCCCCAATGTTTTCGACTTATATCAGACTCAAGAGGAAGAGGAGGTCCCCCTGGTCCAACGGAAGAAATCGGCTAGGAGACACGATGGCAAATCAAGCCAAGCACCCTCTGCCAAGAAGGGTCAAGCAGCTGATACTCCTAAGGATGGGCCCTCTGGCTAACCTTCTGCTCAAACACCCACCTCTGCTGAGAAGGAGGCAGCACCTGCCACCACCAACCCTCCGCCTGCGGCTCAAAAAGAGCAGGCCCAACAAGCCGAACTTCCTGGGTCCCGACTCTCGAGTCGTTCCCTGCGATCAGCTAAAGATCGCCTTGCCCACATCCTGAAGCATGACTGTTGCAGGGAAGCAATGGCTGAAGCTGAGAGCATGGGGGTCGACCAGATCCTTAACCGGGCTCTCAACGAAGTGGCCAGTGTAAGTACTCTTTCTCTTGGCTTTTATCTTTCCTTCTTGTAATATAGCCTAACCTTTATCCTTTGACTGCAGGCCATGCTGACAATGACCGCTGCTCGTACTCATGCTAGCGCTAGCATCGAGCAGTCTCGGGCGAAGATCATCGAGGAGCTTCGAGCTGCAGAGGCTAGGCATGCTGGGGAGTTTGAGGTGGTCACCCAGCAGAAGGATGCTCTAGTGGTAGAACTGGCTGAGAAGCAAACTTCTTAGGAAACTCTGAGGAAGCAGAGGGATGACTACCTGGAGTCCAGCCAAATCCAATGGCGTGAAGTCGAAAAACTTAGGGAGGAGCATCTCGCTAAGGACGCGACTATTGCTATTCTCAAAAGCCAGGTGGAACAGCTCAAGCTCACTAATTTCAAGGACCTGGAGAGGTACAAGAACGTGACACTTCGGTGTTTCTATGATTTTTGGAAACACAACCAAGGTGCCGACTTTAGTTACCTCCCAGAAGACGCCAGGAATGCCGAGTTAGCCCGCTATACTGCTCGGTTAGCTGCCGAAGAGAGAGCTAAAGTTCCTGCTTCCCCAAGCATTCAGCCAGCTGTCGGAGCGGAGGGAGGAGAAGCTGCCGGGGACGTCGTCAACTAGAGTGCTGAACAAGATCCTCCTACTCCTAATGCTCCTTGAAGTTTCTATTCTTTTACTTTTCTTTAATTACACGACCCACGGGTCGTGATGTAAAGACTAAATTTTATTTTTAATTTTGCTGCATGGGCAGCATATTTTCCTTTTACTTTGAACAATTACATCCAAGCAGTACTGCTTGCGGTGTAAGAGAAGTCCTTTTGATATTATAATATTTCTGCTTATTATAACATCTATTCGCATTACCGAACTTAGCATAGTACTTTGGCTTGATTTAACAAAATATAAATTTTGAAAAATACTCTAAGTACCCTAGCATGCTTTCACTCATTTTGTTCATGTGTTTACATACCTCTTGGTATGCTTTGCTATCGATGTACCTTATATGCCCCCCAAGTGACTGAGGAGCTATAGGTCCTTGGTCACTTGCCTTGACCACGACCTGTACGAACATTACTGTTCGGTAGGAAATGCAACACTTATAATACCGCAAAACAACACACGTAATGAACAAATACTTGTAAAAAATTTACAATGGTTGGCAAGAACGACTGGCTGCGCACAGTCCCTTATAATTCTCATATTAAAATGGCTTAAACATGTCTTTATGAGTGATCTTAAAAAGATCTTACACTTATAAGCGATTAGCCATATAACATGGCTAACCTTTTTTCAAAACTTGTAAAAAGTAAAAATTAATACAAGCCAGTCCTTCAAAAAGAACTGTTTATTGATAGTACTTGCGCAGGTGTTCTCCGTTCCAATAGCGTGGAACGAGATCTCCATTTAAGCGTGCAAGCTTGTAGGTGCATGGATGAAGGACTTCTTCAATCTGGTAAGGTCCTTCCCAGTTTGGTCTGAGTACTCTAGCAGTTGGGTCGCGGGTGTTTAAGAAAACTCGTCGAAGTACTAGGTCTCCGACTTTGAACTTTCTTTCTTTCACTTTTGAGTTAAAATACCGGGCGACTTTTTGCTGGTACGTAGCTACTCAGAGTTAGGCTTTTTCTCTTTTTTCCTCAAGCGAGTTTAGGGACTCCATCAACAGTTGGCTATTCTGGCCCTGGTCGTATGTGATTCTTCGATGTGAGGGCGGATCTAACTCGACTGGCAACATAGCTTCATACCCGTATGCTAAAGAAAACAGGGTAGAACCTGTCGCTTTTCGATGAGAAGTTCTATACGACCAGAGTACTTCAGGCAGCTGTTCTGGCCATGCTCCTTTAGCGTCTTCGAGCCTTTTCTTAAGAGTATCTTTAAGTGTTTTATTCACTGCTTCGACTTGCCCATTTGCTTGTGGATGTGCAACTGAAGAAAGCTTTTGATGATTCCATGCCTTTCGCAGAAGTCTGTGAATAAGTCACTGTCAAACTGGGTGCCGTTGTCTGAGACAATTTTTCGAGGCAAACCATATCGCCAAACAATGTTCTTGATGACAAAGTCAAGAACTTTCTTGGTCGTTATGGTAGCGAGCGGCTCAGCTTCGGCCCATTTAGTGAAGTATTCGACTGCTACGAATGCGTATTTTACTCCACCCTTTCCTTTTGGCAAGGATCCAATCAAATTTATACCCCATACTGCGAAAGGCCAAGGACACTGCATCTGCTTTAACTCGTTGGGAGCTGCGTGTGGGATCTTGGAAAATCTCTAACACTTATCGCATTTTCGCACAAACTCCATTGAGTTTTCGTTCATAGTTGGGCAGAAATAACCCTGCCTCAGAATCTTTTTCGACAAGCTCTGCCCCCCAGCATGATCCCCAAAGAAGCCTCCATGTACTTCCCTCATTAGTTCTTTAGCCTTTTCTGGTGTAATACATCTGAGCAGTGGCATGGAGTATCCTCTTCGGTAAAGAACACCATCGACCAGTATATACCTAGTAGCCTGTCTCTGAAGAGTTCTGGCTTTGTTTCTATCTGCTGGTAGTACACCATTCGTGAGATACTCCAAGTATGGTGCCATCCATGTATCTTCCATCCAGATTTCCATATTGGTCTCATCCGCTCGTATGCTCGGCTCGCACAATCTCTCCACTGGCACTATATTTAAAGTGTCGGCGTCTTTTGCACTTGCGAGTTTGGCTAAGGCTTCTGCGATTGATTCTGATCTCGGGGAATTTGCTGGAGGGTATACTTCTCGAATTGCGCCAACAAATCTTTAGTTTTATTAAGATAGGCCATCATCTTCAGGCCCCATGCTTGATACTCCCCTAAGACCTGATTCACTACCAGCTGTGAATTACTGTAAATATCAAGCACTTTTATACTCATGTCTTTGGCCAACCTTAGTCCAGCAAGTAGTGCTTCATATTCGCCCTCATTGTTTGACGCGGTGAAATTGAACCTAATAGCACAGTGAAATCGATGCCCTTCTGGCATTATCAATATCACTCCTGCTCATACGTGAGATTTGTTGGACGATCTGTTTGTGAATAACTTCCATGAAGGAACTTCGACTTGGGGCTCAGGTGCACTAGGATTTTCGCATTGCTCGTCGTCTGGGAGCTCAGTGAATTCAGCGATAAGGTCAGCCAAGACTTTTCCTTTTACTGCAGCTCACGGTGAATATGTGATATCGAACTGCGCGAGTTCGACTGCCTATTTTAATAAGCGCCCAGCCGCCTCTGGCTTTTGCAGAGCTTGCCGAAGGGGCTGGTCAGTTAAGACTGTGATGGGATGGGCTTGGAAGTAATGACGTAACTTCCTTGAGGCCAAGATTAAGCAATAGGCTAATCTTTCAATTGGAGGATACCTCAATTCGGCCCCGATTAACCTCTTGGTTACATAGTAAATCGCCTTTTGTACGCCTTCTTCCTCTCGTACTAGTACCGCACTAGCAGCAAATTCGGTGATCGCCAGGTAAATGAACAAAGTTTCTCCATCTATGGGTTTTGATAAAATAGGAGGCTGTGCCATGTGGGCCTTTAAGGCTTGGAAAGCCTGTTCGCAGTCTCTGGTCCATTCGAACTTCTTGTTGCCTCTAAGTAGATTAAAGAAAGGGACGCATTTATCCGTCAACTTGGAAATGAATCTACTTAGTGCAGCAATTCTTCCAGTTAAACTTTGCACATCCTCGATTTCACCGGCGATTTCATGTCGATCAGGGCTCTGATCTTGTCGGGGTTGGCCTCGATTCCTCTTGAATTAACAATGAACCCCAAAAATTTCCCTAATCCTACACCGAAGGAACACTTGAGAGGATTTAACTTCATCTGATATTTGTTCAGAACGTTGAAACACTCTTGTAAATCCTTTACATGTCCTTCTGCCTTTTTTAACTTTACCAGCATGTCGTCCACGTACACCTCCATGTTTACTCCGATCAACTCCTTAAACATGTGGTTAACCAATCGCTGGTAAGTCGCACTAGGATTTTTCAGTCCGAAGGGCATTACTTTATAACAGTATAACCCCGTATCGGTCCGAAAGCTAGTGTGATCCTCGTCAGGGGGATGCATACTAATCTGATTGTATCCTGAGTATGCATCCATGAAAGAGAGGATCTCATGTCCTGCAGTTGCATCGACCAGCTGGTCGATCCTTGGGAGTGGGAAGAAATCTTTTGGGCAGGCTTTATTAAGGTCTGTGAAATCCACACAGGCTCGCCATTTTCCGTTAGGCTTGGGAACCAGTACTGGATTAGAGACCCACGATGGATAAAAATCCACCCTGATGAACCCATTCTCCTTCAGTCTTTCAACTTCCTCTTTTAAGGCTTTCGATCTATCCTTATCGAGCAGCCTTCTTTTCTGTTGCACGGGTGGAAAACTCTTGTCAACGTTCAGGACATGGCTGATAACTGCAGGATCTATCCCAGCCATGTCTTTGTGTGACCAAGCAAAAACTTCCTGGTTCTTTCTCAAAAATTCCACTAGTGCATGCTTCGTTGTTGCTTCTAAATTTTTCCCAACCTTTACAACTCTGGTCGGGTCTTTTTCGTCTAGTTGGACCTCTTCAAGGTCCTCGACGGGTCCAACATCTTCTTCAAAATCCCCAAAGGGAGGATCTAAATCCCTATCCTCACTTTGGGAAACACCCTATTTGGTGACTCCATCACCAGACTGGGCTTGTGTATCAATGGCCATCTGCGACCTTTCTGGGGGAGTGCTCTTCATCGTTCCTTTCTTTGCCTTCATGATTGAGGCATTGTAGCACTCTACTGCTTTTCTCTGATTTCCCAACATGCATCCTACCCCTGCATTTGTTGGGAATTTCATGGCCAGATGCCATATTGAGGTGTCGGCCTGAAGGTCAACCAGTATGGGCCTTCCGATTACAGCATTGTACACCGAAGGACAATCGACTACTATGAAAGTAGGGAGTAATGTCCTGGTAGCAGGCGTTGTACCTACTGTTACCGGAAGTCTGATTGACCTCGTGGGGGCGATTCCGTCACTAGAGAAGCCATAAATCGTTTGGTTGCAGGGCTCCAAGTCCTTGACGGACAACTTCATGCGTTCCAGCGAGGATTTGTACAGGATGTTTACCGAACTTCCTATATCAACTAGTACTCTCTTCACCATCATGTTGGCGATTTGAACATCCATGACCAGCATATCAGAATGTGGGAACCGGGCATGTTGGGCGTCGCTATCAGAGAAGGTTATTTCACCATCCTCTGATCGAGCCTTCTTTGATGCCCTGTCCTCCACAGTAATCATCTCGATGTCCTGGTTGTGACGTAGGGTCCGAGCATATCATTCCCTCACCTTTCCACTGCTTCCCGCAAAGTGCGTGCCTCCATAGATGGTGAGTAAAGTGCCAGCCTACGGGGTCAGGCTACAAAGGTGGCAAGCGTTGGCGTACGGGTGCATGTTTGTTACCACCTGGAGCCTCTCGTTTGGAATTTCCAAGGGCCCGTACGTGTCTTCTCAAGTGTCCTTTTCTGATAAGGAACTGGATTTCATCCTTCAGCTGGTTGCATTCATTTGTATCATGTCCGTAGTCGTTATGATAACGACAGAACTTGGTGGTATCTCTCTTCGAAATATCTTTTCGAATGGGAGCAGGTATTTTATAGGGCACACTAGAACTCGTGGCCTGATACACCTCTCCCCGAGACTCAATAAGGGTAGTGTAGTTAGTGAACTGCGGTTCATAATGAATTCCCTTGGCGTGTTTATTCTCAGAGGTGGAAGGCTCATTATGCGGCCGTTTCCCCCCATTCTTTCCATTGCCATTGCCGTTCCCATTGCCATTGGGTTTCAACCCATTGGCGGCTTTGGCGGGATCGGCAGTCCCCTTATCCTTGCCTGGGGTTTTCCTTCACTGGCGGTGGCATCTTTGAGCTTCATGTACCAATCAGCTCTATCCAAAAATTCTTAAGTAGTCTTAACTCCATGCTTTCTGAGGCTACTCCACAAAGGCGTGCAGCGCCTAACTCTCGCAGTTAGGGCCATCATCTTTCCCTCATCACCCATTATTTTGGCTCTCCTTCTTGCTGGCGTATCTAAACCAGCTGATTCGCCTCAGTTGGGTGAACACGACCCGCATAGAATTGTCCGTAAAATTCTTTTACGAACATCTCCCAAGAAACAATACTTGCAGGAGGGAATTTGAAAAACCACTCCTTTGGAGCATCAGAAAGTGTTGCAGGAAAGATCCTGCACCAAGCGTCTTCGAACACTTTCTAAATGTCCATCTGTATCTCATACTTGTTGAAGTGAGATATCGGGTCACCATACCCGTCAAAGTTCGGAAGCGTGGGCATCTTAAACTTGCTAGGAGTTTCTGCCACAGCTATCCTCTAAACGAAAGGAGTGCCCCTTCTCCTGTCGTACTCAATATGAGACATTCTTCCCCCGACCAGTTGTTGTACTGCCTAGTTCAGGGCATCTATTTGGGTTTGCACAGCTTCGAGAATCGTTGGAGCCTCTGGTGCTGGAGGAATGTACTCGTCGTGCCATTCCCGATGATCATTGAGTACATCTCTCAAATCCTCGTCTCTTCGCCGCTGCTCGCTTGCTCCGAGCCAGTTAAAGACATTATTTTGCCTGGGTTGCCCCCCAGCGTCATGTCTCTCGGGTTGGTCTTCCCTAGGTGGCGGGCTTCTGCCCCCACCTCTCTCTCCATTTCTCCGACCGGCATTTCCTCTTCCTGAGTCGGCCTCATTGTAGCCATGGCCATCTCTGAGCCTCGACTGGCTATGGCGGGATGGACTGTCCCCTCGGTTGCCTCCTCGAGTTGGAACTTCCCGAGCATTAGAGGGTGGCCTGCGTTGGTCGGTAGGTCCCCGTGCATTATCATGCCGTGGAGGGCCCTGGACCGCAGAGCTTATCTCTGAGTTCCTTCTGTTGCCAGAAGGACACTGCCCTCTGCTCAGGGGGTTTGGCTCTTCGCCCCTATGGCGTCTAGGACTGCGGGGCTGCTGCCCGGCCCTATTCTGCCTTGGCTGTGGGGGAATGTCACGACCAGCCTGGGATGGAGGCTGCATTTCATGATCCCTTGGTGGGACATCCTCTTGAGGCATTGGTGGCTGCTCGGGCCTCTGGGGCTCGAGGGCTAGATCGGCGGGCTAGGATTGGGACCCCTTTGAGGTGGCCCATTTGAAGGTTGATCAGGCTGTGAGGCAGGTGCAGCCTAATTCCTAGAAAGTTATAGGGCTGCTTCGAGGGCTTCCATGGCCTCCCTCTGATGGCTGTCCATCTCTGCCTGTCTTTCACTCAATTCCTGGCGTTGTCGCTCAATGTCTTGTTGCTGTCGCGCCATAACTTCAGCAGCACTTTCTTGGCTGGCCCTCAGATTGGCCAGTTCATCCTGCAATACCCCCAGGGTATTCCTCAGCATCTCGGAATCCAATTCTTCCTCATCAAATTCCAAATGTGGCTCATCTTCGGTCACGTTTGGAGGAGGAGGCAGTTGAGATGGTGCAGCGCCAGTCGCCTGCCCAGTCTTCTTTGTTGTTTTCGCCATTTATGCTTCAACAATATCGTATCAAGCTCTCAATGAAAGGACCAGAATGTTGACCCTTGTTTTGGTCAACTGACACGGAGTCAAAATGCTTGATGTGGATGAATATGTTGGAATGAATATAATGACAAAAACAGTAAAGCACACAAGAATTTATAGTGGTTCGGCCCCAGAAACTGGTAATAACCTACGTCCACTTGAGCTATTATTGATATGAGATCTCAAAGGAGTGATCAAAGAGCTAGGGTTCTCCGAGTTTCATAGACCTAAGAGAGATAAACAGTACAATTGTTAATCTAATAGCCAAAAAGTCCCTTCCTTGAGCTATCTTTTTCTATTTATAGGCTCAAGGAGGATTACATGAATTTTTTACAGATATTCTCTCCTAATTAATCGGATAATCAGGAATCATAGGAGATAATCTCGGGATTGACTTTGATTCACCCAAGATCATATTGAAATATGCGGAGTGTACGACCATGCTGGTTGTAAGAAAAACTCAACCGCCGCGCCTGTAATGTCTTACTGGTCAATACTCTAACAAAACTATGCGAGGTGTCAGCCACGTTTTCAGAAGTCGCCTGCCACGTCATCCGTGCCTGTTTTTTGGATAACAACATAAAACCACTTTAAAACATCACAATAAAATGGAATTAAAATTCTAAAAATTAAAACTAAAAATAAAAATAATAAAAAACACTCATATATATTTATACATATATTTTTGTCTTTTCTTTTCTTTTATTGATTGATTTTTTTTCTTTTTTTTTCAGTGCATTTTTATTCTTTCTTTCTTTGAGTTGCTTTACAAATGAATCCTCCAAAAACCATAGCAACCCAAACTTCATTTTTTTTCTAAGGATCTTTCAAGGAAACCGAGGTTTGGTATTGCTCAACCTTGCTTCCCCCAAACTTTGCTCCTTTCCTTGTTACCTTAAATGCTCTTCCCAAATGCTCATCATATAATTCCACTACACCATTGGGAAACACCTTGCTCACTAAGAACCCACCATCACACCTTGATTTCACTAGAGAGTTTGAGAAAAACACTCTATTCCCAACTTCCAACATTTGTGATTTAGGCTTGCTACTATGTTTCTTTTTCTTCTTCTTTTTCTTCGGTAGCTTTGGAGAATGCGATGGTTCTTCTTCCTTACTTATCCATGGCTCCCCACCTTTCTCAATTTCTTCAAAAGGGACCTTTTCCTTGACTCCATTGCTATACTTTCCATGCATCTTTTCAATTATCTTGAAGTTGGAAGCACTTATGGCAAAACAAGCTTCAACTTCATTAGGAGAGCGTATAGGATTAAAAACCTTGAATGTGACTTGTTTGTCTTGAGCTCGAATGGTGAGCTCTCCTTTTTCAACATCTATCAACGTCCTCATGGTGGCAATAAATGGTCTCCTCAAAATGATCGGTACATCCCTATCTTCCTCATAATCAAGAATAATAAAATCCACTGTAAAAATGAACTCGTCAACTTGTTCTAGGACGTCTTCAATCTTTCCCTCCGGATGCACCATAGAACGGTCAGCCAATTGCAAGGTAAGTGTAGTTGGCCTTGCTTCTCCAATTCCCAACTTCTTAAAAATGGACATGGGCATCAAATTAATACTAGCTCCCAAATCACAAAGAGCTCTACCAACTTCTCATCCCCCAATAGAAATTGGAATTGTGAAGCTACTCGGATCTTTCAATTTAGGAGGAATTTTATTTTTCAATATGGCACTACAACCTTCAGTCAAAGCCACTGTTTCAAATTCTCCAAGCCTCCTCTTCTTAGTTAAAATATCCTTCAAAAACTTCACATAGTTGGGCATTTGCTCCAAAGCTTCCACCGACGGTATATTGATATGTGAAGTTTCTTCAAAACATCCAAAAATCTTCGGAATTGACCATCTTGTTGCTGCTTTTGAAAACGCTGAGGAAATGGTGGAGGTGGCTTGCTCATAGGCTTCTCTGTAGCATTTTGCGGGGTAATTGCTGCAGCAATTGCTTTAGGATCAACAATTAAAAAAATTTATTTCACAGCTGTGTCTCCCTTGTCCACACTACTTTGGATTGAGGTGGGCTCACCGTTTCTAGTACAATTTTCCCCCGTCAATTCCAGATTTTTACCACTCCTCAAGGCAACTGCCTTACAATGCTCCTTACAATCTTTCCTTGGATTTTCCGTATCACTAGGCAAGGTTCCTTGTGGTCTATTCCTTAGCTCATTAGCAAGATGCCCCAATTGAATTTCTAGATTCCTCAAGGATGCCACTTGACTCTGAATCACAACATCGTTCTTGGCCATATATTCCTTCATTAAACTCTCCAAAGAGCTTGATTGAGACACTTGAGGAGGAGGTGGTTGAGCTCTTGGTTGTTGAGAAAACCCCGGTGGATATGTAGGCTTGTTTTAGATTGGTGCGCCACTTGAACTAGCTCCTTGACCCCCCCATGAGAAGTTTGGATGTTGCCTCCACCCCGGATTGTAAGAGTTCGAATATGGGTTATTTCGATTGGCATTTTGATTCCCCACATAACAAACTGAAGCTGGATTCAAAGGAAAACTCTCAAATGCATGCCCATCTCCACAATAAACACAAGAAACATCGGTAACTTGTTCCATAGCAGCTAGTTGTACCATTCCCCCCAAACTCATGTTCTTGAGAAGGTTAGTCATTGAAGAAACTTGAGTGGTCAAAGCTGTCAATGCATCAACTTCAAGTATGCCAGCCACTTTTTGACTTGTTGAGGCTCTAGCATTGGACCATTGATAATTGTTGCTAGCTATCCTCTCCAAAATCTCATAGGCTTCATTATAGGACTTAGAAAGAATGGCCCCATTGGCTGAAGCATCTAACACCATACGAGTGGAAGAATTGAGCCCATTGTAGAAAGTTTCCATTTATATACAATGTAGGATCCCATGGTATGGGCACTTTCTCAATAAGTCCTTGAATCTCTCCCAAGCTTCACAGAATGATTTATCTTCTAGCTGCTCAAATGACATGATTTCATTACGAAACTTGGCATTTTTGGTAGAGGGAAAGTACTTCATCAAGAAATTTTCAGCCAACTCATTCCATGTAGTCACCGAGTCGAGAGGAAGGGTGTTGATCCAAGCTCTAGCTCGATCCCTCAAAGAGAAAGGGAACAATTTCAACCTTAGGGCCTCATCAGTCACTCCTTGTAGCTTGAAAGAATCACTTACCTCCAAAAATGAACGAAGATGAAGGTGAGGATCCTCAGTAGGCAACCCACTAAATTGACCCACTGTTTGCAACATTTGGAACATCACGGGCTTTAACTCAAATTGGGGTGCTTGAATTTCAGGCCTAACAATGCCCGGATTAAGCTCATTAAACATGGGGGCAGCATACTCCCTTATGGCTCTCTCTCTATCATCAGCCATAGCAATTGTGTTAGTGACATTATTAGCACCCTCAACTCCTTCAACCTCTTCAACCATATTAAGGCGATTTTGAGCCCGTTGTTCCCTTAGTCTTCTTCTAATTGTTCTTTCAATTTCAGGGTCAATAGGAGCTAGTTCAATATCTTCTTTCTCATTCATATAGTAAATCAACTGAGAAAACACAAGAGCAAGCAAACAAAGTAACCACAACAAAGAAAAAAAAATTGCAAGTAATTGATTTTACAAGAATTTCTAATTTCAATCCCCGGCAACGGCGCCAAAAACTTGTTGCGATCAATTTAATATTTGATTTTAAATACGCAAGTGCACGTAATCACACAAGTAATATAATGATAAGTAAATCGTCTCCACAGGGATTGCAAATTAAAAAAATAAGCAAAATAATTACTAAACAATTGTAGAAAATTAAAAATCAAGTGGGTTGTTTATAGGCTAAGAAAAATATTAAAATAAAATGGAAATACTGAAATTAAAAACTGAATTGAACAAGAAAATTGAGAGAAATATATGGTTTGCAAAATGGACTTGAATTATTGAATTCCCCTATATTATTTATCCTGAACAACTTGGGGACAAATTGCTGCAGCAATATTATAGCAAAACTCCCAGGTTAACAAAAATTCATTTAAACACTCATAAAACTTTCCCAAATTTTATGACATTAATTCTTCTACCTAATCAAACATATTCCTATGCAAAATCAAATTTAAGAAAGCAAATCAAAGTTTAATTCTCAAAAGTTACACAAGGCAAATAACATATCCCTATGTTACTTACTAACATAACCTAACCTAGATTATGACTTGTGTCATCCAAGTTTTTCCCATTACATTTAATCTTTCCAACGTTAAACATAATTAAATAACTTGCCATTGCTGGCCAAACAACAACAAGAAATTAATATAAGCACACTTGAATGAACAAAGGAGATTTTACTAGAATAAAGTGCAAGAAATTTATAAACTATAACATAGGGTTCATCAACAATTCAAGCCACCTAAAAATTAGTTCATGGGTGAGTTCATAAACATTAATTCATAATCAAAACAGCCCATAATATTCAGATTTAGAATCCAACTCAGAAATTAATAAAATAAAGTTTAGGAAAGAAGAAAGAATAAATCCAAAATGATGCTTAAGCTTTCTTTGTTTGTCCTCCTTCTTCCTTGTTGAATTTATGAGTTCTTCTCCTTTCTTTTTCTGGTCTTCTTTTCCAAAAATGGTTGCTGCTTCTTCTATACGGCAGGAACCTCTTTTTGTATATGTTAGGTTTTCTCCTTTTTTTCCAAAAGTACCATATTGCCCCTCTTTTCTCCCTAAAAACATAAAGTCTTCCTTCTCTTTTGTCCTTTTCTCCAATATGCTGACTATTTCTTTCTACCCTTGCCACCTCAACCAAGATGTAAGCTTGCCCATTGACTGCCACGTGTTCCAAGTGCCCAAAAGTTTCCTGATCAAAATGCTTCTGTTTTGCTGCAGCAAACCTGATAATTCAGCCATCAACCACAAAATTAAATCAAAATAGTTTCACATGTTAGTTCATTCCTTGTGCGAATATTTATCCATGAAACTATTACCTTTAACCCAATAACTATTAAAAACTAAAAAATAATAATTAAACTTAATTAAGATAATGAAAACATCAAGGTTAGCTACAAAAGCTAAAAATAAACTAACATCACCCATGATTTTTTTACAATTATAAGTTCAAAAGCACATGAAATAACTCTTTATTCAAGAGTTATCAACTACTAAGTTGAAGAAAGATGTTTTTGTACGTGAACATGTTTTACACATGATTAATGTGATGCATGAAGCAGAAATACATGGGGTCATCATTGATGAACGTACACAAGTAAGCATCATACTGGAATCGCTCACCCCTTCCTTTTCTGTGTTCACCACCAACTATATTATGAATAAGTTGGAATTCAACATGAACAAGCTGTTGAATGAACTGCAGACATTTGAGTCTCTTAACATATCTATTACAAAAGTGACTGAAGCAAATGTGGTAGAGGAGAAACCTTCAAACTCTGAGGAGAAATCCAAGAAGAGAAAGAAGAACAATAATAAGGACAAAGGAAAGGGAAAAAGTCCAATAAAGGAAAGAAGGCACCAAAATCCAAGGAGAACAAAAATGACAACAACTCCAAGAAGAAAGAACCAAAAGGAAAATGTTTCCACTGTGGAGTTGAAGATCACTGGAAGAGAAACTGCAACAAGTATCTCTCTGAGCTGAAAACGGAAGGTAAATATGATTTACTTGTACTTGAAGCTTGTGTACTGGAAGACGATATGTCATCCTGGGTTTTAGATTCAAGAGCCACTAACCATGTTTGTTCTTCCATGCAGATACTTGAGTCATCAAGGGAGCTAGCATATGGCGGGGTGATCGTGCGAGTTGGAAGTGGAGCGCTCGTTTTAGCAAGAGCAAAGGGAACAATCCGTTTAAATTTTGGGAACAATTATTTGGTTTTGAACAATGTTTATTTTGTTCCTAGATTTTCTAGAAACTTAGTTTCTTTATCTATGTTGTATGAACAATTTTTTATATTTATTTTAGTAATAATGTGGTTGCTATTTCAAAGAATGGTTTCAAAATATGTCAAGCAGAACATAATAACGGACTGTATATACTCAAGCCAAATGAACGAACGCTAAATAATTTAGAATTATTTATAGTAGCAAAACCGCAAGGCAACAAAAGACAAAAAGTTTCAAACGAGGATGACACATATCTTTGGCATCTTAGACTTAGTCATATTGGTCTAGATAGGATAAACCAGTTAACAAAATATGAACCTTTGAGAGAACTAAGAGTTGGAACTCTTCTGGTTTGTTAATCTTGTCTAGAAGGCAAAATGACCGAATGTCCTTTCTCAACGAATGGCAATAGAGCCAAAGAACATTTGGAGCTTGTACACAACGATGTCAGTGGTCCAATCAATGTACAAGCAAGTGGTTGGTATGAGTATTTCATCACTTTTATTGACGATTACTCAAGATATGGTCATACTTACCTAATGCTTAGGAAATCTTAAACCTTTGGTAAGTTTCAAGAATTCAAAGTTAAGGTTGAGAAGAAGTTAGGTAAGACTCTAAAGACACTTTGATCTGATCAAGGTGGAGAATATTTGGATTTAGAATTCAAAGATTTCTTGCTGGAGCATGGTATTCTATCCCAACTCACAGCTTCAGGAATGCCACAACAAAATGGTGTTTCTGAAAGAAGAAACAAGACCTTGTTGGACACGATCAAGTCTATGTTAAGCTACTCTTCACTTCCTCTCTCATTCTGAGGATATGTACTTCAAACGGCAACATACATTTTGAATGAAGTCCCATCTAAGACCATTAGAAAAATTTCACTGGAACTGTGGAATGGAAACAAACCTAGTTTGCACCATTTATGCATTTGGGGCTGTCCTGCTCATGCTCTTAGACCTGAATCAGGGAAACTTGAATCAAGGTCAGAAGTGTGCATTTTTGTAGGCTACGCTCCAGGAACATGAGGTGGTTATTTCTATATTCTCAAGGATCAAAAGGTATTTGTTTCTACAAATGCGACCTTCCTTGAACATGACTATATGAATAACTATAAACCTCAGAGCGAGGTAGTATTGGAGGAACTCACAACTGATAAGATTCCATCACAATCATCATCATCAATAAATGATACATGAAAAACCCAGAAAACTATGATTCCTGGGAAACAAACCTCAGTGCAACATCGTAGTGGGAGGATTGTGAGACAACCTATTCGTTGTGAATGTGAGGCACATGTCCTTGTTTCTAATACAGACAAGGATGATCCATTAACCTTTAAAGAAGCAATGGATGATCTTGAAAAGGAGAAATGGAAAGAATCCATGAACCAAGAAATGGAATCGATGTATTCCAATTCTGTTTGGGAACTTGTGGATCCATCTGAAGATGTCATACCCATAGGTTGTAAGTGGATATAAAAGAAAAAAAGAGGTGTAGATGGGAAAGTAGAGACTATCAAAGCGAGGCTTGTAGCCAAAGGTTACACTTAGAGAGAAGGTGTTGATTATGAAGAAATATTTTCTCCTCTGGCCATGCTCAAATCCATTCGTATCCACTTATCCATAGCGGCTGCCAATAATTATGAGATATGGAAAATGGACATCAAGACAACATTTCTAAATGGATATCTTGATGAAAGTATCTATATGGTACAACCAGAAGGGTTCATAAAGAAAGGGAAAGATCAAAAGGTGTGCAAGTTGCGGAAATCCATTTATGGATTAAAGCAAGCATCTAGATCATGGAATATCACTTTTGATGAAACAATTAAAACATATGGCTTCGAACAGAATGTCGACGAAGCATGTGTGTATAAATACTTCAAAGGAACAAGCTCTAATTAACGAACCAATAATGGAAGACAGAACTACATATATTGATTATATCAATGGACTACTAGAGAAAACTCTGTAAATATAATTCTATAAATACTTGGAGTGCAATTCTATATTTATAGTGGAGTAATCATGGAATTAATAAATAAGAATATTAGATTAAAGAGTTTAATAAATAATCTAGTTTATTGGAGCTTCGTGTTATAGGTCCATGGTCCCCAGATCACCTCTGTCCTACACTGCCAAGGGTAAGGATGTTAAAAGAAATATTTATTAAGAGAAAGGACTAAATTGCAAAGGAATTAATTTTCCAGGGCAAGGAAAGAATTATTCGATAATTATGGGTAATTGATTAATTGTGAATTACTTAATAATTTAACTATATAGTTTTTATTTTGAAAAACTATAGGTTAAAATTAATATTAATCTTGTTTGGATTAATATAAAGAGAGAAAATAATAAATATCTTATTTATAATATGATAATTATTTATTTAATTTAAAACTGATATTTTAAGATAAAGCTAATTTTGAATTAATTGATATTTATGTTGGGATAAATATCTTGTCTTAAAAGTTGATTAAATAAACAAATTAGAAAATTAAGGGAACCCCAATAGGGTTGGGCAACACACACTGTACAGTACAGTGTGTGGCACCTAGCATCAGGGATTTTTGTCCATGGGATTTGAATTTTGAATTTCAAATAAATTTGTTTAATCAGTTATTTAATTATTTTTTAAATATGATTTAAATAGATAATTAAATGAAAATATCTAATTAGTTTTAATTTGAATTATATTTTAATTAAATAAATATTATTTAATTAGATTAAATATCATTATAAATCTGATATACGTGATTTTTCAAATGAATGCTTAATTATCAGATTCTCTCTCCAAAGCGATAGTTTTTTCTAAACCTGAAAACTATTCTAAACATTCTCTCTGTCAAAACTCTCGAGATCTCATGTGTTGAGTACATTTAGGGAGTCACATAAATCAACCTTTTGAATCCTACGTGCCAACACACGTCATTGTGTGTTTGAGGATTGGTCTGGAAGATCAGGGTATGAGATCTCAGAACACTGGATAGGAAGATCGTTGATTTATACAAAAAGACTCAAGGACACTTGATAAGCTACAAAAGGTAATCCCTGATCTATTTATATGTGATTTAATATTTATATATGTAAATGATCCCGGCTGGTATTAATATTTATTAAAATGGGTCCATATATTTTGTTGCGTACCTTTGATTTGATCATTTAATGCCAACATGGATAAGATTGGTGGCTCAGCAGGGGGCTTTTTGAGAGCTTGGAAGGTGAGCTTGTACTCGTCTGACCACTCGAACTTCTTGCCCCCTCTCAAAAGATTAAAGAATTGTATACACTTGTTTGTGGATTTCGAGATGAACCTACTTAATGTTGGTTTTTATTGTTCAAATCAGAGATTATACGCAGCGGAACAACAATCAAATTGTTAATTTAATCCCATAAGATTTCTAGATCTACTTCATCACATGCATATATATATTGAATCAAAGACATGAATAGAAAAATTACTTCAGGTCCTTCCTTGCTGCTATCTTTTTGTATGGCTATATCCTTGAGATCTCACACCAAGATCTTCCAAAATGTTCTCAGCACACAAAGAACGAGTGTGGGCTCACTATACAAATAATAGGCAAAATCTATTTATCAGATGTTCTCAACACATGAGATCTGATAAAGTTTGGACCTAGGTTATGTGAAGAACAACAACTTCTCTTTCTCTGAGAGAGATTTCAAGATATTTTTCTATCCCTGAAAAGTTACGTTCTGAAAAACTGATATCCTATATTTAATATATCCAATATATTAAAATAAAATCTTAGTTATTTTAAACAATTTGAAAATAACTAATCAGTTATCAGATTTTTGTTTAAATAATAATATTTTAATCATATTACAATATCTCATTATTTATTTAATATTTAAATAACTAAAATTGTGGAACCAATAAACTTTCTCGGTCTCTTATGCGTGTAGCACAGTGACTGTGCACTGTGCTACACGTGTACCACATGCCAGTGATGGCATGTGATTTTTTCCAATTTTTATTATTATTTAAATACCAAAAATCCCAAAAATTAATTAATTCAAAATTAATTATATCTTTGTTAAATCAAATAATTAATTAATTCTTAATTAATTAATTACACATAATTATACAATAATTTTGTTTGATACATAGAAAAATATTTTACTTATCAAATAAGTCATTTTTGCCCATTTTTGTATTTACCTTTGTCAGTGTTTGTTTGAGCCATTTCGGGGACCATGGACCTATAACATTAAGCTCCAATAAATTGAAACTAAATAATTAAACTCTTTAATTATAATAGTTAATTTATTAATTCTGATATTTCTCCACTATAAATTTAGAATTGCACTCTTTATGTTATAGATATACTTTTACAGAAATCTTTTCTTAAGTCGTCCATTGATATAACCATCTTACAATAGTTCAACCCTCTAATTAATTAGTTCATAAATTAGAATGGTAGAATTACCATTTTACCTTTATAATTTACTTCTTATTCCTTAAGTACCCTTAATTCACTATTGAATAATTAATCATTAATCTAATTATAGATTTGAGCTCAAAATCATTCAGTTCCAGAATTAACCCTTAAGGGAACTAATAAACATAAACTGGAGTTCATGAACACTCAGGATTTAGGTTGAGCTATAAATGATCATCAGTTATGATATGAATTACAAGTCTTTATTTGTTAAATGGTTTTTGGATAAAGACATTAATTCATATCGGTCCATGTCATATATAATCATATTATATAAAGCACATTTACCGAGATGTCTTACCACATCAATAATCTGAATCTAGATTATTTGTATCATTATGATACTCAGTAAACCGTACTTACAACTCCAATTAAAGAATTCCATAACTTTAATTTGTTGTTGTTGACTATTTTTATTCATTCATGTGATCTTAATTCTCTCATACTAATACAAGATCACATCCTCAATAATGAATATGGAATTTTTCTGATATTTACAAAATTATGCAAACAATAATTTAACAATCTAAATATAACAATAATAATAAACCATTGTATTTATTTATTCACAGAAAAAACAAATGTCTTTTACATGCTTTTAGGACACACTCCTAGCACTTAAAGCTTCCGTTCGTACCGTTAAACTCTGGACGTCTTTATGCTTTTGAGGTGAAGTCATATCAATTAATTCTTTGATCTTATCTGGGTTTGCCTCGATGCCTCGAGCATTCACTATGAATCCTTATAACTTTCCCTAAGATACCCCGAAGGAGCACTTTTGTGGGTTTAGTCTTATGTTATACTTTCAAAATATAGCGAAGAATTTGGCAAGGTCGTCAACATGGTTATTATTGTGTTTGTCCTTGACCAACATGTCATCCACATACACTTCCATGTTGTTTCCAATTTTTTCAGCAAACATCCTATTTACTAGTCTCTGAAATGTAGCCCTAACATTTTTGAGTCCGAAGGGCATCACAGTGTAACAGTACAACCCTTTGTTCCTCATGAAGCTCGTATGCTCCTTGTCAGGTGCATGAATTGCTTTCTAGTTATATCCAGAATATGCATCCATAACGACATGATATTGTGACCCGAGGTGGCATCCATGAGCTTATCGATTCGAGGCAAAGGGAAACAATCTTTCAGGAATGCTTTGTTAAGGTTTGAATAATCGATGCAAACTCGTCACTTGCCATTTGGTTTGGGGACTAGTACTTAGTTAGCTACCCATTCGTGGTAGAAAACATCTCGAATAAACCGATTTTCCTTCAGTTTGTTGACCTCCTCTTTCAAGGCCTTTTTTCTTTCGTCATTGAAGAGTCTTCGCTTTTGCTGCTTCGGAGGGAAGTTTTGTTGATGTTTAGTGCATGGCTTATAACATTGGGACTAAACCCAATCATGTATGAGTTCGACCACTCGAATACATTATGATTTTCTTTCAGGAAGTGAATTAATTGCTTTCTCGCTTCCTTCACGAGGTTCTTCCCAATTTTTACCACCTTGGTGGTTTCCTTATCATTGAGCTGAATGTCTTCAAGCTCTCCAATGGAACCGAGGTCAGCCATGTTTCCTTCTATTATGGGGTCAATTTCTACTTTGACCTTTTAGAATCTTTCTTCAATTTTCTCTATAATTACCAGTGCCTATGCATTGGTTTGGCCTTTTCCCCTCATGGAGATATTGTAGAATTCTCAAGCTGCTAATTGATCTCCTTTCGACATCCCAATACCAGTAGGCATTGGGAACTTTATGGCTAAATGCCTAATAGATGTGACTTCCCCCAGCCTAATCAGGGCTAGTTTCCCGAGCATGACATTGTAGGCCGATGGGGTGTCCACTACTATAAATTCCATCATCTTAGTTATCAAAATTGGATAGTCTCCTAAGGTGACTAGATCAATGGATCCTCTACTGGAGATTCCCTCCCCTGAGAATTGGTACAGGGTCATTACACAAGCTTTTAGGTATCGAACAAACAACCCCATTTTTTACAGTGTTTCCTTATAAAGGATACTGACCGAGCTCCCGATATCAATGAGGACTCGGCTAACCCTTTTATTTGCAAGCTGGAATGTTATGATCTAGGGGTCATTGTGAGAAAATTGGACATAGGAAGTGTCTTCTTTATTAAAAGTGATTGGCTGGGTTTCGACCCTCTATTGCTTCGGAGCTCACAGTTCAGGCACATAGTGAGTTCCTTCTCCTATCTTCAGGTCTTGGACATATTTCTTTTGAGAATTTTGCTTGCCTCTGAAATGTGAGGTCCCTCAACAATGGTTATTACGTGTTCTCCATCGATTGGAGGAGGTCAATTATCCTCCCTTACAGGTGGTGTCGCGGCTTGTTGAGCGGATTGAGCCAGAGCTGCCCTTTTGTTTAGGCGAAGCCTAGGCTTGATTTCGATTTCTGACATATTGCGAGGTAACCCCTCAAGATTAGCCCCTCTATCTCTTCTTTTAGTTGTCTACATTCCTCAGTTGTATGACCTATGTCTCTGTGGAATCTGTAGAGCTTATTCGAATCTCTCTTGCTGCATTGATGTCGCAGTCCTTCAAGTCATCTAAATGAGACTTGATTTTCATTTGACAAATATGTTCTCACGAGTGTCTTTGATCTTGATATACACGATGTATATGGAGAAATGCTTATATTCATTCTTCTTTTACACTCGTTTTCCTTGGGGTTATTTCCCCTATTCTTCTTTCTCCTAGAATAATTGTCTCTCGAAGGTTGAGCTGCGGATGGCATGGCTGAGTTCGTAGCTGAGTTAATGTTAGTCGTTGAGGGCGAGGAGCCAATTTAAGTGCTGAGCTCGCCTCTTCTACATTAACGAACTTCAAAGCTCGAGTGGTGAACTCGGTTATTGTTCTCATGGGCTTCCTTTGCATATCATCCCAAAGGGGACTTCCCAGTAATACTCCGGCTGGCATGACCATGAGGTGACCACTGTTATTAATGTTACAAGATCAGGCTGCTTCTATATGAAATCTCGTCAAGTAACTCTTTAATGATTCCCCTGGCTACTGCTTTATATTTGTGAAAGAGCAAGCCTCAGGATTGATACTTTTCGTAGCATGGAATTTTTTCTTGAATTCCTTAGAGAGTTGTTCCCATGACGAGACCGAGTGCCTTTGAATTTTTTCAAACCAACTCTTTGCTGGTACAATGAGTGTGGTTGGGAATAGTATGCATCTAAGCTCGTATCCAACATTTCTAGGCCTCATTACCGGGTTGAAGGTGCTCGGGTGGCTACCAAGGTTGGTTGTCCCATTGTAGGGTGCCACTTGAGGTATCTTGAATCCATTGGGGAAAGGTGTGCTCGAGATATGTGGAGTAAAGGGTTCGAAATCTTCATTTGAGTCATAAGCCTTATCCTTGTTTTTCACATCTCGAAGAAGTCCGAACACTTCCTCGAGTTGGTTTATTCTTTCTTGAACTGATTCCACCAGGAGGGAGCCTGTACCACCGAGAGCTAGTTATTATGCACAGGAACTCTAGCTCCTTGTTGCAGTATAGGGTTATAGTAATTCACGTACACAAGCTATAATGGCTCCCTTTAAGCAATTAAGTGTGTCCTCAGGTCCGTGTTAGGCTGGTTGGATTGCCCTCGCTTCTGGTTCAGATGATCTCGAAGATCAAGATGATCATTCGGATAGTTCTCGTAATATCCAAGCTCGGTGTTATAGATACTCACCGACCTGATGTAATCCCAGCTTCCGTCAAGGGTGCTAATAGTCCTCTACAGCTGCTGCTGCTATTGTGGGGTATGTCTTCGAGGTGGATTATTCACGTGCACTCTAACTCCAGTGGCACATCCTGATGGTTGGGGTGGTCTATCATGTCTATGTCCTAGATGTGCCCTTGATGGGACCTCACGGTCACCCCTTTGCTCGAGTCGAGCCTGATGGCTTCTGTCTCGACTTCCACTCCTAACACTTTGGGCAAGCCTCTGAGGCGCCCTTTCCCCAGCTCGGTTTCCACTATGAGCTCGATGGGGTACACCTCGAGTTAGAGATGGATGTCTAATGGGTGATGGAGGATGCCTAATTGGAGATGGAAGTGGTCTCTCGTTGTTCTCGGTTGGCTCACTGGTTCTGACTTATGATTTCGGGCTACTTTCGGGGCAGCTCATTTGTTCCCAATGGAGATCAAAACCTGTCTTGGTTGGTTTGTTCATGAGGGGTTTCGATATGACACCCCAAACTGGTTCATTACAGTACTCACTCCAGTCCTTGTTGCTTGACCTTACTGGGCTGGTCTTTGCTTGGCCGCCCTTGTCGCAGTGCTACCTCAAGGATCTCCCTAGTCCGTCGTGGGGGTGCCTGCAATTCTGTGGTCATCCTCATCATTTTTTCATTCAGATGCGTAGCTTCAACCAAACTTTCTTGCAGCCTCTGATTTTCCAACTCCACCATTGGCACATATCTCTCAGGATTATAATAATCCTCGTTAGGTGGCCTAGACCCCTAAGTAGATTCTCACGGGGTTGATTACACACTCCCTTAAACAAGATTTTCCTCATTCACCGGCTGTTTGCCAGGCCATCGGGGAGGTTCTTCCATTTTAGGACTCTTCTCCTAGGGTATTCTGGGCAATGGTGGACCGTTTCCATACCCAAGGACGTTGCCAGGAGGTGCATCGATCATTTGTTCAACGGAAGGTTTGAAAGAACAGGAATGCTTAACGATCTCAATGAAAGCACCAAACTTTGGGCAACGTTTTTTGTCAAACAATGAGAGCAATTAAGCAAATATGATTCGGTAAGAAAAGAAGAACATAGATTTTTTTACATGGTTCAGCAGTTAAAATCTACCTATGTCCACAAGTCACTTCTATTGAGGTCTGTGTTCAAGCTTTTTGAGAGAAATTTCACAGAAACTTTCTCAGTACAAAATATCGCCTCTGTACAAATGACTATTCCTAGACTATATATAGGCCTGGTTACAAGAATCCTCCCTTAATCTTAGGGATATTGCGTTACCCATATCAGGTTTTTATTAGTACAACAAATCCCGTAGTTTAAATACAATCAATGACATTTATCATCAATAAATATCCCTAAACAATAGGGTTGATTACACGGTTTGAACTAAATTCCCTAATTATAGGGATTTCCTAATATCATCTCCGTGTATTAATTTAACGCATCTTTGAGCTTGAATAGTACTCCAATGCACTTTCGAGCTCATTGTTCTTGTTGTCACTACCTCCTTGCTTGACTAGTCTTTCGAACTCATCTTTTGGAGGAGACTCTTATTGCCTTCGAGCCTACAACTCATGCTCGAGTGCAAATGACATAGCTCTGGAACTTTGCGTATATTTGTACAAGTGTAACATTAATACTCATTAAATATGAGCTTACACCTTACGATCCTTCATTTAGAGGTTGTTTATTTATTCTCAAAATTCGGGTGTAACATAATTAATTAGTTTTATTTATTTAAATAATGTGAAAAGATATTTCTAATAATTCAAATTGGATTTGAATTTGAAATGCTATTTATTCTTTAATTAATCTAATAAGATAAGTTATTAGGTTTAGATATTTTTTAATAAATAATAATTAAAAGAAAATGGTTTGGACACATCCCTGAAATTAGAGTTGTGTTACACGTGCAACTACAATGCATGCAATGTAGTTGGCGCGCAACAAGGTCCAAGAATGGGTCTTGGATATTTCTTTTTTTTTAACTATTTAATGATTGATTTATAACTTGAATTTTGAATTTTAAAATTTAATTAATTCTTTTATAAATATCAGATGGAAATAGTTTCATAATACGCTTAATAGAGAGAATATTCTTGAGAGAAAATTCTAAGCTTTTCATAGAGAGAAAAATATATCGAATTATTTTTCTCTATCCTTGAAAATTGTCTCAGGCTTAATATTCCAAGATCTCATGAGTTGAGTACATCTTGTGAATTATAAATTTTCCCACCATTACTCTACGTGCCCACACACGTTGTAACGTCCTCCTAATCCAGGACCGTTACACTGTGTAGTTTAAATAGTGCTTAACTCACTAAATGAGTCATTTGATTTTAAATCGTGTAATTAAAACTAACCACATGTTTAGATACTAAAAATTTTAGTCACAAGTCAAGCATTTTATTAAAAGTGTTTTAACATTCATACATGGGATCCCATCACAGTTTAAAATGGTTACAAAACCCCAAATGTGAATACAAAGCCGACCTAGGCAGCAAAATCAGGGTCCAACCCTAGTTCCAACTGATAGCCTTCGCCATGGAGGACGAGCAGGCTGCATATTTACACTCTGCCCCTGAAGCTCTCCAACTCATGGCTGGTCCAGCTTTTCCTTTCCTTTACCTGCACCATTTAGCACCCATGAGCCAACGCTCAGTAAGAAAACATAAACATGCTTATAAGTAGTACTTTATAAGTTCGCAGATTCATAACTAGCATGCCAGCAGTAATAACCCTATTCATGCATGCAATTAACCCAAATGAGTAACTATAGAGTCACACTAGGGCCTATTTCCTATCTTTCATATAACCAGCCTTAGAGTTGACCAAGCAAATCTGATGCTTAACATTCCAGACAATCCTAGGGGCGGTCAAGCGTATATCTGGCTTTTGGGTTGGCTTAACCTTATCGGCAAGCATTTAGCACGTTACTATCTCCCTCGACTCCTGAGTTGAGCCTGTAAACCCTCGACCTATAAGTTGAGTCCCTTAACCTTCGACTGATAAGTCGAGTCCTTTAACGTTCGATTGATAAGTCGATTCTTTTAATTCTCGACAGATAAGTCGAGTCTTTTAACCTTTGACTGATAAGTCGAGTCTGTGGTCCTCGACTGATAAGCTCTCCAACTCATGGCTGGTCCTCGACTTATTAGGTAATTTGGGACGTTACACACTTCTTGAGGTGTAGAGATACATCCTGGAAGAACTTGGTCTGAGTACTCAAAAGACTGATTTTGATTGGATGTTCATTGGAGTTACTAAAATATAGAAAAGATTATGGATTGTTCTACAATGAGTAAATCCTTATCTTTTTATTTTTCTTTCTCTTTGATTAATGTTTTGAATATTAATATATCCGCTATTTAAAGATTGTTTAAATAATTTTTTTTGAAATCTCTGGGCCCACCACCACGTGTTTTCTGCTGCGCACATGGTAAATCAGTTACCAACATGACCACCATCAGGGGGTCGAAACATGTCTTTGGCAGACCGAATGACTCTAGTGGAATAGGGGTTATACAATACTACTTAGGAGTTACATGCCCACTGTAATGAATTCCAAGCACATCAATAGAGAATGGTTGAGTGGGCCAATTATCAAGATGTTTGTTTCCAGATGAATGCCATGCATCTCGGCATGGATATGACTATGTATCCTTCTGCATCGACTTGGTTACTATTATACCCACCGCCAATACCAATGATGCAAACTGATGAAGAGGAGGGTGAGGTTGATGACGATCAGGCAGATATGCCTAATGACTGAGGAATGCTACAATTGAGGGAGTTTTCTTTTCCTTATCTTTTTAATAATTTTTATTGAGGACAATGTAATGTTTTAGTGTAGGGGAAAGGAAAATTTCCTGTTTATTTTTATTTGTTTAATTCTTTGTGTTATGTTTAGTTGTTTTTTAGTTTTTTTTAGGTTGTGATAAGCTTGGTTAAGTTGAAAGTAATGTGTCGATGATAAAAATATCGATTGTGATGGAAATAATTCTAGGAAACTGATGAGTTATGCATGAATTGTGTGCTTAACTCTTGTTTTGGTTGTTACTTAAGCTTGAAATTAGATTTTTTAACTGATGAGCACAATTGGATTTACCTTTGCACTAGTACTTAGAGAGAGTTATGCATGCCATTATATACATAGTCTCGACCACTCTAGAAACTGTTGAATAAACTTGAGGCGAAATAATAAGTACACATGATAAGGGAGATGATTTAGGTATTTTCTTTAGATCGATTGAGCTTTTCAAGCCTACCTTTATATATTTTCCCTTGTTTCCCATTTTGATTCATAATGAATATTTTCCTTCTTTTCTTGTTATTAACCCAATCTTTAGACCTTATGCAAAACTTGTAAATTGTTATTAGCCTTTTCTAAAAACCTTGCACCATAGTTTTATTTACATACTTATATTGTGGGGGTGGATTTTAATGAGGGTGAAACATTTGTTGGGGTGTTAAATAGGGTTATGAGTGGAATTTATATGAGTTCTTTTTTCTCCAAAATCAAATTCAATAGTGAATTGCAAAAAGTTGAAAAAAAAAAGAAAATAAGGAAAAACTTTTACAAAGATACAAGTGTGGGAGAAATAGAAAGATCAAAGAAAAAGAGGGAAAGAAGAATATGTGTCTAGGAATGTTGGGAATATATATGTAAGTGTCTATAGTAGAAAGAAGAAAAATATATGCTAAGGTGTGACTTGAGCCTAAATGTATCTTTCTCATCTACCTCTTACCTTAGTTTTACGTTACAAGCTTATAAAGAGCTTTTGATCCTTGATTATGTGTGCTTATATTAGTGGAGAGTGATTGATTAGTGTCTATGGAGTGGATGTGTTTCATTTAAATATTTGTACAAGAGTCATTATTGATTCAAGCATGGCATGTATAAATTGATTTGGGTTCATGTGAGTTGGTAAATTACATTGTGCATAAATATAAAAAGATCGAGTTTAAGTGGTGACTATACATTGAGTTGAAATTCTAAAGAATGTGGAATTCATATTTTTCCTAAGAATTATTTTTTTGTGCAATTTTTGAGACAATCATCTCTTTCAACAAAACCATTGCTTATGTGTTTAGTTTTTATAAGTTTTTTTTGCTAAGGGACTACTAGCAAAGTCTATGTATTGGGGAATTTGATAAGGGTATTTTGGACTATATTTTTTTTCACTTAGATATTGTTGATTCGTAGTGTTTTATGTGTTTTTAACTTTGTTTTTAAGAGTCTTTGATTTTTAGACCACAATACATTTTATGAGATTTAATTGATAAATTTTGTGCAATTTGTGGCTAGATATTGATGGGAGACAAGAAGACTCAAGAAAATAAAATTTAGAACAAATTAGAAGCTTTTTAGAAGTCCCTAAACTCGAGACTCGAGGTTGGAGTGGAAGAAATTTAGGCAGGAGCCTAAGAATTGAAGAAAAAGAAAAAATTGTGTGAGGTTGTGGTGGACATATTCTAGGCCACAACCTAGGGAGTTTCCGAGCTTTATGGCCGCGGCAATGGATATTGTAGGCTGCAGCCTGAGCCTGCAGTTTTGGCATTTAGAAGCCATGGCCACGGCAATGAACATCTATGGTTACGACCTGCATCGCTTTTTCAACTTTTAAGTTTTATTTTTAAATGTAATTAAAGGGAATATAAAAAGGGGTTCGAAGGGAAGTTCTAAAAGAATTTTTATCATGTTTTTTAGAGACTTGAACTCGAAGAGAACTAGAGAGAAGGAGAATTCTTCATCATCTACATTCAACATTTTATCTTTTCTTTCTCTTAAACTCTATTATTCTCTATTGTTTTGAATTATTATTTTTATTGTGTTTGAGGATATGAAGTAGTTTCTTTTTAGGTTAAGGGTTATTTCAAAATCCTAGACACGATTTCTTGATTTCAACGATATTAGTATTCTACTTATTCCTTATATTGAATTGCTTATATTCTTCCATGCTTAATTTTATGATTAATGTGAAATCTTTCTTAGATGGCCACTAATTAGGGTTTTGCATTATTCTACTATTGTCTTAGGGTTTCTATTCACCTAATCGTTTAGAACTCTAGGTTTTTTGTGATAAGTTGCAATTGATGGTAATGTCAAATGTGTTTTGAATTGTGATGAAGAATTTAGCCTAGGTTAAATGAATCACACACTTGTTGGATTTGTTGCTTAGATTAACTCATCTCCATAGAAACTAATGCTTTTGTTAGATTAAATCTAAGGTGATTTTCCATTAGGTTATTTTGTAAAAATTATTTATTAAGAGCGCTCCTCTTTCAGAAAGTACATAAGGGAGATTTGAGGTAATTGTAATGCCCCGCGTTTAGGGCACTGGGTAAAACCCTAGTTCAAGTATATTTTAATTCCCTGTATTATGTATTATGTCAAGTGAACATTTTATGTTACAAGAAGATGTGATGTGAGAATGCTTGCCATGCTGTGGTAAGTGCGATTTTCTTTTCAGAAACTGACCCTTGGTCGTGGACCGGGTCAAAAACCCTAATCATGTAAAAATCTCATATTAATTAAATAGGAAATACTATGGCATAAAAATATTAATTGTGTCTGACACTGGGACTTTATAGTCGATCCAATAAATTTAAGAAAAATTGATTGAGGATTTAATTCCAATTGACTGGGTTTAAGAATGGAAATGCTTGCCCGAGCCCTAAGGGCATTTTGGTCAATTTGAGTAAATTACCAAAATTATGTCTTATGTGAAAAATTTTATTTTTGGTCACATTTATTAAATTAATTTTAGCTTGCGATATTTAAAAACTATAGGGTAAAATTTTAATTAGAAATTAGAAGTGAAATTACCAAAGGGTCCTTGAATGCCTTAAAGTGTGGTAAAATTTGGCAAGGGCATAAAAGTTTTTTCACAAGGGAGGAGGGTGAAGGGTGGGCGACTAGGCTATGCCTATGCACTCAAGTGTCTTATGACACATATCCTAGGGAAGGTTAAGAGACTACCCTAATGATTAGTGCTCTTCCACATTTTTGTCTTTAATCCTTTTTCACCAAAACTACACACTTCCCTCAAAAATCATTTTGTCCACTCAAACAACTTTCTCTCTTCCTCTCTACACTACCAAAACTGAAAAGCCCTGATCCCCTTGGCTTCCATTTCTCTTCTCTTCACCAGCTTGGTTCACTCATTCCCCATTGAAGGAAGGAGAAGCTCAAGTGAAGCTAGTGAAGAAGTAAGTACGAAACTTTGTCCATTTCACTTCTTTTCTTCTTAAAATCTGAATCCCTAAGGAGTGGAATATGCATGCATTCTATCTAATAGCCATGAATGGCATGGATCTTATGTTCTAGGGTTCAAGGGAGGTTGTTCTAGGAGGATCTCAAAGTTGAAGCTTTTCGGTGATCTAGTGACAACAAAGTTAATGGTTCTAGAGTTTTTGTGTTTTTCCATTCATCTAAAATCTCCTACCCAAACACTCTCTTAAAAATCTGCATGTGAAACCTATGGGGATCAGTTTGAGGGTATAGAATCCAAGAAGGAAGTTTGGACAAGCTAAGGACTATCATCTCCAAGCTAGAACCATCAAAGGTAGATCTTTGGTTGGTTTTGAGTTATTTTTTGTTATTGATGTTAGATCTATTGTATAGGTTTTTTGTTGGTTTTTGAAGTTTATTTTATGCTTGAGGGATATATTGGTGGATTTTTTTATTTGGCTAGGGTTTTTCTAGTTGTGTTTAGTTTTGCTAGAATGTGTAAAAATGCATGCTGCCAAGTTTTCGTGGTTTGACTTCCAATGGGTCCGATTATATCCTACTACCTCTGTTTGTGGAAATAATTTGTATATTTTCATATTTCTAGATGATTACTTGAGTTTAGGCTTTTGAAAATCGAAAAAATGTGTTTTCAAACCGAAGTTATGAAATTTTTGGCCTCTTGATGTAAATCTGGAAAATTTTTGGGTAGCATGCACTGCCCAGATTGTTTTGACTTTTGAATGGGTTTTGCTAACAAAAAAGCTAAGAAATTTTGTAAAGGAAAATATTTTAAGGTATAAGAGATATGATTTTATAAAGTTTGTCCTAGAATCTAGAACAAAACTTATGGGCAGCAAGCACTGCCCAGATGGCTTTAAACATTTGGTTGAGTTTTATTATTTCAAAAATTATGAAATATTGTAGAAAGCTAATTTAGACATTTATAAATATCTCTATAAAATTTCAGAAAGAACTGGGCTACGGTATAAGAAAAATAAATTTTCAAATTTACTATAAAAAATGGGAAAAACTTCTGCGCATTAGGCACTGTCCAGATTGCTTTGAAAATTCGAATTGGTTTTTCCATCCCAAAAGTTATATAATTTTTAAGGAAATTAGTTAAGATGTGTACAAGGACTCCTGTAAAATTTGAGTGAAAAATTTCTTACGGTTTAAGAGAAATAATTTTTCTAAGTTTGCCCTAAAATATGAAAGGTAGCAATTTTGAACATTAACGAAAAGTGGATTTTTTAACATTTTATAAGTTAAGGGTCCAATTGCCCTTCTTTTCAAAAAATAACATAAAGAGAGATCCTAGGTTATGGGTAAGAATTGGTAAGAATGGGAGTTGGGGTTTTGTAGAACCTTTAAGAGAGCGATATGACATTGTTAGATATTATTTGAAACGAATCAATAAGCGGTATTTTGGTAAATAATAGGAAACGGTAAATTTTCATAAAAAGACGACAAGTTGATATTTTCTAAAGATATGAGTTGAGTATAACTCCTTTTTCCTAAAACCAAAATACGAGTTATCCGATAAGTGAGTTCTTCATTTAAAGAATATTAAAATGCATGGCACGGTGAGCGTGTTGTGGGGAGGCCGATTTTCCTATGATACCGTTAAGACTGAAATGAAATCCAGTCTGTATAACAGACTATAGTATAGAGTCCCTAAAAATTTGTTTCATGTTGCTATTGTGAAATATTAACTATAAGAATATGCCATAGTTTAATCTTTGTCACTTTGTGGTTTCACTACAGTGTTATCTAAGCGTTAAGGCTTGCTTTTGGATAGAAGGTTTCCACAAGCAAGCGCTAAGGAATCTAGGTAAGACAACTTATGATATGTTTGGCTACAACACGTTAATGACTAGTTTAGATAACTGAGTTATTAGTTAATAATTTGAACTATTCCTAGAAGGTTTACTCAAGACTGTGGTCCTAGGGAATTCTTATACTCATGACTAAGGTAAGCAGTCCAGCTAACTACCGTGACAACTATGAACTTTGGCTAGCCACTGGGGAAGAGAAATCGGTTCGCCATCGATGCCTGTGTTGTTAAAGTCGGTTGTCCATTGTGATATGTAAGAAGTATGGTTCGCCAATGATGCTTGTGTGGCTAAAGTCGATTGGCCATCGCAATATGTAAGAAGTTCGGTTCGCCACCGATGCATGTGTGGCTAAATTTGGTTGTCCATCGCGATATGTAAGAAGTCTAGTTCACCACTAATGTCTGTGTGGCTAAACTCGATTGGCCATCATGATATTTAAGAAGTTCGGTTCGCCATCGATGCATGTTTAGCTAAATTCGATTGGCCATCGCGATATGTAAGAAGTTCGGTTTGCCATCAATGCTTGTGTGGCTAAACTCGATTGGCCATCGTGATATGTAAGAATTCCGGCTTAACACCCGTGACATAATAATACAGTTAAGCTCTGTGACACGTAAGTAAATTATTTCCGGAATCATATCTCTATGGCTAAGAAAGTATGTCGAATTCCTCTAGGAACCAGTGTGGCTACTTTACACATGTCGACGCAATGGTGAGTTATGCTAAGATATGTTGAGATATGTTAAGCTATTTTGAAGGTTCCTCTGTAACCCTAAGTAGGTGTGAATGATATGATACAAATGACTGTTCTAATACGACTGAGTAAGTAAGTATGTATATTACCAATTAAGACTCTACATATGCTCTTGAATTTTTTGCATGCTGGTGTCCATCAGATTTTAAATTTTGGTTATGTGGCATGACCATAATTTTGCCAGGACGTTCGCACGTTCTTAAAATGTATGTTAGGGTTCGATTTCATCAGAATCCTATTCCTGGTTGATTATGTGCCTAGTTACAATTAGTTAAGTTCTTGCTCTGTTTATGTGGCTATGTTTGTTAAGTTGTTCTTACTAAGCGCTTCCCTTACCTAGTTGTTTCTTGTTGTAGGTAAGCTCAAAGGCAAAGTGGATCAGTGAGCGCTAGAGTTTATCTGCGAGGATGTACATGTGGATCGACCTTTTGGGAATTTACGTTTTGGGGATTAGAACCCATATATTTACTAATGGTTTATTTTGGGCTCATTGAATGTTTTAAAATTATGACACTGTAATTCACTTTTAAGTTTTTGCATACTTCCAAACTATTGTAAGTTTTGAAAAGTTTTTTTACCTTATTTTAGAAAATAGTTATGTTTTTTGAAAGTTATGTTAAGAGATTTTACGGGATGTTACAGTTGGTATCAAACCACCGAGCTAAACCGATTATCTACACAAACCCACATGTACATTCTGCAAGATAGACCGACACTCACTGTAAGTATTGTCTTTTCATATCTGTTTCCTTGACTTTCTTTTATTGACCTCAATCCTATAAATTGTAGGTTATGGCTGATATACCCAAGATAGATGACCTTGTGATAGAGAACGTACCCGCGATCCCTACACCTAGGGTTGACTATTATAGGTTATTTCATTATGAGAATTGTAGATGCTTCGAGTACGATCAATGACATCGGTGTGTCATTTGGCAATGGGCGCATTACATGATAGAAGTGTTTTATAGGACCAACACACCCGGGCAACGGAGAGTGCGATATGCTGGCACTTGTTTGAGAGGCTTGGCACGGATATGGTTTCGTCGCAAACGTTCACAGCTAGTTCGCGACACTTGGGATGACTTTCGTATGGCGATCGATCTAGCATTTGGGCCATGGATTGGCCTATCTCTGTAGATGATAGCATACCTCGAGGCAGGACGGTAGAACCAACAGAAGATCCTGAGGAGGATTCGAATGGGGACATGCATGTCGATTAGGATAGTGATCATCCATTCTATTATCTTTTGTGAAAAATGCTATGGTTTTCAAATTTCATTGTTTTGTATCACTTCTAAATAAGGATCCTATGCTAGAAACCATGAGCCTTGACTAGGGTTAGATTCCCTTCCTATTTACTTTTGTAAAACCTTTCAGACTTTGCGTTGACTATTATGATGTGGTTTGATATGTTTAAATGCAATCTTTTGTCTAATGGGTGAGTTCTATGATTGGTTGTTGATCACTTGTGTAAGGAGTAACATGCGTATGTTGCCGCAACTAGTTTGCCACTCTTAGTAATCGCTCATTGTTGTCTATATATATACGTAGGAACTCTTCATGGCTCCTAATACCAGAGCTAGCATAGGCCGTCAAGCTGATAATGCACAAGATCCAATAGAGTAACCGACTACGAACCCGTAAGTTTTAGCAGGTCAAGGCCAAAGTCTAGGTAGAGGCAGAGGTCGAGGCTGAGTGAGGGATCTGACCTTGCTGCTCAGATTGGGGAGATTTGTAGAAATATGGAAGCTCAGAATGCTCGCATCGAGAAAGGCTGTAAGAGGCAGATGGACTTTGATGCCCGCGAAACAGAGATGTTTTAGACATTACTCCAATGCCTCCCAGCAGCACCGACTAACAACAGGAGTAGCTGCAACTGAAATAGTGAACCAGGATCCCCCGGCAGGTGGGGCAGGTGCTGAACCACATGTTGAGGCACTGAGGGTGGCCCAACAGAAAACCATCTGTGAACGGTTTGGTTGCTAGAATCCACCCACCTTTGAAGGCACTGCCAACCCAATGGTGGCAGAAGAGTGGATCAGCATACTAGAAAGGATCTTTGATTTCATCGAAGTTACTGAGCATGAAAAGGTGGTTTGTGCAATTTATATGTTGGGAAAAAATGCCCGCATTTGGTGTTGTGGATGCCAAAAATCCACCAAGGAAAAAATCTCTGATCCCTGGTTGAAATACATGGCTAAGGGTCACTTAGTCATGCTATCGGGCTCAGGCCTACAGGTCACACGAGACCACGTTCTAGCCAACACTCCCAAGTGCCCTGCAGGTCTTTGCCTTGCTGAAGATTCGAAGGCTCACGACACCCTTGTGTGTCTCGCGCCCCTCGGCCATGCGAGGCCCTCGCCTCGCGCCCCTCAGCCTTGTGAGGCCCCCGCCTCGCGCCCATGTGTCGGGCATCCATGTGCCTCACGAGACCCTTTCCTGGTTGGAGGCCTGTGAAACGCCCCAAACTCCAGGGACCGTTACGGTGTGCCTTATAAACAGTGCTAAACTCGCTAATCGAGTCATTTGGCCAAAATCGTGTAACTAAGAATGATTAGCGGTTTAGGGATTAAAATTTTTGGTTAAGATGTAATGTTTCATTTGAACGTTTACTATATTCATTGGGATCCCAAAAATATAATTTAAAGGTCTATTGCAAGAAAATATTTACAACAGGCCGATCTAAGCGGCAAAACAGTGTTTAACCCTAGTTTCCTCTTTCAACACTTGGCCATGGTGGTCGAGCAGCCACATATGTACACCTCGTCACCTAAGCTCTCCATCTCAAGGATGGTCCAGCTTTCTTTTGCCTTTACCTGCACCACATAGCACCCGTGAGCCGAAGCCCAGCAAGAAAACTTAATATGCTCATGAACAGTAATAACATGTCATCATATCATAAAGCACACGCCTAGCAAATATAGCCATATCCAAGTAGGAAAACAAATTCACGTAATGATGGTTATCCAGGATAAGGAATCCTGGCCTCCTGAATGGATGACTATCAAGTCAATCTCACATAGATAAGTGATTTAACACTGGTGGTTCCGGTAACCATACCGGGCTGATAGCCCTGAATAAAAGAGTGACAGTGGTACAAGTCACTAAGGTGGGTTACGTTCCTTTTATAAATAAGTGATCATTTCACTAGCTTAAACAGGATAGGTGCATGATGATTAGTCACCAACATAACCTTCCTCATGACCACAGGGTCATAACCATGGGGTACTGCTCCCTAGCCATGTGACAAACTGTCACCTGGGCCCTTGGCCCTGGCTCTGAGTAACTAGTCTTGGACTAGACAAGCGCTTATAATTTTCATCGACATTCGGGTCGGTCCAGCATTAATGGTCCTAGAGTCATTCAACGTTGATATCGATTAGATCTAATCTTCATTCGGCCCTGCGTTCAGGACGCTTATGTTGTTTCCGACTCTTAGGTCAGGGATACGCGACCAATGCCGTCCCTGACTAGTCAGTGCCATACACAAGTAAGCAATGCTACCGAACATATATCATATGTCAAATATCTGACACATGGCATTCAACATGCTTAACAATTGCTAGCACAATTAGGATCATGCATAAACACAGAGGCTCAAGCTCTGAACAATCTCATATTCAATATTCATAGCCTACCCTAATCACATGTTTCTCGTGCATCACATGCAATACATTTAAACATCCCACATGCATCAAGAATAACCATGCATGACACAAGAACAAGAACGAACCTTGAGAATGATCGATCCTTAATCCTTTAGCAGTCACCTAGTCATAACCAAATACAATCTCCGATTAATGAAAATCAACAATAATAGGGTCTTGATCTAAACCCCACTCTCGTTACCCTGAAAAGTACCCACACGGTGAGTAGATTCGATCCCGGGCCTTAAGGATTGAAACCCCGAGCCAAAAACCCTTAAAAACACTCAAAACGGGGTTCTAAAGAAACAGGGTAGTGCTACAGCACTACCCTCCTAGTGCCCCAGCGCTCTTCACAGAGCCAAACCGCCCTAACAAAAATCTTGTGTAGCGCTATAGCGCCCTCTGATGGGCGCTGTAGCGCTACCCCTAGAACAGTTCTCCCCTTACACCTCCTTCTTCTACTCCTTCAATTCTAACTCGATTCCAATGCTTCCAAACCTCATTTTTGGTGCCAAAAGAACCAAAAAACCATCCTCACATGCCCCAAGCATCACAACCACAAGAACCCTAGCCAAAACTCCAATCAATTCCCAACTTTCCAACTCAAAAACCAGCTAAAACTTAACTAAGAAAACAGAGCAAAAGCAAGAGTTCTAATGGCTAAAAACTCACCTCAATCTCAGCAACACACCCTCTTCAATGGTGGAGCATAACCCTAGCTTATCACAGCTTGGTTCCTTGGCTTGATTACTCAAAAAGAGCTTGAAAATTCAAAGAGAAATGGGAGAGAAATGTTGTATGGGAGAAGGTAATTTTGGTGCTATGTTTTGAGAAGGTTTCTACAGCTTTCTAAGCTTAAATGGCTGAAACAAATCCTTTAGGTTAGAAAGACCTAAATTCCCTCACGTCTAAAATAAAACCTTAACAGCCACCAAGGGCAAAACCGTCATTTCGCACCTATTTTGTTAATCGTAATTAACAAACTCCAATTCCCGCTATTCTCAATTACCAATAAATCATATCCCGTTACCCTTTAACTCCCGGCAACGCTCTAATCATTAAACTCACCCCGAGACTCACCCTGAGCCCCGAACTTAAACCCGTTATGACCAGACCGAACACTTTCATTTCATGATCGTCTCATGCCGAAAAGCTCGAACAAATCAACATATAATGTGGTACCATTCATAACTCACCCACATGCACGAAAATACACAATCACGCCCTCAACGGGCCAAATTACCAAAATGCCTTTATAGTTAAAATAAACCCATATGCATGCATTTATCATCATATAATAATATAATTCACATAAACATGCATATGATCATTTAATAACATAATAAATCAATTATGGCCCTCCCGGCCTCCTAATCAAGGTCCTCAACCTTATTAGGAAATTTGGGGCATTACAACTATCCCCTCCTTATAGAAATTTCGTCCTCGAAATTTATCTATACAGCCTGGAATAAGAATTCCGCACAACTAATTCCATTTTCCCCCAGGTCGCTCTCTTGACCTCACTATTTCTGCAACATACCTTAATCCAAGGTACACTTTGTTCCTCAGACCCTTATTACTTTTGTTACAATCTGAACTGGATATTCCTTACCGGAATACTTAACCTTAACCTTCAGATTCCTATGACTCAACTCATGAGTTCCTTTAACCCATGTCCCCTGCATGGAATTACATAACACACTGTATTCAACTGACAGTGCCAAAGATAATGCTGATCCAAAGTCAACCTAACCAGTCTTATCTAGGACTCAATTGCCAGGATAATCTAGAGCTTAGCTTGACCTTAACTCCTCACCCAATTCCATGGTGATACTTTAATGAAGATACATTCTTCCACTTGATATTCCACGTTCCTACTTTTCAATTCAGTAAAACTTTCCCACATACTATGAGAAGTGAGCATCCAAGCTCCATTCTCTAACAATCTCAATGATCCCCTGAACCATCACTTGGTCCAGAATAAACTCCACATTCCAATGAACTGGTGCTAAGCATCCTCAGCATACCTCATCTCATAAGGTATCTTTTCAACACTGGATAACTTTCTTTCTCTCTCTGATTTACCATCAGTCTGAGAAGAATAAATTGTACGGAATTCCATCTATATATATTCATCGCCTTCTCTAACCCTTCCAAGACCTAGAAGTAACAATAGAGTCTTCATCTGATAAGATAGACCTTGAATCTCATGAAGGCGCACTACCTCTCTCACAAGAGATCTGAATACTAATCAGCTGCACTACTTGTCCTTATTAATGAAAGTGAACTCACTTGGAAACAACTGGTCCATAATGACCCAATCCAAATTACACTAACCCATTAACCTGGGCAATCCCACCGCGGAACCCATCGCGATGCTTTCCTTGTTTCCATTATAAAATACTCAAAACTTGCAATGACTCTGCTGATACCTGATACTCTGATTTGACCTGCTAACAGGTTAAGAACTTTGTCACGCATTCCATTATGCCCCTCTCCATCTCAAGCCATCCCATAAAAGCTTCCAAACTCTGATACAATGCAGGATGCCTAAATGAAGACAATAGGAGAATAACACGAGATTCATTCAGAATCTCTCAATTAATCCCAGTGTCCATCGGATCCCAAATCCGATCTCTATATCACGATAAACCCATATCTGACACTGCTTAATCCTTAGCTATCCCAGCTAAGACATTCTCCTCAATCTTCCTATCTGTGATTCACTTAGTCATCTTTCCTTTCGATCTTTCCTGAGATGATAATCTCAAACATAAATCTGGCCACCTGGCCCACCAGAAACCCTACTCTAGTTCTGGTCAGATCCTTTAACCAACATGTTGCATAGGCAATCACTTTTCTCTGCCACTGAGGTGTCATAACCACTTACTAACTGATTCTGATCTGCAAAAAGACTCAGAATTAATTCCTAAGGCACCTGAAATATTTTTACCACCCAAGGAAATCCTGCCCCTAAGGCATTCCTTGACCCTGGCAAATCTCCGCAGAGAAAACACCACAATACCATCGTCCAAGACGATCAAAATTCCCATTCAAATAAACCTTTGAATGCTCTGTTCATCTGATTCACAAACACCTGGCATTAAAAAATTCCCCAAATCATAACTCAGCACTCCCAGTGCCCTTATCTAATATAAAACAATCTTATGTTTATCTGTCTCCCTGATCTTTAACTAGTACTAACCAGATCAAAGATTCACCTTAAAGATTTCCATCTTACTCAATAACTGAGTCCTTTAAATCTTACAATTCTGTCGAGTCATTCAAAACAGTGCCCTAAATCTGATTCTACTCCTGGCACCAATCCATTTACCATACTATCTCTCCATATAAAAGAAACCCTAACAAGTTCCCTAGAAACACATCCAGAACTCACAGAGTAATCCAGTCTGTCCTGACCCCGCTGGCATAATCTAAATGGTATCCACCACACCAGCTAAGAGTTCTATGAATCTCTCTACCATAAAACTCTAGCCCTCGCTGCAAATGTCATAAACATATCAGATCCATGCATAGTGCCAACTGCCACAAGGCTTTCCACTCTCAAGCCCAAGAGTTATTATCCTTTCCTTACAATTTAGCATTGCCCCATAATTACTTAACCAATCCATACCCTGGATTAAACCAAAGCCAATCATTACCAGCTCATGAAAACCATTGCTGAGCCTTTCCACAATAATTCACCTGATCTCCAACTCATCTCTTATGTTACCAGTAAAGTATCACATTCCCATCACAACATAACCATGTGACCTGTATATCAACTTTATGCCTCTCTATATGCAACAAATAAAGAACAACATGGCACCAAGTCAGTCAGCACAAAAATAAAGATTAGCACCAAAAGCCAACCTGCCACCCCCGAGGAACTAGTCTCGGTCTCAGACTCTGACTGCCTTGGAATAAACACTTGAATTGGCATCGAGCTGTCTATCCTCTTTTGCTCATCCTTCCTTCCCATTGGGCAATTCTTCTTACGATGCCCAAACATTTTACATGAGAAACACACCCTTGCTCGGCATTCTCCTAGATGATGCCTCTTACATCAAGCGCATACTGGATAAGTCTTTCAGCTTTCATTCTTGCTTGCTCCAATAAGTGGACGTACCACTATCTGAGCTCCATGCTCTCTCAAGCTCTCAACAGCAAGAGCCTTCCCTACCACCTGAGCATAGGTAGAGACTTCATGCATTGGGGCAACTCTAATGCCTTGAGCTATTCCAGGATTCAATCCATGAACAAATTTTTCCTTCCGAGCTACATCCGTGGGTACCATATCTAAAGCAAACTTGGCCAACCCATCAAATATGCGAACATACTCAGTTACTGATGCCTTTCCTTGAACGAGACCCAGAAACTCATTCATCTTAGCAGTCTTACCTACATCACAATAATATCTTCCATTGAACAGCTGCCTAAACTCTTTCCAGTCCATCACTGCTATATCTCGTGTCTGGGATACTATCTCCCACCACGTCCAAGCATCATCCCGCAAAACAAATGTCGCACAAGTCACCTTATCGTGACCTACCAACCCCATACTATCAAGAATGGAACTGATCATGCCTATCCATTGCTCAGCTCTGAATGGATCTAGGCCTCCCTCAAAGACTGGAGGGTAATACCCCTGGAATCTTCCACAGAGAAACTCCCATCTGTTCTCAACCCTAGGCTAAGCCAAAACTGGTGCCACCCCTGGCATAACAAAGGAGGAGGAGCTCCCCAACAGATTCTGTTGTTGCTTCAAACATCTAATCTCTTCCTCATGCCTCTGCAACCTTGATTGCAAATCTGTGAATATCTGCTGAAAATTCATAGGAGCAGATGAAGAACTGAAATCCTGGCCGTAACTCCCAACCACTATATAACCACCACCAGGCCTCATTATTTTCCTTGAGTATAAACTTGCTGATTGAATCTGCAGTCAATAACTTGACCTATTAATCATGATGAGCATATCAAGAGCTTTCCCCCATGGAATAAGTCTTACCACACCACATCCATTAACCACGTGCAGTGCTAAAAACATGCCCATGGCATTCATACATCAATCATGATCCCTGCTCTTCCAACATTCACACCATGCCTCCAACTCCAGCATGCAAATATTATAATTATATATGTTCATGGAGCAGGTAATCATATGATCACATTCATATACATATTCACGGAGCATATAATCATATAGTCAAGAGCCAGGCTCTATCAGAATCTCATGCTCCCTAATACAATGTGTAGGTAAAGCATTTACATTCTATTTAAGCAGTTAAGCACATAACTACATAAATAGTTACCATTCCCGAGTGAAGATATCTTCAGTGACGAGTGTACATGCCCGGCTTGTCTTCAGGAACTATAAACCTTGGCTCGCTCTGTTACCAAATTTGTAATGCCCCAAACTCCAGGGACCGTTACAGTGTGCCTTGTAAATAGTGCTAAACTCGCTAATCGGGTCATTTGGCCAAAATCGTGTAACTAAGTATGATTAGCAGTTTAGGGATTACGAAATTTTGGTTAAGATGTAACGTTTCATTAGAACGTTTACTATATACATTAGGATCCCAAAAATATAATTTAAAGGTCTAATACAAGAAAATATTTACAGCAGGCCCATCTAAGCGGCAAAACAGGGTTTAACCCTAGTTCTTCTTTCAACTCTCGGCCGTGGCGGTCGAGTAGTCGCATATGTACACCTCGTCACCTAAGCTCTCCAGCTCAAGGATGGTCCAGCTTTCTTTTGCCTTTACCTGCACCACATAGCACCCGTGAGCCGAAGCCTAGAAAGAAAACTTAATATGCTCATGAACAGTAATAACATCTCATCAAATCATAAGGCACACGCCTAACAAATATAGCCCTATCCAAGCAGGCAAACAAATTCACGTAATGATGGGTATCCATGATAAGGAATCCTACCCTCCTGAGTGGATGACTATCAAGTCAATCTCACATAGATAAGTGATTTAACACTGGTGGTTCTGGTAACCATACCAGGCAGATAGCCCCGAATAAAAGAGTGACTGTGGTACAAGTCACTAAGGTGCGTTCCGTTCCCTTTATAAATAAGTGATCCTTTCACTAGCTTAAACAGGATAGGTGCATGATGATTAGTCACCAACATAACCTTCCTCATGACCACAGGGTCATAACCCTGGGGTACTGCTCCCTAGACAATCGCTTATAACTTTCATCAACCTACGGGTTGGTCCAGCATTAATGCTCCTAGAGTCATTCAACGCTGATATCGATTAGATCTAATCTTCATTTGGCCCTACGTTCAGGACGCTTATGTCGTTTCTGACTCTTAGGCCAGTGATACGTGACCAGTGCCGTCCCTGACTAGTCAGTGCCACACACAAGTAAGCAATGCTACCAAACATATATCATATGTCAAATATCCGACACAGGGCATTCAACATGTTTACTTAACAATTACTAGCACAATTAGGATCATGCATTAACATAGTGGCTCAAGCTCTGAACAATCTCATATTAAATATTCACAGCATGCCCTAATCACATGTTTCTCGTGCATCACATGAAATACATTTAAACATCCCACATGCATCAAGAATAACCATGCATGTCACATATACACAGGGTGCAGTTTTCTTACCTCTAGTTCGAGCGACAATTAGAACAAGAACGACCCTTGAGAACGATCGACCCTTAATCCTTTAGTAGTTACCTAGTCATAACCAAATACAATCTCCGATTAATGAAAATCAACAATAATAGGGTCTGGATCTAAACCCCACTCTCGGGACCCCGAAAAGTACCCACACGGTGAGTAGATTCGATCCCAGGCATTAAGGATTGAAACCTCGAGCCAAAAACCCTTAAAAACACTCAAAACGGGGTTCTGAAGAAATAGGGTAGTGCTACAGCGCTACCCTCCTAGTGTCCCATTGCTCTTCATAGAGCCAAACCGCCCTCACAAAAATCCTGTGTAGCACTACAGCTCCCTCTGATGGGCGCTGTAGCGCTACCCCTAGAACAGTTCTCCCCTGGCACCTCCTTCTTCGACTCCTTAAATTCTAACTCGATTCCAATGCTTCCAAACCTAATTTTTGGTGCCAAAAGAACCCAAAAACCATCCTCACATGACTCAAGTATCACAACCACAAGAACCCTAGCCAAAACTCCAATAAATTCCCAACTTTCCAACTCAAAAACCAGCTGAAACTTAACTAAGAAAACAGAGAAAAAGCAAGAGTTCTAATGGCTAAAAACTCACCTCAATATCAGCAACACACCCTCTTCAATGGTGGAGCATAACCCTAGCTTATCACAACTTGGTTCCTTGGCTTGATTACTCAAAAAGAGCTTGAAAATTCAAAGAGAAATGGGAGAGAAATGATGTACGGGAGAAGGTGATTTTGGTGCTCTGTTTTGAGAAGGTTTCTACAGCTTTCTAAGCTTAAATGGATGAAACAAATCCTTTAGGGTGAAAAGAACTAAATGCCCTCGAGTCTAAAATAAAACATTAATATCCACCAAGGGCAAAACAGTCCTTTCGCACCTATTTTGTTATTCATAATTAACACCCTCCAATTCCTGCTATTCTCAATATTCTCAATTGCCAATAAATCATATCTCGATACCCTTTAACTCACGACAACGCTCTAATCATTAAAATCACCCCGTGACTCACACTGAGCCCCGAACGTAAACCCGTTATGACCAGACCAAACACTTGCATTTCATGATCGTCTCATGCCGAAAAGCTCGAACAAATCCACATATACTGTGGTACCATTCATAACTCACCCACATGCACGAAAATACACAATCATGCCCTCAACGGGCCAAATTACCAAAATGCCCTTATAGTTAAAATAAACCCATATGCATGCATTTATCATCATATAATAATATAATTCACATAAATATGCATATGATCATTTAATAACATAATAAATCAATTATGGCCCTCCCGTCCTCCTAATCAAGGTCCTCAACCTTATTAGGAAATTTGGGGCATTACAGCCCGAGTGCCAAGCTCTTAGGAGTCATGCTCCCTTGCACCTCGCGAAGCCACCGCCTCGCTGGGAATCGAGGTACATCAAGGTGTATCGAGTTATATCAAGTTTTTTGCAAATTTTTATGTTTCAGAACTAAAATATTGTGAAATAATTGCAAATAAAACAAAAAAATCATGTACACATCTATTCGAAATATATAAATTAGTCTCTTAATTGAACTTTAAGTGGGTTGAAATTTTATATCATCAAAAACTATCATGGGGCATTTTATTTTAGTCTCCATGGATACTTTAAGAGAAGAAAAAAAATGGAGGGGATGCCAAGGTGGGGGACGTTTTTTTAAAAAAAAATGGTGATGATAATGGTTTTGTTGTGGTTTTCATGACTCTCCAAAGAAACAAATGATAACTTGAGAGAAAAGATAGATGGAGACTAAAAAATTAAAAATTGTATTTTTAGTAACTAAGCAAATAGTAATTGTTGACCCATGATTTGGCCAACTAACACGGAGTCAGAATATGCTTGATATGAATGAGTGTATGAGAATAACGTAATGACAAAAGTAAATAAGACAAAGTGTTTTATAGTGGTTCGGCCCCAAGATTTGGTAATGACCTACGTCCACCTAGAATGATATTGATCTAAAAACCAGAAGAGTGATCAAAGAACTAGAGTTCAATGAGTTTCACCACTTTCTCAAGAACAATACAGTATTCCTAGGATAATACTATAATCTCTCACGATTCCAAAAGCAAAAAGTCCAAAAGTCCCCTCCCTTGAGCTATCTCTTGCTATTTATAGGCTCAAGGGGGATTACAAAAGATTGTTACAGATATTCTCCCCTGAATCATCGGATACTCAGGAGATTGTGTGAGATAAATTCGGGATTCATAAAGATCTTCCCATTAATGTCGCCTTGTACACGAAACTATCGACCAGACTGGTCGCAGGGTAAGAAAGGCTTGCATTGCTCCAAATGTGCCCTCTGGTCGATACTCTAGCAGAAACGTTTCCAGGTGTCAACCACGTGTCTAGGCATCACTTGCCACGTCACCAATGCTAATTTTACAGATAACATTTGCCCCCCAAGTTTATTTATCACGAGCAGTAAATAAACTTTTGAACGAACGACTCTTCGGTAACCTCGCCTGACGTGTCAGAACCCTTCGTGCGTTCTTGAAAAAGGCAACCCACTTCTGTCTAATCATGTCCTTTCAGTTCCCCAGAAACGATTTCGACGGCCATCCCGCTTCCCCATACTTTGAAAAAGGGAAACTAATGATTATACTTTTTGATGCCAGGAACAAACTTATATAAGACCTTCTAAGCTTTCCTTTTCTTTTTACGCACGCCACCGTCTTTGCAAAAAACCCTAAAAACCAGAGCTTTAAACTTCTCCGGAGACCATTCTCCTATCTCCACGATCACTTTTCTTGGTAAGTTTTCGAGTTTCCACGCTTCTAATTTTTTGCGGTGCATGCTTTTGGATATGTACTGTTTCTGGTTTGAGATGTTTGTAGACAGAAAATTTTGTAGGCGAAATAGGGTTACGAGTTAGTTTAAAACCCAGGATCATGCTTTTTAGGACGTAAAATCGAAGTAAAAATTCGATCTTCAGGCTAGTTGAAAAATAAATTTTTCCCGCCCTAAGGGGAGTTGAAAAAGCTTTTTCAAAAAAAAAAAAAACTTTTTACTTTCACCCTTTGATCCGTTTTTCAAACTGTTCGTGTAGAAAAATTTAGCTTTTTGTTAGAATGCTGTTGTATAAAAACATAATTTTTATACTCGACCAGCGTTATTCTAAAAGGCTTTTAAAAATTTTCTATCCTCACCTCCCCATTCTTCTGTATGCAGACTTTAATGCCAGATTTGTGGGGAGGTGAAAGGCCCATCGACGACGACCTTCTCGCTCAACTGCTCGAGGGAGAAGAACAACTAGCTGACCGTGTCCACGAGATCCCTTTTTCGCGATCCTCTTCCAGACCCCATCCTTCTCCTCCAATGGCTTGTTCCAAGTCTTCTGGCAAGAAAAGGCCCAAGTCTGAAAACAACCCAAATTCTCCTGCCCGGCCTGATCCGCAGGCAAGGGCTCCCTCGACCAGTGGTCAAGAAAATCTCATTCCTGACCCTAATATCCAAACTAGGGCCCGCCCTCGTCATCAGAATCTGCCTGATGTCGAGTGGTATACTTCCCCAGCCAGTTCAGTGACCCCTCGAATGGTTGCTAACTGCTTCAGGAAATTCCCTCTCATAGGGGTTACTATTATACGTCCTACCGCATACCAGAGGGCTAACCTCCCCGGAGGTGCAAACAACGCCTGGTCCCGGTATCACATTGAGGCGGGAGCTTATCTCCCTCTTCATCCTTTCTATGAGGGGGTGGCCAACTATTTTGGTGTCGCCCCCTTCCAAATAACTCCAAACGGATATAGGATGCTGGCCACACTCTATATCATGTATAAACTTAACAAATGGCCAGAACCTTCACCCCACGAGGTCAACTATCTTTTTGACCTCAAATCTAACCCACAGCACAACGGGACGGGCTTCTTCCATTTCTGCCACCAGGAGACCAACCGGACGTTCCTGAGTGACACTACCCATATATCAAACGTGGGGCATTACAATAAGGAGTATTTCCTTACTCCAGACATAACCAGCAACAACTTGGCCTTCGCTCGAGGAGGTAAGAGCTTGTCTTTGACTGGTCGATACTTTTGCTCAAGGTGTCTCCTTTCGTTTTTCTCAAACTGTAATTTGTTTTTCAGGCCCTTGGTTACGTCCGACCCCAACACCAGACATGGTGTTGAGGTCCAACACTCTGGCCAGGACGTCTGACGCAGCAAAAAGTATCAAGACCCTGGTAACTGAAGCAAACTTGAGGTTGTCTGGCCTCCTGGCTCCTCGCCATGAAACTAGAGGGTCCGTGGTGGACGACGCCACTGCCGAGGGGGTTCCCGAGCAGGAACCTCTTGTGTCCCCTCCTAGAAGGAGACCAACGGGGGTTACAATCAGGGAACCCACGGGCAATCCTTCCACAGAGAGGCCCTTTGCTCCCCAAGGCAAGGGGAAACAAAAGGCCAAAGAAACCATTGTGGACTTGGGAGAATCCTTTGATGATAACGGTAAAGTTATTTCGCTTTTAAACAGTTTTCCAATTCCCTGTCACTTGTTCGACGGGGAGGGTAACTTTACATATGCTCCAAACTTAGGGCCAAACTTCTTCATGCCAGATAATGAGTATATGACTAATAGAGTCAATAGTGTAGCGACCAGTAGTTATAGCTCGGGTATTCACTTTGTTGCCTTTCTTCTGTTGTATATAATATATTTATATCTGCCTCTTATTCTTATCAGTTTCTTGTGTTTACTTTCATGCAGATATGGCCACTCCCAATATCTTTGACATGTACCAGGCCGAGGAGGAAGAGGAGGTTCCCCAACTCCAGCGGAGATCCAAGAGGAGAACTGGCGAATCCAGCCGAGGTCCTCCAGCCAAGAAGGGTCGAACAGAAGACCTCCCCAAGGACGCGCCAACTGGGCAAACTCCTGGGCCAATGGGGGGAACTCATCCACCAGCTCCAACTGAGAGGCAGACTCCTCCTGCCCCACCGAATCCTCCGATCGCACCTGCCAGAGAGGAAATTACCCGTGAAGAAGCTCTCGGGGCTAAACTCATGAGTCGTACCCTTCGATCAGCCAGGGATCGCCTTGACCGCATCGGTAAAGGTGACCGTATCAGAGATGCAATGGTTGAGACTGAAAACATGGGGGCTGACCAGGTTCTGAACAGGGCCCTGAATGAAATCTCCAGTGTGAGTAATTTTTTACTTTTTAAGCCTTAGTCTTTTATTCTTCACAGCAGGCTCTAACTTTTTCCTTTATTCACAGGCCTTGCTGTCTGCTATCACTGCTCGCACTCGTATCCAGGCTTCCATCGAGCAGGCGAAGGCAAAGGCCACCGAGAGGCATCAAGTGAAGGCAGCTGAGGAGCTTTCGGCTGCAGAGGCTAGGCACGCCAAGGAGTTGGAGGTACTGGCTCGAGAGAGGGATGCTGCGGTGACCAAACTGTCAGAGGTTGAAGCCGCAAAGGATGCCGCAGTAAAGTTGAGGCAGCAGTACCGAGACTCCAATTAAACCCACCTTCGCGAGATCAAGCATTTGGGAGAGACACTCAAGTCCAAGGACGAGGCTATTGTTTCTCTTGAAGGCAAGGTGAAGCAGCTGGAGCTTGAAAACTCCAGAAATCTTGAAAAGTACAAGAGGACGACGCTCCGATGTTTCTACAACTTCTGGAAACACAATCAGGGTGTCGAATTTAGCTATCTTTCAGAGGAAGTCAGGACTGCTGAGTTGGCTCGTTGCACTGCCCAACTGGCCGAGGAGGAGGCAAGATTGAGGATCCCTGCCTCTCCAAGGATCGTTGGCATGGAAGAAGAAGAAGTTATCGAGGACGCGACCAACCAGGATGCTGCCCAGGACCCTCTGGCTCCAAATGCCTCTTAAAACCTTCTCATTTATTTTTTCTTCCTTTTTGGATATACGACCCACGGGTCGTGATGTAAAGACAATAATTTCTTTTTAAACTTTGCTGCATGGGCAGTAGATCTTTTTCTTTTACTTGAATAGCTACATCCAAGAAGCGATGCTTGCGGTGTAAAAGCTTAAATCTTGATGCTATAATATTTTTACTTATTATAACATTTGTCCGAATGACCGAACTTAGCATAGTACTTTGGCATGATTTAACAAAACATAAATTTTGAAAAATACTCTAAGTACTGTAGCATGCTTTCACTCATTTTGTTCATGTGTTTACATACCTTGAGAGTATGCTTTGCTATCGATGTGCCTTATATGCCCCCCAAGTGATCGAGGAGCTTTAGGTCCTTGGTCACTTGCCTTGACCATGGCCTGTTCGAACATTCCTATTCGTGCAAAAAATGATACTTGTAATACAGCAAAACAACACACGTAATGAACAAATACTTGCAAATGTAAATTCACAATGGTTGGCAAGAATGACTGGCTGCGCACAGTCCCTTATAATCTCGTATTAAAAATGGACTAAACATGTCTTTACGAGTGATTCAATAATAGAACCTTACATATACGAGCAGTTAGCCATACAACATGGCTAACCCTCTTTGCAAAACTTGTAAAATTTAGAAAAAATTTAATACAAGCCAGTCCTTTAAAAAGGGTTGTTTACTGATAATACTTGCGCAGGTGTTCTCCATTCCAATAGCGTGGAACGAGATCTCCATTTAAGCGTGCAAGTTTGTAGGTGCCTGGATGAAGGACTTCTTCAACTTGGTAAGGTCCTTCCCAATTGGGTCCGAGCACTCCAGCAGTAGGGTCGCGGGTATTTAAGAAAACTCGTCGTAGCACCAAGTCACCGACGTTGAATTTTCTTTCTTTAACTTTGGAGTTAAAGTACCGGGCGAATTTTTGCTGGTATGCAGCAACTCGGAGTTGAGATTTCTCTCGTATCTCATCGATCGAGTCTAGGGACTCCATCATTAGCTGGCTCTTATGATCCTGGTCGTAAGTTAAGCGCCGATGTGAGGGGGGATCTAACTCGACAGGCAACATGGCTTCATATCCATAGGCTAATGAAAATGGGGTATGTCCTGTCGCTGTTCGGTGGGGCGTTCTATACGACCACAGGACTTCAGGCAGCTGCTCCGGCCACGCTCCTTTAGCTTCTTATTTACGGCTTCGACCTGCCCGTTTGCTTGGGGATGTGCAACTAAAGAAAAGCTTTTAATAACTCCATGCCTTTCGCAGAAATCGGTGAATAAATCGCTGTCAAATTGGGTCCCATTGTCTGAAACTATCTTTCTGGGCAAACCATACCGACAGACAATGTTCTTGATAACAAAGTCAAGAACTTTCTTGGTCGTGATGGTTGCGAGTGGTTCAGCTTCGGCCCATTTGGTGAAGTAATCAACTGCCACAACTGCGTACTTTACTCCGCCTTTCCCTGTAGGCAGGGATCCAATCAAATCTATCCCCCATACTGCAAAAGGCCACGGGCTCTGCATCTGCTTTAGTTCGTTTGGAGATGCTCGTGGGATCTTGGAGAACCTTTGACATTTATCACATCTTCATACGTACTCCATTGAATCCTCGTTCATCGTTGGCCAGAAGTAGCCTTGCCTTAGAATCTTTTTTGCCAAACTCTGCCCCCCAGCGTGATCCCCACAGAAGCCTTCATGCACCTCCTTCATGAGCTCCTTAGCATTTTCTGGTGTAACGCACCTGAGCAATGGCATTGAGAATCCTCTTCGGTACATGACACCATCGACCAGTATGTACCTAGCAGCCCGTCTTTGTAGAGTTCTGGCTTTGTTCCTATCTGTTGGCAGCGCACCATTTGTCAGATACTCTAAGTAAGGCGCCATCCATGTATCCTCCATTCGAATCTCCATATTGGACTCAGCTGCTTGTATGCTTGGCTTACTCAGTCTTTCTACTGGCACAATGTTCAAAGTGTCAGCATCTTTTGCGCTCGCGAGTTTGGCTAAGGCGTCTGCGTTTGAATTCTGATCTCGCATGATTTGCTGGAGGGTGTACTCCGTGAACTGGGCTAGCAGATCCTTCGTCTTGTTTAAGTAGGCTACCACTTTCAAACCTCGCGCTTGATATTCTCCTAGGACCTGATTTACCACCAGCTGTGAATCACTGTAAATATCAAGCATCTTTATGCCCATATCCTTTGCCATTCTCAATCCAGCGAGGAGTGCTTCGTATTCCGCTTCATTGTTTGATGCAGTGAAGTCGAACCTGATGGCGCAGTGAAATCGATGCCCTTCCGGCATTATCAATATCACTCCCGCTCCAGCGTGGGATTCGTTGGATGAACCATCCGTGAATAGCTTCCACGAAGGAGTTTTGTCTTGGGGCATGGGCGCTTCAGGCAGTTCGCACTGCTCACTATCTGGGAGATCGGTGAACTCCGTAATTAGATCGGCTAAGACTTGTCCCTTTACTGCTGCTCGCGGTGAATAGGTTATATCGAATTGTCCTAGTTCGACTGCCCACTTTAACAATCGCCCAGCCGCCTCAGGTTTTTGGAGGACTTGCCGAAGGGGCTGGTCAGTTAGGACTGTGATAGGATGGGCTTGGAAGTAGGGGCGCAGCTTTCTAGAGGCAAGGATCAAGCAATATGCTAACCTCTCGATTGGCGGATATCTCAATTCTGCCCCGATCAGTCTCTTGCTGACATAGTAGACTGCTTTTTGTACACCTTCTTCCTTTCGCACTAGCACCGTGCTGGCAGCAACTTCAGTAATCGCCAGATAAATGAACAAGGTTTCTCTTTCGATCGGCTTTGATAAGATGGGAGGCTGTGCCATATGAGCTTTCAATGCCTGGAATGCTTGCTCGTAGTCTTCCGTCCAATCAAACTTTTTATTCCCCCTAAGTAGATGGAAGAATGGGATGCACTTGTCTGTTGATTTCGAAATGAATCTACTTAGGGCCGCGATCCTCCCGGTTAAACTTTGTACATCTTTGATTCTTTCTGGCGACTTCATGTCGATCAGGGCTTTTATCTTGTCGGGGTTGGCCTCGATTCCTCTTAAATTTACAATAAACCCTAAAAACTTCCCCGATCCGACTCTGAAGGAACACTTGAGGGGATTTAATTTCATTTGGTACTTGTTCAACACGTCAAAGCACTCTTGTAAATCTCTCACATGCCCTTCTGCCTTCTTAGACTTTACCAGCATGTCGTCCACATATACCTCCATGTTTACACCGATTTGTTCTTTGAGCATGTGGTTGACTAGCCGTTGGTAAGTCGCACCTGCGTTTTTCAGTCCGAAGGGCATTACTCTTTAGCAATACAAGCCCGTATCGGTCCGAAAGCTGGTGTGATCCTCATCAGGGGGATGCATGCTAATCTGGTTATAGCCTGAATATGCATCCATGAATGAGAGGATCTCATGTCCTGCAGTAGCATCGACCAGCTGGTCGATCCTCGGGAGTGGAAAGCAGTCTTTTGGGCAGGCTTTATTAAGGTCTGTAAAATCCACACAGGTCCACCACTTTCCATTAGGCTTGGGGACCAGCACCGGATTGGAGACCCACGACGGATAAAAAGCCACCCGTATGAACCCGTTCTCCTTTAACCTTTCGATTTCTTCTTTTAAGGCTCGTGATCTATCTTTATCGAGCAGCCTCCTTTTTTGTTGCACTGGTGGAAAGGTCTTGTCTATGTTCAGGACATGGCTGATTACTGCAAGATCTATTCCAACCATGTCTTTATGCGACCATGCGAAAACTTCTTGGTTTTTTCGCAAGAATTCCACCAGTGCGTGCTTCGTGGTAGGCTCTAAGTTTTTCCCAACCTTTATGACTCTGGTTGGGTCTTCTTTGTCGAGTTGGACCTCCTCCAGGATCTCGACGGGTCCAACATTCTCTTCAAAATCCCTAAAGCGAGGATCCAAATCTCCATCCTCACTTTGGGCAACACCCTATTTGGTGACCTCACCACCTGATTGGGCTTGCGTATCATCTGCCATCTGCAACCTATCTGGGGTAGTGCTCTTCGACGTTCCACTTTTCTCCTTTGTGATCGAGGCGTTGTAGCACTCCCTGGCTTCCCTTTGGTTTCCTAAAATGCGTCCTACCCCCGCGTCTGTTGGGAACTTCATGGCTAGGTGCCACATAGAGATGACGGCTCGTAGATCAACCAGTATGGGCCTTCCAATAACGGCGTTGTACGCCGAAGGACAATCGACCACTACAAAAGTGGCGAGTAATGTCCTTGTTGCAGGCGTTGTACCCGTCGTTACTGGGAGTTTGATTATTCCGGCCGGGGCGAGTCCTTCTCCAGAGAAGTCGTATATCATTTGATTGCAGGGCTCCAAGTCCTTTGCAGACAATTTCATGCGTTCCAGTGTTGACTTATACACTTTGTTCACTGAACTTCCTGTATCGACCAATACTCTCTTCACCATCATATTGGCCATCTGGATGTCCACGACCAGCGGATCGGAATGTGGGAACCGGACGTGTTGGGCATCGACATCAGAGAAGGTTATCTCACCTTCCTCTGACCGAGCCTTTTTTGGTGCACGGTCCTCCACAATCATCATCTCGATGTCCTGGTCGTGGCGCAGAGTCCGAGCATATCGTTCTCTGGCCTTTCCGCTATTTCCCGTGAGGTGCGGGCCTCCACAGATGGTTAAGAGTGTTCCAGCCACGGGGGCAGGCTATAAGGGTGGCGAGCGTTGGCGTGTGGACGCCTGCTCGTTTCCACCTGGAGCTTCTCATTGGGAATTTCCCGAGGCCCGTACGTATCTCCTCAAGTGTCCTTGTCTAATAAGGAACTCGATTTCGTCTTTTAACTGGTTGAATTAATTAGTGTCATGTCCGTAGTCGTTATGGTAATGACAGAACTTGGTAGTGTCTCTTTTCGAAATGTCCTTTCGAATGGGTCCAGGTTTCTTGTAAGGCACACTGGAGCTTGTGGCCTGGTAAACCTCTCCCCGAGACTCAACGAGGGCAGTGTAGTTAGTGAACCGGGGTTCATAACGATTACCCTTAGCTCGTTTTTTGTCAGAGGTGGAAGGCTCGTTATACGGCCGTTTTCCACCATTCTTGCCATTACCGTTGCCGTTCCCGTTGCCTTTGCCGTTGCCATTCGGTTTGGAACCGTTGGCGGCTTTGGCGGGTTCGGCAGCCTTCTTACCCTTGTTCAAGGGTTTTCCATCATCAGCAGTGGCTTCTTCGAGCTTGATGTAACGGTCAGCTCGGTCTAAGAATTCTTGGGTGGTTCTCACTCCTTCTTTTCGGAGACTTTTCCAGAGGGGAGAGCAACGTTTAACCCCTGCGGTAATGGCCATCATCTTGCCTTCGTCTCCTACTGTTTTTACTCCAGCTGCCGCTCGCATAAAGCGCTGGACGTAATCCTTCACTGACTCCCTGTCCTGCTGGCGAATTTCGACTAGCTGGTTTGCTTCGATTGGGTGCACACGACCAGCATAGAACTGTCCGTAGAACTCCCGTATGAACATTTCCCAGGAAACAATGCTCGCGGGAGGGAACTTGAAGAACCACTCCTGTGCAGCTTCAGAAAGTGTTGCAGGGAAGATCCTGCACCGAGCGTCTTCGGACACTTTCTGAATGTCCATCTGAATCTCAAACTTATTCACATGCGAGACCGGGTCCCCATATCCATCAAAGTTTGGGAGCGTAGGCATCTTGAATTTGCTAGGAGTTTCGGTGTTAGCTATCCTTTGGACGAAAGGAGTGCCTTTCCTCCTGTCGTGGTCGATATATGAAGTTCTTCCCCCGACCAGCTGCTGCACAGCCTGGTTGAGGGCGTCTATCTGGGCCTGCACAACGGTAAGAATCGCTGTGGCCTCTGTTGCCGGGGGGACGTTCTCACCATGCCGCTCGCGGCGATCGTTGAGTATATTTCTCAGGACCTCTTCTCTTCTCCGCTGCTCGCTACCCCTGAGCCGGTTGAAGACATTATTTTGTCTGGGCTGCCCCCCAGCATCCTGCCTATTTGGTTGGTCATCCTGAGGTACCTGGCTCCTGCCTTTACCTCTTTCTGCACTCCTTCCACCGGCATTTCCTTTGCCTGAGTCGGCCTCATTGTATCCGTGGCCATCTCTAAACCTCGACTGGCTATGGTGAGATCGACTGTTCCCCCGATGTCTGTTTCTGGCCGAACCATCCCGAGCATTAGAGGGTGGCCTGCGCTGGTCGTGGTGTCCTCGTGCATCATCGTGCCGTGGGGGACCCCGGACCGCAGAGCCTAACTCTGAGTCCCTCCTGTGGCCAGGAGGGTAGTGACCTCTGTTCGGTAAGTTCGGCCCATCATCCCTATGGCGTCTAGGGCTGCGAGGCTGATGCTCGGCCCTATTCTGCCTCCGTTGCGGGGGGTTACCCCGAGCAGCTTGGGACGGTGGCTGCACCTCAGGCTCCAGTGGGACATCGTCATGGGGCATCTGAGGTTGTTCGGGTCTTTGCGGACTCAAAGGCTGGATCGGTGGGCTCGGATTATGACCCCTCTGGGGTGGCCCATTCACGAGTAGGTCAGGCTGCGAGGCAGGTGCAGCCTGATTTCTAGCCAGCAGCAAGGCTGCCTCAAGGGCTGCCATGGCTTCGTTCTGGCGGCGGTCCACCTCCGCCTGCCTTTCGCTCAATTCCGCGCGCTGCCGTTCAATCTCCTGCTGCTGCCGCGCCATAACTTCTGCAGCGGTCTCCTGACTGGCCTTCAGACTAGCCAGCTTTTCCTGCAACGCGCCCAGGGTGCTCTTCAACGTTGCATCATCCATTTCCTCCTCTTCAAAATCCAGTTGCGGCTCATCTTCCGCCATGCTTGCAGGAGGAGGAGGAGGCGGTGGATTTGACGGTGCAGCGGCGGCGGCCTGCCTAGTTTTCTTTCCTGCTTTCGCCCTTAGTTTTTTCAACAACGATAAATCAAGCTCTCAATGAAAGCACCAGAATGTTGACCCAAGATTTGGCCAACTGACACGGAGTCAGAATATGCTTGATATGAATGAGTGTATGAGAAGAACGTAATGACAAAAGTAAATAAGACAAAGTGTTTTATAGTGGTTCGGCCCCAGGATTTGGTAATGACCTACGTCCACTTAGAATGATATTGATCTAAAAACTAGAAGAGTGATCAAAGAACTAGAGTTCAATGAGTTTCACCACTTTCTCAAGAACAATACAGTATTCCTAGGATAATTACTATAATCTCTCACGATTCCAAAAGCAAAAAGTCCAAAAGTCCCCTCCCTTGAGCTATCTCTTGCTATTTATAGGCTCAAGGGGGATTACAAAAGATTGTTACAGATATTCTCCCCTGAATCATCGGATACTCAGGAGATTGTGTGAGATAAATTCGGGATTCATAAAGATCTTCCCATTAATGTCGCCTTGTACACGAAACTATCGACCAGACTGGTCGCAGGGTAAGAAAGGCTTGCACTGCTCCAAATATGCCCTCTGGTCGATACTCTAACAGAAACGTTTCCAGGTGTCAGCCACGTGTCCAGGCCTCACTTGCCACGTCACCAATGCTAATTTTATGGATAACAGTAATATTATTTTGGAATGTTACCAAATGATATTATTTTTTTGGATATATAAACTTATATGTTAATCCTTATTGGCATTTTTATAGAAATATCTTTTTCTTAAAAGATAATATTGGTTGAATTAGTTGTTTCCCTTTATTATAATATTCGGAAATTTTTGTTTCCCTTTATTATAATTTTCGAAATTGTTTGGTTTCCTTTATTGATATTTTCGGAAAACCACTTTCCTTTTGTGTGAATTTTGGACAATAATGTGCTTCCTTATTTAGCCTATATTGTCTCATTTACTGATATATTTTCGTGCAGGTCAAGGATTGCAATCAGGAAACTGGTTTTTAATATCATTAATTATTGTTTCCTTTTTGAGCTTGTTTTGATCCGACACAGGTCTGAGCTGTCCCCACCGATATCGAATCTGTCGGATCAGCATCTTCTAAATAAGGCAACTCTTCATCAATCAAGATTAACTACTGTGATTCTTGCCTTTATTAGAAGAACTCTTTCTCTGCCTTTGTGAGCACGAAAAAGACTCTATAAATAGGGCTCTAAAGGCAGTGAGAAAGGTGAACTCTTTGGTGCATTATTTGTGAGCATTATTGTAATATTTTTGAGAGTTCCTCTTTGTATTCAAGATCATAAGTATTCATGTGATCTTGTAGAATTATGTGTGTTTAGTTTTTAGTGGTGAGTTTATACCATGTTCATGAGTGAATACACATTGTAATTCGAACACAACGTTTATAGTCTTCGGGAGAAGATTTTTACAAGCCTTGCGTCGGGAGGATGCAAGCACTCGCTAGCCATTAAAGGGAGTTCAAGTGGTTGAGCGTTTCAATCAAGATCAGATTAGTGAAGAGAAGTACAACAAGTTGCGGCAAATCTCAAGAGGGAGTCTTGTTTTGTTTAAGTCAATGTTTTTGTACTTGTGATTCTTTATTAATTGGTTTTATTCTCTGGGCGTGGCCCCAAGGAGTAGGTTATCCGAAAGGGTTTCTGAACCTTGTAAAAATTCGTTGTGTTCTTTATTGTTTTGCACTGTCTTTTTATTGTGTTCAGTTTCTGTCCCGACAGAACTGTATTCTGTGTAAACAGTTAATTACCATTCCGCACTTTAATTAATTCACTTGGTTTAATTAATTTGGTAATTACTAAAAACGGAATTTCAATTGGTATCAGAGCGGGTCACTAAACTCTTAGTGTGATCTTGTATTTTTCCGTTTGTTTTGTGCCTTGTGAAATGTCTATCTTTGCAGAAGGTGGATCTATAACTCGCCCTCCATTGCTGAATGATACAAATTATCCATACTGGAAAGTAAGGATGAAAGCTTTTATCAAATCCCTTGATGAAAGGGCTTGGAGATCAATATTGACCGGTTGGACACCACCTGTCAAGAGAGATTTGAAATCTGGTAAGACACAGGTAAAATCTGAACTTGAATGGTCTAATGAAGAAGATAAATTGTCAATTTATAATAATAAAGCTTTACATGCAATTTTTAATGGTGTTGGTGAGGGTTATATAAAATTGATTTCATCTTGTGAGTCTGCCAAAGATGCTTGGGAAATCCTTCAAACTCAATTTGAAGGAACCACTGATGTTAAGCAATCTAGGCTTGTAATGTTGACCACAAGATTTGAAAACCTTCGCATGTCTGAAAACGAAACCCTCACTGAGTTTTATGAAGAATTGTCTGACATTGCTAATGAATATTTTGCTTTAGGAGAAAAGTTGTCTGACTCTGTTTTGGTTAGGAAAATTGTTAGATCTCTTCCTGACAGGTTTCAATTCAAGATTACAGCCATTGAGGAGGTAAAGAATCTTGACACCTTGAAAGTTGAGGAATTGATGGGATCTCTTCGAACTTTTGAACTTAATCAAAAGATTCGCCAAGAGAAACCAATTGCCATAAAGGAGAAATCAATTGCCTTTAAATCTTCCAAAGAGAAAATGGAAAGCTCATATGGGAAGATGATGATGAAATGATCTTGTTATCGAAAAAATTTAAGAAGTTTATGAAAAAGATTGGTAACAAGAAAAACATGTCTAAATCCTCCAAAGGTAATAATTTTTCGAAACCTTTTGAATATACTAATAAAAAAGGTATTCAATGCAAGGAGTGTGAAGGTTTTGGACATATTCAAGCTGAATGTGCCAATACCTTAAAGAAAAATAAGAAGGTCATGGCAGTGACTTGGAGTGACCAAGACTCTGAAAGTAGTGATGAGGAAGAAAATTCTAATCTTGCCTTAACTTCTGTTTTTTCTTGCTTACCTCTTTCTGTGCAGGTGAATGAGAACCTTGTTTGTTTAAATAATACTATTTCAACAAATGAGGGTTCCCATGGTGATTCAAATGAATCCAATTTGGATGAGGATTCTTTGAAAGAATCATACAAAAACATGTATGATCAATGGTTGAAAGTATGTGCAGATAATTGTTTGATGGAAAACAATAACAAAGTTCTCAAGAAAAGAAATGAAGAACTTGACTCTCTTGTTAAAAAATATGAAATTGAGGTTGTTGCTAAAGATTCTGAAATCAATCGTTTGTCTAATGAAGTTGATAACATTGTGAAAGGTGTCAAATTGCTTAATCATAGATCTATGGTTTTGGATGATTTTCTGCTTGCAGGTCAAAAAGCTTGTGATTTTTCTAGGTTAGGATCAAATGAATCTAAACCTAAAGGAAAAACAATTTATATTTATGGAAATCTTCCTATTGTTTCGACAACTGACCCTTCTGCAGGAACAACTCAAACTCATGTGGCATCATCTTTTCAATCTGTCACATCACATGAGAAACAGACCAGAAATTTTGAGAATAAAAAAACTGGTCATTTTATTTGCAATTTCTGTGGAGTGAAAGGTCATTTTTGACCTAAATGTTTTACCTTGATAAATTTTCTTCACAAAAATTACTTTAATCATCATGGTAATTTGAGACAAATGCCCTTGAAGAAAAGGTCTCCACCTAAGAAAGTTTGGGTGAAGAAAAATAAATTCAAATGTCTTGCTGCCTTTACTTGTCTTAGAACATGTGCTTCTAACTCTTGGTTTTTTTATAGTGGTTGTTCAAGGCATATGACAGGTAACAAAAGCATACTCACTGACTTCAAGACTTTGAAAAATGGGGCAGTCACATTTGGAGATGATTTGGCAGGAAACACTGATGATCGAAAAAGCACAAGTGGTGGTTGTTTTTACTTAGGAAACAATTTGGTCTCCTGGCATAGTAAAAAACAAAACTCCATCTCCTTGTCAACAGCCGAAGCTGAGTACATTGCTGCTGGAAGCTGTTGTACTCAACTTTTGTGGATGAAACAAATGTTGGCAGACTATGGGTTTGATGTTAAAACTTTAACCATTTTTTGTGATAATACAAGTGCTATTAATATCTCCAAAAAACCTGTTCAGCACTCTCGCACCAAACATATTGACATTCGTCATCATTTTATTAGGGAACTTGTTGAAAACAAAACATTGATTTTAGAATATGTTGAGACTAACAAACAAATTGCAGATATCTTTACTAAAGCCTTAGACACGGTCAGATTTGATTCCCTCAGGAAATCCTTGGGGGTTCGTTTTATTTGAAATTGCCAATAAATTGATTATCTTGCCTTGCATATGTGTTTTTGTAAATCTCTTGTCCTGATTGGAAGAAATTTGATGAGCATATTTTTTTTGTATTTTAGAGAATGATCGTTATAAGTCCTATACTTTGTTGGAATACAAAACCATATTTGAAAAATTATAGATCATCCAATTTATATTTTTCGAATTATGGTCTCTTAGTATTTGATTTATAACTCATTTCTCTAATTTGTGAAAAATATGGTTATCTTGTTTCTTTTGAACAGGACTTGGTATTTACATGGACACATATGGTATGGCAATCTAAACTCTATTTTCGGCAATTTTGTAATAAAAAAATAATTAAAAAAATTGAAAAATAAGATCTGTTATCTACTGTGTACTTAAAAAAAAAAGGTTTGAAAAATTAATTGATGCAATTTATTTGTTTTATCTCAATATATTCTAAAAATATTCAAAAAGTTTCCAATTTTGAGGTGTGAAAAAATTTGTTTAAACAAAAAAAAAAATCAAAAAACAAGAGGAGATATTTTGGCATTTATCACTAAAATCCGGTTACCCATTTTTGGTTACCCATTTTTGAACTTGCCTCATTTGTGGACCGAATACTCTATTCGGATTCACTTTGGTTGTTTTATAATCAGTGTTTTTCCTGTTTGTCTCTCTCTCGTATAACCAAAGTGTTTAGGGCTTTTGTTCTTTGTGTGTCTCCATTTGTTTCTATTCTAGCAGTCATGAAATCCAAGGAGCCTATCATCCCTGCTGTCCCGACTGCTCTCGCTTCTGTCTAGACAGGTCTTACACATCTTTCTAACCGGTTCACTCTAATGGAGGATACTCAGCGCCAAATTCTTGCTTCATTGGCCCTTATCAGTGATCCACCTCTCCTGCTCCATGATGGTCACAGTTCCCTTTGATCTATTTTTATTTTGCTTTTGATAGACGTAAAAGAACTCTTGACGGGTCTTTCTTTTGGTTTCGTTTCCTTTGTTCTTTGGCATTTTCTTAGACAATGAGGGGGAGAGAGTAACTCTATTTTTGGCACTTTGATTATGTTGCCCTGCTGTTTCATATTGTTCTTTGTTAACTATGCTTTGGTTATCTTTCGCAGGGGGAGTCATTTTGTGATCATTTTGTGACTCTTATGATTTTGATCTCTTACGTGTGTTTTGCAGGGATCTTTTAAAAATAGATATTCCTTGTCTATAAAATTGCCAAAGGGGGAGATTGTTAATCCTTATTGGCATTTTTATAGAAATATCTTTTTCTTAAAAGATAAAATTGGTTGAATTAGTTGTTTCCCTTTATTATAATATTCGGAAATTTTTGTTTCCCTTTATTATAATTTTCGGAATTGTTTGGTTTCCTTTATTGATATTTTCGGAAAACCACTTTCCTTTTGTGTGAATTTTGGACAATAATGTGCTTCCTTATTTAACCTATATTGTCTCATTTGCTGATATATTTTCGTGCAGCTCAAGGATTGCAATCAGGAAACTGGTTTTTAATATCATTAATTATTGTTTCCTTTTTGAGCTTGTTTTGATCCGACACAGGTCTGAGCTGTCCCCACCGATATCGAATCTGTCGGATCAGCATCTTCTAAATAAGGCAACTCTTCATCAATCAAGATTAACTACTGTGATTCTTGCATTTATTAGAAGAACTCTTTCTCTGCCTTTGTGAGCACGAAAAAGACTCTATAAATAGGGCTCTAAAGGCAGTGAGAAAGGTGAACTCTTTGGTGCATTATTTGTGAACATTATTGTAATATTTGTGAGAGTTCCTCTTTGTATTCAAGATCATAAGTATTCATGTGATCTTGTAGAATTATGTGTGTTTAGTTTTTAGTGGTGAGTTTATACCATGTTCATGAGTGAATACACATTGTAATTCGAACACAACGTTTATAGTCTTCGGGAGAAGATTTTTACAAGCCTTGCGTCGGGAGGATGCAAGCACTCGCTAGCCATTGAAGGGAGTTCAAGTGGTTGAGCGTTTCAATCAAGATCAGATTAGTGAAGAGAAGTACAACAAGTTGCGGCAAATCTCAAGAGGGAGTCTTGTTTTGTTTAAGTCAATGTTTTTGTACTTGTGATTCTTTATTAATTGGTTTTATTCTCTGGGCGTGGCCCCAAGGAGTAGGTTATCCGAAAGAGTTTTTGAACCTTGTAAAAATTCGTTGTGTTCTTTATTGTTTTGCACTATCTTTTTATTGTGTTCAGTTTCTATCCCGACAGAACTGTATTCTGTGTAAACAGTTAATTACCATTCCGCACTTTAATTAATTCACTTGTTTAATTAATTTGGTAATTACTAAAAACAGAATTTACTATACAATACATAAATACCCAAATTTCCTGGCAGAATAATAAATAAAAGTTAAATTTAACAATTCTATACTTATAAATATAGAACAAAATATATAATAACGTCATGCATCATGTTCGTCACGTGAGTCCCACAAGATGACGTACGATTAGAGGGTGTCGGGGTAAATAAGATGAAAAGCCTGACTAGACATTGCTTCTTATCCACATCACAATTATCAAATAAACGCATACGGATGTCCTTTTCATTTTAAAATGATTTATAACAAAGTTGTAGTGCACAGGGGGAAAGAGTAGTAGTAGTAGTAGTACTCTTACTCTCACTCTTCACTCTTTCAATTACTCAGGGAAAAAAAAAGGAAAGAAAAGGAAAGGAAATGGGTAAAGAGATTACTACTGTGAAAGGGCAGAGCAGCGGCCACATGACATCTTCTTCTTCTTCAGGCCAAGGAAAAGGAAATGGCGAACCAGTGAAGCCTACTTCTTTTGCTGACCATCCACGGCCAAGGGGTAAGACCAAGAACGGTCTCTTGAAAAGCATCATAAAATTAGGTTGAAGAAGATCTTCCTTCCAGTTCCAGATCTTACTACTCTTCTCCTACTGATATAATAATGTTCGACTTCTCAATTTCTATATGGGTTTTGTGTTAGACAGCCTTGTCTGCATGTATATGACCCTATATATATGCCTTCTTTTTTTGGCTGCTTGTCTGAATCTCTCAGTTTGGTTTGATAATGTTAATTTTCTGTTGTTGTATCTTCCTACTGATTATGTAACCAAGTTAAAAGTTGTATCAAGTACTCTCTTGAACGACTGACTCATCTATAAAATATTAGCCACTTCTTGGATCAGTAGATCTGAAATTAATGTTTTTCTTAATTGATCATTAGCTACTGATATTTCCCCTATTTTACGTGTCTTACTAGGTTTTACTTATAATTAGGGATCACGAGTTATTTTATTTTATTTTTTTGCAAATTTCACCCAGCTAGCTAGCTAGATCTGTTACTGTTAGTATATACTAACAGTTATTATGTACCAAATGCGAGAATTGCAAAAATAGGATTGATCATAACGGTCCATTTATTATTAGGAAAATGAAGACCTTAATTTTTGTATATCTATCCGTATATAAGCTAGAAAGAGAGAAAATAACAGAGAGAAAAAGAGAGATTTGAAGATATGTTTGATGACAACATGTCTTTTTTTCTTTATTTATTTACTCATCTTTTTTTTAATTCTTTCCCATCAAGTCATTTTTATTTCTTTTATGAACTCGTGTCTTTACTTTTATCTCCAATTTAATCAAACACCGTATAACAATAACATTAATTGATTATTACCCAAAAAAATACTTATTTTATTTAAAAAGAATCTTTCTTAGTCTCCCAACTATTTATAGCATATTTACTTAAAATGAATTAATTATTTGTGTAGTAATAATTCTCATTTATTTATTTAAATATAAGATTAATTACATTCTTTAACATGATTTAAATTTATTTACAAAAATTACTTATAAATAATTATTTACACAGGTTATTTACGGCGAAAATACCTAAGTTATTATATTTGTAGCACTTAAGTACCCTAATTATTTTTTTGGCGGCGAAAGTATCTCTCGTCCATGTTTTGGTGCAGTTTGGTACAACAGTTAGTTATGACCGTTAAGTTCGTTCGTGACACGTAGGCAAAAGTATCAAATTAAACACATATTTGCGGTGAAAGTAGCCAATTTAAAAGATGTTTGTGGCGAAAGTACCCAATTTAAGAGATATTTGCGGTGAAAGTGCCCAAGTTATAAACAAATTTTACACCATGTAGGTGGACTTAACGATGAAACAGATAACTGCACCAAGCACCCAGCAGGAGTTGGAACCCAATGCCACCGCAGGATTGTGGCAAGGGAAAGACTGACGATAATCCTGCTCCAAAGCAGAAGAGGGCTCATCAAGAACCTGGAGGCCACCAGGTTCCTCAGCAGGCCGGCAGAGGCAATGACCTAGGGCCCCGAGGACACCGTCAGGCAATCAGCGCCCATAGAGCTCGGGGTATTCCACCCCGACGTGCCCATACGGACTGCACGAGGCCTGGAGCTGGTGTCCCCTTAGGACCTAACCAGCCCCGCAGGAGTCACAGTCTGGAGATCCGGCCAAATAATGCCCCACAAAACCGAGAACGCGACATCTATATCTCGGTAAACGAAAATGTCAAGTCCGATGGAGAGACTGAAGTGGCTTGTCCAAAGGATAACTGTGCATTTCGAGGATAGGTCGACCTGTGAGACAATCTCAATGTATGTAGATGAAATAAGGCAGGAACGCGCGAGCCTGTTGGGAGAGGCCCGTCTGATCTTTGAGATAATCTCAACGCTCAGAGAAGAGATAACCCAGCTCAAAGCATCAACCGGGATCGTGATCATGTAGTGTCTCGAAATCTAACTTAACTGGATAATAGTAGTAGTAGTAGCTTAGTATCCTAGTTTTCGTGGTTATTGGTTCAAGCTGGGATTTAGTTGGAAACTCATAGAGATAGTTATAGATTTTATAAGTTTAGCCTATAGTTTAGAAATATTAATTTTAACATTATTATAACCAAATATTTAGATAGAATAATTAAGAACGTGACACTTGTCACATGCATGTTTATTAAGGATTTAAGGATTTTAGATGAATAAATTAATAAAGGATAAACTTAGGAAGTCTAGAACCTTCTCTCAGCTGTTAGGATTACGTTTTACTCAGTCAAAGTTGTTTAAACAAACTTTAAGTGTGCTAAAAGTGTGCAAAAACGAGTTTGATATATCAGCATATGCCGATATATCGAAGCTATAAGGGTCGATATATCGCCTATGGGTGATACGAAAAATACGTCGACTTCACACAAATGAAACCACGGAGGCTCAGGATGTATGGGCAGGCAATATATCACCTATAAGGGCAATATATTGGCTCCCTTTGGCATTTTTGAAAATTTGTGGAATCCGAGGTGGAAACAACCCTCAATAACTTGGACTTCCTCTTGGACGTTTTTGACTGAGTTCTGGGCATCTGTTGAACAGAAAATTCAAATTTTATTTAATTATTTATTCATTTTAAAAGAAGTTAAGTTCACTCCTTGAACTCTATAGATAAAACTATTCACTCAGCCATTTGCTTCATCATTCAAGCATTCTACAGAGCCTTCAAGCAGTTAAGTTCATTCTAGAGAGAAACACTAGGGTTTTGGGGTTAAAAGCTTTCCAATCTAAGCTTTTCTAAACACTTGGGAAGTAAGATAGAGTGATATTTTGGTATTGAGGTGTAGATCGAAGTTCTAATCTATCCAAGGTATTCTTTATCCTCAGGTTTAGTTCATTATAGTTCCTCTTATTCTTTCATTTTCTTCAAAATCCTAACTTGTTATAATGGCTTTTTGATAGGTGTTTGAGTTTCTTGAAACTAAAGATTTTCGGTAAGTTTTTATCTTGATGGTTTAGATCTTCTCTTCATCTTCATTTCTTTAGAAAAATTATGGATCTTACTGTTTGGTTTTAGGGGTTTTCAATCCCATTCTTGTCTCCAATATCCCGGTTTTTGGTAAGGAAAATAGGTTATATTTTATGTGTTATGATTATGTTTATGTGCTATATGTGTATGTAAGTATGTATGTATATGTTTTATATTGTAGTCGCTTGGGAAATGTAGTTGCTTAGAAAGCAAATAAGCAAATCCCAATATTTTTTTTTATCATTATCATAGACTATAGTTATGATTTAACCTACAACGAATAGTAGTAAGATGACCTAGATGGTTTATCATATACTATATTGTGTTTAAACCTACCTCGAATAGTAGCAAGATGACCTATATTGTTTCTATCACATACTATGGTAATTAGTTCATGGCCATTAATATTGTAGTCCTATGTTTTCTGATTTATGTTTTTACGTCATACGTCATACGTCATACGTTTTACATGTTATGACTTATGATATGTTTTAGTAGATTTTCCTTGCTGGGCATTAGACTCATTCCTTTCTATTTTAGTTGGTCTAGGTAAATAAGCTTGGAAGGCGGGACAGATTCATGGCAACTTTGGCATGTGTATTGGAAGAGGACTGAGTGAATGGACTGATGGGAAAGATCGAGGATGACATTTTGTTTCAAGTTTGTTAATTTATGTATTTATGTTTTCCACATTTAGTATTTGAACAATCAACTAAAGGTTTAAGTTTTATTTATGTTTTTATGTAATAACAATGGGATCCCGTATTTTAGAATTTTATAATAAAGTTCTATTATTTTATGCATGTATTCCAAAATAGTAGTTATGCTTAGTAGTTTTAATAGTCCGAGGTCTTAGAGTTAGTCAGGGCATTACAGTTGGTACCAGAGCCACAGTTCATATGCATGAAGTTCTTCTTGATACACACGCAAAAGCTCCGGTTCTAACCGCCATGTAAATGTTTATGTTATGAATATTATGTTTATGTTAAAAGCTAATGTTTTAGTCATTATGTTTCAGCCAAAATGAACGGAGCTTTGATCTATCATGATATCTGAGTCATTAAGGCATTGAAAAGGGTTAGAGAGCTAAGGGATACAATAGGAGTGCTAGAAAGAATCACTCAGAGATTGGTCAAATTTCACAAGGAGATAGTTCACCTTCAAACTGCTAGGCAAATTATGATGATAGCCATGGAACAATATGTCCTAGTAATTAGGCTTTATAAGGATTTTCCTACTGTACTTTCAAAATTGGAAGAATTATGGGAGACTATGGATGATGAAGACATTATTTTCTTATACTTAGGTTTACCTATAGGTTTGAGTTTCAATTCACTAATGAACAAAAGCATAATATCTTAATGAATATATCTCGAGGTAGTTTCAAGGCTCATGATAATGATGATTATGAAGAAATAAATAATGATGTGTTAGATGAAGGGTCAGATGTAGAAGATCCTGATTTTTAGAGATTTGCCCTAGTTATTAGTAGTATAGTTTCTTTATTTTGAATTTATGATTGTAATAAGTAAAAATCTTTTTCCAAATAAATAAAGTTGTTATTTTTTTAATGGCATTCATGAGTTTGCTTTTTCTTTACCATCATAATAAATTTAGAATAAATTCAATAAATAATGACTGAGTTCAATGAGGGTGGATACAAATAAATGAACCGGGTTCTGTATTGAGAGTTTAGGGGGCCATAGTAGTGGGAACGATTTTACTGATCCCAGCCCTCCCTCAATATGGTTAACTTTGGAGCAGCAACAAGTTTCGAGCCTGAGAATTATGTCATGTAGGGTGGTTAGAAACAAACATAGAAAATAATAAAGATGGCGTAATATTCTAAGTATAGAAACACACCCTAATTTATAAAGAAGGCTTACATAATTTTTCATAAGAAATAATAACTGAAAGGTCCACGTTATGTTTGTTTAGACTGAGTTTTGCCTTAGAACCTATTAGGGTAAGTTCTAACATGTATTCTCAATTGTTAGAACTTTTCTAAAGATGTCGCTCTGAAGATCTGCACGCACGAATGGCAATGCCCCCAGCATCGCCAACGAGACTCACGAAGCCCCTCCAGTCCGAAGAAGGGGAATGCGTGCTACTAATGCTGCTGCTAATAGGAATGCACCACCTCCAATTGATAACACCACTAAGATTATCCGGTTATGGAAACAAGTGGAAGAACTGTTGCAGCTACAACGACAACAGCCTCAGCCGCAGCCTTAGCCAGCATCCCAAGCACCCTAGCAAGGGAAGAACATAGAATATATGTATGGGGGATGGCCGCTGGCAAACTATGCACCTTATCCAGCTCAGTACATAGAGCCAATCTATGAGCATTTCCGTACGCAGCACACTCCAAACTTTGAAGGTACAACCGACCACTTTGAGGCTGAAGAATGGCTCAGGAATGTAGAGCCTATTCTAGCACACATGAACCTTGGCAACGCGGATCGCATATCCTGCGTTTCCTCTCTACTGAAAAAGGATGCTAGAATCTGGTGGGATTTGGTACAGCAGACTCATGATATCACCACCATGACTTGGGCTAGATTTATGGAGCTGTTTCACAAAAAGTACTACAACTCGACGATTATCGCTACAAGGGTGTAAGAGTTTGCCAGTCTGAAGTAGAGCAATTTGATAGTGGTCGAGTATGCTCGACAATTTGATCGTTTAGCCAAGTTCGCACCAGAGTTGGTCCCAACTGATTTCTTGAGGGTTACCAAGTTCACCAGGGGACTCAGACCCATGATTGAGTTAGGTGTCAAGCTGGTAAATCCTGGAATCACTTCTTACGCCGATGTTCTGGAAACGACTATAGAGGTGGAAAGGCTCCGAGAAAATGTTAGTAAGGAGGAGGCCAGCAAGTCTGAACCCAAGTCGCATAACCAGAAACCACAACAACAACCAGTATAACAATAATGGCCAGAAAAGAAAGCATCATGATAATAAGCAAGCCGACGCTGACAAAAGAGCACAGACTAATAACGGTAATAATAGATCAGGTTATGTGGAATACTCCCAATGTTCCAAATGCCAGAAAAGACATCCTGGGGAGTGTCGTGCAAACACCAAGGGTTGTTTCAACTGTGGCCAGGAAGGTCATCGAAAAAAGGATTGTCTGCAACTCAAACAAGAAGAAAAGAAGGACAGCAAGATGGTTCCAGCCAGAGTCTTCACCTTGACCTAGGAAGAAGCCAAAGCTAGTAACAAGGTGGTCACAGGTCAGCTTCCTATCCTTGATAATATATGTTCAGTGTTGTTTGATTTGGGAGTAAGATACTCATATATCTCTTTAGGAATGATAGAGAAATTAGACAAACCTTGGGAAAGATTTAGAACTAGGTTTGTTATGGAACTTCCTTCGGGCGAAGTAAGTTCTATCATCATGAATAGTATGAGGAGTACCGATCAAAATCGAGGGCACGTAACTAGAAGGCTACATGATAGAGCTAGAGATCAAGGACTTCAACGTAATACTGGGCATGGACTGGCTAGCAAGACATGGCGCAACCATCGACTGTAGACATAAGCAAGTGACGTTCAAAACTCCTGGCGGTCATAAACTATGTTTTATGGGGAAAGGTTTTAGGACTACGAACACCGCTTATCTCATCTCTCAAAGCTCAGAGAATGATAGAGAAAGGATGTCACACATTCTTAGCAAGTGTCACAGATGTGGCACAAGAAACACCATTAAAGGTTGAAGACATCCGCATTATAAAGGAATTTCCAAAGATATTTCCTGACGACTTACTAGGATTGCGGCCTACTCGGGAAATTGACTTCACAATCGAACTAGTACCGGGAACCGAGCCTATCTCAAAGGCACCATACTGAATGGCACCTACAGAACTCAAGGAGTTGAAAATGTAGTTACAAGAACTCTTAGGTTAGATTTTATGTGTTATGATTATGTTTAGGTGATATATGTGTATGTAAGTATGTATATGTTTTATGTTGTAGTCGCTTGGGAAATGCAGTTGCTTAGATAGCAAATAAGCAAATCCCAAGATTTTTTTTATCATTATCATAGACTATTGTTATGATTTAACTTACCTCGAATAGTAGCAAGAGGACCTAGATGGTTTATCATATACTATATTGTGTTTAAACCTACCTCGAATAGTAGCAAGAGGACCTAGATGGTTTCTATCATATACTATGGTGATGAGTTAATGGCCATAAATATTATAGTCCTATGTTTTCTTATTTACATTTTTACGACATACGTCATACGTTTTATGATTTATGTTTTTACATGTTATGACTTATGATATGTTTTAGTATATTTTCCTTGCTGGGCATTAAGCTTGGAAGGCGGGGCAGATTCATGGCAGCTTTGGCATGTGTATTGGAAGTGGACTGAGTGAATAGACTGATGCGAAAGATCGAGGATGCCATTTTGTTTCAAGTCTTTTAATTTATGTATTTATGTTTTCCGCATTTAGTATTTGAACAATCAACTAAAGGTTTAAGTTTTATTTATGTTTTTATGTAATAACAATGGGATCTAGTATTTTGGATTTTTATAATAAAATTCTATTATTTTATGCATGTATTCCAAAATAGTAGTTATGCTTAGTAGTTCTAATGGTCTGAGGTCTTAGAGTTAGTCGGGGAATTACAGATCTGCTCCTTGCGGAGTTAGAAAGTTTGAAGCGGATAATGCTCAAGATGGTTAGGCTGTAAAGCCTTGAGTCTGACTCGGAGGATGAAGAGGTGGAGCCATGTGCCCCTCACCTTGTTGAGGCCCCGCTACCAGTAGGCTTCAAAATGCCATCCACACCACCCTATGATGGTGGTTGGGATCCCACTGATCACCTCTCTTAGTTCAACAGGTTAATGTCGGTACATCGTGTCTCCGACGACGCTAAGTGTCATGTGTTCTCGATCACCCTGACGGGGCTAGCAGATGAATGGTTTAAAAAGCTCCGACCAAGGTCCATTCAATCATGGTACCAGTTATCATCCGCCTTCCGAAGACAATTCATAGGACTTCGTGAAGGTAAGCTTTGAGGTCAACACCTTGGCCAACATAAAGCAAGAGCCCTTCAAGACCCTCAAGGCCTACATCAAGCGCTTGAAGGAGGAGGCGGCGAGAACCAAAAGGGTCGATGATGGCCAACAGTTGATGGTGTTACAAGTTGGAATCTGCGCTGGGTCCCTGCTTTGGGATGATCTCCAACGAAGGGGATGCCGACATCTCGATGAATTTATTCGTCGAGCATAAGAATACATCAGCTAAGAAGATGCCCAAATCTGGGAATTCGAAGCGCCTGCCATCTTCTCTACATCAGCCACGCCTGGCCCCATGGCCTCAGGGATCCAATATTCCCCCTATGTTCCCATCCAACAGAGTTCAGGGGGAGTCCAACCCAGCCAGAGCACCCCACCTTCACGCTACAACGTCATGTCTGCTCCTGGATTTGGTATGGCTCCAGCAGGGTTTGGGGCAGTGCCCACTGGATATAGTGCTTTTCAGCCTGCATTCAATGCTGAAGTTGTTAACCCCTCCCAGCCTGTTGAATCCAGTAGAGCTCCCAACACTAGGCGCAGAGGGAAGGGTATGGGCCGCAAGCCCAGGGAAGCAGAACCACACAACCCGAGCAGGGAGTCACATCAGGCGAGAAGTACGTCTCGCAGTATTCTGAATATACTAATGTGGGAGACTCCCGAGAGAATATCTTCATGGCCCCGACACAACACGTTCCTTACTGGAAGTCACAGCCCATCCGAAGAGAAAAGGATAGGTGGGACCCTAACAATTTTTTTCATTTCCACAACGACATAGGGCACCACACCAATAAGTTCTATCAACTCAAGGACGAGATTGAGAATCTCATAAAGCTGGTACACCTCCACCTATACGCCAAGGGTGGAGTGTGTCCAACACAGCCTCTCGTGGCAGGAACGGTGATACCACTTGTTTCACCACAAGTCCCACCAGCAGCTCCAGTAGCCCCTCAACATCTAGTGTCCCAAGGACCTCCTCCAATAAACAGACGAGGTTATTCTTTGCCCTTGCTTTGGTGCGTGTCCAAGCAAGAAGCTGCCCTTACTACGAGAGGTACATAAAGGTTTCTCCAAAGATCACGCTGGGAGGCAGAGCCTCTCCAAGAAGATCTTAAGGCAACGATATTTTTGGCCCACCATGAATGGAGACGCGATGGATTACGTCAAGAAATGCGACAAGTGTTAGCACTTTGCCAATATTCCCCGAGCGCCTCCAAATGATATTATGCAGATGACCAGCCCATGGCCTTTTGCTATCTAGGGCATCGACCTTATCGGGTCCCTGCCTACAAGGAAGGGAGGGGTGAAATATGCCATAGTGGTTGTCGACTACTTCACGAAGTGGGTTGAGGCTGAGCCATTCGCTACAATCACCTCCAAAAAGGTTTTGGATTTCGTCATAAAAAACATCGTTTGCTGGTATGGTCTTCCAAGGAAGATAGTCTCCGAAAATGAATTGCAGTTCGACAGTGAAGTGTTCATGAACTTCTGTCAACGTCATGGTGTCATCAAGAGCTTCTCTTCCATGGCCCATACATAGTCCAATGGCCAAGTGGAAGCAGTTAACAAGACACTCAAGTCCACTTTGAAGAAAAGGCTGGAGCAAGCAAAATGAGCTTGGCCCGAGGAGTTGCCTAGGGCATTGTGGAGCTACCGCACCAATGACCGGACCTCCACCGGCCATTCTCCCTTCTCGAGGCTATGCTCCCAGCTGAAGCAGCAATCTCCACACACTGACGAGATACGTATGATCCGACCACGAACCATGCTTTACTTCAGGAGTCCCTGGACCTCGTGGAGGAGCTATGCAAAGCTTCTTAGCTTCGAGTAGCGTCCTACCAGCAGAAGGTGGCTAGATATTTTAACTCCAAAGTGCAAGATAGAAAATTTGGGGTCGAAGATTTGGTCTTGCGAAGAGTCTTCTTAGCCACCCAAGACTCGGTGCAGGAGTGTTGGGACCCAACTGGGAGGGCCCATACCAAGTTGAGAGCCTTGTATGTCCGGGAGCATACAAATTTTATCGACTTAGTGGGGAGTTGATTCCTCATGCTTGGAATGCCGAGCATCTTCGCCGGTATTACCAATAATATAAGCAGCAAACATTGTCTATTTTTGTAATACCCCTTCTAGCCTTCGGGCACATGTAATGGAAACCTTGTATAGTATACCTAAATGGAAGTGGGTAGACATAGCCATGGACTTCGTGACAGGATTAGCACGAAAAAATAAGCAACACGACTCGACTTGGGTTGTGGTAGATAGACTCACCAAGTCAGCTCACTTCCTGCCTGTCAAGACTATGTACATTGCGGACCAGTACGCAGACATCTATGTTCGAGAAATTGTACGACTGCATGGAATCCCTAAGACCATAGTATTCGATAGAGGATCGGTGTTTACATCGAGATTTCGAGTAAGCTTGCAGCAAGCCATGGGTACCAAGCTAAGCCTTAGTACGACATTTCATCCTCACACCAACGGTCAGTCCGAGCGTACCATACATATTTTAGAAGATATGTTGTGCGCTTGTGTACTAGACTTCAGAGGATCGTTGAGTAAGTATTTGCCACTTATAGAGTTCTCCTACAATAATAGCTACCAGACAATGATTGGTATGGCATCCTATGAGTTAATTTATTGTCTGCTAATATTCTTTGGTTTCCTTTATATTCTATTAATGTTGTGTAAGAGCACCTGCTCACCTGGACAAGTGACCGCAGACTAGTCTCCGATCACTTGGGGGCATGGAGTTAGAGTAGCACTACGCCTCACAGGGAACGACCTAAGAAACTAAACTTGTCAATTGTCAAGAGTAAGCCTAGTGTCGTTATCCCAAAAATAGAAAATCCTAGGAAACTAATTAGGTCTAGCCTAGAAGGCAGCTTGTTCCAGGCAGAACTAAGCTTGGCACCTAGGAGCTAGATAACCAAGTATCGCGAGACTAGACTATTGTCACCTCTCGTGGACACTGAGCTTGAGGAGCTCTGACCAAGTCTCTTGGTTTTGAGATGAGAACGAAAGGCCGAGTACCCCATACTTGGCCTTGGGAAATCCATGGCATGGGGAGTTTGGCTAGTCGACGAGCAAAGCGCCCCTAATGGAACTATATCCCATACCTAGAAAACCCAGTATAATGCAGACTTAAGAATTTAGGTTACCTCCCGAGAACAGCACGTGCCTGGAGAGTAATAACCAAATCCTAATATGCGAGGTACAGGTGGATGTCTGAGTCGTTTATGCTTGGGCACCTCATTAACATCACCTCCCGAGGAGATGTGAGATAATCTGAAAGTGATGAGATATGCACTTAAAGAGAGATGTTGAAACCCTCGGCCGACCTCCCAAGTAGTGCATACTCGAGGGGTAGGCAGTTTCACGTGCAACAACCCCTAAAAGCCCAAATCTATGGATTGCAGGGGCATAGGACACCAAGTATGGACCAATGGTAAATTTCGTGTCAAAGTTACTTCTAGGACTATGAGCCTACAAGAGACCAAGTGTATAAAACAGTTTGAGCTCTTGTTCTCATGAAATTCGTGTTATGTTGAATTTACATAACCAACTGGTTAAAACAGTTTGAGTTCTTGTTCTCGAGATTACGTTTAATTTACAGAACCGACTGGTTAAAACGTTTGGAGTTCTTGTTCTCGGGACATTCGTGTTACGTTGAATTTATAGAACCAAGTGTATAAAATGATGTGAGTTTTTGTTCTCATGACATTCGTGTTGCATTGAATTTACAGAACCAACTAGTTAAAACGGTTTGAGTTTTTGTTCTTGTGACATTCGTGTTACATTAAATTTACAGAACCAACTAGTTAAAACAGTTTGAGTTCTTGTTCTCGTGACATTCGTGTTGCATTTAATTTACAAAACCAACTAGTTAAAATGTTTTGAGTTCTTCTTCTCTTGACATTCGTGTTATGTTGAATTTAAAGAACCGACTGGTTAAAACGTTTGGAGTTCTTGTTCTTGTGACATTCGTGTTATGTTGAATTTATAGAACCAAGTGTATTAAATAATGTGAGTTTTTTTTCTTGTGACATTCATGTTACATTGAATTTATAGAACCAAAAGTTTTTAAGATGATTTGAATTCTTGTTCTCGTGACAGTTGAGTTACGTTGAATTTATAGAATAATTCGTCTAATTCTTATGGTCCTTAAGTTACGATTGAATTCAGAGAACCAAATCAAGTGAAAGTAAGGCAAGATGCATTGAAAATAATTACAAGTGTGCTCGGGGGCTCGAGCATTGAGTGTTTGTACCCCTAAAAACTATGGCACGCAAACCTGTTCTATTTAAAAATTACTTACGTCCTTCCCCTGATGGCACCTGTGTCACCAGATCGACCACCAGGTTGTCCTTATGTAACGACCCAAAATCACTAATAAGGCTTAAGAGCCTTGATTAGTGTGCTGGGAAGGCATACTTGGAGGTTAAGAGAATTAATGGTAAGAAAGCGTGAAATGGGTATTGAATAAGTATGCGGGCCCTGTTTGGCTGCTAAGGGCATAATGGTAATCTTGGTCCGTTAGGGCATAAATGTGAATGTGTGTGATAAATTGTTGAGACCACATTATTATGTGGGTAGATTGATAAATATATATATATATATGCGTGTATAGGTGTGTGCATTTGTAACTATTGGCACGAGGCGATCCTAGGGAGCAAGTAGCGGGAAAGTCACAACGGGGTTTAATAGTTGACTTTGGATAAGTCGGGAATATTATAGGTATCGGGTAGTTAATTAGACTATCGGGTTATGAAAATAAATATATGGAGATATATTTGAGGTCAGGGTGTCTAGGTGGGAATAATGGGAGATTTTACCATTTTGGCCTCGGGGACGGTTCCGGCACCCCGAGCCTTGGGTTTGACTTAAATGATAAGGTTAGACTTACTCAGAATAGAAAACAGTAGAATCACAATAAACCGACCTTTTCTTTCTCAGCTCTCTTCTCTCTCTCAAGGGAAACACAAGGGAAATAAACAGAGAAAATCAAGAGGGATTTTGAGGGGATTGAGCTAAGGATTTCTGGGAATTGAAGAGGGGATTTTGAGGTTTAACTCAAGGGTTATCCAAGGAACTGAATCAGCACTAAGGTAAGCAGTGAATTCCTTTCTTTTGGTTAGGAAATTCTGAGTTCTAGCTGGGTGTTGAGATAATTGTAACTTTGATATTTAAGGTTGAATTTGAGCTGAAAGCTTGGGAACTAGCTGGGGTTTGGCTGAGAGAAGATGCTCAATGGAAGAGGTAAACTCTAATTCATGATTTAAAAGTTTAAATTCAGGTTTTGACTAGTTGGTTTTGAGTGTTTGTGTTCTTGGGTTTCAGAAATTGAAGATGGGGTTTCTATGAGTTTTAGGCTTAGTTTTCTGTTGAATTAAGATGCTAAAGTTGTCTTAAAAGTGTTGGGGATGATTGATATGGAAATAGGGAGCTTTGGGGTGGTTTTGGGTAAGGTTTGGAGGTTGAAAATGGTGGAAATTTTGGGTTCTACGGGAAGGGTCGTGGCTCTGTTCTAGAGCGCTGCAGCCCTAGCTTGCAAAGGAGCCAAGAAGGCTCGGCCAAAGGCAAGCGCCGCGGCGCCCAAAGCAAGGGCCGCAACGCGTGTCCCCTTCAGGTGTGGTGTTGACTCTGTTTTGGTGAAGGGTCGCGGCTAAGCTTCAAGGGCCGCAGCCCTTGGCTGTTCACATGAGTTTTTGAGGGTTTTAGGCACGAGAAAGTGGTCTAGGGTGCTCGGGTTTGGTTTCGCCACCGTGCTTGGTGGAATTTGGAATCCCAGAAACTAGTTTGTACATGAAAACCCATATGTGAATATTAATGGAATTCGTTATCTTGGTTGTGACTAGGTGATAAGCTAGGGCTCGGGAATGGATCATGCTCGGGGGTCGTCCTTTCTAATTAAAGCATTTGGCATTAAGGTAAGAAAACTGCACCTGTGTATGTGGATAGGATGGGACTAAGTGTTCCCTATATTTGAATGTGTTGTTATGTGATTGTGATACACTGTGTGAATATGTTAGGACTAAGAGTTCCCTATAATGATATGAATGTCATAAGGTGGTATTATGCCACGAGGACATGTGGTAACGGCCTAAGGGTGCCAAAATCCACACTTGCGCATAGGGCGCGGCTCGGACATTGGTATCCAAGGACAGATTATTATGCACTGAGCTCGGTTTAAGCGGGCCGGAGTCAGTGGGTTAAACAGAGGGTGCGGCCTAAGTCGTCGGCCCTGAATATTATGTGGTATAAGTGTATTGTATGGCTGATTGTGTCTTGAAACTGAATGTGTGTGCTGAATATCTGTTGTAGATTATTGTCTATGACTTAATGAGTATCTGGAGCTGGATTATTGGTTATTGACCAGTATGTTGTCTTGAATGGATATTATGGTTTGAGATAACTGAGTAATGCCTTGTGGTTATTAGATTATGCTATGTGAACTGTCTAGCTGCTATAACTGTTATGTTATGATATTATGTTTTCTTGCTGGGCTTCGGCTCACGGGTGCTACATGGTGCAGGTAAGGCAAGTTGGCCATGGGTTGGAGAGCTCTGGGGGCAAGGTGTACATTGTCAGCTGCTCGGCCGCCACGGTCAAGGATTGTACAGGAACGGGAACCTAAAATGTATATTTTGTCATTAGAGTGGCTTGGTCAAATATTTGTAATGAAGAATTTTGTATTTACGTTATTTAAACCCCGATTTGGGATCCCATATAATAAACGTCTGTTTTCAATAAAGTTTAACCGTTTATAATCAAATTCTGTTTAACCTAATCCCTTGTGTCAATAGATACACAGTTCAAACTAAATGATTTGGTTAGCAAGTCTTGCACTATTTCAAACACACAGTGTAACGGTCTTGGATATCCAGGGCGTTACACCTTAGGTGTCCGACCAGCCACCGAGGCCTCTCTCTCTTGCGCTACGCAGCCAGCATCCGCCTCGAGACATGCTTTGAGTTTGGTCCGCATGTTAGGATCCTCTGTGAAAGAGAGGTCTATGTCCTTGTTGCTCTACCACGCAATGAAGAGCATGTCCTCAGCCATCACGTCAAGGGCTTTGGCTAGTTCCCATTAGTTTTTTCCAACTCACAGACATGGGCTTTAAGTTACACTCAGCTCAACCGAAACTCCTTGCAGACTCGGGCTAGTTCCTCCACCATGGTCTGTGTGCAAACTGCGTCATCTTCCAATAACTTGGCAGATGTTTCCTCCAAGGGAGACAGCTTCGACCTCTCTGTGACCAATTGGTCCTCCATCTCTCGAACACGGGCCCTGGTGTCCTCCAACTCTTTCTGGAGCCACGAATCTTTCTCCAAGGGGACTGTAGTCTCTTGGGTTTGAGCAAGCTCCACCTATATGCGAGCCATCTCCTCCCGAGCCTTCTTCAGCTCACGGGATCGCGTCAGCACCAGATCCCCAAGTCGTTGATTTAAGGCCGCAACATGTAAATTCAGAATGATGAATCAGCCAAAAATACAAGATATACACCAAGACTTGAACATAAATCAAGACTTACCCTAGTGGTAGCGTGACGGCTGGTTGCCACCAGGGCCACCTTGTTGTCACCACCACAACAAGCGAAGCTACCTGCGGCCATCTCGCACAAGGATGTCATTAATCCCTGCAGGAGTTTCGTTCTAAGTGGTATGGCCTTCTCTCCTATTCTCCTTGCGAGGATAGGTTCATGTTCTTCATGGCGAGGAGTAGAGACAGGTTCCTTTGGCCAATCTTCGCGTAGAAACTCAGTCAGCAGTCGGACACTCTCGTTTCCTTTGCTGATGCGAGCATTGTAGTACTTGATGACCTCACTGTGTAGACCCGAGCCATCGTTATCATAATACTCTAGAAAGATGACCAACCAGGGATCTGTACAAAGGAAATCCCGAAGAATCCTTCGTCTCGGGCAGAGGAGGCCTCAAGGTCTATGACCTCGCCGGCGACTATTGCACTCGAGGTAAAGGACGTTGGAGCAGCGACTAAGGGTGTTGGAACAGACGAAGGAGGCGTGGGAACTATTGTCGGGGCCGTTAGGAAGTCGATCTTAGAAGGGCTCGACACTCTTTGACGTTTCGAGCGCACCATGTCTGAAAGGCCCATGTTGTCTGCACAAAGGAAACACCCTGGTTGGTCCTGATAAATGAAAGGAAAACCATAACAGAATAATACATGTAGAAAAGAAAGATAAAACTCCTCAGGAGCCCCACCACGATCAGGCTCCTCAGAATGGAGGATGGTACTAGCAAATTCGTGTACGAGATGACCCATCTCCCGCTTTAAATTGGTTTTGTACTAACAAAACCAAGAGGCATGCATGGTCGTGGACCTGTCAAGAGGAACGAAGCCGTGTGGGTGCCTTTTTCTATTCGGGTTGTGGAGGAACACGTTAACGAGATTCTGTTAATCTTGCTACTCTTCCGCGGACCAGCGACGCTCCGAAACTTGGCCACATTTGAGAAGGGAGGGAGAAAACAAGATATGGTTGGGACTAGTTCCCTCCCCTACATGCCTAACATAGTGAAGAATGATCAGAGATTTACCTTGAGTCATGGAGGATGATTTGATCCCCGCTTCTAGCTCCGCCTCAAGCTCTTCGTCTTTTATCACCTCCGCAATGGCTTTGATAGCATGAACACTCTACGCGTGCTCTTCGCGAAGACGCTGCTAGTATTGTTGGAGCACCTTGGCCGCCATGAAATCCGTTTGCAGCTTCGCTTCCATCAGAGATCTCTTTGAGTCCTGAAACTGGGTAAGGACCACCAGATTTATGCTTTGCCCCACCTGCAGCAATCCATATTGTCGAAGACGGGCATCGGTGACAAGGAGGGAGAGCTCTAGTTACTCATTGTGGAGAGAACCTATCGTCTGAAGCCTCTCATCGAAGGAATCAAAAAAATGGGTACGGTGATACGAATCTAATTAGGACAATATGAACATAGATAAGTAACGAGCTAACTTACACGAGTTTGATACTTATCGACGGTGGTGAAGTCCAGGAGTAAGGTGGGATTAGTTCTTGTTGGGAAACTATCTGCCCAAAATAATTTATCTTTATAAGTTCGAGAGTGGTTCTCGTTGCCGCATAGAGCTTTATAGTCTTTCCCCAGACTTGTGTGTTTTATCAGGGTATAATATCCCTCTTTTACCCCTTCTTCGAGCATTGCTGAAAAATGTAGATATACAGTATTTCGACGGGGGGCGGAGTAGGCCAGCTTTGGATCTTGTATAGGATGTAGAGTCCAGCCAATACCCGATAGCCATTCGGAGACAATTGAAATGGGGCTATGTCGAAGAATTTGAGGAAGAACATAATATTGATGCAGCAACAAGGCTGCACCCGTTTGAAAATGTGAGGCGATCCAAGGCCCAAGCTCATGAATGCTTTTGTGCGCCCTCTCATCCTTCCGAGCCAGGCGCACTAATATCTCACTGTCGTCTACCTCGCAGTTGGTGAGTTTGTTAGTCAAGGCACCCCGATGTCATAGCTTGCTCGAAAGGTCTTTTGCTTCAAATCCTATGGCAGGATACGGGGTATCTGACAGCATCAGACTAGCATTGGCCCCTTCCTCTGAGAGGCCAGCTCTGTGAGGCCTCACCGTAGCCGGCTTGAAGCTCTCTCGTACGATAAAAGCGTGCTACTGCTGGCCACTTGTTTCCCCTTCTCGTGCGTTGTTCTGCCTCTCAGGCCCTCTAGAGGATTTCGTTGTCGAAGGTGTAGAATCCTTGTTGTAGGAGATAATGAAGCTCCTCAGACATATGAAAACAAACACCAAGCAGTTAGCGCCTTGACCCGAAGGAAGTTGGGCCAAAATGAGAGCCCTTAAGACAACTGCTCGAGGAAGGAGAAAAAAATAGACAAATGGCTCTAGGACATCCTCAGAGCCAAGTATTGGACACCAGAGACACCACTAGAAAAGATGAACACCATCAGAGATGATGAACATTGCCAGAATCTGAAAATTTTCCGAATTCCGGCCGCAGACACTGATTACTGAAAAATGCCCCAGAACACTACAGAACGCTTAAATGAGCCATTTGGACCCTTTATGACCACAAATAAGGCAAAAAAAACCTCTGAAAAGCCTGAAAAAAAAACTCCTAAGCATGCATCTTAAACTCTTAAACACGCATGAAAACAGAAAATCATGGTTCAGGGATACTTACTGGAAATAATGCAACAGATTGTGCTGAACCAGGTGCGAACTCTGGAGAACAGTTTGTCATTCACCCAAAAGTACGAAGCTTCGCCCTAGTCGTCCAGAGTGACAAAGGGGTTGGAGGGGAGGCAATGCCGGAAAGTGGTTTGAGAGGTTAAGAGAGTTTGAAGAGTTTGAAGGCACGAGAAAGTGGAAATGGGCTAAATTAACATTGGGGATTTGACTCTCGACCTCTTATAAACCCAGTGCTTGGGGGAGAAGTAAGTTCACCCTAACCATCTGACTATCTAGGACATGGGTACTCGAGAACGATCCAAGGTCTTAAGGTCAGAGAGGTGTGGATCATGATCATTGGCATTGGAAAAGGAAATCTCAAGTATAAATTGAAAGGACACTTAGGGTACAGAAAAAGAAGTTTCGGGCCGCACAATTGACCTTTTATTAATGGCTCATATTGATGGGCCCAACAATGGGGTTCCAGCACATGGCAAGAAATCTCGTAGTGACATCAGTAGAAGTCCAAGTGTTTCATATCAGAGGAATTTTTGAAGTCTTCCTTTTTTTTAAGTCTCCACTGTCCGAGGACGAGTAGAGACTTGGGGGGCAAATGTTGTCTGTATTCTCACTAAAGGACATGTGATCGTCAGAGTAGGACATGTGCTTCTTTTCACGAGGACACGACCTGAGGATAAGTTCTCGGGAGGTCGGCTCTACAGTTGGAGATCATTCCCCTCGGAAAGAGGGAGGGCTTTGACATCTCCCAAAGGGCATGTCCGAGAGCTATGAACGCCTTCCTAAGGCTATGTCCCGGGGATGCTTGGCAGTCCATGAGTTGTTTCTTGCCATCACTAATATTCTAGGCCGAGGACCTCGTCCTCAGGATCTAGAGGACAAGCTAGGTGTCAGCTAATGCGGGTTAGCAACATCAGAGGAAGACCTGACTAACCTTTATGGGTGATCCTCCAACAGTGTTGTCGAGTGTACGACTCGAAAATTTACACACCCACTACGCCATCTGACATGGAGGTACTTGCAGCACGCCCTGACAGTACCTAGGGTATGTTCCCTATAAAGTTGGTACCTTTCTACAGTGGGCCCCACAAATCTCGCTTGGGTCGTGGTCTCTATTCAATGAAACCCAATGCATTGAAATTGTATTAATCCACCAATAATGGGAAGAATGTGTAATAATTACTTATGATTAGTATTAGTCACCCAAGCCTCTATAAATAGGGCTGGAGGTCTCATTGTAAAGGGTTCATTTTTTTAGAGTAAAAAGACCTTGTACTCAGAAGCAATCTAAACATTGCCTGAGAATACTCCATTGAAGCTCGCCCTCACAAGTTTCTAATCCTTTTAATACCAGAGACTCGTGGACTAGGGTTCTTTTATAACCTGAACCACGTAAAAATCCTTGTGTTCGATTCGCTTATTTCTTTAATCTTTCTTCTTAGGGTTGATTGTGAAAATGGCAGTCAACAACACTTATATCGTAATCTATACCTTAAAACAAGTTTTTTTTTTATTATTTTTTCTTTTTCTTCAAATCTATCTATTTCTCTTTTCTCTCTCTTCCCCAAAACTTAAAAATAAAATTATGGCCACACCGCTAGTCGTTTGGGCTCACAGGTGGTACCATCGTGACCTACTCTTCAATGTGGTCATTTTGATATGTGGAAAACATAGGTTTTTTCGTCGTTGCCGGAGAAGATGAATGGAATTAAAAGTAACCTTTTAGTTTCTTTTTATTTTGTTAACCAAAAATTTTGTTTTCTGGTTTGTTGTATTAAAAAAAATAACTATATAGTTGCTTTCTAATTTGGTTAGACAAAAATTGATTATAGAAAACCAAAATGTTTTTTTTTATAATACGAAATTAACTTCTAAGTTTATTTTTTGTTTGATTAATAAAAGAAACATTATTATTTAAATGTAAATTACATTAGTGACTAAAAAATGAATTAAAACTTTTCATTAAAAAAAGTTACTATATAGTATACTAAAAATAATTTTTGATGATAAACTATATAGTAATTTTTTGTACTTTATTGTAACTCATTAGTTCCTAAAACAAGTTTGAAGATATCGTAAAAGTATCTTGAATAATAAGACACTATAATATAACCTAAAAAAAAAAAATCAGTATTTTAATATAAAAAAGTTTCAACAAATAAATTTTAGAGGTAACCGAAATGTATATGAAATAATATACTCTAAAAATAAACCTTTTCGTGAAAAAGTGACCGATTAGTAACTTATCACCATTATAAGTAGAATAATAAGCATTCCCCCCCCCCCCCCCCCCCAAACTTATGACACTACCAGATTGTGCCCCCTAAAATATACGACATATTAAAAACTTCCCCTAAAAAATATCATTTACAGAAACCTAGTCCTTATTATTTAAAAATTAATTAAAACCTAATAATTTTTTAAAAAAACTCAAAATAAAATTAAAACAGTAACATTAAACAGAAAAACGTTAAATCTTTGAAAAAAAAATCTTAGTATTAGTTCGAATTTTAAATAATTTAATTTGTAAAAATCTAAAGTTAAATAAAATTAAAACCTAAATACCAAAATAAATATACATTCTTTGTCCAAAAAAAAAAACTAAATATACATTAAAATTCAATTCACATTTTACTTATCTTCTTTCTTTTAAAAAAAGAAAAGAAAAGAAATGAATTGAAAAATTATAAGAAAATGAAACTATTGGAGCCATGCAACTCAAAAGCCAGCATGAATGAATCGTTTCTTTTTAATTTATAACAAAAATAAATAGGTTTCTAATATGGATCTATTTAATTAATTAAGATTTTATTTATATTTAATTTGTTTATTTCATTCATTTTTTATTTTTTAATATCTAGAGTGAATTTTAATTTGATATTTGATTTTTTATTTCATTCATATTTGTTTGATATTCTGTTTTTTTTTTTAAATCTAGAGTGAATTTAAAAGATTTTATTAGAGTTTAAATGTCTTTTATTTAATATTTTAAGATTTCAATTAATATTTGAATTAGTTTATAAGAATTAATAATAAAATAGATTTTTTTTATTTTAAATTATTTTTTTAATAAAAGGTGGCAAAAATGCTAATTTTCTACACACGGGATTGACATGGCATTGCCACATCAGATTTTAAAGAGAAATATGGAACGAAAGCTAACAGAAGGACTATGCTTCTGTAAATGGAAAAGTTCAAGGGGGATTTTTAACATGACGTATTTTTTAGGGGGCATGTTCTGGTCGTGTCATAAGTTTGGGGGGAAAATGTTAATTATTTTTATAAGTAACCAAAATGATACTTTTGAAAACCCATAAAAATGGGAAATTCGGAATTTCGAAAATGTTTCCAATTCAAGTATATTATTTTTGAAATACGGTATTTTTTGATGATGTGGCAAGGTATTTTTGTAAATAAAATTATTTAGGTGATTTTTGTAATTATTTTATGTTATATGTATATAATTGTAAAGATCTCTTAAATATATTAGATACAAGAAATGTGCAATGCACATTTGCATAGTTTTATTTTAAAAAAACTATTAATTATTTTTGTAATGTTTTTATGATTATCATATAAAGTTTTGAAAAATAAAAAATATTATATATATAAAATAATGAGTTAAACATATTAAAAGAAAAAATTAAACCAAAACATTGTGTTGACGGTAGAAACTCGTCAATGATATATGGATGGAAAACTCAAAGCTTGTTATGAAAACTGCGTAGATAGAACTTAGGAAAAACTTAATAAAGAAAGATGCAGAATAACAATGAAGGATAATCTCATATATTGCTTTTCTATCTCTGTCTACAATGAATTTTTCCAACCCCTTCATTTAAGAGGTTGAAGCCTATTTATAGATGGGCTCGAATGGCCTCTGATACAAGGTGGTCCCCTGGGACAAGATCGTACGTTGGTGCCATGTCAGAGTAGTGGTGCATGGTCTAGAGGAAAAGAGGGTCGTGGTGTCGGTTATTAGTTCAGGGTCAGAGGTATGCAGGTCATGCAACCACTTCTTGTACTGATTCGTACCACTACTACTTGTTGGGCACTGATGTCAGAATCACGCCCTTGCCTCCCTAAGGGTCATACTCCTCGTACTTTCTCACGTGCCTCGTACTTGAAGGTCCTTCTCACACTTCCAAAATATATCTTCTCTCATCGCCTTCTAAGTGTCCTTCTTTGCCTAAGCATTCCTCACCGGGTATACATGTCTCCCCCCATCGAGCTTATACTTTCGCTTCCAGAGACCATCCTTTGGCGAGCCAGTATGGAGAGGTCATGAACCGTTACATGGGCAACATTTCTAAAGGAAAGTGGGGGTCAATGTATGATATTATAGATGCCAAGTTGGGCGAGGCTTATATGCGAGCCTCTATGCAGGTACTTTTCAAAACACTAAATGTATGTTTTTCATTTTTGATATCATCTGACCATTGATGTTTTCTTTTGTTTCTTTGTCCTTACTTAGGCTTTCATCCTGGGCCACCGATTTTTCACCTCAAGCTCCTCATCCAAACAATGGATATAACTCGAGCTTGAGGGGGCAATGAAGAATCTCTCCATGGCCGAGGCAGAGAAGGATAGTTTGTCCACACGGGTTCGCGATTTGGAGGGCCAACTTGCTAAAGCAGTTTGCCAAAGGGATGCTGCACTGGCCAAGGCTACTTCGACCTCTCACTCCACTACTAGACTTGAAGCTACTATCCACACTCTAAACGAGAAGATTAGCGTGCTTGAGGCTGAACATATAAATTCTGAGAATGACATAATTGAGCGCACGTTGCACGCCGTGTGGAGGACCAATCCCGACATTGACTTGTCTCCCTTTGGAGAGTATGCGATTGGGAAAATTGATGAGTGGAAAGGTCGGAGTGGAAACCTATAGACCCCTCTTCAAGGCTTATTTGTATACATATATATTGTTGTCGTGTAGCCCTCCATGCTGTTTTTTTTTATGGAACTCCTCATAAGTCTTTAATGGTATGTGGGTCTCTTGATTGCTAAGTCCTTGCTTATTTTTTATATATGAGGATGCATTGGCCTTTCTTTCCTTTGTCATTCTCTTTTGATTATCAAGTGTAAGGGACTTTGATAAGTCCCTCTTATTTTTTTGATGAATTCCTTATCTCTTCCTTGGGCTGATGATGATAGTCTTTTTGGTGCACCTTGACTATACTTGTAAGGACACGTTAACCCCTTGGGTTCTCGGTATCCTTTTATATTCTTTGTGGGCGCTTGTTATTTTGTACGAGAAGCGTCCTTCTCGTCATTATGCATACTACTATTTTTACAAGGGTCTCCTTTAGGACCCCTTTTGTAATGCCCCAACCCCAGGGACCGTTACGGTGTGCCTTGTAAACAGTGCTAAACTCGCTAATCGAGTCATTTGGCCAAAATCGTGAACTAAGTATGATTAGCGGATTAGGGGTTAAAAACTTTGGTTAGGAGGTAACGTTTCACTAGAACGTTTAATACATACATTGGGATCCCGAAAATAAAGTTTAAGAGTTTATTACAAAAAGTATTTACTACATGCCATTCTAAGCGGCAAAACAGGGTTCAACCCTAGTTCCACTTTAAACCTCGGCCGTGGCGGACGAGCAGCTGCATATGTACACATCATCACCTAAGCTCTCCAACTTAATGATGGTCCAGCTTCCTTTTGCCTTTACCTGCACCACATAGCACCCGTGAGCCGAAGCCGAGCAAGAAAACATAATATACCATGATATAATATCAACAATAACCAAAGTTACCATTCAGAACCAACGGTCCATACAGATAGGTGACAATAGCCAAAAGTCACAATAATGAGCATCGCTCCCTCTAGCCATGTGACGATAGGGTCACCAGGGCTCAACTGATAAGTGATTCTTTCTTAGGTTTGATTAGGACAGGTACAAGGTGATTAGTCACCAACATAACCTTCCTCACGACCCTAGAGTCGAAGCTATGGACAACGTCCCTTAGCCATGTGACAAACAGTCACCGGGGTCATATACCTTGGCTATAGTCATCTGGTCGTAGACCAGGCAAGCGCTTATAGTTCCCATTGACCTTCCGGTCGGTCCATCACTAATACCCCATATGAGTCATTCAATGCCGACCTCGATTAGATCTAATCTTTATTTGACCCGGCGTTTACAACGCACTGCCACCTCTGACCCTTGGGTCGGTAAAACACGACCAGTGCTCAGCCCGTGGTGAACTTAACTAATAAGTCACAGCTTCACAGACGGATCTGACACCATTGTCGATTCTGACTAATAAGTCAGCGCCATACACAGGTAAGCCATGCCACCAAACATATACCACATGTCCATTATCCAGTAACAAGGAATTCAACATGCTTACTCAACAGATATTAGTACAATTAGGACTATGCATTAACACAGAGGCTCAAGCTCCGAACGATATCACACCCAATATGCAAAGCATGTCCTAATCACATGTTTCCCATGCATCATATGCAATATATCCCACAATCCAACATGCACCAATAACAGACGTGCATGTTACGTTTAACAGTCAACCAACATGCATCAAGAATAGCCATGCATGTCATACATAATAATCAACCGACATGCATCAAGAATAACCACGCATGTCATACTCAATAATCAACCAACATGCATCATAATAGCCATGCATGTCTCATACACACAGGGTGAAGTTTTCTTACCTTAAATCCGAGCTAGAACCAATATAAGAACGACCCTTGAGAACGGTCAACCTTTAAGCCCTTAGCGGTCACCTAATCATAACCAAATATGGAACACCATCAATAACATGATAACCAAAGGTTTTCAAACCAATATCTAGCCTCCAAGAGATCAATCCAAACTAATCCAAATAGTAGGGACACTCCCGAGGCCCATAGCTAAGTTCTCGGGGTCAAAACGAGCAAACGGGGTGAAAACAGGGCAAGGGCTGCGGCCCTAGCACCTTGGGCCGCGGCCCCCAGAATTTCCAGAGGCAAGCGCCGCGACGCCCCACACAAGGGCCGCGGCGCCCAGCGAAACAGAAAGGCCACCTGCTAACTCGAGCTAGGGCCGCGGCGCCCAACCCAGAACCATTCTCCAACGTGTTTTCAACACTTCAAAGTCCCCATAAACATACCTAAACATTCCACAACCATCAAAACAAAGTTCCCAAGCTTCCCAATACTTCAAAACCCTCAAAACCCAAGGTTCAAACGAACCGAAAACTCAACAATTCACAAAATCAATTCAAAGCTTAGAAACTCAAAATAACTCAAAACTTAAACTTCAATTACCTTTGATTGGGTTGTTTTTCGTCAAATCCTTCGGTTAAGAAACTTCTATTCTTTCCTAGGATCACTATGCCTAGACCCTCGCTTGATTCCGACTCCTAGAACTCAAGATATCTTCGAAAACGCTCAAACGGTAAAACGGACCATCGAGAGAGAGAACGAGAGGTTTCCTAACGTACATTCTTATCTGACAAGCTACTTCAAGCTTAAGTAACCTCAAATAAAACCTAGTGCTCGGGGTCCCGAAAACACCCCTGGGGACATTATAGTCAAAACTTCAAGAATTCCATCCTGATCTCAAATATTCCCAATTTATCATCAAACAAACATTTCTATTACCCCAAAATTGACCCCGTTATGACAGAACCGCTAATCCATTATATATGACCGTTTCATGTCGAATAGCTCGAATATATCTCCATAATAGTAAAATCTCATTCACAAATTACAATATGCACCCAATTTACAAATATGCCCTTAACATGCCAAATTACCAAAATGCCCTCATAACTAAAAATACTCCCATATGCATGCATTCACCATCATATAATAATATAATTCACGTAAACATGCATATAATCATTAAATACTATAATAAATCAATTATGGCCCTCTCGGCCTCCTAATCAAGGTCCTAAACCTTATTAGGAAATTTGGGGCATTACACTTTTTGGCTAGACGACTTGGTGGCTACTCTAGGATTATTAGTAGATGATCTCTTTGAGGCCTTACTCCTCGTGGAGGTATTAGTCTTTATTAGGTCTTTGTCCTCGTGAAATCTTTTGACTTCTCTTCACAAGTGTCTCTTGTCGGACACTTTTTTTTTTTTGTTGGATGGCTCCGTGGCTGCTCTAGGCTTACTGGTGGATGTCCTCTTTAAGGCCTTACCCCTCGTGGAGGTATTAGCCTATCCCGAGGTTATCCTTATGGAACCTTTTGGCTCCCTTGGCATCCATAAGGGTAGCTAGTCCTTATGATTCAAGGAGATGCTCTGTAAGGTTTTTTGTTTCTTGCAATATATATATATATGCCTCCTATCTTGCCCCTCAAGTGCTTGGTGGGACTTATTCCATTGAGCACTTTCACTGTTTCACTCCTCACATAGATTTTGACAATGTGTGCATATTTGTTATATAGGCATAAGCATATAGAAAGAATGTAATATGCAAGTTAGGAAACATTTTCATTTATAGCAAATAGACTACAAAGGCATGTATGTCAACATTGCAACTATTATGGGGTTATCTAGGAAACCTCTTTGATTTTTAACTTCTGAAATTAACATAAGACGAACAAACAAGGTACGTATATTCTTACAGTAGATGCGGAATTTTTATTGGTAATATTAATTTAGATGTCCTGCATCCCTTACTCCAAGTGTGAATGTGGGTTTGCGCCTCCATGTATCACCATTGCCATGGGTTCTCGTGGCTTGGCTGTTGTGCAAAGAGAGATATTATAACATTATCTTGCTTCCTTTTGTTCTCCTTTTATGCTTGCTATCCCCCTGGGAATTGGAAATTTAACAGACAGGTGATATATAGAGGTCACTGCTTTCAATTCTCTTAGGGAGGGTCTCCCTAATACTGCGTTGAAAGACGAAGCGCAAACTACAACAAAGTTCATCATGATAGTAGTTTGTTTGGGTTTCTCTCCCATGGTGAGGGCCAATTCGATCACTCCTAGAGGTTGTATTGAGTCCCCCATGAATCTGTATAAGGAGGAATGATAGGGTTTCAAGATTCTGGTGCCCAAACCCATCTTCTCCAAGGCAGGGCGATACAAGATGTCCACGAAACTTCCATTGTCTACGAGGACCCAATGTACCCTCATATTGGCCAGTTGGACGGTCAACACCAAATGATCTTCGTGGGGGAAGTGCACCTCTCGTACATCCTCCTCCGTGAAAGTGATTGAATCATTTTCTCCCTTAAAACTCATCGGGGGTCGTTGCTCCAGACTCATGATACATGGGGGTGGACTTCGTCTAGCTTCTTTAGCATACCTATCTCACCTTTTCCTGGACTCTCCTCCAAATCCTGGACCTTCGAAGATTGTCCTCACCTCTCCTTGCACCTCTGGGGCTACATCTCAAGCTCTTGGCGAGGGTGATTTGTCATCTGGTCTTTGATTTTCTTTTCGGACGTATCTACCTAAGTGCCCCCTGCGTTTGGGTTCTTCAAGTTCTACCTTTAAATGAGTGCATTCCGCCGTAATGTGGCTAATACCTTTATGATACTGACAGTACTTTCCGGGATCTCTCTTCATTGGTGGGGGTCTTCTAAAGGGGACCTGATTCTCGTTCGCTACAAAGATATGTTCCCTAGTATGTGTTAAGTCAATGTATAAGGTGTGAGTTTTTTGCCTAAGGTTACCTCCGTGTTTGTGCTTCCTCTGGTGGTCATCTCTTGGCCCTTCATACACCCCTTTCCTTTTGTGTCATTCAAACCTTTAGGGGCCGAGGGCTTGACAAGTGATGCCTACAGATTCTCATGTCCGTCTTTGACACGATTGTACTTTTGTGCCCGTTCGTAGAAATTGTCTAAGTTAGTGACCTCCCTCGTTAGCATGTTATCCCACAACTTACTACCCGAGCGCACTCCGGCTGTGATGGCCATTTTTAACTCTCCACGGGTTAGTCTCCCTACTTTGGCTGCCTCCATATTGAACCTATGGATATAGCTCTTCAGGCTCACTTTTTCTCCTTGCTTTACATTAGCAAGGTTGGTGCCTAGAATGGCATAATCACGCACAACGTGATGTTGCTGGAGAAATTTGTCAAACAATTGTTGCCTAGACCTGATGGACCCTGGCCGAAGTCTCTTAAACCACTGGTACACAAGACCCTTTAACATGACAGTAAAGCTGTGGCATCTGGCTCTGCTAGTAATTCCCCTTAGCTTCATTAGATCATTGAACGCGTCGAGATGGTATTTTGGATCTGTATTACCCTCGTAAGGGCTCATGTGAGGCTCTTTGAAGCTGGCTGGGAGCCGCACGACTTGGATTTCCCCAATGAAGGGTGATTCATAATCAAAATCACTGTCAACAGCGTTCCCCATAGACGCAGTGATTATCTTGCTCTGTAGGCTCCTAATTTTAGTGTCTAAGTCTTGCCTCATTTTGCTCAAGGAATCTCTCAAGTTGGATGGGTTGGCCTTTCCTTTCCTTTTGTCTTCCGGGGGAGCCATAGGAGGTGTCATCCTTACTTCGAACCTTATTCCATTGAGCTTGTCTCTTAGGTCAGGGGGCGTGTAAGGCCCTGGTTACTCCAAGACCGTTACTGTGAGCTTTGAACTGTGCTTAACTCGCTAATCGAGTTCTTATAAATGTGCATCTAGGTGTTATTAATAGGCTAAGGTGAAAAACCAATCAAAAGGAAAGGATATATTTTATTTAAAACATAAAATTGTTCATGGGCCCATAAAAACATTTACAAGTTATTGATAATTCAAAATGGTCATCACAGTGTAAAATTACAACCCGCCGACCTAAGTGGCAAAAATACGGTTAACCCCCTAGTTCCTCCGAGAAACTCCTTGGTTATGGTGGTCAAGCGGCCGCATATGTACACATCACCACATAAGCTCTCCACTCAAGGCTGGGTGAGATTTTCTTTCCCTTTACCTACACGACATAGCACCCATGAGCCAAGGCTCAACAAGAAAACTCAATACTGCATGTATATAATATCAAATGATGATCATGATAATCAAACAGAGCTTATAGCCCTGAACAGATGAGTGAATATCACTTTGAGGATCTGTTAACCATGATAGGGCTTATAGCCCTAACAAGATGAGTGATTTAACACTTGAGGTTCTGTTAACCATGATGGGGCTTATAGCCCTAATCAGATGAGTGACTGATGAGCAAGTCACTAACGTAAACCAGATGAATGACTGATGAGTAAGTCACTAGCGTAAACCAGATGAGTGATTGATGAGTAAGTCACTAGCTTAAATAGATGAATGACTGATGAGTGAGTCACTAACATGGGCTCAGCACCCATAGCCATGTGACGATGCAGTCACCTGGACCTTCTGACCCTGGCTCTAAGTGACTAGCCATAGGCCAGATAAGCGCTTTTAGTTTTCATCAAACTTTAGGTCGGTCCAGCATTAATGCTCATGGTGAGTCATTCAATGATGATGTCGATTAGATCTAATCTTTATTGGCTTGCGTTAAACACGCTAAGACTGTTCTTGACTTATGAGTCAATACCATATGACCAGTGCTCAGTATTACTACCAAACTTGACTAATGAGTCACAGCTTCACATTTAATATTGACACCATTGCCGATTCTGACTAATGAGTCAGTACCATTCATAAGTAAGCAAGATTTTCTAAGCATTTGATATGCAATTAATGTCAACATTTAAACACTCAACATGCCTCAATAATAACCATGCATGTCACATATGGGGTGCAATTTTCTTACCTCTGGTTCAGGCGAGAAATTGTAAAAGAACGACCCTTGAGAATGATCAACCTTTTGATTCCTTAGCAGTCACTTAGTCATAGCTAATTATAACATCTATTAATGAAAATCAACAATAAAAGGGTCTTGACCTAAACCTCACTCCCGGGACCCCGAATTGTACCCAAACGGTGAGTAGATTCGATCCCGAGCCTTAGGAATTGAAACCCCGATCCAAAAACCCTCAAAAATTCCCAAAACTGGAATCTGAAAAACAAGGTAGCGATGTAGCGCTACCCCCCTAGCGCCCTAACACTATAGGCAGAATATGAAACCACCTAGCTAGCGCTGTAGCGCTACAACCAAGGTTTTCAACCCTGGTTTTCCCATTCTTCGACACCTCCATTTCCAACCTGAAAAACCAGCTTCCAAACCTTATTTAAACCCCTAATTGAACCCAAAAACCATCTACACATGACCTAGGTATCATAAACCCAAGTAACCCTAGCCAAAAACTCCCATCAATTCCCAATATCCAACCTAGAAATCCAATCTGAAATCAAATAGAAAAACAGAGTAAAACCAAAGTTTTAATGGCTAGAACCTTACCTCAAGCTCAGTTTAGAACCCACTTCAATGGTGGAACACAACCCGAAACCCTCAAGGTCCACTTCCTTAGATTGAATCCTCAAAAGAAGCTCAAAAATCCAAAGGAAAAAGATAAGGAAATGATGTATGGGAGAGAAAGATAAGTGCTCTGTTTTGGGCAAAGTTCTACAGCCTTCAATGGCTTATACACATCCTAGGGTGAAAATACTAAATTGCCCCGAGGCTATTTAAAATCCTTTAAAGGCTCCCAAGGGTAAAACTGTCCTTTCCCGCCTATTTCGTTAGTCATAATTAACACCCTCCAATTCACGTTATTCCAAAAATTCTCAAATACCAATAAATCATATCCCGTTACCCTTTTATTCCCGGCAACGTTCTAATCACCAAATTACCCCGAGACTCTCCCCGAGCCCCGAACTTAATCTTGTTATGACCAAACTGCTAACTTGCACTCAGAGATCATCTCATGTCGAATGGCTCGAACAAATCCACATTATAATGTGGTCTCATCAATAGTTCACCAACAAACATGAAAAATATACAATTACCCCCTCAACGAGCCAAATTACCAAAATGCCCCTATAATGAAATGTGGAGCCACATGCATGCATTTAACATCATATTATAATATAATTCACATAAACATGCACATAATCATTTAATGGCATAATAAATCAGTTATGGCCCTCCTGCCCTACTTATCCAACCATTAAACCTCATTAGGGATTTTAGGGCATTAAAACTATCCCCTCCTTACAGAAATTTCATCCTCGAAATTTACGTGAGCAGTTGACTCCAGCTCCCAAGTCACTTCCTCGACCTTGTTGTTCCTCCACAATACCTTAACCAAAGGTATCGTCTTATTCCTGAGAACCTTGTCTTTTCTGTCAAGTATTTGAACTGCCTGTTCCTCATAGGAGAGATTTGCCTCAAGCTCCAGATCTTCATAACTCAAGACATGAGTCACATCAGATACATACCTCCAAAGAGCTGAAACGTGAAACACGTTATGCACAGCTAACAATACCGGTGGTAAGGCCAACCTGTAAGCCACCTGACCAATCCTCTCCAGCATCTCAAATGGACCTACAAATCTAGGGTTCAGCTTGCCTTTCTTTCCAAATCTTCTCACCCCTTTCCATGGCGAGACTCTAAGGAAAACATAGTCTCCCACTTGGAACTCCACGTTCCTGCGCTTGGGATGTGCATAACTTTTCTGTCTGCTTTGAGAAGCGAGCATCTGAGCTATAATCTTTTCAATGGCCTCACTAGTCCTCTGAACTGCCTCAGGACCTAAGTATCTCCTTTCTCCTGTCTCATCCCAATGAATAGGAGATCTGCTCTTCCTACCATACAACATCTCATAAGGTGCAACTCCAATGGTAAACTGATAACTGTTGTTGTAAGAAAACTCTATCAAAGGTTGATACTTACTCCAGGACCCACCAAAGTCCAGCACAGATGCTCGCAACATGTCCTCTAATATCTGAATCGTCCTCTCAGATTGCCCATCTGTCTGAGGATGATAAGCAGCATTGAACTTCAACTGGTACCCATGGCCTTCTGTAAACTTCCCCAGAACTTAGAAGTAAACGTGGGGTCCCGATCTGACACGATTGACCTCAGTGCTCCATGGAGAGGCACGATCTCTCTCACATAGACATCTGCATACTGATCAACTGTATATGTAGTCCTCATTGGCAAGAAGTGATCTGACTTGGTGTAGAGATCCATAATAACCTAAATAGAATCATGTTGACCAACAGTCCTGAGTAACCCCACCACGAAATCCATCGTGATGTCCTCCCATTTCCACTCCGGGATATCCAGAGGCTGCAATAACCCTGCCGGCCTCTGATGCTTAGCCTTGACCTGTTGACATGTCAAGCACTTAGCCACATATTCTACTACATCCTTCTTCATCCCAGGCCACCAATACGAAGATCTCACATCCTGATACATCTTCATGGTTCTTGGATGCAAAGAGTAAGGTGTAGTATGAGATTCATCCAGAATCTCTCGCCTCATAGAAATGTCTAACGGAACACATATCCGACCCTTGTATCTCAACAAGCCCATCTCAGACACTGTTTAATCTTTGGATACTCCAGCCAACACAATCTCTCCAATCTTGATCAGCTATGGATCACTCAATTGACCCACCTTGATTCTTTCCAACAGTGTAGATTGCAGTGTAATATTGGCCAACTAGCCCACCAGCAACTCTATACCAGCTCTGGCCATATCCTATGTAACTCTCTGGCTATCAGCCTCGCACTATAAATCTGTCCCGGACCCTTCTGGCTTAAAGCATCAGCTACCACGTTGGATTTTCCTAGATGATACAAAATCTCACAGTCATAATCTTTTACTAACTCCAGCCAACACCTTTGTCGCATATTCAAGTCTTTTTGTGTTTAAAAGTATTTCAGGCTCTTGTGGTCAGTGTAGATCTCACACTTCTCCCCATAAAGTTAATGCCTCCATACCTTTAAAGCAAAGACCACAACTGCCAACTCTAAATCATGAGTAGGATATCTCTGCTCATATTCCTTCAGCTGACGTGAGGCATAAGCAATCACCTTCCCTGACTGCATCAGAACACAACCCAAACCTTGATGTGAAGCATCGCAGTAAATCAAAAACTTCTCCTGATCTGTTGGAAGGCTCAAAACTGGAGCTGTAATCAACATTTGCTTCAGTTCCTGAAAGCTGTTCTTACACCTGTTTGACCACACAAACTTCTGATTCTTGCGTGTCAGCTCAGCCAATGAAGTAACAATCTTAGAGAACCCTTCCACAAAACGTCTGTAATAACATGCCAATCCAAGGAAACTTCTAACCTTAGAAGCATTCTATGGCCTTGGCCAATCTCTGACTACCTCGATCTTAGCTGGATCTACCTTAATCCCCTCCTTACTGACAATGTGCCCAAGAAAAGATACCTGAGATAACAAGAATTCACATTTCTTGAACTTTGAAAACAGTTTGTGTTCCCTCAGTCTCTGTTTAACTAACTTCAATTGCTGCTCATGCTCTGACTCAGACTGAGAATAAATCATGATATCATTGATGAAGTTGATCACAAACTGGTCCAAATAATCCTTGAACAATCTATTCATTAAATCCATAAAAGCAGCTGGGGCATTTGTAATGCCCCAAAATACCTAATGAGGTTTAAGGATTGGATTTGTAAGACTCGAGAGCCATAACTGATTTATTATGTCATTAAGCTATTACGTGCATGTTTATGTGAATTCTATTATAATATGATGTTAAATGCATGCATGTGGGTCCATATTTCATCTCATGGGTATTTTGGTAATTTGGCCCATTGAGGGCATAATTGTATATTTTTATGCATGTCGATGAGCTGTTGTTGAGACCACATTATAATGTGGATTTGTTCGAACTATTTGGCATGAGACAATCTTTGAATTTAAATTATTGGTTTGGTCATAACAAGTTTAAGCTCGGGGCTTAGGGTGAGTCTCAGGGTGGTTTGATGATTAGAGCATTACCGGGAATTAAATGGTAATGGGATATGATTTTATTGGTATTTGAGAATAGCGAGAATTGGAGAGTGTTAATTATGGTTAACGAGATAGGTGGAAAAAGACGGTTTTGCCTTTGGGGGTTGTTAAGAGAGGATTTAAACATGGAGGGTATTTTAGTCTTTTGACCTAGGCTATATAAAAGTTGAAGGCTGTAGAAATAGAACAAAAAGCAGAGCCTTGTTACCTTCCTCACGATCATCATCTTTCTCTTCTCCTTCCTTTGGATTTTGAAGCAAGTTTGGGGATTCAAGCTTGGAGTTTGAAGCTTGAGGTCTTAGGCTAGTGTTCAACCATTGAAGAGGTTTCCATTCAAGCTTAAGGTAAGGTTCTAGTTCCATTTTATAGTGTCTTGCTCTGTGTTTGTGCTGGTTTTAAGGTTTGGAGTTTTGATCATTGAATGGGGAATTCGATTAAGTTTTGATTGGTGTAAGGCTTAGGTTTTGATGCTTATATGGTAGATAAGTTGTGGTAATAGTTGGGGGCTTTGCTTTGTGATATTGGGAGAGATTTTATGGGGTTTTGAAATGAGTTCGAAGGGAAAAAACAGGGGTTTTTGGCTGAGTTTCAGGTGGGGCCGCGGCTTTGTTCTTGAGCGCCGCGACCCAAGCTCGTTGAAGAGGAAGGTTGAAGCTGCTGGACCATTGGGTCGCGGCATGGAGAAGGAGGGTCACGGTCTGTGTTGGGGAAAAGAAAGGGGGCCACTTCTGGTTGAGGAGGCGGGTTGCGGCATGGTGAGGGAGGGTCGCGGCCCTTAGTGGAATTTTGGCCAAAAGTAGGTTTTTGGCTTGGGGATTCAAACCTTTGGCCTCAGGATCGATCCTACTACTCGGTTTAGTAGGATTTGATGTATCAAAGGCTAGGTTTTGGCTCGGGAACCCTTTTGTTATTCATTTTATTGATGGAATCTCATAATTGGTTAGGACCAGGTGACCGTCAAGGAACTAAAAGGTTGATTGTTCTCAAGGGTCGTTCTTTTATTAATTGTCGCTCGAACTAGAGGTAAGAAAATTGCACCCTATATATATGACATGCGTGGTTATTATTGAGGCATGTTGAGTGTTTAAATGTGGACATTGATTTCATAGTAAATCTTGCTTATTTGTGAATGGCACTGACTTACTAGTCAGAATTGGCAATGGTGTTAGACTGTCTGTGAAGCTGTGACTTACTAGTCAAGTTCGATAGCGGTACTGAGCGCTGGTTGTATGTTACTAACCTAAGAGTCAAGAATTGCATAAGCGTCATGAAAGCAGAGCCAATAAAAGATTAGATCTAATCAACATCTACATTGAATGACTCATTATGAGCATTAATGCCGAACCTACCCCAAGTTCGATGAAAACTAAAAGTGCTAGCCTAGTTCTATGACTAGTTGCTCAGAGCCAGGGCCAAAGGCCCAGGTGACCGTATCGTCACATGGCTGAGGATACAGAACCCACATTAGTGACTCTATGGTCACTCGGTTGGTTTATATTGGTGACTTTCTCATCAATTACTTATCATGTTTAAGCTAGTGACTTGACCACTTATTTATAAAGGGAACGGAACCCACCTTAGTGACTTTTACAACTGTCACTCCCCTACTTAGGGCTAAAAGCCCTGGATGATTATTATGATCATCGTTTGATGTTATATTCTTGCAGTATTGAGTATTCTTGCTGGGCTTTGGCTCATGGGTTCTATGTGGTGCAAGTAAAGGGAAAGAAAAACTCACCCAGCCTTGAGTGGAGAGCTTAGGTGGTGATGTGTACATATGCGGCTGCTTGACCACTATGACCAAGGAGTTTCTCGGAGGAACTAGGGGGTTTACCCTATTTTTTCCGCTTAGGTCGGCGGGTTGTAAATTTTAAATTGTAATGACCATTTTGTATTGTAAATAACTTGTGAACTTTATTATGGGCCCATGAACAGTTTTATGTTTATATAAAATATATCATTTCCTTTTGATTGGTTTTTCACCTTAACCTATTAATGACACCTAGATGCACGTTTATAACCAAAGAACTCGATTAGCGAGTTAAGCACGGTTCAAAGTTTACCGTAACGGTCTTGGAGTAACTAGGGTGTTACAACATTAGTCAATCCAAAAGACATGACTATGAACTCATAATGCCTATATCTGGTGCGAAAAGTAGTTTTTGGTATGTCTCCCTCCTTAACCCTCAACTGATGATAACCAGAACGAAGGTCTATCTTTGAGAATACCTTTTTACCTTGCAACTGATCAAACAGATCATCTATCCTTGGCAAAGGATACTTGTTATTAATTGTTAACTTATTCAGTTCTCTGTAATCAATACACATCCTTAGAGAACCATCCTTCTTCTTCACAAACAGAACTGGCACACCCCAAGGTGAGAAACTAGGTCTGATAAAACCCAAATCCAATAACTCTTGCAACTGTACTTTCAGTTCTTTCAACTCAGCTGGGGCCATTTTGTAAGGTGCTCTAGACACTAACTTCGTCCCTGGTGCTAGTTCTATCACGAACTCAATTTCTCGGTGTGGTGGCAACCCTAGCAAATCTTCTAGAAACACATCCAGAAACTCACAGACTAGTCTGGTCTCTTCTGGTCTCACTGGCATGACCTGAGTGGGGTCAACCACACTGACTAAAAACCAATGCAACCTCCTTGCAATAGATCTCTAGCCCTCAAAATAGAAATACATAAGGATCCTCACCTTCAGGCTCAAAGGGGACCATCTTCCTTCAGCAATCTATGGTTGCACCATACTTCACTAACTAATCCATACCCAGAATCATGTCTATCAAATCCACTGACAACTCTCTGCCCTCCATTGTCACTGGCAAAGATTGGACCTATCTCCTGGATACTACTAGCTCCCCAATGGGTAATAAAGTTCCAAACCCCACAGCACAATAATTACATGATCAACACAGTCTATCAATAATTCTACTAGCAACAAAAGAATGTATAGCACCAGAATTAATCAAAATAGTATAAGGGGTTCCAGCACTAAGAAGCTGACCTGTAACTACTGAGGGTGAAGCCTCAGCTTCTGCTTGTGTCAACGCAAACACTCGAGCTGGGGCCGAGCTGTCTGCTTTTCTGGGTTCTTTCTTTCTTGCCTTAGGGAAATCTTTCTCAAAATGACCCAATGCTCCACACAAGAAGCAGGTCTTTGCCATACACTCTCCCAAATGACGCCTCTTGCATCTAGGGCATTTAGGATGAGTCTTCCAGGCCTCACTACCACCCTGACGACCCATTAAAATACCACGGGATTGCCTATCAGAACCTGGAGCTGGGAAGGTGTCAGGAACCTTCCTTTTCTGATCACTGGGGCCTCCACCCCTACCAGAACCCACAAATGGAGGACCTGTCATCCTAAACTCTTTTCTGGCTACATTTTCTTGCTAGATCTTATTCTTTGCACTCTCAGCAGTGAGTGCCTTCTCAACCACCTGTGCATAGGTAGTAACCCCAGCCACAGTAGTGATACGAACATCCCGGGCTAATCTAGGTTGTAGCCCCTGAAGAAACTTCTCCCTTCTGGTCCCATTGGTGGGTACCAGCTCCATGGAAAACTTTTCCAATCGATCAAACTTCAGGGCATACGCAGTCACTGACAAACTCCCCTAAAGTAACCTGATAAATTCTTCAGCTTTTGCCACCCAGATGGAATCATTGTAGTACTTCTCATTGAATAGAGTCTGAAACTCTTCCCAACTCAGGGCATTGATGTTTCTGGCCTGGGATATAACTTCCCACCAAATTCGGGCATCCTCCCGAAACATATACGCGACACAGGCCACCCTCTCATTAGCAGTCACCCTCATGAAATCAAGGATGGTGGTAACCATGCTCATCCACTACTCAGCTTTAGTAGGATCTGCACTGCCTTCAAATACTGGAGGTTGCTGCTTCTTGAACCTTTCATAAAGAGACTCCCATTTATTTCCAACCTCTGGTAGCTGCTCAACTGCTGGCACTGGTACAGGGGGTGCCTCAGGTACACTGGCTACTGCAGGAACCTACTGTTGTCTCAGGAGGCAAAGTTATTCTCCCTGCCTCAATACTGTGGCTTGCAAATCATTAAATAACTGCTGCCAATTATCAGGAGTTGGCTGTGGAATCTGACTCTGGTCATTCTTTTGACCCTCATGTTATTCTGGCCTTGATCATCCTGGCCAGCCGATGAATCTGTCTGTCTTTGAATCATTCTTACAACTTAAACCATGCTGCAATAGTCAATGCAGCAAGTTAGGCAGTAATAACTAATCCTCTTGCCGCCTCACGGTCCAAGATTAACAAATAATCACCCATTCCACAATTATACAGATATACAAATGGATACATGATTATAGCATTTAGCATTTAACATGTATCAAATAATAATTCACAATGAACAATACTAATGAGTTTGTTCTAGCAATATCAGTACTAATAAGCACGTTCTTGCTGATGATGCAGTATTCAAGGCCCAACCTTATCAATGTAGTTCATGTAGACAAGTAAAGCATTTATACTATATTTAAGCAATTAAATATATAACCATATAAATAGTTACCAAACCATGAGTCGAGCATGTCTTCAGTGGAGAGTGTACATGCCTAGCCAGTCTACAAGAACCCTAAACCTTGGCACACTCTGATACCAAGTTGTAACGCCCTGGTTACTTGAATACCGTTACTGTGGGCTTTGAACCGTGCTTAACTCGTTAATCGAGTTCTTTCGTTATAAACGTGCATCTATGTGTTATTAATAGGCTAAGGTGAAAAACCAATCAAAAGGAAATGATATATGTTATTTTAAACATAAAATTGTTCATGGGCCCATAAAAATATTTACAAGTTATTTACAATTCAAAATGGTCATTACAGTGTATAATTACAACCCGCTGACCTAAGCAGCAAAAATACGGTTAACCCCCTAGTTCCTCCGAGAAACTCCTTGGTCGTGGTGGTCAAGCGGCCGCATATGTACACATCACCAACTAAGCTCTCCATTCAAGGCTGGGTGAGCTTTTCTTTCCTTTTACCTGCACTACATAGCACCGGTGAGCCAAGGCTCAACAAGAAAATCAATACTGCATGTATATAATATCAAATGATGATCATGATAATCAAACATAGATTATAGCCCTGAACAGATGAGTGAATATCAGTTTGAGGTTCTGCTAACCATGATGGGGACTATAGCCCTAATCAAATGAGTGATTTAATACTTGAGGTTCTGTTAACAATGATGGGGCTTATAGCCCTAATCAAGATGAGTGACTGATGAGCAAGTCACTAACGTAAACCAGATGAGTGACTGATGAGTAAGTCACTAGCGTAAACCAGATGAGTGACTGATGAGTAAGTCACTAGCTCAAATAGATGAGTGAGTCACTAACGTGGGCTCAACACCCATATCCATGTGACGATGCAGTCACCTGGACCTTCTGGCCCTAGCTCTAAGTGGCTAGCCATAGGCTAGACAAGCACTTTTAGTTTTCATCAAACTTGAGGTCAGTCCAGCATTAATGCTTATGGTGAGTCATTCAATGCTGATGTCAATTAGATCTAATCTTTATCGGCTTGCACTAAACACGCTAAGACCGTTCTGGACTTATGAGTCAATACAATACGACTATTGCTCAGTATTACTGTCGAACTTGACTAATGAGTCACAACTTCACAGTTAATACTAACAACATTGCCGATTCAGACTAATGAGTCAGTTCCATTCACAAGTAAGCAAGATTTGCTAAGCATTTGATATGCAATCAATGTGCACATTTAAACATTCAACATTCCTCAATAATAACCATGTAAGTCACATATGGGGTGCATTTTTCTTACCTCTAGTTCGAGCGAGAAATAGTAAAAGAAAGACCCTTGAGAATGACCGACCTTTTGATTCCTTAGCGGTCACCTAGTCATAATGAAAATTAATAATAAAAGGGTCTTGACCTAAACCTAACTCCCGATACCCCGAATTGTACCCAAACGGTGAGTATATTCGATCCTGAGCCTTAGGAATTGAAACCGCGAGCCAAAAACCCTAAAAAAAATGCCCAAAACAGGAATCTAGAAAAATAGGGTAGCGTGGTAGCGTTACCCCCCCTAGTGCCCCAGCTATAGGAAGAATAGGAAACCTCCTAGCTAGCGCTGTAGCGCCCATTGATGGGTGTTGTAGCACTACAACTAGAGTTTTCAACCCTGGTTTTCCCATCCTTCGACACCTCCATTTCCAACCTGAAAAACCAGCTTCCAAACATTATTTAAACCCCCAATTGAACCCAAAAACCATCTACACATGACCTAGGCATCATAACCCAAGTAATCCTAGCCAAAAACTCCAATCATTTCCTAATATCCAACCTAGAAATCCAGGCTGATATCTACTAAAAAATAGAGTAAAACCAAAGTTTTAATTGCTAGAACCTTACCTCAATCTCAGTTTAGAACCCTCTTCAATGGTGGAACATAACCCTAAGCCCTCAAGCTCCACTTCCTTAGCTTGAATCCTCAAAAGAATCTCAAAAATCCAAAGGAAAAATAGAAGGAAATGATGTACGGGAGAGAAAGATAAGTGCTCTATTTTGGCCAAAGTTCTATAGCCCTCAATGGCTTACTCTTGCCTGGCCTGGGCATAGAGGGACCTAGGTCCTGGTGGCCAGAGCGTGGTGCCACCGGAGGCCAAGGATGTGGGCGCGCTGGTTGCTCTGATTGACCTCCGTCGGGTTGGACAACCGGGGTGATACTTCCTTCTCCTTCCTTGGGGCAGGATGTACCTCAGGCATATCTCCATGCTCAGGCAGAGGAGGATCTTTCCTGGAGGCTCTCATCTGTTCCCCATCCAAGTGAACCTCCACATCTTGTAGTTGACGTAAGTGTTTCGAACACCTTGTCATTTTTCCTTGCTGGAAGTGATGAAATAACGTTGGCTTGATACTTGTTCTTCCCATAGACGGTGCCAAACTGCTCATATATGGATGGAAAACTTAAAGCTTGTTATGAAAACTGTGTAGATATAACTTAGGAAAAATTAAGAAAGAGTGATGTAGAACAATAATGAAGGATAATCTCGTATATTGCTTTTCTATGTCTGTCTACAATGAATTTTTCCAACCCCTTCATTTGAGAGGTCAAAGCCTATTTATAGATGGGCTCTAATGGCCTCTGATACAAGGTGGTCCTATGGGACAAGATCGTGTGTTGGTGCCCTATTAGAGTAGTGGTGCATGGTATAGAGGTACAGAGGGTCGTGGTGTTAGTTGTCGGTAAAGGGTCAGAGGTATGCAGGTCATGCCACCGCTTCTTGTACTGATTTGTACCACCACTATTTGTTGGGCATTGATGTCAGAATCACGCCCTTGCCTCCCTCAGGGTCGTACCCCTCATAGTTACTCACGTGCCTCATACTTGAAGGTCCTTCTCACACTTCCAAAATATATCTTCTGTCTTCTAATATTTTGCTAAGTGTTGGATGCATTTACTAGTTCTCCTTGTCTACTTGGGAGGCTTGGGACATATGGTACGTGATGGGGCAATGAATCCCTCACTACGTGTGGCTCTCCCCCGAGCCCTGACATCATGGCAATGAGGCCCTTCCATATTTCACATAAGCGGTGTCACCACATTCAGAGGACACACGACGAGGTGTTGGGGCTCCACGTGGTGCCCAGGGGGGGGGGGGGATGAGCCTTCTTGGAAGCCTTCACCAAGCAACCCTTCGAGATTGTGCCTGGCCTCGCTATGTGAGGCCCTCCGACTGCTGCGACACTAGAGGACCCAGGCCCTTGCGCGACCTTCTGCATGGGCATATCATCCTTGGCACACAACCTCGTACTTGGGCAGCGTAGCTGAGCGAGGCACCTGGACTTTTCGAGGGACTACACAAGGCGTGTGGCTGGCTGTAGCCTGTTAGGCCTTGCTGTGTGAGGCGCTTGGACGTCACGAGGGGCTGCGCGAGACACTTGGCAGGCTGCAGCACGTGGGGCCTCGCTGTGCGAGGTACTTGGACGTCGCGAGGGGCTGCGTGAGGCACTTGGATGGCTGCAGCATGGGGGGCCTCAATGCATGAGACACTTGGACTCCGTGAGGGGTTGCACGAGATGCTTGGCTGACATGCAGCGTGTTGGGCCTCTCTATGGGAGGTCCTCTACATATGCGATGCCCTTTTCTCGGGTGCCTTGCCTCTTAACCGAATTTCCCATATTCACACACTGTCTATAGTTTTGTTTTAAAACAAATAATATGATAACATTTTAGATCACAAACTACCCTATTAAATGTATAAAATATTCATGATATTATTCAAAGCACACCTCAATGATTCGAAAAGAAGCTTGTTTATTCTTAATGGAAGAGAAATGTTATTCTAATTTCTTATGTAGTTACTCATTCATTCTATTTGTACACACACAACACCTATATATAATGTATTTATAATATTTGTTGTTATTTAATATGAATATATATATATAAGTTAGATTAAGTATTAAAAAAGTAACATGTTTCTTTTTGAACATAAATGATAATTTTTTTTAATAAAGATTAAGATTTTGTATAATATATTATTCTTGTCCAGCGTTTTGGTCAACGAAACTGAGTTAATATGAACGATAGAAATAAATTTAAGAATTGAAATCAAGTAAATGACACAAATAATTTATAGTGATTCAGCCCCAAGAGTTGGTAATGACCTACATCCACTTCCACTTATATTAATCCAGAAAGTCTTAGACCGAATATCAAGAAGAAACAGGGTTCAACCGAGTTTCTTAAGCCAGAGAGAGAATATAATTCAGTAGGGATTTGTATGTAAAGTGCGCATAAATTCAGCTTAGAGATAATGATAGAAGAGACATCTCTATTTATAGAGCCTCTTATTGGGCTATGGGCCCTAACAAATTAATCTAGGCCCTACACGTGTAGTGTGAGATTGCTATAACTGATTACAAATTAAAATAATACTGGAGAAATACATTCAAATATCTTGGGATATTTCACAATATATCGTGAAATCCGAATCCTCAGGTGAAATTATCTTGTATATCGAGCAGGGTTTGTCTCCGAGCAGCTTCAGTGGATAGCACTTACTTTCTCCTTCTCAAGCAGGATACTTGGACCAAGCAGATTATGACTCCTTGTTTTGTTATGGCTTCCTCGATCAGCTATCTCGTTTCGACCGGCTCTCAACATTTGATGTCGTTATATTACCACGTGTCATCTTCAAATGACACGACACTAAGTCCAAAATTGGGTTAAACAAGTATTATAATAATGGTAGTTTATAATATTTGAATTTATATTAATATAATTATTAAATATGAAGTCTTGTATTGAATATTATTATAACAATGAAATTTATAATATTTAAATTTATATTAAGGGTTTTTTTTCATATATATGGGTTTCTTAAAAGTCATTTACAAAAATCTGGAATAATAAGTAAATTTTTTAAAGGGATATTTGGGGAAAAAGTGCCCAATTTTTTTAAAAACTTGTGATTTAGTACCCAATCTTTTTTTTGTGTGGGAAGAGTACCCAATGTCAAGTTTCGTTGGTCTCCTTCAGTACCCACCCTAACAGATCTGGTAAAAGCTAACTTGGTGGACACATTGTAGATTATGATTGTTCCATTTATAATTTTTTTTTAAAAATAGTTTTAAATTGATTTTAAAATACAAAAAAAACTACTTAAAATTTAAGAAATAGAAAAAAAATAATTAATTCAATTAAAAAAATTGAAATATATTTTAATTAATAAAAAATATAAATTAATAAAAATAATAAAAGATAAACATAAATTTCAAAATAAATAACAAAATAAACCAAAATATAACTAAATTTCAATAAAAAAACTAAAAACTCAAACCCTAAATTTCCTCATCTTCTTCATCTCTCTCTATCTTCTCGTCTTCTTCCTCTCTTACTTCTTTCTGTCTTCTCATCTTTTTCTTCTCCTTCTCTTACTTCTCTCTCTCTCTCTCTCTCTCTCTCTCTCTCTCTCTCTTCTCGATTTCTTCCTCTCTTGTGCGACGAAGCTAAGACGAAGTTGATGCAAGGGAGGGCTTTTCGTGCGAGTTCGACTGAGGGGACTGGTACGAAGCTTGGGCAGCGCAAGGGATCAGGACCTCTCTTGTGTGGATGACGGTGGGTAGGGGTCAAAAGCTATGCTCATAATTTGTGTGTGGTTGATGACAATAAGGGATTGAACTCGAAGTCAGAGATGGATCCAAACCCAGTGGTCAAACTTGTAAATTTTGGGTATTATTGGATGAATTTTCATAGTTGATATTCTTATTTCTTTGATTTTTTTTCTTTGTGTTCTTGAGGAGATGGATTTGACGATGAGTGTGGGACTTGAATGACTTTTTAAATATTGAGTGTTTGTTGTTACCAGATTAAATTTGAGATGAGTTTCTATGTTTGTGTATGATTCAAATGAATATTGGGTTTGAGAATGATGATTGATGAGTTTTTGTTTTTGTTGGAAATATAGACATTGAATCAAAATACAATGCTTTTATGATTGATGTTTAGAACAAGTTTTTTTTTTTTTTTTTGAATATATAGGGTTTTTTTTTATTATTTGTTCTTAAATTTAGATTTAGATTTTTTTTTGTTAATGGAGAAGATGAAGAACAACATATTGAAGAAGAAGAAAAAGAAAAAAGAAAATATTTTTATTTTGAATTTTTAGCTGATTCAAATATTTGTTTTAAATCTTAAAATTATTTTCGATGAATTTTTTAAAATTGGTTTTAATTTTTTTAAAATTTTTAATTGATTCAATTATTATTTTTTTGTTATTTTTTTAAATTTAAATATATTTTAATTAGTTTTTTCTATTTTAAAATCAATTTAAATTTATTTTAATAAATATTTATATATATATAAATGGACCAATCATAATCTTCCACGTATCCACCAAGTTATCGTTTCCGTTGGGTAACGACGGAGACCAACGGAACTAGACATTGGGTACTTTTCCCACAAAAAAAGAGTGGGTACTTAATCACAAGTTTTTAAAAAGATTGGATATTTTTGCTGCCAATATCTTTTTTTTAAAATATGAAATTCTAATAAAAGGTTACCAAATATAGAAATATTTGAATTGGGTATAAATATTGAATCTCCAAAATTGGCAACCAAATTGAGGGAAAAATTACAATCTCATTTTACGAAAAAAATAAATTTCAAGCCGATACCACCATTATATCCAAGTCGATCACCTTCATTTTTTGAAGTCGATACCATCATTTTTTCTGGTGGTTTTATTTGCCAAGACGGAAAATTTTGCCAGAGAAGACGATCTGCATTTCTCAAGAGAACAATCTACAATCCTCTTTCCTAATTGGGGATGATTGGGAGTAAGGTAATTTCTATTAATTCTTTATTATGATATCATATAAATTATTGATTTTATCATTTGATTCTATATGAATTTTTAATCATGGAAATTACATGATATACCTACATTTTCTTTGTTGGTTGGACATTTTCTCTATTTTGCTGGTTGTTTATTTTTTTATGAACAATTAACCTGGGATTCAAATACATGCATTTTTTTAGATTGTTGGTGTAACTTGGTACATGTGTTCTCTATGTTGATAAAATTTGTTGAGCTTTATTTGATTTTATGAAAAGTAGCTTGAATGCTGAAAAATTAACCTTTGATTTGAATCCCTGCACTTTTTTTTCTTGGTGTAGCTTGGTACCTGTCTTCTTTATGTTGATAGAATTTGTTGAGCTTTATTTGATTTTGTGCAAAGTAGCCTAAAGGCCAAAAAAGTAACCTGTGATTTGAATCCCTCCATTTTTTTTTATACCTGCCTTCTTTAAGTTGATAGAGTTTGTTGAGCTTTATTTGATTTTGTAAAAAGTAGCCCGAATGCTGGAAAAGTAACCCATAATTTCATTCCTTGCATTTTTTTAGATTATTGGTGTAACCTTGTACTTGTCTTCTTATTGTTGATAGAATTCGTTGTGCTTTATTTATTGTGTGGAAAGTAGGCTTAATGCTGAAAAAGTAACTTGTCATTTTTATCCCTGCATTTTTTTAGTTTCTTGGTGTAATGAGGTACCTGCCTTCTTTATGTTGATAGAACTTATTGAGATTTATTTGATTTTGTGAAAAGTAGGTTGAGTGCTAGAAAAGTAACCTAAGATTTGAATCCTTACAAATTTTTAGTTTCTTGATTTAACCTGGTACCTTCCTTCTTTATGTTGACAAAATTTGTTGAGCTTTATTTGATTTTGTGAAAAGTAGCTTGAACTCTAGAAAAGTAACATGGCATTTGAATCCCGACATTTTTTTAATTTGTTGAAGTAACTGTTGGAAAAACAATCAGAGTCCGCAGTGAAATGGCATGGTCGTCCTAGTTGGATGAATAACAAAAAAAATTCCACCTCTCATATAAACAGTATATATGTTCAAGAAAACATACATGAACCATTAATATGCAATATCATTAATCATGCAATATATATATACACATACTTATATATTATATGCACATGTATACAAATATTCAAGGATAGAAATATTTACCTCTTGAAGCCTATCAAGTGTCCTTGAGTCTTTTTGTATAAATAACGATCTTCCTATCCAATACTTTGAGTACTCAGACCACGATCTTCCAGAGTGATTTCTACACCTCAAGATGTGGGTGGGCACATAAAGAACAAAGATTTGTAATTTAGAAATCATAAGTTTATCTCAACACATGAGTAATTTGATTATGACTTGAGAAATGTTAGAATAATAAGAGAAGAAGATGAAGAATTTTTTGTCTCGCAATTTTTTTGAAACTCTTCTGAATCACAACTTTTTCTCTTATTATCACATAATATATATAGATTATATATTACATGATTATTCATAATAATAATAATAATATACAATCATAATGATGATAGGAATTGATTTAGGTAATATCTAACTTACCAAATTTGAAAAAATCTATTTTCAAATTATTAGTTAATTAAATAAATAAAATAAAAACAATAGTGATACTTCATCAATATTATATACATCCATGGCACAATCCCTGGACTGTGTCATGCGTGTAGCTCTATTCCCTTTAAGAGAATATTGCATCTTTCCTATTCGCTTTTATTTATTTAATTAAATAAATCATTCCCATAAAATATTGTATTATCTTTTTAATGAAAAGATCAAAACCTTATTTGAAATTTGAAATTTTAAATTCAATATGAAAAATTCAAATTAATGATCATCATTATCATCATCTTTTAAAAATCAATAAGTCAAAACTATTTTGACTTACCATTTTTATTATCTCCCACTCAAATAAAATAATTAATTTCAAAATTTTATTTATTTATTATTATATATATTTCAAAAATTCTATATTTAAATAAATAAATATATTTTTGAAATTCAATAATTAATTCAACCTAAAATATCATATAATAGTATATTTCACCCAAATAATAAAATTCTTCTCAAATTTCCAAATTATAGTTTTACCTTTGTATCAACTCTTACCTTGATATAGTGTTGATAGAGTCACCCTGTGGACCTATGGACCTATAATATCAAGCTCCAATGAATATTAGATTATTAATCAAAGCTCTTTGATTAAATAATCATATTTATTAATCTCATGCATACTCCACTATAAATATGAAATTGAACTCTTGATAATTATAGACATATAGTTACAGAGTACTTTATTAAAGAATAAAGTGTCAATTGATATAATCATTATATACAACGTTAATCCTCTATTAATGGTTCATAATTAAATGGGAATAAAATTATCGTTGTACCCTTTTAACTATAACTAGTTTATAGTGTACCATTGACTTTACTAGTGAAGGTTGTGTCACAACAAGTTTGTGACGTGAGCACTCATTACCTTTTTAGTTCCAAAAGTCAACCCAATAGGGAACCATTATTCAATCTATAAGAAGGTGTTGACGGTGAGAACTCGTCAACTAAGTTAAGTTAGAAAAACTGCAAAGTAGAGATTATTAAAAGAAACGCTTTAGAAATCTAAGTATAAACTCCAAGAACAATGGCAGAAGAACAATGGTGAAACCAGTTTGTATTCACTATGGTGCACTGCTACAGTAATTTTTCCAACCCCCTTCCATGTGGAATTGGGGTTCATTATATAGTGGGCTCTAATGGCCCTAGATACACTGTGGTCCAGGGGACCATGTGGTACATAAGTACACTGTCAGGAGAGTGGTTTCAGAGGTGATGTTGTTGGTACAAGTACATGCCCAGGTACCATGAGGATGTCTCCACTACTCGACCGTACGACTGTCAGAGGAGTGGTGTAGGTGGTAGTGGTGTCGACTCTGACATCTGGTTGGGAGCATGCAGGCCAGGCATTCTCTCCTAGTGCTCCAACTACTTGTCTTGCATGAGTGCTAGGATCAGGCGTACGGGGTCTTTAAAGGTCGTACCTCGTACAAGATTGTACCAGCATGATCCTTTTGAATCATTCTTGGGCCTTTCCTTCTAAATGTTGAAGTCTTGGCAGACCTTTAGAGGAGACATCCACTTGAGGTGTCAGGTGCGAGGAGGAGCCCTTGGGTTGTTTGTGTGCATCGCCCGTAGGCGTGTGCGTGATGCCGCCTCGCGAGGCCACCTGGTGCTGGGACTCATGCGCGCAGCCGAGGCATGGGTGAGGCATCATCTCGTGAGGTCCCTCACTAGCGAGGCCATCAGGTGCTGCGAGGCGTTCCACCAGCAAGGCCACCATGTGCAGCGAGGCGCTCCACTAGCGAGGCCATCAGGTGCGACGAGGCACTCCACCAGTGAGGCCCTCAAGTGCAGCGAGGCGCTCCACCAGCGAGGCCATCAGGTGCTACGAGGGGCTCCACCAGCGTGGCTCTCAGGTGCAGCGAGGCGCTCCACCAGCGAGGCCATTAGGTGCTGCGAGGCGCTCCACCAGCGTGGCCCTCAGGTGCAGCGAGGCGCTCCACCAGCGAGGCCATCAGGTGCACGCAAGGCGTGGCCTCGCTAGGTACGTGGCTGGTGCGAGACAATGGGGGCCCGAGGGCATCGCGACTCAATCACGTAATTAGGCGCTTATGGGACCTTGGCACTTGTTTTGGGTCTTCTACAAGTATGAAATTTTGAGCATCCACAGAAGGTATATATTCATTATTTGTTAAACTATGTCCCCTGCAACATATATCATTGAGTCCCCAAAACAATTGTTTTTAACCTAATCATTCTGAAAAACCTTAATGCATGAATCAAATGATCAGATGAAATATATAGGAGTTCATAGTAACCTTAGGATTAAGATCATTGTGTATATGATCATCGTTTGATGTGTTTGATTAATACTACGAAACTGTGTTTAAACAAGTATTAATAAATCACATCTGGTCTAGTTCTATATATCACTATATATAAAGTACCTTCACTAAAGTGTCCTACTACACTAGTGACCCGGATCTAGGTCACTTGTATTCATAATACTAGTGAACCGTACTAATAGTAATTAATCTAAAGATTCCATAACTTTACTTTCCCGCGAAATATTTTAAGTTCATTATCTCAATCTCGATCCTCTCATACCAATATGAGATTAAGACCACATAGATGAACTTTGGAATTTTTTTTATATTTACTTCATATTATCTACATAATATTGGACATAGTCTATACATATATCATAATTCAATTCAATTATTTATTTCATTTAAAACATTTGTCAACTACAATTGCTTTAAGGGAACTATTCCCAACAATAACCTCGTACCTGTAATCTGCTCTATGTTTCACGAATGGATTTCAAGAATAAATTCAACCTAATTGTTCACTTCACAATCTAAAGAACTTGATAACAAATGAGATAAATAGTTGCTTGGAAGATGTTGAGATATCCTACCAAATAGATCAAAGTGACCGACCAATCAAGTTGTTGACTAACAACTCTATGATTTTTTATATGGACATGAAGAGAAGTTACAATTCTGTAACTGAGTTACTGTAACGTCCCAAATTACCTAATAAGGCTTATGGCCTTGACTAGGGGGCCAAGATGGAAAATTGTGGAAAATTATGTGATTTAATTATGAAATGTGTTCATGTGATATATATGTGTGTCATTATATGATTACGTGAGTTATATTATAATATGACTAGAATATGCACGTGGGCCCATTTTTTATGAGAAGGGCAATTTTTGTAATTTGGCCTGGTACGGGTATCTTTGGAATATATGTGCATATATGTGATATATGTGTGAGACCGCATTATTATGTGGATATATTTAGGTTACTCGGCACGAGGGGATCCTAGGGAGCAAGTTAGCTGGAAAGTCACAATGGGACCAAATACCCAACCCAGGGTGAGTCAAGGGGTATTTTGGGTATTTAGTGCATTGCCGGGATATCGGGTAATGGGAATAAATATTTGAGGATATATTCGGAGTTAGTGAGATTAGGAGGGAATTTCGGGGATTTTGACAATTATACCCTCGGTGACATTTATGGTACCCCAAGCCTCGAGATTTACTTAGAGTTACTTGAACTCTAAGTAACCTCACAAACACAGAAACACAAAACATGTTCACTCAGCAAACTCTCTCTCTCTCTCTCTCTCTCAATTTGTTGGAAAAATTCTTAGCATCAAGGAGGAATCAAAGGTAGCTTAGCATCAAGGAGGAATCGAAGGTAGCTTAGGCTCATGATTGCTTGGGGAAATGCTTAGCATCATTTTGGGCAGCAGAGATATTGAATTCTAGCCTTAATCCTATGTGTTTTCTCTAGTTTCAACTAAGTTTTAGAGTTTGAAAACTCAATTATGAATTTGGAGATTTGGTGAGGTTTTGTCCAAGTTTAAGCTTGGGTTTTGTTGGTATTGAAGCACTCAGTTGATTGGGAACTTTGTTTTGGGGATTTGGCTATGTTTGGATAGGTTTTTGGTGAGATTTGGCTTGAAGAAATGAGAGAAAAATCATGATTTTCATGTCGAGTAGTGGCCCTGTTCTTGGGGTGTCGCAGTTCTCATGAATGAGAAGGAGAAGGACTTGTTGAACCTCCATTTGAGTAGCGACACTTGTAGGGACGCGCTGCGGCGTGTGTGTCCAGAGGAGAGCCCTTAGGCTCTTTGACTTGGGGCGGGCCACGACTCTTTTGCCTTGGGCCTTGGTGCTTGAAGGGCTTTTGAGCCTTGGGAAGTATTTGAGTGTAGGAACTCAACCCTAAGCGCTCGGGATTGATTCTACTACCCGGTTTAATAGAAATCGGCGTCCCAGAGGCTAGGACTCGGTTCGAAAGCCCTTGTTTGCTCGTTATTGATGGGATTCTATATTATGGTTGTGAATAGGTTATCGCTAGGGGCTCGAAACTGGGATCATGCTTGAGGGTCATTCTTATTATACATTGCACTCGGAGCTGAGGTAAGAAAACTGCACCCAATACGTGACATATGCGATTAGGACTTGGCCTGAACGTGATTAAGGTTAAGTCTTTTCTCGTTGATTATTAATAGGGCTCAAGCCCCTAAGAATGAACGTGATTAAGGTTAAGTCTTTTCTCGTTGATTAAGTGTAACGCCCTGGATAACCAAGGCTGTTACACTGTGTATTTATAAAGGTGCAAGACTTGCTAATCAAGTCATATAGTTGAAAATGTGACCCTAAAGTCATAATTAGGTTAGGGTTAAAATATTTTGGTTACAAACAAGAAATTTCTCATTAAAATAAGTTTTTAGTACATGGGCTCCCAAAATAGGTTTAAAAGGACAGTTTACAAAATTTCAAAGTTTATATACAACCACAGGCCACTCTAATGGAAAAATAGACATTTCAGGTTCTCCTGTCCCTATACCATCCCTCGGTCGTGGCGGCCGATCAGCTGACTATGTACATTCATCCCCAGAGCTCTCCAACTCAGGACTTGTAACGACCCAAATTCGCTAATAAGGCTTAAGGGCCTTGATTAGCGTGTCAGGAGGGCATGATGGGATTTATGTGTGATTCTAATTATTTAAATGCATGGTTATGATTTAAAGCATGTTATATGACTATTTGTTTATCTGAGATGCATGACTATGTAAGTTAGTGTGCATGTAGGCCCGGATCGTGTTAGAAGGGCATAATTGTAATTTTGGCCATGTTGGGCATAACTGCATTGATATGTGTTGATTGTTGAGGCCACAGTGGTATGTGGATGTATCTGTGCTTTGTGACTCGAGGCGATCCCAGTGGGCAGGCTAGTGGAAAGTGATGACAGGAATTTATACCCGGCTCGGGGCGAGCCTGGGGGTACGAACAGGAATTCAGAGAAATAGATTGAGATTTATTTTGATGATGGGGGATAATTATTTGGTGATTTATCAGGTATTGGGAAGCAACGGGAAAATATTAGAGACACTTGAGGATTAGCGGGAATTGGGTGAATGACTAAAATGGCCCTACTTGAACAAAAGGATTTAGAATTTATAGGGAGGGCGTTTTGGTCATTTGGCTTTTGGAGATAGGTTTTTATAAGGCTTTATAGAGAGAGGGAATGCTGAAAGAAAAAGAAAAGAAAGAAGAAGGAAAGAAAGAAAAGAGAGAAAACAGGGGGGTTTTCTCAAGGAACGGTTTGTGCGTTCTTGCACCGTTCCTCTCCGTTTTTCTTGGGGAAAAGCTTTGAGGGAGAGCGAGGATAGGCTGAGCATCAAGGATCTTGGGTTAGACTTGAAGATTTGGCAAGAACACATCAATGTTTGAGGTAAGTTTTAGAGATTTTCGGTTTTAAGGGTTTTGATGGTTTGAGCTGTGTTTTGAGCTGGATTGATGGGAATCTCAGGGGATTTCTGGGCAAGCTTTGAGGGAAAGCAAGCTAAGGAGGCCTAGGGTTGAATCAAGGTCGAAATTTGCAGCAATGGTATGATTTCTAAGACTTTAACTTTGTGGTTTGCTTGAATTTCTGGTTTAGGGTTGTTCATGGTAGATTTTGAGATTTGGGATAAATAATCTTGGGATTTGAGGATTTGGGATACTTGGGATGAATGGAGAGTGTTCATAAGCTTGATTTTGAGTTTGGTAAAGATTTGGGGAAGTTTGGTTTGAGATTGGGTGAAAGAAATCGCAGAAATGCGATATTGGGATTTCTGGGCTGCAACTAGCGCTACAGCGCTAGTCAGTGGGCGCTGTAGCGCTAGTCCCTGTTTCTGGAGGGGTGTTCTGCTTGTAGCGCTACAGCGCCCTCTTTAGAGCGCTGTAGCGCTGCACTGTTCACAGAGGGGAATTTTTGAGTTTTGATGATGGATTTTGACCTAGGGTTCGGGGCTTGTTTCCGCCACTTTGTTTTGGGGATTTGGGACTTCCCGGGGGCTCGGGATTGGTCCCGAGGCTAGGTATTCGGACTTGGGGTTCGGTGTTGACTTTGACCTATGTTTGTGCCTAGGTGTGCGCTAAGGCTCGGGTGGGATCGTGCTCAAGGAGTCAGGTGATCTAAGCTATTGATTGGAAAGGTAAGAAAACTATAACACCCGAGGTTAGGGCATGGCCCCAGATTGTATTATGTGCAAATGTTTAAACCTTAAATGAATCATGATGTGTGTGAATGATTATTTTGAATGTACTATATGTGTGATTATGATGAAATGAGCGGCAAGGGCCGAGTACGGCGTAAGCCAGGGCGGCCGTGGGCCGAAAGTAACACCTAGCACATGGGATGCTATAGTCAGGGCGGGGCCCGGTGGATACATGTATTATGCTATATTCAGGGTGGGACCCAAGGGATACATGAGTTATCCTCGCGGTGAGAACCGATACCCCAGGGCTTTGGTAAGGCCTCTGGGGCGGCATGGCCGTGTTTGCTTAGTCTAATGGTTGACTTGTTTATATGTGGATTATCTGTTATGATAAATTGTATAATTGCATATCTTATGTTCTGCATGAGTTTTCTTGCTGGGCTTCGGCTCACGGGTGCTCTGTGTTGCAGGTAAGGGCAATGACTGAGTCAACCAACCATGAGTACGGAGAGCGTGAAGCGACGCGTACATGTTTGGCCTGCCCGACTGCTTTGGTTGGGGGTTTATTCATAAATGGCTGTAATAATCTATGATTTTATGATTTCTCAAAATGTAACCTTATTTCAAGACGTGATTAGTTTTCAAACCTTATTTTGGGATCCCAAATGTTTAATAATAGAAGTTTTAATGAAACGACGCATTTTCTAAGATTACAGCCTTAACTTTTAATTAGTCACACTTTTGTTTCAAAACCTCGGTTAGCGAGTTCTTTGCACACTGTTTTGTCTTAAAAACTCACTCAGTAACGGCTCTAAGGAAGTAGGGCATTACAGGACTGGTCCACCTTGCCCTTGCCTTTTCTTGCACCACGTAGCACCCGTGAGCAAAGACCCAACAAGAAAACCATAATACAGAGCATAAACGATAATCAAAAGTCAGAAAATTCAAAAATTATCAACCAGTTATTCAGTAGGTCACATTGTTCACATAATCAATGATATCAATCTACAAACCAATAATCAATCATCCAGATAATAAACATGCCATAATCATCACATTAATAACAATAAACATATCACACAATATCTAGGGTCGGCGCCCTTAGGCTGCACCCTCTGATTGTCCCACTGACTCTGACTCGCTTAGGCCGAGCTCAGTGGTTGTATACTTAACCTCAGCTACCAATGGCTAAGCTGCGTCCTATGCACAAATATTGATTCTGGCACTCTTAGGTCATTTATCACATGTCCCCATGGCATAATACCATCTTATGACATCACATACAAGTGTAGGGAACTCTTAGTCCAAACATAACTATATAATCAGGTGCAGTTTCTTACCTTTGATTCCGAGCGCTTTGGTTAATAGAATGATCCTCGAGCACGATCCCATCTGAGCATTAGTGTAAACCTAGTCACAACCGTAAATTAGAACCCTCATTAACATTCAATTCCGTAACCTAACTTCGGGACAAATCCCAAGCCCTCGGGAATCCCAATTCCACCAAACAGGGTGGTGGAATCGACCCCCGAGCCTCCAAGCAAAAACCTTAAGAAAAATATCCAAAATCCATTTCTAGAGGCAGGCTAGTGCTACAGCGCTACAAATAGAGACAAACGCCCCCCAGAAAACCAAGCATAGCGTTGTAGCGCTCCAATGCTAGCGCTACAATCAACAACATGCAATCCTCTGATTTTTCCTTCGAACTTCCCTGAGCCAAAGCTCCACCAAACCACTCCAAATCTTATCCAACCCCAAAATTGACCTTACAACTCACTATAACTCAACCAAATCAACCCATCAACATAAAAAACCTAGCTAAAAGCATCATCAAATACATAACCCAAACTTGAGCTCAAAAGCATAAGAACATCATCAGAAAACCAGAAACCCAGAACTTCAAGGTTAGAATTGGTTACCTTAGCTGAGAGAATTCGACCTTAGGTTGTCTTCTATGCCCTTCCAGACTTTGTTTCCTCAAATCCCCAAGCTCTAGTCCCTTGATTTCCATCCAAAACTCAAAATCATAATCAACTTCATCAAACTCAGAAAACTCATACCAAACTCTTAAACCTTACCTTAACTTGAGCTAAATCTAGTTGAACTTCTAACCACTCCAAGGATCAGAGTCCCAAGACCTAACTTAAACTCTCTCTCAGTTTACAGCTTAAAATTCCACAAGAAATGGTGAGGAAGACAACCATTTGTCAGAGAGAAAGGGAGAGGCCATGTACTCTATTTTTCCTTCTTTCTTTCTTCCTTTTATTTCCTTCAACTTCTAAAACTTTCTACAGCTTCCACTAAGTATAAAAAGCAGTATAACCATTATCCTTTTTCTAACTATCAAATGACCATTTTCCATCCCATTAAAACCTAAGCCTTTAAACATTTTAAGGGCATTTTTGTCATTTGTTCCCAATTCCCGCTAATTCCTCAAGTGTCCCTAATAATTACCGCTTTAAATCTCGTCACCTAACTAATCACCAATTATTTTTTCCAATGTAAAATAGTCTCCAATAAATTTCGCAAATTCCCAGAAATACCCCCAGGCTCCCCTAAGCCGGGTATAAATCTCCACTGTGACTATTTCGCTAAACCGCTCACTAGGATCGCCTTGAGTCACCAGCTGCAAATATATCCACATAATAATGTGGTCTCAATAATTTATTACAAATAATCACATTTATGCACTCAACGAGCCAAAATTACAGATATGCCCCTATAATCTAAATAGGGCCTACATGCATACTAATACTCATAATCATGCATCTCATATATCCATGTAACCATATAAACATGCTCATCACATAATCATGCATTTAACCATTTAAATCACACATAAAACAATTATGCCCTCCCGACACACTAATCAAGGCCCTTAAGCCTTATTAGTGATTTTTGGGTCATTACATTAAGCATCCTTGAATGCTTTGTGTCTGGATAATTGAATAATGATATATAATTGTTTGCATTATCTGCATAATTAGGGCTCGGCCCCATTAAGGAACATGGTTAAAATTGTGTTTGTATTTAATTGGCTGAGATGTATGATTAATATGTATGCATACTTGTATTGTCTGAGGTATGCTTATCTATTTTTCTGGTTGTCTGAATATCTGGTTAAGGCATTAACTTATTAGTCAAGGGCAACAAAAGTGCGTTGTGCGCTGGTCGAAAGGCTTAGGCCTAATCAGGGATGTACTATTACATTGGCTAGCCCTATGGTCGTTTGGAGAGAACAAAGCTCTTGGCTAGCTCTATGGCTAGTTACTCAATGCTAGGGCATAGGGTCCTCGGTGACTCTATGGTCACATAGCTAAGGCATAGGGCCCTGGATTGACTCTATGGACATCTATTCAAGGCAGCGGGCCACAAAATGATCCTATTATCATTTATTTGTAATTGCATGCATGCATGAGTAGGTTATTACTACTGGGCATGCTAGATATGCATCTGGAATTTGTATTTACTGTTAATGCACATGTTTAAGTTTTCTTGTTGATCCTTGGCTCACGGGTGCTATGTGGTGCACGTAAGGGGAAAGGGAAGCTGGACCAACCATGGGTTGGAGAGCTTCGGTGGTGGCGTGTACATATGCGGCTGCTCGACTACCACGGCCATGGTTATCTTGACGGAACTAGGGTTGCCTCTTATTTTACCGCCTAGGTTGGCTTGGCATGTATTTTGGAGTTGTACATAACCCTTTTAAATGCCTGTTTATGTATTTTTGGGATCCCATGTATATACAAAACTTTTAAATGAAAAGTCAACATATCCATTTGACCAAAAATTTTAATCCTAACCCTTGTCACTAACCTTAGTTACACGTTTATAACCAAGGAACTTGATTAGCAAGTCAGACACTATTTAAAGTACACAGAGTAACGGTCCTAGATTAGGATGATGTTACAGTTACCATTATCTATACAAAAGTGTAATCATACTTCATTTTTTAATTTAATTATTTGCATTTTTATTAGCATCTCGGTGTAACTTGGTACTTGGCCTTTTTTGAAAAAAAATATGTTCAGCTTCTTTGAAATTCTAAAAAATAGCCTGATAGTGGAAAAGTAATGTAATCCCCTAGTTAGCCAAGACAGTTACACTGTGTGTTTAAAATAGTGCTTAACTCACTAAGCAAATTATTTGGACTTAAATGTGTAATTAAAGACTATATCAAGGTTAGGTATTAAGAATTTTGGTCAACGAAGTAATTATTTTTCATTAAAATATTAAGTTTATAGATGGGATCCTCAAAAGTATTTATAAACTGATAAAAGACTGATAAAATACAAATTAGCCATCCTAAGCAGCAAAACAGAGTTCAACCCTAGTTCCTCCCAAGCTACCCCGACCATGGCGATTAAGTAGGCTACATATGTACACATCGCCCCTATAGCTCTCCAACTCATGGCTAGTCCAGCTCTTTAAATAAACAAGAAAAAAAGAGCAATAGTATATAAACAGTAAACTCAAATTGATAAATTCAATCATATTTAATTACATGGGTTCAAGCCCCATTCACAACTTGGGTGCAGTTTTCTTACCTTGAATTCCATGCAATAGACGATACGGCCTCAAGTACGATCATGATCACGAGCCTTGCGCCACAACATAAACACATTCATATTAGGGATGGACTTCAAATTCTGAGCCTCACACCGGATCCTATCCTAAAGAATACTATTCCTAGTTGCCGGGACATTGGAAACGTGCCTGGAGCCCCCAAGTGGGCCACCAAAAGAATTCTCGAACTCCCCGAGCCCTAATCCTAAAATTAGCAAAACCATATTTTGAAGCACCTTGCGCGGTCATGCCTACCATTCGCGCAATCATGCACCAGCCTAACGCGGTCACGCCACTAATTCCGTAACCCAAAAATAAAAAATAAACAACCGAAATCCCCACTCTTTGAGACACTAGCGTGATCGCGCCCCAACCTAGCGTGGTCGCGCTAGATCGCTAGAAACTAGAAAACGAGCCCACCTTCTTATGTCCTTCCCAAACTAGCCCCTACATACCAGACCCATAAAATCGACCTAAAACTGACTTTCCAACAGGTTTTGGCCACACAACAACCCACAAGCCAATACTAGAACATCAAAACACCAACATAGCATCATTAAAAACATTAAACACACCCTAGAAGCACTCGGGTGCACGACCTCTGATGCCACCACACTTTGGGGACCAGCCTTTGACAACTTCACCCCAATAAAAGTACCTTTTTGCAAAGGCTTCTAAGAGGTCAGGGATGAAGAAGACTTTTTAGGTAAATTAGAAGATGATTGACTCGTTGCAGTAGCATGAGATTTTACTAATTTTCCAAATGGAACCTTTGAAACCACCGGAGCTGAAGACTTGGATAATGCCTCTAAAGGCTCAGAAGCAGAAGCTTTAGACATTTTAAACTTGACGACCAATGCTTTCCCATCATCTAAATCTTCGTCAAAGGAATCATCACGAAGCTTTCACTTTCTATGACTCTCTTCAGGTAGTGGAACCTGTTGATGAGGTTGCACTGCTAGAGCCTCTGCCAACATTGATGACCCCTTCTTCAGGCAAGATAACCTATGTGCTAAAGCTAGAGACGAATTATAATGATAAGCATCTGAATAATGTGATGGCTCAGAACCTCCTTTTTTTTTAAGCTCAGGAGTAGGTTGGCGCTTCGCACATGTGTTGTGAGTTTCAGAGCATGCCCTGTCGAGCTCTGTCTCGATTAATTCGAGTGCATAAGAGGCCCAAGGTTGCCTGGAAAGATCCTTCATAGATTTCTTGCATAGAGCTAGAAGTTTGGCTTCATACCTATCATCCCAGAGGGATGAATGCGAACAATGCTTTTGTAAACCTTTTTCGAAAAACAGAGGCAGGTCATTACTTGCATGCAGTAAGGATTGATGACAACTCTCATCCTGATAGTAGAGTCTTTAGATTCATGGATAAGTCATTTCTTCACCAGAAAGGATTGCCTCTCAGGGCTCATCGACGTTAGGCCACACGAAGTCTACAACAAAAGAAGTAATTAATATGCACAGAATCGCCAATCATGCTAATTAGGGATTTTCACAACACAACGACAGAGAGAGCTTACAGTCACCTATAAGAAAAAACATGAACAAAGAAATTATGAACCTAGGATGAAAGTCCTAGCAAGGGGAAAGACCTTTTTGGGAAAAAAAAAATTGGGTACCACTCTCCCCTAACAGCAAAAAAGAATTCATCCCAATTCCTGTTGGAACTATCAAAATCTGTAAAAAAAAGGTTCTATCTTTTTTCGGAGAAAGATAGAACATCTGCGACGGCTTGTTCTCCGTAGTTCTAATGTTGGATTTGGTAGAAGAGGCATAAATATCCTCTGAAAAATGGTAGCATTGCGCAGGGCACCAAGCATTTGAGCCCCGACAATAGCTTGCACAACGTTCGGAAGAAATTGTAAAAGGTGAGCTTTTGATGAGGAAACAATTTGAACTAAAATGGATGGGAGTGGAAAACAAAGCCATTCAATATGCTTCGAGCTGAGTACAATTTCCCTAGGTCTCACCACATCTTTGAATCTCAAATCCCTAATTTTTGCATCAGATAGCATACGAATGAAACATTGTCAGGAATGTCACAGGAAGTACGGAGACGATCGTGTGTTTTGATAGTTTTTCCTGTTCACCGAAACTAAGGGTATTTGTGAAGACATTTTCAAATTAAGTAGGGATGATTCCAGCAACAAGCTTTCAATTTTTCTCTGAAGAAATTCTTAGAATTGATGAAAAGAGTAAAGTGAAGTGCAACTGAAAGGGTTTTTCAGTTCAAAGTATATGGATCGTTATGAGTAAGCGCGACAAAGTTTTACAGGAATTGAGGTGACATGTGTCAGACCATATAATGAATATTGTAAATTTAATTGAATTTAAATTTTGAAATTTGGGCGAAATTTGTGGTTAATCAAAGAGTCCGCCCATGACTCGATTGATCTTCATTACTTATGATACACGAGTCTTGGGTCAAGGGTTAATTGTTAGGCCCAAAATATTCGGCCCAAAAACATTTCCTTTTGCAGATAAATAAAACGATGTGTTTCAAACCGAAAGAGGTCAAAACACTGCATGATCCATAGAAGAAAATTGTAAGAAGGCATTTTAGGTGAGAAATTTTGTTATTCAACAGCCGATCAAGGAGTCTTTTCACACAGACTTTATCTTAATTTTTCCTATAAATAGCATAGGATGAGATTCATTAAGGGCTAATCTGACTTAAGCATCAGAGTGTCTTTCTTGCAGAAAATCTCAGACGACTTAGCAATCATCGTAGATCCAAGACTTGATTGGAGAAGAGTGGTGAGTCAACGAATTGAGAAAGATCACCTCTAGAAATAGAAAGAACAATTTTGTGTCTTCAATACTCTGTTTCTAGACTATAAATTAATTGTGTAATATATTTTCGGATTAATTACATAAAACACTGCATATTTATAAAAAATTTGAAATATACGGTGAATACAAATAATTACAAATATACGGTGCCTTCAAATAATACTCAGAGATTAGTAAAAAGAAAAAAAACAAGAATACAGTTCATTAATTGATGAGCTTTTATTTTTTCGTGTACTCATAAAAAGAAATAGCATTAATTGATGTAATTTAATTATATTGATGTGATATAATAATACTCAATCATTTTCTCTTCAATTTTTTTTTTTTTTTATATATTTAAAATGAATGTATTATTAATATTAAACAAATATTTATGCTTGCATAAATTATTATATTTAATAAATATAATCTATTTCTATATTAGTAGTTATATATTTTTTCTAATATTTGTTACTTGTTTTATGCAATCTAATATTTTTGTATATATTAGTTACAAAATAAAATAGTATATTTTAGTAAGAGACTTAGTTTTATAAATTTTTGTTACAAACATGTACTAAATTCACAACTTAATTTTATAAATCTATGTAACAATCATGTTAAATAAATTTATAAATATATATGTAAATGTTAGTTACAAAAATAAACTTTTTTGGTTGTGAAATTAGTTTTGTAAATTGTTGTTACAAAATTGTAAAACTTGTTTAAAAAATATTGTATTTCACCACTATATATATTCAATAAAGTGTTTTATAAATAACGAATATCTTAAATTTATATTTTTAAGTTGTATAGCATAAATATGAATGTTCCTGCAATTTGTTGGTACAATATTGTAAGAATATGGAAAAGTATAATATTTTTATGTATATTTTGTTTATGATTTTTTAATTATAAAATATGTTTGTAAATGTTAGTTACAACAATATCTTTCTTAGTTATAAAACTAGATTTGTAAATTATTGTTACAAAAATAAAAAATTTAGTTGCGAATTTATTTGTAAGTTTTATCTACAAAAAAAAAAAAAAATCTACAATTCTATAACTGATTTTGTAAATATTATTTACAAACATGTAACAGATATTTACAAGTTTGTAACAAATATTTACTAGTTTGTAAACGTTGATCACAAAAAATTGTATTTTACAGCTTTTATTTATAATTTTGCCACTCCGTATTTACAATTTTGTCATTCCGTATTTTTATCCAAAAATTTCGTATTTTTGTAATGTACCGTATTTTTCAGATTTTTTTAAACTTTTAGTACATTTGTGTAGATTACTCTATATTTTTATCATGACCCATATGCAACCACCAATCTTGAATTTAGACCTCGGGCATAGTCCAAATGACTAGGATAATCAATATATATATGTAGTCGAATAACACGAATATAATTAACAAATTCAACATTAAAAGCAGATAACATCAGAGTCAACAAACATCAATTAAGGACAATATACTTGGGCTTTCTTTAACTAATTAAATGGCCAGTTTGAATACTAATTCCCCTTATTTTAATCCATAATATTATTGCTGTACTGGTTTTTCAAATTTCTACGTGCTTTCTCATTTATCCAATCTATAGTATAAAATATAGAATCATGATACTAGTTATCTCTTAGTTTCAATTTAAAAATACTGACCTTTTCAATACCTACCTAGTTTTGTCCTATAGCTACAAGCCTACAACTAATAAACTGTTCCACTTTACTTTTAGTATGGTTTATAATGTAAATGTATTGCACATTTGCACCAATTTAAACAGCTCAATCGGCTTGGTTTAGAATAAAACCACCTTTTTTAAGGAATAATAATAGCAATAAACTGTCTTGTGACCCTTGCCTTCATGGCATACCTAATTTGCTATCATATTTTATTTAAATTTCGTCATATTACATTGAGCACAGAGAAGTGAAAAGGTATATGAGAATGGAGGTCAAGAGGAAGGTTTGGAGCTTCCCATATTCACCTTTTCAACAATAGATACAGTAACTGATTACTTTTCAGAAAAGAATATGTGACCCTTTTCAACGCAGCCTATATATATTAATATACAAGTTAGGTATTTATTTAGCATCAGACATGGACAGATAATTATTTTTGAGACTACGGTAAACTTGGTTCGTGGACTTGCAGATAATTATTTACGAAGTACAACCTTTTCGATTATAATATTTAACCAGGGAAAGGATTGCATTACATTGCATACTAGTCAACATTAATTAGTTGGTCATACGAATAAAACACTATATAAGACTAGCTAGAAAAGTCAAAAGTGACTCCTCATGGAAAAGCCTGTATGCATTGTATTGCATACAAGTCAATAGCTAGCTAGCTGCCTGTGCCTAATCTCACAGGAATTTATTCCAAATTCAACTATATATTCTGACAGAAAGAAACCCAAAGCAATTGCATGTAATTAATAATGGCCGATGTTAGTATTCTGCTAATTATTTTGATTTTGCTCTTCCGTACGGGTTCGTTATCAGTTACTGATTGCATCACTTCATTCGAGTCTACTTTAAGCGATGGCATTACTTTGGTTTCTAAAGAAGGAAGATTTGAGCTTGGCTTCTTCAGTCCAGGTATTTCGAACTATCGCTATTTGGGAATTTGGTACAAAAACATCACAGTTCGAACTGTGGTTTGGGTAGCAAACAGATGCAACCCCATCAACGACTCATCTGGCTTGCTAGCCATAAACAACACAGGATATCTCACGCTTTTGGAACAGAATAAGAGTGTCGTTTGGTCGACAAGTTTAGCCAAACAAGCCAAGAAACCGAAGGTGGAGTTTCTAGAATCTGGTAATCTTGTTGTGAGAGAGGAGGATGACACAAACCCTGCAAACTATTTGTGGCAAAGTTTTGACTATCCTTCAGATACATTGTTACCAGGGATGAAATTGGGATGGGACTTGAGGACCGGTCTGAAGCGGCGTATATCGTCTTGGAAGACATGGGATGATCCTTGCCCTGCAAATTTCACTTGGGGGGTTGAGTTTTATAAGCAACTTGATGTGTTCCCTGATACAATTCTTCGGAAAGGGAACGTGGAGTTTTTTCGTTCGGGGCCATGGAATGGTGTTAGTTACAGTGGCGGTCCTTCTCTAAAGCCTAATCAAATTTTCAACTTCTTATTCATAAACAACGATGATGAAGTATATTACACCTATGATCTCAAGAATAAGTCAGTGATTTCAATAATAGTCATAAATGTAACGACTAGTAAATGGGATCGAATGATATGGGTGGAAAGCCAGCGAAGATGGGTGTCATACTTTACTAATCCTTCTGATCTTTGTGATGAGTACGGCATGTGTGGAGCCAATGGGAATTGTGTCATATCTAACAGTCCAATATGCCAATGCCTGAAGGGCTTTAGACCCAAGTCTCAAGAACAATGGAACTCTGTATATTGGCACCAAGGATGTGTAAGGAAAGTACCACTAAGCTGCAAGAATAAACATAAGGATGGGTTTTTGAAATTTTCTAGGTTGAGATTGCCAGATACTAAACATACATGGGTGAACAAAAATATGAACTTGAAGGATTGCAGGGCTACATGCCTGAACAACTGTTCTTGCGTGGCTTACTCAAACACCGATATCAGAGGACGAGGCAGCGGTTGTGCTATGTGGTTTGATGATCTAATGGATGTTAGACAAATCACAGGAGATGAAGGAGATGATGGATTAGATCTTTATATTCGTATGCCGGAGTCGGAGTTAGGTATGTATAGATCTTATTTTGTAACAAAATATTTTTCACATAATTATTGATGATCTGCACATGAATTACTTACTCTTTAGACTTGTTCGATTTCTCATTCTTTTTTGTTGTAAAAAAGGACATGACGGCCGAAAGATGAATAAAGTAGTTCTGATTGTTGTGATTGGAGGTGTATCTATGATGCTCTTTCTTGGCTATTGCTTTCTCAGAAGGAGAAACATAAATGGTACTGTTTTACCAAATATTTTTAACCACATTTGTTGACTTTAGTTTTGATTAATCACATTTGGAAAAAAAAAAGAACAGCATACTTAATAGACATTATATTTAAGATATGACTTTACCAAATAGTGTTTTCACACCACACCACGACCCACGTGCGAAAATGTTTTCACACTAGTTCCACTACTTGATCACCCCGCATATATTTACAACCAATTCCACCAACATCTAGCCGCGGTGGATTCTTTTATGGAGACGGAATTCTCTAACTTAAAATTATCAAAATTAGCTTTTATAAAATAGAATAATTTCCTATGACAAATTCAATTTTTGTATTCAATCTAGAATATACCATGCTAAGTACATACTTATATACTATATAACATGATGCTCATTTATTTTCTTCTATACTATGTTTTAGGGAAATCATATAGAAACCAAACAATAACTGATCGGAATGGAAGCGAGGACGAAGATTTGGAGCTTCCTTTGTTCGATCTTTCGACAATTAATGTTTCAACTGATTACTTCTCAGTGAGCAATAAACTTGGAGAAGGTGGTTTTGGTCCTGTTTATAGAGTAAGTTCTTGATGAACACCCATGGACAGAGCATAATTTTGAACAAAATAATAACTCATTAGAAAGCTATGTGATTGTTAATGTGATTTTTTCAGGGCAAGCTAGAAGATGGTCAAGAAATTGCTGTGAAAAGATTATCAATGAGTTCGAAACAAGGCCTAAATGAGTTAAAAAATGAAGTAAAGCTAATCGCACAACTTCAGCATCGAAATCTTGTAAAACTTCTTGGTTGTTGCATTCAAGGAGATGAGAACTTGCTAGTTTATGAATACATGCCCAACAAAAGCCTCGACTCTTTCATTTTTGGTCAGCATTTCTTTGTACCCTTTTGATTTGCTTAATAGATTTTTCTATTGCTAGTTTGATGCATGATCAAACAACACATATTTAATAGATCAAAATCAAGGAAAACTACTTGAATGGTGTAAGCGCTTTCAAATTATTTGTGGAATTGCTCGGGGGCTTGTTTATCTTCACCAAGATTCAAGATTAAGAATAATACACAGAGATCTCAAAGTTAGTAATATTTTACTTGACAGTGAGCTAAACCCTAAGATTTCTGACTTTGGGTTAGCTAGAATATTTGGAGGAGATCAAATAGAAGATAGGACGAAGAGAATAATTGGAACTTAGTGAGTATCTACATATTAATCTACTTTGCCTTTTAAATTAATGTATTCCTTATTATCACTAACCATGATGGTCTTATGTAGTGGCTACATGGCGCCAGAATATATTTCCGATGGACTATTTTCTATAAAATCTGATGTTTTTAGCTTCGGTATAATGGTGTTAGAAATTGTATGCGGAAAGAAAACAAGAGGTTTTCACCATGAAAACAAAGGCTTTACGCTCATTGGACATGTGAGAATCCAAAAGGCTGAATTCCTCACTCTTGTACTCCATATTTATAATAAAATTTATTCACGAATGACAATTTAGATCAATTTTATATATTTTCAGGCATGGACGTTGTTCAAAGATGGCCGCCCATTAGAATTAATTGATAAGTACTTGATATCTTCTTATGACAACTTTCATGAAGTGTTACGGTGCATCCATATTAGTCTTCTATGCGTGCAACAAAATCCTGTGGATAGACCAACAATGTCGTCAGTCGTCTTGATGTTGGGTAGCCTTAGTGAGCTGCCTCAACCAAATCCACCAGGCTATTTCATGGAGATAGATTCGACAAAAAGAGATCATTCGGGTAGTAGACCTGAATTGTCTTCCACAAATGATATGAGCATAACACTACTTGAGGCTCGATGAGCTCTAATGCAGAATTACATAACATGCACCTTCCCATATATTATGTAGAAAATGATAAATAATGTTCATGGCATGTACATTTGTTTTTTTAATCTTCTTTTAGTCCATGCTTTTATAATAATGTACTTGTGATGAAGGCATGTACTCAATTTTTTTTTAATTTCTAAAATATAGTTTAAATAAATAAATTGTCATATCTACTATATTTTATAAGGTGTTTGTTTGTTATTTTATTAATTACACATATATGTGGTGTGTAGGAAAACTCTTATGTTTTCTGTGGTCAAGATTCTTAGAATTTAATAAGCAATGACATAAAACAATTGCAATAACTAATATATCAGATTAGTTATAATGAAAGGTTAGTAATCAATCAATGTAATCAAAAGTTAAATGCAGAAAAATAAAGGAAGAACACCCATAAATTTTATACAGGATCGAACCAGATCAATCTGGCCTATATCCTGTTTGATCCACTATCATCATCATCAATTGATGCAATCTTTGAATACAATTACAGTTGAGAATGAGCACTTCCAGGACTCCCAAGAACCTTCCTCTTTCTGAGGTTCTAATCTCAAACACTTTCTAACAATTGTGTTTTCCTTTCAGTCCTCACAACACACACGCTCAAATTCTCTTTCTCTGTATTCTATCTTTCTCTCAATACAACTTATCTACCTCTCTCTTAAAAATGAAAGATAACAATATATATATATTTATATATATATATAAGCTGCCAAGTTAGTTGACAACTAATACCTTTAGGTGAGCAGTTATGTTAGTTAGGATGTGTAGGAAAGATCTCCACAAATTCCAACTCTTTTCTTCAAATCCTATCTTCAACAAAGTTGTCTTTGACTCCGATAGTGGACAATAAAATCCTTAGTTAGTAAGGTTAAGCAAATCCAAGCAATGCCTGAATTTTCCTACAGATAGCACCTTAGTACCAATGTCAGCAGGATTTTCTGCTATCTTCACCTTTTCCAGCCCAACTACTTCCTCTTCAATCCTCTCTCAAATCCAGAATAATCTAATATCGATGTTCTTGGTTTTCTCATGGTAAATTGGGTTCTTACATAGATGAATCGATGATTGACTATATGAGTACAAAGTAGCTTTACCTTTGAGAATTTTCAACTCCTTTAAGATTTCTTGTAACCAGATCACCTCCTTAAAAGCTTCAGTTGTAACCATGAATTCTGCCTTTGTTGTGGATAAAGTCACCACGGATTGGAGTTGCGACTTCCAGCTTATGCAATCTTCATTGGTCAAGAATACATATGAAGTAGTTGATCTTCTTATGCCTCTACTAGATGAATAATCAACATCAATATAGCCCTTTAAAGTTACTTTCTCAAATTTCTTGCTGTAGGTGAGACCATAATCTAAAGTTCCTCTCAAATATCTCAATAATCACTTGTAATGACCCAACTATTTCTAAGACCTTGGACCATTAAATCTACTAGACATAGCTACTACTTTTGGAGAAAACATACATAAGAAATAATCATAACTTTATTTAAAACTCTAAAATAATATTGTATCAATAACATAAAAGTGTAAAATAAAATGTGATATGGTATGGGATCCCATTGTTTACAAAACATAAAACATAATTTTAAATACTAATTGCAGAATTACATTAAGAAAAACATAATTTAAAAGACTAAAAATAAATAACTTAGTCCTCGATCGACACGTAGTCCATTTATTCCATTCATCCTCAACACACAAGCCATGCTACCAAGAATCCTTCCACCTTCATATATATTTTCATGCATCACACAAAAAAAAATGAGTGAGCCTAATGCCGAGCAAGGAAAACCTACTAACAATCATACATAAAATTTATAAACATATACTATATCATCCACTATAAAACATATGACTATCAAAACATATATCATATAAGACTACAATGGCCATCATACCTCTTGGGGCTTGTTAGCTAAGCAAGTCATATGCCCATAAATTTGTGGGGCTTGTTATCTAAGCAAGTCATATGCCCATAAATTATTGGGGCTTGCTAAATAAACAAGTCATATGCCCAAGGACTATAAAACATACTACACATACATATCATAACATAAATATAACATAACATATCATAACATATTATAACATATAAGAACATAAAATCTATCCTATTTTCCTTACCAAAAGCCGGGATATTTGGGAACAAGAACGAGATTTAGAAACTCCTATAAACCAACAGTAAAATGGTGAGAATCTCTAAAAAAATAAAGATGAATATGAGAACTAAACCATCAAGAAGAAACTTACCAAGAAAGACCTTAAGTTTCAAGAACTTAAATACCTAATCAAGAATCAATAACAAGAGTTAGGATCTGAATAAAAGAAACTAAAGAAAACTAAAGAATTAAAAAGAACTGGACTTATGGAATAGAAATACCTTGGTTGACCTTGTGGATTGGTCTATACCTCAATACCGAAATCACACTAAACCTCACTTCCCAAGTGTTTATAAAAGCTTAGAATGATAAAGCTTTAACCCAAAACCCAAGTGTATGTCTCTATAGTAACACTAGCACCTTGGAGGCTCTGCTCAAATGCTTGAAGAATGAAGGAAATGGCTGAGCACTAGGTCCTATTTATAGAGTTCAAGGAGTGAAACTAACCTCTTTTAATTTGAATACATAAATGATTATAAAATGAAAAATATTTGAATTTTCGTTCAACTGATGCCCAGAACTCGGTCAAAATCGTTGAAAGGCAGGTCTAAGTGGTTAAGGCTATTTTTAAAATTCAAAAAGTCAAACTTTCAAAATAATACTCATGGAGCCGATATATCGCCTCCCCAGTATTCCCGAGGTTTGTTCAATCGTTCGTGCAAAGTCGACGTGTTTTCTGTATCTTCCGTAGGTGATATATTGGCCCATATGCTACGGTATATTGACATACGTGAATATATTAAACACGTAATTGCACATTTTCAACATAATTTGAATTGGATAAACAACTTTGACTGGGTTATAATACGATCCTAATAGCTGCTGGAAGGTTCTAGAGCTTCTAGATATTTCTTTTATTAAAACTATTCATCAATGTACTTAATTCCTTAATAATCATGATTATGACAAGTGTCATGCTCTTAATGGCCCTATCTAAACCTTAGGTTATAATAAATAATATATCTAGGGCCAGCAATATTAATCAAACCTTATGTTATAATTAATATTCTTAAACTATAGGTTAAATTTATAAAATCCATAACTGTTATTATGAGTTTCCAACTAAGTCCAGACTTGAACCAAAATCCACGGTAACTAACATACTACTAACTAATACTAACTACTACTACTATCTAGCTAGTTAAGTAAATATTCCAGAACACTACAATTCTCCCCTACTTAATAGAATTTCGTCCCCGAAATTTACTTACCAAACAATTCTGGATACCGTGATATCATGTCCTCTTCCAACTCCCACGTTGCCTCCCCTTCAGAACTATTACTCCATAGGACCTTGACTATCAGAATACTTTAGGATCGTAATTCCTTCATCCTCTATCTAGGATGCTAACTGGTCGTTCCTCGTAACTCAAGTCTTTATGGAGTGCTATCGTATCATACTTGAGGACGTGACATGGGTCTGACACATATCTATGCAGCATTGAGATATGGAACACATTATGGCTATCTGCTAGAGCTGGCGGTAGGGCTAATCTATATACAACTGCTCCCACTTAGTCCAATATCTCAAAAGGACCTATAAACCGGGGACTAAGCTTGCCTTTCTTCCCAAACCACTTCACACCTTTCATAGGAGATATCTTTAGGAAGACTTGATCTCTGACTTTGAATTCCACATCACACCGCTTGGCATCCGCATAACTTTTCTAACAGCTTTGAGCAGCGAGCAATCACTTTTTAATCAACGCTACTGCATCTTGAGCTTCTCTAACAGCTTCGGGTCCAAGTAGTTGTCTTTCTCCTACCTCATCCCAATGTAACAGCGATTGTCATTTCCTTTGATAAAGTAACTCATAGGGTGCCATACCGATCATTGACTGGTAACTATTGTTGGAGGAGAACTCTATAAGTGGAGAATACTTACTCCACGATCCTCTGAAGTCTAGTACACAAGCGCGCAACATATCTTCTAAAATTTGTATGGTACGCTCGAACTCACCGTCGATCTGAGGATGAAATGTCATACTAAGGCTTAACTTGGTACCCATGGCTTGCTGCAAGCTTCCCCAAAATCTCGATGTAAACACTGATCCTCTATCGGATACTATGGTCTTAGGGATTCCATGCAGTCGTACTATTTCTTGGACATAAATGTCTACGCATTGATCTGTTGTGTACGTAGTCTTGACAGGCAGGAAATGAGCTGACTTGGTTAGTCTATCTACTACTACCCAAGCCGAGTCGTGCTGCTTATTTCCACTATGGAATACTAAGTGGTTGCAATAAGCTTGCAGGTTGATGATGTTTTGCTTTCACTTGTTGGCATACTAAGCATTTAGACACATACTCCGCTATATCTTTCTTCATTCCTGGCCATCAATATAGTGCTTTAAGATCGTGAGTCATCTTGGTCAACCCTGGGTGAACTGAGTATGGGGTATTGTGCGCTTCTTCCAAAATCTTCATCTTAATCCCTTGCTCATTCGGCATGCATACTCGATCCTTATATCTCAAAAACCCTTGTCTTGAGATTGAGAATTATGTGGCCTTGCCTTCTTTAACTACATTTATATGGGCTACTAGTGTGTCATCATGCCCTTGCCCAATCCATATATCCTCTAACAGACTTGACTGAATGGACAAGTTAGCCAGTTTACCAATGACTACTTCTATTCCAGCATTGATCAACTCCTGCTGTAGTGGATTTTCTATTCCAGCTAACGATGTTAGACTTCCATAACTCTTCCTACTTAGCACATCAGCAACTATGTTCGCCTTTCTCGGGTGGTATAGGATTTCACAGTCATAATCCTTCACTAGTTCTAACCACCTACACTGCCTCATGTTGAGCTCCTTTTGTGTGAAGAAATACTTTAAGCTTTTGTGGTCTGTATAAATCTCACACCATTCTCCATAAAGATAATGGCGCTAGATTTTCAATGCAAAGACCACCGCTGTCAACTCCATATCGTGCGTTGGATAGCGTTGCTCGTATTCCTTCAGCTACCTTGAGGCATAGGCTATTACCTTGTCATTCTGCATCATCACACAACCCAATCCTTGCTTTGACGCATCACAGTAGACTACATACTTGTCGTTGGGTGTCGATACACAAAGTACCGGTGCTGAGCATAGCTTATCCTTAAGCAACTGGAAGCTCTCTTCACACTTATCAGTCCAGTTGAACCTTTGCTGCTTCTGAGTTAGGTTGGTGAGCGGAGCAGCTTTCTTAGAGAACCCTTCTACAAACCTTTGATAATAACCTGCTAGTCCCAGAAAAATTCTTACTTCCGACGCGTTGTTTGGTCTTGGCCAATCCTTCACATCCTTTACTTTAGATGGGTCTACTGCAATTCCTTCCTTGGATACTATGTGCCCGAGGAACGCTACTTGTGAAAGCCAAAATTCGCACTTCTTGAGCTTGGCGTAAAGTTGATGCTCCTTCAGTTGTAACAATGTCAACCTTAAATGTTCCTCGTACTCAGCTTCGTCTTTTGAATACTCCAGAATATCGTCGATTAATACTACGATGAATTTGTCCAAATAATCCTTAAAGACCCTATTCATTAAATTCATAAATACGGCTGGAGAGTTGGTAAGACCAAACGACATAACTAGAAACTCGTAATGTCCATAACGAGTTCTAAAAGCTGTCTTGGGAATATCCTCTTCCCGTACCTTGATCTCGTGATACCAGGACCGTAGATCAATCTTCGAAAACATGGTTTCTCCTCATAGTTGATCAAACAAGTCATCAATTCAGGGTAGCGGGTATTTATTCTTAATTGTCACCTCATTCAGCTCGCGATAATCGATGCACATCTGCATGCTTCCATCATTCTTCTTCACAAATAAAACTGGTCCTCCCCATGGCGAATGGCTCGGTATAATGAAACCCAAGTCTAAGAGTTCTTGCAACTACATATTTAACTCCTTGAGTTTGGTCGGTGCCATCCGTTATGGTGCCTTTGAATAGGCTCAGTGCCCGGTGCTAGTTCGATTGTGAAGTCTATCTCCCGAGTCGGTGGCAGCCTTGGTAAGTTGTCAGGAAATACTTATGGAAATTCATTTCACTAGCTTAAACAAGATAGGTGTTCAATGAACTAGTCACCAATATAGCCTATCGCATGACCATAGACTCACAACCATGGGATTCCGCTCCCTATCCATGTGACAAACCGTCACCTAGGCCTTTGACCCTGGCTCTGAGTAACTAGTCCTAGACTAGTCAAGCACTTATAATTTTCATCGACCTTCGGGTCGGTCCAGCATCAATGCTCCCAGAGTCATTCAACGCTGATATCGATTAGATCTAATATTTTATCAGCCCTGCATTCATGATGCTTATGCCGTTTCTGACTCTCAGGTCAGTAATACGCGACCAGTGCCGACCCTGACTAGTCAGTGCCATACACAAGTAGGCAATGCTATAAAACATATATCATATGTCAAATATATGAATATAGGGTATTCATCATGCTTACTTAATAATTGCTAGCATAATTAGGATCATGCATAAACACGGAGGCTTAAGCTCTGAACAATCTCATATTCAATATTCATGGCATGTCCTAATCACATGTTTCTCGTACATCACATGCATCACATTTAAACATCCAACATGCATCAAGAATAACCATGCATGTCACATATACACAGGGTGTAGTTTTCTTACCTCTGGTTCGAGCGAGAAACAATAATTGAACGACCCTTGAGAACGATCGACCCCTTTTAATCCTTTAGCGGTCACCTAGTCATAACCAAATACAATCTCCGATTAATGAAAATCATCAAAAATAGGGTCTTGATCTAAACCCCACTCTCGGGACCCTGAAATGTACCCACACAGTGAGTAGATTCGATCTCGGGGCTTAAGGAGTGAAACCCCGAGCCAAAAACCCTTAAAAACACTCAAAATGGGATTTTGAAGAAGCAGAGTAGCGCCCCATTGCTCAAGACAGACCAAAACCGACCCAAAGCCACCCTGGGTAGCACTGTAGCGCCCCCTTGTGGGCACTGTAGCGCTACCTCCAGCCTGAAGTGCCCCTGAAACTTTCTCCTTCGACTCCTTCATTCCCAACTTGATTCCAATGCTTCCAAACATCAATTTAAGTCCCAAATGAACCCAAAAACCATCCCCACATGTCCTAGCCACCACAACCCCAAGAACCCTAGCCAAAAACATCCATTGAAACTCAACTTTCCAACTCACATACCCAATTGAAACTCAAATGAAAACAGAGCAAGACCAAGAGTTTCAATAGCTAAAAACTCACCTCAATCTCAGCAACACACCATCTTCAATGGTAGAGCATAACCCTAGCTTATCACAGATTGGTTCCTTGGCTTGGTTCCTAAAAAAGAACTCAAAAATCCAAAGAGAAATGGGGGAGAAATAACCATCGGGAGAGAAGGGAAGGAGACTCTATTTTTGATAAGCTTCCACAACCTTAATGGCTGATATAAATCCTTAAGGGTGGAAAGACCTAAATGCCCTCAAGTCTAAAATAAACCTTAGCAGCCACCAAGGGCACAATCATCCTTTCACACCTATTTCGTTAATCATAATTAATACCCTCCAATTCCCGTTATTCTCAATATTCTCAAATACCAATAAATCATATCCCATTACCCTTTAATTCTCGGTAATGTTCTAACCATTAAAATCACCCCGAGACTCACCCCGAGCCTCGAACTTAAACCCGTTATGACCAAACCGAACACTTGTATTTCATGACCGTCTCATGTCGAAAGGCTCGAACAAATCCACATATAATGTGGTACCATTCATAACTCACCCACATGCACGAAAATACACAATTACGCCCTAAACGGGCCAAATTACCAAAATGCCCTTCTAATGAAATATGAACCCATATGCATGTGTTTATCATCATATCATAATATAATTCACTTAAACATGCATATAACCATTTAATAACATAATAAACCTATTATGGCCCTCCCGACCTCCTAATCAAGGTCCTAAACCTTATTAGGAAATTTGGGGCATTACATTACTACCCTGTACCAAGTTCATAAACTCATTGGTCTTCATAATTCAAACTGTGTCACAGTAGTACCTTTCATTGAAAAATTGTCTGAATTCCTCCTAATCCATCATGACAACATTCCAGGTCTCTGTTACCACTTCCCACCATGTTCGGGAATCCTCCTACACCATGTATGTAGTGTCTCAAAATTTTACTTAGCTAGACAATAGTAGTAGTAGTAGCTAGTAATAGCTTGTAGTATGTTAGTTTTTGTGGATTTTGGTTCAAGTCGAGACTTAGTTGGAAACTCATAGCAACAGTTATGGATTTTATAAGTTTAACCTATAGTTTAGAAATATTAATTATAACATAAGGTTTGATTAATATTGCTGGTCCTAGAAATATTTTTTTTTATAACCTAAGGTTTAGATAGAATTATTAAGAACGTGACACTTGTCACAAGCATGTTTATTAAGGATTTAAGTTTTTTTTTTTATGAATAGTTTAATTAAAAGAAAGATCTAGAAGCTCTAGAACCTTCCAGCAGTTGTTAGGATAACATTTTTACTCAGTCAAAGCTGTTTAATCAATTCAAAATATGTTGAAAAATTGCAAATACGTGTTTGATATATCAACGTATGCCGATATATCGTAGCTATAGGGGCCGATATATAGCCTACAGGAGATACGAAAAACATGTCGACTTCGCACGAACGAAAGCATGAAGGCTCGGGGTATAGGTTCAGGCAATATATCGCCTTTGGGAGACTTTTTTTTTTTTTTGAAACTTGAGGATTTAAATTTAAAAACAGCCTTAACCACTTGGCCTTGCTCTTGAACGATTTTGACCGAGTTCTGGGCATCTGTTGAACGAAAATTCAAATCTTTTTCATTTTATATTCATTTATTTATTCATTTTAAAAGGGATTAGTTTCACTCCTTGAACTCTATAAATAGGACCTAGCACTCAGCCATTTCACTCATCATTCAAGCATTGTTCAGAGCCTCCAAGCTACTAAGGTTACTATAGAGAGAAACACTTGGGTTTTAGGTTAAAATCTTTTCCAACCTAAGCTTTTCTAAACACTTGGGAAGTAAGATAGAGTGTTATTTCAGTATCGAGGTATAGATCAAAGTCATAGTTCATCCAAGGTATTCTTATCCTTAAGTTCAGTTCTTCATTGTTCTTTATTTTCTTCCATTTTCTTTCAGATACTAACTCATTGTTATGACTTTTGGTTAGGTGTTTTGAAACATTAAGGTTTTTTGGTAAGTTTCTATCTTGATGGTTTAGTTCACTTTTTCATCTCCTTTTCTTTAGAAACTCATGGTTTTCACTGTTGGTTTTAGGAGTGTTCCAATCCCATTCTTGTCTCCACATCCCGGTTTTGGTAAGGAAAATAGGTTAGATTATATGTGTTTATAAGTTTATGTTATGATATGTTTTATGCTATGATATGATATGTGATATGATATATGTTTTGTAGTCACTTGGGCATATGACTCACTTAGATAGAAAGCCCGAAGAATTTTTATCATTTTCGTGGTTTAGAGTTATGATTTACCCTACCTTGATTAGTAGACAGAGGACCTAGATGGGTTATCATATACTATAGTTGTGATCTAACCTACCTCGATTAGTAGACTGAGGACCTAGATGGTTTATCACATACCACGTTAATGAGTTAATGGCCATTAATATTGTAGTCCTATATGATATATGTTTTTATAGTCATACGTTTTATATTATATGCTTAATGATATAGTCTTATGTTATGATTTATGACATATACGTTTTTAGTAGATTTTTCTTGTTGGGTATTAGGCTCATTCCTTTCTTCTTAGATGGTGCAGGAAAATGAGCATGGACGGAGGGAAGGATTCGTGGCAGCTTGGCATGTATGTTGAGGATGAATAGATTGAATGGACTACTAGAAGATCGAGGATGACATTGTTTTTAAGTCTTTTTATTTATGTTTTTATGTATTTTTGCATGTAGTTTTTTTTTAACAATTAATTAAAGTTATGTTTTTATGTTTTATGTACTAAACAATGGGTATCCATACCGTATTTTGTATTTCATACGATATTTCGTGTTTTAAATAAAGTTAAGTTATTTCTTATGTATGTATTCCAAAATAGTAGCTATATTTAGTAGTTTTTAATGGTCTTAGGTCTAGAATTAGTCAAGGCATTACCGTTGGTATCAGAGCCCACAGTTCATATGCATGAAGTTCTCCTTGATACACATGCACAAGCTCCGGATCTAACCGCCAATGTAAGTGTTTATGTTATGATTGTTATGTTTATGTTAATAGCTAATGTTTTAGCCATTATGTTTTTAGTTAAGAATGGATGGAGCCTTGACCTATCAGGATATCTGAGCCATTAAGGCATTAAAATGAATTAAAGAGCCAAGGAATATTGTAGGAGTGTTAGAAAGAATCATTCAGAGACTGATCTTATTCCACAAAGAGATAGTTCACCTTCAAACTACTAATCAAATTATGATGAGAGCTAAGGAACAATATGTCCTAGTAATTAGGCTTTTTAAAGATTTTCCTTCTGTAATTTTAACATTAGAAGAAATATGGGAGACTATAGATGATGATGGTGATGATTTACTGGTAGCCATGAGATATTATTTTCTCATACTTATGTTCACCTCTAAGTTGAAATTCAATTCATTAATGCTTAAAAGCATAACATCTTCATGAATCTTCCCCGAGGTAGTTTTGAGGCTCAAGATAATGATGATTATGAAGAAATAGATGATGACATGTTAGATGTAGGGTCAGATGTAGAAGATCCTAATTTTTAGATTTACCCTAGTTATGTTTGTTTAGTTTATTTATTTCATTATTTAATTATTTTTGCATTTATGATTGTACTTAGTGAAAATATTTCTCCAAATAAATAAAGTTGTTATTTTTGAATGACATGTATGAGTTTGATTTTTTTTACAATCATAATAAGTAATAAAATTCAATAAATAATGACCAAGTTTGGTGAGGGTGGATACAAATCAATGGATCGGGTTCTTTATTGAGAGTTTAGGGGGCCATAGTAGTGGGAACGATTTTACTGACCTCAGTCCTTCCTCAATATGGTTAACTTTGGAACAACGACGAGTTTCGATCCTGAGAATTAAGTCATATAGGATGGTTAGAAAGAGACTTAGAAAATAATAAAGATGGCTGATTTTCTAAGTATAGAAACACACCTTAATTATAAAGAAGGCTTACATAATTTTTTTCATAAGAAATCATAACTAATAGGTCCGGGTTATGTTTTCTTAGACTAAATCTTGCCTTAGAGCCTATTAGGGTAAGTTCTAATATGTATTTCTCTACTGTTATAACTTTGCTGAAGAAGTCGCTCAGAAGGTCTGCAGTCACAGCTGAAAATGCCTCCAGCACTGCCAATGAGACTAACGAAGCCCCTCCAGTCCGAAGAAGGGGAACACATTCTACCAATGATGCTGCTAACAGAAGTGCACCGCCTCCGGTTGACAACACTGCTGAAATTTTCTGGCTATGGCAACAAGTGGAAGAATTGCTACTGCTGCTGCAGTAACAATAACAACAACAGACTCAGCCCCAGCCTCAAACTCAGCTGCAGCCGCAACCGCACCCTCAGCTAGCGGTCAGGCACCCCAGGAAGTAGGTTCGTATGGGGGATGGTCAATGGGGAACTATGTGCCTTACCCAGCTCAGTACATAGAGCCAGTCTATGATCGGTTTCGTAAGCAACACGCTCCAAAATTTGAAGGGACAACCAACCTCTTGGAGGTAGAAGAATGGCTCAGAAATGTAGAGCCGATACTTGCACACATGAACCTCGACAACGTAGATCGCATATCTTGCGTTTCATCTCTTCTGAAGAAGGATGCTAGAATCTGGTGGGATTTAGTACAACAGACTCACGACGTTGCCACAATGACATGGACTACATTTGTGGAGCTCTTTCACAAGAAGTACTATAACTCGGCAACCATCGCCACAAGGGAGGAAGAATTCTCTAGTCTCAAGCAGGGCAATCTGACGGTAGTAGAGTATGCACAACAGTTTGACAGACTAGCCAAGTTTGCACCAAAGTTGGTCCCAACCGAATTTTTGAGGGTCACCAAGTTCGTTAGGGGACTCAGACCCAAAATTGAGCTAGGAGTCAAGCTAGCAAACACTGCAACAACTTCTTACGCCGATACTCTACAAACATCTATAGAGGTAGAGAGGCTTCAGGAAAATGTTAGTATGGAAGAGGCCAGCAAGTTTGAACCTAAGCAACAAAATCAACCTCAAAATGTTCGAAACCATAACAACAACAATCAGCATAGCAACAATAATGGCCAGAAGAGAAGGCATCTTGATAGTAAGCAGGCCGACGATGACAAAAGGGCACGGACTAGAAATGGAAACAATAGGTCGGGTTATGTAGAATATCAGCAGTGCTCCAAATGCTGAATGAAACATCCTGGGGAGTGTCATGCGAACATCAAAGGATGTTACAATTGTGGCCAGGAAGGTCATCGAAAGAGGGAATGTCCACAGCTCAAGCAAGAAGAAAAGAGGGACAACAAGATTGTTCTGGCCAGAGTCTTTGCCTTGACCCAAGGAGAAGCCGAAGCTAGTAACAAAGTGGTCACAGGTTAGATTCCTATCATCGATAATATATGTTTAGTATTATTTGATTCGGGAGCAACACACTCGTTAGGAATGATAGAGAAATTAGACAAACCTTGTGAAAGATTTAGAATTAGGTTTGTGATAGAAGGCAAAGTAGTCCTATCATCACGAATAGTACGAGGTGTCCCGGTCAAAATCGAGGACAAAGAACTAGAAGGACACCTGATAGAACTAGAAATCAAAGACTTTGACGTAATACTGGGAATGGATTGGCTAGCAAGGCATGGCAGAACCATCAACTGTAGACGCAAGAAAGTGATGTTCGAAACTCTTGACGGTCAGAGACTATGTTTTATGGGAAAGGCTTCAGGACTACGAACACCTCTTATCTCATCTCTCAAAGCTCAGAGGATGATAGAGAAAGGATGTCACGCATTCTTAGCAAGTGTACCAGATGTGGCAAAGGAAACACCACTAAAGGTTGGAGACGTACACATTATAAAGGAATTTCCAGAAACATTTCCTGATGAGTTACCAGGGTTACCACCTACTCGGGAAATTGACTTCACAATCGAACTAGTACTGGGAACCGAGCCTATCTCAAAGGCACCATACCGAATGGCACCAACCAAACTCAAGGAGTTAAAGACGCAGTTGAAAGAACTCTTAGACTTGGGTTTCATTAGACCAAGCATGGTGAGCACAAGTTCTATTTGTGAAGAAGAAGGATGGAAGCATGCAGATGTGTATAGATTACCGTGAGCTGAACAAGGTGACGATTAAGAGCAAGTACCCGCTACCCCGGATCAACGACTTGTTTGATCAACTTTGAGGAGCGACTGTGTTTTCTAAGATTGATCTACGGTCCAGGTATCACCAGTTCAAGGTAAGGGAAGAAGATATTCCAAAGACAACTTTTAGAACTTGATATGGACATTATAAGTTTCTAGTTATGTCTTTTGGTCTTACCAACGCTCCAGCCGCATTTATGGATTGAATGAATTGGGTCTTCAAGGATTACTTGGACAAATTCGTCATAGTGTTCATTGACGATATTTTGGTATACTCCAAGGATGAAGTCGAGCATGAGGAACATTTAAGAATGACCATGCTGCGATTGAAGGAGCATCAACTTTACGCCAAGTTCAAGAAGTGCGAATTTTTGCTTTCGCAAGTAGCGTTCCTCAGCCATATAGTATCCAAATATGGAGTTGCTGTGGACACAGCTAAGGTAGAGGCTGTGAAGGATTGGCCAAGACCTAAGAATGCGTCAGAAGTTAGAAGTTTTCTTGGGCTAGCAAGCTATTATTGGAGATTTGTAGAAGGCTTTTCTAAGACATCCACTCCGCTTACCAACCTGACCCGAAAACAACAAAAGCTCAACTGGACGGATAGATGTGAAGAGAGCTTCCAGTTGCTCAAGGATAAGCTATGCTTAGCACCAGTACTACCGACACCCAATGAAAAGTTTGCAGTATATTGTGATGCTTCGAAGCAAGGTTTGGGTTGTGTGCTGACGCAAAATGACAAAGTGATAGCCTACGCCTCAAGGCAGCTGAAGGAATACGAGCAATGTTATCTAATGCATGATATGGAGTTGGCAGCGGTGGTCTTCACATTGAAAATCTGGCGCCACTATCTTTATGGAGAACGGTGTGAGATTTATACGGACCGCAAGAGCTTAAAGTATTTCTTCACACAAAAGGAGCTCAACATGAGGTAGCACATGTGGTTAAAAATAGTAAAGGATTATGACTGCGAAATCATATACCACCCAGGGAAAGCAAACGTAGTTGCAGATGCGCTAAGCCAGAAAAGTTATGGAAATCTAGCAGCATTATCCAGAATAGAAAAGCCGCTCCAACAAGAGCTGATTAATGCCGGAATAGAAGTAGTCATTGGTGTGCTGGCTAACTTTTCCATCCAATCAAATCTATTAGGAGATATACAGATCGAGCAAGGGCATGATGACACATTAGTAACACATATGGTTGCATTCAAAGAATGAAAGGGAACAAATTTCTCTATATCAGGACAGGGGTTCTTGAGATATAAGGGATGGGTACGTGTGCCGAATGGCCAAAGGATTAAGATGAAGATTTTAGAAGAGGCAGACACTACTCCATAAGATGAAGATTTTATAATGTTCATGCATCAATTATCAAGTCTTACTCCCACAAAATACAGATATATACATAATGCTATATATTCTAGCATGCTTATAGGACACATAGGTTTAGTTTAAGCAATTAAACACATAGTCAACTGTGAGTCGAGCTTATCTTTAGCAGTGAGTTTGCATGCCCAGCCAATCTTCAAAAAACCTTAACTCTAGACTACTCTGATACTAAGTTTTAACGCCCTGGTTAGCCAATACCATTACACTATGTGTTTAAAATAGTTCTTAACTCGCTAAGCGAGTCATTTGGACTTAAATGTGTAATTAAAGACTAAATCAAGGTTAGGTATTAAGACTTTTGGTCAAAGAAGTAATTTTTTTTCATTAAAATATTAAGTTTATACACGGGATCCCCAAAAGTATTTACAGATCGATAAAAGAAAGATAAAATACAAATTAGTTGCCTGAGCGGCAAAACAGGGTTCAACCCTAGTTCCTCCCAAGAAATCCTGGCCATGGCGGTCGAGCAGGCTGCATATGTACATATCGCCCCTAAAGTTCTCCAACTCATTGCTAGTCCAGCTCTCTCTTTCCCTTACTTGCACCACATTGCACCTGTGAACCATGGCTCAGCGAGAAAACTTAATTCAACAGGAATGAGCAACAATATATAAACGGTAAACACAAATTGATAAATTCAATTAGCATTAGAACATGAGCAATAAGATTATTAGTAATAACCTGCTCAATCAAACACATAATCCAATATCAATAATCAATACAGTTAGTTAAGTGCAATCAGCACTCTATTTATTGTATAACATTCAGGCGCGGAGTACTTAGGCTGAGTCCTCTGGTCTTATAGTTGATCCTGGCACACTTAAGTCGGGATGCATTCCGCATACTTGCTATTGGCCTCGACGTCTTTAGGCTGACCTTCAAAATAGATCTATTCACATATATATTGCACAACATGCAATCATATGCAGCATATACAAGCATGCTTAATTGAATAATCACATTTACAATCACAATCATCCAATTATACGAATTTAAGCCCGATCAAAACTTGGGTGCCGTTTTCTTACCTCGAATTTCGTGCGATATACGATATGGCCTCAAGTATTGTAACGTCCCAAATTCCCTAATGTGGTCCAATGAATCTATTAGGGGGCCATGAGGGAAATAACTGATTAATTGTATTATTATGTGATTATATGCATGATTATGTGAGTTATATTATTATATGACTGAATTGGCATGCAGGTGTGCCTGTTTCTTATTAGAAGGGCATTTTAGTAAATTTGGCCCGTTGATGGCATAATTGTATATGTGTGTATATATGTGATATATGTATTAGACCACATTATTTTGTGGACATGTTTGAGATACTCGGCACGAGGCGATCCCGGGCACTATATTGGTGGACAGGAATGAAGAAGGACGCAGCAGAATATGTGTTTAAATGTCTTATATGCTAGCAAGTAAAAGCGGAACATGAGCAACCTGCATGCTTATTGCAACTGCTTAGTATTCTGAAATGGAAGTGGGACGATATAGCCATGGACTTCATGATAGGATTACCACAAACAACCAAGCAGCACGACTCGACTTGGGTTGTGGTAGATAAACTCACCAAGTCAGCTCACTTCCTGCATGTCAAGACTACGTACACTGCATAACAGTACGCAACACATTTATGTTTGAGAAATAGTACGACTGCATGGAATCGCTAAGACATAGTATCAAATAGAGGATCAATGTTTATATCGAGATTTTGGGGAAGCTTGCAGCAAGCCATGGGTACCAAGTTAAGCCTTAGTACAACATTTCATCCTCAGACCGACGGTCAGTCTGAGCGTACCATACAGATTTTAGAAGATATGTTGCATGCTTGTTTACTAGACTTTGGAGGATCGTGGAGTAAGTATTTGCCACTTATAGATTTCTCCTACAATAATAGCAACCAGGCAATGATCGGTATGGCACCCTATGAGTTACTTTATGGAAGGAAGTGTCGATCGCCGTTACATTGGGATGAGGTATGAGAAAGACAACTTCTTGGACCCGAAGCTATTAGAAAGGCTCAGGATGATGTGGCGCTAATTAGAAAGCGTATGCTCGCTGCTCAGAGTCAACAAAAGAGTTATGTGGATGCCAATCGACGAGATGTGGAATTCAAAGTCAGAGTTCAAGTGTTCTTAAAGATATCTCCTATGAAAGGATTGAAGCTATTTAGGAGGAAAGGCAAACTTAGTCCCCAATTTATAGGTCCTTTCGAGATATTGGACAAGGTGGGAATAATAGCATATAGATTAGCCCTACCGCCAACTCTAGCAAATAGGCACAATGTGTATCACATCTCGATCCTGCGTAGATACGTGTCAGACCCATCTCACGTCGTCAAGTACGATACGATAGCACTCTAGAAAGACCTGAGTTACGAGGAACGACCGGTTAGCATCCTAGAGAAGGGGATGAAGGAATTATGGTCTAACAGTATTCCAATAGTCAAGGTCCTATGGAGTAATAGTTCAGAATGGGAGGCAATGTGGGAGTTGGAGGAAGACATCCTAGAACAGTATCCGAAATTATTTGATAAGTAAATTTCGAGGAAGAAATTCTATTAAGTAGGGGAGAATTGTAGCATCTCATAATTTTACTTAGCTAGATAGTGGTAGTAGTTAGTAATAGCTTGTAGTATTTTAGTTTTCGTGGATATTGGTTCAAGCCGAGATATTTTTGGAAACTCATAGAAATAGTTATGGATTTTATAAGTTTAACCTATAGTTTAGAAATATTAATTATAACATAAGGTTTGATTAATATAGCTAGTCCTAGAAATATTATTTATTATAACCTAAGGTTTAGATAGAAAAATTAAGAGCATGAAACTTGTCACAAGCATGTTTATTTAAGGATTTAAAGATTTTAGATGAATTAATTAATAATGGATGAATCTAGAAGCTCTAGAACCTTCCAGCAGCTTTAGGTTTAAACTTCAAAGTTGTTCTAACAAACTTCAAATATGCTGAAAGTGTGTAAAAACGTGTTTAAAATATCTGCATATGCCAATATATCGCAGCCATAGGGGTCGATATGTTACCTACGGAAGATACAAAAAACACGTTGACTTTTCACGAATGAAACCATGAAGGCTCAAGGCATTAGATTAGGCGATATATCGCCTAGGGTAGGGTGATGTATCAACCCTTGGGTCAGTTTTTGAAACATCGTGGAATCGAGCTAGAAACAGCCCTTAACCACTTGGACTTGCTTTTGAACGTTTTGACCGAGTTCTAGGCGTTTGTTGAAACGAAAATTCAAATCTTTTCAATTAATATTTATTTATTCATTTTAAAAGGGGTTAGCTTCACTGCTTGAACTCTATAAATAGGACCTATTACTCAGCCATTTCACTCATCATTCAAGCATTCTTCAGAGCCTCTAAGCTACTAAGTTTACTCTAGAGAGAAAAAACTAGGGTTTGGGATTTAAAAGCTTTACAATATAAGATTTATAAACACTTGGGCAGTAAGATAGAGTGATATTTCGGTATCGAGGTGTAGATTGGAGTTCTAGATCATTCAAGGTATTCTTATCCTCAGGTTTAATCCATCATAGTTCTTTTATTTTCTTTCATTTTCTTTCAGATCCTAACTTGATTTTATGACTTCTTGGTTAGGTATTTAAGTTCTTGAAACTTAAGGTTCTTCGATAAGTTTCTATCTTGATGGTTTAGAATTATTTTTCATCTCCTTTTCTTTAGAAACTCATGGTTTTTACTGTTGGTTTTAGGAGTGTTCCAATCTCGTTCTTGTATCTAATATCACGGTTTTCAGTAAGGAAAATAGGTTAGATTATCTATGTTATGATTTGTTTATGTGATATGTTATGATATGTTGATATGTTATATATGTATATGAATATGTTATATGTTATAGTCGCTTGGGGCTTATAGTTTCTTGGATAGCAAACCCCAAGATTTTTATCATTATCGTGGATTAGAGTTATGATTTGCCCTACCTCGATTATTAGACTGAGGACCTAGATGGGTTATCATATACTACCATGTGATCTAATCTACCTTTATTAGTAGACAGAGGACCTAGATGGTTTTTCACATGCCATGTTAATGGCCATTAATATTGTAGTCCTATATGATATACGTTTTTATAGTCATATGTTTTTATAGTATATGTTTATGATAAAGTCTTATGATGTATGATATATGTTTTTAGTAAATTTTTCTTGCTGGGCATTAGGCTAATTCTTTGTATTTTAGATGGTGCAGGAAAATAAACTTGAAAGGCGGGATGGATTCATGGCAGCTTGGCATGTGTATTAGGGATGGACTGATTGAGTGGACTGCTGGAAGACCGAGGATGAAGTTGTTTCAAGTCTTTTAATTTATGATTTTATGTATTTCCGCACTTAGTATTTAAACAATTAATTAAATTTTATGTTTTATGTTTTATGTACTAAACAATGGGTACCCATACCTTATTTTTTATTTCGTACCGTATTTTGGATTTTTAATAAAGTTCTAATATTTTATGTATGTACGTGTTCCAAAATAGTGGTTATGTTTAGTAGTTTTTAATAGTCTGAGGTCTAGAATTAGTCGGGGCATTACAAATTGTGAGACGTTAATTATGATTGTTATCCTTGTTTTCCATCCGTAACATGTGGCATGACCCAGTGGGTCTGGGGGCCCTCTTAAAGAGGTCCAGGCCCATCTTGATAGCCCAATCATCCTCGAACCCAATAACCTTTGATGGGTGCGAGCATAACAAAGGAACCAGGACTAAGATGCAGGCTCGACTCATTTTCCCAGTCCCGGCATACTGGTTTCCTTCGAGATGCCAATAAGGTGACAGACTAACTAGTCGAGGGAGATAGACCTTATTGGGAGTCCATGGAGATATTCAGTTTCACAATGTCTATCTTGGAAAATGAACCTGAGTCTCGATGAACAAACCAGGACCATGGTAAGTAAACCAGGACATTATTAAACGAACTCGGATCGTACCTCTAGATAAGGTAACCCTGATCTTCCCTGATGCTGACATGTCCCCGAGAAATCTGGAAGTTGGTCTCCTCAACTAACCTGCAGAAGAGGGTATGCACAGAACGTACACTATTCCTAGGAAACAGTACTGCCACTACTCTATAGATCCTATCCCCAGGATCACCTTTGAAGCCCATGCGGACCAGTCCGAACTAACGTACAATAGGCAGCTGTAAGGCTTGGCCACGCCTAAGCCGGCCCAATGGGCCCAGATTACTACATGTCATTATATAACGTTCTTTGTATTATGACTCCATTAGTGAGTAAACCGTGATTACATCTCTATTGGGACCAGATTAGTCCGGCCCAAGCACAGTGCACTTGATTGCCTATAAATAGAGCCAGTTGTGCACTGTAGTGAGGATCCTAGATTTTCTCTTGTAAGCAATTACTCTGATAAAACTTGCAGAAAACTCCATTCTCAAAAGCTCCCGAAAATATAATACAATAGACTTGTGGACTAAGGCTCATTAACGCCCCAACCACGTAAAAACTCTTTTTGTTCATCTTTTATCCTTTCTTTCCAGCTCTTATTTCTGAATATATTTCTAGTTTCTAAAATACTCGGTAAACAATGATTAACGGGGTATGTGGCGAATGACAAAATTGCCCTTGAGGGGCTTTGAAAGAGAGAGAGAGAGAGTTGGCCCTAGGGCCATTTAGATATTTTCGGCAAAAAGTAGTGACTCAGTCACTTTCTCCCTTGGCTGAAGGAAGCAAAAACAGAACACTCTAGCTCCTTCTCTCTCCCTCTCGATTGTACTCTTCTTACTCTTTTTCTCTTGATTTGATTTTTGGAGAAAAGTAAAGAATCATTGAGGTTAAGGTCTGGGAATTGGAAGCTTGAGTTTAGGAGTGATTAGCTGCAGCTAAGGGAGTTTAATTCACAGCTGAGGTAAGGGTTGTCACTTTGTTTTTAATTGTATTTTTGTAATGCCCCGGATTCCCTAATATGGTTTAATGGCTGGATTAGTAGGCCAGGAGGGTCATAACTGTTTAATTATGCCATTAAATGTGTTTATGCATGTTTATGAGAATTATATTATAATAAGATGTTAAATGCATGCATGTGGGTCCACATTTGTTTATAGGGGTGTTTTGGTAATTTGGCCCGTTGAGGGCATAATTGTATATTTGTTTGCATGTCAATGATATATTGTGAGACCACATTATAATGTGGATTGGTTTGAGTATCTCGGCATGAGACGATCTTTAAATATGATTTATCGGTTTGGTCATAACAGGTTTGAGCTCGGGGCTCGGGGTGAGTCTCGGGGTGATTTTAATGACTAGGGCGTTACCAGGGATTTTAGGGTAACGGGATATGAATTATTGATGTTTGAGAATATTGAGATTAGTGGGAACTGGGAAGCGTTAATTATGATTAACGGGATAAGTGGAAAGTACCAATTTTACCCTTGGAAGTGGTTTTAGAAGCCTTAAATGACTTAAGGGTATTTTAGTCATTTGGATGGATTTATATAACCCTTTAGTTGGCTGTAGAAGCATATAGAATAAACAAAGCCAAAACAGAGTTTTCTTCTCCAACCCGTACACCATCCTTCACCATTCTCTCTTTTGGAGTTTTTGAGCTCTAAGTGGGTTTCAAGCTAGGAAATCCAAGGGCTGGGTTTGTGGACTTGGTTCAGCCATTGAAGGAGGTTCAAATCTGGTTTTGAGGTGAGTTCTAGTCATTGATTTCAGGTTGTGCTCTGTTTTTCCTTTAGTTTTTTCAGCTTATGATTCTTGTTGAAAGTTTGGATTTGAAGAGGTTTTGAATGAAGTTTAGCTTGGGTTTTGATGAGGGTGAGTTATGGGTGATGTTTAGAGGTTAAATTGAGTTTTTGGAGGAGGTTTGGAGCTGGTTAGAGGGCTTGGTTCCAAGGGAAAACGCAAGGGAAAATTTGGTGTTGCGTGCTGTCATTTTGGCTGGTCTGGGCTGGGCGCCGCAGCATGGCTGTGGTGCGCCGCGGCCCTTGGCGTCTGGCAGAGAGGGCCGCCTCTGTTAGAGGGGCACGCCGCGGCACAGCTGGGGAGGGCCCCGGCTCTTAGGGTCATTTTGGCCAGAATGGGGTTTTTAGCTTGGGGATTCAAGCCTTAGGCCTCGGGGTTGAACCTGATTCCCGGTTGAGTGGTGTTTGATGTCTCGGAGGCTAGGTTTTGGTTTGGGAACCCTCTGTTATCATTTTTATTGATGAATCCTATATTTTGGTTATGACCAGGTGACCGTCAAGGAATTTAAAGATTGATCGTTCTTAGGGGTCGTTCTTATAATAACTTTCACTTGAACCGGAGGTAAGAAAATAGTGTATGAATACAGATGCACCCTGTGTATGTATGTGACATGCACGGTTTGTTATTGAAGCATGTTGGTTGGTATATGTGGACATGGATTGCATATTAAATGCTAGTGAACGCTGATTTCTTGTTTATGGCACTGACTAGTCAGGGACCGACCCTAAAGTCGATGAACATGCATTGAATGGCTCTATGGCATTAATGCTGGGCCGACCCTAAGTTCGATGAACTTATAAGCGCTTGCCTGGTCTAAGACCAGATGTTCATAGCCAGGGCATATGGCCCCGGTGACAGTTTGTCACATGGCTAGGGGACGTTGTCCATAGTTACGACTCTAGAGCCAGGAGGAAGGTTATGTTGGTGACCAGTTACCATGCACCTATCCTGATTAAGCTTATGGAAGAATCACTTATCAGTTAAGCCCTGGTGACCCTACCGTCACATGGCTAAAGGGAGCTGTACCCACTCTTGTGAATTTTGGGTATTGTCACCTATCTGTTTTGGACTGTTATTCCTGAATTATTATTATGATCATTGTTGATATTATATCATGTTTTATTGTGTTTTCTTGCTGGGCCTTGGCTCATGGGTGCTATGTGGTGCAGGTAAAGGGAAAGAGAAGCTCGCCCAACCTTGAGTAGAGAGCCTTGGTGGTGTTGTGTACATATTTGGCCGCTTGACCACCACGGTCAGGAAGTTCTCAGGGGGACTAGGGGTTTACCCTATTTTTGTCGCTTAGGTCGGCGGGGTTTGTAAATTTGAAACAGTAGTGACCCTTTTGTATTATGAACAACTTGTAAACGTTATGAAAGGCTCATGAGCAGTTTTTATACTTAATGCAAAATATCCTATCTTTTTTTTACTGGTTTTTCACCTTAACCTAATAATAACACTTAGATCACGTTTTTAACCAAAGGACTCAGGTAGCGAGTCAAATTTCCGGTTCACTGTTCACCGTAACTGTTCTGGGGTAACCAGGGCGTTACAATTTTGCTTAGGTTTTGTTATTCTTGATCTTGAAAGTTCAAGGTTTTGGATTGAGTTTTTGGTGGTGTTTTGAGGGTGTTAAAGCTTGGGTTTTGTTGCTGAATTTGTGCTAATGCTATGCTAGGATTGAGGTGTGATTTTGGGATTGTTTGGAAAGGATTTTGGTGAGCTTTTAGGCTGAGGAAAATAGATGTTGTGGGCTCATAGGGTCGCACTGCGACCTTGTTCTTAGGCATCGCGACCCGTATGAAACCCAAGGCCTAGGAGGGGCTTTGTTTCAGAGGTGCGCCATGACTCTAAGGGACAAGTCGCAGCCCGTGTCCTGGTTCCAGACATGGGGCTTTCTATCTGGGAGGCGCACTGTGACCCTTAAGATCATGTCGCAGCCCGCCCGGGCAGCTTTGGCCACTTTATGTTTTAATGACGGTAATTCAAACCTAAAGGCTCAAGATTGATTCTACTACCTGATTTAGTAGAATTCGAGGTCCCAAAGGCTAGGACTTGGTCCGGAAGCCTTTATTTACTCGTTATTGACGAGATTCTATTTTTTTTTTATGAATAGGTTACCGCTAGGGGCTTAGGATCAGGATCGTGCTCGAGGGTCGTTCTTATTTTACATTACACTCGGATATGAGGTAAGAAAACTACACTAAGCCCCAGGTACGTTGGGCCAGCTCCAAGGCTGGTTATAAAGAGTATATGGAAATAGGCCCCGGGGTGACTCATTAGTCCCATATCCTAGTGCGCTGAGCCCCAGTGTGATTTATTATTCATGTAACTTAGGAAACGGGCCCCGATATGATTCAGTTAATAATTTTATTTAGGGAAGTTGGCCTCATATGACACTGTAGTCATTCATATGAATGGCATGCATGCATGAGTAGGGCTATTACTGCTGGGCATGCTTATTATGATTTGGTAACATGATATTAACTGCTTATAAGCATGTTTAAGTTTTCTTGCTGGGCCTTGACTCTCGGGTGCTATGTGGTGCAGGTAAGGGGAAAGGAAAGTTGGATCAACCATGACTTGGAGAGCTTAGGTGGCAACGTGTACATATGCAGCTGCTTGACCCCCACGACCAAGGTTTCTCAGAGGAACTAGGGTTAAACCCTATTTTTTCCACTTAGGTCGGCGAGTTGTAACTTTTGAGTTGTAATGATCCTTTTGGAGCTGTAAACAAATTTGTGAGCGTTCAATATGGGATCTCATGCAAATTTTAACATTTTAATTAATTCTCTATTCCTTTTAACCGAAATTTTTAACCCTAGACCACTAATCACATTTAGATGCACGTTTATGGCCAAATAACTCGTTTAGTGGGTTTAGCACTATTTAAAATATACATTGTAATGGTCTTGGCTAACCAGGGCATTATAAGTATGATTCTGATCTCGAGCCTTGCGATAATCTAGTCACAACACAACCATACTCGTATTAGGGATTGACTTCAAATCCCGAGTCTCACTCCAGACCCTATTCTTAAGTTACTATTCCAAGTTACCGGGATGTTGGAAACGTCCCCCGAGCCCCCAAGTGGGCCACCAAAAAGATTTCCGAACTCCCTGAGCCCTAATCCAAAAACCAGCAAAACCATATTTCAATGGCGCGGTCGCGCCTGCAGAAAGTTTGGTTTTTCTGGGGTACTAGCGTAGTCGCGCCCTAACCCAGTTTGGTTGCGCCACTAACTCCGAAACCCAAAAATAAAAAATTAACAATCAAAATACCCACTCCTTGAGACACTAGATCGATCTTGCCCTAACCTAGCGCGGTCGCGCTAGATCGCCAGAAACTCGAAAACGAGCCCAGGTTCTTATGTTCTTCCCCAAACCGAGCCCTTGTGATTCCCCTGCGTACCAGACCCATAAAATCGACCTAAAACTGACTTTCCAACAGGTTTTGGCCACAAAACAACCCACAAAAACATCAAAACACCAACATATCATCATTAAAAACATTAACCACACTCTAGATTAACAAATTCATAAGTTTGAGTTTCAAACTCAAACTTTCAGCTCATAATCCAATAACTCAATCCAATACCATGGTTTGTAACCATAAATCAAAGCTTACTCAAGGCTACAAACACACTTCCACCATTAATACACACACTTACACATCTTAGCCCCCTAGTCTTCCCAAAATTAAAACCAAACCCCCAATTTACTCAAGAACACATGAACATAGGTGAAGAACACCAAATTTTTTTACCTAAGGGATGAAATCCTTGACTTCCAAAGGATGAAGCAGGTCCTAGCTGTTGCTGAATTCCTTCCTTAGTGCTCAATTTCTCTTCAAGCTTCCTCAAATCTCCACAATTCTTCTCAAATTCAAGACTTCTTCCTTAGCACCCTAGAGCACTTCAAGAGAGAACCAAAAAAGAGGGAAAAATGTGTAAGTGTGCTCCCAAGTGGTGTTTCCCCTTGCTCTAGTGTAGAGGTCTAATGACCATAATGCCCTCACTCGATATTCCTACTCAATGTATCCCCCAAGGGTAAATTAGTCATTTCGCCACTAATTCCACTAAACCTCAATTAACACTCTATATTCCCTATTAAGTTTCTAACCCTCCAAATATAAATGTTTCCTCCAATAATTCCCCACACATACACCAAATTACTCAAAATACCGCTTGGCTCGCTCTAAGCCAGGTATAAGTCCCCGTTGTGAATTTTCCGCCAAAGAACTCTAAGGGATGGACTTAAGCTTGTTATCGCAAATAAATCCTCATAATGATGTGGTTCCAATAACATAACACATATAATTATAATTATACCCTTAACAAGTCAAAATTATGAAAATGCCCCAATTTACAAAAACGGGCCCACATGTATTTAATACACATAACACATGCATATTTATTCACATTACCATATAAATCATTTATATTGCATGATCACACATACACTCAATTAATTCCACATATAAATCTGATTATGCCCTCCTGGCACAGTGATCAAGGCACTCGACCTTAATAGCAAATTAAGGATGTTACAAATAACCTATAACTTGATTCTCTATTTTTTAAAACATATTGAAGTATCCTAAGACTTGGGCATTTTGTTGATAAAATATGTTGATCATTATCCATTTTGGTAAAAGTTTTCTAAATAGGAGCAAGTAACCTGGCTCTTGATTATTTTCATTTTCATAGCTTATTAAGTAACATGATACTTGCCCTTTTTTTTCATTCTATATTTTGAGCATTATTTAATTTTTGAAAAAGGTATCTCGAAAGATGATAAAGTATCCTAACATTTTGTTATTTTTATTTTCATAGCTTATTGAAGTAACCATGTACCAGAATACTTGATTTCCTAAATAGCATATTAAATGTTTTATTTTTAAAAAAGTAACCTGGTATAATATGTAACGTCCTCCTAATCCAGGACCATTACACTGTGTACTTTAAATAGTGTCAGACTTGCTAATCAATTCATTTGGTCATAAATGTGTAACTAAGTAGTAGTAGTGGTAGTGGTAGTGGTAGTGGTAGTGGTAGTGGTAGTGGTAGTAGTGGTAGTAGTGGTAGTGGTGGTAGTGGTAGTGGTGGTGGTGGTAGTGGTGGTAGTGGTGGTAGTGGTGGTAGTAGTGGTAGTAGTGGTAGTAGTAGTGGTAGTGGTAGTAGTGGTAGTAGTGGTAGTAGTGGTAGTAGTGGTAGTAGTGGTAGTAGTAGTAGTAGTGGTAGTAGTGGTAGTAGTAGTAGTAGTAGCTTGTAGTAGCTTATAGTAGTAGTAGCTTGTAGTATTTTAGTTTTTGTAATTATTGGTTCAATCTAGGATTTAGTTGGAAACTCGTCGAAATAGTTATGGATTTTATAAGTTTAATCTATAGTTTAGAAATATTAATTTTAACATAAGGTTTGATTAATATAGTTGGTCCTAGAAATCATATTTATTATAACCTAAGGTTTAGATAGAATAATTAAGAGCATGAAACTTGTCACATGCATGTTTATTTAAGGATTTTAAATGAATAAGCCAATAAAAGATAGATCTAGAAGCTCTAGAAGCTTCCATCAGCTGTTAGGATCACGTTTTATTCAGTCAAAGATGTTTTAAGAAACTTCAAGTGTGCTAGAAGTGTGCCAAAACATGTTTAAAATATCAGCGTATGTCGATATATCGCAACTATAGGGGCCGATATATCGCCTATGGGAGATACAGAAAACACGTTGACTTCGCACGAATGAAACCACAGATGCTCGGGATATAGGGGCAGACGATATATCGCCTATATGGGGGGATATATTGGCTCCTTTAGTGTAGTTTGAAAATCCATGGAGTCCGAGCTTAAAACAACCCTCAACAACTTGGACTTGCTCTTGAACGTTTTTGACTGAGTTTTGGGCATCTGTTGAACAGATAATTCAAATTTATTCAATTATTATTCTTTTTTTTTAATGGGGTTAGTTTCACTCCTTCAACTCTATAAATAGGACCTTTCACTCAGCCATTTCATTCTTCATTCAAGCATTCTTCAAAGCCTTCAAGCTGCTAATTTTATTCTAGAGAGAAAACACTAGGGTTTTGGGATTAAAAGCTTTTCAAATCTAAGCTTTTCTAAACACTTAGGAAGTAAGAGAGAGTGATATTGCGGTATTGAGGTGTAGCTCGAAGTTCTAGTATATTCAAGGTATTCTTATCCTCAAGTTTAATCCATCATAATTCTTTTATTTTCTTTCATTTCTTTCAGATCATAACTTTATTTTATGGCTTTTTGGTTAGGTGTTTAAGTTTCTTGAAACATAAGTTTTTTTGGTAAGTTTCTATCTTGACGGTTTAGATCTCCTTTTCATCTCCATTTCTTTAGAAACTTATAATTTTTACTGTTGGTTTTAGGAGTTTTCCGATCCCGTTCTTGTCTCCAATATCCCGGTTTTTCGTAAGGACAATATGTCAGATTATATGTATTATGATATGTTTGCATGATATGATATGTTATAGTGCTATGTTATATATGTATATGAATATGTTTTTATGTTATAGTCACTCGGGTATTATAGTATCTTAGATAGCAAATCAAATTCCAAGATTTTTTATAATTATCGTAGATTAGAGTTATGATTTACCCTACCTTGATTAGTAGATAGAGGATCCAGATAGGTTATCATATACTATTTTTTGATCTAACCTACCTCGATTGGTAGACTGAGGACCTAGACAGTTTTATCACATGCTACGGTAATGAGTTAATGCCATTAATATTGTAGTCATGTGTTTATATGATATACGTTTTTACGTTATATGCTTTATAGTATATGTTTTAGCTTTATGATTTATGTTATATTTTAGTAGATTTTACTTGTTGGACATCAGACTCATTCATTTTATTTTAGATGGTGTAGGAAAATAAGCTTGGAGGGCAGAATGGATTCATGGCAGCTTTGGCATGTGTACTGAAGGAGGACGGAATGAATGGATTTCTGGAGGATCGAGGAGAAGTTTATATTTTTGAGTCTCTTCAATTTATGTATTTATTTTTTCGCAATTAGTTTTTGAACAATTAATTAAAGGTTTATGTTTTCTTTATGTTTTATGTAATAACAATGGGATCCTGTATTTTTTTATTTTTATAATAAAGTTATATTATTTTATGCATGTATTTCTAAATAATAGCTATGTCTTAGTAGTTTTAATAGTCTGAGGTCTTAGAATTAGTCGGGGTATTACAGTTGGTATCAGAGCCCACAGTTCATATACATGAAGTTCTCGTTGATACACACACAAAAGCTCTGACTCTACCGCTAATGCAAGTGTTTAGGTTAAGAATAGTATGTATATGTTAATAACTAATGTTTTAGACATTATGTTTTCAGTCAAAATGAATGGAGCTTTGAACTATCATGATATCCGAGCCATTAAGGCATTGAAAAGGATTAGAGAGCCAAGGAATACAATAGGAGTGCTAGAAAGAACCACTCAATGATTGATCCTATTTCACAAGGGGATAATTCACCTTAAAACCACTAAGTAAATTATGATGAGAGCCATGGAACAATATGTCTTAGTAATTAGGCTTTTTAAGGATTTTCCTTTTGTAGTTTTGAAATTAGAAGAATTGTGGGAGACTATGGATGATGAGGATGATTTACTGGTAGCTATGAGATATTATTTTTTTATGCTTAGGTTTACCTCTATGTTTAAATTTCACTTCACTAATGGACAAAAGCATAATATCCTAATGAATATTCCCCGAGGTAGTTTCGAGGCTCATAGTAATGATGATTATGAAGAAATATATGATGATATGTTAGATGAAGGGTCAGATGTAGAAGATCCTGATATTTAGATTTTACCCTAGTTATTTTTAGTAAAGTTTCTTTATTTATTTATTTTGAATTTATGATTGTACTTAGTGAAAACCTTTTTCCAAATGAATAAAGTTGTTATTTTTGAATGACATGTACGAGTTTGATTTTTTTTTTTACAATCATAATAAATTTAGAGTAAATAAATAATGACGGAGTTCGGTGAGGGTGGATACAAATCAATGGACCGGGTTCTGTATTGAGAATTTAGGGGGCCATAGTAGTGGGAACGATTTTACTGATCCCAGCCCTCCCTCAATATGGTTAACTTTGGAATAGCGATGAGTTTCGAGCCTGAGAATTAAGTCATATAGGGTGGTTAGAAATGGACTTAGAAAATAATAATGATGGCTTATTTTTCTAAGTATAAAAACCCACCTTAATTATAAAGAAGGCTTACATAATTTTTCATAAGAAATCATAATTGATATGCCCGAGTTATGTTTGCTTAGATTAAGTTTTGCCTTAGAAATTATTAGGGTAAGTTCTAATGTGTTTTCTCAACTGTTAGAACTTTGCTGAAGATGTCGCTACAAAGGTCTGCATGCACGAATGACAATGCCCCTAGCACCACCAACAAGACTCATGAAGCCCTTCCAGTCCAAAGAAAGGGAACGAGTGCTACTACTGCTACTGCCAATAGAAATGCACCACCTCTAGTGGACAACACCGCAGAGATTATCTAACTAGGTTAACAGGTGGAAGAAATCCTACAACAACAACAACAACGACAACAGCCTCAGCCTCAGCCGCAACCTCAGCCTTAGCCTAATCCATCGACTCAACCACCCCAACAAGTAGGATATCCATATGGGGGATGGCCGATGGAGAACTAAGTGCCTTATCTAGCTCAGCACATATAGCCAATCTACGAGCGTTTTTGTAAGAAGTACGTTCCAAAATTTGAAGGGACAATTGACCCCTTCGAGGCAGAAGAATGGCTAAAAAATGTAGAGCCTATCCTAGCACACATGAAACTCGGAAACGCGGATCGCATATTCAGCGTTTCCTCTCTACTAATAAAGGATGCTAGAATCTGGTGGGATTTAGTACAACAAACTCATAATGTTGCCACCATGACGTGGACCAGATTTGTGGAGCTGTTTCACAAAAAGTATTACAACTCGGTTGTTATCGCTACTAGGGTGGAAGAGTTTGCCAGTCTGAAGCAGGGTAATTTGACGGTAGTCGAGTACGCTTGACATTTTGATCATTTTTCCAAGGTTGCACCAGAGTTGGTCCCAACTAATTTCTTAAGGGTTACCAAGTTCACCAAGGGACTTAGACCCAAGATTGAGTTAGGTGTAAAACTGGCAAACCTTAGAACCACTTCTTATGCTGATGTCCTATAAACGTGTATAGAGGTGGAGAGGCTCCAAGCAAATGTTAGTAAGGAGGAGGCTAGCAAGTCTGAACCCAAGCAGCAATGTCAGACTCAGAATGGTAGAAACAACAACAACCACCAACACAACAATAATGGGCAGAAAGAAAGCATCCTGATAATAAGCAAGCCGATGGTGACAAAAGAGCATGGACTAACAACGAAAATAACAGGTCAGGTTATGTAGAAACTCACAAATCCTTGCCAGTATAAAGGTAACCCTGGAAAATTCTTTGGAACACATCTAGAAACTCACAAACTAATCCAATCTATCCTGGTCCCACTGGCACGACCTAAGTGGGATCCACCACACTAGCTAAGAGTCATATGCATCCTCTTGCAATGGGTCTCTAGCTCCAAGTACAAATGTGATAAGCATACGGGGTCCATGCACAGTGCCAACACATACAAGGGTCTATCATCCTTAGGCCCAAGAATTACAATCTTTTCCTTACAATCTATCATTGCCCCATACTTGGCTAACCAATTCATATCCAGGATCATATCGAAGTCAGTCATGACCAACTCTTATCAAGTCAACTGATGAGTCCCTTCTCACCATAACCTAACCCATCTCTTAAAATTACCAATAGAGCATCACATCCTCATCACAACATAACCATGTAACCTGCCTATCAAGTCTATGTCTCTCTCTAGATGCAACAAGCAAAGAACAACATGGCACCAAACCAATTAAACATAATACAAAAATCAGAACTAGGAAGCTGACCTGCCACCACTGAGGAACTAGCCTCAGTCTCTGACTGCATCGGAGCAAACACTCGAGCTGGAATCGAGTTGTTCGCCCCTTTTGGCTCATCCTTCCTTCACCTTGGGAAATCCTTCTTATGGTGCCCAAACATCCCACATAAGAAACATGCCATTGCTCGGCATTCTCCCAGATGGTGCCTCTTACACCGAGTGCATGTCGGGTAGGGTTTTCAATCCCAGTCCTTGCCCGATCTAATAAATGGAGGTATCACAGTCTGAGCTTCGCACTCTCCTTCTCAATCTCATTTCCTGTGCTCTTAACAACAAGAGCCTTCCCTACCACCTAGGCATAGGTAGAGACTTCATGTACTGGGGCAATTCTAACGCCCTGAGCTATTCTGGGATTCAATCCCTATAGCCAACCCATCAAATTTGTTAACATACTCGGTCACTGTTGCATTTCCTTTAACCAGGTTCAGAAACTCATTTTTCTTAGCAATCTTAACTACATCATAGTAATATCTTTCATTAAACAACTACCTAAATTCTTTCCAATTCATCGCAGCTATATCTCGTGTCTGGGATACCACTTCCCACCACGTCCAAGCATCTTCCTGCAATACATATGTAGCAAAGATCACCCTATCGTGACCTACCACCCCCATACTGTCGAGGATGGAACTGATCATGCCCATCCATTGCTCAGCTTTGAATGGATCTAGGCCTCCCTCAAAAATTGAAGGGTAATATTCCTCGAATCTACCACAAAGAAATTCCCACCTATTCTCAACCCTAGGCTGAGCAGATACTGGTGCCACTCCTGGCATAGCAAAGGAAGAGGTGTTCCCTGACAGAACCTGCTGCTGCTTTAAACACCTCCTGCATGTTCTCCAGGGTAGTCTCCAGTCTTTGGTCTTTACGGTGCAGCTCACGAATCTCCTCTTCATAGAAACGAGATTTAGAACTCGAGCTCACGGAATGGACCCGGGGTTGTTTATCATGTCTACGCGTCGAGGGGCCCGGGTCTTTCCGGCCGGAATTCGGTACCTGTGGTGGTTTGGGAGGAGGGAACCCGTTGGCATTCCCAGGTGGTGCAGTAGTTGTCCTTGGAGGATTCTCACCGGGCGGGATGGCCGGTGACGAGGCCTCCCTGTCATTCTCGTGAACCTCAGGGTCCCTTGGGGGCTCCGCGTCTCTGGGTGGAAGTGGATCCTTCATGGAGGCCTTCAGCTGGACTCCTGTAAGGTGGACCTCCACCTCTCGAGGCTCCCTGAGTCGCCTCGAATGTCTTGGCATTTCTCCTTGTCGGAAGTAATGGCAGAACAGTAGCTTGGTGCTTACGTTCCCACAGACGGCGCCAAACTGTTGACGGTAAGAACTCGTCAACGATTGATGGTTAGAAAACTTCAATCTCTATACTATAGAAAGCTTTGAATCAGATAGAAAGAACTCTAATCAACAGAAGAAAACTCAGGCAACAATGAAAACCAGAAACATATATTTCTTAAGTCTCTTTCATACACTCAGTTTTTCCAACCCCCTAGCCTGAGGGGTTGGAGCCTATTTATAGGGGGGCTCTATTGGCTCTGGATACAAACAAGTCCCAGACGACAGGGACGTACATAGGTACTCTGATAGTGTAGTGGCTCAGGGCGTAGTGGTGTCTATCCTGATGGTGTCAGAGTTGTGGCCTAGGACATAGTACTGTCGGCTCTGGCGTATGGTCGGGGTGTCCAAGTGGTACCACTACTCTTCGTACAGGTCCGTACCGCCACTACTCCTCAGATGCAGATCACAGGGTCGTGCCTCTGTTCTTCACAACCGTACGCCCCGTGTCAGCGCACGTGTTCCGTACTCGGTCGTCCTCATCAATCCCCATTCAATGCCCCATGTTCGTTTGGCATATCAATAAGGTTCCTCCAAGTGGTCCCCGTGCCTATGTCAAGAAGGCTTCAACCTATGTGTGTCCTGAGAAGCTAAGGTGCCAGGGGTCAGGGCCGGCTTATGCAGGTCACATGGACACGAGGCTTGCAGCATGGGTGCCGTGGCAAGGCCACACCCTCGCATAGCGAGGCTGGCCCTTTTCCCTCGGGTGTAGGCATGGCTCGGGGTACGGGCGCCGCAACAAGGCAGCACCCTCGCATAGCGAGGCTGCCTCTCCTCCCCCCAGGTGCAGACGTCCCGAGGCTAGGGGCACGGATGCCACAACAAAGCCTCACCCTCGCATAGCGAGGGTGCCTCGCGTAGCGAGGCTGATCTTCTTCTCCCGCGTGCAGGCAAGGTGAGGTCTGATGCTTGAGGGGTCAAGGCGTACGCAGATGGCCATCCGAGGACTCTCGCATTGCGAGGGCGGCGTTCGGTTTGGCGAGTGGCCAAGGGCCCTCGCATAGCGAGGGTGGCTCTCTTAGCCTAACTCCTTCAACGCCGTGTGATATCCTCGTCCCCTTGTACGTGCACTAAGTAGCATGTAGGATGCCTCGTAGCATAGAGCTTCACTTGTGAATAAAATCACAAAGGAAAAATTTCCACATTTACACTTCCCCCCGAGTCTATAAGTATACTATTAAGTGTGCTTGTAGACTCTCTTTATTTCTCTTGCTTGACAGGTACGGCCAACCTTGGGGGACTTAGCCTTGGAAATTTTTCCAACGTCGCTCGAAGAAGTACGAGGTGAGGTTTGGAGTTGTGTTTCTTTTTAGTGTCCACAGGAACACGACAGCCACCTAACACTTGGGGGATCCATGAAAGTTCCTAAGGTTGCATAAGGACTAATCATCCTCAATCGCGGATCCCAAGGTTACTCATACTCTTGATCTCCACCATTCATAGGGAGATAGGTCCAATGGCTAGGGAGCATTGACTTTCCCTATAAATACCCCCAAGGCTCGAAGCCACTTTTCCACACCAAGACTTGCCTAGCCTAGTGGCATGCTCTCCAACTTATTTTCACGAGTTCAAGGGTTCTATCCTCCTCCAAAGCATTCTTGAGGTGCCCTTTCTTTTTTTTTTTCTTTTTTTTTTTTCTTTTTTCAAACTTAAGGGGCTCTAGTAGGTCCCTCTTATTGCTGCTGTTCGTGGATCGCATATTTTTCATTGATCTGATGGCGATAATCTTTCCGGTGCACCTTGATTATACTTGTAAGGACACATTAACCCGTTGGGCTGTTGGGGTCCTTTTATATTCATTGCGCGCGCTTGTTACTTTTCGCGAGAAGCGTCCTTCTCGTCCTTATACATAGTACTATTTTTTCAAGGGTCCCTTGTAAGACCCTTTTTGGCTAGCCGGCTTAATGGCCGATCTAGACTTATTGGGTGATTCCCTCCTTACGGCCTCACTTCTTGGGGTGTCGGCCTTTAGTTAGAGGTCATCCTTTTAGACTGTTCCCTTGATATTCATAAGGGTAGCTAATCCTTTTGAATATAAGAGATTTTTTTTTTTTTTGCTCTCATGCCTCTTGTCCTACCCCCCAAGTGCTTGGTGAGATTTAATTCAGCAGGCAGTTCGGTTGATGCTCGCATGAAAAAGAAAAAATCATATGTGAAGTTGTGAACATTTTCATTTATAGCAGTCAGATTACAACGATATGCATATAAAAGGCTTACATCTACTTGGGGGGTTATGTAGGTAACCTCTTTGATTCTCGTCTGCTAAGATAGCCTATCCTACAACAAACTAAACACAGCTACTGCCTGTGCTGGGAGTGGAAGTCTTACTGGTAATACTTCCTAAGGTGTTCCGCGTTCCACGCTCGAGGTATGACGGTGTCGTCCATGCGTGCCAGCTTATAGGTGTTTGGAGGTATGCACTGAGCAACCTGGTAGGGCCCCTCCCAGTTCGCCCCCAGCACTCCTGCTCCTGGGTCTCGCGTGTTAGGGAGTACCTTTCTCAGCACCAAGTCGCCAACTCTGAAAGTTCTCTCTCGCACCCTCGAATTGTAGTACCTTGCGACGCGTTGTTGGTATACTACCACCCTCATTTGTGCTTTTTCTCTCTTCTCTTCAAGCATATCCAAGCTCTCGGCCAGAGCTACGCGGTTGGCCTCGTCTCCATACGCCTGTACCCTGTGGGACTCAACCTGCATCTCGACTGGGAGTACGGCCTCGCATCCATAGGCCAAGGAGAATGGGGACTCCCCAGTAGTCGTGCGTGGGGTGGTTCTGTAAGCCCACAGCACATTTGGTAGCTCCTCTACCCAGGCTCCCTTCATCTTTTCTAGCTTAGCCTTCAAGTTCTTCTTAAGGACCCTGTTTATGGCCTCCACCTGTCCATTGGCCTGTGGGTGTACCACTGCGAAGAAACTTCTCCTTATGCCCCTTACCCTACAATACTCTTCGAAAACTCCCCCCTCGAACTGGGTACCATTGTCAGAAATAATCTTGTAGGGTATTCCATATCTACAAACAATGAATTTGTTGACGAAAGCGGTGATATGCTTGGTTGTTATCTTCATGAGGGGTTCTGCTTCTACCCACTTAGTGAAGTAGTCCACTGCCACCACCGCGTATTTCGCTCCGCCCCTGCCTGCAGGAAGAGCGCCGATCAGGTCTGTTCCCCATATAGCGAAGGGCCAGGGGCTGGTCAGTTCACTTGGGGGTCTCCGAGGGTAGTTGGCGTGCCTCTGGCATTTGTCGCATTTTGTGGCAAAGTCATGCGCATCTCTCTCCATGGAGGGCCAGTAGTATCCTTGTCTCATGGCCTTCCTAGCTGTGGAGGGTCCGCTCTCGTGGTTGCCACACTCTCCCTCGTGTATCTCATGCAACACTTTCAACGCCTCCTCCCCTTCTACACACCACAGGAGTGGCATTGAGAATCCTCTTTTGTAAAGGACCCCATCTATCAGGGTGTATCTAGCGGCCCTGTACACCAACTTCCGGGACTCGTTTTTGTCTGCAGGCAAGGTTCCTTCCTCCAGGTATCTTTTGATTGGCTCGGTCCATGACTCCTTTGGGACACTAATCATATGCACATCTGCGCCTTCGATGCTGGGTTTGGGTAGGTACTCCACGGGTATTGATTCCAAGATATCACTGTCCTTGGTGGACGCCAGCTTCGCGAGTGCATCGGCATGAGTATTCCTTTCCCAGGGGATTTGCTCTATGCTATATGCCACTAGCCGTCCTAGGTAGCCCTTCACCTTCTCCAAGTAGGCTGCCATCTTGGGTTCCCTTGCCTGGTATTCCCCCTTTACTTGGTACACTACCAATTGAGAGTCACTGAAGATACGGAGGCGCGTCACTCTCAGCTCCTGGGCCAGACGCAGGCCAGCCAAGAGCGCTTCGTACTCTGCCTCATTATTGGAGGCCTCAAACCCAAACCGGATCGCGCAATACATTTTGTGTCCCTCGGGCCCGGTCATCATGATGCCCGCTCCGGATCCTCCTTCATTAGACGCCCCATCAACATACAAACTCCATTCCTCTAAACCCCCTCGCTCTTCCTCTATGACAGGCTGCTCCCTTTCTTCATTTCTTCCTCCATTCGGCTGATGGGTGAATTCTACTATAAAGTCCGCCAGCACCTGTCCATTGATGGAAGCCCTTGGGGTATACACAATGTCAAATTGACTCAGCTCGATCGACCATTTCATCGGCCTCCCTGAGGTCTCAGGTTTATGTAAGACCTGCCTCAAAGGACTATCCGTCAGGACTTCAATTGTGTGCGCATGGAAGTAAGGCCTCAACTTCCTTGAAGCCACAACTAACGCATAGGCCAATTTTTCGATTTCCGGATATCGGTTCTCCGCGTCCACCAAACACTTGCTGATATAGTACACGGGTTGTTGCTGCTTCTTCTCCCCTTTAACCAAGGCTGCGCTGATGGCATGCTCAGATACTGCCAAGTATAGGTACAGCTTCTCGCCTTTCTCAGGTTTCACCAATAGGGGTGGCTTCCCCAAGTGCTCCTTCAGCTTGACAAATGATTCTTCGCATTTTTCATCCTAAGCGAACTTTTTGCTCCCTTTGAGGATGTCAAAGAAGGGGAGGCACTTATCGGTGGACCTTGAGATAAATCTATTAAGGGCCGCCACCCTCCCCGTTAGGCACTGCACTTCCTTCTTGTTCTTCGGCGGGCTCATCTCTATCAGTGCCTTTATCTTATCAGGATTGGCTTCGATGCCTCTGGAATTGACCATGAAGCCCAAGAATTTCCCTGAGGATACACTGAAGGTGCACTTGACGGGATTCAACTTCATCCGGTATTTCCTGAGTGTGTTGAACATCTCACCAAGGTCCTTGTTGAGCTTTATTGCGTCCTTGGTCTTCACTAACATATCATCCACATACACCTCCATATTCCTCCCTATCTGGTTAGCAAACATTTTATTCACCAACCTCTGATAAGTGGCACCTACGTTCTTCAGCCCGAAGGGCATCACCTTGTAACAGTAGAGCCCTTTGTCTGTAATGAATGACGTGTGCTCTTCATCTGCTGGGTTCATTGGGATTTGGTTGTATCCCGAGTAGGCGTCCATGAAACTCAGTAATTCATGTCCTGCCGTCGTATCTACTAGCTGATCTATCCTTGGAAGTGGGAAGCTGTCCTTAGGACAAGCTTTATTCAGGTTCGTAAAATCGACGCAAGTTCTCCACTTCCCATTTGGCTTCGGCACGAGTACTGGGTTCGACACCCACACAGGGTAGAAAGACTCACGGATGAACCCGTTGGCCTTCAGCTTGTCAACCTCCTCTTTTAATGTTGCGTATCTTTCTGGGTCTAGCGCCCGCCTCTTCTGCCTGACGGGCCTCGCCTCTGGGGAGATATTCAGATGGTGGCACATCACACCGGGGTCTATACCCACCATATCCTCATGACTCCATGCGAATACGTCTAGGTTATCCTTCAAAAAATTTATCAACCCCTCTTTCACATCACTTTGCAAGTTTCTCCCTACCTTCAATTTTCTCAATGGTTCCTCCGTCACCGTAACTTCCTCTACTTCCTCCACTGGTTCTGCCCTTGACTCATCCACGACCCAAGGGTCCAACTCCTGCGGACCCCCTGCGGGCACACGTAGCTCCTCATGTACCACCATAGCCATTGGTTCCCGCGGTTTCACAGGCGCACGGAGTGAGGTGTTGTAGCATTCCCTTGCCTCTTTCTGCTCTCCCTTCATACTAGCGACCCCTCCTGGAGTTGGGAACTTGACAACCAAGTGATATATTGAAGTTATGGCTTTCAATTCTCTTAGGGATGGCCTCCCCAATACCGCATTGAAAGCTGATGCACAATCTACTACGACAAAGTTAGCCATGACTGTAGTTTGCCGGGGTTGCTCCCCCATGGTGAATGTCAATTCGATCATTACTAGGGGTTGTACTGAGTCCCCTGTGAATCCGTATAAGGATGATTGGCAGGGCTTCAGATGACGAATGCCCAGTCCCATCTTTTCCAAGGCAGGGCGATATAGAATGTCCACTGAGCTTCCGTTGTCCACTAGGACTCGATGGACGCGCATATTTGCCAACTGAACTGTCAACACTAGCAAATCATTGTGGGGGAAGTGTGCCCCCCGTGCGTCCTCCTCAGTGAAAGTGATCGAGTCGTTTTCTCCCTTGAAGCTTTTCGGGGGTCGTTGTTCCAAACTCATGACATAGGGTGGTGGACTTCGCCTGGCTTCTCTAGCATACCGATCTCGTCCTCTGCGGGAGTCTCCCCCAAACCCCGGACCTCTGAAAATAGTTCTCACTTCTCCCCGGATCTCTGGTGCGTCTCTTTGTGTCTTAGATATCACTGGTTCATCCTCCGACTTCGGCCTTTCTCTCCTGACATATCGGCCTAGGTGCCCCCTTCGGATGAGTTCCTCAATTTCTTCTTGCAAATGAATACATTCTGTTGTGGTGTGACCAATATCCTTGTGGTATTGAAAGTATCTATTGGGATCCCTCTAGGACCGATCCTTCCTCATTGGTGGGGGCTTCTTGAAGGGAACCCGCTTCTCGTTGGTGAGGTAGATATGCTCCCTTGTATCCGTCAGGCCCGTATAGAAAGTATAAGCCGTTTGCCTATGGTCGCTTCCCCGCTTGGGCTTTCTACGTTGATCATCCCTCGACCCTTCGTACGCCCTCTTCTTCTTTGCACCATTCGACCCTTCATTAGCTGGGGGCTTTGCAGGGGACTTACACTTTCCCGCCTTTAAGTTCGCGTGGCCATCCTCTACACGAATATATTTCTGTGCTCTCTCGTAGAAGTCATCTAGATCTGTGACTTCCCTTTTGAGCATATTATCCCACAATTTGCTCCCCGGAAGCACCCCTGCGGTGATGGTCATTTTTAACTCTCTGCGGGTCAGGCTTCCCACTTTGGCTGCTTCCATGTTGAACCTGTGGATGTAGTTTTTTAGGCTCTCATTTTCGCCCTATTTTACATTGGCGAGGTTGGTGCCTGGCATTGTATAATTACGCACGGCATGATGCTGCTGGAGAAATTCGTCTGAAAACTGTTGCCAAGACCTGACGAACCCCGGTCGAAGTCTCTTAAACCATTTGTATGCGGGCCCTTTCAACGTGACTGCGAAACAGTGGCATCTAGCCCCGCTATTTATCCCCTCAGCTTCATTAAGTCATTGAATGCGTCTAGATGGTATTTGGGGTCGGTGCTTCCTTCGTACGGGGTCATATGAGGCTCCTTGAAGTTGGCTGGGAGTCAGATGGCTTGGATCTCTTTGGTGAAGGGCGATTCATGGTCGAACTCCTCCTCAAGGCTTTGCCCTCCTAACGCGGTGACAATCTTACTCCGCAGACTCCTCATCTCCGTATCGAGGTCTTGCCTCCTCTTCTTCAGGGAGTCTCTCAACATGGACGGGTTGACATCTTCCTTTCCTTTGCCATCCCGGGGGACAGTAGGAGGGGTAGTCCTCTTATCCGCCCTCTTCTTGTTGAGCTCCTCTCGTAGATCCGAGGGCGTCCTCTATGAGGTGACCTCGATGTCGTTGCGAGAGCCACCATTGTTCCCTTGCCTTGGCCCCTGGGGTGGCCTCGATGGTCCAGGACGCTCATGCGGCCTTTCCCCTGGGGTGTTACTGGCGGAGTGCCTGGTCCTCCCGTCGTCTACTGGGACAGTGGTTTCCCGACCCTTCTCTTTCCTCTTGGGCAGGGTCACGTTCGACTTACCTTGCAACAGGCCATTCAGTACCTCCTGCATGTTCTCCAGGGTAGTCTCCAGTCTTTGGTCTTTACGGTGCAGCTCACGAATCTCCTCTTCATAGAAACGAGATTTAGAACTCGAGCTCACGGAATGGACCCGGGGTTGTTTATCATGTCTACGCGTCGAGGGGCCCGGGTCTTGCCGGCCGGAGTTCGGTACCTGTGGTGGTTTGGGAGGAGGGAACCCGTTGGCATTCCCAGGTGGTGCAGTAGTTTTCCTTGGAGGATTCTCACCGGGCGGGATGGCCGGTGACGAGGCCTCCCTGTCATTCTCGTGAACCTCAGGGTCCCTTGGGGGCTCCGCGTCTCGGGGTGGAGGTGGATCCTTCATGGAGGCCTTCAGCTGGACTCCGGTAAGGTGGACCTCCACCTCTCGAGGCTCCCTGAGTCGCCTCGAACGTCTTGGCATTTCTCCTTGTCGGAAGTAATGGCAGAACAGTAGCTTGGTGCTTACGTTCCCACAGACGGCGCCAAACTGTTGACGGTAAGAACTCGTCAACGATTGATGGTTAGAAAACTTCAATCTCTATACTATAGAAAGCTTTGAATCAGATAGAAATAACTCTAATCAACAGAAGAAAACTCAGGCAACAATGAAAACCAGAAACATATATTTCTTAAGTCTCTTTCATACACTCAGTTTTTCCAACCCCCTAGCCTGAGGGGTTGGAGCCTATTTATAGGGGGGCTCTATTGGCTCTGGATACAAACAAGTCCCAGATGACAGGGACGTACATAGGTACTCTGATAGTGTAGTGGCTCAGGGCGTAGTAGTGTCTACCCTGATGGTGTCAGAGTTGTGGCCTAGGACATAGTACTGTCGGCTCTGGCGTATGGTCGGGGGTGTCCAAGTGGTACCACTACTCTTCGTATAGGTCCGTACCGCCACTACTCCTCAGATGCAGATCACAAGGCCATGCCTCTGTTCTTCACAACCGTATGCCCCGTCTCAGCACACGTGTTCCGTACTCGGTCGTCCTCATCAATCCCCGTTCAATGCCCCATGTTCGTTTGGCATATCAATAAGGTTCCTCCAAGTGGTCCCCGTGCCTATGTTAAGGAGGCTTCAACCTATGCAGGTCAGGGCTAAGGTGCCAGGGGTCAGGGCCGGCTTATGCAGGTCACATGGACACGAGGCTCGCAGCATGGGCGTTGTGGCAAGGCCACACCCTCGCATAGCGAGGCTGGCCCTTTTCCCTCGGGTGTATGCATGGCTCGGGGTACGGGCGTCGCAACAAGGCAGCACCCTTGCATAGCGAGGATCCCTCGCATAGCGAGGCTGCCTCTCCTCCCCCCGGGTGCAGGCGTCGCGAGGCTAGGGGCACGGATGCCACAACAAAGCCTCACCCTCGCATAGCGAGGGTGCCTCGCGTAGCGAGGCTGATCTTCTTCTCCCGCATGCAGGCAAGGTGAGGTCCGATGCCTGAGGGGTCAAGGCGTACGCAGATGGCCATCCGAGGAATCTCGCATAGCGAGGGCGGTGTTCGGTTTGGCGAGTGGCCAAGGGCCCTCGCATAGCGAGGGTGGCTCTCTTAGCCCAACTCCTTCAACGCCGTGTGATATCCTCGTCCCCTTGTACGTGCACTAAGTAACATGTAGGATGCCTCGTAGCATAGAGCTTCACTTGTGAATAAAATTCACAAAGGAAAAATTTCCACATTTACACTTGCTAACCAAGTCATTTGGCTATAATCGTGTAACTAAATGTGATTAACGTCTTAGGGTTCAAAATTTTGGTCAAAGATACAACATTTCACCAAAACATTTACTGTATACATTGGGATCCCAAAATACATTTAAAAGGTTAATTATAACAAAAATTTTACAACCAGCCGACCTAAGCAGCAAAATAAGGTTTAACCCTAGTTCCTCTTTAAACTCTCGGTCGTGGTGGTCGAGCAGCGCATATGTACACATCATCACCTAAGTTCTCCAACTCAAGGATGGTCCAACTTTCTTTTACCTTTACCTGCACCACATAGCACCTGTGAGCCGAGGTTCAGCAAGAAAACTCAAACACAAGCTCATAAGCAGTTAATAATATGTCATCAATTCATAATAAGCATGCCTAGTAGTAATAACCCTATTCATGCAAGCAGACAAGTACAAATAACTGATTATGGGGTCATGTGCCCTGAGTAGATGACTGGCAAGTCAATATAGGGTCCTGGGCCTTGAATAGGTGCCTGATAAGTCAATCTGGGGTCCCACGCCCTAAATAGATGACTATTCAATCTTTCTGGGGTCCTGTGCCCTAACTAGATGACTTATTAAGTCAATCTGGGGTCTTGCACCCTGAATAGATGACTGGGGACCTGTTCCCTGAGTAAATGACTGGGGTCCTATGCCCTAAGCCATGTGACATTCCAGTCACGTGAGCCTTTTAGCCCTAACTCTGAGTAATTAGTCTTAGGCTAGTCAAGCGCTTTAGTTTTCTTTGACCAATAGGTCGATCAAGCATTTAATGCTCATGTTGATTAGCTCTAATCATTTCAGCCTGCGGTCAGAATGCTAATGTCGTTCTTGACTCATAAGTCAATTCCATACGACCAGCGCTCAGTACTATTGCCGATCATCACTGATAAGTCAGAGCTTCCTGACCAGTACTAAACACCATTGTCGTTTCTGATTAATAAGTCAGCAACATTCACAAGTAAGCAATGCTGTCAGGCATTTACACTACAACCAATGTCCATATATGGAGCACTCAACATGCCTCATCAATAATCATGTATGTCTCATACTAGGTGCAGTTTTCTTACCTTTGGTCCAAACACGGGTTACCAATAAACGACCCTCAAGCACGATCCTATTTTCAATCCCCTAGTGATCACCTAGTCATAACCATAATATAGAATCCCATCAAAAACAAATAAATAAATACTTCCCAACCAAGTCCTAGCCTCCGGGACGTCGAATCCTACCAAACCAGGTAATAGAATCGATCCCGGGCCTTTAGAGATAAGTTCCCCACGGCTAAAAACCAAACATGGGCAAAACTGCCTTTAAGCACCGCAGCCCCCCAGCCTTGAGCCGCGACTCACCTCCAAACAGAGGCCAAGCCCCAAACAGCCTACACCTTGCGTCGTGGCCCTAACGCCCATCAGCCTCTCCTCTCTTCTTCGTTAAGATTGGGCCGCGGTGCCCAAGAATAGATTCGCGACCCGACCTGGAACCCAGCTAAAACCTTCATTTTATTCATTTAAAAATCTTCCAAAAACCTATCCAAACATCTCCAAATCCAAAAAACAAAGTTCCCAAACATCCGAATGGCAAAAAACTCATCAAAAGGTAAAATCCAACCAAAGCTTAAAAACTCGAAAACTTAAAACTCGGATTACCTCTGATTGAGTCATTTCCCAAATAAACCTTCTGGCTAATAAGCTTCTAATCTTCCCTAGAATCGCTATGCCTCGATCCTTGCTTGAATCTGAGTCCTAAAACTCGAGTTTCCTTCGAAATTGTGATCGAAGTTAAAAAGGGAACGGGAGAGAGAGAGAGAGAGAGAACGTTCTGAACATTATTTTATATTTTTAACAGGTTACTTCAAGCTTAAGTAACCTCAAGCAAATCCTAATGCTCGAGGTCCCAAAAATGCCCCCGGGTTAAAATAGTCAAAATTCCTAGAATTCCCTCCTGATCTCAATAACTCGAGTCAAGTCTGGGTCCCATTGTGACTTTCCCACTACCATGCTCCCTAGGATCGTCTCGTGCCAAGTAACCCAAACATATCCATGTAATAATGAAGTACCACACACATACCACATATATGCCAAATATACCCATAATGGCCAAATTATGAAAATTGCCCAATTAAACAGAAATGAGCCCACATGCATATTTAGTACACCAAAATATGCATATCTAGTCATATTATAATATTATTCACATAATCACATGATAATACACATAAATATCATATAATCACATAAATCCATAATTTTCCATCCTGGCTCCCTAATCAAGGCCCTAAGCCTTATTAGGAAATTTGGGACGTTACAATAAACTAAGAATAAAGCTAAAAAAATCCTAGAAAAGAAAGGATAGCAATTTTTTTCTTTTTTTCTTTCAACACAACATTGACAAAGCTTGTTTTGATTAACACGCAAAAGTAAAGCAAATGCGATCGCCAGATAAAGAAACTTACTGTATTAAAAATTGATAAAAGGGTCTTGAGTACAAATTGAATTTGGGGTTTGGAGAGTGAAAAATAAGGCTTAGTTTTGAGAGGATTTTAGATAGAGGAAGCTTGAGAGTTTTTTGAAATTGTAAAGAATGAAAAGGGAAAAGGTAGGGCTATTTATAGGCCTGGCTCATACGCGAGCAACTGACATCATAGGAAAACTTTTTATCATGAGTTTTGTGTTGATATGACGTCAGATGTGTGGGGGAGCGAAAAGTTGCCCAATTTTTCCAAAAAGTACAATCATTATTGTATTGGGGAGGGGTGTTAGGTTGCATAGGGAGCCCAAAAAATATCAGTTATATAACCAAGGAGGTGTCATCATTACCTATAAAAGTGATGCTACGAATTTTAAATGTGTCAAAATTTGAAGAAGCACCAACCTGGTCGAAGCATGCAAGTTCATCCAGTACTAGTCGCAATAGGATAAACTTGGGGGGCAAATGTTTAACCCAATTTTGAACTCGGTGACATGGAATTTGAAGATGACATGTGGCAATAAAACGACATCAAACGTTGAGAGCTAGTCAAAATGAGATAGTTGTTCGAGGAAGCCAAATAAGAGAAAGGAGTCATAATCTGCTTGGTCCAAGTATCCTGCTCAAGAAGGAGCAAGTAAGTGCAATCTATTGAAGCTGCTCGGAGACAGACCCTACTCGATATACAAGACAATTTCACCCGAGGATCCAGATTTCACGAGATATTGTGAAATATCCCAAGATATTTATGTAACTGATATTTGAATGTATTTCTCCAGTATTATTTTAATTTGTAATCAGTTATAACAATCTCACACTACACGTGTAGGGCCTAGATTAATTTGTAACAACTCATAGTTCAATAAGAGACTTTATAAATAGAGATCTATTTCAGTCATTATCTCTAAGTTGAATTTGTGCGCACTTTACATACAAAACCCAACTGAATTGTATTCTCCCTCGGGCTTAAGAAACTTAGTTGAACCCTGTTTCTTCTTGATCTTCGGTCTGAGACTTTCTTGATTAATATAAGTGCAAATTGACGTAGGTCATTACCAACTCTTGGGGCCGAACCACTCTAAATTTTTTGTGTCATTTACTTGATTTCAATTTTTTAAATTTATTTCTGTCGTTCATATTGACTCAATGTCGTTGACCAAAACACTGATCAACATAGTGTCTTATCAACTAGTACTCCCCCACTTGCTGCATTGATCAAATTCCTTTCCATTGACAATAATCATTCATAAAAATATTGAATCAGGAGTTGTTCACTTATTTGGTGATGGGGGCAGCTAGCACACAGTCTCTTAAACCTTTCCCAGTAGTTATGAAGAGTTTCACTACTTTCTTGGCGAATCTCATAGACTTCTTTTCTAATTCTCCCCACCTTAGATGCAAGGAAATACTTCTCCAAGAATAACCTCTTCATCTCGTTTCAGGTACCCACTGTGGTGGGAGGTAGATATAATAAATTCATTCCTTAGCAGAGTCTGCTAAAGAGAAAGGAAAAACTCATAGCTTGATTTGTTCCTCCGAAATTCCTTGAGGCTTCATCGTTGAACAAACCACATGAAATTCCTTGAGATGCTTGTTAGGGTCATCCCCAACTAATCCATGAAAAGTTGGTAATAAATGGATTAGGCCTGATTTCAGCTCAAAAATTAACCTCAAGCTCTGAATATTGGATGCATAAAGGTTGTTGGTCAAGGGTGGATGCCTCCAACTCCTTCAGAGTCCTATTCCGCTGTGCCATATTGACTTGTGATTCAATAGAAGACTCAAATTCGTCTTCAAATTTAAATTTTATTGGCACATAAATTATTCGTTAAAATAATGGATTTGTGGTTAATCTTGGAACAGTATGAGCTTCTTGAGATCGATTTGATGTCTTGGAGTCTAAGTATAATTTGAGATTCTTCAACCTTAAGCGCAAATCTTCTTCAGACATATACTCCTGAGAGTAAGCAAGAGAAGAAACAATAAGTTAGTATTTAAAAAGAATAAAGAATTGAACAAAAAATATGAATTAAAATAGTCATCGACAACGGCGTCAAAAACTTGGTGCGTGTTGTTAGCCGTACTAAATTTAATTATATTGTATTTCTTAATTTTCCAACTACTTTAGTATTGTGGCAAACAAAGGTCGAACGCACAAGGACTGCTATTCAAAATTAGAAACAATAATGAAAATAGGGGTTTTAAAGTTTAAAAATGAAAAACAATGTAAAGCAATGAAATAATGAAATAAACAATTGAACTGATAACAATAATTTTAAGAAACAGTTAAGAATTAATTATCAACCTTCAACAATCATTCAAGATTAACAATGATTACTATTATTCCCTATTCCAATTGAACTATTAACCCCGCAAATAACACATAAGTAGTCATTACCCCAAATATCCATTATGTACTTTATTAAAGCGAAGTGCTCTAAATAAATACTTTTTACTAAATAACCTAATGGAAAGGCACCTTAGATTTAATCTAGCAAAATCATTAGTTTCTATGGAGATGAGTTAATCTAAGCAACAAATCCAACAAGCGTGTAATTCATTTAACCTAGGTTATATTCTTCATCACAATTAAAAGAACATTTGACATTACTCTTAATTGTAAATTATCACAAAATCCTAGAGTTCTAAACGATTAGGTGAATGAAAACCCTAAGATAATAGTAGAATAATGCAAAACCCTAATTGGTTGCCATCTAAGCAAGATTTCACATTAAACATAAAATTAAGCATGGAAGAATATAAGCAATTTAATATCAAGGAATAAGTAGAATAATAATATCACTGAAATCAAGAAATCGTGTCTAGGGTTTTGAAATAACCCTTAACCTAGAAATAAACTACTCCATATTCTCAAACACAATAACCATCATAATTCAAAATAATAGAGTTTAAGAAAAAGAAAAGCTAGAGTGTTGAATGTAGATGATGAACAACTCTCCTTCTCTCTAGTTCTCTCTCTAAGTTTAAGTCTCTAAAAAACAAGATAAAAATTCTTTTAGAAATTCCCTTCAAACCCCTCTTTATATCCCATTTAATTACATTTAAAAATTAAACTTAAATGTTGAAAAAGCATCGCAGGCCACGGTCATAGATGTTCACCTCCACAACCATGGCTTCTGAATGCCAAAACCGCGGGCTCAGGCCACGGCCAAAAAGCTCGAAAACTCCCTAGGTCGCGGCCTAGAATGTGTCTGCCGCGACCTCACACTTTTTTTCTTTTCGTTTTCTTCAATTCTTAGGTCCCTACCTAAATTCATTATGCTCTACCCTCAAGTCTCGGGTTTAGGGACTTCTAAAGCTCTTCAAACTTCTTCTAAACTTCATTTTCTTGAGTCTTCTTGTCTCCCATCAATATCTAGCCACAAAATGTACAAAATTTGTCAATTAACTCTAATAAAATGTATTGTGGCCTAATAAAATCAAAGACTCGTAAAGCAAAGTTAAAATCACATAAAACACTAACAATCAACAATATCTAAGTTACAAAAAAATGAAAAATATATAGTCCAAAATACCCTTATCAAGGGTAAAATGAGATTTTTAACAGAAAAAACATAGCACCCATGCTTTTTCTTTCTTTCTTTCTTTTTAACTCTTTTAATTAATTAATTATTACCAAATATATTATTTTGGCAAATTGACCTAAATATTCTTATGAAATACAAAAAAAAAAAACTTTCTATTATATCTCTAAAATATTTAATATATCACTTATATATTAATTAGTTTATTATTTTTAACAAAAAGAATTGCATACTTTAAATTTTAGAAGCATACAATTTATTAAGGGTGATTTTGTCTATAATATCATTTTTTTCTCATTATATACATATTTAAACTCCTCATAAATTGTTAAAAAAAAAATTCATACATATAAAAAAAATCAAGCAATAAATTATAAATGTGGATATAATTTTTAAAAATTTATAAGAAGTTTAAATAAAATTGTGTGTAGTGAAAAAAAATTAAGATATAGATAGAAACACTCTTAATAAATTTCATGCTTTTAAAATTTAAAGTACATAAACGTTTTTATTATAAATAATAAACTAAGTAATATATAAGTGATATATTAAATATTTTAGAAGTATAATTGAATTTTTTTCAATATTTCATAAAGATATTTAGGTTAATTTATCAAAATAATATATTTGATAATTATTAATTAATTAAAAGAGTTAGAAAGAAAAAAAAAATTGGTGCTATGTTTTCTTTTTTGAAATAAAATATAACATTTAGGGAACTATGTCTTTAGCTACAGAATTTTACACAAGCATCCTGTTAAATAATACAATTGAAACTCATGTCAGACTATATTCTACAATGAAGATTAGCATTCAATTTGAAGTTTCTAAAAGTAAATGCTTCATTTAGAGTAAGATAAAAACATAGACAAAAGTACGAAACCGGTCAATTTGTTAACGCCTAAACCATTCTTTTCCTCGTGAGCAGTGTAAAATGAAAACTGATAAAGACGATGGTAAATCTCCACCATTTCCATCAGTCTGGTCCATGTGTGCCACTGTACTTGTACTCCTACTTGTCCTTTTATGCATATCTGATTATGGTACTCAAACTGATAAGAAACCATTTTTATTTTTCACAATTTTGATTTGAGGTAGTATGTATGAAACAATAAGCAGAAGAAAACCAAGCATTTCATAAGGCACATATCATGTACCTGACAGATATCGGAGTGTTGTTTTAGGCAATCAAGAATCTGCATGCCATCAACTGTTTCTGTCAAGTATAATAGTAAATTCGTAGCAATTTTGATTTAGGACAGTACCGTACAAGTTTATTTCATACTTCTATCCACAAGAGAAGAAACATTATCATTCAATAAAATGACAAGTGCCAAGATATCACTGTAACTAATATTTGGAAAGGCCTGGAACTGAATTAACTTCATGTTAACACAATCTGTGAAAATTGAAAACAGCGAAAAGTGTCTAAATGAATATTTTAAAGCAGAGAATATTTTTTGAGCACAGTTTACTTCTTTATGAGCAGACGTACTATTCTGTTTTGTGATAATATATTTAATTCTCACCTGAAAGTATTTGGTAATTATAAAGTTCTGAATATACTGTTGACAATGACATGAATCCAGCACAAAAGTGTAGATACAGTGTTGAATTCAACAGCTCTAAACCACCATACATTCTTCTCTTTTTCAGTAAATATTTTCTATTACAAACAGCATTGAAATTTCATATTAAAAATAGTTTTCCTAAAAAGAAAATGTGCTCATGTCCTCCATGTAGAAACTTTCTATTTCCTTTCACAATCTGATTCTCTGTTCTATGAGTGAATAGATGCATGTTATTTTTAAAAATGAATGTTTTATTTTAATTCCTTGAGAATGATTCAATTGCATTCTTCTATTGACCCATCTGAACATGCGTTGTGATAATTGTCGTCCAAGAAACCACATCCCGTGTCTTCATTGTTGAAAACACGTGGAAGCCATAGTCCAATTTACCACATTTATTCTACATAGTAGAAAGGGAGTTGGCTACAAAGGAGCTTTCATTCAGCCCTTTCTTCATTGCTTGTGTGTGAATTGCCTTCCCATGATTTTTGGTGAACTCGAGTCGGCACAAGCCTTTAATGCAATAGCATAAGCATCACATTCTACCTTTGACCTCCACATTTCAGAAAAGTAAATCAGACCTTGTGCATTATAACCAGCATGAACAAGCCCAGTTATAATGGCAGTCCACGATACTATGTTTCTAACTGGCATTTGATCAAAGACTCTACTACCTTGATCAATCTTGCCAAGTTTTGTGTACATGTCAAGAAGGCTACTGCCAACAAAAACTGAGTTGATCAAACCTGATTTTATTGAGTACCCATGTAACAGGTCACCCTAACAGATGTTCATACTGAGCCCACAAGCCTTTTGAGCAAGACTAAGCACAAAAGGATCAAGTTGCAGTTCAGGCTTCACGAACATAGTTGAAAACAATTCAATGCCTCAGGGGCTTGAAAGTTATTGACATAGTCAGAAATCATGATGGTCCATGAAATCTCATCTCTTTTGGGCATTTTATTGAACAGTTTCCTGGCATAATTTAGGAAGCCTGTTTTCACTGGTTGCTTCAAGTGATAATTTAGTTCAATGGTAGTAACATGATTCATAGAATGGGTTTCTTAGGCTAACTACTGATCTTGTCTCACCTTTAACCTTTTGTATTCTTTGGAAATAACAGCTGGCTCTCTGAAAATTCTTCTGACAAAAGATCTCATTGATGAGACCATATATCAGTTGTAGTCCTACCATGCAATGCACTTCTTGTGATAATTTCAAACAGGCCCCAAAGAAATATTTCGCTAAGCATATTTCATTATCATACCTTGTTTAAATTATCACTTTTATTTTCAGGGATACCTAAATTCCCACATGCAGCATTCTATTCAACAACCATGATTTGAGGGCCAACATTAACATGTGATTGCAACTGAACCATCAAATATGTTTTCATTAATGCATTCAAAACTAGGTCCCTACTATAAGTTGTAGCCTTAAAATAATTTCAGCTGTGAACTCTGTAACTAAGGATATATGTCAAACCAATGAGGAATGGATTTTTGATTGACAAATAAATCAGAACTAAGGGTTGCGAAGCGGGTGCAAAACACGATGGTTATTAAAAAATTATGCTTACTCTTTTGCTCATTCATCTCATATGCCATGATAATTTTTTTTACTCCGCGATGATGATGATAACAAGCACAGTCTGCAATGGAAAGAAACAGGCAGAACTAGAATCTAAAATGATAATTGATTAAAACCAACATTATAATTGAAATTTTATGGACGAAAGGACCATTATGCAATAATTGAAGCACAGAATTAGTATAAACACCACTTAATCACACAAATGATAGATGTAATTGCAGCCAAGTAGATAAATAGTAAAACTCAAAGCAGTATTTTAGCAACGGGATCTACTTAAAAACTACCAATTCCTCCAATTTTGTCATCACCAGAAACCAGCAGCCCACCTAAAACAGTGCAGTTCAAAATCCACAACCAAATTGCTGTTGTGTCTGGACATTGATTTATAAGCGTCGTGAAATGTAACAAACCTAATTCAATTCAATTAATTAAACTAATCTGAAAACTAGGCAATCTTTTAAAGTAAAATGATTCATAATCCGAGTTACTTTGATTCTACCTTTGAAAACTATCCAAATATGTTTGCATTATTGCTCCTATATATTTCTAATAGCAAATCAAAATCACAACTCAAAACCCAACATTTGCTTCCCTTCTCCGTTTGCCGTTTGTGATTACACACAACCAATTACCTCAATATCTATTTAGAAAAGGTCATGACACCCATTTCAAGATCCATATTAAGAAAAACCATGCTTAAAAAATGATCAGCTCAGTCTCGTTTCTTTCTTTGGTATAACAGTACAAGTGAAATCTATAAGGAAACAAATTAGGTTTGAAGAAAACGCAACCTTTAATTACACGCAAACGAAACTAAAAGCAGACAAATCCAAATGTACATTTTGCTATAGACTTGAAAGCACATAAACAAATACGAAATACATATACACATACATACATGAGACATATAATCATACAAATGAAATGAATGAGAAATACCGACCTCTATAACCGCATTAGCAGAGCAGAACAGAACAATAGCGGAAGTGTGTTTTAAAAGCGAGTCAAATCCAAATCTTTATTTTGTTTTTGGTTCTTCAAAGCAAATTGAACTCGTCTACTTTTCTTCCATTTTTAGGCCTGACTCTTTTTCCATATTTTCGTAAATAAGGGTTATTTGTGTCATTTCATGTTACGAGTAGGTTTAGTTTTCTAGAAGGTTCTTTTGGTCCTTCTCTATGGGACGAGCTGTTTTATTACTTGTCCTCCAATAAACCACAAAACAATCTCACACAAATATAAGAAGCGAAATTATCAAATTCCAAAATCAATCAGACAATATTTATAAAGTAAATTAGAACGAACTCTGGCAAGAGATTTAAACAAACCCTAATTTGTTAGTTTTCGAAAGAGGACTTTCCTGCCGTTTGGGACATCAAAGCGTTTCGCCGTCAGTTTCAGCTATGGTACGTCGTCTATTCTCCTCTCTTGTTCTCGAAATCGCCATGGTTTCGTGTATAAATCCTTTATTGTTCTTCGAATCGAAGCATGTAATATGGCAAAAGTATTTCTTCTGTTGTATTTTGTTACAGCAACTCTTGTTCTGGTGGTTTTTTCTCTGGAGTTAAAATTCTAACATAAAGGGTATGAATTTTGGTACTTTTCTTAATGTTTATGATTGGTATTATAAAAAAAAAGAACACTTTTTCATCTTGTTATGTTTATCTTGTTTGTGTTTCTACGTTGGAGAGGGATTAGGGATTAAAGTTGCGTTTGTAGTCTTAACATTTGGAAAATAGAGTTACAAATTCCTAATTTACATTCGGTTGAGCTGAACTGATCGTTTGTTTAAGACTGGCTTTGTTTAACACAATCTGTGAATCGATTTCCGTAGGCTGCGAAGATTCTTGCAAATTTGATCGTGATGGGCTCTGGGATACTTGCTAGGGCTTTCGTTCAAGCCTATCGTCAAGCACTTGCAAGTAAGTTTCTTCATCATTATAAAAATAGGGCAGTCCTTTGAATTGCAAGTTCTGCATAATATTTACAATAAAATGTAGCTTGTGTTTTGTTTATTGAGATTTTTTTTCCAAGTCTTTTGAGGTTTTTTTTTTTTTTTTGTTATATTATAACGTATGACTCGTGCATCAAAATTGTTGAACCTTATAGGGCCTGTATAGTTTTGCTTTGTTATTTACCTTTTACATGCTAGAGGGGAAGTATTAGATATATTAATTATTCTGTTTGGGATAGTGTTATCGACAGAGGCTTTTACCATTCATTAATATATGATTAATATGGAAATAAAAGGGTCTCATTGGTTGTAATCTTGGAAATCATTTTCTTGCTCAAGTTGAAGGTGTTCTAAGGAAACCCATTTCGCCATAAGATATTATGTGGCCAATAACCTCCTTCGTCACTTCTGGCCAATAACCTGAGGATGTAAAATACAAAAGTGATCTAGATGTTGATAAGTCCTAAAGTAAAGGGCGAGGATGTGATGTTCCAATTGCAAAACTAATAAGAGGATAATTCCGATACTTAATTAGAGGATGGCCATTGAATATATAATCTTGATAATCTTAAAAGAAAGCTTAAATATAATATGTTTGATGTACTTAATCATAATATTATATTCTTGAAAGGTCTTCTCACTCATCATGTACAGCACTAAATTTGAAGAATCTCTATATGGCAAATGACTTCAATCTTTCTAAAAGAGTATGACAATCCTGAGAGGCCGGTGCTAATCATTCCTTGATGGTAGTTTCTAGTGAAGCTGCACCAAATAGAGAGGAAACATCAAATGTAATAAGTCAACTCTTTAGCTGACATAGACTGCATAAAGAGGTTTCGCATGACATATTGATTTATAGCTGAAATCTATTTGTTTTCTCAGCTTACCTTATGGCCAAATTCCTTCTCAGCTTATAACCTGATTATAAAATCAACTATAGTACAGTACGTGCTTTTAGTATGCCTAATATTCTCCATGGAAATTCAAACCATGAATGATCTTGGTGCTCGGTAGAAGTCTCATCGCACCAAATTATGCCCAACCCCATGTACTTTTAAATGTGTAATGGTGCCCATGTTCCAATATTGCTAAGTTTTCCAGGTTATATCCTTTTCTTGAATTTTTGTGTCTGCAAAATAAACATTTAAATCCCTGGTGACATGCCAATTATATGCAGTGGGTTGCTGTTGTTCTTGGACATTCTTAATTCATTGATTGGACTGATGTTTTCATGATTAGTCTGTATGCTTTATTGGCCTAGTTCAGGAGTGTGCATTTGCTATTGCTCTGGTCTGATCTAGTGATACCAAGAAATTTTGTGAATAAGTTGTGTGTGTTTCTAGTTTTTCTTTTCGCTCATTAACTGTTGAGAAGTTTTCATTATGCAAGGGTGTTTTTTGTATGCTATTTTTAAAGATTTTTAGTGTTCGTAACTCGTAGCAATAATTATCTGAAATTTACTTGATTAGTAGAAATCTGGTACAGTGCATTACTGCCCCAACATGCTAATAATTGCTATGATAATATATTTGTTTATATGTGCTCGTTAAGTTTATGCTATAATATGTTTCCAGATGCCTCAAAATCTGGTGTTGCTCAAGAAACATTGCAAAATACCATTCGCAGAGGAAGCAAGGCCATGACAGAGCAAGAAGCTAGGCAGATTCTTGGCGTCACTGAGGAAACCGCTTGGGAGGAAGTTATGAAGGCTAGTATTTATTGCATTTTGAAGATGTCTGTACTTTTATAGACAGTTTGCTCATAAACCCTTAATTGTGTATCTGTTTTCTACCTTTGCAGAAATACGATGCTCTATTTGAGAGGAATGCCACAAATGGAAGTTTTTACATTCAGTCAAAGGTTCACAGGGCTAAGGAATGTTTAGAGGCTACCTATCGAGAAAAAGGTCCGAGTACTCCTAGTTGAGAGTGAAATGAAAGCCCTCATTGCAATCTCTGTCTCTTGCCTTGTTCAATTATTTTTATATGGGAATGAATGTCCTGGAGATAGATATTGTAAAACAGTTTTGTTTTCTAATATATTCGGTTATGAGTTGTTCGTCAAGACATTTGAGCTTCTGATGCTTATCAGTCCTGTCGTTACAAAGTGATAACATATAGACGTGTACAGATACCCATCCTTCTTGGTCAACTGTCGTTTTGGAAAATGGCTTAAATAAAGTAATATCACATATTTGATATTTGCATTAACAATTACATAGTGTCAGTACATATATTTAGCCAGTTTACAATTGTATTGTGCCTGTGGGTTGATGCTCAAAACTATATTTACCTTCAATTATACGCTAAACTGTAATCTTTACCATTACCACTGGAACCCAAATTGATTAGTTGAGTGAAGATCTAGGGATTGAGTGTGTATAGTATTCACATACAAGGCTAGTCAATATGGTAAGATTTAACCTCAAAATGCATCCCCAATGTGGCGTCTACTTTTGCCTGGGCGGGATATTGTTTGAGATTAATCTTTGCTATAAAGATTGCGATATGTATCTTTATACTACCTAATGTTGAACAATTAGGTTTTATCCTACTGCTTCCCCTATACGAGAAAGAGCCCAAATGGGTATTTAGAAAGCCATAATATGTAAAGAGAAGATTTCATTATTTGGAAACTAATGCCCTTACAAGTGAATGTGGAGGAGTATTCATAATCCCCTTTCCACCAAAACGACATAAAGAAAATTTAACATACACCCTTTCCTAGACTGAGAGAATCTCTGCTACTCAGGCTTTAAAAACAACAATAAAGAAAATTAAACATACACCCTTCCCTAGATTGAGGGAATCTCTGCTACTCCAGACTTTTTTTTTTTTTTTAGTATTAATACAAAGAGTTGTCTTTTCAAGCTGCATGGAATCTCTGCTGTCTTTAGGGAGTCTGCAAACATCAGTGTATTTTTTTCTGAAAAACGTTATTACCTAAGCGAAGCGAATCTAGTCAGTATAGCTGGGTGCATCACATGGGTGGGCGAATCTTCTCAGAGGTCACATGGGTCTATTTAATGATGGGTTTATGACTTGGATCAAGATTCATGCAGGTGTCATCACTGCCATCTTCATCAGACATACTTGGTTCTCCACGTGTTGGTCTTTTCTTGATTGATAACCCCCTCATTATTTCTTCATCAAGCTCTCTTAATGAAGTTGTTAGTGGAGATGAGCACAGGGTATCTGGTTGTTGTGAGTCTTGGAAGATTGAATCAATATAATCAACTTCATATTCAGAGTAATGTTGATTGTAATAATCCATATCTTTTTCCATCCTTAGTGAGTAATCTGCTGGATACTGTTCCCAAGGTGCGTCGTCTTCTGGTCGTGGCCAATTTCATCAGGAATGATGCCATTTGTGCTAAACAACAGTTTCTCCAGCTGTCGGTGTTCAGGATTTCCGATTACAATCATTGGGTATTTGCTGGATCTGTATACTTGAACATTTGGTGTAAATGTCAGATCATGGATGACATTTAGCTTTAGTAACAGAATGGTGTAGCATTTTGTTGGATTTTCCACGTTTTCATCAACTGGATAAGAGAAACCAACCGGTCTTTTGTTGCGGACCTTCTCCCATTGTTGGGTGAGCAGATCATTCCAATCAGATAAAGGCTTGAACCATTGCAATAGATCCATGAGATGTTGGTAAGCAGGGCGGAGGTCAGGCCTTTGCATGTAGCTACAAACCGATGTTCGGAGTCCTATGGTATGAACCTCAATAGTAATAGTGTAAGAGCTCATTAAGTACCAGAACATGTGGGTGATCTTTTTTGGCATAAAAATGGTATTCTCCATGTGAAAGAGTTTGGAAAATGGATACTTTGGATGGAAGCCTAATTCTTTTGCCATTGATTTTCCATGACCTCAAATAAGGGTAGATTGGATATCTAGGCCATTTTGGATGGCCTTTATTTTTGGGGTTTTGTGGTTGATAACCTTTTGGGCATCTTTTGGAAATGTAGAGATGATTGCTGCAGGGTTTGCCATGAAAACTAGAGGGATGGGTTGTTTAGTTTCTTGGGAGATTATATTTATAGTACTCCGGTTTGACCTTGACAGGAAATCTGGGATGGTGATTTTCCTTTGATGTGCTTGACTTGAAAGGTGTAACGAGAGAACCACGTGGCTAATCGGAGTAGTTGGGCATTGACAGCTTTGTTTTGCTTGAATGTGAGCATTCCTTCAAAGGATGAGAAATTTGTTCTTACCAAGAAATTATGACCGATGAGGTGGAATTCAAACTTCATTATTCCCGTTTTGACCGCCAAGATTTCTTGTAGAGTAGAGTGGTAGTGGAGTTGGGAATCTTTGAATGCTGCGCTCTTGTACCCGCACACATTTCTTTTGCTGTTGGTGTCTTCCTCTAATAGGACCGCTCCCCAATTCTTATCGCTAGCGTCGGTCTGTAGGATTCTTTTTCCATTTGATGGAATCTGAAGTGGTGGTAAATCTTTCATTAACTCTTCGAGGGTTTTGACCGCTTCTGTCTGTTCCTTAGCCCAAGGTGGATAATCTTCTTGAAACATCTTGGTTGATGGGCTTGTGAAGCCTGACAGGTGGGGCACGAAGTCTCTAAGGTAGTTCACGATCCCTAGGAACTGTTGGACTTGGGTCTTTGTGAGGCCTTCATTTGGAAATTTGTGGAGTTCCTGGGCTATGTGAGGTTGGGCTTCGTATGTGCCATTGTGCAATTTCATCCCTAGGAACTCAATTTTGGGCTGGCCCAAAACCATTTTCTTTTCTGATAACATTATTCCATACTTTTCGGTGATACCCGCAAATTGGGTTAGGAGATTGGTATGAGATTTCATATCAGGGGAAAAGAGGAGGATATTGTCAATGTAGATAAGGGCCTGGTTTAAGATGGGCTTGTATATCTTGCTCATGGATTTTTGGAAGAGGGATGGGGCTGTTTTGAGCCCAAATGGCATTACAGTCCTTTGGAAATGATGGTTTGGGATACAGAATGCAGTTTTCGGCCTGTCCTCTTCTTTTACTCCTAGTTGCCAAAAACCCGCTTTTAGGTCAAATTTGGAAAACACCTTTGCTTGTGATAGGCTAGTGTTATCCAGATTTCCGGATAGCGTTTAGATTGATGTCCTCGGGGAAGCAGAATTATCGATGTCTTTCACGGTAGGTGACCAGAGCTCGCGGATGAACAGAAAGGCTTCGCCTCTCCCGTTTAGTGTCCGGATTACTCTTCCAAGCAAACACAACACGGAAACTCGTCAACTCTCCCGGACTCCCGAAGGGGTATCCTTCGGGGAAGCCCCTTCCAGGAGAAGCTCTTCGAGTGGTCTCCGCAGAAACAGTTCCGTGCCTCGCACGGAACAAAGCCAAACGGTCGAGTCCTGGAGGAGGCATATTTGGAATGATATCCGCCTGACACAGGATCCCGCCTGACACGCCCGTCAGGTCAAAGCCGCACACATCCCAGCACGCCTAAGGGTACCTTTTCGCCTACTGTTCCGCTGACAACTTGGAAAAGACGGCTGACTTTGTGTGTTCCCCATACTTTCACGTAAATATACCCACATAGAGTCTTGTAGCCATGCTACTACAGTAATTGTATCCCTATTTATGGCTGGTGTAACTAAGACTCATGTACGTAGAGAAAAACCCTAATCCGAAACCCTAGCTATAAAGACCCCTTCATTTTACAAGAAGGGGGACGACCAACAAATCACATAGCAAAAACTCTACTGAAATCTCTCTAGCTTCATCTTCTTCAAGAGAACCCGAGAGAAACACTGTGAGTGTGTGAAGTTCTTGTGCACCAGCCATCTTACTGTAACCTTTTCCAAGTATAATAACATCGACTCGTGGACTAGGGCTTGTTAACGCCTGAACCACGTAAAGACACTGTTTGTTTAGTTACATTTCAGCATTTCTACAGTTCTTATCTTTTTATTATTCTGTTTGTATTCGTTTCCGAAAAACTCGGTAAGCATTTTGGTGCTTTCATTGAGAGCTGTAGGAAGTTGTTAGTCAGCTCTTTTTCTGTGTACGTTTTTTGTATTCACTTCGTGCTAAAGAGATGGTGACTACGAGAAAATCCGCTGTTGACAAAAATGCTACGGTCAACCCCGATACCGTGATGGAAGATGTGGTGCAAAGCGAACCCTTGGACTACCAAGGTGAAGACCCGACATCCCGCCAGGATCGGGTCAGTACCGAAGATACAACATACATAGAAGACGAAGAAGAGTATGTCCAAGACGGTTATTACAAGGATGGCTGCTACTATGAGAAGGACCCAGAACTGGTCCAAGTAGCCGAAGAACTGGAGGTCACCAAACCCAAGCTTGCTGAGCAGGAGCGCCTCTCCGAAAAAATGCAGCGCATGATGGAGCGCCTCCAAAGCAAGTTCGGAGACCTAGGCGACTCGGACGAGGACGCCTCTGTTTTAGGTGGTGCTGATGCCGCTATGCCGGATCCAGCCGCTGCTGGACCATCCAAAGCCGCCCCTAACAAGGGCAAAGAAAAAGTTGGAGAGCCTGTGCGCGCTGACGCCCCTGCACCTCCTAAAGGCGTGAATCACAAGGCCGACTGCCCCCCCCCCCCCCCCCCCCCGCGCGCAGAAGGTCTCTGGCGCTCCTAAGCCCAGACGTCCTTCAGCCCCAAGGGGGCACTCCGTGCCTAAAGGGCCTGGTGCTAAGGCACCCAGGCCTAGGGGAAGGAACAACCGCCCCAGTGATTCCGTCAACCAGGACGGTCGGGCTGCGAACTCGCACTCCGAAGATAGCTGGTCCACGGTGGACCTAAGAAGAAGGTTGGAGGCCAAGTATGAAAAGGCCAAAGGAGAAAAGGCCCGGCCTCGCGGAGATGACCTCCGAAATCATATTAATGACAAGCTCCGGGGACGTGACCTCCCGGAGAGTGATACGAAGAGGCTCGAGGAATAGATTGCTGCCTTGACCAAGCTGGTCCGGAAGCAAAGTGGGGCCCTGTCAGACTCTGAGGAGGAAGACCCGGAACCATGTATTCGGAGGATCGCGGAAACGTCCCTCCCGGATAACTTCAAAATGCCCCACATAGAATTATATGATGGGAGGACAGACCCGCGTACCCACCTAGCTAAATACAACAAAATGATGCAAGTGGCGCGTGTCAGTGAGGACGCCAAATGCATGTGCTTCTCACTCACCCTTACCAGGTCCGCGGAGGACTGGTGGAAAAGATTAGCTCCCGGATCAATCCACAGTTGGAAGGAGCTACAGTCCACATTCAGGAGGCAGTTTATTGCTGCCCGCGACCACGACATGGAGGTTGGTTCCTTAACCAACATCAAGCAGCAACCCACTGAGAACCTCAAAGCTTTCATTCAGAGAATGATGGAAGCTGCTGCAAAGACCAAGGTCAGCGATGACATGAAGCTGATCGCCCTCCAATCGGGCCTTACTGTCGGCTCCCTGCTATGGGGGGAAATGCAGAGGAGACGGGCAGAAATGCTGTCCGAATTCATGTCAAAGGCTCAGGGAATCATCAACCTTGAGGATGCCTACCAGCAGGCATTTGGAGTTCCCCCAGCTCCAACGCCTTCCGTGACTGCGCCGAGCTTTGCTTCGCAAGCTCCCGCACCAGCCCTCACGCTTCCAGGAGCCCGATTCACTCCAAGTGTGTACGGGCCTTCCGCGTCTGCTCAGACGCCGAGTCAAACCCATTTCTCTGGGTACGGAGCTGTACAAACCGGATGTAGTATCGCTCCTGGCATGCCGCAGCCGCAAGCGGAAGCCCCAGAACGAAATTTGAGCCAATCGCGGAGCAAACGAAGCGGAAGAAACTCCAACCGGGGATACCATTCAAAGAAGCCCCGGAAGGACTATGAGCCCAAGTTCACGGAATATACTAGTTTGATAGACTCGCGAGAGAATGTCTATCGGGCGACCTGTAATATGGTCAACTACAGGAAGCCCCCGAAAGTGTCTCATGGAGGAAGACGTCCGCGAGACTCCAATAAAAGGTGTGAGTTCCACGGAGACGTGGGGCACACCACGAACGAGTGCCTTCAGCTGAAGGATGAGATCGAGTCCCTGGCAAGAGCGGGACACCTCGGTCAGTGGGTGAGGATACCCATTATCTATCCCGAACAGGGGGTAGTTCACGGAGCTGCATATTCCCCGGGACAGAGGGGGACCGCTAGCGCTCCTGGAGCCGGTCACCCCCAAGCTCCCGGGTCTCAGTACCCGGCGCTTCCTGCTCCACCCGCTCCGGTGCCCATTGCCTTGTTGGCTCCAGGACCGGGCAACCCATATCCGCCCGGCCTTGCTCCGCCACCCGTTGACGGACACGTAGCCACCATTTCCGGAGGACCGCACCTTGCCGGAAGCACCCGCAACTCCCAGAAGAGGTACTTGAGGGAGTTAGAACACGCCGAGGAGATGTGCGCCTTGGTTCAATCACCTGCTCAACGTCCCCGAATGATGGATCTTCCCATCACCTTCACGGAGGACGATGCTCGACATGTGCACTTCCCCCACAACGATCCCCTCGTGGTGGAAGCCCAGATTGCCAATAAGAAGGTCTCACGGATCTTGGTCGATAACAGAAGCTCCGTAAACATCCTCTTCAAAGCGGCCTTCCACGCGATCGGATTGACCGAGACAGACCTAGCCCCATGCCCCATCCAGCTTCAAGGGTTCAATGGGGACGCACTCATGCCATTAGGCAAAATTCAACTTCCAGTCACCCTCAGAGGAGAAAGCGACGCTTGTGCCTTCAAGCATAGCACATTCGTGGTGGTCGACTGCCCCACGGCGTATAATGCCATCTTAGGCCGACTGGTCCTGATCGATTGTGGGGCCATAACCTCGATACGCCACTTATGTTTGAAGTTTCCATGCGACGATGGGCGTATTGGCACCCTCCGAGGAGACCAAAGAAGTGCACGGAGCTGTTATAACGTCTCCGTCCGATCCGTCTACACGGTCCAAGAGACGTTTGCTGCCATTCCTTTGGCGGAAGAATTACCAGAAACTGGAGGTGCTCAGGAGGCATACTTTGACGAAATCGACCCAAGAGTGGGAATCGAGAAAGCAATAGAGCCGATGGAGGAAGTCGAAGAGGTGATCCTCAACCCGGGAGAACCCACCAAAGTCATTCAGGTGGGGAAAAACCTGCCGTCGGCCATTCGAGATAAGATCGTGGCCACTGTGAAGGATAATCAGGATATCCTGGCATGGTGCCACGCTGATATGACGGGGATTAATCCCAATGTTGCGTGCCACGCACTCAACATAGACCCATCTGCAACTCCAATTCGCCAAAAGAGGAGGCCGCTGGATCCAGTGAGAGCCGAAGCCGTCAAAGCTGAAGTGGACAAATTGATGTCCATAGGCTTTCTCCAGGAGTCGCACTATCCCGTGTGGTTGGCCAACCCAGTTCTGGTCCCGAAACCCGATGGGTCCTGGAGAATGTGCATTGACTTCACGGACCTAAACAAGGCCTGCCCGAAAGATTGTTTCCCTCTTCCGCGAATCGATCAGATGGTAGACGCTACTTCCGGGTACGAACTCTTATCCTTCATGGATGCGTACTCCGGATACAACCAGATCAAGATGCATGTCGCGGACCAGGAACACACCAGCTTCCTCACGGACAAGGGTGTCTACTGTTACGTGGTCATGCCTTTCGGTTTGAAGAATGCTGGGGCGACGTACCAGCGTCTGGTAAACAGAATGTTCAAGGACCAACTGGGGAGGAACATGGAGGTGTACGTGGACGACATGTTGGTAAAGTCCAAGACCTCCGGGGACCACAGTGACGACCTTGAGGAAGCTTTCGCCGTGATCCGAAAGTACGGGATGAAACTAAATCCAAAGAAATGTACTTTCGGGGTCTCGTCTGGAAAGTTCCTCGGTTTCATTGTCAGCTCCCGCGGAGTGGAAGCCAACCCTGAGAAAATAAAGGCGTTCATAGATATGCCTTCCCCCCGGAAACATAAGGATGTCCAGAGCGTTACCGGAAGGATAGCTGCTCTCAGCCGCTTCGTATCCAAGGCCACTGACAAGTGTATCCCCTTCTTCAATGTGTTGCGAGGAAACAAGAAGTTCGAGTGGACCCCCGAATGCGAAGCAGCCTTCCAACACCTCAAAGAACATTTAACCCGAGCTCCCATTCTGTCCAAACCTGTCGAAGGAGAGGCGTTGTTCTTATACTTAGCTGTGACTGAGCACGCAGTGAGTGCCGCTCTCGTCCGGGAAGATGGCCGTATCCAGCTCCCTGTGTATTACGTAAGCAAGAGGTTATTGGACGCCGAGTCCAGATATTCAATGATCGAGAAACTCTCCCTCTGCTTGCTAATTGCTTCACGGAAGCTGAGGCCATATTTCCAGGCGCACACCATCAAAGTACTCACCAACCACCCTCTCCGACAAGTCCTGCAGAAGCCCGAGTCTTCTGGCAGATTGCTTAAGTGGGCCATGGAACTGAGCCAGTTCGACGTCCACTACCAACCACGTGTTTCCATAAAAGGTCAAGCTTTCGCGGACTTTATTGTGGAATGCTCGGGAATGAATGACCTCCCGGAAGATCCTGTCCCGGAACTTCCCACCTGGAAGGTCTATGTAGACGGAGCCTCAAATGAAAAAGGAGCTGGAGCGGGGGTCATCCTAATATCTCCCCAAGGGCATCAGCTCCAGAGCGCCATCCGTTTCGCGTTCCCAGCATCCAACAACGAGGCAGAACACGAAGCCATGTTAGCTGGGTTACGATTGGCCAGAGAAGTCGGAGCCCAAAAAATCGAAGTATACAGCGACTCCCTACTTGTGGTAAACCAAATATCCGGGGAATACCAGACGAAAGGCGAAAGGATGGCTGCCTACGTGTCTCTCTCCCGCGACCTACTGCAGCATTTCAAAGGCTACCAAATTCGCCAGGTCCCCCGGGACCAGAACTCACTCGCGGACACGCTGGCCAAGCTTGCAACGGACCCGGAGATTGAACAGTATGGCTTAGTCCCCATCGGGCACTTAGAAGCCCCCAGTACTGAGACACGAAGGATAAACGCCATCATCGACCATTCCCACTCCTGGATAGGACCCATCCTCAGATTTCTCACCACCGGAGAGCTCCCCACTGATAAAGCTGACGCAAGGAAGCTCCAATATCAAGCTCCCCGATACGTGGTTATGGATGGAAAGCTTTACCGCAGGGGGTTGTCCATACCCTTCCTTAGGTGTGTTGCCGGAACCGAAGTCAGCACCATCATCCATGAGATTCACGGAGGCTTCTGTGGCGATCATACCTCCGGGCTGAGCCTCTCCAAAAAGATCCTTCGACAAGGATACTTCTGGCCCACCATGAAGAAGGATTGTGTGGATTATGTCAGGAAATGTGAGCAGTGCCAGAGGTACACCAAGGTTCCGCGAGCGCCGCCTACAGAAATTACCCTAATGACCAGCCCCTGGCCGTTCGCCGTTTGGGGCATTGACCTAGTAGGTTCCCTCCCAACTGGAAAGGGTGGAGTGAAGTACGCCATAGTCGCGGTAGACTACTTCACCAAATGGGCTGAAGCTGAACCTATGAACACGGTCACATCTAAAAAAGCACTGGACTTTGTCATCAGGAATATAGTGTGTCGTTTTGGGCTTCCACGAAAAATTGTGTCCGACAACGGAAAACAATTTGACAGTGAACACTTCACGAACTTCTGTGCTTCGCATGGAATTATCAAAAGCTTTTCCGCAGTCGCTAGACCCCAGGCTAATGGGCAAGTGGAAGCTGTAAACAAAATATTAAAGACCACGTTGAAGAAAAAACTCCAAGCCTGCAAGGCTCACTGGCTGGAAGAACTTCCGCGAGTACTTTGGGCCTATCGCACAACAGAGAGAACTTCGACGGGGCACACGCCTTATTCCATGACCTTCGGTTGCGAGGCCGTCATCCCAGTAGAAACTATGATCCCCTCTCACAGGCAAGATACCTACGATCCTACCCGGAACCATGCCCTTCTCCAGGAGTCCTTGGACATGATCGAAGAGCTCCGGGAGCAGTCGCAGGTCCAACTAAAAATGTACCAGGGCAAGATAGCCCGACACTTTAACACGAGAGTCAAGAGCCGTACATTCGAAGTTGGGGATCTTGTCCTACGGAGAGTATTTCCTGCTACGCAGGATCCGGGAGTAGGAGTCCTCGGACCCAACTGGGAAGGCCCCTACGAAGTCCAAGAAAAAGTGGGCCATGGGACGTATCACTTAAAGAGACTCGACGGATCTAAAGTCCCGCGCGCCTGGAACGCGGAGCACCTCCGCCGTTACTACCAGTAGGCCCCGGACCATCCAGTCGGAAGTCCTTGGTGAAATTAGAAAAAGTGAAAAATGTGGAAATAATCCTCCCTGTTGTAAAACTCACGCCTAGCAGGCTAATTTAATGAAACACGGAGAGATTCACTCCGCTTTTACTGCACTTTTTATCCCTGTGTTCAAAGCTGCGTTTTAACAAGTGACCACGCGGTCCGGAGACGTTCGGACCTCACGCTCACTTGGGGGGTATACATGGCTAAGGCATAGCCATACGCCCCTTGAACAAAACGTACACAGAACACCACTTATGTGCTAGCATTGTGTTTGAAATTTTTAAATTGTTTGAAATGTTTAAATTGTTAAGCTTAGGTTTATTTGTTGCCATGAACATGCTGGCATTACGTGTCATATGTGCATTATGTGCTTATGTGAAAATTGCCATGGAAATGCCTGCCATTATGTATCATGAAAATTATCTCCTGTGTAGCCCAGCGATGGATGGGACTGGGGGTTGAGGCACGTTCATAGAGCTACGCCAAAACACCCCCAACTCCCTGACAAGTCCTTTGCAAAATACTCCGCGATCGCTGTAGAGCTTTGCTTCGCAAGCTCCAACTCCGGGTCTCGCAAGGTGAAAGATGGCAAGATCCACGAGCGCTGTAGAGCTTTGCTTCGCAAGCTCCAGCTCCGGGTCCCGCAAGGCGAAAGATGGCAAGATCCGCGAGCGCTGTAGAGCTTTGCTTCGCAAGCTCCAGCTCCGGGTCCCGCAAGGCGAAAAATGGCAAGATCCGTGATCGCTGTAAAGCTCTGCTTCGCAAGTTCCAGCTCCGGGTCCCGCAAGGCGAAAGATGGCAAGATCCGCGACCGTTGTAAGCCTTGCTTCGCAGGCTCCAACTCCGGATCTCACAAAATAATGCATGGCGAGCTCCTTGGCCATTGCAAGTTTCAGCTCCAGAAGCAGACATGGTCGATCCCCCACTCACAGCCGGCCTTGCTTCGCAAAGCCCCTGCTCCGAGATCACACCTGGTGGGCGTGGCGATTTCCCCGACAGCAATGTGCCTTGCCTCGCAGGGCTCCATGCCAGGTCCCTGAAGTCAGCCACCATGAGGTTCGCAACAACAGTTAGTTTTGCTTCGCAAAGATCTAACCTTAAGTCTAGCGACGCTCACCAAAAGAACTCCCGTTCCAAACCATGGAATGGCTCACCTTAGCAATCCCAGCGAACAGTATAACTACAAGTCTCGGGATTGGCTATTTGCTTCAGGAAAGCTAAAATACGGTGAAAGGAGCCTGGCCGTTGGAACCAGGAAACCTTCGTAACCTAGAAACTACGTGGGAAAAGACATCATCCGTTAAAGCTTCAAGTGGGAAGTGCATAGGTTTTGGCCGTTGGAACCAAAACCTCATACGCCCCTACAACAGTTTCTACCGTATAAATGTCTACCCTAAGCGCAAAGATAAATAAAGAACTCGGCAGAAAAGAAAGGAGAATGCTATAATTATGGCAAATATGTCCGCAATGAAAAACTCAAAATGAAAAATAATTAAAGATAAAACCCCTTCAAGCATTGGGGGTAACTACAGCTTCCACGACCGCAGCTTCGGGGGCATCGGTTTCAACTGAGGCTGGCGGAGTCGGCTCATTGGAAGGCGGAACTTTGTCATGAGAAGGTTCAGAGGTCCCCGCCTCTCCGGGATCTCCCACCTCAGAAGCTCCAGCACGTTCGTCAATGTTGTAAGTTTGGACGTACGCCTCTGGGCCTTGATCCCACACGAGTAGCTTCTCCCTCATGGCTTCGGCATCATCTCCCAGATAGCCTAATACCTCCGGGTTCACTTTCCAGAGTTGATGCATGAGGACCACATGCGATATATTAATCGTCCTGTTCAGTATCACCTTAGCATCCTCCCTCTCCTTCAAGCGCTCCGCCTCGGAGGTTGCCAGCTGTGCCTCCGCGACAGTTAGTTGAGCCCTCAATTTTTCCATTTCGGCCTTGGAGGCATCACGCTCCCCCTTAAGAGAATCAATCTCCTTGCGCTGCTCCCTATTTTGGCTCAGCACGGATTGCTTCTCGGTCACATGCCCCCTGGCAGTGAATTGTAAGGCCCCGATCTCTTTATCCTTCTCGGCGAGCCCCAACTGCAGCATAGACACGAGATCCCTGCTCCTCTTATGGAGTTGCTCCTCCTCGTGCAGCTTACTCTGAAGAGTGGAATATTCCTCTTGCTGCTTAAGGAGGAGATCATTTTTTGATTGCAAGCGAGCTTCCAGGGTATCCTTCTCCACCTTAGCTTGGGACAGCTCTTCCCGGAGCTTGGAGTTTTCGGCCTTCATCCCATCTGACCGCTGTCTAAACTCATTCTCTGCCTTGGCCCGGTACTCGTGATATTTGGCAAGATATTTCTTGTCCGCCTCTTCCTCAGTCGTGCGCCGGGCCTGATCAATCTTCTCCGAAGCCTCCAAGGCATGTTGGGTCAGTTTCTGCTTCTCCGCCTCCAAGGCCTGGCGAGCCAGCTGGCTCTCCTCCAGTTGAACCAAAACTGCACCAACCTCCCGGAACGAGCGTTCCGCGATCATAGAGGCCTGCAAGGAAAGACAACAGAATGAGCTAAAGCTGGACAAAAAGACAGATGATCCCAAAAAATAACAACTGACGGCTTACCCCGGACAGTTGCTGCTTCACAGCGTGTGTCAGTAACAGCGGATCCTTACTGCTACTGATGGCCCATTTCTCATAATTGAGCTCGCATAAGCTCAGGGCCATGTCCTCCATCATCTCAGTTCCGAACGGCGCCAATGCACGTCCGAGCCTAGGCACCAGCCTCTTCTCCAAGGCTGGACCATCCAAAACCGCTCCGGCCGGGTGAAGGGATCTCACCCCCTCGGCCAGCTCAGCTCTCTTCACGGCAGACAAGTTATCTGCCCTTCCCTGAGTAACAGCCTTCTCCGCCTCTAACCGCCTCTTCAAAAAACTATCGGCCCGTCTTACACCCTCCAGGAGAGCAGCGGGGAAACTGGTTGGCTTCCACGGAAAGTGGAACTTCAGGCCAGGCAGAGGAAGGTTGGTTGTCTGAGAAGAAGGAGACCCCGGAAGGGTGGACCCCCTTTGGGCTGGAGGAGGAGGCAGACGGGGTATTAAGGCCCCGGTCTGTTGCTTTTGCTGCTGCGGCAGCAGAAGTAATTGCCCTTGTTGCTGCTGCTGGTTTGGATGTTGTTGTTGCTGCTGCTGTGACGTTGGTGATTGTCTCTGTTGTTCTTGTTGCTGCTGTTGTTGTAGTTGTGGTTGCTGTCGTTGCTGTTGTTGTTGCCTTCGACCGGGAGAAGAGTGTCTAAGGCGTTTGTTCTTAGCGCCCTCAGCATCTTCTCCGGGACGCTTGCTCACCCCAGTTGTCCTCACGGGGAACACAAGCCCTTCCCCGTCGCTGCTGCTACTCGAGACCATCATAGTCTCGGAAGGCCCGTCAGCAGGAGACTTCTCTACCCTCGGAGACGCTTGCGCCTCGCCACTTGTCTTCTTGGGGGAGGCAGCTTTACCTCCCCTACCAGCCTTGGTCTTCCGTCCTTTCCCCGTGGACGGGTCTTAGCTGGTGGCAGCCTTCTTAATGAGCAAAGTAACCCTCCCCAACATCTTGGCTTCTGGATACTCTGCAAGAAACGTACAAAGCAAGGTTAACGAACCAACAAGCAATGAGAAAGAAGATAAGCGGAAGACAAGACAATTAACAACATAAAAGCACAAGCAAGCCCGCCAGCAGGGAACAAGAAACAAGAAAATGAAAAGTTTGAAAGGGACGACCATGCACGAGAAACGTGGATGGCCTTCCCCGAGCAAAACAAAACATCGCTTCCTGCTCCAGGAAGCTCCCGTACTCCTTGAAGTCCGGGAATGACATGCTGAGGGAAGAAGGGTCAACCATGATGACACCTTCTGGCAGACTACCGTCACTCAGACACCAGAGGAGCTCATCTACCCTATCGCAATATCTGTCGAAGGGTATCCTACGCGGATCTAGCCTAAGGAAACGGGGATCGAACCCCATCTGAGAGGTCCGGGAAACCTCAGACAGGCTGGGGGTGTGGATCAATCGAAAACTAGTCTTACCTCTCCCGGAGGTACTAGCCCCCGGAGCCCCTTCGTTAGGGTAAGCCGCGGCGTGGCGAGCCTCGATCTCCTCTTCCTCCGGCTGGGGGTCGGGGAACCTCTCCGCCCAACTAGGAGATAAAGTATTTTCGTCCCGAGCTGCTTGGGTGATCACCTTAGACAGCTCCAGGGCAATCTGCTCCCGGATGTCAGCTGACACCTGAGTTTGCCCCCTGCCACTCACTGGCTCGATGTTTTGGAAGGAGGCAAGTAACCCATACTCCCTCAACGATTCGGAGGTCACAAGTCCCTCCACTTTCAACTCTTCCTCAGAAAGCCCTTCGTAGAACTTGGACCTCCTTATCATCTCCGCGCAGCGAGGTGTCCGCGGAACGACTTCTGAAAAATTCAAATACGAGCATTAGGGATCCTACCAAAAGGCAAATCAAACGCAAAGAAACAAAGTTGAAAAGGAGAGGAAGGAACACTTACCAGGGATTTTGAAGTCCAAAGATAGGGCTGGCACCCTCTTCAGCGGAAAGCCAGTCGTTAGGAACCAGTATTCCCGGAGGTCTGGAACCCTCGCGGTATGACAGGTGGGGCACATCACGTTCGGGTGCCTTTCCAGCCTGTAAAACCCCACCTTGTCTGAATGACCTCTCATAGGCTGAGACTTCAACCCGTAGAAGTACAGCACCTCCTCCGGGGTAGGAGCTTCCAGTTTCCGGGACTTGCAAAAGATGAACCACCCTGCTAGGAGCTTGTAGCTGGGAGGAATCAACTGGAAGGGGGCAATCCCCGCCTTCACACAGAAATTGGCAAAGTAGCTCCTTAGGGGCAAGTGCGCCCCACACACTATGTGTGCCCAGCTCCAGGCACCGAAGCCCTCATGACTCTGGCTAGCCGACTCGCCCAGCACCGACAGACGATGCCACATCAGACCTGGGATGTTCTTCAGGCCTGCCTCGGAGGAATACAGCTCCAGCATGCCATAATTCCTGAAAAGGTTCGGCTTTTGGTCCATCTCCCAGATGGAACTATTGGAAGTCGGTGGGCTAGCCGCGACCACTTTCGCCTTTCCTTTCCCCTTTGCACCAACGACAGGGGAACCCTTCTCTTGGGCAGAATCAGCCTCCCCCACAGCAAGGAGTTGTTCCTTTGAGATGTTCGTCACTGGACAAAAGAAAGAAAGAAGAAAACACTCTAAGCAGTCAGCACCCTTGTCATACCCTAGTGGTATCAAAGGCGTCGGGGAGACCCTCCCCGAAAACTGCTTGGAGAGGCTCCCACCGAGCTTACCGAGGGATTGGCACCATGCCACCCGAAGAGCAGCAAGGAACCAGACTCCGACTCCGAGCCTAAGCCCACCAAAAGAAGTGTTTTTCCAGAGAAAAACACCCTAAAGGCGTTCATGCTTATGCCCTAAAACAGCAAAACAAGGAACGACTTTCCGAACGCAGATCGCCCAAGCATGCAAAAAAGGCTACTTATCGACTCACATCAATCACATGCCTACCAAAGCCCTATTCACGCATGCACATAAGCGATAATGGCAGAAACCTCTACTCTAACAACTACCAACAACCTAAGGCTTGGGAGGAAAGAGCAAAGTAGAAATACTTACTGATATTCGGGTAGTTGGAGGTTGAAGGAGTAACTGGATCACTGCACAGCACGATCGCGAGAAGTAAAAGCTGCAAAGACGAACGGCGATTCAAACCCTGAACTTCGGCGAACAAACCCACTGCCAAATCAAAAGAAAAGTTTCCAGATACTTACCAAAAGAAATGGCAAGTTCGGGGGAACGTAAGCTGGGAAGCCTGAGAGTTCGAAGGTTTGGAAATCTGAAAATCCTAAAGATAGAGAATCTGAAAGCGTAAAGAGGAAGAAAGGTCCTTTCCCTCGTTTTTATAGCAGGGAAGAAGTCGTTTCGAATTCCTCAAATGGACGATCCCGATCTTCCCATTCCGTGTGCATCAGATCCAACGGCTGGAGATGAAGCGACGATCCTATTTATGACTCCTCGGATGGGAATAAAGTATTTATTTCCCATCATTACACCACCTCGGGCCCGGAGTACCATTAAAAACCGTCAAATCATTATTCAGATGACTGACACATGCATACTCAACCAGTCGCCTCACGCACACGTCTTGGTCGCAGAACCATTCCCAGAATGACACGTGGTCCTTGCCGCACTTGAGTACTTGAGTTCAAACAGAAGAAATTCCCTTTCTTTTTCATACTAGCACTCAGGCGGGAAAAAGGAACCCTTCCGGGAACACAGAAGGTGCCCCCTCGCCTAATCTAAGAGGCCGAAATACCCGGAGGACTGTACAAGCTCCCGGATCTCTCAAAGCTCCGTGACCTTGGGGGGGAAATGTTATCCAGATTTCCGGATAGCGTTTAGATTGATGTCCTCGGGGAAGCAGAATTATCGATGTCTTTCACGGTAGGTGACCAGAGCTCGCGGATGAACAGAAAGGCTTCGCCTCTCCCGTTTAGTGTCCGGATTACTCTTCCAAGAAAACACAACACGGAAACTCGTCAACTCTCCCGGACTCCCAAAGGGGTATCCTTCGGGGAAGCCCCTTCCAGGAGAAGCTCTTCGAGTGGTCTCCGCGGAAACAGTTCCGTGCCTCGCACGGAACAAAGCCAAACGGTCGAGTCCTGGAGGAGGCATATTTGGAATGATATCCGCCTGACACAGGATCACGCCTGACACGCCCGTCAGGTCAAAGCCGCACACATCCCAGCACGCCTAAGGGTACCTTTTCGCCTACTGTTCCGCTGACAACTTGGAAAAGACGGCTGACTTTGTGTGTTCCCCATACTTTCACGTAAATATACCCACATAGAGTCTTGTAGCCATGCTACTACAGTAATTGTATCCCTATTTATGGCTGGTGTAACTAAGACTCATGTACGTAGAGAAAAACCCTAATCCGAAACCCTAGCTATAAAGACCCCTTCATTTTACAAGAAGGGGGACAACCAACAAATCACATAGCAAAAACTCTACTGAAATCTCTCTAGCTTCATCTTCTTCAAGAGAACCCGAGAGAAACACTGTGAGTGTGTGAAGTTCTTGTGCACCAGCCATCTTACTGTAACCTTTTCCAAGTATAATAACATCGACTCGTGGACTAGGGCTTGTTAACGCCTGAACCACGTAAAGACACTGTTTGTTTAGTTACATTTCAACATTTCTACAGTTCTTATCTTTTTATTATTCTGTTTGTATTCGTTTCCGAAAAACTCGGTAAACAGCTAGAGAACAAGGAATTTATGTTGGGCAGAGGAAACTTGTCATCTGTTAGGAAGTGATTGAGCGGTTGGTAGTTTATTACTAATCTTTGCTTGCCTCGGGCTTGTTCTGATCTATTGTTGATGTAGAATGCATGGCAAGCCCATGGAAATTCAGTTTCTTCGATTAGTCCTTGTGCCTTTAGCTCTTCGCATTCCTTGTTTGCCAGGCTTTGATGATCGAGGCTCATTCTAGGATGGCTTGCTTTAGTTGGGTTTGCATCTTCATTCATTTTAAATGGAAGGGAAATGAAGAATTCCTCATTTTTCCACAGTGGGTGGTCGCATTTATGTGAGAACTCCATATGGGAATTAGCACATGATTTTTGGATAATGCGGTCTTTGATCGATGTCAAACAATCCTCAGTCATGTGGAAGTAATTCAGAACCTGCTCTCATGGAGTGAAGTATTGCTTGTATGCCAACCCCTGTGGAAGTATTCTCAGACCTTTTTTCTTTGTGTATAGGTTGAAACCTATAATTAAATCATTTCCTGGAAGTTTGGAGCCGATGACCCGTGGACTATTGAGCAGCCTGGAAAAAAATTGCAGCTTGATAGGCCTGCTGATTAGTTCCGTGTAGAAAATTTGGTTATTTACTGCGTGGAAATACTGCTTCCTTTTCTTCCAGAATTCTGATGGTAAAATATCAGGATTCATGATGGTGTAGGAGGCTCCAGTATCAAAGAAGGCAGCTACTTTGATTGGTTTGGAGTATTTGGTTGGGATAATCTGCATTTTTGCCATAGGGATGGGTTGAACAAAATTTATGGCATTCATTTTGAAGACTCCTCCTGCACTATCGTCGTCTGAGTGTGAGAATGGTCGTAAGGCACAAACAGTATATGGAGAGATTTCATCTTCGATAGAGAACACAGATTCTACATCGTCATCTGAGAGGGATACTCCTATTACATCCTGGATGTGTGATATCATCTTCGCCGTTTTTCCTTTTGGACATTGCTTGGCAAAGTGCCCTTTCTGTCCGCACAAGAAACATCTATTAGAAGACTTGCCTGGTCTATTTTTTCGCCGAAGAAATTTCCATGGAGTCCTTGGTTTGAATGACTTGCTTTTGTATCTCTTCCCACCATAGTTTGGCCTTTCGCAGGAACAAGATGACTTAGTTGAGCATTTGATTGTGAGGTCTCTTAGGCTGCATACCTTATCTAGCTGCTTCGTTTGCTTCATATATTCCTGTAGGAACTAATGGTATCAGAGCTCAGGTCGACTCCTTATCGCTCCTTCTAACGAGAAACCTCAACCTCTCACAAATGTCTCTCATTCCTCAAAATCCTAGCTCCTCCACATCTCAGCTCTCCATGTTTTCTACTCCTGTCTCTATGGCCTCCTCTGGCACTCCGTCCCTCAAAAAATCTTCGGCCAATAAACTTGCCTATATGTATGAATAAGATCGTTCCTTCCGACCTACCTCTCATAAATCCTTACCATGCCTTCTCAAAATCGCAAGGCATTCTCACTCGATCCATAAAAACACTCATTCGCCAACAACCAAAGTCAGTCAAAGAATACATCCAATCAACAAAGTTTGACCAATGTAACCTACCTGCCACCGAACAAGAACAGCTAGTTACATTAAAGATCCCACCGGAACTCCCTCAACAATGGATAGACCAGGGGCTAACACACATCCATCTTGGGGCTATTCGACTCGCCCTCACCCATCATGGACGAAAAGGCTTACCTGTTTGTGCTAGGATCACCTTGCTGGATACGCGAATGCGAAGGTTTCAACATGCCTCCATCGGTACTCTTGAAACAACACTTAATGTGGGTACAGTAATTGTCACATTCTACCCAAACTTCTGCATGTCTTTGAAAGATAAAAGACTTCTCGATGCTTTAAGAGTTCAACTGCAAATAGTGGGTTTAGACCAAGATCCAGAATCTGTTGGTGCTACACTACACTACCAAATGGCTTACCGAGTCCAAAACCATGCCATTGACATCGCACTTCCGGGAAGCTCAGATGCACTAATGATCACTGTTGACACAAATCAACATCAAAGCTGCACCCACATACCCAGGCAAATCACTACGGAGGAACTACAAAAAATCCTTTCGACCTCATGGATTACTAATTATGAAAGGATCCACCGACCGCCTCCTACAATCCATTCGGCAGATCCAACGTACTCTACAAATAAAGATGGGTCTATTGAAATTAACTTTCAAAAGAAGGACGATACTCCTACGGTGTTCTCTACTCAGTACATGATGTCCTCCGTCATACCAACAAATGCAGACATCACCTTGTTCGACAAAAATGGGGTCCCCATTTATGCTTACAAGTCATCCTCAGGGCATATTTATTGGGATGTATGCAACTGCTCAAATTGCATTAACATAGACGACCTGGAAAGATTCCCCACGAAGCCTAGTACTGGCAAAGTCTTAAAAGAAAAATGGGAGGCAGGGCACACGAATATTGCTCCTCTTGGGCAACCTTCTGGAAAATTTTATTACTTAGTCAAGTACTCCTTTGAACCACCATCCGACCCCCCTCCCCCACCTACCGGATGGGATGAAGACGAGAACCACCAAAAGACCTCCCCTCAGCCAAAACAAGAGAAGATCCTTCCATGTTACAAGCAGAAAAGGCCCAACCCAAAAATCGCTCACCACCTCATGATAAATACCCACAAACGCGATTTTCCACTATCTACTACGTTTACTGATCACGATGGTACAACAACCCACCAACCAAATATCACAAATCCAAAAGTTCGAGAGCCTGACGGATCCCTAAAAAAGATCTCACCTGCAGAGTCCGTCTTGAATTGGCAAACGGAGAACATGCTAGCTCAAAACAAAACTCTAGCACAGATCGATGAAAAACTCTCTCACGTAAGCCATAAGGTGACCAAACTCAGTGACGAAATCTCAAGGGTAGACACAACTATGAGTAGACTCGTCTACAGGATCTCAGAAGTACACGAAGAACTACTGACTATGGTAAAATCCCAGCATGGCCCACATGACATCTTTCGGGCTAAAGAAGCAGAACTTAAAAGTCTAAAAAGCCAATATGTCGCCATGCAAAGTCAGCAAAAAGAAGTCTCTCTATCCCCAGGCGTAAATCCCACACCATGGATGTTTTCAACACTGCTGCAACATTCCCAGCCACTAGCAATGCCTACAAAAAAGGGTGATCAAATACTTCGCCTCAAAAGAATCCTTGAAGAAGAAAACCAACTAAAGAGACAACAAAAAGAAAAGCAAGTAGACGACGGTCAGACAAAACACCAGCTCATGGTCCAAAAGACAAATCGCCTCACTGAGATTATCCATCAACATTGCTTAGACAATCTCCCGCAAATTAATCTTAATGAAGAACTAGATGGCTCAAGCGACGATATGTAATCATCCTCCTCTGGCAAATCTGAATTATGGGAGACCGACGATGACGACAGTAGCGATGAAGCCCCACACCAATTCATGACACACCACACCCAAGCCTCGGGGGTAGACAGAGAAACAGGGTTTCCTCAAACAGAACCAATCATAGAAGAAGAGGTGTCATCCTCAGAATAACAAAACACCACCAGGCACAACTTTGCGACAAGCGAAAAACCTCATACCTTCACGTTGAATGATTTACCACCAAGTCAATGGAGGTCTCGCTTTCAAGAACTCAAAGCCTGGACCTTGCTCGAAGCCCAAAAGCCCAGGGCAGAAATAAGAGATATCCTTCTACAACTCGTGTCAAGGTTCACTGGAATACATGCATTCTATGGCAATGTCTAGGAGAATATAGGCAACTTCAATTCCTCCAAGCAGAATCGATCGAAACAGCTCTAAACCACCTCTATGTCGAATTTTGTGGGCAAGATGCCCAAGTCATCGAAAGACTCAGAGCAGAGTTCTTTAAAATGAAGTGTTGCTCAATGGATAAGAATGACTTAGAGCTACATTATCAAAGAATGTCCAAAAGATTCTACCTAATTGGGGGAGTAGATGATCCAAACCTAAAGCAAGCCTTCCTGGCGTCTGTTGCGATATTTTTTTGCTATGCAAGTGCACACAGTCGCAATTTGTAATAAAATGGTAAAACCAAGTATCGTCCTCAAGGACTGATTTATCTATTACCAGTCAATTAATTTATTGTTCTATTTGATGAATTAAAATTCTTGATTTTTGTAAACACAGCAAAAGAAACTATAAAGTGCAGAAACAATAATTGAAAATTAAATGAGATAACAACTAATAGTAAAACTTTTAATTTAATCACTGAAGAAACAATTAGGATATTCAATCTCATCAACTATCCTCCCTATTATTCCCTAATGCAATGTGTGAATTATTCTTCTTTTTACCTAATTCAATTAACAAGTTGATACAGCAGCCTATAATCATACTATGAATTATAAACTCAACCTAGGTGACAATTTCCTATATTTCTATGGTAAATTGAACCACACAGGTAGCATTAATCTCAACAACTTAATAAACAGTTATACAATTAATTCAGATAGTTTCGTTCTAAATTAGAATTATGTCCAATATAACCGCAGTAGATTTAAATCTCACTTCTCAGATTTTGACTTAAAACCATATGTATATGACTGTAGATGGCCAATCAATAGTCAATCTATAAGAACAGGTTATATGGAATTGAAGAAGATTGAAGAAGAAGAAAATTGAAATTGCATTAGTTCATAACAGGGATTCAAGTGATTCAATTAAACATCCTAAACAGAAAATTAGTTCATAATCATAATGCTAATCACAACAAAAATTAAAGATAACATCAGGAAGAAGAAGAAAAACATGCAAAAATACTCTAAGCTTCAGCCTTCAAAACCAAGAATTTCTCCCTCGTGCGTACGTGTCCTTTTCTCTTCTCTTTTTCGCCATATTAAAACCTAGGACTCAAATTTTAAAGAGGCGGGTCGCGGCTCTACATACACCATGTCGCGGCCCGTGTCCAATTTCCTGGGCAAAAGGTCCTCTCCATGCCGCGGCCCGCGTCGACGAGTTCTGGGCGAAATGCCCATCTATGCCGCGGCCCGAGGATTTCCTTCAAAACATTGGTTCTGTTTCCCACCTAACCGCGGCTCTACTTTGCTCATGCCGTGGCTCTTAAGGGATTTCTCAAATTTTCAAGTTTTCATCCCAAAAATTCACCAACACTTCCAAATTATGTTGAGAACCATTCTTTCTCAAAATATGATGAAAAACTTGGTTATTTCTTCCCTTTCTTTGACATTTTCTTCCACGTGCTCAATTCTTCCTGATATTCACAAAGACAGACAAACAAAGCATAAACCCGCACTAAATGAAAGAAAAACGAAATAAAAGACTACTAAAAACATCACCAAAACATGATAAAAACTAGACTCAATTTATCAATTACCAGTCAATTAATTTCTTGTTCTATTTGATGAATTAAAATTCTTGATTTTTGTAAACACAGCAAAAGAAACTATAAAGTGCAGAAACAATAATTGAAAATTAAATGAGATAACAACTAATAGTAAAACTTTTAATTTAATCACTGAAGAAACAATTAGGATATTCAATCTCATCAACTATCCTCCCTATTATTCCCTAATGCAATGTGTGAATTATTCTTCTTTTTACCTAATTCAATTAACAAGTTGATACAGCAGCCTATATGTAACGACCCAAAATCGCTATTAAGGCTTAAGGGCCTTGATTAGTGTGCCAGGAGGGCATGTTGGGATTTATGTGTGATTTTATGAGTTAAATACATGATTATGATTTAAAGCATGTTATATGACTATTTGTTTATTTGAGATGCATGACTATGTATATTAGTATGCATGTAGGCCCGGATCGTGTTAGATGGGCATAATTGTAATTTTGGCCATCTTGGGCATAACTGTATTGATATGTGATAATTGTATTCTGTGAATCGTACCATGTGAGTGTGGTGTTATTGTTGTGATGCACGTGCCGAGACGGTCCTAGAGAGCAAATTAACTTAAGAGTCACAACGGGATTTTGTACCTGGCTCGTGAGGAGCCTAGGGGTACCTCGGGAATTTTATGGTTAAGTAAAGAATTGGCGGTTAATGGTTATTGGAGATTTAGTAACCTGGGTAACCATTAGTTACTGCTGAGAGTAACAATTTTAGGTGAAAGAAATGGTAGAATTGCAATATTAGTGAAAGGACTAGAGTACCCTTGAGGAATTAGTTGAGAAAGGATCATTTGGAGGGGTAGCATGGTCATTTGGCAAGGGTAATAGGCAATTCTCAGCTGGGTTTTAGCGGGTCACGGTTTGGGTGTTTAGGGTTATTTGATGCTTTGATAAAATTGAAAGAGAAGAAGAAGAAAGGAGAGGAGGTGTAGATGGGGCTGAAGTTTTGAGACCTAGGAGGAGATTCAAAGGGATTTGAAGCAACCAAAAACCAGATTTGAGCTAGGACTACTCAAGGTAAGATTTATATTATGTTATTTCTTGGGTTCAAGGTTGATTTCTCAAAGTTTTAGTGTGGAATTTAAAGATAGGATGGTTGGTTTAAAGTTTGAGGAATTTGAAACTCTAGATGAGATTTTTAAGTGTGATTGTGTTTTGATCTTGATACTAATGTTTATAGGTTATTAAAGGGTTTATTTGGGGTCTTGAAATGATTTTTGGGGGTTTAGGTTTTGTTTTGGATGATGAAATGCAGAGGAAAAACCCAATTTTTCTGGGTTCGCGATGGGGCGCCGCGGCCCTGTTCTTGGGCGCTGCGGCGCGAGGCTGTGTCCAGGCGAGGGTGGCTTTCTGTCTTGCTGGGCGCCGCGGCGCTAGGCCATTTTCAGGGCACCCAAAGTTGCACTTTTGAGCTTTTGCTCCGGGGGTTCAGAGGATATTTCCGATGGATTGTTGTAGGGATTTGGGAGTCCCGAGGGTGTGGGATTGGTCCCGGGAAGCGGTTTTTGATTTGATTAGTGTTGAGGGATATTTCTTGTGTGTTGTGACTAGGTTATTGGAGAGGCTCGTGCTAGAGGACCGTGCTCGCGGCTTTAGTGCATCAGGAGGCTCGGAATACAGGTAAGAAAACTATAACACCCGTAGGATGGGGCATGGGCCCATAGTGTGATTGCGGGGCACGACCCTATATTGCATGTTGCATGATGAGATGATTGCAGGGCACGACCCTATAGTGCATTACATGTTAGGGTGCAGATTTAAATGAATTGATATTTTTTTGAATGTTGTTTGATTTATGCTATGTTTGATTATAGTGAAATGAACGGCTATGGCCGAGGGCGGCAGACCCAAGGGATACGGGTGGTATCCCTATGGTGAAGACCGAGACCCCAGGCTTCGGTAAGGCTTCGGGGGCGGCATGGCCATATTTGCTTAGTCTAATGGTTGACTTGTTTATATGTGGATTATCTGTTATGATAAACTATATAAATTGCATATGTTATGTTCTGCATGAGTTTTCTTGCTGGGCTTCGGCTCACGGGTGCTCTGTGTTGCAGGTAAGGGCAATAACTGAGTCAACCAACCATGAGTACGGAGAGCGTGAAGCGACGCGTACATGTTTGGCCTGCCCGATTGCTTTGGTTGGGGGTTTATTCGAAAATGGCTGTAATAATCTATGATTTTTATAAGTGATCAACTGTAAACTTATTTTAAGAAGTAAATAGTTTTCAAACCTTATTTTGGGATCCCAAATGTTTATTACTAGAAGTTTTATTGAAACAACGCGTTTTTCTAAGATTACAGCCTTAACTTTTAATTAGTCACACTTTTGTTTCAAAACCTCAGTTAGCGAGTTCATTGCACACTGTTTTGTCTTAAAACTCACTTAGTAACGGCTCTAAGGAAGTAGGGCGCTACAAGCTGGATGCCGCCTCGACCTGTGGCCTTCACAGTCCTGACTCGGTCCTTAAGTAATCTTGGCGAACCTTTGGATACCCTGAGCTAACGAGGTAGGACCTGACGACAACAGCTCCGGTCATGGGGGATCCGCGTGGCTGATATAATTTAGGCCGTATCTCAGCTCGCTAATAGCCCGTTGGAAAATTAGGGCGCACAACATGTTTATTCGTACAAATATATATATTGGATTTAAGTTCGAATTTCAATACATTTATGCATAGTTTATTCAAAATATCCATGTTCGACTTCGTTATTGTCAAGGTCAAACTTTACTTTTACCATGTACTTGAAAAAAATACTTAATTGGCATGTAACCTTGTTAGTCTAGTTATATTTTGCTTTTCCAGTTACTTTCCTCATTCTTGAGTATGGCCTCGAGGTTGCAAGGTCGAAACTTGTTTGCAAAAGTTTTTTCATCCCTAGTTTCGACTTACAGTTTACAGTTGGTTTATCTAGAATTCCAACTTTTTATCCGTCGATTAGGTGTCGCTGGTTTCTTCCAGACTTGTTCCATTCACGTGTTTGGTTAATGGTCCATCCACTTATTATTATTTTTTCATGTCGGGTTAATAATCCAGACATTTTTAGTTCGCATGTTTGGTTAATGATCCATAGACTTAATTATTTTCTTCATGTCGAGTTAATAATCCAAACATTATCATTAGAGTTCATTTTTATATTTTTATTTTTGTTATATTTTTTCAAGCCTATGGTATCATTGTATACCACTTATTCCCCCTTAAGATCCTATGATTGTGATCTTAGGTTATTGAATTTTGTGGGTTTCCAAAAAAGTATAACAATATAAAAAAACAACTTTTGAATGAAATTTAGTACTTATTGATAAAAAGGCAAAAAATCAAATACATGCTTGGTTAAAATGAAAACATCATTCCTACATTACTGATAATAAGGTCGTAGATGTTCACCATTCCAAACTCGCGAGACCAATTCTCCATTTAGCCTCGCCATCTTATATACTCCAGGTCGAATAATGGATTTGAATTGATAGGGTCCCTCCCAATTAGGACCAAGTACCCCAGCAGATGGGTCTCGCGTGGCCAAAAACACGCGCCTTAGCACCAAGTCTCCCAATCCAAATTTCCTATCTCGAACCTTCTTATTAAAATATCTAGTAGCCCATTGCTAGTATGCAACATTTTTCAACTAGGCTTCGTCTCATCTTTCTTCGATGAAGTCCAGACTTTCCTCGAGTTGGGATTGGTTCAAGGCCTGATCATATGCATCGTGCCTTATAGTTGGGATTTTGACCTCGATTGGAAACGTGGCCTCGCATCCATAAGTTAGGGAGAATGGGGGTATGCCCCGTTGAAGTTCTTTTCGTGGTTCTATATGCCCATAAGACTCGAGGCAACTCCTCTGGCCATCTCCCATTTTCTTCATGGAACTTTTCAAGGTTTTATTGACTACTTCTACCTGGCCATTTCCCTAGGGATGGGCCATGGAGGAAAATTTTTTTATTATCCCATTCTTTTCACAAAAGTGTGTAAACATATCACTATCGAACTGGGTCCCATTATCTGATACTATCTTCCTAGCCATCCCATATCTACATATGATGTTTTTTACTATGAAATCTAGGTCTTTCTTTGAGGTAATGGTGGCCAAGGTTTCAGCGACTACAGCATACCTGACTCCACCTTTTCTAGCTGGCAAAGAGCCTATGAGGTCAATTCCCCATATCATAAATGGCCATGGGGAGCTCATCATGGTAAGCTTGGTGGGTGGAGCTCGTGGTATCGAGGCAAACCATTGACATTTATCACATCATTTTATGTACTCGAACGAGTTTGCCTTGACTGTTGGCCAGAAGTACCCTTGCCTAATAACATTTTTTCGACAAACTATGCCCTCCGGTGTGATCTCCACAAAATCCCTCATGGATTTCTTCCAAAATATTTTTCGCCTCGGGAGGAGTTACACACCTAAGTAATGGCATAGAGTACCCCCTTCTGTACAATTTTCCCTCCAGGATGGTATATCTTGGTATTTGGTACATAAGCTTTCTAGCCTCATTCCGATCTGCTGGGGGATTCCCGATTTCGAGGTAGTCAAGTATTGGGGTCATCTAGGTGGGTTGCAAGTCGATCGTATTTACATCTTCTTCATCAGGCTCGGTTATACTTGGGGTCGGTAGAAATTCTACTAGGACCACATTGAGTGTATCAGCTTCGTTAGTCGTGGCGAGCTTGACCAATGCGTCTGCATTTGAGTTTTGCTCTCTGGGGACTTGCTCTATATCATAGAACTCAAACCCTCCGAATGTTGATTTTACTTTTTCCAGGTAAGCTGCCATTTTTATACCACGAACCTGATATTCACCCAGGATTTGGTTAACAACCAACTGGGAGTCGCTATAGCAATGAATGGAATTTGCTTTGAGCTTAGTGGCTATTCAAACTCCTTCTAACAACGACTCATATTCAACCTCGTTGTTTGATGCCTCGAAACCAAACCTTAGCGCCGAGTGGAAGTGATTTCCCGTTGGGGTGATTAGAATGATCCCTACCCTCAATCCATTTTCATTGGAGGATCCATCGACATAAAGTCTCCACAGCTCGCGGATTGAGGTTATGACTTCCTCGTTGGATATCCTTATGCATTCGACAATGAAATCTGCCAAAACCTGTCCTTTGATCATTGTTCTAGGATGATAGGTAATCTCGAACTGTCCGAGCTCGACAGCCCATTTCAACAGTCTTCTGAATGCCTCAGGCTTAGATAACACCTGCCTTAATGGATGATCAGTTAACACATGAATAGGATGTGCCTGGAAATAAGGTCGAAGCTTTCGAGATGTATGCATCAGGCACAATGTCAGTTTCTCCATTAATGGATATCTTGACACTGCTCCCAGTAATCTTTTGCTAACATAGTATACAGGTTTTTGTACTTTCTTATCCTCCCGCACTAGTATTACACTAATGTCGTGCTCAGTTGTGGCGAGGTATAAGTACAAAACTTCTCCTATGATAGGTTTAGACAAGATCGACGGTTCAGCGAGGTGTTTCTTAAGATTCTGAAACATGAGTTCACACTCATCCGACCAGTCAAACTTTTTGCCCCTCTTAAAAGATTAAATAATGGAAGGCATCGATCTATAGATTTTGAGATAAACCTTCTAAAGGCTGCCATTCGTCCAGTTAAGCTCTGGAAATCTTTATGTTTCTAAGGTGAGGGCATTTCTATTAAAGCTTTGATCTTGTCGGGATTAGCCTTTATACCCCAAGCATTCACTATGAACCCAAGGAACTTACCCAAAGATACTCTAGTTGAGCATTTTTGTGGGTTAAGTTTCATATTGTATTTCTGAAGTAAGGCAAAACATTCAGTGAGATCGTCTTCATGGTTATTGTTATGTTTTGATTTGACTAACATGTCATCCACATAAACTTCCATGTTATTCCTTATTTTCTCAGCAAACATCCTATTTACCAATCTTTGGTATATGGCTCTAGCATTTTTGAGCCCGAAAGGCATGACGTTGTAGCATTATAATCCCTTGTCAGTTACAAAGCTCGTATGTTCTTGATCAGATGCATGCATGGAAATCTGGTTATATTCAGAATAAGCATCCATGAATGACATGATGGCGTGGCCTACAGTGGCATCTACGAGCTGGTCGATTCGAGGCAAGGGAAAGCAGTCCTTGGGGCATGCCTTGTTGAGGTCCGAATAGTCGATGTAGGTTCCTCATTTTCCATTGGGCTTTGGGACCAGCATAGGATTGGCTATCCAATCAGAATAATAAGCATATCAAATAAACTGATTTGCTTTTAACCTATCAACCTCCTATTTTAGGGCTTTCTTTCTGTCATCGTCCAGGAGCCTCCGTTTTTGTTGCTTCGAGGGGAAGCTTTTATCAATATTGAGAGCATGGCTTATAACATTCAGACTAATTCCTACCATATTCGAGTGTGACCATACAAATACATCCTAGTTTTCTTTCAAAAAGAAAGTTAATTGCTATCTTGCACTTTCAGAAAGATTTTTTCCTATTTTTACCACCTTCATGCTATCTTTCTCATCGAGCTCTACTTCTTCAAGCTCCTCCAACGGTTCGAGCTCAGCCCTTTCTTCAACTCTAGGGTCGATCTCTTCTTCTATCTCGAAGACAGATCCGTCCATATCCCTAATAACCACAAGCGTATGTGCACTTTTTTTGGCTTTTCCCTCTCATGGAAATGCTATAGCATTCCCTTGCTACGAGTTGGTCTCCCTTCAGAGTCCCGATGCCACTAGACATTTGGAACTTGATGGCCAAATGCCTAACAGATGAAACTTCCCCCAGCCCAATCAAGGCTGGTCTCCCGAGCAATACGTTGTAGCCAACAGGGTATCCACCACCACGAACTCCATCATTTTGGTTATCGAGACTTGATAGTCTCCCAAGGTTAGGGGAGTTCAATGGATCCTGTACAAGCAACCCCTTCTCCGGAAAATCCGTACAACGTGGTTGCACATGCTTTCAAATCTTGAAGCGTGAGTCCCATCTTTTCTAGAGTGGCTTTATAAAGGATATTAACTGAACTCCCATTATCTATCAGGACTCTGCGCACCCCCCTTTTCGCGAGCTGAAGTGTGATGACCAGGGGGTCGTTGTGAGGAAACTAGACATGTGACACATCCTCTTTGTAAAAGTGATGGGTTGAGTTTCAATCCTCTGTTGCTTTAAAGCTCGTGGTTCAGGCTCGAAGGGAGAACTGTCTCCAGTCTTGAGCTCGTTTACATATCTTTTCTGGGCATTTTTGCCCTATTCGGAGGGATTCGGTCCCCCGAAAATGGTTACCACATCCTCCCCATCTATCAGGGGAGGTCGATCATCCTTCCGTGCTTGGGAGTTGTTGTTCTATTGGGCAGGTTGTGCAGATGCTTCCCTCTGTCCCATCGAGGCTTGACTAGGATTCCAGTTTCTCGCATATTTTCCAATATATCCTCTCGAGATCAAGCCCTCGATCTCGTCCTTCAGTTGTCGGCACTCATCAGTGGTATGTCTGACGTCCTTGTGGAATCTGTAATACTTGTTGGAGTCCCTCTTTGCCTTTAGATACCGCATTGGATGAAGTCGCCTAAACGGGACCTGATTCTCATTGGCGAGGAAGATATTTTCCCGAGTCTCATTGAGCTCCGTATATACCGTATAAATGGAGAAATACTTGTCTCCCTTCTTATTTTTCCCCTTGTCTGCATCAGAGCTATTCCCTTATTTTTTCTTTCTTTTTGAAGGGTTATCTCCAGAGGGTCTTGACGTTAATGGGGCAACCGAGGTCGAGGCTGAGTTAACATTTTTCATTGTAGTTATGGGCTGAGAGGTCAGATTTAATGCTCATCTCGCCTCCTCTACATTGACAAATCTCTAGGCCCTCTTATTGAACTCGGTTAGTGAACTTATAGGTTTTTTTTTGCATATCCTCCCAAAGAAGACTCCCTTGTAATATACCAGTTCTTACAGCCACAAGGTGGCCACTATCGTTGACGTTGCGGGCTCGTGCCACTTCTATATTAAACCTTGCTAGGTAACTCTTCAATGACTCTCCCTACTGTTGTCTGACATTGGTCAAAGTAGAGGCTTCGGGTCTGACGCCTACCATGGCTTTGAATTGCTTCTTCAATTCCTTCGCTAACTGATCCCAAGATGAGATCGAATGTCTTCTAAATTTTTCGAACCAGTTTTTGTTTGTCCTGTGAGAGTAGCTTGGAACAACATACATCGGAGCTCATAACCAACATTGTTGGATTGCATGATGGTATTGCTCAAATGGTTGTATGGGTCTGAGTTCCCATCAAATGGTGCTACGTGGGGTATCCTAAACTCCTGAGGAAATGGCGTGTTGGAGATATGTGGGGCGAAAGGCTCGAGCTTCTCATCGGAGTCTTTAGCCTTATCCCTGTTCCTTTCATCCTGAAGGAGTCTGAACACCCTTTCAAGCTGGTTAATTCTCTCCTGGACCAAGTCCACTAAAGGCTAAGCTTGTGCTTGGGGGAGCTGGTTATTGTTTATAAAAACCCCAGCTCCTTGTCCCAATATAGGGTTATACTGATTCCCATATGCCGACTGTTTTCGACTGTTCAAATGGTCGCGCAAATCGGTGTTTGTAGGATTGGCTTGCCCCCTGCTTATGGTTCAGGTGATCTTGAAGGTCATGATGATTGCCCTGATTCCCCGTATTCTTGGGTTCGTTATTGTATATGCTTACAGACCTAGTGTGGCCTAAGCTCCCACTTATGAAACTAACATTTCTCTCTGGTTGAGAGGCTCGGTGGTTACGAGTGGATCTTCCACTGGCCTCCTTGCTCCAGTCGTATGTGATCTTGACACATGGCTTCCCACCAGTTGGCCAGCCCTGTTTTCTCAAGTTGCCTCCCTCTCGCCCCCATGTCCAGGTCTGGCTCGACGATTCCCATCTCGACTGCCACTGCGAGAGGGCCTTTCTAGTGCAGGCTCCCCTGCCTGGTTCCTATGAGGAGCTGGTCATGGTGCTTCTCAGAATGGTGAGGGGTGTCTTATAGGAGATGGTGGTGGCCTCCCATTGTTGGGCCTTGATGGTCCAAAATTGGCTCGGATAGGTTCCAGGTTGTTCCTGACTGCTTCAGGGTTAGAACTCTGAGCTACTAGAGGAGCTCGGTTATTTCCTATTCCTGTAGAAACTTCCACAGTCGGATTATCAGTAGCATCAGTTCGAGTATTTATCCTAGGGCGTTCACTGCCAGGGTTTTCCCTGGGCCTCGGCTGAGCCTGCTGAGCCCCTTGCTCTGCTTTCTTGGCGGTCGTGCTCCCTCGGGGATGTCCTCTCAGCCTCCGGGGTGGTACCTAGACCTCAGCGGCTTGTCTGGCCAATTCTTCGTTGCACCTTGTAGCCTCTCCCAATTGTTGGCGCAATTGGCGATTCTCTAGTTCAACACTAGGAATATACCTCTCTAGATTATAGTAGAGATCCTTGTCATGCCTTGGAGCAGGCGGTCCTTGGAAATCAGAGGATGCACTCCTTTTCTCTAAGTCGTGGTCAGTCATGGGCTGCTTCCCAGATCGGAGTGGGTAATCTTCAGTGGGAGGATTTTTCTCCTCCGGTATTTGGGGCAATGGTCGCCCACCACTACTGGGGTTGTTTGCAGCAACCATTGGTAATTCAGGAGGTTTCTTATTAAACATTCCAACTGGGGTTGTTTGCGGCGACCATTGGTAATTCAGGAGGTTTCTTATTAAACATTCCAACGACTTGCTTAATGCTCTCAATGAAACCACCAAACTATTGACGCCGTTTTTCATCAACTTAAATCTAAAAAGCACTAAACAATGTATTAAGAAAATAAAGAAGAACAATCGGAATTTTACGTGGTTCAGCAGTTAAAATCTGCCTAGTCCACGAGTCAGTATTATTGACTGGTGATCTTCTCTTAGAGCTTTTACAAAGCAATTTAGCAGAGTGTTCTCAGTACCAAATTATGCATATCCACAAATGAAATTCTCCAGCATATTTATAGTCTGGTTAACAAAATATCTTCCCTTCATTTCGGGGGGATACAATTCCAAATTTGAAATAAATATAATTAAATGTATTAATTATATAATATCCCATGATATTTGGGATTTAATATCAGATATATAACAAATCTCGAAGGAGGGATTTCCTAACAGAAACTGTGTTCAAACTGCGTTACTAACCTCGAACGCAAGGTTTGCATGCTTTCGAGACCGACCAACACTTCGAGCTCGTTATTATGGTCTGCCTCGTCCTTATCCAGTGATTTCATCGAGCTCATCCTTCGAAGACCAATCTCTTTGAGCTTGCAACGAAGGCTTGAATTACACTCATACGCCTCAGAGAGGATCCATCCTTTCGAGCTTGATGCTTAAGCTCGAACCTTCTGAACTTGTGTTCGAATACCAACAGGAACGAGTCATGAATCATGCACATTTATACAAGTGTTGAGCCCTTACTTGCTATTTTCGAGCTTACACTTTACGAGCCTACATTTCGAGGCTCATTTATGACGATTTCGAAATTTGGGTGTAACAATTATAATGATATTTTATAATATTTAAATTTATATTAATATATGTATTAAATATTATTATGATAATAATATTTTAATTCATATTAATATAATTAGTAAGAAAAATTGGATTATACATTATTATCATAATAATATTTTATAACATTTAAATTTATATTAATATAATTATTAAATATCTAGTATTGTGTTATATATTATTATTATAATAATGACATTTTATAATATTTGAATTTATGTTAATATAATTAATAAATATTTATTTTTAGTTAGTTTTAAAGGTATATTTTGTTAAATATTTAAGAATATTCCGTTAAAGTTAACAAAACAAACCATTAAAACCAAAAATTTATGTTATCTACATACTTTTTATATAGAAGAGATATACTAGATACAAGCACACATTGTTTGCTTAGTTTTATTTATAGAATTTTTCAATTATATTTATATCATTGTCGTATAAATTTCAAATAAATTGACAATATCATATATAAAAGAATGACATAAATAAATTAAATGAAAAATTAAACCAAAACAATATTCATGATTTTTTTAAAAATATATATGATAACATTTTTTAACATAAAAGATCATTTTTTTTAATAAAAATTAAGGTTATGTATTATATATTATTATAATTATATTTTATAATATTTAAATTTGTATTAATATACGTATTAAATATCTAGTTTTGTATTAAATATTATTATAATAAAATTTTATAATATTTGAATTCTTATTAATATAATTTGTAAAAAAATTAGGATTATATATTATTATCAAAATAATATTTATAACATTTAAATTTACATTAATACAATTATTAAATATCTAGTTTTGTATTATATATTATTATAATAATGATATTTTTTAACATTTGAATTTAAATTTGAATTTGAATTTGAATTTAGATTAATATAGTTATTATATATAGAGTCTTATATTAAATGTTTTTATAATAATGATATTTTATAATATTTAAATGTATATTAATATAATTAATAAATATATATATTTTAGTTAGTTTTAAAGAAATATTATGTTAAATATTTAGAATATTCCATTAAAATTAACAAAACAAACCGTTAAAAACAAGAATTTTCATTTTCTACACATTTTTTATATAAAAAATATATACTAGCTTGAATCTTGCACGTATTGTATATCTTATTATTTAAAAAAAAAAAAAGAATGATACAATATTCAATAAACTCAAAGTGTCAAAAACTTAAAATTTTATATAAATATTATTATGAAATAATAAATTTTGAAATTTTGTTCAAAAAAAATTTGATGATGGAAAACATAAAAAAAAAGGCTAAATATTTGTGAAATTCAATTATTAGAAAAGGAATTTTAAACCGTAGCAATTACTTATTAGATTAAAAAATTAAATTAGATATTTTGAAAATTGAAATCTTATAAGATAATATATATAATAATCTTTAAATAACAAATATTCAAATGTTTTTTTAATTATCACCATCGTAAGAGATGGAAAGTTATTTTCGAAGTTTAGCCAGAAATTTATCATGAGAAAAATAAAATAATCTTATTGAAAATGGAAAAAACAATACTCCTCACATAACAGAACCAAACATAACGAAAACAACATAATGTTGTGTTTGTACAAATTTCTTAGAAAATAAATAAGCCGATGACAATTGTAAAAAAGTAAAAATAGTATATTATGATTGTTTTACGGACCTGTTTGTAGAATTGAACACAATACGTATAAGAATACACCACCAAGGGCGATATTAGTACAAATACGAAAACAAAATTATTAAATGCTTGAGAAATCTCTGCATAGAGAACAGTTTAATGTGAATATCTACAGATTACTACTTAAGGAGAAGTTACACACCTAAAGAGGAACAAAGAAATCCCATTTTCCTTTCTATTTTAAATAGGCAAGGCATTTAAATAAGAGAAGATTTTTATAGATCTTCTTCTCCCCATCATCTTAGGCTTTTTAGTTGATATGCATATGTTACACCTAAATTTTGAGAATGAATAAATAAACTTCTCGAAAGGTAGGCTCGAAAAGAGTTGGTTGTACACTTGTATAGTTTGATATGATTCCAGACATGCTCAATTATTAACACCTGAACATGAATTATATTGTTCGATCTTAAGTTATAGGCTCAAAATCATTGATCTTTATTAGGAAAAGGACTGTCTTTTGGAAGAAGTGAAACAGAGAGACTTTTCCTTATTTTATTATACTTCTGCAAAGAACGTACAGGAAACAGCTATTATATAGCTGGAAAGTAAAACAAACAAAAAAAGAAACAGAAAAAACCAACAGACCACAAAATGTGGTAACAACAAACTAAAAAACAAAACTAAAGACTACTAGGCAATACTCAACTTAATACTCTCCCTCAAGATGGAGTGTATAAATTTTTAACACCCATCTTGGAGAGAAGTGTATGGAAAACAGTGGGAAAGAGAGCTTTAGTTAACATATCAGCCAGGTTGTTTTTGGAATCAACATTTATCATCTTCAATGTGCCATTCTGAACCTTCTCACGAACAATATGGTAGTCAATGTCGACGTGCTTAGTGCGTTCATGAAATACAGGGTTTTCAGAGATGTGAATAGCTACATTATTGTCACAAAAAAGAGTCGCTGGATTGTTGTGTATGATACCAAAGTCTTTGAGTAAAGGAAGCAACCAAGTGACTTCACAAGTAGTGTTGGTCATGGCGCGATATTCAGCTTCAGCTGATGATCTAGAGACAGTAGTTTGCTTCTTAGACTTCCAAGAGATTAAAGAAGAACCTAAGAAGATGCAATAGCTGGAGATGGACCTGTGAGTGTCTATGCAACTCCCCCAATCTGCATCAGCAAAGGCAGTCACTTGGAGTGCTTTAGATATATGTCCAGGAGGAGAAGATGCGAAGAAAAGGCCTTGTCCTGGTGTAGCTTTGAGATATTGTAGAATACGATAAGCAGCTTGAAGATGAGGTGTCCTTGGAAATGAGAGAAACTGGCTGAGATGGTTGACAACATAGCAAATATCAGGCCTAGTTATCGTGAGATAAATGAGCTTGCTGATGAGACTGCGATAGGCAGTAGGATCTTCAAGTGGGTCACCCATATCTTTGCTTAGTTTGACATTTGGTTCCATAGGTGTAGTTGCAACTTTGGCACCTAAATGACTTGTATCATAAAGAAGTTGTAATGTAAAAGGGCGTTGGAAAACAGAAATGCCATGTTTGTTTCTTCCTATTTCAAGTCCTAAAAAAATTTTGATGGGACCAATGTCTTTTAATTTGAACTTGCTATCTAAGAATATTTTGAAATTTTGGACAGCTTGATCATTATTACTTGTGATGACAATATCATCATCATATATAAGTATGGCTAAGAAAACACCTGATTTTGATCGTGTGAACAAAGTATTATCAGAGTGCGATTGCTGAAATCCTTCTTCAATGAGGGTATGGCTGAGTTTTGCATATCATTGTCGCGAAGCTTGCTTTAAACCATATAGACGTTTTCGCAATTTGCAAACTGCATTAAGGGGTAAGGGCCCTTTGTATGTGTATCCTTGAGGAATTTGCGTGTACACAGTTTCATCCAAGTCACCATGCAAGAAGGCATTGTTGATATCCAATTGATGTAAGGTCCAATTATGTGTGGCTGCAAGAGCAAGCATTAGTTTGAAAGTATTGAACTTGGCAACAGGTGCATAAGTGTCTAAATAGTCTATACCAAGAATTTGAGTATAACCCTTAGCCACTAAACGAGCTTTGTAGCGAATAATAGTGCCATTGGAATGATACTTTATTTTGTATATCCATTTTCTACCAACTTTATAACAACCATGAGGTAGAGAGACAATTTCCCAAGTATTATTGGAGTCGAGAGCATTGAGTTCTTCTGACATGGCTTGCTTCCATTCAGGTATTTTGCAGGCTTTGGAAAAACTTGTGGGTTCATAAATGGTATTAGCAGCAAGAATAGCAGCTCGAAAAGATGGTGTGCATCAGTGATATGATAGATAATTAGCAATGGGATGAGCAGTGGAAGAGCTGACCATGGTATATGTATAGACATAATCAGTTAAATGAGAAGGGCGATGGATGGAGCGCCTGTCCTTGTGGTATGCCGATTGTGATCAGACCGAGAGTCAATAATCGGAGCTTGTGATGGTTGATTTGGAGACAGAGGTACAGCTAAAGTGTTAGTATCGCTTGAAGATACTTGTAAATCTGTCAAAGGTTGAAAACAAGGCAATATAGTGTTAGGAAAAATTTCATCAGTCATATTGGACTGATTATTATCCTTGAAAGGAAAAATATTTTCGTGGAATATTACATCACGAGATTGAAAAATCTGATTTGTGTGAAGGTCAAGTAAGGTATAAGCCTTCATGCCTTCAAGATATCCAATGAATACACAAGCACGAGAACATGGTGTAAATTTGTGTCTTTGACCAGTTAAGGTAGATGCATATGCTAAATAACCAAAAACTTTTGAGTGGTCATAAGATGGTAATTTTTGGTGAAGTAGTTCAAAAGAATTCTTGTTTTTCAGCAACTTAGAAGGTGTGTGATTGAGTAAATAAACAGCTGTCTTAACAAAGTAACTCCATAAAACCAAAGGAAGATTAGATTGTAAAGAAAGAGATCTAGCAATATTTAAAATATGTTGGTGTTTTCGTTCCACAACAACATTTTGTTGAGTGTCAACACAAGAGTGATAGTGTGTGATACCTTTAGTAGCATAGAATGAAGTTATGTTAAGTTATTTTGCATTGTCAGACCGCATCGCCTTTATGTTTGTAGAAAATTGATTTGTAACTAAAGCAAAAAAACTTTGTATGATGGTACCAACATCAGATTTTAATTTTAATAAAGAAAATCCAAGTAAAGCGGGTACAATAATCAACAATAGTTAAGAAATATTTGTAACCTTCAATGCTAATTATGTGAAAGGGGCCCCAAATATCTAAATGTATGAGATCAAAAGGATTAGTAGAAAAATTATTATGAGATATAAATGGGAGCCACTTTTGTTTAGCAAGATGACAGATATGGCAGTGTTTATCATAAGGAACAGAAGCTGAAAAATCAAGAGTTTTATTGAGAATTTTTTAAATTGACATTGATGGATGTCCTATTCGTGGGTGCCACTGGCTAACATAAAAAAAAAGTAGTACAAGTAATTGGTGTAGAAGAATTAGAAATGGGACCAATATCTTGCTTGATGTAGTAAAGATTTCCATGCCTTTCAGCAGTCCCAATCTTCAAAGTCTGCTCCTGAATAATGCAAGAGTTAATGTTAAAAGTGAAAGTAATAGAGCTGTTTTGAATAAATGAATTTATAGAAAATAGATTGTAGTTAAACTGGGGAACATATAAAACATTATGCAAAGTAATGTAAGTATTGAATTTAACAGTTCCTATACTCTCAACTTTTACAGAAGTGGCATTAGGAAGATTGGCATATTTAGGAAAGGGCTTTGTATAAAAAAAAAAGTAAAACAAAGTTTGTTGAAACAAACATGGTGTGTTGCTCCACTATCAAGGATCCAAAGGATCGATGGTGAGGGAAATTTGTTACCAGAAAAATTGGAGGCAGCTGGCTATGTAGGAGCAATGGAAGGAGCTCATCTGTGAAGTTGTTGAGAGAGGAGGGACATCAATTCTTCACACCGAGTTGTGAAGATGGTAGATGGATCAGATTCAATGCTAGTGGAGGTTTCTTTGGATGTCACAGCATGGTGAATAGCTGGTTTAGAAGAAGACTGAGTCTTTTCTTATCTTCATGGCCTGGTGGAAAACCATGTAAGAAAAAACATTTGTCAACTGAATGTCCAGGTTTGAGACAATGTGAGCAAGTGGGACAAGGCCTTTTGTTTCTTGATGGTTGTGTGGTAGGCAAAAGAGTAGGAGTGGACAGAGGACCAATCTTGGAAGTGGAAGGAGTGGCGATATTGATAGCAGTGGTAGAGGAAGTGCCTAAGGTTCTTTGACTTTCTTCTTGGATGACCATAGAAAAAATAGTTTTGAGAGAAGGTAAAGGTTCAATAATGAGAATTTGTGCTCTAATGGGGTGAAAAGATTCATTTAGGCCAGTGAGAAATTGAAGGACTTGCTCACGGTTATGGTAATCCATGTTCTTTTCAACAGCTCCACAAGTACATTCAGTGAGTTGTTTAAATTCGTTCAATTCATCCCAAAGAGCCTTGAGGGTGGTGAAATATGTTGTAACATCATTAACACCTTGATGATGAGCATTAATATGTTGTCGAATTTGAAAGATTCGTTGACCATTGCCACGATTGAAACGTTCACTCAGATCTCTCCACATTGCAGCGGCAGTATCACGGTACATGATGCTCTCAGCAATTGGTTTAGAAACGGAGTGGAGGATCCATGACATGACCATACTGTTGCAGCGTGACCAAGCTGAGAAGAGGGAGCTTTTAGGAGAGGAACGAATCAGAGAGCCATCAATGAAGGACCTTTTGTTCTTGGCTTGAAGAGCTAGTAAGATCCCACATTTCTAAGATTGGTAGTTAGGGCCAGAAAGAATGGAGGAGGTTATTAGCTGACCTGGGTGATCTCCGATGCCCAAAAAGAAAGGACTGGAAGAGTCGTCATGGGCAGGTCGTTCACCTTGATGCACAGCTTTAGACCGAGGTGCAGCAAAATCACCATGGAAATGAGCATCATGGGAAGGAAGAACACGCGATTGGAGTGTGGGAGGTAGACCCGAAGTTCGAACAGGGGAACGAGAAAAGGGGTGCGGTTCTTGGGCAAGAGGAACAGCAGAAGAACGAGGTTCTTGGGCTGGGTTGATGCCGAGAGGAAAGAAGCTGCGAGTTCTTGGTCTAGCCATGGAAGAGAGGAAGCTTGATGAAAAAAAAGGTTAGTATTTCTCTGATACCATATTAGGAAAAGGACTGCCTTTTGGAAGAAGTGAAACAGAGAGACTTTTCCTTATTTTATTATACTTCCGCAAAGAATGTACAGGAAACAACTATTATATAGCTGGAAAGTAAAACAAACAAAAAAAGAAACAGCAAAACCAACAGACCACAAAATGTGGTAACAACAAACTAAAAAACAAAACTAAAGACTATTGGGCAATACTCAATGTAACGCCCTGGTTACCCCAGAACCGTTACGGTGATCGGTGAACCGGAAATTTGACCCGCTACCCGAGTCCTTTGGTTAAAAACGTGTTCTAAGTGCTATTAACAGGCTAAGGTGAAAAACCAACAAAAGGAAAGGTTATATCTTATTTAGTACATAAAACTGTTCATGGGCCCACAAGAACATTTACAAATTATTTACAACTCAAAAAGGTCATTATTGTTTCAAAATTACAAACTCGCCGACCTAAGCGAAAAAAATAGGGTAAACCCCCTAGTTCCTCTGAGAACTCCTTGGCCGTGGTGGTCAAGCAGCCGCATATGTACACATCACTACCTAAGCTCTCCACTCAAGGCTGGGTGAGCTTTTCTTTCCCTATACTTGCACCACATAGCATCCATGAGCCAAAGCCCAGCAAGAAAACACAATATTGGTTATAAACATTATCAAATGATTATCATTATAATCACATAAAGCTTATAGCTCTTAAACAAATGAGTGAATATCACTTGAGGTTCTAGAAAACCATACTGAGTGACTGACAAGCAAGTCACTAATTTAAACAGAAGAGTGGCTGCCAGGTAAGTCACTAGCCTTAAACAGATGAGAGACTGATAGGTAAGTCTCTAACTTAACAGATGAGTGACTGATGGGTAAGCCACACAAGCGCTTATAATATTCATCGAACTTGAGGTCGATCCGGCATTAATGCTCTTTGAGTCATTCAATGCAGATGTCGATTAGATTTAATATTTATTGTCTTGCGTTGAACATGCTAAAGCCGTCTTGACTAATGAGTCAGCTCTATGTGACCAGTGCCCAGTACCACTGCCGAACCTGACTAATGAGTTACAGCTTCACAGTTGATACTGACACCTTTGCCAATTCTGACTAATGAGTCAATGCCATACACAAGTGAGCAAGATTTGCTAAGAATTCGATAATCAATCCATGTCCACATTTACACAATCAACATGCCTCAAGAATAACCATGCATGTCACATATGGGGTGTAGTTTTCTTACCTCTGGTTCGAGCGAGAAATAATAACAAGAACGACTCCTGAGAACGATCGACTTTTGATTCCTTAGCGATTACCTAAACACAACCAATTATAACCTCCATTAATGAAAATCAACATGGATAGGGTCTTGACCTAAGCACCACTCTTGGGACCTCGAATCATGCCCACACGGCGAGTAGATTCGATCCCGGGCCTTAAGGATTGAAACCCCAAGTCAAAAACCCTTAAAAACACTTAAAACGGGACTTTGAAGGAACAGAGTAGCGCTACAGCGCTGATCCCTAGCGCCCCAGCGCTATACTCAGAACCCCCAACACGCCCAAATGCCCCCTGAGTAGCGTTGTAGTGCCCTAAGGTGGGCGCTATAGCACTACCTCCAGACCAGGAACCCCCTGAAACCTCCTTCTTCATCTCCTTCGATTCTAACCTGATTCCAATGCTTCCAAATCCCATTTTTGATGCCAAATGAACCCAAAAACCATCCTAACATACCCCAAACATCACAACCATAAGAACCCTAGCCAAAACTCCCAACAAAACCAAGTATTCATCCTAAAAATCTCAACTATAAAACAGAACTAAAACAGGGCAAACCAAGGATTTCAATGGTTAGAAACTTACCCAAAGCTCATCTTATGATGCCCTTAAATGGAGGAACACTCTCCCAAACTCCCAAGGCTCACTTCCCAAGCTTGAATCCTCAAGAATGGTTCAAAAACCCCAGAGAAAAATGAAGGAAAGGATGGTACGGGAGAAGCTTCAAGTAGACTATGTTTTTCTCTCTTCTTTCACAGTAAAAAATGGTTATATCTATCCTAGGGGTGAAATGAGCATTATACCCCTAGGTCAATTTATGGTTTTCCAAAGGCTCCTAAGGGCAAAATTGGTATTCTCCACCTATCTCGTTAATCATAATTAACGCTCTCCAATTCCCGCTATTCTCGATAATCTCAAACACCAATAATTCATATTCTGTTACCCTTTAATTCCCAGTAATGCTCTAATCATTAAAAATACCCCGAGACTCATCCTGAGCCCCAAACTTAAACCTGTTATGACTAGACCGCTAATAAATATTCCAAGATCGTCTCATGCCGAATAGCCCGAACAAACCCACATTATAATGTGGTCTCAACAACATATCACCGACATGCATACAAATATACAATTATACCCTCAACGGGCCAAATTATCATCACACCCCTATAATTAAAATGTGGACCCACATGCATACATTTAACATCATATTATAATATAATCCACATATACATGCATATTATCATTTAATGGCATAATTAAACAAGTATGGCCCTCCTGGCCTATTAATCCCGCCATTAAACCACATCGGAGAATTCGGGGCATTACACTCAACTTAATAATCTTCTCCGAATAATGAGTTCCATGAAACCACTAGATGAGGAGGAGGTTGAATGGAATGACAAGCTCGGAGTTTGGATCAGTCTTGAAAGCGCATCAACCTTACGATCGAGATCAGGAACGCATTTTCCATGCGGCAACGGTTTGGAAATCCCTATTCCTTAGGGATTTGTTGCTATCAAATATTAAATCCCAAATATCATGGGATATTATGTAATTAATGTATTTATTTGCATTTATTTCATAATTTGAATGATTGTTGGTAACTTCCCAAAATAAGGAGAAGATATTCTGTTAGTCATGCCTATAAATAGCCTAGGGAATTTCACTTGTAGACAGGCACACAATTATACTGAGAATACTCTGCCAAATTGTTTTATGAAAAAGCTTTGAGAGAGTATCAAGATCAATAATACTGACTTGTAGACTAGGAAGATTTTCACTGCTGAACCACGTAAAAAGCTCTTGAGTTCTTCTATTTTTCCTGAAATATTGTTTAGTGCTCTTCATAATTAAGTTGACGAAAAATGATGTCAACAGTTTGGTGCTTTCATTGAGAACATTAAGCAAATCTCTGTATTGTTTAATCAAAAACCTCCTGCATAGCATCAGTGGCTGCCACGAACAATCCAGGAACTGGTGGACAACCATTGCCACAAATCCCTGAGGAACGAACTCCTCAGATTGAGAACCATCAGTGAAGGCCTAGGAAGCAACCTATGGCAGATCAGGGCCCGGATGAAGGAAGCGCATCATTCGACTCCATGGGGCCACCTGCTTCAACCCCCAGGCCCAATGAGGATCTCTATTATAATCCCGAGAGGTACGTGCCCATTGTGGAATTGGAGAATCACCAACTACGCCAACAGTTGGCCGAAGCCACACGGCATAACGAAGAATTGGCGAGGCAGATGTTGAGGCCCAGACACCTCCTCGGAGGACCAGAGAACATCCCCGCTGGAGTACGACCGCCAGAATGGCTGAACAAAGGGCCCAGCCAAGCCCAAGGAAAACACCGGCAACGGTCGCCCTGGGAGGAATACTCAAACTACTATTGTTAGTAATCCTACAGTGAGTGTGACTGTGGGAACGAGGAATAACCGAGCTCCCTCAGTAGCTCTGAACACTAACCTCGAGGCTGTCATGAATAACCTAGAGTCAGTCTGAGCCAATTCTGGACCTTCCAGACCCAACAATGGAAGGCCCCCGTCGTCGCCTATAAGGCATCCTCCGTCTCCAATAAGGCACCCATATCCAATTTGAGAGGCACATCAGTCACCTCCCAATAGGAACCAGACAGAGGAGCGGGCACCTTAGAGACCTTCTCGGAGTGGCATCCAAGACAGGAACCATAGAGATTGAATGAGCACGGGGGCGAACAAGAGGCTCCCCGAGGACATAGGGCATCCCAGCCAACAAGAAGTCACATTTTGAGGTCACAAACAATTGGAGCGAGAGGGCCAGTGGAAGATCCAGCTCGCAACCATCGAGCCACACAACCTGAAATAAATGTTAGTTTCATGAATGGAAGTTTGGACCTCAGTAGGTCAGTGAGTGTATATAATACTGAACCCAGGAATACTAGGAATTGCGAGAACAACAAGCCTGATCTTCGAGATCATTTGAATCAAAACTGGGGGCAGGCTAACCCTTCAACCCTAGATTTACGGGCACATTTGAATATCCGAAAAGAGCCCATGCAACCAGTATATGGGAATCGCTATAACCTTGTACTAGGGCAGGGAGCTAGAGTTTTCACAAACAATAACTAGCTGCCCCTAGCGCAAGCTCAACCTTAGTTGGACTTAGTCTAAGAAAGAATTAACCAGCTCGAAAGAGCATTCCGACTCCTTCATGATGAAAAGAATAAGGACAAGGTAGACGACTCTAATGAGGAGCTCAGGCCTTTTGCTCCGCGCATATCGAATACTCTATTTCCTTATGGATTCAAGATACCCACGTGGCTCCTTTTGATGGGAACTCATACCCGTACAACCATCTGAGCATGTTTAACACAATCATGCACTCTAGCAACATTGGTTACGAGCTCAGGTGCATGCTATTTCCAACCACTCTCACGGGACCAACAAAAAACTGGCTCAACAAGTTCCAAAGGCATTCGATCTCATCTTGGTAACAATTAGTAAAAGAGTTCAAGAAACAATTTAAGGCCATGGTAGGTGTCAAACCCGAAGCCTCGGCCTTGACTAATGTTAAACAGCAGTCGGGCGAGTCATTAAAAATCTACCTAGCAAGGTTTAACATTAAGTTGGCATGAGGCCGTAATGTCGATGACAGTGGTCATCTTATGGTAGTACAAGTTGGGATATTTCCAAGAAGTCCCCATTGGGACGATATGCAAAGGAAACCGATAGGGACCATAACCAAATTCAACAAAATGGCTCATTGATTCGTCAATGTAGAGGAGGCAAGGTCAGCATTATAATTGACCCATCAGCCTATTATAACAACAACGAAGAATGTTAACTCAACCTCGACCTCGGCTACCCCCTCAACGTCTCGAACCTCGGGAGACAACCCTTCAAAGAGAAAGAAAAATGAAGGGAATAACTCAGGGCAGACGGGGGGAAAATGAAAAAAGGAGATAAGTATTTCTCCATTTTCACGGTTTATACCGAGCTTACTGAAACTCGGGAAAACATCTTTATCACAAATGAAAACCAGGTCCCGTTTAGACGTCTTGACCCAATGCAAATAAAAAATAAAAAATATAAAATATAAAAGAGACACCAATAAGTACTGTAAATTCCATAGAGACATCGGACATACCACCGATGAATGCAGACAACCGAAGGATGAGATCGAAGGTCTGATCTCGAGAGGATATTTTGGGCAATATGTAAGAAACAGAAATTTGGCTCAAGCGTCGGTCGGACTAAGGGCAACTCCTACACAGCCTTCCCAGCAGAATACAGCCTCATGGGCGAGCGAGGATGATCGACCTCCCCCAATAGATGGGGAGGACATGGTACCGATTTCTGGAGGACCACACCTTGTTGGGTTGGGTAGAAATGCCCAGAAAAGATATGTTAACGAGCTCAAGACAGGGGACGGATCTCCCTAAGAACCTGAACCGCGAGCTCCAAAATAACAAAGGGTTGAAACTCAACCCATTACTTTTATTGAAGAGGATGCATCACACGTCCAATTTCCCCACAACGACCCTCTGGTCATCACACTCTAGCTTGAAAACAAAAGGGTGCGTCAGGTCTTGATAGATAATGGGAGCTCAGTTAACATCCTTTGTAAGGCCACTTTAGAAAAGATTAGACTCATGCTTTAAGATTTGAAAGCCTGTGCAACGACGTTGTACGGATTCAGGAGAAGGGATAGCCAGCATGGAATCCATCGAGCTCCTAATAACATGGGGAGACTATCCAGTCTCGGTGACCAAGATAATGGAATTTATAGTGATGGACACCCCATCTGCCTATAACGTACTGCTCGGGAGACCAGCCTTCTCCCAACCCTGATCAGGCTGGGGCAGTGTCATTCGTTAGACATTTGGCCATCAATTTCTCGACATATAGTGGCATTGGGACGTTGAAGGGAGACCATCTTGGGAATGTTATAGCATTTCCATGAGAGGGAAGAACCAAACAAGTGCACATGCACTTGTTGTTATCCAGGAGATGAGTGGGTCTGTCTTTGAAATCGAAGAGGAAATCGACCCTAGAGTAGAAGAGGATAGGGCCGACCTCGGACCAAGAGAGGAGCTCGAGGACATAGAGCTCGATGAAAAGGATGCCACAAGGGTGGTAAAAATAGGGAAGAACCTCTCCAAGGATGCGAGATAGCAATTATTTTGCTTCATGAGGGAAAATCAAGATGTGTTTGCATGGTCACACTCGGACATGGTTGGGAAATGCTCATTCGGAGTATCATCAGGAAAGTTTCTTGGATTCATAGTTAATGCTCGGGGCATAGAGGCAAATCACGTTAAGATTAAGGCGTTAATCAATATACCCTCACCTCGAAAACATAAAGATGTCCAGATCCTAACTGGATGAATGGCGGCCCTAAGTAGGTTCATCTCGAAATCTACAGATCGGTTCCTCCCATTCTTTAACCTTTTGACAGGGGGCAAGAAATTTGAATGGTCGGATGAGTGTGAACTCATGTTTCAAAATCTTAAGAAGCACCTCGTCGAGCCACGAGATTTAACCAAGCCAAGTATAGGGGAAATATTGTACTTATACCTCGCCACAACCGAGCATGCCATCAGCTCAGTACTTGTTTGGGAGGATAAGAAAGTGCAAAAACATGTGTACTATGTCAGCAAAAGGTTACTGGGGGTAGAGTCGAGATATCCGTTAAAGGAAAAGTTGGCTTTGTGCCTGATGCATGCATCTCGAAAGCTTCCACCCTATTTCCAAGAACATCCTATACATGTATTAATTGATCAACCATTAAGGCAAGTATTATCCAAGCCTGAGGCCTCTGGGAGATTGTTAAAATGGGTTGTCAAACTCGGACAGTTCGAGAACGTCTATCGTTCAAGAACAACGATCAAAGGGCAGGCCTTAGCAGATTTCATTGTTGAATGTACGGGAATCACCAACGACGAATTCATAACCCCAGCCCGCAAGCTGTGGAGACTTTACGTCGATAGATCTTCCAATGAGAATGGGTCAGGAGCAGGAATCATTTTGATCACTTCGGTAGGAATCATTTTGATCACTTCGATGGGAAATCATTTTAATTCGGCGTTACGATTTGGCTTTGAAGCGTCAAATAATGAGGCTGAGTACGAAGCATTATTAGCAGGTTTCCGAATATCTTTTGAGCTCAAGGCAAAGGCCATCCACTACTATAGTGATTCCCAATTAGTTGTTAACCAGGTCCTAGGTGATTAGGCTCGTGGCATTAAAATGGTATCCTATTTGGAGAATTAAGGCGGCGTTCGGAGAGTTTGAATTCTACGCCATAGAACAAGTTTCACGAGAGAAAAACTCAAATGCGGACGCCTTGGCTAGGCTTTCCATGACCAAAGAAGTTGACACGCTTAATGTAACGCCCTGGTTAGCCCAGACCATCACATTGTGTACTTTAAATAGTGCTTAACTCACTAAACGAGTCATTGGGTCATAAACGTGCATCTAAGTGTTATTAATGGGCCAGGGTGAAAAACTCGGTCAAAAGGAATGGATACATTTTTCTAAAAACTTTAAACTATACATGGAATCCCATAAAAGTGTTTACAAAGTTGTTTACAATCCAAAATGGTCATTACAGTTCAAAAGTTACAATTCGCCGACCTAAGCGGCAAAAATAGGGTTAAACCCTAGTTCCCCTGAGAAACACCTTGGTCGTTGTGGTCAAGCGGCCACATTTGTACACATCGCCACCTAAGCTATCCACTCAAGCCTGAGTGAGCTTTTCTTTTCCTTTACCTGCACCATATAGCACCTGTGAGCCAAGGATCAGCAAGAAAACTTATTACTGCATGTATTCAATATAAATAAATGATCATGTAATCATTCTGGGGCTTCAACCTTAATCATATGACTAATGATTCTCTCTGGGGTGTGAATAGATGACTAATGAGTCTCTCTGGGGTCTTGCACCCTAATCCGTGTGACTATCAAGTCACCTAAACCTTTTTGGTCCTAGCTCTTAGTAACTAGTCATACACTAGCCAAGCGCTTTAGTTTTCTTCGACCAATAGGTCGGTTAAGCATTTAATGCTCATGTTGATTAGATCTAATCATTTCAGCCTGCAGTTAGAATGCTAATGCTGCTCTTGACTAATATGTGAATTCTATACGACCAGTGCTCAGTACTATTGTCGATCACGACTAATAAGTCAGAGCTTCCCGATCAGTATTGAATACCATTGTCGTTTCTGACTAATAAGTCAGTGCCATTCACAAGTAAGCAATGTTGACAGGCATTTATAATGCAACCAATGTCCATATATAGAGCACTCAACATGCCTCATCAATAATCATGTATGTCACATACCGGGTGCAGTTTTCTTACCTCAAACTTAAGCATAAAATAAATAAAGAACGACCCTTGAGAACGATCTGTCCTTAGGCCCCTTAGCGATCACCTAATCATAACCAAATATGAAATTCCATCAACAAAATGAGCAATAAAAGGTTCATGGACTAAAACCCAGCTCCCGTACCTCGAATCCTACTAAAACGGTTAGTAGATTCGATCCCGAGCCTTGAAATTCGAAACCCACGCCTAAAACTAAACAAAAACCCAACCTGGCACAAAGAGGACAGGCGGGCCGCGACCTGCCCCCCAAGGGCTACGGCGCGCCCCAAGACAGAGAGCCCCCTGTCTGGGTGCCAGGGGCAGGTCGCGACTTGACCCTGAGGGTCACGGCGCGCCTACCAGATAGAGCCTAGGGGAGGCGCTGGGGTTCATTCAAGTCGCGACTTGCATGAACTCAGTCTCGACTTGACCCCACGAAACCAGCTCCCTTGCATTTTCCTTAATTCTAACTCAGCCAAAACTCATCAAATAAATCTCCAATATCACAATTAAACCTCAATACAACATTATCACCATACTAACATCAAAACCCAAGCTTTATACCACTTGAAACATCACCAAATACACAACTCCAAAATCAAACTATCAAGCTTACAAACCACTTTAAAAATAGAGTAAAACCTTGAAATTTCAAGTTGAAAACCTTACCTCAACTATGGATTGAACCCCTTTCCGCTGCTAATCACTAACCTAAACTCTCAAGCCTTAAATCCTCTAATTGAATCCTCTAGCTTGCTTCAAAAATTCAACCCAAGAAATAGAGAGAGAGAGAGAGATGATCAAGAGAGTGAGAGAAGAAAACCTCTGTTTTGCTGCCTATTTCACTCCACAACCCTCTTAACTTAAGCATATCTAATGGTCAAAATGACCAAAATGCCCCTAGGGCCATTTTAATTCCTCAAAGCCACCCAAGGGCATAATTGTCCTTTCCCACCTATCCCGTTAATCATAATTAACGTCCTCCATTTACCGTTACTCCCAATATCCTCAAATAATTAATAAATCATATCCCATTACCCGCTCATTCCAAGTAATGTACTAAACACCAAATTACCCCTGGGCTCGCTCCAAGCCCAGTAATCAACCCCGTTATGACCAAACTGGTAACTTGCTTCCTAGGATCGTCTCATGCCGAATAGCTCAAACATATCCACATAACAATGTGGTATCACCCATATATCACATACATGCACATAAATATACAATTATACACTTAACTGGCCAAAATTATGAAAATTCCCTTCTAATAAGAAGTGGGCCCACATGCATGCAATTATCATCATATAATAATATAACTCACATAATCATGCATATAATCACATAATCACATATTAAATCAATTATGACCATTCTGGCCCCCTAATCCAGGCACTAAGCCACATTAGGGAATTTGGGACGTTACACTTAATGTGGTGTCGGTCAAATTCTTATCGATCACAAGTATAGCCGAGCTCGAGGAAGAAGATGTCAACATGATTGACTCACAACCTACCTGGATGACTCCCATTATTGACTACCTCAAAACTGGAAGTCTCCCAGCAGACCGGAACGAGGCTAGGAAACTTATGTACAAAATACCAAGATACACCATCTTGGAAAGAAGGTTGTACAGAAGAGGATATTCCATGCCACTACTAAGGTGTGTAACTCCGCTCAAGAAAGAAAGATTTTAAAAGAAATTCATGAAGGATTATGCGGAGACCACACTGGGGGGCATAGTATGTCGAATAAGGTGATTAGGCAAGGATACTTCTGGCCTACAATTAAAGCAGACTCATTTGAGTATGTTAAGCGGTGTGACTAGTGTCAACGGTTTGCTTCGATATCGCGAGCTCCACCTACCAAGCTTACCATGATGAGCTCTCCATGGCCATTCGTGGTATGGAGATTCGACCTCATAGGTTCTTTGCCAACTGGGAAAGGATGAGTAAAATATGCGGTAGTCATTGTTGATTATTTCACAAAATGGACCGAAGTTGAACCTCTAGCTACCATCACCTCAAAAAAAGTTATGGATTTCATGGTGAAGAATATAATCTGTATGTACGGGATGCCCAGGAAGATCGTATCAGATAACAGACCCAATTCAACAGCGACATGTTCACACATTTTTGTGAAAAGAATGGAATAATTAAAAACTTCTCCTCTGTGGCCCATCCACAAGCAAATGGCCAGGTTGAAGCAGTAAATAAGACTCTAAAGGAAGATGGCCAGAGGAACTACCACAAGTCCTATGGGCTTATATAACGACAACACGAACCTCAACACGACATACCCCTTTCTCCCTAGCTTATGGTTGCGAGGCCATGTTCCCTATTGAGGTCGAAATCCCAACTATAAGGCGCGAGGCGTACGACCAGACCTCGAACCCAAATTTTGAGAATGAATAAATAAGCCTCGAAATGTAGGCTCGAAAAAAGTAAGCTCGAAAATGACAAGTGTTGGCTGTACACTTGTATAGTTTGATATGATTCCAGGCATGTTCAATTATTAACACCCGAGCATGAGTTATATTGTTCGAGTTTAAGTTGCAGGCTCGAAAGCACTGATCTTCTCCGGAGAATGAGTTCGATGAAACCACTAAATGAGGAGGAGGTTGACTAGAATGACAAGCTCGAAGTCTGGATTAGTCTCGAAAGCGCGTCAACCTTACGATCAAGCTCAGGAACGCATTTTCCTTGCGACAACTATTAGGAAATCCTCATTCCTTAGGGATTTGTAGCTATCAGATATTAAATCCCAAATATCATGAGATATTATGTAATTAATGTATTTATTTACATTTATTTCATAATTTGAATGATTGTTGGTAACTTCACAAAATAATGGGAAGATATTCTATCAACTAGGCCTATAAATAGCCTGGAGAATTTCACTTGTAGACAGGCACAAAATTGTACTGAGAATACTTTGCCAAATTGCTTTTTGAAAAAGCTTTGAGAGAGTATTAAGATCAATAATATTGACTCATGTACTAGGCAGATTTTAACTGCTGAACTACGTAAAAATCTCTTAAGTTCTTCTATTTTTTCTGAAATATTGTTTAGTGCTCTTCATAATTAAGTTAACGAAAAACGACATCAACAGTATAACTATAAACTTTGTCTAGAGAATGTGGTGTAAGTTGTTTCTGGGTTTCTTTTGAAACTCATTCAACATAAATGCCATTATGAATAGGAACAACTACAATATGAGAAGAGCCATATATCTCTATGTAAAAAAGAAACGCTTCCACTCAAACTAAATTATGTCTCCATCCATTTAGATTTAAGAGAAAAATGTTTGATCACATGCCTAAGTAATTGAGTTTAAAAAGTACAATTCTAGAAACAATAACATAATTTGGAATAAAGATTTTAAGTTTCTTTAGCAGCCAAAAATTTGATTCTAAATTTGAAAATATTATATAATATAGACCATTAACTTGAAAAAAAAATTACCGAAACAACATAATGTATATTTTAAAAAAACAACTTATCACAAAACAAATTAACAATATAAATGATTACGCATCACAGGTTCATAGTTGTAAAAGCAATATAAAGAAATGAAAATAAAGGAGAGCTATATATATAGATCATAAGCCATGAAACTTACAGTTTTTAATTTGTAGATAATAGCATAGTAAAAGTGTTGGAATCATAACGGATGGCACTTGGTAGATCCTTCAAATGCAACTTCAATTGGTGATTCGGTTGTGCTTGTATTTTAATTTAATTAGGAAATTATAATGAAAGACTTGGACTATATATAATTACTAAGTAATACAATGGTTTGAAGAGTTGGTTTAATTTATTTTTTTCACTCGCAACTCTTTATATATCTGTTAATTAAAAACACCGCTTCTATTAAATTAATATTTTTTAAATGATATTAAACCAACAATTGTTGTTTAATATGTATTTATTATACTAGGTAGAAGCAATGTGCAATGCACGTTTTCTTAGTTTCAAATTTGTAAACATTGTTTATAATTTTAATAAAAATTTGTTCAGTTTTAAATATATATATAATGGAATGAATTATAGTTCTATAGTATATATAAATATTTATATCAATAATCTTTACATATATGACATCTAAACATAACGTTAATATAGATATATATTTACATGGCTATATGAGATATATATAAAATACAATAATATTTTTAAAAAAATTAATAATAGAAATAAATTAATAATAGAAAAATAATATTTAAAATAAGAATATATAAATACTAAGTAATACAATTGTTGACCCTCGATTTGGCCAACGATACGGAGTCAGAATTACGACAAGAAATGAGATGATAGTCAAGAATGGAATCAAATGGTAAAGAAATGACACAGATGATTTATAGTGGTTCGGCCCCAATAATGTGGTAACAACCTATGTCCACTTAGTGTTATTATTGATATTGAATCCCAATACTGTGATCAAAGAACTAGGGTTCTTGAGTTTCACAAGCCTCAAGAGAATTACAACCAAATGGAGGATAATCACACTTACGCTCTTGCTATGAGTATTCAGAAAAAGGTTCAAAAGTTCATTCCTTGAGCCATCTCCTTCATATTTATAGGCTCAAGGGGGTTACATGGGCCAATAGGCCTTAATTATCATTAATATCAGCGTATCAAGGCAATAAAGAAGAAATAATAAATGTAATTATTACAAGATTACATATCTTTAAAGAAAATAAACCAAAGCATGCGACCAGTCTGGTCGCATCTAATCGTGAGGTTTGATGTAACAATAAGGGGCTGGTCGATAGTCAAACAGCACCCCTTCATTTTGACGCTGCCACGTATCAACCACGTGTGAGAAATTCTTGCCACGCCATCAGCAGCCATTTTTGGGTAAACATTTTCCCCCCAAGTTTATTTTACTGCGACCAGCATAAAGTAAACTTAGAAAACTGACCCTTCGCGCACCCCACCAAATCTCTTAGAGTTGCTCATGCCTTCTCGAAAAAGGTAATCAATCATGTCCAATCAAGTCTTTTCAGTTTCCCAAAAAATTGTCTGACGGCTATTGTCTTTCCCCATGCTTTGAAAAAAATAATTCCATGATTACCTCTTTTACAGTGCCACGATCAATATAAATAATCCCCCAACATCATTTTTTTTTACTTTTCACTTATCTTTGCTTCCTCAAGAACTTTGAAGACCTCAACACTCAGAGCCCAGAAAACCCCAACGATTCCATCGTTTCACGGAGTTTCTGCCTAGCTAACCGACTTAGTATCTCAGAGACTTGCTTCACTCTTTCATCTAAGTAAGTTTATCAACCCTTTCAACCATTTGAGATGCCATGCAAAACTATTTTTTACCTGTTTCGTATACTGGGTTGTTGAATGTTCTTGCCCGAAACTGTTTTGGGGTAAATGGGTATATTGATCGATGTTTGATATGGTAGGAAAGAGACACTTTGCTGGGGTTAGGAATCAGTTTGGTAGTCATGATTTTTAACTTAGGGCGTGAAATTGAAGTAAAAAATTCGATTTCTAAACTTGTAGAAAAAACTAGGTTTTTCCCGCCCTTTCAGAGTCGAAAAGTTTTTCCTGAAAAACTTTTCACTTCTACTTTTAATCCATTTTCCAAACTGTTCACTTGAAATATAGTGTTTTTTGTCAGAATGTTGCTGGTTGTATAAAAGCTTAACTTTTATACACGAGCAACGTTATTCCAACTGTTAAACATCTTGATGCTTTTGGCCATTAGATTCTCATCTCCCATTTTCTATTCGCAAACTTTCATGCAAGATCCGTGGGGAGGTGAGAGGCCTATTGACAACGATCTGCTAGCCCAACTGCTCGAGGACAAAGAACAACTGTCACAGCTAATTCCGGAGATCCCTTTTTCTCGTATCACCTCAAACAATCCATCAACCCCACCTCAAAACATGGGTCGAGTAAAGTCCAAAGCCCAGAAAAAGAAACCATCCACTCCTCCTTCAAATCAGCCTGCTCCTCGGGCTGAAATCCCTTCAACCAATGGTTGAGAAGAAATTACCCCCGACCCAGAAATCCAAACTCAAGCCCAACTCCGAAACTCCATTCAACCAGACGTTGAATGGTACCTTGCTCCTCCTAGCACAATCACTACTAGGATGATAAATAATTTCCTTAGAAAGTACGAACTTTCCGGGGTTACTTTATTCCTTCCCACCAGAGACCAATGAACAAACCTACCGGAGGCGCCTTTAGCGCCTGGTCGCGGTTTCACATCAAGGTAGGAACAATCACGCCTCTCCATCCTTTCTTCCAAGGAGTGGCCAACTATTTTGGGGTCGCTCCTTTCCAAATAACCCCTAATGGGTATAAAATGCTTTCTGCACTCTATATCCTTTACAATCATAAGAAGTGTCCTGTTCCTACGCCACATGAGGTCAACTACCTGTTCGACCTCAAACCCAACCCCAATCAAGAAAATACAGGGTTTTTTCATTTTTGCCATCAGGAAACGACCCACACGTTCCTGAGTGGGACCACCTACAAGTCTAATGTAGGAAAGTAATACCAGGAGTACTTTTTAACCACTGACCTGGTCGCCAACAACTTAGCCTTCACTCAAGGACGTAATATCTTTGCTCTCCTGATCGTTTATTTTCCTTGTATTTTATCTGCATTCCCCTTAGAGATTTAGCAGATTTCACAACCATGGCTGCGACCGGCTCCCACTCCAAAAATGGAAGTCCGAGCAGCACTCTTGGCCAACATGACTGACGTAGAGAAGAGCGTCAAACAGCTGGTCACTGAAGCTAACCTGATACTGGTCGGGCTTCTAGCACCTCACCAGGATGTGAGGGAGTCAACAGTGGGGAGTGCCACCGGCGAGGAGCAGCACATAGATGTGTCACAACCTCAAAGGAGGAGGACAACTGGAGTGACAATCAGGGAACCCTTTAGCACCCCACGAGCAGCTACTCCCCCTGCCCCAATGGGAAAGGGAAAAAAGAAAGCTTCCAAACCCCCTGCATTCATCGACGAGTCCTCAGATGAGAACATTATTGTTTTCTCATTCTTAGATAGTTTGCCAATTCCCTGTCACTTATTTGACGGGGACGGCAACTTTAAGCATACTCCAAACTTAGGTCCAGATTTCTTCCAGGCAGTAAGTGAGGGTAGCAGTAGTTCAGTAAGTAATGTAGCGACCAGTAGTTTAGCTCCATCTATACATATTGTCTCACCGCTCGCAATGTTTCCTTACATGCAGATATGTCGTCTGATGACGTGTTTGATCACTACACCGCCGCTGCTACTCCCTCGAGCAGGAAGAAAGACAGCAAGAGGGTTCGTGGAGAAAGCAGCAAAACTACTTCAAAGAAGGCCCGGACTGAGGGGCCTTCAGCAGCTACTCCTTTGAAGGAAAACACGCCACCCCCCATAAAGGAAACAACGCCACCTCCTTCTCCACTCAACCAGTCGTCGTCAACTGCACTGGTCGACCAGCATTCTACTCCTCCAACGCCTACCGACCAGCCACACCACGCTCAACCCAAAGACACACTGGCCAGCACCTTGGTCAGTTCATCCAGGGAGAGAATATATAAACTCTACAAGCACAAACACAGTCAAGAGGCCATCATCGGCACCAGCTCCATGGAAGTCGACCAAATAATAAACCGAGGGCTGAACGAGATAGCCAGTGTAAGTTGTTTTCTGTTGTTCAATCATTTTACTCTGTTAATTTCTGCCATCATCTTATTTATTCTATCTGATCGCAGGGATTGCTGACTATCACTGCTAGTTGGCGCCGCACAGGTACTTTGGTCACCCAGACCAAAGATTTTGACATCAGGCTCACTGAAGCAGTGAAGGTGCTCGAGGGGGAGAATGCTGATCTGCTTGAGAAAAACGCAGAATTGACCAAGCAGAACGATGAACTGCGCGAGCAGAAAGCCCAGCTGACCGAAGAGTTGTTGGAGTGTCGGACTGCCCTGAACAAGTCTAATGAAGACAAAGAAAGATTCATGGAGAGTGCCAAACTCAACTACAAAGAAGCCAAACAGCTTGAGCTCGATCTGATTGCGAGCAGAAAGGAGACGGAGGAGCTGGAGAGGCTCGTTAAGGAGCTCGAAGAGACTAATGCCATAAACTTGGAGAAGTATAGGGAAGCCACCCACCTTTGCTTCTACGAGTTTTGGAAGCATAATCAAAAGGTCGAATTCAGCTATCTGTCTGAGCGCTTGAGACGAACTCTAATGACCCGATGCACCATTCGCTTGGAGGAAGAAGAAAGAGCCAAAATTCATGCTTCCCCAGAGATTTCCTTGGCAACGGGGATTGATGGTGCGGAGAATGAAGCTGGCGCTACTGTCAACCAGATCACTCCTCAAGATCCTCCAGCCTCGTAGTCTCTTATTTTTCTTTTTATTTTATTATCTTTTGAATACGTAACCTATGAGTCGTGATGTAAAGACAATTTCTTTTTTAATTTTTATTGTTGCATGGTTAGCTTTTACTTTTAATAGACAATTACATCTGAGCAGTTATTGCTCGTGGTGTAAAGGGATTCCTTTTGATATTATAATATTTGCATTTTATTATAACATCTGTTCGCATGACCGAACCTAGCATAGTACTTTGGTTTGATTTAACAAAATACAAAATTTTGAAAAATACTCTAACTACCGTAGCATGCTTTCACTTATTTTGCTTATGTGTTTACATACTTGTCGATATGCTTTGCTTACTAGATGTCTTATATGCCCCCCAAGTGATTGAGGAGCTTTAGTCCCTTGGTCACTTTCCTTGACCAAAACCTATTCGAACATTACTGCTCATAGCAAAGAATTTAAAATGGTATACAGCAAAACAACACACGTAATGAGCAAATACTTGTAATAAATACAATAATTGGCAAGAATGACTGGCTGTGCACAGTCCCTTATATTTCTCATAATAAATGGAAAAATCATGTCTGTACGAGTGTTCACTGAAATGATCTTACACTTATAAGCGATCAATCACATAAAATGACCAACCCTTTTTCATAACTTGTAAAAAGTAAAATTAATACAAGCCAATTCTTTAAGAAGAATTGTTTATTGATAGTACTTGCGCAAGTGTTCTCCATTCCAATAGCGAGGAATGAGATCTCCATTTAAGTGAGCAAGTTTGTAAGTGCCTGGATGGAGGACTTCTTCAATCTGGTACGGTCCTTCCCAATTAGGTCCGAGTACTCCGGCAGCCTGGTCGCGGGTGTTAAGGAAAACCCTTCGAAGTACCAGATCTCCGACACTGAATTTCCTTTCGCGTACTTTAGAATTGAAATATCGGGCAACCTTTTGCTGGTAAGCTGCTACTCGGAGTTGGGCTTGTTCTCGCTTTTCATCGACCAAATCAAGAGATTCCCTCAATAGCTGGCTATTGGAGCCTTGATCGTACGTTATTCTTCAATGCGGTGGCGGATTTATTTCGACAGGCAACATAGCCTCATATCCATAAGCTAGGGAGAATGGAGTATGTCCTGTTACTGTTCGATGGAATGTTCTGTATGACCAAAGGACTTCAGGCAATTGCTCTAGCCATGCCCCCTTGGCTTCCTCAAGTCTCTTCTTCAGAGTATCCTTTAGCATTTTATTCACTACTTCGACTTGTCCGTTTACTTGAGGATGAGCGACTAATGAAAAGCTCTTAATAACTCCATATCATTTGCAAAAATCCGTGAACAGATCACTATCGAACTGAGTGTCATTGTCTGAGACAATTTTTCTTGGCAATCCATAGCCACACACAATGTTTTTAACCACGAAATCCAGCACTTTCTTGGTCGTTATGGTTGCAAACAGCTCGGCTTCGGCCCATTTTGTGAAGTAATCAACAGCCACCACAGCGTATTTGACACCGCCCTTTCCTGTGGGCAAAGACCCGATTAAATCTATACCCCAGACTGCGAATGGCCCCAGACTTTTCATCTGTTTTAGCTCATTATGGGCTGCATGGAATTTTGGAGAACCTTTGGAATTTATCACACCTACGCACGAATTCCATCGAGTCTTCATTCATTATTGGCCAGAAGTATCCTTGCCTTAGGATCTTTTTTGATAAGCTCTGCCCCCTAGCATGGTCTCCACAAAAGCCTTCGTGGACCTCTTTCATCAATTCCTTAGCCTTCTCTTTCGAAACACGCCTAAGGAGTGGCATTGAGTATCCCCTTCGGTACAAGATTCCATCGACCAAGATATACCTAGTAGCCTGCCGCTAAAGGGTCCTAGCTTTGTTTCTGTCCGTCAGTAACGTGTCTTACGTCAGATACTCTATGTAAGGTGTCATCAATATATCTGCCGCCTAGATCACCAAAGAGGTCTCCTCTGTTTGGATGCTTGGTGCAGATAATCGTTCAACTGGCACTATGTTTAGGGCGTCAGCATCCTTGGCACTTGCTAACTTGGCCAAAGCATCAGCGTTTGAATTTTGGTCGCGAGGCACTTGCTGGAGGGTGTACTTATCAAACTACAGCAATAGATCCTTCGCTTTATTCAAGTAAGCGACCATTTTTAAGCCTCGGGCTTGGTACTCCCCAATGATCTGATTGACTACTAACTGAGAGTCACTGTAGATATCAAGTGACTTTATGTTCATGCCTCTAGATAACCATAATCCTGTGAGTAGTGCTTCATACTCAGCTTCGTTGTTAGAAGAACTGAAGTCAAACCTGATTGCGCAGTGAAATCGATGCCCTTCAGACGTTATCAAAATCACTCATGCTCCTGTGTGATGTTCATTAGAAGAGCCGTCCGTGAACAACTTCCATGAGGGAGTTTGGTTCTGAGGCTCAGGCTCTTCAGGTGAATCTGGCTGCTCGCTGTCTGGAAGCCCAGTGAGTTTTGCGACAAAATCTGCCAGGGCCTGTCATTTTATCGCTGCTCATGGTAAGTAAGAGATATCAAACTGCCCAAGTTCGACCGCCCATTTCAATAATTTGCCTGTGGCTTCTGGTTTCTGCAGAACTTGCCGTAGAGGTTGGTCGGTCAAAACTGTGATTGGGTGAGCTTGGAAGTAGGGCCGCAACTTCCTGGAGGCTAAGATTAAGCAATAGGCTATAAGGATTATACTATAAGGTTTAGACATCAACCAATAGGATTTTAAGCACATGTTATGAATGGTGATTAAGGATTAAGTATTTTTTAGGATTAAATTTAATAAGGAGTAAAGTTTGAATGTTATAGGGTCAGTCAGCAGCTTTGAATACGTTGAGGGATTAGTCAAGGCTGTTTACTCCATTCAAACTTAGCTAAAAATGTGTAATTTCGTGTTTAAATATTCAGCGTGTGCCGATATATCGCAGCTATAGGGGGCGATATATTGCAGCACGTAGATACGGAAAACACAAATCGATGCACGGTCGCCTCGGGAACAATGGTCCAGGCGATATATCGCCTCCTCCAGCATAAATTCAAACACTTTTGAATTCTTTTCTTTTCAGCCATTCAAACTCCTTCATAAGTCCAGCATCTTTTGAACGAGTCTTCAGCCTCTGCTGAACGATTATTCAAATATTTTTCACCTAAAAAGCCATTATTTTTATTCAAGTAAAATCAAGATACTTTCATTCCCAAACTCTATAAATAGGACCTAGTACCCATCCATTATTCACCTTTTGCTCTAAGTTCAGAAGCTGCTAGTGTTAAGTGAGTGTGAGAGTGTAAACACCTGGTTTGGGAAAATCATAAGCTTAAACATCATAAGCTTATCAAACACTTTGGGAAGTGAGGTTCTATAGTATTTCAGTTGTGGTGTAGATTGATCTTACAAGTCTTTGAGGTAACCAAAACTCTAGTTCATTTCTGTATTATGTTATTTTCTTTCTCATAGTCTTCTACTCAATCTCTAACCTTAATCTTCATTTTGGTTAGGGAATCTAAGTTCTTGAGCACATAAGTTTGGTAAGTGTGACTTTCAATGGTTTAGTCTTCCCATTCCTTTTCATCTCTTTTCCTTCTTTAGACTCACTCTTGTTCATTATGGTTTTAGGAGTGTTCCAAAAGCCCCAACTCAGTCCATCATATCCCGGTAACTTTGGTAAGGAAAATAGGATAGAATCTATATGTGTATTGCTTATGTTATCTTATGTCTTATGTTATATGATATGTTATGAATATGTTATGAATGTGTATGTTGTAGGCTTGGGCTTATGCCCTATTTGACTAACAAGACCCCAAAAAGATTATGGGCATATGCCTACTTAGCTAGTAGGACCCCACTAATCTCATGGGCATAAGCTTGTTTAGTCTATGGGACCCCAAGTAATAATGGTCATTATAATAAGTGTATGTATTAAGTGTTATGATTTGTCTTTACGTTTATTATGAAATTTATGTTTATGATTATGTGTTAGATTTTCCTTGCTGGGCATTAGGCTCATTCCTTTCTGTTTTATGTGCAGGAAAATAGCTTTAGAGGTGGTAAGATTCGTGACGCTTAGAGGATGTGTATCGATGGTGAATGGAGTCAAGGGGCCGAGCGTTATTCGATTCGAGGATGTAGTCTCATTTTACCTTTTTTTTTATGGTTTTACATGTATTTTCCGCATTTTCTATGTAACTCTTTTCACTTTAAGTTATTTTTGTTTTAAAGACAATGGGTACCCATATCCTACATAATTTTATGAAAGTAACCTTTGTTTCTACAAGTTTATAATAAATTATGGTATTTTCGCAAATGTATGTTTTAGTAAGAATTTGTATGTATAGTTCGATAATGGTCCAAAAGTCTAGATTAGTGGGTCATTACAGTTGGTATCAGAGAAAACGGTTCATTTGCATGAAGTTCTCCTCGATACACACGCTCGAAGCTCCGAACCTGACTGCCAAGTAAGTGTTTAAGTTACAAGTTACTTTGCCTATGTGTATAGCTAACAACTTTAAGTGTTTATGTTTCAGTTAAGAATGAACGGAGCTTTAACCTACCAAGATATCCGAGCCATTAAGGCCTTAAAAAGAATAAGGGAGCCAAGAAACACCGTAGGAGCCCTAGAAAAGATCACTCGAAGGTTGCTCTTGTTTCACCAAGAGATAGGTGGCCTTCAAGAGGCTAAGAAAATAATGCTAAGATCAATAGAAAAATATGTATTAGTAATTAGGTTGTTTAAGGATTTTCATTCTGTAATAGCAGCCTTAGAAGAAATATGGGAAGAGATGCATGAGGAGGATGAATTACCATTAGCGATGAGATACTATTTCCTCTTAGTTAGGTTCACCGCAAAATTTGAGTTTCAATTCACAAATGAGCAAAAACATAGGATTCTCACCAACCTTCCTAGAGGACGTTTCGATGCACATGACAATGATGATTATGAACAAATAGATGATGATATGCTAGATGACGGATCGGATGTAGAAGATCCCGATTTTTAGATTAGTAGTTTTTATTTGTTTTATTTACTTTTTTATGTTATGATTGTAATAAGTGAAAAATCTTTTCCAAATGAATAACATGCTATTTTATTTTCATGTGTGAGTTTGATTTTTTTCGCAATCATAATAAATACTGAATAAAATGAATAATGACTAAGTTCGGTGAGGGTGGATACAAATCAATGAACCTAGTTTCCTTATTGAGAGTTAGGGGGCCATAGTAGTGGGAACGATTTTACTGATCCCAGCCCTCCCTCAATATGGTTAACTTTGGAACAAAGATAAGTTTCGAGCCTGAGAATTAAGTCATACAGGATGAGTAGAAACACACTTAGAAAAATAAAGATGACTTGTTTTTCTAAGTATAGAAACTCTAAATAATAAATAAAGACCTATATAATTTTTCATAAGAAGTCATAATAAATAGGTCCGAGATATGTTTGTTGTAGAATAAGTTTTTGCCTTAAAGCCTATTAGGAAAAGTTCTAACATGTTTCTTTCAACTGTTAGAACTCTGCTACGATGTCTCTCCGAAGATCTGCACGCACCAATGGAAACGCCTCCAACGATGTTCCAGCGACCAATGCGGTTCCAACAGTTCGCCGAAGGGGAGTGCGTGCTACTTCTCGCCGCAACGCGCCGGCACAGCCAGCTGACAACACTGCAGAGATTGCCAGACTGCGACAGCAATTCGAGGAACTTCTGCAGCAACAACGCCAACAAGCTCAATCTCAGCCTCAGCCTCCGCCACAGCCACAAAAGCAGCCACAGCAAATGGCCCCAGCACCCCAACAAGTTGGTCCGTATGGGGGATGGCCTATGACAAATTACGCGCCGTATCCAGTATAGCACATGGAGCCAGTGTACGAGAGGTTCCGCAAGCAGCACGCTCCGAACTTCGAAGGGACTACGGATCCCTTTGAAGCAGAAGAATGGCTAAGGAATGTGGAGCAAATCCTAGCCCACATGAATCTCAGTAATGCGGATCGCATATCCTGCGTCTCGTCCTTGCTCAAGAAGGATGCCAGGATATGCTGGGATTTGGTCCAGCAATCCCACGATGCTGCCACCATGACGTGGACCCGATTTGTGGAGCTCTTCCACAAGAAGTACTACAATTCAGCGGTACTTGCTACGAGAGTTGAGGAGTTCACCAATCTGAAGCAAGGGAATTTAACAGTGGCGGAATATGCTCGTCAGTTTGACCGCTTAGCCAAGTTCGCAGCAGAGTTAGTTCCAACCAATTATCTGAGGGTGAACAAATTCGTGAGAGGACTCCGACCAAAGATCAAGATGGGGGTGAAGCTAGCAAACCCGGGAAACACTTCATATGCCGACGTTCTTGAGACGGCAATCGAAGTAGAAAGGTTGCAGGCCAACGTAAGCAAAGAAGAAGCCAATAAGCCAGAACCCAGACAGCAGAGCCAACCTCAGGCCAATCAGAACAACAATCAGTCTAGCAATAGCGGCAACAATCAGTCCAACAACAACGGTAACGGACAGAAGAGAAGGCATCCTGACAACAAGCAAGCCGACAGTAATAAAAGGGCACGACCAAATAATGGGGGAAATAGGTCGGGCTACGTGGAATACCCACCATGTGCCAAATGTTTGAAGAAGCACCCCGGAGAATGCCGCGCCAACACCAAGGAGTGTTTCAATTGTGGTCAAGAGGGGCATCGCAAGAAAGAATGTCCTCAGCAAAAACCAGAAGGAAAGAAGGACGAAAAGATGGTTCCTGCTCGGGTTTTTGCTTTAACCCAAGTAGAGGCGGATGCTAGCAACAAGGTGGTCACAGGTCAGGTTTCCATCCTCAATAATTTATGTCATGTATTATTTGATTCGGGAGCCACTCATTCGTATATTTCGTTAGGAATGATAGATAAACTAGACAAACCTAGTGAAAGATTTAGAACTAGGTTTGTAACCGAGTTGCCTTCGGGAAAAGTAGTTCTATCATCACGAATAGTACGAAGCGTACCGATCAAGATTGAGGATATAGAACTAGAAGGAGACCTGATAGAGCTGGTGATCAAAGACTTCGACGTAATCCTAGGCATGGATTGGCTAGCACGGCATGGCGCAACGATCGACTGCAAACGCAAGAAGGTGATGTTCGAGACTCCTGACGGCCAGAGACGATGCTTCATGGGACAAGCTTCAGGATTGCGCACCCCATTAGTGTCATCTCTCAAAGCTCAGAGAATGATGGAGAAAGGATGTCAAGCATTCTTAGCCAGCATCACGAATGTGGAGAATGAGACGCCGCTTAAGGTTGGAGATGTTCGGGTTATACAAGAATTTCCAGAAGTTTTCCCCGATGACTTGCCAGGATTGCCGCCAACTCGAGAAATAGACTTCACGATAGAATTAGTGCCATGCACCGAGCCTATCTCTAAGGCACCATATCGGATGGCACCTACGGAACTCAAGGAGTTAAAGACACAGCTACAAGAACTCCTAGACTTGGGTTTCATTAGGCCAAGCCATTCACCATGGGGAGCTCCGGTACTATTCGGGAAGAAGAAGGACGGGAGTATGCGGATGTGCATAGACTACCGTGAGCTGAATAAAGTAAAAATTAAGAACAAATACCTGCTACCTCAGATTGATGATTTGTTTGATCAACTCCGAGGCGCGACTGTATTTTCTAAGATCGATTTACGGTCCGGGTATCATCAGCTCAAGGTAAAGGGAGAAGATATTCCTAAGACAGCCTTTAGGACTCGTTATGGACATTACGAGTTCTTGGTTATGTCTTTTGGTCTTACTAACGCGTCAGCCGCGTTTATGGACTTAATGAATAGGGTCTTCAAAGACTACTTGGATAAATTCTTCGTTGTGTTCATCGATGACATTTTAATTTACTCCAAGGACGAAGTAGAGCACGAGGACCACTTAAGGATGATTTTGACGCGATTGAAGGAGCATAAAATCTACGCCAAGTTCAAGAAATGCGAATTTTGGCTTTCACAAGTGGCGTTCCTCGGGCACATCATATCAAAAGATGGAGTTGCAGTAGACCCATCGAAGGTAGAGGCCGTGAAGGATTGGCCTAGGCCAAAGAACGCGTCAGAAGTAAGAAGCTTCTTAGGGCTAGCAGGTTATTATAGAAAGTTTGTAGAGGGCTTTTCTAAGATAGCCACTCCGCTCACCAACCTGACCCGGAAGCAAAAAAAGTTTAACTGGAATGATAAGTGTGAGGAAAGCTTCTAGTTACTTAAGGATAAGCTTTGCTCAACACCAGTACTTAGTGTCCCAACACCCAACGATAAGTTCGTTGTCTACTGCGATGCATCATAGCTAGGATTGGGATGCGTGCTGATGCAAGACGATAAGGTGATAGCCTATGCCTCACGTCAGCTAAAGGAGTATGAGCAACGCTATCCAACTCACGATATGGAATTGGCAGCGGTGGTCTTTGCGTTAAGAATCTGGCGCCATTATCTTTACGGAGAACGGTGCGAGATTTACACGGACCACAAAAGTTTAAAATACTTCTTTACGTAGAAGGAGCTCAACATGAGGCAGCGCAGGTGGTTAGAGTTAGTCAAGGATTACGACTGTGAAATCCTGTACCACCCAGGAAAGGCGAACGTAGTTGCCGATGCACTTAGCCGGAAAAGCTATGGGAATTTAGCAGCCTTATCCGGAATAGAAAGGCCGTTACAGCAGGAGCTTATCAGTGCCGGAATAGAAGTGGTTGTAGGCAAGCTGGCTAACTTGTCTATTCAATCGAATCTACTAGAGGACATACGGATTGGTCAGAGACATGATGACTCGCTAGCAGCACACATGGATGCAGTCAGAGAAGGCAAGACTACAGATTTCTCAACATCCAGTCAAGGTTTATTGAGATACAAGGATCGGGTATGCGTGCCAGACAATCAGAGTATTAAGAAGACGATCCTAGAAGAAGCGCACAACACCCCATACTCAGTTCATCCAGGGTCTACCAAGATGACTCATGACATCAAGGTAATCTATTGGTGGCCAGGGATGAAGAAGGACATAGCGGAGTATGTATCTAAGTGTCTGGTATGCCAGCAAGTGAAAGCGGAGCATCAGCGCCCTACAGGCTTATTGCAACCACTTCGCGTGCCAGAATGGAAGTGGGACGATATAGCCATGGACTTCGTGACGGGTCTGCCAAAGACGAATAAGCAGCATGATTCTGCTTGGGTAGTGATAGATAGACTAACCAAGTCGGCTCATTTCCTGCCTGTTAAGACTTCATATACGGCAGACCAATATGCAGACATCTACATCCAAGAGATTCTACGATTGCATGGAATCCCCAAGACGATAGTGTTAGATAGAGGATCAGTGTTTACGTCAAGATTTTGGAGAAGCTTACAGCAAGCCATGGGTACTAAGTTAAGCCTTAGTACAGCTTTCCATCCTCAGACAGATGGGCAGTCCGAGCGTACGATTCAGATTTTAGAGGATATGCTACGCGCATGTGTACTTGATTTCGGAGGATCATGGATCAAGTACTTACCACTGATCAAGTTCTCGTACAACAACATCTACCAGTCGACAATCGGAATGGCACCTTATGAGTTGCTATATGGAAGAAGGTGTCGATCACCGTTGCACTGGGACGAGGTAGGAGAAAGGCAGCTTCTAGGGCCCGAAGCTGTTAGACAAGCTCAAGAAGCAGTAACGCTTATTAGACAGCGTATGCTTGCTGCTCAAAGCCGTCAGAAATGCTATGCGGATACCAAGCGACGCGATGTGGAGTTCCAAGTTGGAGATCAAGTCTTCCTGAAGATATCTCCTATGAAGGGTGTCAAGCGGTTCGGGAAGAAAGGCAAGCTCAGTCCCCGATTCATAGGTCCTTTTGAGATATTGGACAAAGTGGGACCAGTTGCGTATAGACTAGCCCTACCACCAGCACTAGCCGATAGTCACAATGTCTTCCACATTTCGATGCTATGCAAGTATGTGTCAGATCCATCTCACGTCCTCAAGTACGATACCATAGTGCTCCAGAAAGACTTAAGTTACGAGGAACGACCGGTTAGCATCCTAGATAGAGGGATGAAGTAGTTGTGGTCCAAGAGCTTTCCTATAGTCAAAGTCTTATGGAGTAAAAGTTCTGAACGCGAGGCAACGTGGGAGTTGGAGGAGGACATGCAGAACCGGTATCCGGAGTTATTTGGTAAGTAAATTTCGAGGACGAAATTCTTTTTAGTAGGGGAGAATTGTAGAGTCCAAGAACTTTACTTAACTAATTGTTTAGTAGTATTATAGTATGTTTAGTGTTATCTTTGTGACTGTGGATTTTTGGTTCAGACCGGGAATTATTTGGACACTCATAATAGTACTTATAGATTTTCTAAGTTTAACCTATAGTTTAAGAATATTAATTTTAACCTAAGGTTGATTAATATGACTGATATTAAGGATCACATTTATTATACTATAAGGTTTAGACATCAACCAATAGGATTATAAGCACATGTTATGAATGGTGATTAAGGATTAAGTATTTTTTAGGATTAAATTTAATAAGGAGTAAAGTTTGAATGTTATAGGGTCAGTCAGCAGCTTTGAATACGTTGAGGGCTTAGTCAAGGCTGTTTACTCCATTCAAACTTAGCTAAAAATGTGTAATTTCGTGTTTAAATATTCAGCGTGTGTCGATATATCGCAGCTATAGGGGGCGATATATTGCAGCACGTAGATACGGAAAACACAAATCGATGCACGGTCGCCTCGGGAACAATGGTCCAGGCGATATATCGCCTATAGGGGGCGATATATCGCCTCCTCCAGCATAAATTCAAACACTTTTGAATTCTTTTCCTTTCAGCCATTCAAACTCCTTCATAAGTCCAGCATCTTTTGAACGAGTCTTCAGCCTCTGCTGAACGATTATTCAAATATTTTTCACCTAAAAAGCCATTATTTTTATTCAAGTAAAATCAAGATACTTTCATTCCCAAACTCTATAAATAGGACCTAGTACCCAGCCATTATTCACCTTTTGCTCTAAGTTCAGAAGCTGCTAGTGTTAAGTGAGTGTGAGAGTGTAAACACCTGGTTTGGGAAAATCATAAGCTTAAACATCATAAGCTTATCAAACACTTTGGGAAGTGAGGTTCTATAGTATTTCGGTTGTGGTGTAGATTGATCTTACAAGTCTTTGAGGTAACCAAAACTCTAGTTCATTTCTGTATTATGTTATTTTCTTTCTCATAGTCTTCTACTCAATCTCTAACCTTAATCTTCATTTTGGTTAGGGAATCTAAGTTCTTGAGCACATAAGTTTGGTAAGTGTGACTTTCAATGGTTTAGTCTTCCCATTCCTTTTCATCTCTTTTCCTTCTTTAGACTCACTCTTGTTCATTATGGTTTTAGGAGTGTTCCAAAAGCCCCAACTCAGTCCATCATATCCCGGTAACTTTGGTAAGGAAAATAGGATAGAATCTATATGTGTATTGCTTATGTTATCTTATGTCTTATGTTATATGATATGTTATGAATATGTTATGAATGTGTATGTTGTAGGCTTGGGCTTATGCCCTATTTGACTAACAAGACCCCAAAAAGATTATGGGCATATGCCTACTTAGCTAGTAGGACCCCACTAATCTCATGGGCATAAGCTTGTTTAGTCTATAGGACCCCAAGTAATAATGGCCATTATAATAAGTGTATGTATTAAGTGTTATGATTTGTCTTTACGTTTATTATGAAATTTATGTTTATGATTATGTGTTAGATTTTCCTTGCTGGGCATTAGGCTCATTCCTTTCTGTTTTATGTGCCGGAAAATAGCTTTAGAGGTGGTAAGATTCGTGGACGCTTAGAGGATGTGTATCGATGGTGAATGGAGTCAAGGGGTCGAGCGTTATTCGATTCGAGGATGTAGTCTCATTTTACCTTTTTTTTATGGTTTTACATGTATTTTCCGCATTTTCTATGTAACTCTTTTCACTTTAAGTTATTTTTGTTTTAAAGACAATGGGTACCCATATCCTACTTAATTTTATGAAAGTAACCTTTGTTTCTACAAGTTTATAATAAATTATGGTATTTTCGCAAATGTATGTTTTAGTAAGAATTTGTATGTATAGTTCGATAATGGTCCAAAAGTCTAGATTAGTGGGTCATTACATGAACAAAGCTTCTTTATCAACCAGATTTGATAGAATCGGTGGCTGCGACATGTGCATCTTCAAAGCTTGAAAATCCTGTTCACATTCCTCCGTCCATTCGAATTTCTTGTTGCCTCTGAGTAGATTAAAAAAGGGGATGCATTTGTCCGTAGACTTTGAAATAAACCTACTGAGAGCGATAATTCTTCCAGTCAAGCATTGGACATCCTTTATCTTTGTTGGCGATGTTATATCGACCAGAGCCTTGATCTTCTCAGGATTGGCCTCAATTCCTCGCGAGTTTACTATAAATTCCAAGAACTTCCCTGATCCTACTCCGAAGGAGCACTTGAGGGGATTTAGCTTCATATGATATTTGCTCAAGACGATGAAGCATTCTTGCAAGTCCCCTATATGCCCTTCTGCCTTCTTTGACTTAACTAGCATGTCATCGACATATACTTCCATGTTTGTGCTGATCATCTCTTTAAATATGTGGTTGATCAGTCGCTGGTAAGTCGCACCAGCATTTTTCAAACCGAAGGGCATTACTTTGTAATAGTAAAGCCCTGTATCAGTCTGGAATTTAGTGTGATCGTCATCAAGAGAATGCATACTGATCTGATTATACCCGGAGTATGCATCCATGAATGAGAGAATCTCATGCTCTGCAGTGGCATCGACCATTTGGTCGATTCTAGGGAGTGGGAAACAATCTTTAGGGCAGGCTTTATTAATGTCTGTGAAATCCACGCATGTTCGCCACTTGCCATTCGGCTTGGGAACAAGTACGAGATTAGAGACCTATGATGGATAAAAAGCTACCCGGATGAATCCATTCTCCTTCAGCTTCTCGACTTCTTCCTTTAGAGCTTTTGATCTATCTTTGTCGAGCAACCTCCTTTTTTGTTGTACTGGTGGAAAACTCTGGTCTATGCTCAGGACATGGCTAATGACTGCAGGGTCTATTCCAACCATGTATTTGTGTGACCAGGCAAAGACTTCCTGGTTTTCCCTCAAAAATTCCACCAGTGCTTGCTTCGTTGTTGTCTCTAAGTTTTTACCGACTTTCACAACCCTAGTTGAATTTTCTTCATCGAGTTGGACCTCTTCAAGGTCCTCGAGGGGTCCTATCTCTTCATCAAAATCCCCAAAGTGAGGATCTAAATCTCTGTCCTCACTTTGGGCAACGCCCTATTTGGTGACATCATCACCCGACTGGGCTTATACATCAGTCACCATTTGCAACTCTTTTCCGGCAACTTCCCTCGATACACCTTTCTTCGCCTTAGATATCGAGGCATTGTAGCACTCCCTAGCTTCTCGCTGATTTCCCAACACGCATCTTATCCCTGCGTCGGTTGGGAATTTCATGGCCAGGTGCCATATCGAGGTAACGGCTCGCAGGTCGACCAAAATTGGCCTCCCAATTACATCATTATATGCTGAAGGAGAATCAACTACTATGAAAGTAGTGAGTAATCACCTGTTTGTAGGAGCAGTACCTGCTGTAACTAGGAGCCTAATCGACCAAGTTGGGGCGAGCCCTTCGCCAGAAAAACCATAAATGGTTTGGTTGCATGGCTCCAAGTCCTTCACGGACAATTTCATTCTTTCCAGTGAAGACTTGTACAAGATGTTGACTGAGCTTCCTGTGTCAACCAACACCCTCTTAACCATCATGTTGGCAATTTGAACGTCAACGACCAGCGGATTGCAGTGTGGGAATCGTACGTGCTGGGCATCGTCCTCAGAGAAGGTTATTAATTCCTCCTCTGTTCGAGCCTTCTTTGGTGCTCGATCCTCCACACTCATCATCTCGATGTCCTGGCTGTGGCGTAGGGTTCGAGCGTATCGTTCCCTTGCCTTCCCACTGTCCCCTGCAAGGTGTGGGCCACCATAGATGGTGAGTAACGTGCCTGCCACAGAAGCTGGTTGTAAGGGTGGCGAGCGTTGGCGTGCAGGCGCCTGCTCGTTGCCACCTTAAGCCTCTCGCTGAGACCCTCATGCGGCTCGCATATATCTCCTTAGATGTCCCTGCCTAATCAGAAACTCAATCTCGTCCTTCAACTGGTTGCACTCATTGGTGTCATATTCGTAGTCGTTGTGAAAACGATAGAATTTTGTTGTATCTCTCTTAGAGATATCCTTCCTTATAGGTGCGGTTCACTTATAAGGAACATTAGAGCTGGTCGCCTGGTAGACCTCTGCTCGACTTTTGACAAGGGTCGTATAGTTGGTGAATCTCGGCTCATATCTATTGCCTTTGGGGCGTTTATTCCCAGGTGATGTCGGCTCGTTGCCCGCCCTTTTTCCACCATTTCTGCCATTTCCGTTCTCGTTGCCCTTGTCGTTGCCATTGGGTTTATCCGACCCATTGGCGGGCTCTTCCTTCGGTCCCTTGTCTTTTGTAGGTGATTTCCCTTCGTTGGCAATCGCGTCCTCGAGCTTGATCTATCGATCAGCTCGATCCAAAAACTCCTGGGTACGCTTTACCCCATTTTTCCTCAGGCTATTCCAGAGGGGAGAATGGTGTCTGACCCCGATAGTTAGGGCCATCATATTTCCCTCGTCGCCTACTATTTTGGCTCCAGCTGCTGCTCGCATAAAGCGCTGGACATACTTCTTTAAGGGCTCTCCCTCCTTTTGGCGTATCTCGACCAGCTGGTTGGCCTCAGTGGGGTGTACGCAACTCGCATAAAATTGTCTGTAAAACTCTTTCACGAACATCTCCCAGGATACTATGCTAACAAAAGGGAACTTAAAGAACCACTCCTGGGCGGTGTCAGATAGTGTGGCAAGGAAGATCCTGCAGCGGGCATCATCTGACACCTTCTGAATATCCATTTGTATCTCAAATTTGTTGACATGAGATACTGGGTCTCCGTACCCATCAAATTTTGGCAATACTGACATTTTGAATTTACTGGGGGTTTCTGCCACAACAATCCTTTGCACAAACGGAGTGCCTCTCCTCCGATCATACTCTATGTGGGATGTTCGACTCCAAACTAGCTATTGTACTACCTGGTTCAGAGCATCAATTTGTGCCTGAACCGCGTCTGGAATCGCTGGGGCGACCGGTGCTGAAGGAGCGTACTCATCATGCCTCTCACGATGGTCGTTGAGCACGTCCCTCAAATCATCATCCCTACACCTCTACTTGCTAACTCCTAGCCGATCAAAGACATTATTTTGTCGGGGTTGCCCCCCAGCGTTATGGCTCATTGGCCTATTTTCTCTAGGTGGGGGATTTCTGTCTCCACCTCTTTCTTCATTCATCCGACCAACATTCCCCCTGCCAGAATCGGCCTCATTATAGTCATGGCCGTCTCTAAAATGTGGTCGACTATGGCGCGATCGGCTGCTCACGCTGTTTCCTCCTCGGGCTGGGATCTCACGAGCGTCAAGGGGAGGCCTGCACTGGTCGTGGGGTCCCCGTGCATTATTATGTCGTGGGGGGCCCCTGACCGTAGAGCCTTGCTTGTTGGGCCTTCTGTTGGCAGAAAGACGCTGCCCCTTGCTCGGTGGATTTGGCCCTTCGTCCCTTGGGCATCTAGGGCTGCGGGACTGCTGCCCAGCCTTATTCTGCCTCTGGCGCTGAGGATTGCCTTGACTAGCCTGAGATGGAGGCTGCTGCTCAGGATCCTGAATTGGGACATCATCTTGAGCCACAGGTGGCTACTTTGGCCTTTGAGGGCTTGCTGGCTGGAGCGGAGGACTTGGATTGGGAGCCCGCTGAGGTGGCGCACTCGGTGGCTGATCCGGTTGAGAGGGCAGCGTAGCCTGTCCTCGAGCCAATTGAATGGCTGCTTCAAGAGCGGTCGTGGCCTCTCTTTGCCGACGGTCCATGTCCGCCTGCCGCTCATTCAGCTCCTGGCGCTGACGATCAATCTCCCTCTGCTGTAGCGCCATGGTTTCCCCTGCACTCTCCTGATTGGCCTTCAGATTGGCCAACTTGTCCTGCAACACCCCCAGTGTTGCCCTCAGCGTTTCTGAATCAAACTCCTCCTCTTCAAACTCTAATTGTGGTTCATTCTCTACCACATTTGGAGGAGGAGGTTGAGATGATGCAGCGCCAGCGGCCTATCTTGCTCTTTTGGATGACTTTGCCATTTGATTTTCTTAAAGCTTCTTGATCAAGCTCTCATTGAAAGCACCAGGATGTTGACCCTCGATTTGGCCAACGACACGGAGTCAGAATTACGACAAGAAATGAGCTGATAGTCAAGAATGGAATCAAATGGTAAAGAAATGACACGGACGATTTATAGTGGTTCGGCCCCAACAATGTGGTAACAACCTACATCCACTTAGTGTTATTATTGATGTTGAATCCCAATACTGTGATCAAAGAACTAGTGTTCTTGAGTTTCACAAGCCTTAGGAGAATTACAACCAAATGGAGGATAATCACACTTACGCTCTTGCTATGAGTATTCAGAAAAAGGTTCTGAAGTCCCTTCCTTGAGCCCTCTCCTTCATATTTATAGGCTCAAGAGGGTTACATGGGCCAATGGGCCTTAATTATCCTTAATATCAGCGTATTAAGGCAATAAAGAGGACATAATAAATGAAATTATTACAAGATTACATATATTTAAAGGAAATAAACCGAAGCATGCGACCAGTCTTGTCACATCTAATCGTGAGGTTTGATGAAGCAATAAGGGGCTGGTCCATAGTCGAACAACACCCCTTCATTTTGAGGCTGCCACGTATCAACCACGTGTGAGAAATTCTTGTCACGTCATCAGCAGTCATTTTTGGGTAAACAACAATGGTTTGAAGAGTTGGTTTAATTTTTTTTCACTCACAACTCTTTATATATCTGTTAATTAAAAACATTGCTTCTATTAAATTAATCTATTTTTAAATGATATTAAACCAACAATTATTGTTTAATATGTATTTATTATATTAGGTAGAAGCAACGTGCAATGCACATTTGCTTAGTTTCAAAGTTTTAAACATTGTCTATAATTGTAATAAAAACTGGTTCACTTTTATATATATATATAATAGAATGAATTATAGTTCCATAGTATATATAAATATTTATATCAATAATCTCTACATATATGACATCTAAACACAACATTGACATAGATATATATTGTTGACCCTGATTTTGGCCAACTGACACGGAGTCGAATATGCTTGATGTGGACAAATACGTTGAAATGAATGTGATGACAAAAATAATAAAACACATAGGAATTTATAGTGGTTCGGCCCAAAAGTTTGGTAATAGCCTACATCCACTTGAGCTGTTATTGATATAGGATTCATAGGAGTGATCAAAGAACTAGGGTTCAATGAGTTTCACCAACCTCTGAAGAACAAAACAATGTATCAAATATGATAACTCTAATCTCATATAATTCGAAAGCCCAAAAGTCTCTTTCCTTGAGCTACCTTTCTCTATTTATAGGCTCAAGGAAGGTTACATTAACTTGTTACAGATATTCTTTCCTAAATAATTGGATACTCATGAAATCATGGGAGATAATTTTGGATACGATCATAACTGCATAAGATTTTCTCCGTATATAGCGTGTATACGACCAGGCTGGTCGTATATAGACATTGAGCATTGCGTCATAGATATCTTCCTGGTTGATAGTCGAGCAAGAATCCTGCCAGATGTCAGCCACGTGTATTAAATGTCTGCCATGTCATCCATGCATGTTTTTTTGATAACATTTTCCCCCCAAGTTTGTTTAGTGCGACCAGCAATAAAGAAACTTTAGGGAAACAACCGTTCATATGCCCCACGAAATCTGTTAGGATCCTCATGCGTTTTTTAAAGTTGTGACATAATTATGTCTAATCAAGCCTTTTCAGTTTTCAAGAAAACAATTTGATGGCTTATACACTTCCCCACGTTTCGAAAATGGAAAGTAATGATTGCCACTTTTTGCCATACCTCGGCCTCTATAAGTAACTTCTTTTTCTTCCTTGTAATTTTTTACTCACCACTCTTACCAAGAACTTCACTTTCAGAACCCAGAGCTTCGAAACCAGTCAGATGTCCAGCCGAAGGTCTTTCCGACTCAAAATTTCTACTTTTTTTGAATCTCCACCTTTGCCCAGGTAATCACTTTGTCTTTAAACTTTTCATTATGCCATGCATGCCGTTACTATGCTTTGTGATTTCCCGTGTTCTTGAGTAGGGTTTTATGAGTATTTTTGTATAAACCTTCTAATGCTTGGTAAGAGAGCATATTTCTGCTTTGTATAAGTTAAGAATTAGTTTGATAGTAAGGATCATAGGCTTAGGGCGTAAGATCGACGTAAAAATTCAATCTTTAAGCTAGTTGAAAAAACTGGGTTTTTTCCCGCCCTTTAGGAGTTGAAAAAGTTCCCTTTCAGAAAACATTTTATTTCCTTTTTGATCCATTTTTCAAACCACTAGCACCGAACTTATTGTAGGGGTAGGATGCTGCTGGTCACTTAGACGCGAGCAACGTTATCCCAATCTCCCACGTTACTTCGCAGACTATGTGTATTATCTCCTCCATTGTCTGTTTGCAGTTCTTATGCAAGACCCTTGAGGGGGAGAAAGACCCATTGAAGACGACCTCTTGGCTCAACTACTTGAAGGCAAAGAAAACCCATCTACTTTGATACCGGATATCCCTTTTTCTCGCCCTAGCCCAAACCTTCCTCCAGTCCCAACCCAGAGAATGGCTCGAACAAAAACAAAAGCCCAAAAAAGGAAAACCCCTAACTCCTCAGGCCAGCCTACTGTTGATGCCCTTTCGACCAGTGGTCGAGGTGAATTTGCTCCTGACACCAATGTTCAAAGGCATGCCCGTCCTCGACATGCTGATCAGCCGGCTGTTGAGTGGCACGTTGTTCCCCAAAGTAGGGTGACAATGCGGATGATCACCAACTACTTAAACAAATACAACCTAACGGGGGTGACCTTAGTTAGACCTTCTATCGACCAGCGAACCAACCTGCCAGGTGGAGCCTACAGCGCCTGGTCGCGGTTTCACTTCGAGGCAGGTGCCACCTTGCCTCTTCATCCGTTCTTTCAGGGGGTGGCAAAGTACTTTGGAGTTGCCCCCTTTCAAATCACCTCGAATGGGTATAGAATGTTGGTCGCACTCTATATCCTTTACAAACTCAAGAAATGGCCAGAGCCTGCTCCCCACGAGGTCAACTTTCTCTTTGACCTTAAGTCCAACCTCAACCAAGATGGCACGGGGTTCTTCCATTTCTGCCACCAAGAAACCGGGCGCACTTTCTTGTCCGACACTACTCATATCTCTAACATGGGGAGGTACCATCAGGAATATTTCCTTACTCCTGACTTGGCTGCCGACAACTTGGCTTTCACCCGAGGAGGTAAAGATTCTTACACCAGTAGCTCCTTCGCTTAGTTTTTTTTCTGTCACAATGTCTTGACGTTCGACTGTGTTCCAGGCTCATGGTTACGCCCAACTCCAACTCCAGGGATGGATTCAAGGGCAGCACTCTTAGCCAGCATGTCGAATGCTGATAAGAGTGTCAAAAACTTAGTTACTGAGGCTAACCTTAGGCTGGTTGGCCTCTGGAGTTCCCAACCCGCGACGAATGAACCTTCGGCGGGCGACGTCCAAGCCGAAGTGGAATTCGAGCAGGAACCTGAGCAGCAACCCCAGGCATCTCCTCCACGGAGGAGACCAACTAGGGTTACGATCAGGGAACCTGTCGTCCCTCATCGAGCGGAGAAACCCTTGGTCCCCGAGGGAAAAGGAAAACAAAAGGCTGTCGAGCCTACCAAACTTTCTGACGATTCGTCGGATGAAAATGGTACAATAATCTCACTTTTAAATCATTTTCCAATTCCCTCTCATCTATTTGATGGGGATGGAAACTTTAGGAATGCTCCCTCTTTAAACTTAGATTTCTTCCAGGAACTAGGTAGTTCAGTAAATAATGCTACGACCAGTAGTTGTAGCCCGAGTACTTTACTTGTAATCCTTTTACTTTTATCCTTGTATCCTGCATGACCATTTAGTCTTACTGCTTGAGTTGTTTCCTTTTATGCAGGTATGGACTCTGAGGATGTCTTCGAGCACTATCAGGCTGCCGTTGCCTCTTCTGTCCCGAAGAAGGATAGCAAGAGAGCTCGAGGGGAAAGCAGCAAGACCCCATCGAAGAAGGCTCGAACAGACGATGCTCCAGCCACCGCCCCTTCCAAGGAGAACTCACCACCTCTGCCCCCCACCGAGCAGACGAGTCCCGCACCTGTTAATCCGCAGCCTTCTTCTAGGGCTGCTGACAAGGAGGCATTGAACAACCTGCCCGAAGGCTCCCTGCCCAGCTTCATGGTCGGATCAGCCAGAGAAAGGATATGCAAACTCTCGAAGTACAGACGCAGTCAGGCTGCCATCACCGAAACCGCTTCAATGGAGGCTGAACAGGTCATCAACAGAGGGCTGAACGAGATAGTTAGCGTAAGTCATCTCCTGCTGCTTTATCATTTATGTCTGATTTCTTTCCCTCACTTTTGTCTCATTTTTTGTCTTTCAGGGGCTGCTAACTCTAACTGCTGGCTGGCGCCGTGTTGGGGCATTGGTTTCTCGGGGCAAGAATTTTGACTCCAAGCTTGCCCAGATAAAGCAAGCGTTTAAGGATGACAAGGACAAGTTGCTCGAGGAGAATAAGGAGCTATCCAAACAGTACAAACAAATGTGCGAGGACCAAGCTACTCTCACCAAGGAGCTTCTGGACGCCCAAGACGCCTTGAAGAAAGCCAACGATGCTTGGGAGAAATTCAGGGAAAGTGCCAAGCTTGTCACCCAAGAATGTAAGCAGCTTGGATTTGATCTGACTGCCAGCAGGCAGGAGACGAGGGAGCTTGAGAAGCGAGTGTAGGAGCTCGAGGAGGATGGGGCCAAGAATTTGAAGAAGTACAAGGATGCCACTCACCTCTGCTTCTACGAATTCTGGAAGCACAACCGGGAGGCCAACTTCAACTACCTCTCCGAGCGGTTGAAGAGGACTATGATGGCGCAGTGCGCCATCCGGCTGGAAGAAGAAGAGAAGGCCAAGGTGCCTGCTGCTGACGCTGAAGCTGGTCCTCCGGCCGACCAAGGTACTCCTCCCAATCCTCAAGACCCTCCTGCTCCTCAATAATTTTTTTCTTTTATTTTATTTTATTTTTATGGCCCACGGGTCATATTGTAAAGAAAATTGGTTTTTATTGCTGCGAGGGCAGCTCTTTTAATTAAACAATTACATCCTAGCAGTACTGCTCGCGGTGTAACAGAATGCTTTTTGATACTATAATATTTGTGTCTATTATAACATCTGTTCGCATGACCGAACTTAGCATAGTACTTTGGTTTGATTTAACAAAATATAAAATTTGAAAAATACTCTAAGTACCGTAGCATGCTTTCACTCATTTTATTCATGTGTTTACATACCTCTTGGTATGCTTTTCTATCGATGTACCTTATATGCCCCCCAAGTGATCGAGGAGCTTTAGGTCCTTGGTCACTTTCCTTGACCACGACCTGTGCGAACATTACTGCTCGGTAGGAAACATAACACTTGTAATACAGCAAAACAACACACGTAATGAACAAATACTTGTAAAAATAAATTTACAAAGGTTGGCAAGAATGACTGGCTGCGCACAGTCCCTTATAATCTCGTATTAAAAATGGACTAAATATGTCTTTACGAGTGATCTTAAAAAGATCTTACACTTATAAGCGATTAGCCACACAATGTGGCTAACCGTTTTTCAAAACTTGTAAAAAGTAAAAATTAATACAAGCTAGTCCTTTAAAAAGGATTGTTTATTGGTAATACTTGCGCAGGTGTTCACCATTCCAATAGCGTGGAACGAGATCTCCATTTAAGCATGCAAGCTTGTATGTGCCTGGATGAAGGACTCCTTCAATATGGTAAGGTCCTTCCCAGTTTGGTCCGAGCACTCCAGCAGTGAGGTCGCGGGTATTTAAGAAAACTCGTCGTAGCACGAGGTCACCAACGTTGAATTTCCTTTCTTTTACTTTTGAGTTAAAATACCGGGCGACCTTTTGCTGGTACGCAGCAACTCGAAGTTAAGCTCTTTCTCGTTTCTCCTCAATTGTGTCTAGGGAATCCATCATCAGTTGGCTATTCTGGTCCTGGTCGTATGTAATGTGTCGATGTGTAGGGGGATCTAACTCGACAGGTAACATAGCTTCATACCCGTATGCTAAGGAAAACGGGGTATGACCTATCGTTGTTCGATGAGAAGTTCTATACGACCAGAGTACTTCAGGCAGCTGTTCTGGCCATGCTCCTTTAGCGTCTTCAAGTCTTTTCTTCAGGGTGTCCTTAAGCATTTTATTCACTTCTTCAACTTGCCCATTTTCTTGTGGATATGCAACTGAAGAAAAGCTTTTGACGATTCCATGTCTTTTGCAGAAGTCTGTGAATAAGTCACTGTCAAACTGGGTGCCGTTGTCTGAGACAATTTTTTGAGGCAAACCATATCGGCAAACAATGTTCTTGATGACAAAGTCAAGAACTTTCTTGGTCGTTATGGTAGCGAGTGGCTCAGCTTCAGCCCATTTGGTGAAGTAGTCGACTGCTACGACTGCGTACTTCACTCCGCCCTTTCCCGTTGGCAGGGATCCAATCAAGTCTATCCCCCATACTGCGAAAGGCCAAGGACTCTGCATCTGTTTTAACTCGTTTGGAGCTGCGCGTGGGATTTTGGAAAACCTCTGACACTTATCGCATTTTCGTACAAACTCCATTGAGTCTTCATTCATAGTCGGCCAGAAATAGCCCTGCCTTAGAATCTTTTTCACCAAACTTTGCCCCCCAGCGTGATCCCCCCAGAAGCCTTCATGTACTTCCCTCATCAGCTCTTTAGCTTTCTCCGGTGTAATACATCTGAGCAGCGGCATGGAATATCCCCTTCGGTAAAGAACACCATCAAGCAGTATGTACCTAGCAGCCTGCCTCTGGAGGGTCCTGGCTTTATTTCTATCTGCCGGTAGCACACCATTTGTAAGATATTCCAAGTAAGGCGCCATCCATGTGTCCCCCAATCCGGATTTCCATATTGGTTTCATCTGCTCGTATGCTCGGCTCACACAATCTTTCAACTAGCACAATATTTAGTGTGTCAGCATCTTTCACGCTTGCGAGTTTGGCTAAGGCATCTGCGTTTGAATTCTGATCCCGAGGTATTTGCTGGAGGGTATACTTTTCAAACTGAGCCAACATATCTTTAGTTTTTTTTAAATAGGCCACCATTTTGAGGCCTCGTGCTTGATACTCCCCTAGAACTTGATTCACTACCAGCTGTGAATCACTGTAAATATCCAGAACCTTTATACTCATGTCTTTTGCCAATCTTAATCCAGCGAGGAGTGCTTCGTATTCGGCTTCATTATTCGATGCTGTGAAGTCGAACCTAATGGCGCAGTGAAATCGATGCCCTTCTGGCGTTATCAATATCACTCCCGCTCCTGCGTGAGATTCATTAGACGACCCATCCGTGAATAACTTCCACGAAGGAGTATCTCCTTGGGGCTCAGGCGCACTAGACTCTTCGCACTGCTTGTTGTCTGGGAGCTCAGTGAACTCTGCAATAAGATCAGCCAAGACTTGTCCTTTTACTACTGCTCGCGGTGAATATGTTATATCGAACTGCCCTAGTTCGACTGCCCATTTTAATAAACGCCCAGCCGCCTCTGGTTTTTGGAGGACTTGCCGAAGGGGCTGGTCAGTTAAGACTGTAATGGGATGGGCTTGGAAGTAAGGACGTAGTTTCCTTGAGGCCAAGATTAAACAATAGGCTAACCTCTCGATGGGTGGATACCTCAGCTCCGCTCCTATTAGCCTCTTGCTTACATAATAAATCGCCTTTTGTATGCCTTCTTCCTCTCGTACTAGTACCGCACTAGCAGCAACCTCGGTAATCGCCAGGTAGATGAACAAAGTTTCTCCTTCGATAGGCTTTGATAAAATAAGAGGTTGTGCCATATGGGCTTTTAAGGCCTGAAAAGCCTGTTTGCAGTCTCCTGTCCATTCAAACTTCTTGTTGCCTCTAAGTAGATTAAAGAAAGGGACGCATTTGTCCGTCAATTTGGAAATGAATCTACTTAATGCGACAATTCACCCAGCTAGACTTAGCACATCCTTGATCTTCTCTAGCGATTTCATGTCAATCAGGGCTTTTATCTTGTCGGGGTTAGCCTCGATTCCTCTTGAATTGACAATAAACCCCGATCTGACTCCGAAGGAACATTTGAGAGGATTTAATTTCATTTGTTACTTGTTCAATACGTCGAAACATTCTTGCAAATCCTTCACTTGTCCTTCTGCTTTTTTTGAATTTACCAGCATGTCATCCACGTACACCTCCATGTTTACTCCGATCAATTCCTTAAACATGTGGTTAACCAATCGCTAGTAAGTCGCACCTGCGTTTTTCAGTCCGAAGGGCATTACTTTATAACAGTATAATCCTGTATCGGTCTGAAAGCTGGTGTGATCCTTGTCAGGGGGATGCATACTAATCTGATTGTATCCTGAGTATGCATCCATGAAGGAGAGGATCTCATGTCCTGCAGTTGCATCGACCAGCTGGTCGATCCTTGGGAGTGGGAAGCAATCCTTTGGGTAGGCTTTATTGAGGTCTGTGAAATCCACACAGGTTCGCCATTTGCCGTTAGGCTTAGGAACCAGTACTGGATTAGAGACCCACGATGGATAAAACGCCACCCTGATGAACCCATTCTCCTTTAATCTTGCAACTTCTTCCTTTAAGTCTTTCGATCTATCCCTATCTAGCAGCCTTCTTTTCTGTTGCACGGGTGGAAAACTTTTGTCAATGTTCAGGACATTGCTGATAACTGCAGGATCTATCCCAGCCATGTCTTTGTGCGACCAGGCAAAAACTTCCCTGGTTCTCCCACAAAAATTCCACCAGTGCATGCTTCGTGGTTGGTTCTAAGTTTTTCCCGACCTTCACAACTTTGGTCAGGTCTTTTTCGTCAAGTTGGACCTCTTCCAGGTCCTCGACAGGTCCAACATTTTCCTCAAAATCCCCAAAGCGAGGATCTAAATCCCTATCCTCGCTTTGGGCAACACCCTATTTGGTGACTCCATCACCAGATTGGGCTTGTGTATCAATAGCCATCTGCAACCTATCTGGGGTAGTGCTCTTTGACGTTCCCTTCTTCGCCTTTGTGAGTGAGGCGTTGTAGCACTCCTGGGCTTCCCTCTGATTTCCCAACACGCATCCTACCCCTGTGTCTGTCGGAAATTCCATGGCTAAGTGCCATACTGAGGTGACGGCTCGAAGATCAACCAGTATGGGCCTTCCAATGACGGCATTGTACGCCGAGGGACAATCGACTACTATAAAAGTAGCGAGCAATGTCCTGGTAGCAGGCAATGTACCTGCCGTCACTGGAAGTCTGATTGACCCCGCTGAGGCAGGTCCCTCACCAGAGAAGCCGTAAATCATTTGGTTGCAGGGCTCCAAGTCCTTAACTGACAACTTCATGCGTTCCAGCGAAGATTTGTACAAGATGTTCACTGAACTTCCTGTATCAACTAGTACTCTTTTCACCATCATGTTGGCGATTTGAACGTCCACGACCAGCGGATCAGAATGCGGGAACTGGACATGCTGGGCGTCGCTATCAGAGAAGGTTTTCTCACCTTCCTCTGATTGAGCCTTCTTTGATGCTCTGTCCTCCACAGTCATCATCTCGATGTCTTGGTCGTGACGTAGGGTCCGAGCATATCGTTCCCTCGCCTTTCCACTGCTTCCCGCGAGGTGCGGGCCTCCACAGATGGTGAGTAAAGTGCCAGCACCGGGATCAGGCTGCAAAGGTGGCGAGCGTTGGCATGTGGGCACATGCTCGTTGCCACCTGGAGCTTCTTGTTGGGAATTTCCCGAGGCTCGTATATATCTACTCAAGTGTCCTTGCCTAATAAGAAACTCGATCTCATCCTTCAGCTGGTTGCATTCATTGGTATCATGTTCGTAGTCGTTATGATAACGACAGAACTTGGTAGTGTCTCTTCTCGAAATATCCTTTCGAACGGGGGCAGGTTTCTTATAAGGCACACTGGAACTCGTGGCCTGATAAACCTCTCCCCGAGACTCAATAAGGGCAGTATAGTTAGTGAATCGAGGTTCATAACGATTTCCCTTGGCTCGTTTATTGTCAGAGGTGGAAGGCTCATTGTGCGGCCGTTTCCCCCCATTCTTTCCATTGCCATTGCCGTTCCCATTGCTTTTGTCGTTGTCGTTGGTCTTCGACCCATTGGCAGCTTTGGCGGGCTCATCTATCCCCTTATCTTTGCTTGGGGGCTTTCCTTCATTGGCGATGGCATCCTCGAGCTTTATATATCGATCAATTTGATCCAAAAATTCCTGGGTAGTTCTTACCCCATGCTTTCTGAGGCTGTCCCAAAGAGGCGTACGGTGCTTAACCCCTGCAGTTATGGCCATCATCTTGCCTTCTTCTCCCACTGTTTTCGCTCCAGCAGCTACTCGCATAAAATGCTGGACATAGTCCTTCAGTGGTTCTCCGTCTTGCTGGCGTATTTCGACCAACTGATTTGCCTCAGTCGGGTGCACACGACCCGCATAGAACTATCCGTAAAATTCCTTCACGAACATTTCCCAGGAAACTATACTTGCAGGAGGGAATTTGAAAAACCACTCCTGTGCGGCATCAGAAAGTGTTGCAAGGAAGATCCGGCACCGAGCGTCTTCGGACACTTTCTGAATGTCCAATTGTATCTCAAACTTGTTGACGTGAGATACCGGGTCACCATACCCGTCAAAGTTTGGAAGCGTAGGCATCTTAAACTTGCTAGGAGTTTCTGCCATAGCTATCCTCTGGACGAAAGGAGTGCCCTTTCTCCTATCGTAGTCGATATAAGATGTTCTTCCCCCGACCAGTTGCTGCACTACCTGGTTGAGGGCATCTATCTGGGCCTGCACGGCGCCAGGAATCGCCGGGGCCTGTGGTGCTGGGGGAACGTACTCATCATGCCGTTCTCGGTGATCGTTGAGTACGTCTCTTAAATCCTTGTCTCTCCTCCACTGCTCGCTAACTCCGAGCCAATTGAAAACGTTATTTTGTCTGGGCTGCCCCCCAGCGTCCTGTCTTTCAGGTTGGTCATCCCTAGGTGGTAGGCTTCTGCCTCCACCTCTTTCTTCATTTCTTCGACCGGCATTTCCTCTGCCTGAGTCGGCCTCATTATAATTGTTGAAGCCGTTTTTCGTCAACAGATAAAAGAAGAGAGCACGTAAACAATTAAAGACAATGGCCAAAAGAAACAAACGAATCAAACACACAGTTTTTTACGTGGTTCAGCAGTTAAATCTGCCTAGTCCACGAGTCTCTGTTATTAACCTCAAGATTATCTCTAAACAATTCTTTAGCATGAATTCTACAGAGTTTTCTCTCAAGGATCAGAACTTCGGTCCTTTACAATGGTGCATGGCTTCTTTATTTATAGAGAAGGATGCAGAATACTATCCCACATATTTTGGGTAGTTACTCTTTTGTGAATAAAAATAAATGGCTTTAAATGCCTTTAATCAGATAAAAAAGGAAACGTCCCTGATGACCAGGGAACGCATAACTGACTAAATAACATCCCACGATTCTTGGGGATTTACATCAATAAATGAGGATTACATCTCATGTTTACAATACTTGTAGATATTCAAGGTGGTTATAGCGTATCTCCAAGACTTTAGCATTTCAGGTTTCATTTCATTATGCGAGCCACTGACATCTCCCGAGCTAACGTTGCTTTCGAGATGGGATATCGAGCTCAAGACCCATGCTCCGAAGTTCCTGAAGATGAAGGTATTCTCGGAACTACCTTTCGAGATCGAGATCACCGCATTCGAGATCATATATCATACTTTGCAGGCTCGACTTACAATCCTAGATCACTCTAATCCTCACGAGACCATTTGTTGCGAACTCAGCTTTCAAGGTCATATTTACTATGGCTCGAAATCTGGGTATAACATCTTGCCCCCTCAAAAGTATTTGTTCGAATCCTAAGAGAAGGAAACTTTTGAACTACTCTTTCTGGGAACCATACCGTCACACTCTTGAAAATGGACACGTGCCAGATGGGTATTGCTCACTTTAGGTACTTGAGTACCTTGGGAACACGCCCACGATCGTTCGTCTGACAACTTTTCGGCGCCATCTTGTCACCGATCCCCATCCATTCGATCTGTTGAGGATTTTAATCAACGCTCCTGATTAACTTAGTTTTTCCACCTATATATACAAGACCCCCCTCTTCGTCTTCTTCTTCACATTTGTTCATCATAAACAAGAAAAGAAAAACAACCAGAAAACCTGACTCTCTTAAGAAGCTTCTGTCCTGCGCATGTTTTCTCGACCCAAGAAACAAAGAAATCCTGGTCTGTTCGAGTCAGTGAGTTCTTTCTTGCAACCTCTTCTCCAATCGACGATTTCGCTGCAATCACCATCACTGTGTAAGTACGCCATTTTTGTTGTTCTTTTTATACTGTATTTGCTGTGTATGCTAGTTTACGTTCTTAGCATGATACGATAGGAGGTTTTGAACCGATAGGTTTTTATGCTTTCTGGATTTTCACTCTGGATGTTCGTCTCTGGTTTATACCCAGTTTCGACGTTTGAATGTGGTTCCTATTTTCTGGGTTTTGAAATTCTTAGGCAGCGTTTCTTGTACATTAAGCTTTCGGATAAAAACATGGGCTTTGACAAATGCACGAAACCCAAAAACGCTTTTCCTGGTTAACCGCCACTCTCCTTTCCCTTGAATTTCGGGATTTTCAAAAAATTATCCACACTCCTTTTCTTTTTCGTGGAATACACGCCCCTGACACTTCAATAAAGGGTCTTAGTATTTAGTCTCGTTCCTAAATCTCCGAGCTCATTCCATCGAGCTCGTGACTCTTACATACATGGCCCTCACCATTTTTTCTTTCTCGTTAGATGTTATAGAATCCGAAAAGACGGTGGGGGTCATTACGAGCAATCCCTTACGAGCCCAAATCTCCGAGCCCGGAATCGGTCTTTGCCCGGAACCAACATCGGATAAAAGAATACGAGCTTGCGCGTGAGCAGGAGGACATTCGAGCCCACTATCGTCGTCAGATAGACGAGGTCATTGAAAAGAAGAGAAGAGTTCTTCGGGAAACCATCTATCCGGAGCCCAACCCTGGACCTAGGCCAATTCCCCTCGACCCAGCGTTAAAAGTCACGGTTGCATACCACCCAGGGGAACTCAAGTTTTCCTTAATGGCGGAGCCTTCGTCTTCGCAGCCTAGGAGGGAGATGTTTGAAGCCGAATTCTACCAGAGCTCGGTTACCACCACCGACCAAATAACTGATATCTTGGCCCTCCATGGCCTTAGTTTGTTGGACACACTGAAGTGTCGAGCTCCGACAAGGCATGAACGGAGCTGTTTCGCTCCTGGGGGCCGCGATTCCAGTGTGAAATACGCGGCCTGGAGCCAGGAACATATAAGGGCAGGAGCTTTGCTGCCCTTGAAGTCCTTTTTCAGAGACTTCATTGATTTCGTTGGGTTGGCTCCATTCCAACTCAACACCAACTCATACAGGGTGCTGTCTGCCCTGAGGTCCTTGTTCCACGAGCTAGGGTGGACAGGGCCTTCACCCCAAGAGATTTTATATCTCTTTTGTTTGAAGAGTAATCCCTCCCGAGCTCGGGGAGGAGATGGTTTTTACTATCTTTCGAGCTACCCCAAAGAGACAAAGATCTTTGAAGATCTTCCAAACCACCCTCCTGACTTCAAGAAGGCTTTTTTCTGGACAGACGGTCTGTCCCTGTCTCGACACCGTTCGTTCAGGCGGATTCGTAAGTGTTCTCGTTACTTTCTATTTTTAAGCTCAGAATTTTAGCCCTAAAATCCATATTTAGTTGAAGTGTACCTCGTCTTTCAGCTAACTTTCAGCGTCCCACCCCTGATGAAACAATGAAGGAGCACAGAGAGGCCCTGCTCCGACTCCCCTACGGCAGGAGGTCTCTCTCATTTCTATTACATGAGGACAAGCTACGAGCTTGTGGGTTGTTGGGACAGGGCCAGTCAACCTCTGACTGGTCCAGTAAAAAATATGAACGCTGGGAGGAAGTGCCACTGCCCACAGGCATCCTTCCTCCGAGGAGAGAAAGGAAAGCATCTCTCCCAATTCGCTCGAGAAGTCCGCGGTCGGGAAATGAGGCCAATGACGAAGCCTCGAGTTCGGACTCCGGTGGAGGTAAAACCCTTCCTACTTCGCGAATGTGGTCCCCCACTTTATTAAAACACAGGCCCAATAGACTAGTCTCGTGCCCACAGGATAGATACCACTTCTACATATGGAGTTGGGTAGATGACTGTGTCCATAGGTTTGATAGTGGGCTTGGGAAATATGATACCATGTACACCACGGACGAGGTGTGGAATGGGATAGCGGTGCAGTACGGGACCAATGACTATAGGGACCTCTCGAGGTTATCACCAACTTATAGGGAAGGCACTCCCCCCGCCTCTTCTGAAGACGGGGGAATTTCATGGTCCCCAAGCTCAAGCTCGGGGGAAAGTTCCAGTTAGGTTTTTTCTGCCATCATTCTATACGTCTGTGATACTGAAGTAACTTGTACACCTCTTTTACTGACTCACTGTGTTGACTTGTGCAGGCGATATGGACTCCGACCTCGACGCCCTTATCGACAATGCGGGTGCCAAGAGGAGCAAACGCCCCAGGGCAGGGGGACTGAAAACCAGCCAGCCTGGGAAAGGCTCCAAGAGATCTAGGAAAACGCCTCCTCCTCCCCCGCCGGCTTCGAGCTCTGCTGCTGCGTCGACTGGCCAGACTAACGCCCCCACGACGATGCCATCCTCGCAGGCCATCGTCTCTGCGGTGGCACCGGCCTCGCAGGCTGGTGTCCCTGCCGTGGTCGAATCCCAACCTCCTGTGGTGGGTCAAACGTCTTCTGCTCAGCTCGCCAAGAGACCTTCTGCTTCTCGAGTTCAGAAGCTAACCATCTCCACTCATATGGACTCATATGTGGTGGATAACGCTGCCGGACCTCATGGATCTACGCTGATTTCGGACGTCATGTCCCGGATCGGCCAGAGCTACGGCAGTTTCGAGGCTCCTCAGTGGCAGTGCCTAACTGGCACCCGAGACCGCACTGTCCTGTACGAGAAGAGTATCGAGTACACTGCCGCGGTAAGTATCCTTCTATATTCCTTTTGCTTACATTCATACTGTCTCGAGGCTAATGGTGGTTTCTTCCTTTTTTCAGGCTCTTGCTTTCACTGCCCAGCTCAATTACGAGCTGAACAACGAAATCCATTCGAGCAGGACTCTCGCCCAAGAGGAGAGGGACCTCCACCTTAGAGCGAATGATGATCTGAAGGCGGCGAATACTCAGCTCGAGGCAGTGGTTAAGGAGCGTGAGGAAATGGCCAAGGAGCTCGGAAAGCTGAAAACTGAACTCGAGGAGCAAAAGAAAGATAACATCCAGCTTCGGGAGACCAATAAGAAGCTCGAGGAAGACAAGACCGCCACCTTCGACCTTATAGAGGATGTCAAAGCTCGCCTTACTGCCGAGTACAAAGAAAAGAAGGAGACGGCGGTCGACTCAGCCATGTACCGGATGTGGGCTTATAACGAAGAGCTGGACACCAGCTTTTTGGGTCCCCTCGAGGCGCCGTTCCTTGAACGATGGAATGCTCGGCTCGAGAAGGAAGAGGCTGAACGGCTTGAGAAGGAGAAGGCTGAGCAGCTCGAGAAGGAAAAGGCTGCTCCGGGTACCGTTTCGGAGGAAGCTCAGGAGGATAGTCATGTTATTCGTCCTGAGGGGTCCGGTGCCACTGATGCTGAGAAGACCAAGGAGACTCCTCTTCACTGAATCTAACCTCGGGGAGATCAGTTATCGGGGCTGCGTCCCCTTATGTAATTATTGTAATTTATGCCCATGGGGCTGATACAATTTCTTTTAACTAATTCTTTTACATGCTTTACATTTCTTGGCTCGAAATATTTTGCACATTTTTATAATTGATGAACCGGTTATGTTTATTTGTGCATACAAACATAGTTTGGATTTAGGCTCGAAATTCGATGCATTCATGCATAGTTTATTCGAATTATCCGTTTCCGACCTCGTTACTTATCAAGGTCGGATATTACTGTAACCATGAACTCGAAAGTACTTATATGGTATGTAATATGAATGATTTGGTTAATCTTTTTTAGTTACTTTTCCTCATCCTCAGTATTTTGGCTCCGAGGTTAAGAGTTCGAAACTATATTTCTAAGATATTCCAGCCTCGATCTCGACATATTTCGTGATGGGTTTAGGCTTCCATTTATCATCGATCGATAATTTGGCTGGTTTGTTCCAAACCTGTTAAGCTTGCACATCTAGTTAACTCCAAACGTTTTAGGTTTTTGGTAGTTCGGTTAAGTCCGAACTATCTAAGCTCGCGTATTTGGTCATCTCGAAATACTTCATGTTTGATAATTCGGTTGTGTCCGAACTACCTAAGATCGCGTACTTGGTTATATCCAAATACTTCATGTTTAATAATTCGTTTGTGTCCGAACTACCTAAGATCGCGTACTTGGTTATATCCAAATACTTTATATATTTTTTATTTTTTAAGCTGGAGGTATGTATACCAATGATGCCCCCTTAATATCCTATGAGTGTGACCATAGGTTATTAAATTAAGAGAGTTTGCAAAAATAAAAATAAATTACATGTGAAACAAAGTTGACATTTTATTTGATGAAATTCAAAAACAAACTAACATAGATAGAAAATCATGGTTACAGGCAACAATTTTCCTATACTATTGATAATAAGGTCTAAGGTGTTCGCCATTCCATGCTCGTGGTATGAGGCTCCCATCTAATCTCGCAAGTTTGTATACGCCAGGGCGGATGACTGATTCTATCTGGTATGGTCCTTCCCAGTTTGGCCCGAGTACTCCTGCTGCTGGATCTCGGGTTGCTAAGAATACGCGTCTCAATACCAGATCTCCTACTCCGAACTTTCGATCTCGAACCCTTTTATTGAAATATCTTGTGGTTCGTTGTTGGTAAGCAGCATTTCTCAGCTGAGCCTCCTCCCTTTTTTCTTCGATCAAGTCTAGGGTTTCTTCGAGCTGAGTATGATTGGAACTTTGGTCGTAAATCTGAGTTCGAATCGTTGGAATGTCGAGCTCAATGGGCAACATTGCCTCGCAGCCGTATGCTAGAGAAAATGGGGTATGTCCAGTTGATGTCCGAGCTGTAGTTCTATATCCCCAAAGGACTTGAGGTAATTCCTCAGGCCATCGTCCCTTTGCTTCTTCCAACTTTTTCTTCAAAGAACTTTTGAGAGTTTTATTAACGGCTTCGACCTGACCATTCGCCTGAGGGTGAGCCACTGACGAAAAGCTCTTTATTATACCGTTCTTGTTACAAAAGTTGGTAAATAAGTCGCAATCAAACTGGGTTCCGTTGTCAGACACAATCTTTCTTGGCACTCCATATCGGCATACGATGTTCTTTACCACGAAATCTAGGATCTTCTTCGAAGTTATGGTCGCCAATGGTTCAGCCTCCGTCCATTTTGTGAAGTAATCAACCGCGACCACAGCATACTTTACTCCTCCTTTGCCAGTTGGGAGCGAGCCTATGAGGTCGATGCCCCACACCGCAAAAGGCCATGGGGATGTCAACATGGTTAGTTCGGAAGGTGGAGCTCGGGCTATCGTGGCGAATCTCTGGCATTTGTCGCACTTTTTCACGTACTCGAAAGAGTCTGTTTTAATGGTTGGCCAGAAATATCCTTGGCGTATAACCTTCTTGGATAGGCTATGCCCCCCGGTATGGTCTCCGCAGAACCCTTCATGAATTTCTTCAATAATCTTCTTTGCCTCGGGAGGAGTTACACATCTGAGCAATGGCATGGAATACCCTCTTCTGTATAGCCTTCCGTCCAGGATGGTGTAACGAGGAAGTTGATACATTAGTTTCCGAGCCTGATTTCGATCTTTTGGAAGAATTCCATTTTTGAGGTACTCAACTATCGGGCTCATCCAGGTCGGCTCTGTCTCGATCATACACACATCTTCCTCGTCAGGCTCAGTAATGTTGGGTGCTGACAGGTGTTCTACGGGTACAACATTCAGCTCCTCATTTTCGGCGGAGGTGGCGAGCCGAGCTAAGGCATCTGCATTTGAGTTTTGTTCTCGGGGAACCTGTTCGATTGCATAAAACTCAAAAAACTCTAATGCGGACTTTGCCTTCTCCAGATAAGCTGCCATTTTTGTGCCACGAGCCTGGTATTCTCCCAAGATTTGATTAACCACGAGCTGGGAGTCGCTGTAGCAATGTATAGCTTTGGCCTTGAGCTCTTTTGCTATTCGTAGTCCCGCAAGTAAAGCCTCGTACTCAGCTTCATTATTAGATGCTTTAAAGCCGAACCTTAACGCAGAGTGAAATTTTCTCCCTGCAGGGGTGATCAGAATAACTCCTGCCCCCGCTCCATTTTCATTTGATGACCCGTCGACGTAAAGTTTCCACAGCTCATGGGCCATGGTTGTTACCTCGTCGTCGGCTATACCGGTGCACTCCACTATGAAATCCGCCAACGCTTGTGCCTTAATGGTCGTTCTCGGATGGTAGGTGATCTCGAACTGTCCGAGCTCAACAGCCCACTTTAGGAGTCGACCAGACGCCTCTGGTTTAGACAAGACTTGCCTTAATGGTTGATCTGTCAGTACATGGATAGGATGTGCCTGAAAGTAAGGGCGGAGCTTGCGAGATGAGTGGATTAGACTGAGGGCGAGCTTCTCCATCAGTGGATATCTTGATTCTGCCCCCAGTAATCTTTTACTGATATAGTAGACGGGTTTCTGTAATTTCTCTTCTTCTCGTACGAGCACCGCGCTTATCGCGTGTTCGGTAGTTGAGAGGTATAGGAACAGTACTTCCCCCGTCTCAGGCTTCGATAGGATGGGTGGTTCGGCTAAGTGCTTTTTGAGCTCCTGAAAGGCTAGCTTGCACTCATCTGTCCATTCGAACTTCTTACTTCCTTTTAATAAGTTGAAGAATGGGAGACCGCGGTCCGTTGACTTCGAGATGAACCTGCTCAAAGCTGCCATCCTGCCAGTCAAGCTTTGAACATCTTTATGTTTCCGAGGCGAAGGCATATCGATCAGGGCCTTTATTTTGTCAGGATTAGCCTCGATCCCACGAGAATTGACAATGAAACCCAGAAATTTCCCTGAAGACACCCCAAAAGTGCACTTCTGAGGATTCAACTTCATGATGTACTTTCTGAGCACGCCAAAGCACTCTTCAAGGTCTTCAACATGGTTCTTGTTAAGTTGAGACTTTACAAGCATGTCATCAACATAAACTTCCATGTTGTTCCCTATTTGCTCTGAGAACATCATGTTTACGAGCCGCTGGTACGTGGCTCCGGCATTCTTGAGTCCGAATGGCATGACATTGTAGCAGTAGAGCCCTTTATCTGTGATGAAGCTCATATGCTCTTGGTCGGGGGCGTGCATGGGAATCTGGTTATATCCAGAATAGGCATCCATGAACGACATCAGACCATGCCTCGCCGTGGCGTCTACGAGCTGGTCCATTCTCGGCAGGGGAAAACTGTCTTTTGGGCAGGCCTTGTTGAGGTCCGAGTAGTCAATGCACGTTCTCCACGTCCCATTGGGCTTCGGGACCAACACTGGATTGGCCACCCAGTCAGGGTAAAAAGCGTCCCTTATGAAATTATTTGCTTTCAGCCTGTCCACTTCCTCCTTTAGCGCTTTCTTTCTGTCCTCATCCAGCTGCCTTCACTTTTGCTGCTTCGGGGGAAAGCTTTTTTCTATATTCAATGCGTGGCTCGCTACATTAGGGCTTATTCCCACCATGTCAGAGTGTGACCACGCGAAGACATCCTGGTTTTTCTTCAGAAAGCAAATTAATTGCTATTTTGATTCGTCTTGGAGGTGTTTTCTGACCTTCACCTTCTTTGAGGGATCAGCTTCCTCGAGCTGAACCTCTTCGAGCTCTTCCAAAGGTTGGAGGTCAACCTTTTCCTCAATCCTCGGATCGATCTCCTCATCAATTTCTAAAACTGTCCCATCTTTATTTTGTATGACAACGAGTGCTTAAGCGCTCGTTTGTTTCTTTCCCCTCAAGGAAATGCTGTAGCACTCCCTTCCTGCCAATTGATCTCCTTTCAATGTTCCGACCCCGCTCGGAGTTGGAAACTTAAGGGCTAGATGCCTTACAGATGAAACTGCCCCCAGCCCGACCAGGGCGGGTCTCCCGAGCAATACATTGTAGGCAGATGGTAACTCTACTACCACGAACTCCATCATCTTGGTCACCGAGACTGGATAGTCTCCCAAGGTCACAGGGAGTTCGATGGACCCCATACAGGCGGTTCCTTCTCCAGAAAAGCCGTACAAAGTGGTTGCACAAGCCTTCAGGTCGCGAAGGGAGAGTCCCATTTTCTCTAGTGTTGCTTTATAAAGAATGTTTACTGAGCTCCCATTGTCTATGAGAACTCGGCGCACTCTTTTGTTGGCAAGCTGCAGGGTGATGACAAGTGGATCATGATGAGGGAACTGGACATGGGAGGCATCTTCCTCAGTGAAGGTTATAGGTTGAGTTTCAACCCTTTGGCTTTTTGGTGCCCTTGGTTCGGGTTCATAAGGAGACCCGTCCCCTGTCTTCAGCTCATTCACATATCGCTTTTGAGCATTTCTACCCCCTCCTGCGAGATGAGGACCTCCCGAGATGGTTATTACGTCCTCTCCATCTATCGACGGAGGCCTGTCTTCTTCCTGAGATCGGGAGTTATTATTCTGTGCTGCTGGAAGCGCGGCTACTCTCTGGCTGGCAGTAGTCTGTCCAGTACTCTGGTTTTTGACATACTGCCGGAAATAACCTCTCGAGATCAACCCTTCGATCTCGTCTTTCAGCTGTCGGGACTCATCAGTTGTGCGTCCGGTGTCCCTATGAAACCGGCAATACTTACTGGAATCCCTCTTGGACTTTTGATTCCTCAAAGGGTCCGGACGCCTGAAGGGGACCTGGTTTTCATTAGCCAGGTATATATTTTCCCGAGACTCGTTGAGCTCGGTGTGTACTTTATATATGGAGTAATACCTTTCTCCTTTCTTTTTCTTTCCCCCTTCAGCCTCGGGGTTATTTCCCTCGCTCTTTTTCCTCTTAGAGGGATTCTCTGAGGTAGGCTGTGAAGTTACTGGATCAGCCGAGGTTGAGGCGGAGTTAATGTTTATCGTTGTAGTTTCGGTTTGCGAGGTTGCTTTTAGCGTTGAACTCGCCTCCTCTACATTGACAAATCTCTGCGCCCGCTTATTAAACTCGGTTATTGACCTCACCGGTTTTCCTTGCATGTCATCCCAAAGGGCACTTCCAGGCAACACACCAGCTCGGATAGCCATCAAATGCCCACTGTCGTCCACATCTCATGCTCGGGCGACCTCTAGATTAAATCTTGTCAGGTAGCTTTTTAGTGTTTCACCTGGCTGTTGCCGGACGTTAGTCAAAGTGGACGCCTCTGGTCTGACTCCCATCATAGCCCGGAACTACTTCTTGAAGTCTCTAGACAATTGATCCCACGAAGTTATCGAGTGTCTCTTGTACTTCTCGAACCAACTCTTGGCAGGTCCGGCCAATGATGTCGGAAACAACATGCACCTGAGCTCGTAACCTATGTTACTGGCTCTCATAATAGTGTTGAATGTACTTAGGTGGCTACATGGGTCGGTTTTTCCTTCAAACGCTGGGACGTGAGGAATCCGGAACCCTTGAGGAAACTGAGTGTTAGAAATATTGGGAGCAAACGGCTCGAGCTCCTCATCAGAGTCCTCGTACCGACCACTCCCTCGTTCATTCTTCAAAAGCCTAAAGACTTTTTCGAGCTGATCAATCCTTTCTTGGACTAGGTCCTTAGGTGGTGCCTGGAATTGATAGTCATTAATCGCGATCCCAGGCTCGCGTCTCCGTGAGGGATCTCTACGCCCATTCAGATGATTCCTTAGATCCGGATTTGTCTGATCTCCTTTCCCCCTGCTCTGATTCAGATGATTTCGCAGGTCAGGATGTCTCTTGTGATTTCCGGTATTTTTACGACCCCGGTCGTGTTTACTGACAGACCTAGTTTCTCCGGACTCATCACTGGTGAAACTCATTGATCGGTCATTTCGTGGTGGATCCTTTCTACGTCGCCTTGTCTCCACAGTGCGAGATCGGGACGTCTGACTTCTCTCAGATGGCGCGCCTCTCCGCTCCTGGAACGTCTCCCTGTTTCCTTGTCTTTCCCCCACACGCCCTTGATCCTGATCTCAAACAGGTTGAGCGTTTCTGCGGGGAGGTGAAGGATATCTTATGGGAGACGGAGGGAACCGTATTGGTGACGGTGGTTGTCATCCTTGCCTCGGCCTAGAGGGTCCAGAATTTGCCCGAGATGGGCCAGTTTCGTTCGGTGCACTACCAGGAACCTGAGTCCGAGCCTCGGCAGGAGCTCGGTTGTTCTCAGTTCCTGCAGGCACTCCCACAGGTGGATTAGGCGACACCCGAGCTCGGGTACTCCTCTGAGGCCTAGAAGGAGCAGATGGCTCTGCTGGTGCTGGAGGTTGTGCCGGCCTCCTTGTGGCAGCATTTTTTCGTGGACGTCCACGGGGCCTCCGGGGAGGAACGTGCACGTCCCTTGGAGGAGGGACTTGGTCTTCGCGTGGAGGCGGGGGCTGAGCCACCTGCGCCTCTGCGGCTATCCTAGTCAACTCCTCGTTACGTTTGTTGGCTTCTGCCAACAACTGTTTCAGCTACCGATTCTCCAATTCTACAATAGGGACATAACGTTCAGGGTTATAGTACATGTCCTCATCCCTTGGTTGTGGAGGTGGTCCCCGGGAATCAGAGGACCCACTCCTTTCATCAGCGTCCGGGTTCTCCATTGGCTGTTTTCCAGGACGCCTTGGGTAATTTTCTTCAGGAGTGTTTTGATTGTTTGCAGCCATGAATCTCTCAGGGATGGATGCTTGAGGCTCTCAATGAAAGCACCAAACTGTTGAAGCCGTTTTTCGTCAACAGATAAAAGAAGAGAGCACGTAAACAATTAAAGACAATGGCCAAAAGAAACAAACGAATCAAACACACGGTTTTTTACGTGGTTCAGCAGTTAAATCTGCCTAGTCCACGAGTCTCTGTTATTAACCTCAAGATTATCTCTGAACAATTCTTTAGCATGAATTCTACAGAGTTTTCTCTCAAGGATCAGAACTTCGGTCCTTTACAATGGTGCATGGCTTCTCTATTTATAGAGAAGGATGCAGAATACTATCCCACATATTTTGGGTAGTTACTCTTTTGTGAATAAAAATAAATGGCTTTAAATGCCTTTAATCAGATAAAAAAGGAAACGTCCCTGATGACCAGGGAACGCATAACTGACTAAATAACATCCCACGATTCTTGGGGATTTACATCAATAAATGAGGATTACATCTCATGTTTACAATACTTGTAGATATTCAAGGTGGTTATAGCGTATCTCCAAGACTTTAGCATTTCAGGTTTCATGTCATTATGCGAGCCACTAACATCTCCCGAGCTAACGTTGCTTTCGAGATGGGATATCGAGCTCAAGACCCATGCTCCGAAGTTCCTAAAGATGAAGGTATTCTCGGAACTACCTTTCGAGATCGAGATCATTTCGAGATCACCGCATTCGAGATCATATATCATACTTTGCAGGCTCGACTTACAATCCTAGATCACTCTAATCCTCACGAGACCATTTGTTGCGAACTCAGCTTTCGAGGTCATATTTACTATGGCTCGAAATCTGGGTATAACAATAATCATGGCCATCTCTGAATCTGGATTGGCTATGATGGGATCGACTGTTCCCTCGGTTGCCTTCCCGGGCAGGAAACTCCCGAGCGTTAGAGGGTGGCCTGCGTTGGTCGGTAGGTCCCCGCGCATTATCATGTCGTGGGGGGCCTCAGACCGCAGAGCCTGACTCTGAGTTCCTTCTGTTACCAGGAGGACGATGTCCTCTGCTCGGAGGGTTTGGCTCGTCGCCCCTATGGCATCTAGGACTGCGAGGCGGCTACCCGGCCCTATTCTGCCTTTGTTGCGGGGGATTGTCGTGACCAGCTTGGGATGGAGGCTGTGCCTCAGGGTCCCTCAGCGGGACATCGTCCTGAGGCACCGATGGCTGCTCGGGCCTTTGGGGGCTCGAGGGTTGGATGGGCGGGCTAGGATTAGGACCCCTTTGGGGCGGCCCATTTGTAGGTTGATTAGGCTACGATACAAGCGCAGCCTAACTCCTAGCTAGCTGTAGGGCTGCTTCGAGGGCTGCCATGGCCTCCCTCTGACGGCGGTCCATCTCCACCTGCCTTTCACTCAGTTCCAAGCACTGTCACTCAATCTCTTGTTGTTGCCGTGCCATAGTCTCGGCAGCACTTTCCTGGCTAGCCCTCAGATTAGCCAGTTCATCTTGCAATACCCCCAGGGTATTCCTCAGCGTCTCGGAATCCATTTCTTCCTCATCGAATTCCAAATGTGGCTCATCCTCAGTCACGTTTGGAGGAGGAGGAGGCGGGTAAGATGGTGCAGCGCTAGCCGCCTGTCCAGTTTTTTTGGTAATTTTCGCCATTGATATTTCAACGATACTATATCAAGCTCTCAATGAAAGCACTAGAATGTTGACCCTGATTTTAGCCAACTAACACGGAGTCGAATATGCTTGATGTGGACAAATACGTTGAAATGAATGTGATGACAAACATAATAAAACACATAGGAATTTATAGTGGTTCGGCCCCAAAGTTTGGTAATAGCCTACGTCCACTTGAGTTGTTATTGATATAGGATTCACAGGAGTGATCAAAGAACTAGGGTTCAATGAGTTTCACCAACCTCTAAAGAACAAAAAAATGTATCAAATATGATAACTCTGATCTCAGATAATTCGAAAGCCCAAAAGTCCCTTTCCTTGAGCTACCTTTCTCTATTTATAGGCTCAAGGAAGGTTATATTAATTTGTTACAGATATTCTTTCCTAAATAATCGGATACTCAGGAAATCATGGGAGATCATTTCGGATACGATCATAACTTCATAATATTTTCTTCGTATATAGCGTGTATACGACCAGGCTGGTCGTATATAGACATTGAGCATTGTGCCATAGATATCTTCTTGGTCGATAGTCGAGCAAGAATCCTGCCAGATGTCAGCCACGTATATTAAATGTCTGTCATGTCATCCATGCCTGTTTTTTTTATAACATATATATATTTACATGACTAATTGACATATATATAAAATACAATAATATTTAAAAAGAAATTAATAATAGAAATAGAAAAAGTCATAGTGTAGACAATAGTATACATGCATCAATTATTTTTAGTTTCTAATGTGTCTCACAATGTCCTTTGGTGAATTTGATAAAGAAAAAAAACTATGACACAAATTTATAAGAATAAAAAAAATGATATATATGTCTTTATTATTTTTAAATAAATATAATTTAATTATTTAAATTATCATAAAATATCTTTAAAATATCCTGTTTTAACTAATTTATTTATTTATTTTTGTTTAAGTTTATGTTTGTTCTAGTTTTTTAATTTGGCATAGACCACAAAAGATTATATTATATGTTTAATATAATATTAAGTTTAAGTTTAATTAAATTTTATTTAAGTTATAAAATATATAGTTTTATTACTTTTAAATAATTACTATTGTAAAATATCTCAAAAATATCTAATTTTAATTAATTAATTTATTTAATTTAATTAAGTTTAAATCATGTTTATAATCTACCGCTAAATATAAGAATATTCTGTTAAAGTTAACGGAAAAAAAAATAAAACACCGTTAAAATAAAAAAAAAAATATGTTATCTCCACACTTTTTATATAGAAGAGATATATACAATTAAGATATAATAGTTTTACATAAAAAAATCTATTAATATATATTATTAATAATGGGACTAATTTATATTATTAATTATTTATTTATTTATTAAATAGTTATACTTTTCTTGCAACTTTGAAGAACTATAAAGTTTGAAGAGTCAAAATAGGAGAAGGGTTAGGTTAGCCCGTGTCGAGAAGCCATTTGTGAAAAAGAAATGGTCCTTGTAATCTCGTGCATGGCTCTCGTTGTGATGGGGAGCCTTTACGTCATATTGGCATACTTCATCAGGGTGTAAAACCTGCCGAGGTCACCCATCCTCTTCTTTGGGCGTGCCCAGAAGCTGTAGAGATATATGATCTCAGTGAGAGAAGGCTCGGGCCATTCTCTCCTTCGGTAAAGGACATGCAGGCCCGTAAGGGCCTTGTATCCACTAGGGGACAGCTGGAATGGAGCAATCCCCATGTACTTCAAGAAGTTCACAAAGTACTAGTGGAGGTGTAAGGCTACTCTTGCCTGGAGATGCGACTAGCTCCAGGCCCCGAGACCATGCACACTACGACCACTCTGTGTCCTGGCAAAGGCGGACAAGGCACTCCTCCCTGATCTCGTAGTGTCTTATGATGTGATCCATGGCCCCGAGATGTTTCAACTTGCTTTGGATCTACTCCACCTCAAATCCCGAGGCCTCGTACTTTTGTGTAGAATGACGAGTTAGAGCTATGTTCGCCTCCTCCTCCATCAGAAATTTTCCACCAATTGTTGGTCTCTTTGCTACCTGAGCAACTTCCCTCACCACCATGGCCTAAGCTTGTGCCTAGCCGATGCAAGTCTCTCCTTTGGTTGTCTACCTTCTTCTATGGCCATCGCAAGTAACTCCCTGTCGAATGCGTAGAAACCTTGCTGGTGTAGTTCGTGCATCTCTTCAGACATGTTCAACAAAAACCATGCAGTTAGCGCTTTGACCCAAGGATAATGGCCAAAACAGGAGAATACCCTAAGACAACTGCTCGATGACTAAAAATGGAAATTTTTCTAATTGAGGAGTGTCCCCGGAGCCCCACAAATAGTCCCCGAAGACGCCAGTGGAAGCTCACGACCATCACTGGAATCTGGGGATTTCCCAAAAACCAGTGGATACCAAAAGACGTGAAAAGGTTCCAAAAATGCAAATACAACCACTTATAGTTTGTTTCAACACAAACAAGGGCCCAAAATAAGGATAAAAAAAAGTAACCTAACCTCTAAACCTTAACTGTTTCACTAGCACAAACAAAAACCCAGAAAATCCCATAGTGCACAAGAACATACATATAGAGAGAAGTGATAAAGGATTACTTACTCGAGATAAAGCGCATGTAGGTGCTAAGCCTTGTGCAAATGTGAAAATACTGTCTGGTTAACCCAAAAGTATTTTGTCCTCCTCCAGCATTCCATGATAGACAAATGAATAATTGTTGAGAGCAACGAATGAGTTCTTGGCGAAATGAGGTTTTTTAGAGCTCTGGAAGTGGGAAATTTCATAATGCAAAAGTGAAACATGAGGGAGGAAAAGTTTCAATATATTCTAGTGTGTGTGGACAGAACATAATTTAATCCCAATCATTGATCACCTAGGGAGAAGGTATTCAAGCGTGATCCAACAGTCACATTTTTCAAGGCTTTGATCATGAACAGAAAGGTGAAAGGACGTCTCGGGTATGGAATAGACGTCTTGGGCACAGAAAAGACCCCTCATTAAATGGCATCGATTAGTGGACCCAACAATAGGGATTCAACACATGGTGTCACCTTTTTAGAGGTATCAAGCCCTAAGGATGCCCAACCGTCTCAACCCAAGTACATCCCCTATAATTATGCTGCTTAAATAAAGTCTGCACTATCCTAGGATGAGTAAAGACTTGGGGGGAAAATGTTGTCCGTGTTTTCACTAAATGACACATGGCACAAATTAAAGAGTAATTAACTCTTCACAGAAGCTGATTAAGTCCCTTGGGGCTCCACAAAAGGTAAGCCTTGCCTCCAATCACAGTTCACCACCACCGGAGGAGTATGTCCTCATGAGAATGCTACTTCCCGAGGACCATGTTCAAGGATATTGTTCCAAGCCTTAGTGCAAGTCAGTTTCTTATATTCAAGTCCTCCAGGTCTGCGAGATCCATCCTCTAGACGTGGAACAAAGCTGCCAGATGTCAAGAACAGTGACCCTAGACCACAAGCAGCCATCTGATACTGATTGTTACACTGATCGTTGTGTCAATCTCATACAAGCAACAAGCAGGATGTCTCACGACGCCGCCTAACATGGGAAAATGTGCTACTACCCTATGGACACTGTCAGGAGCGTGTTGCCCAATAAAGTAGTGGGATGGTACTGCGTATTGGGCCCACTGAGATACGCAAGGTCCCATCAGCACATTAACTGAAAGAATTTACTATTTATTGTACATTTAAGTCCCCATTAAGGGAGGATAATTGTAATTAGCCCTCATTAAGGAATTAATTGCCATCTGCCATTTATAAATAGGGCTAGAGCACACTGTAAAGGGATCCCAAATTTTATCTTTTTGTAATTAGAGCATTGCCAAAACAATGCCTGAAAACCTCCATAGAAGCTTGACATTTGCAAGCTTTTATCATCCTAAATACAAGTGACTTGTTGACTAGGGTTAGTTCATAACCTGAACCACGTAAAACTTTGTGTCTCAACTTTCATTTCTTTAAGTTTTGTTTTAAGTATTTGTTAACAAAATAGCTAGTCAACAAGTATATACATATATATAGGAAAATTATTTGGTAGGGGCATGGGTTTTTCCCCCACCAGTAGGGGCATTTCTGGTTTTAGTACGTGAAGAAATTATAACTCAATTTTTTTTACATGAGGGTGTACAGTGTAGTTATAGTAGGCATCCCACCAATTTTTTAGGAAATTTTGAATAATTTACAGTGCTGAAAAAATATTTCAAAATAATTTGTTTCACGCGCGTATAAAACAAGCCTAAAACTTGTTTTCGCATTTTCGTGTTTTTGGTACATGAATAGATTACAATCGAAATTTTTTTATATGACAGTGTAAAATGTAGTAATTTAGAATCCCTAATAAATTTTTGGGAAATTTTAAATAATTTACAGTGCCGAAAATAAAAAACATGATGTTTTAAAGTTTGTTTTATACGCACATGAAATAAGTTATTTTGAAGCTTGTTTTCAGTACTGTAAATTATTCTAAATTTTTAAAAAATTTGTGGAAGGTCCTAAATAACCATAATGTACACCGTCATATGAAAAAATTGGATTAAAAAAAATTTCACATGCCAAAAAGAGAGATGCCCCTACCAGTGAGGGCAAAATGCATGCCCCCACTATAGTCGTCCCCTTATATATATATATATATATATACATACATACATACATACATACATACATACATACATACATACATACATACATACATATATATTGTAACACCCTACTACCCAATGATCGTTACGTTGTGCATTTTAAACAGTGCTAAACTCGCTAACCGAGCCATTTGGTCATAATCGTGTAACTAAGTATGATTAACGATTTAGGGTTAAAAAATTTGGTCAAAGGTACAACGTTTCACTAAAACGTTTACTATATACATTGGGATCCCGAAAATATATTTTAAAGATTAATTACAACAAAATATTTACAACCAGCTGACCTAAGCGGCAAATTAGGGTTTAACCCTAGTTCCTCTTTAAACCCTCGATCGTGGTGGTCGAGCAGCCGCATATGTACACATCGTCACCTAAGCTCTCCAACTCAAGGATGGTCCAGCTTTCTTTTGCCTTTACCTGCACCACATAGCATTCGTGAGCCGAAGCTCAGCAAGAAAACTTAATATGCTCATGAACAAGTAATAACATGTCACTGAATCACAATAAGCATGCATAGCAGTAATAACCCTACACATGCATGCAAGCAGGTACAAATAAATGTTTGTGGAGTCTTGCGCTCTGAGTAGATGACTAGTAAGTCTCTCACTCTGAGGTAGATGACTAATAAGTCTCTCTGAGGTAAAAGACTAATAAGTCGCTCTCTCTCTCTCTGAATAGATGACTAATAAGTCATACTCTGTTTAGATGACTAATAAGTCTATCTCTGTATAGATGATTGATAAGTCTATCTCTGTATAGATGACTGATAAGTCTATCTCTAAATAGTTGACTAATAAGTCGCTCTCTGAGATAGGTGACTAATGAGTCACACTCTGAATAGGTGACTAATGAGTCATACTCTGGGCTATGCACCCTAATCAGTTAAGAAACTAATGAATGAGTCACGAACTTGGGCTCAGCACCCACAGCCATGTGACGTTGTAGTCCCCTAAGCCTTTTGGCCCTGGCTCTAAGTAACTAGCCTTTAGACTAAACAAGTGCTTTTGTTTTCATCGAAGGTTGGTCAAGCATTTCATGTTTATGATGATAATGCTTATGTCGATTAGATCTAATCTTTTCGGCTTGCGTTAAACACGCTAATACCGTTCTTGACTCATAAGCCAATACCATACGACCAGTGCTCAGTACTACTGTTGATCTTGACTGATAAGTCACAGCTTCACAATCAATACGGACACCAATGTCGATCTCTGACTAATAAGTCAATGCTTCATCAATGAGGTAATGCAAACAGACATATATCATATGTCAAATATTCAGATATAAGGCATTTAGCATGCTTAATCATTAATCAGAAGCATAATTATAATCATGCATAATTAGAGAGACTCAAGCTCTGATCAATATCATATTCAACATTCATGCCATGCCCTAATCTCATGTATCTTATGCATCACATACTGGGTGCAGTTTTCTTACCTTTGGTCCAAGCACATGTTACCAATAAATGAGCCACAAGCATGATCCTGATTCCAATCCCCTAGCAATAACCTAGTCACAACTATAAACGGTGTTTCAATGATTTCAAGTTCCAAAACCCAAATCCCGGGACCAATCCCGCGCTCTCGGAACCTCCAATCCCACCAAACAGGGTGGTGAAATCAACCCCCGAGCCCTCGGGTCAAAACCCCAAAAATTACTAAAAAAAACCCCCATTCTAAAGACTATGTAGCGGTACAGCGCTACAAGTAGAACCAAAACCCCCCAAAACAGAGCACCTAACGTTGTAGCGCTACAACGCCCAAACCAAAACTTTGAATTTCTGGGCTTCTCTCTTCGTGTTCTTCGAGCTTCAAAGCTCCAAATCTGACCCCAACATATCCAAATCTCAAAATTAAAGTTCCCAAACATCCTAATCTCCCAAACTAATAAAATTCAAGCTTCAATTCATCCAAAAACTCATCAAACATAAATTCCAATCGAAGCTTAAAAACTTTAAAAATTAAGAACTTAAAACTTGGATTACCTCTGATTCAGTTGTTTCTCAACTAAATCCTCCAGCTAATAAGCTTCTAATCTTCCTTAGAATCGCTATGCCTCGATCCTCGCTTGAATCTGAGTCCTAAAACTCAAGTTTCCTTCGAAAATGTGATCGAATGACGAAAAGAGAATGAGAGGAAGAGAGAACGTTCTGAACGTTCTTTTTATGTTTCTGACAAGTTACTTCAAGCTTAAGTAGCCTCAATCAAATCCTAATGCTCGGGGTCCCGAAAACGCCCCCCCCGGGTTTAAAATTGTAAAAATTCCCAAAATTTCCCCCTGATCTCACTAACTCGCAATTTATCATCAAATATTTATTCCCATTACCCAATATCTGGGTAATGTGCTAAATACCCAAAATGTTCCTTGACTCACTCCGAGTCAAGTATGAATCCTGTTGTGACTCTCCCACTAGCTTACCTCCTAGGATCGTCTCGTGCTGAGTAACCCTAGCATAACCAAATAATAATGAAGCACCACACATATATCACATATATGCCAAATATACCTGGCCAAAATATGAAAATCACTCAATTAATCATAAATGGGTTCACATGCATATTTAATACACCTAAACATGCATATCAAGTCATATTATGATATAACTCACATAATCACATAATGATACACATAAATATCACATAATTTCAAAATTTTCCATCTTGGCCCCCTAATGAAGGCCCTAAGCCTTATTAGTAAATTTGAGTCGTAACATATATGTATATTATGCAATGCCAATATGGCTTCAATTTTGCATTATTTTGTATCTAATTTGCAAGTACTTAATACGCGAACAAGTTTGTGATTTGAATGTTATAAGTAGGTGTCTAGAAAATAATGTTTCATCAAGCAAGGATCATTTTACCATCGAATTGGCATCATTTTGCATTGGCATCAATCTACTCGGAATCGATGCCTGCTCGATGTGAAACGATTCCGGCTTAATGCAAATACAAAACAATGTTGACTTGATGCAAAATGATGCCTTTTTTTTTGCTGGAACAAACATTCATTAATCAATAATTTAAGATGGGTACCACAGGAGGGGGTCCCTTCCTTTGAGAAACATTGGCACAATTGCTAGATACTTTAACTGTTTCAGCCAAACCATCCGCTACACAGTTATCCACTCTCCTTACATACTGAAACATACATACCCAAAAACTACTAACTAAATTCTTAATACTGTAAAAACATGACATGAGCTTCCAATCAAGGCAATTTCCTTCCTCAGTTAGTGCCTTCACTAGCACTAAGAAGTCTAAAAATATAGTTATCCTCTGCCATCCCTCCTTCTTGGCCCATGTAAGTGCATGCTGAATTGCTAACTTTCACCATGTAGAAGGTTTATGGTTTGGACTTTTGTGCATGATGACCACCAAAACCAAGCATCTTTTTGAGTGGTAACTGCTGCTATTCCTGTCTCCTCTGACTTATGAGATGCATCAACGAATATTATCATATCCACGGGGATACAAATAATTAATTGACTCTCCTTTTTCTCAACTTTCCTTGGAGTATCACACCATTCATTTTGTTGTTCTGGGAATTCCTTGTACCTCGCCATCACTTGGAATTGCAAATCGTCTAAATCTGGTTTGGCTCCAAATTTCCACGCCTGGTTTCTTGCTCTCCATACCACATCTACGATGCAAGTTTTCATTGTAAGGAGATTCACTTTAGAAATTCCTTCCACTGAGTCCAAAAGAATGTTAATGAATTCCTTGAGTTTTTCTGCATGAATTGGATCTATCCTCACATTGAGAGGACTGGAAAACCATAAAGCTCTAGCTAAGGGACACTTGATAAAGAGGCAAACCTCTGATTCTCGTTCCTCTTTAGGTATTGGACATGTGTGCTTCTTCATAAACCTAAGCTTTCCCTTGGTGCCCCGAAATAGCCATCCACAATATTATATCGTGTCTTGGGTGAATGTGTGGTTTCCATATCTTCCTTCAAATTGGATCGCACTCATTAAATCTATATCCTTGGTATTCCCATTAAGTCTCTTTCATGTTTAAAGTTCCATTAGTATCCATTTTCCACACCACCAAATCCTCCTCCCTTTGTTGCAGTATTTGATTTTTTCTTATCTATTCACCCACAGTCTGTCCAAACAGATCATAAAGCATGGGAGTATTCCATTCTCTGCGTTCATCCATAAATAAGTCAGACAACACCTTCAAGTGAGGAGCCCTTTGTCAAATTGTCTCCATTGTGTCCCTAAATTCATTGTACTTTAGCTATGGTATCCATGGTTGGTATCGAATGTCTTCTTCCTGCCATCACCAATTATACTTGAGCTACCTCTTGTGATGATATTCTTCACACTCACAATCCCTTTCCATGTGCCTGAGCCTGAAGCCTTATGCCCAACTTCCCAAAAGGACTTTTTTCTACAGTATTTCGCTAGCATCGACTTAACCCATGGTTTATCATGTCTAGCAGCCACATTCCAAGCCAATTTTGCAAGTAATGCTCTATTAGTGTCCTCAAATTTCAATAACCCCAACCCTCCACATATTTTCGATTGACAAACACTATCCCAAGCTTTTGTAGCAACAAAACGATTTTTGGTTATGTCCCCTATCCACTAATATTTTCTAACTAATGCATCCAACTCTCAGCAAACACTAATTGATACCTGGAAAGTGGACATTGTGTATATAGGTATATTACCTACAACTACATTGATCATGACCTTTTTTTCCAGCATTGGATAGTGTTTTCATTGACCAACCCTCTAGCTTTACCATCATCCTCTCTTTGAGCCTTTCATAGTCTTTTCTTTTTTTCCTCTGTAAAATGAAAGGGTTGCCCAGGTGTTTCTCATTTCCTTTTACATCTTCCAATTGTAATATTCTTCTTAATTCCATCCTTACTTGGCTTGAGGTTGTTCGAAAAGAGGATACTAGATTTCTGCTTGTTGCATCTTTGCCTGACCAAGCTTCATACTTTTTTACGCAGTCATTGAGGACTGTCACCTCCTTGTCTTCTCTGCCAAATAAGATGTTGTCATCTACTAACATCGAGTGCGATATGGAAGGGGTTGTTCTTGCTATTTTTATCCCTTGAACCTCTCTGCAGTTCTATTCTCATGAAATTAGTTTTGACAACACTTTGTTACATAAAAGGAACAAGAATGGGGATAATAGATCATCTTGTCTCAAACCCCTTTGAGGATAGAACTTTCTCAGCAGAGAACCAATCAATAAAACAGAGAATGATACTGAAGTGACACAACTCATAATAAGGCTGCAAAAAAATTTCGTTGAAGCCATTAGCACGTAGCACTCGTAGTAAAAACTTCCACTCCATTCTATCATAGGCTTATGCATATCCATTTTGATGGCCATGATCCCTCCCTTACCCTTTTCTTTTTTTATCGTGTGAACAAGCTCTTGGGTCAAAATGGAAGACTCCGTAATCCACCTTCCTGGGATGAACCCAAATTGAAACGGGGATATGATCCTATCCATCACTCTGTGGAGTCTATTCGATAAAATCCTAGAAATGATTTTGTAGACAAAGTTACATAAACTATTTGGACAAAAGCTTTCCATAACTTCTGCCTTCAAAGTTTTTGGAATAAGGCATAAGAATGAGTACTTCAGTCTCGGGTCCAAAGTGGAAGTTCTAAATAAATCTTGCATATATTTAGTAACTCAGTTCCCAATGTTCTCTCAATATTGACTGTAAAAACATCCTGAGATACCATCAGGTCCCAAAGCTTTCAAAGGATGCATCTCGAGTAATGTCCTTTGGATGCAGTTTCTGCTAGGAATTTTGCACAGTCTTAGATTCTCTTCCCCCATGATCTTGTTACAATAAATGATTTCCAGCTCTTCACTGATTTGAGGGTCACTTGAATTGAACAAACCAATGAAGAAGTTATTTTATATGTCTGCCATTTCGTTTCATTTTTCCTTCAACTTCCTATTCATGTCTCTAAGTTCTCATGTGTGGTTTCTTCTACGGCTTATTATGGTAGAAGCGTGAAAGAATCTTTTGTTTCTATCCCCTTTTTGAAGCCACAATTCTCTAGATTGCGGCCTCCAAACTAGCTATTTTTGCTTCCACAATTCTTTCAATACAATTTGTAGACCTTCCTCCTTGGCAATAAGTGCATCACTCATGGGTTGTTGTTGAATCCAACCTATCTTTTCTTCAATCATTCTGATTTTTTTTCTCTGGTTTTCCAAACACCTTTTTGTTCCACGCCTGTAAGGCTCTCTCTGTGTTTTCCAGATTTATGAATAGTCGTTGAGGCCCGAGTACCTGAGTTTCTTGACCCCAATCCTTAGCTATAACTTCCTGACAACTACCATCCCTAGACCATGCCTCATAGAACCTGAAATGTTTAGAGACAGAAGTTTTATCCATAAGGGAATCCATGAGGAATGGGTTGTGGTCAGAGATTGAGATAGGGATATTTTGCACTTCTACCTTTGGGAAGAGGGGGACCCAATCATTTGACACAATGGCTCTGTCTAGTCATTCTCTGATTAAGCCACCCTTGAATATGTTATTTTTCCATGTAAATCGGCCTCCCCTGCAACCCAGGTCAATTCCTCCCGAACCTGTCAAGAAATCTCTCAAGATTTCAGTATCATTTGAGCTTACTTTGTTGCCACCTTACTTCTCATTTTCTGATAGAAAGACATCCAAGTCCCCCTCAATTCCCAAGGAGTTTCACATAGACTAACTTTTGCCTTGAGGTCTCCCCAGAAATCCTGCTTCTAAGCATCATACGGGGTCCCATAGGTAGCAAACAAAGTCCATTGCATAGCTTCCTCTACTTCCCAAACACAAGCTTTGATCATGTTATCTAGTAAAGGTGGTAATACTCGGCCACATGTCTTCCTTCCGTAACAAACATATACTGCCTGCCAAACCTCTAGAATTTACGGCTTCATCATGAACAAATCCCAATCTCCTTCCCACTCATTTCATGTTTTCCCCTAGGATTTTTGTTTCCACGAGGAACACACAATCTTTTTTTATTCTTTCTATCCGAGCTTTTAGGGCTTGGGTTGTCGGGGTTCGTGCCATTCCCCGGCAGTTCCACGAAGGTAGCTCCATTGGGTTGGGGGGGGCTTGATAAGGGTCGCCTCCTCGCCGATGTGTAAATTTGGGTCCAATGCGATCTCCACATCAATGAAGTTCTTACCACCATTACCATTATCTTCATTCGCATCTTGCTTTGTTGATTCTTCATCATGTGGGCCAAGGCCTATGATTGGTGTCAAACATAAGTTGGCCTTTTCTTTTTTGTGGTCCCCTTGTACCATGGATCCTTTCAATTAGGTCCACCAAGTCATGAAAAATGGTACTCTGGGCTTCACACTTGTAAACTTGTATTGGGCCCATTAATTTCTCCACAAACTTTTCCATTCTAATGTCATTGGGCCAAGGGAGTCGGTTTACCCCGGGGTCATCATGTGGTGTTCTTGACTTGCATAGCTTCACATGTGGGATATCCAACATTTAATTTATCGTGGAGCCTATATTAGCCATAAATCTCTAAATAATCCCTTCATCATTCAGGTTTTTTCCAATCCGGGCAATGGGGTGAGTCTTTGCCCTTTGGTTCCACTCGGTTCTCGTCTTAGGGTTAGTGATACCTGAATTAGAAATTGTTTCCAATGGCATGATATTCTCAGTACTCATTGGAAATTTCATTGTACCCCTAATTAAAAATATATTAACCCAAATAATACTTGAAAATATATAATTTTGTTCACTTATCAGTTCTCAACCAACCTCATTTGCTCATTCAATAGATATTCCTCATAACTTAGGACAATATTGAATTTTCTTTCATGTTATTAGCATATCTAAACACAAATTTAGATTATGGCTTATTTTTTCTTGTTAGCTTATACAAGTAATTCTGATAGTCTTGGAGGGTTTGTTCTAGTATCACAATGATATAATGACCCGACTAACTTAAAGACATTGAACCATTAAAACTACTAAGCATAACTACTATTTTGGAATACATGCATAAAATAATAGAACTTTATCAGAAAATCCAAAATATGGGATCCCATTGTTATTACATAAAATCATAAGGGAAAACAAAAACATTTAATTAATTGTTCAAATACTAAATGTGCAAAAACATAGATACATAATTAAAAAGATTTGAAACAAAACGCCATCCTCGATCTTTCCCATCAGTCCATTCATTTAGTCATCTCCCAATACACATGCCAAAGCTGCCATGAATCCATCTCGCCTTCCAAGCTTATTTTCCTGCACCATCTAAAATAAAAAGGAATTAGTCTAATGCCCAGCAAGGAAAATCTACTAAAACATATCATAAATCATAAGACTAAAAACATAAATAATAAAATGTATGACATAAAAACGTAAATTATAAAACATAGGACTACAATATTAATGGCCATTAACTCATTACGGCAGTATGTGATAGAAACCATCTAGGTCATCTTGCTACTATTCGAGGTATGTTTAAACACAATATAGTATAGGATAAACCATCTAGGTCCTCTTGCTACTATTCGAGGTAGGTTAAATCACAACTATAGTCTACGATAATGATAAAAATCTTGGGATTTGCTTATTTTCTATCTAAGTAACTACATTTCCCAAGCGACTGCAACATAAAACATATACATACATACTTACATACACATATAGCACATAAACATAATCATAACACATAAAATCTAACATATTTTCCTAAGAAAAAACTGGCGTATTGGAGACAAGAGCGGGATTGGAAACTCCTAAAACCAAACAGTAAGATCTATAAGTTTTCTAAAGAAAATAAGATGAAGAGCAGATCTAAACCATCAAAATAAGAACTTACCGAAAACCTTAGTTTCAAAGGAATCAAACACCTAACCAAAACTCATTATAACAAGTTAGGATTTGAAGAAAATGAAAAGAATAAGAGGAATTATAATGAACTAAACCTGACGATAAATAATACCTTGGATAGATTAGAACTTCGGTCTACACCTCAATACCGAAATATCACTCTATCTTACTTCCCAAGTGTTTAGAAAAGCTTAGATTGGAAAGTTTTTAACCCTAAAACCCTAGTGTTTCTCTCTAGAATGTACTTAGCAGCTTGGAGGCTTTGAAAAATGCTTGAATGATGAAGCAAATGGTTGAGCGAAAGGTCCTATTTATAGAGTTCAAGGAGTAAAACTAACTCCTTTTAAAATGAATAAAAGAACTGAATAAAATTTGAATTTTCTGTTCAACAGATGCCCAGAACTCAGTCAAAAATATTCTAGAGCAAGTCCAAGTTGTTGAGGGTTGTTTCTAGCTCAAATTCCACGGATTTTCAAAACATACAAGTGGAGCCAATATATCGCCCCTATAGGCGATATATTGCCTCCCCCTTTGTCCCGAGCCTCCGTGTTTTCATTCGTGCGAAGTCGACGTGTTTTCCGTATCACATATAGGCGATATATCGGCTCCTATAGCTGCGATATATCGACATACACTGATATATCAAACATGTTTTTGCACACTTTCAGCACACTTGAAGTTTGTTTAAACAACTTTGACCGAGTAAAACGTAATCCTAACAGCTGAGGAAAGGTTCTAGACTTCCTAGGTTTATCCTTTATTAATTTATTCATCTAAAATCCTTAAATCCTTAATAAACATGCATGTGACAAGTGTCACGTTCTTAATTATTCTATTTAAACCTTAGGTTATAATAATATCATTTATAGGACCAGCTATATTAATCAAACATTATGTTAAAATTAATATTTCTAAACTATAGGCTAAACTTATAAAATTCATAACTATCTCTAAGAGTTTCCAACTAAATCCCGGCTTGAACCAATAACCATGAAAACTAAAATACTAAGCTACTACTACTATTATCTAGCTAAGTAAAATTCTGAGATGCTACAATTCTCCCCTACTTAAAAAGAATTTCGTCCCCAAAATTTACTTACCAAACAATTCCAGATACCATGCTCGGATGTCTCCCTCCAACTCCCACGTTGCCTCCCATTCTGTACTATTACTCCATAAGACCTTGACTAACAGAATACTCTTAGATTGTAATTCCTTCATCCCCTTCTCTAGGATGCTAACTGGTCATTCCTCATAACTCAGGTTTTTCTGAAGTGCTAACGTATCGTACTTGAGAACGTGGGATGGGTCTGACACATATCTATGCAACATCGAGATGTGAAACACATTGTGGCTATCTGGTAGGGCTGGAGGTAGGGCTAATCTATATGCTACTGGTCCCACCTTGTCCAATATCTCAAAATGACCTATAAACTGGGGACTAAGTTTGCCTTTCTTCCCAAACTGCTTCACTACTTTCATAGGAGATATTCTTCAGAAGACATAATCTCCGACTTTGAATTCCACATCTCATCGCTTGTCATCCGCATAACTCTTTTGTTGACTCTGAGCAGCGAACATACGCTTTCTAATCAGCTCCACTGCATCTTGAGCCTCTCTAACAGCTTTGAGTCCAAGAAGTTGTCTTTCTCCTACCTCGTCCCAATGTAATGGCAATCGGCACTTCCTTCCATTAAGTAACTCATAGGGTGTCATACCGATCATTGCCTAGTAGCTATTATTGTAGGAGAACTCTATAAGTGGCAAATACTTACTCCATGATCCTTTGAAGTCTAGTACACAAGCGCGCAGCATATCCTTTAAAATTTGTATGGTACACTCAATATGTTCGTCGGTTTGAGGATGAAATGTCGTACTGAGACTTAGCTTGGTACCCATGGCTTGCTGCAAGCTTCCCCAAAATCTCGATGTAAACACCGATCCTTTATCAAATACTATGGTCTTAGGGATTCCATGCAATCGTACAATTTCTCGAACATAAATGTATGCGTATTGGTCTGCAGTGTACGTAGTCCTGACAAGCAGGAAGTGAGCTGACTTGGTGAGTCTATCTACCACAACCCACGCCGAGTCGTGTTGCTTATTTGTTCGTGGTAATCCTGTTACGAATTCCATGGTTATGTATTCCCACTTCCATTCCGGAATTCTAAGCGGTTGCAATAAACTTGTGGGTCACTGATGTTCCGCCTTCACTTGCTGGCATATAAGGCATTTGGACACATATTCCGGTACGTCTTTCTTCATTCCCAGCCACCAGTATAGTGTTTTAAGGTCGTGAGTCATCTTGGTTGACCTCGGGTGAACCGAGTATGGGGTATTGTGTGCCTCTTCTAAAATCTTCATCTTAATCCCAAAGTCATTCGACACACACACCCGACCTTTATATCTCAAGAATCCCTGTCCTGATATAGAGAAATCGGTAGTCTTGCCTTCTTTGACTACACCCATATGTGATACTAACATGTCATCATGCCCTTGCCCGATCTGTATATCATCTAGTAAATTCGAATGGATGGACAAGGTAGCCAGTTGACCCATGACTAGTTCTATTCCGGCATTAATCAACTCTTGTTGTAGCGCTTTTCAATTCCGGATAATGCTGCCAGATTTCTGTAACTCTTTCGACTTAACGCATCTGCAACTACATTAACTTTTCCTGGGTGGTATAGGATTTCTCAGTCATAATCCTTTACTAGCTCTAACCACCTTGCGTTGCCTCATGTTGAGCTCCTTTTGCGTGAAGAAATATTTTAAGCTCTTGTGGTCCGTATAAATCTCACATTGTTCTCCATAAAGATAGTAGTGCCAGATTTTCAATGCGAAGACCACCGCTGCCAGCTCCATATCGTGTGTTGGATAGCGTTAATCTTCGAATGAAAAACATGATTAAGGGCCAATGATTGAGCTCATTGATTGTCACACCACAGAATGGGAAGTTGTTGATGAACTTTGATGTCGATTTCTTAAAGCAAATAGTGTAACCAAACCAATTCAGTGGCTACCGAGGCTAAAGCCCTGTACTCAGACTTGGTACTTGACCTTGCAACAATTCTTTATTTCTGAGAACTCCAATTCATAAGATTTCCACCCAAAAACAAACAAGAACCACTAGTTGACTTGCAGTCATCTAGACTTAAGGCCCAATCAACATCGGAACAAGCTTCAAGAGTCAATAAAGAGGCTAGTTTGAAGTAAAGACCAAGATGAGGAGTACCTTTGATATAGCGAAGAATGTGCTTACAAGCATTCCAATGATTGACAGTATGAGATTTTAAAAACTGACTGAGTTTGTTCACCAAGTGTGAAGATCGAAAATGAGAGCAAGAACATTCTGCCTATTAGCACCCGGGATGAGAATATCATCGACATAGACCAAAACAAGTAAAATGGAACCATTTTTTGACATTTGAAATAACGAAGTATCCGAAACAGATGCTTGAAAACCCCAATCAATAAGAGCCCACTGAAGCTTATCAAACCAAGCTCAGGGAGATTTTTTTAAGACCATATATAGCCTTATGAAGCTGACAAACATGATGAGGTTTGGTCTCATCTTCAAAACCAGTAGGCTGTCTCATAAACACTTTCTCTTGTAAATTACCATTCAAAAAGGTATTGTTAACATCAATTTGCCAAATATCCCAGCCATAAGTCACAGCCAAGGAAAACACAACACGAATAGTGGATGCTTTAATGACGGGACTAAAAGTATCAGTAAAATATAACCTGAGAGTTTGTTGAAATATTTTCACCACCAAGTGAGCTTTAAACTTGTCTAAAGGCCCATCAGCTTTATATTTGGTACGAAAAATCCATTTGCTACTGAGAACATTCATCTCCGGAGTGGCAGGCATTAAGCTCCAAGTACCTTTAGTCACCAAGGCAAAAAATTCATTGTGCATAGCAGCTTTCCACTCAGGTAGACTCAATGCAACCTTGACTGAAGTAGGCTCATCATAAATCTTGTTAGTTGAAGTTGAAACTAAATAGACTTTGGGCTTATAGATACCAGATTTAGACCTAGTTTGCATATGGTGACCTTGAGGCAAAGGTGGTGGAGCAATGGGAATATGAGCACCAAGAACAACAATCTCATTAACAGCAGAAGCAACAATACGTGAAGATAGATGAGTAGAAGAATCTAACTCAGAGGTGACACCATCTTTAGGTGCACGAGGACTAGGAGAAGAATAAGCATATGTAGAACTAGAGGAGACAAAAGGAGAACAAGGATCAATGAATGACTCTAAACCACTTGAAGAAGACACAGGAATTGACAAAACAAAGGCTAGTGCATTAAAATTACAAAGAATCTAACCTTGACACATAGAAGTTGAAGAGGAGAATAGAGTGCGATAAGGAAATTCAGACTCATTAAAATTGACACTATGAGCAATACAAATGTGACCCGAAGAATGAAGACACTAATAGCCTTTATGAAAAGGACTATAACCCAGAAAAATGCACTTAGAAGTTTTGAAAGCAAACTTGTGAGCATTATAAGGTCTTAGAAACGGAAAACATGCACAACCAAACACTTTGAGAAAACTATAATTAGGTTTATAGGAATAGAAACACTCAAAGGGAGACTTAAAATCACACACAGCAGTAGGCAACCGATTGATAAGGTAGACAGCTAAAACAAAAGCATCTTACCAAAATAATAAAGGCATTTGAGCTTGAGCAAGAAGATTAAGACCAATTTCAGTCACATGTCTATGTTTTCTTTCAACTCTACCCTGTTGTTGGTGAGTATGGGGATAAGGATGCCTAAAAATAATGCCTAACTGTTGAAGAAATGGTTGAAGTTTACGATATTCTCCCCCCCCCCCCCCCCCCCCCACACAAATCAGTTTGTAACCTTGTCAAATTTCTTTTCAACAAGTGTTTTAAAGTTGTGAAAAGCATCAGATTTGGCTTTCATAGGATAGATCCAGCTATACTTGGTAAAATTATCTACAAACAATATGTAAAACCGATACCCTTCAGTAGAGGGATGTGGGGATGGTCCCCACACATCCGAGTGTACCAATTGAAGAGGTTGAGTAGTTTCGAGAGTAGAATGAGAAAAATGCATTAAGTGATTTTTACCAAATTGACAAGCATCGCGAAATTTCAAATCTGATTTTGAACAATTCACATTGATAGATTTTAAAACTTTGGTAAGTATTAAACTAGATGGATGTCCAAGTTGATTGTGCCAAAGGGTAACAAGTCGAGAGGACGAGTTACATATGGGAGGACTGGTCACAACACACTCAATGTTATTACAATCAATAGAAGTAGTATTGAAACAAACAGAATATGGCTTGGAACCTAGAGAACCATGGAAAATAGGTACACTAAAAGCTCTCAAACCAAGAAGACAAAGCTGATAGAGGCCTTGACTAAGAATGCCCTACAGAAGTATTCTCCTCGTGTCCTTATCCTTAACAACACAAGAGTTAGAAGTAAATTCCACAATCACATCATTATCAGCAGTAAATTAAGAAATACTGATGAGATTGTTTTGAATATAAGGTACATGTAACATACGATGCAAGTGGAGAGATTTTTCAGAAGGAATATGAGCATAACCAATAGTAGAGATGGGAAGAAGAAAGCCTCTACCTACAATCTGTTTTCCCTTCCCTTTGTAATCATGCTTCTCAGTTAGAGCAGTGGAATTAGAAACTACATGATGAGAAACTCCACTATCCATGTACCAATTCTAATCATTCACAGTGTTGGCATTAGCAAATATAGCTTGTGGATCAGCAGTTGTAGCCTCAAAAGTAACTCCGAGGCTGTTACCCCATTGAGAACTCACATCAAAACGTTTGTAGCATTTGAGAACAACATGATCGGCCTTGTTACACGGCTAACAAATTGGACAATTACTAGTACTTTAATTGTTTGAAAACCTACCACCTCTACAACGCGGAAAGCCTCGATTACGAGTAGAATTATCATAAGATGAAGCAAATGGCTCTTTCATGGTGGTGGCAGCATAGTGATCTGTTGGATTTTGAAGATCCAAGGCAGAAATTGCATGTTGTTGCTCAAGTCTCATTTACTGACTTTGCAACATGAACTGGACTTCCAACAAAGTAACAGAGTCCTTAGAGGTGAGATTAACTACAATAGATTCATACTCACTATCCAAGCCACCAAGGATATACACAATCAGATCATCATCGGAAATTGCTTGACCCGCAGCCATCAAAGCATCAGCTAAACATTGCATCTTGAGTACATATTCTTCCACATGTGTAGCCCATTTCTTTGTAGTTTGAAGCAAACCACGAAGCTGAAGAACTTGCGCCTTAGACTTGTTGGAGAAGATCTGAGCCAACATAGTTCACATTTCATTAGCCGAGTAACACTTAGCAACACGACCAAGCATGCTTTTAGAAATCGAGTTGAAGAGCCAACTCATAAGGAACTTATCCAAGAGAATCCAGTTTGTGAACTCTGGATTAGGAATGGTCCGATCAGCTGCATCAAGATCCACCATAGTTGGTTGAGGTCGAGCTCTAGAACCATCCAGAAACCCTTCCAATGGATGCGCACGAACAGTTGACAACACTTGAGATCTCCAGTAAAAGAAATTGTTTCGATCCAAGCGAAACATGAAAGGAACAAGATGATCCAGAATTACCGTCGTAACAGTGGCTTGGGTGATACCAGAAGTAGATGAAGTAACCCTAGGAGCGTTACTCGAAGAAGACGCCATGGAAGCAAAATGCCAGACCGAGAGAAAAAAAAAAACCAAGGCATTGATACCAAATGAGAAAAGAGCAAAGAGTAATGAAATGAATCAGCTCAGTAAGAATATGTGAGCCTATTATGAGTATATTCCCCTATATATAATATTACAAAGGAAGCTTTGAGAAGCTATAAGAAACACTCTGTTACAAGTAACTTTAGAGACTAACAGAATTGTAACAAACCCAGGTGATTTAATTTTTAATTAGAAAATTATTTTTATAATTTTAGTCAATTAATCTAGTTATAGTTTTGTTCCATTTGAAATGGGTATTGTTATTTCATGATAAAGAATCTTTTTAACACGCATTTTGTCGTTAATAGCATAAGTTCTTCAAGGGCGTTGGCGTAGACCACATATGCTGGCAGGCATAATGGGTGACATATTACTAATGGAAGCAAGCACAGCTTCCCAAACAGCCAATAGTCTGAAAACGATGTCATTCGAACAAGAACTCCAAACGGAGTTTATTCCATCTTCCCAAAGAGCCAATATGGAATGAAAGCAAGCACACCACGTCTAGATTTCTCACCCAACTGTCTCACACCCTTGCCAAGTCGGACCTTGAATTGGTTCTTTTGCACGATAGATCAACAAAATTAGTTCCTAAACTTATTGATCTTGTTGCCATAGTATAGATCTCCTGACTCGATTCCCTTTTGCCCAAGGACAGCAAGCTCATCAAAGAACTATCTTAATAAATGGATAATTAAGCTATATAACCTTAAAAAGTTTTTCTATTAGCTTTGTAACCTCTATTTTTCAAATTTTAGCTGCACTAACCTCCTCCTTTAATGAAACTTTGGTATTCCAATAATGCCCCTTTTATTTTTATATTTATTTTTAATTAAAAGAAGAAAAAAATCAGATGTTCCAAAAAAAAATCTAAAAAAAAACAGGGTTCATCCTTTTCTTCTCCATCCACCATTTCTTCTTCAAAATCTCTCCAAATCTATAGAAGGATTATGTTGTGACACACTTACATATCTATTTCAGTGACATTGTTGGAAAAAAGCAATTACATTAAGGTAAAGTAAGTGAAAAACCCTAACTTTTTAATTTTTGATTTGAATGTGAAAATAAAGAAAGTTGTATTTTATTTGCATATATGTTTGTTTTTTCATGTAAATGTGATAAAAAAAACAACAATATAAGTACCTTCTTAGCCATATTATAACCATTTTTATGGTTTTTGAGTTGAAAATAATGATTTTTCGAAGTGAAACTCGCGAAGAAGATGATACGCAGATCTCAACTGTGTACAGTTGAGCTCGACTATGCACAGTTGAGAGCACTCACGAAGAAGATGATACGTAAATCCCAACTGTGCACAGTTGAGCTCGACTGTGCACAATTGAGCTCGACTGTGCACAATTGAGAGCTCAGCTGTGCATAGTCGAGCTCAACTGTACATAGTTGAGAGCTCAACTGTGCACAATCAAGCTCAACTGTACACAGTCGAGATCTGTGTATTATCTTCTTCGTGAGTTTCACTTCGAAAAATTGACATTTTCAACTCAAAAACCAGAAAATGGTTATAGACTATGTATAGTTGAGCTCGATTGGGTTTTGTCGAGATGATAGTTACAGTAGAGCTCGACCAAACATGGGTGAGATACTAGTTCGACTATGTACAGTTAAGCTCAACCAAACATGGATGAGCTCAATTGTTGCTCAATTATTTATGGTTAAAATAGTAGTTGAGCTCACCTAGGCCTAGTCGACATTAGTATTTTAAATTTCAAATCTTTCTACATTTGAATGTTCGAACTAAATATTTGCATTTTTCTTATTTACATATTTTTTTCTTCATAAACATGTGGTAAAAATAACAATGAAAGTATAATGTTACACATGTCATTGCCATTTTATGGTTTTTGAGTTAAAAATAGTTATTTTGCAAAGTAAGACCCATGAAAAAGATGATATTGCTTATTTCTTGGCTTGGTATAATCGAGCTCAACTAGGTAGAGATGTTCGAGATAATGGCAGTGCTCAACTGTTGTTGGTTGAGATACTGGTAGAGCTCAACTGAACTTGGTTGAGAATTATCATTTTAATCTATAAAATTGTTCAATCTACATTTTTGTCAAAAGAGATATTACATTATTTGCAAAAAGAAGAGATTGATATGTTAATTCAAGTAGTAGAGCTCAATTGTTGCTCAACTATAGTTGGTTGAGATATTATTAAAGCTCAACTAATGCTTAACTATAGCTGGTTGAGATATTAGTAGAGCTCAACTATAATGGGTTGAGATACTATTAGAGCCTAACTAGACTTGGTTGAGATTTGTATTTGTAATCTTTAAACTTATTAATTATAATTTTAACATCAAATATATTTTCTAATGTTCTGTTAATCTAGGTTATGAACCTATGGACGTTCTTAACAAAAAGGCAGCATCACCATCTCCAACTCCAGATGACATTGACCCACTCAACTACTATGATCCATCAGACCACCACGACGAACAAAATCACGTCACTAGTGAAGACCCGTTTAGTTTCCCAAATGGATCAGATTTGGCAATTGGTTAAGAATTCAAGAACAAGGACGAGGTAAAAACTAAGTTGAATGATATTGCAATAAAGGCTTTTCTTTGAGATGGAAATTAATAAATCTACCAAGTCATTATATGTGACAAAATGTATTAAAAAGTCATGCAATCGGTCAGTGCATGCAACAAAAGTTACCAACTCAGAGCATTTCTCAATACGAACTTATTGTAACACTCACACTTGTTCCCTTATTGCCGAAGGTATTGCCTCCAAATGTCTCAATCATGCGTGGTAGAACAAAGTTGAAAAGATTCCTATTAGTTGGCAATGGCAAAAAATGGATAAAAATGTGTGGTTTATGTGGGCAGCCTGGTCACTCCAAAAAAAAACATGCCCCTTACGAGCCACAACATCTAAATTGTAATGGTTGTTGCATATGCCTATGTTTGAATTACTACGGTTAACTTATATAATTGTATTTGAATTAATTTAAATTTTCTTGTGTTCACTTGACATGAACCTCAACTTCCATGAGTAGAAACTTTGATACATGGTTAAGCTTTGCAAAGATTGATAAATATTCCATTATAGAACTCATCTGACATGAGTAGAGCTCGACAATGGATGGTTGAGCTTTGCAAAGATTGATAAATATTTCAACATAGAGCTCTATTGATGTGAGTAGAGTTCAACTGTCAACGGTCGAGATTTGGAAAACTAATGATAATTTCATCATAGAGGTCAGCTGACATGAGTAGAGCTCGACCATGGATGGTTGAGCTTTGCGAAGATTGATAAATATTTTAGCATAAAGCTCAACTGATGTGAGTAGAGCTCAACTGTTAACGATCGAGATTTGGAAAACTAATGATAATTTCATCTTAGAGCTCAACTGACATGAGTAGAGCTCAACCATGGGTGATCGAGCTTGTGACAATGTGTTTGATAAGAATAATTGAATCTTAATAAATGTGACAATTTTGTCTAGGAAAATTATGAAAATACAAATATTTTTGTACAATTAATATATTAAGTATATTGACAATTTTATTTATTAGTAAAATATTGGCATGCACATTATTGTATTCATTAAATGCAATAATTTATGTATAGTAGATAGGAGACGTGACAATGTGTTTGATAAGAATAACTGAATCTTAGTAAACGTGACAATTTAGTCTAGCAAAATTATGAAAATACAAATATTTTTGTACAATTAATTTATTAATTATATTGACAATTTTATTTATTAGTAAAATATTGGCATGAACATTATTGTATTCATTAAATGCGATAATTTATGTATAGTAGATAGGAGACGTGACAATGTGTTTGATAAGAATAACTGAATCTTAATAAATGTGACAATTTAGTCTAGGAAAATTATGAAAATACAAATATTTTTGTACAATTAATTTATTAAGTATATTGACAATTTTATTTATTAGTAAAATAATGGCATGATCATTATTGTATTCATTAAATGCGATAATTTATGTATAGTAGATAAGAGACGTGACAATGTATTTGATAAGAATAACATAATCTTAATAAATGTGACAAATTAGTCTAGGAAAATTATGAAAATACAAATATTTTTGTACAATTAATTTTTTAAGTATATTGACAATTTTATTTATTAGTAAAATATTGGCATGAACATTATTGTATTCATTAAATGCGATAATTTGTGTATAGTAGATAGGAGACGTGACAATGTGTTTGATAAGAATAATTGAATCTTAATAAATGTGACGATTTAGTCTAGGAAAATTATGAAAATACAAATATTTTTGTACAATTAATTTATTAAGTATATTAACAATTTTATTTATTAGTAAAATAGTGGCATGAACATTATTGTATTCATTAAATGTGATAATTTATGTATAGTAGATAGGAGACGTGACAATGTGTTTGATAAGAATAACTGAATCTTAATAAATGTGACAATTTAGTCTAGGAAAATTATGAAAATACAAATATTTTTGTACAATTAATTTTTTAAGTATATTGACAATTTTATTTATTAGTAAAATATTGGCATGAACATTATTGTATTCATTAAATGTGATAATTTATGTATAGTAGATAGGAGACGTGACAATGTGTTTGATAAGAATAATTGAATCTTAATAAATGTGACAATTTAGTCTAGGAAAATTATGAAAATACAAATATTTTTGTACAATTAATTTATTAAGTATATTGAAAATTTTATTTATTAGTAAAATATTGGCATGAACATTATTGTATTCATTAAATGCGATCATTTATGTATAGTAGATAGGAGACGTGACAATGTGTTTAATAAGAATAATTGAATCTTAATAAATGTGACAATTTAGTCTAGGAAAATTATGAAAATACAAATATTTTGGTACAATTAATTTATTAAGTATATTGACAATTTTATTTATTAGTAAAATATTGGCATGAACACTATTGTATTCATTAAATGCGATAATGTATGTATAGTAGATAGGAGACGTGACAATGTATTTGATAAGAATAACTGAATCTTAATAAATGTGACAATTTAGTCTAGGAAAATTATGAAAATACAAATATTGTTGTACAATTAATTTTTTAAGTATATTGACAATTTTATTTATTAGTAAAATAGTGGCATGAACATTATTGTATTCATTAAATGTGATAATTTATGTATAGTAGATAGGAGACGTGACAATGTGTTTGATAAGAATAACTGAATCTTAATAAATGTGACAATTTAGTTTAGGAAAATTATGAAAATATAATATTTTTGTACAATTAATTTATTAAGTATATTGATAATTTTATTTATTAGTAAAATATTGGCATGAACATTATTGTATTCATTAAATGCGATAATTTATGTATAGTAGATATGAGATGTGACAATGTGTTTGATAATAATAACTGAATCTTAATAAGTGTGATAATTTAGTCTAGGAAAATTATGAAAATACAAATATTTTTGTACAATTAATTTATTAAGTATATTGACAATTTTATTTATAGTAAAATATTGGTATGGACATTATTGTATTCATTAAAAGTGATAATTTATGTATAGTAGAGCTCAACTATACATGGTTGTGTTTAGTAGAACCTTTACAATATGGCTCAACTAATTTGAGTAAAGCTCGACTGATATGAGTAGAGCTCAACTATACATGGTTGAGTTTTGAGTGCCTTTACTGTATGGCTCGACTGACATGAGTAGAGCTCAATTATACATGGTTGAGTTTGGTAGAAGCTTTACAATATGACTCAACTAATATGAGTAGAGCTCGACTAATATGAGTAGAGCTCAACTATACATGGTTGAGTTTTGAGAGCCTTTATTGTATGGCTCGACTCACATGAGTAGAGCTCAACTATACATGGTTGAGTTTGGTAGAACCTTTATAATATGGCTCAACTAACATGAGTAGAGCTCAACTATACATGATTGAGTTTGGTGGAACCTTTACAATATGGCTCAACTGCTATGAGTAGAGCTCGACTAAGAACCTTTACTGTATGGCTCGACTAACATGAGTAGAGCTCAACTATACATGGTTGAGTTTGGTAGACCTTTACAATATCGCTCAACTGATATGAGTAGAGCTCAAGTGATATGAGTTGAGCTCGACTGTACATGGTTGAGTTTTGAGAGCCTTTACTGCATGGCTCGACTAACATGAGTAGAGCTCAACTATACATGGTTGAGTTTGGTAGAACCTTTATAATATGGCTCAACTGATATGCGTAGAGCTCAATTGATATGAGTAGAGCTCGACTATACATGGTCGAGTTTTGAGAGCATTTACTGTATGTCATGATGATGATCTTAGTAGAACTTAACTATATATAAATTTTTTAAAACATTGTCATTCTTATACTATCCAAACATTTTAAAATATACAAATTACAAATTACCAGTACAGTTTCCACCATGGCCATCATCACATTGGGGCATTGGTATAATATTTTGTTGTTGAAGTAAGAAAATTATCTTTGAAGGCAACATTGCAATTTCAGATCTTATCAATGAAAATTGTTAATCTATGTGAGCCTTAAGAGCAAACCAGTCAAATTTGTCACATTGTCTCTCTTCTGGTCCAACTTCTGTAGCTTGACCAATGGCTTGATCTTCATTTGTAACACCAATGTCACAAGTCCCATGCCTATCAGTATCATCTCTTATGACTTCGTTCATAGATTATACATGATTCTTCTTACCAATTTCTGTAGCTTGACCTTCATTTGTAACATCAACATTGTCATAAGTGTCTTGCCTATCAGTATCATCTCTTATGACTTCATTCATAGATTGTACATGATTCTTGTTACCAATTTCTGTAGCTTGACCTTCATTTGTAACATCAACATTGTCACAAGTGTCTTGCCTATCAGTGTCATCGACCCAATTAATTGTACCTCCAATCTCTAACACATCAGTCAATAAGTTTTGTGACATCATCCATCTTACTTTTTACTCCTATCTTGCACTCAAAGTGTTCATTCTCCTCTAATATAGGCTTCAATCGAGGAATCTTTTCGATCTGCAATAAATTAAATATCATATTTCTCAATAATAAATAACATAAAAAATTAAATATTTTACAAAATAAAACTTAATAGAAGTGTATTCTGTCATGACACAGAGGAAGAATTTGATTGTTCATCAACATGTAATTCTGATTGTTCTTCAGAACATGTCACTGACTCTTATTCATTATGTAGCTAGTAATTAAATACAAGAGAAAGATAAAATTTTAATCAATAAAGTGAAACACATGTTAGACGAGCTCTACCTACTCCAGTTGAGAAGACCTATGAAAATTTCATTAAAATTTTGGAATCTCAACCATGTTTGGTAGAGCTCTACTTAAGCCTTGAAATCTCGACTATGTATGGTCGAGCTCTACTCACACCAGTTGAGCTCTACTCATACCAGTTGAGCTCTTTTCTACAACGAATTAGACTTTGGAAATCTCTACTATGTATGGTCGAGCTCTACTCACATCTGTAGAGCTTTACTCACACTAGTCAAGCTCTATGGTACAATTTCAATTATGTTTTGGAAATCTCGACTATTTATGGTATTTATTGACTCACACTTGTTGAGATCCATTCTGCATTTCAATTAGACTTGGGAAATATCCACATTGTATGGTTGAGCTCTACTCTCATCAGTCGAACTCTACTCTCATCGGTTGAGCTCTACTCACATCAGTCGAGCTCTATGCTATAATTTTAATTAGACTTTGGAAATCTCAACAATATATGGTCGAGTTCTACTCACCGATCGAGCTCTATGCTATCAATTAGACTTTGGAAATCTCAACTATATATGTTCGAGCTTTATTCTATCAATTAGACTTTGCAAATCTCGACTCAAGCTAGTCGAGCTCTAAATTGAAAGTTCATTGCATTTTTTAAAATTTCGACCATAACCACTTGAGCTCTACTTGTTTTGGTTGAGTTCTACATTTCAGACCAATATTTTTCAAATCATGCCTTTAGTGCTCTAAATTTATAGCCAATTGATTTCAATTAAATATATTATCTAATAAAAAAAGTACAAGAATAGAAAAAATGTATTTAACTTCATTTACCTCATTATTTGATTGAGTCGTTGTTGTGTTTGCTGGAGGTGTTGGTGGCACACTAGAATTCGACAATTTTGAGCACGACTCCGGACTAGATTCGTGAATAATCAACCGTCGTTGAATCGATTGTTGTGGATCTCTAATGTTTGGTACTTTCGTCCATGCCATGGAATCCAAGAAATATAGTGTATAAGAGTTGAGCTTGGGTAATTGGATAGTCGATCCACCTAAAAACGCTAATAGAAAGCAAATTTACATAAAAATATCATTACCCAAACACTATAATAAGATCTATTTAAATATATGGGTCTAAGGAAATTGACTTGAAGTGATTATGCACCATGACTGAAATCTTCAATAAAAACAACTGTTAACATATCAATTATAAAACTAAGCTAATATGTACATTCTACATCACATATCCAATATATTTTTTTAACAAAAAAGATAATGAAGTAGTACAAATAATGTAAATTTCATTTCAAATATCAAACCATAAGCAACAACATATATTGTATATGAGTTGAAAATCTTAATCTAATTTAATAATGTTAGTTCATTGAGACATTTTCATAAACATATAGTTTGCATTCTTTAATATCATTAAGAATATATAAAGAAAAAAACAAACTTACCCACTAATAGCAAAACTCTAGCAAAGAACAAAAATCAAAGTAGTTGTCTATCAAGTTTTTTTAATCCACTCGTAGAAACAAGTTACAATTTGTTCTTATTTAAGATTTAAAATTACATACATTTGTTTGGAGAAAAACTGAAGAAAAAAAATTGAAGGAGATAAATAGTGTGATTAAATGGCTAGACAAGCTTGGACTCTTAAAAAATACCAAGCTAGCTCAAATGGAGAGTACTTGAGTTAGCTGAGATAGAGAGAAAGAGATCATCAGAGAGTTTGCTTTGGCGTTGTGTGAGATGCTCATATTAATATTAAGTTTTCGAGTACGGATATATTAGTAATTTTATTACTAAAGTTGTAAAAAAAAATTAATAAAATATATATATATATATATATATATATAAAGTGTTCGGTGAAGAAGGTTATATAACTCAATACCCCTTAATAAATTGTCCTTCCCTTCCCTCACTGTAACCTCAATGGTTCCCATCCCCACAAGGAAAATGCAAGTTAAATGTTGATGGTGCGATGGGAGCTGGCGTAATAATCCGAAACTGCAACGGCCAAGTAATTCTTGCTATGTCTAAGCCTTTTTCATGGTAACTACACAGTCAAGGATATGGAAGCGAAAGCACTGTTCTTCGGTCTCCAGTGGAAACAGATGCTATGACTGTATCTTCAGCTGTCCACCGTAGTCTCCATCAAATTTCTATTTTTTCTGATTTTATTGCTGATATATCTACTCTTATGTTTCTCGATCTGTTGATGAGGATGCTCCTAAATTTGCTCTGGAGCTGGTAGAGGAGGATTTTTTACTGGTAGAAGGATGTTGTACAAAATCTCTTTACTTGGCATTGAAATAGCCTGCGAAATCAAGAAAGATATCTTGCTCTTTCCTATCCAACCCATCATAATTTGTTCTTAAGACCTCTTGAATATCCTCAAGAGGCACTTGTTGAAACTTATCCAATGCCATTTCCCAGTTTTCTTTGGTCGGAGACCGAAGATAACGAAGGTGAGAACCCAAAACTTTGATAATCAACGGAATGTGTCCAGCATATTTCACAGCCTTTTTCGACAGCTCTACATAATCACCATCCCTTGGAGAATTCCCTTTGAAGGCTATCAAATTAAAAAGCCTAAGGGCTTCATCCTCATTTAGCTGCTTTACTTCATATGTTACATCAGATTCAATAGTTCTAAGCACATTTTCATCTCTAGTTGTTACTATGATTCGACTCCCATTGTCAAATAGGTCATCCTCACTAAAACGATCACCAATTAAGTACTCGAACTGCTTTGAGTTACTTACATCATCAAGAACAATGAGTACCTTTGTCGAACGAAGTCTGTCTCTAATGCAGTCTGGTATGGATGGTGCTCCCAAATCTAGGCTTTCTTCTTCTTTTAGCAGTTTTGTAATAAGCTCTTCTCTTAATTTCTCTAATCCGTACTTTTCGGATGCTTCCCTAACATTTTTGAGAAAGTAACAACTTTCGAATTGGTGGAAGAAAAGACTGAACAATGCATCTGCAAGAGTTGTTTTACCTATACCACCGATTCCCCAAATGCCAACTACACCGATATTTGATGAGCAATTATGGCTCAACAACAACTTGATTTCTTCAATGTGCTTTTCAATTCCAACTAACCTCTTGAAAGTGTTGCTTGAGGATACACGTCCCAGTTTTTTTAAGACATCTTTAACAATTTCATCTATCAATTTTGGCTCAGGGCTGCACATGATGGAATGACAGTATCCATAATTAGTCTTGTCAAGAATGTAGATTTGCAATGAATATGCACATTAAATAAAAGTGAATGTATTTGTGTAGGTATATACTTGTGTGTGAGTTTGTATAGGTGATGATGCTCTAGCTTACTTCTGTTTAAAGAAAAATCAGTAGAGGAATTTTCTGCAAATGTGAGGGATGACAAGGAGATCATATCATTTTAACAATTAAAGTGGTGAGTGTATAGCAATATGTGGGTCTCACTTTTAGGGAAAGAAGCATCAATAATAATGTGGTTCTCACTTTAATTATATACGTATGATCTTCCATAGTTTCATGTTCTGTCTCTTTCAATATAACTGACTAAATATAAGGACTGATCTTAATGAGCGTTCTGCTGTTCTTGACTATTGATTAGTCCAGAATACGTATCACACAAGACATTTACATATAAATATATTTATATGTATCAAATAATCTCATCAAGTATTAGCTTTCTCTTTACTTATCTATGTCAAGTAAAAAGGAAATAAAATCAGTAAAAGTACTTAACCGAACATAGCAAGATTCTATGTAGTAGTAGAATCTGCTGCACATATAGAGTCGGATACTATGCAAGTAGTAGAAATGAGCAATAACCCAGTGAATCAGGTTTAAACATTTAATATATATATCATATATATTGTTGTCTGTGAATAATTCTACATATAGACAAAACAAAGTGTTGGGGCAACAATTTGTCTTTATGTAAATGGAAGTAAAGATCCGACAATGTTTTGACGTCTTGCTTCTTTTCCGGTGATGAAACCTGTCTCGGACTCGTCGGGATTTCCTGCAAGAAAGACACTCCGATGCCTAAGTCAGTTACAAATTCGATCCCTTTTTCCTTCTTAAAATCTCATATTTATAGGATATAGTATACCCAACAGTTAGTTGGTTCAGTTAGGTCCTGAAAAGGAGGGAGGAGAATAACTGAATTTCCCTCCAAAAATACCAACTTTTAAAATGTCTCGCTCAAAGGTCAGAGGCGCGGACAGCCTCTGACCTACAGCTTCTGCCTTCGGAATATCCCTTTGTCTAAACGCTCCGCTTTGAATATCTGATAAATGAGGCAAGTATTTCCGGGCCGAACATTTTGGGCCCAACAGATGCCCCATGGCCCAAGCTTTGAACAGATGTGGTATGTTAATCTATTAGAATCTTGGGCCGACTCTTCAACACCAAAAGGTTCGCCTAAAGCCGTCATTCTCCGTAAATCGAGGCAATCCGCTGGTGCACGATCATTTGATTACCTGACAGGTTATACTTAATGCGTACACAGTTACCAAGTAAAACGTTTGGTTCAAAATTTCACCTCTCATTTAAATAGTTTTTATTTCAAAATATTTCTCATTCAGATTTCCAAACTTTGTTCCATCTTCCAAAGAGAAGCTTGAAAGAAAACCCTAGAGATTTCCTCCAGCTCAAACCTTCGTCAATCATCCCACTCGGTGTGATAATGTCTTCTCGTTCATCTCCCGACCCTGCGGATCGTGATGGATACAAAAATGCCTTCGAACGCATGCGCAAATCGTTCGACATTCCAGACAACGTGTCGGTGAGGATGCTCTCGGAGGCTGAGCTTCGAGAGTGGCGATTCAAGGATGTAGTGAAGCCTACTGAGATAGTCATGAGCTTGAGGCATATCGAATGGCTCCGCTTCCCTCTTCCAGCGTTGCTCGTTCAGATAATTTCAAACTCCGGGGCTCATATTTCGCAATTTCTTCCAAACGCCATTCAATCAATAGTCGGGGCCCAGATGATAGGGAGCCTTAGGAATGTCAATATTCAATCGGACGATATTTACGCGTGCTTCACCAAGTCTACAAACAAGGTGATAGAGGGAAAGCCTTGGAAAACTTTCTACCTCTCTCCCAAAAAGGATCGGACAATGTTTACCGATTTCGACAGCTCTCATCGAAATTGGGATAAATACTTCTTTGCTGTTGGAGGAGCATGGTACCCTGAGTACGTGCCTCAGGAAATTTTTCCTCTGGCCAGGGTGTTTATAAAAGGTGAGTCATGTTTTCCATTAATTTTAATGTGCATTAATTGTGTCTGGATGATTGTCGAGTATTTTAACTCTTTGTACTGCTGCTTTGGTTGTTCGTTCCAGATTTTTCTTGGCCTCAGGTCAACATGAGTTCTGAGCGACAGAGCATGCTGACAGAGAAGGGGCTTCTTCACGAATCCAAGGAGAACGCCATTAGTATCAGGGGTGTATTGAACTCCTACTGTATGCAGATTATGACTCGGCTCTGCTTCGTGGATCGGGTCGACCCTGGAGCTGTGCGGGTTAGATCGCAGAAGGGTGACATGACCCTAGGTAAGATTACTGCGGCATGCGCGAAGCAGCTGGGAGCTTTCCTGAAGAAATCTCCTCCTACTCCTTCAACTCTATCACTGACGAAAGCTGAATTTGAAAGGGCGTGCACTGAAACCTTCAACGCGTGTGCCAAGCGTCAAGGGGTCCCAGAGGGTAAAAAGAAGGAGGATTATGTACTGGCTACTGAGTCTTCTCCTGACAAGTCTGGCCTATCGCGCAGGTCTTCTCGCATCCAAGGGCAGTCGTCCACGCCTTCTAACGCCCTGCAAATCAAGCCTCTTAAGCAAGTGCCTTTGCCTACGGATGCCTTGGGAAAAAGAAAGGATCGTGAGGAGTCCTCTTCCGAAGATTCGGACGACGGGAAGTACATTTCGTCGAAGCTTCGGATCCCGAAAGGCTCTGTCCCCACTCCTCAAGGATCTGCTCTAGCAATCCCCACATTTTCCCCCGGTAAATTGCCAACGGGTCAGGCCCTATCGTTGTGTAAAAGGCCACGTGGATTTGCCCCTGCTGGGCATTTACCTGAGGCATCTTCTGTTACTCCTGCAATTGGATCTTCCTTGGTAGCAGGCTCAGAAGGGATGGTTCATGTAGAGGGCGCTTCCTCTTCTCCTTCCAAACTTCCAGCGGAGGCGACTAGAGATGGAGTTCCGGATGGCTTACCGTCGGAGGTGAAGTCGCCTGCAATCTGCGCGAAGTCGTCAGAGGCGTTGACCTCAGCTTCTGATTTACCCGAAGGGTCTGCTGTTGGCCATAAACGTGGCTCAGAGGGGAGACGCCCTTCCTCTGCTTCTCGTAAAAACAAGCTTCTAGAGGATGCTTTCAGGGAGGGTTCTGAATATGTGGATACCATTTCACTGCCAGTTGAGGCAAGTAAGGTCGTTGAGCCCGAATCTATCCCTGGGGGCCAGGAATCAGGGGCTGTTATGGCAACAAGTGTTGATAGTCTTGGTGTTGACGTTCCTTCATTGCTACCTACCGCTTCTGAGTTTCATCCAGGAGATGTCGCTGCTGTGTCCCCGAAGGGTATTGACTCTTTTGAATCTCCTAGTGCTTTCTTGGAACAGCTCACGTCTTCTGCCGTGCGGACGCCAGTGTATTTCCCCAATGATTTGGGTGAGGATGACAGCTTGTTTGCGCGCCCTTCGAAGGCGTACTCTTCCGGCATGGGAACGGTTGCGTTGACGTCTGATAGCATTATGGTATCGACGTTAGCAGAAGGTGAGAAGCCAGTTGCCCCCGTTGCTTCTGCGGCTGTATCTGCAGGGGGAGAAGCAAGTGACAGAACAGGAGTAATGTCGGAATATGGCCCCTCTGCGTCTAACGAAGTGATGGAGGAAATGCTACGCATAAGCAGACCCCATCTACCTACAGAAGCAGTTGGGTCTTTAAGTGGACAAGGCGATTTGTTGCAGCAAGTATCGGACCACATCTGGATGGTGAGTAAATTACAGAAGTAGGCTCTTTTCGTATTGGGGTATATGTGTGTAATGTTATTTGTAATGGGCATGATTGATTTGTCACAGAGCTATGTATGTGCTTCGGCTGCAAGGCGAGAGTATGCGGCGGCTATGCAGAATGGAACCAAATTGGCAGAGCAGATGGCGAAAGTAGAAGAGGAGCGGTCAGGGAGAAAGATGGCTGAAGCGAATCGAGATGTGCTGGTAGAGGCCATCAAGAGGTTAGAAGCAGAGTTGGCAGAGGCGAAAAAGAGGGTGACCGCGATGGAGGAGAAGCTGGTAAGCACTGTTGGGCTTGAAGTGGAGCGAGACAAACTGAAAGCTGGTTTGGTGGATATGACCAATAAGTGGATGGAGAAAAGTCAATTCTGCGTTCAGCATGAAGCTCGCATGGAAAAGCTTAGCAGTATGATGAGTGACCTTGACGAGGAGATTGTGTCGTTACAGACTGATAAGGAGACCTTAGAGAAGGAGAGAAAAGAGCTGGAGCAAAGGGTGAACAGTCTTGAGTCCAGCGCAGCGGAGGCCAAGAAGCAGAAGTTAGAAACTGAACTTCTATTTGGGAAGAAGTTGAAGGAAGCAGAAGAGGTACGTGACTCGTCTTTTGCTATGGTTGTAGAAAATTAATGGTCCCTTAAAACACGTGTGTTGATTACGTGATGTTTTTTTTTTTTTTTTTTTTTTTTTTTTTTTTTTGCAGAGGGCAGTAGAGGCAGCTGTTGAAGCCACTAGGCAGCGTATTCGAGACCGAGAGATCACTGAACGCAAATTTGCGAGAATGGCAGAGGTAGACACTGCCAAGTATCTGGATTTGGCGTTACGTAACAAGAAGCAAACCCCAGAGGAGAAATGGGCAAAGCTGGAGATGTATTGCAAGAACGTCGATGTAAAGATAGGAGAGTATGACGTCGACAAGTATTTGAATGAACTTGGGGATTTGCAGATTTCTTATCCGCCATGTCATTTGGAGAAGTTGAAGCTGAGGGGCGATGCGCTGGGATCGATGTATAATGCCGAGGGGGAAGCCGTTGAAGATACTGTTGCCAACTTGGCTCCTGATGAAAAAGCATCAGGTTCTACCTCTGTAGCTGAGGGCAAGTCAGAGGGTGAAAGAGGTGCCATAGAATGAATGACGCACTTTCGTTCTGTGAACTTTTGTCATTAGCTTCTGTATACAAATTCTTTGGGCTCTTCAGGCCGTTAGTTTAGAATTGATTGTAATAGAACATATTGTTAATACAAGTAGAACTTTGTTTCCTTTAGTTGCTTTGGCGTGTGCACTGTATGGGTTTGATGTCATTTAGGGCTTAATTGAACGTGTGTCGACAGGTGTATGTTGTATGACGTATTTGGATCAGGAGCTTCATAGATCTTTTAGGCCTTTGCGTGCGAAATACAGCGAAAGATTATACAGATGGTGGGAGAGGATGCCCAGTTAAGTATTGAATAATTGTGCCATCTTTGTGTTTTGGTGATGGGTTGGGTCTGACAACAATGTCGTTGCAGGTGAGCACCGTGAGTGGACGAATGTTCCCTTTTTAAGGAGAATCTTTGACAACCCACAGTGGCTTTACTCAACGTGGGCTCTGGAAGAGCTTATCAGAAGTGGCATCCCGTACTATATATCTTGTGAACGCTACGGGCTAGGCTATCCGAAGCTAGAAAATGCGATGTCAGAGTACATACGACGTATCGAATGGGATTAATTATGGACAAGAGGATAGAGCAATTATAAAGTCAGGGGTGGATATTGCCATTAGTGTAATATAACTTATAAATAACAACTTCTGATGTATTGCTATTTTTTATAAATAACTTATAAATATCGACTTTTGATTCCACGCTTTGCATTTGTCAATTGAAGTTATTGTACAAATATTGAGGGAGGAATTGAGTAAATGTGTGTTTGTGTCCCCGCACTTAGCATCTGTTAATTTAGGTTGCTGTGATAGTTGTCTCTTACGCCCGCGATGTGAGCAATATTGCTGGGGGGTGCACCTCCTTACGTATGTGTAGTAGTTGTAGTGGTCTTGTTCGGGTCTGGTCATGCCCCTAGGGATGGAAACTTTCCCATTAGATCAAAGGGGTTGACATGACCCGGACCGAGTGCGGAGGTCATAGCGTAGGGCACCGAAGCAGATGCAAAAAAGGTCAAGATTGTGGGGCGGTTATCTTTCCAGTGCACTCATACCATGTCGTGTGGTGGGGGGGAGCTTAGGCTTCCGTGCATCCTGTCAGAGGCACTCATTGTGCAGGATATGGGTGCGATTGCGGGACAAGTTCCTCCCGGCCTTGGATTACCAAACCAGTTTGTGTACATTGAAGAGGAATCCCAATCATGACAGCAGGTGGTTCTGCTGTGATAGTCAGGGCAGATTAGACGGCTGGAGGCGCTCCTCTTATGCGAGTAAGAGGGTAGGGTTTGCAGTGCGCCTCCGTTGGTCGGCCAAATCAGCATAGTCAGGGCAGATTAGACTGCAAAATGGCTGGCCGTAGTTCCCTGTGAGCTTAGTCAAGTCAGATTAGAATGCGGTACAAAATCCAGTGAAGTGTGCACGCAGAAGCGGTAGGATCTTGTACATATGCTGTGTGTAGTGGCCTTGTTGCCATGAACTGTTGAGATTCAGTCTGGTTCCAACGTGCAGGGTGCGCACCTTGCTATTTTTTATCATCGCTTTTTGTTTACTGAAGCGTAGGCATGTGTTTTGAGATGCAAGTCATGCGGTGTATTTGGTGGCGATTTGATGCATTAGATGACTGTTTATTTATAGCCATTGTGGTAGGTGGTTTTTGAGTACACGTGATTAACATTACAAAGTTAGGTGAGGATATAATTGAGGAACCCCCTTGAGAAAAAAGTGAATTACCACGTGTCGGACTTAGTGTAATGTGGCTGAAAATAACGTCAAAGAATTGAATACATAAGAGAAATTTAAAAGCATGTGAAAAAATGGAAAGTTGTTGTATTACTTTTTGAATTGCACAGTACAGCTATTAGCAATAGTATTGCTTTAAAGACATTGAATTCCAAGTACGGGGTACGATTTTCCCACTACGTACATTCTTTAGAGTGTAAGACCCTCTGCCTAATACTTTGATGATTTGGAAAGGCCCTTCCCAGTTAGGCTCTAGCTTCTTTTTGTTGCCAGTGGCCTTACGCAGAACCCAATCTCCCTCTTGAAATGTGCGTAATTGGACCCTTTTGTTGTAGTAGCGTTCTGCTACCTTCTGATAATTTTCCAGTCTCATTTGGGCCATTGTACGTGTTTCTTCTAGAAGGTCTAGGTTGTGCAGTAATTGAATGGTGTTCGTTGTTGGATCAGATGCAATCTCTGTCCGAAGTGTAGGCAGACCGACTTCTGTTGGGATGATAGCTTCTGTTCCATAAACCATGGCATAGGGAGACTCCCCCGTGGAGGATCTTTTTGTTGTTCTATAAGCCCATAACACTTTCGGTAGTTCTTCTACCCATGCTCCTTTTTTGTCTTCCAAATTCTTCTTAATGTTGGCAAAGATGACTTTGTTGGAAGCTTCTGCTTGACCATTACCCTGCGGGTAAGTAACAGAGGCGAAGCTTAGCTTGATCTTGTACGTGTTGCATAGTTCTTGTACCTTTGCATTTTGGAATGGAGTGCCGTTGTCGACGACTATCTCCCAGGGTATTCCAAATTGACATATAATATGTTTCCAGATGAAGGACATAGTGTCTGTTTTGTTGACCGTGACGTACGCCTCTGCCACAACCCATTTTGTGAAGTAATCAGTGGCTACAAGAGCATATCGTTTTCCACCAACGGCCTTAGGAAGTTCACCTACTACATCCATTCCCCATTTTGCAAAAGGCCAAGGTGCAACAATGGAGTGTAGGGTTTGAGCAGGTTGATGGATGGTGGGTGCAAATCGTTGGCATTTGTCACATTTCTTAGCATAATCTCGTGCCTCTGTCATCATGTACGGCCAGTAATATCCTGCTGTAAGCGCTTTGTGTGCCAAGCTTCGTCCCCCTGTGTGATTTCCGCATGCCCCCTCATGTATTTCTTCTAACAATTTTTTAGCTTCTGATGGGCACAAACATCGCAGATACGGGCCATTGAAGGATTTTCGGTACAACGTGCCATGGATCATGGAATAGCGTTGTGCCCGAAGGCGCAGAAGTTTTGCATCTTTCGGATTAGGTGGGAGCTCGGAGGTGGTCAAGTACTTGATGATCGGATCTATCCAGCATTCGGGTTCGGATGAGGTGGAACAGACTTCCATATCTTTGCTTGATCGGCTAAAAGATATGGAGGATTGGCGTGTGCACGCTCCCGCAGAAGCTAATTTGGCAAGGGCATCGGCCTTCTGATTTTGCTCCCGAGGTACTTGTGTGAGGTCGAACTGGCGAAAATGCGACCGTAAAATGGTTGCCTTCTGTAGGAGGCTAGCCAGATGGGGTGCTTTGGTATCGAAATTCCCAGCCACTTGCTCTATCATAAGCTGCGAGTCGCCTCTGACGTTTAGACGCTGGATTCCCATTTCGCGTGCGAGTTCCAAACCATAGATCAGTGCCTCATATTCTGCTTCATTGTTCGTCGTGGGTTGCTCTAAACGAATGGCTTCTTCGATTTTTAGGCCCGAGGGAGCTTCTAATACGACGCCAATACCAGCCCCTTGGGAATTGGATGCTCCGTCAGTGTGCATTGTCCACAACCATTGATCTTCTGATTCTAGTAATTCTGGCAGGGCATCAGGAGTGAACGACTGAATTTCAACCAGGAAGTCAGCGAGTACCTGCCCCTTTTTAGCTTTTCACGGTAAAAACTGAATATCGTATGTCCCAAGCTCTATGGCCCATTTAGATAACCTTCCAGAAAGGTCGGGCTTGCTCAGCACCTGCTTTAATGGATAGTCCGTATATACGATGATTGTGTGGCTTTCAAAGTATTGTCGTAACTTCTTTTTGGCCGTGAGGAGTGCGAGTGCCAATTTTTCCATCATGCTGTATCGGGTTTCAGCATCTAACAACATCTTGCTGCAGTAGAACACTGGCCTCTGACGATTGGCTTCTTCTCGAAAAAGAACGGAACTTACAGCGAATTTTGAGACAGACAAATATAAGAATAAATCTTCATCAGCAATAGGTGAACTCAATATAGGAGGAGAGCTCAAGTAAGTCTTCAATTCGTCCAATGCTTTTTGCTGTTCTGGTCCCCAGGAGGTGTTGGTGGACTTCTTTATGCACTGCAAGAAGGGCTGGCAGCGGTCTGACATTCGTGATATGAATCGACTTAATGCTACTATCTTGCCGGCTAGAGCCTGTATGTCTCTGATGGTTCGGGGTTCCTTAATTTCTGAGAGGGACGCAATCTGAGTTGGGTTCGCCTCGATGCCCCTCTGACTGACGATGTATCCCAAGAACTGTCCGGAGGATACCCCGAAGACACATTTTGTGGGGTTTAACTTCATTTTATAAGCATCAAGGATGTCGAAACATTCCGTCAAGTCGTCTATATGTGAAGAGCTTTGTTTGGACTTGACGACCATATCGTCAATATAAACCTCCATATTTCTCCCGAGCAATGAGGAAAATATCTTGTGCATCAACCTCTGATATGTCGCGCCTGCATTCTTTAGACCGAATGGCATAACTTTGTAGCAGTATAAACCATCTTCTGTTACGAATGTTGTATGAATCCTATCCTCTGATTTCATGGGGATCTGATTGTAGCCAGAGTAGGCGTCGAGGAAGCTCATTCTTTCATATCCTGCCGTGGCGTCTATCATCTGATCGATTTTTGGTAGAGGGTAGCTATCTTTGGGACAGGCTTTGTTTAGATTTGTGTAGTCTATACATACTCTCTTTTTCCCATTCTTCTTTGGGACCACGACGGGGTTGGCAAGCCAACTGGGGTATAAACATTCTTCGATTGCCCCCGTGCTCAGGAGCCGTTGGACTTCCTCTTGTATGACTCGATTGACCTCTGGAGCGAATCTCCTCTGCTTCTGCTTGACGGGTGGGAAGTAGGTAGAGATATTCAAGCTGTGGCTTATAACAGAAGGGTCTATTCCGGGTATGTCGTGTGGCGTCCAGGCAAAATTTCTCATTCTGGTTTGGAGAAACCGTACGAGGGTCTGCCTCTCATCTTGTGAGAGCTTGGCACTGACCAGGACTGCTTTTGAAGGGTCGGCGTCATCCAGAACCACTTGTTCTAAGGTATCTAGCGTAACTTGGGGCTTTTCTTGGTCTTCTGCTAGATTGATTCCTTTTAGGCACGCGGGTAGGTACTGCTGTAATTGCTATTTGTCAGGAGAGTCCTCATGGGAGGCAGAGGCAGAGCTACTTATTTCTTTTAAGGTAAGGAAGCACTTTTTGGCTTGCTTCTGGCAGCCTTTGATATCGACGGTGTATCGGCCATTGAGCGATTGGCATCGCATCACCTGATGTAGAGTGGAGACTACCCCCCGCATTCGGTGGATCCAACCCCTCCCCATGATGGCGTTGTAGCTCGTGGCGGAGTCTATAATAAGGAAGTCTACTGGCAAGGTGCGTTCTGCAGCTACCACAGTTAACCGAACGACGCCCTTTGGATAGACTCTCTGGCTGTTGAAACCCAAAACGGGCATGGTGGAGGGTCGGATCTGATTCTCCTCTAGTCCCATTTTCTGGTAGGCTTCCCAGAAGAGGATGTCGACCCCACTGCCCCCATCGATCAGAACTCTGCCCAGCTGGCAGTGGTCAACTTGTAAGGAAATGACGAGTGGATCGTCATGAGGCAGGTGGACGCCCTTCAGGTCTTCGTTAGTGAAGGTAATAGCAGAGGCTGTGTAGCTTCTTTCTTCTGAAGTGACGAGATTGACCACGTGGCCTAATGATTTGTACCGCTTCACTCGTTCTTCCATCCTTTTATGGATTTTAATTGCATGGTCTTGATTATCGGTGGATTCTACGATTCCGTGGATCATAGAGACTTGTTTAAGAGGCTCCAGGGTGCTGTCAGAGGCTGTGTGTACGGGGTCTGACGCCTGCGGAGTGGGGGCAGAAGCTGTGTTCTGCCGCGAGGCGCCTGGTCTGTCTGTCTCCTTGATGTATTGGGTAAGCCGCCCACTCCTCATGAGGGCTTGGATCTGATTGTTCAGATTGTGGCATTCAGCGATCGTATGACCGTGATCTTTGTGGAAGAGACAGTATTTGCTTTTATCCCTTCTGTCAGATGGAGTGTTAATTTTGTAGGGCTCTCGCCAGATAGGCCTATCTTTATTCTCTTCATAAATGACTTCTTGCGGGACGGTGTATTCGAAGGATGGGTACCGCGATGGCTGACGATCTTGCCTAGGCCTTTTGCCTTCCTTCGTATGATCCGTTTGGTTCCGCTTCCTCTTGTCATCCCAGACAGGTGGTGGAGGGTTATTCGCTGGGGGAGCAGAGATAAGTGCAGTCTTCTTCTGCGCGCGCTCTCGAAATTCTAATACTCTGAAGACGCCCTCGGCTCGGGTCTGCACGTCTGCCATATCATATGGTGGTGTCATAGTGAGATTCTCATGCAAGAGTGACCCCACTTGCAAGCTCTTGACGAAGAGATTTGCTGCGGTGAGTGGGTCGACGTCGTGGATTTGATGCACGAGGTCAATGAAACGCTGTAAGTATGCCTTTGGGTGTTCATTCTCCCCTTGTTCGATTCGATAGAGATCGGCCATTGTTCTGGGAGCCTCTCGGTTCGCGCTGTACTGCTGTAAGAAGGATCGTCGGAGATCACTAAAGCTGTTGAGTGATCCGGCTTTTAATTGTCGGAACCATAGTAGAGCCGGCCCGGAGAAAGTCGTGGAAAAGACTTTGCATTGTATGGCTTCGTTATTAGCATCTAACGCCATCTTCTGTTGAAATTGAAATAGGTGGTTTAATGGGTCTCCCTTTCCGTTGAATGCAGGCAGGGAAGGGATGGCGAAGTCCCGAGGTTTTGGCTCATTCAGAATCCATTCCGAAAAAGGCGATTTTTCAGTGGTTCTTGATACAAGATCCAGATGTTCGGTGGCGTAGGCGGATCGTCCATCTGTGAACTTCTGCATCATTTCCCTCATCATGTCTTGTTTCCAACTATCCAAGAAACAGATCGAGGGAACACAACCTTCTGAGGGAGAATCGTGTGCGACATGAGGTATGGTGCGTTGAGGCCGGACGTCTGTTGTTGGCTGAGCGGGTCCAGTGGGTTCTGCTTCGGCCCGCCCATGCGCGCCAGAGGTTGGGGCTTGTTGCCCGTCGGTCCCAGAGGATGGGGGGATGGCTTGGGACTGCCCGTTACCTGGGTTCATGTTGTGAGGTGGGGAATTGACACGGTCGACTAGAACGTCAGATCTGTCGGAATCAAGATTCTCACGGGCTTGGGTGTTGCGAGTCGTGTCAGTGGACCTGCGGAGCTCAGCAATCTCTGCTTCGAGCCTGGCTTGGGCTTCGGTTAATGTCTTGATTGCCTCGTCGGACCGCTGCTGGCTTGCTTCCAGTAGACGACACATTCTCTCGATCTGGTCGCTCATGTCTGCCGGAGGGACGTTCTGTACAACCGGGCCCGAAACTCCGTTGCCTTTGGGTGGCATGACTTCTGAATTTGCAGTGGATCTTGATTTCTTGGTTCGACGACGTGGCTAAGGCCGAAACGTTTATCGATTCCCACAGACGGCGCCAATTGTTGGGGCAACAATTTGTCTTTCTGTAAATGGAAGTAAAGATCCGACAATGTTTTGACGTCTTGCTTCTTTTCCGGTGATGAAACCTGTCTCGGACTCGTCGGGATTTCCTGCAAGAAAGACACTCCGATGCCTAAGTCAGTTACAAATTCGATCCCTTTTTCCTTCTTAAAATCTCATATTTATAGGATATAGTATACCCAACAGTTAGTTGGTTCAGTTAGGTCCTGAAAAGGAGGGAGGAGAATAACTGAATTTCCCTCCAAAAATACCAACTTTTAAAATGTCTCGCTCAAAGGTCAGAGGCTCGGACAGCCTCTGACCTACAGCTTCTGCCTTCGGAATATCCCTTTGTCTAAACGCTCCGCTTTGAATATCTGATAAATGAGGCAAGTATTTCCGGGCCGAACATTTTGGGCCCAACACAAAGTAACTACAAAAAACAAAAAAAAAACCTGATGTTTTGGGAATTCCAGCCTTGCAGTTTAGCTGCTGTTGTCAAAGCATGTCTCCATTTTGCCACCATATCCATTTTGTCGTCGAATCGTTGTTCATGGTTCTTAAATGCACCACTATAGCTTCCTTCCTGATTTTGAATATGTAATGGATCTACATCGTAAAAAATAGGCACAACAATCTGATTGATATCGCTGCAACATTTTAGAATATGGACAAGTTCACTCAAGCACCATGATGAAGAAGCATAGTTTTCGGAGAAAACGATTAATGAAATCTTAGAGTTTTCGATTGCATCAAGAAGTGCAGGTGATATTTCGTGCCCTCTCTGAAGACTTTTCTCATCGATGTAAGTCTTGATTTTCTTTCGTTCTAAAGCAGTATAAAGATGGCTTGTGAATTTGGTACGGGTATCTTCACCTCTAAAGCTGAGAAATACGTCATATTTCTTCGAAAAATTTCCAGAAGAAGCCGCCGCCAACGCCATATGGTTCTCAAATCTCTCTAGAAGGCTTCCTTGAGGACCACTATCGATAGAGTATTTCTTCTACGAACTGAAATCAGATTGAGAGCTAGGCCAAAACTACAACAAAAAACTTAATTGACTCAAAGTTTGCTGAAGTGAAAAAGAAATATTACCTTCACGCGTTCTTATTTGAACAGCTATATGTGCCGACCAATAAGAACCATGGCCAGGCCATGTGCTCATTTGAAGTGACGCGTTTTCATATGGAAAATCAGCTCCTAGATATGTGTTTTCTTTATATGCCAAAGTCAACATTTTTTTTTGGGGATCATTCTACTTGCACGATCGATATATGCTTGCTAATTTCCTTCCTAGTTTGCCCTTTTGTTGTGTGTATGTATGTTTCTGCCTTTGGGATGCGATGCGATAAAGCTCTGCTAGAAATATTCGTCCTTTCCCATAAAATATTAAGATAAATAATATGACCTGTAAGAGAAGTGGGGAATTTTAACTCAAAGTTACAAGCCATATAATTAGGCACATTTCAAATACACTTCCATAAACAAGAACAAAATTCATGCAATTGAAGGGTTAAATCAAAGGAGCTCCAACCCAATCATTCTCAAATTCTTTCACAAACTCCTTTGATAGCAACTCCAGACCATGCTTTTCAGCTGAAACAATGGCAGAAAGTTTATATCCGCGTGTTTCGCCTTTGAAACCTTTTTTTTCATGGTTTGATCTAAAAGAGATCTACTTCAACGCCTGAGTAAGCAAGTAATTTTTATCTTTCTAAGTCAAAGAGCACCTAGTTGCTTTTTCATGTTATAGCAAAGAACTCTCAATACAAAAACTTTATTAAAGCTCTCCTAACTGAATATAGTCATTCAAGGTGACTGATAGGCCACCATTGACCTATGTACATACACGAAAGAGAATGAATGTTGAGGTGGCTACCAAGTCAACAGGCCACCATTGACCTATGTATATACACGAAAGAGAAGGAATGTTGAGGTGGCTACCGAGTCAACAGAGGGTAGTGCAGGGGCAATTAACTTTTGGAGTGAGTTGTTGTGTGAGTAAGGGTAGTCTAGGGGAGGGTACAGGTTTGCACGCATGTACTTGAGTAGTAAGAAAATAAAGACTCAGTAGAATCTCTCGAGAGGTGTGTGGAATATTTGAGTATTGTATCTTTGGGAGACAAGCAAGCTCTCTAACTCCTGCCTAATACATAACCCTATCTTTTCCATCTTTCTCTGTTACATTTTCTATCTTATTGTTATGTAAACTAACCAGGAAATACATATCAATTGGTATCAGAGCTATTCGATCTTCAATGACAAAGAAGCTTGAGGCGGTCGTGGATTCATTGGAAGGGAAGTTTTCGAAGCTACAGAAGGAGGTACAGTCCAAATTAGCAACAATGAAGACAGACATGAGTTCTCTGAAAGAGGGTATGGCTCGGATGTCAGCAATGGAGATAGCATTGCAGTTGATTCTTGCCCAATTGAATCAGCCAACCCGTAAGGATCTGGACGACTCATTCGCCATTAGCACCAACCAAGCTCGACGCGCAATTGACTGTGACACAACTACTGGAGGTCAATCGTCGGTTTCTCAGAAGGTCTGATCTACTCTGTTTCCACCTGCACCACAGTCGGATTCATTCTCTTCAGGTCTGTGGTTCGACCGAGACTACCACCCAACTTGAATGGAGCTACCCCTATTTTCGAGCAAAAGTCTAGATGGATGGATCTATAGGCAGAGAGATACTTCTTGTTATCGAAGATAACCGAGGCTCGCATGCTTGATACGACTATAATCGGCTTGGGGGATGCATTGAAATGGTTCCAATGGGAGAATCAACGTAGGCCAATCACTTCGTGGGCGACTTTGACGACCTTACTCCTGTCTTATTTTTGAGCTCAACCAGTCGGATCATTGTCGGAAGAATTTATGTCGATGAAATAGGAGACAACCGTGAAATACTATCAGATCAGGTGGGAGGCCAAGGCTTTTCGGGTACTAGATGCACCTGAACATATTCTAGAAGGAAGTTTTGTTAAAGGGTGAAAGAGGAAATTAGAGGAGCCATTCACATTTTGAAGCCAATGGGCCTAGTTCAGGTCATGGATATGGCCCAAAGGATTGAAGAAGGCCATCAAATGTTGGGTGGGTCGAACCCAACTACTCGGTCATCTACAACAAAGCCAACCTTAAGCCCTATCATACCAACTCGTTCTTCTTTTTCATCATGGACCAATAAGCCTCCGTCGACACACAACTTTTTCTCCTCATCGTCGATGGTAACTGGGAAAGCTCCTCCGGCAATGCGCATCACCAAGGCTGAATATCAAGACTGAAAAGCTAGGGGAGTTTGTTTCAAATGTGAGAAGAAGTGGCATAGAGGGCACGAGTGAGAGCAAAAGGCTTTGCAAATGATATTGGTGATGGGTGAAGAAGAGGGTAGTTCGAAACTAGAATCGCCACCTCCAACACCAGACTCCTTGGAGGATAGCACGACTAAAGAAACTTTGGCCACCTTGTCCTTGAATTCATTGGTCGGCATCACCTCAGCCAACGCTATGAAGTTGGCAGGAAAGTTGGGCAACAACTAGTTACTGTACTCATCGATAGTGGAGCAACACACAATTTTATTTCAATAAACATTGTTAAGGAAACTAATATTTCGAATGCAGACACATCTTGTTATGGCGTCCTATTGGACACAGGTGGTAAGGTGAGAATCGATGGCATTTGTAGCTTGGTGGAGCTTGATTTGGGAACCCTTCAGGTAGTCATTGATTTCCTACCCTTGGAGTTAGGAGGGGCAGTTGTGACATTGGAGATTAAATGGTTGGAAACTTTGGGGAATATGGAAGTTAATCGCGTACTATGGTGATGAAATTTGAAGTGGGGGGTTCGTGGATAATGCTACAAGGGGACCCCTAGTCTTTGCAAGTCCCAAATTTATCTTAAGGCAATGATACACACAGTGCAGCAAGAAGGTGAGGGATTTTGGGTGGATTTTGGGGCTTTTGCAGTGGAAGAAGAGCCAAGAATCAGCCCAATACTACCACTGGTCGTGACGATTTTGGAGAAGTATGAATATGTCCTTAAAATGCCATAGGGGTTACCACCTACACGGGCAAGAGAGCATTCAATCTTTTTTAATGAAGTAATGGGACCGATTAGTGTACGACCATATAGATATGCCTAGGCTCAAAAGGATGAGATTAAGAGATTGATGGCTGAGATGTTACAAGAAGGGATTGTCCAACCTAGCACTAGTCCATTATCAAGTCGATACTATAGGGGAAGAAGGATGGAAGCTGCCAATTTTGTGTAGACTACCGAGCTTTAAATCGAGCTACAGTGGCAGATAAATTTCCCATGCCGGTCATAGACGTGTTATTAGATGAGTTACATGGCGTCAAGATATTCTCCAAGTTGGATCTTAAATCTGGATATACCATCAGATTCGAGTTTGTGCCAAGAATGTGGAAAAGATGGCTTTCTGAAAACTTGAGGGGCACTATGAGTTTCTAGTTATGCCTTTCGTCCTTACAAACTCCCATGCCACTTTCCAAGCATTAATGAACGAGGTATTCCGTGACTTTTTGCGAAAGTTTATCCTAGTTTTCTTTGGCGATATTTTGGTGTACACCTCTACCCATGAGGATCATGAGTATCATTTGAAGATGGTCCTCAACCGAATACACCAGGGCCAACTATATTCCAATCGCAAGAAATGCTTGTTTGCCCAAGGTCAGCTAGAATATTTGGGTCATATTATTTCAGCGAAGGGAGTGTCAGCCGACCCAAGTAAGTTAGCTGCTATGGTCGAGTGGCCCATTCCCAAAACTCTACGAGATTTGGGGGGATTTTTAGGTCTCACTGGGTATTATCGTAAGTTTATGAAGGGATATGGACATATTGCTAGGCCCTTAACTAACCAACTTCGAAAAGATGCCTTTGGATGGTCTAATGGGGCACAGGAAGCCTTTGTTCGCTTGAAAGAAGCAATGTGTTCAGTACCTGTCTTAGCTTTACCAAATTTTTCCATCTCTTTTGTGCTAGAAGCTGATGCAACGAACAGTGGTTTAGGGGTTGTATTGATGTAAAATCAGCAACCCATTGCTTTCTACAGCCAGGTCCTATCCTCTAGAGCTCGCACCATGCCCGTTTATGAGCGAGAACTAATGGCGATTGTGTTAGCTATACTGAAATGACTTCCTTACTTGTTAGGTTGCAAGTTTTTGGTCTGCAAGGACCGACGAAGTTTAAAATACTTGCTGGAAAAGAGATTGGTAGCTTCAGAGCATAAAAAATGGCTGACTAAATTTCTTGGTTACAACTTTAATATCGCCTATAGATCAAGCCTTGAGAAAAAGGCAGCAGACACTCTCTCTCGAATTCATTAGGGCGTGTCTTTGGCTACAATATCAATACTGTAACGCCCTACTAATCCAGGAGTGTTACATCGTGTGTTTAAAACCATTTTTAACTCGTTAAGTGAGTCATTTAGACTCAAAAGTGTAGTTAAAGATAATTATGGTTTAGGTATTAAAAATTTTGGTTAAACATATAAACTTTTATTGAGACTTTAAATATTTACATGGGATCCCAATACGAGTTTTAAACGAAAAGTAATTACAATCAAAGTTACAAAAGTGGTCGGCCTAAGCGGCAAAAATCATATTTGTAACCTAAGCCCTTCAAAATCATATGTACGTGCTGCTCCAAAGCTCTCCAACTCATGGTTGGTTACTTTTAGCTTGCCCTTACCTGCACCATAAAGCACTCGTGAGTCAAGGCCCAACAAGAAAACCTCCACAAGGCATAATAATAATCTAATTATTCATAAGCAATAATCACATGCTTCATAGACACTAAATGCATTTATTCCAATCATATAAATTGTAAAGATGTTTCACAGTTTACAAGTATATACATTCCATGCACATGAAACATTTAGACAGCCCAGGAAAAACATCCTTAACCGAAAGAGGTGCTCATTCCGACCCCAAGCTTACGATCCACGCCAGGCGAGTGGGGACTGCACCCTCAGCTATACTCGCCTTCACGACCTGCGTTATGCACGCTTGCCGATCGAACCCACGTTCGACACGATAGCCGAATATAGATTGTGTCAATCATTACATATAATTCAATGCTGGTATGCATAGCAACCAATCAGAAGGTGGAGCGACCCTAAATGTGATCCTTGTCCCGAGCATCGCGGAAACCTTAGTCACAATGTAAATAATCCAGATCTCGAGTTCCAATCCAAATCTTAACTCTTGGAACTACTATCTCCAGTTAACGGGGTACTAAAAACGTCCCCTAAGCCCCCAACTGGGGCCCCGAAGTAAACCTTCAGAACCCCAAGCCCTGTTCCAAAAATTCAGAAAAACATCATTTCAGGGTACCTAGCACGACTACGCCTGCCCTTGGCGCAATCGCGCTACTAGCTTGGAAACCTCAATTTGAATTCATAATCCCTTCAATTCTCAGACACTGGCAAGATCGCGCCACAACCTAGCGCGATATTCAAGATATTATGGGTATTTAAGACATTTCGGCAACTAGCAAGGGACCTTTATTGGTCGGGTATGAGGAAAGACGTTCAACAATTCGTTGCGGAGTATGCCACCTGCCAGCAGAGTAAATATTTGGCTCAGTCTTTGGCGAGTTGCTACAACCACGACCTATTTCAAAGTAAGTTTGGGACGACATATCAATGGATTTTATTGAGGCCTTGCCGATATCTAATGGTTTTGATACAATATTTGTGGTACTCGACCGACTTAGCAAGTATAACATTCTATACCTCTTCGCCACCCATTCTCAGGCACTACTGTTGCCACGGTGTTTGTGCGTGAAGTGGTAAAGTTGCATGGAATTCCTCGTTCAGTTGTGTCGAATCGGGACAAGGTGTTTATGAGTCTATTTTGGAAGGAGTTATTTCGCGTACAAGGGACCCAACTCAAGCATAGTACATCTTATCACCCGCAATCCGACGACACTGAGGTCGTCAATAGATGCCTTGAAACATACTTGAGATGCTTTGTGAGCATTAAACCCAAACAATGGGTAATGTGACTGCCATGGGCTGAGTTTTGGTACAATAATTCGTATCATACTTCAACTGGGATGACCCCTTTCTTAGTGGTGTATCACAGGGACCCGCCTCCATTGGTTAGATTTGAGAATGGAAGTACAAAGGTTTAAGCAATTGAAGATATTCTTAGGGCTCAGGATGATGTCTTGGAGTTACACAAGCTGAATCTTCAGCGAGCACAACAAAAAATGAAGATTCAAGCTGATCGAAAGTGTCGTCCAGTCCAATTTTCAGTTGGGACCAGGTGTATGTGAAGCTAAGACCGTATAGACAGAAGTCAGTGGCCAAACGCCGTAATTAGAAGTTAGCTCTGCATTTTTTCTGACCATTTCCAGTTCTGGCACTCGTTGGGACAGTTGCATACTGCCTTCAACTACCTTCAGATTCATCCAGTTTTCTGTGTGTCGCTTCTTTGTGATGCCTTGGGACCACATCAGCAGGCATCAAAGTTACCTCCAGAGTTGACATCGCATTTGGAATGGCTTCTTACACGTTAGAAGGTGCTAGATGTGCGCCCAGGCACTCACAAGACTCATCTGCAAGCTTTGATCAAATGGGTTAATCTCCATGAATTTGAGGCAACTTAGGAAGATTTTTCGGTACTTCAGCATCAATTTCCTCATTTTCACCTTGAGGACAAGGTGAGGCATTGGGTAGGGGGTATTGATAGGCCACCACTGAGTGTATATACACGGAAGATAAGGAACGTTGAGGTCGCTGCCAAGTTAACAGAAGGTAGTGCAGGGGAGTGGGGAATTAACTTTTGGAGTGAGTTGTTATGTGAGTAAGGGTAGTCTAGGGGAGGGTATAGGTTTGCATGTGTATACCTGAGTAGTAAGAGAATAAAGAATAAGTAGAGTCTCTCGAGAGGGGTGTGAAATATTTGAGTATTGTATCTTTGGGAGAGAAGCATGCTCTCGAACTCCTGCCTAATACATTACCCCATTTTTTTCATCTTTCTCTGTTACATTTTCTATCTTATTTGTTTTGTGAACTAACCCAATTGGCAGGAAATATCAATTAGTGATGCACATAGCAAGTTAGCTATCACATACTGATCCAATCTTTCAAGTAAGCTGCCACATTTAGAGCAGTTCCCTTAAAGTGATAGGACTATTGGTCTTAGAACCATTACACCACTTGGATAACATGTCTACATGATGATAGGCTTGCTAAGCCTAATATCAGATTCACCTACACTAAAAGGGGTGTTAGACACACGGGTCAGGGGTAGGTTGAGTCATTTGGGGTGGTGAGCTGGTTGTTAGTTTGTTGGAGGGTATTTTGGGTATTGTGTAGGCCTTTCAGTGCCTTGGGGGAGCTATTATTTTGGTTATGCAAGAATTGAGATAATTCTCTGCATCATGGAGAGTTCTCTCTCCCTTTTGTATAAGAATTGGTCTCTTTAGATATATCAATAAAGCCTCCAAGATTAATTTCATTTTTGTTACTGTTTCATTGATTTTCCTTCAGTTCATTCTCTGTTATTGAGTATTATTGTTGCTGCTGTGAATTAACTGAACCAAATCCTATCATTTGGTATCAGAGCTGTCGTTCGCGGTGAATAACGGTGACAACGCTAATGGAAACGAGAGTGGATGGAGTAGAATCGGCACTATCTGGCGTTCAAAGTCAGCTTAATGACCATGGAGCTATACTTAAGGATCATGGGGTGGAGCTTGGATCCATGAAAGAAGTTCTGGATCGTTTGGTTACTGCACAAGGCAGAGTGGTCGATGAACTCGCCTCCCTCCGAGAAGAGTCAATCGAATTTTAGGGCTCCGGTCGTCATCTTCAGGGCAATGGGTCCACCGCTACTGGTGGAGGTGGCTCCAATGGAAGAGTGGCTGAGGTTGGAGAGCAACGAACTAAATTCCGAGCTCGGAAAATTGAATTACCAGTGTATATCGGCGATGACCCAGATGAATGGACGTATCGAGCCAGACGTTACTTCGGATTACAACGATTATCTTCGTTCAAGCAACTGGAAGTGGCTGTCTTATGCTTGGAAGGGGTGGCTCTCAGCTAGTTTCGCTGGGAAAACCATAGGCGAATCATCACAACCTGGGCAGAATTGAATTCACTGTTATTACGGAGATTCCATCCCACCCATGAGGGCATTGTGTATGATCGGTTCTTTATGCTCCAACAAGTCACCTCAATTCAAGATTACCGGAGGAAGTTCGAATCGTTGGCTGCTTCAGTGGGAACGATGGGTGAGCCGACATTACAGGCGACTTTCATGAAAGGCTTGAAGGTTGAGATTCAGGCTCCGTTGATGGTTTTGGAGCCTAATGGGCTTATACATATGATGGAGCTTGCTGAACAAATAGAGGCCAATCAGGCCCTCACTAAAGTGTACCGAAGTGGGCCAAGTGGGCCCATTAGGTCAGGCCCACGAACCCCATTATCCACTCTCATTGTCCCAGAACCCAACAAGGGCACTTACGTATTGTCCCCAACCTCTTCAACACACACGACGCCGACCAGTACAAGCTCCAAGTCGCCATCTTCTCCGACGACTTCTTCGGTTTACCGCCGGTTAACAGAAACTGAGATATAAGAGAAGAAACGTCGTGGCATGTGTTTCAAGTGCGATGGGCGCTGGACTCATGGACATGAATGCACACAAGCTGAAGTACAAGTCATCATCATCCAGGAAGAGTCGATGGAGGACCCGCCCCCTAACCCTATCGTTGATGCCCTCAGAATTACAAATCCAACAAAAGTTGTCGAAGCTCACATGGTAGAAGTGTCCTTGAATGCTGTGGTGGGGTTAACCTCTCCAAAAACCATGAAAATTCTAGGTTCTATTCATGGTCAAGAGGTGGTTGTTCTTGTGGATAGTGGGGCGACACACAATTTTATTACCACTGAATTAGCCCAGAAATTGGCTCTTCCCATGTCCACAATAGAGGCTTATGGAGTTCAAATGGGGAGTGGTCAAGCAGTAAAAGGGGAAGGGGTTTGTCAATCGGTTCCTTTGGTGCTCCAAGAATTGGAAATTATCGAAGACTTTCCGCCGTTACAATTGGGAAGTACTGATGTAATATTGGGGGTTCAATGACTGCAAACCTTGGGGAAAACCACTCACCATTGGAAGGAGCACACTATGAAATTATGAGTAAGAGGTAAACCCGTCATTTTACGAGGTGATCCTCTACTCCATAAGACTCGTATCTCGCTGAAAAATATGATAAGGCTGTTGCAACACGAGAAACAAGCGGTGTGGGTGGAATTGGGTTGTGTATCAGTTTGTCAAGTCATTGCTGAGTATTCGGAAGGAATCAACCAAGTGTTACAACAGTACGAAACAGTGTTTGAAACACCTACTTCTCTTCCTCCTCTGAGAATCCATGACCATGCCATAAATCTTCGTCCAGATGCTACACCGGTGAGTGTTTGCCCATATCAATATCCCCATAGTATCAAGGATGAAATTGAAAAGATAGTGCATGATATGCTGAATGGGAGCATCGCCTAGCCTAGTAACAGTCCCTATTCTAGCCCGATTCTCTTGGTTAAGAAAAAAGACGGGGTTTAGAGGTTTTGTGTGGATTATCGAGCTCTGAATCGGGCCACAGTACCCAATAAGTTTCCCATTCTGGTATAGATGAGTTGATTGATGAGTTGCACGGGGCGCAAGTGTTTTCGAAGTTGGATTTACGTTCCGGTTATCAATAAATCCGTGTGAGGCCGAAAGACATTCACAAAACAGCCTTTCGGACTCATGAAGGCCACTGTGAGTTTGTGGTGATGCCATTCAGGTTGACTAGTGCTCCAGCGACTTTCCAATCTCAAATGAACGAGATTTTCAAGCATCACCTTCACAAACGAGTGCTGGTATTTTTCAATGACATACTCGTTTACAGTCCGGATGAGCAAACTCATGTCAAAGACCTTGAGATGGTCTTACAAACGCTGTCGAAACATCAATTTGTTGCCAACTTGAAGAAATGTTGTTTCGGGCAACGACAAGTTGAATACCTTCGGCACATTATTTCGGGTCAAGGCGTCGCGGTTGATCCCTCTAAGATCCAGGCCATGCTTGATTGGTCGCTGCCCAAAACGATTAAAGAGTTGAGAGGTTTTCTCGGTCTCACTAGCTATTATCGGAAATTCCTCAAGGATTATGGGACCATTGCGAGACCCCTTACTGATCAGCTCGAAAAAGATCAATATGGGTGGACGGATGAAGCCACAGTGGCATTTGAAACCATGAAATCAGCCATGACTATGGTTCCCATCTTGGCTCTTCCTGATTTTACCAAGCCATTTGTGGTGGAAGCTGATGCTTCGGGGTTTGGATTGGGTGCTATTTTGATGCAAGACAGTCACCCACTTGCATACTTCAGTCAAGTTTTGAAGCCAAAAGCTATACTGAAATCGATTTATGAAAAAGAATTAATGGCTATTGTTCTTGCTGTACTCAAATGGCGACCTTACCTTCTAGGAAGGCGTTTTGTTGTCCGAACTGATCAGAAGAGCCTCAAATTCTTGCTGGAACAGTGGCTGTGTAATGACCCACTAATCTAGACTAATTGGACCATTATCGAAACTATACATAAAACTTACATTTTTACGAAAATACCATAATTTATTGAGTACTTGAAAATAAGAGTTATTTACAAATAAACAGAATACTAAGAAGGATTTTGGGATCCCATTGTCTTTAAAACAAAACAAGATTTAAAATAAAAGACATTACATAATAATGCGGAAAATACACATAAAAACCATAAAAACATAAAAGGAGACTATATCCTCGAATCGAATAACGCTCGGCCCCTTGACTCCATTCATCATCGATACACACCCTCCAAGCGTCACGAATCTTACCGCCTCTAAACTTATTTTCCTGCACATAAACAGAAAGGAGTGAGCCTAATGCCCAGCAAGGAAAACCTAACACATAGTCATATACATAATTTCATAAGAAAACATAAAGACATATCATAACACATAATTCACTTATTATAATGGCCATTATTACTTGGGGTCCCATAGACTAAACAAGCTTATGCCCATGAGATTAGTGGGGTCCTACCAGCTAAATAGGCTTATGCCCACAATCTTTTTGGGGTCTTGTTAGTCAAATAGGGCATATGCCCAAGCCTACAACATACACATGCACAACATATTCATAACATACCCATATCATAAACATATAGATAACATAAGCACATAACATATTAATTCTAGCCTATTTTCCTTACCAAAGTTACCGAGATTATGGACTGAGTTGGGATTGTTGGAACACTCCTAAAACCATAAGAAAGAGTAAGTCTAAAGAAAGGAGATGAAATGAAAGAGATGGAAAGACTAAACCATAGAAAACATACTTACCAACTTATATGCTTAAAAGCTTGGATTCCCTAACCAAAATAAGAATAAGGTTAGGGGACTGAGTAGAAGGTTTTGAGAAAGGAAATAACATAAAAATACAGAAAAGAACTAGAGTTTTGGGTTTACCTCAAAGATTGCAAGATCAATCTAACCTTCACCGAAATACTATAGAACTCACTTCCCAAAGTGTTTGATAAGCTTATGATGTTTAAGCTTATAGTTTTTCCCCAAACCAAGTGTTTACACTCTCACACTCACTTAACACTAGCAGCCTCTGAACTTAGAGCAAATGGTGAATAATGGCTGGGTACTAGGTCCTATTTATAGAGTTTGGGAATGAAAATATCTTGATTTTACTTGAATAAAAATAATGGCTTTTTAGGTGAAAATCATTTGAATAATCGTTCAGCAGAGGCTGAAGACTCGTTCAGAAGATGCTGGACTGTTGAAGGAGTTTGAATGGCTGAAGGGAAAAGAATTCAAATGTATTTGAATTCATGCTGGTGGAGGCGATATATCGCCCCCTATAGGCGATATATCGCCTGGACCTTTGTTCCCGAGGCGACCGTGCATCGATTCGTGTTTTCCGTATCTACGTGCTGCGACATATCGCCCCCTATAGCTGCGATATATCGGCATACGCTGAATATTTAAACACGAATTTACACATTTTTAGCTGAGTTTGAATGGAGTAAACAGCCTTGACTAAGCCCTCAACGTGCTCAAAGCTGCTGACTGACCCTATACATTCAAACTTTTACCCTTATTTAATTTAATCCTCAAAAATACTTAATCCTTAATTACCATTCAAAACATGTGCTTAAAAATCCTATTGGTTGATGTCTAAACCTTATAATATAATAATATAATCCTTAATATCAGACACATTAATCAAACCTTAGGTTATACTTAATATTCTTAAACTATAGGTTAAACTTAGAAAATCTATAAGTACTACTATGAGTGTCCAAATAACTCCCGGTCTGAACCAAAAATCCAAAGTAACAATGATAACACTAAACATACTATAATACTACTAAACAATTAGCTAAGTAAAGTTCTTGGACTCTACAATTCTCCCCTACTAAAAAGAATTTCGTCCTCGAAATTTACTTACCAAATAACTCCGGATACCGGCTCTGCATGTCCTCTTCCAACTCCCACGTTGCCTCGCGTTCAGAACTATTGCTCCATAGGACTTTAACTATAGGAAAGCTCTTGGACCGTAACTGCTTCATCCCCCTATCTAGGATGCTAATCGGTCGTTCCTCGTAACTTAATTCCTTCTGGAGTGCTATGGTGTCATACTTGAGGACGTGAGATGGGTCTGACACATACTTGCGTAACATCGAGATGTGGAAGACGTTGTGACTATCGGCTAGTGCTGGCGGTAGGGCTAGTCTATACGCAACTGGTCCCACTTTGTCCAATATCTCAAAATGACCTAAGAATCGGGGACTGAGCTTGCCTTTCTTCCCGAACCGCTTGACACCCTTCATAGGAGATATCTTCAGGAAGACTTGATCTCCAACTTGGAACTCCACATCGCGTCTCTTGGTATCTGCATAGCTTTTCTGTCGGCTTTGAGCAGCAAGCATACGCTGTCTAATAAGCGTTACTGCTTCTTGAGCTTGCCTAACAGCTTCGGGCCCTAGAAGCTGCCTTTCTCCTACCTCGTCCCAGTGCAACGGTGATCGACACCTTCTTCCATATAGCAACTCATAAGGTGCCATCTCGATCGTTGACTGGTAGCTGTTGTTGTACGAGAACTCGATCAGCGGTAAGTACTTGTTCCACGATCCTCCGAAGTCGAGTACACAAGCGCGTAGCATATCTTCTAAAATCTGAATCGTACGCTCGGACTGCCCATCTGTCTGAGGATGGAAAGCTGTACTAAGACTTAACTTAGTACCCATGGCTTGCTGTAAGCTTCTCCAAAATCTTGACGTAAACACTGATCCTCTATCTGATACTATCGTCTTGGGGATTCCATGCAATCGTACAATCTCTTGGATGTAGATGTCTGCATATTGGTCTGCCGTATAAGAAGTCTTAACAGGCAGAAAATGAGCCGACTTGGTTAGTCTATCTATGACTATCCAAGCAGAATCATGCTGCTTATTCGTCTTTGGCAGACCCGTCACGAAGTCCATGGCTATATCATCCCACTTCCATTCCGGTATGCTAAGCGGTTGCAATAATCCTGCAGGCCGCTGATGCTCCGCCTTCACTTGCTGGCATACCAGACACTTAGATACATACTCCGCTATGTCCTTCTTCATCCCTGGCCACCAATAGACTGCCTTGATGTCATGAGTCATCTTGGTAGACCCTGGATGAACCGAGTATGGGGTGCTGTGCGCTTCTTCTAGGATCGTCTTCTTAATACTTTGATCGTCTGGCACGCATACCCGATCCTTATATCTCAATAAACCTTGACTGGATATTGAGAAATCTGTAGTCTTGCCTTCTCTGACTGCATCCATGTGCGTTGCTAGCGAATCATCATGTCTCTGACCATTCCGTATGTCTTCTAGCAGATTCGATTGGATAGACAAGTTAGCCAACTTGCCTACAACCACTTCTATTCCGGCACTGATAAGCTCCTGTTGCAGTGGCTTTTCTATTCCGGATAAGGCTGCTAAGTTCCCATAACTTTTTCGGCTAAGTGCATCGGCAACTACGTTTGCCTTCCCCGGGTGGTATAGGATTTCGCAGTCGTAATCCTTTACTAATTCCAACCACCGGCGCTGCCTCATGTTGAGCTCCTTCTGCGTAAAGAAGTATTTTAAACTTTTGTGGTCCGTGTAAATCTCGCACCGTTTTCCATAAAGATAATGGCGCCAGATTTTTAACGCAAAGACCACCGCTGCCAACTCCATATCGTGAGTTGGATAGCGTTGTTCATACTCCTTTAACTGACGTGAGGCGTAGGCTATCACCTTGTCATTTTGCATCAGTACGCATCCCAATCCTAACTTTGATGCATCACAGTAGACAACGAACTTGTCGTTGGGTGTTGGGACACTAAGTACTGGTGTTGAGCAAAGCTTATCCTTAAGCAACTGGAAGCTTTCCTCACACCTATCATTCCAGTTAAACTTTTGTTGCTTCCGGGTCAGGTTGGTGAGTGGAGTGGCTATCTTAGAAAAGCCCTCTACAAACTTTCTATAGTAACCTGCTAGCCCTAAGAAGCTTCTTACTTCCGACGCGTTCTTTGGTCTAGGCCAATCTTTCACGGCCTCTACCTTCGATGGATCTACTGCAACTCCGTCTTTCGATATGATGTGCCCGAGGAACGCCACTTGTGAGAGCCAAAACTCGCATTTCTTGAACTTCGCGTAGAGTTGGTGCTCCTTCAATCGCGTCAAAATCATCCTCAAGTGTTCCTCGTGAACCACTTCATCCTTGGAGTAAATTAAAATGTCGTCGATGAACACAACGACGAATTTATCCAAGTAGTCCTTGAAGACCCTATTCATTAAGTCCATAAACGCGGCTGGCGCGTTAGTAAGACCAAAAGACATAACCAAGAACTCGTAATGTCCATAACGAGTCCTAAAGGCTGTCTTGGGGATATCTTCTCCCTTTACCTTGAGCTGATGATACCCGGACCGTAGATCGATCTTAGAAAATACAGTCGCGCCTCGGAGTTGATCAAACAAATCATCAATCCGAGGTAGCGGGTATTTGTTCTTAATTGTTACTTTATTCAGCTCACGGTAGTCTATGCACATGCGCATACTTCCGTCCTTCTTCTTCACGAATAGTACCGGAGCTCCCCACGGTGAATGGCTTGGCCTAATGAAACCCAAGTCTAGGAGTTCTTGTAGCTGCGTCTTTAACTCCTTGAGTTCCGTAGGTGCCATCCGGTATGGTGCCTTAGAGATAGGCTCGGTGCCCGGTACTAATTCTATCGTGAAGTCTATTTCTCTAGTTGGTGGCAATCCTGGCAAGTCATCGGGAAATACTTCTGGAAATTCTTGTATGACTCGAACATCTCCAACTTTGAGTGATGTCTCCTTCTCCACATTCGTGATGTTGGCTAAGAATGCTTGGCATCCTTTCTCCATCATTCTCTGAGCTTTGAGAGATGACACTAACGGTGTGCGTAGTCCTGAAGCTTGTCCCATGAAGCACAGTTTCTGGCCGTCAGGAGTCTCGAACATCACCTTCTTGCGTCTGCAGTCGATCGTTGCGCCATGCCGTGCTAGCCAATCCATGCCTAGTATGACGTCGAAGTCTTTGATCACCCGCTCTATCAGGTCTCCTTCTAGTTCCTTGTCCTCAATCTTGATTGGTACGCCTCGTACAATTCGTGATGATAGAACTACTTTGCCCGAAGGCAACTCGGTTGCAAACCTAGTTCTAAATCTTTCACTAGGTTTGTCTAGTTTATCTATCATTCCTAACGAAATATACGAATGGGTGGCTCCCGAATCAAATAATACATGACATAATTTATTGAGGATGGAAACCTGACCTGTGACCACCTTGTTGCTAGCATCCGCCTCTCCTTGGGTTAAAGCAAAAACCCGAGCAGGAACCATCTTTTCGTCCTTCTTTCCTTCCGGCTTTTGCTGAGGACAATCTTTCTTGCGATGCCCCTCTTGACCACAATTGAAACACTCCTTGGTGTTGGCACGGCATTCTCCGGGGTGCTTCTTCTGACATTTGGCACAGGACGGGTATTCCACATAGCCCGACCTATTTCCCCCATTATTTGGTCGTGCCCTTTTATTGTTGTCGGCTTGCTTGTTGTCAGGATGCCTTCTCTTCTGTCCGTTACCGTTGTTGTTGGACTGACTGTTGCTGGACTGATTGTTGTTCCGACTGGCCTGAGGTTGGCTCTGCTGCCTAGGTTCCGGCTTGCTGGCTTCTTCTTTGCTCACGTTGGCTTGCAACCTTTCTACTTCAATTGCCGTCTCAAGAACGTCGGCATATGAAGTGTTTCCCGGGTTTGCTAGTTTAACCCCCATCTCGATCTTCGGGCGAAGTCCTCTAACAAACTTGTTCACCCTTAGATAGTCGGTTGGAACCAACTCTGCTGCGAACTTCGCTAAGCGATCGAACTGACGAGCATATTCCGCCACTGTTAAGTTCCCTTGCTTCAGATTGGTGAACTCCTCAACTCTCGTAGCAAGCACTGCTGAATTGTAGTACTTCTTGTGGAAGAGCTCCACAAATCGGGTCCACGTCATGGTGGCAGCATCGTGGGATTGCTGGACCAAGTCCCACCATATCCTGGCATCTTTCTTGAGCAAAGATGAGACGCAGGATATGCGGTCTGCATTACTAAGGTTCATGTGGGCTAGGATCGGCTCCACATTCCTTAGCCATTCTTCTGCTTCAAAGGGGTCCGTAGTCCCTTCGAAGTTCGGAGCGTGCTGCTTGCGGAACCTCTCGTACACTGGCTCCATGTGCTGAACAGGATAAGGAGCGTAGTTCGTCATAGGCCATCCCCCATACGGACCAACTTGTTGGGGTGCTGGGGCCATTGGCTGTGGCTGCGGCTGCGGCTGTGGCGGAGGCTGAGGCTGAGATTGAGCCTGTTGGCGTTGTTGCTGCAGAAGTTCCTCGACTTGCTGTCGTAGTCTGGCAATCTCTGCAGTGTTGTCAGCTGGCTGTGCCGGTGCGTTGCGGCGAGCAGTAACACGTACTCTCCTTCGGCGAACGGTAGGGACCGCATTGGTCGCTGGAACATCGTTGGAAGCGTTCCCGTTGGTGCGAGCAGATCTTCGGAGAGACATCGTAGCAGAGTTCTAACAGTTAAAAGAAACATGTTAGAACTTTTCCTAATAGGCTCTAAGGCAAAAACTTATTCTAAAACAAACATATCTCGGACCTATTTATTATGACTTTTTATGAAAAATTATATAGGTCTTTATTTATTATTAGAGTGGTTTCTATACTTAGAAAAACAAGTCATATTTATTTTCTAAGTGTGTTTCTAATCATCCTATATGACTTAATTCTCAGGCTCGAAACTTATCTTTGTTCCAAAGTTAACCATATTGAGGGAGGGCCGGGATCAGTAAAATCGTTCCCACTACTAAGGCCCCCTAACTCTCAATAAGGAAACCAGGTTCATTGATTCGTATCCACCCTCACCGAACTCAGTCATTATTCATTTTATTTAGTATTTATTATGATTGTGAAAAAAATTCAAACTCACACATGATATTCAAATAGCATGTTTATTCATTTGGAAAACAATTTCACTTATTACAATCATAACATAAAAGTAAATAAAACAAATAAAAACTACTAATATAAAAATCGGGATCTTCTACATCCGATCCGTCATCTAACATATCATCATCTATAGCCTCATAGTCATCATTATCATGAGCATCAAAATGCCCTCTAGGAAGGTTTGTGAGAATCCTATTCTTTTGCTCCTTGGTGAATTGAAATTCAAATTTTGCGGTGAACCTAACTAAGAGGAAATAGTATCTCATTGCTAATGGTGATTCATCCTCATCATCCATTTCTTCCCATATTTCTTCTAAGGCTGCTATTACAGGATGGAAATCTTTAAACAACCTAATCACTAATACATATTGTTCCGTTGATCTTAGCATTATTTGTTTAGCCTCTTGAAGGCCACCTATTGCTTGGTGAAACAAAAGCAACCTTCTAGTAATCCTTTCTAGGGCTCCTACGGTGTTTCTTGGCTCCCTTATTCTTTTTAAGGCCTTAATGGCTCGGATATCTTGGTAGGTTAAAGCTCCATTCATTTTTAACTGAAACATAAACACTAAAGTTGTTAGCTATACACATAGAAAAAGTAACTTGTAACTTGTAACTTAAACACTTACTTGGCGGTCCGATTCGGAGCTTTGAGCATGTGTATCGAGGAGAACTTCATGCGAAGGAACTGTTTTCTCTGATACCAACTGTAATGACCCACTAATCTAGACTAATTGGACCATTATCGAAACTATACATAAAACTTACATTTTTACGAAAATACCATAATTTATTGAGTACTTGAAAATAAGAGTTATTTACAAATAAACAGAATACTAAGAAGGATTTTGGGATCCCATTGTCTTTAAAACAAAACAAGATTTAAAATAAAAGACATTACATAATAATGCGGAAAATACACATAAAAACCATAAAAACATAAAAGGAGACTATATCCTCGAATCGAATAACGCTCGGCCCCTTGACTCCATTCATCATCGATACACACCCTCCAAGCGTCACGAATCTTACCGCCTCTAAACTTATTTTCCTGCACATAAACAGAAAGGAGTGAGCCTAATGCCCAGCAAGGAAAACCTAACACATAGTCATATACATAATTTCATAAGAAAACATAAAGACATATCATAACACATAATTCACTTATTATAATGGCCATTATTACTTGGGGTCCCATAGACTAAACAAGCTTATGCCCATGAGATTAGTGGGGTCCTACCAGCTAAATAGGCTTATGCCCACAATCTTTTTGGGGTCTTGTTAGTCAAATAGGGCATATGCCCAAGCCTACAACATACACATGCACAACATATTCATAACATACCCATATCATAAACATATAGATAACATAAGCACATAACATATTAATTCTAGCCTATTTTCCTTACCAAAGTTACCGAGATTATGGACTGAGTTGGGATTGTTGGAACACTCCTAAAACCATAAGAAAGAGTAAGTCTAAAGAAAGGAGATGAAATGAAAGAGATGGAAAGACTAAACCATAGAAAACATACTTACCAACTTATATGCTTAAAAGCTTGGATTCCCTAACCAAAATAAGAATAAGGTTAGGGGACTGAGTAGAAGGTTTTGAGAAAGGAAATAACATAAAAATACAGAAAAGAACTAGAGTTTTGGGTTTACCTCAAAGATTGCAAGATCAATCTAACCTTCACCGAAATACTATAGAACTCACTTCCCAAAGTGTTTGATAAGCTTATGATGTTTAAGCTTATAGTTTTTCCCCAAACCAAGTGTTTACACTCTCACACTCACTTAACACTAGCAGCCTCTGAACTTAGAGCAAATGGTGAATAATGGCTGGGTACTAGGTCCTATTTATAGAGTTTGGGAATGAAAATATCTTGATTTTACTTGAATAAAAATAATGGCTTTTTAGGTGAAAATCATTTGAATAATCGTTCAGCAGAGGCTGAAGACTCGTTCAGAAGATGCTGGACTGTTGAAGGAGTTTGAATGGCTGAAGGGAAAAGAATTCAAATGTATTTGAATTCATGCTGGTGGAGGCGATATATCGCCCCCTATAGGCGATATATCGCCTGGACCTTTGTTCCCGAGGCGACCGTGCATCGATTCGTGTTTTCCGTATCTACGTGCTGCGACATATCGCCCCCTATAGCTGCGATATATCGGCATACGCTGAATATTTAAACACGAATTTACACATTTTTAGCTGAGTTTGAATGGAGTAAACAGCCTTGACTAAGCCCTCAACGTGCTCAAAGCTGCTGACTGACCCTATACATTCAAAATTTTACCCTTATTTAATTTAATCCTCAAAAATACTTAATCCTTAATTACCATTCAAAACATGTGCTTAAAAATCCTATTGGTTGATGTCTAAACCTTATAATATAATAATATAATCCTTAATATCAGACACATTAATCAAACCTTAGGTTATACTTAATATTCTTAAACTATAGGTTAAACTTAGAAAATCTATAAGTACTACTATGAGTGTCCAAATAACTCCCGGTCTGAACCAAAAATCCAAACTAACAATGATAACACTAAACATACTATAATACTACTAAACAATTAGCTAAGTAAAGTTCTTGGACTCTACAGGCTGGTCACGCTTGAACATCAGAAATGGTAAGTGAAACTATTGGGGTATGATTTCACCATTCAGTATCATCCAGGGGAGACAAATCGGGCTGCTGATGCTTTGTCCAGGGTCCGCCCAGTGGAGTTTTCTTTGTTAACCTCCACCACATGACTGGATTGGGATGTTGTTCATCATGAGGTTGCTAATGATGTGTTTCTTTCTCGCATACAGGCTGATTTGGAGTAGGGCAAAACTATTGTTGGTTTTGCAATCATTCAAGAACGGCTGTTGTATTATGGGCGATTGGTTTTGTCCTCCACCTCATCATTGATTCCTCACTTTTTGCGAGAGTACCATTGCTCTCCTATTGGAGGACATTTAGGGGAGCTGCGCACTTACCAACACTGGAAAGGTGACGTATATTGGGTAGGCATGAAGGCTAAAGTGTTGGAGTTTGTTCGGACTTGCGAGGTTTGTCAACGAAACAAACACTTAGCTATGTCTCCCGGGGGTTTACTACAGCCATTATCGCTGCCAGCTCAAGTTTTGGGAAGATCTAACGATGGATTTCATCGAGGGCTTACCCAAATCAGAGGGTGTGGATACTATATTGGTGGTGGTGGACCGACTTAGTAAATACAGCCACTTCATTGGCCTCAAGCACCCCTTTACTGCTAAAACAATAGCTAAAGTATTCACCAATCATGTGGTGAAATTACACGGGGTGCCTCTCACCATTTTTTTCGATCGGGACCGGATTTTTCTCAGCCACTTTTGGTCCGAATTATTTAAACTTCAAGGGACCGAGCTCCGCCACAACACCTTATATCACCCTCAAACGGATGGGCAATCTGAGGTTGTCAACCGTTGCCTCGAGACCTATCTTCGTTGTTTTGCTTCGAACCGTCCCAAAGCTTGGGCTAAGTGGTTGGCTTGGGCGGAGTATTGGTACAACACCACTTACCACTCTTCTTTGGGTTGTACGCCTTTTAAAGTGTTGTACGGGCGTGATCCACCTTCCTTGGTTCGTTATTCTGCGGGTTCCACTTCTGTGATGGCTGTTGATTAGTGGCTGGAAGAGAGAGACTCATTCTTGGATGATTTGAAGATGCATCTTCTGCGTGCACAACAAAAGATGAAGGTTGTGGCTGATGGCTCTCGTAGGCAGGTAGAGTTTGCAGTAGGGGATAAGGTCTTTGTCAAATTGCGACCTTACCGCCAGAAATATTTAGCCACTCGTAAGAATGAGAAGCTCGCTGCAAGGTATTATGGTCCTTTTTCGGTTCTAAGATGCATTGGGAAGGTGGCTTATCGTTTGGACCTGCCTCCTTCAGCTGCCATTCATCCTGTTTTTCATATATCTCAACTCTGCGCTGCTGTCGGTAATGCCCACTCTTCAACCACACTTCCCCCCACTTTGACCTCTGACTTGGAGCTCATTGTGGAGCTTGAAGAGCTATTGAATGTGCGGTAGAACCCATCGACCCCAAACCAAGTTATGGAGGTGATGATTCGTTGGAAAGACCTGCCATTGTTCGAAGCTACTTGGGAGAAGTTTGATGCCATCCAAGCTCAATTTCTGGCTTTCAACCTTGAAGACAAGGTTAAAAATTTGGGGGGGGGGGGGGGGGGGTAATGATAGGCTTGCTAAGCCTAATATTAGATTCACCTACACTAGAAGGGATGTTAGACACACGGGTCAGGGGTAGGCTGAGTCATTTGGGGTGGTGAGCTGGTTGTTAGTTTGTTGGAGGGTATTTTGGGTACTGTGTAGGCCTTTTAATGCCTTGGGGGAGCTATTGTTTTGGTTATGCAAGAATTGAGATAATTCTCTACATCATGGAGAGTTCTCTCTCCCTTTTGTATGAGAATTGGTCTCTTTAGTTATATCAATAAAGCTTCCAAGATTAATTCCATTTTTGCTACTGTTTCATTGATTTTCTTTCTGTTCATTCTCTGTTATTGAGTATTATTGCAGCTGCTATGAATTAACTGAACCAGGTCCTATCACATGATAGTTAAACTGTCTCGAAATTAATATGATCTTACAAAACTGGAAATAGTTGATAATTCGATCTAATTCCTAGAAAATATGCAGAAGACGACAATCAGGAACATCTATAAGATTGTTGATAAAGTCCACAAGGGCTTTAAAAGGAGAAGAGGTTTCGATTGGAAAACCAAACAACAAAGGCTCTGAGAGTTTAGGTTCCTCAAAGAGCACGACTCCTGCTACCCCTTGATTGTTGAAAAAAGAAGCATTTACAAAAAAATGTATCCAATTTAAGCAAAGTGGGGAATTGAGCCACAATTGGCTTTCTATTTCCTTCCTTGGACTGATTTCAAATCTTTAGACCCGGTTGCAATTCCTAGAACCTAGATTGGCTCATAGAGAGGAGTTGTAAAATATTCACTTGCTTTGAACCGTGAATAATACCATTCCTGATATTCCAAACCCCTTCACAAACACAGGCTGCAAACAACAGAACATCAAAATCCTTTCTCCAAGTATCCACTTCAAGAAACCATTGGAAATATTATAGAGAATTGCCTACTAGAATCTGATCTGTTTGAACACCCGAAGAGGAAGTCAGCCAACACACCCTGGACTGTCCTTAAACAAATGCATTACTGATTCAGGGGACTCATTATAGAGGACACATGAAGATGTTTCAATATCACTACCATGGAGAAAGGGAGTTTGTCAAAGGTAGGCAAAGCTTCATCAGCTATTCTCTACATAAGCAACAAGTTCCCTCCTTGTAATTACACAAAAGGCAAATAATAATAGATAACATATACAATTCATTACCAACTAGAAAGGACATTGGTCCATAATAAACTATGACAGAAGCTATTTCAATTCATCTTATAATAATTTGCAAAGGATTTTAATATGCAAAAGCTCCATATTTAGTAGACTCACAAACTAATATCAACAGTGAATCTAGGTTAATGTAACTTTAGAATATTATAGAAAGTTGAACGATCAAGAATTTTTTAAAGGAGGGAAATTTTTTTGCCAATCAATCAAACACTTCCCTCTGGTCTGCCATATGCATAGAAGGATCCATCATATTTGAAGATGTTAACTGGCGAAATAAAGACATTGGTGATATGGATCAAACAAATGAAAAAACCTGCCACGTATATGAGAAAATTATTAAGTATTACCTATAAGTATTTTTAATACATAAATAAGTTGGAACTCTATTATTTTTATATGACAGTATATAATCTTGTTACACGAGACTTCCCACAAATAACTATTATGATGAAAAATAAAGAGTAGATTTGAACATTGAAAGAGAGTCCCATGGTTTCTCCACCTTTATGCAATCTTGCCGCCAAAGCGTTCAAATTCCCTTAATAGGAATTAATTTAATACTCTTGTTGACTTCTTGAAAAAAATCTATCACCACGCTAGTATGCTATGATGAGTGTAGGTTGTGTAACATTATGCATACATATGCAACTATGCAAGTAATATGGTAAACCTTTTGGCCTAGTGTTCCCCGTATAAAGTGATGAAGCACGTATTTAAAAATAAATTAAAAAGCTATCAAGCAGGAATTATATGCAATATAATATATTTTCCTTAAAGTAGCTGTATAAAATCAGCACCCCATAATATCCTTATTTTTATGTAATACAGAAGACTGACAACATTAAAACTATAAATATACATGCACAAGTGTTTAGACGGCGATGTCAATTATGTAATAATATAAAAGAAATGAATAGTAATTCCTTTAAGAAAGTTGAGCAGTGGAAAATTTAGTCCTTTTAGGATTAGGTGCTTCTGTGATAGAGTCATCAGTTCTACATCCACTTAGTTCAGGCTCAACTACATGTTGATTCTTGATGAAACCAAATTTCTCTGCTTCATGGCGATATAATAAGTGGACACCGCACCTTTTCACATTGCCCTTGTAGGACTTCACATGACCTTGTTCCCAATAACTAAACTTTCCGAAAAAGAAGTCAAATGATGCCTCTATGGCATCAAGACAATGATTGTAATACTTATGTTGATACCACATGAACAGGTAATCTGAGCTGAAATTTGGGACTGCCTCAAATCCAGACTCAAATTCATTGAAGTTCCAAAGAAATTTTTGGTTTGCATCATCATTGGTTTTCAAAAGGAGTTCACAAAGAAAATCCATATTTTTTACGTCAGAATATGAGTCCTCTGCAACAACAGCGCATACTACAAAGCCCAAGAAGTCAGACTCGTCACATTCTAGAGAAAGCATCATACTAAATGAAGGCCCCTCAAATTGATAGTTGAACCAGTTTGGAATTTCACTTCCAGGACAGCACATGTTAACTGCAGAGTCCCAATCCTTGTGTGCAGAAACAGAAAAAAGTACAATAAAATTATGTTTTTTTTCCACTTTAAGATTATAATATAGGCAATACTAATTTTGATAAATAACAAAAAAGACATACCACGATTTCTTCCTGCGGTTCAAATCCTATAGCCATGCGCAAAACTCTAAGCTGGAATTCAATTACAATGTTGTTATGTGCATTCTGATCCAATTGTATACACTCCAAAAATAATAAACACTCAGTAGTTTGGTCACTTGTATGATAGTCATTGCCATGGCCTTGTGTGAGTTCCATTTGTGAATTTGACACCATTTGCAGTGATGTGCATCCTCTTGCATCAAGAAACTCCAAAGACAAGGGAAGCTCGGGTAAATATTGAAGGTTCTGACAATTCTTTATGTGAAGAGAATCCAATGTAGAAAGCCGTTTGATGCTTGAAGGGATTTCTAATATGTTAGACTCACTAAGGTCTAGTGAAGTCAAAGAAAGTAAACTAATAGAGTGAGGCAAACTTTCAAGTTTTGAGCAATTAGTAAGAATGAGTTGATTAAGGCAACTCAATTGGCAAATGTTGTCCAGAATAGACTTGAGATTCTCACATGAATCTAGGTCTAATGTCACAAGACTACTCAGATAACCAATAGATGATGGTAATTGTTCAATCCCAGTTCCCCTTAAGTAAAGTTCTGTTAAGCTTTCCACAGGCCACATGATTTCTGGGATGTTCTTCAAATTTGAGCATTGACAAAGATAAATATTGCTAAGAGACTTCAATTGAAAAATGTCGATTGGGAGACACTCTAACCTTTTGTTGTCAGAAAGATTGATACTTTGGAGGTCAGGAAGACAGTTAATTGAAGAGGCAGGAACTTCTTCAATCGCTGTCCCGCAAAAGTCTAGTATTTTTATGTTCCTTGGAAGATTAGGAAACTTATCAAAAGATGAGCAGTGACGAAGCTCGAAATATTCCAAGGATTCAAGCTTATGAAAACTGGTTGGAAGATTTCTAAGGTGATTGCAGTCTTTGATAATCAAAGAAGAAAGATTTTTGAGATGACAAATTGATGAGGGTAATTCATTCACTTCAAGAGAGCCTAAGCCTAAAGACACTAGATTTCCAATTATCTCAGGAAAACTTTTAATTTTACAGCAGCCTTCAAGATTAAGAGTTCTGAGTGCTTTTGCATCAATTGTGTCTGGAAGACTACAGAGATTTTCACAGTAGCTCAGATTGAGATCAGTAAGCTTGTTAAGGTTTCGCAAACTCTGAGAAGGAACTTGGATCAAACTTGTACAAGATTCAAGGTTTATTCTCTCAAGATTTGGTGCACGAGAGAGATCTGGAAATTGAGTTAGTTGCTCAGAGCAACTAAGATCAATACTTTTCAAGTTTCCAAGATACTGTGAAAGAAGATAAATAAGAACAATAAGAACATATAACTAAATGCCTTTTGAAATCAAATATATATGGGCACATTCATACCTGAACATCGTTGCAAAGTTGCTTCAGCTTACTGTAAGGCATATCGAGTTCAACAAGATTCTGAAGCTTGAAAGTTGATGGTAAAGATTGTAAAGGATATTTGTCCCACTTGAGATATCTAAGTGAATGAGGAAAATACTCAAGACCTTGAGGAAGATGAACTTTGCGTTTCTTGATGTTGTAAGAGTTGAAAATTTTGAGTAATCTCAGGTCACTCATCTCTTTGAAAACTGTAGGTGCCAAATCTGCCTCATCATACACTTTAGATGAGTCAAGAAATATTCCTTGAATATTTGCAGTCCCCTGCCAGTGAGGTTATACAGCATATAAATATAATATGAGCATAAAAAAGAAATGTAAACGTCTCATTCAGTGGCACTTACTTCATTACTTTTTAGGACATTATAGCTATCTTGAGGAATCCACAACCTACTCCGCTTTCCAAGTTGATCTTGTGATTGTTGGCGAACAATTCTCCAACCCATTTCTTGAACCAAATCATGCATGCAAAGCTCGTCATTGAAACAATCGATAGTTACGAGACATCTATCAATGAGATTATCTATTCCTATACTTGCATAAAAACCACATTTGTTTAGTATATTCTCCACAAAATCTCTACATTTCCCTTTAAAAAAGCATGCAATATCAAGAAAGATATCTTGCTCTATTCTATCTAGTCCATCAAAACTTGTTCGTAACACATGTTGAATGTCATCAAGGGGAACTTCTTTAAACCGATTCAATGTCATCTCCCACTTCCCTTTGCTAGGAGAACAAAGTGTGCGAAGGTGAGAGCCCAAAACCTTAATAGCTAAAGGTATGTGTCCGGCATATCTGACAGCCTTTTTTGATAGCTCTACATAATCTTTCGTGGGACCATTTCCTCTAAAAGTTACCAAATTGAAAAGCCTGAGAGCTTCACCATCTTCTAATTGCTTAAGCTCGTAGGTTTCATTAGCTTCAATAGCTCTTAAAACTTTTGCATCTCTAGTTGTTACTATGATTCTAGTCCCATTGCCGAATCGGTCATTCTCACTATAACGATCACCAATTAAGTATTCCAATTGCATTGAGTTACTTATATCATCAAGAACAATGAGGACCTTCGCAGAACGAAGTCTGTCTCTAATGTAGTCTGGAAGAGATGGTGCTCCCCAATCTAGGCTTTCTTCTTCTTCTTTAAGTAATTTTGAAATAAGCATTTTCCTTAGTCTCTCCAATCCATATCTTTCGGATGCTTCCCTAACATTTTTAAGAAAGTAACAACTTTCGAATTGGTGAAAGAAACGACTGAATACTGCGTCAGCAAGAGTTGTTTTTCCAATGCCACCAATTCCCCAAATGCCCACTATACCAACATTTGATGAGCCTTTGGTATCGTTTAACAACAGCTTGATTTCTTTAATGTGTTTTTCAATTCCTATTAACCACTTGAAACCATTGCTTGACGATAAACGTCCCAATTTACTTATAACGTCTTCAACAATTTCCTTTATGAGTTTGGCCTCGGGCCTATATTACATAAGTTTAGTTTGTGAGAACATTATCTTTCTTTTTTTCTTCTAAATTGTTGCATTGAAAATTTAAAAGTGAGATTTTTCAATCAAATGGAATAAATTTTATACACTTTAACCAAAAAAAAATTGACCTTAAAAAGGAAAATGTCCATTACTATTCAAGCAGAAATGATAATTAATCAGGATATTGAAACAGTATTTTCTAAGAAAAATTCTAAATAATTATATATATAATGAAAACCTGATTCCTTGAGAACTCCACCCAGATAGATTAGCCGCCATTGTCAAAGCAGTTCTCCATTTGCCCACCACATCCAGTCTGTCCTTGAACTGTTCTTCATGTAGCCGAAAAGCCTCTTTATAGTCTCCTCCTTGTTTTCGTATATGAGATGGATCCACTTCATAAAAAATGGGCAGAACAATCTGATTGATTTCTTGGTGACATTTCATTATATGCACAAGTTCATTTAAGCACCACCACGAAGAAGCATAGTTTTTTGAGAAAATGATTATCGAAACCTTTGCCTTTTGGATTGCATCAACCACCGTAGATGATATATCTATTCCCTCCCCTCCGTCGAATCTTTTCTCATGATCTATGTAAGTAGTCTTGATCTTCTTTTGATCTAAAGATGTGAAAAGATGGCTTGTGAAGTGGTTGCTACTGGTATCCTCACCTCTAAAGTTGAGGAATACATCACAGTTCCTCATAATATGATTCTCAAAGCCCAAGAGCCCTCTCTCTTTCTCCTTATCTAGCTTTGTATATGATGAAGCTATGTGCCCCTGACTCTTGTGAGAAGGTGGACTACGGAATATACAGATTTATTTCAATACAACAACTTCACGCGCTCTTGTGTTTTTAAGAAAGTCAAATGTTGGCGATTTCATTGTGAATGATAATGATAATTGGTTAGGTAAGCATTTGGAAATGTGTTTTTGCAAAATATTTTTCAATAATGCTCGTATAGTATTTTGTATTTTAAAATCGTACATATTTATACTTAAATTCAAATTTAATTAATAAAATTTTACCAATTTAATCAAACTGCTGTCAATTATGTAAATTCCAAATTTAAATTTAATTACTTAATTACATATAACTGATAATAATTTAATCATATTGACAAAATTTTATCTATCAAATCTGAGTCTAGGTATCAAATATGTATAATTTTAAAATACAGGGTACCGTATGAGCATTATTGAAAACAGAAAGTATCAAAATGATATTTTACAAAAACATAGAATACATAGAATACCAAAGGAGTAAATTCTTATGATAATTTTCCACTATTATTACTGTCGTTTCCTCTATATTGAATAACTCTTACACCATTAAAAAGTTTTAGTTACAATTTAGTAATAAACACCGCATCATAGCCATAATAAGTGATAATATTTGTTCATATCGCCTTTAAAAAATTTACATTCACACAATAAGAGCACTCCCAATGGACGCTCTACTCTATCTTTTAAAATACCTCCAAAAACCACACATTTTTCTATTTTACCTCTAAATTTTACATTATACCATACATCAACTTCTCTATATATTTTTCTACATCATTTAAATATTATATCTTTAAACATATTTTATGAATTAAAGTAAAATAAAATAATTAAAAAAAAAAGAAATAATAAATATACATACTAAATGGGAGAGAGAAAGCTTATAAAGAAAAATAATAATATCAAAATATTATATAAATGATATGTAAATGTAGATATGAATTAATTGTAGTTTGTGCATAGCTATTATAAATATATGTATAAAGGAGCTGATAGAAGGTGTTTTTGTGAGTTTTAGCTAAATATTATAGATAAAGTGTATTACAAAATATATCACCAAAACATATTTTTTTTATAATTTACCTCAAACTTTTACATTATACCATATATCAACTTCTCTATTTTTTTCTCTACATCATTTAAATATTATATTTTTTATAAATATTTTATTTATTTTAAGAAATAAAATAATTAAATATAATAGTATTACACTCGTATATATACAAAAGTTTATAAAAAAATAATAAAATATTTATAGCTTGATGAATAGTGTTTCACTACATATAAAGAAATATTATTCATTTAGGTAAAAAAATATAATTTTACATCACCTATTGGAAGACTATTTAACAATTTTTTTTCAATATTATAAAGAATTAGACATTTTACCTTATCCATTTTTTCTCTATTGGGAGTGCTCTAATAGTTTTAGTTACAATTTGAGACTAATTATAAATATAAATAAACTTCACTTCATAAAAAGTTACAATATTTCTTACTCTACTTTTAGAAAATATACATTTAACACGGTAATAATTGTATTAATATTAAATATATTTATAGGGGACCTCTTCAATACAACCAATCTTTTGGCTGCCACTTTTGTGTTTCGGTTCCTAAATAATTATTTTTCCATTTTTTTATAACAGTGTATATTATAATCATTTAAGTCATCTTGCAAATTTTCAAGAAATTTAGAATAATTTACAGTGCTGAAAACAAAGTTCAAACAGTATGTTGCACGCATGTCTATTTTTTTGTATGAATGTGTAAAATTCAATTGTTTGAACCTTATTTTCAGTACTGTAAATTATTCTAAATTTATTGAAAATTTGCAGGATGTCTTAAATGACTACAATATTTACCGTTATAAAAAAATGGAAAAAAATTATTTAGGTACCGAAATACAAAAATAATTGCACTGGTAGCAAAAAAAATTGGTTGCACCGTAGTCGTACCCTATATTTATATATATGACATCGCATACGTGCTAAATATTCATGATAATATTAATTATTAATGAGAAATTTCACTATTCATACTTAATAATGTCTAATATTACTAAAAAAATCCTAGCGTTATTATTCTTTTCAATTTAATGCTAAACAGTCCTCTCATATCCAAAATACCCCTCCCATTATATCAATAATCCTAAAAATTTCTCTTCCTCTCTCTTCTCTCTCTCTCCCTCTCTCTCTCATTCTCACGAAATCCTCCTTAAAACCCACAGATTTTTATGATTTTCTTGCCGAAATCATTGTTAGCCATCTCCATTGTTTCTGTGAAGTCGCCAATATCAAAAGCAACATCCATTTTGAGGGTTTTTGGAGGAGAAAAATCATGGGTAAGAAGATTGTTCATTTTATGTGTTGGGTATTGCTTGTTTACATTTTTTTGGCTATTTCGAACAGATCTAAGCCTATATTGGTGTGTTTTTTTTTTGGGTTTTTTTAGAGAGATTTTGCGATCTGCGTGTTTCTGGGTTTTCTGCAACTTTTTTGCTCAATAGGAGCTCAATAACAATTTGATAGGGGCTCGATGGTATGTAGAAGAATGTTCTTTTATGAGCTCGATGTTGCTCGATATAGTTCAATAATAGCTCGATAGTTTTAGGCTTTGTTGCTCGATTGTGCTCGACGGAAACTCAATAAGGGTTCGATTGAACCATAGAATATTTGGTCTAGTTGTTTTCTCGATATGTGCTTGATAGGAGCTCGATAGGGTTCGATGAAGGTTTTGGTTAGGTTTTATGTTTGGTTTAAGAACTTTTAGCTCAATATGAACTCGATAAGAGCTCAACGAGGGCTCAATGGTAACTCGATAGAGTTCGATTGAAGCTCGATAATATTATTTTTTCATGAATTTTTGAAAAATTGACACTTTTTTTTTTACAATTTCAATGTTTTTTTTTTCCAACACAGGTTCCATTGTCTCCATTTTTGTATCCTACAATGGTGTTTGAAAATTACAAGGGAATAAGTGGATTTTCAAGGACCCTCAATGCATGGTGATACCGATAGAGAATATTGTAACGTACTTGCAACTTCTTGACATATTACATAAGGAACTTAAAGTTGATGAACAGATGTATGGGTTGAAATTGGAGGTTCCTTACACATGCGGCGACCAACCGTTTACACCCGTTCATGTTGAAAGTGATCTTGGTGTCCGTGCATTCTTAGGAGTAACATCCAAAGAAAGGTTAGCCTTGTGTGTCACTCCTGTTAAAAAGATTGTCATTGCAGATCCATATTGCACTCCCAGACCTAAGGGAGCAGCCAATACTTTAGGATGTCCTATTGGTGACCTGAGGGGAAACTAGTATGAGTACAACCCCTATGTGAATGACGATCCAATAGTTGAACATAATGAGGACTCAAGATATGATTCAGAGGCATGTTATAGTGCAGAAGTGCTGATTGACATGTCTGATGATTTACAAGTCGAACAAGTACAAGAACAGCCAGTACATCCTATTGCACGGGCGAACCCACCAAGTGAAGGACGTCGAACACTTGGCACCAACTCTAGTTGTCCTGGTGGAACAGAATATAACAATACAGGGAACGTTCCATTATGTTCAATAGAAGATCACAGAAAATGGAGTGCTCCCATGTTTACAAAAGAAGATATCATGGCTTCTAGTCGATCTGAAACACCCTCATCCGGTGTACCATTGGGAGAACTACACCTTGAGAAGACTTTTGAGAACAAGATGGAATTGAAAACCAAAGTGACTCCCTTCGTAAGGAAGAATAATTTTGAGTTTATGGTTAAGAATTCTGGTACTGATGTGTTGTATATCACCTGCAAGGATCCTGATTGTGGTTGGAGAATAAGGGGAAAAAGTAGCGCGATCGGAGATGTTTGAGATCATTGTTTATAATAGTGTACATACTTGTTCACGAGAATTGCGACAGAAAGGCCACCGTACGTCAAGCAGCACCTTGGGTCATTGGACACCTTATCAAGAACAAATATGTTACTGATGGCACTAGCTACCCAGCAAACAACATAAAGGAGGATATGAAGAATAATTTTGGGATCGATTTGAGTTATATGAAGGCTTGGAGTAGAGAGAAGGCACTTGGTTATGTTAAGGGGACACCTGAAGAATCGTACTCCAAGTTACCTTCTTACATGTACATGCTGCAGCAAAAGAATCCAGGTACAATAACTAAATTTGTCACAGATGACGGTCACTTTCTTTACTATTTCTTCTCACTTGGAGTTTGTAGAAGGGGATTTACATCATATTGTCCTGCTATATGTGTGGACGACACTTTCTTGAAGTCAAGTTATGGTGGACACATGTTGTGTGTTGTCGTATTGGATACAAATAACCACATTTATCCAATTGCATTCGCGATTGTTGACAGTGAGAATCATAATTATTGGAAGTATTTCATGATGAAATTGAAGGAAGTCATTGGAGTTGTTGATAATCTAGCTTTTGTATCAGACAAGCATATTAGCATTATTCATGCTCTTGAGTTGGTCTTCCCTGATGCCTACCACGGTGCATAATACCATCACATAAGTATGAATGCAATCGCTAAGTTCAAGATTGGTCACTGTCACAAGGAGATGTGGAATGCGACATATGCATTTCAGAAGTCAAAATTTTACAAGTTCTTCAACAATATAAAGCAAATGGGTCTTGCCATAGCTCAATATCTCGAGGGTATTGGCTTCGATAAGTGGACTCGTGCTTACTTTCCTGGGAATCGATACAATGTAATGACAAGAAACTACGCTGAAAGTTTCAACAACAAAACCAGAGACGCAATAACCTTCCTAGTCACTACTTTGTGGAATTCATTCATTTCACAATTCAGTCATGGTTTGTTGTGCGTCGTGAGGAGGTAGAGAAGTTCACGTCCAAATTAGCAACAATATATGAGAAAGATGTCTCAGGCATTGCAGATGATGCAAGGTACTTGAAAGTCCATCCTCTTGGACAGTTCGAATTTCATGTGGTAGACCTAGAAGGTGATGGTGAGGTGAATTTGATGACCAAATCATGCTCCTGTGGTATGTTTCAAATAATGGGTTACCTTTGTGTTCATGGTGTGGCTGCGGCCATCCTACGCGGTGTCAACATTTACTCGCTGTGTTCCCCATATTACACTACTGAGATGTGGAGGGAGTCTTATTGTAATGCCCTGGATAACCAAGATTGTTACACTGTGTGTTTTAAGTAGTGCAAGACTTGCTAATCAAATCATTTAAATAAAAATGTGAATCTAAAGTCATAAACAGGTTAAGATTAATAAGATTTTGGTTATAAACAGGTCATTTTCATTAAAATGAATATTTAGTACATGGGATCCCAAAACAGGGTTAAAAGGCATAATTACAAAATTTCTAAAAGTTATAAATAATCAAGGCCACTCTAATGGTAAAATACACATTTTAGGTTTCCGTCCCTGTATAATCCCTCGACCATGGCGGCCGAGCAGCTGACAATGTACACCTTGCCCCTAGAGCTCTCCAACTCATGGTTGATCCATCTTACCCTTGCCTTTACCTGCACCACGTAGCACCCGTGAGCCGATGCCCAGCAAGAAAACCATAACATAATAGCATAATCAATATCAATAACCAAATAATTCACAAATCATAACCAGATATTCGGCAGTCCACAACATTCACATAATCAATGATAGTAATTGACAAATCAACAATCTTTTAACCAAGTATTTAACATGCCATAATTATCATATTAACACAGTAAACATATCATGAAATAACTAGGCTTGACACCCTTAGGCCGCACCCTCTGTTTAAATCACTATCTTCGGCTCACTTAGACCGAGCCCAGTGTTCAACCCACTGACTCTGGCTTGCTTAGACCAAGCTCAGTGATTATTTAATTAACCTCTGCTACCAGTAGCCGAGCCGCATCCTTGTGCGCTAATATTAATTCCGGCACTCTTAGGCCATTTATTTCATGTCCACATGGCATAATACCATCATATGACATTTCATACAAGTATAGGGAACTCTTAGTCCCAACATAGCCACACAGCAGGGTGCAGTTTTCTTACCTTTAATTCCGAGCGGAGAATGCGAAATGGTTTCGAGCACAATCCTTAGCTTCGAGCCTTGGCGATAAACCTAGTCACAATCCATAAATGGTACTTTGATGAGTTTAAATTCCAAAGGACAATCCTAGGACCAAACTCACGCTCTCGGGACCTCTAATTCCACCAAACGAGGTGGTGAAACCGTCCCCCCGAGCCCCCCAAGCAAAACCCTAAAAAGTACCTAAAAACCAAGTTCTGGAGGCAGGGTAGCACTACATCGCTACCAGAGGGCGCTACAACACTACAAACAGAAACCTAAGCCCCCCCAGAAATGCAACCTAGCGTTGTAGCGCTCTAAACCTAGCGCTACAGCGCTAGCACCAGAAATGACAATTTCTGGGTTTCTCCTTCAAATTTCCTCGAGCCAAAGCTCCAAAAATCCAACCCTATCATTAGCCAAACTCAAAATTGAGCCCATAAATCACTATATCTCACCCACATCAACATAGTAACATCAAAACTTAATTAAGAACCTCACCAAATACAAAAATCAAAACTGAGCCTTGAAGCTCAAGAACCCTAACTAAAACCATAAAACTTTTCAAAAGATTAAAGGAATCCTTACCTCAATGACAACTAAATCCTCAGCCTCCATCCTCCAACCCTTGGGCTTAGACTCCCATACTTCCCAGATGAAACCTCACATCATCTCAGCTCAATTCTATACAAATAAACTAAGTTCATCAACTATTTTATACCCAGAAATCCAGCAAAAACTCAAGGTTGAACTGAAACTCTTACCTCAATTTGGAGCCAACTTTCCAGCCTAATTCCCCTACACTTACTCCAAGGATCACAGCTCCAAAGATTGGCCTAGACTCCATTTGATTCTTAGCTTCAAATTCCCCAAGGGAGAGTGAGGTGGAGAGGAGAACGTGAGAGGGAGAAGGGTGAGTTGAGAGAGAGTTTTCTTTTCCTTTCTTTCCTTGATCAATTCCAAAATGTTCTGTTTTGTTCTAAGAAAAATGCTGAATATATCCTTAGACTTAGGAAAAGACTATTTTGCCCTCCCAAATAAAACTAATCCTTTACTCAATCTAAGGGTATAATAGTCATTTGTTCCTAATTCTTGCTAATTCCTCGAGTGTCCCTAATATTTACCACTTAAATCCCATCATCCAATTAATCACCAATTATTTATCCAATGTCTAATAATTCCCAATATATATTCTAAATTCTCAGAAACACCCCGAGGCTCCCCCGAGTCGGGCATTAAATCCCGCTGTGACTATTTCGCCAATCCGCTCACCAGGACTGTCTCGAGCCATATGCAGCAAATATATCCACATAATAATGTGGTCTCAACAATTTATCACACATAATTACATTTATGCCCTCAACGGGCCAAAATTATAAATATGCCCTTATAAACAAAACAGGGCCCATATGCATATTTAATACTCATAAACATGAACTTAATCATCTCCATATAATCATATAGTCATGCATGCCACACAATCATGCATTAAATCATTTATTCACATAAATATCAATTATGCCCTCCCGGCACACTAATCAAGGCCCCTCAAGCCTTGTTAGTAATTTTGGGTCATTACACTTACAAAGAAACAATTTACCCAACTGGCAACGAGGATGATTGGGAAGTTCCCAAGAACATAGAGAAAATACAAGTTGGGGTTCCTGTTGAAAAACAACCATTTGGTCGGCCGAAGAAGAAAAAGGTGGGAAGAAGGAAGACAAACCACACTCCATCGAATGGCGAAATCATTCGCAAAGAGCGCAAGTGTAGTATGTGTGGTGGTCTTGGCCACAACAGGGCTACATGCAAAGCTAGGCTATAAACTTTTTTTTCCCATTTGGACTTGTTGTATTAATAACCTAGCTTAAAAGTTATGTTAAGCTCGATGTAAACTCGATGAGCTCGATTGTAGCTCGACATGAACTCGGTGTTAACTCAATATGAACTCGATAATATGGTTGTTAGCTTCTATATTGACTTCAAATCTTAGCTCGATATTAGTTCGATAATGGTTCAATATAGCTCGATGGTAGTTCAATAATGGTTCGATATGGCTTGATATTAGTTCGATAACAGCTAGATAATGGATATGAAAATGATATTGCTCGAAATTAGTTCGATAACAGTTCGATAACAGTTCGATATAGCTCAATATTATTTTGATAATGTTCGATATAGCTCGATAACAACCATATGAAAGTTACAAAAATTTGTGAACAAAAAACTACACATGTAAAGACCCTGTATATATACAATCATCAAGGTAACAAATTTTGATACCATAAGTATGTGGTCCAATTGTTCCTGAACACCTCTATATTTTCATCGCAGACGGTTTCCAATGGAAGGCCGGCCATGAGATTCTTGATATGCTTGACAGCATACACACCAGAATCCCCACTGTAAAAAATTATAAATAGTAAGTGTACAATACTATAAAATTTTAGTTAGAAAAAAATATAGTATGAAGATGATGTTTGTTACCTTCTCTTTGACTGAGTGAGCTCGTGTTTCTGTTTGCGACGCCATGTGAACTGATGCGGCCTCTTTCCTACTGTAGGAATCTTCAACATCAAGTTATCAGTGAACAGTTTACTCTACATCAACAGAGAAGGAAGCAAAAAGCACCATGGATTCATAATTTTCTCCAACTTTGCGTCACTAATCACCGAGTTGTCTGAATCATAAATAGTGAGAGTCCAACTAGAAATAGAAGTCTCAATTGCAAACCAATGTTGTTGTTTATAGTTCTGGCACCAATATACATCCTCAACTCCTCCCTAAGATGCCAGAAACCGCTGCTCGATGCCGGTCAACATGGACATAACGTCAGAATCCCACGTGTACTTTGTTTTGTAGGCAATTTTCTTATACTGATCATATCGGGCAGGTATCACTTGTGAGAAATAAATGTTCATCACGATTGCATTCTGGCGATATGTATTGGGAAAATACTTGCGACGCATATGAAGCATGTGTTCTGCCACATCAATATGCTACAAAGAGAGTACGATATAAAAAGTTATCAAAGACCATCATAAATGGCTAAAAAATAGTGCATAAACGAATAAAATTGAGTTATAATCGAGCACTATCGAGCTTATATCGAACTAAACATCGAGCTCATCATGTCCATATCGAGCCCCGCTATTCTCAGATGATAAACAACACCCATATCGATCTATTATCGAGCGTCATCGAGCTAATCGCAAACAATAAACAACAACCCTAGTTTAACACCCCTATCAATCTATTATCGAGCTCCATCAAGCTCACATCGAGCTAATCTCAAATAGTAAACAACAACCATAGTTTGACACCCTTATCGATCTACTATCGAGCTAATCTCAAATAGTAAACAACAACCCTAGTTTAACACTCATATTGATCTACTATCGAGCTCCATCGAGCTCACATCGAGCTAATCTCAAACAGTAAACAACAACCCTAGTTTAACACCCCTATTGAGCTATTATCAAGTCATATCAATCCAGGTAACCCCCCCCCCCCCCCCCCCCATCGAGCTCTCATCGAGCTTATATCGAGTAAACAGAACTTGTAAAATTGAAAACAAAACATAATTTCTACCACTATCAAGATTAGGTGTAAATGGCTTACCCCATCATTGAGCCACGACTGGGGTGTCTTCCACGACAGAAACCACGTTGGACTGTGATTCTCAATCTTTACATCCCTTGGGGTCTTGTTGGGGATGTCTCCAAGCAGCCACTTGGACACTTTCCTATACTGTTTGCGATCTGGCTTCTTAAGAAGGTCCAGCACCTGTGTAGCCTCCTCTTTTGGTGTAGCCGCATTAGTGCGAGGTCTTTTCCTCGTGGGATCAGTGTAGTCCTCAAACCAATCTGGCTTGCGTCTTTGGCATCTAGTCCTCTGAAACTGAACCCCAGCAACATCCTCAGGGTTGACAATAACGACTCCTGGAGTCGCAGCATCAGGTGTCATAATGATGGTAGCAGGCGTGGTTGGATCATCAACATAGTCCAGAGGAATATCCAGTGACTCTGAGTCTAAATCTTCCTTGGAGCCCCTCAGTTTCTCCTTATTAAATGTCAGGATCTGGCTTAATGCATCTAGGATCATTAACTGGTTCTTCAGGAAGGTCTCCTATCGACCCTTGACTCTGTCCAACCGCTTAATCAACTCGGCGAGCTCAAGGGTTGAGGCTGGGGCTAGGGGTGGGGCTCGTGGTGGTGCTGGGTCTGAGGCTGGGTCTGAGGCTGGGGCTAGTGCTGGGGCTGAGGCTGAGGCTGGGGCAACAGGAGGGGTGGGACCTATAGCCTCCTCCTAACATCATCATCAAATATCTTGGCTGCCTCGGCTGCTTGAGAAACTATCTCCACGACTTTCTCAAAAGTTGCATCCTCCTCTTCATCAACCTCCCTGGGATCCTGGCCAAGCCTGGGATAAAGGGGAAGATCTCCCTCTGTCAACTATAAATAATAGTCTTTTTCTGATGGTCGAGGCTTCAACATCGGAAGGACGATCAACTGCAAAAAATATAAAACATTTGGTTAACTCAAATAATCATAAAAGATAAGCATATAGATAAAAAATAATTATTTAATGTAAATCAAATATAACTTACATTCTTCTTCGATAACATTGGTGAGATGACAGACTTGGTGAAATCCTTGTTCCTCCGATGCGACCAACTAAGCATCCTCGGGACAATGTTTCCCGAGCTCACAACAAATTCCATCGCAAGATGCTGGATAGCCTCATATGCCCAATACTGTAAGGTTGGGGCATAACCATACAGACTGTACTTGGACTCTTGCTGCACCTTGGCATCCTTCTTGTTGTCATAGTTCGCCTTTTGCTTCACCATGTCCTTCTTACAAGACTACAATAGCCTCCTATAAGAGTACTTCCCCAATGGATAGCTGAAGAAGTAGTCTACGTCCTCAACCATTTTCATAATATCTCACCATATATGCAACTTGCCCTCTATGGCATTCAGAACCCCCTCAACCAACAAACATAGACCAAGCTTGTACACATCTTCCACAACAGTACAAGTCTTGAAAGCATGGTCCTCCTGTGAGATCTTTACTTTCTCAGCATCATTGAAATACTCCTTTATCAAGCGGTCAGTGAGATTACGCTCTTCCAACTCTTCTGGTGACAGGAATGTTGGGGTTTTATGCCCTAATTAAAACCAAATTTCTTTGTAGTCTGATTTTTATTATCAATAAAATAATATAAATCATTTTTTGACTTAGTCAATCCCTTTGCTCACATGTTTTAATTTCATGATTATTTGTTTAATACAAACTTCTATTAAATCTCGAGCATATAGCTAATCGTATTTATAGTGATGTAATCACAGTGGAATATAAATATGATTATATGTTCAAAATAAGTTAGTCCTAAGATTAGTCAGTGCACAGGATTTACACTGACTTGCCAATCTGCGATATGATTTACTTACACATTGTGGTGTTATGTTCTTTCCAGAACATTAGCAAAGTAGTTGACCATAGGTCAATTCAATCTCAATTCTAAGTGGTTAGTATTCTAATTGATTGTATTATTTGAGTTCTTTGACTTGTTCGTTACCAGCTTACCCTACGGACTAGCCCATACTTACATCTTGGGAACTCGGTAGTATAATTGAGTGGGAGTGTTAATCATAGATATGAACATCTATAGCTTCTGGTGAAGAAGTGAAATGATGATTTCCTTTTAGTTTGGTTCAAGGTGTTAAATGATAGAGATCTCATTTCAGTAATTAATATTAGTTTACTGAAATATCATTTACAAGGAACTAAGTGTTTTAAAGATAAAATACAATGATGGGTAAAACGGTATATTAGTCTCATCTCATTGTAGACCGTGTTATATTATTTCATATAATATAATGTTAGATTAAATAATGTGACAAAATGTGATTTGTCACACCTTGTAACATATTATTGAGAGTCACAAAAATTAGACACGTGTGTGTGCCCAAATATGACATATTTTGGAGTTACAAAATCAGTTACAAATTTGGAACTCCCAAATATTACCCAATAATGTGTATATTATATGTTACATATTTGAGATTGGATTTCACAAAGCCATGATAAAATATGGCTGTTGGAGCATGTTTTTAACTCCCAATAGGTGTTTGGAGGTTACAAAATCATGTGGGAAAGGATTTGGGACGTTTTGGAAAAATGACTTTTTTGTGCTGAAAATGGGATGTGGCCCCGCCCTGGGGGACAGAAGCCAGTGGCCGCGGCCACTGAAAAGTCCTGGGCGCGGCCAGTGAGGCTGACAACCTATTTGGTTTTTCAGTTTTTTCCAAATTGAGCGGTTCTAACATCCCAAATAACTCCCAAATCTTTGTTTTAAACATCTAATTAAACATTGGTAATAACCATGGGGGTTGGTGTAATTTGAAATTCAAAGGGGTATCTCAAACTTTATAAATAGGAGCCTAATGCTCACTTGTAAGACACACAATTTTCATCCACAAAGCACTTGGCTGGAAAATACACCATAGAGGCTTGATAATTCCAGAGAGCTATTTCCTAGAGAGATCCCTTAGTGCTTAGAGAATAGGGGGAAATAAGCTTTTGGACAAAGGTTTTGAACCTTGTTCAAGTTGGTGATCCCTACTACTCTACACTTTGGTTGTGTGAGAGTTTGTCCCTTTTATTGGTTTTCTTTTTATTCTGTTGTTCTTCTTGTATTATCAGTGTATTGAGTTTGTAATCCTCTACTTCTATTTCTATTTATATATTCATTGGTATCTTTTATTTTAGGGTTTTAGTTCTTATAATTCTCTTCATTCTCTTATTTCTATTTACTTATATTTTGAGCAATTGAGTTGTAATATTTATTTAATTAATTACCTTGTCTATTGTATTTTTTGCATAGAGTTGTATTTTGGTTTTTCTACTTTTCCATTGAGTATAAAAATATATTCTCTAACAGACCGTCTATAGAGGATTGAGTGACAATTATGGTTGTAACAATAAATAATTAATAGCGCATCTATATTTATTATAGAGCGTTCTATAAATTCAAGAGTGCAATTCCGAGTCTTTAGTGGAGTCACGAGGAATTAATAAGTTAGTAAATTTATTTGTTAGATTTATGATAACTTATTGGAGCTTGAATTCATAGGCCCATGGTCCCCATTGTACCTTGGATAAAATCATCTAGATAGTCTCAATTAATTAATTTAATTATCAATTAGAATTATCAAAGTTGACCAGATCAATTTTGGATAGTTTCAGAGAGTTATGTAATTTTGAGAAGAAAAGAGAAATTATGGTAGATTTATTAATTAAGATAAATTGGTATCTAAATTAATACATAAGTTTAAATCAAGGTTCAAATTATAAATAATTATTTTGATAAATGATTTAAATAATTATTTAATTAATTAAATCAATAGAAAATAATAGAGGCCTTGATTTTAAGTCCAATAGGCTTATAATCCAATGAGAAATTTCACTGGTCTAAAGCCCATGATAATTTCGACCTAGGGTTGTTAATTGGATATTATTTTATTGATTTTTTAATTAAATTAAATGACCTAATTGATCTATAAAAGAAGTGCTAAGTGAGAGATGAAAATAGATGTTTAGAAGTCAAAAACATAAGTTTATGATAGTTTTTAGATTCTCTCTAAACACATGTCATTTTCTAAGCCTCTTAGTTCTTTTCTCTTCTTCTCTCTGTATCTATCTCATGTGTTGAGAATTGCCCACTCTAGTCTAGGTGATTCTAATGATACTTTGGAAGACTGTGAAGATAATAGAAGATCGGTTCAGTTTCTTGATAATACTCTGCGACAGAAAGGATACAAGGGTTAGAGAAACTGAAGGAAGGACTCATTCACTCCGCTGCGTATACTGTAAGTATTCTTATCATTGTTTCTCTTTGAATTCAATTTTAGAAACATATTCTAGGTTATCTCATATTAATTTGTTTAATATTAGATCTACATGAAAATAAATAAAGATCTTGTATAAGTTTCCCAACAAGGAAGGTACTGAAATTCAACCCTGTCACCAGAGCAAACTCTCCCATGCCGAATCTACAAGACTCCGACCCCAAGAAGAAATGCACCTCATCTTCGTTGTTGCTGGTGATTTTCCTCAAAAGTAGTTGATGCACCAAAACTCCAGAGAAATTAAACTTTGAAGCCAAAAAGAACTGCTTGAAAGGGGATTCCTTAGCCCTTTCTATCAGCTCGAGGTCCACAAACCTAGTTTTAATGTGATTTAAAGTGCTACTACCCCGATATGTGACTTGACTAGGAAAGTGCTCACTAAACGAAATAAGCAACTCAGGCATCTGCAACAACACTTGAAAAAAAAATTGGCAAGAAAATAGAATGTCAAACAAAATATGGAAAAAATTCAAAAAAAATTCATCAAAACCCGAAATAAACACTACCATTGAGCTTATATCGGGCTGTTATCGAGCCCTATCGAGCTCAATCGATCTATTCATCGAGCCTCTATCGAATTACCATCGAGCCACTATTAAACCTAATCTTTTAGGATACCATCGATCTTATATCGAGCTTCCATTAAGCCTAACTATATCAAGCCTACTATTGAACTATCCAAACCATCGAACCATTCAAACTATCCTATCGAGCTCATATCGAGCAAGTATCGAAACATTCAACCTACCCTATCGAGCTCATATCAAGCAAGTATCAAACCATTCAACCTACCCTATCGAGCTCATATCGAACCATAATCAAGCCTATCGACCTTGTTTCATCTATTACCACAAATCAATCGAGCCATTATCGAACCTGTATTGAACCTATCGAGCCACTGGTGCAAACCCAGAAAAAAAATCCCCAAAAAATGATGAACACAATCCATAGATCACAGATTCAACAATATGCTCTATCAAAAATTGAAATGGGTTTGAGATTTTACCTTTGATTGTCAAACTTTGGAGGAAATGGGTCGATGTGGGTCTCGTAATCGTCGCGGGTCTCAGTTTTGATGGAGAGATGGGAGAGGGGGTCTTGGTTTCACTGTGGGTCTCAAGGTTGGGGGCTCGACGAAGGTGGGGGCTCGACGGAGGTGGGCTTGATAGAGGTGGGAGTTGAACGTCTTTGGGTTTTGTGTGTATGTGTGTGTGTGTGTGTGTATGAGAGAGAGAGAGAGAGAGAGAGAGAGAGAAATAGAGAGAGTAGAGAGAGAAGTGAGATATTGATTTTTTTGGGTGTGGAAAAATAAGAGGGGTATTTTGGGAAATAGGGGAATGTTTAACATCAATTTGAAATTGTAATTAGTGCTAGAATTGTTATGTAATTATTTCTATTAGTATGTATAAAAAGTGAAATTTCCCTTATTAATTTAGATTTGTAATTTTTTTTCTATCTTTCCAACATTATATGGATATATACATTGTAGCTATACATTTATTTATGAATGTTTATACATTGAATTTGACATGTTTTATCAATTATTATTTAATTTAGATTTAAATGTGTATATTTTTAATATTATATATAATTCAAGTTATAACCTGCTCATAGTAATAAAATATGTTAATTCCAACTTTATTACTTTAGAGAGGTTTTACTGTATTATTATTATTAATAATTAAACTCAAATTGCCATAGAAACATAGTCGCTGAAGCAAAGTCAAATTTCCACGGGGAAATTTAACTCTTTATGCATAATTGTGTCTCATATTACCAAAAAAATACTGCTACTATACATCATTTCAATTTGATGCTAAGCTTTTAGCAAGTACCAAAAATATCCCTCTCATATTTTCCCTCCCAAAACTATTCCTCCAAAATATATATATCTCTCTCTCTCTCTCCCTCTCTCTCTATCTCTATCGATTCCCTCTCTCTTGAACCCCAAGAAGATAACCCCCAAAATCCCAAACCCTCACCCTGACTCTCTCTCTCTCAGACCGACGATGCCCACCTAGAACGATGACCAACAACCATTGCAGCATCTCCTCGGTGATGAAGTGACTAGAAAGAGATGGAGCAACCTGAGTGTCCCAAATCCAAATCGAAAAAGTAAAAACGTGATTCTCTCATTTTTTTCAGCTTAAATGCATGGAGTGGGTGTCGATATGAGATTCTCTTCATGTTTTCCTTTAGATTTTGGGGAAGATCTGAGAATGTGTGGGGTGGGTGTCGATCTGCATTCTGGTTGTTTTTTGCTGGGTTTTCTAATATAGGCTCGATTCGATGAGTGCTTGATGGTTGCTCGACAACAGGATAGTTTTTGAAAAATCATAAGCATGATAATGCTAGAATTAGAGGGCTTAATATAATCTCGATGATAGCTCGATAGTAATCGGTTAGGCTCGATGGGGTATGGGGTTTCTCGATGGGATTGACATATTTGGGCTCGATAGGATCGATGTGAGCTAGATTAATGCTTGATGCTCCATTGTTAAGACATATCATGATATAGCTTGATACGTACTCGATAGAGCTCGATGGTGGCTCGATATGAGTGAGGCATTAGAACTCGAGGGCTCGATAGGAGCTTGATAGTGTATCGATAGTCTTGATAGTTTTAGGGATAATGTTTCTCGATAGGCTCGATTGTAACTCGATGCATGCTCGATGGTTCTTTATGTAGACAGACTATGCTTTTCTCGTTAGGCTCGACAATGGCTCGATAGGGTTATGTTGTAGCTTGATGATAGTGATGGGGTTTTTTGCCCTAATTAAAACTCAATTTATGTATAATATCATTTAATATCAATAAAAGAATAGAAATCACTTTTTCACTTGGTCAATCACTTTGCTCACATGTTTTATTTTTATGATTATTTTTTTAATATAAACTTCTAGTAAATTTCGAGCATATAGCTAATCGTATTTATAGTGACGAAATCACAATGGAATATAACTATGATTATATGTTCAAAAATAAGTTAGTCCTAAGATTAGTCAGTGCACAAGATTTACATTGACTTGCCAATCTACAATATGTTCTACTTACACATTACAATGTTATGTTCTTTCTAGAACATTAGCAAAGTAGATAAGATCGGATGTATTTGTTACATCGGATTGGACCGATATTGACAATTGATAGGATAAGTAAACATACCATTATTATCTATTCTAGTCATATCATATAGTTGACAATAGGTCAATTCAATCTCAATTATGAGTGGTTAGTATTCTAACTGATTGTATTATTTGAGTTATTTGACTTGCTTGTTACCATCTTACCCTACGGACTAGCCCATACTTACATCTTGGGAACTCGGTAGTATAATTGAGTTGGAGTGTTAATCATAGATATCAACATCTATAGCTTCTGATGAAGAAGTGAAATGATGGTTTCCTTTTAGTTTGGTTCAAGGTGCTAAATGATAGAGATCTCATTTCAGTAATTAATATTAGTTTACTGAAATATCATTTACAAGGAACTAAGTGTTTTAAGGATAAAATACAATGAGGGGGTAAAACGGTATATTAGTCCCATCTCATTGTAGATCGTCTATAGAGGATTAAGTGATTATGGTTGTAAGAATGGATAATTAATAGCGTATCTATATTTGTTATAGAGCGTTCTATGAATTCAAGAGTGCAATTCAGAGTCTTTAGTGGAGTCATGAGGAATTAATAAGTTAGTAAACTTATTTGTTAGATTTATGATAACTTATTGGAGCTTGATTTCATAGGCCTGGTCCCCACTGTACCTGGGATAAAATCATCTAGATAGTCTCAATTAATTTATTTAACTATCAATTAGAATTATCAAAGTTGACTAGGTAAATTTTGGATAGTTTCATAGAGTTATGTAATTTTGAGAAGAAAAGAGAAATTATGGCAGATTTATTAATTAAGATAAATTGGTATCTAAATTAATAAATAAGTTTAAATCAAGGTTCAAATTATAAATAATTAATTTGATAAAAGATTTAAATAATTATTTAATTAATTAAATCAATAGAAAATAATAGAGGCCTTGATTTTAAGTCCAACGAGCTTATAATCAAATGAGAAATTTCACAAGCCTAAAGCCCATGATAATTTAGACCTAGGGCTGATTATTGGCTATTATTTGATTAATTTTTTAATTAAATAAATGACCTAATTGAGTCTATAAAAGAAATATTAAGAGAGAGTTGAAAGATAAGTCAGATTTCAGACGACTGACACTAGTTTCTGATAGGTTTTAAATTCTCTCTAAACATAAGTCATTTTCTAAGCCTTATTGTTCTTTTCACTTCTTCTCTCTGTATCTATCTCATGTGTTGAGAATTTCCCACTCTAGTCTAGGTGATTCTAAGGATACTTTGGAAGACTGTGAAGAAAATTGAAGATCGGTTCAGTTTCTTGATAATACTCTGCGATAGAAAGGATACAAGGGTTAGAGAAACTGAATGATGGACTCATTCATTCCACTGTGTATATTATAAGTATTTTTATTATTATTTCTCTTTGAATTCAATTTTAGAAACATGTTCTAGGTTATCTCATATTAATTTATTTAATATTAAATCTACATGAAAATAAATAAAGATCCAGTATAAAGTTTCCTAACAACTAGCCTCAGAGCCTTTGGTAATCTTTATATTCATGCATGAACATGTTAAAAATTGAATTATTTGATGTGTTTGAATAATTGGATGGATTTTCATGTTTTTATGAAGCACATTGAATTTTATGTGATTATTAGAAATTTTAGGTTATTTTTTTGTGTTTTCTATGCCATTAATTTTTATATATGCTTTATTTTGTGTAAAACATATTAAAACATAATTAGAAAATTGTTTTGGTTTGAAAAATTGCACAAACAAATTTCCGGAAATTTTTTGGCCTGGCTACCCATGCGTGCGCGTACATCGCGCGCCCTGAGCGCACACGCCCCGCGCGCACACGGGTACTTTTCATAATTTTTTTAAATAAAATTGTGAAAATTAATTATTTATAATCAAAGCCAAAAATATCAGATTTGTTTTGTATTTAAAAATGTTTTTTAAAGTAAAATATTTTTGTTGGTTGAGAATTAAATAATTATATATTTTCTACAAAGATTCAAATTCAAATTTAAAAATAGACTAACAACTTAATTTTAAATCTTTTAATATATTAAAATATTAGAATTAAAATATCACATATTTAAGATATTTTATTTTAAATACTTGATATTTTTTTTAAATCTTTATTTTAAAATATAAATATCAGTTTATTCTATAGTTTTTAATATTTAAATTTGTTAGTTAGATATTTTCATGGATATTTGAATTTGTTTAACTGCTTTAAGATATTTTAGGGTTGTTATAACCATTAATATTTTATTTTTTTAAATGGTTAAAATATTAGCTTATTGTTGTAACAACACAAGATATTTTTGAAAAACAGTTAAGATATTGTTTTTAAATTTTAAAATTGGTTAAATTTTGAAAAATATCATTTTTTTCAACCAATTAATAATTTTTTTTTAATAAATGAGTGTTGACCCTGATTTTGGTCAACTAACATGGAGTCAAAAATGCTTGATGTGGACAAATATGTTGAAATGAAGAAGAATGACAAAAACAGTAAAGCACACAATAATTTATAGTGGTTCGGCCCCAGAATCTGGTAATAACCTACGTCCACTTGAGCTGTTATTAATATAATATTTCAAAGGAGCGATCAAAGAACTAGGGTTCAATGAATTTCACAAACCTCTGAAGAACAAAACAATATATCAAATGTGATAGCTCTAGCTCACTCGTAAATCTCTAATCTCCAGTAATTAGAAAGCCAAAAAAAAGTCCCTTCCTTGAGCTATCTTCTCATTATTTATAGGCTCAAGGAAGATTACATGAATTAGTTACAGATATTCTTTCCTAATTAATCGGATCATCAGGAATTATTGGAGACAATCTCGGGATTGACTAAGATCTTTATAAAATTATCTTAAAATATGCGGAGTGTACAACCAGGCTGGTCGTAGGAAAAACTCAACCGTTATGCATGCAATATCTCACTGGTCGATAGTCGAACAAAATTTTGCCACGTGTTAGCCACGTGTTAGAAATCACTTGCCACGTCATCCGTGCCTGTTTTTTGGATAACATTTGCCCCCCAAGTTTATTTATTACGAGCAATAAATAAACTTTTAAGGAAACGACCCTTCGACTACCCCACCAGACTTGTCAGAGTAATTTGTGCAACCTTGGGAAAAGTAACCTACCCTTGTCTAATCACGGCTTTTCAGTTCCCAAGCAACCTTTCGACGGCTATCACCCTTCCCCATGCTTCGAAAAAGAGGAAACTGATGATTACTCTCCTTTTATGCCACAGAAAAAAAAAAAATATATATAGTCTCTTCAAAGTCTTCTTTTCCTTTTTACGCAAGCTATTACTTTCTCAAGAAACCCTAAAATCAGAGCTTCCATTTTCTTCTGGATACCGTCTTCCAGCGTTTCAAGATTCAGTCCGCGAGTTCTTCGACGCTCGAAAACTTTCTCAAATCTCCACGATCTTTTTTCTGGTAAGTCTCATAACTTTTATGCTCTATATTTTTGCCGTGCATGCTTTTGTGGATTGACTGTTGATTTTATTTGTTTTTGGGTTGAGATGCATGACAGTAGGGGGTTTAATGGGTGATACTGTATAGGATGATATTTTTCCGCCATTAAGGAGTTGCGAGTTAGTTTGATAGTTGAGATCACGATTTTAGGACGTAAAACCGAAGTGAACATTCGATTTTTATGCTAGTCGAAAAACCAAGTTTTTCCCGCCCTAAAAGGAGTTGAAAAAGCTTTTTCGAAAAACTTTTTTCTTTTACTTTTTGATCTGTTTTTCAAACTGTTTGTGTGAAAAAGTTAGTTTTTTGTTAGAATGCTGTAGTATAAAAGCTTAACTTTTATACTCGACCAACGTTATTCTAAAAAACTTTCAAAATTCTTCATCCTCACCTCCCCATTCTTCTGTTCGCAGATTTTAATGCCAGATTTGTGGGGAGGTGAGCGGCCAATCGACGACAATCTCCTAGAACAACTGCTCGAAGGCGAAGAACAGCTGGCCCAGCGCGTTAGTGAGATTTCATTTTCAAGAACTTCTTCTAGACCTCAACCATCACCACCTCAAATGGCCCGTTATAAATCTCTAGGCAAGAAAAAACCAAACCCTGAAAACAATCCAAATTCACCAGCCCAGCCTGATTCGCAGGCTAGAGTTCCCTCGACCAGCGGTCGAGAAAATGCTGCCCCAGACCCTCGTATTCAAGTTAGGGTTTGCCCTCGGCATCAAAACCTTCCTGATGTCGAGTGGTATCTCTCTCCTACCAGGCAGGTGACTCCTCGGATGCTCGCCAATTATCGTAGGAAGTACCCTCTTACAGGGGTTAATCTCTCAATCCCTGCTGCTGACTAAAGAGCTAACTTGCCTGGGGGCGTCTATAGCGCTTGGTCCAGATATCACATAGAGGCGGGGGCTATCCTCCCTCTACATCCATTCTACCAGGGGGTGGCCAACTACTTTGGTGTTGCCCCCTTTCAAATTACCCCAAACGGATATAGAATGCTGGCCACACTCTATATCCTTTATAAACTCAAAAAATGGCTAGAACCCACTCCCCATGAGGTCAACTTCCTCTTTGACCTTAAGTCCAACCCTCAACAATACTGGATGGGCTTTTTTCACCTTTGTCACCAGGAAACAAACCGAACGTTCCTGAGTGACACTACCCACATTTCCAACATGGGGCAGTACAATAGAGAGTATTTCCTCACGCCAAACATGACTACGAACAACCTGGCCTTCGCTTGAGGAGGTAAATGCTACTTTCACTGGTCGCTACTTTTCCTTATCAAACTCTTATGCACTTCTCTAAAGTATATTGTGCCTTTCAGGACCATGGTTACGTCCGAACCCAACACCAGACATGGTGTTGAGATCCAATGCACTGGCCAGGATGGCAGACGCTAAAAAAAGCATTAAGTCCCTAGTCACTGATGAAAATATGAGGTTATCTGGCCTCCTGGCTCCTCGCCATGAAACAAGAGGACCCGTGGTGGCAGATACCACTGTCGAGGGGCATCCCGAGCAGCAACCTCTGGCGTCTCCTCCCCGAAGGAGGCCAACGGGGGTTACGATCAGGGAACCCACTGGCGTTCCTTCAGTAGAGAGGCCTTCTGCGCCCCAAGGCAAGGGGAAAAAAAAAGGAAACAGAGCCCGTCATAGACTTGGAAGAGTCTTCAGACAAAAACGGTACTGTTATTTTGCTTTTAAATAGCTTGCCAATTCCCTGTCACTTGTTTGACGGGGACGGCAATTTTATGTATACTCCAAATCTAGGGCCAGACTTCTTCGTGCCAGATAGTGAGTGTATGACTAATAGAGTCAGTAGTATAGCGACCAGTAGTTGTAGCTCGAGTATTAAACTTTGTGACCACTTTTCTGATTTGCCATGATTTTTTTATCTGCCTTTGTCCTACTGCCTGCATATTTTTCTTTATCTGCAGATATGGCTTCCCCCAACGTTTTCGATCTGTACCAGACCCAAGAGGAAGAGGAGGTCCCCCTGGTTCGATGAAAATTAGCTAGGAGGCATGATGGCGAATCAAGCCAAGCACCCCCGGCCAAGAAGGGTCGAACAACCGATCCTTCCAAGGACGGACCTACTGGCCAACCTTCTGCCCAACCTCCTGCTCCTGCTGAAAAGGAGATTGCCCTTGCTGCCAACCCCCCACCTGCGGCCTGAAGGGAACAAGCCCCGCAAGTAGAACTTCCTGGGACCAAACTCTCAAATCGCTCCTTGCGATCAGCTAAAGATCGCCTTGCTCATATCCTGAAGCATGACCGTTGCAGGGAGGCAATGGCTGAAGCTGAGAGCATAGGGGTCGATCAGATCCTTAACAGGGCTCTTAACGAAGTGGCCAGTGTAAGTATTCCTTCTCTTGGCTTTTATCTTTCTTTCTTGTAATATAGTCTAACTTTTATTCCTTGACTGCAGGCAATGCTAACTATAACTGTCGCTCGTACTCACGCTAGTGCTAGCATCAAGCAGGCTCGGGCAAAGGCCGTCGAGGAGTTTCAGGCGAAAGCCATCGAGGAGCTTCAGGCTGCAGAAGCCAGGCATGCTGGGGAGTTGGAGGTGGTCACCCAGCAGAAGGATGCTTTGGTGGCAAAGCTGGCGGAGAATGAAGCTTCTCAGGCAGCTTTGAAGAAGCAGAGGGATGACTTCCAGGAGTCTAGCCGAATCCAATATCATGAAGTCAAGAGACTTAAGGAGGAGCACCTTGCTAAGGACAATACCATAGATGTTCTTGAGAGCCAGGTGGAACAGCTTAAGCTTACCAATGCCAAGGATCTAGAGAGGTACAATAATGCGACACTTCTGTGTTTCTACGACTTTTGGAAACACAACCAAGGTGCCGATTTTAGTTACCTTCCAGCAGAGGCCAGGAAGGTTGAGCTAGCGCGCTGTACTGCTCGGTTAGCTGCTGAAGAAGAAAGAGCTAGGGTCCCTGCTTCCCCAAGCATCCAGCCACCCGCCAATTTGGAGGGAGGAGAAGCTGGAGGAGATGCAGCTGACCAAACTGCTCCAACAGATCCTCCTGCCCCTCAGGCTCCTTAAAGTTTTTTGTTCTTTTTATTTTCTTTAATTACACGACCTACAGGTCGTGATGTAAAGACTGAATTTTTAATTTTGCTGCATGGGCAGCAAACTTTCCTTTTATTTTAAACAATTACATCCAAGCAGTACTGCTCGCGGTGTAAAAGAATGCCTTTTGATATTATAATATTTCTGTCTATTATAACATCTGTTCGCATGATCGAACTTAACATAGTACTTTGGCTTGATTTAACAAAATATAAAATTTGAAAAATACTCTAAGTACCACAGCATGCTTTCACTCATTTTTTTCATGTGTTTACATAACTCTTGGTATGCTTTTCTATCGATGTACCTTATATGCCCCCCAAGTGATCGAGGAGCTTTAGGTCCTTGGTCACTTGCCTTGACCACGACCTGTGCGAACATTACTGCTCGATAGGAAACGTAACACTTATAATACAGCAAAACAACACACGTAATGAACAAATACTTGTAAAAATAAATTTACAAAGGTTGGCAAGAATGACTGGCTGCGCACAGTCCCTTATAATTCTCGTATTAAAATGGACTAAACATGTCTTTACGAGTGATCTTAAAAATATCTTACACTTATAAGCGATTAGCCATACAACATGGCTAACCCTTTTTCACAACTTGTAAAAAGTAAAAATTAATAAAAGCCAGTCCTTTAGAAAGGACTGTTTATTGGTAGTACTTGCGCATGTGTTCTCCGTTCCAATAGCGTGGGACGAGATCTCCATTTAAGCGTGCAAGCTTGTAGGTGCTTGGATGAAGGACTTCCTCAATCTGGTAAGGTCCTTCCTAGTTTAGTCTGAGTACTCCAGCAGTTGGGTCATAGGTGTTTAAGAAAACTTGTCGAAGTACTAGATCTCCGACGTTGAACTTTCTTTCTTTCACCTTTGAGTTAAAATACCGGGCGAATTTTTGCTGGTACGCAGCTACTTGGAGTTGGGCTTTTTCCCATTTCTCTTCAAGTGAGTCTAGGGACTCCATCATCAGTTGGCTATTCTGGTCCTGGTCGTATGTTATTCGTCGGTGTGAGGGGGGATCTAACTCGACGGGCAACATAGCTTCATACCCGTCTGCTAAGGAAAACGGGGTATGACCTGTCGCTGTTCGATGAGAAGTTCTATATGACCAGAGTAATTCAGGTAGCTGTTCTGGCCAAGCTCCTTTAGTGTCCTCAAGTCTTTTCGTCAGGGTATCTTTGAGTGTTTTGTTCACTGCTTCGACTTGCCCATTTGCTTGTGGGTGTGCGACTGAAGAAAAGCTTTTGACGATTCCATGCCTTTTGCAGAAGTCTATGAATAAGTCTTTGTCAAACTGGGTGCCGTTTTCCGAGACAATTTTTTGAGGCAAACCATATCGGCAAACAATGTTCTTGATGACAAATTCAAGAACTTTCTTGGTCGTTATGGTAGCGAGCGGCTCAACTTCGGTCCATTTGGTGAAGTAGTCGACTGCTACGACTGCATATTTTACTCCACCCTTTCCCGTTGGCAGGGATCCAATCAAGTCTATACCCCATACTGCGAAAGGCCAAGGACTCTGTATTTGCTTTAACTCGTTGGGAGCTGCGCGTGGGATCTTGGAAAATCTTTGACACTTATCACATTTTCGCACAAACTCCATTGAATCTTTGTTCATAGTTGGCCAGAAATAACCCTGCCTCAAAATCTTTTTTGACATGCTCTGCCCCCCAGCGTGATCCCCACAGAAGCCTTCATGTATCTCCCTCATGAGCTCTTTAGCCTTTTCGGGTGTAATGCATCTGAGTAGTGGCATGGAGTATCCTCTTCGGTAAAGGACACCATCGACCAGTATATACCTAGCAGCCTGTCTTTGAAGAGTTCTGGCTTTGTTTCTATCTGCTGGTAGTACTCCATTTGTGAGATACTCCAAATATGGTGCCATCCATGTATCCTCCATCCGGATTTCCATATTGGTTTCGTCTGCTCGTATGCTCGGCTCGCACAATCTTTCTACTGGCACTATATTCAAAGTGTCAGCGTCTTTCGCACTTGCGAGTTTGGCTAAAGTGTCTGCGTTTGAATTCTGATCTCGGGGAATTTGCTGGAGGGTATACTTCTCAAATTGCGCCAACATATCTCTAGTTTTGTTTAAGTAGGCCACCATTTTGAGGCCCCGTGCTTGATACTCCCCTAAGACTTGATTCACTACCAGTTGTGAATCACTGTAGATATCAAGCACTTTTATATTCATGTCTTTGGCTAACCTTAGTCCCGCGAGGAGTGCTTCATATTCAGCCTCATTGTTCGACGCAGTGAAATCGAACCTAATAGCACAGTGAAATCGACGCCCTTCCGGCGTTATCAATATCACTCTTGCTCCTGCGTGAGATTCGTTGGACGATCCGTCCGTGAATAACCTCCACGAAGGAGCTTTGACTAGGGGCTCGGGCGCACTAGGTTTTTCGCACTGCTCGTCATCTGGGAGCTCAGTGAATTCAGCGATGAGGTCAGCCAAGACTTGTCCTTTTACTGTTGCTCGCGGTGAATATGTGATATCGAACTGCCCGAGTTCGACTGCCCATTTTAATAAGCATCCAGCTGCCTCTGGCTTTTGCAGAACTTGCCAAAGGGGCTGGTCAGTTAAGCATGTGATGGGATGGGCTTGGAAGTAAGGACGCAACTTCCTTGAGGACAAAATCAAGCAATAGGCTAACCTTTCGATTAGAGGATACCTCAATTCTGCCCCGATTAACCTCTTGCTTACATAGTAAACTGCCTTTTGTACGCCTTCTTCCTCTCGCACTAGCACCGCACTGGCAGCAAATTCGGTGATCGCCAGGTAAATGAACAAAGTTTCTCCATCCATGGGTTTTGATAAAACAGGAGTTTGTGCCATGTGGGCCTTTAAGGCCTGGAAAGCCTGCTCGTAGTCTCCTGTCCATTCGAATTTCTTGTTGCCTCTAAGTAGATTGAAGAAAGGGACGCATTTGTCCGTCGACTTGGAAATGAATCTACTTAGTGCGACAATTCTTCCAGTTAAACTTTGCACATCCTTGATTTTGTCGATTGGCGATTTCATGTCGATTAGGGCTTTTATCTTGTCGGGGTTGGCCTCGATTCCTCTCGAATTAACAATAAACCCCAAAAATTTCCCTGTTCCTACTCCGAAGGATCATTTGAGAGGATTTAATTTCATCTGATATTTGTTCAGATAGTTGAAACACTCTTGTAAATCCTTCACATATCCTTCTGCTTTTTTTTGACTTTACCAGCATGTCGTACACGTACACCTCCATGTTTACTCCGATCAACTCCTTAAACATGTGGTTGACCAATCGCTGGTAAGTCGCACCAGCGTTTTTCAGTTCGAAGGGCATTACTTTATAACAGTATAACCCTGTATTGGTCTGAAAGCTAGTGTGATCCTCGTCAGGGGGATGCATATTGATCTAATTGTACCCTGAATATGCATCCATGAAGGAGAGGATCTCATGCCCTGCAGTTGCATCAACCAGCTGGTCGATCCTTGGGAGTGGGAAACAATCCTTCGGGCAGGCTTTATTGAGGTCTGTGAAATCCACACAGGTTCGCCATTTGCCGTTAGGCTTGGGAACTAGTACTGGATTAGAGACCCACGATGGATAAAACGCCACCCTGATGAACCCATTCTCCTTCAATCTTTCGACTTCCTCTTTTAAGACTTTCGATCTATCCTTATCGAGCAACCTTCTTTTCTATTGCACGGGTGGAAATTTTTTGTCAACGTTCAGGACATGGCTGACAACTACAGGATCTATCCCAGCCATGTCTTTGTGTGACCAGGCAAAGACTTCCTGGTTCTTTCGCAAAAATTCCACCAGTGCATGCTTCATGGTTGCTTCTAAGTTTTTCCCAACCTTTACAACTCTGGTCGGGTCTTTTTCGTCAAGTTGGACCTCTTCCAGGTCCTCGACGGGTCCAAAATCTTCCTCAAAATCCCCAAAGCGAGGATCTAAATCCCTATCCTCACTTTGGGAAACACCCTATTTAGTGACTCCATCACCAGATTGGGCTTGTGTATCAATAGCCATCTTCAACTTATCTGGGGGAGTGCTCTTCGATGCTCCTTTCTTTGCCTTTGTAACCGAGGTGTTGTAGCACTCCCTTGCTTCTCTCTGATTTCCCAACATGGGTCCTACCCCTGCGTCTGTCAGGAATTTCATGGCCAAGTGCCATACTGAGGTGACGGCCCGAAGATCAACTAGTATGGGCCTTCCAATAACAGCATTGTACACCGAAGGACAATCGACTACTATAAAAGTAGCGAGTAATGTCCTGGTAGCAGGCATTGTACCTGCTATGACTGAAAGTCTGATTGAACCTGCTGGGGCGAGTCCCTCGCCAGAGAAGCCGTAAATTTTTTGGTTGCAGGGCTCCAAGTCCTTGACGGAAAACTTCATGCGTTCCAGCGAAGATTTGTACAGGATGTTCATTGAACTTCCTGTATCCACTAGTACTCTTTTCACCATCATGTTGGCGATTTGAACGTCCACGACCATCAGATCGGAATGTGGGAACCGGACATGCTGGGCGTCGCTATCTGAGAAGGTTATCTGACCATCCTTTGACCGAGCCTTCTTCGATGCCCTTTCCTCCACAATCATCTTCTCGATGTCCTGGTCGTGATGTAGGGTCCGAGCATATCGTTTCCTCGCCTTTCCACTGCTTCCCGCGAGGTGCAGGCCTCCGCAGATGGTGAGTAAAGTGCCAGCTACGGGGTCAGGCTGCAAAGGTGGCGAGCGTTGGCGTGTGGGCGCATGGTTGTTGCCACCTAGAGCCTCTCGTTGGGAATTTCCCGAGGCCCGTACATATCTTCTCAAGTGTCCTTGTCTAATAAGGAACTTGATTTCATCCTTTAGATGGTTGCATTCATTTGTATCATGTCCGTAGTCGTTATGGTAACGACAGAACTTGGTAGTGTCTCTCTTCGAAATATCTTTTCGAATGGGAGCAGGTTTTTTATAAGGCACACCGGAACTCGTGGCCTGATACACCTTTCCCCGAGACTCAATAAAGGCAGTGTAGTTAGTGAACCGAGGTTCATAACGATTACCCTTGGCTCGTTTATTGTCAGAGGTGGAAAGCTCATTATGTGGCCGTTTCCCCCCATTCTTGCCATTGCCATTGCCGTTCCCGTTGCCTTTGTCGTTGGGTTTTGACCCATTGGCGGCTTTGGTGGGCTCGGCAGTCCCCTTATCCTTGCCTGGGGGCTATCCTTCACTGGCTATGGCATCTTCGAGCTTGATGTATTGATCAGCTTGATCCAAAAATTCATGGGTAGTCCTGACCCCATGCTTTCTGAGGCTGTTCCAAAGAGGCGTGCGGTGCTTAACTCCTGCAGTTATGGCCATCATCTTGCCTTCGTCTCCCATTGTTTTGGCTCCAGCAGCTGCTCACATAAAACGCTGGACGTAATCCTTCAGTGGTTCTCCATCTTGCTAGCGTATTTCGACCAGCTGATTTGCCTCAGTTGGGTGCACACGACCCGCATATAATTTTCCGTAAAATTCCTTTACGAACATTTCCCAAGAAACAATACTTGCAGGAGGGAATTTGAAAAACCACTCTTGTGCAGCATCAGAAAGTATTGCAGGAAAGATCCTGCACCGAGTGTCTTCGGACACTTTCTGAATGTCCATTTGTATCTCAAACTTGTTGACATGAGATACTGGGTCACCATACCCGTCAAAATTTGGAAGCGTAGGCATCTTAAACTTGCTAGGAGTTTTTGCCATAGCTATCCTTTGCACAAAAGGAGTGCCCTTTCTCCTATCGTGATCGATATAAGACGTTCTTCCCCCGACCGGCTGTTGCACTGCCTGGTTGAGGGCATCTATCTGGGCTTGTACGGCGCCAGGAATCGTTGGAGCCTCTGCTGCTGGAGGAATGTACTCATCATGTCATTCCCTGCGATCGTTAAGTACATCTCTCAAATCCTCGTCTCTTCTCCGCTACTCACTAGCTTCGAGCAGGTTAAATACGTTATTTTGTCTGGGCTGCCCCCCAGCGTCACGTCTTTCGGGTTGGTCATCCCTAGGTGGTGGGCTTCTGCCCCCACCTCTTTCTGCATTTCTCCGACCGGCGTTTCCTCTGCCTGAGTCGGCCTCATTATAACCATGGCCATCTTTGAACCTCGACTGGCCGTGGTGGGATTGACTGTTCCCTCGGTTGCCTCCTCGGGCTGGAATGTCCCGAGCGTTAAAGGGTGGCCTGCGTTGGTCAGTGGGTCCCCGTGCATTGTCATGCTGTGGGGGGCCCCAGACCGCAGAGCCTGTCTCCAAGTTCCTTCTGTTACCAGAAGGACGCTGCCCTTTGCTCGGTGGGTTTGGCTCCTCGCCCCTATGGCGTCTAGGACTGCAGGGCTGCTGTCCGACCCTATTCTGCCTTGACCGCGGGGGATTGCCGCGACCAGCCTGGGATGGAGGCTGCGCTTCAGGATCCCTTAGAGGGACATCGTCCTGAGGCATTGGTGGCTGCTCGGGCCTTTGGGGGCTCGAGGGCTGGATCGGCGGGCTAGGATTAGGGCCCCTTTGGGGTGGCCCATTTGAAGGTTGATCAGGCTGCGATGCAGGTGCAACCTGATTCTTAGCCAGCTGTAGGGCTGCTTCGAGGGCTGCCATGGCCTCCCTCTGGCGACGGTTCATCTCCGTCTGCATTTCACTCAGTTCCAGGCGCTGTCGCTCAATCTCCCGTTGCTGCCGCGCCATAAACTCGGCAGCATTTTCCTGGCTAGCCCTCAGATTGGCCAGTTCGTCCTGCAATACCCCCAGGGTATTCTTCAGCATCGAATTCCAAATGTGGCTCATCTTCAGTCACGTTTGGAGGAGGAGGCGGTTGAGATGGTGCAGCTCTGGCCGCCTGTCCAGTCTTCTTTGTTGTTTTCACCATTGATACTTCAACAATATTATATCAAGCTCTCAATGAAAGCACCAGAATGTTGACCCTGATTTTCGTCAACTGACACGAAGTCAAAAATGCTTGATGTGGACAAATATGTTGAAATGAAGAAGAATGACAAAAACAGTAAAGCACACAATAATTTATAGTGGTTCGGCCCCAGAATCTGGTAATAACCTACGTCCACTTGAGCTGCTATTGATATAATATTTCAAAGGAGCGATCAAAGAATTAGGGTTCAATGAGTTTCACCAACCTCTGAAGAACAAAACAATATATCGAATGTGATAGCTCTAGCTCACTCGTAAATCTCTAATCTCCAGTAATTAGAAAGCCAAAAAAAAGTCCCTTCCTTGAGCTATCTTCTCATTATTTATAGGCTCAAGGAAGATTACATGAATTAGTTACAGATATTCTTTCCTAATTAATCGGATCATCAGGAATTATTGGAGACAATCTCGGGATTGACTAAGATCTTTATAAAATTATCTTAAAATATGCGGAGTGTACGACCAGGCTGGTCGTAGGAAAAACTCAACCGTTATGCATGCAATATCTCACTGGTCGATAGTCGAACAAAATTCTGCCAGGTGTTAGCCACGTGTTAGAAATCACTTGCCACGTCATCCGTGCCTGTTTTTTGGATAACAATGGGATTTAAATTAACTTTGGTTAATTGTTGATAAATCTTATTTAAATTAAATTAATATTTTTTCAAATTAACCTAAAATCAAGTTGATTGTTGATAAATGAAATTCAAATTAACTATTGTTAATTGTTGATAAATTTCATTTAAATTGATGTATTTTTTGTAAAAATTTAATTAATTTGAATTTTTTGATAAATTCTAGAAAATTAATTGTAGTATTTTTGCAAATGAAATAAATTGTGGTATTTTTACATAAATTTATAGAATTGCTCATATAGTAACATGATTAGGCCCATCCAATTATAACATGTTTGTTTGCACTATATGTGGTATTTTTTAAATTAGGCTTAGATGCATATAGTGACCCATATGTTTGTTAGATATATGGATTTTTTGCCAAATAAAATATTCATAAGATGATAAATTTTATTTGGGCCCATTAGAAAATGTAAAGTTTAAATTCCTCTCTTGTGGGTGATTCTACCTGTGAAGGCCTATTTGCTTTGCATGACTATAGTGAGCCTAATCAATTAATAAAAATTAATAAAACGAAGGTTTAAATTCCTGTCTTTTGTATCTTGTATGGAAGATTGGAGGCCTTTGTAGTGGGAACGACATACTGGACCCAGCCTTCCTCCATACAAGCCCAATTGTTAAGGCCCATTTACCTGAGTTGGACTTAATTGTATAAGTTCATTATATTAATTAAACCTACATATTGATTAGCAACAAATTAATTCTAAATTAATTGAATTTGTTTCAATGTGACACTTTAGAATTAATAGGAAATTATAGGACTTTGGTTTTAAACATTCTAATCTTACAATTTTTTAGAGAACCAATCAATAATTTTCGATAATAATAATAATACTATTTTTTAATTTTATAATGAGCTTATTTTAAGAATTATATTCGATCTCCACCGTTGGTTTAGCAAACTCAATAGCTTAATGGGGCCTCGAGACGCTTTGATTCGTCCCCCTACAGAAGGTGTTCATTAGTTATTTTGACAAGGTTAAATTTTGAAAAATAGATAATTATATGTCAAATTTTACTAGACTCACCCCTACGGTGACTACTAGGACTAAATCTATGATTATCGAAACCGTGGGTCTAGCTCATAAAATAAGAGATCTTGTTTTCTTATTTTGATCGGATTGTAGGTTGTTAATAATGGTGTCCATTATTAAATAAGTTTACAACTTTATTTAACCAGTGGTATTTTTGACTCTCGCCAACCGGGACAAGGATATCATAGATTAGTTAAAAACCTAAAGAAATAGAGATGTGATGTTTTTGGTAATTTTATCATATTTTACATATTTTTTTTATATATGTTGTGCTATTTCTTGAAATTTGTGTGAATAGGAGTTTCATTGAGAAAATGTAATTGATTTCTATTTTATTGATAATTTGTAGTTTTAAGTTAAGTAGTGTCTATGTCTACTCCCATCCTTTCTCAACTTTCGATGGAGAAACTCACTGGAGAAAACTTCCTTAAGTGGAAGCAAAATATCAACATAGAGGTGATTGGTGACAACTCTGAATTCGTCATGATTGAGGAATCCCCAGAACGAGCACCGTGTCCGCACGTTCTTGATGGCACCGTCAATGCTCGTGATGGCACCATAAATGCTTGGATAGCACCGTCTCCGCACATACATGATGACACCGTGAATGCTTGAATGGCACCATGTATGCACGTTCGTGATCAACTCAACTATGGTCTGACGCAGCTCATGAACGAGCTTCAAATTTTTGAGCCTATCATGGGTGGACCTAGTAAAGGAGGAGAAAATAAGACTACTACTGTTGTTGCTGATCTAGCTAAGGTTGAAGCTAACCAAGCTTCATCTTTGAAAGTTAGAAACAAGAGGAAAGGTGGACAAAACAACAACCCCAAGCCTGCAAAGGTTGCAAAGATGAGTGCACAACCAAATGCACAGACGCCTAAGGGGATAAACAAGAAAAACAAGAAAGGTAAAGACAAGTGTTTTCACTGCAAAGAGAAGGGGCATTGGAAACAAGATTGCCCCAAGTTTCTAGCAGCGAAAAACAAAGATAATGATTATAGTTCATTTATCTTGGAATCATGTGTTTTAGAGAATAATAAATCCGTTTGGATTATTGAATTTGGATCAACCGACCGTGTTTGCAACTCTTTACAGCTTCTTGAATTGTGGGAGGAAGTGGACAAAGGCAACTTAAAGCTTAGAGTTGGGAACGGAGCGTTCGTTGCGGTCCAAGCTAGAGGAAGAGCTCGTCTGAAGTTCAGAAATAAATTTTCAATTTTAAATGATGTATTTTTTATTCTGGATTTTAGGAGAAATATAATTTCAGTTTCCATGTTGCAATTAAAACAATTTGTTATGACTTTCACAAGTTCTAATATATCTATTTCTTTCAATGGATCACAATTGTGTATTGCATGTTTGGAAAATGGGCTTTATATTTTGTGACCTAACGAACCACTCGCTCTTAATAATGATTTATTCAAAGTAGCTAAACCTAGGACCAATAAACGTCAAAAGACCGATAACGATAATATGACATAATTCTATTACTTGAGATTAGGTCACATTGGCTATGATAGGTTTCAAAGACTTACAAAGGACGATCCTTTGAGGGAACTCACCTTAGGTGAATTACTAGTCTGTGAATCTTTTCTAGAAGGAAAACTGACCAAGCATTCATTCTCTGCAAAGGGTGATAGGGCCAAAGAACCACTTGGACTTGTGCATTAAGATGTTTCTGGACCTTTGAATGTACAAGTCAGGGGTGGTTTTGAGTATTTCGTCACTTTCATTGAGGATTACTCTAGATACTCATGTCTTTACCTAATGCATAGGAAATCATAAACATTTTCAAAGTTTTAGGAATTCCTAGCAATGTCTCAGAACCAATTAGGTAAAACGTTAAAGATCTTGCGATCTGATAGGGGTGGAGAATATTTGGATATGCAGTTCCAAGATCATTTAACTGAACTTGGGATTTTATCACAACTTACTGCCCCAGGTACTCCGCAACAAAATGGTGTAGCGGAACGCCGGAATAGAACTTTATTGGAAATGGTTAAATGCATGCTTAGTTACTTAACTCTACCAACTTCGTTCTGGGGTCATGCAATTGAAACCGCGAACGTCATTCTCAATGTCGTGTCATCTAAATCAATCTCCAAAACACCTTTAGAACGCTGAAATGGACGTGAACCTAGTTTACACCATTATAGAATCTGGGGGTGTCCATCCCACGTCCTGAGGAAAAAGGAATGAAAGCTAGAACCACGAAATGAAGTTTGCATGTTTGTTTGCAATCCTAAAGGTACTCGGGGTGGACTTTTCTATAGTCATTCAGAAAAGAAAGTGTTTACTTCTACGAATGCTACTTTTATGGAAAATGACTATGTCCAAAACTTCAAACCTTGCAGCAAAATTGTTTTAGGGGAGATGGTTAAAGAATTGAATCCAACCAATGTTCCATCGTCATCAATGCGAGTTTATGATGAAATTCCCACTCTTCATGTCAAACTGACGCAAGTTGATTTAAATGAAGAAAGTACCATTGTTCTTGAGCAAACAGTCACATAGCCTCGTCATAGTGGGAGGGTTTCTAGGAACCCAGTTCTCTATGGTTTGGATGGTGAAACCAATATGGTTGTTGGTGACAATAATGATGATGATATGTTGTCTTTCAAATAGGAAATGGCTAGCCCTGAAAAGGAACTCTGGCTCGAAGAAATGAAACAGGAAATTTAGTCCATGTACTCAAATTCCGTCTGGGATCTTGTGGAAGCACCTAGTGACTTTAGGGCCATTGGGTGCAAGTTGATCTACAAGAAGAAATGAGGTGTTGATGGAAATATCGAGACATATAAAGCTCGATTAGTGGCAAAGAGTTATACCCAAAGAGAAGGCATGGACTATGAGGAAACTTTGAGTTCGGTAGCCATGCTCAAATCCATTCGCATCCTCCTATCCATAGCAGCCGCTCTCGACTATGAGATCTGGAAAATGGACCTCAAGATAACTTTTCTTAATGGGAAGCTTGACGAAGTCATTTATATGGATCACCTAGAAGGTTTTAAAGTAGTTGGACAAGAAGGAAAAGTTTTCAAGTTGAATAGGTCCACTTATGGACTTAAGCAAGCTTCTCATTCCTGGAACCTTAGGTTTGATGAAATAATCAAAACCTATGGCTTTGAACAAAATATTGATGAGCCTTGTGTTTACCAACTGAAGGCAAATTAAATAATGGTATTCTTGGTTCTCTATGTAGATGATATCTTACTCATTGGAAACAATGTTAATAATTATCAGATGTGAAGAATTGGTTGAGCACTCAATTCCAAATGAAGGATTTGGGTGAAGCAAGTTATGTTCTAGGTATCCAGATCACCAGGGATAGAAAGAACAGACTCTTAGCTATATCTCAAGCAGCTTACATAGATAAAGTGCTTGAACGTTTCTCAATGACAAATTCCAAGAAAGGACGTTTACCATCCCATCATGGAATTCATCTTTCAAAGAAGCAGTCTCCCCAGATTCCTGAAGGGGAAGATGCAATGAGAAAAGTTCCTTACGCATCTGCTGTTGGAAGTCTGATGTATGTCATGTTGTGTATTAAACCAGATATCTGCTATGCAGTGGGAGTAGTTAGCAGGAATCAGTCAAACCCAGGACTGCAACATTGGACAACAGTTAAGCATATCCTGAAGTATTTAAGACGGACTAGGGATTATATGTTAGTCTACAATGGTGGTGTTATGAACCTTGTAGGCTATACCGATTAAGATTTTCAGACTGATGTCGATGACAGGAAGTCTACTTCTGGAATGGTGTTTACTCTTGGGGGCGGAGCTCTGATATGGAGAAGGGTAAAGTAGTCTGCAATCTCAGATTCCACCATGGAGGCTGAGTACATAGCCGCGTCAGAAGCAGCTAAGGAAATAGTCTGGGTAAAGAAGTTCTACTCGAATCTTGGTGTTATTCCAGAAATGGATAAATCGCTTGTGTTGTTTTGTGACAATACATGAGCGATAGCCAACTCGAAAGAACCTAGTAGTCACAAGTGGAGTACGCATATAGAAAGGAAGTATCACATTATTTAAGAATATGTGGCCAGGGGAGATGTGAAGGTTATGAAGATTGCAACTGAAGACAATCTTGCAGATCCATTTACAAAGACACTGCCAGAAGCTACATTTGATAAGCATATCAAGCAAATGGGATTAGTAGAATTAAGGCATTAGTTTCAATTAGTGCAAGTGGGAGTTTGTTGGGGTTTTATGCCCTAATTTCTTTGTAATCTCATTTATTATCAATAAAAGAATAGAAATCACTTTTTGACTTGGTCAATCACTTTGCTCACATGTATTATTTTCATAATTATTTGTTTAATATAAACTTCTATTAAATCCCGAGCATATAGCTAATCGTATTTATAGTGACATAATCACAGTGGAATATAAATATGATTATATGTTCAAAAATAAGTTAGTCCTAAGATTAGTAAGTGCATAGGATTTACACTGACTTGCCAATCTACGATATATTCTACTTACACATTACAGTGTTATGTTCTTTCTAGAACATTTGCAAATTAGATAAGATCGAATGTATTTGTTACATCGGACTGGACCGATATTGACAGTTGATAGGATAAGTAAACATACTATTATTATCTATTCTAGTCATATCATATAGTTGACCATAGGTCAATTCAATCTCAATTCTGAGCGGTTAGTATTCTAACTAATTGTATTATTTGAGTTCTTTGACTTGTTCGTCACCAGCTTACCTTACGGACTAGCCCATACTTACATCTTGGGAACTCGATAGTATAATTGAGTGGGAGTGTTAATCATAGATATGAACATTTATAGCTTCTGATGAAGAAGAGAAATTATGGTTCCTTTTAGTTTGGTACAAGGTGTTAAATGATAGAGATCTCATTTCAGTAATTAATATTAGTTTACTGAAATATCATTTACAAGGAACTAAGTGTTTTAAGGATAAAATACAATGAGGGGTAAAACAGTATTTCAGTCCCATCTCATTGTAGACCGTCTATAGAGGATTGAGTGACAATTATGGTTATAACAATGGATAATTAATAGCGTATCTATATTTGTTATAGAGCATTCTATGAATTCAAGAGTGCAATTCTGAGTCTTTAGTGGAGTCATGAAGAATTAATAAGTTAGTAAATTTATTTGTTAGATTTACGATAACATATTGGACCTTGATTTCATAGGCCCATGGTCCCCACTATATCTTGGATAAAATCATCTAGATAGTCTCAATTAATTCATTTAACTATCAATTAGAATTATCAAAGTTGACCAGGTCAATTTTTGATAGTTTCACAGAGTTATGTAATTTTTAGAAGAAAAGAGAAATTAGGGCAGATTTATTAATTAAGATAAATTGGTATCTAAATTAATAAATAAGTTTAAATCAAGGTTCAAATTATAAATAATTAATTTGATAAAGGATTTAATTAATTAAATCAATAGAAAATAATACAGGCCTTGATTTTAAGTCCAACGGGCTTATAATCAAATGGGAAATTTCACGGGCCTAAAGCCCATGATAATTTTGACCTAGGACTAATTATTGGCTATTGTTTTATTGATTTTTTAATTAAATAAATGACCTAATTGAGTCTATAAAAGGAATGTTAAGACAGAGTTGAAAGATAAGTCAGATTTCAGACGACAGACACTGTAACGCCCTAAACTCCAAGGACCGTTACGGTGCGCATTATAAACAGTGCTAAACTCACTAATCGAGTCATTTGGCCATAAATGTGTAACTAAGCATGATTAGTGGTTTATGGATTAATTTTTTTTGTTAAGATATAACGTTTCACTAAAACGCTGACTGTATACATTGGGATCCCAAAAATATAATTTAAAGGTTCATTACAAGAAAATATTTACAACCAGCCGATCTAAGCGGCGAAACAGGGTTTAACCCAAGTTCCTCTTTCAACCCTCGGCCGTGGCGGTCGAGTAGTCGGATATGTACACATTGTCACCTAAGCTCTCCAACTCAAGGATGGTCCAACTTTCTTTTGCCTTTACCTGCACCACATAGTACCCGTGAGCCGAAGCCCAGCAAGAAAACTAAATATGCTCATGATCAGTAATAACATGTCATCAAATCATAAGGCACATGCCTAACAGATATAGCCCTATCCAAGCAGGCAAATAAGTTCACGTAATGATGGGTATCCAGGATAAGGAATCCTGCCCTCCTGAGTGGATGACTATCAAGTCAATCCTAATCAGATAAGTGATTTAACACTGGTGGTTCCGGTAACCAAACTGGGCTTATAGCCCTAAATAGAAGAGTGACAGTTGTAAAAGTCACTAAGGTGGGTTCCGTTCCCTTTATAAATAAGTGATCCTTTCACTAGCTTAAACAACATAGGTATCTGGTGAAATAATCACCAGCATAAACCTACCGAGTAGATTAGTGATCCTTTCACTAGCTTAAGCAAGGTAGGTATTTGATGAAACAGTCACCAACATAAACCCACCGAGTGACCACAGGGTCACTAACATGGGATTTCGCTCCCTTAGCCATGTGACAAAACAGTCACCTAGGCCTTTGGCCCTGGCTCTGAGTAACTAGTCTTAGACTAGTCAAGCGCTTATAATTTTCATTGAACTTAAGGTTGGTCTAGTATTAATGCTCCATATGAGTCATTCAATGCAGATGTCGATTAGATCTAATCTGTTATCAGATCTGCGTTCACGACGCTTATGCCATCTCAGACTCTTAGGTTAGTAACACACGACCAGTGTTCAAAACCGTTGTGAACTTGACAAGTAAGTCACAGCTTCACAGACGAATCTGACACCATTGCCGATTCTGATGGATAAGTCAGTGCCATTCACAAGTAAGCAATATCTGCTAGCATTTAATATGAAATCCATGTCCACATTTAACAACCAACATGCCTCTATAACAACCACGCATGTCATATACACAGGGTGCAATTTTCTTAGCTCTGGTTCGAGCGAGAATTAGAACAAGAACGACCCTTGAGAACAATTGATCTTTTAATCCTTTAGCGGTCACCTAGTCATAACCAAATATAACCTCCATCAATGAAAATCAACAATAATAGGATCTTGACCCAAACCCCACTCTCGGGACCCCGAAATGTATCCACACGGTGAGTAGATTCGATCCCGGGCCTTAGGAATTGAAACCCCGAGCCAAAAACCCTTAAAAACACTCAAAACAGGATTCTGAAGGAACAGGGTAGTGCCCCAATGCTACCCACTAGCGCCTCAGCGCTCTTCTCAGAACCAAAACCGCCCCAAGCACCCCCTGGGTAGCGCTGTAGCGCCCCCTTGTGGGCGCTATGGCACTACACCCAACCTGAAGTGCCCCTGAACTTCTCCCCTTCAACTCCTCCATTTATAACTTGATTCCAATGCTTCCAAACATCAAATTAAGTGCCAAATGAACCCAAAAACCATCCCCACATGTCCTAGACATCACAACACCAAGAACCCTAGCCAAAAACTGTTAGAGAATATATTTTTATACTCAATGGAAATATGGAAAAACCAAAATACAACTCTATGCAAAAATACAATAGACAAGATAATATTGATTAAAGAAATATTACAACTCAATTGCTCAAAATACAAGTAAATAGAAAGATGTAGAAGAGAGAGAAAGAAGAGAATTATTAGAACTAAAACTCTAAAACAAAAGATACCAATAAATATGTAAATAGAAATAGAAGAAGAGGATTACAAACTTAATACAATAATAATACAAGAAGAACAACTGAATGAAAAGATCAATGAAAAACACAAACTCACACTCAACCAAAGTGTAGAGTAGTGGGGATCACCAACTTCAACAAGGTTCAAAACCTTTGTCCAAAAACTTATTTCCCCCTATTCTCTAAGCACTAAGGGATCTCTCAAGGAAATAACTCTCTGGAATAATCAAGCCTCAAGGTGTATTTTTCAGCCAAGTGCTTTGTGGATGAAAAATGGTGTGTCTTACAAGGGAGCATTAGGCTCCTATTTATAGAGTTTTTAGACACCCTTTGAATTTCCAATTCCACCAACCCCCATGGCTGTTACCAATGATTAATTGGATGTTTATGGAATTAAAATAGAGATTTGAGAGTTACTTGGCTGTTGGAAACGTTCAAAATTGGATAAAACCAAAGTTGGAAAATGCTGTCAGCCGCTCAGGCCGCGGCCTGAAAAACATGAGTCGCGGCCCACGGTGTATTTTTTTGCCTATTTTTGCCTCTTGGGCCGCGGCCTGAAAAACATAGGCAGCGGCCCAAGTCGTTTTTTCAGCAGCCAATTTTCCAAATTTGCCAAAACATTCCAAATTCATTCCCACTTGATTTTGTAACTTCCATACACATTATGGGAGTTAAAATCACATCTCTAATAGCCATATTTCACATATGGCTTTAAGAAATTCAAATCAAAATGTGTAATATCAAATCTACACATTATTGGGTAATATTTGGGAGTTACAAGTTTGTAACTCCAAAATATGTCACATTTGGGCACATACATGTGTCCAATTTTGTGACTCTCAATAATATGTTACAAGGTGTGACAAATCACATTATGTCACATTATTTAATCTAACATTATATTATTTAAAATAATATAACATTATTTAATCGATCTTTGAGAACATGGTCGCTCCTCGGAGTTGATCAAACAAGTCGTCAATCCAGGGTAGTGGGTACTTATTCTTAATCGTAACCTTATTAAGCTCACGGTAATCTATGAACATCCACATACTTTTGTCCTTCTTCTTCACAAAAAGAACCAGTGCTCCCCATGGCAAATGGCTTGGTCTAATGAAACCCAAGTCTTAGAGTTCTTGTAGCTGCGTCTTTAACTCCTTGAGTTCGGTAGGTGCCATCCAGTATGGTGCCTTGGAGACAGGCTCGGTGCCCGGTACTAATTCGATTGTGAAGTCAATTTCCCGAGTCGGCGGCAACCCTGGTAAGTCGTTAGGAAATACTTCTGGAAATTCCTTTACAATGTGAACTTCTCCAACTTTTAGTGGTGTTTCCTTTACCAGATCTGTGACGCTGGCTAAGAATGCTTGACATCCTTTTTCTATCATCCTCTGAGCTTTGAGAGATGATATAAGCGGTGTCCGTAATCCTGAAACTTGTCCCATAAAACATAATCTCTGGCCGTCAGGAGTCTCAAACGTCACTTTCTTGCATTTGCAGTCGATGGTTGCGCCATGCCTTGCTAGCCAGTCCATGCCTAGTATCACGTTGAAGTCTTTGATCTCCAGTTCTAAAGTCTCCTTCTAGTTCAACGTCCTCAATCTTGATCGGTACGCCTCGTACTATCCGTGATGATAGGACTACTTCACCCAAAGGCAACTCAGTTACAAACCTAGTTCTAAATCTTTCACAAGGTTTGTATAATTTCTCTATCATTCCTAACGAGATATACGAGTGAGTGGCTCCTGAATCAAATAATACAGAACATACATTATTGAGGATAGAAACCTGACCTATAACTACTTTATTGCTAGCGTCAGCTTCTCCTTGGGTTAAGGAAAATACCTTGGCAGGAACCATCTTGTCTTCCCTTTTTCCCTCTGGCTTGAGCTAGGGACACTGCCTCTTTTGGTGACCTTCCCGACCATAGTTGAAGCATCCCTTGGTGTTTGCACGACACTCACCAAGATGTTTCTTTTGGCACTTAGCACATTGTGGATATTCTACATAACCCGGCCGATTACCTCCATTGTTCGTCCATGCCCTTTTATCCTTGTCAGACTGCTTGTTGTCAGGATGCTTTCTTTTCTGACCATTATTGTTGCTGGACTGATTGCTGTTGTTGTTGTGGTTGTTGTTCCGACCATTCTGAGGTTGACTTTATTGTTTAGGCTTAAGCTTACTGGCCTATTCTTTACTAACATTTGCCTGAAGCCTTTCTACTTCTATTGCTGTTTCTAGAACATCGGCATAGGTAGTATTTCCTGGGTTTTCTAGCTTAACCACTAGCTCAATCTTTGGTCGAAGTCCTCTAACGAACTTGGTCACCCTCAGAAAGTCAGTTGGAACCATTTCTGGTGCAAACTTGGCTAATCGGTCGAATTGCCGAGCATACTCTGCTACTGATAAGTTCCCTTAATTCAGACCAACGAACTCCTTGACCCTTGAAGCAATGACTGTCGAATTGTAGTACTTTTTGTGGAACAGCTCCACAAATCTGGTCTAAGTCATTGTGGCGACATCGTGAGTCTGCTGAACTAAGTCCCACCATATTCTAGCATCTTTCTTGAGCAGAGACAAAATGCAGGATATGCGGTCCACGTTGCCAAGATTCATGTGCGCTAGGATCGGCTCCACATTCCTGAGCCATTCTTCTGCCTCGAAGGGGTCTGTTGTCCCTTCAAATTTCAGAGCGTGTTGCTTACAAAACTGCTCATAAATTGGCTCCATGTGCTAAGCTGGGTATGGCGCATAGTTCGCCATTGGCCATCCCCCATATGGACCAACTTGTTGGGGGTGTTGGAGCCATTTGCTGAGGCTGAGGTTATGGTGGAGGCGGAGGCTGAGTCTGAGGCTGAGCCTATTGTCGCTGTTGCTGCAATAATTCCTCAACTTGCTATCGTAGTCTGGAAATTTTTGCAGTGTTGTGAACCGGCGGCGACAGCGGCGACGCACTTCGGTTGGCAGTAGCACGCATTCCCCTTATGCGAACTAGAGGGGCTTCATTGCTTTTAGGAGCAGCGTTGGAGGCAATGGCATTGGTGCGAGCAGACCTTCTGAGCGACATCTTCAGTAGAGTTCTAACAGTTGAGAAAAACATGTTAGAACTTACCCTAATAGGCTCTAAGGAAAAAACTTAATCTAAGCAAACATAACTCAGACCTATTAATTATGATTTCTTATGACCTATTAATTATGATTTCTTATGAAAAGATTATGTAAGCCTTCTTTATGATTAGGGTGTGTTTCTAAACTTAGAAAAACAAGCCATCTTTATAATTTACTAAGTCTGTTTCTAATTATCCTATATGACTTAATTCTCAGGCTCGAAACTCGTTGTTGTTCCAAAGTTAACTATATTGAGGGAGGGCTGAGATTAGTAAAATTGTTCCCACTACTATGGCCCCTTAACTCTCAATATGGAACCTGGTCCATTGACTTGTATCCACCCTCACCGAACTTGGTCATTATTTATTAAATTTATTATTTATTATGATTGCAAAAAAAAATCAAACTCATACATGTCATCAAAATAACACTGATATTAATTTGGAAAAACAGTTTTCACTAAGTACAATAATAAAAGAAAACAAATAATAAATAAAATAAATAAAGAAACTAATCTATTCTAAAAATCGGGATCTTCTACATCTGATCCTTCATCTAACATATCATCGTCTATCTCTTCGTAGTCATCATTATCTTGAGCCTCAAAATGCCCTCAAGGAAAATTCGTAAAGATTCTATGTTTTTGCTCATTTGCGAACTGGAACTCCATCTTAGAGGTGGACCTAAGTATGAGAAATAATATCTCATAGCTACCGGTAACTCATCTTCATCATCTATCATCTCCCATATATCTTCTAAGGTTGCAATTATAGAAGGATAATCTTTAAAAAGTCTAATCACTAAAACATATTGCTCCATTGCTCTCATCATGATTTGCTTAGTTGCTTGGAGGTGACCTATCTCCCTGTGGAATAAAAGTAATCTCTGAGCGATTCTTTCTAGCACTCCTACAATGTTTCTTGGCTTTCTAATTCTTTTCAAGGCCTTAATGGCTCGGACATCCTCATAAGTTAATGCTCCATTCATTCTTAACTGAAAACATAAGGCTAAAATGTTAGCTATACATATAAACATAATAACTATAACATAAATACTTACATTGGCGGTTAGATTAAGAGCTTGAGCGTGTGTATCAAGGAGAACTTCATGCGATGAACCATTGCTCTGGTACCAACTATAATAACCCAACTAATTCTAAGACCTTGGACCATTAAAAACTACTAGACTTAGCTACTATTTTTGAGAAAACACACATACGAAATATTCACAACTTTATTAAAACTCCAAAGTAAATATTGAAATACATAAATGCGGGATATGAGATCCCATTGTTTTAAAATAAAACATAACTTTAAACTAAAGGAAATTATTTACAAAGCTAAATGCGGAAAATACATAAAATATAATTTAAAGAGACTAAAAATAATGTCGTCCTCAAATCGTTCACCCAATCCATCGAATCCCTTCATCCTTAATACACAAACCAAGCTTCCAAGAATCCTTCCGCCGCCATAACTATTTTCCTGCATACATAAAAATAAGGGAGTAAGCCTAATGCCCAGCAAGGAAAATCTACTAGCACATATAGCATAAAACATAAACATAAGACTACAAAGCATATGACTATAAAACATGCATTATAATGGCCATCATACTTCTTGGGGCTTGCTAGCTAAGCAATCATATGCCCATAAATTTACGGGGCTTAGTTATCTAAACAATTCATATAAATTTATGGGGCTCGTTATCTAAACAATCATATGCCCAAGGAATAAATTATTGGGACTTGTTATCTAAAAAAGTTATAAGTTTGTTATCTAAACAAATTATGCGATTGTTATCTAAACAATTTATATGCTAAAAACTAAAAACATATCATACATAAATCATAGCACATATCAAAACATAAAAGCATACAAAATCTATCCTATTTTCCTTACCAACACCGGGATATTTGAGAACAAGGACGGGGATTTAGAACACTCCTAAAACCAACAACAAGAATAGTGAGTATTTTTAAATAAAAGAGATGGAAAGAAGAGAATTAAACCACCAAGAGGAGACTTACCGAAAAGAAACCTTAAGTTCAAAGAACTTGAATACCTAACCAAGAATTTAAACAACGAGTTAGGATCTGAATGAAACTAAAGAAAACTACAAAACCATATAGAAATGAACTTAAGAATAAGAATACATTTGGATGTACTAGAACCGATCTACACCTCGATATTGAAAACACACTCTAAATCTCACTTCCCAAGTGTTTATAAAGCTTAAGATGATAAAGCTTTTATCCCAACCCAAGTGTTTATCACTCTATAGCAACCCTAGCAGCTTGAAGGCTCTGAACACAGCTTGAAGAATGAGAAAAATGGCTGGGTACTAGGTCCTATTTATAGAGTTCAAGGAGTGAACTATCTCCTTTTAGCTTGAATAAAAATAATGAGTATTAATTGAAAAATATTTGAATATTCGTTCAACAGGTGCTGAAGACTCGGTCAAAACGTTCAGAGGTTAGTCAAGAGGTTAAGGAATGAATCTAGCTCAGTTTCAACAACATTTGAAATTATGGCCCTGGTCGATATATCATGCATCATAGGTGATATATCGCCTGGCCCTATGTCCCGAGTGCTCGTCGTTTCGTTTGTGCGAAGTTGACGTGTTTTTCGTATTCCCTGTGTGGCGATACATCGACTCCTATGCTGCGATATATCGGCATACATGAAAATATTAAACACGTAATTGCACTTTTTTAGCATAATTTGAATTGATTAATTAGGTTTGACTGAGTAATACGAGATTCCTGCAGGTTCTGGAAGGGTCTAGAGCTTCTAGAAACTTCTATTTTTGAATTATAAGCTTTAATCCTCAAATAAACAAGATTGTGACAAATGTCATGCTCTTAATGGTCTTGGAAGATTCTAGAGCTTTCTTGAACTTTCTTTTATTTAAACTATAATTAAATCCTTAAATAAACACGCACACGACAAGTGTCATGATCTTATTAATTCTATCTAAACCTTATAGTATAATAAATGACATCTTTATAATCAGCTATATTAATCAAACCTTATGTTATAATTAATATTCTTAAACTATAGGTTAAACTTATAAAATCTATAAGTGTTGCTACGAGTGTTCAACTAAGTCCTGACTTGCACCAAAATCCACAGTAACTATCATACTATAACTACTATTGGCTACTACTACTGCTACTACTATCTAACTAGTTAAGCAAAATTCTGGGACTCTACAATTAATTTGTTTAATATTAGATCTACATGAAAATAAATAAAGATCCAGTATAAAGTTTCCCAATAAATAGCTCGATAGAGCTCGATGACAGTGTTCACTTCATTTTTCTTATGAATTTTTTTTAATGAATTTTTGCCCAATTCTATTTAACATTCTCTTTTCTTACCAATTTTTTTCATGTGTCGATGCAGATGCCGAAGTTGCTTGTTCCCTTCCAAGACCACTTTCCTAGTCGAGTCACAGGGGTGGTAGGACTTTGGTTTATGTGAAGAAAAGTTTGTGGAGCTCGGCCTGATAGAAATGGCTAAGGAATCCCCTTTCAAGCAGTTCTTCTTGGCTTTGGAGTTTCATTTCTCAGGAGTTTTGGTGCATGAGTTTATGTTGAGGAAAATAGCAAGTCAAAAAGAAGATGAAGTTCATTTCTTTTTGGGCTCAAAGTTCTGTAGATTTGGCGTGGGAGAGTTTGCTCTGGTGACGGGTTAAACTTCAGTTCTACATCGTCACAAGCAGAGTTGAATGAGCGTTTGGCCAGTGACCGCTTGATAAAGGAGTATTTCAATGATGTTGATAAAGTAAAGCTCCTATAGTTGGAGAGTGCTTTCAAAACTTGTATTGTTGTCGAATATGTGTACAAGATGGGCCTCTGTTTGTTGGTTGAGGGGGTTCTAAATGCCATAGAGGAAAAGTTTAATATATGGCAAGGTATACTGAAGATGGTTGAGGACATAGACTACTTCTTCAGCTATCCATGGTGGAAGTTCTCTTACAAGAGGCTTTTAAATTCTTGTAAGAAGGACAAGCAACGCCATAGGCTAATTATGAAAAGAAGAAGGATGCAAAGGTGCAACATGTATCGAAGTACAATTTTTATGGTTATGCCCCGACGTTACAATATTTGGCATATGAGGCCATTCAACAGCTTACGATGGATTTTGTTGTGAGCTCGGGAAATATGGTCCCAAGGATGCTTAGTTGGTCGCGTCGAAAGAATAAGGATTTCACCATGTTTGTCCTCTTGCCGATGTTATCAAAGAGCACTGTAAATTATATTTTATTGACGTTAAGCAATTATGTTTATCTATATGTTTATCTTTTATGATTTTTTGAGTTAAATCAATGTTTTATGTTGTTTGCAGTTGATTGTCCTTTCGTTGTTGAAGCCACGACCCTCAGAGGTCGATTATTACAGCACTTTGACTCCGGGAGATGTTCCCTTGTATCCCGGGCTTGGCCAGGATCCCAAGGAGTTTGATAGGAAGGAGGAGGCAGCTATGGATTTTGAGAATGTGGCTGAGATGGTTTCTCATGTTGCCCAGGCAGCGAAGATTTTTGATGATGTTGTCTGTGAGGAAGAGGAGGTTGCAGGTCCCACCCCTCCCGCTGCCACTGTTGTAGCACCAACCCTAGCCCCTATTCTAGCCAATATGAAAGAGTTGATGTAGCAGTTGGAGAGAGTCAGTTAGATCCTGACATTTATTAAGGAGCGACCGAGGAACTCCAGGGGAGATTCAGACTCGGAGTCACTAGATATTCCAGATGACTTTGAACTTGATCCATCCACTCCTCCCACCATTGTTGTGACACTTGATGCTGCGACTCCGAGAGTTGCTATTGTCAACCTTGAGGAGGTGCATGTGGTTTAGTTTAATACGCAAGCTAGATTGGTTTGAGGACTACACTGATCCAATGAGGAAGAGCCTTGTACTGATGCAGTTGCAGATACAAAGGAGGCATTGGTGCTCGACCCTCTCAATAAGCCAGATGCCAAATAGTATAGGACACTCTACAAGTGGATTCTTGGAGATGGATTCTAACGTAGAAGACACCCCGGTCATGGCTTGATGATGGGGGTAAGCTATTTATTTAAAATGTTAACAAATTCTATCCTATTTAAAAAAAATTAAGTTCAGTTTGACTAGTTCAATAGGGGCTCGATATGAGCTCAATTGGGGGGGGGGGGGGGGGGGGTTGCATGAGCTCGATGTGAGATCGGCAAGGGCTAGATGGGGAAACAAGATAGGTTTTGAGGTTAAATGTGTGAACTGGCTAGATATGAGCTCGACATGGCTCGATAGGGCTTAATGCATGCTTTTCAAACTACATTTTAGCCATTTTATGATGATTTTTGGTAACTTTTTCTTCTGTTTTCTCTTTATAGCATATTGATTTGGCACAACACATGCTTCAAATATGTCACCAGTTATTCCCCAAGACATATCGCCAAAGTGCTGTTGTGATGAACGTGATGTTCTCATAAGCGATACCTATCATATATGATCAATCAAGAACAGTACTAAGGCACCTTTGGGATGCTGAAGTCATGTCCATGGTGACCGGCCTCGAGCTACAGTTTCTAGCATCTTGGTCAGGAGCTCATGATGTATATTGGTGTCAGAACTATCGGCAGTCTCATTATTTTTCCATTGAGGCTTCTATTTCTAGTTGGACATTCACAATATATGATTCAGACATCTCAGTGATTAGTGATGCACAAATGGAGGAAATTATGAAGCCATAGTGCATGTTGTTTCCTTCTCTATTGTTGCAGAGTAAATTGTTCAAGGATAGATTGATGTTGAAGATTCTTGCAGCAAGAAAGCGACCACATCACTTCATACGGCTCCGCCTACAACGACAAGAGCTCACTCAGTCCAAGAGAAGGTAAATAACATCATCTTTATACTATATTAGTTTCTAAGGAAATTTATAGTACTATACATTTAATGTTTATATATTTTTTATAGTGGAGATTGTGGTATGTATGCTATAAAGCATACTGAGGATCTCATTTCCATCCTTCCATTGAACACCATTTGCGATGAAAATGTAGAGTTGTTCGGGAACAAGTGGACAACAGAATTGTGTTATTAGAATAAGTGACCTTGACTGGCTTCCACACCATCATATACTTTTATATTTTCTTTTTTATAGTGGACATATTTTATAAGAGCGATTATGATAGGCTCTTCATTTTTTATGATGGTTGTATACATACAAGTTCTTTACATATTTTGTTTGTGTTTTGGGTTTTTTTGTGATAACTATAGATCTATATAACTATTGTAAAGGTATTATCGAGTTGTTATCTAGCTATATCGAGCTATAATTGAGCAACATACATATTCGACTTTAAATTTAATTTAATAGGCTATTATCGAGCAACCATCAAGCTGCAATTGAGCAGCCATCGAGCTAAGTCAGATTTAAATTCAATTTAATAAGATATTATCGAGCAACCATTGAGCTCATATCGAGCAGCCATCGAGTTAAGAAAACAGTCAGGTTTAAAATTCATTTTACCAAGTCTAACATCGAGCAGTTATCGAGCTGCTATCGAGTAGTCATTGACCCCATATCGAGCTACACATAATATGGCAAAAAAAAAAACAAGGGAAGCCAAGCAAATTTAATAATAAAAACATAGTTCGACATTCACAATATATGATTCGGACATCTCAGTGATTAGTGATGCACAAATGGAGGAAATTATGGAGCCATAGTGCATGTTGTTTCCTTCTGTATTGCTGCAGAGTGAATTGTTCAATGAGACATTGATGTTGAAGATTCTTGCAACAAGAAAGCGGCCACATCAGTTCATATGGCGCCACCTACAGCGGCACGAGCTCACTCAGTCCAAGAGAAGGTAAATAACATCATCTTTATACTATATCAGTTTCTACGGAAATTTATAGTACTACACATTTAATGTTTATATATTTTTTATAGTGGAGATTGTGGTATGTATGCTATAAAGCATATTGAGCATCTCATTTCCGACCTTCCATTGGACACCATTTGCGATGAAAATGTAGAGTTGTTCGGGAACAAGTGGACAACAAACTTGTGTTATTAGAATATGCGACCTTGACTGGCTTCCACACCATCAGATGCTTGTATATTTTATTTTTTATAGTGGACATATTTTATAAGAGAGATTATGATTGTTATATTATTTTATAATATAATATAATGTAATGTTATATTATTTTATAATATAATGTTTTAGATTAAATAAATGTGACATAGAGTGTCACATATTGTAACATATAATAGAGAGTTCCATTATTTGGATATATGTGAAATATCCAAACATGTAACATATTTGGTGTTACAAATTCATCACAAATTTGTAACTCCTAAAATATCACCCATTATTGTGTAGATTTGTTGTTACACAATATTGAGATGAATTTCTTAAAGCCATATGAGAAATGGCTGATAGAGATGTGATTTTAACTCCCATATTGTGTATGGAAGTTACAAAATCAAGTGGGAATAAATTGGAACGTTTTTGGAAAAAACTGAAAAAATGTGTTGCTGAAATTGACTGAGGGCCGCGGCGCTTGGAACAAGCGCCGTGGCCCTAAAGGCTGACAGCTTCATATAATTTCGGTTTTTATCCAATTTTGAACGATTCCAACAGCCAAGTAACTCCCAAATCTCTATTTTAATTCCATAAAACACCCAATTAATCATTGGTAACAGCCATGGGGGTTGGTGGAATTTGAAATTCAAAGGGTGTCTCTAAACTCTATAAATAGGAGCCTAATGCTCACTTGTAAGATACACCATTTCTATCCACTAAAGCACTTGGCTAGAAACACCTTGAGGCTTGATTATTCCATAAAGCATTTCCAAAATCTGAGAGAGATCCCTTAGTGCTTGAGTTAGGGGGAAATAAGCTTTTGGACAAAGGTTTTAAACCTTGTTCAAGTTGGTGATCCCCAATCCTCTTCACTTAGGTTGTGTAAGTGAGAGTTTGTTTGTGGTTTATGTTCTTCCTTTTATTCTACTGTTCTTCTTCTTATTCTCTTGTTTTATTTACTTGTATATTTTGTTTAAGAGTTGTAATCTCTTCATTTGGTCCAAACACTTTATTTTATTTGTAACTTTTATTTTGAGTTGTATTTTACTATTCTCTTCTTCTTCATCATCTTCTTCATTTCCTTTGTTTTATTTGTATTTTCAGTTATAGAGTTGTAACACTTTATTTAATCAATCTTGTCCTTTATTTTGCATAGAGTTGTAACATTATCTTACCATTTCCATTGAGGCAATATTATTTTTCCTAACATTCAAAAGCTTATCCCCATTGTTTGTTTCAATGGAAGGTGAGACTATCAAAATCATGAACCAATACCTAGTAGGGTGGAATAGGTTTCATGGATTCAATTGAACTTGGTGGTAAGACAAGGTAAGTGTAAATTTTATATAATCGTGATGAAATTTTATTTCATGTATTAGCATGTTTTCCAAATGTTGATATATGAATAAATTGTGTAAATGTTAACATGTTAATATAATATGAGATACATTGTAACATAGGTTACACATCTATTTGTGAAAGTTAAATCCTTAGAAGTGAACTTTTGAGAAGCTCTACATAATCTAGTGATTGTTAATCTTATGTGTATGCTATAAGTGAGATAGTAGTACATACATTTGACATGAAAATTATGTTTTGAGAATTTATAAAGCATGATAATTAGGTTGTTTTTTACATGCCTATATATTGATTTTGTGAATCAATAGATATGTGAATTATTGTATGATATTTTGTGATATACTTACAATATAATTATGAGATTCAAAATGCATGCTAAATGATGGATATATGTTGACAAATTATGTGAAATTTCTTTGAGACATAATTATGTTAATATATAAAAGTATATTGATATATACATGAGAATTATCATGATTATTATGGTGTGCTATATAATATGATTATTAAGGTGATAATAATATAAATATGTTTTATCCTATATTATTGCAATATGATGAGTTACCATTTATTTGGTAAATAAAGAGAATTATTTGAGAAATTAAAATTTCTCATTTAAGTGTTGACCATCTCAACTTATGAGATAAGAAAAGATGAACCTAAAAAGGTTACATCTTTTGATAAGTATCTTGCTATTGCAAGAAAAATTGATCAAGGTGGATCCAAATTATGGGATGACATATTGACCTATAGGCTTGGAGTCTAAAGTGTGGTCAAAAGAGAAAATATTTGAGAATTATTTAGTGACAATAATTCTCAAATATTCAATGTCTCAATGAGGTGACATTACAAAATTGGAGAAGCAATTTTGAATCTTTATACCAATAATGAATAAGGTTGAAGAGAATTTTATTCATTCTTGTTAAAGATGGTGATATGTTTTAAATTAATCTCAATGAGGAGATAAGGTTAAACCAAAGCATTAGAAATCAATGTGTTTAAATAAATCATTGAGGGTTTATTTTCTTTGATTTAAGTGTTTAAAATTGACATCTTCAAATTGATTTCGATGAGAAAATCAATGGATGTCAAAATGATGTTTTCAAAAGAGTCTCAACGAGACTCTTAGAAAACGCACAAAAGTTGGTTAAGTGACTTTGAGATTATTTAATCAACTAAATAAAAAGATTAAGGTGCTAAGAAGTGATAGAGGAGGAGAGTACTTCTCTAATGAATTCAATACATTTTGTGAAGAAAATGGTATAATTCATGAGTGCACTGCCCCTTATACACCACAACACAATGGTGTTGCCGAAAGGAAAAAATAGGACTTATCTAGAGATGATAAATTCTATGTTGGTGTTTTCTAAGTTGAACTTCAACTTATGGGGTAAAGCGCTTTTAACCGCTTGTCACATTCTTAATCGAATACCGATGAAGAAAAATGAGATATCTCCATATGGGTTATGGAAAGGAAGAAAACCCAACATAGGGTACTTCAAAGTGTGGGGGTGTCTTGCATATTGCAAGAAAACCGAACCTAATAGAACAAAGTTAGGCTCAAGAGCCATAAAGTGTGCTTTTGTTGGTTATGCCAACAATAGTAAAGCTTATAGGCTATTAGACTTAGAGTCTAATATTGTGATTGAATCTAGAGAAGTTGAATTCTTTGAGAATATGTTATGTGACAACAATTCTCAAGCTTCAACATCTCTAAAGGAGAATTTGTTATATGAGAATAATTCTCAAGCTTCTACATCCAAAGTTGATTCTCAAGAGGAGAATTCTCAAAAGGATGTAAAGCAACCCTTTGAACCTAGAAGAAGTCAAAGGCTTAAAAATCATAAAAGTCTAGTAGTGGATTCTCAACGAATTTCATTTTACATGGTAGAAGGAAATAGAGAGGAAGTCATTAGGAAAATTCCTATTGTACTTCTCGTTGAGGATGATCCTAAGACTTATAGAGAAGCTATACAATCGAGAGATAATGCATTTTGGAAAGAAGCCATCAATGATGAGACGGATTCCATTCTTTCCAATAACACTTGGGAATTGGTAGACCTCCCACCGGGGTCTAAGCCAATTGGGTGTAAGTGGGTATTTAGGAGAAAATATCACACTGATGGCACTATCCAAACCTTTAAAGCTATATTAGTAGCTAAAGGGTTTAGGCAAAAAGAGGATATCGATTATTTCGATACCTATACGCCTGTTGCAAGAACAACTTCTATAAGAATTTTGTTCACTTTAGCTTCTATACACAACTTGTATGTTCATCAAATGGATGTCAAAACGGCATTCCTTAATGGTGACCTCAATGAGGAGGTCTATATGGAAGAACCCGAAGGGTTTGTCCTACCAAAATATGAACATAAAGTTTGTAGACTTGTAAAATCCTTATATGGATTGAAACAAGCTCCTAAGCAATGGCATGGTTGTGGAATGGCAGACACTTGTCGGTAGATTTAGAGATAAACTGATTAAGGGCCGCCACCCTTCTTGTCAGGCCTTGAATGTCCTTTCGCAACCGAGGTGAGGGCAGCTCGAGCAACGACCTGATCTTATCAGGGTTTTCCTCGATTCCTCTGGTATTGACAATGAAACCCAAGAATTTCCTTGATGCGACCCCGAAAGTGCACTTCTGCGGGTTAAGCCTCATGCCGTATTCTCTCAGTATCTTAAAGCATTCCTCCAGGTCGGAAACATGGTTATCAGTAGTTTTTGACTTGACCAGCATGTCATCAACGTACACTTCCATGTTCTTCCCGATCTGGTTGGCAAACATCTTGTTTACCAACCTCTGGTATGTAGCTCCGGCGTTCTTCAGCCCGAATGGCATGACCTTGTAACAATAAATGTTAGTTGGGGTCATGAAGCTAGTGTGCTCCTGGTCCGCTGGATTCATGGCGATCTGATTATAGCCCGAATATGTATCCATAAAAGACATGAGCTCGTGCCCCGCCATGGCGTCTACCAATTGGTCGATCCTTGGCAAGGGGAAACAGTCTTTGGGGCAAGCTTTGTTCAGATCGGAGAAGTCGATGCAGGTCCACCATTTCCCGTTGGGCTTCGGGACCAACACAGGATTGGCGACCCAGATCGGGAACTTAGCTTCGCAGATAAAGCCGCACTTTAAGAGCCGGGCTACTTCCTCTTCTAGTGCTTCAGCTCGGGTTGTTCTTAGGCGCCTCTGTTTCTGGGATTTCGCAGGCATGCTTTTATCCAAATGGAGGGTGTGCATGATGACACTCGGACTGATCCCCACCATGTCCTCATGAGATCATGCGAACACGTCCAGGTTCTCCTGCAGGAACTTAATCAGCTCCGCCTTCCTTTCGTCACATAGATTTTTCCCAAGCTTTACCATCCGCGAGGGATTCTGTGGATCGATATTTACCTCCTCGAGCTCTTCGATAGCTTGGAGCTCAGATTTATCCTCGCCTATTCTGGGGTCGATATCATCCCCTAAGATGATATTTTCCCCTTCAGCATTCTGAGGTTTTTCAATCTCAGGACTAGGCACGAGTTCTTGAGATTCCTCATTTCCACCTTGGACGGTCATCGTTAACTGCCCAGGTTTTAATTTTCCCTTCATAGAAATGCTGTAGCATTCCCTGGCAGCAATTTGATCGCCACGAACCGTGCATATCCTCATGGAAGAGGGGAATTTTAGCGCGAGGTGGCGGATGGAGGTAACGGCTTCAAACGCTATTAGTGTAGGTCGACCCAAAATGGCATTGTACACGACGGGACAATCGATGACCACAAACTCGAGGAGTTTCGAGACTGTCCGAGGTCCCTCTCCCAAGGTGATCACCAGCTTGATCGTTCCTATTGCTGCCGATCCTTCTCCAGAGAATCCGTAAAGCATCATGGAGGTGGCTTTCAGCTCGGTGACAGACAAACCCATCTTTTCCAGCGTGGACCGGAACAGTAGGTTTACTGAGCTCCCATTATTGACCAACACTCTCCTAACCCTCCGATTAGTGAGCTGCACAGCTATGACCAGAGGCTCGTTATGAGGGAACTGGACGTGGTTGGCATCTTCTTCAGTAAATATGATTGGTTGCCACTCCAATCGTTGCTGCTTCGGTAGATGCTGCTCAAGGATGAACTCCACTCCATTGTGAGCCTTAAGTTCGTTGACATATATTTTTTGGGCACCTCTGCTCGTGCCAGCCAGATAGGGACCTCCAGAGATCGTGGAAATCTCTCCTCCTATCACGGGAGGAGGGACGTCCTGATCTACCCGAGATCCGGGCTGACTTATCGGGACTTCCGGAGCTGGATGACCGGCGGGAACTCTATTCCGCACATACTGAGCCAAGGGTCTGGCTCTGATGAGAGTCTCGATCTCATCCTTCAGGTGCCTACAATCATCGGTATTGTGGCCAATGTCGTTGTGGAACCGACAAAACTTGGAAGGGTCTCGCTTACCCTTCTGGTGCTTTAACGGTTCCGGCTTCTTCTAGGGGAGGCGAGCAGAATTCGCTAGGAAGATGTTCTCTCTAGAGTGGGTGAGCTCGGTATAAGTCGCATAGACCGGCTTGAATTTTTCCACAGACTTGTTCTTCTTTGGGCCGTGCTGATTGCCCTCGCTGCTCCCCTTTCTCTTGCCTCCACCAAACTGGTTATTCTATGTAACGTTTTGGGTCGCTGTCACGACCTCCATTCCCACTCTAGTGGGCTGTTCAGGGGCCTGGCTGGTTCCCGCATCTGATGCTCGCGCCTCCTCCAGGTTTATCCATCCCTAGGCCCTATTTAGGAATTAATTTACGGTGCTGAATCCCTTCCTTTGTATCTCTTCCCAGAGTCCTCCTCCGACGAGGATCCCAGTCCTCAAAGCCATGAGCTTGGAGCTGTCATCTGCGTCTCTGGCCCGAGCAGCGACGTTCGCGAATCCGCTTAGGTAAGCCTTCAGAGGCTCATCGGGTTGCTGCCTTATGTTTGCCAGGGTATCGGCCTTGACGCGAGCAGCCTGGGAAGCTCGGAATGCTCTCTTGAAGTCAACAGAGAAAGTTTTCCACGAGCTGATTGACTGCTTCTTACTCTGTTTGAACCATTGTCTGGCCGGCCCAGTCAAGGTGGAGGGAAATATTAAACACCTCAGCTCGGGGCCAATGTTGTGGGCCATCATCAAGGTATTCAACATACCCAAATGATCCGACGGATCCCCGTCTCCGTTGAATTTGGACAAGTGCGACATACGAAAACCAGGTGGATATCCCGTTGCTGCTATGTTGAGGGCGAAGAGCTCAAGTTCGTCCCCTGAATCATATTCATCTTTTTCTTTTTCTGATAGGAGCTTCCTCATCAGCTCCTCCATCTGAGCCAGACGCTCAACGGTTTTGTCCTGACTTCCTTGGTTGTTCTGGGGCTACTCAACAACTTAGGATCCATTGTGCGCGTTTGGCGGGTTATTGTCCCTCCTATCTTGAGATGGGTTATATGGGACGTTCCCGCTGTCACGTACTTCAGACAGGTCTTCCCTTTGGCGAGCACGGCTGCCGTTTCCAACTGGGTCTCCTCTTCGAGAGTTTTGGCGATCTCGAAGGTCGTCCCTAGGGGTGGCCTGAGGACTTTGCGCCGAGCTCAAGCGCTGGCGCAGGTCTCCGCCGGATAGATCACTTCGACGGATTCCAGTCCAATAGCTTCCATTTGAGAAGCTCGGGGCCCGCTGCTGAGGATGAGGATCCGGGACTTCTCTAGGCGCCCGGCTACGATGGAAAGGTCCGGCAGAAGGAGGATTTCTCCTGCTTCTCCCATGAGCCGGAATGTCTCGGACTGGCCAGGGAGGAGACGGGTATCTTATTGGTGAAGGAGGATGCTTGACCAGGGATGCGATCCTAGTCCCGTCAGGGCGGATCAACTTAGGTCGCGGCCGCTCTGCTCTACCATCCTCCGCGTCCTGTGCTCGGTGGTTTGAGCGGGGTGCAGGACGGCTGGCCGGGGCAGGCTGTCGCTGTTAGCCCTCTCTGGATCTCCTTCACGAGCTCCCTCGAGCCCTCCTGGGCGTGCTCGAGGGAGGTAGTGAGCTGGGAGTTGAGGTCCGTACCGATCGGCTGTACTGTTGCTTGGCCCTAGGTAGTTCCTCAAAAGTGGTTTCTCGGTGGTGCGATGTGGGAGTGGAATTTGATGTTGGGGGTCTGACCGACCGACCGGGCCTAGACCGATCACCCCGGCGGGACTTATGAGTCTCGCCTTGCCTCTTTTCGACGTTAGCGTCGGTTGTAAGAGGGGGTAGTCGGGCCAAAATCTCTTTTATCTGCTGGTTAGCTTTCGCCAGCTGACTTCTCAGCTGTGCATTTTCCATTTTCCACCGCCGTGTAAAAATCTGGGTTCGGATTGGGCGGCTGGGGAGCAGAACTTCCAGTGTCGTCTTGGCCTATTGGTTGCTTTGTAATGACCCACTACTCTAGACTATTTGGACCATTAATGAAACTATACATAAAACGTACATTTTTACGAAAATACCATAATTTATTGAATAACTTGCAAAATAAGAGTTATTTACAAATAAACAGAATACTAAGAAGGATTATGGGATCCCATTGTTTTTAAAAACAAAACATGATTTAAAATAAAAGACATTACATAATAATGCGGAAAATACATGTAAAACCATAAAAAGAATATAAAATGAGACTACATCCTCGAATCGAATAACGCTCGGCCCCTTGACTCCATTCACCATCGATACACATCCTCCAAGCGTCACGAATCTTACCGCCTCTAAAGCTTATTTTCCTGCACATAAAACAAAAAGGAATGAGCCTAATGCCCAGCAAGGAAAATCTAACACATAGTCATACACATAATTTCATAAGAAACATAAAGACTTAACATAATACATATAACATACACTTATTATAATGGCCATTATTACTTGGGGTCCCATAGACTAAACAAGCATATGCCCATGGGATTAGTGGGGTCCTACTAGCTAAGTAGGTCATATGCCCATAACCCATTTGGGGTCTTGTTAGTCATATGGGTCATATGCCCAAGCCTACAAACATATATACATATCATAACACATTTAATAACATAAAACATATAGATAACATAAGCACATTACATATTGATTCTAGCCTATTTTCCTTACCAAAGTTACCGGGATATAATGGACTGAGTTGGGACTTTTTGGAACACTCCTAAAACCATAAGAAAGAGTGAGTCTAAAGAAAGGAGATGAAATGAAAGAGAATAGGAAGACTAAACCATAAAAACATACTTACCGACTTATATGCTTAAGAACTTGGATTCCCTAACCAAAATAAGAATGAGGTTAGGGGACTGAGTAAAAGGTTTTGAGAAAGGAAATAACATGAAATAAATGAAGTAGAGTTTCAGGTTTACCTCAAAGATTTGCAAGATCAATCTAACCTCCACCGAAATACTATAGAACTCCCTTCCCAAAGTGTTTGATAAGCTTATGATGTTTAAGCTTATAGTTTTTCCCCAAACCAGGTGTTTACACTCTCACTCTCACTTAACACTCGCAGCTTCTGAACTTAGAGCAAATGGTGAATAATGGCTGGGTACTAGGTCCTATTTATAGAGTTTGGGAATGAAAATATCTTGATTTTACTTGAATAAAAATAATGGCTTTTTAGGTGAAAATCATTTGAATAATCGTTCAGCAGAGGCTGAAGACTCGTTCAAAAGATGCTGGACTGTTGAAGGAGTTTGAATGGCTGAGAGGAAATGAATTCAAAAACATTTGAAAACATACTGGAGGAGGCGATATATCGCCCCCTGTAGGCGATATATCGCCTGGGCCAGTATGCCCGAGGCGACCGTGCATCGTTTCGTGTTTTCCGTATTTACGTGCTGCGATATATCGCCCCCTATAGCTGCGATATATCGGCACATGCTGAATAATTAAACACGAAATTACACATTTTTAGCTAAGTTTGAATGGAGTAAACAGCCTTGACTAAGCCCTCAACGTATTCAAAGATGCTGACTGACCCTATAACATTCAAACTTTATCCTTATTTAATTTAATCCTCCAAAATACTTAATCCTTAATTACCATTCATAACATGTGCTTAAAATCCTATTGGTTGATGTCTAAACCTTATAATATAATAAATATAATCCTTAATATCAGTCACATTAATCAAACCTTAGGTTATACTTAATATTCTTAAACTATAGGTTAAACTTAGAAAATCTATAAGTACTACTATGAGTGTCCAAATAATTCCCGGTCTGAACCAAAAATCCATGGTAACAAAGATAACACTAAACATACTATAATACTACTAAACAATTAGCTAAGTAAAGTTCTTGGACTCTACATGCTTGCCCGGCCGCTGCTGAATCTTAGGATTCTGATCATCGGACATGGCGGCATGATGGGCCTCCTGCCCATCACGTTGGTCCGCCTCGTTACCATGTTTTGAGCGAGTGACTACCATGGTTGGGTATTTGCGATAGCACTAATCTAACCGGCTCTCAATGAAAGCACCAAACTGTTGACGTGGTTCTTCGACAACAGATAATTAATAGAATAAAGAGCGGGATTAGTGCTAAATAATGAACCGTAATAGATGAATGATCTCAAAATAAAATGATAACACGAATACTGTTTTAGGTGGTTCAAAGGTTAAAATGCTTCTAGTCCACCAGGCACTATTATTGATATCTTTCTGATATTCTTTACAGGGTATTTCTTTGCAGATTAGAATCCAACCCTTTGCAACTCCCAGGGTCTCCATATTTATAGGGAGAGGGCACCTGGGGGTTGGCAAGGGAGGTCATCCCGTGACCTTCTTACCCATCATGTCACTTCTGCGACATTCATGATTAATTCCTAAAACCTGACAATGAAGTGTGGTCTAATCAATAGGTAAGGGGATAATGGGTTGCACGGCCCAACCCAGTCGTGGGTGCCCGAACATGCACGTTTATGCTGCGTGTCCGAGAATTCAGGGATGGATCAGACACGTGATATCTGATATATGCACGTTTACACTGCGTGGTTGACTTTATAAGGGGTCAGAGGTGCCAACTCAACCTCGCACCTCGAGCCTGATGTACACTCAGCTCGTGGTGTCCATACTTCTGACCCGACTCCTTAGTAATCTCATTAAGCCGTTGGTTACCTCGAGCTAAAGAGGTAGGACCTGGTAACAGCAGCTCCGGGTACGTGGCATCCACGTGACTGATATAATTATGCCCTTTCTCAGCTCGCTAATAGCCCGTGGATATTTAGGGCGTACACTAGACATTCTCATAAAATTCCAGAGAGAAAATATGAGAAATGAGATTAAAATTTGGTAGAGTTTTGCTACCTAAAAATTACATACCAAATGTGAAAGAAGAGTCCCTATTTATAGAAGAAGAAAATGACTAAAAAGAAATTAAACTATAAATGGGGTTTACAAAATAAATCTGAAATATTAATAATAAAATATGATTTTGAAAAATCAAATCTTATTATTAATATTAACCTAGCTATTTTAGTGAATGGTCATTTTACCATTTTTTCTAAATCACCACAAAATGTGAGCTTTAAAGCTCAAAATTGAAGGTTCAAGGCCCAAAGAGCACACAAAGTGGGCTGGAAAGTGGCTGGTGGCAGCTAGTGGGTTTGACCCAGCCACAGCCAATGGGAGAGTGACACATGGCGCGGTTGGGCTGAAGGAAAAAGCCTAGTTTGACCGGGTCAACATACAAGTAGGGGCGCGCGATCATTAGGTGGGCACGCGGGCTTGGGTCAGGCATGCGTGTGGGTCACGGGCGGAGCTCCAGGCGACTTGATGGGGAGGACGCGGACAGGTGTCGCATGGAGACGATGCCAGGTGGCACACTGGAAAGAGGCAGGGGATGGGATATGTGGCGGGCTTGGGTCCTTTGGGCCGATTCTTGCTGGGCTTTTGGGCCACAAGAATGCCACTTTACCTCATTTTCTGCAATTTTACTTCTTTATTTTTATTAATGTCCAAATGAAATTTATTTACTGAAAATTAAACACAAATTAAATTAAAATTAATTATTTCAATTATAAAATATATTACAATAAATTCATGAATATATTAATTAAAACCTAATTTATTTTACACTTTAAAACTAATAAATTGACATGTTTGAGCACTAATCAAATGATTGGGAAGGTTCTTGTGTCTCTGGTTTTGTTGTTGAAGCTTTCAACGTAGTTGCGTGTCATTATATTGTATCGATTCCTAGGAAATTAAGCACGAGTCCACTAATTGAAGCCAATACCCTCAAGATATTGACCTATGGAAGGATCCATTTGCTTTATATTGTCAAAGAACCTGTTAATTTTTTACTTCTGAAATGCATATGCCGCATTCCACATCTCCGTGTGACAGTGATCAGTCTTGAACTTTGGCCACCATACCTCATCTTTAAGAAAGTATCATCCACACATATCACAGGACGACATGATGTAAATCTCCTTCTACAAACTCCAAGTGAGAAAAAGCAGTAAAGAAAACGACCATCCTCTGTGACAAAATCGGTTATTGTACTTGGATTCTTTTGCTACAACATGTGCAAGTAAGAAGGTAACTTGGAGTAGGATTCTTCAGGTGTCCCCCTGACATAATCGAGTGCCTTTTCTCTGTATCTCCATGCCTTCATATAACTCATATCGATCCCAAAATATTTCTTCATATCCTCCTTTATGTTGTTTGCCATGTAGCTAGTGCCATCAATAACATATTTTTTCTTTATAAAGTGTCCAATAACCCAAGGTGCTGATTGACAGTGGTCTTTCTGTCGCACTTCTAGTGAGCACGTATGTACACTATTGTAAACAGTGATCTCAAACATAGAACCGCACTACTTTTTCCCCTTTAATCTCCAACCACAGTCGGGATCCTTGTAGAAATTTCTTCACCACAAACTCAAAATTATTCTTCATTGCGAAGAGAGCTGCTTTGGTTTTCAAATCCATCTTGTTCTCAAAAGTCTTCCCAAGGTGTATTTGTCCCAACGGTGCACCAGAAGAGGAGGTATGTGATCGACCATAGGCCATAATATATTCTTTCGTAAACATGAGAGCACTCCATCTTCTGTGATCTTCTGTTGAAAATATTGGAACGTTCCCTGTAATGTTATCTTCTATTCCACTAGGACGACTAGAGCTTGTCCCAGGTGTTTGGAGTTATTGACTTGGTAGGTTCGTCCGTGCAATTGGATGTACTGGCTATTCTTGTACTTGTTCAACTTACAAATAATCAGACTTGTCAATCGACACTTCTGCACTATAATATGCCTCATAATCGTACCCCGACCCCTCATTAAATTCAGCTACTGGATCGTCATTCACATAGGGATCGTATTCATACTGGTTGTCCCTCAGGTCACCAATAGGACCTCCCATAGGATATCCCTCAAGTCCAACTGTACCCATAGGATCAACACCAACAGTACCCACATGATATCCGATGAGTTCTCTTTCTGGAACAAAAGTGCCCACCTCACTATGAACTTTATTAACACTGGGACTGAGAGTGAAATATGGATCTGAATTGACAATCTTCTTAACAGGAGTGACACACAAGACAATCCTTTCTTTTGCTTTTACTCCTAAGAATGCACAGATACCAAGATCACTTTCAACATGAACGGGTGTAAACGGTTGGTCACCGCATGTGTAAGGAACCTCCAATTTCAACCCATACATGTGTTTATCAACACGAATTTCCTTGTGCAATACGTTAAGAAGTTGCAAGTATGTTGCATCATTCTCACTCAGTATCACTGTGCATTGAGCATCATTGAAAATCCACTTTCTCCCTTCTATTTTCCAAACACCATTGTAAGATACAAAAACGTAAACAATGGAACATGTGATGAAAAAAAAAAACCAAGAAATTGTTAAAAAAATTGTAACTTTTTTTTTCTTTCAGGTTTTCAAAAGAAATTTATCAAGTTATAAGTGAATCTACATCGAGCTCTATCGAACCTACATCGAGCAACAAGTTTTTAAACCGAACATAACCCTAACCAAACATTTCATTGAGACCCCATCGAGCACTAATCGAGCACCATATATCGAGTCACAACCGAGCAACATCGAGATCTTAACAAAACCTACACCATCTGCCTATTATCGCGCCCCTATCGAGCACGTATCGAGAAACTACTAAACCAAATATTGTAGGGTCCAATTGAACCCCTATCAAGTTACCATCAAGCACCATCGAGAAATAAATGCGAAACCTATCGAGCTATCATTGAGCCACTATCGAGCAGCATTGAGCTCACAACTTAACAGTCTTCAACATATCATCGAGCCCTTATTGAGCTGTTATCAAGCTCCCATCGAGCAAAAATGTTGCAGAAAACGTAGAAAACCCAGAAAAATGCAGATCGCGAAATCTCTCTAACAAACCCAAAAAACACACCAATATAGGCTCAGATCTGTTCGAAATAGCCAAGAAAAAAGTAACACAAACAATACCAAACACAAAAAAATGAACAATCTTCTTACCCATGATTTTTATCCTTCAAGATCCCTCAAAATGGATGTTGCATTTGATATTGAGATCTTTACAAAGACAATAGAGATGACTAATAACGGTTTCAGCAAGAAATTTGGCACTCACCGTGAGTTTTGGTAAGGGTTTCGTGAGAGAGAAAGAGAGAGAGAAGAGAGAGGAAGATAGGGTTTTTGTGTTCTTGATATAATGAGAGGGGTATTTTTGGATAGATGGGAATGTTTAGCATTAAAATGAAAGAGTGAATTGTGGTGGTCTTTTTTGGTAATAGTAGATACTATTAAGCATAAATAATGAAATTTCGCTTTCCACTACTAACAATATTATTTCTAAACTATTGCATACGATCTTAATCTATATTCATTGTATAGTGAGAACTGATTATTATAAAAACTTTTGAAATCTTTGGTAATGACCATATTAATTAAAATTCTTACAATTTATTCAGTAGAAATAAAAAGCACAAGACTAATTAAGGCCTAACTTTACCAACAAGCATAAAAGCCTTGTATGTGACAGCCCTGATCGAAGTACTAGGCCCACCCCAAGCATTCTCCAAGCCTTTAATTACCTCTGGAGGTAACAAATCCACACCCTGGCTCTTAGCCAAATCAACAGGAGAGAAAGACCTGAACAGCTTCAAAATTCCATTAAAAGAAAGCTCTTTTTGTATGTCCAAACGATGTGGATTCCCCTCAGAACCCAACCCAACACTTTCAAATGGAAACGGCAGCGTTTTGTAATCCTCAATCACGTAGCTTCTGACTTCCTTGTCCCAAAACGGCAGCATCGAGTCGTAAAAATTCTTCATGAGGGAGTCGAATTCGGGACTCACAACCATGTTGAAGTAGCACCAAACGGCGATCACTCCTCCTGGTTTGCGCAAAACCCGAGAGACAAGAGAATAGAAGCGTGAAAGGTCGAACCAATGAACTGCTGTTGCTACGGTTATTAGATCCACCGAGTTTTCACCCCCAATCAACGACACTAACTCGTTGTCGTTTATTGTTAGTGGAGTGTGGAGGTATCGGACTCGAGGATGGGGAATAGCTCGCTCTATCTGGGCCATGCTTACGTCCGTTGCAATCACTTGCTTGTAGTGCTCTGCCACCTGGTCATCCAAATTTTGTTACTATATATAGACATAATTTAACCACGAAGTTCCATTCACTTACTAGTCAAAGTCCTTGACTTCATAATATATATATATATATTTATATCAATATATAAAAATAATTAAATGAAAAAGCCAAATACAACTTTTCAACCAGAAAAACTTTAACAAATTGAAATTTACAAATTTTGAGTCCTAGAATTTCTAAACAAGTAGTGATGTTGTAGACTTGAGTAACAAAAAGACGTTTTTAGTCGAAGTTCATTAATTACTTCAGTTGTTTGGTGAAAATCATCTAATTTTTTTTGACCAAATGAGACCAACAATGTGAAAGATAAAAAAGGATTGTCGGACTTCTGATCTAGATCTAGATCTAGATTTTATGTCATGGGTGCTTTTACACAATTAATCAGCTGATCAATGAGATGATCACCAACTAGATCGCATATGTGAGAATAGCCAAAATGGATAGGATAAGAGTTGTAGTTTCTCGGGAAACAATCAGAGAACGCAGAGTTTTCACCAATATATATACCTCATAAACAAAATGAATAAATCATGAGAAAGAAAGAGGTGATTATGAACAAGAAAAACTAACGCCAGTAGCAGCTTGGCCGTTGCCGGTGCCAACGTCCCAAGCCAAGTTGTGGTGAGGAGTGAGAGCGGCCAGCTTTGAATACCATTCAATTGGGTAAGTTGGCCGAGCTTCCACGTACATATCAGCTTGATTATCGTACAACCCCGCCATTGATGAAAGTCCCTGCGGTTTCGGTTTCTTCAATATAGCCCCTTTTCAATTTGCTTCTTATTTGTAGGAAGATTTTATCAGGGAAAATTACGTAACTAACCTAAGACTTTATTATTATTATTATTATTTGGGATGTAAAAGGGAAATTTGATAAATCATGCTTACATTAGCTTAATAATTAAAATTTGAACCAAAGTTAACCACCTTATGATACAAATGCTTATCTTTCATTTAATACCAAAAATACCCCTCTCATAACAAAATCCCATACCTTTCCTCTCTAAAATCTTGCAAAAAAGATACACATGGGTAAGTAATTTTCTTTGATTCTTGTTGTTGTTGGTTGTTTTTATGATTTAGATTGCTGTTTAGATATTGGATCTGTAGTTTGTTGGTATTTTTTGCTGTTTTTTGGGTGAAAATCGTGGTCTGTGAAAATCTGCGTTTTTTTGGGTTCCTTGAATTTTTTTCTAAATGTCCGATAGTGTCCGATATAGGCCCGATGCAGGGACGATAGTTGTTGGGTTTCAAGGTTAGTGATGAGGTCCGATGGCCACCCGATGCTTGCCCGATATGTTTTGGTTACCCGATGGTCATTAAGGTTCGATGGCTACCCGATGGTTGCCCGATATTTATTTTCATTCTACAAACCCTTTAAGTACGATAATAGATCGATACGAGTCCGATGCATGCCCGATAGTTGTTATTAAGTTAATGCAGACCTATTAGTACGATTGTACACGATGGTACCCGATAATTGCCCGATGCTTGCCCAATAGTACGATGGTACACGATTTTACCCGATGGTACACGATAGTGATAAAAAAACTTGATAAAAACCGTACCTTTCGGCTTTTCCCTTGCCCATTTCCCGTTCCCTCCCAAATCCCAACTCTTCACTCCCGCAAAACCATCGAGCAACATAAGTACTCACACCCGACGCTTCTCTCTCCCTCACCCACCATCACCCGACGCTGCTCTCTCCCTCACCCGACGGTCGGAAAAACCCCCACCGGAGACGTAGAAAAACCAAGCCCCAACCCCCACTGGAGACGAAGAAAAACCAAGCCCCAACCCCCACCGGAGACGAAGAAAAACCAAGCTCCAACCCCTCACCGGAGAAGAAAAACCGACACCCCATTGCGCAAAAATGTCTAGGGTATGTGTTTTTTTTAATCTCTTCTCCATTAAAAAATGTTATAGTATGTATTGTTGAATTTGACTGTGTTAAATCTGACTGTGTGACATCTGATAAACCGTAAAATTTTGAAAAAAAATTCTGGGTTTTTTTAGAGGTACGATAAGGTACGATAGTGGGTCGATATGGGTACGATAGTATTTGTGTTTCTCATAACTTCAGGTTGAAGATGAGTGTACGATAGGGGTACGATAGTGGTTCGATGGTGGTACGATAGGTTGTGTTTTCTGAAAACTTGAGGTTGAAGATGGAGGTACGATAGGGTACGATGTTGGGTACGATGTGTGCCCGATAGTGGGAACAAATTGTTGTGTATGTTATAATACGATGGTGTACGATGTGAGGTACGATTGTGCACGATAATGTTATAGTTCCAGTTTTCCATTGGTGTCCGATATGGTGCGATAGATTCCGATAGTTGCTCGATAGTATATTGCAGAATATAAAATTTGATGTTTTTTTTTGTTATTCTATTTAATTGGGTATTTATTTGTTTTATGCAGAACTTAAGACCTCCACAACTGATAGTTCCAGTAGAGGAACATTTTACGGGACGTATCACTTGGCGCGGCAGTTGGTACTTTCCAAAGATTAAAGCAAAATTTATACAGTGTGGTTTATTGGATAGGGTGAAGGAATCCCCTTTCAAACAGTTCTTCATGGCGGAACCATTAAATTTTTCTGGTGCCTTAGTCCATCAATTGTTGTTGCACAAATTCAGAGGGGAGAAGACTGACGAAGTCCAATTTTATATTGGGAAAAAAAGATGTAGATTTAGCCAATTGGAGTTCGCTTTAGTTACTGGTTTAAATTTTGAGGCCGGACCGTCTGAAGCTGAGATTAAAGCGAAGACCACTTCGGATCGGTTAATTCTTGAGTACTTCAATGGTCATTCCCAAGTGAGCATAGGGCAACTGCGCAGAACTTTTGAGAGTTGTCAAATAGTTGATGATGTGTACAAGATGGGTTTGTGCTTATTAGTTGAGGGTGTTTTGAAAGGTCGTGAGGAGAAGTTGATGGTTTGGACTGACATGCTGAAGATGGTAGACGACGTTGACTTCTTTTTCCAGTACCCGTGGGGGAAGATATCATACCAGAAGTTGTTACAAACTTGTCAAAAAGACTTTGTTGAAATGAAGAAGCATTTACAGAAGAAGATTGAGAAAGGAAAGACTCAAAAGGAGGCCAAGTACTCTATTTATGGGTATGCTGCAGCATTGCAGTATTGGGCTTTTGAGTCCATCATTGAGTTGGGTCAGGATCATGCTGTGAGATTGGGCCAAGGCATACCAAGAATGATCAACTGGCAGAGCAAGGAGAAAGTAGAGATACACAAAGAGCAACTTATTAAGTTGTTTGCCAAAAAGGTGAGCTTTTACTTTACTTTTGAATGTTCTATATTTTTTTCTAGATATGCAATTTTATGGGTACTGCACGATAGGAATACGATAGAGTACGATTTGAGTACGATTATGGGGTTATTTTGTGGTTTTTTGTCAACTGTTTGAAAACTGACTAAGTGGTACGATTTGGTACGATGATGGTCCGATGGGGGTACGATATGTATTCTTTGTTAATGTAGTAGTAGTGGTACGATATTGGTACGATGTTGTACGATGATGGTACGATAGTTAGCAAGCAATTCTCACTTACGGGTACGATATTGTTATGTTATGGGTACGATATGGGTACGATAATTGCATGATATGGGTACGATATGGGTACGATTGGGGTACGATAGTTTACCAATTGACATGATATATTGTTTTACTTTCCAATCTAAATATGCATTGTTTTTTGTGGCAGTTGACAGTATACCCCTACCTGTGTGCCCGACCTGCTGAAGAACAGTATGTGAGGACCCTTACAGACAATGAAGCCCCATTGTATGTGGACATGGGGTTAGAGGAACTAGAGGTGGGTCCCGATGGACAGCCTACACAGGAAGCCTTACAGAGCCAGGCTGAAAAGCTTGCTGAAAAGTTAGCTGAGCAAGCAGAAGCAGCAAATATTTTTAAGGAGGTTCCACCAGCTCAACCTGAGGCACCTGAGGTTCCCCCATCAACACCTCATGCCAGCACCTCCTCCCAAGCTGAGCAACCAGGCTACTCTATGATTTTGGCCAGGTTGGAAAAGGTTGAAGGGCAACAAAGTGCCCTTATTAAAGGTCAGTCCAAGATCTTGGGTCAATTGCAGAAGCTTATGACAATGATGGAAGATCTTAGTAGGCCAGTTCCAGATCCACACCCTCAGTCCACTGAAGAAGGCCCTCAGTCTCCTGTAGATGAAGACATTCTCCCTAACGATTACAGACCTGATGATGTAGATGATCACATTTTTCGCACACCAGAGGATATGCAAATTACTGTAATCGGAGATACTGAAGATTCTGAAGTACAATTCTTAAACATAGCTCCACCAGCACCGGAGAAGAGGAGAGAAAGAAAGAGGCCTAGGTGGTTCGATGAGTACACTGCAATGAGGAAAAGGAATAAGAAATCGAAGACAGCAGTGAATGTGGATCCATTGAGGGTTGTTGATGGTAAATTACTTATGACCTTTCACAAGTGGTTGCTTGGCACCATTGGGAATAAATATCCGAGGGAATGCTTCTCAGGGACACACGATGCTGCTTGGTTCCTGAAACTGCATACTCCGAGGACATGGCTTTCTGACTCTGTAAGTTTTCTATAACTTCATAATTAAATAATGTTGAAAATTTATTTAAATGTTTCTATATATAGTGGTACGATATGGGTACGATATGGTACGAATGTAGTACGATAATTATAAGTGTCAAATTATAAACTGTTTATGTCAATGGTACGATGGTGGTACGACATTAGCACGATAGTGGTACGATATAATTTGTTAAGTAGTTACTATTACCATCATAATTTTAGAATTTGTAGTGGGACAATTTAGGTACGATGGTAGTACGATAACCTGATGAAATAGGTCCAACTGTTTATCTCAACATCACCAATCGCTTGTTTCAACTTCCTCATGAAATAGGTCCAAGAGTCGTGGTTCTCACTGTCAACCATTGCGAAAGCAATCGGAAATATGTGGCTGTCTGAATCCAATGCCACGGCACACAACATTTGGCCACCATACCTAGTTTTCAAGAAGGACCCATCAATACATATAACAGGTCGACAAAACTTGAATCCCCGCCTACAAGCACCCAGAGAAAAAAAGCAATACTTGAAGCGACCCTCGTCTACCTTGAAATCAGTAATGGAATCGGGATTGTTCAACCGCAGCATGTGCAAGTACCCAGGTAACTTCGAATATGAAGCTTCAGGCGTACCCCTAACTATGTGGAGTGCTTTCTCTCTGCATCTCCAAGCCTTCTCATAACTCATTTCGATCCCGAAAGAATTCTTCATATCTTCTCTTATTTTGGAGGCTAAATAATCTGAACCGTTAACTGAGAATTTATCCTTGATCAGTTCGGCAACTACCAAAGGTGATGCTTGACGGTTATCTTTTTTTCGAACATCGAGGGAACATGTGTGTACATTTTCAAATGCTGTCACCTCGAACATGTTAGAAAGTTGCTTCTTCTTCCCTCTTAACCTCCACCCACAATCAGGATCCTTGCATGTAATATACCAAACATCAGTACCAGACTTCTTAACTATAAAGTCGAATCCCTTCTTCATTGCAAACAAGCCAGCAACCTTTTTCAAATGTTCCTTGTCTCTGAAAAACTTTCCTAAATGAATCTCCCCGCCCGATGTGCCACCCATAGATATATAGTGACTATTATCCTCAATGTCTTCTCTTGTAAACATCTGAGCTTTGAATTTACTATAATATGTCGAAGAAGAGAGTGGATCACTAAATTCTCTAGCATCATTTGTTCCGTCTGGACGATTACTACTAGTACCAGGTGTTTGGCGATCTTCTCTACGGGGTCTACTTCTACATGTTGTTTGCCTCGGTATTTGGTACGACAGTGGACTCAGGCTCAAAGCTTGAGAACGGACCTCTGTTTCTTGGTCGTCATTGCCCTCAAAATCATTTTCAGGGTCAGGACAATCAGGAAAATCATCATGAAATGGCATCTGTGCTACATGGTCAACTGTTGGTATGAAAGGGTTTGATTCAGGTATAGCAGTGGCTACCAGCACCTCCGGATTTGTTTCTGGAACATAAGTCCCAACCTCACTACGAGTATCCTTAACAGTACTTGGTGGAGGATTACGATCAATAATGATATTCTTCTCCACCAAAGTCACAAAAAGGGGAACAAATTCATCTGGCTTCTTCAAAAGCATTGACAAATATAAGCTTACACCCTTGTCATTCCTTATAAGTTCAGGCCGATACATTAACCCTTTCATGTACTTATAATTCACTTCTAATTTCAGGTCATACTGCACTTTGTCAACCTCCAGCTCTGAGTACAGAAGTTCAACAAGTTGTGAGTAAGTTATGTCCTTCTCCAACTCGAACGTTAAATTTTCGGCTCCATTAAAAACCCAATCTCTACCTTCACGCTCCCAAACACCATTATACATTAAGTACGCGAACAAAGTTGACCCTATCATGTACAAAGAAAAAAAATCAGTAAATGGCAACAAAATGTCGAAATTTAGTTCAAATGTTTGGGAATCGTACCAGTATCGGGCCATATCGGGCGGTATCGGGCAAAGTTTTATTTATGTTTTTTGATCACTTAAAACACTAATATCGGGCAAGTATCGGGTAACATCGAGTACCATCGTACTATTAGGTCAGCAGTAACTTAATAATAACTATCGGGCATATATCGGACTACTATCGATCCATTATCGTACTTAAAAGGATGTGTAGATTTAAAATAATAATCGGGGCAACCATCGGGTAGCCATCGTACCCTTATAACCATCGGGTAACCAAACTATCGGGCAACCATCGGGTTGCCATCGGACCTTCATCCCTAACCTTGAAACTCAACAACTATCGTGCCTGTATCGGGTCTCTATCGGACACTATCGGGCATTTAGAAAAAAACTCAGGGAACCCAAGAAAACGCAGATTTTCACATAACACGATTTTCACCCAAAAAAACAGCAAAAAATACCAACAAACTATAGATCCAACATATAAACAGCATTATGAATCATAAAAGCAACCAACAACAACAAGAATCAAAGAAAATCACTTACCCATTTAATATCTTCACTATGAGCAAAAATAACACAAAGCTTGGTGTTTCTCCTCAAACAATCCACAATGTCCGAATGTGTATCTTTCTTGCAAGATTTTAGTATAAAAATCTTGTGTGTAAAACGTATGGTGAAGAGAGAGTGAGAGAGAATGTATGGTGAAGAGAGGTATGGTGAAGAGAGGTAGAGAGGAAGAGGGAGAATAGAGAGGAAAGGTGTTATGAGAGGGGTATTTTTGGTATTAAATGAAAGATGAGCATTGATATCATATGGTGGTTAACTTTGGTTCAAATTTGTATTTTATATTTTACATTCTCAGTTTTATATTTTACAACACAAACTATCATATTCATTCAAGCTACAAAACATAATATTATTGAAAGCACAACTTAATATATATAAAAAATTTGTTTATTCTTGATTCTATTTCTACACGTATACTTATATATAATATATTTATAATATTTATTGATATTTAATATAAATATATATTTATATAAGTTAAATTAAGTAATAAAGAAAAGTAACATATTTTCTTTTTAAATATAATGATAATTTTTTTTTATAAAATTTAAGATTATTATTATGTATTATTAAAATTATGATATTTTATAACATTTGAATTTATATTAATATAATTTTTAAATATGTTGTCTTGTATTAAATATTATTATTATAATAATAATATTTTATAACACTTTTCTTTATAAAAAAATATGTATTTAACGGTTTTTCTTAGTTTTAACATATTTTTTTTGTTAACTTTAATAAAATATTACAAATATTTAACGGGATATACCATTAAAACCAATTAAAAAATATGGTAGAATAAATATTTAGAAATTATATCAATATAAATTTGAATATTATAAAATATCATTATTATAATAATATATAATACAAGACTAGATATTTAATAATTATATTAATATAATTTATAAATATTTATTCAACCATATTTTTTAATTAGTTTTAAATGTATATTCCGTTAAATATTTGCAATATTCTATTAAAGTTAACAAAAAAAATCTGTTATAACCAAGAAAAACAATTAAATACACATTTTTTTAAAAAGAAAAGTGTTGTTCCTGAAAAACACGAGTTGACGTGTCATGGTATGGCTGGGAAACATTTAATGAAGATTTTCTTAATTCCAAGATCATGGTACGAGTTCCATAACGCTTAGGTCGGGTTATGCATAAGTTGACGAGAGATTGAGGAGATCGTCTAGCCAGACCTCTAGGTTGCCTAGACATAGCTCGAGTACCTTGATATTCAGATCGACCTATCGTGGAACCCTCTAGCCGGTGTAGTATGTCTTTAGCTCATTGCCGATACACGGGAGGCACAAATTCGATTCCCTCAAGACTCGGGATTTTATATACATATTTAGAATATTGCAATCTTGCCTAATAAATGTATAATATCATAAAATCAATATATTAATTATAATTATTTGTATATTTAGGAAGTTACTCAAACCTGTCCATTAATCCCTTATAAATAGAGATGGAATGGACAAGAAATGGGATTAAATTCTTATATGCCGAAACTTTGGAGAAATTGTTATAAATAATTCTCTTGAGAGGAAACTAACAATAATATAGACTCGTGGACTAGGTGAATTTTAACCACTGAACCACGTAAAACTCTTTGTTTACGATTTTTATACAAGCCTAATAATCTCTTGAATTTCTTAATTCAAAGTTCACGAAAAACTACGTCAACAAATTGGTGCTTTCATTGAGAGCTTGATTAGGCTTGAAATTTTCATTCTAGAAAGTTTCATGAAAAAATGGTGGTAACCAGGAGATCGGCGCGTGAAGAGGAGTCAGAAAGGCCTGCTGACCAGAGGGATTACCGAGTGGCTAGCCCTGCTGGAGAGGGCACTTTAGTGCCCAGGCATGCTGGGAAACATCCCAAAATTCATGTTGGAAACAACCAAGATACAGGCAACTCATTGTCACGACCCGTGAAGGAAACTCCCTATTCTACATATTATGTGGGATTGGTTGAACAGGAAAATGCAGATCTTAAGAGCTAGCTTGCCCACGCCAATAGGTGTGTTGATGAAATAATGTCCCAGCTAGCTCCTATAACCGATCCAAATATCAGAAGGAGAGCTAGCAGTTCTCAGGGGATCGGGTCGTGTAGACGCAGCCGCACGAATGTTAGTCATTTGGTAAGAACTACTACTCCTAGTACAGTACCATCGGGGCAACCTGATCAACCTGATCGGGCTGGGACTAACTTGAGGTGAACGATGTAGCGAACCAAGTTTTTATTTTATTTAATAGTTTGTTGTTATTGTTGAAATGTTTGTTTTATTTTATTTTTAATTGTTAAGTAGATAATTGATTTAATTATTTTTATTAATTGTGCATGTGTGTTGTGTGTTTGTTTGTGTGCGTGAGAGTGCATGGCAAGTAAGTTGAACATGCATTGTTAGTGTGTGTGTGTGTGAGTGCATGGCAAGTAAGATAAGCAAGCAAGTGAATAGATTTGAACCTAGATTAAATTTTGGGAATGAAGATGTTTCCATATTTAGGGAATTCTATCATAAAGGGAGAAGGTTCTAGAAAGCTAGTGTTCACATAGAGAAAAAGGAAACAAAACAAGAGGGGAGAGAGAAAGAGTTTGGCCGTGTGGGAGAGCAAGAGAATTGTTTCCCTATTTGGTTTAGGTTGAAAACTTTTATCTTTATTTTTTTATTTATTTCTTTTATTTCAAAGGAAAATTAAAGGGAATTAAATTTGGGAAAGTTTCCCTTTCCCACTAGGCTAGGGTTTTTGGCCACTAAGACCTTTATAAAAAGAAGAGCTTGAGATCTCTCATTTGGTGGTTGCCGAAACCACAAGGGAAAGAGAGGAAAAAGAAGATAAAAGAAAGGAGAAAGAGAGAGAAGCACATGGGGAAGAGAGAAGGAAGAAGAGGTAATGTGTAGTCTTGATTTCCTCAAGTTTCTTCTTGATTCTAAACAATAGTTTTTTTGGGGTTTTGATTGAACCTAGGATTTTGCGGTACCAAAGGGCTTAATCTATTTCTAAGTGTTTTTCTACACTGTGAAGAGGTAATGAAAATTCTATTGTTTATCTCTTTTCTCGATTGGTGTTTTTTTCATAGAAAAGCATGTTATAATTGTGAAGGTTGTTTTGGATGAAGGCTGGTATGTTTTGTTTTGGTACTATTGGTTCTTGAAATAGATGAATCCATTATTTGTTTTGAAAAAGAAAATGTGAGTTTGATAAAATATATGTTTACATTGATATTGTTAAATATTGATGGTTTTGAAATGGCAATAAGGATATGTGATATATAGGGAGCATGTAATAGTTTATGTTGATTCATCTCTTGTTTAATTTAATGCTATGATTTTATTTATGGTTTGGTAATTTGAATGGAAAGCATATTAGGATTCAATATCTTTTGGAAGTTATAATTCAATTTTGGATGTATTGACATTGTGTGGTTGGTTTGAGTTTATTTTGGGCCTTGATTTTATGATTTATGGATATAAAGATGCAAAGTTGAATATCAGAAACATTGTTGTTATGTTATTATACATGGGTATTCAGCCAAGGGGTATGAAATGGCCTCTAGTGTTTTTTATTTTTTTTTATTTTCCCTTCATGTGTTGAATAAAAAGCATGATAAGTTTTGTGATTAATTTTGTTATTTTCTATATATGTATGTTTCAACCTAGCCTATGGTGTGATATTGTTTTAAATGTGTAAATGAGAATAAAAGAGTATTAGGACTTGCATAAGATTCTAGGAAGCATGTTAGACCTATCCATGTATTATTGGAATATTATTAAGTGTTATTTGTTGTTTTTTATGATTTTATGTTACTTGCTGAATTTTGTTATTAATATGTTTATTTAGCAAGCATGAGTAAATTAAGATTGAGTTTTATGCCATGATTTCATGATATATGCTAAAGATGAAAAATATTAGTTTCACATATATTGTTCTTTCATTTCATTAAGAAACCCTATGATTTATGTGAATTTATACGCTTAACTGATAAAAGCAAATAAAGGAATAACATGCTGAATTTTATTGTTAAGTTTATGAGATTAGCAAGCATGTGTTTCTAAGGGTGATTTTTGTGCCATGATGATAGTGTATTTATAAACTATGAATTTTAGGCAAATTTTGAATTATTGTGAATGCCATGATTTTTGTAAATAGGTGTTCTAGAAAGAGAATTACAAATAATTCACATTTTTATTTTTGATTTAGAAAAGTATTGTTTCTTATTTTATGGTTGGAAATGAAAGCATGATTAAAAGTTGATTAATTGTTTTGAAATATGATTTCTAAAATAAATTATGAATATCAAGCAAATTTATGTATATGTTGGATTAAAGTTTGGTATTCTTTTGCCTATTGTTGATTTAGGCCATGAATAGTTTGTGAGTTTGTATTTGATTTTTGGGATTAAGTCTTGGTGCATGATTTTAAGATGTCATAATGGTAGCAAGCATGCTAGAGAAGTTAATGGGCAATTAATGAAGTGTAAATAATGCTTTCTGAATTTTTGTAAAGTTATCAAAAGATAAAGTGTATGATATTATAAAATTTGGCATAGTTTTCAAGAATGGTCCCACATATGTATGTTACATTCAAATGCATTTTTACTTGTAATTATATGTTAATTGAGTAAGTCTAAGGTCTTTGCTTGAAGACCTTTAAGATTGATATGTGTAATGGCATTGTTTCCATGATTTTATGTATGAGTTAGGCTAGAATCTAGAAAGTGGTGCAACTTGTTATGAGATAGATGCCACGTGTGCATACACATGAACACGTGGGATATGTTTTAACATGTTCATGTGTGTTTGACATGATATTAAGACAAGTGTTTTGACTATTATTCTAGGCTTGTTGTGAAGTTGTCCCGCTCTTGTTATTGCTTGGACTTGAGGTATAGAAGTTAGCTAGATTACTATATGTATTGTTCTGAATGTTTGAAAGTAAATCATGTACCTTATGTGGTAAGTTATTGTAAGTATTATGTTTGATCTGTTGAATGATTGAATCAAAGAGAAACACAACATTGTTAGCGTTATGTACGCGAAATACCATAAGAGTTACTAAGATATGACGTAACTCATAGGGCGGACGCGCCATAGGCCCTAAGTGGGCACATGAGGATCAATTCCCAAGATTGTGTTTTCCTGGTTTCCTCACAGAGTAGTACTTTATTTGTTTGTGTATTTATTTTTAGATAAAGTATGTATATAGAAATGTTGTATTTTTTTTTGTTAATTGTATTTGTTTGTACTTCCTTACTAGGCTTTTAGCCCACCCCTTACTTTCCCCTTTCAGGTAGGCATTAGGTTCTTATTTGGCACGCATGGTGAGCTGGGAGTTTCCATTGTTATAAGTATGTATGCTGCAGGGAGCTCGTGGACGGAGACGATCCAGAAATGCCATAAAATAATGATCAATCTATCTTTTATTTATTTACAAACTTAGTGGGTTGTATTATTTTCTACAAAATTGCATAAAGACATTATGTTTTGTTTTTAAACATTTGTGCCCATACTACCTTATTTTTTAATAAGGTCCCACTGAACTTTTGGACTATTATTGGAATTTTCTATATAAGTGTCAAAAATGGTATTTTTGCAAAGTTAGACAAGATAGGGAGTTTTACAAACGAGCTGAGAAAGGAATCCCCTAAATCCACTACCTTGAGCCCCATCAAACAACTAGGGTCAGGGAGAAATACCACCACGAGAAAGGGATATTACAGTTGATGAAGGGAAACCTCAGATAGTATGCCCCGATGGATGATCGGTGGCTTTCCCTATCAGACATCCACAGTCACCAATTCGCCATCCATCGCCTCCTCGAGCTCCATCACCTCTACGAGCTCGAGGAAATACATCTTACCATGCAAATGGCCAACATCAAAGGAACTCTGCTCCAAAAGTTGTCACACATATCACTCGATCTTAAAACACTGGATTTGAGCCCATATCAATAACCAAACTCACCGACCTAACCAGTGGGTGGTGAGTTTCGCTAAAGGAAGCACTTGGACAGAGAGTCGCCATGAAGACAGGTCGGAGAGTGTTCATAACACTCCATCTCAAAGACAAGAATCCAACTTGTGAGATCATCTCAACTCTGCTCAAATTTTTCGCAGTAACCATCAATCTGATCTGCGTGAGCATCTAGACTCACACTAGAAACAACAAGGCCGTGATAATGAGATGAGTTACACTCAGCCAAGAAAGAGCCCTTCTATGAGGTGTGAGGACAGGAATATCCAAAATAACTGAGCTCAAGTTTGGAGGGATGATAACCTAGATAACGCGCAACTCGAGATGGGAGCTAATCACCAGTTTCTCAATAACTCGACAGTGAGGGATCCAACCCAAGAATGACTAGCTCTAATGGAAAAGAAAATGAGATGCCTCCTAGTAGAAAGGAACAATGACGACTGTGATTCTGATGAGGAGCTCAAGCCTTTTACTCCTCATATTGCCGCGACTCCCTATTCGCAAGGTTTCAAGATGCCACATATGGTGACCTACGACAGGACCACAAATCCATCTAACCACATCGAGACTTTCAACACCCTGATACGAGTTCATAATTTGGGCATCGATCTGCACTGTGTCTTGTTCCCAAAAACCTTGACAGACATGAACAAAATGTGGTTGGACAAGTTCACAAGGCATTCTATCACTTCTTGGAATCAACTATCCTCAGATTTTAAGAAACAGTGCTGTCTGGGAAGGAAATACGTGTGAAGGCTTACTCCTTGGCCAACTTAAAGTAGTAACCGGGTGAGTCTCTCATGGCTTACATAAACTGGTTCACAAATAGTGTAGGTTGGGATAGAGATGATGATGATAGTGCTAGACTCATAGTCATGCGAGTTGGGATCATCGCAGAAAGACCTCCAAAGAAAAGAATTAAAAATACAGATGAATTTCTGTCTCGAGCTCAATACTGATTAACCTCGAGGAGGCAAAGTTAGCTATGGTGGGAACTAGTAACACCCCTATTTAAAACCCCCGTTCAGCTCACGGGAGCACTGGTCAATGCTGTAATGCCCCAAATTCTCCGATGTGGTTTAATGGTGGGATTAGTAGGCCGGGAAGGCCATACTTGTTTAATTATGCCATTAAACGATAATATGCATGTATATGTGGATTATATTATAATATGATGTTAAATGTATGCATGTGGGTCCGCATTTTAATTACAAAGGTGTGATGGTAATTTGGCCCGTTGAGGGTATAATTGTATATTTGTATGCATGTTGATGATATATGTTGAGACCACATTATAATGTGGGTTTGTTCGAGCTATTCGGCATGAGACGATCTTGGATTATTGATTAGCGGGCTAGTCACAACAGGTTTAAGCTCAGGGCTCGGGTTGAGTCTCGGGGTGATTTTAATGTTTAGAACATTGCTGGGAATTAAAGGGTAACGAGATATGAATTATTGGTGTTTGAGATTATTGAGAATAGCGGGAATTGGAGAGCGTTAATTATGATTAACGAGATAAGTGGAAAATACCAATTTTTCCCTTGGGAGCCTTTAGAAACCTTAAATTGACCTAGGGGTATAATGGTCATCTCACCCCTAGGATAGATATAACCATTTTTGGCTGAGAAAGAGGTAGAAAAACAGAGCAACTTGGAGAGTCTTCCCGTACCATCTTTTTCTTCAGTTTCCTTTGAGATTTCTGAGCCATTCTTGAGGATTCAAGCTTGGGAAGTAAGCCTTGGGAGTTTGGGAGTGTGTTCCTCCATTGAAGAGCATCATAAGCTGAACTTTGGGTAAGTTTCTAACCATTGAATTCTCTGGTTTGCCCTGTTTTAGTTCTGTTTTGCAGCTGAGATTTCTAGGTTGAGATCTTGGTTTTGATGGGAGTTTTGGCTAGGGTTCTTATGGTTGTGATGTTTGAGATATGTTAGAATGGTTTTTGGGTTCTTTTGGCATCAAAAATGGGATTTGGAAGCATTGCAAACAGGTTGGGATCAAAGGAGATGAAGAAGGAGGTTTCAGGGGGCATCAAGTCTGGAGGTAGCGCTACAGTGCTACTCAGGGGGCATTTGGGCATGTTGGAGGTTCTGAGTATAGCGCTGGGGCGCTAGGGATCAGTGCTGTAGCGCTACTCTGTTTCTTCAAAGTCCCGTTTTGAGTGTTTTTAAGGGTTTTTGACATGGGGTTTCAATCCTTAAGGCCCGGGATCGAATCTACTCACCGTGTGGGCATGTTTCGAGGTCCCGAGAGTGGTGCTTAGGTCAAGACCCTATCCATGTTGATTCTCATCAATGGAGGTTATAATTGGTTGTGATTAGGTAACCGCTAAGGAACTAAAAGATCGTTCGTTCTCAGGGGTCGTCCTTATAATATCTCTCGCTCGAACCTGAGGTAAGAAAACTGCACCCTGTGTGTATGTGCATGCGTGGTTGTATTGAGGCATGTTGATTGATAAATTTGGACATGGATTGCATATTAAATGCTAGCGAATATTGTTTATCTGTATATGGCACTGACTAGTCAGGGATACTGACCTAAGAGTCAGAACCGACATAAGTGTCCTGAACGCAGGGCCGATTGAAGATTAGATCTAATCGATAGCAGCGTTGAATGACTCTAAGGCATTAATGTTGGACCAACCCCAAGGTCGATAAAACTTATAAGCGCTTGGCTAGTCTAAGACTAGTTACTCAGAGCCAGGGCCTAAGGCCCAGGTGACTGCTTGTCACATGGCTAGGGAACGCTGTTCCAGGGTTATGACTCTATGGTCATGGGGAAGGTTATGTCGGTGACCAGTCACCATGCACCTATCCTGGTTAAGTTAATGAAAGATTCACTTACCTGTTAAGCCCCGGTGACCCTATCGTCACAAGGCTGAAGGGAGCTATTCCCTATTTAGTGACTTTTGTGACTGTCACCTATCAGTTTTGGACTGATGGTCCTGAATGATTATTATGATCATTGTTGATATTATATCATGTTATATTGTGTTTTCTTGCTGGGCCTTGGCTCATGGGTGCTATGTGGTGCAGGTAAAGGAAAAGAAAAGCTCACCCAACCTTGAGTGGAGAGCGTAGGTGGTGATGTGTACATATGCGGCCGCTTGACCACCACGACCAAGGAGTTCTTAGAGGAACTAGGGGGATTACCTTATTTTTGCTGCTTAGGTCGACGGGTTTGTAATTTTGAAACAGTAATGACCTTTTTGAGTTGTAAATAACTTGTAAATGTTCTTGTGGGCCCATGAACAATTTTATGTATTAAATAAAACATATCCTTTCCTTTTTATTGATTTTTTTCACCATAGCCTGTTAAGAACACTTAGAACACGTTTTTAACCAAAGGACTCGGGTAGCGGGTCAAATTTCCGGTTCACCGATCACCATAATTGTTCTGGGGTAACCAGGGCGTTACAAATGCTATGGTGCCAACTTAGCCGGTCGCCCATAATAACCAGGCAGGTAATAATAAAAGCAAGGTTAATAATGAGGGCGACTAGACGAGAGCCAAGAAGAAAAGCTGAAGATAAGTATACTTCAATTTTCATCGTGTATACTGACTTAACGAATACACGAGAAAATATATACTTGGCTAATTCTGTTCGCCTTCCTTGGAAGAAGCCCAAGCCTATGAAGAATCAACGGGCCAAAAGAGATCCGGTGAAGTTTTGACGTTTCCATAGCAACATTGATCATACTACAGATGATTGTTTCCAGTTGAAGGATGAGATCGAGCCGATGATCCGGGCCAGACCATTAGCACAGTATGCCCAGAATTGGGTAGCTCCTAACCAGCAAGTCGCACAAAATCAGTGGCCAGCTCCGGGTAACAAACTAAACCCATCTATGACTCTTCTAGCTTTGCAAGACCCACTCGTCCCACCTCTAGTGGAAGGGAGAGACATTGCAACTATATTAGGTGGGCTACATTTGGCAGAAACAAGCAATGGGGCCTGGAAGAGATATATACAGGAGCTGAAGACCCATAATGGTTCAATGTATACTCCCAAGTAGCGTGTGCCAAAGCAGCAAAAGAAAAACAAATAGCCAATCATTTTTACGGAAGAGGACACAAGTCACATCCAATTCCCACAAAATGATCTGCTTGTGATAACCGTTAAGCTCGCTAACAGAAGAGTCCATAGAATTCTGATAGATAACATGAGCTAGGTAAATGTGCTATTCATGTCCACTCTAGACAAGATGGTGTTGAGATTGGTTAAGTATAATGGTCTAGATGTGTACATGTTGAGGTGCAAAACACTTAATAGTTTTCACTTAAATAGAAGTGTAAACATGAGATTGTGTAGAAGGCATCTAAAAGTGGCTTTTTATGGGTCTAAAGTGATACAATGAAGTATCCAAACATTCCCAAAAAGTTTGGTAGCATTTGGAGAAATATTAGAACCAATGGTGGGGTCCAAAGTTAGAGGGGGTGGCGATTCGTCGCCCCTTAAGTGGTGTATCATTGCCAAAATGCGAAGGGCTTCAAAAGCCCTAGCAAGCAATGCATCGTTTTCTAGTAGGCGACGTATCGCCTGGGCGATCTTTTAGGGTTGTACATTTTACGTAAAATACTCCCAATGATGTGTTTTAAATGCTCTAATCTTATTGGTTAGACTAATGATGATGCCTACACTATATATATGGGTTATTAGAGTTGAAAAAACTTGATCACACTTTACAACTCTCTCTCTAACCTCTTTCTCTCTCTAGCTTTCTAAAGACCAAAGTTTTCTCCAAGAAACTCATCAAGCTTTGCTTGACTTGCATGAGTTTTAAAGGCTTGTTAAATCCCAGATCTCATTATACTAACTTGAAGCTTCAAAAAATAAGGGAAGGCTTGGAATAAAGATTTTGGACAACAATATTCTTAATGTGTATAAGCCTTAGAAGTTTCGCAAGTTTGAAGATTCAAGTTGCTCAATACAAAGGTTGTATCTCTCTAACCCTAATCTTCTATTTTGTCATTATATCATGTTTTCATGGTTAGTATTGATGATTAAATGTATATAAGTTCATATTTTCATCATTTAGTCATTTAGTTCATTATATTTAAGATTAACATTCATATAAAGAACATGTTTCTTTGATTATCAAGAATTCATTCAAACTTTGAATTTGGATCTTGATTAACATTTAGGGTTTGGAATATTGTATCACTTCTATTATTAATTGTTGATATGCAAAGAGTAAGTCCATATATTCCCACGAAGAAGCCAAAGGATTAAAGAGTTGGGATCAAATGAGACATGTTCTCAAGTGGAGACACTCTACCTAGTAGAGGGAAATCTTGAAGAAGTCACATGGAAAATTCCTATGGCTCTTCAAGTTGAGGATGATCCAAAAATATTCCAAGAAGCAATGTCTTTGAGAGACTCCACTTTTTTGAGGAGGCAATAAATGATGATATAGATTCAATTATTTCAAACCACACATGGGAATTGGTAGACCTTCCACAAGGTTGGGTGCAAGTGGGTATTTCGAAGGAAATATCACACTGACGAGACACTACAAACCATCAAGGAAAGACTAGTAGCCAAAGTGTTTGAACAAAAGGAAGAAATCGATTATTTTGACAGGTATGCACCGATTGCTAGGGCAACCACTATAAGAGTACTATTTGCCTTATAATCAATATATAACCTTTATGTTCATCAAATGTAAACGACATTCCTAAATGGAGATCTCGATGAGGAGATTTATATGGAACAACCAAAGGGTTTTGTTCTAAGGGAAAATGAACATAGACTGTGTAGACTTGTTAAATCATTATATGGATTAAAGCAAGTATCGAAAAAATGGCATGAGAAATTTGATAAAGCCATAATTTCAGATGAGTTTAGACACAATAATGCAGACAAGTGCTTATACTCTAAGACTTGTGATGACTATGTCATCTTGGTGTGTCTATATGTTGATGATATGTTGATTTTGAGTAATGAGATGAAAGGCATAATAGAAACAAAGATGTTTCAATCTTCTATTTTCAAGATGAAATACCTTGGAGAGGTTGACACCATCTTGGGTATAAAAGTGCGAAGAAATAGTGGGGGTTATGCCTTAAGTCAAGAACACTATGTTGAGAAAGTGATTGACAAGTTTGGTCATCAGAAAATCAAAGAGGCAAATACACCATTTGATTTAAGCATAAAACTTGAAAAGAATAATGGTAGAGCGATGGTTCAATTTAAGTATGCAAGTGCATTAGGAAGTCTAATGTACGCCGCTCAGTGTACAAGGGCGGATATTGCATATGCGGTTAGTAAACTAAGTATGTTAACTAGCAATCCAAGTAAGGAGCATTGGAAAGTGATTGAGAGAGTTCTAGGGTACCTTAAAAGGACCAAGCAGCTAGGCCTGCAATATTCAAAGTTCCCAAAGAAACTTGAGGACATTCTGATGTTGGATATCAAGTGTTGGAGATAATCTCCCCACAAGTGGTTGGGTGTTTATGCTCGGAGGAGGAGCTATTTTTGGGGTTCTTAGAAACATACATGTATTTCACACTCAACCATGGAGGCCGAGTTTATAGCTCTAGCAGCAACCGAAAAAGAGGACGAGTGGCTAAGAGATCTCTTGTTGGATATCTCAATCTCCGCGGATGAGGTATCGACGATCTCGATATTTTGTGATAGTCAAGCCACATTAGCTATAGCTTATAATGACATATATAATGGGAAGTCTAGACATATATGTCTAAGACATTTGCATGTGAGACAATTGATTCAAGGAGGAATCATATCAATCTTATATGTTAATACAAGTGAGAACTTAGTGGATCCATTTATTAAACTTCTTGCGAAGAGGTTAGTAAGTTCCACTTCAAAATGGATAGGACTAAAACTCCTAGAATAATAAATTCACCAAGGATGGCAACCCAACTCCAAACTTGTGAACATCAAGGGCAAGAGTTCAATGGGTAAGAACAAGTTATTGGGTGAATAGTTTCAATACTAACAAAGTCGTGAGTTCCAACAAAGGATGGTTAGTGTTGGTTGCTACCGAGTGAGGGTTAAGCCTAGAGCTTTTAATGAAGTTCAGTTGTGTGCAACAAGTGTAACGCCCTGGTTACTCCAAGACCGTTATTATGGACTTTAAATAGTGTTTAACTCGCTAAACGAGTCATTTGGTTATAAACGTGCATCTAGGTGTTATTAATAGGCTAGGATGAAAAATCTCGATTAAAAAGGAATGGTTATATTTTAATTAAAACATAAAACTGTACATGGGCCCATAAAAGTGTTTACAAAGTTATTTACAATCCAAAATGGTCATTACAGTGTAAAAATTTCAACCCGTCGACCTAAGCGGCAAAAATAGGGTTAACCACTAGTTCCTCTGAGAAACACAATGGCCGTGGTGGTCAAGCGGCTGCATATGTATACTTCACCACCTAAGCTCTCCACTCAAGGCTGGGTGAGCTTTTCTTTTCCTTTACCTGCACCACTAAGAAAACTTATTACTGCATATATGTAATGTCAATAAATGATTATGGTAATCATTCTGGAGCTTGCAACCCTAATCAGATAAGTGAATAACAATAATGATTCTAGTAATCATGCTGGCGCTTGCAGCCCTAATAAGATAAGTGGCTAATGAGTCACGAACTTGGGCTCCGCACCCTAAGCCATGTGACATTCAGTCATCTGAGCCTTTTGGCTCTGACTCTATGTAACTGGCCTTTAGACTAGAGAAGCGCTTTTAGATTTCATCGAACTTAGGGTCGGTCAAGCTTTTCATGCTTATGGTGATTGGATCTAATCATTTTGGCCTGTGTTGAACACATTAATGTTGTTCTTGACTCTTAAGCCAATACCATATGATCAATGCTCATATCACCGCTGAACTTGACTAATAAGTTACAACTTCAGGATCAATACTAAACACCATTGTCGTTCTATGGCTGAGAAGTCACTACCATACACGGATAAGCAAAGTTGCTATGCATTGACTTTGCCATCAATGTCCATATATATAGAGCACTCAACATGCTTCATCAATAACCATGCATGTCACATACTGGGTGCAGTTTTCTTACCTCTGGTTCGAGCGAGAAATAAAAAAAGAACGGCCGGTCCTTAAGTTCCTTAGCGGTCACCTAGTCATAACCAATATGAAATCTCATCAATAAAAATAAATAATCTAAAACCTCGCTCTCGGGACCTCGAATCGTACTAAAAAGGTTAGTAGATTCAATCTCGAGCCTTAGGAAATGAAACACCGAGCCTAAGCCCTCGAGAAAAAACCCTTCTTAGTTCAAAAAGGAAGGGTGGGTCGCGACTCACCCTCAAGACAGAGAGCACCATTTGAAGAACTAGGGGCAGGCCACGACCTGGCCTAAGCAAGTCGCGGCGCACTTGCTTCATAGAGCCCAGGGGAGGCTCTGACTTGGGCCTAAGTCGCGACTTGCTAGAACTCAGTCGCGACTTGACCCCACGAGCTCAGCTCCCCTACCATTTTCTAAATTCAAACCTCAATCAAACCTCCATCAAACCATCCCAATATCAAAACCAATCATCAACACAGCATATCCACTAGTTTAACCACAAAACCCAAGCTTTGAACCTTTTAAAACCACACCAAATAACCACTTCTAAGATCAAAACTCTCAAACTCAAGAACTAACTCAAAATAGAGCAAAACCAGAAAATAAAGCTTAGAATTCTTACCCCTGACTTGAATTGAACCCCTTCCAATGGCTGAACCAATAACCTAAGCTCACAAGCCTTGATTCCCAAGTTTGAATCCTCAAAGTAAGCTTCAAAATTCCAACCTAGAAGAAGAAGAAAAGATGATCATGGGAGAAGAAGGAAAAGGCTCTGTTTTTTGCTGTCTAAAGCTTCTACAATCAGCCACCTAATTTAAATATAACCCTTGGTAAAAAGACCAAAATGCTCCAAGCCTAATTTAACTTCTTAACAGCCCCAAGGGAAAAATCATCCTTTCCCACTTATCCCGCTAATTATAATTAACGTCTTCCTATTCCCATTATTCCCAATATTCTCAATTAATAATTAAATCATATCCCATTACCCATTCATTCCTAGTAATGTACTAAGCATCAAATTACCTCTAGGCTCACCCCGAGCCCAAAAATTAATCCCGTTATGACTAAACCGCTAATTAGCATTCTAAGATTGTCTCATGCCGAATAGCTCGAACAAATCCACATTATAATGGGGTCTTATTCATAAATCATAAATATGCACAAAAATATACAAATATGCCCTCAATGGGCCAAATTACGAAAGTACCCTTACAATGAAAAGTAGATCCACATGCATGCAATTATCATTTTATAATCATATAATCATGCATTTAATCACATAATGGCATAATAAATCAATTATGGCCCTCCCAGTCCCCTAATCCAGGCATTAAACCACATTAGGGATTTTGGGACATTACAACAAGCATCTCTAAAGGTAGTAGAGATGATGTAAGAACTTCACCTATGTAAACTTAGAGGTGGTGGCACCTCTCATGGGAGTTGGAGTTACTCCCTCAAAAGTTCATGAAATAAATGAGCACATGGCCATATGAGTGCTAAGCGAGAAACATGAGAAAATGAATGGTCAAGTGGAGGTGTGTGAGGTGTTACCGGTTTTATCATTAAGGAGTACTTGGTTCAATCTTCAAGACACCAATGACTTTGATAAGACTTTGTAATACTTTCACTAAGGTAAAGTTCAAATCGAAAGATACTTTATTTTATGCACCAAAACTGTTAAGCTAAGAAGAGAGGATTATATTTAACCAAGTGGGGGAATGTTGAGATTGGTTAAATATAATGGTTAACATATTTATACGTTGAGGTGCAAAGCACTTAACTATTTTCACTTAAAGAGAAGTGAAAACATGAGATTGTGTAGAAGGCATCTAAAAGTGACTTTTATGGGTCTAAAGTGATACAATGTGGTATCCAAACATTCCCAAAACATTTGGTAGCATTTGGAGCAATTTTAGAACCATTAAAGGGGTCCAAAGTCAGAGGGGATGGCGATGCATTGCCCCCTAATGGGCGTAGCATCACAAAAATACGAAGGGCTTCAAAAGCTCTAGCAGGTGATGCATCACTTGCTAGTTAGGGTCGTACAATTTACGTAAAATGCTCCAAATGAGGTGTTTTAAATGCTCTAATTCTATTGGTTAGAATAATGATGATGCCTATACTATATATATGAGTTATTAGAGTTGAAAAGCCTTGATCACTTTTTCCAACTCTCTCTCTAACCTCTTTCTCTCTCCAGGATTCTAAAGACAAAAGTTTTCTCCAAGAAACTCATCAAGCTTTGCTTGACTTGCATGAGTTTTTAAGGCTTGTTAAATCCCAAATCTCATTATACTAAGTTGAAGCTTCAAGCAATAAGTGATGGCTTGAAATATAGATTTTGGACAACAATATTCTTATTGTGTATAAGCCTTAGAAGTTCCCCAAGTTTGAAGATCCAAGTTGCTCAATACAAAGGTTGTATCTTTCTTAGATGATTGCTCTAGGTTCACATATGTATATTTGCTTAAGAATAAAGATGAAGCATAAAAAGCAAAAGTTGAAAATCAATTAGAAAGGAAAATAAAAGTGCTTAGAAGTGATAGGGGTGGTGAATATTTTTCAAATGATTTCAACTTGTTTTGTGAAGAACATGGAATAATACATAAATGTACCGTCCCTTATACACCACAACAAAATGGTATGGGGGAAAGGAAAAATAGAAAATTTCTTGAGATGATTAATGCTATGCTATTACATTCAAAGTTGAGTTTTAGTTTGTAGGGTGAAGCCTTGCTATTTTCTTGTCAGATTTTGAATCGTATTCCCATGAAGAAAGATAATATATCTCCATATGAGTTATGGAAAGGAAAGAAACCAAACATTGATTATCTTAAAGTGTGGAGGTGTCTTGCTTATTGCAAGAACACATATCCTAAAAAGACCAAGTTGGGTCCATGGGCTATAAGATGTGCATTTGTGGGTTATGCCCAAAATAGCAAAGGTTATAGATTATTAGACTTGGAGTCTAATGTGATAATTGAATCAAGAGAGGTTGAGTTCTTTGAGAACATGTCATGCGATGAAAACAAGTTAATAGAACCAACTCAAATTAGAGAGCCTCAAGAGGAGACTCCTAAAATGGTTGGTGAAGAATCTGAATTGCCTAGAAGGAGCCAAAGGCTCAAATATTTGGGATCAACTGAGAGAAGTGTTCTCAAATAGAGGCACTATACCTTATAGAGGGTAGTAATGAGGAAGTCACTTGGAAATATCCAATAGTATCAAATAGAAAATGATCCCAAAACTTTAAAAGAAGCTATGTCCTCAAGGGACTCCGCTTTTTGGAAGGAGGCAATTAATGATGAAATTGATTCAATTATGTCTAACCACACTTGGGAATTGGTTTACCTTCCAAAGGGGTCTAAACCTATTGGGTTCAAATGGGTATTTAGAAGGAAATACCATACCGATGGCACCATACAAACCTTTAAGGCTAGATTAGTAGCCAAAGGATTCAAACAGAAGGAGGGAATAAATTACTTTGACACATATGCACCAGTAGCAAGAACTACTTCTTTTAGATAATTATTTTCCTTATCATCTATATATAACCTTTATTTTCACCAAATGGATGTCAAAACGACATTCCTAAATGGGGATCTTGAGGAGGAGGTCTATATGGAACAACCAAATGGTTTTGTTGTTCAAGGAAATGAACATAAATTGTGTAGACTTGTCAAATAATTATATGGTTTGAAAGAAGCTCCAAAATGATAGCATGAGAAGTTTGATAAAGTCATTGTTTCAAATGGATTTAGACACAATAATGCAGACAAGTGCTTATACTCTAAGACTTATGATGACTACGTCATATTAGTATGTCTTTATGTAGATGATATGTTTATTTTGAGTAATAATATGAGAGGAATAATGGAAATAAAGAGGTTTCTATATTCTAAATTCAAGATGAGGGACCTTGGAGAGGTCGATACCATTCTAGGTATTAATGTTAGAAGGAATAGTGGGGGTTTTGTATTGAGTCAAACCCACTATGTCGAGAAAGTTCTTGGCAAATTTAGTCATCTCAAAATCAAAGAGGCAAATGCACCATTCGATTTAAACATGAAGTTTGAAAAGAATGAAGAAAGAGTTGTGTCTTAATTGAAATATGCAAGTGCAATAGGAAGCCTAATGTACGCCACTCATTGCACAAGAGCGGATATTTCATATTCAGTTAGTAAACTTAGTAGGTTTACTAGCAATCAAAGTATCAAGCATTGGAAGGCTATTGAGAGGATTCTTGGATACCTTACGAGTACCAAAGAATATAGCCTTCACTATTCAAATTTTCTAAGGATACTTAAAGGATATTCCGACGCTAGTTGGATATCGAGAGTGGGAGATAATCCCCCCACCATTGATTGGGTTTTTACTCTTGGAGGAGGTGCTGTCTCTTGGGGCTCCAAGAACCATACTTGTACATCACACTCAACCATGGAAGCATAATTTATAGCTTTAGCAGCAACCGACAAAGAGACTGAGTGGCTTAGGGATCTCATGTTGAATAGCCCTTTTATCGCGGATATGGTATCAACAATTTCAATACATTGTGATAGCCAATTAGCTCTTGCTACAACATATAATAGTGTATACAATGAAAAGTCTAGACATATTAGTCTAAGTCATGAATATGTGAGACAAGTGGTTCAAGATGGAATCATATCAATCTTATATCGTAAGACAAGTGAGAACATAGCGGATCCATTTACAAAATCTCTTGTGAGAAGGTTAGTAAGTTCCACTTCAAAAGGGTTGAGATTGAAACTCCTAGAATAAAAGATTCACCAATGAAGGCTACCCAACTCCAAACTTGTGAACATCAAAGGAAAGAGTTCAATGGGTAATAACAAGTCATTGATAAGTGAATGGTTTCAACACTAATATTTTTTTTGTGAGTTCCATCCAAGATGGTTAGTGTTGGTTGCTACCAAGTAAGAGTTAAGCCTTGGGATTTTAATGAAGTTCAGTTAAACAAGCTTCTATAAGCAAATATGCTGTAAGAAATTCACCTATGTTGAACTTAGAGGTGGTGCTGCCTCTCATGGGAGTTGGAGTTTCTCCCGAGAAATTTCATAAAGGGATGAGCACATAGCCATATGAGTGCTAAGCGAGAAAAGTGGAAAAAAAAAGATCTGGTGGAGGTGTGTGAGGTATCACTGATTTTTTCATAAGGAATTATTTGGTTCAAGCTTTTAAGCTACCAATGATTTCGATAATACTTTGTGGTGTTTTCACTAAGGTAATGTTTAAGTCGAAAGACCCTTTACTTTAGGCACCAATACTGTTTTGAGGTAGAAGTTGAGATTTGTATCTAACCAAGTGAGGGAATATTATGATTGGTTATATACAAAGGATAAGTGTTGTTATACAAGCTAGGTATAAAACACTTAGTAAATTTTCACATAGTGAAGATGTGAAATTTGAGTTTCAATTGTAGGCACTTAATTTAAGAGGTGACACGCCACCTAGAACTTAGGGTTTCAAAGAAACTCAGCAGGTGACGCGTCACTTGACGTGTATGTATAGACACATGTTTTTGGCTCCTAATCCTATTTGTTAGAGCTAGTGGCTGTGCTTACTCTATAAAAGGGTTCTTGTAGAGTTTTGATAGACTTGATCACTCTCTCAAATCTCTCTCTAACCTCTCTCTCTCTCTAGCTTTCAAGATCTCAAGTTTTCTCCAAGAAACTCATAAAGAAAGTGCTTGTCATTGTGACTTTAAAGGCTTGTTCAATCCCAATTCCCATTTCCTCTTCGAAAGGCCTTAAGCATCCATGGAGGGCGAGGAAATAGAGAATTAGGAAAACGATACTCGTTGTGTATAAGCCGTGGTTATGTTTTTGCATTGAAGAAGAAGCTCAAAGTGATGTTCTTAAGGAAATGGTTTGAAGCTTAAAGAAGACTCAGTGAGTTTATTCTATAACTATGGTTTGCATAATCTAAATCAATCTTTTATTGGTCTCTATTAAGGATAATTTAGTGTAGATTCATATGATTTTTTTGGTGTAATCTCACTCTCCCCCAACAAGGATAAGTTGGAGCTTCAAGCTCTAGAGGAACTAGAAGAAGTAATCCTCAATCAGGAAGCCATTTCCAAAGTTGTGAATATTGGAAGAAATCTTAGTGTTGAACAGAAGAGAAACCTGATTGAGTTTTTAAGGAAAAACCTCACGTCTTCACATGGTCACATTCTGACATCGTTGGTATTAGTCCCAAGGTGATAATGTACACGTTAAACTTGGATAGAGACATACCTGCCAAGCAATATAAGATAAGGCTACTTGGAAAGGAAAGAGAAGAAGCGTTAGAGGAGGAAGTAGCTCACCTCTTAAAGTGCAGGTTCATCAGGGAGGCAAAATATCCGACCTAGATAGCCAACCCTGTTCTGGTCCCAAAACCTAACGATAAATGGAGAACCTGTATTGACTTCTCCAACCTCAACAAAGCCTGTCAAAAGGATTGCTTTCCTTTGCAAGGATAGATTTGCTCGTACATGCCACGGTCGGTCACAGGCTCATGTCATTCATGGATGCGTACTCAGGTTATAACCAGTTCATGATGAACCCTGCTAACCAAGAGCGCACAAGTTTTATGACTAAGCACAACATTTCTACTATAATGTTATGCCATTCGGACTGAAAAATGTGGGAGCTACATACCAATGGATGGTGAACAAAATGTTTGTTAACCAGATTGGTCGAACATGGAGGTGTATGTCGATGACATGCTTGTCAAGTCTAAAACTGTCAATAACCACATGGTTGACTTGGAGGAATGTTTCACCGTGCTGAGGAAATACGACATGAAGTTAACCCCCAAAGGTGCACTTTTGAAGTCTCATAAGGAAAATTCTTAGGCTTCATCGTAAATTCAAGGGGAATCGAAGCTAATCCAGAAAAGATTAGATCCCTGCTAGACATGCCTTCCCCTAGATCGCATAAGGATGTCCAAATCCTAACAAGAAGGATTGCCGCTCTGAATTACTTCATCTCAAAGTCTACTGATAAGTGTCTCCCTTTTTATAACTTATTAAGGGGGAACAAGAAGTTTGAATGGAATGATGAATGTGAACAAGATTTCCAATCTAGCTGAACTCCCCATTTTTCAAAGCCCATCAATGGATAAAATTTGTACCCGTATACATAAGTGACAGAAAATGCAGTCATTGCAGTTCTAGTTCTAGAAAAGGACCAATCTCAATAGCCGATCTATTATACCAAAAAGAGGTTGTTGGGAGTTGAAGCTTGATATCCTTTGATGGAAGGACTAGCGTTTTGCCTGGTTCTAGCCTCGAGGAAGTTACGACCTTATTTTCAGTCCCACACAATACACTTCTAAAGAGATCAGCCTTTAAGGCAAGTTTTACAAAAAAATGAAACATCGGGATGATTGTTGAAGTGGGCCATCGAGTTTGGTCAGTTCAAGATTCTTTATAAACCACGATCAGCCATCATGGGACAAGCCTTAGCTGATTTTGTGGCTGAATGTACATGTTTTCAAGACGAACCTATGAGAAAACCTATACAATAATTATGGAAGTTGTTTGGGAAGGTTCATCTAATGAGCATGAATCAGGAGTTGGGATATCCCTAATCACTCTTGAAGGACATCACTTCCACACATCATTAAGGTTTGGATTTAGCACCTCCAACAATGAATCTGAATACAAGGCCTTGCTAGCCAGAATCTGAATCGCCAAAAAGCTGAAGGAAAAGTCCATCCAATGCTACAGTGATTCACAGCTCGTAGTGAGCCTGGTGTTGGGAGAATATCAAGCTCGTAGAATTAAGATGGCTGCATACTTGGCCACTTGGCCAGAGTAAAAGGAAAATTATCAAAGTTTGAGTTTTACTCCATCGAGCAGGTATCCCGTGAGCAAAATACTAATGTAGATGAATTAGTTCAGCTTGCCACAACCAAGGAAGTAGACACATTGAACGTTGTTCGGGTTGGATTTCTTGGAAAGCCAAGCATATAAGAAGAATTTGAAAAGATCGAGTTGAATCACACATGATCTACCTATGACTCGAATTGTTGACTATCTCACCTTCGGAAGAATACCCGAGGTCCGTAAGAATGCACACATTTGTTATACCAAATCTTGAGGTATGTCTTGGTTGAAGGGATTCCTTACAGGTGAGGTCATTTTATGCCCTTACTTAGGTGTGTTTCACCAGAGGAGTCTCCAGCAATTTTAAATGAAGTACACGAAGGGTTTTGTGGTGATCATGCTAGGGGGAAAATTTTAGCCATGAAGATACTTAGGCAAGGATATTTTTGGCCCACAATGAATAAAGACTCAACCTTGTATGTTCAAAGTGTGATAAATGCTAGCATTTCTCAACAATAGCTTAGGCTGCACCTATTGAGCTAACTATGATCTCATCACCTTGGCCATTTGATGTCTAGGGGATAGACTTGAATGGGTCACTTCCTATGGGAAAAGGTGGAGTGTGGTCGTGGTGGACTATTTTAGGAAGTAGGTCGAAGCCGAACCATTGGTGACAATAACCTCGAAGATAGTACTTGACTGCGTAGTGAAGAACATTATTTGTCAGTATTGACTCCCAAGGAAAATTGTATCTGATAATGAGACTTAGTTCGATGCAACCTATTCACAAAATCTTGCAAAAAGTACGAGGTTATCAAAAGCATCTCCTTGGTGGCGTATCCACAAGCTAATGGACAAGCAGAAGTGGAGAATAAGACTCTAGAGGCGAGCTTGAAGAAGAGTTTGGAGGATGCTAAAGGGTTATGGCCTGAGCAGCTCCCACAAATACTTTGGGCCTATAGAACATCTCACCACACTTCCACTGGGCATACCCATTCTCATTAACATAGGAAAGCGAGGCTATGCTCCCAGTTGAAGCCTTAGTGACATCCCACATTCAGAGGAATCTATTGCAAGCGTCCCTAAACTTGATTGAAAAATGCCGAGAAGCGTCGCAGCTCTAGCTCGCGTAATACCAGCATAAAGTAACTCGGTACTTCACCAAGATAGAATGAGATTGGGAAAGCGATGCTAATTCGTGTATAAGCTTTAGTTATTGCCCATGTTTGAAGATTCAAGTGCTCAAAGAAAAGGTTGTATGTCTCTAACCCTTAACTTTGTAATTGTGTTCTTCCATTGTGTTTTACTTCTTTAATTGTGTTCATCATTGCTATTTTTTATGAATAAATGATTCAAGATCTATGTTTTAATCATTTAATCATATAATCTTTAAATATCAAGATTTGCATTCATATATTGAATATGGTTCTTTAATTATCTAGATTTACATGCATACTTTGAAGTAGATTCTTGATTAGCATCCAGGGTTTGTAATATTGAATTATTTCAATTATTCATTGTTGATTTAGAAAGTGTAAAGCCATAAATTCCCAACAATAAAAAATTCTAATTCTAATTACTTTCTTTTTTTGTTTTGCATAATCAACAATGAGGGAAATTTGTTCATCTTCTACAACCTTCAAATCCTTGCTTCAAGATTTGGTTTGCTTCGAACACATAATCATGAATAATCAAAGAAAGTTCTATTTGGATATACGCTACTGAATGTGAATATGGATTCAAAGTATTCATCAACAAAGGATGAAACAACTCAATGGGATTACATACTCAAGGATATTGGTACCATCAAATTCCTTATTTCTAAATGTGTAGATTTCAAGAATTTGAATGAAATATGTTGCTGCCATATTTTTGTGAGTTTGAGTTTATTGCTTATATTCAGAGTACAATGGTGATTGTTAATGAACAATTCAAGGGTTATTGTTATACTTTTTTCGTTTGTAAGGATATTGGTCACAAAGTGAGATGTGGTAATTGTAAAATTAACCATAATAAGATTAAGGTTAAGGCAATTGATGTTAAGAACATTGCACTTCTAAATGAATTTAACTGTGTCACTCTAATTGATGATGAGATCATTGTGACCTTAATTAAATTTGATGCATTTAATGAGGAATACATTATAACCCTAATTGAGAATAATGCATTCAATAGGAATGTATGATAACTCTAAAGGAAATTGACATAGTTTATGCATGTAGTGATGAGACTAATACAACCTTAAGAGAAGGTAAATATGTCAATGCAATTAATGTTGATATCATTGCAACCTTAAGTGAAGTTAATGCAACCCAAGAAAAGGTGCAAGGATGGTGGTATGATACTTATGCCACCATCCATGCAACCTATGATAAAACTCTTTTACAAACCTTTGAAAGTGCATAGGTGGGACTTGAAGTCCAAATGGGAAATGAAAAAAGATCCAAGGCAGTTTGAAGGGGCTGTATTGATGTGTTCTTCACTAATAGAAAGAAAGTGAACCTAACTAATGTTTTCTATGTTCCCGATATGATTATAAACATTATGAGTGGAAGTCTATTGAGTAAATTTGGTATAAAAATTGAGTTTGAGTCTGGTAAAATCATTTTGACTAAATTTGGCACTTTTGTGGGAAAGGGTTATTCATGTGATGATATGATCAAACTTTGTACTCTTGATAATGACAATAATAATATGACATGTAAACCTTGTAGTGTGATTAATTCTAGTTCTATTACTTTGTGGCATAATAAATTTCTCAAATAGGATATAGCACAAAAAAGAGTTGTTAAATGTGGTTTGATTAATTGTGATGTGAATGAGCATGAAAAATGTGAATTATGTGTTAAATCTAAAATGGTAAAGAAGCCTTTTCCAAGTGTTGATAGATGTTCAAACTTGCTAGATTTAATACATAGTGATTTATGTGAATTAAATGACATGTTGACTAGAGGAGGAAATAGATACTTCATAACTTTTATATATGATTAAGAGTAATGTGAATTAAGAATAAGGATGAAGCATATAATGCATTTAAAATCTATAAAGCTAAACTAGAAAATCAATTGGAAATGAAAATAAAGACTCTTAGAAGTGATTGAGGTCGTGAATACTTTTCAAATGATTTCAATGTGTTTTGTGAACAACATGATATTATACATGAATGCACTGCACCATACACCCACAACAAAATGGGATAGCTGAAACAAAGAATATGACTTATAATGAGATGATTAACTCTATGCTTTTACATGCTAAATTGTGCTATAATTTGTGGGGTGAAACTTTGCTTGCTGCGTGTCATATATTGAATCAAATTCATGTGAAAAAGAACAACGTGTCTCCATACGAGTTATGGAGGGGAAATAAGCCTAACTTAGGCTATCTTAAAGTGTGGGGGTGCCTTACTTATTAAAGGAGCACAGAGCCTAAAAGGATCAAGTTGGGTCCAAGGGCCATTAACTATGCATTTGTAGGCTATGCCTCAATAGCAAGACCAATAATTGAAACAAGAGAAGTGGAGTTCTTTGAGAATATGTTATATTGTAATAGCAACTCTCAAAAACCCGAAAGTGTTGGAGAATCTTGAGAAGAGAAAGATATAAAGGTTGATGAGAAACTTATATTGCCTCGGAGAAGCCAAAGGCTTAAAGAGTTGGGATCAAATGAGAAATGTTCTCAAGTGGAAACACTCTACCTAGTAGAGGGAAACCTTGAAGAAGTCACATGAAAATTTCCTATGATTCTTCAAAGTTGAGGATGATCCCAAAACATACCAAGAGGCAATGTCTTCAAGAGAATCCATTTTTTGGAAGGAAGCAATAAATGATGAGATGGATTCAATTATGTAAAATCACACATGGGAATGGGTAGAACTTCCACAAGGTTCAAAACCAACTGGGTGCAAATGGGTATTTCAGAGGAAATATCACATCGATGGCACATTACAAACTTTCAAGGCTAGATTAGTAGTCAAAGGGTTTACACAAAAGAAATGAATTGATTATTTTGACACGTATGCATCGATTTCTAGGAAAACCACAATAAGAGTTTTATTTGCCTTATCATCAATATATAACCTTTATGTTCATCAAATGGATGTCAAAATGACATTCCTAAATGTAGATCTAGATGAGGAGATCTATATGCAACAATCAGAGGGTTTTGTTTTAAGGGGAAATGAACATAAATTGTGTAGGATAGTTAAATCGTTATATGGATTAAAACAAGCACCAAAACAATGACATGAGAAGTTTCATAAAGCCATAGTTTCGGATGGGTTTAGACACAATAAGGTAGAGAAGTGCTTATGCTCTAAGGCTTGTGATGACTATGTCATCTTGGTCTATCTATATGTTGATGATATGTTGATTTTGAGTAATGAGATGAAAGACATAACAGAAACGAAGATGTTCTTTCTTCCACTTTCAAGATGAAGGACCTTAGAGAGGTTGATACCATCTTGGGTACCAAAGTGAGAAGAATTAGTGGGGGTTATGCTTTTAGTCAAGCTCACTATGTTGAGAAAGAGCTTGAAAAGTTTAGTTATCTCAAACTCAAAGAGAGAAATACATCATTTGATTCAAGCATAAAGCTTGAAAAGAATAATCATAGAGCAGTGGCTCAACTTGAGTATGCATGTGCATTAGGGAGCCTAATTTACGCCACTCATTGTACAAGAGCGGATATTGCATATGCGATTAGTAAAATAAGTAGGTTTACTAGCAATCCAAGTATAGAACATTGGAAGACAATTGAGAGAGTTATAGGGTACCTTAAGAGGACCAAGAAGTTAGGCCTCCAATATTCAAAGTTCCCAAATATACTTGAAGGATATTTCGATGCAAGTTTGGTATCAAGTATAGGAGATAATCTCTCCATAAGTGGTTGGGTGTTTATGCTCGGAGGAGGAGCTATTTTTGGGGTTCTTAGAAACATACATGTATTTCACACTCAACCATGGAGGCCGAGTTTATAGCTCTAGCAGCAACCAACAAAGAGATCGAGTGGCTTAGGGATCTCATCTTGGATATCCCAATTTCCACGAATGAGGTATTAATGATCTCGATACATTGTGATAGTCAAGCCACATTAACTAGAGCCTATAATAGCATATGTAATGGGAAGTCTAGACATATAAGTCTAAGACATGAGTATATGAGACAATTGATTCAAGATGGAATTATATCGATCTTATATGTTAAGACAAGTGATAACTTGTCAGATCCATTTACAAAACCTCTTGCGAAGAGGTTAGTAAGTTCCACTTCAAAAGGGATGGGATTGAAACTCCTAGAATAATATATTCACTAATGATAGCAACCCAACTCCAAACTTGAGAACATCAAGGGCAAGAGTTCAATGGGTAAGAACAAGTCATTGGGTGAATAGTTTCAACACTAACATAGTCATGAGTTCCATCCAAGAATGGTTAGTGTTGGTTGATACTGAGTGACGATTAAGCCTAGGGATTCTAACGAAGTTCAGTTGTGTGCAATAAGCATCTCTAAAGGTAGCAAAGATGCTGTAAGAACTTCACCAATGTGAACTTAGAGGTGGTGCCATTTCTCACGGAGGTGGAGTTTCTCTCAGAAAGTTCATTAAATGGATGAGCACATTGCCTTATGAGTTCTAAGCGAGAAAAGTGGGAAAATGAATGATCAAGTGGAGGTGTGTGAGGTGTTACTGGTCTTATCACTTAGGAGTACTTTGTTCATTCTTTAAGACACCAATGACTTTGAAAAGGCTTTATAATATTTTTACTAAGATAAAGTTCAAATCGAAAGATACTTTATTTTATTCACCAATATTGTACGAGCTAAGAAGAGAGGATTATATTTAACCAAGTGGGGGACTGTTGAGATTGGTTAAACATAATGGTTAAGTTGTCTAAAAAATGAGGTGCAAAACACTTAGGGGGTGTTTAGTATGAGGTTTGGGTTTGTGGGAGTAGAGTTAGAGGGGGTTTAAATTAAGGGAACGTGAAACTCAAGTGTTTAAAGAGGTTAAGATTACCCTTAAATCAATCTAAAAAATTGTATCCACTTGGAAACAAAAACCTCCAAACCATTAAAAATAAATTTAACAAACATGGGTTAGATTTGACATTCCCATTCCCACCAAACCAAATCCCCATACCAAACACCCCATTAACGGTTTTCAATTAAGTTGAAGTGAAAACATGAGATTGTGTAGTAGACATCTAAAATTGAATTTTATGGATCTAAAGTGATGCCATGAGGTGTCTAAATATTCCTAAATATTTTGGGGGTATTTGGAGACATTTTGGGGTCATGCTCGGGGCGTTAATATAAAGATGCGTTGCGTTGCCTGTGGGAGGCAACGAATTGCCTAAAAGTACTTAAGAGGAAAAACCCCAGCAAGCGATGCATCACCATGCAGGCGATGTATCGCCACCGTGCATGCAACATATCACCTGGGCAGTCCGTACATGATCGTTCAGTTATGTGACTTAGTTCCAAATGATGTGTTTAAAGCTCTAATCTTTTTAGTTGTACTTAATGACGATGTCTATGTTAGGAGTGTGTCCTAAAAGCATGTAAAGACATTTGTTTTTTTTGTGAATAAATAAATACAATGGTTTATTATTATTGTCATATTTAGATTGTTAAATTATTGTTTGAATAATTTTGTAAATATCAGAAAAATTCCATATTCATTATATGAGGATGTGATCTTGTATTAGTACGAGAGAATTAAGATCACATGAATGAATAAAATTAGTCAACAACAACAAATTAAAGCTATGGAATTCTTTAATTGGAGTTGTAAGTACGGTTTACTGAGTATCATAATGATACAAATAATCTAGATTCAGATTATTGATGTGGAAAGACATCTCGGTAAATGTGCTTTATATAATATGATTATATATGACATGGACAGATATGAATTAGAGTCTTTATCCAAAAACCATTTAACAATAAAGACTTGTAATTCATATCATAACTGATGATCATTTATAGATCAACCTAAATCCTGAGTGTTCATGAACTCCTGTTCATGTTTATTAAATCTTTTGATTCATTCGTTAATGTCTCTTCAAAGAATGAGGCTAATGACTTTTGTTTTGGAGATTTAATAGCATGGATGGCTGGGAACATGTATCAACAATACGGAATCTAATCTTTCCTAACGGATCGTATCTTAGTTCCCTTAAGGGTTAATTCTGGAACTGAATGATTTTGAGCTCAAATCTATAATTAGATTATAGATTAATTATTCACTAGTGAATTAATGGTACTTAAGGAATAAGAAGTAAATTAGAAAGGTTAAATGGTAATTCTCCCATTCTAATTTGTGAACTAATTAATTAGAGGGTTGAACTATTGTAAGATGGTTATATCAATGGACGACTTAAGAAAAAGATTTCTGTAAAAGTATATCTATAACATAAAGAGTGCAATTATGAATTTAGAGTGGAGTAATATCAGAATTAATAAGTTAACTATTATAATTAAAGAGTTTAATTATTTAGTTTCAATTTATTGGAGCTTAATGTTATAGGTCCATGGTCCCAGAAATGGCTCAAACAATCACTGTCAAAGGCAAATACAAAAAATGGGCAAAAAGGACTTATGTGATAAGTAAAATATTTTTCTATGTATCAAACATAATTATTGTTTAATTATGTGTAATTAATTAATTAAGAATTAATTAATTATTTGATTTAACAAAAATATAATTAATTTTGAATTAATTTATTTTTGGGATTTTTGGTATTTAAATAATATTAAAAATTGGGAAAAATCACATGCCTGCACATGCATGTGGTACACGTGTGGCACAGTGCACATGCACTGTACTACACGCATAAGAGATGGACTTAGTCTCTTGATTCCACAATTTTAGTTATTTAAATATTAAATAAATAATGAGATATTTTAATATGATTAAAATATTATTATTTAAACAAAAATCTGATAACTGATCAGTTATTTTGAATTTATTTAAAATAACAAATATTTTAATATATTGGATATCAGTTTTCACAGAACGTAATTTTCCAGGGATAGAAAAATATCTAGGATTCTCTCAGAGAAAAGAGAACAGTGACAAAAACAAAGGTTATTGTTCTTCACAAAACCTAGGTCCAAACTTTATCAGATCTCATGTGTTGAGAACATCTGATAAATAGTTATTGCCTATTATTTGTATAGCGAGCCCACACTCGTTCTTTGTGTGCCTGAGAACATTTTGGAAGATCTTGGTGTAAGATCTCAAGGATTCAGCCATACGAAAAGATAGCACCAAGGAAGGACCTGAGGTAATTTTTTCTATTCTTGTCCTTGATTCAATATATATATATGAGTGTGAAGAAGTAGATCTAGAAATCTTATGGGATTAATCTAACAATTTGATTGTTGTTCCGCTGCGCATAATCTCTGATTTGATCAATAAAAACCAACAGTCTACACTATAAATAAGGGTTATTAGAGTTTGAAAGCCTTGATCATACTTTTCAATTCTCTCTCTAACCTCTCTAGCTCTCAAAGATCATAAGTTTTCTCCAAGAAACTCACCAAGAATCGCTTGAATTGGTGAGTTTCAAAGGCTTGTCCAATCCTTGATCTCATTCTATCTTGGTGAAGCTTCAAGCAACAAAGCGAATGCTTGCAATAGAGATTTTGGACAGCAATGCTAATTTGTGTATAAGCCTTAGTTGTTCCCCAAGATTTATGGGTCGTATGTCTCTAACCCTTAACTTTGTAATTGTGTTCTTCCATTGTATTTAATTCTTTAATTATGTTCATAATTGTTAGTTTTGATGATTAAATGATTCTAGATCTATGTTATAATCATTTAATCATATAATCTTTAAATATAAAGATTTGCATTCATACTTTGAATTAGAATCTTGATTAGAATTTAGGGTTTGTAATATTGAATAGTTTCCATTATTCCTAGTTGATTTAGAAAGTGTAAAGTTGTAGCATCCCAAAAATCCCTAATGATGATCTCTACTTTGGTTAGTGCGTCGGGAGGGCATAATTGAATATTTGTGAAATTATGTGTTTATTAATGTATATATGTATGTAATTATGTGAGTTTAAATATGTTTAGGTCCCATGCTTGGTAACCATGGACATTTTTGTGAATTTAACTTGTTGGGGGTATATTTATAAGTATAGGTTATGTGTTGTGCGATTCTGGCATTGGTGGGTCTCATCAAGCAGAACTAGCGAAAAGTCGCAGAGTAAGATAATTGGTGGCTAGTTGAAATTGTGTTATAAATTGGGAACTTTTATGTTTAGTGGCTTTTATGGGAATAGAGTGAAATTGTTGTATTTTTGCAAATAGTGGTAGATTACTAAGTTTCCCTTGAGGATAGTAAACGAATTAAGTTAATAAAAGGGGTAAAGTGGTCTTTTAGCCTTAAGTCTAGACAAACCCAAAGCTGAAGTTCTCTTGTACGGATAGCACATTCCTTATCTTCTTCTTTAGTCTTCTTAACAATTCTAGGGTACTAAGATAGAGGAAAGGTGAAGTTCTTGATTCTTGAAGTCAATTGAAGATATTAGAAGGAGATTTGGGGCATAAAGAAGGAAGTAAAGGCTGCTTAATCACTACCAAACTTGGGAATTTCAGATTTGGGGAAATGGTAAGGATTTCTCATCTAGTTTTTAGCTTCTTCATCTTTGTTCTTAGAAAATTTTGATGGTTTGAAGTTAGTTTTTGAAACTGGGGTTAGTAGCTGAGTTGTATGGTCATGGGAGGATTAGAAACATGTTTTTAAAAGAGATTGAAGTTTGAATTCAAGTTAAAAACCAGATAATTTGTTTAAGCTCTTGGAGTTTTGAAGAAAATAGGGATTTTGACCTAAAGTCATGAATTTTGAGTTTGGGGTTCTAATTCGAAATTTAAATGGTGTTGTTGAGTGTGTGTTAACCTACATACTTGTTTTGGAGTGTGAGTTTTGAGTTTGGGATAGGTTGGAGACGATTTGGGCATGTTTGAAAACTTGGAAAACGTAGAGGAATAAGCCTTTGTAATGCAATGGTTGACCAACCTATAGGGAACAATCAATCGACTTATCTTTATGTGGGGCTGGCCGTTTTGGCCAAACGATCGACTGACCGGTGCTAACAGAGTGGGTTTTGGCCCTTTTCATGGGAAATTTAAGGGGAAACCTAGGGTTCTTGGGCCAAGGTTGTTGGGACATGTTTAAGCATGTTTATGGTGTATTTTGGGCTTAGTTATGCTTGTACAAGTATTGGTCAAGTGGAGTTATGGGAAACTAAACCAATGTTATAATAATTGTGACTTAGGACTATTCTGAGTGCTTTATTGGGATCGCATATGGGATGCTACTTTATAGCTTGTGTGAATTCAAGTAAGAAAACTGCAATTGCACATAGAGCAGGGCATGGCCCGATTAATTATATATATCTCTGTGGAGGTTGGTAACCTTATATGAATAATTGTATTTATTTAAATCATAATTTTTTGTGATTGATCGCCATGGGCTGGAATCGAAAATAAGCATGTCGTAATGGTAGGGCTACCTAGGGGTGTTGTACACACTTGCTCGACGCAGGCCATAAGCTTGGTGCCCTGGTAACGCACCTTGCTCAACATGGGCCGTATAAGTTGTTTCGAATTGAAATGGAATTGTTTAATACTTGTAAAGCATGCTAATTGTTAATTGCATCTGAAATGAGATATGTTATGCTTGTAAAATTTTCTTGTTGGGCCTTGGCTCACGGGTGCTCTATGGTGCAAGTAAGGGCAAAGGAAAAGAAGAACAACCATGTGTTGGAGATCTTATGAACAGCGCGTACATGTTTGGCCTACGTGGCCACCACGGTCGGGGTATTTTGAGGGACTCGATATAGAAGTCCAATTTTTTCGCTTAGGTCAACTGTATTGTGAACCGAGTATGTTATTATGTTTTAAACTATGTTTTTTGGGATCCTGTGAAAACTCTTTTAAAATCTTAATGAAAGTTTGAAACTTTTTATCCAAAATTCCACTAGGTGGATTTTTATTCTAAATTAATTACACTTTTGGGTCTAAATAACTCAAGTAGCAAGTTAAGCGCTATTTTAAATACAAAGTGTGACGACTCTAGGGTAGTAGGGCGTTACAAAGGCCATAAATTCCCAGAAATTAAGTCTAACTGATAGGATAATAGCTCTTAAGCACATCATTTTGGAGCCAAGAAATGTAATATCAAATCTGAGACAGGCTATATGTCGCCTATCCTCTGCCTTGGATTTGGTTTTAAGCTTTGTGGTGAAATTTTGCCTCTCCTCTACCTACGATGCCTAAAATCACCCTCAATTACCTCCAAATTATTCCAAACTTTTAAGGTAAGCTTAGATACCTCATTGCATCACTTTGTATCCATAAAAATCAATTATTAATTGTAACGCCTTGGTTATCCCAAGACAGTTACTGTGAACTTTGAACCGTGCTTAACTCGCTAATCGAGTTCTTTGGTTAAAAACGTGCTTCTAGGAGTTATTAATAGGATAAGGTGTAAAATCAATCAAAAGGAAATGATATATTTTATTTAAAACATAAAACTGTTCATGGGCCCAAAAAAAATGTTTACAAGTTATTTATAATCCAAAATGGTCATTACAGTTTGAAATTTACAACCCGCCGACCTAAGCGGAAAAAATAGGGCAAACCCCCTAGTTCCTCTAAGAGCTCCTTGGCCATGGTGGTCAAGCGGCCGCATATGTACACATTGCCACCTAAGCTCTCCACTCAAGGCTAGGTGAGCTTTTCTTTCCCTTTACCTGCACCACATAGCACCCATGAGCCAAAGCCCAGCAAGAAAACTCAATACTGTATGTATATAATATTAAACAATGATTATGATAATCATCCAGGACTTATAGCCCTAAACTGATGAGTGACAGATGTATAAGTCACTAATGTGGGATTTCGTACCCTTACAAATAAGTGATTAAGTCACTAGCTTAAACAGGATCAGTGACTGATGAGCGAGTCACCAATATAAACCAAGGGAGTGACCATGGAGTCACCATTGTGGGTTCCGTATCCTTAGCCATGTGACGATAGGGTCACCTGGGCCTTCTGGCCCTAGCTTTGAGTAACTAGTCATAGAACTAGGCAAGCGCTTTTAGTTTTTCATCGAACTTGGGGCCGGTCCAGCATTAATGCTCATGATGATTCATTCAATGCAGATGTTGATTAGATCTAATCTTTCATCGGCTTTGCGTTCATGACGCTTACGCCGCTCTCGACTCTTAGGTCAGTATCATACGACCAGTGTTCAGAACTACTGTCGAACTTGACTAGTAAGTCACAGCTTCACAGCTAGTTCTAACACCATTTCTGATTCTGACTGGTAAGTCAGTGCCATTCACAAGTAAGCACGATCTACTAAGAATTTAATATGCAATCGATATCCACATTTAAACACTCTACATGCCTCAATAATAACCATGCATGTCATATATAGGGTGCAATTTTTTTACCTCTGATTCGAGCGAGGAATAGTAAAAGAATGACCCTTGAGAACGATCGACCTTTTGATTCCTTAGCGGTTACCTAGCCATAACCAATTATAACTTACATTGATGAAAATCAACAATATAGGGTCTTGACCTAAACCTTACTCCCGGGGCCCCGAATTGTACCCAAACGCTGAGTAGATTCGATCCCCAGCCTTAAGGATTGAAATCCCAAGCCAAAAACCCTTAAAAATGCCTAAAACGTGAATATGAGGGAATAGGGTAGCGCCCCAGTGCTACCCCACTAGCACCCCAACGCCCTATGCAGAGCCAAAACCACCCAAAGCTACACAGAGTAGCACTGTAGCGCCCCCTAGTGGGCACTATGGCGCTAGACCCAGCCTGAAATGGCCCTGAAACTTTCCCCTTCGATTCCTCCATTTCCAACCTGAATCAAAAGCTTCCTAATTTCATTTTAAGTCCCAAATTAACCCAAAGACCATCCCCACATGCCCTAGGCATCACAACCCCAAGAACCCTAGCCAAAACCTCAACCAATCAAGAAAACCAAGCTGAAAACTATAGCAAAAGCAGAGAAAAGATAGAGTTTTAATGGCTAGAAACTTACCTCAAGCTCAGATTAGGACCCTCTTCAATAGTGGAACACAATCCCAAGCCCTCAAGATCCACTTCCCTAGCTTGAATCCCCAAGAACAACCCAAAAATCACAAAGAAAAAGGAAGAGAAAATAGGTACGGGAGATAACCTTTTGATGCTCTATTTCTCAACCTTCTACAGCCTTCAATGGCTTAAATATAACATAAGGGTGAAATGACCTTTTTGCCCCTAGGTCATTTAAAGGTTTCTAAAGACTCCCAAGGGTAAAATCGTCCTTTTCCACCTATTTCGTTAATCATAATTAACACCCTCAAATTCCCGTTATTCTCTATATTCTCAAATACCATTAATTCATATCCCGTTACCCTTTAATTCCTGGCAACGCTTTAATCATTAAAATCACCCCAAGACTCATCTGAGTCCCGAACTTAATCCCGTTATGACTAAACAGCTAACCTGCACTCAATGATCGTCTCATGCCGAATAGCTCGAACAAATCCACATTATAATGTGGCCTCAACAATAGATCACCGACATGCATACAAACATACAATTACGCCCTCAACGGGCCAAATTACCCAAAATACCCCTGTGATGAAATGTGGACCCACATGCATGCATTTAACATCATATTATAATATAATTCACATAAACATGCATATAATAGTTTAATGGCATAATAAAACAATTATGGCCCTCCCGGCCTACTAATCCAACCATTAAACCGCATTAGGTATTTTGGGGCATTACATTAATGCCTACAACAAAACTCATATTTTCACTTCAACTTAAGTGATAACCGTTAAGTGTTTTACACCATCTTTGTGTAACAGTACTTAACCTTTATATTCAACCAATCTCAACATTCCCCTACTTGGTTAAATATAATTCTCTCTTTTTAGCTCAATAGTATTGGTGCATAAGGTAAAGTATCTTTCGATTTTAACTTTTCCTTAGTGAAAATATCACAAATGCTTATTGAAATGACTATTTGCTTAAAATCTTGAACCAAGTATTCCCATGATAAGACAAGTGTTATCTTGCACATCTCTACTTGCTCATTCATTTTCCCACTTTTCTCGCTTAGCACTAACATGGTCATGTGCTCATCCATTCATGAACTTTCTAGGGAGAAAACTCCAACTCCCAAGAGAGGCGGCACCACCTCTAAGTTAATATAGGTAAAGTTCTTGGACCATCTTTGCGACCTTTAGAGATGCCTGATGCACTGAACTAAACTTCATTAAAAGCCATAGGCTTAACCCTCACTTGGTAGCAACCAACACTAACCATCTTGGATGGGACTCTTAATTGTTTAGTGTTGAAAACTATCCACTTATCAATGACTTGTTATTACCCATCGAGCTCTTTCCATTGATGTTTACAAGTTTGGAGTTGGGTTTCCATCATTGGTGAATCTTTTATTGTAGGAGTTTTAGTCTCATCCCTCCAGATATAGATCTACTAAGTTCTCACTAGTCTTAACATATAAGATAGATATAATTCCATCTTGAATCAATTGTCTCACATACTCATGTATTAGACTTCCATTATACACAGTATTATAAGCTCTAGAAAGAGTGGCTTGACTATCACAATGTACCGAGATTGTCAATTCTATATCCGCGTTAAAGGGGATGTCCAACATTAGATCCCTAAGCCACTTTGCCTCTTTGTTGGTTGTCGCTAGGGCTATAAATTCATTTTCCAGCTTCCATGGTTGTTGTTAGAACCCCAAGAAATGACACCTTTACCAAATGTAAATAGCAAACCAGTAATTAGGAGATTATCTCTCACACTTGATATCCAACTTGCATGGGAATATTCTTCAAGAATTTTAGGATAGTTTCAGTAATGGAAGCTAACATCCTTGGTATGCTTAAGATACCCTAGGATTATCTCAATAGCTCTCCAATGCTCGAGACTTGGATTGCTAGTAAACCTACTAAGTTTACTAACTGCATATACAATGTCAACTCTAGTACAATGAGTGGCGTATATTAGACTCCCTATTGCACTTGCATATTCAAGTTGAGCCACCGCTCTTTCTTCATTCTTTTCAAGGTTTATGTTTGAATCGAATGGTGTATTTTTCTCTTTGATTTTGAGATGATTTCATTTTTAAAGAAATTTCTCAACATAGTGGGCTTGGCTCAAAATATATCCCCCACTATTTCTTCTAACCTTGATACCTAGAATGGTATCTGCCTCTCCAAAGTCTTCCACTTTCAAAGTAGAAGATATAAACCTCTTTGTTTCTATTATCTATTTCATGTCGTTACTCAAAATCAATATATCATTAACATAAATATATACTAGTATGATATAGTCATCAAAAGTTTTAGAATATAAACACCTGTCCGCATTGTTGTGTCTAACTTCTCATGCCATTGTTTTGTTGCTTGTGTTTAAACCATATATTGATTTAAAAAGTCTACACACTTTATGTTCATTTCCTTTGAGAAAAAAACCCTCCAGTTGTTTCATATAGACCTCCTATTTGAGGTCTTCATTGAGGAATGTTGTCTTGACATCCATTTGATGAGCATGAAGATTATATTTAGATGATAAGGAAAATAACAATCTAATAGAAGTTGTCCTTGCTACTAGTGCAATATATGTCAAAATTAATATATTCATTCCTTTTGCTTAAAATCTTTAGCTACCAATCTAGCCTTGACAGTTTGTATGGTGCCATCGGTGTGATATTTCATTCGAAACACTTTGCACCTAATTGGTTTTGATCCTTGTGAGATGTTAAGCAATTCCCATTTGTGGTAAGACATAATTGAATCCATTTCATCATTTATTGATTCCTTCCAAAAAGTGAAGTCTCTGAAGACATTAATTTTTTGAAAGTTCTGGGATCTTCTTCAATTTGAAGAACCATTGGAAATTTCCAAGTGACTTCTTCAAGGTTTCCTTCTACTAGATAAAATGTCTCAATTTGAGAACATTTATCATTTGATCCTAGCTTTTTAAGTCTTTAGCTTTTTCTAGGCAATATAGGTTGTTTATCTACCTTTATCGAGGTCTCCTCTTGAGACTCTCTTAAATTAATATGTTCTTTAGAGTTATTGTTATCACATAATATGTTCTCAAAGAACTCTACTTCTCTTGATTCAATTATTGCATTAGACTCTCAGTCTAATAATCTATAAGCTTTGTTATTTGAGGCATAACCAATGAAAACACATCTTAGAGCCCTAGGACCCAACTTGGTAATTTTAGGATCCAGCCTCTTATAGTAAGGAAGACACCCCCACACTTTAAGATAACCAATATTTGGTTTCTTTCATTTCCATAACGTATATGGAGAGATATTATTTTTCTTCATAGGAATACGATTCAAAATATGACATGCGAATAACAAGGCTTCAACCCACAAATTAAAAGTCAATTTATAATGTAATAGCATAGTGTTGATCATTTCAAGAAATGTCCTATTTTTTTCTTTCTACTATACGATTTTGTTGTGGAGTATTTAGGGCAGTACATTCATGAATTATACTAGGTTCTTCATAAAACAAGTTAAAATCTAAAAAATATTAATCACCCCTATTTAAACACATTAAATGCTTCATCTTTGTTCTTATGCAAATAAACATATGTGAACTTAGAACAGTCATCAATAAATGTAACAAAAAACATATTTCCACCTCTAGTCAACATACCATTTAGTTCACATAAATAACTGTGTATCAAATCTAACAACTTAGAATTTTTATCAACAGTAGGAAAAAGATTTTTAACAATTTTTGTTTTTATACATAGTTTACATTTACCATGCTCAACACATCACAATGAATCAATCCACATTTAATTATTCAATTGGTAGTACCATAACCTATATGTGCAAGTCTATTATGCCATAGAGTAATAAAATTTGAGTCAAGCATATAAGAAGAAGTAGAAAATTCACTGGTGTTCACAAAATCAATAGAAGTACAAAGTTTATACATTCCATCACAAGCATCATCCTTACCCACAAGAATTCCTCCTTTAGACAAAATCAGCTTTCCAGACTCAAGTACTACCTTGATGCCTGGTTTGCTAAGTGTTGGGGATATGGCTATACAAAAAACATTGAATATTACAATTCAAAAGAATAAACCAAAGATAATATACTCTTCAATGGATAAATAATACAAGGGAAATAACAAAAATATGTTCAAGTTGTATAGTTGACCTTTGAGTTGTGAAACCTTAGTTACATAAAATCACAAGTCCATGATTTTATGTAAATCAATGGATGCAACAAAGGCTTGACATAAATTAAAATTTGTTGTCCAAAAATATATATTCCTAGCCTCCCCTTTGAGATTGCTTGAAGCTACTACAATGGAATGAGAATGAGATTTACAAGCCTTGGATCTTCATGCAAGTCAAGCTTTCTTGATGGAGATCTTAGAGAAAACTAGTAATTTTGAAAGCTAGAGAGAGAGAGAGAGAGACACTTCTTAGAAAGAGAGAGAGGTAAGTGATAAATTCACCAATAAACTCAAATAACCCCTTCAAATAGTATAAGAACCCTCATTAGACAAAACCAATGAGATTAGAGAATTTTAATTTGAATTTTGGAGCCAAAAACACGTGACTGTACAGTCCTGTACGGATGCCCAGGCGATGCGTCGCCTGCACCCAGGCGACGCATCGCCACTATGCAGGTGATGCGTCACCTATATAGTGTTTCAAAGGACTAGCGACGTTTCGCCTCCCAGAGACAACGCAACGCAGGTCCTACTGACTTGGAACCCCAAAACTTGCCACAAAACATATCTAAATGCCTCTAAACTTTTTGGGTACTCTTATACACTCCAAAGAAACACATTGGACCCAAAAAGATAATTTATAGATGCCTATAAAAAGTCAACTCATGCATGTTGACTTTAGTTAAACCATTATGGTTTTTGCATCTCTTCATGCATAACCAATTTCACCATCTATTTAATAAATCATAACACTAATCAAGTCTCACTAACAAGATTTCTACTCATGTCCAGTACTTAGAGAACATTAGTAAGTAGTTACTTCTTACTGAAATTGAAAAAGAGATCAATTGTGCCCTTAAATTCAACCTTGGACCTCTTCTCATTGCCCATTTGAATTTCATGAGGTCTTAAAGAGAGGCCTATCATAAGTGACGTGAATGGTGGCAGAAGTGTCACACCACCACCCTTGCACTTTCCCATTGATGGCATTGACCTCACTTAGTATAGACACTAAGTCTTCTTCAGTTGAACTCACTTTTTGCTCATTGTTATGGCTCTTTTTAAATCTACAATCCCTTGCAAAATGAACACTCTTGTCACACACAAAGCAAGGCCCTTTAGCACTCTTAAATTGTCCTTTATTCTTTCTAGAATCCAAGGGTTTGTCACTTTTACCAAGAGACTTCTTATGCCCTTTAACTTTGTTGTTTGGAGGTTTGGCATTATTGGCTTTGGACGTCCCACCAATAGACTCATCGACATGTTTATCCCCCGAACGGGACTCCTTCTCAATTCATAGGTGGTTGAGAATATCTTCCAAAGAAATCTCTTTATTCTTGTGAAGAAATTTCTTCTGACAACCTCTCCAAGATGGAGGTAATTTGGCTATTATAACACCAACAAGGAATTTCTATGAAAACACAATCTTAAGGGTGGAGATTTTATTCACAATGATTTGCAACTCATGGATTTGGGGGAGAATGGGTCTATCATCAATAAACTTAAATTCCATGTGTTGAGTAACAATGAATTTCTTTGTACCTTCCTCCTTGGATTTGTATTTGTTTTCCAAGGCCTTCATATCTCCTTGGGAGTCTTGGTGTTGGTGTAGAGGTCATAAAGACGATCAGAGACAGTGTTTAGTATGTGACCTCGACATATGAGCTCACCTTCTGTACATTTCTTCCACTGATTGATAATATCTTGAGTGTCATTGACCTTTGGTGGATCAAGGGCTTTCAAATTCTTCTCCAAAGCATAATACACCTTGAGAGAAGTAAGAAGAAACCTAATTTTTTCTTGCCAACACTCAAAATTAGTTCCATCAAATCTATCCAATTTAACAAAATTTTGAGTCATAAATATTAAGTTTGAAATATATGAAGATTCATTCATGGTGTTATAGAAAATAAGAAACTAAAAGAATGGAGAATTTTATTGTTGAGGGAGAGTGAACTTACACCACCTATCTAGATAGATTTCGAATGAAACTTACAAAGTAGAGATCCAAAGAATTCAGAAAGAAAACAAGTGCAAATCGTAAAATGAAATTCAATCTATGACAAGAAGAATAACACCATTTGTAACTTCATGGTTGGGGGAGAAACACCATAAGGCTTATACACGAGGAGTATCATTGTCCAAATTCTCTATTTCCTAGACCACCATTGATACTTGAGGCTTTTTATAAGAGGAAAATGAATTGAGATTGAACAAGTTGTTGGGAAAACTTATACATGATCTTTATTTATTTTCATGTAGATCTAATATTAAACAAATTAATATGAGATAACCTAGAACATGTTTCTAAAATTATTTCAAAGAGAAACAATGATAAGAATACTTACAGTATATGCAGCGAAATGAATGAGTCCTTCCTTCAGTTTCTCTAACCCTTGTATCCTTTCTGTCGCAGAGTATTATCAAGAAACTGAACTGTTCTTCTAATTTCTTCACAGTCTTCCAATGTATCCTTAGAATCACCTAGACTAGTGTGGGCAATTCTCAACACATGAGATAGATACAGAGAGAAGAAGAAAAAATAACAAAGAGACTTAGAAAAATGACTTGTGTTTAGAGAGAATCTAAAACCTATCAGAAAACCAATGTTTAAACTTATGTATTGACTTCTCTCTAAGCACTCATTTTATAGACTCAATTAGTCCATTTAATTTAATAAGAAAATCAATAAAATAATAGCTAATTTGAAGCCCTAGGTCAAAATTATCATGGGCTTTAGGCCCGTGAAATTTCCCATTTGATTATAAGCTCATTGGAGTTAAAATCAAGGCTTGTATTATTTTCTATTGATTAAATTAATTAAAAAATCATTTAAATCTTTTATCAAATTAATTATTTATAATTTGAACATTGATTTAAACTTATTTATTAATTTAGATACCAATTTATCTTAATTAATAAATCTGCCCTAATTTCTCTTTTCTTCTAAAAAATACATAATTCTGTGAAACTATCCAAAATTGACCTGATCAACTTTGATAATTAAATAAATTAATTGAGACTATCTAGATGATTTTATCCAAGGTACAATGGGGACCATGGGCCTATGAAATCAAGCTTCAATAAGTTATCATAAATCTAACAAATAAATTTACTAACTTATTAATTCCTCGTGACTCCACTATAGACTCGGAATTACACTCTTGAATTCATAGAACACTCTATAACAAATATAGATACACTATTAATTATCCATTGTTACAACTATAATTGTCATTCAATCCTATATAGATGGTCTACAATGAGATAAGACTAAAATACCATTTTACCCCTCATTGTATTTTATCCTTAAAACACTTAGTTCCTTGTAAATGATATTTCAGTAAACTCATTTAATTACTAAAATGAGATCTCTATCATTTAACACCTTGAACCAAACTAAAAAGAAACCATTGTTTCACTTCTTCATCAGAAGCTATAGATGTTCATATCTATGATTAACACTCCAATTCAATTATACTATCGAGTTCCCAAGATGTAAGTATGGGCTAGTCTGTAGGGTAAGATGCTAACGAACAAGTCAAAGAACTCAAATAATACAATTAGTTAGAATACTAACCACTCAAAATTGAGATTGAATTAACCTATGGTCAACTATATGATATGAATATAATAGATAATTACGGTATGTTTACTTATCTTATCAACTCTCAATATCGGTCCAGTCCGATGTAACAAATACATCCAATCTTATCTACTTTGCTAATGTTCTAGAAAGAACATAACACTGTAATGTGTAAGTAGATCATATCATAGATTGGCAAGTCAGTGTAAATCCTGTGCACTGACTAATCTTAGTACTAACTTATTTTGAACATATAATTATATTTATATTCCACCGTGATTACATCACTATAAATTCGATTAACAATATGCTCGAGATTTAATAGAAGTTTATATTAAACAAATAATCATGAAGATAAAACATGTGAGCAAAGTGATTGACCAAGTCAAAAAATGATTTCTATTCTTTTATTGATAATAAATGAGATTACAAAGAATTTTAGTTTTAATTAGGGCCTAAAACCCCGACAAACTCCCACTTGCACTAATAGATACTAATGCCTTAATTCTACTAATCCCATTTCCTTGATATGCTTATCAAATGTAGCTTCTGATAGTGTCTTTGTAAACGGATCCGCAAGATTGTCTTCAGTTGCAATCTTCATAACCTTCACATCTCCACTGGCCACATATTCTCAAATAATGTGATACTTTCTTTCTATATGCTTACTCCTCTTGTGACTTCGAGGTTCTTTCGAGTTGGCTATCACTCCTGTATTGTCACAAAACAACACAAGCGGTTTATCCATTTCTGGAATAACACCATGATCTGAATAGAACTTCTTTACCCAGACTATTTCCTTAGCTGCTTCTAACGCGACTATGTACTCATCCTCCATGGTGGAATATGAGATTGCATACTGCTTTACGCTTCTCCAAATCACAGCTCCACTCCCAAGAATAAACACCATTCCAGAAGTAGACTTCCTGTCATCAACATCAATCTGAAAATCTGAATCGATGTAGCCTACAGGGTTCAGAACACCACCCTTGTAGACTAACATATAATCCCTTGTCCATCTTAAATACTTTAGGATATGCTTAACTGCTATCCAATGTTCCGGTCCTGGGTTTGACTGATACCTGCTCACTACTCCCACTGCATAATAGATATCTGGTCCAGTTCACAACATGGCATACATCAGACTTCCAACTGCAGATGTGTAAGGAACTTTTCTCATTGCATCTTCCTCTCTAGGAGTTTGGGGAGACTGCTTCTTTGAAAGATGAATTCCATGGCGGGACAGTAGACGCCCTTTCTTGGAATTTGTCATTGAGAAATGTTCAAGCACTTTATCTATGTAAGCTGCTTGAGATAGAGCTAAGATTCTGTTCTTTCTATCCCTAATGATCTGGATACCTAGAACATAACTTACTTCACCCAAATCCTTCATCTGGAATTGAGAGCTCAGCCAATTCTTCACATCTGATAATTTCTTAACATTGTTTCCAATGAGTAAGATATGATCTACATAAAGAACCAGGAATACCGCTATTTGATTTGCCTTCAGTTGGTAAACACAAGGCTCATCAATATTTTGTTCAAAGCCATAGGTTTTGATTATTTCATCAAACCTAAGATTCCAGGAACGATAAGCTTGCTTAAGTCCATAGATGAACCTATTCAACTTGCAAACTTTTCCTTCTTGTCCAGCTACTTTAAATCCTTTTGGCTGATCCATATAAATGACTTCGTCAAGCTTTCCATTAAGAAAAGCTGTCTTGACGTCCATTTCCTAGATCTCATAGTCGAGAGTGGCTGTTATGGATAGGAGGATGCGAATGGATTTGAGCATTGCTACCAGACTAAAAGTTTCCTCATAGTCCACGCCTTCTCTTTGGGTAAAACCCTTTGCCACTAATCGAGCTTTATAAGTCTCAATATTTCCATCAACACCTCGTTTCTTCTTGTAGATCCACTTGCACCCAATGGCCCTAAAGTCACTAGGTGCTTCCACAAGATCCCAGACGGAATTTGAGTACATGGACACCATTTCCTGTTGCATTGCTTCGAGCCATAATTCCTTTTTAGGGCTAGTCATTGCCTTTTTGAAAGACAATGGATCACCATCACTAGTATCACCAACAACCATATTGGTTTCACCATCCAAACCATAGCGAACTGGGTTCCTAGAAACTCTTCCACTACGACAAGGCTCTGTGACTATTTGCTCAGGAACAGTGGTGCTTTCTTCATTTAAATTGACTTGCGTCGGTTGGACATGAAGAGTGGGAATTTCATCATCAACTCGCATTGATGACGATGAAACATTGGTTGGAGTCAAATCTTTAACCATCTCCTCTAAAACTATGATGCGAGGTTCGAAGTTTTGGACATAGTTATTTTCCAGAAAAGTAGCATTCGTAGAAGTAAACACTTTCTTTTCTGAGTGACTATAGAAAAGTCTACCCCGAGTACCTTTAGGATAGCCAACAAACATGCAAACTTCAGTTCTCGGTTCTATCTTTCCCTCCTTTTTCCTCAGGACGTGGGCGAGACACCCCCAGGTTCTATAATGGCGTAAACTAGGTTCACGACCATTCCAGCGTTCTAAAGGTGTTTTGGGGATTGATTTTGACGGCACAACATTGAGAATGTCGTTTGCGGTTTCAATTGCATGTCCCCATAACGAAGTTGGTAGAGTTGAATAACTAAGCATGCATCTAACCATTTCCAATAAAGTTCTGTTCCGGCGTTCCGCTACACCATTTTGTTGTGGAGTACCTGGGGCAGTAAGTTGTGATAAAATCCCAAGTCCAGTTAAATGATCTTGGAACTACATATCCATATATTCTCCACCCCTATCTGATCGCAAGATCTTTAAATCTCATTTATCAACAATTAACCAAAGTTAATTTAAATCCCATTTACTAAAAAATATATATTTTTTTTAAATTAACCTAAACCAAGTTGATTGTTGATAAATGGAATTTAAATTAACTATTGTGAATTGTTCATAAATTTCATTTAAATTGACATATTTTTGTAAAAATTTAATTAATTTGAATTTTTTGATAAATTCTAGATAATTAATTGTGGTATTTTTGCAAATGAAATAAATTGTGGTATTTTTACATAAATTCATAGAATTGCTCATATAGTAACATGATTAGGCTCATTCAATTATAACATGTCTGTTTGCACTATATGTTGTATTTTTGCAATTGGGCTTAGATGGATATAGTGGCCCATATGTTTGTTAGATATATGGATTTTGCCATATAAAATATTCATAAAATGATAGGTTTGATTTGGGCCTACTAGAAAATGTAAAGTTTAAATTCCTTTCTTGTGGATGATTCCATGAGTGAAGGCCCATTTACTTTGCATGACTATAGTAGGCATAATCAATTAATAACAATTAATAAAACGAAGGTTTAAATTCCTGTCTTTTGGACCTTGTATGGAAGATTGGGGGCCTTTGTAGTGGGAACAACATACTGGACCCAGCCCTCCTCCATACAAGCCCAATTGTTAAGGCCCATTTACATGAGTTTGACTTAATTGTATAAGTTCATTATATTAGTTAAACCTAAATATTGATTAGCAACAAATTAATTCTAAATTAATTGAAATTTGTTTCAATGTGACACTTTAGAATTAATAGGAAATTATAGGACTTTGGTTTTAAAAATTTAATCTGTTTAATTTTTTTTTGGAAAACCATAGTCATTAATTTTCTAAAAAATAAATAATAAAAATACTATTTTTAATTTAATGAGCTTATTTTAAGATTATATTCGATCTCCACCGTTGGTTTAACATAGTCAATAGTTTAATGGAGCATCGAGGCTCTTTGATTGTTCCCCCTACGGAATGTGTTCATTAGTTATTTTGACAATGTTAGATTTCGATAGATAGATAATTATAGGTCAAATTCTACTAGACTCACCCCTACAGTGACTACTAGGACTAAATCTATGATTATCAAAATCGTGGGTCTAGCTCATAAAAGAAGAGATTTTGTTTTCTTATTTTGATCGAATAGTAGGTTGTTAATAGTGGTGTCCATTATTAAATGAGTTTACAACTCTATTTAACTAGTGGTAGTTTTTGACTCTCCCCAATCGGGACAAGGATATCATAGATTAGTTAAAAACCTAAAGAAATAGAGATATGATTATTTTTGATATTTTTTTTTTTCTGATATCTTACATATTTTGGTATATGTTGTGCTATTTCTTGAAATTTATGTGAATAGAAGTTTTATTGAGCAAATGTGATTGATTTCTATTTTATTGGTAATTTGTAGTTTTAAGTTAAGTAGTGTCTACTCCCATCCTTTCTCAACTTTCGATGGAGAAACTCACTAGAGAAAACTTCCTTAATTGGAAGAAGAATATCAACATAAAGTTGATTGATGACAACTCCGAATTCGTCATGATTGAGGAACCCCCAGAACGAGCACCTTGTCCGCACGTTCGTGATGGCACCATCAATGCTCGTGATGGCACCATAAATGCTTGGATAACACCGTCTCCGCACATACGTGATGACACCGTGAATGCTCAAATAGCACCGTGTCTGCACATTCATGATCAACTCAACTATGGTCTGACGCAGCTTATAAACGAGCTTCAGATTATTGAGCCTATCTTGGGTGGACCTAGTAAAGGAGGTGAAAATAAGACTATTGTTGTTGCTGTTGATCCAGCTAAGGCTAAAGCTAACCAAGCTTCGTCTTCGAAAGATGGAAACAAGAGGAAAGATGGACAAAAAAACAACCCCAAGCCTGCACAGGCTGCAAAGATAAGTGCACAATCAAGTGCACAGGCGCCTAAGGGGAAGAACAAGAAAAAAGAAATTAGAAGAACGGTTCAGTTTCTTGATAATACTCTGTGACAGAAAGGATACAAGGGTTAGAGAAACTGAAGGAAGGACTCATTCATTTCGCTGCGTATACTGTAAGTATTCTTATCGTTGTTTCTCTTTGAATTCAATTTTAGAAACATGTTCTATGTTGTCTCATATTAATTTGTTTAATATTAGATCTACATGAAAATAAATAAAGATCCTGTATAAGTTTTCCCAACACAAGTGTAACGCCCTGGATAGCCAAACCATTACACTATGTGTTTTAAATAGTGTTAGACTCTCTAAACGAGTCCTTTGGCCATAAACGTGTAACTAAACGTGAGTAGCGGTTTAGGGTTAAAATTTTTGGTAAAAAAGAATAACCATTCCATTAAAATGTTTACATTCGTAAATGGGATCCCAAAAACATGTTTAAAAGGCTAATTACAATTCAGAACTTACAACCAGGCAACCTAAGCGGCAAAAAAAAGAAAAGGTTTGACCTAGTTCCTCTGAGAAACCCCGGCCGTGGTGGTCGAGCAGCCGCATATGTATACGTCGCCATCGAAGCTCTCCAACTTATGGCTGGTCCAACTTCCCTATTCCCTTACTTGCACCACATATCACCCATGAGCCAAGGCCCAACAAGAAAACTTAACCAAATAAGACAGACATTCAGATAAGAAGTCTTATCAAATACATGCTTTATAAATCATAACCATATATACGTGGATAATTCAACAAGTATAACGACTCACGCTGAATAGCATGCACACAGTACACCTGTAATGGTCTCACCACTACAGCCTGGCCCTGCCACAATGGCCTGGCCTCGCCACTACAGCCTACATTATGCATGTAGTGTCGATAACGACCTCCAGGCCGATAACAACCTCCGAGCCAATAACGACCTCTAGGTCGATAACTGTCTCCCGACCGAACAATCAGTACAAACACGTATATAACAATAGATTCAAACATGGCAGACATAAGGACCCGCCACTACAGCCTACATTATGCATGTAGTGCCGATAATGACCTCCAGGCTGATAACGACCTCCGGGCCGATAACGACCTCCGGGCTGATAACGACCTCCAGGCCGATAACGACCTCTGAGCCGATAACGACCTCTAGGTCGATAACAGTCTCCCGACCAAACAATCATTACAAACAAGTATATAACAATAGATTCAAACATGGCAGACATTCAACTATAAATGACTTCGTGACACAGTCATTCCTGTGCCCTATAATCAAGGGCTGAAGCCCTATACTCGGTGCATGAGACAGTTTTCTTACATCATGTCCAAGTACTCACTAATTAACAACGATCCCTGAGCACGATCCCATATTGGGCCCTAGCAGTACCCTAGTCACAGCCATAATAAATGATACTCATCAATATTGAGTAAATAAAGACTTTTGGAGTGAGTCCTTGTCACCGGGACCTCGAATTCTTCTAAACCGGGTAGTAGAACCATTTCTGAGCCCTTAGGTTTGGGTTCCCACCACTTGAAACCTAACTTGGTCAATATCTTTAATTTTAGATCGGACGCCCCTCACAAGCACCAAGGCTCTCCCTAAGTCAGAGAGCCCAGCCCTCAATTTTATTGACATGGGCTGCGAGGCAGCCCACCAAGCGTCACGACGCAAATGCGGTTCAGGGAACTGCCCTAGCCTCTGAGTTCATGAGATCCACGATGCGTCCCTATGAACCCATATTTTCAAACGCTTTCTTCGAGCCAATTCCCTCAAAATTTACCCTAAAGAAGTACCAATCCAATAATTCAGTCCCAAAACACGATTAATACATTACAGACATTAAAACCCAACCTTAAACTTAGCAAACTATCCTCTCAAAACAAAACTCCAACCTTGAGTTCAAAAACAAAAAAAAACTATAAAAACTAGACCAATATTTAATGAAACATGGTTTTAAAGCTTACCTCAACTGTGAATTACGACCTCCTAGCTGCACCTAATCCTGTCCTAGCCTCAAGCCTTCAATTCAACACTAGTTCCTCTGAGAATTCAATGGCTTGAACAAAGCAAGTGGAAGAGGAAGAGGAAAATGAGAGAGAGACGAAGGTGAATGTTCAATGTGTTTTGGGGTTCCTACAGCTGACGGAACCTAGTGACTAAATCACTACTAGGAGAGAAAGGACCAAATTTCCTCTTTGTCTATGCCTTGCTCTCTTATGTCTTCAAGGGCAAATTTGTCTTTTGCTACATTTCCCGCTAATCACACTTAACGCCTCATAATTCTCGTTACCTCCAATATCCTCAAATAATCACAAAATAATTTCCCTTTACCCGATAAATCCCAGTAATGTAGTAAGTTACTAAAATACCCCTAGCTTCACCCCGAGCCGAGTATTTTGACACCGTTATAACTAAACCGCTAACTTGCTCCCTGGGATCGCCTCGTGCCGAATAACTAAAATATATCCACATAATAATGTGGTCTCAATCACAAAACACACACACACACACATATATATATTCAAATATGCCCTCAACTGGCATAAATTATGATAATGCCCTCTAATAAAAAGCACACCCGCATGCACGCTTAATACACCTAAACATGCCAATATAGTCATATTAAAATGTAACTCACATAATTCATATACTCACGTAATACATAAATAAATCAATTATTGCCATCCTCGCCCTCTAATCAAGGCACTAATCCTTATTTGGGAATTTGGGACGTTACAATTATCCCCTCATAGGAATTTTGTCCTTAAAATTTTATCTGAACAACTTGGGATGCTGATCCCGCACGTAGGACTCTAATTCTCAGGTTGCCTCCTCGACCTCGCTGTTTCTCCATAATAACTTAACCAAAGGTATGGTTTTGTTCCTCTTCACCTTGTCCTTCTTGTATACTATCTGGACTGGCTGTTCTTCATAGGAAAGATCTGCCTGCATATCCAGATCTTCGTAACTCAATTCATGATTCACATCAGACACATACTTCCGAAGTGTCGAAATATGAAACACTTTGTGTACGGCCGACAATGCCAGGGGTAAGGCCAATCTATAGGCCACCTGACCAATCCTTTATAGGATCTCAAACGGTCCTACAAATCTAGGGCTCAACTTTCCCTTCTTCCCAAATCTCTTCACCCTTTCCATGGTGAAAATCTAAGGAAGACATAGTCTCCCACTTGGAACTCTAAGTTCCTATGCTTCGGATCGACATAACTTTTTTGTCTACTCTGAGACGCGAGCATTCGAGCTCTGATCTTTTCAATAGCCTCATTGGTCCTCAGAACAGCCTCAGGACCTAAGTATTTCCTTTCCCCCATTTCATCCTAGTGAATGGGCGATCCACATTTCCTACCATACAACATCTCATAAGGAGCTACTCCAATGGTCGAATGATAGTTGTTATTGTAGGAAAACTCTATCAAAGGCAAATAATTACTCCAGGATCCTTCAAAGTGCAGCACACATGCTCGCAACATGTCCTCTAATATCTGAATAGTCCTCTCGGATTGACCATCTGTCGGAGGATGATAGGCAGTACTAAACTTCAGCTGTGTACCCATAGCCTTCTGCAAACTTCCCCAAAACTTGGAAGTAAATGTGGGGTCTCGATCTGATACAATCGACCTCGAAGCCCCATGAATGCACACTATCTCTCTCTCACATAGAGATCTGCGTACTGGTCAATTATATAAGTCGTCCTCACTAGTAAGAAGTGAGCTGATTTGGTGTACCGATCCACAATAATCCACACTGAATCATGTTGACCCACGATCCTGGGTAACCCAACCACAAAATCCATTGTGATATCCTCCCATTTCCACTCTGGGATATCCAGAGGCTGTAATAACCCTGTTGGTCTTTGATGCTCAGTCTTGACCAGTTGACACGTCATGCACTTAGCCACATACTCGGTTACATCCCAAGCCACCAATACAAAGTCCTCAGATCTTGATACATCTTCATGGTGCCTGGATGCAAAGAGTAAGGGATAGTATGAGATTCATCCAGAATCCCCTCTCTGATAACAATATCCATCAGAACACAGATCCATCCCTTGTATCTCAGTAAGCTCATCTCTGACACTGTATAGTCCCAGCCACTCCAGCTAGGACGTCCCGTCTAATCCTCATTAGCTATGGATCACTCGATTGACTTTCCTTTATCTTATCCAAAAGAGTAAACTATAGTGTGATGTTGGCTAACTGGCCCACCACTAATTCTATTCCTACCTAGTCATATCCTCTACCTATTCCTTGGATACCTGTCTCGCACTGTATAATTGCTCTGGCCCTTTCCGACTTAAGGTATTTGCCGCCACGTTGGCTTTTCCTGGGTGATATAGGATTTCACAGTCATAATCCTTCACCAGCTCTAACCAACACCTTTGTCTCATGTTTAGGCTTTTCTGTGTGAAGAAATACTTCAGGCTCTTGTGGTATGTGTATATCTCATAATTCTCCCCATAAAGGTATTGCCTCCATACCTTTAATGCAAAGAACACTGCTGCTAACTCCAGATCATGAGTATGATATCTATGTTCATAATCCTTCAGCTGTCGTGATGCATAGGCAATCACCTTCCCTGTCTGCATAAGAATACAACCCAAACCTTGTCTCAAGGCATCACAGTACACCACAAACTTCTCATGATCTATTGGAAGACTTAGTACTGGAGCTGTAATCAATCACCGCTTCAACTCCTGGAAGTTGTTTCCACACCTATCTAAGAACGCAAACTTCTGGTTCTTGCGTGTTAGTTCCATCAGTGGGTTAGCAATCCTTGAGAACCCTTCCCCAAAGTGCTTGTAATAACTTTCCAATCTAAGGAAACTCCTTATCTCTGAGGCATTCCTTGGCCTTGGCCAATCTCTAATGACCTCAATCTTAGCTGGGTCCAGCTTGATCCCATCCATACTGAAAACATGACCAAGGAAAGTCACCCATGGTAGCCAGAACTCACAGTTCTTGAACTTCGCATATAGTCTGTGCTTTCTCAGTCTCTGTAGCACCAGCCTGATATGCTACTCATGCTCTTCTTCTGACTGAGAATAAACTAGAATATCCTCAATGAAGATGATCACAAATCAACCCAAACAGTCTTTGAACACCTTGTCCATCAGATCCATAAAAGTCGTCGGGGCATTAGTCAAACCAAACGACATGACTACAAGCTCATAATGCCCGTATCTGGTGCGAAAAGAAGTCTTCGGTATATCCTACTCCTTGATCCTCAACTGGTGATAATTAGATCGAAGATCTATCTTCGAGAACACCGTCTTACCCTGCAACTAATCAAACATGTCATATATCCATTGTAGAGGATACTTGTTCTTAATAGTTAACTTGTTCAGTTCCCTGTAATCAATACACATCCTCAGAGAACCGCCATTTTTCTTTACAAATAGGACTGGCACACCCAATGGAGAGAAACTAGGTCTAATAAAACCCAAGTCTAACAACTCCTGTAACTGTACCTTTAGTTCTTTCAGCTCTGGTGGGGCCATTCGGTACGGTGCCCTAGAAATTGGCTTTGTCCCAGTGTAATGACCCAACTATTTCTAAGACCTTGGACCATTAAAACTACTAGACAGATCTACTACTTTGAAGAGAACATACATAAGAAATATTCATAACTTTATTAAAAAAACTCCAAAGTAAATATTTGAAATACATAAATGTGCGATATGGGATCCCATTGTTCCAAAATACATTGAGGTTTGCTAGCTAAGCAACTCTATTAGGTCTCCTTCTAGTTCTACGTCCTCAATTTTGATTGGTACGCCCCGTACTATCCGTGATGATAGGACTACTTCACCCGAAGGCAACTATGTCACAAACCTAGTTCTACAAGGTTTGTCTAATTTCTCTATCATTTCAAATGAGATATACGAGTATGTTGTTCCCGAATCAAACAATACTAGAACATATACTATCGAGGATAGGAATCTGACCTGTGATCACTTTATTACTAGCATGGACTTCTTCCTGGGTTAAGGCAAAGACTTTGACAGGAACCATCTTGTTGTCCCTTTTCTCCTCTGGCTTGAGCTATGGACATTCCTTCTTCCGATGACTTTCCTGGCCACAAATGTAGCATTCCTTGGTATTTGAACGACATTCACTAGGATGTTTCTTTTGGCACTTAGAGCATTGCGAGTATTCTACATAACCCGGCCTATCACTTGCTCGCATTCTTTTGTCACCATTGTCCTGTTTATCATCAGGATGCCTTCTCTTCTGCCTATTATTGTTGCTTGGTTGAGGCTGCGGCTAAGTCTGTTGTCATTGTTGTTGTAGCAGCTCTTCCACTTGTTGTCATAGCCAGACAATTTCTGCGGTGATGTCAACCGACAGTGGCGGCGACGCACTTTGATTAGCAGCAGTAGTGGTAGCACGCGCTTCTCTTCTGTGAACTGGAGGGGCTTCATTAGTCTCAGGAGCGACGTTGGAGGCATTGACATTCGTGCATGCAGACCTCCTGAGCGACATCTTTAGCAAAAGTTCTAATAGTCGAGAACATGTTAGAACTTACCCTAATAGGCTCTAAGGAAAAACTTAATCTAAGTAAACATAACTCGGTCCTATTAATTATGACTTCTTATGAAAAGAATTATATAAGCCTTCTTTATAATTAGGGTGTGTTTCTAAACTTAGAAAAATAAGTCATCTTTATAATTTACTAAGTCTGTTTCTAATCATCCTATATGACTTAATTCTCAGGCTCGAAACTTGTTGTTGTTCCAAAGTTAACCATATTGAGGGAGGGCTGGGATCAGTAAAATCATTCCCACTACTATGCCCCCCTAACTCTCAATATAGAACCCGGTCCATTGATTTGTATCTACCCTCACCGAACTTGGTCATTATTTATTATATTTATTATGATTGTAGAAAAAATCAAACTCATACATGTCATTCAAAAATAACAATGATATTAATTTGGGAAAAAGTTTTCACTAAGTACAATCATAAATGCAAAGATAATAAATCAAGAAATAAACTATAACACATAAACACAATAACTATAACTAAAACATAATAACTATAACATAAACACTTACATAGGCGGCTAGATTCGGAGCTTGAGCGTGTGTATCAAGGAGAACTTCATGGATATGGACCATTGCTCTGATACCAACTGTAATGACCCAACTATTTCTAAGACCTTGGACCATTAAAGGTACTAGACATAGCTATTACTTTGAAGAGAACATACATAAGAAATATTCATAACTTTATTAAAAAACTCCAAAGTAAATATTCAAAATACATAAATATTCAATATGGGATCCCATTATTTTAAAATAAAACATAACTTTAATTTAAAAGAAGTTGTTTACAAAACTAAATGTGGAAAATACATAAAAACATAATTTAAAAAGACTAAAAATAACGTCATCCTCAAATCGACACGCAGCCCATCCATTCCATTCATCCTCAACACACAAGTCAAGCCACCAAGAATCCTTCTGTCTCCGTATCTAACTTCCTGCATCACACTAAAAATAAAGGAGTGAGCCTAATGCCCAACAAGGAAAATCTACCAATCAAACATATAACATAAAACATAAACGTAAGACTATATCAAAATACATACTATATCAAAACATATGACTATAAAACATAAACATAAGACTATATCAAAACATATGACTATGAAACATCTATTACAACTCTGACCCATGTACATGGTAAACATTAGGGTTTGCTAGCTAAGCAACTATGAGCCTCAAAATACATTGAGGTTTTCTAGCTAAGCAACTATGAGTCCTATATAACATAAAAACATTTGGGGTTTGCTAGCTAACAACAATGAGCCTCAAAATACATTGAGGTTTGCTAGCTAAGCAACAATAAGCCCCTAAGCAACATAAAAACATTTAGGGTTTGCTAGCTAAGCAACAATGAGCCTCAAAATACATTGAGGTTTGCTAGCTAACAACAATGAGCCCCTAAGCAACATAAAACATAATCATATATCATAACATAACATATTATAACATATCATATTATAACATAAAAATATCATAACATATAAGCATATAAAAACTATCTTATTTTCCTTACCAACACTTGGATAATTGAGAACAAGGACGGGACTTGGAACACTCCTAAAACCAAGATAAAAACATATGAGTATCTATAGAAAATAAGATGAAAGAAAAATAAACCATCAAAGAGGGAAACTTACCGAGAATCTTAATGTTTAATAACTTAAATACCTAACCACGAAACCATAAGCAGAAGTTAGGATCTGAAAGAGACTTAAGGAAAACTAAGGAATCATAAAGAATAGAACTTATGAATAATATTACCTTGGATGAACTAGAACCGATCTAAACTTCAATATCGAAAACACACTTTATCTAACTACCCAAGTGTTTATAAAGCTTAAGATGATAAAGCTTTTATTCCCCGAAACCCAAGTGTATCACTCTATAGAAATCCTAGCAGCTTGAAGGCTCTGAACACAGCTTGAAGAATGAAGAAACTGGCTGAGCACTAGGTCCTAGTTATAGAGTTTGAGGAGTGAAACTATCCTATTAAATAAAAATACTTAAATCCTTAGATAAACGTGATTATGACAAGTGTCATGCTCTTAGTGGTTCTGGAAGATTGTAGAGTTTCTAGAACTTTCTTTTATAATTAAATCCTTAAATAAACATGATTATGACAAGTGTCATGCTCTTAGTGGTTCTGGAAGGTTCTAGAGTTTCTAGATCTTTATTTTATTAAAAAAAAAATACTTAATTTCATTCTAACTATAATCCAAATTTAAATTTAAATAAAATAGAATCCTAACTTCTAACTTCCTAAATCTCGTAACTCTAAACTCACCTGTAGTAAAATCAACATAACTGGAGCTGTAGAATTCTGATATAAACCATCTTTATACCGTTAGAAAGATAATTCAATTATCTACAAATTTATAGAAATACTATTTTTCGAAATTCATAATATAACTGGGTCAAAAATAGGTTGGACGTTACAGTACCCTAAAGTTACGAAAAATCTATTTAATTATCTAAATAACAACCTAATCTACAAATATCTTAACTAACCATAAAACAACAAACTCTAATTCCCTAGGCTGATTTCGAATTTATTAAGCCCAAAATATTATTGGGCTTTTGGACTTTATGTAGGCTCGATCCATAACACTTTTTAATAATATCATAATTAATTTATTCTTATGAAATCACCTAATTTTCCACAAACAAGACTACTAATATCATAAACCTATACTACACTATAATAATCATAACTACTAAGAAAAAAATTAAACCTTATGTTATAATTAATATTCTTAAACTATAGATTAAACTTATAAAATTCATAACTGTTGGTACGAGTTTCCAACTAAGTACCGACTTGAACCAAAATCCACGGAATCTAACATACTACAAACTACTACTACTACTACTACTGCTACTACTGCTACTGCTACTACTGCTACTGCTACTACTGCTACTACTACTGCTACTGCTGCTACTGCTGTTACTGAGTTTCCAACTAAGTACCGACTTGAACCAAAATCCACGAAATCTAACATACTACAAACTACTACTACTACTACTACTACTACTGTTACTGCTGCTGCAGCTGCTGCTACTCCTACTAATGCATCCAGGTAAAGCCTCTGGAAATGCATCCAGGAACTCACAGACTAATCTAGTCTCTTCTAGTCCCACTGGCACGACTTGAGTGGTATCTACCACACTGGCTAGGAATCCTATGCAACCACCTCGCAGTAGGTCTCTAGCCCTCAATACTGATATAATAGCTACGCAGTGTCCATGCACAGTGCCATAAATTCAAAGGGATCCTAACCCTCAGGCTCAAAGGTTACCATCTTCTTCTTGCAATCTATGGTTGCCCCATACTTCACTAACCAATCCATGCCCAAAATCATGTCGAAGTCGTTCATAACCAACTCTATCAAGTCAACTGACAATTATCTACCATCCACTGTCACCGGTAATGATCTGACCCATCTTCTGGAAACTACTAACTCCCCAGTGGGCAGTAACGTCCCGAACCCCACAGTATAGCAATCAAATGACCTACATAGTCTGTCAATTATCCTACTAGAAACAAAAGAGTGCGTAGCACCAAATTCAATCAAAATAATATAAGAGGTTCTAGCACTAGAAAGTTGACCTGTCACTACTGAGGGACTAGCCTTAGCCTCTGCCTGCGTCAATACGAACACTCAAGTTGGAGTTGAGCTGTCCGCCTTCCTTGGTTCTTCCTTTCGTGCTCTAGGGCAGTCTTTCTTTAAGTGTCCCACCATCCCGAATAAAAAGTAGGCCTTTGCCCGACACTTTCCCACATGACACCTCCTACATTTGGCGCACTCTGGGTAAGTCCTCCTACCCTCAATGTTGCTCTGGTGGCCTATCTGTATACCATGTGGCCTCCTGTCGGGGCCTAGAGCTGCAAAGGCATACAAAGCCTTCCTTTTCTGGTCACTGGGCCCTCCACCCCTACATGAACCCATAAATGGGGGTCCCATCATCCTGGTGTCTCTCTTGGCCGCATTTTTGCGCCATATTTTTTTTCTCTGTGCCCTAAGAAGTAAGGGCTTTCTCTGCCACCTTTGCATATGTTGTCACCATAGGCACAGTGGTAATGCAAAAAGCTCAGGCCACCATATGCTGTAGCCCCTAAAGGAACCTTTCCTTTCTTTTTCCATCAGTGGGCACTAAGTCTACAACAAACTTGGATAGGCTGTCAAATCTCACTGCATACTCTGTCACTGACATGTTTCCTTGTAGCAGCTTACTGAATTGCTCTGCCTTTGAAGCCCTAACTTCATCATTGTAATACTTTTCATTGAATATCGTTATGAACTCCTTCCAATCCATGGTATTCACATTCCTGATCCGGGATATCACTTCCCACCAAATTTGGGCATCCTTCCGAAACATGTATGTGGCGCAAGCCACCCTCTCATTACTAACTACCCTCATGAAATCCAAGATAGCGGTAACCATCCTCATCCACTGTTCGGCCTTGGATGGATCTACACTGCCCTAATAAACTGGAGGGTGCTGCTTTCTGAACCTCTCATAGAGAGGTTTCATCTATCCCCAGCCTTGGCCAGTTGTACTACTGCCATCACCAACACAGGTGGCAACTCTGGCTGAACGTTCCCTATAGGAACCTGTTGCTATCTCAGGAGGCGGTTCTCATCTTCCTGCCTCTACAATCTAGCTTGCATATCAACAAGAACTTGTTACCAGTTCTCAAGAGCTGGCGGAGGGGTCTTATCCTAATTTTCATTCTCGGCCTGTATTCCCTGGCCGCTTGCAGAACTGACTGCCTTGGAAGCATACTTCCAAGCTTGTACCTCGCTGCAATAATCAATTCTGCCAGTTAGGTAGTAATAACTATACCTCCAGCTGCCCTATGGTCCAAGACCAAACAAACAAACATTCACACTCAACAATCATGCTAATAAGCACGTCGGCTTATATTCATACCCAAACATGGTGCTAATAAGTACTTTTGGACATTTATAAGCAAGTAACGATGCTAGTAAGCATTTTCTGGTGTTTATAAGCAAATAACGATGCTAATAAGCATTTCCTTCATATTTACCAGTATTAACAACGCTAATAAGCATTTCCTGGCCTACATGTACATATAACAACGCTAATAAACATTTCCTTTGCATTCACAAGCAAGATCAATGCTAATAAGCATGTCTTTATCAATCATTCAATAGTCAAGGGTCAAGCCCTATTAGAATATCTCATGCTCCCTAATAAGTTAAGCATATAAGGCATTTGTATCCCATTTAAGCAGTTAAACACATAGCCACATAATAGTTACCAAACCCTAAGTCGAGCTTGTCTTTAGTGGCGACTATACATGCTCAGCTAGTCTTCAGAAACCCTTAACTTTGGTACGCTCTGATACCAAGTTGTAACGCTCTGGATAGCTAAGACTGTTACACTGTGTGTTTTAATTAGTGTTAGACTCTCTAAATGAGTCCTTGGCCATAAATGTGTAACTAAACATAAGTAACGGTTTAGGGTTAAATTTTTTGGTCAAAAGGAATAACCATTTCATTAAAATATTTACGTTCATACATGGGATCCAAAAATAATGTTTAAAAGGCTAATTACAGTATAAAAGTTACAACATGCCGACCTAAGCGACAAAAAATAAGGGTTTGACCTTAGTTCCTCTTAGAAACCTCGGCTGTGGTGGTCGAGTAGCCACATATATACACGTCACCACCGAGGCTCTCCAACTCATGGTTGGTCCAACTTCCCTTTTCCCTTACCTGCACCACATAGCATCTGCGAGCCAAGGCCCAACAAGAAAACTTAACCAAATAAGACAGGCATTCAGATAAGCATTCCTATCAAATACATGCTTTAAAAATCATAACCATATATACATGGATAATTCAACATGTATAACAAATCATGTCGAATAGATGCACACCACACCCCTGTAATGGTCCCACCACTACGGCCTGGCCCCACCACTATGACCTACATTACGAATGTAGTGCCGATAATGACCTCAAGGCCCCCGCCACTACAACCTACATTACGTATGTAGTGCCGATAATGACCTCTAGGCCGATAACGGTCTCTCGACCGAACAATCAGTAAAAATAAGTATATCAGCATAGATTCAAACACGACATACATTCAACTATAAATGAACTCATGATACAATCATTCTCGTGCCCCATAATCAAGGGATCAAGCCCTACACTCGATGCATGAGACAATTTTCTTACCTCTGGTCAAGGCATTGGCTAATTAATAGCGACCCCCAAGCACGATCCCGTCCCGAGCCCTAGCGGTACCCTTGTCACAACCATAATAAATGATACTCATCAATATTGATTAAATAATTTTTTCCAGACTGAGTCCTAGTCTCTGGAACCTCGAATTCTATTAAACCGGGTAGTAGAACCTTTCTCGAGCCATAAGGTTCGAGTTCCCGATACCCGCAACCCGCAACCTAACTTGGCCAATATCCTTAATATGAGCCACGACGCCCCTCAAAGAGCCCAGCCCTCAATTTTCTAGACATGGGCCATGACACCAAGCACTGCGGCGCAAATGAGGTTCAGGGAACTGGCCTAGCCTTTGAGTTCATGAGGGCCGCGACGCGACCCTGCGAGCCTAGTTTTTCAAACACTTTCTCTGAGACAATTTCCTTAAAATTTACCCCAAAGCAGTACCAAACCCATAATTCAGTCCCAAAACATCATCAATACATTACAAACATTAAAACCCAACCTCAAACTTAACAAACTATACTCCCAAAACAAAACTCAAACCTTGAGTTCCAAAACTCAAAAACACTATAAAACCAGACTAGAATTTCATGAAACATTGTTTTAAAGCTTACCTCAATTGTGAATTACGACCTCCTAGCTGCACCTAGTCTAGTCCTAGCGTCAAGCCTTCAATTCAACACTAGTTTCTCCAAGAATTCAATGACTAGAATAAAGCAAGTGGAAAAGGAAGAGGAAACCGAGAGAGAGAAGGAGGTGAGTGTTCACTGTGTTTTGGGTTTCCTACTACTGAAGGAACCTAGTGACTAAGTCACTACTAGGAGAGAAAAGACCAAATTGCCCATTTGCCTATGCCTTGCTCTCTTATGCCCTGAAGAGCAAATTAGTCTCTTGCCACATTTCCTGCTAATCATACTTAGCGCCTCATAATTCTCGTTACCTCCAATATCCTTGAATAATCACCAAGTAATTTCCCATAAGCTGATAAATCCTGGTAATGTACTAAGTTACCAAAATACCCCTAGGCTCACCCCGAGTCGGGTATTTTGACCTCGTTACGAGTAAACCGCTAACTTGCTCCTTGGGATCAGCTCGTGCCGAATAACCCAAATATATCCACATAATAATTTGGTCTCAATTACAAAAAAACAAACACACACATATATATATATATATATATTCAAATATGCCCTCAACGGGCCAAAATTATAAAAAAATCCCCTTCTAATAAGAAACAGGCCCACATGCATGCTTAATACACCTAAACATGCCAATACAGTCATATTAAAATATAACTCACATAATTCATATACTCATGCATATAATCACGTAATACGTAATTCAATCAATTATTGCTCTTTTGGCCCCTCAATCAGGGAACTAATCCTTATTAGGGAAAATGGGACGTTACAACAAGCCTTTGAAATTCTCATGACAAACACTTTCTTGATGAATTTCTTAGTGAAAATTTATGATCTTTGATTGCTAGAGATAGGGAGAGAGAGTTGAAAAGTGTGATCAATGCTATACAACTCTAAAAGACCCATTTGATAATGTAGGCACCATCATTAAGTCTGACTAATAGGATTAGAGCTTTTAAACACATCATTTTGGAGCTAAACAATGTTTTATCAAATATGAGACAAGTGTCATGTTGCCCAATGACAGGTGACATGTCAAAGCCTGGGTTGCGACATGTCGCCTCCCCACTGCCTAGGGTGCTCGAAATCATCCTTAATTACTTCAAAATGGAAACTTTTAGGGTAAGCTTAGATACCTCATTGTATCACTTTGGACCTAGAAACTTTAATTATTAATGCCTAAAAAAACACTCATATTTTTACATCAACTTAAGTGAAAAATGTTAAGTGTTTTACCCCACCTTGTGTAAGACTACTTAACCTTTATATTTAATCAATCTCAACATATTTAACCCACTCAAGTAATACATTAATTGTTAAAGTGGGCCCAAAATTTTAATTATACTTAACATAACATTATCAAGCGAAATACCAAATTGAAAGCTTAAATTTATTAAAAAAAATATATAAATAAGTTTCGGAGGTTACCTAGCAAACCAAGAACCCAAGTGTGAAGATATTGCAATCAATGTTTAAGGGAGCACACACCACTTTTGACCATCTTCTATAAGGCACCTTAAACTAGCCACAAGCTAACAACATAACAAAATCAATTAAACTTCAATGGAGGAAAGGTTAAGAGGGAAATTAAAAAAAAAAATCAGAACTTAATCTTGCTTACCCACTAATCCAACTTCAATGGAAGCCAATGTACGAAAGAAAAAAAATGGGTTACTGACCAAGTCGATAAATTGATTTTGAAAATTTTCTTTACCTTTTCTCTGAAGTTTAACACTTAAGTTCATTAGCTATGCACTTACAAATTGAGAAAAATGATCCTTACTACTCCAACGAGTAGGCTGTCAACTGTCTATTCCATGTCAATGTCAGTTACATGGAACTCAAAACTTCTATATTAATCTTTCATCGTCAAATCAGATGTTTATTATAAATGGTTGCGATTGCAATGATTGTGTTGCGGTAAAAAAATTGCTTCCGTATTGGGTAGGGATGTTCACAAAATACCCAATCTGCACGATCCATTCCAACTTAATCCGCAAAGTGCAGAAATCTACACTTAGGTGGATTGGATTAGACTAGAAAATCGGAAATCCGCACTTGTGTGGATTGGATGCACTTTCACTTGTAAAAGTAACCAATTTAATCCAATCTGCATCTATTTACATATGTTGTATGTGTTTTCTCTGAGTGACACGTGGCACAAGTTAAGGGTGATTAGGGTTCCTCGCATCCTGATAAAGTTCTCCAGAGCCTGTTTAAGGCTCCATGGGGGTTAAGCCTATTCTTCGCCACAATTCACCACCACTGGAGGAGAACATCCTCTTAGAAGCACCACTCCCCGAGGACTCTGTCACAAGATGGTGCTCTAAGTATCACTACAAGACCCATCTTAACCATGATCACCTCCCCCAAGTTCGCGAGGACCTTCCTCCGGACTAGGGGAATGGTAGCCAGGTGTCAAGCACAATGGCTCTGGAGCACAGAAAACTTTCTGACACCTACTGTCACATGGATCGTGGTGTCGACTCTTTACAAATGACAAAATGGATATCCCTCAACACTGCCTGACATGAGGAAACATGTAGGTACCACTTTGACAATGTCATAGGCGTTTCACCCAACAAAATGGTGGGCCGACATTCCTTGGGCCCACCAAGATACACTGGAGTCCACTAACTCATTTAAGTATAGAATGTGTATTCATTATTTAACAAATCCACATTAAGGGAGAATAATTATAATCAGCTCCAATTAATGAGCTTAATTGCTTCAATGACCTATAAATAGGGCTAGGGCACACATTTTAAAGGTTCTGATTCAAATTTTCAGAGTGAGCCTATACATTGCCTGAAAACCAAGAGAACTTGAGTTATACAAGTTCTTAAGAATCCTAATACAAGTGACTTGTGGACTAGGGCTAATTAATATCCTGCACCATGTAAAAATCTATGTTCCAATCTCATTTTCTGTAAGATGTTGTTTACTTAGTTGTTAGTAGAAAAGCTAGTCAACATTTTGGTGCTTTCATTGAGAGCTTGAAGAAAGCAAGAGTTTCTGCAATGGCGAACACTCATAACAGAGCAAACACAGATGAAGACCTCCCATTTACTGTGGGAGGAGAAAAAGTTCGCCCACCTCCTGCAGCCATTTCGAAGGTAGACGACAATGAGGGTTACAACGGAGATACTGACTACTCAATGTTATATCGATCTGAAGAGCATTAGAGGTGGCAGTGTTGAATGATCAAATCGCATCTCAACAACGAGAAATGGAGGCACAAAAAAGAAATATTGTTGCCTTGCAAGAGGTGGTGAATGCCATGAGGGCCACCTTGGAAGCCTAAGGACTCCAGGTGAACCTCCAAGGTTAGAAACCACCTGTAACGTCCCAAAATTCCTAATAAGGCTTAGTGCCTTGATTAGGGGCCCAGAAGGGCAATATTGGAATATTATGTGAATTAATTAGAAATTTATGTGATTATGTGAATTGCATGGGTTATATTATTATATAGCTGATTATGCATGTTTAGGTGTATTAAATATGCGAAACAAACACACTTTTATTTAAAGGGGCATATTTGTAATTTTGGACCTATTGAGGGTCTAATTGTAATTATATGATATTATGTGATTAAGACCACATTATTATATGGATATTTTTGAGATATTTGGCAGGAGTCGATCATTTCAAGCAAGATAGTGGTTTAGTCACAACGGGGAAATTATACCCAGCTCGGGGTGAGCCAAAGAGTATTTCGATAATTTAGTGAGTTACCGGGACTCGCGAGAGTATAAGTCATATTTTGGGAAAATTAGTGATATTCCGGTTTTAGCAGAATTAACTAGGAATTTTACGTGTAATGAGAGACGAGAGTGAAAATGACAGTTTTGCCCTTAGTGGGCCTTAAGAGACTGATTTGGTCTTAGGGGCACTTTGGTCTTTTTGGACCCCTGGGCTAATTTGGCAGCTGAGTTTATCAACTCAGGGGATAAGAAAAATAGAATATCCCAAACAAAACAGGGGACTCTCTCTCTCTCTCTCTCTTCTCTAAGTGATTCAAATTGCTTAGAAAACACTTGATCCTTAAGGTTTGAGGCAAGCTTTTAGTGGATTGAAAGCTTATAAGCTTAAGGAAACTTAGCTGGGTCGAACTCAATCAGAGGGTAAACCGTTAGGCTCGGGAGGAAATGACCATACTCGTGGGTCATCAAGCACTATTTACTCAAGACCTGAGGTAAGAAAACTGCACTCGTTCTGTGTTTAGGGCTTAGCCCAATTATAGTACACGATTATTACTATGATGAGAATGTTTTATTAAACATGTTAATTGCGTTGTATTTGTCTCTGTTAAGTATTAACTACCTATCTGGATATCTAATGGTGAAGCTCGACTTATAAGTTGAGGATTCATATGTGTTATCTGATGAGAAGCTTGGTTTAATAGTCAAGGACATACATGTTTTAAAAGACTCAACTTATCAGTCGAAGATTAAAAGACTCGACTTATCGGTTGAAGGTTAAAAGACTTGACTTACTTGTCTAAGGTTAAAAGACTTGACTTATCAGTTGAGGGTTAAAAGAATCGACTTATCAGTCGTAGGTTAAAAGACTCGACTTATCAGTCGAAGTTTAAAAGACTCGACTTATTAGTCAAAGGTTAAAAGACTCGACTCATCAATCGTAGGTTAAAAGACTCAGCTTATGAGTCGAGAGCGGCGATAGCGTGCTGGGCACCGGCCAATGTGGTTGAATTAAACAGGAAGTGAAATTTATGCTTGAACGACCCCAAGGTCATCTGAAATGTTAAGCATCTGACCCGCTTGACCAGCTCTAAGGCTGGTCATATTGGGAATTTGGGCAATAGGCCCTGTGTGACTCTATAGTCACTTATCTGGACTATTGCATGCATGAGTAGGGCTATTACTGCTAGGCATGCTAATTATGAATTTGTGATATGATAATGTACTACTTATAAGCATGATTATGTTTTCTTGCTGAGCCTCGATTTACGGGTGCTAAATGGTGCAAGTAAAGGAAATGAAAAGCTGGACTAGCCATGAGTTGGAGAGCTTCAGGGGCAGAGTGTACATATGCGGCTTGCTCGTCCACCATGACTGAGGTTATCAGTTGGAACTAGGGTTGGACTTTGATTTTGCCACATAGGTCGTGTAACGCCCTGGTTACCCCAGAACAGTTACGATGATCGGTGAACCGGAAATTTGACTTGCTACCCGAGTCTTTTGGTTAAAAACGTGATATAAGTGTTATTATTAGGTTAAGGTGAAAACCAATAAAAAGGAAAGGGTACATTTCATTAAGTAAATAAACTGCTCATGAGCCTTTCAAAATGTTTACAAGTAGTTTATAATACAAAAGAGTCACTATTGTTTCAAGTTTATAGACCCCGCTGGCCTAAGCGGCAAAAATAGGGTAAACCCCTAGTCCCTCTGAGAACTCCTTGACCGTGGCGGTCAAGCGGCCCTGTATATACACAACATCGCCCAAGCTCTCCACTCAGGGCTGGTTAAGCTTTTCCTTCCCTTTACCTGCACCACAAGCACCCATGAGCCAAGGCCCAGCAAGAAAACATAATAAAACATGATATAATATCAACAGCGATCATAATAACCACTCAGGACTATCAGTCCAAGCAAATAGGTGACAACAACCAAAAGTCACAATAATGAGCATCGCTCCCTCTAGCCATGTGACAATAGGGTCACCAGAGCTTAACTGACAAGTGATTCTCTCATAAGTTTGATCAGGACAGGTGCGAGGTGAATAGTCACCAACATAACCTTCCTCACGACTCTAGAGTCGAAGCTATGGACAACGTCCCTTAGCCACGTGACTAACGGTCACCGGGGTCATGTACCTTGGCTATAGACATCTGGTCGTAGACCAGGCAAGCGCTTATAAGTTCTTCGACCTTAGGGTCGGTCCCACATTAACGCCATAGAGCCATTCAATGCGTGATTATCGACTTTAGAGTCGGTCCCTGACTAGTCAGTGTCATAAACAGGTAATCAGCGTTCATTAGCATATAATATGCAAACCACGTCCACATATATCAACCAATATGCTTCAATAACAAACCATGCATGTCATATACCTGCACAGGGTGCAATTGTATCCACACACTGTTTTCTTACCTTAGGTTCGAGTGAGAAGTATGATAAAGACGACCCCTGAGAACGATCGATCCTTTAGTTCCTTAGCGGTTACCTAATCACAACCAATTATAACTTCCATTAATGAGAATCCATAATAATAGGGTCTTAACCTAAGCACCACCCTCGGGACCTCGAAACATGCCCACACGGTGAGTAGATTCGATCTTGGGCCTTAAGGATTGAAACCCCAAGTCAAAACCCCTTTAAAACACTCAAAACGGGACTTAGAAGGAGCAGGGTAGCACTACAGCGCTCAACCCCTAGCGCCACAGCACTCTACTCAGAACCGCCCAAGTGCCAGAAAGCCTCCTGAGGAGCGCTATAGCGCCCTAAGGTGGGCGCTGTAGCGCTACCTCCAGACCCAATCTCCCCTGAACCGACCTTCTTCAACTCCTTCGATTTTCCAAGCTTCCAAATCCTATTCTTGATGCCAAATGAACCCAAAAACCATCCCAACACACCCCAAACATAACAAGCATGGGAACCCTAGCCAAAACTCCCAACAAAACCATGAATTCACCCTAGAAATCTCAGCTGCAAAATAAAACCAGAACAGGGCAAACCAGAGAAAACCATGGTTAGAAACTTACCCAAAGCTCGGCTTATGATGGTCTACAATGGTGGAACACACTCCCAAACTCCCAAGGCTTGCTTCCCAAGCTTGAATCCTCAAAATTGGTTCAAAAACCACAAAGAACAGTGAGGAGAAGAAGATACGGGAGAACTCTTTTGCATACTCTGTTTTCCACCACTTTCTTCAGCTGACAAAGGTTATATCTATCCTAGGGGTGAAATGTCCATTTTACCCCTAGGTCAATTAATAGTTTTAAAAGACTCCCAAGGGCATATTTGGTACTTTCCTCCTAAGTCGTTAATAATAATTAACGCTCTCCAATTCCCGCTATTCTCAATAATCTCAAACACCGATAATTCACACCCCGTTACCCTATGTCTCCCGGTAACGCTCTAGTCATCGAAATCACCCCGAGACTCAACCCAAGTCCCGACACTTAAACCTGTTGTGACTAAACCGCTAATCAATATTCTACGATCGTCTCATGTGGAATAGCTCGAACAAACCCACATCATAATGTGGTCTCAACATATAACATCGACATGCATACAATTAACATTATATTATAATATAATTCTCATAAACATGCATATACACATTTAATGGCGTAATTAAACAATTATGGCCCTCCTGGCCTACTAATCCAGCCACTAAACCACATTAGGGAATCCGGGGCATTACAGGTCGACTTTTGTATACATTTTTGTGTTTGTAACCGTTAAACTATGTTGGGATCCCATGTATTGAAGTCAAACTCTTTTAATGAAATGGTTGACTTTTGACATAAAATTTTAGTACCTAAACATGTAATTAGATTCAATTACACGGTTTAAGTGCAAATGACTTGTTTAGCGAGTTAAGCACTATTTAATTACCACTACTACAATTTGGACATCATCTATCGGACATGAGAGGTCGGCTCCGCTTAAACCGACTTAACACATATTCATAGGTCGGTTCCGCTTAAACCGACTTAACACATATTCATAAGTCGGTTTATATAGAACCGACTTATCATGTATGTCAAAGGTAAGCATGGGACGTCGGTTGCATGAGAACCGACCTCCCATGCTTGTAGAAGACATAATAGGTCGGTTCATGCTAAACCGACCTACCATGTTGTCATGGTAGGTCAGTTCTATGTGGACTGACCTACCATGTGCTACCTTGGTGACATGGTAGGTCGCTACTATGTGAACCGACTTATCATGTCACATTATAAGAATGTTAAAATATATTAATTTATTTAAACTATAAATATATATATATATGTAAGCTATTAGTGTATGAAATAATTGTAAGAAATTTATATTTATTAATATTACATTATAATGTTTTGAAGTATAAATAAATAAATGAATTAAATTAATTTAATATATTTTAAAATTTTAATGATGTAAAAACAAATTAGGCTATCTTTAACAATATATTTGTATAATGACACATAATCGAACTAACATGTCCTTTAAAAAATTATTTAAGACACTACTCTTTTATCAAATTTTTATTTATTTATTTTAAATTGTAAATGTTATTAAATTAAAATATTTTTTATTTATAAAATATAATTATAATGTAATATTTACAAATATAAATTTTACATTATTTGAATTTTAAATATATTAATTTATTTAAACAATACATATATATATAATTATTTCAGTATGAAATAAGTATAAAACAATATACTTATTAATATTACATATATTATAATTTTTTAAATGTAAATAAATTAATAAATTATTTGTAATTAAAACAAATTAATTTAATTTTTTATAAACAAGAAAATATTTTAATTTAATAGTATTTATAATTTAAAATAAAAAAACTTTATAAAATAATTTAGAATATTTTTTCAATAATTTTTTAGATGACATGGTAGGTCGGTTGCATGGGAAATGACTTCTCATGTGATATGGTAGGTTGGTTGTGTAGAACTGACCTACCATGTCATTATAAAAATATATTATTAAAGATACTCTAATTTATTTTATATTATTGAAATTTTAAAATATATTAATTTATTTAAACAATACATATATATAATTTATTTGGGTGTGGAATAAGTATTAAAAAAATATATACTTATTAATATTATATATATTATAATTTTTGAAATATAAATAAATAAATTATTAATAATTAAAAACAATTAATTTAATATATATAAATAGGAAAATAATTTGATTTAATAGTATTTGTGATTTAAAATAAAAAAAACTTATAAAACAATTTTAGAGTATCTCTTTAATAATTTTTTAAATAACATGGCAGGTCAGTTGTGTGGGAAATGACTTTTCATGTGATATAGTATGTCGGTTGTGTGGGAAATGACTTCTCATCTGACATGATAGGTCGGTTGTATGGGAAAAGACCTACCATGTCATTATAAAAATATATCATTAAAGATATACTCTAATTTGGTTTTAGATTATTGGAATTTTAAAATATATTAATTTATTTAAACAATACATATATATAATTTATTTGGGTGTGGAATAAGTATTACAAAAATATATACTTATTAATATCATATATATTATAATTTTTGAAATATAAATAAATAAATCATTAATAATTAAAAAAAAAATTATTTTTTATAAATAAGAAAATAATTTGATTTAATAGTATTTGTGATATAAAAAAATTTATTAAACACTTTTAGAGTATCTCTTTAATAATTTTTTAAATAACATGGTAGGTCGGTTGTGTGGGAAATGACTTCTTATGTGACATATTAGGTCGGTAGTTTGAGAAATGACTTCTCATGTGACATGATAAGTCGGTTGTGTGATAACAAACTTATCATGTAAGCGTCATAGAATAAATTAAAATTTTAATTTAATTATATATTTTAAAATTAAATTGAATAAATACATATTTATAAATATTAGAAAAAATTAAATTAAATAAGTTGGATATTTATAATTTTAAAATAAAATATCAATATATTAAAATTATATATTTTTTAATTTTAACATCATAGGTCGTCATAAGTCGGTTGCTAATGGGCGGACTTACCATGTTAAAGTTAGGGCATAGAAAATAAAATCCCAAAATAAATTTTAAGTACCCACGCACAGTTATCTTCTTCACTATACACCTCGCGCGCACAGCTTCTTCATTCCGCCAACGACCCAAACGGCAGCAACTCTCCCTCCTCAACTCCGGCCACGACAGTGACATCCTCCTTCCATCGTTCACCATCGGTCTCCGGTCAGGTAAGTCGTTCATCGCAAGTCTATTTATTCATATATATATATATATATCGGGGTCTGTCTCTGGTCGATACTCATAATGCCAAGAGAATGGGTGTTGACGAAGAACAGATCGTCCAGATGGGTGTTGATGAAGAAATCTAATGGAACAATTTTTAATGCTTTCTTTTCCGCCTAGTAAAAGTTTTATTGAACTAAAAAAAGTTTTGCCATATTGGGGGGCAGTTCGTTCCCTATATCCATAGAAATGGGACCATTGCGATGGCTTCAGCCAATTTTTAATGCCTAGTTTTACGTACTGTAATTCAAGCACTGAAACTCAAGTGCTATATTACATTTCACTACCATTACGTATTAGTTAGTTCCTACTGCTCTCTGGTGTGATCCAGGTGAAATTGTTTCTGCTATGCAAGTGCTATACACCTTATTATGATTATAGTAACAAGTTCCACATTGGCACCACTTGTTTCCTTCTGTTGACGCGGTTCTTCGGCAACAGGTAATTAAGAGAAGAAGAGAAAGAGATTAGTACTAAAAGTAGAACCGTCACAGATATGAAATCTTTGTGCAAGAACTAGGTGACTCAAGACACGTTTTTAAGTGGTTCGAAGGTTAAAATCCTTCTACTCCACTAGTCAATATTATTGATATTCTCTGGGTATTTGGTTTACAAAGTATATAGTTCTTCAAAGACTATTTCTTCCAACCCCTATCAACTCCCTGGGTCTCCATATTTATAGGAGAAGGCACCTGGAAGTTGGTAGGGAGGTCATCCCGTGACCTTACCATTTTTCATATCAACTCTGTGACATTCATGATTAATTCCTAAACCTGACACATAAGTGTGGTCTAATCAGCATGGAAGGAGATAATGGGCCGCACGGCCCAACCCGTCCGTGGGTGTCTGAATACACACGTTCCTGCTGCGTGTCTGAGAAGTCAGGAAGATATCGGACACGTGATGTCAGATATTTACACGTTTATCTTGCATGTTAACTTCATAAAGGGTCAGAGCTCCCTGAACAGCTCGTAACACGAGCTCTTTCCCTAACGTGCCCCCTGGCGTTCCTCTCCAGCCCTTGGGCAACAAGCACGAGCTGGGAATGGGGCCTCGTCGAGCCAAGAGGGCCCGACCTGGGAACAGGATCTCTTCCTGTGGGGAACCTCGGCCTAACTCGGATTAGTTCGAGGCTCAACCTGCTAATCAGCCCGTGGGAAAACCAGGGCGTACACCTTCAATCATGGTCTCTGTTTTTTTTACTGCTTCTCTCTTTTCCTTATTCAAAAAGAATATTATTTTTCTACTGTATTTGTATGTGCATTCGCCAATCACCATCACCATCACCATCATTCTTTTGCACCACTGTATATACATAATATATATAAATATATATATATTCACACACCAAGTATAAGTAGTGTAGATTAAAGAGTAATACTCATGATTGTGTTGGTTTTAAATAATGTGTGTTGATATTTGAGAACTAAGCAAGGTTGTTAGTTAGCACTAACATGAGGATTAAGATATAATAAAGTGTCAGAAGATAAAAACCAATCCTAACCAAGTTGAGCAACAATGTCAATACATATATTGCATTTTTTTTATTTTTCTTTAAAATGGGTTTTACTCAAAATATGAGTGTCGTTTCAACCTCGCAATTATAGACTTTGTCAATGTATAGGAAGTCATATATATATATATGTTCTAACTTCTAAGAGAAACACCGTCTCTCATAATATGCCTCAACTAGTCGACCATATACAATATATATATGTTATATATATATATATTAATGTGTGGCTTAAAATCTTATAATGAAACCATATACAATATATATATATATGTCTCAGATCATTATAGGGAGTTTCGAACAAGACATTGGTACCTCATTTTTGCCAAGATGCCCAAGCTTGGCTTAATAGTCAAGGGCATAGTCGGTTTAAAGACTCGACTTATCAGTCGAGGGATTAAGACTCAACTTATCAGTTGATGGTAAAAGACTCGACTTATCAGTTGAAGGTTAAGACTCGACTTATCAGTCGAGGGATTGAGACTCGACTTATCAGTCGAAGGTTAAGGACTCGACTTATTAGTTGAAGGCTACAGACTTGACTTATCAGTCAAGGGTTAAGGACTTGACTTATTAGTCGAAGATTACAGACTCGACTTATTAGTCGAAGGTTAAAGGACTCGACTTATTAGTCAAAGACCACAGACTCGACTTATCAGTTGAAGGTTAAAAGACTTGACTTATCAGTGGAGAGTTAAAAGACTCAACTTATCAGTTGAACGTTAAAGGACTCAACTTATCAGTCAAAGGTTAAGGGAATAGGTTTATAAGCTGAGGGTTTACAGGTTGAGTCGAGGGTGGCAGTAACGTGCTAAACGATGGCCAATAGGGTTAAGCCAACTCGGAAGCCAGATATATGCTTGAATGCCCCAAGGGTCATCTGGGATGTTAAGCATCAAATCTGTTTGGCCAGCTCCAAGGCTGGTTATATGAAAGATGGGCAATAGGCCCTAGTGTAACTCTATAGTCACTCATTTTGGTTAATGGCATGCATTAGTAGGGTTATTACTGTTGTCATGCTAGTTATGAATCTGCAATCTGATAAAGTACTGCTTATAAGCATGTTTATGTTTTTTTACTGAGCCTTGGCTCACGGGTGCTAAATGGTGTAGGTAAAGGAAAGGAAAAGTTGGACCAGCCATGAGTTGGAGAGCTTCAGGGGCAGAGTGTACATATGCGGCATGCTCGTCTGCCACGACTGAGGTTATCAGTTGGAACTAGGGTTGGACCCTGATTTTTTCTGCCTAGGTCGGCTTTTGTATTCGTTTTTGGTTTTGTAACCATTTTAAATTATGATGGGATCCCATGTATGGAAGTTAAATGCTTTTAATAAAATACTTGACTTTTGACCGAAATTTTTAGTACCTAAACCTGTGGTTAGTTTTAATTACATGATTTAAGCTCAAATGACTCATTTAGTGAGTTAAGCATTATTTCAACTACACAGTGTAACGGTCCTGGATTAGGAGGACGTTATAACTTGGTGTCAGAGCGGTTTAGGTTTATGTGTTCCTAAAGATTGGCTGGGCATGTACACTCGCCACTGAAGACAAGCTTGACTCAGGGTTCAGTAACTTTTTATGTTAATTCATGTTACCTACTTAATTGACATATGAATGTCTTATCTGCATGCTTTTTTAGGGAGCATGAGTTATTATGATAGGCTCTGGCCCTTGACTGTTAGATGTTTGAGAAGAATGTGCTTATTAGCACCCTGTTTGTGCATGAATATAAACTAACTTGCTTATTAGCATGATTGTTGTATGTGAAAGCTATTGAACTGCTTATTAGCGCTATGATTGATTATAAATGTTAAATATACGCTTATTAGCGTTGTTAATTGATGTTAATTGCATATAGGCTAGGAAATTCTTATTAGCACTGTTAATACTAGCATGGGTTAAAGGACGTGCTTTAGTAGCATTTCTATATATGTATAAATGCTTGAACATGTTCATTTATACTGTTATCGCTTATGAATGCCATAAATGCTTATTATCGTTGCTATTTGTTGATGAATATCAGGAAGTGCTTATTAGCACCATGGTTGAATATATTATGTGTTGGCATGCTTATTAGCAATGCATCTGTTTGTTTGTTCGGTCTTGGACCATTAGGCAGCAAGAGGAATAGTTATCACTTACCTAATGGCTAAATTGATCACAACGAAGTGAGCCAGTGTCAGTATGTTTCCTTGAAGGTCAGAGAGGTTGGATGACCAAGAAATACAAGCCAGGGAAGAGAAGGACTAAGGCCAGGCCCCACCGCCAGCTCCAGAGAACTGGCAGCAATTGCTTGCTGATATGCAAGCCAATTTACAGAGGTAGGAAGATGAGATCCGCCTCTTGAGACAGCATCAGGTTCCAGCAGGGAACCTACAGCCCGTAGTACCAGTAGTGATACAGCCAGGGGTACTAGCGGCAATACAGCCCCAGGCGGGGGGAGATAGATGGAAACCCCTATATGAGAGGTTCAAGAAACAGCACCCTCCATATTTTGAGGATAGCTCAGACCCACTGAAGGTTGAATAGGGAATGACTATGGTAACTACCATCTTGGATTTCATGAGGGAAGGTGATAATAAGAGAGTGGCATGTTTCGGGAGGATGCCTGAATATTGTGGGAGGTGGTATCCCAGACCAGGGCAGTAAACACTATGGAATGGGAAGAATTCAGAACTCTGCTCAATAAGAAGTACTACAATGACGTAGTTAAAGATGCAAAGGCTGAGGAGTTCAGTAAGTTACTTCAGGGTAACATGATAATGACTGATTATGCCCTGAAGTTTGATAGATTGGCAAAGTTCGTCGGGGATCTGGTGCCTAATGATGGGACCAGGAGAGAGAGAGAGAGAGAGAGAGAGAGGTTTCTCCAAGGGCTACAACCTATGATAGCCTGAGATGTTTACATTACTACTATGCCAAGGGTGACTACCTAAGCACAGGATATGGAGAAGGCACTTATAGCTGAGAGTTTAGAGAACAAGATTTGATGTGAGAATGCAGCCAGAAGGGATTCTAGGTGGTTGAGACCTGTATTTGCAGGCTTTTGTAGGGCAGAGGCCTTAGTGACCAAAAGTGAAAGACTCTAGATACACTTTTCAGCTCCAGGGCCAAATTTGGGGCCACGGGGCGTACAGATAGGCCGCAAAGGTGGCAGTGAGACCTAGAAAGTATTTCCCAGAGTGTACTCAGTGAAGGAAGTGTCATATTGGGGAATTTCGGGTGAAGGCCTACTTCTTCAGCAAAATTGTGGGACACTTGAGGAAAGATTGCCCGAGAATAAAGAAAGAAGAACCAAGGAAGGTGGACAGCCTGACGCCATCTTGGGTGTTCACCCTGACTCAGGTAGAGGCCGAGGCTAGTCCCTCGGTGGATTTAGGTTAGCTTTCTAGTACTAGGACCCTTTATATTATTTTGATTGTTTCTAGGCCTACACATTCCCTTGTATCTAGTAGGGTGATCGATAGGTCGTGAAGCCCATGGGGATATTATGCAGTGAATTTTGGAACTTTGTTGCCTACTGGGGAGTTAGTGGTTTCTAGGAGATGGGTCAGGTCGCTACCGGTGGCAGTGGATGGTAGCGAGTTTTCAGTTGACCTGATAGAGTTGGTTATGACTGACATCGATGTGATCTTGGGTATGGAGTGGTTAGTCAGATATGGGGCGACAATAGATTGCAAGAAGAAGATGGTAACCTTTGATCCTGTGGGTGAGGATCCCTTTGTATTCGTAGGCACTGTGTATGGACCCTGTATACCTATGATATATGTACATTATAGCAGGGGAGATGCATAGGATTCCTAGCTTGTGTAACGACCCAAAATTTGCTAATAAGGCGTAAGGGTCTTGATTAGTGTGCCAGGAGAGCATAATTAGTATCTATGTGAATGAATGATTAAATGCATGATTATATGGCATGCATGATTAAATGAGTATATGGATATGACTAAATGCATGTGTTATGGGTATTGAATATGCATGCGGGCCCTGTTTTGTTCTTAAGAGCATGTTTGTAATTTTGGCCCATTGAGGGCATAAATGTAATTATTTGCGATAAATTGTTGAGACCACATTATTATGTGGATATACTTGCAGCTTGTGACTCGAGGCGATCCTAGTGAGCGGTTTAGCGAAAAAGTCACGGTGGAGATTTATACCCGGCTCGGGGGAGCCTGGGGGTATTTCTGGGAATTTGGGAAATATATTGAAGACTATTTGACATTGAGGAAAATACTTGGTGATTAGTGATTAGTTTGGGGTCGGGATGTAATCGGTAATTATTAGGGACGCTCGAGGAATTAGCGAGAATTGGGAACAAATGACCAAAATGCCCTTAGAATGTTGAAAGGCTTAAGAATTAAGTGGGAGGGCAAAATGGTCATTTGTTGGTTAAGAGGAGATAAGGGTGTTTTCTGCCTTTATGCACTTAGTGGAAGTTGTAGAAAATATTAGAAGCAGAAGGAAGGAAAGAAAGAATAAAAAACAGGGACTCTTTCTTCTCCATTCGGTTTACTCTATTCCTCACCATTCCTTGTGAGTTTTGGAGCTAGAATCTCAGAGAAAGCTCAGGCTGGAGCTTGGGGCTAGAGACCTTGGAGAAGCTAGAGGAGTTAGCAGGGATTAGCCACTTAATTGAGGTAAGGTTTCAAGGTTTTGATGAGTTTTTTGAACTGTGTTAGAATGATTTCTGATACTTGGTTTTTGATGGAAGTTAAGGGAATTAAGCTTTGGGAACTGAGGAGTTAAGGCTAGAAAGGTTTGGAGGATAACCTAGGGTCGATTTCCCATCAAAGGTAAGAAATTTTGGACTTGATCATATGAGTTTCTGGGTTGTTTTGGTTTTTCTGTTGAGTTTTTGAGCTTCAAGCTCAAACATGGTTTTTTCTTTGTTTGATGGTGCATGTGGCTAAGTTTTATGTTGTTGGGCTATGTAGGGTGAGATGTAGATGATGGTAGGCTCAATTTGGTGTGTGGTTGAGGTTTGGAGGGGTTTTAGGGAGTTTTGGCTCGAGGAAATTCAAAGGAGGAAATCAGTGTGTTGAAGGTGCTGTAACTAGTGCTGTAGCGCTAGCCTTAGGGCGCTACAGCACTAGGCTTGGGTTTTCTAGGGATTTTTGGCTCTGCTTGTAGCACTGTAGCGCCCACCCTATGGAGTTGTAGCGCTACCCTGCCTTCAGAAGTGAATTTTTGGGTGTTTTCTTAGGGTTTTTGCCCAGGGGCTCGGGGTTTGATTCCACCATCTCGTTTGGTGGAATTAGGGCTTCCCGAGAGCTTGGGATTGGTCCCAGGGTTAGGTTACGGAATTAAAGTTTAAGTGATGGTTCTAATTTATGGTTGTGACTAGGTGTACGCTAGGGCTCGGACGAGATCGTGCTTGAAGATCGATTTCACTAATCAAAGCTATCAGAATCTAAGGTAAGAAAACTGCACCCGGTTATGTGGTTATGTTGGGACTAAGAGTTCCCTATACTTGTATGTGATATCCTATGATGGTATTATGCCATGGGGACATGAGATAAACAGCCTAAGAGTGCCGAAATCAATATTTGCGCACAGGACGCGGCTCGGCCACTGGTAGCTAAGGTTAATCAAATAATCACTGAGCTTGGCCTAAGCAAGCCAGAGTCAGTGGGTTGAACACTGGGCTCAGCCTAAGTGAGCCGAAGATAGTGACTTATTTAGAGGGTGCGGCCTAAGGGCGTTGACCCTAGATATTGTGTGTTATGTTAATTGATGTTAATCTGGTGATTATGACATGTGTTATTACCTGGATGGTTAATTGTTGGTTTGTTGACTGATATCACTATTTATGTAAGCGATGTGATCTATTGGGTGTTTGATTAAAGATCTGTGAGCTACTTGATTACTATTGTTGATTATGCTATGTGTTATAGTTTTCTTGCTGGGCCTTGGCTCATGAGTGCTTCGTGGTACAGGTAAAGGCAAGGGTTTGGTGATTCTGCCATGAGTTGGAGAGCTCTGGGTGCGAGGTGTACATTGTCAGCTGCTCGGCCGCCACGGTCAAGGGTTTGTACAAGGACAGAAACCTAAAGTGTATATTTTTCCATTAGAGTGGCCATGGTTATTTATAACTTCTGGAATTTTTGTAAACATGTCTTTTAAACTCTGTTTTGGGATCCCATGTACTAAATAATCATTTTATATGAAAATTATCTGTTTATGACTAAAACATTTTAATCTTTACCTAATTATGACTTTAGGACCACGTTTTCCACTATATGACTTGATTAGCAAGTCTTGCACAATCACACAGTGTAACGGTCTTGGCTCCCTAGGGCGTTACAGCTAGTGTGGTGGATACCACTCAGAACGTGCAAGTGGGACCAGGACAGACCAAACTACTCTGTGAGTTTCTAGATATGTTTCCAGAAGATCTACCAGGGTTACCTTTATATAGGGAGATAGAGTTTATGATTGAATTGGTGCTAGGGATAGAACCAGTGTCTAAGGCACCTTATAGGATGGCTCTAGCAAAGCTAGAGGAATTAAAGGTTCAGCTACAGGGTAGACGGTATTCTCCATAATAGATCTTCGATCTGGTTATGACCAGCTGAGGATCGGGGAGAACGATATATCGAAGACTGATTTTGTATCAGATATGGGTATTATAAGTTCTTAATTATGTCATTTGGATTTACTAATGCCCCGACAACACTTTTGGATTTGATGAACAGGGTGTTCAAGGAATTTTTAAATCGATTTGTGATCGTCTCTATCGACGATAATTTGGTATACTCTCAGTCAGAGATTGGCCAAGGCTGAGGAACGCCTCAGTGATCAGGAGTTTCCTTGGATTGATAGGGTATTACATGTGTTAGTGGAAGGATTCTCAAGGATGGTTACCTCATTGATAAAAACTGACACGCAAAAATCAGAAGTTTGCGTTGTTAGATAAGTGTGAGAACAACTTCCAAGAACTGAAAAGGTGATTGCCTATGCATCATGTCAGTTGAAGAATATGACAAGAGCTGGAGTAGAGTTACTGGTAGGCCAGTGGCCAACGTTATGCTTTATTTTACTATTTTAGAGAGGATCAAGGAAAACAGTTGAGTGACCCACATATGAGAAAAATTAGAGGGGATGTTTTAGCTAGAATAGTTAAGGACTATACAGTAGCAGGCATGAGTTTATTAAGGTATAAGGATCAGATTTATATTTCGATGGACGCTGGGATTAGATGGGAGATTCTGAATGAATCTCATACTATTCCTTATTCTCTACATCAGGCACCATAAAGATGTACCAGGATCTAGAAATTTTATAATGGTGGCCTGGGATGAAGAGGGACGTAACAGAGTACGTGGCAAAGTGTCTGACCTGTTAGCAGGTCAAGTTGGAGTATTAGAAACCAACAGGGCTACGATATCCTTTGGGTATCCCAGAGTGGAAATGGGAGGACATCACGACGAATTTCGTGGTGGGATTACCCAAGATAGTGGACCAGCATGATTCAGTATTGGTCATCATGGACTGGTATACAAAGTCAGCTCACTTTTTACCAGTGAGGATGAGTAATACAGTTGGTCAATCTGAGAGGACTATCCAGATACTGGAAGACATGTTGAGGGCATGTGTATTGGGATTTGAAGGAGCCTGGAGTAAATATTTTCCTCTTATAGAGTTTTTCCTATAATAACAGCTACCAATCAACTATTGGAGTGGCACCTTATGAGATGTTGTTTGGTAGGAAGTGTAGATTTCATATTCAATGGGTGAGAGGAAATATATGGGTTGTGAGATAGTTCAAAGTACCACTGAGGCTATTGAAAATATTAGAGCTCGGATGCTCGCGTTTTAGAGTGGACAGAAGAGTTATTCAGACCCAAAGCAGAGGAACATGGAGTTCCAAGTACGATACTATGTCTTCCTTAGGGTTTCACCACTGAGAGGGGTGAAGAGATTAGGGGAAAAGGGCAAGTTGAGCCCTAGGTATATTAGACCATTCGAGATCCTGGAGAGGGTCGGTTAGGTGGCCTATATGTTGGTCTTACCCCCTGCACTGTCTAGCGTGCACAACGTATTTCATATTTCTATGTTGAGGAAATATATATTAGATGAGACTCATGTGTTGAGTTACGAGGATCTGGAGCTTGAGGCAAATCTCTCCTATGAGAAATAGCTAGTTCAGATACTAGACAGAAAGACAAGGTTCTGAGGAACAAAGTTATACCTTTGTTAAGGTATTATAAAGGGACAGCAAGGTTGAGGGAGCGACCTGGGAGTAGGAATCATATATGCGGGATTAGCATCCCGAGCTGTTCAGATAAAATTTCGAGGGTGAAATTCATGTAAGGAGGGGATAGTTGTAGCGTCCCAAATTACCTAATAAGGCTTAGGGGGCCATGATGACAATTTATGAGAATTATAGTTATATGTGATGAGTATGCATAATTATGTGATTATGTGGGTTACATGATATTATGACTAGATATGCATGTTTAGGTGTATTAAATATGCATGTGGGCCTGTTTCTTATTATAAGGGAAATTTTCGTAATTTGGCCCATTATGGGTATATTTGGCATATATGTGATATATGTATGAGACCACATTATTTTGAGGATATATTTGGGTTACTCGGCACGAGGCGATCCTAGGGAGCAAGTTAGCAAGAAAGTCACAACGAAACTCAATACTTGACTCGGGCGAGTCAAGGGGTATTTTGGGTAAGTAGTGCGTTAGCAGGTTATCGAGTAACGGTAATAGACTATTGAGGATATATTTGGAGTTAGTGAGATTGGGAGGGAATATCAGGGATTTAGACCATTTTTCCCTCAGGGACGTTTTCTGTACCCCGAGCCTCAGGATTAGCTTAAGTTACTTAAGCCTTAAGAAAACAAAACAAAACACACACAAAAAACACTCTCCCTTATTATCTCCCAACCGACTCTCTCTCTCCCCCTCATTCTCTCTCTCTCAACTTTTGAGTGAATTACTTGAGAATTAAGGAGATCTTTGGGCTGAAAGCTTGGGAATTGAAGGCCTAAACTTGGGATTGGATTAGCTACAGCTAGGGGGACTTAATCACAGCTGAGGTAAGCTTTAGACTCTGTTTTCCCCTCAATTTATGTGTTGGTTTGACTGTTCTTGAGTCTTGTGGCTCAAGGTTGTGAACCTGAGTTTTGGATGGAGTTTAGAGTGTGTTGAGCTAGGGTTTTGTTGCTGGTATTATGTTAAATGTGTTCTAGGGATTGAATTATGGTTCAAGGATGATTTAGGGTGGTTTGTGGTTGAGTTTGGCTGAGGAAAACCCAGAGATTTATGGGTTCATAGGGTCAGGTTGTGGCCCTATTCTTAGGGTGTCGCAGCCCTCTTGAACCCAGAGGCCAAGGGAGGTTTCTGATGCAAGGTCACGTCGTGGCACGTGTTCAGTGAGAAGGGAGGCTAGGGATTTAGACTTGGACGGGCCACGGCTCACATGCTTGGTGCCACGGCGCTTAAGGGGATTTGAGCCCCGGAAGGGATTTTGAGTGCGGGAACTCAATCCTAAGGGCTCGGGATCAATCCTACTACCCAGTTTAGTAGAATTCGACGTCTCGGAGGCTAGGACTCGGTCCAGAAGCCTTTATTTGTTTGTTATTGACGGGATCCTATATTATGGTTGTGACTAGGTTACCGCTAGGGGCTTGGAATCGGGATCGTGCTCAAGGGTCGTTCTTAATACACTTTGCACTCGGACTTGAGGTAAGAAAACTGCACCCGGTCTGCGTTTAGGGCTCAGCCCGAATATAGTGCAGAATTAATGTTATGTTGAGAATGCTTTATTACACATATTGAATGTGATGTGTTTACCTATGTTATGTAATAAATGTTGATCTATATATATCTGATTGGGGAAGCTAAGCTTATAAGCTGAAGGTTTATCTTGTTTAGAACGAGTTTCCTAATGCGCAGCGGAAAGGTTGTGGGTTTGGCCCAGTGTACAACAAAAAATTTGTAACATATTTAAATTACTTTAAAATATGCGAATTCATTAATATACATACATTAATCATAAGCATAAAAAGAATAAAAAACATACCTCTTGATGCCTATCAAGTGTCATTGCTATCTTTTCGTAATTTGAATGAACTTCCTATCCAAGCTGCTCCCAGGTACTCACACCAAGATCTTCCACAACGTTCTCTACACCTCAAGAAGTGTGTGGGCACTTACAGAATAAAGGATGACTAATTTCTAATTCAACTTGATGTACTCAACACATGAGATCAAGAGAATAAGGTCTGAAATTGGTTCTTTATCTTTTTTCAGGGAGAGATAGAAAAGTATCGTTCTTTTTCACAAAGCGAATTCTTGAGTATCTTTAGTATTCTAATTATTTTCTAATAAGTCTTACTTAAAAAGAAAATATTCAAATTTTAAAAAATAAATTTGTAACCAACTTACAATTTATCTTTTAATTAATTAATTATCTTATTAATAAAAATATCCAAAAACTAATTTTTGAATTTTCCATTAATTAATTAATTAATTAAATAAAATTGAAAAATTTATCCCTGAAAATTGTGCAGTACACGCCACACACAGTCCATGTGTGGTCGTGTACCACCCTATATTTTAGGGATATTTGATTCTTCTATTTTTATTTAATTATTTACTCAAACTACCTTGTCAGATAAAAATCTAACAACTTGATAATTAATTCAAATTTGAATTAAATATATTTTTAACTAACTATCAAATATAATTAATTATTTGAATAAATATCAATATTTTAAATTCAAATCCAATTTGAACTTATCAGATTATTATCTCTCACTCAAATAAATATATTTAATTAATTCTACCAATTAATTAAAACCAATAATAATTTCGAAATTAAATATTTAATTTATTTTAATTTCAAAAATTATAATTAATTAATATAATTTCGAAAATTAATTTAATTATTTAGTGTAATTTCAAAAATTATATAATAATTAAATATTAATTAATTTTGTTAATTACAACTAATCTGTAATTAATTAATTAATTAATCACTATTATCATATAATTGCATATTTGGCCCGAAAACAAATTTCTTCTTAAATATGTCTTTCAACCATTTTTCCCTTTATATCAACTCTTGCCTTGAATAGTGTTGATAGAGCCGCTGTGGGGACCTATGGACCTATAATTCCAAGCTCCAATAAATTTAAGATTATTAATTAAACTCTTTAATTAAATAATCTTAATTTATTAATCTCGTGATTACTCCACTATAAATATGAGACTGCACTCTTGTAATTATAGATATTTCATTTACTGAGTAATTTATAAAATAAAGCATTCATTGATATAATCATTACATACAAATTAACCGTCTAATAATGGTTCATAATTAATCCAGAATAAAATTCCTGTTTTACCCTTTTAATTATATCTTGTTTCCTTAAGCACCATTGATTTTACCAGTGAAGGTTAATTCATAACTAAATTATGAATTTGAGCTCAATAACCTTTTAGTCCCAAAAGCCAACCCTTAAGAGAACCATTATTCAATCTCTTACGAGAAGGTATAGATTTCATATATGTATACTATGTCCCCATCCATTTACATTAATGAGTTCCCAAAACAAAAGTTTCTAGCCCGATCATTCTGACAGAGCCTAACGAGTGAATCAAAGAACTCATACAACATAAACAGGAGTTCATAGTAACTTCAGGATTAAGATCTATTTGTATATGATCATCAGATGATATATTTAATTAATAGTTCGAAACAGTATTTAACTAAGTATTAATAAACATATCTGGTCCAGTTTTATATATTCTCTAATATATAAAGTACCTCCACTAAAGTGTCCTACTACACTAGTGATCCGGATCTAGATCACATGTATTCATAGTACTAGTGGACCGTACTTGTAGTAATTAATCTAAAGATCCCATAACTTTATTTTACTGCGAACTATTCAAGTTCATTTATCTCAAACACAATCCTCTCGTACCAATACATGTTTGAGATCACATATATGAACTTAGGAACTTTTCTGATATTTACTTAATATTATCATAGAATAATATAGTCCATAAAATATATGCATAACAAATTTAATTTATTTATTTATTTCTTAAAACAATGTCTACTACATATGCTTTCAGGGCACAATTCCCAACAAATCTATGTTATCTAATGAAGGGATTGGCTTAATAATCAAGGGTATAGTCGATGTAAAGACTTGACTTATCAGTCAAGGGATTAAGACTCGACTTATCAGTCAATGGTAAATGACTGGACTTATCAGTCGAAGGTTAAGACTCGACTTATCAGTCGAGGGATTAAGACTCAACTTATCTATCGAGGGTTAAGGACTCGACTTATTAGTTGAAGGCTACAGACTTGACTTATCAGTCAAGGGTTAAGGACTTGAATTTTTAGTTGAAGATTACAGACTCGACTTATCAGTCGAAGGTTAAAGGACTCAACTTATTAGTCGAAGACCACAGACTCGACTTATCAGTTGAAGGTTAAAAGACTCGACTTATCATTCGAGAGTTAAAAGACTTGACTTATCAGTCGAGAGTTAATATACTTGACTTATCAGTCGAACGTTAAAGGACTCGACTTATCAGTCAAAGGTTAAGGGACTCAGTTTATAAGCCGAGGGTTTACAAGCTCGACTCACGAGTCGAGGGCGGCAGTAACATGCTAAACGATGGCCTATAGGGTTAGGCCAACCCGGAAGCCAGATATACGCTTGAATACCCCAAGGGTCGTCTGAGATGTTAAGCATTAGACCTGCTTGGCCAGCTCTAAGGATAGTTGTATGAAAGATGGGCAATAGGCCCTAGTGTGACTCTATAGTCACTCATTTGGGTTAATGGCATACATGAGTAGGGTTATTACTGTAGGCATGCTAGTTATGAATATGCAATCTGATAAAGTATTGCTTATAAGGATGTTTATGTTTTCTTGCTAAGCCTTGGCTCACGGGTGCTAAATGGTGTAGGTAAAGGAAAGGAAAAGTTTGACTAGCCCTGAGTTGGAGAGCTTCAGGGGCAGAGTGTACATATGCGACCTGCTCGTCCGCCACGACCAAGGTTATCAGTTGGAACTAGGGTTGGACCCTGATTTTTGCTGCCTAGGTCGGCTATTGTATTCATTTTTGGTTTTGTAATCGTTTTAAACTATGATGGGATCCCATGTATGGAAGTTAAATGCTTTTAATAAAATAGTTGAATTTTGACCGAAATTTTTAGTACCTAAACCTGTGGTTAGTTTTAATTACACGATTTAAGCTCAAATGACTCGTTTAGTGAGTTAAGCACTATTTAAACTACACAGTGTAACGTTCCTGGATTAGGAGGACGTTACAGTCTCCAAGCACACCATGGGAGAGAGAGTGAGCCGAGTAGAGAGAGCCTGAGGGGCTGAGTTCCTTCTTTCTTTTTCTTTTTTTGATTCCTTCTACAAAATTCTAAGTCTGCGTCTATCCCTTGGCACCACAATGACCAAAATGCCCCTATATGAACCCTTAACACTTTGCCACATTCCCGCTAATTCCTCGAGTAGTCCTATAATTCCCCAATTAATCCCGCCATACCCAAATAACAACTAAATAACTACCTGTTACCTAGTAAATCCCGAACACACGCCAAGTTCCAAAAATACCCCTAGGCTCACCTCAAGTCACGTATCTGACCCCATTGTGACTATTTCGCTAATCCGCTACCTAGGTCTACCTCGGACCACACATGTCAAATATATCTCCACAATACTGTGGTCTCAATCATCGCACACACATAAACATATGTATACCCCCAACGGGTCAAAAATTACAAATATGCCTTTATTAACAAGAACGGGCCCACATGCATATTTAATTCATCTAAGCATGCATATATATTCACATTATAATATAACTCAAGTAATTAAGTACTAATACACATATATCGCAATTAATCACATAATCATACAATTAAATCAATTATTGCCCTCCCCGCACGCTAATCAAGGCACTAAGCCTTATTAGCAAATTTGGGGTGTTATAGTGTCCCTGTGGCAGAAATAGAAAAATCCAATACCTTTCTGGCCTGGATTGGATTTGAGGTCAAACAAATAATGGACTTCATGGAGGGTTGGAGGCTCCCACTGGTGGTGGTGGTATATGATATATAATTCTGAAAGCATTAAATACCCATTGGGCGTGATATGAAATGGAGCAATGTCAAAGTACTCTGATATGGTCCTAAAATACTCGTGAAGTGGCAAGGTGGCACTAGCTAGAATATGGAAGCACGACCAGGTGATAAAGGCTCTACCAGGCAAGTTAGTGGGTTGGTCAGCCCGAGGAGTGACCATGTTAATCCACCAAATGGCATACCTTTCGGGGTACCCTTCAAGAGCACTGCTTGAAAGAGTGCTCGCTGGAACTACGTGTCAGATTACGATCTTATTTTTCTAAAGTTTAAGCTTTTCCCCAATTCGAAGTGTATTTGTAACCTCCACGGTTGTTTCATCCCTTACAGGCTACTCTTTTTTCCCTTGCTAATGATTGTTATTTCCACTGGTCGCTTGCCCTGGGACTTGTGGGTCTTGAGATGTCCTTTGCTTGGTCGTTTGCTTCACTCTGGCCATATCAAGATAACAGAAAGCAACAGTTACAACCTATTTCACTATTGAAGTCCCGCTCGTTGCTTTCCCACTGGTTGGGATTCCAAGTAGGAGAGTATCAACAGAGCCAGGATTGACAACATAAGTCCAGTCCTTTGGAAGGAATTTCCTTATTCCTTGGTGCAATTCGACAACCTTACGGCAATACTCCTGGTTGGGGATAAATTGAAAATGATATTGATGGGATTTCATCCCATGTTGAAATTAAGGTTTAGGAGTAACACAGTTGAGATCAATATCTGGTCGATTCTGTTCTACATCATTGACCAGCATTTGGAGTAAATCAGGGTTTATTGAATAATCACTTCCCCAGTGATCACATGCATACATCTGGTAAAAATAAAATAGGAAGTGGGTTATTTGATCAGTATATTTGTGCCTAAAAGAAGTTTGTTGCTTGAATAAACATGATTTTTATTCGACCAAGTTTAAAAAATGGATCCGAAAGGCAATTAAAAAGATTTTTCTCAAACCTTTTCACTTACCTTTTGGAGGGAAAAATTCCCACCATTTTTCCCATAAATTAAAAATCAATGTTTTATTCAATTCTATGGATTTTCCTAGCATCAAGTACACAATACCCGAAGCCTAGAGTTCATTTTTCTACTTCCTAAACACCAATTTTCCCGAGAAAACCAACAATGTTTCAAGAAAAATCCTATGTTTCTACAGTTTACTCAAGAACACCAAGAACCCAAAGAAAAAAATTTCAAAAAATTATCACACATTTCACAAAGACACAAGCAAGAAAAAAGAACAAGTGAATGGTCGAGAAAACTTACTTGTGTAATGATTTTGAGGGAGGAAATGTTGAAGAACTAGTCACAAAATCCAGGAATTAGATGAGAGAAGCTTCGGGTCTAAAGGTTTCTTGGAGATAAATTTTTTTGCTTTGGTGAAGATGAAGAAAGTGTGAGGAGAAGAAAAGGCATGGCTATTTATAGCCTTGCCCGCATGCGAGCAGCTGACATCATCAAAGTAAAAGGTTGTCATTGTTATTAAGTGATGTGACATCATCAGCATGAGGAAACGAAAAGACCATCATTACTGCTTAAAATGCGGTGTCAGTCTGCCTTGCATACCTAAAACCATCGTTTCTTTTATAAAAAATATAATAATTACTTCATAATAATGGTACTGCCCTTTTTGATGTGTCAGAATTTGAAAGGGTACCAACCTGGTCGTTTTAAGATAAACTTGGGGGGGGCAAATGTTTAACCTAAAGTTGGACATGATGAATGTGGAAAATAAAAGTGACACATAGCGAAATCAGATAGTAAGCTAATCCATGTCCGTCGGTACATGTTGGTTATTCATGTTCAAGAGCAATAAAAGAAAGATGTTCAAACAATAGCAAAGGTCTGCTCAAAGATGCTTAGGAGAGACATTTTGCTCAAAGGATGTGTCAGATAACAAGAATGACCCAAATTTTAAAAGATATTTATGTAACTGATATTTGAATGTATTTTTCATATTCTTTTTATTATGTAATCAGTTGTAACAAACCCACACTATACGTGTAGGCCATATTTCATGCTTGTAAGGTCCATGGCCTACTAAGGGACTATATAAATAGAGATCTCTCACAGTCATTATCATCTCATGCACACTTTACATACAAAATCTATGTCGAATTGTGTTCTCTCTCAGGCTTAGGAAACTCAGTTGAATCTGTTTCTTCTGATCTTGAGTCTTAGACTTCTATTGATTAATAAGAGTGTAAGTGGACATAGGTCATTACCATTTCTTGGGTCCAAACCACTATAAATTTTCTATGTCGTTTTACTTGACTTTAGCTCATTTATCATTTAATGTCGTTCAAGACTCAGTGTCGTTGACTAAAACGCCGGTCAATATTAAATGTAAAAAAAATGCTTTGTAATTTTTTTTTGTATTTTTTACCATTAAATAAATATAAATTTGAAATATTAATTCAATAAAGAAAATTAATATATTTTTTGGATACATTTTTTATATGTTAAGGCTATTTTAGTCAAATATTCTAAAAAAAAAAGGTATAGGTCTCATTTTTTGAAATAGAAAGTAATTATGTGTATTAAGTGTGAAGAGAGGGTATTTATGTGGTTATCCCTTTGGGATCTTTACAATTATATACATATAACATAAAATAATAACAAAAATCACGTACAAAATTTTATTTACAAAAATATCTTGCCACATCATCAAAAAATATCGAATTTCAAAAATAATACACCAGAATTGGAAACATTCTCGAAATCTAGGATTTTTTATTTTTCTGGGTTTTCAAAAGTAACATTTTGGTTACTTAAAATTTTTTGATAATTGGTTACTTTTTTTGTATAAATGTTTATTTTTAGAGCATATTATTTCATATACATTTTGGTTATCTCCAAAACTTATTTGTTGAAGCATTTTTATCTTAAGATACCGATTAGTCATTTTTAGGTTATATTATGGTGTCTTATTATTTAAGATACTTTTACGTTACCGATTAATCATTTTTTAGAAACTAATGAGTTACAATAAAGTATAACAATTTACTATATAGTTTATCATTAAAAGTTAATTTTAGTATACTATTTAGTAATTTTTTTAATAAAAAATTTTAATTCAATTTTTAGTCACTAATATAATTTACATGGGAATAATAGTGATTTTTTTTATTAATCAAACAAAAAATAAACTTAAAGTTACTTTCGAATTATATTATACACATTTTGGTCTTCTATTATTAATTTTTGTTTAATCAAATTAAAAAGCAACTACATAGTTACTTCTTAAATACAACACATAGATTGTTTATTATAATTATTGAAGATATCTTTCTGTTTTTTTTCTTATAAAAAAAGCTAAAAAGAAACTTAATAGTAACTTAAAAGTTACTTTTCAAACACAACACAAAAACAACCCATCCCCATCTTCTTCTCCGGAGACGTCAAGAAACACATGCTTGCCATATACCAAAATGACCCCCTCAAAGAGTAAGTCGCGATGGTACCGCTCTTGAGTCTAAACGACCATCAATGTTGCCGGAAAAAGCTTCTAAAGCCGCGAATATACCCACAAAATCGCCGAAAAACGTCGATGATATGGGCGAAATGAGTGATTGGGTTTTGTTCCTCTCGAAAATCTCGATCTAATGGTGCCACCCCCGACATCCAATGTGGCCGAAGATTTCCGGAAAAATAATCAAAATGTCGTCAACGTCGTCTTTGACTGTCGCGTGCGGTGGCTTTCGGCAACAGATGACAGCAAAACTTCAGCCAAAGCTTCGTCGACAACTGCTCTCCTAATGGTCCAGCGCGTGTACGAAATGGATGCTCCGATTATCGGCAAGATATCTTTGACAGTGAGGATAAAATAGAAAAAGAGATAGAATGGATTAAGTTACATTAAGTTTAAAAAATGTTAAATATGTAATTAAAAAACGGATCTTTACAATTATATACCTATAATATAAAATAGAATAAATAGTATTTTTGCCCCCCCCCCCCCCCCCCCCAAACTATGACCACTGTATGAAACTTCCCCCCGAATGATTCACGATGTTTTAAATTCCCCCTGAACTTCTAACATTAGTAATTTATGGGCATTCCATTCAATTATTTCGTTTACTCGGTGATGTGGCATAATACGTGTATAGTGGTTGAAAACTTGAAAGTAAAATTAATACACCTAAGCCTACCATTATTTTCTTTCCTCTTCCCTCTTCTTCACGAATTTCTTCTCTTCAAACCCTAGGTTTAATTATTCATTTTGCACTTGTCTTCATCAAGCATCATAAATGGCATATTCTAGGGGGAAAAGGTATGGAGAAGTTCAAGGGAGTCCCCCTCTTTGTCATTGTGGATGTAATGTCGTACTAGGCATAACATGGACTGTATACAATTCCGGGAGAAGGTTCTATGGCTGCCCAAGATACAAGGTTGGTTGTTTCAATTATTTTTCTTGATTATGATTTGTTTAAACTCCTCTAACTCTGTATTTTATTTACAAAGAAATGAGAGAGATGGTTGTGGCTTTATTCATTGGATAGACCCTCCTAGTGGTGAAAGACATAATTGTGATAATGGGTTGTTTAAAAGAGTAGAGGAGATCGAAGGCAATCTTTTGCAACAACAGATTTTTGTTGAGAAAAGAGATGAACAAGTTGGAAGAATTTTGATGTTGATGGAGGATATCAAAACCGGTCTCTTTATTTTTGTTGTACTTTTATCTTTTGTTTTGTACTTGGCATTATGGTGAAATGCAATTGTTGTGTTGTTGTTTTAACTGAAAAAAAAATGTAACTGTGTTGAAGAAATGAAGAAAAACATCATTTATGGTTTATGTATTTTATTGGATCTTATATATTTGGCAGCATATATATTTGCTATGTATTTTTATTGACTTTGAGATATCTAGTAGCATATATAGTTGCTTAATTGTAATGAAATTTGATTGAAAAAAGATTTCCAATAGCATAATACAACCAGAAAAATAATGTAAAAAGTGACTCAACATTTTCATTCATTAAACTAGTGTGTGGTGTACAACATATCTGGTGTACAAAACATGATCCTAAATCAGACATACAACCTTGGTCAAGTACATTGGTGATTTACAACCTTGCTCAAATACATTAGGGATCCTAAAACAGATTTACAACCTTGCTCAAATACATTGAAATGGTATTCAATGAGCATGGGACTGATCAAAAAACAAAGACAAAAGCAGACATAGCAATTGACTTGCAGCTCCAAACTTATCCAATAAACTGCTTGTCAATCAAAAAATTAGATACCACCTTAACTAAACATGTTTGGTCCTTGTTGCAACTGTGTTGCTACCTTACCAAGGTGGGTTGAATGGAACTTGCTACAAAATAAGATAGACAAATCATGTAGCTTAAATGATAAATACTAGATAACAGAAAGCAGTGAGCATTATTTGAAGTTGTTAGGAGATACCTGAGGTGGTGGCATTATTCCTTGTAGAGCACTCAGATTTGTTACTGAACTCACTAAAGCATTTTCTGGTTGACTGCTATTTCTAGCATAAGTACTAGGATCAGCTGGGGGTTGTCTTTTCCCTACCAAAACAAATCTTTTTTATCAATCCAAAAACAAGCAAACATTATGCTTCAAACCAGATGCAAAGAATACAATAGTAACTTACTGAATTGAAGTTGTTTCTAGCACAAGTTCTGAAGTTGTGGCCCACTGCACCACAGCCAGAACATATCATTGTCACATATCTTCATTTCAATTTCTTGGCTGTTGGTGGAGCCAACTCATCAGGTTCAACTCTTCTGCTTTTCTTAGGCCTACCAGGTTGAGTCATCCCAATTGGATTAATCATTCCAACCTTGCCACTTCTAGGCCATTCATCTTGATTCCTACTTGGATAAATTTGCTAAGAGTATGCCTTCATGTAGAATTCCTTAGTAAACCATTTGGAGACATATGTCACTGGATCCTCCCTTTTATGCCAAATAGCAACAACAACATGGCCACATGGAATACCAGTGAGTTCCCTTCTTCTATAAGAGAAGACCCAATTTTCCAAATTGACAGAGTACATGCCCCCGTACATGTTCATCACCTGGTACATAAATTCACTCCCTTTGGTGGGAATGTGACTTCCAGCTTCCACCTTGTTCTTTTCAAGAACAATTGCGATCATTGGTGCAATGTTAGACTCCCACATTATAATTGAATGCCTATTTTTAGTGAGCCTTTGCTTCATGTATATCCTAATACGCTCCAACATCGACAATATTGGTCTATCTCTGGCTGCCAATATTGACTTTGTACCATTGAATCCCTCACACATGTTATTTACAAGTATATCACACTTAGTTTGAGTCCTAAAGTGTGATCTACTCCAGTGATGTGGACCTGCAGCCAATACCCAGTTGTATGCTTCCTCATCAATTGATTTGATCTCCAACATCATAGCTTCGAATCTCCTAATAGTTACCTCTCTTGCAGCTTCCCATAAAAGGTCTTTCAAGGTTTTATCCCTGAAAACTTTGTTGAAATTCTTCTCTAGATGCCTTGCACAATGCCTGTGCCCGGCCTCAAGTACACCCTCATCCCACAAACCCTTCAAGACTTGCTCTAAACCTTCTTGCTTGTTTGTAATAAAGCTCCAATGGTTTGAGTTTTCAATTTTGAAGTCCACCTTCAATAGTTCCAAAAACCAGCTCCATGATCCTTATTTTCTATCTCAACAACAGCAAATGTTATAGGATACATTTGGTTATTCCCATCTATTCCAACTGTCGTTAAAAGTTGTCCTAGATGTACACCTTTAATGTGGCAGCCATCCAACCCAATTAAAGGTCTACAACCCTCATTGAAACCTGCTTTAAATCCAGCATAACAAATATACATCCTCTTGAAACGTGGCTTACCATTCTCACCAACTTATATCAAAAACTCAACAGTTGAACCCCTATTGGTCCACTTAATCTCCTCGGCATAATCCCAAAGAGAAGCATACTGCTCTTCATAGCTCCCTTCAATTGCTCTAGTTGCCATCAGCTGAGCTCTATAAGCTTTGTCCCATGTAATCTCAATGACATTGTCCTTGCTAACATTGTGCATGAAAGAAGAGATTCCCCACTTGTCATTCATCTTGAACTCATTCATGTACTTCCGACTCAACCATCTAGAAGTTGCAAATCTATTTGTATTCTTTCTAGCACATTTGTGTTCATCATTATAAGTTTTGATGACAAATGTGGTGGTGTCATCAATCTTCGATGCAAAACAAACCCATTAATAGCCAACACCTTTACATTGAGCCCTAATCCTATGAGGGTCATTCTTCTTTAAAAAAAAAATGTAATTTTCATTTTGGATTGCATACTCCCTAATTGCTTGCTTAAAAATTGCCCCATTTGTAAATGATAACCCGAGCTTGAACACTGGTTTTTCCATGTCAATTGAAGCCCTAAACTGAGGAAGCTCTAGCAGCTTGGTTTTTCTGTACCTGTAGTTTGGTTTGTGGATCCCCTCAATCTCCTCATCATTCTCATCATCTTCCTCACTTGAACTATCTTGTAGAACAAAGTCACCGTCAAAATCTTGTATACCCACATCTCCTATGTCAATGTCTATAGGCTTTTTCCCTAATCATTTTAAGTGGTTTTCAACTGCCTCCCCCACATCTAATTCATCTTCACTTTATGCATACTCTGGATCTACATCGTAATCGTTGTCTTCACTTGAGTGTTCATTTTCAGTCACATTTTTCTCATACAAAACAGGCCCAGATTTGGTCACATCCTCATCCAAAACAGGCCCGTGTTCAGTCTTATCCTCATCTAAAACAGGCCCAGATTCAGTGACATCCTCATCCAAACCAGGCCCACTTACATCTCCTAAACCAAGCTCATCCAAACCAGGCTCACTCCCACTTGCATCCTCATTCAATACAACCCCTTCAGATTGTGTTGCTATTTCCTCACCTAAATCTGTTTCAACATCTCCATTCACATTAACCCGGGTATCATTTTCAGCACCTAAAACAATTTCAACATCATCATTCACCCCATTTCTAGCATCATTTTGAGCACCTAAATCAATTTCAACATCCTCATTCACACCAGTTACTACTGAAGCTTGAGTTCCAGTCACTTCTAGTTGACAAAAAAAACATTCCACAACATTGCATCTCTTCACAGAATCCACAATCTTCTCAAGTAAAATTACATCACTAGTTACACATTCCATTAACATACTACCTTCCCACTTAAAATAAAAAGCAATCTCCTATGGATTTCTTAAACCTAAATCTCTAGCAATCCCACATAGCTCAAACATGCTCATGTTATCCACATCTTGGAAATGTATTAAATTAGTAACCCCACCAAGGTAGGTTGGAATGTTACCTGCATGCTTGAGTTGTCCACTGTGACACACCTTTAGAGTGAAGATTCCTAAATTTGGGTCTGCAAATTACAACAACATTGAATGTGACAATTTTAGATCAAAACAACATTTAATGTGATAATTACTGAATAACTAAAGTTTGGGTGGTCCCAAAATATGCTTACAAACCTGCTTTTAGTACTTGTTATCAAGCAAAGTCAAACACAAACACACGCACCAATACACAACAGACCCCACACACCCCCACACACTCCAATCGACCTAACAAACCACTACGGAAAACTCCAAAAAATTTCACAAAACTCCAAAAAACATTATCTAAGATTCCTTTAATCATACCCATTTGGTACAAAATGACCAAAAAAAACCCTCATTTTGTGAGGACAAAGCTCTGCAAGATTCGTTCCTTCCTCTCCATCCCAAAAACTGACCCAATACAAAATAAAAAAGAATAAAAAGTAAACACTAAATACTCACCATAAAAGGGAATGTCGTTCTCATCCCTACACTCCTTTGGGTGTCCTTTCTTTTTTCTTAATGCTCTGGTTTTCTTCTTCCCCATCACTGTCGACAGAGGCTTCAGATTCAATCCTTCGACTTCAGATTCACTCATTCGACTTCAGATTCACTCCTTCGACTTTGGTTTTCTTCACTCTAGTAACTACGTTTCACCAAAAAAAAGCCCTAAAATTGCCCCCAAACTAATCAGATCGATCCACGAAAACCCCTTAGAGTCTTACTACCTTCCTTCACTGTTCTCATGGTAGTTTCAATGGCAGTAATGGCGTGTAATGCCAAATAATCCTCTATATTACCACATCAGCCCATCTATTGCCAAATCATGCAGCCTATCTTATGTGTTATGACACATCATCATAAATTGTAAAAACACTAACGGAATGCCCATAAATTACTAACGTTAAAAGTTTGGGGGGAATTTAAAACATCGTGAATCATTCGGGGGCACTTTCATACAGTAGTCATAGTTCGGGGGGGGATACTATTTATTCTATAAAATAATTACAAAAATCACCTATAAAATTTTATTTACAAAAACACCTTGCCACGTCATCAAAAAATATCAGATTCTAAACGTAATATACCTGAATTTGAAACTTTCCCAAAATCCCAATTTTCCTATTTTTTTTGGGTTTAAAAAAGTAATATTTTGGCTACTTAAAATGTTAATAAGTTACCAATTAGTTACTTTTTTCATGAAAACAATTATTTTTATAGCATATTATTTTATATACATTTTGGTTACCTCCAATACTTATTTTTTGAAACTTTTTTATCTTAAGACACTGATTAGTCATTTTGAAGTTATATTATGGTGTTTTATTACTTAAGATACTTTTACGTTGCCGATTAGTCATTTTTTAGAAACTAATGAGTTGCAATAAAATATTACAAATTACTATATAGCTTATTATTAAAAGTTACTTTTAGTATACTATACAGTAATTTTTTTAATGAAAAGTTTTAATTCACTTTTTAGTCACTAATGTAATTTATATGGGAGTAATAATGTTTTTTTATTAGTTAAACAAAAAATAAACTTAAAAGTTACTCTCGAATCATAATATAAATACACATTTTAGTCTTTTATTATTAAGTTTTCTTTGATCAAAATAAAAAGAAACTACATAGTTACTTTTTAAATATAACACAGAAATTACTTATTCCAATTTTTAAGAAACTTTTCCGTTTTTTTTAATAAACAAAGCTAAAAAGAAACTTAAACATTATTTTTCAAACACAACACAAAATCTACCCCATCCCCATCATCTTCTCCGACGACGTCAAGAAACTCATGCTTGTCATATACCAAAATGACCACCTTCAAGAGTAGGTCGCAATAGTTAAAGTATAAATAAAATGAAGCAAAATCAATATTAGATGTAATTTTCACTTTTATAAATCATTTAAGATAACAATTGATTACTATTTGATATATGACTAAATTTTTTAGTATGCCACAAGTTTAAAGTAACCAACAAACTTAATAAGTTATAAAAAAAAAAATTCTTTTTTATATTTTATTTAAAAGTTACCAAACAATATCTTAAAAAATCTATTTTAAAAAAGTTACTTGGAATATTTTTAAATAAATTTAAGTTGTTTAGAATACAATATAGTATATTTTAAATGTAAAATAAGAATACAAATTCTAGTATATTAAATTTTGATCAAATTTTAAATTTAGTTACTTTTCGGTCAACACAATATAAAAAAAAAAAAAAAACTAAAATGTTGTTTTTTATTCTGTTCATCTTCTCCGACGACGGTGAAAAAACATATGCTTCCCACATATCAAAATGATCACCTTAAAGAGTAGGTCACGATTGTATCACCCTTGTGCCCAAACGACCAGCGGTGTGGTCAGAATTTTGTTTTTAAGTTTTGGAGAAGAGAAAGAAAAGAAGAATAGATAGATTTGAAGAAAGAAAAAAAAATTTAAAAAGACTTAATTTACGATAGTCTATACAGTATATGTGTAAATAAATAGTTATATGTTATTTTTGTAAATAAAAGACAAATCATGTTCACTATGTAATTATTCCTTAAAAAAAAAGTAATGGTAAAATTGAAAATAAAATGCAAAAATCAATCCTAGATGTTATTTTTCCCATCCCTTTTTCATGGCCTTCGCTGGGCCCAAGATATTAGTCTCCCTCCCCATTTTTTATGGGAAATCTACAAAAATACGCTAGAAGTTAAAAAAAATATGAAAAATACGGTATATTACAAAAATACGGAATTTTTGGATAAAAACACGGAGTGGCAAAAGTGTAAATACGAAATGGCTTTTAAATCTTAAATAAAAGCGGTAAAATACAATTTTTTGTGATCAACGTTTACAAACTTGTAAATATCTGTTACAAAATTGTAAATATCTTTTACGTGTTTGTAAATAATATTTACAAAAATTAGTTTTAGAATTGTATTATTTTGTACATAAAACTTACGAACAAAATCATAACTAATTTTTTTATTTTTGTAACAATAGTTTACAAATCTAATTTCATAACTAGGAAATATATATTTGTAACTAACATTTACAAAAATAATTTATAGTTAAGAAATCGTAACCAAATTTATATAAAAATATTATAATTTTCCATATGTTACAATATTGTACTAAAAAATTACAGTAAACATTAAATTTATGTTATACAACTTAAAAATATAAATTTAAGATATTCATTATTTATAAAACACTTTATTATATATATATTTATATAAAAATACAGTTAGAGAGTAGTGAATTACAATAATTTTATACACAAGTTTTACATTTTTGTAACAACAGTTTGCAAAACTAATTTTACAATCAAGAAGTTTATTTTTGTAACTAACATTTACATAAATATTTATAAATTTATTTAACATGATTATTACAAAAATTTACAAAATTAATTTTTTAACTTTAAAATATATTTTTACAACAAAGCTTAAACTTTGACTAGATTAATATTTTAGTTTAACATTAAGTGTTGAGATTTGACTAGCTATGATTTTCAAAATAATATAATATTTTTTATCACTATCCCTCCTACTACTATTAATATATGTTGCAAAAATTTATGAATATATATATATAATAAAATTGAAAGATCATTTATATCAATTTAAATAAAAATAGGACTATAAACAAATTAAATATAAAAAGTAATATTAAGGGAGAGAAAAAAAAGTGAAAAATGACATATTTAATTAGAAATTTTATGTATGATACTAAGATAATAAAATAAAAAAAGTAGAAGATAGTTGATATTATTATTATTAGCACACTAAAAGTATGTATGAATTAATTACTGAAGAAAAAAAGACAAAAAAAATAAAACTAAACTACAGAGAATAGAAAGAAAAGAGTAAAATATTATCATATATATATAAATAAATATTCATTTTTCAGTTTAAAAGTTGGGAATCTAAGATTTATAATTGTATAAATATATATATATATATATATATATGTAAACATCTATTTATATATATATAATATTGGTTTGAGGAAAGGTGAAGTGATGCATAATAATTGTGTAAGTGTGTTAACAAGTAATTATATGTTAGTCTCAAAATTAATACCGTAAATTTGTAATTATTTTATATAACCGTATATTTAGATTTTTTTGTTCAAACACCGTGCATTTTGTAATTAACCCATTTTTTATTGATACAGATGCTTTACTAGTGGTTGATTTGAGGCACTTCACGGTTGTAAAACTAATATCTCTAGTTTTCATGATTTGTTGTTAGATATTGTTCATCTTTCCTATCTCCCTCTCAAGCAATAGTCTCTCATGTTAAGCGGACTGCTACTTACCATGCTTCAAGGTTGGATGATGAAGTTGTTAAGTTGGATGAATTACCTTCTCCATTTTCTCGTTATTGTAATGACTTATGGCCCGTTTATCTAAAAAAAAACAACCAAGAACTTGTACAACAAATGCAAGAATCTACTGCAACATACCAAATTTCTATTTTATTGTTTTATAATAATTAATAAATTATAAATTAAAAATAGAATTTATTTAATTTAAAAAGGTTTGAATTGAAATTAATGTTATTAAATTAAATAACAATTTATCCATTTACCTGATATGATTAATTATGATGCAAATTAATATGACCAAGTATAATATTGTATAAAATTTTCATTTTAAGTAGCACACCCTAGATGATGGCAAGATGAGAATACAAAATCCTAAAAATTAGATACATTATGCCATAACAAAGCATATGCCAATCAAATACCAAATATTGTTAAGAAAAGAAAGCAAAAGGTTCACTTAAGAAACTAGCTTAAACGATGATAAAGATTTAACGACATTGAATTGTGCAATTTACTCAAAAGGAAAGTCTTAACTACTCATCTTGAGAAAATGGTAAACCAATATTTATACCAAAACTAAAATACACAAGTGTTACAAAATTAATGCAAGAGTTGGATTGTGTCCTACAAAGAAAAATATACATTAATTCTAAAGATCAGATACCACTATAGATACTTAAATACCATTTTCTCGGATATAACTATAACCTTGGGTAAATGGATGCTTGCACGAGCATTTCATCTCCGGAAGTGAATATTCACAGCTGAGGGTTGCAAGAACAGAGTCTGCTGGATGGAAAGAGCAAGTGGCAGAAACGGATGAAACAAGAAGGAGGATATTTTTTTGGTTCGACTATCTGTGTTTCCACCTTCCGGGCCTAATTTGAAACCATTAAAGTTATCATTACATGCTTAATTTAAATTTTACAAGTCAACTCAGCAGAGGAAGTGCAAGAATTCAGCCGTTGATGTTCTATAACATAATCTTATACTGTGACGTTAAAAATAAAAGATAACAAAAATGGAAATGAAAAAACTTTGAAAATGACCATTTCTATCGATAAACCCAAATCATCTACTGTAATAGAAAGATATAATTGATTCACTAAAGCATTTTTTTTCTTCCCGTTTTATTTTGTTCCATATTAATAACCAAGTTTAACGGAGAGTTTCAAACAGCATATCTGCATACCTGGCTTAATCTTAAATCTGAGTGCATGTGGTTGCCTTCTTAAGATGAACTTTATGGGATGGTCTGTTGATTGTCTATGCCGGTCCGCTGCAGATATAAGCTGCAAGAAGAAAGAGAGATTAATTAATTGTAAACAGTGACAAAATATTTTCAACCAGTTAACCTACACGGGATTATTCAGCAAAATTCCTACTTTCAACCCTAGTACAAATGAGTTAGAAACTAATAATAAATAATAACCTAAGATATATCTCCTTTCCATATTCTAGATGAAGATTTTCTAATGGGTTTTATTCAAGTATAAACCTTCAGCTCTACTCAACCCTACCTGATATTGTGCAGTATACAAAGATCAGGGGATATGTTCTGGGGTATCTCTATGATCCGTATAAAAGTTTTGGCGAGTATACAAGAGAGGTATGCGTTCTTTATTACAATAATTCTTTGATAACTTTCACACAATGTTATACAAACTTATGGAAATTTTTCTTAAGCATCATATATTAATCAAATCATAAGGTGAAGCATACCCTTCTCCATTTATTTATTTGGAAAATAATAGAGAACCCTAAAAATATTTGATAGATTCCTTAACTGACACAATTGTGAATTGTGCATTTTTGTTTAACCACAAGTGCACATGTAAATAATAATCCTATCATTTCTTCATGAGAGGAAGCAAAATGTAACTACAGAGTGTACCATGCTCGACATCACCTTGACTGAAAGCTCAAGTTAATTTATAATTGCTTAACCAGTTGATCCATGCATTTCAAAGAAATTACTGACGAAGATTACAAGGGACCCAATTCTCACAAGTGTGTCAAAAAGAAATCCACCCACAAACTGAATGCTTCACATTCCATTACCCAACTTACAGCCTCATAATATGGTTAAAAAAATCATAAGTTTCTTGGTCAAACCTTTTCATCGAAACGATAGATGGATTGATCGAAATAGGGAGAAGGGCTCAGTGACTGGCAATTAATAGGCAAGGAGCTCAGCATCTTCTTCACAAACTGGAAATCATCAGCCAATTAAACGTGTGGTTTTTAAAAAAAAAAGGAAAAAGCAGACCTATGAACCACATATAAAATCATTCTTCTAGATCCAAAACAAGTAAACCATTTCTTATGCCATAGATGTAGAAGATATAAAACGAACATGAGGAGAATAGTATTTGCAAAACTTTACCTGTGAAGAACTACTTGCTTTATTTTTAAGTGATCTCAATTGTTCTCTGGCATGAACATTATTTGAGTGAGAAGATATGAAATTCAAATATAACGAGTTTTTTGATATTGCATGGAAGTGGTCACTAAACTGCTCAAACAAAAGATACAGCTCATCTGCAGAGTTTTGCTGCAGGCAATACATGTGTCAGGCAGAGGTTTAAGAAATAATTATTTTCAGAAATTAAGTTTGAAGGTTTTTTACCTGATAGAAAGCTACAAACTCAGTTGTCTCCATGTTATATACAGCAAAAAAAGGTGGGTGCTGATCTGGAGTTCGTGATACCTGAAGTTTCAAAAATTTATATAATGAGAATAGAAATAAATATTCAAGATTCTGAGAAAACACAAGAGCATTATGATTTAGTACTCTGTTGTCAAAGAAGTTAATTTAATGGAAGCTCAAATCAAAGGACTAAACTGTCATACAAAGATGTTGCAAAATTGACAACCAGAATTTAAAAAAATTATTTGTTTGTATAATGCAGCCTAATTTGATGGGAATTGAATCATCTAGTAACCATAGTAACCCTGCACAATTTTGCAATTTTTTTATGCAGGGTCTTTGTACTTTGAAAAATGACTTTGTTTCTAGCAGCTGACTAATTCAGACTCCTCAGAGCATAACAAGCTACCCACAGCTTCAAAAAGCACAAGGAATCAAAGTAAATAAATGTTCTATTAGAATCATATCCATATATAATGTCTACTTTTCGTCAAGCCTAGATACAATGGAGCTCACATCTAATCAGTAAAAGTCCAACTGCATTGAATGGGGAGACACATTCCAGAAAGCATCTGTGTTGGGTAGTCAAGAGTATTTATTCCTCATGTTTTATGTCCAGTAGGGGAGGAAGGGTGGGTTGTGATAAAAAAAATGGGCCCCTGAAGTTTCTATACTCAATCTACTACAATAAAATAAAAATGCTAGAAAAAATATCTCACTGCTCCGTCTACACTTCCAAACTTGATTAGCAGGTGATGCCGGTCCAAGAATTGTACCTATTGAAGTATTAAACACAAAAAACTTGTCACCTGGTCATTCAGTGTGAAAAAAGGCATATGCATGCACTACAAAATTAATGTCAGTAGAATAATTTGCAAGTCATGTTCTCAAACTTAGAGAAGCAATCTCACGAACTTACAACAAAATAAAACTTCTTGAGACCATACCTTCCATATAATCAAGTCAACATAGTCTTGAAAGTGGAAATAAAACATCCTCTTCAGGTTTTGGGCCCTCTGGAGCAGTAAAAAGCAAAGCCAATCAATGATTAAAACCAAAAACAAAATCTCAGGCACCAGGTAATACGCATACATACATACATATATACAAACACACATGTATAAATAAATATGCATATTATATATATTTATATATAAAAATTAAGTGAACAATTACTAATGATGATCATTATAGCAGGAGAAAACCAATATGAAATGAAACAGCAATAATTACCAAATCAACAAATGTAAAGGCTACTTAAGCAACTGACCCATCTCAAAGTATGCTCTTCCTTCTCAAAATGGCAAAAAACCAGAAACCATTATATTTCTTTATAGTCCATATACAATTGCATAAAACTTCCAACACTAGACAATAACACTTCAGTGTCCACTAAGCAAATGATTTTAAGGAACACTATATCATTCATCACATAACTCCATTTCAAACACATCAGCAGATAGACAAATAATAACCATGATATCCAGAAAGGGAGAAAATAATTCTTAAGGCTATATAAAGATTAATCAGATGCAATAATACCCTTAAAAGTGAGGAAACAAAATGTTCGCATTTTGCTATTTAAGCGACACAGAACTAAATATATATCCAAATCCAAATAATATTTTGAGAAAAGATATTATTAAAGAACAAAAAAGATTGGGTACAATTAGATAAGGGTATCTTTGGTGAGTTTTTTCTTGAATTTGAGTTTTTTTTTTTAAATAATAATAAATAAATAGTATTTGGATACAATCTAGACTTTTCTAGTAAAGTTTAGTAAGGACATTCATCAATAAAATCGGTCAAGGGATACTTTTGATCCAATTGAAAAGAGCATGAGATATTTTTGTCATTTCCAAAAACAAAATAAAGTGGGTATTTCATTAGAGCACTGGGATATTCATGGTAATTTATTGTGATTATCTTTGACAAAATTGACCTCCACACTCTACACCTGTCCAGCAACCAGCAACCAGCAAATTCCAATTGACCTATAATTAAAAATCATTTTTCAAACATGCACACACAAACACACACAAGGCAATAAACAGTGAAGCATTTAAATGCTCTAAGAACCATAAAGCTTAATTAAATTGAAAGGACAAATGACCAACCAAAGTATGGTTTGTTTCTTCACTCCATATTCCTCGAAATATAAATGAAAGCAATCGCTGTTTAATGCCACTAAGGAAATAATTTGATGAATTAGGAAGGCCCTGATGTAACCCATTTTCGACATGGTTCTCAGTCGGCTGAATACTCATAGACTGCCATCAATAGCGACATGTCAGTTCAGTTATCCATACATAGTCTTCAATGCTATTAAGATGATAAATGGATGGAGAAAATTTAACCAATTAGTGAGCTCAAAATGACAGATTAATAAATAAATATATTTTAATAATCCCAAAGGGAAAGCAATGTAGCATATGAATACAGAAACAGCATAGAGTTGTGATTCCAATTTCCAATAAACATAAGGGCTTGCCATATGATTCGATATTATAATAAACACCAAAAAATTATATAGCTATACAGTCAGCTTTTCATGTCATTTGCAAACTGATTCCAATGCTCTAACCATATAACCCAACAAATATCCATGGCTGCTGCAACAAAAAGCTTCTGTTTTTTTTTTCCGCATTTTTTTATAAGTAAAGACTCGCCGGTTTAACCACTTCATACTTGTTTAGTTTTAAGACACACAAACACACTAGAAAAACTTTACACTTGACATTTCCTTGTGCATATTTATCTAATCAAGTTTCTTAACATTGTTGTAATTTGTTTAAGAACAACAGTGCCCACTAGAGTGGTTCTGGATCTAGTTCTGATGTAATATTTTCTTTCAAATATTTTTTTTGTTTCTTGTTCAAGAAATAGAAAAGGCATATGATTTCTTCAAATGGAAATTTCTTGATTTTGTGGTAGAAAAGAAAAAGTTTGGGAGGAAGTGGAGGAAATGAATTATGGGTTGTCTGAAATCTCTATTTGTTGCTTTTTCGCACTCCTAAGGGTGTAGTGGGGGTTCTTGAGAAGTTAATGCGAGATTTTCTTTGGGAAGAAGCGGATCAGTCTGGATTCGACCACCTTGTCTCTTGGCGGGAAGTTTGTAAATCGCGAGGTCATGGTGGTTTTGGTATTGGTAATCTAGATTTGAGAAACAAGGCGTTTCTCATGAAATGGTTGTGGCAGTTTCCTTTGGAAAGCAAGGCTTTGTGGCATAGGGTGGTGAAGAGCAGGTATGGGGTGGATGGAGGCTTTTGGGATACTGGTAGAGGGGTGCGATTGTCTGTTCGAGGTCCTTGGAAAGACATTTTGGCTTTGAATGAAAATTATAGCCAGTTGGTCAGGTTCAAGGTGGGGAGGGGGAATAGGATTCATTTTTGGAAGGATGTTTGGATTAATGATGTTCCTTTAAAGTCTCAATTTCCTGACTTATTTCTGCTTTCCACGGCTGATAACTGTTTGATTACGGATTAGGTTGTCTTTGGGGTTGAGGAGAGTTTAGGAGGCCTAGGGTGGGACCTGCATTTCAGGAGGAATATGTTTGATAGGGAGGTCTCTAGTCTTGCTCAGCTGCTTCAGTTGCTAGAGCATGTTGCTTTGCTGGCGATTTTGGAGGACAAGAGGGTGTAGATTCCAGACACTAGTGAGATGTTCTCTTGTAAGTCAGCCTTTTGGAGGTTGAGTTACGCTCATTTAGGTCCAGAAGAGAAGTGGGCAAAGAATTTGTGGAAGAGTGCTTCTCCCTCAAAAGTTAAAGTGTTTCTGCTGGTTGGTCTTCACTAATAGATTAAATGTTCATGATAACTTGCAAGGGAGGAGATCTTATCATTGTTTATCTCCCAATTGGTGTGTTTGTTGTAACATTGCAGGGGAGGGGAGTCAGCTAGACATTTATTCCTGGAGTGTAATTTTGCTAGGGAGGTGTGGGGTAAGGTGCTTGCAGAGTTTGGGATCTTTTGGTGTATGCCCCCCTATTTCTCTCAATTGTTTCTTTGCCGCTTAGAGGGTAGTAAGAGAGTGTCTCAGTTGTGGCAGAGTACCTTGTTGGCGACTCTTTGGGTTATTTGGCTTGAAAGGAATAGTAGAATTTTCAAAGATGTCTTTAGCTCGATAAAGACTATTTGGGATAAAATCAAGATTTGGTTGCTACTTGGGTGTATAGATCCAAGTGTTTTGAGGGGATTTCTTTTTTGGACCTCTGTAGGGATTGGGATAATTTAGGGTTTTAGAGTTGCAGGGAGTGGGGTTTTGTTGTGGGCGGTTTGGTGATTTCGCTTTTTCTTGTTTTTGTTGGCTTGTGTTTCTACAATTTTCCTCCGCCATAAGTGAGGGCTCTCAATATATTTGAGAGGAGGTCAGTCTAAGACAAGGCCTCTATCTCTTTTTCAAAAGAAAAAATCAACAAGAGGCCTAGAGGAAAGTTTAAAGGGTCAAGGGGTCGAGGCAAGGGAACCGCTTTCCCCTTTCCTTTGTACTTTAATTGCTGACATTTGGGAAGGCGAGTGGTGAAAGCAAGAATTGCTTATTTGATGTATGGGTTCTTGATGGGAAGAGAAAAAGTTGAGGTAACACACTTGCAATTTGCCAATGATACTTTGTTCTTTGAAGATGCTAACACTTTGTTCTTGGAGCGGTTGGTTAAGATTTTGAAGGCCTATTCTGCTTTTTCGGGCTTAAATTAAAGATCAATATGAACAAAAGTAGTTTGCTAGGCTTGAACGTGGATACAACTTGGCCTATATGAAGCAAACAAGATTGATTGTGTTGTAGGAAAGTGGCCACTGAAATATCTCGAATTGACATTAGCAGAAAATTCTATAAAGTTGTTTTGGGATCCGGTTATCAGGATGGTTTCAAAGAGACTAGAAGGATGGAAAAATGCCTATTTATTTAGAGGAGGTACATTAACACTAATCAATTCGGTGTTATCTTCCCCACCAATTTACTAGTCTCTTTTTAAAGCTCCAGGAATAGTGATTGAGTCCTTAGAAAGGTTGATGAACAATTTCTTTTGGGGGGGAGGAGATTTAATAGGGAGTGACCACTAAGTCTCTTGGGAAGTGGTTTGTAGAAGTTAGAACCAAAGGTAAAGGTGGCACAGGAATTGGGAATCTAAGACTGAGAAATGATTCATTATTAATGAAATGGTTGTGAAGATTTCAAGGTGGGGAATGGAAGTCTGATTCAATTTTTGGAGGATATTTGGCTCGGCTCAGAGGCTTTGATGACTTCTTTTCCTGCTTAGCTAGATTAAGCTTAAAAAGAAGCCAAAGTATTTCAGAATTTGTAGTTTGGAATGATATTGGTTAGTCGGTGACTTAGAATCTGAATTTTTTCAGGAATATTAATGACAAGGAGCTCCCAGATTTAACTCAGTTTTTGAACAGATTGGGAGGATCTGTGAAATGCTTGAAGATTGAAGAATCTGGAAGGGAGATCAGTTAGGAATCTTTTCATGTAAATCAGCTTTTGATGTGTTAAGAACAGATGAGTCCATTCAGCAGGTGAATTGGGCTGATTTTCTTTGAAAAATCCCAGTCCCACCCAAAGTTGGATTTTTTTTTTAATGGCTGCTGTTGTTGGGCAAGTTGAGTGTGCATCATGTTCTTCAAAAGAGAAAGCCTTTTCTGGAAGCCTCTCCTGGTTGGGGTATGTTATGCAGACTGGGGAATGAAACCACCAACCACCTATTTGTACACTGATTTTTTGCTGAAGCTGCGGTACAAATTGTTAAATGAAGTTAGTCTGTTTTTGGGTATTCCTGCTCAATGTGAGGAGCAAAGGAAAAGAAGATTTTTCCATTCTCTAGTTTATTTAGGGAATGGAACTTTATTGTGTAAAGTTTTTGTTTTATTTTGGTCCGTATCATGGTTTTCTTTGTGATACTGGTGGTTTTTATCAGTAAAAGGGATTGTCCAGCGATGTAAAAAGGCTAGCTATTTGGCTACATAATGTAAAGCAGTTAAAAAAAAATCCATTCTCTAGTTTATTAAGGGAACGGAACTTTATTGTGTAATGTTTTTGTTTTATTTTGGTCTGTATCATGGTTTTCTTTGTGATACTGGTGGTTTTTTCCACCCCTTGTATTTATCTATATTTAATACAAGGCGGTTTTGTTTCAAAGAAAAAAATAATACATAATCAAGATATATAACATATAAAAATAAAAGATGCAACACCATATTTACACAGTTAATGAAGTTCCCTAGTAGTGTTGTAATTTGTTCGAGAGCAATAGCATCTTGCTACGGTTGTTCTGGTTCTGCTGTTTTTTTATTTTTTATTCCTTATTATTAAGACAAGGAAAACAATTAAAATGTAAAAAGACACAAAAATGTATCTATCTTTGCAAGCAAAATCAGTGTATTTTCTTTCTAAAATTCAATTATCAACATATCTGACAGGGTTTCTCCATAGACGGCACTCACTGTATTTCTACCATCCTAGTATGCAAGCATATCAATTGAGTACTTGTCTTTTTTCATCTCATAAATAGTATGACAATAAAAGTTACTCACTGAAACATTTGAATTGAGAAAAAGTTCATCATCTTCACTACAAAATGCTCCGATTGCTCGTACATCAACAAGGTTCCCAGATTCCCGAATTTGGAGAATATGAATTGTTTGATACCGAAGGGACACAACTGCTAGAAGATCATCATGCAAGAAGACACCCATATTATGGGCTAAATTGACAAAATCATCATTAAAGACCTTTTCATCCAGTACGACGCCATCTTCTAGTCTAAGAGAGTCAAATAAAAATAGATAGAATATAAGAATATTTTGGAGAAAAGAAAAAAAAAAAGAAAAAGTAATAACTTATGCGCATACAATAAGTCTTATTACATACAAAAACAAATGTATAAAACTAAGAGTACGAACCTCAAGAGATGAAAAGTTATCCTTTCTATTGATGGAACTCCTTGAATGGCTCCACCAACAGCAGGTGCATCATGAATTTGACCAGTCGAGGTGGCAAAGAGTCCGTATCGGTTACTCTCCATGTAAAGGAAGAAATCCTTGCATATAAGCTCATTGCTGGAAGCAAGTGATACACAGTAAAGCTGTGTAAAGAAACTATCAAACTTCTTTGCTTTGAGAGGAAGGTCATGGATATCACAATCTTCGTCCTTGCATGAAAAAGAAAGCCATGAGGGTCTGTATACAATCAACTCCTGATGATTTCTACTGAAGCATACGAGATATTGGCCATCCTCTGTGAATTTCCGGAACAAATGATCTGGGCACTCAACATCATATATGGTATAGCTAGGAACTAAATTCTCGTAAAATCGTCTAGCGCAATGAACCTGCAAGCATTAAAGTAAGATTAAGGTTTCTGAGTACTTTACTATCCACTAAAGTGCTTTCAATTAATTCTTAATCCCTTCCCATGTTATCAGCTTCAGGATTTTTTTTATTTGTAATCATTAATCATTTGTGAAAGTATCAACCCCCATCTTTGGTGCGTGTGAGAGACACAATATAGGATCTAGAAACCATTGTACCAAATGGATACAAAATACAAAAAAGCAAAAACTTAAAAGACAAGAACCCATACACTCGTGCCAGGAGGAGGAGTGCAAATTTGGCGTTGGAAAAGTCTGGCAACGACATTGTTGCTCCTAAACATTAGTTAGCGCCCGTCGACAACCTCAGGTGATGTTCCCTTGGAAACCAAACCCAGAGCACACAACACTTAGCAAAGCATGATGATATTAAAACTATATTTAATTTTTTTCTAAAAATATAATAATAAAAATGCAGGATGCTAATTCTATTAGTTGATTGTAATGGTGAAACGAAACTAAACCCTAAATCGACAAAATTAAACAGAAAACTGTCAGTGATTTTAGACAGTGAACTACTCAGCTTAAATTAAATTCAGTGCTATTTAGATAAAGTTAAGGTACAATTAAGTTCAACGTGAATTTCTAAAAATGAAAAAATACAATTAAGTTAAGTTAAGCGCCAGAGCCATGGTTCATCAATGCTTTGAGCAAAATAGTTACTATGAATTAGGAACCATTAATGCATATACATGTGTATAGGACTGGAAGAGGAAAAATCAAGAGCAGACAAAGAAGGTACCTGGTGGTGGAAGGAGGATAAGCGATGAGAAGAGAGTGAGGATTGAATAGGAAGCGATGGAAGGTCGCCGGAGTACGAAAGTCCGGCATCCGTATGGCTATGGATTGGATTTGGATATCGATATTGGTCTGGAAATGACCACGTTTCACCACCAAATTATACGTTAATATGGGCCAACATCTTACCCATATCACAACAATATCTTTTTCCCCTTTTTAATTGGGCCAACGGTTACAACCCAGCATAGAATTACTTTTTTTTTCACGAGCTCTTTACATAAATATAAGGGTTTATTCATTTTTGTATGATGTGTTTTTCCCTTTTATCTTTTTATACAGTCTTTTCACAAATTACTTTTTGAACTTTATATTTTGTAAAATAGTTAAAATAGAACCTTAAACTTAATTTTGATGAAGAAAAAATTGAATATAACAACACAGTTTTTAAGCAAAATGATTTTATTTTTGTTCTGAATTGTTAATTTAGTAAATTATTTGTGATTTTAGTTAAGAAAACATTAACCAAAATCGGGTTTAGAGTTCTATTTTAACCATTTTATAAAATATAGAGTCCAAAAAGTAATTTGTCAAAACACAAAGTCCAAACAGGTAATGGAAAAAACACAGAGTCCAAAAAAGTATAAACCCTAAGTATAAATATGAAAAACTAACTAAACTTTCTATAAATATGATTTATGGACAAAAAAAATAATTAAATAAAATATGGAAAAAAAAATGCGCCTAACAAAAACTAAAAAATATAAGATTCCTATAAAATAAGAACCAGATTTCCATACAAATTAAGAAATTTGCTATAAATTGCCAACTACAAGATTCAATTCAAGAACCTAATCGTCGATCAACAAATATTTCTTCTTCAGCTACTACAATTCGTCTTCCATTATTTCCGACCGTAACATTATCTTCTCCGGCAACAACACTCTTCTTTTTCGATCAAGAAATCAAATTCCCGATCGCCTACTCTTCTTTTTCTCTGGCCTTCTACAATCATCGAATTAAAAGTAAAATTCAAATTATGATCACCTGCTCTTCTTCTCCGGCAACTGAAACAGAATTTGGATTCTTGTCCAACAATCACATCTCCTTCTCTGGAAAATCATATGATTCTAGCTTCGTTTCTACGATTTCTCATCAGTAACATTTAAACTAAATCTTCTTTGAAATATATGACAATGAAAATAATAACACAAAGAACCAGGAAATTAGCTTTTTATTTACTCACTTAAAACCAGTTACATCACATAATTTGAACATTTATATAATTCAAATATTACAAAAAATAAAAAATAAGACAACAAAATAAATACAGTAACCAGTTACACACGCAAAAAAATAATAATAACACTCTGCATAATAATTTACCATGAAACATGGAAAATAGATCTTGATTTACGTTTATAAAACTGGTTACATAATATGCCTTTAAATTTTGCATATTTGAAATATTAAAAAAAAAAAGACAACACATTCACTAATGTAACCAATTACACACGCAAAATTGAACATTATGCAAAATAATTAATTATAGAACCTGAAAAATAGTTCTTGATTTACTTAAAGGAACCAATTACATGATATAATTTAAACATTTGTTAATATTCATTCACTAACGTAACCAGTTACATTTGAATTAATAAAACAACAACACTAAAAATTATGTTGTGTTATATTACAGATATGGAATTCATAATGACATTGATCTATTTTGGAGGAAAATGGACCGACATATATAAGTATGATGACTACACCATGACTAGATTGCTAATATCAACAAATTGTTTCATTTAGTGAAAAATGAAATAAAATGCAATAAGCCAGATATTGAGCTGAGTTGCCAGTTATCGTCAGGTGTGTCACCAATGAAATTGCTCACTGATAACTCAGTCTTATTCTACATTGAGCTAAAAAAGAAGCAAAATGCAGTAATGGAGTTACCACTATGCATCACCACTTTTGATAAACACAATAGCTAAGACTATTGAACACAGTATATATGAAGAAGAAAGATAAATACAGTACACAGATCTAGAAATGTTAGTTCTTCAATTAAACAACCAACAATCAGCTCCAGAGTTACAATATGAAGAAGCAACCTCCACGAAAAATAACCAGGTACAAAGAAATTGTAACCAGTTACCTGAAACATCTGGCTTATACTATCAAAAACCGAAGTAACTGGTTACACCATCCTCATACAAACCTATTTTGTAAAAAATTAACATTTACAAACCAGTTACATAATGAAATATCTCTTACAAATACATTAAAAATTCATGAATAAAAAATTATTATAATTTAACAAAAAATAATTCAAAAATTAAATGTAAAAATAAAACTGTACCCAGTTTCCTGTAACGTATGACTGGTCATTTCAAAGAATACAATAATCAGTTATTCATTAGCATACAAACTTCTCCAAATATAATAGAAACCTAAATGAGAAAACAAAAATATACATAACAGTATCTTCAAACTTTTTTAAAAAAATCACCAACTCTATTGAAAAAAAAAACATACACATTAATATAAAAAACAAATAAAAAAAACTTTAAACTAAGCCAAAAGGTGAAACCAGTTATTTACATTGACAAAAAAAAAGTGCCCAGAAACAACTACAGTACCAAACCAGTAACTAGTAACAAACCACAAATTCACTTTTAAAAAAGAAAAAAAAAACAAAGTCATTAATACAACTTAAAAAACTACAAAAATCTCTAGTTATTCTTCTTCCTCCTCTTTGATTTCCTTAACAGACCATCATATTCTGTCTTGTACCCACCAATCTACTTCTTTTTCCCATGAATATACAAGTTAATGGCAAGATAATCGCGAAAGGTAGCAACTTTGGCAGCCATGTTCTTTTGGATGTCATCAATCTTCCCATGGATAAACAAATCAACATACTTAATAACAAATATTCCACAATCACTGAAAAAAAAAATAACAAATGTAATTATTAACAAACATAATAAACAATATAAACAACAAATCACAAAAACCAGTTAATTATTTGTCCTCTTGAGAAGGCAGGTCTTTGGCAAACTTAAAATCAATTGGTTTTTTCTTCCCAACGGAATATGGACCAACATTCAAGTCCAGGTCTTTCCTAGAAACATAAAAATCAAGAAAGTAAAAAAAAATATGGTAAAACAACAGAATAAGCCTTCACATATGACAAAGCAATACTCTCATTCTTCTTCCCCACCAAAGAGTTGTAGACAGTTAACATCCTACTCTTTATGGAAAAAGTGGATGAAAATCCAATGCAATTGAATCTTCACATGCACAGGAAAAATAACATGATTCACATCCACCCAAGGAGTGTTACAAAACAAATATTCACCAATAATATAATTTGAAACCAGGTTATCAAAACGAATGTTGCTTGGATCACATTTGGTTGGCAAAAAGTTATCATACAAACCAGGAGTCAAATCAGGAGTCTGTAGTTGTAACTCTCTTGTTCAAACTACAACTCAACTTAATCTTCTTCCTCAAGTAATAAAAATAAACATTGATATGCTACAAAAAATAAACAAACAACAAAAGTTAGGAACCTGGTTCCTATCCAATAAAAAATTATCAAAACTAGTTACACATGATACTACAAGAACCTGGTTACCTGTCAAAAAAATTTATCAAAACCAGTTACACACAATACTACAAGAACATGGTTACTTGTCATAACCATCATCAACAAAATAACAAAACATCTAAACAAACAAAGACCGGTTACAAAACATTATACCAAGAACCTCGTTACTTACAATGTCCATAAGCTCTTCCCCACACGTTTGAAGCTTGTAAAACCACATCTTCTCAGAAATTTTAACAAAAATACAATCCATCGGTTGATTGATAATGTTATCAACATCAGAAAATTTCTTCTTCCTTAAAATAAATTTTATTAACAAACATTTACATATAAAAAACAATAGTATTAAACAAAATAAAAACAAACATACTTGTTTTCAAAAATCATTTTATCCTCAATCCATGTAACATAATTCATGCATTCATCATTTGAAACTTTCTGTCCAATCTCATCTTTAAATGGAAGCAACCCTCTAACAATCAACACTTCTTCTACCTTCCTTTTCACATCTTCTTTTACTTCAGATGAACCAAACTCAGTAACAAAAGGAGATTTAACATGAGTACTAGGTTTAGGCTCCCTCTTTTCAATAGCAACAAGAACTTCATCAACATCATCAACCATCACAACTTTCCAATCATCCTTACTCATACTTAATCTCTTTTGTCATTCTGCATACTCCATAGTTTTATCAATAACCTTCAAAATCTCTGGATCCAAATAAATTTGTTCAAAATTTAAACCATCAGAACTAAAATCAGGCTTCTTTGAATTATGCTGTAATGAAGAACAATAAAATCGGTTACAACAAATTCCATTTTAAATAAAATAATACAAAGAAAAAAAAAAGATTTCAATATCTTAGTTCCAGCCACAATATTTGACAACTCCAACCCAGTATAAACACCATCAAAATCTTCACTTAAATCCTTTTCAAAACCCTAAACAAAAAAAATGAAACCAGTTACACCAATAACATGTTACACTAATAAACTTACAAATAACAACAGACAATTATGTAAGGGAAACTAGTTACCTTACTACCATCAAAATCTTCACCTAAATTCATCCCACAAATCTGGACCAAAAAAAAAATGGTTATAACAAACAATGGTTACAAAAAAAAACAAAAATACATAGAAGAAACCAGTTACCTTAGAATCAGGAGAAACATGGCTGGATACTTTGTCAAAATCAACTGACTTTTTCACTTCATTAAATCCAGCAGTTTCATTACCAGAATGTCCAACCTTTTCATAATCTTTTTAAACTTTTTCTGAATTTTTTTCAGCAATACTTCTAATAATTGTAGACAACTCACAGAGTTTCCCCATGAACTCATACCTCATAATTGTAATATCACTAATAATAGCTTGTTGGCTCTCTTTTATTGAAAAAAACTGTTTCACAAATCAATCTCAATTTTTCACTATCAACCTGAAAAAACATAATAATATACATTACAAAACATCAAAAAATAAAAAGAAAAATAAAAACAAACCTATAAATTTCAATCAAAATAATATTTTTTAAACTAAAAAAAACATCAACACTAACAAGTACCCGGGTACCCGAACCATCATCTCCATTATCAGGACACTCCTTGGGCAAATATATAGGCTTAAACTTAAAGTTCTTCATTGCTGGTTTCTGCCTCTCCCCAGAGTTTGGATAAACATCCAAGATAGTCAACTGAAGAAATAATATATATATATATATATAAAAACCAAGAAACTGGTTACCATGTTTCGTAACCTGCTACACAAACAAAAATCTTAAATTATTCAAACAAATATGCGTAGTAACTTGTTACAAAATAAAATATTATACCTTTTTGTTGTTAAAAATATTTGTCACCAAGTTGGAATAGAAATCATTATCAGAACTCTTCCAATTCAACAAATGGGGATACTTTTTATCAACCCTCTGACAAAACTTAGGATGAAAATCAGATATAGTTTCATATATCCACACACAGAAAAGCAACAGGAAAACCAAGAAGTTTATAAGGATGAAGCCCAACCTTCCCATCAACAAAAAGACCATAAAAATTTTTATTACCACCCTTCAAAGCAATTTTCATATAATGAAAAGTCCTATCCCAAAATAACTTCCCAAAACCAATACTTCCCAATTCAGACAGATCACGATCAACCATCTAAAAAAATAGTCATCAACTAATTTCTCACTAGTTTATCCATACAAATAGTTTCCTAAAAGATGAACTATCCCCAACTTCACATCATCATCATCATCTACTAACTCCTTAAAATTGAAAGCATTACACAATTCAGCCTTTAACACTTTACCACCAAAACGACCAAATATTTTTTTTCTTAAAATGAACTTTCTTTTTATGAAAAAGACTTAAATAAGAAAGACCATCATAGTTAAGACCTGTAACAAGGGAAAACTCCTCAATATAAAATCTACAAACCCTACGACCCAACTTCCACATCTCCTCATCCTCCCTCTCATGAGACACCTCTCTCAACAAAACCAATTGTGCAAGTTAGGTTTGGAAATGAATATCAGAAACTTCTAAGAAATGCCCAAATGGCTTCTTCTTAAACAATGCTTTTTGACTTTTGGTGAACTTAGCTTTCAAGTCTTTAATTACATTCTTCTCATTGAAATGTTGTACCTTTCCTAACCTCTTAGAGGTATTGATCTTTAAATGAGCTTGAAAAAGAAACAAACAAACCAATTACACAACATGTAGTCGGTTTGATGAAATAGATAAATGTAAACTACTTATCTACCTGTAACTAGTTACACATGTAACTAGAAACTGAGAAATATAACACTTTAAGAAAAAAAAATCATAACGATAATAATAAAACAAACACAATCCCTTGAATGTGAACCCGATTACAGAAACATCACCATATGAACATTTTTTTTATTATACTTAAGAAAATAAACACATACCACAACATGCTTCGTCTCAATAGAATCAGCTATAGCATCATTACTTCCCGATGCATTAACTTTATCTTTCTTACTACTAGACACACATGATTCCCTCTTCTGTTTAACAGTTGAAGGAGATTTACTCTTTTTCCTTGCAACAGACTTCAGACGAGTAATGTTATTCCTCCGAGGAAGAACTCCACAAATATCATCACCAACATCTCCAGCCTTTGAAGCTTCCTCTACCACTTTAGATGATTTCTTCTCAGAATCAAGCACATTCTGAGCAATATTATCAGAACCAAGAGCACCACCAACTTCACCAACTTCCTCAATAGAGAACTCAAGCTGTTCCATCAGAAATCTTTGAACTTAAAATACAAAACGCATTGCATAATAAAAAAACAAACAACCTAAATGAAAATGAAAAGCAGATTTATATATATATATAGATAGAGAGCACAAATTCCAAATAACTACCCATTGTTGACGCGGTTCTTCGCCAACAGGTAATTAAGAGAAGAAGAGAGAGGGATTAGTGCTGAATATAGAACCGTCGCAGATACAGAATCTTAGAGAATGAACTAGGTGACTCAAGACACGTTTTTAAGTGGTTCGAAGGTTAAAATCCCTCTACTCCACTAGTCAATATTATTGAAATATTCCGGGTATTTGGTTACAAAGCATATATCCATTCAGATACTATTTTTCCCAACCCCTATCAACTCCCAGGTTCTCCATATTTATAGGAGAAGGCACCTGGAAGTTGGTAAGGAGGTCATCCCGTGACCTTATTATTTGTCATATCAACTCTGTGACATTCATGATTAATTCCTAAACCTGAAACATAAGTATGGTCAAATCGATAGGTAAGGAGATAATGGGCCGCACGACCCAACCCAGCCGTGGATATCTGAACACGCACGTTCCTGCTGCGTGTCCGAGAAGTCAGGGAGATATTGGACACGTGATGTCAGATATATGCACGTTTATCTTGCGTGTGTTGACTTTACAGAGGGTCAGAGCTCCATACATAGCTCGTGCCACGAGCTGCTCCCTTGACCCGACCTTCGGCCTTCGGATTCCTTCACCCAGTCCTGGGAAACCTTGGCGAGTCCTCAGGGATTGCTCGAGCTAATAAGGTACGACCTCGAAACGGGAGCTCCGGTCTTGGGGATGTTAATGGGCTAATCGTGATTAGTCCGTAGCTCGGCCTGCTAATCAGCCCGTGGGAAAACCAGGGCGTACATCTGCCCCCCAAGCTCCTACTCGTGGTACATGACGTCGTATATAAGACCACAGTAGGGGCTTTTAGACTTCCCCATAAACTCTTCGCATTCCACTCTTTACGCAGGCGTCTGATACGTGGAACGTTGTGGGTGGTGACGGTACGTCTTACGAGAACCGCATTTAATGGCCTAGCCTATGCCCAGCCGTCGTTTCATATTTCGAGTGGAAGGCCTCGAATCCCTCACCAGGGCCACCCAAGAGCCTTCTACACGTGATCCTTCATGTATATAAAAAGGGGGTGGCCACCCCACGCACGGGCCACCCTTTCATTCAAAATTTTCCAAATCTCCTTTTCTCTTCCTTCTCCATATTTCAGAAGAACGAAACCCTCAACCCTGTTGCTGCCATTTTCATCGTCCACGAAGCTTAGGCGCACGGATTTCTCCGAAGCTTTGGAAGCTACTTACACCGACGAAACTCCTACCAACGCAACGCCCTCGTCTACCTCCTAGCCATACACTGTAAGTTTCCTGACCCTGTTCACTTTGAAAACATGCTACTGTAGCTTAGGAAAAAAATTTCACTGTAGCCGCATGCAAGGGTTTTCTGGGTTGTGTGGATATGGAGGGTGATAGCCCTTTTTAGGTTAGGGCACATTTGTTGTAAGAAATCGCTTTAGCGTATGGGTTTCAGGGTGCTTTTTCTGGACAAATTTCTGGGTAGGAGTTTTGGGAATTTTTGGGTGCAAAACCGGGTAGCATAGGGAACACGCCTCATAAGCGATTTTGTAATTTTCTGCCTATTGAAACTTTCCCCCCAAGGCAAATTCTATTCTGAACCCCCTGACACGCGAATTCTGAGTAATCTGGGATCTGTTGGGAGCATATGCGCGTGTTCATTGAACCGCGTGGTTCCACTCTCCACGAGCTGGGCTTACCTCAGCTCGTGCAAATAATAATTGCTTCTTCCTCCTGCTTGGGTCGCCTTTTCTAAAGTGTTTTCTTTTGTTCGCTAGGCGACCAGATGGCTCCAAAAAAGAACCTCCCTCAGAAGAACGTTGGAAGCTCGGCCTCCCAGCAGGAAAAAGGAAAGGCGGTGATACCCAGCTCCCCGATCCCCCGCTTCGGGCCGGCCGTGGAGAAGGAGGTCGAGGTGGCCCCTGACGCATTCTTTGAGGTGGAGAGAATCGTCTCAAAGATAACCGACCAGGCGAAGATCAACAAACTCTTCCTCACTCACAACATTCCACTGGGGAAAGCCTCTGTTATTGCCCGACCTGTCGCGGATGGCGAGCGGAGCTGCACGCCGCTCGATGAATCGTTCACGGCCTGGAGCGGTGAACACTTCAAGGCAGGGGCCTTCCTCCCCTTGGATCAGTACTTCGCTGATTTCCTGAACTCCGTGGGGTTGGCCCCTTTTCAGCTCCCCCCCAACTCCTACCGTCTGCTGGCAGGGTTGAGGTATTTATTCAAGAAGTAGGAGTGGGAGGTCCCTACTCCTGCTGATATTTTATATTTCTTTTGCCTCAAAGCCAGCCCGGATCAGCGGGGGCGAGGTGACGGGTTTTACTATTTAACCCGTTTTCCCAATACGGCGGCGGTGATCGAGCTGCCCAGCCACCCAAATGACTTCAAGGACCAGTTCTTCATGTCAACTGGGTTCCGGAACTGCGACCACCACTATTTCAATCGTCCTCGTAAGTAATCCCTGATCTTAGCTTGCCTTTTAAGTGTTATTTTATTTTAGCCCCTCCCGTATTCCATTCTGATTTCAGCCAATCCTGCAGCCATCTACGCGAGGACCGAAAAGTCTGTGACCCTCGGGGGCCAATATGAAACACTGGCGGGCTTGCCCCCCAGTGAGAAGGACTATCGCGTGCTCGTGACGGACGAGATGATGGTGTTCTACAAACTGATCTTCCCAAACCAGACCCTGAACCTGAAGAGGCCCCGGGGGCCACCCCCAGCCTGCGACAACAGACCTATCATCGTGGAGGAGGTCGTGGTAGAGGAAGACAAGGAGGACGAGGCGGCCGAAGTTCCGCTCGTGAGGAATAGGAAGAGGACCTTGGAGGTCGCCCAGAGGATGGGCGAGGAGAGGGTCCGATCCAGAGCAGCCGCGGGTCCTTCTGGCCAAGGTAACCCTTACTTGTTTAGGAGTCTAGATAGGGCCACTGCAGACCCCCGGCTGGATAGGTTCAATCCTAGGCAGATCGTCCATCGTCACCGAAGGGATCCAGACCTAAACACACTCCTGCTCCATTGTGTTGACCGGCTCGTGCTGGATCACCAAGAGAGCCGGCCTAGGGGTACCATAGTAGTAGATAACACCCTAGCTTTTAGGTCGATCTTATTCGAGGAGTATGGGACCAACCTACGCACATGGCCATCACTCTAGAGGGGTATCTATGCTTCGGGGCTTAGGCAGTATGTAGAAGAGTCTAGCCCTGAGTCAGAACCGGACCTAGAACCTGCGCCAGTTCGTGAAATAATCGTCTTAGGTTCTTCCAGCTCGGGGGGTAGGGCTCCCTCAGTATTCATATGCTTTTTTAGCTTTAACCTTTTGTCTTTATCTTTGTATGATTGCTAACTTGTAATAACCATGTATATATATATTTTTTTTGACAGAAGAGATGTCTCAGCCCGAGGATAGCTTGCGGGGCATAGTCTTCAGGGGGAACCCCCCAGCCGGGCCAAGAACGAAAAGGCTCCGGGGTTCCAAGAGCTCCGCCGGGGTCTCCACTAAATCTCCTGCAAAGGAGAAGGAGAAAACCCCGCCAGCCCAGGTCGTGGGGGCGATCCTTCCAGCTGTGGGAGCAGGACAAATGCCTCCACCGCCTCAGCGAGTTCCGCCTGCCCCCCAGGATGGAGGAATGGAGATCGGGATTTCGCCTGCGGCGGTCTCCGATGTATGCATCCCGGTCAATCCCCAGGACCTGGAGAAGATCCCAGAGGTCTTTCGGGGAACGGTGTACGAATCGGCGAGCTACACCGTGAACCATATCTACAAGTTCACCGAGAAGGAACTCCGGACTATTGAGACGATGAGCCCGGTTGACGTCATGGACTCTTCCATGAGCATGACCCTAACGGTAAGCTGCCCTATTCTTTTAAAGCTTTTACCATTACACTTTGCCTTATTTTTTCTCTGAGCCAGTTTATCTTTCATTCCTCGCAGGGTGTCGTCGCCCTTCACCGAAGCATCATCAGGGCCAGAACCCAGCTTGATGACATGAGGACCGAGCACCAGGCCACCCTTCAAAAGGTTAAGGCGTCCAAGGATGCCCTGACGACCTCGAAGGGCGAGTTGGAGAGGGCCCAGGTCGATCTGGAGAAGACCCGTTCGAAGGTCCAGGAGCTCAAGACATCCCTTGCCACCTCGCAGGCGGACCTTGAGGCAGCGAGGACAGAGATCCAGACCGCCCAGGCCGCCCTGGAGGAAGAGAAGACCATCTCGGAGCAGTCCATGCAGGATCTGTTCTACCACTGTTGGTTCCATAATCCGGAGGCTGACTTCTCTTTCATGCCACCTAATTTCTGGGCGCGCTTGTTGGTGAAGTTCCAAGCTCGCCTTGACAAAGAGGCGCCACCTTCGGAGACTGGGGAAGCCTCTGGTGCGGCGGAGCAAGATGAAACAGCGACCTCCAAAGGGCCGACTGACGGAGCTTAGGGCGCTCTTCTCTTTTTCTCTTTATATATTTTGAAGTATTTTTTTTTTTGATAAACTTAGCTCGAGTTAATTTTTATCCATATCTTGAACTCTTTAAGAAGAACAACAATAAATAGATTTAAATTAACTTCCAAGTTTTATGACCTAGTTAAAACCAGGAACTTATTTTGAAAACTTAGTTCGTGTTAACTTTTATCCATATCTCGAGTTCTTTAAGAAGAAACACGATCAATAAATTTAAGTTAACTTCCAAGTTTTTATGACCTAGTTAAAACCAGGAACTTATTTTGAAAACTTAGTTTGTGTTAACTTTTATCCATATCTCGAGTTCTTTAAGAAGAACCACGATCAATAAATTTAAGTTAACTTCTAAGTTTTGCGACCTAGTTAAAACCAGGAACTTATTTTGAAAACTTAGTTCGTGTTAACTTTTATCCATATCTCGAGTTCTTTAAGAAGAACCACGATCAATAAATTTAAGTTAACTTCTAAGTTTTGCGACCTAGTTAAAACCAGGATAGGACTTAGTTGGTGTTAACCCTTATCCGTGTCTCGAGCTCTTTAAGAAGATCAACGATCCATAGATAAAAATCAACATCTAAGTCATTAAGGAGACCTGGTTATATCCAGGTACCATATGCCCCCCAAGTAACTGGGAAATGGTCTTTAATGGTTACTTTAAGATTACAATTGCAAACGTGCGTAAAAAGCTGATTTTTATTAATATATAGAAAGTGGACTTCCAGGCCTTACAAGTGGATCATTGATAATATTTCTTTAAGTGGATGGCATTCCAGGTCCATGGTACGGTTCCTCCATCAAGTCGGGCTAACTTATAAGTTCCCTCCTTGACGACTTCGATGACCTGGTATGGTCCTTCCTAGTTTGGTCCCAACACTCCATCTTTGGGATCTTTTTCGGCCAGGAAAACTCTCCTTAGGACCAAGTCGCCAACGCTAAAGGCGCGTTTTTTGACTTTAGAGTTGAAGTAGCGAGTGATCTTCTGTTGATAACGGGCGAGCTGGAGTTGTGAATCTTCTCGCCTTTCGTCAATTAGATCGAGGGAATGGCACAGGAGCTCATGGTTCCGATCTTGGTCGTAAGACTGGACTCTATGTGACAGAACCTCAACTTCCACGGGGAGGACTGCTTCACTCCCAAAGGTTAGGGAGAAAGGAGTATGACCCGTAGGAGTCCGATGCAAGGTCTGGTATGCCCATAGGACCTGGGGGAGCTGTTCTGGCCAGACCCCCTTTGCCTCATCTAATCTTTTCTTGAGGCTCGCCTTTAGAGTCTTGTTGACAGCCTCGACTTGGCCGTTCGCCTGAGGATAGGCCACGGAGGAGAAGCTTTTTACAATCCCGTGCCTTTCACAAAACTCGGTGAACAGGTCGCTATCGAACTGGGTGCCGTTGTCGGAGACGATTTTCTTCGGTAGACCGAATCGACAGATGATGCTTTTAACTACGAAGTCGAGTACCTTCTTTGATGTTATTGTTGCCAACGACTCTGCCTCGGCCCACTTAGTGAAGTAGTCTATGGCTACCACGGCGTAACGGACCCCGCCCTTTCCAGTGGGCAGGGCGCCCACTAGGTCTATTCCCCAAACAGCAAACGGCCAAGGGGCCGAGATCATTCTCAGCTCGGCTGGAGGAGCTCGGGCAACTGCAGCGAATCGTTGGCATTTGTCGCACTTCTTCACGTATGAGATTGCGTCTTTGGACAGAGTTGGCCAGTAATAACCTTGCCTGAGAACCTTTAAGGCCAGGCTTTGCCCCCCAGTGTGGTCTCCGCAGAATCCTTCGTGAATTTCCTGCAGGATGGCCTTCGCCTCACCCGGAAGAACGCATCGGAGGAGAGGTAGGGAGTGCCCACGTCGGTACAATAACCCATCAACTATTGTATATCTAGGGACTTGATATAGGACTCGCCGCGCGTCGTTACTTCCTTCAGGCAGCTTGCCCTCGACGAGATATTCAAGAATAGGGGTCATCCAGGTCGGTCGAGCATCAATCATCTCGACCTCTGCCCGATCTCCATCTATACTTGGTTTTTCCAAGAATTCTATTGGCACCAACCCCAGAGTCTCCGTCTCTCCCGAGGTGGCGAGTTTGGCAAGGGCATCCGCATTGGCGTTCTGTTCTCGAGGTATCTGTTCGATCGATCCTCGCTCAAATGCGGACAGCTCGGCTTTTACCTTTGCCAAATAGGCGGCCATCTTGGGTCCCCGTGCCTGATATTCGCCCAGAACCTAGTTTACCACGAGCTGGGAGTCACTAAAGCACTGGACGGAGCTCGCCTTTAACTCATTGGCTATCCTCAACCCGGCTAACAAAGCTTCGTATTCCGTCTCGTTGTTGGAGGCCTTGAACTCGAACCTTAGCGCCGAGTGGAACCTATGTCCCTTGGGGGAGATCAGAATGATTCCGGCCCCAGAACCGTTCTCGTTTGATGAACCATCCACAAAGATCTTCCACAACGATTCGGGCGAGGTGAGCTGAGATGAGCCTTCTGATGGATCCTCCTGGAATCCCGTGCACTCTGCCACGAAGTCGGCCAAGGCCTGACTTTTTATGGAAGTTCGTGGAGTATAGAAAATCTCGAATTGACTGAGTTCGACCGCCCACTTTAACAAACGTCTCGATGGTTCAGGTTTTTGCAAAACCTGCCTTAGAGGCTGATCGGTCATGACGTGTACCGAGTGGGACTGGAAGTACGGTCTGAGCTTTCGCGAGGCCGTGATTAGGCCGAACGCCAATTTTTCCATCAGTGGGTACCGTGATTCTGCTCCGAGGAGTCTCTTGCTGATGTAATAAACTGGCTTCTGAACTTGGTCTTCCTCTCGTACTAGTACGGCGCTGGCCGCGTCCTTAGTGACGGCCAGGTAGAGGAAGAGAGACTCTCCTGCCCTGGGCTTGGATAGCACAGGTGGTTCGGCCAGATGTGCCTTCAGGTCGAGGAATGCGCTTTCGCACTCTACTGTCCATTCAAACTTCTTGTTTCCCCGGAGCAGATTGTAGAAAGGCAAACATTTATCGGTTGACTTTGAAATGAACCGGTTGAGTGCTGCTACCCTTCCTGTGAGGCCTTGGACATCTTTTCGGGACCTAGGGGAAGGAAGCTCGAGCAGTGACCTGATCTTGTTGGGGTTTGCCTCGATTCCTCGGGTATTAACTATGAACCCCAGGAATTTCCCGGATGCGGCACCAAAAGTGCATTTCTGGGGATTGAGCCTCATGTCGTATTTCCGTAGTATTTTAAAACATTCTTCCAGGTCAGAAACATAGTTGTCGGTAGTCTTTGACTTGACGAGCATGTCATCAACATATACTTCCATGTTCTTTCCGATCTGGTCCGCGAACATTCTGTTCACTAGCCTTTGGTAGGTAGCTCCGGCGTTCTTCAGACCAAACGGCATGACCTTGTAGCAATAGACATTAGTCGGGGTCATGAAGCTAGTGTGTTCCTGATCCGCCGGATTCATCGCGATCTGATTGTAGCCTGAGTACGCGTCCATAAAGGACATGAGCTCGTGCCCCGCCGTGGCGTCCACCAGCTGGTCGATCCTTGGCAATGGAAAACAATCCTTGGGGCAGGCCTTATTCAGATCGGAGAAGTCAATGCAAGTCCGCCATTTCCCGTTGGGCTTCGGAACTAGCACGGGATTGGCGACCCAAATTGGAAATTTGGCTTCCCGGATAAAGCCACATTTTTTGAGTCGGGCTACCTCTTCTTCTAGGGCTTCAGCTCCGTCTTCCTCTTACTACAGAGGTTTTTCCCGAGCTTGACCATCCGTGACGGAATTTGTGGATCGAGGTTCACCTCCTCGAGCTCCTCAATGGCCTGGAGCCCGGATCTGTCTTCGCCTACTCGGGGGTCAATGTCTTCACTCAAGGCGACCTTTTCCTCTTCGGCGCTCTGAGGTTTTTCAATCTCAGGATCCACCAAGGGTCCCTGAGATTCCTCTTTGCCCTGAATGGCCATTGCCAGCTGCCCGGGTTTAGATTTTCCCTTCATGGAAATGTTGTAGCATTCCCTGCCAGCGAGCTGATCGCCCTTGATAGTACAGATTCCGGTCGAAGTAGGGAACTTCATGGCGAGGTGTCGAATGGAAGTGATAGCCTCGAAAGCTATGAGGGTAGGCCGGCCTAAAATGGCGTTGTAGGCAGCGGAGCAGTCAATGACCACGAACTCAAGTAGCTTGGAGACTGTTCGAGATTCTTCTCCTAGGGTGATCACCAGCTCGATCGTCCCTATCGCTGTCGACCCTTCTCCCGAAAAGCCATACAGCATCATGGAGGTCGCCTTTAGCTCGGCGACAGTCAATCCCATCTTTTCTAAGGTGGATCGGAATAGGAGGTTTATCGAGCTTTCGTTGTCCACCAACACTCTCCTTACTCTCCGGTTGGCGAGCTGGACTACTACGACCAAGGGATCATTATGAGGGAATTGGACATGGCCTGCGTCTTCCTCCGTAAAAGTGATCGGTTGCTTTTCTAACCACTGTTGTTTCAACTAACGCTGCTTCGGGACGAACTCCACTCCGTTGTGGGCCTTTAATTCATTCACATATCTCTTCTGGGCGCCTCTACTCGTTCCAGCCGTGTGCGGTCCTCCAGAGATGGTGGATATCTCTCCCTCGACCACGGGAGGAGGGACGTCCTGATCTACACGAGGCCCGGGCTGACTGGCTGGGACTTCTGGAGCGGGTCGACTTGCTGGGACCTTGTTTCATGAGTATTGCGCCAAGGGGCCTGCTCGGATGAGAGTCTCGATCTCATCTTTTAGATGCCTGCAATCATCGGTATTGTGGCCGACGTCGTTGTGAAAACGGTAGAATTTGGAAGTGTCTCTCTTTCCCTTGTGGTGTTTCAATGGTTCCGGCCTCTTCCAGGGGACCCGAGTAGAGTTGGCCAGGAAGATACTTTCCCTGGACTGGGTGAGCTCGGTATATGTTGTGAACACGGGCTTGAACTTATCCACGGACTTATTCTTCTTTTGACCGTGCTGACTGTTTTCACCATTCCCCTTTCTTTTGCCCCCACTGGGCTGGTTGTTCTGCGCGACGTCGGGGGTCACCATCACGATCTCCGTCCCCGTTCCAGCGGGCTTCTTGGGAACCTGGCTGGTCCCCGCGGCTGAAGCTTTAGCTTCTTCCAAGTTTATCCACTCTTGGGCTCTGTTAAGGAATTCGTTAACCGAGCTGACTCCCTTCCTCTGAATGTCTTTCCACAGGTCTCCCTTGACCAGGATTCCGGTTCTCATGGCCATGAGCTTGGAGCTATCATCTGCGTCCCTGGCTCGAGCAGCGACATTTGCGAATCTGCTCAAGTAGGCTTTCAGCGTCTCACCGGGCTGCTGCCTTACGTTGGCTAGAGAGTCGGCCTGAACACGGGCTGCCTGAGAGGCGCGGAACGCCCTTTTGAAATTAGCAGAGAAGGTCTTCCAGGAGCTGATTGACTGTCTTTTACTCTGCTTGAACCACTGCCTGGCAGGTCCAGTCAGTGTGGAAGGGAAGATCAGGCAACGCAGCTCCGGACCAATGTTATGGGCCATCATTAGGGTGTTGAACATCCCCAAATGGTCCGACGGATCTCCGTCCTCGTTGAACTTTGACAAGTGAGGCATACGAAAACCAGATGGGTATGCCGTCGCTGCTATGTTGGGGGCGAAGAGTTCCATCTCGTCTCCCGAATCATATTCGTCTTTTTCTTTTTCTGATAGGAGCTTCCTCATCAGTTCCTCCATCTGAGTTAGGCGCTCAAGGGTTTGGTCCTGAGATCCTGGGTCATTCCGGGGCTGCTCAACAGCTCCGGACCCATTGTACATATTAGGTGGGTTATTGCCCCTCCTATCTTGAGATAGGTTATTTGGGACATTCCCTCCATTATGTACTTCAGATCGGACCCCCCCCCCCCCCCCCCCCCGAGCGAGCCTGGCTACCATCTCTAGCTCGGTCCTCTCTGTGAGAGTTGGGGTGATCTCGAAGGTCGTCTCCCTGGGCGGTCCGGTGGCTTTGTGCCGAACTTAGCCGCTGGCGTAGGTGTCCTCCAGAGAGATCACTCCGGCGACTGCCGGTCCAATGACTCCTGCCGGATGGGCTTGGAGTCCGCCTTTGGTGGTGAGGACCTGAGCTTTCTTCGGGCGCCCTGCTACGCCGGGAAGGTCCCGCTGATGGTGGGTTTCTCCTACTACTTCCGTAAGCTGGGATGTCTCGGATGGGCCGAGGAGGAGACGGATATCTGATCGGAGATGGAGGATGCCTGACTGGAGAAGCGATCCTGGTTCCGTCTAGACGGATCAAATTTGGTGGGGGCCTTTCGGCCCTGCCAACTTGCTGGTCCCGCACCGGGCGATCTGGACGAGGCGCAGGACGTTCTTCGGGGACGGGCTGACGTCGTGGGCCCTCCCCGGATCTCCTCCGGGAACTTCCTCGAGCTCTTCTGGGCGTCCTCGAGGATGGTTGAGAGCTAGGAGTCGACGTCCTAACCGAACGGCTGTATTGCTGTTGTCCGGTCCCAGGCATTTCCCTGAAGTTGGCCTCTCGATGGTGTGATGAAGGGGTGGAGTTGGCTGCTGGAAGTCTATCCGAACGGCTATGCCTGGACCGATTACCCCGGCGAGACTTTGGAGCCTCACCTTGCCTCTCTCCAACGTTAACGTTGGTTGTGAGAGGGGGTAGTCGGGCCAGAATATCCTGGATTTGCTGACCGGCTGCTGCTAACTGGCTCCTCAGTTGAGCATTCTCCATCTCCACCGTAGTATAATAACATGGGTTCGGATTAGGTGGCCGGGGCGCCGAACTACCTGTATCGTCCTGGCCCGCCGACTGCTTTCCTGGCCTCTGTTGGACTTCAGGAATTTGTTCGTCAGGGATGGCAATATGATGAGCCTCCTGCCCATCATGCTGCTCTGTTTCGTTGCTATGCCTGGACCGAGTGGTCACCATAGTTGGATGTTTGCAACAGCACTAATCGAACTTGCTCTCAATGAAAGCACCAAACTGTTGACGCGGTTCTTCGCCAACAGGTAATTAAGAGAAGAAGAGAGAGGGATTAGTGCTGAATATAGAACTGTCGCAGATACAGAATCTTAGAGAATGAACTAGGTGACTCAAGACACGTTTTTAAGTGGTTCGAAGGTTAAAATCCCTCTACTCCACTAGTCAATATTATTGAAATATTCTGGGTATTTGGTTACAAAGCATATATCCATTCAGATACTATTTTTCCCAACCCCTATCAACTCCCAGGTTCTCCATATTTATAGGAGAAGGCACCTGGAAGTTGGTAAGGAGGTCATCCCGTGACCTTATTATTTGTCATATCAACTCTGTGACATTCATGATTAATTCCTAAACCTGACACATAAGTATGGTCAAATTGATAGGTAAGGATATAATGGGCCGCACGGCCCAACCCAGCCGTGGATATCTGAACACGCACGTTCCTGCTGCGTGTCCGAGAAGTCAGGGAGATATTGGACACGTGATGTCAGATATATGCACGTTTATCTTGCGTGTGTTGACTTTACAGAGGGTCAGAGCTCCATACATAGCTCGTGCCACGAGCTGCTCCCTTGACCCGACCTTCGGCCTTCGGATTCCTTCACCCAGTCCTGGGCAACCTTGGCGAGTCCTCAGGGATTGCTCGAGCTAATAAGGTACGACCTCGAAACGGGAGCTCCGGTCTTGGGGATGTTAATGGGCTAATTGTGATTAGTCCGTAGCTCGGCCTGCTAATCAGCCCGTGGGAAAACCAGGGCATACTACCCATAAAGTTTCCCAAAAAAACTGATCAAAAATCGCCAAAACCCCCACACAAATTAACCATCAAAAACAAAAATCACCATTAACACTGATTCAAAATAAAATTAACCACCCACGACCGAAAGATAGATAATCCAAAGCAAAATCAACAAAAGTAGGCATTAAAAAAACTAAAACATAATCCATGTAACCAGGTACTCACTGAGTCGATCACCACAAAATCGCTACAAAACCATAAACAGCCATGTAACCAAACCCTGAAAACAAAACGAAAAAGAAGAAAAAATTCAGAAAAATAATTACTGAAGAACACAAGTAAGACAAAATGGGGGAAATATAAAATCATGATAACGAAGCAAGCTAGAAAAAATGGAGGCTATAGACCCATGTAACCAGGTACTCATTGAGTCGAACACCACAAAATTGCTACAAAACAACAAACAACAATGTAACTAAACCCTAAAAATAAAACGAAAAAGAAGAAAAAATTCAGAAAAATAATTATTGAAGGACATGAGTAAAACGAAATGGGGGAAATATAAAAGCGTGATAACAAAGCAAGCTAGAAAAAATGGAAGCTATAAGTACTCGAGTACCTGCATGGTAGAAATGAAGAACCACGTTTGATTTTAAAAAAAAAACATTTTCCAGAAACTATACAAAAAATAAAATAAAAAATATTACATACAATTACTGAAATACTCTCACAAAAATTCAAATTTAGAATAAATAATATTATACAATTAAATATGAGAAACCTAATAAATTATTCTATAAATATGGGAAAACAAATCCCATAAAAAGTTAAACAACAAAAAATACCATAAAAAATGCACAAAAAAAGCCATATATGTCAAAGTTTATAAAATTTTCCCATATTTCATATAAATTCATCTTTTTTTTTTCATTTATATGGTCCTCATAATTGTATTTTCAAAATTTAGTATTCAAAGATATTATGTAAAAAATTCAAAATTATTTTTTCTAAAATTCAAATTTTGAAACTTTTATTTCTTTCTTTTCTTTTTCTTCTTCTTCTTTTCTTTCTAACAGAGCTTTTATTTCAAAAAGGAGTTTTAGCAATAAACTTAACGTTTTTAATCATTCAGTTTCATTGGGCATAAACTCTTGACAAAATTTTTGGAACCTAGTCTGCTTATGTTTTGGTAAGGTTGTACTCCATTATTTACTAATGAACATGTGCACACATGGAAAAAAAAATTTGGTTTAAGGGGTTTTAGCAGCAAAAGTCTTAGGGTTCATTTGTTTACACTTAATGAGAGAGGAAATTTGATTCGGTCATATTTGGACCCATTAACACTATTTGTTTTTTTTTTTACTTTTTCCAATAACTTTTTTACTCTTAATATATCTAATTTAGTTAGATATGTATTGGGCTCTTAAAATTTTTAAGACATATAATTTATATTTCTTTTCTCTAATACATCATATATGTGGTTTTTCATTTTCTTCTCTCTACCACATTAGGTATTTCTTTCTCTGCAACATCAAATTAGGCCAATCTCATTTTTATGTAAAATAACTTTTGTGATATATATAATTATAAAGGTACACATTTAAAACATTTTGTCTCTATCGTATCTATCTTTTTATATATATAAATATAGGGCCCCGCTAACCTCACACTCATTTTTTTGGCAGAACCTGTTATCCAAAAAATTAGCATTAGTGACGTGGCAAGTGATCCCTGGACACGTGGCTGACACCTGAAAACGTTCTGCTAGAGTATCGACGAGAAGACACGTTAGAAGCAGTGCGAACCAGTCTTACCTGCGACCAGTCTGGTCGATAGCTCCGCATACAAGGCAACATTAATGGGAAGATCTTTGTGAATCCCGAATTTATCTCACACAATCTCCTGAGTATCCGATTATTCAGGAAAGAATATCTGTAACAATCTTTTGTAATCCCCCTTGAGCCTATAAATAGCAAGAGATAGCTCAAGGGAGAGGATTTTTTGGCTTTTGAATCATTCGAGACTATAGTAATTCTCCTAGTAATATTGTATTGTTCTTCAGAGATTAGTGAAACTCATTGAACCCAAGTTCTTTGATCACTCATCTGATTTTTATATCAATATCAACCTAAGTGGACGTAGGTCATTACCAGATCCTGGGGCCGAACCACTATAAAATATCGTGTCTTATTTACCTTTGTCATTACGTTCTTCTCATTACTTTCATTCATATCAAGCATATTCTGACTCCGTGTCAGTTGGCCAAATCGTGAGTCAACATTCTGGTGCTTTCATTGAGAGCTTGATTTATCGTTGTTGAGAAAACTAATGGCGAAAGCTGGACAGGCGGCCGCCACTGCATCGTCAAACCCGCCACCTCCTCCTCCTCCTGCAAGCATGGCAGAGGATGAGCCACAACTGGAATTTAAGGAGGAGGAAATGGATGATGCAACGCTGAAGAGTACCCTGGGCGCGTTGCAGGAAGAACTGGCTAGTCTAAGAGCCAGTCACGAGACCGCCGCTGAAGTTATGGCGCGGCAGCAGCAGGAGATTGAACGGCAGCGCGCAGAATTGAGCGAAAGGCAGGCGGAGGTGGACTGCCGCCAGAGCGAAGCCATGGCAGCCCTCGAGGCAGCCTTGCTATTGGCTAGAAATCAGGCTGCACCTGCCTCGCAGCCTGACCAACCTGTGAATGGGCCACCCCAGAAGGGTCCTAATCCAAGCCCACCGATCTAGCCTTCGAGTCCGCAAAGGCCCGAGCAGCCTCAGATGCCCCATGATGATGTCCCACTGGATCCTGAGGCATAGCCACCATCCCAAGCTGCTCGGGGTAATCCCCCGCAACAGAGGCAGAATAGGGCCGAGCATCAGCCTCGCAGCCCTAGACGCCGTAGGGATGATGGGCCGAACCTACCGAACAGAGGTCAGTACCCTCCTGGCAACAGGAGGGACTCAGAGTTAGGCTCTGCGGTCCGGGGCCCCCCACGTCACGATGATGCACGGGGACACCACGACCAGCGCAGGCCACCCTCTAACGCTCGGGACGGTTCAGCCAGGAACGGACATCGAGGGAACAATCGATCTCATCATAGCCAGTCGAGGTTCAGAGATGGCCACAGATATAATGAGACCGACTCAGGCAAAGGAAATGCCAGTAGGAGGAATGAAGAAAGAGGTAAAGGCAGGAGCCAAGTACCTCAAGATGACCAACCAAATAGACAGGATGCTGGGGGGCAGCCCAGACAAAATAATGTCTTCAACCGGCTCGGGGGAAGCGAGCAGCGGAGAAGAGAAGAGGACCTGAGAGATGTACTCAATGATCACCGTGAGAAGCACGGCGAGAATGTCCCCTCGGCAACGGAGGCCACAACGATTCCTGCCGCTGTATAGGCCCAGATAGACGCCCTCAACCAGGCAGTGCAACAGCTGGTCGGGGGAAGGACTTCTTACATCGACCACGATAGGAGGAAAGGCACTCCTTTCGTACAAAGGATAGCTAACGCCGAAACTCCCAGCAAATTCAAGATGCCTACGCTTCCAAACTTTGACGGATATGGAGACCCAGTCTCGCATGTCAATAAGTTTGAAATTCAAATGGACATTCAGAAAGTGTTCGAAGACGCTCGGTGCAGGATCTTCCCTGCAACACTTTCTGAAGCTGCGCAGGAGTAGTTCTTCAAATTCCCTCCCGCAAGCATTGTTTCCTGGGAAATGTTCGTACGGGAGTTCTATGGACAGTTCTATGCTGGTCGTATACACCCAACCGAAGCAAACTAGCTAGTCGAAATTCGCCAGCAGGATGAGGAGTCAGTGAAAGACTACATCCAACGTTTTATGCGAGCAGCAGCTAGAGCGAAGACGGTCGGAGACGAAGGGAAGATGATGGCCATAACTGCAGGAGTAAAACGTCGTTCTCCCCTCTGGAAGAGTCTCCGAAAGGAAGGGGTGAGAACTACCCAAGAATTTTTGGATCGAGCTGATCGCTATATCAAGCTTGGAGAAGCCATTGCCGACGATGGAAAGCCCCCAGGCAAGGATAAGAAAGCTTCCGAACCAACCAAGGCCGCCAATGGGTCCAAACCTAGTGGCAACGGCAACGGGAACGGCAATGGTAATGGCAAGAACGGTGGAAAACGGTCGTATAACGAGCCTTCCACCTCCGACAAAAAACGAGCCAAGGGTAATCGTTATGAGCCTCAGTTCACTAACTACACTGCCCTCGTCGAGTCTCGGGGAGAGGTTTACCAGGCCACTAGTTCCAGTGTGCCTTACAAGAAACCTGGGCCCATTCGAAAAGACATTTCGAAAAGAGACACCACCAAGTTCTGTCGTTACCATAATGACTACGGACATGACACTAATGAATGCAACCAGTTAAAAGATGAAATCGAGTTCCTTATTAGACAAGGACACTTGAGAAGATACGTACGGGCCTTGGGAAATTCCCAACGAGAAGCTCCGGGTGGCAACGAGCAGGCGCCCATACGCCAACGCTCGCCACCATTACAGCCTGCCCCCGTGGCTGGAACCCTCTTAACCATCTGTGGAGGCCCGCACCTCACGGGGAATAGCGGAAAGGCCAGAGAACGGTATGCTCAGACTCTGCGCCACGACCAGGACATCGAGATGATGACTGTAGAGGACCGTGCACCAAAAAAGGCTCGGTCAGAGGGAGGAGAGATAACCTTCTCTGATGACGACGCCCAACACGTCAGGTTCCCACATGCCGATCCGCTGGTCGTGGACATCCAGATGGCCAATATGATGGTGAAGAGGGTACTGGTCGATACAGGAAGTTCAGTGAATATCCTGTATAAATCAACACTGGAACGCATGAAATTGTCCATGAAGGACTTGGAGCCCTGTAATCAAACGATATTCGGCTTTTCTGGAGAAGGACTCGCCCCAGCCGGATTGATCAAACTCCCAGTAACGACGGGTACAGCGCCTGCAACAAGGACATTACTCGCCACTTTTGTAGTGGTCGATTGTCCTTCGGCGTACAACGCCGTTATTGGAAGACCCATACTGGTTGATCTACGGGCTGTCATCTCTATGTGGCACCTAGCCATGAAGTTCCCAACAGACGCGGGGGTAGGACGCGTTTTGGGAAACCAAAGGGAAGCCAGGGAGTGCTACAACGCCTCGATCACAAAGGCAAAAAGTGGAACACCGAGGAGCACTACCCCAGATAGATTGCAGATGGCAGTTGATACGCAAGCCCAATCCGGTGATGAAGTCACCAAATAGGGTGTTGCCCAAAGTGAGGATGGAGATTTGGATCCTCGCTTTGGGGATTTTGAAGAAAATGTTGGACCCATCGAGGACCTGGAGGAGGTCCAACTCGACAAAGAAGACCCAACCAAAGTCGTAAAGGTTGGGAAAAACTTAGAGCCTACCACGAAGCACGCACTGGTGGAATTCCTGCGAAAAAACCAGGAGGTCTTCGCCTGGTCGCATAAAGACATGGTTGGGATAGATCCTGCAGTAATCAGCCATGTCCTGAATATAGACAAAACCTTTCCACCTGTGCAACAGAAAAGAAGGCTGCTCGACAAAGATAGATCACGAACCTTAAAAGAAGAAGTCAAAAGGCTAAAGGAGAATGGGTTCATCCGGGTGGCATTTTATCCGTCGTGAGTCTCTAATCTGGTGCTGGTCCCCAAGCCTAACGGCAAGTGGCGGACCTGTGTGGATTTTACAGACCTTAATAAAGCCTGCCCAAAGGACTGCTTCCTGCTCCCGAGGATCGACCAGCTGGTCGACACTACTGCAGGACATGAGATCCTCTCATTCATGGATGCATATTTAGGCTACAACCAGATTAGCATGCATCCCCCTGATGAGGATCACACCAGCTTTCGGACAGATACGGGCTTGTACTGTTACAAAGTAATGCCCTTCGGACTGAAAAACGCAGGTGCAACTTACCAACGGCTTGTCAACCACATGTTTAAGGAGCTAATCGGTGTAAACATGGAGGTATACGTCGATGACATGCTGGTAAAGTCTAAGAAGGCAGAAGGACATGTGAGGGATTTACAAGAGTGCTTTGATGTGTTAAACAAGTACCAGATGAAGTTGAATCCCCTCAAGTGTTCCTTTGGAGTCGGATCAGGGAAGTTTTTGGGATTTATCGTGAATTCAAGAGGAATCGAGGCCAATCCCGACAAGATAAAAGCCCTGATCGACATGAAGTTGCCAGAAAAGATCAAAGATGTACAAAGTTTGACCGGGAGGATCGCGGCCCTAAGTAGATTCATTTCGAAATCAACAGACAAGTGTGTTCCTTTCTTCAATCTACTTAGAGGAAACAAGAAGTTTGACTGGACAGGAGATTGCGAGCAAGCATTCCAGGCGTTGAAAGCCCATATGGCATAACCTCCCATCTTGTCGAAGCCGATCGAAGGAGAGACTTTGTTTGTTTATCTGGCGACTACCGAAGTTGCTGCTAGCGCGGTACTTTTACGGGAGGAAGAAGGCGTACAGAAAGCAGTCTACTATGTCAGCAAGAGGCTGATCGGTGCATAATTACGATATCCGCCAATCGAAAGGTTAGCATATTGCCTAATTCTAGCCTCTAGGAAGTTACGTCCTTACTTCCAAGCCCATCCTATCACAGTTCTAACTGACCAGCCCCTTCGGCAAGTCCTCCAAAAACCTGAGGCGGCTGGGCGATTGTTAAAATGGGCAGTCGAACTAGGGCAGTTCGATATAACCTATTCACCGCGAACAGCAGTAAAGGGACAAGTCTTGGCCGATCTTATTGCGGAGTTCACCGAACTCCCGGACAGTGAGCAGTGCAAACTGCCTGAAGCGCCCGTGCCTCAAGAGAAAGCTCCTTCGTGGAAGCTGTTCACGGATGGCTCGTCCAATGAATCCCACGCTGGAGCGGGAGTGATATTGATAACGCCAGAAGGGCATCGATTTCACTGCGCTATCAGGTTCGACTTCACTGCATCAAATAATGAAGCGGAATATGAAGCACTCCTCGCTGGATTGAGAATGGCAAAGGATATGAGCATAAAGACGCTTGATATCTACAGTGATTCACAGCTGGTGGTGAATCAAGTTCTGGGAGAATACCAAGCGCGAGGCTTGAAAATGGTGGCCTACTTAAATAAAACAAAAGACTTGTTAGCCCAGTTCACGAAGTACACCCTCCAACAAATCCCGCGAGATCAGAATTCAAACCCAGATGCCTTAGCCAAACTCGCAAGCGCGAAGGATGCTGACACTTTGAACATTGTGCCAGTAGAAAGACTGAGTAAGCCGAGCATACAAGCAGCTGAGTCCAGTATGGAGATTCGAATGGAGGATACATGGATGGCACCTTACTTGGAGTATCTGACAAATGGTACGATACCAACAGATAGAAACAAGGCCAGAACTCTACAAGGACGAGCTGCTAGACACATACTGGTCGATGGCGTTATGTATCGAAGAGGATATTCGATGCCACTACTCAGGTGCGTTACACCAGAAAAAGCTAAGGAACTCATGAAAGAGGTGCATGAAGGCTTCTGCGGGGATCACGCTGGGGGGCAGAGTTTGGCAAAAAAGATTCTAAGGCAGGGCTACTTTTGGCCAACGATGAACGAGGATTCGATGGAGTTTGTACGAAGATGTGATAAATGTCAAAGGTACTCCAAGATTCCACGAGCAGCTCCAAACGAATTGAAACAAATGCAGAGTCTGTGGCCTTTTGCAGTATGGGGGATAGATTTGATTGGATCCCTACCTACAGGGAAAGGCGGAGTAAAATACGCAGTTGTGGCAGTTGATTACTTCACCAAATGGGCCGAAGCTGAACCACTCGCAACCATCACGACCAAGAAAGTTCTCGACTTTGTCATTAAAAACATTGTCTGTCGGTATGGTTTTCCCAGAAAGATAGTTTCAGACAATGGAACCCAGTTTGACAGCGATTTATTCACCGATTTCTGCGAAAGACATGGAGTTATTAAAAGCTTTTCTTCAGTCGCACACCCCCAGGCGAATGGGCAGGTCGAAGCAGTGAATAAAACCCTTAAAGACACCCTGAAGAAAAGACTTGAGCAAGCTAAAGGAGCATGGCCAGAGCAGTTGCCTGAAGTCCTCTGGTCGTATAGAACGTCTCACCGAATAGTGACAGGACATACTCCATTTTCCTTAGCCTATGGTTATGAGGCTATGTTGCTTGTTGAGTTAGATCCCCCCTCACATCGGCGTTTGACTTATGACCAGGATCAGAACAGCCAGCTAATGATGGAGTCCCTAGACTCAATCGATGAGATACGAGAGAAATCTCAACTCCGAGTTGCTGCATACTAGCAAAAAGTCGCCCGGTATTTTAACTCCAAAGTTAAAGAAAGAAAATTCAACGTCGGTGACTTGGTGTTACGACGAGTTTTCTTAAATACCCGCGACCTTACTGCTGGAGTGCTCGGACCCAATTGGGAAGGACCTTAGCAAATTGAAGAAGTCCTTCATCCAGGCACCTACAAACTTGCACGCTTAAACGGAGATCTCGTTCCACGCTATTGGAATGGAGAACACCTGCACAAGTATTATCAGTAAACAGTCCTTTATAAAGGACTGGCTTGTATTAAAATTCAATTTTTACAAGTTTTGCAAAGAGGGTTATCCACGTTGTATGGCTAACTCCTCGTATATGTAAGGTTCTATTATAGAATCACTCGTAAAGACATGTTTAGTCCATTTTTAATACGAGATTATAAGGGACTGTGCGCAGCCAGTCATTCTTGCCAACCATTGTGAATTTACATTTACAAGTATTTGTTCATTACGTGTGTTGTTTTGCTGTATTACAAGTATCATTTTTCACACGAACAAGAATGTTCGAACAGGCCATGGTCAGGGCAAGTGACCAAGGACCTAAAGCTCCTCGATCACTTGGGGGGCATATAAGGCACATCGATAGCAAAACATACTCGCAAGGTATGTAAACACATGAACAAAATGAGTGAAAGCATGCTACAGTACTTAGAGTATTTTTCAAAATTTATGTTTTGTTAAATCATGCCAAAGTACTATGCTAAGTTCGGTCATACGGACAAATGTTATAATAAATAAAGATATTATAGCATCAAGATTTAAAATTTTACACCGCAAGCATCGCTGCTTGGATGTAACTGTTCAAGTAAAAGAAAAAGATTTACTGCCCGTGCAGCAATGCTTGGATGTAACTGTTCAAGTAAAAGAAAAAGATTTACTGCCCGTGCAGCAAAGTTTAAAACAAAAATATATTGTTTTTACATCACGACCCGTGGGTCGTGTAACCAAAAAGAAAGAAAAAAATAAGGGAAAAGTTTAAGAGGCATTTGGGGCTGGAGGGTCCTGAGCAGCATCCTGGTTAGTCGCGTCCTCAACAACTTCTTCTTCTTCTACATCAACAATGCTGGGAGAGGCGGGGGTCCTCGCTCTTGCCTCCTCTTCGGCCAGTTGGGCAGTGCAGCGGGCCAACTCAGCAGTCCTGACTTCCTCCAAAAGATAGCTGAAGTCGGCACCCTGATTGTGTTTTCAGAAGTTGTAGAAACATTGGAGCGTCGTCCTCTTGTACCTCTCCAGATTTTTGGAATTGTCAAGCTCCAGCTGCTTCACTTTGCCTTCAAGAGTGGCAATGGCCTCATCCTTGGGCTTGAGCATCTCTTCCAACCTTTTGATTTCGTGAAGATGGGTTACGCTGGCATCTCGATACTGCTGCCGCGACTTTATTGCAGCTTCCTTTGCAGCTTCAGCTTCTGATAGCTTAGTCACCGTAGCGTCCCTCTCTCGAGCCATTGCCTCCAACTCCTTGGCATGCCTAGCCTCTGCAGCCGAAAGCTCCTCAGCTGCCTTCACCTGATGCCTCTCAGTGGCCTTCGCCTTAGCCTGCTCGATGGAAGCCTGGACACGGGTACGAGCAGTAACAGCAGACAGCAAGGCCTGTGAATAAAGGAAAAAAGTTAGAGCTTGTCGTGAAGAATAAAAGACTAAGGCTTAAGAAGTGAAGAAGTACTCACACTGGGGATTTCATTCAGGGTCCTGTTCAGAACCTGGTCGGCCCCCATGTTTTCAGCCTCGACCATTGCATCCTTGACGCGGTCACTTTTACTGATGCGTTCAAGGCGATCCTTGGCGGATCGAAGGGCACGGCTCATGAGTTTGGCCCCGAGAGCTTCTTCACGAGTAATTTCCTTTCTGGTGGGCGCAGCCGGAGGATTTGGCGGGGCAAGAGGGGTCTGCTTCTCAGTAGGAGCTGGTGGATGGGCAGGAGTTTGCCCAGTTGGCGCGTCCTTGGGAAGGTCTTCTGTTCGACCCTTCTTGGCTGGAGGACCTCGGCTGGATTCACCAGTTCTCCTCTTGGACCTCCGTTGGAGTTGAGGAACTTCCTCTTCCTCCTCAGCCTAAAACATGTCAAAGATGTTGGGAGTGGCCATGTCTGCATACAAGTAAACACAGGAAAATTATAAGATAAGAGGCAGATGAAAAGTTATTATACAACAGAAAAGAGGTAACAAAGTGAATACCCGAGCTACAACTACTGGTCGCTACACTATTGACTCTATTAGTCATATACTCATTATCTGGCATGAAGAAGTCTGGCCCTAGGTTTGGAGCATATGTAAAGTTACCCTCCCCATCAAACAAATGACAGGGAATTGGCAAACCATTTAAAAGTAAAATAGTGTTACCGTTCTCATCAGAAGACTCTTCCAAGTCCTCAACTGGCTCTTTGGCCTTTTGTTTCCCCTTGCTTTGGGGAGCAGAAGGCCTTTCTGCGGAAGGATTGCCCGTGGGCTCCCTAATAGTAATCCCCGTTGGCCTCCTCCAAGGAGGAGACACAGGGGGTTGCTGCTCGGGAACCCCCTCGGCAGTGGTTTCGTCCACCACGGACCCTCTAGTTTCATGGCGAGGAGCCAGGAGGCCAGACCGCCTCAAGTTTTCTTCAGTTACCAGCATCTTGACGCTTTTTGCTGCGTCGGACATCCTGGCCAAGGTATTGGACCTCAACACCATGTCCGGTATTGGGGTCGGACGTAACCAGGGGCCTGAAAAACAGATTACAGTTTAAGAAAAATGAAAGGGAACACATCGACGAAAAGTATCGACCAGTCGAAGACAAGCACTTACCTCCTCGAGCGAAGGCCAAGTTATTGCTGGTTATGTTCGGAGTAAGGAAGTACTCCTTACTATATTGCCCCACATTCGAGATGTGCGTTGTGTCACTCAGGAATGTTCGATTGGTTTCCTGGTGACAAAAATGGAAGAAACCCGTTCCGTGTTGTTGCGGGTTAGACTTAAGATCAAAAAGATAGTTGACCTCATGGGGCGAAGGTTCTGGCCATTTCTTAAGTTTATACAGGATATAGAGTGCGGCCAGCATTCTATATCCGTTTGGAGTTATTTGGAAGGGGGCGACATCGAAATAATTGGCCACCCCCTCAAAAAAGGGATGAAGAGGGAGATAAGCTCCCGCCTCAAGGTGATACCGGAACCAGGCGCTGTTTACACCTCCGGGGAGGTTAGCCCTCTGGTCTGCGGCAGGACGTATAATGGAAACCCCTGTGAGAGGGAATTTCCTGAAGCAGTTAGCAACCATCCGAAGAGTCACTGAACTGGCCGGGGAAGTATACCACTCGACATCAGGCAAGTTTTGATGGTGAGGGCGAGCCATAATTTGGATATTAGGGTCGGGAACAAGATTTTCTCGACCACTGGTCGAGGGAGCCCTTGCCTGCGAATCAGGCCGGGTAGGAGAATTTGGGTTGTTTTCAGACTCGGGCCTTTTCTTGCCTAAAGATTTGGAACGGGCCATTGGAGGAGAAGGATGGGGTCTGGAAGAGGATCGCGAAAAAGGGATCTCATGGACACGGTCAGCTGGTTGTTCTTCTCCCTCGAGCAGCTGGGCGAGAAGGTCGTCGTCAATAGGCCTTTCACCTCCCCACAAATCTGGCATTAAAGTCTGCATACAGAAGAATGGGGAGGTGAGAATAGAAAACTTTTAAAAGCTTTTTAGAATAACGCTGGTCGAGTATAAAAGTTAAGCTTTTATACAACAGCATTCTAACAAAAAGCTAAAATTTTCTACACGAACAGTTTGAAAAACGGATCAAAGGGTGAAAGTAAATTTTTTTCTGAAAAAGCTTTTTCAACTCCCCTTAGGACGGGAAAAACTTATTTTTTCAACTAGCTTAAAGATCAAATTTTTACTTCGATTTTATGTCCTAAAAAGCATGATCCTGGATTTTAAACTAACTCGTAACTCTATTTTGCCTACAAAATATTCTGTCTACAAGCGTCGCAAACCAGAAACAGATAAACTCAAACAGTACACATTCAGAAGCATGCACCACAAAAAATTAGAAGCATGGGAATTCGAGAACTTACCAAGAAAAGTAATCGTGGAGATGGAAGAAGGGTTTTCGGAGATTAAAGAGCTCTCGGACGAAGTCTTGAAAGTACAGAGGGAACGGTCTTCGGGAATGATAAGAGCTCTGGATTTTAGGTTTTCTGGTGAAGACGATGGCGTGCGTAAAAAGAAAATAAAGCCTTCGAATGTCTTATATAAGTTTGTCTGTGGCATTAAAAAGATGTAATCATCAGTTTCCCTTTTTCAAAGTATAGGGAAGCGGGATGGCCGTCAAAATATTTTCTGGGGAACCGAAAGGACATGATTAGACAGAAGTGGGTTACTTTTTTCAAGAACACACGAAGGGTTATGACACGTCAGGCGGGGTTACCGAAGAGTCGTTTGTTCAAAAGTTTATTTACTGCTCATGGTAAATAAACTTGGGGGGCAAATGTTATCCAAAAAATTAGCATTAGTGACGTGGCAAGTGATCCCTGGACACGTGGCTGACACCTGGAAACGTTCTGCTAGAGTATCGACCAGAAGACACGTTAGAAGCAGTGCGAATCAGTCTTACCTGCGACCAGTCTGGTCGATAGCTCCGCATACAAGGCAACATTAATGGGAAGATCTTTGTGAATCCCAAATTTATCTCACACAATCTCCTGAGTATCCGATTATTCAGGAAAGAATATCTGTAACAATCTTTTGTAATCCCCCTTGAGCCTATAAATAGCAAGAGATAGCTCAAGGGAGAGGATTTTTTGGCTTTTGAATCATTCGAGACTATAGTAATTCTCCTAGTAATATTGTATTGTTCTTCAGAGATTAGTGAAACTCATTGAACCCAAGTTCTTTGATCAGTCATCTGATTTTTATATCAATATCAACCTAAGTGGACGTAGGTCATTACCAGATCCTGGGGCCGAACCACTATAAAATATCGTGTCTTATTTACCTTTGTCATTACGTTCTTCTCATTACTTTCATTCATATCAAGCATATTCTGACTCCGTGTCAGTTGGCCAAATCGTGAGTCAACAGAACCGATGCCTCAATTAATCTGGGTCGTCCATTTCTAATAATTTTAATATGATGGTTGTTAGTTAAGATAATTGCTTAATGTTACTTTTAGTTATATTTCTTTAAAAAGGTAAGGGTATTTTGAAGTGCAACTGGTTATGGGTCATTACTTTTTGGCAATGTGGAAAATTTGAAAAGATGTTGTGTCAATTATGATCAGAGTGCGTAGAGAGATATTATTATTATTATTATTTACAAGATCAGAGAACGAATGTCACACTCTCTGTCTCCCACTCTAAAGTCTCTTCTTCTAGTTTTAATAGGAAAAAAAAACCCCAACTTTGCTCTCAACTCATTTCTCTGTCGCAAAACAACTCTTGATCATGAACAATCTTTGAAAAGAGTTCTATCATGCTTCTCATTCTTTCCCATTAATCAACTTAGTGTCTTCTCTAGTTTAGCTCAACTTCCTTCTCTAGTTTGATTCATCTCGTTCTTTCTCATGGGTTAATGTTAGGGTTTTTTGTTTGTTTCTTTCCCGTTGTAGTTGACGATGTTGGAGAATTCAATGGATTTTTATTTTTTATTTTGATAACATAATTATAAAATAAATTGCTGGTATAGTTGTTTAGTTTAGGTGATGTTATGTTAAAAAAAAATTGAATTTGGGGAAGATAATGTTTTGGTTTTGTAATAAGCCACTGACTTTGGCTTTAATTTATTTTTTATGAAGGGTTTTGTATGCACCCCTAAGCAATTTGGGAGAATTATGAGTAATTAATCTTCATAATACTATGTGCCTTATAATGGATTCATCTAACCTCACAGATAGTGATTTAGATGCATACCAAAGCAATATGTTAGAATAATGAGTAATTGATATTCATATAACCATCTAGATAGTGCATTCATGTTTTTCTAGCAAAATGACTATGTTTGTAGATAGTTCATTCATAGTTATTCAATGTTTTTCATGTTCGTTGCCATGAGACTGCAAGTGTTGTGAGTGGAAATGAAATCCTGGCTAGCTAGCATTCTCTAATTGGGTGAAAAGAGCTTATGGTTTCTCAAAGCAATGATGAGATTATGTATTAGGGAACTTGTTATTAAATGACAATTCTTTGGTTGTTTCAATTTTTGGGTCTTGATATATATGTTTGTATTATTAGATGATGAATAGGTATACATGCATATAATTGTAGAGTGATAATTTCATAATTCATTTTTATGCATCCTAAGTAATATTAATATGACGTGGGAGTGTTAGATAACTAATAGAAGGATTTTGTATGCACCTCGAAGCAATTTGGGAGAATTATGAGCGATCAATCTTCATAAAACTATGTAATTTATAAACACAGTGAAGCGATATGATGATAATTATGAGTTATTGACCGTTTTTATTTAATATGCACAAAATTGGCAGAATGTCTCCGAAGAAGAGAAAGTCATCATCAAATGACCAAAACGAGGACATTCCCATTAAGCGTGCAAAAAACAACAAAAAAGGAAAGGAGAAAGTTATAATTAAAGTAAGTTGAATATACATTTGAATTTTGATTTTTTTTAATCTAAATGCATGTGCACTTGGTGGTGTTCACTATTTTTTTTAATATATTTTGTCCTAGGGTGAAGAAGGGCTTGACAAGCATTAGATTTTCTTAGTTCTCATCTTGCGAGTAGGCAAAAACTATGATAGAAGAAGGCAGCAAGCAACGTAAACGAACTCAAAAAACTGAGGTACAAACTTTATAAAAAGAGGTTGAGGAAGAAGACGAGCCAAAGGCAGATGTGATAAAACATGATACCGTTCAGTGCCAAGTGAGAATATCGTATTTTTTGTCAAATAAATGAATGATCTACAAAAGAAATCCATTGAGGATATAGGCTTTGGTTCTCTCTTCTTCAAGTAGGTGCCCACAGTCAAGGGCCCTTTGTTCTGGCATTTGTTTCAGCGGTTAGACCCCGACACTATGAATCTCACCATTCATGGGGTGACTTACCCTCACAGTTGAATCTCTTCAGGAAATACTTGGTGTCAAAGATGGTGGTACACCGATCGATCCATTAATATTTAGTGAAGATGTTTTTGAAATGGTGAAATTCGTGGCGAGGAATGAGGGTCAGACAAAAGTATCCACATTGAAGAAGAAGCTAAGTTCAATAAAAGAGGTAGACAATTTTTTTTATTCATTAATGAAGCTGAGCTCTAGGTACTTTCTTGTGCCCTACATCAGGTACTATATGTGAAAATAATTTTTGACCATATTAAAAGAAGTTCACAAGATAAAGGATCTAAATTGGGCTACCTTTGTGTTCAATTTCATGAAGAAGATCATGAAAGGTTTGATCAAAAGGCTGAAGAAAGGCACCTCTAAATACCTACCTGGCTGCACATTCTTTCTTCAGGTAATATTTATTATTACCAATCTCTTCAACTCAAGTACTTTTATTATTTTATATGCTTCAATTTCTAATATTTGAAATATTGGTTGTAGCTGTACTATTGGAATCACGTTCAATCGAAGCATGGGAATGTGAGCCAAAGTGTTAGTCCAATTGAATTTTGGGATACTCAAAGAGTGAGGAGACTAGTTGGCTTTATGGTAAAGAGGCATGGTTATTTTGGAGGAAAGGTAAGTTATATTGTATTAAGTGTGTATGGATTATGTAAATGTTTAGTCTAGATGCACTTTTCTTGCGATACTAATATATCTGTTAATCTTATTGAAACTGTAGTAACTCATAAATAAAACACAACTTAACAGAAACAAATTCTCATACGCATACAAAACAACAATGTATATGCAAAACCAGAAAATTATGAACAATCAAATGACAGAAATTAATCAAAGAAAAGGGAAGGAGAGACACAAAATTATCCTGGTTCAGTCACCAATATGGTGACCTAATCCAGTTCTTCCCAATCTGGGAGTTCCCTTAGTATTCAGAAAGTTACAGACACCAATGTACTTGAGTACACCTCCGAGCCACTTCAATGAAGTTGTCTTCTACACCTCTGTTCTAATCTCAAGAACAAAGTCTCTTACATACAACTCCTTTTCTTGCTCTTTGTAAGCACACTCTATCTCTCTCTGTAATGCAATCAAATGACTCTCCCTTTTTTCTCACACATGTCTAAAGTTGGCTGTTACTCATATTTATAAGGAGAGCATTAGAACCAGTTACAAGAGTTTACTTAAAACCAAAAACAGAGTATTAGTTGATCTTTAACTAACTAACAACCTAACTGTTTAACAATCTTGTTGTGGATTACAAATACTACAGAATCAAATTCCACTTTCTACATCACTCTACAAGCCACACATTTCTGACCAAGTACTAGGTGGTTCATTCAACCGAAACACAAGAAATGCCCTCTATCACATGCTGCTGCAACCTTAGGGAGGAAATGAGGTCTAGGGAGGAGAAAATTGATGCTTACCATGCTGAGATGAAAAGAAGTGTAGAGCAATTCCAAATTGACATGTCAAGTCAACTACGACATGAGATAGCCAACCTTAAGCAATCTGTGATTGAGGTGTGCTTAAGGTTTTGGAGAAAAAACTGATTGATGAGAAGTTGAAGGATAAGGTCGAGGCTTCTACAAGGAGGATGATGAGTTGGATGGTGAATGGTTCTGAGAATGAGAATGTTGGTAACATGTTTACCATGTGCACAACGGAAAGCATGGGGTGTTGGGCCCAGAGATTTCAAAAAAAAAAAATTATTTAAACAAGCTTTAAATAATCGAATTCATTAACATGCAAAACATTAATCATAAAGAAAGATGAGGTTTTACTAGTTAAGAACTATCAAGAATCCTTATTATCTTTTTGTATCTCCAACAAACATCCAATCCAAAGCAGTTCTTTAAAATACTCAGACCTAGATCTTTTAATTAATATATGTTACAACCAATTTTCTTTTAATTATATTTAATAGTTTATTTATTCTCAAATATATAAACTTGATAACTTATCTTATCAGATTAATTAAAGAATAAATATTAATTCAAATTCACAACTAATTTGAATTATCAAAAATATATTTTCACAATATTTAAATAATAAAACTAATTAATTCAAAATAAATTTTTTAAATTATTACAGTTTAGCTACACTTTTAACCTAAAACCTCGAATAGCGAGTTAATTTCACGTTTTAAACTCACTTAGTAATGACTCTAAGGAAGTAGGGCGTTACAAGGTCACATTGGCTATGATAGAATTCAAAGACTTACAAAGGACGGGCCTTTGAGGGAACTAACCTTAGGTGAATTACCTGTCTATGAATCTTGTTTAGAAGGCAAACTAACCAAGCGTCCATTCTCTACAAAGGGTGATAGGGCCAAAGAACCACTTGGACTTGTTCATTAAGATGTTTGTGGACCTTTGAATGTACAAGCCAGGGGTGGTTTTGAGTTTTTTGTCACTTTCGACGATTACTCTAGATACTCATGTCTTTACCTAATGTATAGGAAATCAGAAACATTTTCAAAGTTTAAGGAATTCCTAGCTATGGCTCAGAACCAATTAGGTAACACGTTAAAGATCTTGCGATATGATAGGGGTGGAGAATATTTGGATATACAGTTCCAAGATCATTTAACTGAACTTGAGATTTTATCACAACTTACTGCCCCGGGTACTCCGCAACAAAATGGTGTAGCGGAACGCCGGGACAGAACTTTATTGGAAATGGTTAGATGCATGCTTAGTTACTCAACTCTGCCAACTTCATTATGGGCACATGCAATTGAAACTACGAACGACATTCTAAATGTCATACAATCGAAATCAATCCCCAAAACACCTTTAGAACGCTAGAATTGTTGTGAACCTAGTTTACGTCATTATAGAATTTGGTGGTGTCCTGTCCACGTCTTGAGGAAAAAGGAAGGAAAGCTAGAACTGCGAAACAAAGTTTGCATGTTTGTTTACTATCCTAAAGGCACTCGAGGTGGACTTTTCTATAGTCATTTAGAAAAGAAAGTGTTTACTTCTACGAATGCTACTTTTCTAGAAAATGACTATGTCCAAAATATCAAACCGCACAATAAAGTAGTTTTAGAGGAGATGGTTGAAGAATTGACTCCAACCAATGTTCCATCATCATTAACACAAGTTGATAATGAAATTCCCACTCTTCATGTCCAACCGACGCGTATAATGTATGGATAGGTGATTCTAAGGATACTTTGGAAGTCTATGAAGAAATTTGAAGATCGGTTCAGTTTCTTGGTGATACCCTGTGACAGAAATGATTCAAGGGTTAGAGAAACTGAAGGAAGGACTAATACGTTCCGCTGCGTATAATGAAGTGTTCTTATCATTATCTCTGTTTAAATTCAATTATAGAAACATGTTCTAGGTTGTCTTATATTAATTTGTTTAATATAAGATTTACATGAAAATAAACAAAATCCTATGTAAATTTTTCCCAACAACTATTCCCAACAGAGAACTCCTCAAAAGGAGAATGTAACGTCCTAAAATTCCTAATAAGGCTTAGGGCCTTGATTAGGGTGTCGGGAGGGCATAAGTAGAATTATATGTGACATTATTGAATATTATGTGAATTACATGAGTTATATTATAATATGAATGATTATGCATGTGTCAATTGTGTTAAGTATGGCATTTTCATAATTTTAACCCACTGTGGGTATATATATGTAATTATATGATTGAGACAACATAATTATGTGGATATATTTGAGATATTCGGTATGAGTCGGTCCTTTTGAGCAAGATAGCGGTTTAGTCACAATAAAGATTTATCCTCGACTCGGGGTGAGCTAAGGGGTATTTCGATAATTCGGTAAGTTACCGGGTGTAACGTCCCAAATTACCTATATGGCTTAGGGCCTTGATTAGGGGGTCAGGATGACAAATTATGGAAATTATGTGATTATGTGATATATATGTGTATCATGATGTGATTATGTGATATATATGTGTATCATGATGTGATTATGTGATATATATGTGTATCATGATGTGATTGTGTAATATATATGTGTATCATTATTTGATTATGTGAGTCGTATTATAATATGACTTGATATGCATGTTTAGGTGTATTAAATATGCATGTGGGCCCATTTATGATTAAAAGGCCAATTTTCATAATTTGTCCTGTTACGGGTATATTTGGCATATATGTGATATATGTATGGGACCACATCATTATGTGGATATATTTGGATTACTAGGCATGAGGCGATCCTAGGGAGCAAGTTAGCTGGAAAGTCACAACGGGACCAATACTTGACTCGGAGTGAATCAAGGGGTATTTTGGGTATTTAGTACATTACCGGGTTATTGGGTAATGGGAATAAATATTTGAGGATATATTTGGAGTTAGTGAGATCCGGAGGGAATTCTGGGGATTTTGACTAACTTACCTGTAATGCCCCAAATTTCCTAATAAGGTTTAGGACCTTGATTAGGAGGCCGGGAGGGCCATAATTGATTTATTATGGTATTTAATGATCATTTGCGTGTTAATGTGAATTATATTATTATATGATGATAGATGCATGCATATGGGTGTATTTATAATGATAAGGGCATTTTGGTAATTTGGCCCATTGGGTGCATATTGTAATTTGTGAATGAGATTTCATTATTATGGAGATATATTCGAGCTATTCGGCATGAGATGATCTTAGATTATGAGTTAGCGGTTTTGTCATAACGGGGTCAATTTCAGGGTAATAGAAATGTTTATTTGGTGATAGATTGGGAGTATTTGAGATCATGATGAAATTCTGAAAGTTTTGACTATAGTGTCCCCGGAGGTGTTTTCGGGACCCCGAGTACTAGGTTTTATTTGAGGTTACTTAAGCTTGAAGTAGCTTCCCAGATAAGAACGTACGTTAGAAAACCTCTCGTTCTCTCTCTTGACGGTCCGTTTTACCGTTTGAGCATTTTTGAGGAAATCTTGAGTTCTAGGAGTCGGAATCAAGCGAGGGTCAAGCCATAGCGATCCTAGGAAAAATTAGAAGCTTCTTAACCGAAGGATGTGCTGGGAAACAACCTAATCAAAGGTAATCTAAGTTTGAAGTTTGAAGTTTTTAAAGTTTCTAAGCTTAGAATTGGACTTTGTTAATTGTTGAGTTTTTGGTTGGTTTGTACCTTGGGTTTTGAGGGTTTTGGAGTATTGGAAAGCTTGGGAACTTTGATTTGATGATTGGGGAATGTTTGGGTATGTTTTTGGGGGATTTGGAGTGCTTAAAATGCGTTTGGGAATGGCCCAGGGTTGGGGGCCGCGGCCCTGTTCTTGAGCGCCGCAGCCCTAGTTCGATGAAGCAGGTGTCAGGAAATTGGCCTTGCTGGGCGCCGTGGCCCTTGATGGAGGGCGCCGCAGCCCTTGCCTCAGAGAACCCTGGGGGCCGCGGCCCAAGGTGCTAGGGCCGCAGCCCTTGCCCTGTTTTCACCCCGTTTGCTCGTTTTAACCCCGGGAACTTAGCTATGGGCCTCAGGAGTGTCCCTACTACTTGGGTTAGTTTGGATTGATCTCTTGGAGGCTAGATATTGGTTTGAAAACCTTTGATTATCATGTTATTAATGGTGTTCCATATTTGGTTATGATTAGGTGACCGCTAAGGGCTTAAAGGTTGATCATTCTCAAGGGTCGTTCTTATATTGGTTCTAGCTCGGATCTGAGGTAAGAAAACTGCACCCCATGTGTGACATGCATGGCTATGATTGGTGCATGTTGGATGTTTAAATGTAAACATTGATAGCATAATGAATGCTTGGCGATCTTGCCCATTTGCATATGATTATTATTGAGGCATGCTGGATGATTAAGTGTGATGCATGTGATGCACGAGAAACATGTGATTAGGGCATGCCATGAATGATGAATATGAGATTGGCCAGAGCTTGAGTCTCTGAGTTTGTGCATGATCATGATTATGCTAGCAATTGTTTAGTAAGCATGCTGAATGCCCTATTCTTGGATAACTGGCATATGATACATATTGATAGCATTGCTTACTTGTGCATGGTATTGACTAATTAGTCAGATTTGGCAAAGGTGCTAGTATCAACTGTGAAGCTGTGACTCATTAGTCAGGTTCAGCAGTGGTACTGGGCACTGGTCACGTTGCACTGACTCGTCAGTCAGAAATTGGCAAAGGTGTTAGTATCAGCTGTGAAGCTGTGACTTATTAGTCAAGTTCGGCAGTGATATTGGGCACTGGTCACTTAGCGCTGACTTATTAGTCAGAATGGTCTTAGCGTGGTTCACGCAAGCCAACGGAGGTTAGATCTAATCGACCATCGGCATTGAATGACTCAAAGAGCATTAATGCTAGACCGACCTCGAGGGTCGATGATTGAAATAAGTGCTTGGAGGCTAGTGGCTTACCTAGCAGCCACTCTCCCCCTTGAATCATGTGATGTTCACTCATTGGTTTGGAAGTTTTACGCTCGGTGTGATTATAATGATAATCATTTGATAATGTTTATGTATAGTGTTATGTTTTCTTGCTGGGCTTCGGCTCACGGGTGCTATGTGGTGCAGGTAAAGGCAAGAGGAAGCTAGACCATCCTTGAGTTGGAGAGCTTATGTGATGACGTGTACATATGCAGCTTCTCGTCCGCCACGACCGAGGTTTAAAGTGAAACTAGGGTTGAACCCTGTTTTGCCGCTTAGAACGTCCTGTTGTAAATATTTTCTGTAATAAACTCTTAAATTTATATTTTTGGGATCCCAATGTATATATTAAACGTTCTAGTTAAACGTTACATCCTAACCAAAGTTTTTAATCCCTAAGCTGCTAATCATACTTAGTTACACGTTTTGGCCAAATGACTCGATTAGCGAGTTTAGCACTGTTTACAAGGCACACCGTAACGGTCCCTGGAGTTTGGGGCGTTACATTACCCTGGGGACATTTTTGGGTTACCCTGAGCATTGGGAATTACTTAAGCTCGAAGTCACCTGATAGAAAGAAAATTACGTTCGAAACACTATCTCTCTCTCTCTCTCTCTCTCTCTTGTTCTCTTTATGATGCCATTAGCATTTTCGAAGGAAACTCGAGTTTTAGAGCTCGGATTTAAGCAAGGTTAGAGTCATAACGATTCTAGGAAAGATTAGAAGCTTGATAGCTGGAGGATTTAGTGGAAAAACGACACAATCAGAGGTAATTTAAGCTTTGAATTTATGAGTTTCCGTTTCCTTAAGTTTCTTAAGTTTTGAATTGGATTTTATGGTTTGGTGAGTTTTTGAATTGTTTGAAACTTGGGTTTTGGTGGTTTTGGGTTGCTGAGTTGATTGGGAACTTTGTTTTTGGGATTTGGATATGTTTGGATAGGTTTATGGAGGGATTTGATGTGGGAAAAATGGAGGATAAAAGGCCGAGTTCCAGGTCGAGTCGTGGCCCTGTTCTTGGACGCCATGGCTCAAGCTTGATGAGGGAGAAGAAGCTGGTTGCTAGGCTATTTGGGCCGCGGTGCCTGTTAGGCGTGTTGAGGTGCGGGCTGCAGTCAGAGAGGGCTTTAGGCTTTGACTTGAGTGGGTCGCGACTCAAAAATAGAAAAAGTGGCCAAAATAGGTTTTTAGTGATGGGAGCTCAAACCTAAGGGCTCGAGATCGATCCTACTACCTGGTTTTGTAGGATTCGACGTCCCAGAGGCTAGGACTGGGTCCAGAAGTCTTTATTTACTTGTTATTGATGGGATTCTATATTATTGTTGTGACTAGGTTATCGCTAGGGGCTTGGAACCAGGATCGTGCTCGAGGGTCGTTCATTCTTAACCTATCCTTGGACTAAAGGTAAGAAAACTTCACCCGGTATGTGATACATGTGATTATGGCTTGGCTTGAATTATTGAATAGGAACATGGATAGGGTATAAATGCCTGAGAATGTGCATAATTATGATTATGTTTGTGATTATTGATTAAGCATGTTGAATGCTTTCTATTTGGATATTTGATATGTGATATATGACTGTCTGCATTATTTGATTGAGAAAAGCATTGACTTATAATTCAAGGGTGGTAATAGCGTGTTGAGCGCTAGTCGTTTCGGTCAGGCTAACCAGGTACACATCATACACTTGTCTGACCTATTAGTCGCGAAAAACTCAGCGCTAGGTATGCTAGACTAGCTCTAAGGCTTGTTATCCAGAGGATAGGGCAATGGGCCCCAGGGTGACTTATTAGTCCCATATCCTAGGGCTGGGCCCCAGGCATTGACTTATGAGTCAAGGAAGACCTTAGCACGCTAAGTGCTGGTCGAGAAACAATGACTTATGAGTCAAGTACAACCTTAGCATGTTGAGTGCTGGTCGAAAAGCATTGACTTATGAGTCAAGGACGACCTTAGCACGCTGAGTGTTGGCCAAAAAGCATTGACTTATGAGTTAAGAATGATCTTAGCACACTAAGTGCTCATCGAAAGGTATTGACTTGTGAGTCAAGGACGAACTTAGCACACTGAGTGCTGGTCGAAAAACATCGACTTATGAGTCAAGGATGGCAATAGCGCGCTGAGCGCTGGTCTATATGGTTATGCCTAATCAGGAGCGTGATATATGCTTGAGCAACGTATTGGTTGTGGAAAACTCAACGCCAGGTATGCTAGGCCAGCTCCAAGGCTGGTTATACAGAGGATAGGGCAAAGACCCCCAGAGTGTCTCATTAGTCCTATATCCTAGGGCGTTGAGCCCCAGTATGATTTATTAATCATGCATTAGGGTGCTGAGTCTTAGTATGATTCCATAATCATGTATTTTGGGCATTGGACCCCAGTTGATTCATTGATCGTTTATCTTGGGCTATTGGCCCATTTGACACTGTAGTCATTTATATGAATAGTATGCATGCATGAGTAGGGTTATTACTGCTACACATGCTTATTATGATTTGGTAATATGTTATTAACTACTTATAAGCATGTTAAGTTTTCTTGCTGAGCCCTTGCTCATGGGTGTTTTGTGGTGCAGGTAAGGGGAAAAAAAAGATGGACCATCCTTGAGTTGGAGAGCTTAGGTGACGATGTGTACATATGCGGCTGCTCGACCACCACGGCTGAGGTTTTAAAGAGGAACTAGGGTCAAACCCTATTTTGCCGCGTAGGTCGGCTGGTTGTAACTTTTCAATTGTGGATACCATTTTTAAATGTATTTTGGGATCCCATGTATAAAGTAAACGTTTAATGAAACAATTGTGTCTTTGACCAAAATTTTTAACCCTAAACCGTTAATCACGTTTAGTTACACGGTTATGGCCAAATGACTAGTTTAGTGAGTTTAACACTATTTAAAATACATAGTGTAACTGTCCCTGAGTAGTAGGGCATTACAACTTGGTATCAGAGCATGCCAAGGTTAAAGGTTCCTAAAGACAAGTTGTGCATGTACACTCGTCACTAATGACAAGCTCCACTCAGGGTATGGTAACTTTTTATGTGGTTATGTGTTTAACTGCTTAAATAGGATATAAATGCTTTACCTGCATGCCTTATTAGGAAGCATGAGATATTCTGATAGGGCCTGGCCCTTGAATGTTGATATGATTATGTGTTTGCCTGCTCAGTTGATATATGAATTCTTTATCTGCATGCTAGAGTTGAGAGCATGATATTTTGTTGGTAAGAGCAGGGTTTATTGAATTGTGCTTGAATGTTATGGGCATATATTTTAGTACCATGGTGCTGTGTGAATGTGGTACGGTTTGGTTTTCCATGGGGAAAGGGTTTTTTAAATGTGCTCATCATGCTTAATGGGTCAAGTTATTAACTGCAAACAAACTCAGAGGTTATGTACCCAAGGTAGTTAATGGGACCCGTTGATGTTTATATTGAGTCTGGGAATTACAGCCAGGGCCTAAGCCCTCCACCTGCCCCTCAGAATTGGCAACAGGTGTTTACAGATATGCAAGCAAGATTGCAGAGGCAAGAGGAAGAGATCAGGTGTTTAAAACAGCAGGCTCTGTCAGGGAGCACCTCTTCCTTTGTTATGCCAGGAGTGGCACCAGTTTGGCCTCAGCCTAGGGTTAAAAGCAGATGGGAATTTATATATGAGAGATTTCAAGAATATTACCCTCCAGTTTTGTAGGGAGGCCTAGATCCATTTAGAGTTGAATAATGGATGGGCATGATCAGTTTCATCCTCGATAGTATGGGGGTGGTAGGTCACGACAGAGTGATCTGTGCTACATGTGTTACGGGAAGATGCCTGGACTTGGTGGGAGGTGGTATCCCAGACGTGAGATACAACTGTGATGAATTGGGAGAAATTTAGGAAATTGTTTAATGAAAGATATTATTGTGATGCAGTTAAGACTGCAAAGACAAATGAAGTTATGAACCTGGTTCAGGGAAACACGACGGTAACAGAATATGTTAACAAATTCTATGTGTTGGGCAAGTTTGCTTTTGATATGGTACCCACAGATGTGGTTATGAATGAGCGATTTATCCAGGGATTGAATTTCGGGATAGCTCAGGGCATTAGGATCACCCCAGTACATGAGATCTCTACCTATGCTCAGGTGGTAGGGAGGGCTCTTATTGGTGAGAACACAGGAAATGAGATATGGCTTAAGAGTACTGGAGAGCGTGAAGCTCAGGTAGTGATACCTCCGTTTGTTGGACCAAGCAGAGGCAGAGGCCCTAATGATCAGAAAGGAAAAGCTATCAACATATTCGGTACCTCTGGACTAGAAAAGGGGTTATACATGTTCAGATAGGTCATCAGGGTGAGGATGAGTATTGGAAACTCTACCCAAAATTCACTCGGTGTAGGAGGCACCATCTGGGAGGATGCCGAGCAAAGGCATGTTTCTTATGTGGGATGGTTGGGTAACTCAGGAGGGATTGCCCAAGATTGAGGAACGACGAACCAAAGGGGGCGGAAAACTCGACTCTAACTCGAGTGTTTGCTCTGATGCAGTTTGAGGCTGAGGCAGAGGTTGAGGCTAGTCCCTCAGTAGTGACAGGTCAGCTTCTTGGTTTTGGTGCCATGTTGTTCTTTATTTTTTTACATCTAGAGAGACATAGACTTGGTATGCATATTACGTGGTTATATTGTGACGAGAATTTGGAACCCTACTAATAACTTTTAAGAGATGGGTTAGATTATTGCGGGAAAAGATTAATCAATTGACTTGATAGAGTTGGTTATGACCGACTTTGATATGATCTTGGATATGGATTAGTTAGCCAAGTATGAGGCAATGATAGATTGCAAGAAAAGATGGTAACCCTTGAGCCTGAGGGAGAGAAACCTTTTGTATTTGTTGGCACTGTGCATGGACCCCATATACTTATGACATCTGTACTTAGAGCTAGAGACCTATTGCAGGAGGGATGCATAGGATTCTTAGCTAGTGTGGTGGATACCACTCAAGTTGTGCTAGTGGGACCAGGACATACTAGATTAGTCAGTGAGTTCTGGATGTGTTTCCAAAGGATCTGTCAAGGTTACCTCTACACCGAGAGACAGAATGGTGATTATGTTGGTGCCAGGGACAGAATCAGTGTCTAGGGCACCGTATTGAACGACTCTAGCAGAGCTGAAGGAACAAAAGGTTTAGTTACAAGGTAAGATGGTATTCTCCAAGAGGGATCTTCGATATGGTTATCACCAGTTGGGGATCAGGAAGAAGGATATTGTAACGCCCTGGATAACCAAGACCGTTACACTGTGTGTTTTAAATAATGCAAGACTTGCTAATCAAGTCATTTAAACAAAGTGTGAATTCAATGTCATCAACAGGTTAGGAATAAAAGATTTTGGTCACAAACAGGCTATTTTCATTAAAAATGACAGTTTGATACATGGAAACTCGAAACAGGATTTAGACGTCTTAGTTATAACAAATTCCAAGAGCTACAAATAATTCAAGCCACTCTAATGGCAAAATATACATTTTAGGTTTCCGTCCCTGTACAATTCCTCGACCGTGGCGGCCGAGCAGCTGACAATGTACACCTCGCCCCCAGAGCTCTCCAACTCATGGTTGATTCAGCCTACCCTTGCCTTTACCTGCACCCGTGAGCCGAGGCCTAGCAAGAAAGCATGATAACATAGCAAGATCAACATCATTTATCAAATATTTCACAGTGCACAACCAGGAATTTAGCATTTCATAACATTTACCTAATCAGTGATATCACACGACAGATTAACAGTTTGTTATCCAAACAGCCAACAAATCACGTTCATAACACAATATTCACGATCATAATCAAATGATATTCAGGGTCAGCGCCCTTACCCGCACCGTCTATTTAATACACTGTCTTCGACTCACTTGGGCCGCCCCCAGTGTAATACTCACTGACTCCGGCCAGCTTAACCGAGCTCAGTGATAGATAAGCTGCCTCAGCTACCAGTGGCCGAGCCGCGCCCTGTGCGCAAATATTGATTCCGACACTCTTAGGTCGGTTATCGCATGTCCCATGGCATAATAATACCACCTCATGACATGATATACAAGTGTAGGGAGCTCTTAGTCCCATCGTGTCCACATGGTTAATCACATTCACATAACAATGCATACAAACATAGGGAACACTTAGTCCCAACCTAGCCACATAATCAGGTGCAGCTTTCTTACCTTTGGCTTTCAAACGAGCTAGTTATAAGCGATGCTCCTTGAGCGCGATCCGATCCCCGAGCCCCAGCTTAGCACCTAGTCACAACCAAGATAAAGGATACCATTAACAATCTTAAATGAGCTTCTAAACCAAGTTCTAGTCCTCGGAACATTGAACTTCACCAAATATGGTAAAAGACTCAACCCCGAGCACCCTAGGTTAAATTCCCAAGCCTAAATTCTCAAAATCCCAAAATCCCTTAAGCGTCGCGGCATAGGCCACCCATGCCGCGACATGGCCCCCAAACAGAACCTCCAAAGGTACAAAAACAGGTAAGGGCCGCGGCATTCCTTGGGCCATGCCGCGGCCCGCCCTCCTTCCTCAGCATGTGACAACTTCGAAGGGCCGCGGCTCACCAAGAACCATGCCGCGGCCCGACCCTTCGAACCCAGAAAAAACCACCATTTTCAATCTCTAAACCTCACCTAAAGCCATCCTAAAGCCCCCAACTCAAAACCAATTAATAATAACAACATTAGAATGATTTAGACAACACAACCCAACCAAAAATCCAGCCTAAGACTCACCAAAATCCCAATTCCAACTTCTGAAATTTCAAACCCACAAACTCAAAACCAGCCATGAAAACTCTCAAATTCAACCATCAAACTTCAAATTAATCCTTACCTCAACTGTAGAATCGTTCTAGCATCCAACCAGCTTCAAGCCCTTCAACTCCTCAGGTTCATATCCCTTTATTCCATCCAAAACTCAAACTTAAAAACTATCTCATCAAAACCCAGAAATTCACATCAGAAAACCTTAAAACTTATCTTAATTGACTGGCTTAATTCTGCTAGTTCTTCAAGCTTCACCAAAGTCCCTAGCCCTAAGCTCCATCCTGAGCTTGCTCTAGAATTCCAGCTCCAAAACCCACAAGGAATGGTGAAGAGATGACCTAGCCGAATGAGAGAGAGTGAGATAACTCTAAGTGTTCTGTTTTTCTTTCTTTCCTTCTTCTTTTCTTTTCCTTAAGTTTCTAAGTTTATCTACAACCTCCAATAACATCAAAAAGCAGAATATAGCCTAACCTTAAGTAAGCCAAATGACCACCTTGCCCTCCCAATAATAACTAAACCTTTAAACATTCTAAGGGCATTTTAGTCATTGCTCCCGATTCCCACTAATTCCTCAAGTGTCTTAAATATTTACCACTTAATTCTCGTCATCTAGTTAGTCACCAATTATATTTCTCAATACCAAATCATCTCCAATTTATTCTCCAAATTCCCAGATACATCCCCAGGCTCACACCGAGCCGGGTATAAATCCCCGTTGTGACTTTCCCGCTAAACCGCTTGTTAGGATCGCCTCAAGCCACAAGCTGCAGACATACCCACATAATAATGTGGTCTCAACATTAACCTACCAGTATACACATAAGTATGCAATTATGCTCTCAGTGAGCCAAATTACAAAAATACCCTCACAACAGAGTATATAACCCCATGCATGCCTTTATCATCATATAATAATATGACCCACATAATCATGCATATAATCATATAATAGCACAATAAATCAATTATGGCCCTCCCGGCCTCCTAATCAAGGTCCTAAACCTTATTAGGGAATTTGGGTCGTTACAGATATACTGAAGGCTGATTTTGTGCCAGATATGGATATTATGAGTTTAAAATTATGTAATGCCTGACAACACTTATGGATTAGATGAACAGGGTGTTCAAAGATTATCTAGATTGGTTTGTGATTGTCTTTATTGATGATATTTTGGTATACTCTCAGCCAGAGATTGGCCAAGGCCAAGGAACGTCTCAGAGGTCAGGAGTTTCCTTGGATTGGCAGGGTATTACATGTGTAGTGGAAGAATTCTCAAGGATTGTCACATCATTGACAGATTTGACATGCAAAATCAGAAGTTTGCATGGTCAGATAAGTGTTAGAACAACTTCTAAGAACAGAAGCGGTGATTGATGATTGCTCCAGTTCTGAGTCTTCCTACAGATCAGAACAAGTTTATGGTTTATTGTGATGCCTCGAGACAGAATTTGGGTTGGTTCTTATATAGACAGAGAAGGGTAATTGCCTATGCATCGCGTCAGTTGAGTTACTGGTCGGCCAGTTGGCCAACATTATGCTTCAGATTGCTCTTTTAGAGAGGATCAAAGGAAAACAGTTGAGTGACCCACATATGGGAAAACGTAGAGGGGATGTCTTAGCTGGAATAGCTAAGGACTATACAGTGGCAGGCATGAGTTTATTGAGGTATAAGGATCTAATTTGGGATCCGATGGACATTGGGATTAAACGGGAGATTCTGGATGAATCTCATACTACCCCTTATTCTCAACATACAGGCACCATGAAGATGTACCAGGATTTGAAAGCTTTATATTGGTGGCTTGGGATGAAGAGGGACGTAACTGAGTATGTGGCAAAGTGTCGACCTTTAACAGGTCCAGGAAGAGTATTAGAAACCAGTAAGGCTATTACAACTTTTGGGTATTCCATGGTGGAAGTAAAAGGACATCATGATGGATTTCGTGGTGGGATTTTCAATGATAGTGGGCCAGCATGATTCAATCTGGGTCATTATGGACCGGTATATGAAGTCAGCTTACTTTGTCCTAGTGAGAACGAATAATACACTTGACCAGTATGCAAATCTCTATGTGAGAGACATAGTACTCCTTCATGGGACTTTGAGGTCTATCCTATCGGATAGGGACCCTGTCTTTACTTCCATGTTTTGGGGAATGTTACAGAAGGCGATGAGTACGCTGCTGAAATTTGGTACAACTTATCATCCTTAGACTGATGGTAAATCAGAGAGGATTATCCAGATATTGGAGAATATGTTGATGGCATGCATATTAGACTTTCAAGGGTCCTGGAATGAATATTTGCCTCTAATAGAGTTTTCCATAATGTCAGGTACCAGTTGACTATTAGAGTGGCACCTTATGAGATGTTGTATAGTAGGAAATGTAGAGCGCCCATTCACTGGGATGAGATGGGTGAGAGGAAATATTTGAGACCTAAGGTAGTTTAGAGGACCACAAAGGCTATGGAAAATATTAAAGCTTAGATGCTCACTTCTCAAAATAGATAGAAAAGTTATGTTGATCTAAAATGCAAGAACGTGGAGTTCCAAGTGGAAGACTATGTCTTCCTTAGAGTCTCACCATGGAAAGGAGTGAGGAGATAGGGGAAAGTTGAGCCCTAGATTTGTAGGACCGTTTGAGATCATAGAGAGGATCGGTCAGGTGGCCTATGGATTGGCCTTACCATCACCACTGTCAGCCGTACACAATGTATTTCATATTTTCATGTTAAGGAAACATGTATTAGACGTGCCTCATGTATTGAGTTATGAGGATCTGAAGCTTGAGGAATATCTCTCCTATGAGGAATAGCCAGTCCAGATACGAGACAAAGGACAAGGTTCTGAGGAACAAAACTATACCTTTGGTTAAGGTATTATACAGAAACAACAAGGTCGAGGGAGCGACCTGGGAACTAGAATCAAATATGCGGGATTATTATCCCAAGCTATTCAAATAAAATTTCGAGGACGAAATTCCTGTAAGGAGGGGATAGTTGTAACGTCCCAAAATTACCTAATAAGGCTTAGGGCCTTGATTATGGGGCCAGGATTACAAATTATGGAAATTATGTGATTATGTGATTATGTGATATATATGTGTATCATTATATGATGATGTGAGTTATATTATAATATGACTTGATATACATGTTTAGGTGTATTAAATATGCATGTGGGCCCATTTCTGATTAAAAGGGCAATTTTCATAATTTGGCTCGTTACAGGTATATTTGGCATATATGTGATATATGTGTGGGACCACTTCATTATGTGGATATATTTGGGTTACTCAGCACGAGGTGATCCTAGGGAGCAAGTTAGCGGGAAAGTCACAACATGACCAATACTTGACTCAGGATGAGTCGGGTATTTAGTACATTATCGGGTTATTGGGTAATGAGAATAAATATTTGAGGATATATTTGGAGTTAGTGAGATCATGAGGGAATTCTGGGGATTTTGACTATTTTACCCCGGGGACGTTTTTTGGGGTACCCTGAGCATTGGGATTTGCTTAAGGTTACTTAAGCTCGAATTAACCTGAGAGAAAGAAAAGTATGTTCTAAACATGTTCTCTCTCTCTTTCTCTCCCGTTCTCTTTTTGACGCCATCAACATTTTCGAAGGAAGCTTGAGTTTTAGAGCTTAGATTTAAGCGAGGTTAGAGTCATAACGATTCTAGGAAAGATTAGAAGCTTGATAGCCGGAGGGTTTAGCAGAAAAACGACACAATCAGAGGTAATTTAAGCTTTGGATTTCTGAGTTTCCGTTTCCTTAAGTTTCTTAAGTTTGGAATTGGAATTTATGGTTTAGTGAGTTTTTGAATTGTTTGAAACTTGAGTTTTGGTGGTTTTGGGTTGCTGAGTTGATTGGGAACTTTTTTTTTTGGATTTAGATATGTTTTGATAGGTTTATGGAGGTATTTGATATGGGAAAAATAGAGGAAAAAGGTTGAGTTCCAAGTTGAGCCGCGACCCTGTTCTTGGGCGCCACGGCTCAAGCTTGACGAGGGAGAAGAAGCTGGCTGCTGGTCTATTTGGGCCACAGTGCCTGTTAGGCGTGCCGAGGCGTAGGGTGCAGTCAGAGATAACTTTAGGCCCTTACTTGAGCGAGCCGGGACTCAAAGGCTTGGGGTTGTGGCTCAAAATAGAAAAGTGGCCAAAATAGGTTTTTAGTGATGGGAACTCAAACCTAAGGGCTCGGGGTCGATCCTACTACCCGATTTAGTAGGCTTTGACGTCTCGAAGGCTATGACTCGGTCCAGAAACCTTTATTTATTCATTATTGATGGGATTCTATATTATGGTTGTGAATAGGTTATCGCTAAGGGCTCAGAACCGAGATCGTGCTCGAGGGTTGTTCATTCTTAACCTGTGCTTTGACTAAAGGTTAGAAAACTGCATCCGGTATGTGATACATGTGATTATGGCTTGGCCCGAATTATTGAACAGTGTTGATGCATTTTTTTGCCAACAGTAGATTAAGAAATCAAATAGGTAGATTATTGCTAAATTATAAACTGTAATGAAGTAATAAAAGAACCCTCTTAATCACACACAATTTTTACGTGGTTCAGTGGTTAAAATCCACCTAGTCCACAAGACAATGTTATTGATTTTCTCTCTCAATTTTTGCAGAGTTTTAGTAATACAAAAATATCCATCCCCTTCCCTGTCCATTATCCTTGGTATTTATAGGGGAATTTCCTGGTCAGGTTTGGGTAACCGCGTGAATAAATAAGGTATACATTTAATACAAATTATTCCCATTTACATTGGGATATGATTTGATAACAGAATGGAATATACTCCTGATATCTCGGATAATAAATAATAGATATGCAATACAACCTGGGCATTATTGAGCGTAAAAGGAGCCTCCGAATCTCTTGGGATCCTTCAATATGTGTTCTTACCAGGTTTCCCTGAGCTGAATATCTTGTGTTCAAAGATTATATGAACCCTACCTCGTAGTAAGCTCAGAGCGCCCAAAGTTGGATCTGGTCGTTATAAGTCTCGGACTCAATTGTTATCCTAAGAGGTTGTCTGATAATAACCTGTGTATCGTATTGTAAGGCCCCCAAACTCGAGCTGTTCACATCACTATTAGCCAAATATTCTACTTGGTTATTTTTTCACATATTTATCTACCACCTGTACCCGAGCTGAGTAATTGAACTTGTGCTAATTTTAGGGTACAACATTTGCCCCCAAGATCTCGCTCGTGCTTGATGTCGTCAGTTTCTTACATGCATAGTAGGAGCTTCTGCCATGTAAAATCATGCTTGCCCACTACTCGAGTACTGGACACATGGCTGCCTTTAATTGGTATATGTTCGGGTTTTGAGGACTGTGATAAATGTCCTGTCAACTTTTTGCCGACGTATGGTTTATTTAATCTTGGCCTTTGGATCTCGAGCTAACCCAATTGGATGACCCGAATTAATTCCTGTAGTTTACGTATAAATAGGGTGATCAGGCCTAAACCCTTAACACCTTTGCATTAAAAATGTTTCCACTTCAAAAACAAAGTTTCCCTTTTTCTTCTCCAACCTCTCCCAAAAACCCTCCATCGCCTTTCAGATTCTCAAAAGCTTTCAGGGAGTTTCCTGTGGACGTATCAACATTTTCTTTGAACCAATCATACCAACTGTAAGTATTTCCTCATCTGGTTTGAATTTTTCAACTCTTTGCTTTCCAGTGAGATTTTTTCCTTTTTATTAGTGAAAAACATCATTTGCTCAATGTCGTTTAGGTTATGTCTATTTTCAAATAGGTGATAAGGTTCGATTTAGTCTAAATGAACGACATTAGGCTTATTTAGAATCAAGGTTTTCATAAAACTGGGCAAATTTTCTGGGTTTTTCAAAGAAAATTCTATTGATAAATCAATTAGAATACCTATTTGGGGTGTATAAGCCTAAGGGGTTTTAGGTTTGGTTCTAGGTAGCTTAAAGGTTACGATTCCTTAAGCCGTTTTGCATTAAACTGCCTTCAAAAGTAAAGTAGTGGGTCTGATGGATCTGGCACACAAATCCCAAAGTATCAGGGAATTTTAAGAAATTGAAGCATGTTTCCTAGGACCACGCGTTGAGGCTAGGACACAGATTCCACGCATTGAGGCTAGGACATAGCTTAGCTCATATAAATTCTCAAATCCCGAAAATAAACCACTTAAACCCTTGGATTTCCGTACCTCCACAACCGGAGCTAGAAATCATCTTAGGTCGCCACTAATAGGCTGCTTTGTCATTAGGCGATCTAAATTATGGCCCCCGCAAAGAAAAACACCACAAGCTCTTCTGCTCAGAGCAAAGATAAGGGCAAGCAGGTTGCCTCTAACTCTCCCATCCCTCATTTTGGCCCTGTGGTGGAGAGGGAAATCATGGTCGACCCTAACACATTCTTCGAGGCCGAACACACAGTCTCCCGGATCATGTCTTAGGGGAAAACGAACAAGATCCTGTTGAGTCACAGGATTGAGATGGGAGCTGATAACCTTATCACCCGACCTGAGCTAAAGGGAGAGCGGAGCTGCGCCCCTTTCCAAGATGACTTCGGGGCTTGGAGTGATGAGCACCTAAAGGCTGGTGCCTTCCTCCCATTGGACCAGTATTTCATAGACTTTCTAAACTACGTCAAACTGGCTCCATTCCAGCCCCCCCTCCCCCAAATTCTTTCAGGCTTTTGATAGTGTTAAAGTATTTGTTTCTGAGGCACGAGTGGGAGGTCCCCACTCCGATAGACATTATGTATTTATTTTTCCTCAAGGACAGTCCCGACTAGAAGGGCGCGAGGTGATGGTTTTTATTACCTCACTTGTTTTCCCAACTCAGGCTCTGTCATCGACCTCCCTAGCCACCCAAATGAATATAAAGAATTGTTCTTTATGTCAAATGGGTTCAAGAACTGTGAACATCGATACTTCAACCATCCTCATAAGTCTTCTATCATTATGAATTCATCACATGAACTTTTTATCACTTATGCACAATTTTTTTTGTTTTGTTCTAACTGAGTTCTTTCCTTTGAGCTATATTTTCAAGGATAGGACGATCTGTGACCCTTAGGGGTCAATACGAGACCTTGTCTAGTCTTCCTCCGAGGGAGAAAGACTATCGTCAGAATGTGAATGGCGCCACCATGGTGGTCTGCAACCTGATCAGCAAGAGCCAGACGCTAGCTCTTAGGACCCGAGCTCCTCTTCCTCTCATCCCTGAGCTCCCCCTCTTCAAGAGGCCTTGTCAGCCAAAGAGGACGTCAAGGAGGAAGAAGACATGGCACCGTTGGTACATAAAAGGTGAGCTCTCGAAGATAATGAGGAGCCTGATCCAGAGCGAGCTGTGTTCAGGCCAGCAGCCGGCCCCTCTGGCCAAGGTAACCCATACCCCTACAGAGAATTAGATCGGGTTGCTGCCAGTTATAGGCTAATTCAATTGAACCCTAACCAACTCGTTAGTCATCACCCCATTGACCCGGACCTAAACACAACCCTCCTCTAGTGTGTGGAACATTTGGTGGTACACTATGAACACATCTACCCCAGAGGTACCATTGTAGTTGACAACACCCTTAATTTTAGGTCCACCATTTTTTAGGAGTATGGGACAAACCGTAGGTCCTGGCCTTCCCTGCGTTAGGGTGCATATGCCCCTGGTTTTAGGCAGTTCGTAGATGAGTCCAGCCTTGAGGAAGGACCTGAACCCTCTAGGACTGAGGAGGTCATAATTTCAGATTCTCCCCCACCTCCGTTAATCCAAGAGTTAGAGGTTGTGCCTAGCCTGATAAATAACCCCGAGCTGATTGTAGTAGATTCGTTACCTAGCCCAGAGGGTAGGGTTCTTGCTCTTTCTCTTGTGTTTATAATACTTTGAATAATTACTTCTTTAAACTGAATCCTCTGTTCGCTCTTTTTTCAGGTGAAGAGAAGGAGCTGCCAAAAGCCCCGAATTTGAGGGGTACTTTTAAGGCAGATGGGACCGGAGATGGTCCCGTGGTGAAGAGGCCCAGGGTGACAAAGAAAATAGCTCCGAGGAGTGGGGGTATCACCGAGTCCCCTGCCAAAGACAAAGGTGTCAGCTCCACCCGAGAACAGCCACAAAAGAAACTTCCCACTGCTCCAGTAACAACAGTCATGGCTCAACAAGCTCCTTGTAATGCCCTGGTTACCCCAGAACAGTTACGGTGAACCGGAAGTTTAACTCGCTACCCGAGTCCTTTGGTTAAAAACGTGCTTCTAGTATTATTAACAGGATAAGGTGGAAAACCAATCAAAAGAAAATGATATATTTAATTTAATGCATAAAACTGTTCATGGGCCCTTCAAAAACATTTAAAAGTTATTTACAACTCAAAATGGTCATTACTGTTTCAAATTTACAAACTCGCTGACTTAACTAGAAAAAATAGGGTAAACCCCCTAGTTCCTCTGAGAACTCCTTGGCCGTGGTGGTCAAGTGGCCACATATGTACACATCACCACCTAAGCTCTCCACTCAAGGCTGGGTGAGCTTTTCTTTCCCTTTAACTGCACCACATAGCACCCATGAGCCAAGGCCCAACAAGAAAACACTATATATCATGAATACAGTATCAACAATGATCATAATCATTATTCAGGACTCTCAGTTCAAAACAGATGAGTGACAGTCGTAAAAGTAACTAAGGTGGGTTCCGTTCCCTCTAGCCATGTGACAATAGGGTCACCGGGGCTTTACAAATAAGTGAGTCTTTCACTAGCTTAAACAGGATAGGTGCATGATGACTAGTCACCAACATAACCTACCTCATGACCATAGAGTCATAACCATGGGATTCCACTCCCTAGCCATGTGACATGCTGTCACTTAGGCCTTTGGCCCTGGCTCTGAGTAACTAGTCATAGACTAGACAAGCGCTTATAAGTTTCATCGACCTTAGGGTCGGTCCAACATTAATGCTTTAGAGTCATTCAACACTGATATCGATTAGATCTAATCTTTTATCGGCCCTGCGTTCAGGACGCTTATGTCGTTTCTGAATCACAGGTCAATAATGTGTGACCAGTGCCGTCCATGACTAATCAGTTCCATACACAAGTAAGCAAGCTCTACTAAGCATTTAATATGCAATCAATGTCCACATTTATCAACCAACATGCCTCAACAACAGTCATGCATGTCATATACACAGGGTGCAATTTTCTTACCTCTGATTCGAGTGAGAATGAATAAAGGAACGACCCCTGAGAACGATCTGACTTTTAAGCCTTTAGCGGTCACTTAGTCATAACCAAATATGGGACACCATCAACAAAATGATTAACATAGGTTCCCAAACCAAGATCTAGCCTCTGGGACATCAATCCCCACCAATCTGGGTAGTAGGAATAATCCCGAGGCCTAAAACCAAGTTCTCGAGGCCAAAACACTCAAACGACCTCAAAACCACTCAAGAGCCGCGGCCCTAGCACCTTGAGTTGCGGCCCTCAGCCACATTAGGAGCAAGGGTCGCGGTGCCCCATACCCAGGGCCGCAGCGCCCAGCAAGGCCAAAATGCCTCCACCTACTTCTTCGAGCTAGGGCCGCGACCCCCAACCCAGAACCAGCCATAACCTCGTTTTCCATCATCCTAAACCTCCCAAAAACATACCTAAACACTTCAAAATCCAAAAATCAAAGTTCCCAAGATTCCCAATGATCCAAAACCATCAAATCCTGAGGCTTAAACGATCTAAAAACTCAACGATTCACAAAATCCAATTCCAAGCTTAGAAACTCTAAAAACTCAAAACTTAGATTACCTTTGATTGGGTTGTTTCTCGTCAAATCCTTTGGTCAAGAAGCTTCTAATCTTTCCTAGGATCGCTATGCCTCGATCCTCGCTTGATTCTGACTCCTAGAATTCGAAATTTCCTCAAAAATGCCTCGAACGGTAAAATGAACTAACGTGAAGAGAGAATAAAGGTTTTCTAACGTATGGTTCTATCTGACAAGCTACTTCAAGCTTAAGTAACCTCAAATAAAACCTAGTGCTCGGGGTCCCGAAAACACCCCCGGGGATACTATAGTCAAAACTCCTCGAATTTCCTCCTGATCTCAATAACTCCCAATTTATCATCAAATAAACCCTCTCATTACTCAATATCCCAATAAAAGACCCCGTTATGACAAACCCGCTAATTCACAATATAAGACCGTCTCATGCCGAATAGCTCGAATATATCTCCATAATAATGGGATCTCATCCATAATTCACAATATGCACCAGAATACACAAATATGCCCTCAACGGGCCAAATTACCAAAACGCCCTATAATCAAATGTGGACCCACATGCATGCATATAACATCATATTATAATATAATTCACATAAACATGTATATATTCATTTAATGACATAATTAAATAGTTATGGCCCTCCCAGCCTACTAATCCAACCATTAAACTGCATTAGGGATTTCGGGGCATTACACTCTTCCTCCTCCTTGACACGTACCTCCCTCAAATCCTCAAGTGATCCAAGGCGAGGCTCCCACTGTTCAGATCTTGGTCAAGCCACTCGACCTGGACAAGATCCCCGAGGCTTTTCAGGGTATTGTGTACGAGATGACAAGCCACGTGGTTTCCCATGCCTATAGAGCCAACATCAGAGATTTAAGGGCTATAGAGGAGCGCACTCCTAAGGACGTCCTCAAATTTGCCATGGGGATGAACCTCACTGTGAGTCCTTCTCACTCTCCTAACTTTTTCTTTCGCTTTTTTTTTTTATATAAACTATTCTTGACTTGCTTCATTCTTTTGTAGTCTATCCTAGAACAATTTTTAGGAATTGTTTGAGTTAAAGCCAGGGGCGAGGAGCTCCGAGTTGCCCTGGGCGCCGCTCAAGAGGGCGAACATATTGCCAAAGCCGCCCTGGTTTCCTCCAGGAGAGCGAGCGGTCTGCAAAAGTCGTCCTGTCTGCCTCCCAAGATCAGGTCGTGGAGGTGAGCCATCGCGTGGACCAGCTTTAGGTCGATATGAAGAACTCAAGAAGAAGCTAACTGAGGTCAAGGCCAAGGCCAAGGCCAAGGAGGAAGCTGCGAAGTCATCAACTCAAATGAAGGAGATGCTTTACCATTGCTGGGCTTTCAACTAGGACGGGAACTTCTCTTTTATGCAGCCCGAGCTGTTGGACTCATATCTTGCTAGGTTCAAGATTCGATTCTCACAGGAACCATCGGAGACCGTCGATGCCTCTGGAGCTGTCGAGGGAGATGGCGAGGAGGTGACTTCTCTGGAGTGAGCTGACAGACCTCAATGACTTATTACTTTCATTTTTATTTACAAACTTTTGTAATCAAGTCCCTTGGGACCAAAACAATTGCCTTTGGGATTAGGTCAATGTTTTTTCTCCTTGAGATGAAATATATTTTTGAATATTCATCTAGCTTATGATCTAATTTCATTCCCTTTAGTCTATTATTTTCTCATGTTTATGAATCCTTAGATTCTTGTTCATTCAAAATCTTAGGGGTTGAATTTAGAACAAGATAGATTTTATCATTATCTTAGTTGTATCCTAAGATTTTGCTTGCTTATTTGCGCCATACCTGTTAAGAATCAGACCTCAGACCTGGTTATATCCAGGGTTTTAAATAGGCTTAGTAGCTTTATACCTGTTAGGAATCAGGCCTCGGACCTGATTGTTTCTAGGGTTTCTTAATTTTCTTAATAGCATTGTACCTGTTAGGAATCAGGCCTCGAACATGGTTATATGCATGGTTTTAGTGATTTCTCAAACTTAGTTCGCGTTTGGGGTTTTTTTTGTTTTGAAAATTCGAGCTTTAAAAAGCCGTTTAATAATAAATTTCTGAATAAGCTGAACTCTCTTAAAAACTCTCCTCGGTTATGTGCCCCCCAAGCAACCAGAACGTATAAACGTTCTGGGTTGCTTTTACAAAGCTAGCTTGTGATAACAAAATGATAAAATTGGTTATTTAATAATCCAACTGTTATTAAACTGAAATGGATTTTATAAATAATCCTTAAATTGATGGTAACTCTAAAACATTAAAGACAATAAAACTATTGATAATACTTTTTTAAGTGTAGGGCGTTCCAGGTTCGTGGGACTATTTCCCCACTTAGCCAAGCTAGCTTGAAAGTTCCTTCGTGCAGGATCTCTACGATCTGATATGGTCCTTCCCACTTCGGCCCTAATATACTGTCCTTGGGATCTTTATTTTCCAAAAAGATCCTTCAAAGAACCAGATCGCCTAATCCAAGTCTGCGTCCTTGGACCTTTGAATTGAAATAACGAGTGATCTTCTGCTGATAATGGGCGAGCTGTAATTGCAATGCCTCTCGTTGTTCTTCGAACAGATCAAGGGATGCACTAAGTAGCTCGTGGTTATGATCTTGATCAAATGTCTTTTGTCTGTGAGTCGTTACCATTGCCTCAATTGGAAGCATAGCCTCGCTTCCAAGGGTTAGGGAAAAAGGGGTATGACCCGTGGAGGTTCTATGTGATGTCCGGTAGGCCTAGAGTACTTGTGGGAGCTGCTCGGGCCACAATCCCTTGGCTTCATCTAGTATTTTCTTCAACCTTGCTTTCAGGGTCTTATTCACAGCCTCGACCTATCCATTGGCTTGTGGGTACACTACCGATGAGAAACTCTTGGTTATGCCATATTTTTCACAAAATTCTGTGAAGAGATCACTATCAAATTGAGTTATGTTGTCTGACACAATCTTTTTAGGGAGTCCAAATCGACATATGATATTCTTCACAACAAAGTCCAGGACTGTCTTTGAGGTGATGGTTGCCAAAGGTTCAACCTCTACCCACTTCGTCAAATAATCGATTGCGACTACTGCATAACGAACTCCTCCTTTTCCCATTGGCAGGGAACCAATTAAGTCAATTCCACATGCTGCAAATGGCCAAGGGGATGAGATCATGGTTAGCTCGACTGGAGTAGCTTGGGCAACTATGGCGAAGTGCTGGCATTTGTCACACTTTTGCACATACAAGATTGAGTCTTTTGTTAAAGTGGGCTAAAAATAGCCCTGTCTCAGTACCTTTAGAGCTAGGTTTTGCCCCCCAGCATGGTCTCCGCAGAAGCCTTCGTGTATTTCTTGCAAAATAGTATGTGCATCCTCGACCAGAACACATCGCAGGTAGGGCAACGAATGCCCTCATATATATAGGATCCATTCAATCATAACATACCGCAAAGCTTGATACAACAGCTTTCTCGCATCCTTCCTATCATCAGGTAGCCTTCCAGTTGTGAGGTATTCCACTATGGGAGTTATCCATGTCGGTTTTATGTCAATCATTCTGACCTCAACCATTTCTGCTGTTATACTTGGGCTTTCCAAGAACTCCATCGGAACTACATTCAATGTATCTACCTTTTTGGTGGTAGCGAGTCGAGCCAGAGTATCAGCATTGGAATTCTGCTCGCGGGGTACTTGCTCAACATAGCTAAACTCAAACTCAGACAAATTGCCCTTTACCTTAGCCAGGTAGGCCGCCATCTTGATGCCTCAAGCTTGGTATTCTTGCAATATCTGATTGACCATGAGTTGAGAATCACTATAACATCAGATGGCTTTTGCCTTCAGCTCTTTCGCCACCCTTAGCCCTGCCAATAAGGCCTCATACTCCGCTTTGTTGTTGGATGCTTCAAACCCGAACCTAGTGCTGTATGGAACAAATGTCCTTTAGGTGCGATTAACATAATCCCAGCTCCCAATCCATTTTCGTTAGACGATCCATCAACAAAGATTTTCCATAATTCTTGCACCGACTCCCTTATCAGCTTGTCATGAAAACCTGTGCACTCGGCAACAAAATAAGCAAGGGCTTGGCTCTTGATTGCAGTTTGTGGTATGTAGAATATTTCAAACTGGCTGAGTTCTATGGCCCATTTTAATAGATGCCCCAACATTTTAGGTTTTTTGCAAAACCTGCCTTACACGTTGGTCGATTAAGACGTAAATAGAATGGGGTTGGAAGTATGGCCTGAGCTTCCTTGAAGCCAAAATGAGATAGAACACAAGCTTTTCTATCAACGGGTACTGTAAATCAGCTCCGAGAAGCCTCTTACTTACATAATATACGGGTTTCTGCGCCCGATTTTCTTCTCGAACTAACACAACACTGACTGTATTTTCTGTCACGACTAGGTAAAGAAACAGACATTCTCTAGATGTTGGTTTTGATAGTATGGGGGTTCAGCTAGGTGAGTTTTTAGGTCGTGAAATGCATGTTCGCATTCTTTGGTCCATTCAAATTTCTTGCTTCCACAGAGCAAGTTGTAGAATGGTAGACACTTGTTAGTGGATTTTGAGACGAAGAGGTTTAAGGCTGCCAGTTAGGCTTTGACTTCCTTACACGACCTGGGCGAAGGCATTTCTAACAATGACCTAATTTTTTCTAGATTCACCTTTATCCCCCTTGTGTTGACTATAAACCCCAGAAAATTTCCCGACGAGACTCCGAAAGTGCACTTCTAGGGATTCTGCTTCATGTCATATTTTCTCAATATGTCAAAACATTCTTCCAAGTTGGATACATGGTCATTGGCAGTCTTTGATTCGATGAGCATATCATCAACATACACCTCCATGTTTCTCTCGATCTAGTTAGTGAACATTTTGTTGACCAATCGTTGGTATGTAGCTCCAGTATTTTTTAGCCCGAATGACATAACTTCGTAGCAATATATGTTATGCTCGGTCATAAAACTGGTATGCTCTTGGTCTGCAGGGTTCATCGCGATCTGGTTATATCTAGAGTGCACGTCCATGAAAGACATGAGCTCGTGACCGGCCGTGGCGTCTACCAACTGATCAATTCTTGGTAGTGGGAAACAATCCTTGGGACACACCTTGTTGAGGTTGGAGAAATCAATACAAGTTATCCACCTCCCATTTGGCTTCAGAACCAGCATGGGGTTAGCAACCCAGATCATGTATTTTGCTTCCCTGATAAACCCGCATTTAAGTAGGTGAGCTACTTCTTCTAATGCTTCAGATCGTACAGTCCCCAAAAGCCTCCGTTTTTGGGACTTTGCAGGCACATTCTTGTCCAAGTTTAAAGTATGCATTATTATACTCGGACTGATTCCCACCATATCCTCGTGCGACCAGGTGAAAACATCCAGGTTCTTCCTTAGAAACTTGACCAGCTCCTTCTTCCTTTCGACTTCAAGATTTTTTCCAATTTTGACAACTCTTGACGATTCTTCTGGGTCAATGTTTATTTCCTCGAGCTCTTCTACTACTTTAGCTTAGACCTATCTTCACCTACCCGCGGATCAATGTCATCCTGTTGGGTGACCTCATCGTTTCCTTCTCGAGGTTCTTCCATCCTACGGGTAGCTTCCATTTCCCTGGACTCCTCATTTCCTTCACCTATAACCATCGGCTGCTGCCCGGGTTGTGATTTTCCCCTCATAGTAACGATGTAGCATTCTTTGGTGGTGAGCTAGTCTCCTCTTATTGTTCATATTCCCGAGGTTGAGGGGAACTTCATTGCCAGGTGTCTGATCGAAGTGATGGCTTTAAAAGCCATCAGCGCAGGTCGTCCCAAAATCACGTTATACCGGCTGGACAATCTATTACCATGAACTCAAGTATTTTAGAGATAGTTCGTGACTCTTCTCCCAATGTAACCACAAGTCTAATCGTCCCTATGGCCGTCGTTCCTTCACCTAAAAATCCATACAAATTCATTGAGGTTGCCTTCAAATTGGTTACAGACAATCCCATCTTTTCTAGGGTGGACTTAAAAAGCACATTTACGAAACTTCCATTATCCACCAGTATCCCTTGTACCATTCGGTTAGCGAGTTGCACGGTTACCACCAGCAAGTCATTATGCGGGAATTGAACGTGGCTAGCATCCTCTTCTATGAAAATGATTGGTTGTTTTTCCAACCGTTGTTGTTTCGATAACTACTGCTCTGAGAGAAACTCCGCACCATTATGAGTTTTCAACTCACTAATATACCTCTTTTGGGCCTCACTACTCATGCCTGCCAAATGAGGTCCTCTGACAATAGTAGTTATATCTCCTCCTACTATCAGGGGAGGGTCAACCTGATTCATCTGAGCTCCAGGTTGACCTGTCGGGGCTTCCTGAGCTGCCTGAGGATTTTGCCCAATAGGTTGATTGGGAGCTACCCGATTTTGGGCGTACTGGGCTAATGGACCAGCTCGGATGAGAGTCTCAATCTCATCCTTCAGCTGTTGGCAGTCATCGATGTTATGACCAATGTCATTGTGGAATCAGTAAAACTTTGAGGGGTCATCCTTCTACCTCTGATGCCTTAAAGGTTCTGGATTCTTCCACAGGAGGCGATTATAATTTTCCAGGAAGATACGTTCCCGAGTGTCCGTTAGGTCGGTGTAGGTGGCCTAAATGGGCTTGAATTTCTTTGTAGACTTGTTCTTCTTCATGCTGTTCTGGTCGCCTTCACTATTCCCCTTCCTCTTGTTACTTCCTGTTTGGTTATTCTGGGTAACAGGTTGAGCCATAGGTGCAACATCTGTCACTGCTCCAGCGGGTTTGATAGGGGCCTGGATGGTTCCCGCGATAGCAGATCGCGCCTCTTCTAGGTTAATCTACTCTTGGGCTCAGACCAAGAATTCATCTACACTTTTAACTCCTTTTCATTGGAGTTATTGCCACAAGTCGCCTCCCACCAGGATTCCTATCCTCATCGCCATGAGCTTGGAGTTTTTATCAACATCCCTAGCTCGTGCTGCAACATTGGCGAATCTGCTCAGGTATGCCTTCAGTGATTCACCAGGATGTTGTTTTACGTTGGCCAATGAGTCGGCCTCTACACAAGATGCTTGCGAAGCTTGGAATACTCTCTTAAACTCGGAAGAAAATTTCTTCCATGAGCTTATCGAATGCTTCTCGTATTGTTTAAACCATTGTCTGGCAAGTCTGACTAGAGTCGCGGGGAACAGGATTCACCTTAGGTTGAGCCCGACATTGTGGGCCATCATCATTGTGTTGAACATCCCGAGGTGATTGGATGGATCTGTATTTACATCAAATGTCAGCATGTTCGACATCCTAAAGCCAAGAGGATACGTAGCTGCGACACTATTTGGAGCAAAAGGTTCAAGCTCTTCATTTGAGTTGCAATCATCCGTCCCCTTTCCAGATAGGAGCCTCTTCATCTGTTCCTCCTTCAAGCCTAGTTGCTCAAGGGTTAGGTCCTTGGTCTCTAGGTTAGCTGGGGATGTTTAGCAACTCCCATCCCATTGTATGTGTTTGATGGGTTGTTGTCCCTCCAAGTCCGAGCTTGGTTAGGTGGGACATTCCCATTGTCACGTACAATAGACGGACCTCCCTCATCTCAAGTATAACTAACATCCTTGTTCCAAGTTGGATACCTTCTTTATGAGTTCAAATGATCGTGTAGGTCAGGCTATGGATCATACAACAGATTTTGTGCTGAGCTCAGATGATTCCTCAGGTCACTTTCAGACTTGCCTCCACGCTGGTTCCTCGTCTAGTAACTTCCATTTACAAAACTTACAGCTCGTGGTTGAGATCGAGGACCTGGATTCTTAGCACATGCCTGTGGGGTGCAAGAATAGAATACTTACAGTATACGCAGCGGAATTAAAGAGTCCTTCCTTCAGTTTCTCTAACTCTTGTATCCTTTCTGTCGCAGAGTATTATCAAGAAACTGAATCGATCTTCTATTTTCTTCACGATCTTCCAATGTATCCTTAGAACCACCTAGACTAGTGTGGGCAATTCTTAACACATGAGATAGATATAGAGAGAAGAAGAGAAAATAACAAAGAGGCTTAGAAAGGACTTGTGTTTAGAGAGAATCTAAAACTATCAGAAAATCTGACGTGTGACTTATCAAACTTATTGTTTTGACTTCTCTATAAGCACTCCTTTTATAGACTCAATTAGGCCATTTAATTTAATTAAAAAATCAATAAAATAATAGCTATTTTGAAGCCCTAGGTCGAAATTATCATGGGCTATAGGCCCGTGAAATTTCCCATTTGATTATAAGCCCAATGGACTTAAAATCAAGGCCTATATTATTTTCTATTGGTTTAATTAATTAAATAATTATTTAAATCCTTTATCAAATTAATTATTTATAATTTGAACGTTGATTTAAACTTATTTATTAATTTAGATACCAATTTATCTTAATTAATAAATCTGCCATAAATTCTCTTTTCTTCTCAAAATTACACAACTCTGTGAAACTATCCAAAATTGACCTGGTCAACTTTGATAATTCTAATTGATGATTAAATCAATTAATTGAGACTATCTAGAGGATTTTATCCAAGGTACAATGGGGACCATGGGCCTATGAAATCAAACTCCAATAAGTTATCATAAATCTAACAAATAAATTTACTAACTTATTAATTCCTCGTGACTCCACTATAGACTTGGAATTGCACTCTTGAATTCATAGAACACTCTATAACAAATATAGATACGCTATTAATTATCCATTGTTACAACCATAATTGTCACTCAATCCTCTATAGACGGTCTACAATGAGATGGGACTATAATACCGTTTTACCCCTCATTGTATTTTATCCTTAAAACACTTAGTTCCTTGTAAATGATATTTCAGTAAACTAATTTAATTACTGAAATGAGATCTCTATCATTTAACACCTTGAACCAAACTAAAAGGAAACCATCATTTCACTTCTTCATCAGAAGCTATAGATGTTCATATCTATGATTAACACTCCCACTCAATTATACTACCGAGTTCCCAAGATGTAAGTATGGGCTAGTCCGTAGGGTAAGCTGGTAACGAACAAGTCAAAGAACTCAAATAATACAATCAGTTAGAATACTAACCACTCAGAATTGAGATTGAATTGACCTATGGTCAACTATATGATATGACTAGAATAGATAATAATAGTATGTTTACTTATCTTATCAACTGTCAATATCGGTCCTGTCCGATGTAAAAAATACATCTAATCTTATCTACTTTGCTAATGTTCTGGAAAGAACATAACACTGTAATGTGTAAGTAGATCATATCGTAGATTGGCAAGTCAGGGTAAATCCGGTGCACTGACTAATCTTAGGACTAACTTATTTTGAACATATAATCATATTTATATTCCACTGTGATTACGTCACTATAAATAAGATTAGCTATATGCTCGGGATTTAATAGAAGTTTATATTAAACAAATAATCATGAAAATAAAACATGTGAGTAAAGTGATTGACCAAGTCAAAAAATGATTTCTATTCTTTTATTGATAATAAAATGAGATTACAAAGAATTTGAGTTTTAATTAGGGCATAAAACCCCAACAGAGGATTCATTGGAGCATTTTGCCACCGTGAACTTGTCCCAGCCCCCCCTGGTGGGTTGTTGTGGGCACTCCTAGGAATCTGCGAAGAAGGCACAGAGCTCAGAGTGGCGGTTCTGACAAAATGAATAGGTTTAGATTGGTTATTCCTGTGGGACTGATGAGACCTACTTTGCCTCTTTCCGAAATTAATGTCGGTTGCAAGAGGGGGTAACCGAGCCAAGACCTCCTCGATTTGCCCATTTTCCCTAGCGAGATGGCTTCTTAATTGGGCATTTTCCATCCCGACGACAGTTAAATATCCCAGATTATGATTTGGTGGGAGTGATGCTGAACTCTCGGCGTTGTCCTGACCCGCTGGTTGCTTTCCAGGATGATGTTGAACATTTGGCCCCCTTTCAGCAGGAACAACGGTATGATGGGCCTCCTACCCAACATGCTATTCAATCTCATTGTCATGCATCGATCGAGTGAGCACCATGATGAATGTTGACTGAAACTTGCGAAGCACTAATTTACTCTCAATGAAAGCACCAAACTGTTGACGCGGTTTTTCGCCAACAGTAGATTAAGAAATCAAATAGGTAGATTAGTGCTAAATTATAAACCGTAATGAAGTAATAAAATAACCCTCTCGTTCACACACAACTTTTACGTGGTTCAATGGTTAAAATCCACCTAGTCCACGAGACAATGTTATTGCTTTTCTCTCTCAATGTCTGCAGAGTTTTAGAAATACAAAAATGGCCGTCCCCTTCCCTGTCCATTATCCCTGGTATTTATAGGGGAATTTCCTGGTTAGGTTTGGGTAACCACATGAATAAATAAGGTATACACTTAATACAGATTATTCCCATTTACATCAGGATATGATTTGATAACATAATAGAATATACTCTTGCTATCTCGGATAATAAATGATAGATATGCAATACAGCCTGGGCATTAGTGAGCGTATAAGGAGCCTCCGAATCTCTTGGGATCCTTCAGTATGCATTCTGTCCAAGTTTTCTCGAGTTGAATATCTCACTCGAGCTCGTGTTCAAAGACTATTTGAACCCTAGCTTGTAGTAAGCTCAAAGCGCCCAAAGTTGGATATGGTCATTATAAGTCTCGAACTCAATTTTTATCCTGAGAGGCGGTCTAATAATAACCTGTGTATCGTGTTGTCAGGCCCCCAAACTCGAGCTGTTCACATCACTGTTAGCTAGATATTCTACTTGGCTATTTTTCCACATATTCATCTGCCAGCTGTACTCGAGCTAAGTAATTGAACTCGTGCTAATTTTAGGGTACAACAAACAGGAATATGGATAGGGCATAAAGTCCTGAGAATGTGCATGATTATGATTATGCTTGTGATTATTGATTAAGCATGTTGAGTGCTTTGTATTTGGATATTTGATATATGATATATGTTTGTCTGCATTATCTGATTGATAAAAGCATTGACTTATAAGTCAAGGGCGGAAATATTGCATTGAGCGTTGGTCGTTTTGGTTAGGCTAACCAAGAGCACATCATACGCTTGTCTGACCTATTAGTCGTGGAAAACTCAGCACCAGATACACTGGACCAGCTCTAAGGCTGGTTAACATGAGGATAGAGCAATGGGCACCCGGGGTGACTTGTTAGTCCCATATCCTAAGGCTAGGCCCCAGGCATTGACTTATGAGTCAAGGAGGACCTTAGCACATTGAGTGCTGATTGAAAAGCATTGACTTATTAGTCAAGGACGATCTTAGCACGCTGATTGTTGGTAAAAAAGCATTGACTAATGAGTCAAGGATAACCTTACCACGCTTAGTGCTGGTCGAAAAGCATTGACTTATGAGGCAAGGATGATCTTAGAATGATGAGTGCTGGTCGAAAGGCATTGACTTATAAGTCAAGGACGACCTTAGCACGTTGAGTGCTAGTCGAAAAGCATTGACTTATGAGTCAAGGACGACAATTGCGCGTTGAGCACTATTCGATATGGTTATGCCTAATCATGAGCTTGATATACACTTGACCAACCTATTGGTCATGGAAAACTCAGCGCTAGGTACGCTTGGCCAGCTCCAAATCTAGTTATACAAAGGATAGGGCAAAGGGCCCCAGGGTGACTCATTAGTCCGATATCCTAGGGCTTTGAGCCCCAGTATGATTTATTAATCATGTTTTAGGGCGTTTATTCCTAGTATGATTCCATAATAATCTATTTTGGGCATTGGACCCCAGTATGATTCATTGATTGTTTATCTTGGGCTATTGGCCCATATGACACTGTAGTCATTTATATGAATGGTATGCATGCATGAGTAGGGTTATTACTGCTATCCATGCTTATTATGATTTGGTAATATTTTATTAACTGCTTATGAGCATGTTTAATTTTTCTTGTTGAGCCCTGGCTCACGGGTGCTTTGTGGTGCAGGTATGGGGAAAAGAAAGTTGGACCATCCTTGAGTTGGAGAGCTCAGGTGATGATGTATACATATGCGACTGCTCGACCACCACGACCGAGGTTTTTAAGAGGAACTAGGGTCAAACCCTATTTTGCCGCATAGGTCGACTTGTTGTAACTTTTCAATTGTAGTATCCTTTTTAAATGTATTTTGGGATCCCATGTATAAAGTAAATGTTTTAGTGAAACGATTGTATCTTTGACCAAAATTTTTAACCATAAACCGTTAATCACATTTAGTAACACAATTATGGCCAAATTACTCATTTAGAAAGTGTAGCACTATTTAAAATACACAGTGTAACGGTCCCTGAGTAGTAGGGCGTTACACTGGGGCTCATTGGAGTATGAGTTGTATTTTGGGGAAAATAGTGATATTCCAAGTTTGGCAGAATTATTTGGGAATTGTGAGTAATGCGGAATTAGAGAGTCAAAATGAAGATTTTTGTAACGCCCCACGTCACTATGGCTGCTTCCTGGAATGACGACTGGCCCTGCAAACCAACACGAGTCTTTCTAGAATGCTTTGTCCTCACTCGCATGCTTCCTGGGAAAACTTCCCAGGAGGTCACCCATCATGAGACTACTCCAGGTCAAGCACGCTTAACTTTGGAGCTCTCAAGTGATGGGCTTCTGAAAAGAAGATACATCTTGTTGGCATAGGTAGTACCCATCAACCCATTTAAGTCATCTTCAATTGTGTAGTCCCATACCTACACAGTCTTAGAATCATCTCACTTGACCTTCCCTAGGTGGTGTGGGATTATACGATTTTTACCCAGTCTTTCCCCTTGTGGATCAAGGGATTCTGACTGTCACAGTCACCCCCCTTAGGGGTTCGACGTCCCCGTCAGGCATAATTCCGGCTGGGTCAAGGCTAAAAAAATGCTAATAAGGTTTAGTGTAACATCCCAGATTTTTTAAGAGTTGATAATGTGGAAATATAAATGTTTTCATTTAACAAAATGTCTCCAAAACCCTTATATATAAAAAAAAAATTAAAGTTGTATGGCCACACTTAATATTTAATACAAACATAGTTTATGAAAAGTAAACGGAGCCTTGTTTATGAAAATAAAACAACATTTCCAAAAACAAAACAACTTCCCATAAGGTTAGTCCACATGTACATCCACAAAGTATACTCCAACGCTCACTGCTCTGTCTAGCCCTTGTTCTTACCTGCGACAGTAAACAACTAGGTAAGCGAAAACGCTTAGTAAGTTCAAATTTAAAACAACAACATGTAGAGAAGACAAGTGGTCACTGATCACGTCATTGATCTCTGGTAAGAATATCTCAATAGAATTAGGGTTTCATATCTATCCTAACCCTAAACAATAAATTTCAAGAATGCAAAAGCATCCCGGCAAACTTATGGTCATGCCTGATAACCAATGACAAACTATTTCAGATAAATAGATAAATCCCTGGACTCAGAAAATCCCAGAGCAAACAAATATAATATATATAAAAATAATTCGTGACCAACGCTAGACAATTTCCAACAATTTGGGTCCTCCAACATTTTTTCTAATCAATAGGGGAGAACCGAGTCTCATCACTAAGATCTAGCCAATAAATATCCCCATCAAGGGTAACTGTCGAGTTACCTAGGGCATCGCTACTTATCCAAAAGTAAAATCCCTCACGAGGGTAACCATATGGTTACCTAGGGCATTGCTACCATTCACGAGTGTAATCAAAGTCACACAGGTTTACAGAGACTTCTATGTTAATCAGCGGTGTTGGCGAGCAGTTGCCCCTAGGGTATTCAACCTCACTAAAACTTGGCAACCCCTAGTATCTCTAGGCACTCTCACTGAATGGCCAATATTCACGGCTGCTATTCGGGAATAACTTATCAGAGCACTTGCTTGGGTTCTAACCATTCAATGATTAAGTAAGCATGAGGGACCCTAGGTTTAAACCAACAATCCTCACCTCTTGGCCACTTGTCGCGCTAGTGAACCAGACATAATAAAATCCAACAAGAAATGTGACAGGGATGAGCTGTCTAGAATATGATGGATATCTAACGTTCATATTTTCTGAATCAGCACCTACTAGACTAACATCTCTACGGAAACTTTCTACGGTAGTGTATACATGTGCATGAGTTTCTATACTAACATACATTACACTAGTCATTTCATGTTGTAGCCAAACAATAGAAGTTGACTTACTTGGAGCCCTTAGCGTTTAGTAGGATTTCACCCTCCAACGTATAGTCCAGTTATGCTTAGCCAATACTGTAATTATCCATACAGTGTACTCGGATTAATTATGGCACTTCATAATTAATTATTATTATTTTGGGTAGTTTGGTCATTTTCAAGATCATTTGTAAGGATTACAGATCCTTATTTGGTTTTAAACCCATTCAAGAAATTCGTACACAAAAATTTGAGACTAAACCCTAAGTCTCAAGGAGACCTATCCTATAGTTTCGATACCTAGGCTCGGGTATCGCAATAGTATTTCCCATAATCCGCTAAAAATCTTATTCCTTAAAAGTTTCGCTATCAACCCGTGCTTTCAACAAGTCGGTTAAATATATAAAGATTTTTGCCGGTTTTATATCCAGTTTATACTAATTAAATTCCTCACTTATTTTTCAAGAAAAAAATCTCTTAGTTTTCCTTTCATTTTTCTTAAGGTTTTAATCTCTAAAAACCGTTTTAAGAAAATAGCTTAATCTTAACTTAATTAGGAAAACTCGTTAATAATTTCTTATCTTGACTAGTTAATTATCCAAAGTCAATTAATCAAATTTACTTAACTAGAAAAATAATTACTTAATTATTTTATCAAAATATAGGGCTATAAACCCTCTTTTAATTTATTAACTTATTAATAAATTGAATCTTTTATTTTTAGAAAGAATAAAAATTCTTTAATACAAATAATTCTCACTAATCTCAAAGTGGTATTTTAAGTCAAAATATTTTTAAGACTTACCAAGTTTTTATCTTGCAATATGCACAAATGTACTTTTATCTTAAGTTCCAAAATCCTATTTTTGCACTAAGTGTGAAAACCTCATCTTTCACACTTTTAACTACATATTTTGTTAGGTCATAACTTGAAATTTACTTACTGAATTATTACCAAAATTTCCCAATTCCATCTTTGGTATGACATTTAGGTCTTTGTAAAATTTTAGTTCAAAATGAGCATTTTTTATTGGTGAAAACATTTTTCAAACATTGAGGTAAAAATGACCTTATTTTCAAGTCCTTATTTTTTCCAAACTTTGGTACTTAATAACTCTCAAACCGTTCCGTATTTTGTTATCAAATTTTACATAGGCATAAAAGGGTATGCCAAGAACATCTTCACCAAATTTTAAAAAAAATTGGATTCATTTGCCCTATACAGTGGTTGTCGAAACTTGGTCCCAACATTAAGAATACAAAAAAAAAAAAAAAAAAAAACAGTTTTTTACCAAAACTTTGAAATATAATAACTCACTTATTTCTAAATGTTTTTGAGTGTTTCAAAAGCTCAAATTCATGCACTCCATCTAAATAACATCAAAATATAATTTATTTTTTCAAAATCAGTATATAGTGGAAGCATGACCCCTTGAAAGTCACAGCTTAAAACTTGTATTTTTCTTTTAGGGTTTTCAACAAAACCCTAGGAATTTTGGGTCACTATTTTAAAAAATCAACATACAAGCATCATAAAAATTATCAAGCAACTACCATAGCCTTATTACATCACCAATAAGAAACTTTAAGCATTAAATACACAAAACAATGCTTAAAAATAAAACTATACAAAAACAACCATAAAAAGTAAACTTTTTACCTCTTGTTGTTCTTGCTTGGGTTTTTTGATATTTCTACTAGCTTTATCACCTTCAAAAACTCTTTCAAAACCTTAAACCAACTCCCCCAACAACATATATAGTTATTTATTAAAATATCTATAATTAAAAACTATACAAAAGTCAAGTTTTTGAAACTTTATCTTAGGGAAACTCTTCCAAGATCAAGGCTTAAGCTTCCAAGGTCTCTTAGGGTTTTTGGTAGTTGAAAATGATGAGAAAACTTGAGAGAAATTTTTTGAACAAGATGAGAGTGAGAGGAGAGAAGGGAGATCGGTTTTGGGGAGGTTGGAAGAGCTTAGACAACTCTAAAAAATATCTAAAATACTTGAGTATTTTTACTTTATGTCACTTTGTGTCATTAACATTACTTTGATGTGATTAAAGCTAAAATCACATTTCTATAACCTTTTTCAGTCTTATAAAGTTTTTTAAAAAACTTAACACATAATAATTAAATTAAATGTCTCTAACATTTAATTTAATTATCAAACAATACAATTTAACCTAATGTCCATTTATGGAATAAAATTCCACAATTCGGCAAAAATTAAGCATTTAACACAAAATGCCCTAATATTTTCATTTCCTCTTATGTTTATTATTTTTGACCAAACTTAAATTTTTGCTATAGTTTTTCATTTTATTTTCTGAGATTTTGTTTTACTCGATTAGGGTTTTTGTGTCAGTCCTAGATCGAAAGTCTTATCTTGACTTTTATCACACAATTCATAATTTGGCTAGCAATAACTCATGTAAATAAATTCCAAAGAAATATAATATTATTTGAATAATATTCTTAACTTGGGGAAAACAATCTCGACCCGAGTCGCTTAAAGGTACTTGAAACGCAGGGTGTTACATTTAGTACATTGATTAGCGTGTCAGGAGGGCATAATTGGATATATGTGTGTGATTAATTGTTTAAATGCGTGACTACGTGGCATGCATGATTTATATGATAATATGAATATAAATGCATGTTTATGAGTATTAAATATGCATGTGGGCCCGTTCTTGTTAATAAGGGTATATTTATACTTTTGGCCAGTTGAGGGCATACATATGATTATATGTGTTAGATAATTGGAACCACATTATTATGTGGATGTATTTCCAGCGATCGGCATGAGGCAATCTTGGTGAGCGGATTAGCGGAATAGTCACAGCAGGGTTTAATACTCGGCTCGGGGTGAGCCTAGGGGTATTTTGGGAATTTAACGTATATTTGGGATTTATCAATTAGCGGGTAAGTATTTGGTAATTAGTTGTCCATGTCAGGATTAATTGGGAATTTGTAGGACAACTCGAGGAATTAGCGGGAAACTGGACAAATGACCGTTTTACCCTTAAGGGCAATACCTGGGATGAGTTATCTTCAGGGGCATTTTGGTCCTTAGGTTAAGGGATATAGTTAGATTAAGCTTCAGGAATAAGCCATAATATATCAGAAATCTCAACACTCCCTCTCACTCTCACGTTCTTTCTCTCTCCCTCTCTTGTGCCTTGAGGATTGTGGAGTTTTGGAAGAGAATGCTTAGGAATGGAAGCTTGGGGACTGGAGAATTGAAGCTAGGACTGGTTGAGGTGCAACTTAGGGGCAGATTCATCATCAAGGTAAGGTTTAAGCTATGAATTTATGGTGGAATTTCGCTATTAGTATAAGTGCTCTTAAGCTTTTAAGTTTCAAAGGGGTTTCACTGAATTCTGAGTTCCTAGGAGGATTTTGGTTAGAACTTTAGGTGGTTGTGTTGCTCTGAGTAGACTACTGAAGTATAGAGGTTCAATTTGTGGTTTTGATGCATGTTATGTTGGATTCTGATGAGTTAGGCTGAGGAAAAACATATTGAAAATATGTATGTTTCTGGGTTTTTGGGCTTGAGTTGCAGCCCTGTTCTTCAGGTGTCGCGACCTGTGTGTGTGAAGAGGCTGGGAGCCTTTGAAATTTTGGCCAGGCACCGCGGTGCAGGTAGAGGCGCATTGCGGCCCGAGTCCCCCAGAAGAGAGCCTCGAGGCGCTCTAACTTGTAGCGCATCGTGACCCTAGGGGGGCGAGTCGCGGCTCTAATTGAGAGAAATAGCCAAGTCAAGTTTTTAGGCTCAGGAACTCAAACCTAAGTGCTCAGGAAGGATCCCAGTACCTTGTTTAGTAGAATTCGAGGTTCTGGGGCTAGTATAATATTCTGAGGCAACTAATTAGTTTAGGTTTCGATGGTTATCCATTATTGCGCTGTGACTAGGTTATACTACTAAGGCTCAGGGTTAAGGATCATGCTCGGGACTGCTCTACATCCTTCACTCGAGACTCGAGGAAAGAAAAATGCACCAGAGTTGTGTATGGGGCTGAGATCCCCTATAAATGAACATATGTGGGATTATAAATGTATGTGTGATTAGAGATATCTAGATAGGCATGTTTGCCCGTGCTACTTTCAATTGCGTGTTTCGCAATCTGTTTATCTGTTATATTTGATGTGAAAGTCCGATCTAAGGGAGCCGGGGTTGATGTTAAGTGTGCGGAACGTAGCTCGACCTAAGCGAGCCGGGATTTGCTAAATAACTAGAAGGCTTGGACTAAGGGCGCCGATGCCTAACTAATTGTATTGAGATTTTGTATTATGTTTGGATTAAAATATTTATTGTTGCCTAGATTATTGCTTGTATTCTGGTGTTGATTGAACTAGTTGATCTAAGTTTTCTATGCATACTGTTGTTATCTATGCTTGTTGAATTTAGTTTTCTTGCTGGGCTTTGGCTCACAGGTACTACATGGTTTAGGTAAAGGCAAGGGAAAGCTGGACCATCCATGAGTTGGAGAGCTTTGGGGACGGTGTGTACATCGACGGCTGCTCGACCGCCATGGTCGAGGGATTTACAGGGACTAGAGCCAAAATTGTATTTTTCCATTTAAGTTGGCTTCAGTTTTAATTTACTTTTGAGGGTTGTAACCGCCTTGTAAACATTACTTTTGGGTCATGTTTACCAATTCTTATTTTATTGAAAGTCGACTATTTTATGGTCAAACTCTTTTGACCCTAACTCGTCAGTTGACTTTAGATACACGTTTATGTCCAAATGAATTGATTAACAAGTCTTGCCCTATTTAAAAAACATAGTGTAACGGTCTTGGTTACCAAGGGCATTATAACTTGGTATTAGAGCAGTCTAGGTTTAAGGGTTCCTGAAGACTAGATGGGCATGTACATTCACCGCTAAAGACAAGCTCGACTCAGGGTTTGGTAACCATATATGTTATTACATGTTTGAGTGTTTAAATGAAATATAAATTTCTTTTATGCATATCTATTAGGAAGCATGAGATATATTGATAGTGTCTAGCCGTTGACTGCTATGTGAATATGATAAGGCGTGCTTATTAGCATTGCTACTGTATGTGAATGCCTGTTAAAATTCCTGTTTGCATTATAATTATGTATCGTTGCTTGAATATTGGCGTTAGACCATGGGGTGATTTTTAAACCTGTTATCATTGCCATACTAGATGAGTCATTGATTGCAGATAAACTATGAGAGTTATGCCTCCAAGGCGATCAATTTGACTATCCGGCATTGAGGTCGGGGCTAGAGATGATGAGCAGGGCCAGAACCCTCCGCCAATCCCTGAGTACTGGCAGCAATTACTTGCTTACAAGCAAGCTAGACTTTAGAGTCAAGAGGAAGAGATTCCCCTTCTGAGGCAGTAAGCTTCGTCAGGGAATGCTGCACCTAACTTGCCACTTGTTGTGGCACCAGTTGTACAACCGCCTGATATTGGGAACAGGTGGGAGCCACTTTATGAAAGATTTAGGAAGCAGCATCCTCCAACTTTTGAGGGAGGACTAGATCCACTTAAAGTTGAATAGTGGATCAATTTGATCACCTCCATCCTGGATTTCATGAGGGTGGGAGGAAATGATAGGGTGGCTTGCGCCACCTATATGCTTCGAGATGATGCCCGTATTTGGTGGGAGGTGGCATCCCAAACTTAAGATGTTTCTACCCTAAGTTGGGATGAGTTCAGAGATTTATTCAACCAGAAATACTATAGTATTGCCGTTAGGGTGGCAAAGGTGAATGGGTTCATTGGGTTGATACAGGGCAGCGTGACAGTTACTGAGTATGCCCTGAAGTTTGATAGACAAGCGAGATTTGCACCTGATCTAGTGCCTACAGATGCAGCTAGACAGGACAAGTTTTTTTGAGGGCTTAATGCTATGATAGCCCGAGATGTGAGGATCACATCAGTACCTGGGGAGACAACTTATGCTTAGGTAATTGAGAAGGACCTCACTACTGAGGAGGCAGAGAACAAGATATGGAGGGAGAGCGTTGCGAGACGGGATGTTCAGAGAGCAATGCCTCCACTTTCAAGATCTGGCAAGGGTGAAGGCCCAAGTGATTAGAAGAGGAAGACTCCTGACACCTCAACCACTGCTGGTCCTGATAGGAGGGCCCGGGGTGTTCAGGGTGGTCGTGAGACATGGCGAAGCTACCTAGAGTGTACTAGATGCAGGAAGCGCTATTTGGGCGAATGCCAGGCGAAAGCCTGTTACTTGTGCAGGGTGGTTGGACACCTCAAGAAAGATTGCCTAACTTTGAAGAAAGTGGAACCAAGGAAGGCGGACAGCTTGACTCTAGCTCGAGTGTTCGCCTTGACATAGGAAGAGGCCGAGGCTAATCCCTCGGTAGTGACAGGTCAGCTTTCTAGCGCTAACTCTTCATATAATGTATTGATTGAGTCTGGTAATACACATTCGTTTATTTATAGCAAAGTGATTGATAGGTTGTTTAGGCCTAGTGAGTATTATACTACAAGGTTTGAGACTATACTGCCTACAAAGGAACTAGTAGTTTCTAGGAGATGGATTAGAGCACTGCCAGTAGTGGTGGATAGTAGGGAGCTATCAGTAGACTTGATTGAGTTGAGTATGGATGATTTCGACATGATTTTGGGGATGGATTGGTTAGTCAGATATGGGGATACTATAGACTGCAGGAAAAATATGGTGACTTTTGAGCTTAAGGGTGAGGACCCCTTCATTTTTGTGGGTACTATGCATAGACCTCGCATTCCCATGATATCAACGTTGAGGGCTAGAGACTTATTACAAGGAGGTTGTATAGGTTTTCTAGCTAGTGTGGTGGATACCACTACGGTCATGCCAGTGGGGCCATGGGAGACTAGACTGGTCTGTGAGTTCTTGGATGTGTTCCATGAGGACTTATCGGGACTACCACCACACAGGGACATCCAATTCGTCATTGAGTTAGCATCGGGTACCAAACCAGTGTCGAGGGCACCATACAGAATGGCCTCAGCAAAGCTAAAAGAGTTGAAGATACAGTTACAGGAGCTACTAGATTTGGGATTTATTAGACCTAGCTTTTCATCATGGGGGGCTCCGATTTTGTTTGTGAAGAAGAAGGATGGGACCTTGAGAATGTGCATAGACTACAAGGAATTTAACAAGTTGACTATCAAGAACATGTACCCACTACTGAGGATAGACGACTTGTTCAATGAGTTGCAGGGTAAGATGGTATTCTCGAATATTGATATTCGATCTGGTTATCACCAGCTGAGGATCAAGGATGAGGATATTCTGAAGATGACCTTCTGCACGAGGTATGGGCATTATGAGTTCTTGGTCATGTTGTTTGGGTTGACCAATGCCCCAACAACATTTATGGATCTGATGAACAGGGTGTTCAAGGATTTCTTAGATCAGTTTGCGATTGTCTTCATCGACGATAACCCGGTTTACTCTCATTCAGAGGTAGAGCATGAGCAACATCTCCGACTATTATTGTAGAGGTTGAGGGAGCATCAGTTGTATGCTAAATTTAAGAAGTGTGAGTTTTGGCTGCCAGAGATGACATTCATTGGACATATTGTCAGTACAGATGGGATTAAGGTAGATCTGGCCAAGGTAGAAGCAGTTAAGGATTGACCGAGGACAAGGAACGCCTCAGAGGTTAGGAGTTTCCTTGGGTTAGTGGGATATTACATATGGTTTGTGGAAGGGTTTTCAAAGATTACCACACTATTGATTGAGTTAACACAAAAGAATTTGAGGTTCACATGGTCAGACAGATGTGAGGATAGTGCCTAAGAACTAAAGAAATGATTGATTACTGCTTTGATGCAGAGTCTTCCTTCAGACGGGGACAAATTTGTAGTGTATTGCAATGCGTCGAGATTGGGGTTAGGATGTGTGTTGATGCAGAGTGTGAAGGTTATTGCCTTTGCATCGCGACAGCTAAAGGTATATGAGCAACGGTACCCTACCCATGATTTGGAACTAGCAGTGGTGGTATTCACACTGAAGGTATGGAAACATTATTTGTATGGAGAAAAGTGCGAGATATACACCGATCATAAGAGTTTGAAGTATTTCTTCACCTAGAACAAACTAAATATGAGACAGAGGCGTTGGCTGGAGTTGGTGAAGGACTATGACTATGACATCCTTTATCACCTAGGAAAATCCAATGTAGTGGCAAATGATTTAAGCCGGAGAGGCCCAGGACAGTTGTTTAGCTTGAAGCAGATATCCAAGGAATTAGCAGAGGAAATGACCAGAGTGAGGATAGAATTGGTAGTGGGCCAGTTGGCCAATATTACTTTATAGTCTACCCTCTTGGAAAGGATTAGAGAGGGCCAGATGGGTGATACGCAGTTGCAGGAGTTTAGAGGGGATGTCCTAGCTGGAGTAGATAAGGATTATTCCATTTCAGAGACGGGTTTGCTGAGGTATACGAATCAGATTTGTGTTTTGATGGATATGGGTATTAGATGAGAGATTCTCGATGTATCTCATACTACACCACACTCACTCCATCCAGGCACCACGAAGATGTATCAGTTAAAGTTTAGTACAACTTTTCATCCTCAGACAAACGGGCAGTCTGAGAAGACAATTCATATATTGGAGGACATGCTTAGAGCATGTGTGCTAGACTTTGAGGGGTCTTGGAGTAAGTACCTTCCGTTGATTGAGTTCTCATAAAATAATAGTTATCAGTCAACGATTGGAGTAACTCCATACGAGATGCTATATGGAAGAAAGTGTAGGTCGCTCACTCATTGGGATGAGACGGGGGAAAGGAAGTATTTGGGATCGGAGATGGTTTAGAAGACTAATGAAGCTATTGAGAAGATCGAGCTCGAATGCTTGCTTCATAGAGTAGACAGAAAAGCTACGCTGATCCTAAGCGCAGGGACGTGAAGTTCCAGGTAGGGGACCACATATTTCTGCGAGTTTCTCCATTGCGAGTGGTAAGGAGATTTGGGTAAAAGGGCAAGCTGAGCCCTAAATTCGTAGGACCTTTTGAGATCCTAGAGAGGGTCGAGCAGGTAGCCTACAAATTGGCTCTGCCCCTGTCATTATTAGGAGTTCATGATGTGTTCCACATCTCAATGCTTCAGAAGTATGTATCATATACGACCCATGTATTGGGATATGAGGATCTGGAGCTACAGACAGATTTGGCGTATGAGGAATGACCATTTCAGACCCTAGACAGAAAGGACAAGGTTCTAAGGAACAAGACGATTCTTCTAGTCAAAGTATTATGAAGGAATAACAAGGTCGAGGAAGCGACCTGGGAGCTAGATTTGACTATGTAGGATCAATATCCCGAGTTATTCAGGTAAATTTCGAGGACGAAATTTTCAGTAGGAGGGGATAGTTGTAACATCCCAAAAATGCTTATAAGGTTTAGTGCCTTGATTAGCGTGCCGGGAGGGCATAATTGGATATATGTGTGTGATTAATTAATCAAATGTGTGACTACGTGGCATGCATGATTTATACGATAATATGAATATAAATGCATGTTTATGAGTATTAAATATACATGTGGGCCCGTTCTTGTTAATAAGGGCATATTTTTACTTTTGGCCCGTTGAGGGCATAAATGTGATTATATGTGTTAGATGATTGGAACCACATTATTATGTGGATATATTTGCAGTGTTCGGCTCGAGGCGATCTTGGTGAGCGGATTAGCTGAATAGCCACAACAGGGTTTAATACCCGGCTCAGGGTGAGCCTAGGGGTATTTTGGGAATTTAACGTATATTTAGGATTTATCAATTAGCGGGTAAGTATTTGGTAATTAGTTGGGCATGTCGGGATAAATTGGAAATTTGTAGGACGACTCAAGGAATTAACGGGAAAGAGGCTGAGTTATCTTCAAGGGAATTTTGGTCCTTAGGTTAAGGGATATAGTTAGATTAAGCTTCAGGAATAAGCAAAAATATATCAGAATCTTTGCACTCCCTCTCACTCTCACGTTCTCTCTCTCCCTCTCTTGTGCCTTGAGGATTGTGGAGTTTTGGAAGAGAAGTCATAGGAATTAAAGCTTGGGGACTGGAGAATTGAAGGTAGGACTGGTTGAGGTGCAGCATAGGGGCAAAGTCATCATCAAGTTAAGATTTAAGCTGTGGATTTATGGTGGAATTTTGCTATTAGTATAAGTGTTCTTAAGCTTTTAAGTTTCAAAGGGGTTTTGCTAAATTCTGAGTTCCTAAGAGGATTTTGGTAAGAATTTTAGTTGGTTGTGTTGCTTTTAGTAGACTATTGAAGTATAGAGGTTCAGTTTGTCGTTTTGATGCATGTTATGTTGGATTATGATGAGTTAAGCTGAGGAAAAACGTACTAAAAATATGCATGTTTCTGGGTTTTGGGGCTCGAGCCACGACCCTGTTCTTCAGGTGCCGTGACTCGTGTGTGAAAAGAGGCTAGAAGCCTCTAAAATTTTGGCCAAGCGTCCCAGCGTAGGTGGAGGCGTGCCACGGCCTGCGTCCCCTAGAAGAGAGCCTCGGGGCTCTTTGACTTGTAGTGCGCCACGACCCTAGGGGGCGGGCCACGACTCTAATTGGGAAAAATAGCCAAGTTAAGTTTTTAGGCTCGGGAACTCAAACCTAAGTGCTCGGGAAGGATCCTACTACCCAGTTTAGTACAATTCGAGGTCCCGGGGGCTAGTATAATATTATGAGGCAACTAACTGGTTTAGGTTTTGATGGTTATCCATTATTGCGTTGTGACTAGGTTATACCGCTAAGACTCGGGGCTGAGGATCGTGCTTAGGACCACTCTACATCCTTTGCTCAGGACTCGAGGTAAGAAAACTATACCCGAGTTGTGTATGGGGCTGAGATCCCCTGTAAATGAACCTATGTGAGATTATAAATGTATATGTGATTAGAGATATCTAGATAGGAATGTTTTCCCGTGCTACTTTCGATTGCATGTTTCACAATTTGTTTATCTGTTATATTTGATGTGAAAGTCTGGTCTAAGGGAGCCAGGGCTAATGTTAAGCATGCAAAATGTAGCTCAGCCTAAGTGAGCCGGGATTAGCTAAATAACTAGAAGGCTTGGCCTAAGGATGCCGATGCCTAACTAATTGTATTGAGATTGAATAATATGTTTGGATTAAAATATTTATTGTTGCCTAGATTATTTCTTGTATTCTGGTGTTGATTGAACTGGTTTATCTAAGTTTGCTGTGCATACTGTTGTTATCTATGCTTGTTGAATTTAGCTTTCTTGCTGGGCCTTGGCTCACGGGTACTACGTGGTTCAGGTAAAGGCAAGGGAAAACTGGACTAGCCATGAGTTGGAGAGCTTTGGGGACGGTGTGTACATCGGCGGCTGCTCGACTGCCACAGTCGAGGGATTTACAGGGACTAGAGCCAAAATTGTATTTTTCCATTTAGGCTGGCTTCAGTTGTAATTTACTTTTGAGGGTTGTAATCGCCTTGTAAACATTACTTTTGGGTCCCGTGTACCAATTCTTATGTTAATGAAAGTCGACTATTCTACGGTCAAACTCTTTTAACCCTAACCCGTCAGTTGACTTTAGATACACGTTTATGTCCAAATGAATTGATTAACAAGTCTTGCACTTTTTAAAAAACGTAGTGTAACGGTCTGGGTTACCCAGGGCATTACAATTTTTCCCTTAGTGGGCTTTGAGATTGAAGTATTTCCTTTGGGGCATTTTGGTCTTTTGGACCATTTGACTAATATACTCATCTGAGTTTATCAACTCAAAAAGAAGGGCAAAAAAACAGAGTAGTACACTCTGTCTCCCTTTCTCTCTTTTTCTATCATTCTCTCTCTTAGTGAGTTAGATTGATTTTGGAGGAGAGCTTTGATTCTAAGGATTGGAGGCAAGTTTGTTCTGGGAAATAGAAACTGTTGAGTGTTCTAGCAGCTAGGGGATACAATTGTGGAAAGGAATTAGAAGTAATTCAAGTTTTGTTGAGTTTAAATTTTGGTTTAATTTTTTTTTGAAGATTTATTGAATTCTAAGCTGTAAAGGAGTTTTGATTGAGTTTTAAGGTGGGTTACTATGTTTGTGAGCTGCTGAGACAATTTTTTTGGTCAAAACTGGTTAAAATCGTGTTTTGGGATAATTTTGGATAGGTTTGCGATTCTTAAAATCACTAGTTTTCTGGGATCGTAGGGTCGCACCGCGACATGTTCTTGAAGTGTTGTGGCCCTCATGAACTCAGAGAGGTGGGGAGGTGCCTCAAACGACCTTGGTTTCGCAATGATAGGCGGGTGCGCCGTGGCGCGTGTCCAATGATTTTGGGCTCGGGGCTCTGACTTGTTGAGCGTTGCGGCCCTTAGTGGGGGAAACCAAATTGGGGGAAAATTAGAAATTAGGTTTCGGGTTATGGGAAACCAAACCTAAGGGCTCAGGAATGGTTCTACTACCTGGGTTAGTAGAATTTAGGGTTCCGGAGGCTAGGACTTGGTCTGAAAGCCTTTATTAGTTTGTTTCTTGATAGTTACTCTTTGGTATAGTTGTGACTAAGGTGAACCGTTAGGCTCGGGAGGAAAGGACCGCACTCAGGTTCATCATACGCTATTCACTCAGAACCTGAGGTAAGAAAGTTACACCTAGACTGTGGTTAGGGCTTTAGCCCCATTTATTGAGCATGACTATTATCATGCTTAGAGTATTTTATTAAACATGTTTGATTCGTACATATCTATGTTGAGTGAGGTATGCTCACCTGTTATATCTGATTGAAAATCTCGACTTATAAGTCGAGGGCGGAAATACCGTGCTAAACGCAGGCCGATGTGGCTAGGCCAACCCAGAGCTAATTGAAAGACTCGACTTATAAGTCGAGGGTGGAAATAGTGTGTTGAACGCATATCGATGTCGCTAGGCCAAGCCATATCTGATTGAAAAGCTCAGCTTATAAGTTGAGGGCAATAGCGTGTTGAACACATGTCGATGTGGCTAGGCCAACCTAGAAGTGTGATATACGCTTGTACGGCCCATGGCCACTTGAAATATAAAGCGCGAGGTACACCTGGCTAGCTCTAAGGCTAGTTAAAAAGGGAATAGGGCAAGGGGACCCTGGTGTGGCTCTATGACCGCTTATTTAGATTGAATTTGGTATGCTTATTAGCCTTGAACTATTAGTGAATATATGATGTAACAGTTAATTAACCAATGTGATGAACGTGGGGTCGGACGACCATGGCATTGAGCATGGGGCTAATTGGCAAAGCGTGTAGAACGCAGGCCGTGAAGGTAGGTTTATTTTGGAGGGTACAGTCCCTACTTGCCTGGCAAGAACCACGAGCAGAGTGCCTGAGTACGCTTCTAAATCAGTTGGGCCGTTCATTAGGAATGTTTCCCTGGGCCGTGTAATTGAAGGAAAGTTCAATTAAGGGTGAATTCCCCACTTGCTCGACATGAACTGCGAGCTGAACGCCTATGTACACATCTATCTCGGTTGGGCCATTCGACATGATTGTTTTCCTGGGCCATGTAATTTATTGCACGATTAAGCACTATTTAAAATACACAATAAAATGGTCATGGGTTAATAGGGCGTTACAGAGAAGATGTGGGATTTCGAAATGATGAGGATGACCATCATAGCCCTGGGCTTTCAAAGAATTTGGGGGATGATGAAGATGATAATTCAGGATCCAGTGGAGATGGACTAGATGATCTTAGGAATGTGGATATGAAACAACGAGGACTAGATGGTCTTAAGAATGTGGATACGAGCCTAAGACATCCTAATCCTGTGGATCCCACTCCTATGGACAAGGAAACACAAAATTTTGAAGAAGTGGTCAAAATTGCAGAGGAAACTCCTGGAAAGTCTCCCCAAATTTTAGGATAGTCTATTAATTTCTCTGTGAGTAAGAAAATTGCAAAGGATGATACAAATATTGTTGGGAAAACAACTAATATTTCAGGAGAATTTTCTGAGAATGCTTTGAATGAGAAGATTGAGTCCCCGACCATAGCACAACCAGAGACCTCCCGCAAAAAATCTACAGATGTTGGTTTGGTGCTTTCACAAATTCCTACATTAAGTCATTTAAGAGATAAGGTACTAATTCCAGAGTAGTGCTTCCATTCACAAATTTAAGGAGAAAAACTCACTCTGGTGAATTTAGAGTGACCCAGTTCGTATTTGGAGATAATCTGCCTAATTCGTATGCTTCCAATCTTACATGATTTGGTTAATTTCGTTTACCATGTTTATTTTTCCTTTTAATTAATTAATTTGCTTGCAGGTACTCGTTGGTCAAGTTTAGGAAATTTGAGATTACTAGGGCCAAAATGGCATGCCTAAAACCAAAGATGCAAATCATGGACACAGTATATACTTATCTTTTTACTTTGTTCCATGTGAATAGTCAAATAATATTGAATAATAACTATTATGAGCTTCAATTGTGTGTAGGTGATTACCTCCTATGCCCACATCCTCATGTTGAAGGAATGTGCCGCCTCACCAGACGATGTTCCGAAGTTTTGGTTCATGCCTTGTCGTGTATGTTGGGCAAAGTGCCCTTAAAGCAATGAAAGAAGTTCATCATTTATGAAATTTATAAAAGAAATACTTTTATATATAATTAATGTTTATTATTATTGAGTAATATTTAGATAAATATCAGAAAATTCATAATTCATTAATGTAGATATAATCTTGTACTGGTACGAAAAGATTAAGATTATAGACAATGAATTAAATAATTCGCAGTTTATATTAAAGTTATGGAATCTTTAATTAAACACTACTAGTACGAGTCCACTAGTATTATGAATACATGTGATCTAGATATGGATCATTGGTGTAGTAGGACATCTTAGTGGAGGTGCTTTATACAATAAGATTGTATATGACTGGACCAAATATGTATTTAACTTTTTATTAAAATAATGGTTACCATAAAGAGTTATAATCATATTACTTGATGATCATATGAAAATCGATCTAAATCTTGAATTTATCAAGAACTCCTGTTTATGTTATTTGAGTCCTTTGATTCACTCGTTAGGGTCTATCAGAATGATCAGGCTAAAAAATTTTGTATTGGGGGCTCATTAATGTATATGGTTGGGAACATGATTTACATATATGGAATCCAAGCTTTCTTCATAAGAAGATTGAATAATGGTTCCCTTAAGTGTTAATTCTGTAACTGAACAGTTTGAGGCTTTTAATTTATAAAAGGTTAATAAATTAACTATTCGCTAGTGAATTAATGGTACTTAAGGATAAAGAGGTAATTAAACGGGAAAATGATAATTTCACCTAACTCTAATTATGAACTAAATATTAGAGGATTGATTGCATGAAATGATTAAATCAATAGGCACTTAATAAAGTACTCAGTAAATATAAGTCTATAATTACAAGAGTGCAATCCTATATTTTTAGTGTAATAATATTGAGATTAATAAATAAGATTATTATATTAAAGAGCTTTAATTAATAATATAAATTTATTGGAGCTTGGAATTATAGTTTCATAGGTCCCCGGATCGACTCTATAAACATTGTATAGAGTAAGAGCATTAATAGAACATGTACGCCCTGGTTTTCCCACGGGCTGATTAGCAGGCCGAGCTACGGACTAATCACGATTAGCCCATTAACATCCCCAAGACCGGAGCTCCTGTTTCGAGGTCGTACCTTATTAGCTCGAGCAATCCCTGAGGACTCGCCAAGGTTGCCCAGGACTGGGTGAAGGAATCCGAAGGCCGAAGGTCGGGTCAAGGGAGCAGCTCGTGGCACGAGCTATGTATGGAGCTTTGACCCTCTGTAAAGTCAACACACGCAAGATAAATGTGCATATATCTGACATCACGTGTCCGATATCTCCCTGACTTCTCGGACACGCAGCAGGAACGTGCGTGTTCAGATATCCACGGCTGGGTTGGGCCGTGCGGCCCATTATCTCCTTACCTATCGATTTGACCATACTTATGTGTCAGGTTTAGGAATTAATCATGAATGTCACAGAGTTGATATGACAAATAATAAGGTCATGGGATGACCTCCTTACCAACTTCCAGGTGCCTTCTCCTATAAATATGGAGAACCTGGGAGTTGATAGGGGTTGGGAAAAATAGTATCTGAATAGATATATGCTTTGTAACCAAATACCCAGAATATATCAATAATATTGACTAGTGGAGTAGAGGGATTTGAACCTTCGAACCACTTAAAAACGTGTCTTGAGTCACCTAGTTCATTCTCTAAGATTCTGTATCTGCGACGGTTCTATATTCAGCACTAATCCCTCTCTCTTCTTCTCTTAATTACCTGTTGGCGAATAACCGCGTCAACAGAACAAATATGTGTATATTTGTCAATAAAATTAGTTTCTGGGCAAATACGTAATTATGAGATAATTATGGAAAATATATTTATTATTTAATTAATTGTAATTTTCGTAATTATTGATTAATTAAATAAATTATTAGATTTTAATCAATTATGTCATCTTATTTTGAATTAATTTGAAAAATTAATTTAATATTTAAATTTAGATAAGTGATTTGAAATAAATCACATATCTTATCTGGGTTGTTAGATTGGTTTTGAATCAATTTAAAATTCAATAAAATATATTTTGAATATAATAATAGATAAGAGCTATTTTAATTGAATTAATTAAAATTATTTTTATTAATAAAACCCTAGATGTCTAATAAAAATATATGTTATTATATTTCTCTAAAAAAAGATACAGAACATTGTTATCCCTCAAAAATCCAGAGATGGCGTGGCGAATGAGAAAGCGGCACGTGGCATCACAAATCAAGAAAAAACGACGAAGTATTGAAAAAAGACCGTTGAGCAAAAAAGATAGGTCCAGGACCTATAGGGAAGTCGACCAGGCCTAAACCCCCTAGGGGTGGTCGGCCTGACCCCTACCCCTAGGGGTGGTCGACTTGACATGCTCAAGAACCACCTGGGTGGTCGGCCCACCCTATCCTTCATAGGGTGGTCGGCCTACACTCCCAAAGACGCTTCACTAGGTAAAACTTACACTCTTTCAAACCAAGATCAACAGGCCTAGCACCCAACAGATCAACAGGTCTAGCACCCAGAGGGTCATTAGGCCTAGCACCCAAGCTCTAAAGGGTCATCGAGCCTAGCACCTAAGTCTCATAGACTAATCTAGACTTAGAATTTTCCGAGAGGTTTCAATCGTGCATTGTCTACCACGATCCAAAGAAACAATGAGAAGACCCACGATCTCATAATCATGGGGAAGTGGACACGTATCTCCACTACCTAATAATCGTGTACTAAACCACGATCCCAGTACTACTGATCATGTAACAGCCCCTGGGTACTATAAATAAGGATCTAAGGCTTCATTGAAGAGGATCAGACATATATTTTGGGAGAAACTCTGGGAAAATTACCAACGAGTGAATACTTTTGTTCATTAGTGTAATTGTCTATCGAGTAATTCAATACTAAAAACTAAGTGGATTAGGTTATTACTGTTCATCAAAACAAGCCTGAACCACTATAAAATTTTTGTGTGTTTGTTTAAGATATTTGTACTCTGTCGTATATTCTAATTATTTCGTTCAAAATGTGTCGTATACTGTACATACGACTGTTGGCCAATTTCACAGGTCAACAATCTTAATATTCAGTCTGACTGAAAGAGAGAGTTTTCTCAGGGAGAAAAATAAAGAGATAAAAGAAATGGTTTCAACCCTTCTCTTTACCCAAAATTCATTGATCTCATGTGTTTAGAATATCAATGGAGTCCTAAATTGTCCTATTGAATATCTACATGCCACACACGTCTTGTTGTGCTGAGATTACGGTTTGGAAGACTTTGGTGTGAGTCTTGCGTGCTTGGATAAGATGATCGTTTATTATACAAGAAGATAGCAAAGACACTTGATAGACTTCAAGAGATAAATCTTCTTCTATTAGATTAATATATATAAATCATAGGATCGTATATATAAAATGGTTTTATATATATAATTTTTGTAATCTACTGGGGCCATAAATCTCATTCTGTTGCGCACTCGAAAAATCTGTTTCCAACAATTGGTAATAATTGATAATCTAGAGCGGTCTATGTATTTATATATATTAATCGTTGTATGAGATTCATTGTATGTTTTCGATATATGTTGATATATATTTACATGAATGGATTGGAATTTGGTCGTTAATTATATGGTCTCTAATGATTCTTTTTAATGGTGCATTTTTCCGCTCTTGCGTAAGTAAAGTTTTATTTGCTCCTGCAAAAGCCAATTTAATTTTTGCAATTTCTTATCGCTCATGTATGAGTTGTAAATGTTTTGTAATCGATTGTATATGTGTGTATATATATATATATCTCTTCTATATAAAAATTGTGTAGATAACATAAATTCTTGGTTTTAACGGTTTTTTATTTTTTTTCTGTTAACTTTAACAGAATATTCTTATATTTAACGGTAGAGTGTAAACATGAATTAAACTTAAATAAATAATTAAACAAATTAAAATAGGATATTTTTGAGATATTTTTCAATGATAATTATTTAAAAATAATAAAACTATATATTTAATAACTTAAATAAAATGTAATTAAACTTAAACTTCATACTATATTAAACATATAATATATATTCTTTTGTTTCTATTATTATTATTTTTTTAAATATTATTTTATTTTGTATATATGTCATGTATTCATGTAAATATATGTATTTGTCAACGTTATGTTTAGATGTCATATATGTAGGTAATATTAATATAAATATTTATATATACTATAGAACTATAATTCATTCTATTATATATATATTTAAAAACAATGAAATGAAATTACTCTAGAACTAATCGAACTTGCATTGCATATTGCTTCTACCTACTATGATTATATATATATGTACAATATATGTTTTTAATTTTTTTTTGTTGTTTACGTAGTAAATAGTTTTTTTTTAAACTAATATTATGTAGAGATATAATATATATATATATATATATAATAATATGATTATATATATTTTAAAAAAACAATAGTTACGTGATATACGTAACTTCAGTTACGTAAAAGAAGAATTGGTCTTCTTCTCCACCAGTGGCGACGACCACATTCCACCAATGAGCTCCATCTTGCAGCCGCCACCTAACGACTACCATTTAATGACAACCACTACTCTGGCCTTCACTCAAGTGACGTTCTCTGCGCTTGGCAGGTTCCCCTCACACAGATAGGACGTTCGACGTCCAAGGCCAAATCTGAGAAAGTCTAGGTTTATTTATGTGATGCCAGAGTTGACCCATTGTCACCACTATTGACGATACCATGAACTCTGACCTCCAGTCATAGGCAGCGCACCACCTCCCTCCTCTCTTCCTTGACGTCACTCCAAGGTGGTGTCTCTTAAAATATTTTTATAGGATATATTAAAATCAATTTATTACAACTAATTAATTTTTATTGATTTAATATATCAAAGTTAATGGTCAATATTTATTAGTTACCCAATTTGAATTTCCTAATTAAATTTAGGAATATATCAATTAACTTGAGAGAATATCTCAATCTCTATAAATGTAGTAGAGACTCTGATGGAAGGTCTCACTCTATAAATATAGAGTATTGGTCCTCAAGCCCACTGCTCATGCTGAATTCCATTAACTCCATCTAAAGAGTTAGTGAGAGCTTGGAAGCCTGTGTAGTCATTCTAATTTCTATCTCTTTTTTTCTTTTGTAGATCTAAAGCTTATAGATCGATATTGTCAATAACAATAGCTGGAAGTACACATATATTTTCGATCCTCTTCGTATATGTTCAATCTATATATATTAATTTCGCATACATGTATAGAATTGTTCATATGCCTGTATTTCATTCACTCTAACAGTTGGTATCAATCGTCTTTTCTATGCCTCTGCCTTGTTCATATACACATATTGTGTGTGTATATATATACACATATATATTATTTTACGATTTGTTTTGGCCGTATATATTTGTAGCACACCAAAAATTTTTATTTTATTTATTTTAAATTTTGTGCTTTAATTTATTTAATTGTTAAGTGTTGTGAATTATTTTATTTATTATTTTGTTTAAATTAATTGTTAGAATTGTTTGGTAGAATTTTGTGAATTTAATTGTTAATTGTTATTTATTTTAAAAATGTGAATTATTAAGTTTTGGTTGAATGCACTAAGGTGCATGGTAAGTAGTAATGCACCCTAGTTATTGAGTGTGTGCATGTGCATGGTTGCATGGTGCACATGTGTAGAATTTTCTACACTTTGTAGTTTCCTTTTATTAGATTTATTTATTAAATTAATTAGAAAAAAAATAAAATTAAGAAAGGGAAACAAGAGGGTGGACGACATAGTGTGAATTGGAGGATTTGATTTTTCCATTTATTTTGCCAATTAAATAAATTAGAATAAAGGGGAATATGCACCATTAGGAAACTTACCATTTTGTTTATTAGGTTATTTTGGGCCAATTTAGAATAAAAAGGGAAGAGGAAAAAGAAGAGGCCATTATACACCATTGGTGTCGTTGGTCTAGAGAGAAGAAGATAGAGAGAGAGTGGCGAGTTAGAGAGAGAAAGGGAGAGAGAGGCTGCCATTTTTCTAGAGAGAAGGAGGAGAAAGCAAGGAGAAAACGTGAAGGGAGAAGAAGAAAAGGAAGAAGGGCTTGAGGTCTCAAAGGTATGGGTTTGGATTGTGGTTTTTTTTCCCTTCTTCTTCTTGGTTCTAGTCTAATGGGATTCATTTGGTGGTGCTAGGTTCTAATCTAACTAGAGCATAAGGTTTGTTGTTAGGGTTTCGGCCAACAAGAGGGTAAGGGTGTTTGATTTCTTAATGTTGATCTATGTGAGATTTGGTTGTTTGGTCTAATGTTTTGATGGTAACAATAAGGTATTGGAGGCTAGCAAACAAGAGGGTGACCATAACTATTTTGGGTTCTTGATTTCTATCAAGAGATGTATTGGATTTCCCCCTCAATTTATTGGTTATTGTTAATTTATGTTGTTATTTGGAGATCATGCCTGAAAGTGGGTTTGTGTTTTGGGTAGGATATTATGTTTGTGTTGATTGATATTGATGGATGTTTTCAAAGAAATCATGTTTTGATATAAAGCTAATGATTTGGTTATTTTTGGTCTTGATGAATGTGTTGCATTATTGTTATGATGGCTTGATGAGAAGCATGTGTAGATAATACTTGTGAAGTTTTGCTTATGTTTCTTTTGATCTTTCTATGATTTTGGTCATGCTATTTGAGAAATAGGAACATGTTAGGTTTAATATGAAGGCATATATGGATATTGGTATTTTATGTTATTGATGCATGTTTGTCATTATTAATTTATTTGATGGCATGTAAATACTCATTAGAAATATAATAGAGTGTTTGTAAGATTTTAAATGAGTATATGTTAGTTGTTTTCTTTTGAATTATTTGAATGATAGAAGCATGCTAGGGTTTGTGTTTAATTATGTTAATTAAACATGCATGATTAATATGTGAATTTGGTAAAGTATGATGAAATTGATGAATTTTATGATTTGAAATACTTGCTGATTTTGTGTATAAATGGTGTCAAAATGATGAAAATAATGTTTTTGAATGCTTAAATAAATTGTACAAGTGCTATGATGTAATAAGAAATTAAATGGAAAATTTTAAGATGCATTGAAATGATATTTTGCTCAAATAATTACCTACATATTTATTTTATATTTTTGAGAAAAATATGAGTTTTTAAAAATAAAAATAGTGAATTTGAGGATATAATTGGTTGCTGGAATTTTAGTAAAAATGTGAAGTTCTATTTTTAAATAAAAGGAATTTGATGTGTATGTTGAAATAAATTAATACCCTAAACTATGAAAATATTAAAAGTGATATTTTTTTTAATATAACTATGAGTGTTCATTTTAATAGATATGATTTTTCTTTATTTTAATTAAGAAAAATATTGAATTTAATCTACTTGTAATTTTTAAAATAAATTAAATAGTGGCTGAAAGTTTATTAAAATATTTTAAAATAATTATTGGATTATCACTTTCGAATTTATTCTATTTAAAAATTAAGTCTTAAAAATAATACAAGTGAAATATATGTTTTCCCATACCTAGAAATTTTATTTTCTCACATCAAGTTTATAATTTTGATAATTGGAATAAAATTGTTATTTTCTAAGGAAACATTGTAAATAAAATACTTTCAAGCCTTTTGTTATTTCTATGTAATTTAAAAATAATAAATGGATTTATTATGTTTTTAAATGGCTAAATAAATTATTTTTGTGAAATAAAAATAATGTCTTAAGAGGTTTAACTAACTTAGTGATTTTTAAAGAGATAAATAATGGTAATAAAAGCATGTTACTAATTCATTATCGTTTAAAACGATAGAAATAAGTGCGTAGGAATTATCGTTTTTAACGCCGCTTTTTAACAACACTCACACGTATGCATGTCACATGCAATTTCACTTTTACGTTAAAAAATGTGTCCAATATTCAACCAAACGAATTTTATTTAAAAATCATGGATGTAACATAGGTATAAGTTGCATTATTTTTTTGGTGATTTTATGTGTAATTGTCTATTTTGAGAATGATGAGTAGTTATCACCATGTGTGCATGCCCCATGCACACATGGGATATATGAGTGGGCACAATAGAGTCTTAAGTGATGCTAAAGGATTATTTGGTTATGGTATAGGCTCGTTGTGAAGTTTGTCTGTTGTGCTTTGCTTGGACCTGAGATAAGAAAGTTAGATAGAAATTTTAGTTGTTTATGTTGTGAGTGGTAAGGTTGGCTTATATGAATAATAATGTTATGTATGATGATACTTTTGCGATATGAATTATGAATCGCTAATTGGTGTTGATATGATTGGATTGTATGTTATTGAATGTTGTATGATATGTAATGGTTGTTAGCGTGATGAATGCGACACAACAATAAGGGGTTACTAAGGATGTGAAGACGTAACCCGAGTTATTAAGGATAAGAAGACGTAACTCATAGGGCGAATACGTCGAGGTTATTCAAGGAGCAGAGATCCTGCTTACCTTAAGATGTGACATGGATAAGTTAGCGGGCCATGTTCACAAAGATATGATGTTTATGTTATGATGTTATTTTTATGATGACTATGTATATGATGTTGTGTTTTGATGATTTTGTTTATGTGTATGATGATAATGGTTACAATAATGATGCTTATGATGTATGACGATGTATGAATATGAATATATTTTGTTGTGTTTTACTTGTGTGTTATTTGTACTTCCTTACTGGGCTTTTAGCTCACCCCCTTACCAGGTAGCAAATAAGACTTCTCTTTGGCACGCGTGGTGATGTGGGAAGTTCTATCGTCGGGGTGTGTATGGCGTGGGAGCAACCTATGGACGAGAAACGATCAATTAAACACCATTTTCACAGAATAATGTTATGTTTATTTTTAACTTTCAGAACTTATCAGCGGGACTTGAACTTTAATTATTTTTAAAACGTTGCATGAAAACTATTATTTTTCTTTTAAACTATTGGGCCCAACTTGCATGTTTTAGCAAGGTCCCACTGGGACTTTTTATAATAAGTGACTTTTCTTTAGTAAAGTTATGTGCACGTAAATATTTTTCAAAGTATTAGACTAAGGCGTTTTACAAATGGTATCAGAGACGGTCGTCCATGTTTCCAAGGACCCTCCCCATACACGCTAAAGACGGGAAAATCTCACCTCACCTCACCGCGTCGTAAGTATTTGTTTATGTGCTATTACTTGCTTTTGTTTTATTTAATTTAATAGTTTCGTATCTGTAGTATAGTAAGATGCCTCCCGTTTTGAAAACTACTATGAAACAACTATTCAAGGAGATCCACGCAATACCCAAGGTCCAGCTTGAGGAGGATCCCTACGATTGGCAGATAGTGGTATTGAAAACAACAACGGTGGTTTGTGATCGTATCCAAGGGATCATGAACAAAAGAGGAGCCTTGCTTTGGCCCAAGGAGCAATATTGGGTGTTGAGGGAAGCACTGTCAATGTACTCTGAGGCCCTTCTCCAATTGGATAGAGCATGGCACAAGGTCATTCAAGATGACCTGGACTTTAGTACCATGGAATACGTAATTCGCGATCTTATAGACAACTACAATTTTAGTCGTCTAGAGCTGGTATTGGTGAAGACGGGTGACGAAGAGATAGATGAGCGTTTGGAGACGGTACATGATGTGCAAGGAGCTTTGGAAATTGAGGAAGTAACTCGAGCTATACCACGTGTGACCGCTAGGATGAAGATAATGGCAAGCACTCTCGGCTACTTTCACATCCAAAAGACGTCTTTGATTACAGCTCAGGAGACGAGTCCACCGCTGAGGACTAGAGTCCGTTGCGTAAATCGTTACATGAGACGCTAATAAATAAGATGGGATATAATTTTTAGAACTTAGGATTTACGTTTTGGTCAATAAACACTTTATGGGATCATCCAAATTTTTGGAATAATTTGAACACTTTGAATGCTATGCTTTAATATTTTTGCAAACTCTAAATGATGTGGTTTGAATGTATGATTTTGCAAATACCTATCAAACCATTATGCGATGTTCCTTCCTTATGACTTTCCTTTGTTTGCCTTAGAATCTCATAATGTCGACTAGAGGAAGAGGAGGCAAGGGAGGAGGAGGAGGCCGAGGAAAGGGTGTCTCCACAAGGTCTAAAACCACAACAACCCCTGACATAGAAATGCCATCAGTTCAACCTGCAGCTCCGGCAACACCATCTGTGGACTTGGTCGCAGAGGTAGCAAGGTTGAGAGAAAAATTAAGGTTGAGAGATGAGGAATTGGCACATGCTAGGTAAGCACTGCAAACGCCCCAAGTGCCTCAAGTGCCAGTGGCGCAGCCTCAGCTGCCAACCCCACCACCTGCACCACTGCCTGTAACTTATGGGTTCGAGCCAGTGTATGAACATTTCAGAAAACAAGCCCCACCAACCTTTGAAGGGAAAGCTGATCCAATAGTGGTAAAGTATTGGTTAAGATCGGTCGAGGCCATTTTCGATCATATGGAGTTGAATGATCGCTAGAGAGTCTCATGTGCGGTTTATTTACTCAAAATGGATGTGCAAATTTGGTGGGATGTAATTAAACAAGCCCGTGACTTGAATACCATGACTTGGGCAGAATTCATCTAGGCTTTTAGCAAGAAGTATTACAGTGCGGCCGTGCTAGCAACCAAGGTAGATGAGTTTGTAACTCTGGTCCAAGGAAGTCTATTTGTCACTGATTATGCACAGAAGTTCGATAGGTCGGCAAATTTGCTCGGGAAGTTGTGCCAACTGAAACTTTGTGAGTCCAAAGGTTCGTGAGGGGAATCAAGCCAAAGATCGCTAGGGATGTTATGATGACCAATGCTTAAGTGGTTAGTTATGCAGAAGTACTTGATAGAGCACTTGAAGCTGAATATTTGGAAGATCAGATATGGAAGGATAACGCTGCCAGAAGAGAGAACTACCGAAACAAGGGCTTCAATGAGGGTAACAAAAGGAAAGCTAATGAAGGGCATAACAGTGGCACTGATAAGAGACCCAGACCTCCGGCCACGAATAACAACAGTCACAACACTCAGAACCCCAACAACCGCAACAATTGCTTTAATGACCGGAACCGTGGGAATCATCAATGCAACCGATGATACTTTTGCAATATGAATTGTGAATCGCTAATTGGTGTTGATATGACTGGATTGTATGTCATTGAATGCTATATGATATGTAATGGTTGTTAGCGTGATGAATGCGACACAACAATAAGGGGTTACTAAGGATGTGAAGACATAACCCGAGTTACTAAGGATAAGAAGACGTAACTCATAGGGCGGACGCGCAAAGGTTATTCAAGGACCAGAGATCTTGTTCACCTCAACATGTGACATGGACAAGTTAGCGGGCCATGTTCACATAGATATGATGTTTATGTTATGATGTTATGTTTATGATGACTCTGTATATGATGTTGTGTTTTGATGATTTTGTTTATGTGTATGATGATAATGGTTACGATAATGATGCTTATGATGTATGACGATGTATGAATATGAATATGTTTTGTTGTGTTTTACTTGTGTGTTATTTGTACTTCCTTACTAGGCTTTTAGCTCACTCCCTTACTTTCCCTTCCAGGTAGTAAATATGATTTCTCTTTGACACGTGTGGTGATGTGGGGAGTTCTATCATCGGGGTGCGTATGGCGTGGGGGCATCCTATGGACGAGAAACGATCAATTAAACACCATTTTCACAGAATAATGTTATGTTTATTTTTAACTTTCAGAACTTATCAGTGGGACTTGAACTTTAATTATTTTTAAAACGTTGCATGAAACCTATTATTTTTCTTTTAAACTATTGAACCCAACTTGCATGTTTTAGCAAGGCCCCACTGTGACTTTTTATAATAAGTGACTTTTATTTTGTAAACTTATGTGCACGTAAATATTTTTCAAAGTATTAGACTAGGGCGTTTTACAATATTAACAAAATTTATTATTTATTTGCCTGTGTTTGTATTGCTTTTATGGTTAGGTATATATTATTTTGTTTATATCTAACATTTTTTTTGGCAATATACACATAATAATCCTGGTCACATATACATATATATATATATATGTGTGTGGGTAAAATTTTATTTTCCTTGCCGATTGGTTTATTATTTTGGTTTATGAGTTTCTTCTCTTAATTTCATTAGAAATATATTAAGATTCGTATTTCTTTTGATTTTGTGTATTAAAAACAAGTTTTCTAACCATTGAAACCCAACTTTCGGTCCGTTCATACACATTCATGGCCAATTTTTTTTTTATAATATGAAAACCAGTTTTTTTAGTTGTTGTTCAATCAATTTAATGTCATGGATCTCTTTATCTACTTATTTACATGTAATCTGGGCTTTGAAACAAGTTTTTTTGACGTCAAAATGAGGTTTTCCAACTGGGTTTCGAAACCGGGTTGCGTGACCTGCTTGTAGAAAATGGGTAAAAATGACCCGATTGGCTGAAGAAGATGACCAAAACGACATGTCTTTTTCAGTCATGGTTGAAAAAACAACTCGTCGTTTGGACGAGTCCTATGAAACACTATAGGGGAAACGACATGTCGTATCCTGCCTGCAGCACGAAAAAATGACCCGTCGTTTGACACGTCATACGAGGACATTAAGGGAAAAGCGTTTTCCACATGGCAGATTTAAAAAAAAATTATGAAAAATTCATAAAAAAATCTGAAAAATTACCTTTTTAATTTATTTTTGGGATTTTATTATTTTCTTAATTTTAATGCTTATTTAGCCAATGAATTTCATTTTTTTTTTCATTTTTTTGCCAATTTAATTATAACATATAATTGGTAATTTATATGTGTTATTTCGAAATTAATTAAAATGTGCAAATATTTTATTTTGGTGTATTTGTTGTATTATATATTTGTTATTATTCATGCAATATTAAATAATTGTGCTATTTTAAGAATGTAATTACATTTCATTTTACAATTAAGTTTGTGCAATTATTTTATAAATTCACTAAATCAATAAATGATTTTATTGTCTTATTTAGTATGAATTTTTCTGCCATTAAGTGTATATATGGATTATTGTATTTATTTTCCTACATATAAATAATTATGCTATTTTGTATGATTATTTTATGCATAATTTATTTTTAGTACAGTTATATTTAATGTTATATATGTATGACTTTATGATTTTAAATACGTTTTATATTCCATAATTGTGCAAGTTATATTTAGATTGTATTCAAACATTAAGATAAGTTGAATAATATTTAGCACATTGATATTCATAAAATATTTAAGGTGAATATAATTATGAATTATACATAAACAATTTTGTGGTTGACATAAGAACGCATGAAACTGAGACAAATGCTCAATCTAGTACGATTTTGAATGAACTTCGGACGATCACACTAGGAGCACTACTCTCTGTGATTGTCTATTATGTTATAACAAAATTGTTCTTAGGTCTTCATAGAGCCTAAAACATAATGTCTTGTGAACCATATAATTTTAAATAATTAGAGAGTAGCCACAACATCTTTAATTATATAAAGTTATATATTAATATGAAAATATCACATAATGGACATAAATTGTTATTGATTATATAGATATAATAATTTTACCCCATAGGGATTTTATTATATTTATATAATTAATTAGGATAATATATTAAATTAATTTTCTTAATTTACCCTCATGAGTCATGATAATTAATTTGATAGTTTTATCATAAAGTTTAATTTATCCCAAATAATTTGTTTGAATAATCTATCATAATGTACATCTAATTTTATTAAATTAAAAATTTATCCCCCAGACAATTTTTGTTTAATAAAATTTCTTCTTTCAACATGTTATACATTAGTAAAACATGACTTCATTAAGCCTCAATCTTTAGAAAACTAAATTTGTAATCCTATTCATGCAACTTCTTCATCCTCCTCTAGTTTCGATGAAATCCTTACCGAAATTCCTAAGCTTAGGGGTGACAATTTCAAAATCTGGAAGGAATGAGTTCTTCTTCACTTAGGCTACGTTGACATGGACTACGCAATCAGGAAGGACGAACCTGTTGCAATCACTGTGACTAGCACTACTGTTGAGATCGCTCAATATATGAAAAATGGGAGCGATCCAATCGCCTCAGCATCATGTTCATTATATCCAAGATCCATATGGGAATGAGTGGATCGGTGGAACAACCTGAGAAAGTCAAAGACTAGATCAAACTAATCGATGAGCAGTTTGACACTTTAGAAAAACCACTTTACAACAACCTCATCCACTAGTTCTCATCAACAAAGCTCATTGGTGTCAAAGAAGTTAGAGAACATATCTCAAAGATGAGGGATATTTTTGCTCAACTGAAGAAGCTCGATGTAGTCATTCCCGAAACCTTCCTGGTTCACCACTTCCTTAACAATCTTCCACCTCAATATGGGCCTTTCAAAATTTCCTACAACACACATAAGGACAAATGGAGTATCAATGAACTGATAACCATGTGTGCTCAAGAAGAAGCAAGGCAATTACAAGAACAAGGTGAAAGTGCTCACATGACCACCCAATGAAAGAAATGCAAACCATCCAAGAAGGACAAGGGGAAAACTAAAGTGCCTCCCCAAGGCGAAATAAAGAAGGATTCCATCAAGTGTTTTTTCTGCAAAAAGAAGGGACATGGGAAAAAGGAATGCACCAAGTTCAAGAAATGGATGAATGACAAAGGGTTTACAAAACCTAAGGAAGCCAGTGGGAAGTGAGTAAAGCAGCTTATCCAAAAACAAGACGGGCTCACATGTGGAGGCTATTGGAACATGCCATTTAGTTTTAAGTAGCGGTTTTATTTTAAAATTAGAAAAGACATTTTATGTACCAAGTTTCTCTAGAAACTTGATTTCAGTTTCAAGACTTGTACCTTTTGGATTTTCCTTTACATTTTCAGACAAACCTTTTAATTTATATAATAAATTTGAATGTGTTGGAAATGGTATTTTGTCTGATGGTCTTTACTGCTTTAATTTACAAAACAATACCGCTTATAATACTGTGCACGTTCACGCTGGCTATAAAAGATGTGTTATGAATGAGAATTCCTCTACATTATGGCATTGGAGATTGGGACATATCTCCATTGATAGAATTAAAAGATTAGTGGAAGATGGGGTACTCAATACCTTAGATTTTACTGATTTTGATACTTGTGTGGATTGCATTAAGGGAAAGCATACCTCCAAGTCTAAGAAAAGTGGTGTCTATAGGAGTTTCAAACTCTTAGAAATCATACATACTTATATATGTATTCCAGACATAGACTCATATGGTTAGAAATACTTCATCTCATTCATAGATGATTACTCACGCTACATGTATATCTACTTACTTCATAACAAAAGCGAAGCGTTAGATGTCTTTAAGATATTTAAGGTTGAAGTAGAGAAACAATGCAACAAGCAAATTAAGATAGTGAGATAAGATAGAGGTGGAGAATATTATGGTAGATACACTGAAGATGGACAACACCTTGTCCTTTTGCACAATTTCTTCAAGAAAATGGGATTGTTGCCTAATATACCATGCCCGGTACACCTGAGCAAAATGGTGTTGCAGAAAGGAGAAACCTAACATTGATGGACATGGTGCAGAGTATGCTTAGCATTAACCCTAATCTTCCTAAATTCTTGTGGACTGAAGCTCTAAAGACATTCGTGTACATATTGAGCCGAGTTCCAACCAAGGTTGTCTCAGAAACTCCTTTTTAATTAAGGAAAGGTTTGAAACCGAGTTTGCAACATGTACGCATTTGGGGATGCCCATCTGAAGTGAGGATATACAATCCACAAGAGAAGAAACTGGACCCAATGACCATAAATGGATACTTTATTGGATACGCTGAAAGGTCTAAATGTTACAAGTTTTATTGTCTATCTCATAGCAATAGGATTGTGGAATCAAGGAATGAAAAATTTCTTGAAAATGCCTTGATTAGTGGGAGTGATAAATCAAAGGACTTAGGTTCTAAGAAAGATCCTTCAGAACCCTCCACCTCAAGAGCAATATTGATTGTGGTTCATACATCCCTGAAGTTCAAATGGTTGTTGAACCACTACAACCAATTGTTGAAGATCCAAAAGTCAATGGTGAAGTTTAATGGATCAAGTTGTTTAGGAGTTGCCTATAATTGTTGAACAACAAGCTGAACCAACCGCTCCCCAAGAGCCTACTGGTGTAGCCTTAAGAAGATCCACTAGGACTACAAAATCGGTGATACTTAATGACTATGTTGTGTATTTGCAAGACTCTGACTACAATATTGGATCCGAAAAAGGATCCAGAAACATTTTCACAAGCTATGAATAGCAAAGAATCGGAACTGTGGTATAATGCCATGAATGAAGAAATGAATTCTATGAAGAGCAACAGAGTCTGGGATCTTATTGAGTTGCCTAATGGGGCGAGGGCTATTGGGTGTAAATGGGTCTTTAAAATAAAGAAGACTCATTAAGCAACATTGAGAGATACAAAGCGAGACTCGTTGCTAAGGGATTCACTCAAAAAGAAGGAATTGACTACATGGAGAACTTTTCTCCGGTATCTAAGAAAGGTTCCCTCAGAGTTATCCTGACATTAGTTGCTCATTTTTATTTAGAACTGCAACAAATGGATGTGAAAACTGCTTTCCTGAATGGTGACCTAGAGGAGGAGGTATACATGAAACAACCAAAAGGTTCTCCTCTAGTGATGGTGAGCATTTGGTGTGCAAGCTTAAGAAGTCCATTTATAGTTTAAACAATCGTCCCGCTAATGGTATTTAAAATTCTATGATGTCATCTCTTCTTTTGGATTTGAAGAGAATGTCATGGATCAATGTATATACAAGAAGGTCAGTGGGAGTAAGATTTGTTTTCTTGTTTTATATGTGGACGATATTCTTCTTGCAACCAATGATAAGGGCATGCTATATGAGGTGAAGCAATTTCTCTCAAAGAGCTTTGAGATGAAGGATATGGGTGATGCGTTTTATGTCATGATAACTCTACAACATAGAGTTATTTTACCACTTTTTATGTGCTAATTATTGCTTAATTCTTGAGTTTTTAATTGATTTATTAAGTTTTAAAATAATTTTGATTTTATTGGGTTTATTTTATATATTTTTGTGTATTTTTATAGGTATTTTATTATAATATGTTGTGGTTTAATTATTTGAAGTTAGTAGTGTTAAGATTAGAAGTAAAAAGTTGAACTTTTGAGCTTAAATGTTAGGTAAATTAAGTTTTAATTAATATTTTCATGAAACTTTTATTGTATAATTTATTATTGAAAATATTTAGTTTTAATTTAATTTATGTTTGTTTTATAGGGAATTTGTTGTATTTTATTTGTTCTTGAAAAGCAAGAAAAATGATGAAAAAAAGTAGCATTTTTTGTGGAAAAACAAAGAAAAGTGGCATTTTCTCAAAGGCCCAACAGCAAGACAGCCCCCTTGGGCCCACCACCAGGCCCACGCCAGCTGCTTCCCAGCACCAAAAGCCCACCAGCCAAGCCCAGCAGTTGCCTCCTGCCGAAGCTCCTCCCTGCCTTCACCCAGCCAGCCGGACACCACACGGGCCAACACCCAGCACCCTTCCACTTGGGCCTGCGCCAACCACGAGAGCCCATCAGCCTCTAAGCCTGCCAAAGCTGCCTTGTTTTCCTCTTGAGCCCAAAAATTGGTCTCCTTGTCCCCTTGTCCCACAATGCCCAAAATTGCCACATTTTTACCCAACTTTTCTACATATTTTCACCACAAAATCATCATCACCCCTACAATTTACCCCTATTTGCCATATTATTAGTAATTTAATTAATTTAAATTGATTATTTTAATACTCTCATTTTGTCTATAAATAGATAATTTTCAAGACCATTTGGGGGTGCTTATTTTGGAGAGGGAGGTTACACTACACAAGTTCTACACTTTCAAGACCTCTCTATTCTCTTCATCTTTTTCTTCTTTTTGGTCATTTTTTCTATGATTTTTTAGATGAAAAATTTGGGGGTTCCTCCTCCAAATTTTCCTATTTATGTTTGTATTTTTTTTTTTTTTTGTAATTTCTGTTATAGATATGAGTTTCTAATCTTTTTAAGATTATTAAGGTGATGATGAAACAATATGTAACTAGATAGTATTTATGTTGTATGTTGATTTTCCTTGTAATGCAACAAAGTTTATGGATTTTTCTTCTTCATATATGTCTTTTATCTTTAATATCTCATATTTTGGATTGTTAGATAATATGCACTTTGTTCTTCATTTTGTAAAACATAATATTCTTTGTGTAAGATGTGTCATTAAATTGTACACATCCATGCTTAGAACAAAAATATTATGTTTTGCCTTATAAATAATGTTATTTCATTTTTTTTTGTCTCATTAAGTCGATTCACATTAAATACTTTGAAATTATAATTTTTGAAAAGTGAAGAAAAATCCTATCTTTTTAGAAGTAATTTGTGCTTAAAATTATAAATCTATTTGGAAAATGATAGTTTAACTTATTTTAACTATCACTAAAACTTGGGAATCAATATACTAATAAGTATTATTAAACTTACATTTTGTGGATTCTAGTATCTTAATAATCTCTCCTTTTACCACTTATTTTCAAATCATTATTGGTTTATATTTATTCTCTTAAATAACTTTATTTTAAATCTTTTATTTTATGTTCATGATATTAAATCTCATCAATCTTTGGAGCTAGGTTAGAATTTGTTAATTTTGGTTTAAAATAGTTTTCTTTTCGATTTTAGACAACTCCTTTGGGTTCGATCTCGTGCTTACACGAACACTATATTTCATATACTATTCGTGCGCTTGCGAGTATAAATTTTTAAAACATACCTGTTTTGGGTCTATCATGTCATTAGCATTAAGATCCATCGAGATAGATTCAAAGGTATCTTAGGTCTATCTCAAGAAGCCTACATCAACAAAGTTTTAGAGAGATTTCGGATGAAAGATTGTTCACCAAGTGTTGCTCCTATTGTTAAGGGTGATAAATCAAATTTGAACCATGGTCCAAAGAATTATTTTGAAAAGGAAGAAATGAAGAACATCCCATATGCTTCTGCTGTTGGAAGCTTAATGTATGCTCAGGTGTGCACAAGACCCGACATTGCCTTTGTTTTCGAAATGTTAGGAAGATTTCAGAGTAACCCAGGGTTAGACCACTGGAAAGCTGCAAAGAAAGTTATGAGGTACCTTCAGGGTACTAAGGATTACAAACTTATGTTCAGCCGAACTAACAACCTGGAAGTAGTTGGCTACTCAGATTCAAACTTTGCTGGGTGTACTGATTCACGTAAATCAACCTCTAGTTACGTGTTTATGTTTGCCGATGGAGCTATATCATGGAGGATTAACAAACAGACCTTGACTGCTACTTCTACTATGGAAGTCGAGTTCGTTTCATGTTTTGAGGCTACATCGCATGGTGTATGGCTAAAGAGTTTCATTTCAGGCCTTAGAGTTGTAGATTATATATCTAGTCCATTGAGAATGTTTTGTGAAAATTCAGTTGCTGTATTCATGGCTAAGAACAACAAAAGTGGTAGTCGAAGGAAGCACATCGACACAAAGTACTTAGCCGTGAGAGAACGTGTTAAAGAAAATAAAGTGGTCATTCAATACATTAGCACTGAATTGATAATTGCTGATCCTATGATGAAAGGCTTGCCACCTCATAAATTCAAGGATCATGTAGTGAACATGGGACTTGGTTCCCTTATGTAAATTTATTGTACAAACTGAAGTTATTATCAATGAAACTATTATTTTGATGTTTTCTCATATTTATGTGCATTTTAATTTTATTTGAGAAAATTATATAGGGCCTGAATAAACATAAGGTTTATTCATTTAAGTACATAGCCACATAAAGTACATTGTTATGTAATAAATATATTGTAATACATGGAAGATAATACTCGCTATAATAAGATGACATATCACCATGATTCATGTGTTTATTATCTAACAATGATACATGAATAAACATAAGGTTTATTGGTATAAGTACATAGCAACATAAAGTACATTGTTATGTAATAAATATATTGTAATACATGGAAGATAATACTCGCCATAATTAATAAGAGGACATATCGCCATGATTCATGTGTTTATTATCTAACAGGGATAATTGTTGGGATTAAGTTATACTTTAATTAAATGTTGAACAAGTGGGAGAATGTTAGAATATTTTTATACGATATATTAAAATCAATTTGTTACAACTAATTGGTTTTTATTTATTTAATATATCAAAGTTAATTGTTAACATTTATTAGTTACCCAATTTGAATTTCATAATTAAATAGAGAATATCTCAATTAAGTTAAGAGAATCTCAATCTCTGTAACTGTGGCAGAGACTCTGATGGAAGGTCTCACTCTATAAATATAGAGTACCGGTCTCCAAGCTCACTTCTCATTCTGACATTCAGTAACTTCATCTAAAGAGTTAGTGACAGCTTGAAAGTCCGTGTACTCGTTCTAATTTCAATTTTTTTTCCTTTTGTAGATCTAAAGCTTATATATCGAGATTGTCAATGACAATGGCTGGAGGTACGCATATATTTTCGATCCTCTTCGTATATGTTCAATATATATTAATTCCGTCTACATGTATAGAATTGTTCATATGCCTATATTTCATTCACTCTAACAGTGTTGACATGTATGAGACTGAGAAAGTCTCGATCTTTTGTCTGCTTATTGTCTTCATCACTCGGCGGACCACCGATGATGCTTGTGATCTCCACCATTGCTTCCAATGATCCTCTTGCCTGTGTCTTCTGTAACCTTTGTTGTTTGGTTTACCCGACGTAGTTCTTGAGCAATAGTGAGTCGAAAGAGTCTTGGCTCTACTATGGTTTGACGATGAGCACCACCATTCAATCCCATAAATGAGACATGCAACATCCATGGTTGCTCCCCAACGTGTTGCTTAAGGCAGCATATATGCTGGTTTTGGGCTTGGGCCTGAAGTGATATTTTTGAAATATCACTTGGCCCAAGTGTTATTTTTAGAGAAAAATAAACCAAATGGTATTTTTAAATCTATTTTAAAAATAATTAGTATTTATGAAATACAAATTAAGTCCAAAAAAATTATTTTTGTATAATTATTTGGCCTAATTTTTATAAAAAAAAATTCTGGTAAATTGTGGTATTTTTTAAATACTTATTAAAATTAGATTTTAATAATACCAAATAATGAGTTAGACTCATTGGATCTTAGAGGGTCATGGAAGCTCAAGCAACATGGAGAATTTCCATTTTTGTAATAGATTAGATTTATTTTAAAGGGTTGTAATTATCTAGATTTATTTTAATGGGTTGTAATTATCCTAGAGACCCGATCAAATTTCAAATGTGTTTTATTCTATGTTTATTGACATGATTGATAACATGTTCATGCATATAGCATGTCATACATGAATCTCATACAGTTTATATTTAAAGCATGAATCATATTTGATTAGAAACATGTTTTAAATATAAATAACATAATAGATTGAATGTTTATGTTTAATGTGATTAAAATGAAACACATAATTAATTAAGTTTAATAGTTAAACTTGGTAAGTCACACCTAATGGGCTTTTACTTTTAGTTAGGCCCATAAATCAAAATTAATAAATGTGATTTATTAATAATGTAAAAGGCATTAATTGTAATCAAGGTTTACCTAATAGTTTTAGGGTCAATTTAAAATTGATTTATAATGTTTAATGAACCTTGTCCCAATATGATTGGCAATTAAAGCCATTTATATTAATTTTAATTAAAAAACATTGGATGTTTTGAGAAAACACATATTCTAAAATAGTGAGTGGGAGAAGGAGATATGACAATAACTCCTATGGTCTCCATTATTAGTTGACACCAAAGTGGCATGGAATTGGCCTTGAGGCGCCTTTGTTTGTGTCCCCCTAACAAAAATTTATGATTGTGTTATTTTCAAGGGTAACTTCTTATTAATTAAAGATAGGATTTAATGATGTATTTCACGTTTGACTGACCCTAAGGCACATTCTTGAGTTAAGTCATTGATCTAAAATAATGGGTTACACTCACAAAGATGAAATTAGGCTTTTGAGTGGACTAGTTCATCTTGGCCAAATTAACGATTGTTCATAAGTCGAAAGAGAAAATAGTTGGTTTTAAGTTTCTACTTATGAATTTGAGATTGTCTCAAAATTAATTTGAAATTAGTCTTACCTACCCTACGGCTGGTCCATTAATTGTCAAATTAATTTATTGTAGTTTAGTAACAGTTATTTTTATGTGTTATTTTGAAATTGTTGCATTCATGCATCACGTTTACTATTCCAAAACTAAATATTTATATTTGATTATGTTAAAGATCTTTAGTTTATTGTTTCAGCAGTCAATATCTTCAATCAATAACCTATTTATTATTGTTGCTTTACTCAATGAACACAAATTAAAATGCTGATAATTTCATGTTAATATTGTATTAATGTGAAAAACACAAGTTTGTCATGAAAGAGGAATGTCCTCAAGTGCCAGTTTCCACAACAACTAAAGAACAAAAGAGAAGTATCTTAATTGAATATGATCTGATAAAAGGCTCTTTATTACTTACTCTTTAGCATGGATAATGTTCCTTATTAAGAAACATTGAAATAAGAATTGCATATATGATATGTGAATCTATACATGCTATGTTGGAGATAAATGGCGAAGTAAAGTCAATTTTTTTTTTATTAATAATAAGATTATTATTTGAGAGAATGGTATCAATAAATTTTCATAAAAACAATCTAATGGGTTGTGTCTTTGAAAACCTAATGAACAATCGATAAGTAATTTGGAATTATTTAAGTAGCTAATCCTTGAATAAAATTATATAAAGTTTCTCAAAGTGATGATACATATATTTGGCGTCTTAGTTTAGTGCATATAAATCTCGATAAGGTAAACTGGTTAGTAGAGGATAGTCTTTTAAGAGTGCTAACAATTATCACTCTTCCGGTTTGTATATCTTATCCAGAAAGATAAATGACTAAGATACATTTCTTTGCAAAGGACCAAAGAGGAAAATAACAACTTCACCTAGTACATAGTGACGCATGTAGTCCTTTTCATTGTACATGCAAGAGGAGGTTATGAAAATTTATCATCTTTATTGACAATTATTCAAGATACGTATATTTATACCTAACACAAAGGAAATCTAAAACTTTTAAGAAGTTCAAAGAATTCCAAACGGAAGCTGAAAAGCTATTAGGGAAATCACTTATAACACTATGATCAGATCGAGGAGGTGGATATCTTAATTTGAGTTCAAGGATCATCTGCTAGAGAATGGAATTCTATCCCAACTTACAACAACTGGAACACCACTGTCAAATGGTGTTGCATAGAGGAGAAATAAAACTTTATTGGATATGGTTAGGTCATTGTTAAGCTATTGATCGCTGCCACTCACTTTTTGTGAAAATGCACTTCAAAGAGCAGTATATATTTTTTATTTAGTTCAGTTCAAGTCTATGAAAGACACCTTTAGAGTTTTGAAATAGCACTAAAACTAGTTTACTCCATGTTCGCATATCGGGGTGTACCACTCACATTTTCTTTGAAAACAATGACTGGGATGTTGGACTAATAGTCTGAAGTTTGCATATTTGCTGGCTATGCTCCCTAAACAAAAGAATGTTACTTTTATAGTCTTAGTAAGGAAAGGGACTTTGCAACCTTTCTCGAACATGACTAAAAGACAAACTTTAAACCTCAAAGTAAAGTTGTACTTGAGGAAGTTATATTCTAATAAGATTAGTTAATCTATATCACCATGTGATGTACGACATCAAGAAATCACTAATTCTAGTTAGAATACTCGAGTGCCTTGTCGTAATTGGAGGATTGTAAGACAACCTATTCGCTAGAAAGATGAGACATAAAGTTTTAGTGTTAGACACAAACTAGGATAATCCCTTTACTTTAGAGAAGGTAATGGATGTGTTTGACAAGATGCCATGAACTGAGAAGTGGAATCAATGTATTCCAATTCTATCTAGAAACTTGTAAGATCCACCTAAATAAGTCAGGCCCATTGGATGCAAATGGATCTTCATGAATAAAAGAAGATGTATACTTGAAAGTACAAACTTTCTGAGACAGACTTGTGTTCTTTCTCGAGTCTATACACATTATTTTATCTATTGCCGCTAGTATTGGACTATGAGATTTGGCAGTTGATTGTCAAGATAGCATGTTTGAATGACTATTGTGACAAGACCATGTATATGGTCAACCAGAAGGGTTCAAGGAAAAAAACCAAGAACAAAATTTTTGTAAGTTGTTGTGGTCCATTTAATGAACTAAAGCAAGCATCTAGGTCTTGGATTCTAATATTTGATGGAATGGTGAAAACGTACAGTTTTGAACAAAACGTTGACAAATCGTGTGTTTATGGACACATCAAAGTTAAGAAGGAGGTTTCTACATTGATCATATATTACTCATTATGAATGATGTAGAAATATTATCAAGTGCTTAAGAAATGGCTAGCTGAGCAATTCCAAATGAAAGATTAGGAAGGAGTAAGCTATGTTCTGGGCATTTAGATCCTAAGGGAACTTTAGAACAAAGCTTTGGCTCTATCTCGTGCATTTTATATTGATAAGGTGCATGTGCGTTTTAAGATGCAAAATTCTAAGGAGTAGTGTCCTAAGATACCTCGTGAGGAAAATGATATGAGACAGATTCCTTATGCCTCAGCTGTAGGCAGTCTAATGTATGTCATGTTGTATACGAGACCTGATATTTGTTATGCATAATGGTTAATCATTATCAATCCAATTCAGGATTGGAGTAAAGAACATTCTCAAGTATCCTAGGAGAATGAGAAAAAATATATTGATATACTCAAGAGTAAACCTAGACCCCAATGGATTCACTAATTCTGATTTTCAATCAAACAAAGATGGTCGAAGGTCGACATTGAGATCAGTGCACCAAGTGACATGACTTTTATGAAAATAATGTCAAAACAAAACATTATGGATCTATTAACCAAGACTTTATCTGCAAAGTATTTTCACGGTGGTGTGCTGAGTATGGGGTTGAAGAAGATGCCTCATTTGCTTTAGGGCAAGTGAAAGATTGTTGGGCATAGTGCCCTTAAAGCAATGAAGTATTTTATTATTTATGAAATTTATAAAAGAGATATTTTTTATATATAATTAATGTTTATTATTATTGAATAATATTTAGATAAATATAAGAAAATTCATAATTCATTAATGTAGCCATAATCTTGTATTGGTACGAGATGATTAAGATTATAGATAATGAATAATATAGTCTGCAGTTTATATTAAAGTTATGCAATCTTTAATTAAACACATCTAGTACGGGTGCATTATTATTATGAATATATGTGATCTAGATCTGGATCACTGGTGTAGTAGGACATCTTAGTGGATGTGCTTTATACAATAAGATTGTTTACCATAAAGGGTTATAATAATATCACTCGATGATCATATGCAAATCGATATAAATCCTAAAATTATCATGAACTCTTGTTTATGTTATTTGGGTCCTTTGATTCACTAGTTAGGGTCTGTCAGAGTGATCATGCTAAAATATATTGCTTTGGGGGCTCATTAACTTATATGGCTGGGGACATAATTTATAGATATGGAATCCAAGCCTTCTTCATAAGAAGATTGAATAATGGTTCCCTTAAGTGTTAGTTCTGGAACTGAACAGTTTGAGGCCTCTAATTTATAAAATGTTTATAAATTAACTGTTCGCTAGTGAATTAATGGTACTCATGGATAAAGAGGTAATTAGAGGGGTAAAACAATAATTTCACCTAGCTCTAATGATGAACCAATTATTGGAGGATTGAATTGCATGAAGTGATCAAATCAATGGACAATTAATAAAATACTCAGTAAATATAAGTCTATAATTACAAGAGTGTAATCCCATATTTTTAGTGGAATAATATTGGGAATAATAAATAAGATTATTATATTAAAGAACTTTAATTAATAATATAAATTTATTGGAGGTTGGAATTATAGGTCCATAGGTCCCTGAATCGGCTCTATAAACATTGTACATGGTAAGAGCATCAATAGAACAGGTATGTGTATATTTTTCAAGAAAATTAGCTTTTGGGCAAATATGTAATTATGAGATAATTATGGAATATATTTATTATTTAATTAATTATAATTTTCTTAATTATTAATTAATTAAATAAAATAATTAGATTTAAATTAATTATGTCATCTTATTTTGAATTAATTTGATAAACTAATTGAATATTTAAATTTTGGAAATTTAAATTTAGAAAAGTGATTTGAAATAAATCACATATCTTATCTGGGTTGTTAGATTGGTTTTGAATCAATTTAAAATTCAATTAAATATATTTTGAATATAATAATAGATAAGATCTATTTTAATTGAATTAATTAAAATTATTTTTATTAATAAAACCCTAGATGACTAATATAGATATATATATTATTATATTTCTCTCAAAAAAAGATACAGATTGTAATATTCAGTTTGACTGAAAGGGAGAGTTTTCTCAGGGAGAAAAATAAAGAGAGAAAAGAAATTGTTTCAACCCTTCTCTTTACCCAAACTCTATTGATATCATGTGTTGAGAATATCAATGGAGTCCTAAATTGTACTATCGAATCTCTACGTGCCCACACACGTCCTGTTGTGCTGAGATTACAGTCTGGAAGACTTCGGTGTGAGTCTTGCATGCTTGGATATGTTGATCGTTTATTATACAAGAAGATAACAAATACATTTGATAGGTTTCAAGAGTTAAATCTTCTTCTGTTAGATTAATTTATAAAAATCATATGATCGTATATAAATTTTTTGTAATCTACAGGGGCCATAAATCACATTCCGCTGCGCACTCAGAAAATTTGTTTCCAATAATGTATCTGTAAGTAAGCTGGCTTCACTTTGTGTAAATGTTTTATATATATAATAACTTGATTAATGTATTCTTCATCTATTTAGAACGCAAATTTGGGCTTGGCAAAGTCAGTAGAGAATTTCTCTAAGGAACAAGAGTGGGATAAAATATTTTATGTTGATTTCGCGGTGACTAAACATGTTCGTATCCTAGTAAATATTTTATTTCAGTTAATTTGCTATTAATAAAACTGTAGTTCATGTACAAATTGTCTCGTTCATTTTAAAATGTTGGTCCCCATGATATGCAAAGCACGGGGTGATCATTGGATTATGTCACACATCGACACTGTCAAAGAAAAAGTGTTCATATATGATTCGATGAAGTTGGCCAGAAACAAGCAGACCCTCTTGAAGACCACTTTGGAGATGGTAAGCGAATATGGATCAAAATTATTGTAAATATTTAAAATTGTATTAGCATTTCATCTAAATTTCTTGATTAACACGTTTGAATTACATGGGCTCCTCAGCTTATTACTCTGGATGAACTATTCTGTCTTCTGTCATGAAACTTGGACCAAATTTTCAATTCATAAATCTGCCAATAGAATTCGCAAAAGATGTCCCAACATAGGAAAATGGGGTTGATTGTGGGATTTATGTCTTGAAATTTATGGAAGAATTTTCAAATCGCGAACCCATTGGTGATGTATATGTTCTCTCCTTATTCTTTCTTTTTTAAGCATTTCACATGTGTTCATTCTTTATCATTGTTACAACTTACTGATTGATTTATTTATTTTTTTACTTTCAGATCCATCCAGAGCAAGCAAGGTTTGATGTGATGATGCAATTGATAAATCATGAAAATAATGAGATAAAAGAATTTGTCATGAAGGAAACCATTGAGCTTTATATGAACCCTAAAAATAGTTGTTAGCCAACTTCAACACCTTCTTGAACAATGTCTACTCCAGTAAAATCTCCATCTAAATCTCTTGCTGACTCCAGATATACCAACAGCAAGGCCAGCGAACCAACAACAAGGCCAGCGACAAGAACATGATCCTCAATTTCCTTGCTGCGTCAACCCAAAAAAAAGGTAGGAGAAGTGATGAATTTGGACTCACTATGAAGGATCTCATTTGAAATCATTGTAAAATTTGGAACACTGTTACACTATGATGTCTTATAACTGACATGATTAATGTTTATTTATTTTATTTACTACTTAAGGTTATTTAAAGACAATGGGTATAGATATTTATCTTAATAAAATGGGTGAAAGACAATGGTTAAAGTTATTTACCTAAATATGTGGAACAATTTTATCTACCATTATTTTCGTGTTTTCATAGATTCACTTATTATTACATATTGGAAATAGAATTGTTAAAGTTATTTATCCAATGTAGTATACAATAGGTTAATGATAATGTCCCTAAGAGGAACAATGTTATCTATGATCAGAAGACATATAAAATTGACTATTTCAGCGTTGGAATAAAATAATCAAGTAAAATATATGACCTTGACATAAATTAAATCAATCAAGAAAATGGAGATCAATAAATTACTATCCGCCTCTTACAAACAAGAGAAAAATTGAGCTAGACTGACCTATAATGATAGACACAATTATATGACAAAGTACTAATTAAAATGAAAGTCAATAATAATACATGTGAATATTATAAGATTCTCACAAAGTAATCAAACATTGGATCTGTTCCTTTTAACCCCTTCACTTTTTTTTAAAGACTTTAGCTCCAGGGACTTACGATATTGCTCGACAGCCTCCCTTATCAGACCCGTAATGTTGAGCTTCATACGTGCACGCTCAACTTCCCAAGCTTTTTCCTTCAGCTTCCATTCTTGTTCATCTTTATACCCTTCATAGCGGACATCCATCAATCGAGACTCCAAGATAGTGATTCGTTCTATCAAAGATGAATTCTCAGCTTCTAGTTGCCTAATTTTTGTGTCTTTACCCATGTCAACGCTCTCCATGTCAAAACACTTATTTTCAAAGTTATTAAGATACTGGAGAGTATTTTTTGGAACTTCTGAATGAACTTTCGCAGTGAAACATTCCATATACTCAACTTCTTTGGCAATCAAAAACCTTTTGAGTTGATATGGGAAGGAAACATCTAGTGAATCTTCATAGGGGCCCTCATCTTCAAGATGTGAGTAATGTTCCATTATTTTTTTGGTGAAGGAATTATGGAGTTGAAACTTGTTCTACTACTTAATAGTATTAAATTTAACATTTGGAGTTGTTTATATATGACTCTTACCTCTCAGTGTAAAGTCAAATTAGTTATGTTGTTTCACCGTTAATCCTCATTACAACTGTCTAGCACAAGGCTTAAGTAATCTCAATATCTTTAGCCATGCCTATTCAGTACAAATCTTTGACAATTGCATGACAGCAGCCACCCTAACCTATACTATGCCCAACACTCCATTTTTAGCTGCCAAGTTAAAATTTTAAATTTAGGATCTTTCTTTTCAAACTATTAATAATAGAACAATCAGAGGGGTATATGATTTAATTTAGTACTTGATTTTGTTAATAATATAAGTTTTATTATTATGTAAGGGTAGTTTAGTCTTTTAGCCTCTCATTATTTTGGCTATATATTTTGTTGCTTATTTTGTTACTCTTGTACTCTTATTTTCATCGCTTTTGACATAATGAAAACCTAGCCTCCCTTTTGATTCTCTCTCAAATCTCCTTTGTCTATTTTGCAAAATTATCATGGGATCAGAGCAATGTTCTTGAGTACCCTCGATTTGGTTGCGCTAGGATTATAATCTCGGTGATTGAACTCACCGTTGAGTTCGTGGGGTTCGGGGCAACGGCCCATTTTTTTTTTTTTTAGGAATTTGGCTTTGATTTTGAGGTTTTTGCACCAATCTTGGTGATTTCGCACTTTGTTCTATTTATTTGGATTTCAATTGTTCGTCATGGCTGGCGCAAAAGATGATTTGCTTCAGTCCATCAATGAGCAATTGAATGGGCAGAATTATTCGTATTGGCATTATGTTATGAAAAAATTGATGAAAGGAAAACGTATGTGGGGTTATGTTTCTGGAACTTCCATGAAACCGAAGAACGATAAGGATGACAACTTTGCAGAACAGTTGGATCTTTGGGATGCCAACAATTCGAAAATCATCACTTGGATCAACAACTCGGTTCAGCAATCAATCGGTATCCAATTGGCGAAATATGAGACGGAGCACTTGGAAAGGCTGTATACACAGTCTAATTTTGCAAAGCAGTATCAGTTGGAGATTGACATTCGGGCCCTTCAACAAAATAGCATGAACGTTCAGGAATTTTATTCTGCTATGTATAATCTGTGGGATTAGCTTGCTTTGACTAAATCAGCGGAGTTACGGGCATTTGCCCCTTACATTGCTCGGAGAGACGCACAACGTCTGGTTCAGCTTTTGATGGATCTTTGAGATGATTTTGAAGGTCTTCGTGGAACAATCCTACATCGCAGTCCTCTTCCGTCGGTTGATTTGGTGGTTAATGAGTTGTTAGCCGAAGAGATTCGCTTGAAGTCTCGTGTTGATAAAGGGGGGGGGGGGGCGGAAAAGGGGATTCTTCCTTCTCCGAATCCCTCTGTCTTTGTAGTTCCTCATCGGCCAGCCTCCAACAATCAACACAAGACTCAAGCCAAGGTTGGCTACGACGAATGCAGTTTTTGCAAGCAAAAGGGACACTAGAAGGCTCAATGTCCCAAACTGTTGAACAAGGCGCAATCACCGAATCAATCTCCTCACTGGAAATTTGGCAACCAACCTCATCGACCTCTTCACTCTATGTCTTTGAACATGGCAGCTATTGTTCCACCTGCAAATTCTGGAAGCACTCCTAGTACCTCTATTGCTACACTCACAGAGCAGTTTCAAAAGTTCATTGCCTCGCAGCCACACGCCATGTCAGCCTCCTCACACATAGGTTTTCCTTCTAGTAGTACACCAGGTATATCTTCCTCTATATGGGTCCTTGATTCTGGAGCTTCACATCATATGTTACCTAATTCTAATTCCTTCTTGTCCATTAAATCAGCACCCTCTGTATTTGTCATGACCGCTGATGGCACTCCCATGCCATTAGCAGGGATTAGCTCGATTTTCACTCCAAAAATGTCATTCTCTGATGTATATCATATTCTGAATCTTACTTTGAATCTTGTCTCTGTTGGTCAATTATGTGACTCTGGTTTCAAGAAGCTGATTGGGACAGGCCGTAGGCAGGGGGGCTTTACATTTTAGATGAGCTGAGAGTTCCTGATGTTGCAGCTTCTAGTGTCGATTTGTCTTCATTTCGTTTAAGTTCATCTTCGTCTAGTTTTTATTTATGGAATTCTCGTCTTGGACATGTATCTGGTTGACGTTTAAAGTACTTAGCTTCCATAGGAGCATTAGGAAAGTTACAAACCCATGATATTTCAGATTGTTGTGGTTGCAAATTGGCAAAATTTTATGCTTTACCTTTTTATAAGAGTGTTTCTGTTTCTCTTGCACCTTTTGATTTGATTCACTCTGATGTGTGGGGGCCATCACCCGTTCTAACAAAAGGTGGATCACGTTACTATGTCTCTTTTATTGATGATTATACTCGTTTTTGTTGGGTCTATCTTATGAAACACCATTCTGATTTCCTTGCGATTTATCATATGTTTCGTGCTTTTGTTAAAACTCAACATAATGCTGTTATCAAATGTTTTTGATGTGATCTGGGTGGTGAATATACCTCCAATCGTTTCTCTGAATTGCTTGCTTTAGATGGTACCTTACATCAAACCTCTTGTACCGATACACCAGAGCAAAATGGGGTTGCCAAAAGAAAACACAGACACATTGTTGAAACTGCTCGTTCTCTCATATTGTCTGCTTATGTTCCTAGTGAGTTCTAGGGGGAAGCCATTCTGACTGTAGTTCATTCTATCAATAGAATTCTGTCATCTGTCACTTCAGGTCTGTCTCCCTTTGAAAAACTTTATGGTCACGCTCCTGATTATTCTTCATTGAGAGTCATTGGTTCCACATGTTTTGTTCTCCATCCTCATGTTGAACGTAGTAAGCTTACTTCTCGTTCTGCTCTTTGTGTATTTCTTGGTTATGGTGAAGGTAAAAAAGGATATCGATGTTATGATCCTGTTAGTCAAAAACTCTATGTTTCTCGTCATGTTGTGTTTCTTGAGCATATACCTTTCTAATCTATTCCATCAGACACCCCCAATCTACACAAATCTGATCTCACTCGTATTGATCCATTTGATTCCTGTACTATTGATACTCTTAACTCTGCAGATGTCGGTTCTCAGCCTATCGAAGTCCCTTCTGTCCCTACTACTGCCCAAGATGCTTCTGAGATTGTGGATCCTGCTCCTCCTCCTCGCTACCCTCAAAGAATTCGTAAGTCCACACAGTTACCTGATTTTGTCTACACCACTTATTCTGATTCTTTCTTTGCTTTTTTGACTTTTATTCACCAACTCTCTGAGCCCTCTTCCTATAAAGAGGCTATTCTTGACCCTCTTTAGCAGTAGGCAACGGCTGAAGAACTCTCTGCGTTGTACAAGACAGGTACTTGGGATATTGTTCCTCTTCCTGTGGGGAAGCGTGCTATTGGTTCCCGTTGGGTTTACAAGATCAAGACTAGGTCTGATGGGTCAGTAGAGCGGTACAAAGCTCATTTGGTTGCTAAAGGATTTGCTCAGGAGTATGGGATGGATTATGAGGAAACTTTCGCTCCAGTTTCCAAACATACCACTATTCGTACTCTCATTGATGTTGCGTCTGCTCGACAGCGGTCCATTTCTCAAATGGACGTTAAAAACGCCTTCTTGAATGGGACTCTTCAAGAAGAAGTTTACATGGTTCCTCCACCAGGTGTTCCTCATAATTCAAGAGAAGTTTGCAGATTGAAGAAGGCTCTTTGTGGGCTTAAGCAAGCTCCCCGAGCCTGGTTTGAAATTTTTTCCATCGTGATTACTTCTCTCGACTTCCACCCCAGTGCACATGATTCAACTTTCTTTGTTAGGTGTACTTCTTCTGGCCGCACTTTACTCTCTTTATATGTTGATGATATGATTATCACTGGTGATGATGCGAATGGGATAACAGAGTTGAAAACGCACTTGACTCGTGAATTTGAGATGAAAGATTTGGGTTCCCTACGGTACTTTTTAGGGATAGAAGTAGCTTACTCTCCTTGTGGCTATCTTCTTTCTCAATCTAAGTACATTGCTGATATTCTCGATCAGGCTCGTCTCTCTGATGCTCGCACTGTTGATACCCCTCTTGAGCTTAATGCCAGGTATTCTTCATCTGATGGTGTTGCCTTGTCAGATCCCTCTCTATATCGCACTCTGGTTGGTAGCTTAGTGTACCTTACTATCACCAGGCTAGACATCGCTTATGCAGTTCACATTGTCAGTCAGTTTGTTGCATCTCCCACTACCGTTCATTGGGCTGTTGTGCTTCGTATTCTTCGATATCTTCGGGGAACTCAATTTCAGAGTCTTCTTTTTCCATCTAAGTCTACTTTAGAGTTACGTGCCTACTCAGATGCAGATTGGGGTGGTGATTGTACTGATCGCAAATCTACCACTAGTTTTTGTATATTTTTGGGAGATTCTCTTATTTCTTGGAAGAGTAAAAAATAGACTGTTGTCTCTCGATCGTCTACAGAAGCAGAATATCGTGCCATGGCCTCCACTACCGCTGAAATTGTTTGGTTGCGTTGGTTACTTGCTGATATGGGTGTTATTCTCTCAGATCCCACTCCGATGCATTGTGACAACGTTAGTGCTATTCAGATTACTCGCAACTCCGTTTTTCATGAGCGCACGAAACATATTGAGATAGATTGTCATCTTACTCGTCACCACTATCAGAATGGGACCATCACTTTACCATTTGTCACTTCCGCTATGCAGATTGCCGACTTGTTTACGAAGGCTCATACTATTTCTCATTTTCGTTTCTTAGTTAGCAAACTCTTGATGCTTCCTACAAATGCATCGTGAGTTTGAGGGGGGATGTTAATAATATAAGTTTTATTATTATGTAAGAGTAGTTTAGTCTTTTAGCTTCTCATTATTTTGGCTATATATTTTGTTGCTTATTTTGTTGCTTATTTTGTTGCTCTTGTACTCTTATTTTCATCTCTTTTGACATAATGAAAACCTAGCCTCCCCTTTGATTCTCTCTCAAATCTCCTTTGTCTATTTTGCAAAATTTTAAATTTAGGATCTTTCTTTTCAAACTATTAATAATAGAACAATCAGAGGGGTATATGATTTAATTTAGTACTTGATTTAACTCTGTAAACTAGGAGTTATTTTTTAATATGTAAGTCCACATTACGAAAAATTTAATATAATCATTATATAGAAGATCTGATACAAAGTTAATGGGATACATTAAAATGAATTATATGATCCATATCATAATATTTTACATAAATAGGTGACAAAATAAAATCAATTTAAGGAAGAACACTATAATTTTCAGCCACCACACTTGCTTTTTCAGTTTATTAATTTGTCCACTATGGGTGTCGATGCTTCTTTGCAAGTTTCGAGTTCTAGAAGCAATGACATCTAAGGATGTAACCTCACCCCCATTGAAAAAAAATCACATACCTTCCTCATATTTGTTTTCTGAAATAAACACATATTATGTTGTATTAATTTATTACTACTAAATAACAAAGTATTATTAAAGAACATGAACAAGTCCAAGGAACGTATAGATCTTACATAATTTCCACAATCATAGAATTTTCGATGGGGCTTATCTTCCGTCCACAAAGTCTGTGACATTGAAGGTGTTAGAAAAAAAAAATCAGTAATGAATAGTAATTTTTTGTTGTCCCACATTGTTTATGAATGAAAAATCTCATTAGGGAAATTCTATAAATAAGACCTAAGCGGTCTTAGTTTAAAACACACAAAAAACATACACACACATATATATATATATTTCTCTATATATATTTCAATATTTTTTTTTCTTTTTTACTCTTTAGAGCTTTTAGATCTGTTGTAGTGTGATAGAGTTCGGGCATATTTGGTTCGGCGAAGTAATTGAGTTACTTGTCGTTTACCGTTGTATCCTGGGAGATAGACGTCGAAACCTCGTAGAGGCGACGAATCTGTTTTAAGGAAACTGTGTGTTACACAGGCCTCGGCTTTTTCTTTATAATTATTGTGTAAATTAATTATAATTGCAATTTATATTATAATTATTTATATTGTGTTATTTATAATTATAATATTGTTATTTATATTATAGTTATTTATATATTATTATTTATAATTATAATATTGTCATATATATTATAGTTATTTATATTGTTATTTATAATTATAATATTGTTATATATATTATAGTTATTTATATTGTTTTATAATTATAATATTTATGTATCTTTAATTTAGTAAATATAGATATAATTATTGTATTTATCATATTGCGTTTATTCAAGTATTATATACGTTATATTTTTCTTACAATCTTAAAACAGATTATTATTTAAATATAATATTTGAATGTTAGATATATTTTATATTATTATAATGTTTAATATATCTATTGGTGATATTTCTATATCTATATATTGAAAGATATTGTTATTGCGAAAAGTTCGTTTGAACTTAAATCTCACTAGAGAAGTTCTAGGAACTGAATATTTTCAAAGAAACTAGACTGCTGAGGCAGGGGCTAGACCCTTCTAGTGTTCTTTGGAAATTATCTAGTAGAGATATTTGAGGCTGGATAAATACTTAATAGAAATATTCTACGAGAGGCTAGACCACGAATGGTTGGGTTTTTTACCCTTCCAGGCTAACCTAAGAATTTTCTTTAAGTTTGATCTAGTAAATCTATCAGCCATGGTGTTTGAGATAAACCTAGTCAATTTCAACCCAATGGAGTGGTGAATTGATACTGGTGCCACTCGGCATGTATGCTCAGACAAGAGTCTGTTCAAATATTTTGAACAGGTAGATAATGGCGAGAAGATTTTCATGGGAAATTCTGCCACATCTAAAATTGCGGGTCAAGGAAGTGTGATCCTAAAAATGACTTTTGGAAAGGAGCTGACTCTGAACAATGTATTGTACGTACCAGAGATTCGGAAAAACCTAGTGTCTGGTTCACTGTTGAACAAACACGGATTCCGAATTGTATTTGAGTCTGACAAAGTTGTTCTGTCCAAAAGTGGAATGTATGTGGGAAGGGGTTATGTAACTGATGAGTTGTTTAAACTCAGTGTAATGGTTGTTAAACCAATTATCAATAAAGTTAATAACTCTTCTACTTGCTTGAGTCTTCCAATGTTTGGCATGGTAGACTAGGACATGTTAATTATGATACTCTACGGAGATTAATTAACTTGAATCACATACCAAAATTCCACATTGATTCAAATCATAAGTGTGAAACCTGTGTTGAGGCAAAACTAACAAGGTCTTCCTTCAAAACGATTGAAAGAAATAATAAACCCCTAAATTTAATCCATAGCGATGTATGTGATTTAAAATTTGTTCAAACAAGGGGAGGCAATAAGTATTTTATTACTTTTGTCGATGATAGCACAAAATATTGCTATGTGTATTTGCTGAAAAGCAAAGATGAGGCTATAGAGAAATTTGTTCTCTATAAGACCGAAGTTGAGAATCAACTGAACAAAAAGATTAAGGTGTTGAGAAGTGATCGAGGTGGTGAGTATGAATCACCATTTTGTGAATTCTGTGCTAAACATGGAATCATCCATGAAACCACTACACCTTATTCACCTCAGCAAAATGGTGTTGCTGAACGGAAAAATCGTACATTGAAAGAGATGATGAATGCGATGTTGATTAGTTTTGGATTGTCTCAGAACATGTGGGGAGAAGCTATCTTATCAGCTAATTATCTTTTAAATAAGATACCCAAAAAGAAAGAAGATAAGACCCCTTACGAGTTATGGAAAGGAACGAAACCTTCCTTCAAATACTTAAGAGTGTGGGGGTGTCTTGCCAAAGTGGTTGTACCTTTACCAAAAATGGTAAAAATAGGTCCAACAACTATTGATTGCATTTTCATTGGTTATGCACATAATAGTAGTGTGTATTGGTTTTTGGTGTATGAGTCTAAAATATCTGACATACACAAAAACACGATAATGGAATCTAGAAATGCGTCGTTCTTTGAACACGTATTTCCTCTTAGATCAAAAGAGGATTCAAGTTCGTTGAAACGAACACATGAGACTATTGCTGAAAATAGTGAGGGTCAAAGTCAAGAATGTGAGGATAAACCTAGACGTAGCAAAATAATTAGAACTGAAAAATCTTTTGGTCTGGATTTTCTGACCTATTTGCTAGAAGGTGAACCTCAAAGCTTTGATGAAGCTGTGAACTCCACTGAAGGCTCTTTATGGAAAGATGCTATTAATAGTGAGATTGAATCCATACTTCAAAATCACACCTGGGAGTTAGTAGATCTTCCTCCAGGATGTAAGCCTTTAGGGGCCAAATGGATTTTCAAAAGGAAAATGAAATCTGATGGTTCAATTGATAAGTATAAGGCACGGCTTGTAATTAAAGGTTATAAGCAGCATGAAGGCCTTGATTACTTTGACACTTATTCTCCTGTGACGAGAATAAATTCCATTAGGATGATACTTGCTATTGCTGCGTTACGCAATCTTGAAGTACATCAAATGGATGTGAAAACTGCTTTTCTAAATGAGGATTTAAATGAAGAAATTTATATGGAACAACTCGAGGGTTTTTCCTCCCCAGGAAAAGAAAGAAAAGTATGTAAATTGGTGAAATCTTTATATGGTTTAAAGCAAGCACCAAAACAATGGCATGAGAAATTTGACCAAACTATGTTGGCAAATGGCTTCAAAATCATTGAATGCGATAAATGTATTTATGTTAAAGAAACAGATAATGACTATGTCATTTTGTGTCTTTACGTAGATGACATGCTCATTGTTGGAAGCAGTGATAAGATGATCAAATCTATCAAGAGTATGTTGAACTCGAAATTTGACATGAAAGATATGGGCCTAGCAGATGTCATTTTGGGGATTCAAATCTCAAGGACATCTGATAAGATCATTCTAAGTCAGTCACATTATGTGGACAAAATTCTTGAGAAATTCAACAAAGAAGATTCCGGTGTATCCAAAACCCCTGTAGAATCGAGTCTACATTTGTTCAAGAACAAAGGGGAGAGTGTCTCTCAGGTAGAGTACTCTAGAATTATTGGAAGTCTAATGTACTTAATGAGTTGTACAAGACCTGATATAGCCTACGCAGTTAGTAAACTGAGTAGATACATGAGTAATCCAGGGTTTGACCACTGGAAATGAATAACAAGAGTACTTAGGTACTTACGATTTACTCGTAGATATGGGCTGCACTATACTAAATATCCAACAATACTTGAAGGGTATTGTGATGCTAATTGGATATCTGATATGAAAGACTCAAAGTCTACGAGTGGATATGTGTTTACACTCGGTGGTGCAGCTGTATCATGGAAATCTTCTAAACAAACGGTAATAGCTAGATCCACGATGGAATTTGAGTTTATTGCCTTAGACAAGTGTGGCGAAGAAGCTGAATGACTTCGTCAATTTTTAGAAGATATTCCAAAATGGCTTAAACCAGTGCCAGCCATTGGCATACATTGCGATAGTCAATCTGCAATTGGTAGGGCACATAATAATATGTATAATGGTAAGTCTAGGCATATACGTCGTAGACACAATACCATTAGACAACTACTCTCAATTAGAGTTATCTCTATTGACTATGTGAAGTCAAAGGATAATATCGCAGATCCACTAACTAAAGGGTTAAATAGAGAGTTGGTTGAAAAATCATCGAGGGGAATGGGTTTAAGGCCCATGAATGAATAAAGTGAATACAGTAGACACCCCACCTAGTTGACTGGAGATCCCAAGATCTAGGTTCAAAGGGACAACTAAAACTGTAAAGACTATGTTGGATCACTGTGGGGGTTATCCTCATTGTCCATTCCTATGATGAAACAGTGATAACCGTAAGGAAAATGTTAAGCTATGCTTTTAATGATTTCTTATGCGTTGAAATGTCGAGCAGAGTAATACGGGTTACTCTTAATTAAGAAAATCATCTATGTGAGAGAGAAGATGGGCCGCTTCTATAGGGATTGAATAAGGGCTCAATTCCTAGAATATCTCTTGCAGAACCAGGGAAATGTTCAGGGCCAAAACGAACATAATCTTGAGAACCAATATATGTCAGGAAAGATTCCTGTGTGTGGTATATCATCATTTACACGAACGGCAGAACAGTTCAAAGACATCGCGTCTATTGATCAGCTAGTAAAGTAAATATACTTACACAAGGGAAGGTTCAAAGGGTAACACCTACCTATCCTATGCGGGTTTCTAACGTTGAACTCTATCACCTAGGTCTAAACCATCTGTTGGTTATTCGTGTGTCAGTTTTCATTCATGTGGGGGATTGTTAGAAAAAAAAAATCAGTAATGAATAGTAATTTTTTGTTGTCCCACATTGTTTATGAATGAAAAATCTCATTAGGGAAATTCTATAAATAAGACCTAAGTGGTCTTAGTTTAAAACATACTAAAAACATATACATATATATATATATATATATTTGTCTTCCTTTGAAGATTAAGATATATATATTTTCAATATTGTTTTTCTCTTTTTACTCTTAGATCTGTCGTAGTGTGATAGAGTTCGGACATATTTGGTTCGGCGAAGTAATTGAGTTACTAGTCGTTTACCGTTGTATCCTGGAAGATAGATGTCGAAACCTCGTAGAGGCGGCGAATCTGTTTTAAGGAAACTGTGTGTTACACAGGCCTCAACTTTTAATTTTGTTCTTTATAATTATTGTGTAAATTAATTATAATTGCTATTTATATTATAATTATTTATATTGTGTTATTTATAATTATAGTTATTATATATTGTTAGTTATTATATTATAGTTATTTATATTGTTATTTATAATTATAATATTGTTATATATATTATAGTTATTTATATTGTTTTATAATTATAATATTTATGTATTTTTAATTTAGTAGATATAGATATAATTATTGTATTTATCATATGCATTTATTCAAGTATTATATACGTTATATTTTTCTTACATGTATACCACACACTTAGGACGATTGTAGTTGTTTGAAGCTTGCCTCGTACTGCTGGTGGAGGTTTTCATGCATTTGAAAAAATGAAGGTGAAGGTGTGAAAAGAACTTTGGAGAAGACAGCGTTTCAAACTCAGTTATAAACAATATTTATAAAGAAGCTAGATCCCTAAATATTGGTAGGTAAGGCCACCTTAACTTGTTCAGAAATCCATCACGTGACAAACCCGTAAGGGAACGTAAAGTACTTGTCACATGTCACATTAAATATCTGGTCTATAAATGAGACTTAGTTCGTGTTATTATGGTTTCTTCTGGGTTGAAGAGGTAAATTAATGATAGTTTAAAAATAATAATCATCATAAAATAGATCATCAATTAAGAATATTGAAAACCCTGATTGACTAATGCAGGGTAATGCAGAGAAATATATAAGCAATTCATATCATTATAAGTCTCAGACGAGTAATTTCAAATGATACTAGTAAGAAATGGTACTATAAATCAAAATATAACACATGACCATCACTTATTTTTTCAACTTGGACATTAAAGTTACATTATTCTCACAAATACTAAACATTAGCAATAGTCATTTGTCTTTGGTTTCCCAAATTTTGGATTCAGGATCCTCACCCATTAAAATTTGAAGCTTTCTCTTGTACCGAGTAGTCGCCTCATGCTTCATATGTGCAATGGATATTTTAAGTCTCCTTCGTTCAGCTTCCCACTCAGCTTTCTTTTCTTTCATGTACCTCAAGTCAGCGTCTATCTTCAGTAATTTCTCCTTGTAAAAAGCAATCTCTGACTCTAACTCATGTTTATCGCCATGGGCATGCAATGTCTCCAATTTTGAGAGCCAAAACTTCTTTTCAAGCTCATTCAAATACTTCAATGTATCATCTAGTAGTTGCTCGTGAACTTTCCACTGAAACTCGTCCACCAAAAAGATACCTTGGTGAAGTGGTTTTTTTCTTCAGAAAAATATGATCATGTTGGTTCAGTACTCATATTTAATATGTGAGATAATAGAATGAGCAGTTTTATTTATGATTAAATAGTGATAACCTGTCATGGAATGGATTAATAAGGTGGTAACTGAGGTGGAAAATTTAAATTTACAGAAGTATGCTCTTCTTGGTTAAACGTGTACAAATGATTAAATTTAATATGTGAGAATATTATTGTATTTTACTTTACCTACTATGATAATAAGATTGTGAAAAGTGGTATTTTGGACTGTAATCAATATTTGTGCTGGACTCAATTTTTAAGTTTAACAATTTAGTACAAAAATACCACAGAAATGCCACATTACACAAAAGTAGTAACAAATTTTATACTTAACAAAATAATTATATTATTAATATTTTACAACGAGATCATAAATTGAGTCTACCTCACCCATTTAGGGGGTATTTCGGACTGTTGAACGGTTCGATCATGTGACAGGGTCTTCGAGGATAGTTGATCATAATATAGGTCAAGATTTTCATGATTAGTGTTATTTCTCAAAACGAAGGTACAACTAGGGGTCATCTTCGATCTCGCAATGGCATCCAAAATCGAGCCTACCTCACCCATTCAGGGGGTAATTCGGAACGTTGGAACGGTCCAATCTTGTAATGGGGTCTCCGAGGAGAGTCGATCACACTATAGGTCAGGTTTCAGGATTAGTATTATTTCTTAAAGCGAAGGCACTACAAGGGGCCGACTCTGATCTCGAACCCATTTAGGGGGTATTTCGGGTTGATGGAACGATCCGATCTTGTAATAGGGTCTCTGAGGACAGTCGATCACACTATAGGTCAAGTTTCACGATTAGTGTTAATTCTCAAAGCGAAGGTACTACTAGGGACCGACTCTGATATTTCAACGAGATCCTAAATCGAGCCTACCTCTGGCATTTAGGGGGTATTTCAGATCGTTGGTGTGGTCTGATCTTGTAACAAGGTCTTCGAGGATAGATGATCACTCTATAGGTCATGTGTTCATGATTAGTGTTATTTCTCAAAGTGAAGGTACTACAAGGGGCCCACTCCTATCTTGCAAAGAGATCCTAAATTGAACCTACCTCACCCATTTAGCGAGTATTTCGCACAGTAGGAACGGTTCGATCTTGTAACGGAGACTACGAGGATAACTGATGGCACAATAGGTCAGGTTTCACAACTAATGTTATATCACAAAGCGAAGGTACTACGAGGGACTTACTCTGAAATCATAACGAGATTCTAAATCAAACCTACCTCACCCTTTTAGGGGGTATTTCAGACTGTTGGAACGAGGGGTATTTAGGACTGTTGGAACGGTCCAATCTTGAAACGGGGTCTTTGAGGAATGTCGATCACACTATAAGTCAGGTTTCACGATTAGTGTTATTTCTAAATGTAAAGGTGCTACTAGGGGACGACTCTGATCTCGGAATGAGATCCTAAATCGAGCCTACCTTACCCATTTAGGGGGTATTTCGGATCGTTGGAACAGGGTCTCTGAAGATAGTCGATCACACTATAGTTCAGGTTTCACGATAATTGTTATTTCTAAAAGCGAAAGGAACTACTAGGTACCGAATTTGATCTCACAAGCCTACCTCACCCATTTAGGGGGTATTTCAGACCGTTGGAATGATTTAATCTTGAAACGGGGTCTCCGAGGTTAGTCGATCACACAATAGGTTAGGTTTCATGATTAGTTTTATTTTTCAAACGGAAGGTACTACTAGGGGATGATTCCAATCTGGCAAAGAGAACCTAAATCAAGCCTACCTCACCCATTTAGGGGGTATATCAGACTGTTGGAATGGTATGATCTTGTCATGGAGTCTACGAGGATAGTTGATCACACTATAGATCAGGTTTCACGATTAGTGTTATTTCTCAAAGAGAAGGTACCTGTAATGCCCCGAAATCCCTAATGCGGTTTAATGGCTGGATTAGTAGGCTGGGAGGGCCATAATTGTTTAATTATGCCATTAAATAATAATATGCATGTTTATGTGAATTATAATATAATGTGATGTTAAATGCATGCATGTGGGTTCACATTTCATTATAGGGGTGTTTTGGTAATTTGGCCCGTTGAGGGCGTAATTGTATATTTGTATGCATGTCGGTGACATATGGTTGAGACCACATTATAATGTGGATTTGTTTGAGCTATTCGGCATGAGACAATCTATGAATATTAATTAGCGGTTTAGTCATAACAGGTTTAAGTTATGGGCTCGGGGTGAGTCTCGGGGTGATTTTAATGATTAGAGCGTTGCCAGGAATTAAAGGGTAACGGGATATGAATTATTGGTGTTTGAGAATATCGAGAATAACGAGAATTGGAGAGCGTTAATTATGATTAACGAAGTAGGTGGGAAATGTCAATTTTGCCCTTGGGAGCCTTTAGAAATCCTTATTTGACCTAGGGGTATTTTGGTCTTTTCACCCCTAGGATAGATTAAAGCCATTGAAGGTTGTAGAAAGAAGAGAAAACAGAGCAACTTTAAGAGCTTCTCCCGTACATGTTTTCTTCCTTTTTCCCTATGGATTTTTGAGCTTAAGTTGGGGATTCAAGCTTGGGAAGTAAGTCTTGAGAGCTTGGGAGTGTGTTCCACCATTGGAGAGCATCATAATCTGAGCTTCAGGTAAAATCTAGCCATAAAATTCCCTGGTTTGCTCTGTTTTAGCTTTGGTTTTCAGTTGAGATTGCTAGGTTGGATGATTGGTTTTGTTGGGAGTTTTGGCTAGGGTTCTTGTGGTTGTGATGCTTAGGGTATGTGAGGATGGTTTTTGGGTTCATTTGGCACCAAAAATGAGGTTTGGAAGCATTGGAATCGAGTTAGAATTGAAGGAGTCGAAGGAAGAGGTTTCAGGGCAGAATCTGGTTGGGTGTAGTACAACGCCCACCAGAGGGCACTATAGCGCTACCCAGGGTTCTGTTGGGCAGTTTGGGGTTCTGAGAATAGCGCTGGGGCGCAAGTGAGTAGCGCTGTAGCGCTACTCTATTCCTTCAGAATCTCATTTTGAGTGTATTTATGGGTTTTTGGCTCAGGGCTTCAATCCTTAAGGTCCGGGATCGAATCTACTCACCGTGTAAGCACGTTTTGAGGTCCCGAAAGTGGGGTTTGGGTTAAGACCATTTCATTGTTGATTTTTATTAATGGAGGTTATAATTGGTTATGATTAGGTAACCGCTAAGGAATCAAAAGGTTAATCGTTCTCAGGAGTCGTCCTTATTATATTTCTCGCTCGAACCAGAGGTAAGAAAATTGCACCCTGTGTATATGACATGCATGATTGTTGTTGAGGCATGTTGGTTGATAAATGTGTACATTGATTGCATATTAAATGCTTAGCAGAGCTTGCTTACTTGTGTATGGCATTGATTAGTCAGGGACGACACTGGTCGCATATTACTGACCTGAAAGTCAAAAATGACATAAGCGTCCTGAACGCAGGGCCGATAAAAGATTAGATCTAATCGATATCAGCGTTAAATGACTCTAGAACATTAATGCTGGATTGACCCTAAGGTCGATGAAACTTATAAGCGATTGACTAGTCTAAGACTAGTTACTCAGAGCCAGGGCCAATGGCCTAGGTGATAGCTTGTCACGTGGCTAGGGAGCGGAATCCCATGGTTGTGACTCTATGGTCACGGGGTAGGTTATGTTGGTGACTAGTCATCAAGCACCTATCATGTTTAAGCTAGTCAAAGGATCACTTATTTGTAAAGCCCCGGTGACCCTATCGTCACATGGCTAGAGGGAACGGAACCCACCTTAGTGACTTTTGTGACTGTCACTCATCTGTTTTGGACTAAAAGTCCTGAATGATTATTATGATCATTGTTGATATTATATTCATGCTATATTGTGTTTTCTTACTGGGCTTTGGCTCATGGGTTCTATGTGGTGCAGGTAAAGGGAAAGAAAAGCTCACCCAGCCTTGAGTGGAGAGCTTAGGTGGTGCTGTGTACATATGCGGCTGCTTGACCACCACGGCCAAGGAGTTCTCAGAGGAATTAGGGGGTTTACCCTATTTTTGCCGCTTAGGTCAGCGGGTTGTAAATTTAAACAGTAATGACCATTTTGAGATGTAAATAACTTGTAAATGTTTTTGATGGGCCCATGAATAGTTTTATGTATTAAATAAAATATATCCTTTCCTTTTGATTGGTTTTCCACCTTAGCCTGTTAATAATACTTAGAAGCACATTTTTAACCGAAAGACTTAGGTAGCGAGTTAATATTCTGGTTCACCGTTCACTGTAACTATTCTGGGGTAACTAGGGCGTTACAACTTGGTATCAGAGCGTGCCAAGGTTAGGGTTCCTATAGACTGGCTGGGCATGTACACACATCACTGAAGTTAAGCTTGTCTCATGGTTTGGTAACTATTTATGTAGTTATATGTATAACTGCTTAAATATAGTATATATGCTTTACCTGTATGCATGAGACACCATGTTAAACCTGTGCCTTGAAATATTATATCCTCAGCAACTGTGTGCTAAATAGTACTGAGATTGCTGGAACATACTTATTAGTATTGTTGATTGTGAATTATTATGTGATACATGCTAAGTGTTGAATGCTATAATCATGTATCTGCTTGTATATTTGTATGACTGTGGAATATGATAATTGTCTGCTTATTCTTGGACCGTAAGGCGGCAAGAGGTTTAGTTATTACTATCTGACTGACCGTATTGATCATTGTTTCAGCAAGGTATAACTAGATAAGAATGAATCTAGGGTAGACAGATATGTCAGCTGGCTAGAGTGATCAAGGCCAAAATAATAATTACAGTCAGGGTCAAGAGAATGACCAAGGACAGATTTCACAGCCAGGTCCTACAAATTGACAGCAGTTATTTAGTGATTTGCAGGCTACAGTGTTGAGACAGGGAGAGGAACTTTGTCTCCTGAGACAATGGCAAGCACCTGCAATGGCTAATGTACCAGAGGCACCTCCTGTGTCGGTGCCAGCAACTGGGCAGCTGCCTGAGGTTGGAAATAAATGGGAGCCTCTCTATGAAAGGTTCAGGAAGCAACAACCTCTAATTTTTTAGGGCAGTGCAGATCCTGCCAAGGCAGAACAGTGGATGAGTATGATTACCACCATCCTAGATTTCATGAGGGTGACTGGTAATGAGAGGGTGGCTTGTGCCACTTATATGTTTAAGGAGGATGCCCGAATTTAGTGGGAGGTTATTACCCAGACCAAGAATGTTAATGCCCTGAGTTGGGAAGAGTTTCAGACTCTGTTCAACGAGAAATATTACAATGATTCCATCAGGGCAGCAAAGGCTGAGGAATTTATTAGGCTACTTCAGGGAGGTTTTTCAGTCACTGAGTATGCCTTGAAATTTGATTGTTTGGCGAAATTTTCCATGGAACTGGTGCCCACTGATGGGACCAGAAGAGAGAGATTTCTTCAGGGGCTACAGCCCATATTAGCCTGTGATGTACGTATTAACACTATGGCTGGGTTACTACCTATGCAAAGGTGGTGGAGAAGGCACTCACAGCTGAGAGTGTAGAGAATAAGATTTGGCGAGACAGTGTAGCCAGAAAGGAGTTCAAGAGGACATGTCCTCCATTTGTGGGTTCAAGTAGAGATGGAGGCCCCAATGATCAGAAGAGGAAGGTTCCCAATACCTTCCCAGTTCTAGGTCCTGATAGGCTGCCCCGTGGTATCTAAATGGGTCGTCCAGGTGGTAATGAAGCCTAGAAGTCTTATCCTGAATGCCCTAGATGCAAGAGGCATCATTTGGGAGAGTGTAGGGCAAGGGCCTACTTCTCATGTGGAGCAGTGGGTCATCTTCAAAAGGATTTCCCTAAGGCAAGAAAAGAAGAACCTAGAAAAGCGGACAGCTCGGCTCCAGCTTGAGTGTTCGCATTGACATAAGCATAAGCTGAGGCTTCTCCCTCAGTAGTTACAAGTCAGCTTCTTAGTGCTGGAACCCCTTATTCTGTTTTGATTGATTCTGGTGCTACACATTCTTTTGTTGCTAGTAGTATTATTGATAGATTGTGTAGACCCTGTGATTTTTGTGCTGTGGGGTTTGGAACTTTGTTACCCACTAAGGAGTTAGTGGTATCTAGAAGATGGGTTAGATCTTTGCCAGTGACAATGGAAGGCAGAGAGTTGTCAGTGGATTTGATAGAGTTGGTTACGACTGACTTCGATATGATATTGGGTATGGATTGGTTGGCAAAGTATGGGGCAACTATTGATTGCAGAAGGAAGATGGTCACCTTTGAGCCTAAAGGTGAGGATCCTTTTGTGTTTGTTGGTACTGTGCATGGACCTCGCATACCTATGATTTCTATATTGAGGGCTAGGGATCTATTGCAAGGAGGTTGTATTGGATTCTTAGCCAGTGTGGTTGATACCACTCAGGTCATGCCAGTGAGGCCAGAAGAGACTAGACTTGTTTGTGAATTCCTGGATGTGTTTCCAGAAGATTTGCCAGGGTTGCCACCGCAGAGAGAGATTGAGTTCGTGATAGAACTGGCACCATGGACGGAGCTAGTGTCTAGAGCACCTTATAGAATGGCCCCAGCTGAGTTGAAAGAATTGAAGGTACGGTTGCAAGAACTGTTGGATTTGGGTTTTATCATACCTAGTTTCTCACCTTGGGGTGCGCCAGTTCTATTTGTGAAAAAGAAGGATGGTTCTCTGAGAATGTGTTTTGATTACAGAGAATTGAATAAGTTGACAATCAAGAACAAGTATCCTTTGCCAAGGATAGATGATTTGTTCGATCAATTGCAAGGTAAGACGGTATTCTCAAAGATCGACCTTCGTTCTGGTTATCATCAGTTGAGGGTCAAGGAGGGAGATGTACCGAAGACTGGTTTTCGTACCATGTATGGGCATTATGAGTTCTCAGTCATGTATTTTGGATTGACTAATGCCCCTGCTGCTTCATGGATCTGATGAACAGAGTGTTCAAGGATTATCTGGATCAGTTTGTGATCGTCTTCATCGATGATATCCTGGTATATTCTCAGTCTGAGTTAAAGCATGAGCAGCATCTGAGGTTGGTCCTACAGAGATTGAGGGAACACAGACTGTTTGCAAAATTCAAGAAATGTAAGTTTTGGTTATCTCAGGTTTCCTTTCTTGGGCATATTGTCAGTAAGGAGGGGATTAAGGTAGATCCAGCAAAGATTGAAGCAGTCAGAGATTGGCCAAGGCCAAAGAATGCTTCTAAGGTTAAAAGTTTCCTTGAATTGGCAGGTTATTATAGGCGTTTCGTGGAAGGGTTCTCAAAGATAGCTACTACATTGACTGAGCTGATACGCAAGAGTCTGAAATTTGTGTGGTCAGATAAATGTGAGAACAACTTCCAGGAACTGAAGCAGAGATTGATTACAGCTCCGATTCTGAGCCTTCCAACAGATCAGGAGAAATTTGTGATTTATTGTGATGCTTTTCATTAGGGTTTGGGTTGTGTTCTGATGCAGTCAGAGAAGGTAATTACTTATGCTTCTCGTCAGCCGAAGGAGTATGAAAAGAGATATCCCACTCATGATTTAGAGTTGGCGGCTGTTGTCTTTGCTTTAAAGATATGGAGGCATTATCTTTATGGAGAGAAGTGTGAAATCTATATAGACCACAAGAGCCTGAAATACTTCTTCACCCAGAAAGATTTGAATATGAGACAAAGGCGTTGGCTGGAGTTGGTAAAAGATTATGATTGTGAGATTTTGTATCATCCAGGGAAAGCCAACGTGGTGGCTGATGCTTTAAGCAGGAAGGGTCCGGGACAGATTTATGGTATGAGGCTGATAGCCAGGGAGTTAGTTGATGATATGACCAGAGCTGGTATAGAGTTGCTGGTAGGCCAATTGGCTAATATTACGCTACAGTCTACACTGTTGGAGAGAATCAAGGAGGGTCAGTTGAGTGATCCACAGCTGATCAAGATTAGAGAGGATGTTTTGGTTGGAGCATCCAGAGATTATACAGTGTCTGAGTTAGGCTAGTTAAGATACAAGGGGTGGATATGTGTTCCGTTGGACACTGCTTTGAGGCGAGAGATTCTGGATGAGTCTCATACTACACCTTACTCTTTGCATCCAGGCACCATGAAGATGTATCAGGATGTGAGATCGTTGTATTGGTGGCCGGGGATGAAGAGAGATGTAGTAGAATATGTGGCTAAGTGCTTGACATGTCAACAGGTCAAGGTTGAGCATCAAAGGCTAGCAGGGTTATTGCAGCCTCTGGATATCCCAGAGTGGAAGTGGGAGGACATCACGATGGATTTCGTGGTGGGCTTACCCAGGACTATTGGTCAGCATGATTCTATTTAGGTGATAGTGGATCACTACACCAAGTCAACTCACTTCTTGCTAGTGAGGACTACCTATATAGTTGATCAGTATGCAAATCTCTATGTGAGAGAGATTGTGCACCTCCATGGAGCGCCTAGGTCGATCGTGTCAGATTGGGACCTTACTTTTACTTCCAAGTTCTGGGGGAATTTACAGAAGGCCATGGGGACACAATTGAAGTTCAGTACTGCTTATCATCCTCATACAGATGGGCAATCTGAGAGGACAATCCAGATATTGGAAGAAATGCTGCGAGCATGTGTGCTGGACTTTGGTGGATCTTGGAGTAAGTATCTACCTTTGATAGAGTTTTCCTACAACAACAGTTATCAGTCTACCATTGGAGTTGCACCTTATGAGATGCTGTATGGTAGGAAGTGCAGATCTCCCATTCATTGGGATGAGACAGGTGAAAGGAGATACTTAGGTCCTGAGGTAGTTCAGAGGACCAGTGAGGCCATTGAGAAGATTAGAGCTTGGATGCTTTCTTCTCAGAGTAGGCAGAAAAGTTATGCATATCCTAAGCATAGGAACGTGGAGTTCCAAGTGGGAGACTATGTTTTCCTTAGAGTCTCGCCATGGAAAGGGGTGAGAAGGTAGGGCAAGCTAAGCCCTAGGTTTGTAGGTCCATTTGAGATCCTAGAGAGGATTGGTCAGGTGGCTTACATGTTGCCTTTGCCATGAGAGTTGTCAGCCGTGCATAATGTATTTCACGTTTCAGCTCTTCAGAGGTATGTATCTGATGTGACTCATATTTTGAGTTATGAAGATTTGGAGCTTGAGGCAGATCTCTCCTTTGAGGAGCAGCCAGTCCAGATTCTTGACAGAAAGGATAAGGTCCTCAGGAATAAGACGATACCTTTGGTTAAGGTATTGTGGAGGAACAACAAGGTCGAGGAAGTGACCTGGGAGCTGGAGTCAGATATGCAGAGTCAGTATCCCGAGCTGTTCAGGTGAATTTCGAGGGTGAAATTTCTGTAAGGAGGGGATAATTGTAATGCCTCGAAATCCCTAATGCGGTTTAATGGCTGGATTAGTAGGCCGGGAGGGCCATAATTGTTTAATTATGCCATTAAATAATTATATGCATGTTTATGTGAATTATAATATAATGTGATGTTAAATGCATGCATGTGGGTCCACATTTCATTACAAGGGTGTTTTGGTAATTTGGCCCGTTGAGGGCGTAATTGTATATTTGTATGCATGTTGGTGACATATTGTTGAGACCACATTATAATGTGGATTTGTTCGAGCTATTCGACATGAGACGATCTTTGAATATTAATTAGCTGTTTAGTCATAATAGGTTTAAGTTCGGGGCTCGGGGTGAGTCTCGGGGTGATTTTAATGATTAGAGCGTTGTCGAGAATTAAAGGGTAACAGGATATGAATTATTGGTGTTTGATAATATCGAGAATAACAGGAATTGGAGAGCGTTAATTATGATTAACGAAGTAGGTGGGAAATGTCAATTTTGCCCTTGGGAGCCTTTAGAAATCCTTATTTGACCTAGGGGCATTTTGGTCTTTTCACCCCTAGGATAGATTAAAGCCACTGAAGGCTGTAGAAAGAAGAGAAAACAAAGAAACTTTAAGAGCTTCTCCCGTACCTATTTTTTTCCGTTTTCCCTTTGGATTTTTGAGCTTAAGTTGGGGATTCAAGCTTGGGAAGTAAGTCTTGAGAGCTTGGGAGTGTGTTCCATCATTGAAGAACATCATAATCTGAGCTTGAGGTAAGTTTCTAGCCATTCAATTCCCTGGTTGGCTCTGTTTTAGCTTTGGTTTTCAGTTAAGATTTCTAGGTTGGATGATTGGTTTTGTTGGGAGTTTTGGCTAGGGTTCTTGTGGTTGTGATGCTTAGGGTATGTGATGATGGTTTTTGGGTTCATTTGGCACCAAAAATGAGGTTTGGAAGCATTGGAATCGAGTTGGAATTGAATGAGTCGAAGGAAGAGGTTTCAAGGGAGAATCTGGCTGGGTGTAGCACAACAGCGCCCACCAGAGGGCGCTATACCGCTACCCAGGGTTCTGTTGGGCAATTTGGGGTTCTGAGAATAGCGTTGGGGCACTAGTGAGCAGCGCTGTTGCGCTACTCTGTTTCTTCAGAATCTCATTTTGAGTGTTTTTAAGGGTTTTTGGCTCGGGGTTTCAATCCTTAAGGCCCGGGATCGAATCTACTCACCGTGTGAGCACATTTTGAGGTCTCGAAAGTGGGGTTTGTGTTAAGACCCTTTCATTGTTGATTTTTATTAATGATGGTTATAATTGGTTATGATTAGGTAACCGCTAAGGAATCAAAAGGTCGATCGTTCTCAGGATTCATTCTTATTATATTTCCCGCTCGAACCAGAGGTAAAAAAACTGCACCCTGTGTATATGACATGCATGATTGTTGTTGAGGCATGTTGGTTGATAAATGTGTACATTGATTGCATATTAAATGCTTAGCAGAGCTTGCTTACTTGTGTATGGCATTGATTAGTTAGGGACGACACTGATCGCATATTACTGACCTGAGAGTCAGAAATGGCATAAGCGTCCTGAAATGCAGGGCCGATAAAAGATTAGATCTAATCAATATCAGCATTGAATGACTCTAGAACATTAATGCTGGACCGACCATAAGGTCAATGAAACTTATAAGCACTTGACTAGTCTAAGACTAGTTACTCAGAGCCAGGGCCAAGGGCCTAGGTGACAGCTTGTCACGTGGCTAGGGAGCGGAATCCCATGGTTGTGACTCTATGGAGACGAGGTATGTTATGTTGGTGACTAGTCATCAAGCACCTATCCTGTTTAAGCCAGTGAAAGGATCACTTATTTGTAAAGCCCCGGTGACCCTATTGTCACATGGCTAGAAGGAACGGAACCCACCTTAGTGACTTTTGTGACTGTCACTCATTTGTTTTGGACTGAAAGTCCTGAATGATTATTATCATCATTGTTGATATTATATTCATGCTATATTGTGTTTTCTTGCTGGGCTTTGGCTCATGGGTGCTATGTGGTGCAGGTAAAGGGAAAGAAATACTCACCCAGCCTTGAGTGGGGAGCTTAGGTGGTGCTGTGTACATATGCGGCCGCTTGACCACCACGGCCAAGGAGTTCTCAGAGGAATAGGTCGGCGGGTTGTAAATTTAAACAGTAATGACCATTTTGAGTTGTAAATAACTTGTAAATATTTTTTATGGGCCCAAGAACAGTTTTATGTATTAAATAAAATATATCCTTTCCTTTTGATTGGTTTTCCACCTTAGCCTGTTAATAATACTTAGAAGCACGTTTTTAACCAAATGACTTGGGTAGGGAGTTAAATTTTCGGTTCACCGTAACTGTTCTAGGGTAACTAGGGCGTTACACTACCACTAGGTGCAGACTTCAATCTTGCAATAAGATCCTAAACTGAGCCTGCCTCACCCATTTAGGGGGTATTTTAGACCGTTGTAATGGTCCAATCTTGTAACGGGGTCTTCGAGAATAGTCGACCACACTATAGGTCAGGTTTCACGATTAAAGTTATTTCTCAAAGCGAAGGTACTACTAGTGGCCGATCCAATCTCACAACAAGATCCTAAATTGAGCCCACCTCATCAATTTAAGGGGTATTTCAAACCGTTGGAATGATCTGATCTTGTAATGGATCTTCGAGGATAGCCGATATCACTATAGGTCATATTTAACACTTATAGACATACACTATTCTTAAGAAAACTTACATACGAAATAGTCATAACTTTATTAAAAAATATAAAACAAAGGTTAAAATACATAAAATTTGGGGTAGGATATGGGATCCCATTATTTGAAATAAAACATAACTTAAATCTTTAACAAATTCGTTACAAAATCAGGTGCGGAAAATACATATAAAGCATAACTGAAATGACTAAAAACAACTTCGTCCTCGAATTGTTCACGTAGTCCACCAAATCCATTCTCCCTCAATACACAATTCCAAGCCGCCAAGAATCTTACCGTCGCCATAACTATTTTCCTGCACATAAAAATAAAGGAATGAGCCTAATGCCCAGCAAGGAAAATCTACTACAAGCATGAAACATAAACATAAGCTATAAACATATAACATATAACTATAAACATATATCATAATTCTAACCCATGTACATGGTAATCATTGGGGTTCGCTAACTAAGCAACTATAAGCCTCATACTACAATGAGGTTTGCTAGCTAAGCAACTATAAGCCCCAAAACATAAAAGTGTTGGGGTTTGCTATTTAAGCAACTATAACCCCCAAAACATACATATATCATAACATATAAAAACATACTATAGCATAATCATATAAGCATATAATAACTATCCTATTTTCCTTACCAAAATACCGGGATGTGAGAACCAGGACCGGATTTTGGACCACTCCAAAAAACCATTAATGCGAAGGTGAGTATTTCTAAAAGAAAAAGATGAAAAAGAAATGAATCTAAACCACCGAGAATAAGAGCTTATCGAAATGAAACCTCAAGTTCAAAGAACTTAATTGCCTAACCATGAATGGAAAACAACGAGTTAGGATTTGAATAGAGAAAAACTATAAAAACTACAGAAATATACATAAATGAACTAGGAATAGGAGTACATTTGAATGCACTAGAACCGAACTACACCTTTATAGAAAAACACACTATTAACCTTACTTCCCAAGTGTTTAATAAGCTTAAGATGACAAAGCTTATATCCCCAACCCAAGTGTTTAACACTCTAAAGTAAACCTAGCAGCTTGAAGGCTCTGAACTCAGCTTGAAGAATGAAAGAAATGGCTAGGTACTAGGTCCTATTTATAGAGTTCAAGAATGAAAAGATCTTCTTTTATCTTGAATAAAATATTGACCATTTAATTGAAAAATATTTGAATAATCGTTCAGCAGAGGCTTAAGACTCGGTCAAAAAGATTTTGAGGTTTATCAAGGGGTTATGGAATAAATGAGCTCGGTTTCAAAACCATTCAAAAATAATTCCCTAGAGCCGATATATCGCCCATGGTAGGCGATATATCACTTGGGCTTATGTTCCCGAGGCTCATCGAAGTGTTCGTGTGAAGTTACGTGTTTTTTGTAATCCCCGAGTGGCGATATATCGCCCCCTAGAGCTGCGATATATCGACATACGCTGAAATAGTATACACGTAATTGCACTTTTTCAGCCTAATTTGAATTGAGTATTCAACATTGATTAAGTCCTATAACGATTTCAAAGCTGCTGGCAGACTCTGAGATTTTTAAATATTACTCTTAATAAACTATTCCTCAAAAATACTTAATTTCTCAATAAACATGCACATGACAAGTGTCATTATCTTATTGGGTCTATCTAAACCTTATAGTATAATAAATATCATCTTCATAATCAGTCATATTAATCAAACCATATGCTATAATTAATATTCTTAAACTATAGGTTAAACTTATAAAATCTATAAGTGTTGCTACGAGTGTCCAACTAAGTCCCGACTTGAACCAAAATCCACAGTAATAAACATACTACAACTATTACTAGCTACTATTACTACTACTACTATATAACTAGCTAAGTAATGCTCTTGGACTCTACATAACCCATTTAGGATTATTTCAGACCGTTAGAACAATCTCATCTTGTAACAGGGTTTCTGAGGATAGCCAATCACACTTTGGGTCGCGTATAACAATTTGTGTTATTTCTCAAAGCGAAAGTACATTGAGTTGTCAAATTTGATCTCACAACGATATCCTAAATCAATCCTACCTCACCCATTTTAGAGGTATTTCAAACCTTTAGAGCGGTTCGATCTTGTAATGGGGTTTCTAAGGATAGCCGATCACACTATAGGTCATGTTTCACAGTTAGTGTTATTTCTCAAATCGTATATACTATAATGGGCCTACTCCAATCTCGTAATGAGATCTTAATTCAAGAAAACCTCACCCATTTAGGTGGTATTCAATCTGTTAGAACAATCTGATTTTGTAACAGGTTCTCCGAGGATAGCAAATCAGACTATGGGTCACGTTTAATGATTAGTGTTATTTCTCAAAGCGAAAGTACAACGAGTTGCTGACTCCAATCTGTCAACAAAATCCTAAATCAAGCCTATCTCACTTAATTAGGTGTATTTCGAACCATAGGAACAGTTTAATCTTGTCACGGGGTCTCTAAGGATAGCCGATCACACAATAGTTCAGGTTTCACGATTCATGTTATTTTTAAAAGCGAAGGTACTACTATGGGTTGATTCCGATCTTGCAATGAGATCCTAAATCAAGAATACTACATCGATTTAAGGGATATTTTGGATCGTTGGAATGGTCCAATCTTTTCGTGGAGTCTACGAGGATAGCCGATCACATGATAGGTAAAATTTCACGATTAGTGTTATTTCTCAAAGCGAAGGTGCTACTATGTGTCGACTCCGATGTCCTAACAAGATCCTAAATCGAGCCTACCCCACCCATTTAAGGGGTATTTCGGACCATTGTAACAGTCCGATCTTGTAACAAGGTCTCCGAGAATAGTCGATCACACTATAGGTCAGTTTCATGATTAGTGTTATTTCTCAAAGCGAAGGTACTACTAGTGGCCGACTCTGATCTCGAAACAAGATCATAAATCAAGCCTATCTTAATAATTTAGAGGGTATTTTGAACCGTTGGATCGGTATTATTTTGTAACGGGGTCTTCGAGGATTGCTGATAACACTATAGGTCAGGTTTCACGAATAGGGATATTTCTCAAGGAGAAGCTACTATTAGGGGCCAACTCCGATCATGCAATAAAATCAAAAATTTATCGTACCTCACCCATTTAGGGGTATTTCGGACCGATGAAACAATATGATCTTGTAACGGGGTTTTCGAGGATAGTCGATCACACTATAGGTAAGGTTTCACGATTAATGTTATTTCTAAAAGCAAAGGTTCTACGAGGGGCCAACTTTGATCTCGAAACGAGATCCTAAATTGAGGCTACCCACCCATTTAGAGGGTACTTAAGACCATTGGAACGGTTCGATCTTGTAACGGGGTCTACGAGGATTGTCGATCATACTATAGGTCAGGTTTGACGGTTAGTGTTATTTATCAAAGTGAAGGTACTACTAGGGGCCAACTCTGATTTCACAATGAGATCCTAAATCATGCCCACCTTTCTCATTTAGGGGTTATTTCAAAGGGATGGAACAGTCTGATTTTGTAATGGGGTCTCCGAGGATAGTCGATCACACTATAGGTTAGATTTCAGGGCTAGTGTTATTTCTGAAAGCGAAGATAATACTAGGGACCGACTCTGATCTAGCAACAAGATCCTAAATCGAGCGTACGCCACCCATTGAGTGGGTACTTCAGACAGTTGGAATAGTCCAATCTTGTCATAGGGTCTTCACGGTTAGAAAATCACACTATAGGTCATGTTTAACAATAAGTATTATTTCTCAAAGTGAAGGTACTACTAGTGGCTGACTCTAATCTAGCAGCGAGATTCTAAATCGAGCCTACCTTACCCATTTAGGTGGTATTTCATTTTGGAACGGTCTGATCTTGTAACGGGGGTTTTTAGGATAGTCGATCACTCTATAGACCAGGTTTCATGATTAGTGTTATTTCTCAAAGCGAAGGAAATACTAGGAGCCGACTTCGATCTAGCAATAAGGTCCTAAATCATGCCTACCTCATCCATTTAGGGGGTATTCTAAACCGTTGTAATAGTCCAATATTCTCACGGGGTCTTCGAGGAAAACCGATCACACTATACGTTACTACTACTAGAGGCCGACTCCAATCTCACAATAAGATCCCAAATTGAATCAAAATAACCCATTTATGGGGTATTACGGACCGCTGGAACGGTCCGATCATGTAACGGGGTCTCCGAGGATAATCAATCACACTATAGGTCAGATTTCACGATTAATGTTATTTCTCAATGCGAAGGTACTATTAAGGCCTGACTCCGATCTCAAAATGAGATCCTAAATCAAGCCTTCCTTACCCATTTATAAGATATTTTGGACCGTTATAACGGTTTGATTTTGTAATAGGGTCTCCGAGGATATGGTGCCCAGGAAGCCCGGTACGTCAACTGCAAAAGAAACTGTTAGACCAGAAGTTCCTGCACCTGAGTACCCTGACATTGAGCCCAGGGTATTTCTCAAGGAGACAACTCCAAAGGTCGTACAACTCCAGGAGGCCATGGGGGATTTCCAGGAAGGGATGATGCAATTCAATGCTTGGCAGGAGTCTTTTGCTGAGGAAATGGTTAGGCAAAAAGCTACATTCGAGCAGCAAAGATTGGAAATGGATGCTTGAAGCGAAGAGATCAGGCGACGGAAGGAGGAGGCCGACTGACGACATCACGAGACAACACTTGTTCTAGAGGCAGCTACTCAATTGGGCCATGCCAATGCCCAAGCCGCGGTACGAGCAGCCGTCTAAGGAGCAAGAAATAATAATGCTGGTCAGAAGTTCCCAGTCGGCAGGGCTGATTCTCGGGGGCCAGACAGAAGTAGAAGCAATCCCACTGGTCGGGTAGATGATGGGGTCCGCTCTGGGACTGCATCGATGTAAAGGGAGAATTCTAGAACCCCTTCCAGAAGCCACCGGTCAGAAACTTCTCGATCAGAAAGTCACCGGTTGGGTAGTAAGAAGACTCTGCCCGGGCATAATCAGACAAGAGCTCCTTGAGATAAGAAAACTTTACAATATAAAGGTGGATATGGTCTGGATGAGGTTGATAGTCATCAAACTGACCAGTCAAAAGAAAAAGAGGGCAACGACCAACAAGAAGGAGGAAAAGACCGCCCAAGTCGTGTTGAGAATCCGCCACTACATCCTGGCCAGCAGCGTAGTGGGAGAGAGCAGGTCCCGCATAGTAAACCCTCTGAAAAATTGAAGAGTACAGTGACTGGCTAGGAGGACATGCTACCCGGAAGGATTTGAGAGACGTCATCAGCAACAAGAGGAAGACCGCCCAGGTCGAAGGGCAAGATCTTACCTGCCCTGGCGATCAAGTACAAATAGTTGACGACTATGCACCAAACGGAAATGCTCAACCAGGAGGTCAAAATGCTGAAACATCATCAGTTGCACCGGTCATTCAAGCCCAACTGTAAACTGGGCAATTTTCAACTGGTCAGTCAAACTGAGCAGTGTTCAACTGGTTGGTAGATCAAGCGTTGTTCAACTGGTCGGTAAATTGGGTAGTGTTCAGCAAGTCTGTGAATTTGAAAAGTTGTCAACTAGTCAATAAAAATTGGGTAGTGTTCAACTGGCCGGTATTCACCTGGTCGGACAAACTGACAGTAATTGGGCAGTGTTCAACTGCTCAAAAATTCTCCATATACTCTATGTGTTTCATGAGTAATTAACCATCGATCACTTGGGAGCACATAAGTATACTGGTATATAATTTATCTTGCTACAATTCCAGGGTCAAAGATCGAAAGTTCCAGGTCGAAGATTTGGTCCTGAGAAAGGTTTTCGTCAACCAACAGCTGGAGTGCTAGGACCAAATTGGGAAAGACTTTATCAGATCAAGAAAAATTTTGTAACGTCTCAAAATTTCCTAATAAGGCTTAGAGCCTTGATTAGGGGGCTGGGATGGCAATATATGAAATTACGTGTTTAATTGATATATTAATTGTTATTATATGAATTACATGATAATATGACTAGATGTGCATATTTAGGGGTATTAAATATTCATGTGGGCCCGCTTCTTATTAGAAGGGTGACTTTGGTAATTTGGCTCATTGAGGGTATAATTGTGTCTTTATGTGCATATATGTGATATATATGTGAGAGACCACATTATTATGTAGGTTATTTTGGGTTACTCGGCACGAGGCGATCCTAGGGAACAAGTTAGCGGGAAAGTCACAACGGGACCCAATACCCGACTCAGGGTGAGTCAAGGGGTATTTTGGGTAATAGACATTTATTTGGGTTATGGAAATAAATAATAGGAGATATATTTGAAGTTAGAGAGTCTAGGAGGGAATGTTGGGGAAATTTACCATTTTGCCCTCGGGGACGTTTTTGGTACCCCGAGCTTTGGGATTAACTTAAGACACTTAATTTAGATAAAACAAAAACAAAAGAAATACTTGGAAGCTGCCTAAATCGACCCCCCTCCCTTTCTCTTTTTCCTTCTTTAAGCTTTCTTTGATTTCTTCATTGAAAACCAAGGGGATTTGGGCTAGGATCACTTGAATTGAAGCTAAGGATTTGGGAACTAACTCAATATCAGCTTGGGGGATTTAATCTTTATCAGAGGTAAGCTCTAAATTATGATTTTTAGCATTTAAATTCTGGAATTGTTGGCTATTTTAAAGTGTCTTTGAGCCTTTGAGTTTCAAAGATTGAATTGGTGGTTTAGTGAGTTTTGGGCAAATTTTCTATCGGGTTTTGTTGCTGGGAGCATATTAGAGTGTTTGTGATGATTGAATTATGTTTTGGGGTTAAATTTGGTATGGTTAGGATTGAATTTGGCTGCTGAAATGGAGGTTATTTTTGGGTTCAAGGGGCCAAGTCTCGACCTTGTTCTTGACAAGTCGCGACTTAACTTGAACCAGGTGCCATAGGAAGCCTCTGTCTGGGTGCGGGGGGGGGGGGGGGGGGGGGGGGCACTGCGACTTGCTGGGCTAAGTCACGACCCGTGCCTCTGGACAGAAAGGGGGGATGAGGCTGGACAGGGGGCGCGGCGCGACCCGCAGGGGGGCAAGTCGCGACTCGCCTGGCCAGTTTTGCCTTGGGAATTTGTTTTCAAAATATAACTTTTTCCTTAGGGCTCGGGAATGTTTTCACTACCCGATTTGGTGGAACCCGAGGCCCCAGAGGCTAGGACTTGGTCCAGAAGCCTTTGAGCGCTCGATGTTAATAGAATCCTATTTTATGGTTGTGACTTAGGCTATCGCTAAGGGCTCGGAACTGGGATCGTGCTCTAGGGTCGTTCTTATTTACACTTTCTTGGACCTAAGGTAAGAAATCTAGACCCAGAACATGTTGTGTGTGATTAGGGCTTGGCCCATTCATTATATGTTATTATGATTAGGGCTTGGCCCGTCTATTATATTTGTATATGGTTAGGGCTTGGGCCCCTGGATTGGTTATGTTGGGCTATCATTTTAAATGCTTGCTGATGAATGCTTAAGTGCTTATATTCATTGTATGAATTCTATGAGTAGGGCATGTGGCCCCGTTATATGAATATACTTGGTATTATGAAAATGGCTATCCAATAGGATTATATGATTAAAGTGAGTATGTGCTTAATTGTAGGGATGTGCCTATCCACATCTATTCCTTATAAGTAAGGTATGTAATCCTGGACCAGGGATTGACTTATGAGTTAAGGATGGCAATAGCATGCTGTGCGCTGGTCGAAAGGCATTGGCCTAAACCTGCAACGTACTATTATGTTGATCGACTCTAAGGTCGAAGGTGAACCACAGGGGTTTGGCTAGCTCTATGGCTAGTGAGACATAGCTAAGGGCGAGGCCCCAGGTGACTCTATGGTCACGTAGCTAGGGCATAGGCCCAAGAGTTGGCTTAAAAGACAACTGAATAGGGCGACGACCCCAGATTGATCCAATGATCATGCAATTGAATTTATATGATGTTGGTTATGAATGGATATTGTTGATTTTGTTGAATGGTTATTTTAAAATTATATTCTCTATTGTTGCACGTTCTGTTTTCTTGTTGAGCCTCAGCTCACATGTGCTTTGTGGTGCAGGTAAGGAAAAGGGAAAACTTGACCAGCCATGAGTTGGAGAGCTTTGGTGGAGGCGTGTACATATGCGATTGCTCGACCATCATGGTCGAGGTTTATCTCAGAGGAACTAGGGTTATAGCCCTGTTTTGCCGCTTAGGCCGGCTGATGTAACTTTTGTTATGTATTTACCCTTTTTAAATGTTGTGTTGTAATATTTTGGGATCCCATGTTAAATAAATCATTTGAAATAAAATTCAACGGTTCTTTGACAAAAAGTTTTAACCCTAACCCTTGTCACTAACCTTAGTTACACGTTTTAAGCCAAATGACCTAATTAGTAGGTCTGACACAATTTTAAGTACACAGTGTAACGGTCCTGGATTAGGAGGGCGTTACAGTTTTGCCTCCTAGCAGTTACAACAAACTTTATTGGCTAAATGGAGCTTGATTAGGAACCACTGGAATGGCGAGCGTCTATGGATATATTATCACTAAATATTGCTTTTAGAGTGGTAGCTTAATTTCAAGTTGTTTAACTTGTTATTTAAGTTTGGTTTATGAGCTGTTTATTTGCTGACTAGTCATTTATTTTTGAACAATTTTTGTTGTTTAAGAATCGTTATTAGACAGGTTTTTTTCCTTTTTTATATTACGAGTAATAAAAGAGACTACGTGCAGCGTGGTCCATTCTTGCTACAAACATGCATGTGTGTTAATTATTCGAACAGTGTTCAACTGGTCAGTAAAATCGGAAAGTGTTCAACTGGTCGATACGTTCAAGCAGTGTTCAACTACTCGAATATCTTCCATATATTCTATGTGTTTCACGAGTAATTAACTGCTCAAACAGATTCGGTCAAGTAACAAGTGACCAAGGATCTTTCAACCCTCGATCACTTAGGGGCACATGGGGTATACTAGTATATAATTTAACACAGGCAATAAGAGCACGAGTTAAGATATTTGTTTTTAGGCTGACTTGTAAATTTTCGATGTCAAAAAAGGCCATTAAGCTAACTTGTTTGACAAAGCTTAAGTAAATTGGAATTTTTCAAAATTTCAAGTTAGAATCAAATATTCATGTGACAATAAAAATTATGCTCATAAAATGTTAGAGCAATAAGAGCGTGAGAAAGTATACTTAGTAGAGACTTTTGAAATGTCTAGAATTTCTAAGTTAGAAAACTAAGTACTCATAAGGCATACATTAGAGTGACTTACTATTCACAAAAAACTTATAATGTTTTAAGTCTAAAAAGACTTAGAATGTTTCAAGTAAGCAAAGAAAAGTAAAGTATAAATGCCAACAACTCGGCCGTACGAGAAAAATATCAAAGATGCTAAGCAGCAATCGTCTTCACAAAAGAATAAAAAAAAGAGTAAACTACTGGCCAGGTACAATGTTTTGTTGGTCATGTGCAAAGTTTCCCTTGCCGGGAGAGCATATACAACTTCCCTGGTCGGCTGAGTATGCATCACTGGTCGAGTAGGAAACTCCGTGGTTGGATAGGAAGCTCTATGGTTGGCTAAGAGTGTCTACTAGTCGGGTAAACTAGTCTCTGGTTGGTCAACACCATCGACAACATTCAGGACCTCCTTTGGTCGGAATGATAGAGCAAGAGAGGCAAGCACAGTGCCAGCTGGAAGAGTTCCCTCCACAGCAGCCTTGGCTTCACATTTGGCGAGCTCTTCGGCCTTTACTTCTTCATAGAGAAATTCTAGGTTGAGAGGCTTGTTTAACTTCCAAATCTGATAGAAGCAGATTTCTTCATAACGAGTCAGATCAGCTTCCTTTTCTTGTTTCAGCTCTTCAGTTTCTTGAGTCTTTTTCTCCAACTGGTTGGTCAATGTCTTATCAGCCTGGATTTGTTTGTTATTTTCATCAACAAATTCCTTCAACGATCTATCTCGGTCAACAATTGTTTTCTCCACCGTCTCAGTCTTTTCTTGGAGATCTTTCTCATACTTAGTCAGACTTTCAGTCTTTGCCTAGGCTTCCACCAATTGATCATTCAAGACCTTGACCAGCTCCTTATAGTCAACTGCTCGACATTGAGAATGACTAACGGTGATGAGTCCCTGGAGTAAATAACCAAAAAATTATTCAGAATAAGAACAATCAATAAGAAAGTGAGTGTTTCTAATAAGATGCTTACACTCATAATTTGAGCAAGGCCTTTGTGAAGGACAACTTCAATGTTTTGCCGAGGTAAAGTCTCGAAGGTATGAATTGTCATTGAATGGTGGAGAGTATGGTCTAGTAACTCTTTGTTGTACTCACCAGCAATGCGAAGGGGCTTACTTAAGTCAGCTGGTCGGGTAGTTGTTAAGCTAGCAGAAGAAGGAATAGACGAAAGAATCATGGGATGGTGATAGGCTGGTTAGATGATCTCCCCTTGCTGGTCGGTACAGTCTTCACAACCTTACTCGGAGGGTTTGAGCTACTACCTTCACCAGGTTTCCTCTTTTGGGCGGAGGAAGTATTGAATTGCTTAAACATGTCTAGATCTGCAAAAAAGTGAAGCGCAAAACTAGTAAGTGGAAATGAGAGTTAAATATAAGTAAATGAAAATTTTACTATGACCACATGAATTTACAGATTTCACAAATTCATTCTCAAAAAAGTTATCTATAACAAGAAAAACTATGGTTACTATTAGTAGAAAAACCTGAGTTCAGAATTTCATCGAGAATGTCGTCTTCATCTTCAGACGATGAGTTGTCTTCTCTAAGGAGTTCAATGTTTTTTCCTTTCCTAGACCTGGTAGGAAAGGCATGTCTGCGAGGATCTACGGGAACCAGTTCCCTAATAATAAGATCACCTGGTCGGCGTGACTGGGGAGATGGTTCAGGAGAAAACTGGTCAGTCATTACTTTAGTATCAGCATTTGACTGGTCGGTTATGTTTGCTTCTTCAGTTGTACTGCCTTCTATGATGTTTTGATTGTTTGGTAACAAACCCACTAATTAAAGATTTTCCAAGTTGACCAACTCCTTGACATCTTTATCTTCTCTGGGCATGTTAGCAAGTTCTTCTGCTCAAGAATACATTTCCCTGGTCAGTAAAGGTTGATGAAAAGGGCCTGCATGCGTAAAAGCCAAGTTGTTGGCCCTAATATCTAGAGTAAGAAAGTATTTTGAGTAATATTTTTCAGGATTCGATTTATGAGCGATACCATGAAGGTACTTAACCATTTTTTTCCTATGAAAGAGGTGGAAAAAACCTATGTTCTTGTGGCTGGGGTTAGTCCAGTCGAAAAGGTAATGCACTTCATGAGGAGTAGGTGGATTCCAGCCCTGGAAGTGGTAGATAATGTATAGATTAGACAATGCTTGAATTCCATTTGGAGCTATTTGGAAGGGAGAGACATTGAAGTAATCTGCCATTGAACGAAAGAAAGAATGTAGAGGGATAGTAGCTCCTGCATAAACATGGTATCTAGACCAGGCGCAATAAGCTCCACCAGGATTATTAGCTCTCTGGTGAGGTTGCAGACATATCACATTCATTCCTTTAAGACCCAAAGTCTGAATATTCTTGTCAAAAAATTTGGAGATTAACTTAGAAGGTTTAGCTACAAACCAGGAAGGCACACGATCTTCTTCTTTCCTCAACTTAAGTGTAGCTGATTGTTGAATCTCAGTTATAAAAGTTTGGTTAGCCTTTTTCCTGGGTTTACCAGCTTTCTAGACCTGACAATGAGGCCTTAAAGAAGCTTCAGTTTGAGCTTCTTTTTCCAAATGTTCTTTAGCTACTGGATCACGTTCCACTACCTTTTGTGTTGCTCTACGAGCAACTTGGGGATCTTGTTCTTGAGGGATTCGATTAGACTTCTTCACCCTCATCGGTTGGTGTTGGTGTTGTTGCTTAAGGAACTAATCTTCGTGAAGAAAATATAAAGCTGACTACGGAAGGATTTTCTTGAGACAACGAAGACAATCTTTAGGAGTTCGTTTGTTGGGGGATTTTAAAGAAGAATCGCTGCTCGGAAGAGTGTCACTTGAAGCGCATTACTGAGGAATCAGAAAGTGAATGAAAAAGAAAAATATTCACTACTCAGTGAAAAAGTTTCTTTGAGAAGTGAAATCAACTTACCCCTGATCATGACATATTTTGGGAAATAATAATAATTTTGAGTGATTCACAGAGAAAACAAGTAAATTGTTTTGAATGCCATGTGGTGTTCGGGGGTATAAGGCCTAAAGTGGTGTCCGAGCGGCTGTGTGTGTCCGGGAATTTGTGTGCGTGTCCAAGCAGCTGGGTGGTGTCCGAGCGGCTGGGTGTGTGTCTGAGCGGCTGTGTGTGTCCAGGCATTTGGGTGCGTGTCCGAGCAGCTGGTGCGTGTCGGAGTAGCTGTGTGTGTGGCCGAGCGTCTGGGTGCGTGTCCGAGAGCCAATAGGGGTCTGAGCGACTAAGAAATTATTTGGGTTTTGAGGGGCCAAAGGAATCCGATCGGCTAGGAATGGCAAAAGAAACAAGTTTGATGGGCTAAAGGGTATGGAGCATAGCGTGATGTATAAACATATTTTCTTAATCTTGGACTATGCAAACAAGATCAAAAAGTGGAATTTCACGAGTTCAACAAGTCTCAAGAAAATATCATATGCTCATCTTAAACCCATGAACCTGAAACTACAATGTGGAATGGGAAATCATTTTTCCTTCAAAATTTCATGAAATTGAAGGAAAAATTGACTAACCCAAAGCCTAAACTATACTAAATCAGCCACAAACTCTATTTTACAAAGATTCATCACAAAAATTCCAAGAATCCATTCCAAAAGAGGGTTTCGGCATATACAAGTTCTAACAAGTTTTTGTGTAGAATTTTAAAGCTTAAAATGCTTGAAAGTAAAAGTCAAGAAGAGAGAACTTACTCAAATGGGTGGAAAATCTTGGGTTTCTTGAGAATTTCCTTTGAAATTGCTTGGAGAGACACGAAATCTTGGAGAAGAGATTGGCCACGGCAAGAGGAGCTTTTTGTGATGTTTGTTTGGTATGAAGGGGAAGGCAATCATGGGGTTATTTATAGGAAAAAGAGGAAGTTCTCAACTCCTCATTTTTGTGTATCCCATTATTCCATTATCCCATTTTCTGGGAAATTGGTAACTGCCCTTTTAGTAGACTGAAAAATTTAATTATACTTTCATTTGCAAAAGGCGGCAGAATGCCAAAGGTCATTATTGGAATTTTAAGACACAATAATTATTAAATTCACTGCGGATTTTTGCAAGGAATTAGAAGAAAAGTTTATCATATGAGAAAATCATATAATAAACTTGGGGGGCAAAATGTTATCCCTAAAACTTTTTGTTCGCTGATGTGGCAATCGGATGGGACAAGTGGCAATGCATGGTCAATAAATGACACATTAATAGTCAATAAATGTGTTGACTAAAGAAGTGCAAAGGTTGGAAGTTGACTTGCGGAGTTGTGATATAACTGGTCAAGAAATAGATTTACCTGATCAGGAAGTAATTTGCCCCACCAGGTAAGGTTTTGACCGACCTCTTGGCATACCAGTGATGTGTCTTGGTTGACCAGTAATGTGTCTTGGCTGACCAGTAATGTGTCTTGACCGACCAGTAATGTGTCTTGGCCGATCAGTAATGTGTTTTGGCCAACCAGTCACTTCAGTAATGTGATATGGCCAACCAGTTACATCGAGGAATGGATTTGGTCGACCAGACCGATCAGAATCTCAGGAGTTAACTGTCCAGTGACTCTTTAATAAAGCCCCAGTAACAACTTCAACCTGAATCGCTCATAACTACTGCGCGAATCTCTCAGATATCCCGAAGTAATAGCTATATTGTTGTAATTTGAATTTGTTAATTATTTTATTAATTGAAGTTGGTTGAAACAACCAAGGACCCCGTCAAAACGAGGTATTTTTCATGTACGATCCATGAGCCTATAAATAAAGAGCTCATGACATCATTGGGGGGATACGATCTTTTGGAGACTTTGAATTTTAGACTCTCTAATTTTGAGACTTTGGGACCGTTATTCGGGGCATTCTGGGAGCATTTTCTGAAAGAGCTTAGAGAGAGAAAGCATGTATTCTCTAGAGAGAGAAACTTTGCATTTTTTTACTTACACTTGAGAAACTCAGTTGACTCAGGTTCATTTGATTTTAATGTAGGCTACATATATCATAACTCCAAGTGGATTAGGCTATTACCAACAAATTGGGGCTGAACCACTATAAAATTATTTGTGTCGTTATTTTCTATTCAAGGCTTACAGTCATTTTGACATCTACTCGTCGTTGGCCAAAATCGTGGTCAACAGGTTAGGTATCACAATTAAAGTTATTTCTCAAAGCGAAGATCCTAAATCGAGCCTACCTCATGCATTTAAGGGGTATTTCAGACTGTTGATACGGTCTGATCTCGTAAAGGGGTCTCCGAGATCAGCCGATCACACTATAGGTCAAGTTTCACAACTAGTGCTATTTCACAAAGCAAAGGTACTACGAGGGGCCAACTCCGTTCTTGGAACGAGATCCTAAATCGAGCTTACCTCACTCATTTAGGGGGTATTTCAGACCATTGGATTGGTCAAATCTTGTAACGGGTCTCCAATAATAGTCAATCATACTATAGGTCAGGTTTCATGATTAGTGTTATTTCTCAAAGTGAAGGTACTACTAGGGGTCGACTCCGATCTCGCAACAAGATCCTAAATCAAGCCTATCTCACCCATTTAGCGGGTATTTCGGACTGTGGGAATCTTCTGATCTTGTAACAGAGTCTCTGAGAATAGTCGATCACACAAGAGGTTAGGTTTCACAACTAGTGTTATTTCCCAAAGTGAAAGTACTACGAGGGACTTACTCCGATCTCGCAACAAGATTCTAAATCAAACCTACCTCACCCATTTGGGGGGTATTTCAAACAATTGGAACGACTCGATCTTGAAACGGGGTTTTCGAGTAAATTCGATCACACTATAGGTCAGGTTTCATGATTAGTGTTATTTCTAAAAGCAAAATTGCTACTAGGGGCGACTCTGATCTCGCAACGAGATCCTAAATTGAGCCTACCTTACCCATTTATGGGGTATTTCGAACCGTTGGGGTCTCCGAAGATATCCAATCACACTATAGGCCAGGTTTCACGATAAGTGTTATTTCTCAAAACGAAAGGAACAACTAGGGGTCGAATCCGATCTTGCAAGCCTACCTCACCCATTTAGGGGGTATTTTGGAACGTTGGAATGGTTTAATCTTTTAACGGGGTCTTCGAGGATACTCGATCATACAATAGATCAGGTTTCACGATTAGTGTTATTTTTCAAACCTAAGTTACTACTACAGGCTGATTCTGATCTTGCAAAGAAATCCTAAATCAAGCCTACCTCACCCATGTAAGGGGGATTTTGGACCGTTAGAATGGTCCGATCTTGTCACGGAGTGTACAAGGATAGTCTATCACACAATAGGTCAAATTCACAATTAGGGTTATTTCTCAAAGCGAAGGTACTACTATGTGCAGACTCTGATATCCCAACAAGATCCTAAATTGAGCCTGCCTCACCCATTTAGGGGGCATTTCAGAATGTTGTAACGGTCCGATCTTGTAACGAGGTCTCTGAGAATAGTCGATCACACTATAGGTCAGGTTTCATGATTAGAGTTATTTTTCAAAGCGAAGGTACTACTAGCTACCGACTCTAATCTCACAACAAGATCCTAAATCAATCCTTCCTCACCAATTTAAGGTGAATTTAGAACCATTGGATAGGTCTGATCTTGTAACAGGGTCTTCGAGGATAGCCAATAACACTATATATCATATTTCATGATTATGGCTATTACTCAAGGAGAAGGTAATACTAGTGGTTGACTCCGATCTTACAACAAAATCCAAAATTTAGCCTACCTCTACCATTTATGTGTATTTAGGTCCGATGGAACAATCTAATCTTGTAACAGGGTTTTCAAGGATAAATGATCACACTATAGGTTAGGTTTCACTATTAGTTTTATTTCTCAAAGTGAAGGTACTATGAGGGGCCGACTCTGATCTCGCAAGGAGATCCTAAATTGAGCCTACCCGCCCATTTAGAGGGTACTTAAGACTGTTGGAACAGTCTAATCTAGTAACTGGGTCTTCGAGGATAGCTGATCATATTATAGGTCTGGTTTCACTGTTAGTGTTATTTCTCAAAGTGAAGGTACTAGTAGGGGTTGACTTCGATCTCGAGCCTACCTCACACATTTAGGTCATATTTCGAACTGTTGTAAGTTCCGATCTTGTAACGAGGTCTCCAAGGATAGTCGATCACCCTATAGTTTAGGTTTCACGATTATTGTTATTTCTCAAAATGAAGGTACTACTTGGGGTCGACTTCGATCTAAAAATAAGATTGTAAATTGAGCCTACCTCATGGATTTAGGGGGTATTTCAAAACGTTGGAGTGGTTCGATCTTGTAACAGGGTCTCTGTGGATAACATATCACACTATAGGTCAGGTTTTACGATTAGTGTTATTTCTTAAAGCGAATGTTCTACTAAGGGTAACTCCAATCTCATAACGAGATCCTAAATCGAGCCTACCTCACCAATTTAGGGGGTATTTTGAATTGTTGGAATGTTTTGATCTTGTAACAGGGTCTTCGAGGATAGCCGATTACATTATACGTACGGTTTCATGATAAGAGTTATTTCTCAATGAGAAGGAACTACTGAGGGCCGACTCCGATATTGCAATGAGATGCAAAATCGAGCCTCCTCATGCATTTAAGGGTATTTTAGATCATTGGAACAATCTCATCTTGTAACGAGATTTTTGAGGATAACCGATCACACTATGGGTCTCATTTGACGATTAGTGTTATTTCTCAAAGCGAAAGTACAATGAGTTGCCAACTCCGATCTCGCAATGAGATCCTATATCAAGCCTAGCTCACCCATTTTGGAGGTATTTTAAACCTTTGAACAATTTGATCTTGTAAAGGGGTTTCTGAGGATAACCGATCACACTATAGGTCAGGTTTCACGGTTAGTGTTATTTCTCAAAGTGTGGGTTCTACAAGGGGCTGACTTCAATCTCGTAATGAGATCCAAATTCAAGGAAACCTCACCCATTTAGGTTGTATTCAATCCATTGGAACAGTCTGATTTTGTAACGGGTTCTCCGAGGATAGCAAATCACACTATAGGTCAGGTTTCACGATTAATGTTATTTCTTAAAGCGAATGTTCTACTAGGAGTGACTCCGATCATATAAAGAGATCCTAAATTGAGCCTACCTCACCAATGTAGGGTTATTTCGAATTGTTGGAATGTTCTAATCTTGTAACGGGTTCTTTGAGAATAGAGGATTACATTATACTTCAGGTTTCACGATTAGGGTTATTTCATAATGAGAAGGAACAACTAGGAGCCGACTCTGATATTGCAATGAGATCCAAAATCGATCCTCCTCCTTAATTTAGGGGTATTTCAAACCGTTGGAACAATTTCGTCTTGTAACGGGGTTTCTGAGGATAGCCAGTCATACTATGGGTCATGTTTAATGATTAGTGTTATTTCTCAAAGCAAAAGTACAATAAGATGCCGAATCCAATCTTGCAACAAGATCCTAAACCAAGCCTACCTCACCCATTTTGGGGGTATTTCAAACCTTTGGAACGATCCAATCTTGTAATGGGATTTATGAGGATAGTCGATCACACTATAGGTCAGGTATCATGGTTAGTGTTATTTCTCAAAGTGTAGGTACTACAAGAGGCAGACTCTGATCTTGTAGTGAGATCCTAATTCAAGCAAACCTCACCCATTTATGCGGTATTTAATCCATTGGAAGAGTCTGATTTTGTAAGGGGTTCTCCAAGGATATAAAATCATACTATAGGTCAGGTTTCACGATTAGTGTTATTTCATAAAGCAAGATTACAATTAGTGTCGACTCTAATCTCGTAACGAGATCCTAAATCGAGCCTACCTCACTTAATTAGGGGTATTTCCAACTGTATAAACGACTTAATCTTGTCATGGGGTCTCTTAGGATAGCCGATCATACAATAGGTCAGGTTTCACTATTCGTGTTATTTTTAAAAGCGAAGGTACTATTATAGGTTGATTATGATCTTGGAATGAGATCCTAAATAAAGCATACCTCACGGATTTAGGGAGTATTTTGGACCATTTGAATGGTCTGATCTTGACACGGAGTCTACGAGGATAGTCGATCACACGATAGGTCAAGTTTCACGATTAGTGTTACTTCTCAAAGCAAAGGTACTACTATGTGCCGACTTTGGTCTCCCACAAGATCCTAGATCAAGCCTGCCTCACCCATTTAGGGGGTATTTCAGACCGTTGTAACATTCCAATCTTGTAACGGGGTCTCCGAGAATAGTCGATCACACTATAGGTCAGGTTTCATGATTAGTGTTATTTCTCAAAGTGAAGGTACTACTAGTGGCCGACTCTGATCTCGCAACAAGATCCTAAATCGAGCCTAGCTTAACAATTTAAGGTGTATTTCGAACCATTGGATCATTCTGATTTTGTAATAGGGTGTTCGAGGATAGTCGATAACACTATAGGTCAGTTTTCACGATTAGGGTTATTTCTCAAGGAGAAGGTACTACTAGGGGCCAACTACGATCTTGCAACAAAATCCAAAATTTAACCTACCTCACCCATTTAGGGGTATTTCAGACCGATGGAAGAATCTGATATTGTAACAGGGTTTCCGATGATAGTCGATCACACTATAGGTAAGGTTTCATGATTAGTGTTATTTCTCAAAGCGAAGGTTCTACGAGGGGTCGAATCCGATCTCGGAACGAGATCCTAAATTGAGCCTACCTCACCCATTCAGGGGGTGTTGAGGACCATTGGAATGGTTCGATCTTGTAATGGGGTCTCCGAGGATAGCCGATCATACTATTGGTCAGGTTTCACGATTAGTGTTATTTATCAAAGCGAAGGTACTACTAGAGTCCAACTTCGATCTCGTAACGAGATCCTAAATCAAGCCCACCCTACTCAATTAGGGGTTATTTTGGAGTGATGGAATGGTCTGATTTTGTAACGGGGTCTCCAAGGATAGTCGATCACACTATAGGTTAGATTTTACGTTTAGTGTTATTTCTTAAAGCGAAGGTAATACTGGGGATCGACTCCGATCTAGCAACGAGATCCTAAATTGAGCCTACACCATCCATTGAGTGGATATTTCAGACTGTTGGAACAATCTGATCTTGCCACGGGGACATCGAGGTTAGCCCATCACACTATAATTCATGTCTCATGATTAGTGTTATTTCTCAAAGCGAAGTTACTACTAGTGGCTGACTCCGATCCAGCTGGGAGATTCTAAATCGAGCCTACCTTACCAATTTAGGTTGTATTTTAATTCGTTGGAACGATTTGATCTTGTAACGGGGTTTTTGAGGATAGCCGATCACTCTATAGATTAGGTTTCACGATTAGTGTTATTTCTTAAGGCGAAGGTACTACTAGAAGCCGACTCTGATCTCGCAATGAGATCCTAAATCAAGCCTACCCCACAAATTTAGGGGGTATTCTAAATCGTTGTAATGACCTGATCTTCTCACGGGATCTCCGAGGAAAACCGATCACACTATAATTTACGTTTCATGAATAGCGTTATTTTTCAAAGCGAAGGTACCACTAGTGGTCGACTCCGATCTCGCAACCTAACCCATTTATGGGGTATTATGGACAGCTAGAACGGTCCAATCATGTCAGAAGGTCACCAAGGATAGCAGATCACACTATATGTCAAATTCACGATTAGTATTATTTCTAAAAGTGAAAGTGCTACTGGGGCCGACTCTGATTTCACAACGAGATCCTCAATCGAACCTACCTTACCTATTTGGGGGGAATTTCAGACCGTTGGAATGGGGTCTCCGAGGATAGCCAATCACCTTATAGGTCAGGTTTCATGAGGAGTTATTTCTCAAACTGAAGGTACTACTAGTGGTCGACTCCGATCTCGCAAGCCTACCTCACCCATATAGAGGGTATTTCGGATCGAAGGTACTACTAGTGGTCGACTCCGATCTCGCAAGCCTACCTCACACAATAGGTGAAGTTTCACGATTAGTGTAATTTAATTAAAGCGTAGGTACTACTAGGGTCTGATTCTGATCTTGCAATGAGATCCTAAATCAAGTTTACCTCACCTATTTAGGGGGTATTTCAGATAGTTGGAATGGTATGTTCTTGTCACAGAGTCTATGAGGATTGTTGTAACGTCCCAAATTACCTAATAAGATTTTGGGCCTTGATTAGGGGGCCAAGATGGAAATGTATGGAAATTATGTGCTTATGTGATATATGTGTGTATCATTGCATGATTATATGAGTTATATTATAATATGACTTGATATGCATGTTAGGTGTATTAAATATGCATGTGAGCCCGTTTCTTATCAAATGGGCAATTTTAGTAACTTTGGCCCATTGAAGGCATGATTGTATATATGTGCGAGACCCACATTATTATGTGGATATATTTGGATTATTCGGCATGAGATGATCCTAGCGAGCAAAGCTGCGATTTAGTCATAACAGAGTCAAATACCAAGATCGGGGTGAGTATAGGGATATTTGGAAATTTAATACATTATCGGGATTTATCAGGTATTTGAGGATATTGGAATTAACGGGAATTATAAGGCATTAATTATGATTAACGAGGTTTGTGGCAAATGAAAAAATATTCCTTGAGGGGCTTTGAGAGAGTGATTTGGCCCTAGGGGTATTTAGACCATTTTGTGCCAGACCTAGTGACTTAGTCACTCTTTCCTTTAGCTGAAGGAAACCAAAAAATAGACTAAGCATATAACCTTCTCTCTCTCTCAGTTGTGTAGCGCGTTTCCTTTCTCTCTCTCAAATCTTGGAGGTTTAATCTTGATTTTTGAGGAAATGGTTAAGGAATTGAAGATTCAGGAAGGGAATTCAAGTAGGAGCAAGCTAAGGGATGTAATCTATCATTGAGGTAAGCCATAAACCCTATTTTGATTTAGGTTTTTTTTGGGTTTAAGGGTGTTCTTGAGCTTCAAATCTCAAGTATGGATTTTTATGTTTTGGTGGGTTTTTGATCAAGTGAAAACTTGGGTTTTGTTGAGGTTAGTGTATGGATGAGGTTCTGAGGTTGAATTATGAGTTTGGATTGTGTTTAGATGAGATTTTGGTGACTAGAAAACACAAGGGAAAACCTAGGGGATTCTGGGTTCGTAGGTTGGCTCCCCAGCGCTAGGCAGGGGAAGCCAGAGGGGCTCTCTAACTTGGTTGGTGCCCCAGCGTGACCCTTGGGAATCCCAGCTCTGTACCAGTTTTAGCAAAGCCCATTTTTAGAGCTTGGGAGGACTTGGGGGCTTGGAGGATGGTTCCACCACCCCGTTGGGTGGGATTGGAAGTCCCAAGAGCACGGGAGTGGTCCCGGAGTTTGTTTTTAGGGATTTAATCTTAATGAGGTTATTATTTATGATTGTGACTAGGTTACTACTACGGCTCGGGATAGGATCATGCTCAAGGGTCGGTTATATTTAACTCGTGCTCGGACCAAAGGTAAGAAAATTGCACCCATTACATGATGTACATGATTATGGCTTGGCCCGAATGTATAATATTGTCTTGATTGGGCATGGGCCACTATAAATGTGCATGATTATGATTATGCCTATGAATGATTGATTAAGCATGCTGAATGCTCTGTATCTAGATATTTTTTATATGATGAATGACTGTTGGGATTATATAATTGAGAAAGGCTTGACTTATGAGTCAAGGACGACAATAGCGTTGGTCGAAAAGCATTAACTTATGAGTCAAGGGCGGTAACAGCGCTGAGCACTGGTCATTTTGGTTAGATCTAATCAGGAGCGCATCATACGCTTGTCCAACCCAATGGTCGTTGAAAACTAAAGCGTCGGGTACACTGGGCCAGCTCCAAGGCTAGTTATTCAGAGGATAAGGCAATGGGTCTCGGGGTTACTTATTAGTCCCATATCAAGGTTGGGCCCCCAGTGTGATTTATTAATCATGTAACTTGGGCAACAAGCCCCAATATGATTTAGTTAATCATTTAATTAGGGCATCTGGCCCCATATGATGCTATAGTCCTTTATTTGAATGGTATGCATGCATGAATAGGGTTATTACTGCTAGGCATGCTTAATATGATTTGGTAATGTGATATTAACTGCTTATGATCATGTTTAAGTTTCTTGCTTGGTCTTGGCTCGTGGGTGCAATGTGGTGTAGGTAAGGGGAAAGGGAAGCTAGACCAACCATGAGTTGGAGAGCTTCGGTGGTGACGTGTACATATGTGGTCGCTTGACCACTGCGACCAAGGTTTCTCTGAGGAGCTAAGGTTAAACCCCTTTTTGATCTGTAAACAACTTTGTAAGTGTTTATTATGGGATCCCATGTACAACTTAACATTTTAATGAAATATCGATGCCTTTTTAATGAAATTTTTAACCCTAGACCGTTAATCACATTTAGTTGCACGTTTATGCCCAAATAACTTGTTTAGCAAGTTTAGCACTATTGGAAATACACAATGTAACGATCTTGGCTAACCAAGGAATTACAACTTGGTATCAGAGCATGCCAAGGTTAAGGGTTCCTAACGACAGGCTGGGCATGTACACTCGCCACTAAAGACAAGCTCGACTCAGGGTTTGGTAACTATTTATGTGGTTATGTGTTTAACTACTTAAATAGGATATAAATGCCTTATCTGCTTGCCTTATTAGGTAGCATGAGATATTCTGATAAGGATTGGCCCTTGACTCATGCATGATATAACAGGATGTGTTTATTAGCACTAACATTGCTTATGAATGCAAAGTAAATGCTTATTAGCATTGTTATATGGACATGTAGGTCAAGACACACTCATTAGCATTGTCATAGATACATGTATTCCAGAAAATGTTTATTAACATTGTTATTTGGTTATAAATGTCAGAAAATGCTTATTAGCATCGCTAGTTGTTATAAATGTCAGGATGTGCTTATTAACACCATGCTTGGATATGAATATGAATCGACATGCTTATTAGCATGACTGTTGGATGTGAATGATTATTTGTTTGGTCTTTAAATATGAAGCGGTAAGAGGCTTAATTATTACTATCTAACTGTACGAATTGATTATTTCAGCAAGGTATAAGCTTGGAAGTATGCTTCCAAGGCAGATTGAATCATGAGTTGGCCAGGAAGATCAAGGCCAGAATGATAGATAGGGTCAGGATGACAATCAGGGTTAGACCCCTCCTCCAGCTCCTGAGAACTGGCAGCAAGTGCTTGCTGATTCGCAAGCCAAGTTATTGAGCTAAGAGGAAGAAATCTGCCTCCTGAGACAACAATAGGTTCTTGCATGGAACATTTTTCCAGAGGCACCACCTGTGATGGTGCCAGCTCCAGGCCCTGACAAGAGACCATGTGGTATTACAATAGGTCGACAGGGTGGCAATGAGGGCTGGAGGACTTTTCGAGAGTGCACCAGATGTAAGAGGCGCCATATAGAGGAGTGTCGGGCAAATGTCTGCTCTTTTATGCGGGATAGTGGGACACTTAAAGAAAGATTTCTCGAAGAAAAGAAAGGAAGATTCAAGAAAGGCGGACAGCTCGACCCCAGCTTGAGTGTTTGCACTGACACAGGTAGAAGCTGAGGCTTCCCTCAGTAGTCACAAGTCCTCTTTTTAGTGCTGGAACCTCTTATACTATTTTGATTGATTCTTTTGCTACACATTCTTTTGTTGCTAGTAGAATTATTGATAGATTTTGTAGACCATGTGATTATTATGTTGTGGGGTTTAGGACCTTATTACCCATTGGGGAGTTAGTAGTATCAGAGAGCTGTCAGTTGATTTGATAGAGTTGGTTATGACCGACTTTGATATGATTATGGGTATGGACTGGTTAGTGAAGTATGGAGAAACCATAAACTACAGGAGGAAGATGGTAACCTTTGAGCCTGAGGGTGAGGACCCTTTTGTATTTGTTGTCACTGTGCATGGACCTCGTGTACCTATGATATCTGTATTGAGGGCTAGAGATCTATTGAAAGGTGATTGCATAGGATTCTTAGCCAGTGTGGTAAATACCACTCAGGTCGTGTCAGTGGGACTATAGGAGACTAGATTAATCTATGAGTTTCTGGATGTGTTTCCAGAGGATTCACCAGGGTTTCCACCATAAAGAGAGATATAATTTGTTATTGAACTGACACGAGGGACAAAGCTAGTATCTAGAGCATCGTATAGAATGGCCCCAGCAGAATTAAAAGAACTAAAGGTACAACTGTAGGAGCTGTTAGACTTGGGTTTTATTAGACCCAGTTTCTCACCATGGGGTGCACCAGTCCTGTTTGTGAAAGAAGGATGGTTCTCTAAGGATGTGCATTGAGTACAGAAAAATGAACAAGTATCCTCTGCCAAGGATAGATGACATGTTTGATCAGTTACAAGGTAAGATGGTATTCTCAAAGATAGATATTCAATCTGGTTATCACCAGCTAAGGATCAAAGAGTGAGATACACCGAAGACTGCATTTTGTATCAGATATGGGCATTATGAGTTTTTAGTCATGTCCTTTGGGTTGACTAATGACCTAGCTATTTTTATGGATCTGATGAATAGAGTGTTCAAACATTATCTGGATCAGTTTGTGATCGTCTTCATTGACGATATTCTGGTTTATTCTCAGTCAGAGTTAGAACAATAGCAGCATCTCAGGTTGGTTCTACAGAGGCTGAGAGAACATAGACTGTTTGCGAAGTTCAAGAAATGTGAGTTTTGTTTACTGCAGGTAATTTTCCTTGGTCATATTGTTATTAGGGATGGGATCAAGGTGGACCTTGCTAAGATTGAGGTAGTCAGGGATTGGCCAAGGCCAAGGAATGCCTCAGATATTAGGAGCATCATTGGATTGGCATGGTATTACAAGCGTTTTGTGGAAGGGTTCTCAAGGATTGATACTTCATTGACTGAGCTGACACGCAAGAACCAGAAGTTTGCATGGTCAGATAAGTATGAGAACAACTTCCAAGAACTAAAACAACGATTGATTACAGCTCAATTTCTAAGTCTTCCAACAGATCAGGAGAAGTTTTTAGTGTACTGTGATGCCTCAAGACAGGGTCTGGGTTGTGTTCTTATGTAGTCGAGGAAGGTGATTTCCTATGCATTACGATAGTTGAAAGAGTATGAACAGAGGTACCCCACTCATGATCTAGAGTTGGCAGCAGTGGTCTTTGCATTAAAGGTAGTGTGAGATATACACTAACCACAAGATCTTGAAGTACTTCTTTACCCAGAAAGACCTCAACATGAGATAGAGGCGTTGATTGGAGTTGGTGAAGGATTATGATTGTGAAATCTTGTATCACCCAAGGAAGGCCAACGTGGTGGCAGATGCCCTAAGCCGGAAGGGTCCGAGACAGTTGTACAATGTGAGACAGATATCTAAGGAGGTTGTAGAGGATATAACTAGAGCTATCATAGAGTTGCTAGTGGGCCAGTTGGCTAACTTCATGCTACATTCTACACTGTTGGAGAGAATAAAGGAAGGCCAGTTGGGTGATCCAAAACTGACAAAGATCAGAGGGGACATCCTAGCTAGAGTGTCTAGGGACTATACAGTGTCATATATAGGCTTGCTGAGGTACAAGGGTCGGATCTGTGTTTCAATGGACACTGTTATCAGACGGGAGATTCTGGATTAATCTCATACTACCCCTTACTCTTTGCATCCAGGCACCACGAAGATGTATCAGGATGTGAAATCGTTATATTGGTGGCCTGGGATGAAGAGGGATATGATAGAATATGTGGTTAAGTGCTTGACATGTCAACAGGCCAAGGTTGAGCATCAAAGACCAGCAAGGCTATTACAGCCTCTAGACATCCCAGAGTTGAAATGGGAGGACATCACGATGGATTTCATTGTGGGGTTACCCAAGACGGTGGGTAAACATGATTCAGTGTGGGTTGTCATGGATCGATGCACAAAATCAGCTCACTTCTTACCAGTGAGGACAACTTATATAGTTGACCAGTACGCAGATATCTATGTGAGAGAGATAGTCCACCTTCATGGGGCTCTGAGATCAATTTTGTCTGATCGAGACCCCACTTTTACTTCTAAGTTTTGGGGAAGTTTGTAGGAAGCTATGGGTACACAGTTAAAATTTAGTACAACTTATCATCTTCAGATAGATGGGCAATCTGAGAGGACGATACAGATATTAGAGGACATACTGCGAGCATGTGTGCTGGACTTTAAAGGGTCCTAGAGTAAGTATTTGCCTTTGATAGAGTTTTCCTACAATAATAAATATTAGTCGACCATTGGAGTGGCTCCTTATGAGATACTATATGGTAGGAAATGCAGATCACCCATTTATTGGGATGAGACAGGAGAAAGGAAATACTTGGGTCCTGAGGCAATTCAGAGGACCAATGAGGCTATTGAGAAGATCAAAGTTCGATGCTCGCTTCTCAAAGCAGGAAGAAAAGTTATGCTGATCCAAAATTCAGGAACGTGGAGTTCCAAGTGGGAGACTATGTCTTGCTTAGAGTCTCACGATGGAAAGGGGTGAGGAGATTTGGAAAGAAGGGCAAGCTGAGCCCTAGATTTGTAGGACCATTCGAGATCCTAGAGAGGATTGGTCAGGTGGCCTATAGATTGGCCTTACCTCTAGCACTGTCGGTCATACACAATGTATTTCATATTTCAGCCCTTCGGAAATATGTGTTAGACGTGACTCATGTATTGAGTTATGAGGATCTAGAGCTTGAGGAAGATCTCCCGTATAAGGAATAACCAGTCCAAATACTAGACAGGAAGGAGAAAGTCGTGAGGAACAAAACTATGCCTTTGCTTAAGGTATTATGGAGTAACAGCAAGGTCGAGGAAGCAACCTAGGAGCTGGATTTAGATATGCAGAATCAGTATCTCAAGTTGTTCAGGTAAAGTTTCGAGGATGAAATTTTTGTGAGGAGATAGTTGTAACGTCCCAAATTACCTAATAAGGCTTAAGGCTTTGATTAGGGGGCCAGGATGGCAAAGTATGAAAATTATGTGCTTGTGTGATATATATGTGTATCATTGCATGATTATGTGAGTTATATTATAATATGACTTGATATGCATGTGTTAGGTGTATTAAATATGCATGTGGGCCTGTTTCTTATCAGAATGGCAATTTTAGTAATTTTGGCCTGTTGAAGGCATAATTGTATATATGTGTGAGACCACAATATTATGTGTACATATTTTTTTATTTGGCACATGACGATCCTAGCGAGCAAAGTAATGGTTTAGTCATAACGGGGTCAAATACTCGGCTCGAGGCGAGTCTAGGGATATTTGGTAATTTAGTACATTACCGGGATTGATCAGGTAATGGAAAATAGTTTGGTAATTATTTGAGGATATTGGAATTAATGGGAATTCTAAGGCATTAATTATGATTTTCAGGGTTTGTGGAAAATGACAAAATTTCCCTTGAGGGGCTTAGAGAGAGTGATTTGGCCCTAGGGACATTTAGGTCATTTTGTGCCAAACCTAGTGACTTAGTCACTCTTTCCTTTAGTCGAAGGAAACCAAAAAATAGAGAAAGCATATAACCTTCTCTCTCTTTGTTGTGTAGCACGTTTCCTTTCTCTCTCCCAAAGTCTTGGAGTTTTGATCTTGATTTTTGAGGAAAAGGTTAGGGAATTGAAGATTCGGGCTAGGAATTCAAGTAGGAGCAAGCTAAGGGGCATAATCCATCACTGAGGTAAACCATAAACCCTACTTTGATTCAGGTTTGTTTTGGGTTTAAGGGTGTTCTTGAGATGTTCTGGAGCTCCAAAGCTCAAGTATGGATTTTTGTGTTTTGGTGGGTTTTTGATCAACTGAAAACTTGGGTTTTGTTGAGGTTAGTGTATTGATGAGGTTCTGAGGTTGAATTGTGAGTTTGGATTGTGTTTAAATGAGATTTTGGTGACTTTAATTCAGGGGAAAACACAGGGGAAACCTAGGGGATTCTGGGTTCGTAGGTTGGTGCCCTAGCGCTGGTTTTTGGTGCCCTAGCACTAGGAAAAGGGAAGCCAGGGGGGCTCTCTAACTTGGTTGGCGCCACAGCATGACCCTTAGGCACCACAACGTTGCACCAATTTCAGCAAAGCCCATTTTTAGAGCTTGGGAGGACTTAGGGGCTTGGGGGAAGTTTTTTTTAGGGATTTAATCTTAATGAGGTTATTATTTATGGTTGTGACTAGGTTATTGCTAGGGCTCGAGACAAGATCGTTCTAGAGGTTCGTTTATATGTAACTTGTGCTTGGACCAAAGGTAATAAAACTGCACCCATTAAGTGATGTACATGATTAAGGCTTGGCTCGAATGTTTAATATAGTCTTGATTGGGCATGGGCCCCTATAAATGTGCATGATTATGATTATGCTTGTGAATGATTGATTAAGCATGTTGAATTCATTGTATCTAGATATTTGTTATATGATGAATGCCTATTAGGATTATATAATTTATGAAGGCTTGACTTATGAGTTGAGCGCTGGTCGAAAAGCATTGACTTATGAGTCAAGGGCAGTAATAGTGTGCTGAGTGCTGGTCGTTTTGGTTAGATCTAATCAGGAGCACTTCATACGCTTGTCCGACCCAATGGTCGTGGAAAAATAAAGCGCCAGGTACTCTAGGCCAACTCCAAGGCTGGTTATTCGGAGGATAGGGCAATGGACCCCGATATGTTTCAGATAATCATTTAATTAGGGCATCTGGCCCATATGACGCTGTAGTCATTTATTTGAATGGTATGCATGCACGAGTAGGGTTATTACTACTAGGCATGCTTAATATGATTTGGTAACGTGATATTAACTGCTTATGAGCATATTTAAGTTTTCTTGCTGGGCCTTGACTCACGGGTGCTATGTGGAGCAGGTAAGAGGAAAGGGAAGTTGGACCAGCTATGAGTTGGACAGCTTCAGTGGCGACGTGTACATATGCAGTCGCTTAACCACCACGACCAAGATTTCTCAAAGGAGCTAGGGTTAAACCCTATTTTTGCTGCTTAGGTCGGCGGGTTGTAACTTTTGAGTTGTAGTTACCCTTTTGATCTGTAAACAACGTTGTAAGCGTTTATTATGGGATCCCCTGTACAACTTAACGTTTTAATGAAATATTTATCCCTTTTTACCAAAATTTTTAACCATGGACCATTAATCACATTTAGTTACATGTTTATGCCCAAATGACTCGTTTTACGAGTTTAGCACTATTGAAAATACACAATGTAACAATCTTCGCTAACCAGGGCGTTATAATAGATGATGACACTATAGGTCAGTTTTCACGATTAGGGTTATTTCTCAAAGCGAAGGTACTACTAGGTGCAGACTTCGATTTTGTAAAAAGATCCTAAATCGAGCCTGCGTCACCAATATAGGGGTAATTCGAAACGTTGGAACGGTCTGATCTTGTAACGGGGTCTTCGAGGATAGCCGATAACACTATAGGTTAGGTTTCATGATTAGGGTTATTTCTCAAGGAGAAGGTAATATTAGGGGACGACTCTGATCTTGCAACGAAATCAGAAATCAAGCCTACCTCACCCACTTAGGGGTACTTCAGAGCGATGGAACAATCTGATCTTGTAACGGGTTTTCTGAGGATAGCTGATCACACTATAGGTAAGGTTTTACGATTAGTGTTATTTATCAAAGAGAAGGTAGTACAAGGGGTCGACTCCAAACTCACAATGAGATCTTAAATTGAGCCTTCCTCACCCATTCAGTGGGAGTTTAGGACCATTGGAATGGTCCAATCTTGAAACGGGGTCTCCAAGGATAGCCTATCACACTATAGGTCAGGTTTCAGGGTTAGTGTTATTTCTCAAAGCAAAGGTACTACTAGGGTCTGACTCCAATCTCGCAATGAGATCCTAAATCAAGCCTACCTCACCCATTCAAAGGGTACTTAGGACTGTTGGAAAGGTCTGATCTCCTAACGGGGTCTCCGAGGATAGCCGATCACACTATAGGTCAGATTTCACGATTAGTGTTATTTCTTAAAGCGTAGTTAATACTAGGGTCCGACACCGATCTTGCAAGAAGATTCTAAATTGAGCATACCTAACCCTTTCATAGGGTATTATGGAGCGTGGCAATGGTCTAATCTTGTCTTGAGGTCTCCGAGGATAGCCGATCTCACTTTAGGTAAGATTTCACGATTAGTGTTATTTCTTATTTCGAAGGTACTACTAGGGGCTGACTCTGATCTTCTATCGAGATCCTAAATTGAGCCTACCCCACCAATTTAGTAGGTATTTCGGACTGTTGGAATGGTCCGATCTAGTCACGGGTCTTCGAGGTTAGCCGATCATACTATTGGTCAAGTTTCACGATTAGTGTTATTTCTCAAAGTGAAGGTACTACTAGTGGCTGACTCCGATCTTGCAGGGAAATTCTAAATCGAGTGTACCTCACCCATTTAGGGGGTATTTAAATCAGATGGAACTGTCCAATCATGTAACGAGATTTTTTAGGATAGCCAATCACATTATAGGTCAGGTTTCACGATTATTGTTATTTCTGAAAGCGAAGGTAATATGAGGGGGTGACGCCATTCTCGCAACGAGTTCCTAAATCAAACCTACACCACCCTTTTAGGGGGTATTACGAACCATTGTAACAGTTGGATCTTGTCATGGGGTTTCCGAGGAAAGCCAATCACACTATAGGCCAGGTTTAACGATTAATGTTGTTTCTCAAAATGAAAGAACTATTAGAGGTCGAATCCGAACTTGCAACGAGATACTAAATCGAGCCTACCTAACCCCTTTATGGGGTATTATGGACCATTGGAATTGTCTTAGCTTATCACGAGGTCTCCGAGGATAGCCCATCTCACTTTACTTCAGATTTCACGATTAGTGTTATTTCTAAATTTGAAGGTACTGCTTCGGGTCATCTCCGATCTTGTAACGAGATCTTAAATCGAGCCTACCCCACCCATTTATTGGGAACTTTGGCATGTTAGAACGGTCCGATCTTGTCATGGGGTCTTTGAGGTTAGCCGATCACACTATAGGTCTTGTTTCACGATTAGTCTTATTTCCCAAATTGAAGGTACTACAAGAGGCCGACTCCGATCTCGCAACGAGATCCTAAATCAAGCCTACCTTAACCATTTAGGGGGTATTTCAGACCATTATAACGATCTGATCTAGTAGCAGGGTCTCCGAGGATAGTCGATCCCTTTATAAATTATGTTTCGTGCTTAGTGTTATAACTCAAAGTGAAGGAACTACTAGGGGCTGACTCTGATCTCGCATTGAGATCCTAAATCAAGGCTACCTGTACTATTTAGGGGGAAATTTAGACCGTTAGAATGGTCCGATCTTGTAACAGGGTCTCCGAGAGTAGTCGATCGCTCCAAAGATCAAGTTTAATGATTAGTGTTATTTCTCAAAACGAAGGTACTACTAGTGGCTGACACTGATCTCATAACGAGGTTCAAATTCGAGGCTACCTAACCCATTTATGGATTATTACGGACCGTTGGAATGGTCCGATCTTGTAACAGGGTCTCCGAGGATAGTCGATCACTCTTTAGGTCAAATTTAACGATTAGTTTTATTTCTCAATGCGGAGATACTACTAGGGGCCGACTCCGATCTCGTAACGAGATCCTAAATCAAGCCTTCTTACCCATTTAGTTGGTATTTTAGACCATTTGAATGGTCCAATCTTGTCATGAGGTCTTCAAGGTTAGCCGACCACACTGAAGGCCTTGTTTCACGATTAGGGTTATTTCTCAAAGCGAATGTACTACTAGGGCCTGACTCAAATCCTGCAACAAGATCCAAAATCGAGCCTTCCTCACCCATTTAATTGATATTTCAGACCATTAGAATAGTTTGATCTTGTAACGGGGTCTTCATGGACAGTCAATCACACTAAAGGTCAGGTTTCACGATTAGTGTTTTTACTCAAAACGAAGGTACAACTACGAGCCGACTACAATCTCGTAACGAGATCCTAAATCAAGCATACCCCACCCATTTAGGGGGAATTTAGGAACGATCCAATCTTGTAACAAGTTCTTCGAGGATAGATGATCACACTATAGGTCAGGTTTCACGGTTAGTGTTTTTTCCTAAAGCGAAGGTACCATTTGAGGCTGACTCCGATCTCGCAATGAGATCCTTAATTAGGCCTACCTCACCTATTTAGGGGGGCATTTCAAATAGTTGAAATGGTCTGATCTTGTAACGGGGTCTACGAGGATAGCCGATCACATTATAGGTTAGGTTTCACAATTAGTATTATTTCTCAAAGCAAAAGTACAACGAGGGGCCGACTTTGATCTCGCAATGAGATCCAAAATCAAGCCTACCCTTCAAATTTAAGGGGTATTTCGAATCGTTGTAACGGTCTGATCTTGTCGCAAGGTCTTCGAGGATAGCTAGTCACCCATTTAGAGGGTATTTAGGACCGTTGGAATGGTCCATTCTTGAAACGGGGTCTCTGAGGATAGTTGATCACACAATAGGTCAGGTTTTACGGTTAGTATTATTTATCAAAGCGAAGGAACAACTACGGGTTGATTCGATCTCACAACGAGATCCTGTATCATGCCTTCATCATCCATTTAGGGGGTATTTCAAACTGTTGGAACAGTCCGACCTTGTAACGGGATCTCCGAGGATTGCCAATCACACTCTAGGTCAAGTTTTGACAATTAGTTTTGTTTGTTAAAGCGAAGGGTCTACTAGGGGTCTACTCTGATCTAGCAACGAGATCCTAAATAGAGCCTACCCCAACAATTTAGTGGGTATTTCAGACTGTTGGAATGGTCAAATCTTGTCACAGGGTCTTCGAGGTTAGTCGATCACAGTATAGGTCAGGTTTGACGATTAGTGTTATTTCTCAAAGCAAAGGTACTACTAGTGGCTGACTCCGATCTTGAGGCAAGATTCTAAATCGAGCCTACCTCAACCATTTAGGGGCTATTTCAATCCGTTGGAACGGTCGGATCATGTAATGGGATTTTCGAGGATAATCGATCACACTATAGGTCAGGTTTCACTTGTTATTTCTCAAAGTGAAGGTACTATGAGGAGACAACTCCGACTTCACAACGAGATCCTAAATCAAACCTACCCCACCCATTTAAGGGGTATTCCAAACCGTTGTAGCGGTCTGCTCTTGTCATTGGGTCTCCAAGTAAAGTCGATCACACTATAGGTATGGTTTCACGATTAGTGTTATTTCTTAAAATGAAGGAACTACTAGGGGCCTACTCTAATCTCGCAACTAAATCGAAATGGCCTAATCTTGTCACAAGGTCTTCAAGGATAGCCGATATCACTTTAGTTCAGATTTCATGATTAGTATTATTTCTCAATTCGAAGGTACTACTTGCGGTCGTCTCCGATCTTGTAACGAAATCCTAAATCGAGCCTACCCTACCCATATAGTGGGAATTTCGTCATGTTGGAGCGGTCTAATCTTTTCATAGGGTCTTAGAAGTTAACCGATCACACTATAGGTCAGGTTTCACGATTAATGTTATTTCTGAAAGCAAAGGCACTACTTGGGGCCGACTTAGAACTCACAACGAGATCCTAACTCAAGCCTACCTCAACCATTTAGGGGTATTTCAGACCATTAGAATAGTCCAATCTAGTACTAGGGTCTCCGAGGATAGCCTATCACTCCATAAATTAGGTTTCATGAATAGTGTTCTTTCTTAAAGCGAAGGAACTACTAGGGGTTGACTCTGATCTTGCAACAAGATCCTAAATCAAGCCTACATGTACCATTAAGGGGGTATTTCAGACAGCTAGAACGATCTGATCTAGTAACAGTGTCTCTGAGGATAGACGGTCACTCTATAGTAGTAATGATTTGGGTATGTCAAAATTAAATGGGGATTTGTAGGAACACTCAAGGAATTAACGGGATGTGGCAAATGACGGGATTTCCCTTGGAGGCATTAAGACATTGAAGATAAGTCAAGGGGGGCATTATGGTCTTTTGTATTAAAGAGATAGGCTCCACCTTAGGAACTATGTGGAAAGAACTAAAATCATATTGAATAAACATTCTCTCAACCTAACCTCTCTCTCTCACACTTGTTCTCTTTCCCTCTCTCCCTTGAGCTCACTTGACTGTTGCCTTGATGAAATCCTAGAGGAAGAAGGGCTTGCGGCGAAGGGAAATGAAGTCTGGAGGTGATTAACAATAGTTGAGGATTGAAATCGTCAATAAGGTAAGGTCTGAGTCTTGATTTTTTGTGAAATATTGATGATTAAGATAGGTTTGAGCTGGGTTTAGTTTTAGCTTGAATTGTAAAATTAGGGTAGAATTCTTGGGTAGATTTTGGGTCAATCATGGTGTTTATGTGGTGTGAAAGGAAGTTCTGGAAACAATTATGAGTTTGGGGAAAGTTTAGGTGGTAATTGGTGATGTTAGCTTGAGAAAACACAGAGAAAAACTGGGTTCGCAGGTCCGAGCTGCTGCCCTATTCTTCAGGCACCGCGGCCCGCATGAACAAAAAGGCTTGGAAGCCTCTGACCTTGCCCAAGCGCCACGACGCATGCTGAGGCATGCCGCAGCCTGTGTCCTTTAGCAGAGAGAGTCATGCTCTCTAACTTGAGCGTGTTGCGACCCTTGTGGGCTGGGTTGCGACTCAAATGGGAAATTTTAAACAAATGAAGGTTTTAAGCTCGGAAACCCAAATGTTAATGCTCAGGAAGGATTCTCCTACCCGGTTTAGTAGAATTCGAGGTCCCAGAGGCTAGTATGTTATTCCAAGGGTTTTTAATTGATTTAGATCGTGATGGATATTTATTAATACATTGTGACTAAGTCTTACCACTCAGGCTTGGGATTAGGAGTCGTACTCGGGATCGCTTTCAGTTGTCAGCTCGAGACACTAGGTAAGAGAACTGTTTGTACCCATAGAGTTGTGTGATGTATAGTGTTGTATGTATTGTTTATAATTGTTATGTCATACATGTGGTTATGACTGATTGGCAAGAGTCGGAAGTGGCAAGAGCCGGAAGCGGCAAGAGCCAGGAGTGGAAAGGGGTTGAGATCGGCTTTAAGCATGCTGAATGCTGGCCGCCAGGGAGAGACCCTCAAGGGTGTTGTACACACCCATTTGGCTGGGACTGCGGACTTGGTGCCTAGTAACGCACCCCGATCGATGGAGGTCGCTGTTGTACTATTAATCTGCCGTGTTATTATACTGATGTGTTATTATAATGTTGTGCTATTAGGTTGTTATGCCATTGTGTTATTGTACTGTGATACTGATGTATTGTCATGCACTTCAATAGGATCTGGTAATAGTTTGTTGTCTGGATTAAATGTGTAATTGCTTAAATATGTTATTATATGTTGTGCTTGAAGTTCTCTTGCTGGGCCTCGGCTCACGGGTGCTCTGTGGTGCAGGTAAGGGCAAGGAAAAGGTCTAACAACCATGAGTTGGAGGGCATGGAGCGGTGTGTACATGTTTGGTCTACCTGGCCACCACAGCTGGGGTGGTTGAGGAGCGGTTATGGATGTTTGATTTTGTCACCTAGGTTGACTATAAGTAACCTTTTGATTTGTAAATATGTTTCTAAACAGTATTTTGGGATCCCAATGTAACACTTTTATAATTTTAATGAATGACCACCCCTTTTATACTTAACTTTCATTAACCAAGTCTTCATTTTTAAATTAACCACACTTTTGGTCTAATACCTCGTTTAGCGAGCTAATGACACATTTATAAATCACATGGTAATGGCTCTAGGGTAGTAGGGTGTTACAGGGGTGGTGTGTACATATGTAGCCTACTTGTCCGCCACGGCCGGGGTAGCCTGGGAGGAACTAGGGTTGAACCTTGTTTTGCCGCTTAGGACGGGTAATTTGTATTCCACTTGTTAGTTATCTGTCTATAACATATTTTTGGGATCCCGTGTTTAAACTTAATATTTTTAATGAAAAACCAAAATTTTTAATACCTAACATTGAATTAGTCTTTAATTACACATTTAAGTCTAAATTACTCGTTTAGTGAGTTAAGCACAATTTTAAATACAAAGTGTAGCGGTCTTGGATAACCAAGGCGTTACAACTTGGTATCAGAGTTGTCTAGGTTTAAGGGTTCCTGAAGACTGGCTGGGCATGTACACTCGCCGCTAAAGATAAGCTCGACTCACAGTTTAGTATCCAATAACAAAACTACGTGTTTAATTATTTAAATTGAAACTATATGCCTTATCTGTATGCTAGAATAGAGGGCATGATGTATATTAATGTATTTTGTGGGAATAAGACTTGATAAATGATGCATGAACAATATAGATTTGTTTTTTGATATGCATATTGCGTATGTGGCTACTGTAACGCCCCAACACCAGGGACCGTTATGGTGTGCCTTGTAAACAGTGCTAAACTCGCTAATCAAGTCAGTTGGCCAAAATCGTGTAACTAAGTATGATTAGCGGTTTAGGGATTAAATCCTTTGGATGAGATGTACCGTTTCACTAAAACGTTTAATATATACATTAGGATCCCAAAAACATAATTTTAAAGTCTACTACAAGAAAATATTTACAACAGGCCGTTCTATCCGGCAAAATAGGGTTTAACCCTAGTTCCACTTTAAACCTCGGTCGTGGCGGACGAGCAGCTGCATATGTACACATCGTCACCTAAGCTCTCCAACTCAAGGATGTTCCAGCTTCCTTTTACCTTTACCTACACCACATAGCACCAGTGAGTCGAAGCCCAGCAAGAAAACACAATACAACATGATATAATATCAACAGTAATTGTATTAATTGTTCAGGACCAACAGGCCAAGAAAATAGGTGACTATCACAAAGGTCACAAATGTGGGGACAGCACCCTTTAGCCATGTGACGATAGGGTCACCAGGGCTTAACTGATAGGTTGTCCTTTCATAAGTCCGATCAGGATAGGTGCATGGTGAATGGTCACCAACATAACCTTCCTCATGACCATAGAGTCATAACCTGGGGACAACACCCTTTAGCCATGTGATGATAGGATCACCAGGCTTAATAAATAAGTGAGCATCTCACTAGCTTAAGCAGGATAGGTGCATGGTGATTGGTCACCAACATAACCTTCCTCCTGACTCTAGATTCGTAACTATGGGACAGCGTCCCCTAGCCATGTGACAAACAGTCACCGGGGCCATATGCCCTGGCTCTGAACATCTGGTCATAAACCAGGCAAGCGCTTATAAGTTCTTCGACTTTAGGGTCGGTCCAGCATTAATGCCATAGAGCCATTCAATGCTGATATCGATTAGATCTAATCTTCATTTGGCCTGGCGTTCATGACGCCATGCCATTTCTGACTCTTAGGTCAGAATCCCTGACTAGTCAGCATACACAAGTAAGCCATGCCACCAAACATATATCACATGTTCAATATCCATAAACAAGGTATTCAACATGCTTACTAAACAGGTACTAGTACAATTAGGATCATGCATAAACACAGAGGCTCAAGCTCTAAACGATATCACACTCAGTATACAAAGCATGTCCTAATCACATGTTTCTCATGCATCATATGCATAATATTCAACAATCCAACATGCACCTATAACAACCATGCATGTCACGTTTAATAATCAACCAACAAGCATCAAGAATAGCCATGCATGTTACATATAATAATTAGCCAACAGGCATCAATAATAGCCATGCCTGTCACATATAATAATCAACCAACATGCATCAATAATAGCCATGCATGTCACATTTACACAGGGTGCAGTTTTCTTACCTCAGATTCGAGCTAGAATGATTTAAAGAACGACCCTTGAGAACGATCAACCTTTAATCCTTTGGCGGTCACCTAGTCATAACCAAATATAAGATACCATCAATAAAAATGATTAACATAGGTTCCCAAACCAATATCTAGCCTCCGTGACATCAATCCACACTTAACCGGGTAGTAGGATTGACCCCGAGGCCTATGGGTAGCATCCCCAAGCTAAAAACACCATTCTGGCCAAAAAAAACTACCAAGGGCTACGGCCCTCCCTAGCTGCACCACGGCGCCCCCCTCAAATAGAGGTGGCCTTCCCTGTCAAACGCCATGGGCTGCGGCGCACCACATCCATGCCGCGGCTCATTACCCAATTCAGCCAAAAATCCAACACGCACCGGCTCGACTTCCCCTGCATTTTCCCTTGAAACCAGCCCTTCAAACCAACCCAAAACACCAAATTCAACCCCTAAACATCATCAACAATTCACCCTCATCAAAACCCAAGTTACCAAACTCAAGAACTTCCATTAATTCTCAACTAACACATCAAAATCCTCAACTGAAAACTTAATAGAAAAACAGGGTATAAAAGATTTTCATAACTGAATTTCCTTACCTCAAGCTTGATTTGAATCCCCTTCAATGATTGAACCAAAGTCCTAAGCCCCCACCTTTGATCTCCTAGCTTGATACCTCAAGATGGCTCTCAAAAATTGAAAGGAAGATGAAGGAGAAATGGTGTACGGCAGAGAAAAAAGGATGAGGATGATGATGCTCTATTTTTTCTGTTTTCTACAGCCATCTAAATGATACATATCCTTTACCAAATAACCTAAATTCCCCTAGGTCACTTAAGGTTTCTAAAGCCACCCCAAGGGCAAAACCGTCCTTTCCCGCCTATCTCGTTAATTATAATTAACGCTCTCCAATTCCCGCTAATCTCAAAATTATCAAATACCAACAAATCATATCCCATTACCCTTTAATTCCCGGTAACGTTCTAGTCATCATAATGACCCCGAGACTCACCCCTAGCCCCGAACTTAATCCCGTTATGACTAGATCGAACACTTACCTCTCATGATCGTCTCATGTCGAATAGCTCGAACCAATCCACCTTATAATATGGCTATATTAATTAATCACCACCATGCACCCAAAATACACAATTACGCCCACAGCAGCCAAATTACCAAAATACCCTTATAATTATAAATACACCCATATGCACGCATTTACCATCATATAATAATATAATTCACATAAACATGCATATGATCATCAAATACCATAAAAAATCAATTATGGCCCTCCCGGCCTCCTAATCAAGGTCCTAAACCTTATTAGGAAATTTGGGGCATTACAGCTACCATGTTATTTGGGCTGCTCATGGAATAGTTTTGGATAAGAGTATCAGGATTGATAGGTTAAGTCATTGACTGCGGACAGTGTCAGAAATTTTGTATCCAAGGTAGTCAACTAGACCTGGCATGGTTAATTTGGGGGTTGCAAATGATAGTTAGTGTCAAAATCCTCCCTCTGCCCCGAGAATCGGCAATAGATGTTTGTTGGCATGTGAGCAAGATTGCGAAATCAAGAGGTGGAGATTAGGTGGTTTAGATAATGGGTTTCATTAAGGAACACTGCTTTGTATGTTTTGACAACAATGGCACTAGTTTCGGTTCAACCTGAGGGTGGGAACAGATGAGAGTTATTGTATGAAACATTCCAGAAGTATCATCCTCTATTCGTTCAGAGTTGAATAGTGGATAAGCATGATTAGCTCCATCCTTGACTATTGGGACTGGTAGGCAATGATAGAGTGGCTTCTGCCATGTATGTGTTGCAGGAGGATGCTCAAACATGATGGGAAGTGGTACCCCACACCCAGAATGTTGTCATGGTGGGCTGGGAGGAATTCAGGTAATTTTTCGACAAAAGATACTACTACGAAGTCGTTCGAATTGCGAAGACCAATGAGTTTATGAACTTGGTTCATGGTAGTTAGACATTGACAGAGTATGTCAATGAATTTGATGGGTTGGCCAAATTCGCTCTTAATTTGGTACCAACTAATGTGGCCCGAAAGGAGCGATTCATTTGATGATTGAATTTTGGGATGGCTCATAATGTTAGGATCGCTCCAGTACATGAGATTGTTACCTACGCTCAGGCAGTAGGGAGGGCCCTTGTTATAGAGGATGCAAGAGAGTGAGAGTGACGTAGGGCAGGAAGCTCAGGCAATGGTATCCCCATTTGCGAGATCGGGTACGGGAAGATGCCTAGTAACCACAAAAGAAAGACCCTTGATAGTTCAGCTACTCCTGGTCCTGACATGAGGGGTTATAGTTTACAGGGTGGTCGCCAGGGCGGCAACGGGGTCTGGAGGAGTTACCCAATATGCGGCAGGAGCAGGAGACGCCATCTGGGAGATTGTCGAGCGAAGGATTGTCTTCTATGTGGAATAGTTGGGCATATCAAGAAGGATTTTTCAAAACCAAAGACGGAAGAACGAAGGAGTATAGATAGCTCGACCCCAACTCCAGTGTCTATCTCGACACGGTCAGAGCCTGAGGCTAGTCCCTCAAAGGCGGCAGGTCAGCTTTCCAGTTCTCGTACTTTTATATTGGGCTGAATGAGTTTGGTACTTCGTATCTCTTAGAAGGGACAAAGATAAGTGGCACATACTGTGTGGTTATTACGCCATGGGGCTTAAGATTTTAGTGTCTGCCTGGGGAAATTGGTAATTTCCAGGACATGGGTTGGGGTACTATTGGAAAAAAGTTAGCAGTAATAATTAATTGAGTTGGTTATATGAGGATTTTGATATGATCCTGAGTATGGATTAGTTTTCCAAATAAGGGACTACCATAGAGTGTAAGAAAAGATGGTGACTTCTGGGTTTAAAAGGAAAGAACCTGATTGCGGTTACGGGATGCATAGCTAGTGAGGAGGGTACCACTAGGGTTATATCAGTTAGACCGGATGAAGACTGGATCAGCCAGTAAGGTTTCAGGTGGGTTCACAAGGATTTGTCGGGATCGTGGTCATGACAAGGAATTGAGTACGCTATGGGATTAAGGCAGGGATAGAACCAGTATTAGGGACAACATGAAGAATGACACTAGTTGATCAGAAAGAATTAAAGGATCAGTCGAAGAAGTTATTTGACTCGAGGGTTGATCAGACGAAGCATCTCATCATGGAACACGTTAACACCGTTTGTCAAGAAGAAGGCCAAGTCTGCGAGAATGTGTGCTGCGTACGAATAGCCAAATAAAGTAATTGTTAAAAATAGGTATCCATTGCCAAGAATGAAGGATTCATTTCCTAGTTGCGAGGTTAGGACAATGCTCTCAAGAATTGACCCTCGATCTAGTTATTACCAACTGAGGATCAAGGAAAGAGCCCTTTCCAGAATTACTTCTTGCACCAAGTAAGATGTGATTGATTATCAATGAAGGCTCTTAAACTGACCAATGCTTTAGCGGCCCAGGTAAGTTTGACAAGCAAAGAGTACAATAATGGTATGGACAAGTCGTATTCAAATTGATCAGAAAAGTTTTAGACTACTTTCAGTTACAGCAGAACACGAATAACAAGTTCACTGATAGTACCAAGGCTAAGGAAGTAGGGTTACAGGTAAGGCTCCAGAAGGGATAAGTTCCGATTTCTCCAAAGGATATTCATGGTCACGTTATGGGAAGTGATGGGATCGTGTATGAGGTAATTAAGATAGAAACCGTAAGGAAATTGCTAAAGGAACGCCTTAAGGGTGAGAAGCACAGTGAGACCGGTAGGATATATTGGCTACTACTTGAAGCATCTTCGAAGATAGGATAATCGGTGAGACCCTGGACTGAAGTAATGTAAGAACCTTAAGTTTGTCTAAATGGATAATCGTGTACGGTATTGGGAAACTCATACAGGATCTTTATTTATTTTCATGTAGATCTAATATTAAACAAATTAATATGAGATAACCTAGAATATGTTTCTAAAATTGAATTCAAAGAGAAACAATGAAAAGAATACTTACAGTATACGCAGCGGAATGAATGAGTCATTCCTTTAGTTTCTCTAATCCTTGTATCCATTCTGTAGCAAAGTATTATCAAGAAACTGAACCGATCTTCTATTATCTTCACAGTCTTCCAAAGTATCCTTAGAATCACCTAGACTAGAGTGGGCAATTCTCAACACATGAGATAGATACAAAGAGAAGAAGAGAAAATAATAATAAGAGGCTTAAAAAAGGACTTGTGTTTGGAGAGAATCTAAAACTATGTGTTTGACTTCTCTTTAAGCACTACTTTTATAGACTCAATTAGGTAATTTATTTAATTAAAAAATCAATAAAATAACAGCCAATTAACAGCCCTAGGTCGAAATTATCACGGGCTTTAGACTCGAGAAATTTCTCATTTGATTATAAGCTCATTTGACTTAAAATCAAGGCCTCTATTATTTTCTATTGATTTAATTAATTAAATAATTATTTAAATCATTTATCAAATTAATTATTTATAATTTGAACCTTAATTTAAAATTATTTATTAATTTATATACCAATTTTTCGTAATTAATAAATCTGCCCTAATTTCTCTTTTCTTCTCAAAATTACATAACTCTACGAAACTATCCAAAATTGACCTGATCAACTTTGATAATTCTAATTGATAATTAAACCAATTAATTGAGACTATCTAGATGATTTTATCCAATGTACAGTGGGTACCATGGGCCTATGAAATCAAGCTCCAATAAGTTATCATAAATCTAACAAATAAATTTACTAACTTATTAATTCATCGTGACTCCATTAAAGACTCGGAATTTCACTCTTGAATTCATAGAACGCTCTATAACAAATATATATACGCTATTAATTATCCATTGTTACAACCATAATTGTCACTCAATCTTCTATAGACGGTCTACAATGAGATGGGACTAAAATACCATTTTACCCCTCATTGTATTTTATCCTGAAAACACTTGGTTCCTTGTAAATGATATTTTAGTAAACTAATTTAATTACTGAAATGAGATCTCTATCATTTAGCACCTTGAACCAAATTAAAAGGAAACTATCATTTCACTTCTTCATCGAAAGCAATAGAAGTTCATATCTATTATTAATACTCCCACTCAATTATACTACCGAGTTCCCAAGATGTAAGTATGGGCTAGTCCGTAGGGTAAACTGGTAACGAACAAGTCAAAGAACTCAAATAATACAATCAGTTAGAATACTAACCACTCAGAATTGAGATTGAATTGACCTATGGTCAACTATATGATATGACTGGAATAGATAATAACGATATGTTTACTTATCCTATCAACCGTCAATATCGGTCCAGTTCGATGTAACAAATACATCCGATCTTATCTACTTTGCTAATGTTCTGGAAAGAACCTAACACTACAATGTGTAAGTAGATCATATCGTAGATTGGCAAGTTATTGTGAATCTTGTGCACTTACTAATCTTAGGACTTAGTTATTTTGAACATATAATCGTATTTATATTCCACTGTGATTACGTCACTATAAATACGATTAGCTATATGCTTGGGATTTAATAGAAGCTTATATTAAACAAATTATCATGAAAATAAAACATGTGAGCAAAGTGATTGACCAAGTCAAAAAATGATTTTTATTCTTTTATTGATAATAAAATGAGATTACAAAGAATTTGGGTTTTAATTAGGACATAAAACCCCAACAAACTCCCACTTGCACTAATTGAAACTAATGACTTAATTCTACTAATCCCATTTCCTTGATATGCTTATCAAATGTAGCTTCTGGTAGTGTCTTTGTAAACGGATCTGCAAGATTTTCTTCTAGTACACAACATAGCATACATCAGACATCAAACTGCTGATGCGTAAGGAACTTTTCTCATTGCATCTTCCTCTTCAAGAGTCTGGGGAGACTGCTTCTTTGAAAGATGAATTCCATGGTGGGATGGTAGACCCCCTTTCTTGGAATTTGTCATTGAGAAACATTCAAGAATTTTACCTATGTAAGCTGCCTGAGATAGACCTAAGAGTTTTTTCTTTCTATCCTTGATGATCTGAATACCTAAAACATAACTTGCTTCACCCAAATCCTTCATCTGGAATTGAGTGCTCAGCCAATTCTTCACATCTAATAATTTCTTAACATTGTTTCCAATGAGTAAGATATCATCTACATAAAGAACCAGGAATACCACTATTTAATTTGCCTTCAGATGGTAAACACAAGGCTTATCAATATTTTGTTCAAAGCCATAAGATTTGATTATTTCATCGAACCTAAGATTCCAGGAACAAGAAGCTTGCTTAAGTCCATAAATGGACCTATTCAACTTGCAAACTTTTCCTTCTTGTTGAGCTACTTTAAATCCTTATGGCTGATCCATATATATGACTTTGTCAAGCTTCCGATTAAGAAATGTTGTCTTGACGTCCATTTTCCAGATCTCATATTCGAGAGCGGCTGCTATGGATAGGAGGATGCGAATGGACTTGAGCAGGCTACTGGACTAAAAGTTTCCTCATAATCCATGCCTTCTCTTTGGGTATAACCCTTTGCCACTAATCGAGCTTTATAAGTCTCGATATTTCCATCAACACCTCATTTCTTCTTGTAGATCCACTTGCACCCAATGGCCCTAAAGTCACTAGGTGCTTCCACAAGATCCCAGACGGAATTTGAGTGCATGGACTCCATTTCCTGATTCATGGCTTCGAGCCATAGTTCCTTTTCATGGCTAGCCATTGCCTATTTGAAAGAAAATGGATCATCATCACTAGTGTCACTAGCAATCATATTGGTTTCACTATCCAAACCATAGCGAACTGGGTTCCTAGAAACCCTCCCACTACGACGAGGCTCTGTGACTATTTGCTCAGGAACAGTGGTACTATCTTCATTTAAATTGACTTGCGTCGGTTGGACATGAAGAGTGGAAATTTCATCATAAACTTGCATTGATGACAATGGAACATTGGTTGGAGTAAAATCTTTAACCATCTCCTCTAAAACTACTTTGCTGCGAGGTTTGAAGTTTTGGACATAGTCATTTTCCAGAAAAGTAGCATTCGTAGAAGTAAACACTTTCCTTTCTGAATGACTATAGAAAAGTCCACCTCGAGTACCTTTAGGATAGCCAACAAACGTACAAACTTCAATTCGCGGTTCTAGCTTTCCTTCCTTTTTCCTCAAGACGTGGGCGGGACACCCCTAGATTCTATAATGGCGTAAACTAGGTTCACGACCATTCTAGCGTTCTAAAGGTGTTTTGGGGATTGATTTAGACAGAACGACATTGATAATGTCATTCACGGTTTCAATTGCATGTCCCCAGAATGAAGTTGGTAGAGTTGAGTTACTAAGCATGCATTTAACCATTTCCAATAAAGTTCTCTTACGGCGTTCCGCCACACCATTTTGTTGTGGAGTACCTGGGGCAGTAAGTTGTGATAAAATTCCAAGTTCAGTTAAATGATCTTGGAACTGCATATCTAAATATTCTCCACCCCTATCAGATCGCACGATCTTTAATGTTCTACCTAATTGGTTCTGAGCCATCGCTAGGAATTCCTGAAACTTTGAAAATGTTTCTGATTTTCGATGCATTAGGTAAAGACATGAGTATCTAGAGTAATCGTTAACGAAAGTGATGAAATACTCAAAACCACCCCTGGCTTGTACATTCAAAGGTCCATAAACATCTGAATGAACAAGTCCAAGTGGTTCTTTGGCCCTATCACCCTTTGTAGAGAATGGATGCTTGGTCAGTTGCCTTCTAGACAAGATTCACAGACAGGCAATTCATCTAAGGTGAGTTCACTCAAAGTCCCATCTTTTGTAAGTCTTTGAATCCTATCATAGCCAATGTGACCTAGTCTCAAGTGCCATAAATACATCATATAATTGTTATCGGTCTTTTGACGTTTATTGGTCCTAGGTTTAGCTACTTTGAAGAAATCATTGTTAAGAGCGAGGGTTTCATTTGGTCGCATAATATAAATCTCGTTTTCCAAACATGCAATACACAATTGTGATCCATTGAAGAAAATAAATATATTAGAACTTGTGAAAGTCATAACAAATTGTTCTAATGTCAACATGGAAACTAAAATTAAATTTTTACTAAAATCCGGAATAAAAATACATCTTTTAAAATTAAGTATTTATTTCTGAACTTCAGACGAGCCCTTCCTCTAGCTTGGACCGCAACGAATGCTCTGTTCCCAACTCTAGGCTTTTAGCCGCCTTCGTCCACTTCCTCCCACGATTCAAGAAGTTGTAAGGAGTTGCAAACATGGTTGGTAGATCCAGAATCAACAATCCAAAGAGATTTATCATTCACTAAAATGCATATTTCTAAGATAAATGAACTATAATCATTACCTTTGTTTTTTGCTGCTAGAAACTTGGGGCAATGTCATTTCTAATGCCCCTTCTCTTTGCAGTGAAAGCACTTATCTTTACCTTTCTTATTTTCTTATTCTTCCCCTTAGGCATTTGTGCATTTAGTTGTGCACTCGTCTTAGCAGCCTTTGCAGGCTTGGGGTTTTTGTTTTGTGCACCTTTCCACTTGTTTTCAGCTTTCGAAGAGGAAGCTTGGTTAGCTTCAGTCTTAGCTGGATCAGCAGCAACATCAGTAGTCTTATTTTCTCCTCCTTTACTAGGTCCACTCATGATAGGTTCAAAAATCTGAGGCTCGCTCATGAGCTATGTCAGACCATAGTTGAGTTGATCAAGAATGTGAGGACACGGTGCCATTCGAGCATTCACGGTGTCATCACGTATGTGCAGAGACAATGCTATCCAATCATTTACGGTGCCATCACGAGCATTGACAGTTCCATCATGAACGTGCGGACACGGTGCTCGTTCTGGGGATTCCTCAACCATGACGAACTCGGAGTTGTCACCAATCAAATCTATGTTGATATTCTGCTTCCACTTAAGGAAGTTTTCTCCAGTGAGTTTCTCCATCGAAAGTTGAGAAAGGATGGGAGTAGACACGGACACTACTTAACTTAAAAGTACAAATTATCAGTAAAATAGAAATCAATCACATTTGCTGAATAAAACTTATATTCACAAAATTTCAAGAAATAGCACAAAATATACCAAAAATATGTAAGATATGAGAAAAAAATACCAAAAATAATCACATTTATATTTCTTTAGGTTTTTAACTAATCTATGATATCCTTGTCCCGGTTGGCGAAAGTCAAAAATACCATTAGTTAAATAAAGTTGTAAACTTATTTAATAATGGACACCATTATTAACAATCTACTATTCGATCAAAATAAGAAAACAAAATCTCTTATTTTATGAGCTAGACCCATGGTTTCGATAATCATAGATTTAGTCCTAGTAGTCACCATAGGGGTGAGTCTAGTAGAATTTGACCTATAATTATCTATCTTTCGAAATCTAACATTGCCAAAATAAATAACGAACACCTTCTGTAGGGGGACGAATCAAAGTGTCTCGAGGCCCCATTAAGTTATAGACTGTGTTAAACCAACGGTGGAGATCGAATATAATTCTTAAAATAAGCTCATTATTAAAATTAAAAAATAGTATTTTTATTATTTATGTTTAGAAAATTAATGACAATTGTTCTTCAAAAAAAATTAAGATTAGAATTTTTAAAACCAAAGTCCTATAATTTCCTATTAATTCTAAAGTGTCACATTGAAACAAATTCAATTAATTTAGAATTTATTTGTTGCTAATCAATATTTAGGTTTAACTAATATAATGAACCTATATAATTAAGTCCAACTTAGGTAAATAGGCCTTAACAATTGGGTTTGTATGAAGGAGGGTTGGGTCAAGTATGTCGTTCCCACTACTAAGGCCCCCAAACTTCCATGCAAGGTCCAAAAGACAGGAATTTAAACCTTCATTTTATTAATTGTTATTAATTGATTAGGCCCACTATAGTCATGCAAAGCAAATGGGCCTTCACAAGTGGAATCACCCACAAGAGAGGAATTTAAACTTTACATTTTCTAATGGGCCCAAATAAAACCTATCATTTTATGAATATTTTATTTGGCAAAAGCCATATATCGAACAAACATATGAGCCACTATATGCATCTAAGCCCAATTGTAAAAATACCACATATAGTGCAAACAGACATGTTATAATTGGATGGACCTAATCATGTTACTATATGAGCAATTCTATGAATTTATGCAAAAATACCACAATTTATTTCATTTGCAAAAATACCACAATTAATTATATAGAATTTATCAAAAAAATTAAAATTAATTAATTTTTTACAAAAATAAGTCAATTTAAATTAACTATTGTTAATTGTTGATAAATTTCATTTGAACTTGGTTTAGGTTAATTTGAAAATTAATTTAATTTAAATGAGATTTATCAACAATTAACCAAAGTTAATTTAAATCCCATTGATTAAAAAAAATATTTTATTAATTGGTTGAAAAAAGCTGATATTTTTCAAAATTTAAGCAATTTTAAACTGTAAAATTAATATCATAACTGTTTTTGAAAAAATATCTTGTGTTGTTACAACCATTAGTTAATATTTTAACCATTTAAAAAATATATATATTAATAGTTATAACAACCCTAAAATATCTCAAAACAGTTTATCAAATTCAAATATCCATAAAATATATAACTAACAAATTTCAAATAATTTAAATATTAAAAACTATAGAATAAAAAGATAGTTATATTTTCAAATAAATATTTAATAAAAAATATCAAGTATTTCAAAGAAAATATGTTAAATATCTAATATCTTAATTCTAATATTTTTAATATTTTAGAAGATTTAAAATTAAGTTGTTAGTCTATTTTTATATTTGAATTTGAATATTTGTAGAAAATATCTAATTATTTAAATCGCAACTAACAAAAATATCTCATTTTAAAAAATATATTTTTAAATGCAAAAAACAAATCTGATATTTTTGGCTTTGATTATTGTTATCCAAAAAGCAGGTGTGAATGACGTGGCAAACATTTTCAACACGTGGCTGACATATGGCAGAGAATCTGTTCGACCATCGACCAGGGAGATTCCCCTAACACAGCATTTGGGTTTTATATACGACCAGCTTGGTCGTGTACTCTGTATATTTTGAGATATTCTTGTACAATTGTAATCATATCCGAGATTATCTCCCATGATACCTGATTATCCGATTAGTTAGGAAAAAGTATCTGTAACTAATTCATGTAACCCTCCTTGAGCCTATAAATAGAGAGAAATAGATCAAGGGATGGACTTTTTGGCTGATTTTTGTTTATGCTTTAGAAGAGAATTCTGGCTATTATCTTTCAGTTGTATTACTCATCCCTCTAAGGCTTGTGAAACTCGAAGAACCCTAGTTCTTTGATCACTCCTTTGAGAATTAAGATCAATAATAGCTTAAGTGAACGTAGGTCATTACCAATTCGTGGGGCCGAACCACTATAATTTGTTGTGTCGTTTATTTTTCTTTCCATTAGATTTTATTCAATACTTTCTATCACATCAAGCATTTGATTCTGTGTCAGTTGACCAAAACGAGGGTCAACAATTATAAATAATTAATTTTCACAATTTTTATATTTTTTAATTTAAAAAAAATTTAAAAATTAATTTTTCTTTTATGAATAGCGCACATGGCTGGGTGTGCGCGTGCAGGGCACGCGCGCGGTGGTTGGGTGTCGCGCGCACTAGTGTGCGCGTGCAGGAGGTGACACACACATGTGTGCGCAAGCAATGGCAACGAGGCCACCTTTTTCCGAATAAAAAATTTGTGCAATTTTTCAAACCAAAAATGTTTTCTAATTAATTTTTATCATGTTTTACACAAAATAAAACATATATAAAAATTAATAGTATAGAAAACACAACAAAATAACCTAAAATTGCTAATAATCACATAAAATCAATATGTTTCATAAAAATATGAAAATCCATCCAATTATTCAACACATCAAATAATCCAATTTTTAACATGTTCATGCATTAAAATAAAAATTACCAAAGGCTCTAAGGCTAGTTGCTGGGAAACTCATACATGATCTTTATTTATTTTCATGTAGATCTAATATTAAACAAATTAATATGAGATAACCTAGAACATGTTTCTAAAATTGAATTCAAAGAGAAACAATGAAAAGAATACTTACAGTATACGCAGCGGAATGAATGAGTCATTCCTTTAGTTTCTCTAATCCTTGTATCCATTCTGTAGCAAAGTATTATCAAGAAACTGAACCGATCTTCTATTATCTTCACAGTCTTCCAAAGTATCCTTAGAATAACCTAGACTAGAGTGGGCAATTCTCAACACATGAAATAGATACAGAGAGGAGAAGATAAAAGAATAATAAGATGCTTAGAAAAGGACTTATGTTTAGACAGAATCTAAAACTATCAGAAAACCAGTGATTAAACTTGTGTTTTGACTTCTCTCTAAGCACTCCTTTTATAGACTCAATTAGGTAATTTATTTAATTAAAAAATCAATAAAATAATCGACAATTAACAGCCCTAGGTCGAATTTATCGTGGGTTTTAGGCTCGTGAAATTTCTCATTTGATTATAAGCCCGTTGGACTTAAAATCGAGGCCTATATTATTTTCTATTATTTATTTAATCAAATAATTATTCATATCATTTATCAAATTAATTATTTATAATATGAACCTTGATTTAAACTTATTATTAATTTGTATACTAATTTATCTTAGTTAATAAATCTGCCCTAATTTCTCTTTTATTCTCTAAATTGTACAACTCTATGAAACTATCCAAAATTGACCTGGTCAACTTTGATAATTCTAATTGATAATTAAATCAATTAATTGAGACTATCTAGATGATTTTATCCAATGTACAGTGGGGACCATGGGCCTATGAAATCAAGCTCCAATAAGTTATCATAGATTTAACAAATAAATTTACTAACTTATTAATTCCTCGTGACTTCACTAAAGACTCGGAATTGCACTCTTGAATTCATAGAACGCTCTATAAGCAATATAGATACGTTGTTAATTATCCATTGTTACAACTATAATTGTCACTCAATCCTCTACAGACGGTCTACAATGAGATGGGACTAAAATATCGTTTTACCCCTCATTGTATTTTATCCTTAAAACACTTAGTTCCCTGTAAATGATATTTCAGTAAACTAATATTAATTACTGAAATGAGATCTCTATCATTTAGCACCTTGAACCAAACTAAAAGGAAACCATCATTTCACTTCTTCATCATAAGCTATAGATGTTCATATCTATGATTAACACTCCCACTCAATTATACTACCGAGTTCCCAAGATGTAAGTATGGGCTAGTACGTAGGGTAAGCTGGTAACGAACAAGTCAAAGATCTCAAATAATACAATCAGTTAGAATACTAACCTCTCAGAATTGAGATTGAATTAATCTATGGTCAACTATATGATATGACTAGAATAGATAATAACGGTATGTTTACTTATCTTATCTATTGTCAATATCGGTCCAGTCCGATGTAACAAATACACTCGATCTTATCTACTTTGCTAATGTTCTCAAAAGAACATAACACTGTGATGTGTAAGTAGAACATATCATAGATTGGCAAGTCAGTGTAAATCCTGTGCACTGACTAATCTTAGGACTAACTTATTTTTGAACATATAATCATATTTATATTCCACTGTGATTACGTCACTATAAATACGATTAACTATATGCTCAGGATTTAATAGAAGTTCATATTAAACAAATAATCATGAAAATAAAACATGTGAGTAAAGTGATTGACCAAGTCAAAAAATGATTTCTATTCTTTTATTGATAATAAAATGAGATTACAAAGAATTTGGGTTTTAATTAGGGCATAAAACCCCAACATACGGAAATTTCAGAAGTTGAATTAAAGGCTAATTAGCCCGCCATGATATTAGAATATGCATGTGATGGACTGATACAGGAGGACGACATGATGGATAATGTCCTTGCTTAAAACATGACTTTATATAGTGTGGTGCGTCAAACACTAGGGTGTGTCGTGTGTAGACTGAAAAGGCAATTGTGTGTGCTTCACGGTGGATGAAGGGATAAGAACATAGATGTGCTAGACAAGGCGATGAGTTGACAGTGATGGTAGATAGTCACAGTTAGGGTGAGGTGACAACACTTATGGAAAAGATGTGCGTCAATAGCATGGGAGTTAAAGCATTTTGTCACCCATAGGGGGTTGACCATGAGACAAGGGCGCTAGTGGGAACTAGTGAAGGATCCACATTGGGATCCTTATTACTCAAAGAAAACTAATATGGAGGTTGACACCTTGAGTGGGAAAAGTCTGTACCAGTTGTATGATTCTCCATGGACTAAAGTAAAGTCAGATGAGGTAATGACCGGGATCGGAATAGAATTTGTGATTCATGGTTGGCAATGGGAGATGATAATCAGAAGCCAGAAAGGCTATTATGACTCTAGAGTATCTTGGAGTTAGTACGGAGGGATATAGTTATGGACCGTAAGGTGGTATTACCTTAGATTGCAGGTAAGATGAATGGATATGAAAAGTTGTGACTCAACAGATTGGGTTAGCACACTTTGGTCATGTGAACGGGTATCGCGAGAATGCGATGTATGAAGGGAGACTGTATGTCTTTGTGAGACACCAAAGTCAACAGTGTCGAATTGAGACCCTTTACTTCCCAAGTTCTGAAAAGGGTCGTAGAGGGCGATGAGTAAAAGATTGGGATTTAGAATTATTGGTTACCTATAGACAGACTAACAACCTGAAGGAGCGACCCAGATTTTAAGAATTTTACCTGGAATGTGTAAGTTTTCAAGGCATTGAGGTAAGCACGGTCCCTTGATTAAATAGTCACGGTGATGAATGTCGGTCAATAGCTAGGGTGACTCTGAATAAGATATAGGGAAATAGGGAATGAGAAGTAATCGTCCTGAGAAATGAGATGAGGGACAAGAATTATTTTGGTTCAGAATTGGTTTAGAGGACCAATGAAGTTAGCTAGGATTGTTAGGGCAAGAGTGTCTGCTTATTGAAATGTCATAAGAATTTGTGAACTTAAATATAGGAATGTGGAGTTCCAAGACTGGAGACATCATCCTTCTCCCAGTATTGTGGACTAGAAAGGATAGGATAGTTTGAGAAAGAAAGAGGAGTTTTGTCTCTAAAATTGATCGCTTGTATGATCCTAATAAGGATTAGGCCAGGGGCCTACAGATTAGCCTTACCCCAGCATGGGTATAGGCTCATAAGGTGTTACTGGTGCCAGTGTTAAGGAAAAAGGTGACAAGTACTACCCCTGAGTGGGTGAAGATTTCCTGGAATGTCAGTGGGATTTACTGTTTAAGGAAAAGCCAGTGGAAGTCCCAGATAGACGAGATAAAGTCTTATAGAATAAGACTGTCACTTTGGTGACGATGTTACAAAGAGATAGCAAGGCAAAGGACTAGACTCTGAAGCTATAGTCAGAGTTGCAGGATTAATCTTCCGAGACGTTTGAATAAATTTTGAGGACGAAATTTTGATAAGGATGGGATAGTTGTAACGTCTCGAATTTGCTATTAAGGTTGAGTGCCTTGATAACCATGCCTGGAGGGCATAATAGGATTTATGTAAGGAATTAATTTAATATATGTATGATTATGTTATATAAATGGTTTATATGGTAATGTGAATATTTATGCATGTTTATGTGATTTAAATATGCATGTGGGCTCATTCTTGTAAATTGGGGCTTATTTGTAATTTTTGACTCGTTGAGGGTATATTTGCAATATGTATGTATTGTGAGTGAGACCCCAGTGTTATGGGGATATATTTGAGATGTGTGGTCCGAGACGATCCTAGTGAACGAATTAGCGGAATAGTCACAACAAGGTCAAATACTCGGCTCGGGGTGTGCCGAGGGGTATTTTGGGAATGTAGTATGTACTCGGGATCTATTGGGTAACGGGTAGTTATTTGGTGATTAATTGGGTATGTCAGGATTAATTGGGAATTTATAAGGCTACTCGAGGATTAGCGGGAAATGTGGCAAATAACGATTTTGCCCTTGGGGCCATTAAAGGATAAGAGTATGCTTAAGGGGTGTTTTGGTCTTTTGATGTTAAGGATAGACTTAGGCTAGGAAGTATGAGGAAGCAAGGGGAAACAAAAAGAGAACTCAGCTGCCTTCTCTCTCTCCCTCCCTCGTGAGTTCCCTCTCTCTCTCACACACTCTTTCTCATAGTTTTGAATTGGAGCACTTGAGCCTTGGGGATTTGGGAGCAAGGATTACTAGAGGTTGAAGCTTAGTGAGGAAATTGGAAGCACACAACTAGAAAGGGCAGCTAGGTATGGATAAATCAAAGGTAAGTTTAAGTTTTAAGTTTTAAGCTCTGAATTTAGCTTTCTTTGAGTCTTGGAGTTTACTGTGAATTTTGATTTAGGAGAAGGATTGTAACGCCCTGGTTGCCCCAGAACAGTTACGGTGAACGGTGGACCGGAAATTTGACTCGCTACTCGAGTCCTTTGGTCAAAAATGTGCTCTAAGTGTAATTAACAGGTTAAGGTATAAAACCAGTAAAAAGGAAATGGAGATTTTCATTACAAACTGCTCTGCAGAGCTAAACAAAATGTTTACAAGTCGTTCTCAGTACAAAATGGTCATTACTGTTTTAAATTTACAACCCCGCCGACCTAAGCGGCAAAAATAGGGTAAACCCCCTAGTTCCTCTGAGAACTCATTGGCCGTGGTGGTCAAGTGGCCGCATATGTACACATCACCACCTAAGCTCTCCACTCAAGGCTAGGTGAGCTTTTCTTTTCCTTTACCTGCACCACATAGCACCCATGAGCCAAATCCCAGCAAGAAAACATAACACTATTCAATAACATTATCAAATGATTATCATTATAATCACACTGAGCATAAAGCTTTCAAACAAATGAGTGAACATCACATGAGGTCCTGATAAACCATACTGAGTGACTGACAGGCAAGTCACTAGTTCAAATGGAAGAGTGGCTGCTAGGTAAGCCACTAGCCTTCAACAGGTTCTGGTAAACCATACTGAGTGACTGACCAGCATGTCACTGTTTCAAGTGGGAGAGTGGCTGCTAGGTAAGCCACTAGCCTCCAAGCGCTTATCTCATTCATCGACCCTTGGGGTCGGTCTGGCATTAATGCTCTTCGAGTCATTCAATGTTGATAGTCGATTAGATCTAATCTTTGTTGGCTTGCGTTAACACGCTAAGGCCGTCCTGACTAATGAGTCAGCTCAACGTGACCAGTGCCCAGTACCACTGCCGAACCTGACTAATAAGTCACAGCTTCACAGTTGATACTAGCACCTTTGCCAAATCTGACTAATGAGTCAGTACCATGCACAAGTGAGCAACATATGCTAAACATTCTATATTCAATCCAAGTCCATATTTACACAACCATCATGCCTCATGAATATCCATGCATGTCACACTTAGGGTGCAGTTTTCTTACCTCTGGTTCGAGCTAGAATGAATAAAAGAACAACCCTGAGAACGATCAACCTTTTGGTCCTTTAGCGGTTACCTGGTCGTAACCAATTAAGGGATTCCATCAATAAAATGAATAATAAAATGCTCCCAAACCAAAACCTAACCTCCGGAACATCAAACACTACTCAACTAGGTAGTAGGTTCAATCCCGAGGCCTTAGGCTTGAATCCCCATGCTAGAAACTCCATTTTGGCCAAAAATTCCCTAAGGGCCGCGACCCTCCTCAGCTGCGCCGCGCCGCGCCCTCAAACAGAGAGGGTCTCCCCTGCCAGACGCCAAGGGCCGCGGCGCACCATAGCCCAGACCAGTAAACTGACAGCACGCGAACTAAGTTTTCCCCTGCATTTTCCCTTGGAACCAAACCCTCTAACCAGCTCCAAACCTCCTCCAAACACACAATTAAACCCCTAAACATCACCCATAACTTCCCCTCATCAAAACCCAACCTAAACATCAATTAAAACCTCCTCAAATCCACACTTCCATCAAGAAATCAAAAGCTGAAAACTTAAAACGAAAACAGGGTATAACCAGGAACTCAATGGATAAACTCACCTCAAACCTGGAATTAAATCCTCTCCAATAGCTGAACCAAGCCTAAAACCTCAGCCCCTTGATCTCCTAGCTTGATTCCACCCTTTAAGCTCAAAACCCCAAAGAAGGAAAGAGAGAAATGGATATACGGGAAGGAGAAAGTTCTTACTCTGTTTTTGTTCTGTTTCTACAGCCATCCAAACTTCACATATATCCAAACCCCAAATGACCAAAATACCCCTAAGTCATCAAAAGCCTCTAAAACCATTTCAAGGGTAAAATTGGTACTTTCCACTTACACCGTTAATCATAATTAACGCTTCCCAATTCCCGCTAATCTCAATATTCTCAAACACCAATAATTCACATCCCGTTACCCTTCAATGCCTGGTAACACTCTAATCATTAAAACACCCCGAGACTCACCCCGAGCCTCGAGCTTAAGCCTGTTATGACCAAACCGATATTTAACACACCATGATCGTCTCATGCCGAATGGCTCGAACAAACTCACATCATAATGTGGTCCCAAAATATATCACCAACATGCATCCAAATAAACAATTTACCCTCAATAGGCCAAATTATCATCACACCCCTGTAATTAGAAATATGGACCCACATGCATGCATTTCACATCATATCATAATATAATCAACATATACATGCATTTTATCAATTAATAACACAATTAAGCAAGTATGGCCCTCCCGGCCTACTACTCACGTCGTTAAACACATCGGAGAATTCGGGGCATTACAAGGATATGAACTAGTTTCTAGAAATTATGATGTCTATGTTGTGTTATTCTGGATTCTGGACTCAAGTTTAGATTTAGCCATTTTTTAGGGTGAATTTGGATGGGTTTAGCTCGGAAAAATGCAGGGAAACACTGGGGAATTCTGGGTTTTGGGGCTCGAGCCATGGCCCTGTTATTTAGGCATCGCGACCCGTGTAGAAGGGCTTGGCAGTTCTTTGAAACTACCCAGGCACCGTGGCACAGGTTAAGGCGCGCTGCGGCCCATGTCCCCCACGAGAGAGCTATTGCGAAAATTTAAAGCTACACAAGTTTATGTAATCACTTTTGTAGTTTATTTCGGTAAGACCGATATCGTTCCCACAGAGACTAATTATCAAGTACCAATAGCCTATTTTATTTTCTATTTGGTAATCAAAATTGGAATTTTTAAAACTAAAAATAATAATAACAAAATTTAATGAAGAATAACAAAGAACAATGATCTTGCAGTAAACTTGATTCAAATATATATATGAGAAATTAGGAATTCTAATCTCCTCTACTATCCACTTTATTATTCATTAATGCAATCACAAAGATAATTCTTCTCATTAAGATGAAAGACATGCAAAAGTGTTAAATATTCAAGTTAAGAAATATAAACTCGACCTAATGCAAATTCTCTATATTTCTATGAAAAATTTAAACAATAGGAAGCAATGAACTCAGCCCTAAATCACATAGACCAAATTGATACTCTCGTTCTAAATTGAAATCTATGTCTATTCAATTTTAGCATATCCAAATCTCATTTCTCTGATTATGATTCAAATTCATAAATAGCATGTAAATGGTGCGTAATCAATCACATACACAATAAACACAAATTGAATAGATCTTAGATGAAGAAGAAATTGAAAACTTGCATTAATTCATAATAAAGCTTCAAGAGATTCAATTAAAAACCCTATATAGAATTTAGTTCATGTTTATCACTAAGAAATCCATAAAAATGAAATTAACATAAAATAAAAATAAAAAGAAAAGAAAAGAACTCTAAAATGATAAATCCAATCTTCCGCCAGAGCACTCCTAAAACTCTTCTCCCAGTCTAGATATGCAAAAGTGCCTCATTTCCTCTCCTTCATCGTAATTTAAACATAATTAGCATTTTTTTAAACATGAAATGACCAAATCACCCTTCATTAAAAATCTGCGTTTTTCACATTTCTAGACATATCCTGCAGTCGCAGGATGTCATTCCTGCGGTCGCAAGAATGCCCTAGAAATGCCAAAACTCTTCTGGAATTGCGGCCGCAAGACACCCTTCCCGCGGTCGCAGAAAGTGCTCCGAAACACCATTTTCCACCAATTTTTGTCATTTTGTCAATTTTTCCACTATGTTTCCATACCTAAGTCACCTAAGCCCTTCGACACCTGAAAACATTAAAAAAAAGCGTAAAATAAAACAAAACAAAACAAACACCTAATACTTTACCTAAAAAACACATAGATAAATGAGTCTAAAACTCGTTTATCCAGAGCCTAGGAGCTCTCTAACTTATAGCGCGTCGCGATCATAGGGGGCTGGGTCATGGCTCAAGATAGAGCCCTTCTTAGGCCCTGGGTTTCGCACGGGCCGCGGCGCGACCCTGTGAACTCAGCCATCCATGTTTTCCTCAGCCCAAAACTCACCAAAAATCATTACCAAACAATGGCAAACATCACACCTCAATCTCAATAGAAAAACCCATCTTAAACACATACAAAGCACTGCCAAAACCTCAAACCAAAACCCAATTCACAACCTTAAACTATCAAGCATAAGAATGAACAAAACCACACAAAAAAATACCAACTAAAATAGAGTTTATAAACTTTACCTCTGCTGTGAATTAAATCATTTTAGCTGCTGCAATTCAATCCTAAACCCCAAGCTTTAGAACTCCAAGCTTGAATTCTCTAGCCTTGCCCTAAAATCAAACCGAGAAAGAGAGAGAGAGAATGATCGAGAGATAAAGAGATCTGAAGTTTCTGAGTGTTTCATTCCACTATGTTCTGAATATATCCTCCCTTAGGCTAGGATATGACCATTATACCCCCTTAGCCAAGCCTAGGTCCTTTAATGCCCCAAGGACAAACTTGTCATTAGCCAGTTGTCCCGTTAATCATAATTAACGACTCACAATTCCCATTACTCCCAATATCCTCAAATAATTACCAAATAATTTCCCATTACCCGCTCAATCTTGGTAATGTACTAAGTACAAATTACTCCTAGGCTCACCCCGAGCCCGACATTTGACCCCTTTATGACCTAACCGCTAACTTGCCTCCTAGGATCGTCTCGTGCTGAGTAACCCAAAAAAATCCACATAATAATGTGGTCTTACACATATATGCACACAAATATACAAATATGCCTTCAATGGGCCAAAATTATGAAAATGCCCTTCTAATAAGAAAATGGCCCACATGCATGCAAATACAGCCATATAATAATAAAACTCACATAAGCAGTCATATAATCACATATTAACACAATTCACCAGTTATTGCTCTTCTGGCTCCCTAATCAAGGCACTAAGCCACATTACGAAATTTGGGACGTTACAATTTCAACCCATTGTAACGGTCCTATCTTTTCATGCGGTTTCCGAGGATAGCCGACCACACTATAGGTCAGGTTTCATGAATAGTGTTATTTCTCAAAGTGAAGGTATTACGAGGGGCCGACTCCAATCTCGTAACGGGGTATTACAGACCGTTGGAATGGTCCGCTCTGGTAACGGGGTCTCCAAGGATAGGCAATTACACTTTAGTTCAATTTCACAATTTGAGTTTTTTTCCAATGCGAACATTCTACTAGGGGTCGAATCTGATCTCGTAATGAGATCCTAAATTGAGCCAACCTCACCCATTTAGTGGATATTTCGGATCGTTAGAACGGTCCGATATTTTAACAAGGTCTTTAAGGTTAGTCGATCACACTGTAGGTCATGTTTCAAGATTAGTGTTATTTCTCAAAGCGAAGGTACTGCGAGGGCCGACTCTGATCGCGCAACGAGATCCTAAATCTAGCCTACCCCACCCATTTCGGGGGTATTCTGAACTATTGTAACAGTCAGATCTTGTCACGAGGTCTCCGAGGAAAGTTGATCACACTATAGGTCAGGTTTCACGATTAGTGTTATTTCTCAAAGTAAAGGTGTTACTAGGGGTCGACTCCGATCCTACAACGAGATCCTAAATCAAGCCTACCCCAACCATTTAGGGTGTATTTTGGACCATTAGAACATTTCGATCTAGTATCAAGGTCTTCGAGGATAGCCGATCACTCTATATATTAGGTTTCGTGATTAGTGTAATTTCTCAACGTGAAGGAACTACTAGGGGTCGACTCCGATCTCGCAACGAGATCCTAAATCAATCCTACCTGAACCATTTAGGGGGTATTTCGGGTCGTTAGAACAGTCCGATCTAGTCACACGATCTCTGAGGATAGCCGATCACTCTATAGATAAGGTTTCACGATTAGTGTTATTTCTCAAAATAAAGGTACTACTAGTGGCTGACTCTGATCTCGGAATGAGTTCCTAAATCAAGCTTCCCTAATGTTGATGGTGAGAACGCATCAACCAAATTAAGTTAGAAAAAATTAGAATATGGAACTTATCAATGAAAAACTTCAAATATCTAATCAGAAACTCAAAGATCAGTTGCAGAAAGAAAAGGGTGAAATGAACTTGTATTTCCTATGGTGTAGTGCTGCAGTGTTTTTTCCAACCCCCTTTCATGTAGAATTGGGGTTCCCTTTATAGTGGGCTCTAGTGGCCTTTGATACATTGTGGTCCAGGGGACCAAATGGTACACAAGTACATTGTCAGGAGAGTGGTCTCAGGGGTAGTGGTGTTGGCTCCAGTACATGGTCAGGTTCTGTGGGGATGTCTCCACTAATTATTTAGTACAAGTGTCAGAGGAGTGGTTCCAGGCGTAGTGGTGCTGGTGGTGGTGTCAGCTCTGACATCTGGTTAGAAGCATACAGGCCATGCCCCCTCTCCTAGTACTCCCACTACTTGCCCGGCATTGTTATACCCAGATTTCGAGCCATGGTAAATGTGACCTCAAAAGTTGGATTCGCAACGAATGGTCTCGTAAGGATTGGAGTATGCTCCAGGATTGTATATCGAGCCTGCAAAGTACGATATATGATCTCAAATGTGGTGACCTCGAAACGATCTCGATCTCAAAAGGTAGCTCCGAGAACACACTCATCATCGGGGACGACTTCAGGTCGGGGGTCTCGAGCTCGATGTATGTACGATCTCGAAAGACACGTCATCTCGAGAGATGTCATTAGCTCGCACAATGACGTGAGACCTGGGATGCTAAAGCCTTAGGGATACGCGATAACCACCTTGAATATCTACAAGTATTATAAATATGAGATGTAATCCTCATTTATTAATGTAAATCCCCAAGAATCGTGGGATATTATTTGGTCAGTTATGTGTTTCCTGGTCTTCAGGGACGTTTCCTTTTATATCTGATTATAGGCATTTAAAGCCATTTATTTTATTCACAAAAGAGTAACTACCCAAAATATGTGGGATAGTATTCTGCATCCTTCTCTATAAATAGAGAAGCCATGCACCATTGTAATGGACCGAAATTCTGATCCTTGAGAGAAAACTCTGAAGAATTCATGCTTAAGAATTTTCAGAGATAATCTTGAGATTAATAACAGAGGCTCGTGGACTAGGCAGATTTAACTGCTGAACCACGTAAAAATAGCGTGTTTGATTTGTTTTATTTCATTTAGCCATTGTCATTCATTGTTTACGTGCTCTTCTTTCACTGTTTGACGAAAAACGGCGTCAACAGTTTGGTGCTTTCATTGAGAGCCTTAAGCATTCATCCCTGAGAGATTCATGGCTACAAACAATCACAACACCCCTGATGAAAGCTACCCAAGGCGTCCTGGAAAACAACCAATGGAGAACCCGGATGCTGAGGAGAGAAGTGGGTCCTCTGATTCCCGGGGACCACCGCCTCCACCGAGGGATGAGGATATGTACTACAATCCTGAGTGTTACGTTCCTATTGTAGAATTGGAAAACCGGCAATTGAAACAGCTGTTGGTAGAAGCCAACAAACAGAATGAGGAGTTGACTAGGATGGCCGCAGAGGCGCAGGTGGCTCAGCCCCCGCCTCCGCGCGAAAACGAAGTCCCTCCTCCAAGGGACGTGCATGTTCCTCCCCGGAGGCCCCGTGGGCGTCCACGAAAAGATGCTGCCACAAGGAGGCCGACTCAACCTCCGGCACCAGCAGAGCCATCTGCTCCTCCTAGGCCCCAGAGGAGTACCCGAGCTCGGGTCCCGCCTAATCCACCTGTGGAAGTGCCTACAGGAACTGAGAATAACCGAGCTCCTACCGAGGCTCGGACTCAGGTTCCTGGTAGTGCACCGAACGCGACTGACCCATCTCGGGAAAATTCTGGACCCTCTAGGCCGAGGCAAGGGCGGCAGCCACCGTCGCCTATACGGTTCCCTCCGTCTCCCATAAGATATCCTTCACCTCCCCGCAGAAACGCTCAACCTGTTCGAGATCAGGATCAAGGGCGTACGGGGGATAGACAAGGACACAGGGAGACTTTCCAAGAGCAGAGAGGCGCACAATCTGAGAAAAGTCAGACGTCCCGGTCTCGCACTGCGGAGACAAGGCGACATGGGAAGAACCCATCGCGAAATGACCGATCGATGAGTTTCACCAGTGACGAGTCCGGAGAGACCAGGTCCGTCAGTAAACACGACCGAGGTCGTAAAAATACTGGAAGCTGCAAGAATCGTCCTGACCTGCGAAACCATCTGAATCAGAGCAGGGGGAAGGGAGATCAGACAAATCCGGACCTAAGGAATCACCTGAATGGGCGTAGAGATCCCTCAAGGAGACGCGAGCCTGGAATCATGATCAATGACTGTCAATTCCAGACACCACCTAAGGACCCAGTCCAAGAAAGGATCGACCAGCTCGAAAAAGCCTTTAGGCTTTTAAAGAATGAACAAGGGAATGGTCGATATGAGGACTCTGACGAGGAGCTCGAGCCGTTTGCTCCACATATTTCTAACACTCAGTTTCCTCAAGGGTTCCGGATTCCTCACGTCCCAGCGTTTGAAGGAAAAACCGACCCATGCAGTCACCTGAGTACATTCAACACTATTATGAGCTAGTAACGTAGGTTACGAGCTCAGATGCATGTTGTTTCCAACATCATTGGCCGGACCTACCAAGAGTTGGTTCAAAAAGTACAAGAGACACTCGATAACTTCATGGGATTAGTTGTCTAGAGACTTCAAGAAGCAGTTCCGAGCTATGATGGGAGTCAGACCAGAGGCATCCACTTTGACTAACGTCCGACAACAGCCGGGTGAAACACTGAAAAGCTACTTGACAAGATTTAATCTAGAGGTCGCCCGAGCTCGAGATGTGGATGACAGTGGGCACCTGATGGCTATCCGAGCTGGTGTTTTACCCAGAAATTCCCTTTGGGATGACATGCAAGGGAAACCGGTGAGGTCAATAACCGAGTTTAACAGACGGGCGCAGAGATTTGTCAATGTAGAGGAGGCGAGGTCAACGCTCAAAGCGACCTCGCAAACCGAGACTACAACGATAAACATTAACTTCGCCTCAACCTCGGCTGACCCAGCAGCTCCACAGCCAACCTCGGAGAATCCCTCCAAGAGGAAAAAGAGCGAGGGAAATAACCCCGAGGCTGAAGGGGGAAAGAAAAAGAAAGGAGAAAGGTATTTCTCCGTATATAAAGTGCACACCGAGCTCAACGAGTCTCGGGAAAACATATACCTGGCTAATGAAAACCAGGTCCCCTTCAGGCGTCCGGACCCAATGAGGAATCAAAAATCCAAAAGGGATTCCAGTAAGTATTACCGGTTCCATAGAGACACCGGACACACAACTGATGAATGTCGACAGCTGAAGGATGAGATCGAAGGGTTGATCTCGAGAGGTTATTTCCGGCAGTATGTCAAAAACCAAAGTACTGGACAGACTACTGCGAGCCAGAGAGTAGCCGCGCCTTCGACGGCACAAAATAATAACTCCTGATCTCGGGAAGAAGACAGGCCCCCGCCGATAGATGGAGAGGAAGTGATAACCATCTCGGGAGGGCCTCATCTCGCAGGAGGGGGCAGAAATGCTCAAAAGTGATACGTTAACGAGCTGAAGACAGGGGACGGGTCTCCTTATGAACCCGAACCTAGGGCACCAAAAAGCCAAAGGGTTGAAACGCAACCGATAACCTTCACTGAGGAGGACGCTTCCCATGTTCAGTTCCCTCATCATGATCCATTGGTTATCACTCTTCAGCTTGCCAACAAGAGAGTCCGCCGAGTTCTCATAGACAATGGGAGCTCAGTCAACATTCTTTATAAAGCGGCTCTTGAGAAAATGGGACTCTCCCTTCGCGACCTGAAGGCATGTGCAACTACTTTGTACGGCTTTTCAGGAGAAGGGACTGCCTGTATGGGATCCATTGAACTCCCTGTGACCTTGGGAGACTATCCAGTCTCGGTGACCAAGATAATGGAGTTCGTGGTGGTAGATTTACCATCTGCCTACAATGTATTGCTCGGGAGACCCGCCCTGGTCGGGCTGGGGCCAGTGTCATCTGTGAGGCACCTGGCCCTTAAGTTCCCAACCCCAAGCGGGGTCGGGACATTAAAAGGAGATCAATTGGCAGGAAGAGAATGCTATAGCATTTCTTTGAGGGGAAAGAAACAAACGAGCGCTCAAGCACTCGTTATCATACAAAATAAAGATGGAACGGTTTTAGAAATTGATGAGGAAATCGATCCAAGGATTGAGGATAAAGTTGACCTCGAACCATTGGAAGAGCTCGAAGAAGTTCAGCTCGACGAGGCTGATCCCTCAAAGAAGGTGAAGGTCGGGAAACACCTCCAAGACGAAGCAAAATAGCAATTAATTTGCTTTCTGAAGAAAAACCAGGATGTCTTCGCATGGTCACACTCAGACATGGTGGGGATAAGCCCGAATGTTGCGAGCCACGCATTAAACATAGAAAAAAGCTTTCCCCCGAAGCAACAAAAGCGAAGACAACTGGACAAGGACAGAAAGAAAGCATTAAAGGAGGAAGTTGACAGATTAAAAGCAAACCATTTCATTAGGGATGCCTTTTACCCTGACTGGGTAGCCAATCCAGTGTTGGTCCCAAAGCCCAATGGGACGTGGAGAACCTGTATTGACTACTCGGACCTCAACAAGGCTTGCCCAAAAGACTGTTTTCCGCTGCCGAGAATTGATCAGCTCGTGGATGCCACGGCGGGGCATGGCTTGATGTCATTCATGGATGCATATTCTGGATATAACCAGATTCCCATGCATGCCCCCAACCAAGAACATACGAGCTTCATTACAGATAAAGGGCTATACTGTTATAATGTTATGCCGTTTGGACTCAAGAACGCTGGAGCTACATATCAGCGGCTCGTAAACATGATGTTTTCAGAACAAATAGGGAACAACATGGAAGTTTATGTTGATGACATGCTTGTAAAGTCTCAACTTAACAAGAACCATGTTGATGACCTCGAAGAGTGCTTTGGCGTGCTCAGAAAGTACAACATGAAGTTAAATCCTCATAAGTGCACTTTTGGGGTATCTTCGGGAAAATTTCTGGGTTTCATTGTCAACTCTCGTGGAATCGAGGCTAATCCCGACAAAATAAAGGCCCTGATTGATATGCCTTCACCTCGGAAGCATAAAGATGTCCAAAGCTTGACTGGCAGGATGGCCGCCCTGAGCAGATTCATCTCGAAGTCAACGGATCGTGGCCTTCCATTCTTCAACTTATTAAAAGGAAGTAAGAAATTTGAATGGACAGAAGAGTGCGAGCTAGCCTTTCAGGAGCTCAAAAGACACCTCACTGAACCACCCATCTTGTCAAAACCCGAAACGGGAGAAGTATTGTACCTATACCTCTCAACCACCGAACACGCGATAAGCGCGGTGCTCGTTCGAGAGGAAGAGAGGGTGCAGAAACCCGTCTATTACATCAGTAAGAGATTACTAGGGGCAGAGTCAAGATATCCATTGATGGAGAAACTCGCCCTCAGCTTAATCCACTCATCTCGCAAGCTCCGCCCCTACTTTCAGGCACATCCCATCCATGTACTGACAGATCAACCACTTAGGCAAGTCCTGTCTAAACCAGAGGCGTCCGGTCGACTTCTTAAATGGGCTGTCGAGCTCGGACAGTTCGAGATCACTTACCATCCAAGAATGACCATTAAGGCACAAGCCTTGGCAGACTTCATAGTGGAGTGCACTGGTATAGCCGACGACGAGGTAATAACCACGGCCCACGAGCTGTGGAAACTTTACGTCGACGGCTCGTCAAATGAAAATGGAGCGGGGGCAGGAGTTATTCTGATCACTCCTGCAGGGAGCAAATTTCACTCTGCTTTAAGATTTGGCTTTAAAGCATCTAATAATGAAGCTGAGTACGAGGCTCTACTCGCGGGACTACGAATAGCAAAAGAGCTCAAGGCCAAAGCTATACATTGCTACAGCGACTCCCAGCTCGTGGTTAATCAAATCTTGGGAGAGTACCAGGCTCGTGGCACAAGAATGGCAGCTTATCTGGAGAAGGAAAAATCCGCATTGGAGTATTTCAAGTTTTATGCAATCGAACAGGTTCCCCGAGAACAAAACTCAAATGCAGATGCCTTAGCTCGACTCGCCACTTCCACCGAAAATGAAGAGCTGAATGTTGTACCCGTAGAACACCTATCAGCACCCAGCATTACTGAGCCAGACGAGGAAGATGTGTGTATGATTGAAACAGAACCAACCTGGATAATTCGAATAAACTATGCATGAATGCATCGAATTTCGAGCCTAAATCCAAACTATGTTTGTTTGAATAAATAAACATAACCGGTTCATCAATATAAAAATATGCAAAATATTTCGAGCCAAGAAATGTAAAGCATATAAAAGAATGGTAAAAGAAATTGTATCAGCCCCGTGGGCATATATTAAAATAGTTACAGAAATAAGGGGACGCAGCCCCGATAACTGATCTCCCCGAGGTCAGATTCAAGGAAGAGGAGTCTCCTTGGCCTTCTCAGCATCAGTGGCACCGGACCCCTCAGGACGAATAGCATGACTATCCTCCTGAGCTTCCTCCGAAACGGTGCCCGAAACAGCCTTTTCCTTCTCGAGCTGCTCAGCCTTCTCCTTCTCAAGCCGTTCAGCCTCTTCCTTCTCGAGCCGAGCATTCCATCGTTCAAGAAGCGGCGCCTCGTGGGGACCTAAGAAGCTGGTGTCCAGCTCTTCATTATAAGCCCACATCCGGTACATAGCTGAGTCGACCGCCTTTTCCTTCTTTTCTTTGTACTCGGCAAGCAGGCGAGTTTTGGCATCCTCTATGACGTCGAAGGTGGCGGCCTTGTCCTCTTCAAGTTTCTTATTGGTCTCCCGAAGCTGGGAGTTATCTTTCTTTTGCTCCTCGAGTTTAGCTCTCAGCTTTCCAAGCTCCTTGGCCATGTCCTCACGCTCCTTAACCACTGCCTCGAGCTTAGCATTCGCCGCCTTCAGATCGTCGTTCGCTCTAAGGTGGAGGTCCTTCGCCTCTTGAGCATGAGTCCTGCTCGAATGGATCTCGTTGTTCAGCTCGTAATTGAGCTGGGCAGTGAAGGCAAGAGCCTGAAAAAAGGAAGAAACCACCATTAGCCTCGAGTCAGTATGAATGTAAGCAAAAGGAACATAGAAGAATACTTACCGCAGCAGTGTGCTCGATACTCTTCTCGTAAAGAACAGTGCGGTCTCGGGTGCCGGTTAAGCACTGCCACTGGGGAGCTTCGAAACTGCCATAGCTCTGGCCGATCCAGGACATGACATCCGAGATCAGAGTAGATCCGTGAGGACCAGCAGCATTGTCCACCACATATGAGTCCATAAGGGTGGAGATTGTTAGCTTCTGAACTCGAGAAGCAGAAGGTCTTCTGGAAAGTTGAGCAGAAGACGATTCACCCACCACGGGAGGTTGGGACTCAGCAATGGCAGAGACGACGGCCTGCGAGGATGGCATTGTCGTGGTGGCGCTGGCCTGGACAGTCGACGCAGCAACAGAGCTCGAAGCCGGCGGGGCAAGGGGAGGTGTCTTCTTGGATCTCTTGGAGCCTTTGCCTGGCTGGCCGGTCTTCAGTGACCCCACCCTAGGGCGTTTGCTCCTCTCAGCCCCTGCATTGTCGATAAGGGTGTCAAGGTCGGAGTCCATCTCGCCTGCATAAGTCACAACACAGTGAGTTAGTAAAGGAAAAGTGTACATCAAGTTATTTCAGTATCACAGACATATAGAGTGATGATAGAAGAAACCTAACTGGAACTCTCCCCCGAGCTCGAGCTTGGGGACTATGAAATTCCCCCGTCTTCAGAGGAGGCGGGGGGAGTGCCTTCCCTATAAGTAGGTGATAACCTCGAGAGGTCCCTATAATCATTGGTCCCGTACTGCACAGCTATCCCATTCCACACCTCGTCCGTGGTGTACATGGTATCGTATTTCCCGAGCCCACTATCAAACCTATGGACACAGTCATCTACCCAACTCCATATGTAGAAGTGGTATCTATCCTGTGGGCACGAGACTAACCTATTGGGCCTGTGTTTTAGTAAAGTGGGGGACCACATTCGCGAAGTAGGAAGGGTTTTACCTCCATCCGAATCCGAGCTTGAGGTTTCGTCATTGGCCTCATTCCCTGATCGCAGACTCCTCAGGCGAACTGGGAGTGATGGTCTCCTTTCTCTCCTCGGAGGAAGGGCGCCTGTGGGCAGTGGCACTTCCTCCCAGCGTTCATATTTTTTACTGGACCAGTCAGAGGTTGACTGGCCCTCTCCCAACAACCCGCAGGCGCGAAGCTTGTCCTCATGCAATAGATATGAAAGAGATCTCCTGCCATAAGGGAGTCGGAGCAAGGCTTCTCTGTGCCTTTTCATTGCCTCATCGGGGGTGGGACGCTGGAAATTAGCTGAAAGGCGAGACACATTTCAACTAAATATGGATTTAAGAACTAAAGTCACGAGCTCAGGAATAAAAGTAACGAGAATACTTACGAATCCGCCTGAACGAATAATGCCGAGACGGGGACAGACCATCTGTCCAGAAGAAGGCCTTTTTGAAATCAGGCGGGTGGTTGGGAAGATCCCCAAAAACCTTCGTCTCCTTGGGGTAGCTCGAGAGGTAGTAAAAACCATCCCCTCCCTGAGCTCGGGAGGGGTTACTTTTCAAACAAAAGAGATATAAAATCTCTTGAGGTGAGGGTCCTTTCCACTGCAGCTCGTGATACAAGGACCTCAGGGCAGACAGCACCCTGTACGAATTGGTGTTGAGCTGGAACGGTGCCAACCCAACGAAATTAGTAAAGTCTTTGAAAAAAGACTTCAAGGGCAACAAAGCTCCTGCCCTCATGTGCTCCTGGCTCCATGCCGCGTATCTCACTGTGGCATCGCGGTCGCCAGGAGCGAAACAGCTCCGTTCATGGCTGGTCGGAACTCGACACTTAAAGGCGTCGGACGAGCTAAGGCCATGGAAGGCCAATATTTCGGATATTTGGCTGGTTGTGGAAACCGTGCTCCAGTAGAGCTCGGCCGCAAACATCTCCTTCCTCGGCTGCGAAGATGAAGTTTCCCCCATTAATGAAAACTGGAGTTCCCCTGGGTGATACGCAACAGTGACTTTTAGCGCAGGGTCGAGGGGAATAGGCCTAGGTCCTGAATTGGGCTCCGGGTAGATGGCCTCCCGAAGAACTCTTCTCTTCCCTTCGATGACTTCGTCTATCTGGCGGCGATAGTGAGCTCGAATGTCTTCTTGCTCGCGTGCAAGCTCGTATTCTCTTATCCAACGTTGGTTCTGGGCAAAGAGCGATTCTGGGCTCGGAGATTTCGGCTCGTAAGGGACTGCCAGCAATGACCCCCACCGTCTTTCCAGATTTTGTGACATCTAGCGAGAAAGAAAAAATGGTGAGGGCCATGCATGCAAGAGTCACGAGCCCGATGGAATGAGCTCGGAGGTTTAGGAACGAGACTAAATACTAAGACCCTTATTGAAGAGTCAGGGGCGTGTATTCCACGAAAAAGAAGAGGAGTGTGGATAATTTTTTGAAAATCCCGAAATTCAAGGGAAAGAAGAGTGGCGGTTAGCCAAGAAAAGCGTTTTTGGGTTTTGTGCATTTGTCAAAGCCCATGTTTTTATCCGAAAAGTTGTCAGACGGACGATCGTGGGCGTGTTTCCAAGGTACTCAAGTACCTAAAGTGAGCAATACCGGCTGATGCGTGTCCATTTTCAAGAGTGTATGACGGTACAGTTCTCAAAGAAAGTAGTTCAAAAGTTTCCTTCTCTTAGGATTCGAAAAAATACTTTTGAGGGGGCAAGATGTTATACCCAGATTTCGAGCCATGGTAAATGTGACCTCAAAAGTTGGATTCGCAACGAATGGTCTCGTAAGGATTGGAGTATGCTCCAGGATTGTATATCGAGCCTGCAAAGTACGATATATGATCTCGAATGTGGTGACCTCGAAACAATCTCGATCTCAAAAGGTAGCTCCGAGAACACACTCATCATCGGGGACGACTTCGGGTCGGGGGTCTCGAGCTCGATGTATGTACGATCTCGAAAGACACGTCATCTCGGGAGATGTCATTAGCTCGCACAATGACGTGAGACCTGGGATGCTAAAGCCTTAGGGATACGCGATAACCACTTTGAATATCTACAAGTATTATAAATATGAGATGTAATCCTCATTTATTAATGTAAATCCCCAAGAATCGTGGGATATTATTTGGTCAGTTATGCGTTTCCTGGTCTTCAGGGACGTTTCCTTTTATATCTGATTATAGGCATTTAAAGCCATTTATTTTATTCACAAAAGAGTAACTACCCAAAATATGTGGGATAGTATTCTGCATCCTTCTCTATAAATAGAGAAGCCATGCACCATTGTAATGGACCGAAATTCTGATCCTTGAGAGAAAACTCTGAAGAATTCATGCTTAAGAATTTTCAGAGATAATCTTGAGATTAATAACAGAGACTCGTGGACTAGGCAGATTTAACTGCTGAACCACGTAAAAATAGCGTGTTTGATTTGTTTTATTTCATTTAGCCATTGTCATTCATTGTTTACATGCTCTTCTTTCACTGTTTGACGAAAAACGGCGTCAACAGGCATGAATATTTGGATCAGACGTAAGGGGCCTTAAAGGTCGTACCCCGTACAATATCGTACTAGTACGATCCTTTTGAATTATGCTTGGGCTTTTACCTCTGAATGTTAGGCTCTCATAGGTCTTCATAGGAGACACCCTCTTGAGGTGTAGGGTGTGAGACACCTAGTGTATGCAGGGGTCGTAGTGCGAAACGGAACTCTTGGATCCTTGGCACAAGGCGCCCGGAGCACCTCAGGGCCAACCACGAGATGTAGATGATAGGTGTGCGAGATGCCCCTCACGAGGCCTTACGCGCGCGACACTGATGGAGCGATACGCCTCTCGTGAGGCCCTGCACACGCCGCACTGACAGAGCGAGATGTCTCTCGCGAGGCCTTGCTGGTGCGTGACACTGATGACGCGAGGCTCCTTTCGCCAGACCCTGCGCGCGCGCCATTGATGGGGTGAGACGCCTCTCGCAAGGCCCTGCGCGCATGACACTGGTGGAGCAAGACGCCTCTCACGAGGCCCTGCTGGTGCGAGGTGCTGATGGCATGAGGCACCTCTCACGAGGCCCTATGCGCGCACAACTAATGGGGTGAGACGCCTCTCGTGAGGCCCTGCGCGCGTGGCACTGGTGGAGCGAGACACCTCTCACGAGGCCCTGCTGGTACGAGGCGCCTCTCGCGAGGCCGTACGCGCGCGCCAGTGATGGGGTGAGACGCCTCTCGCAAGGCCCTGCGCGCATAGCACTGGTGGAGCGAAACGCCTCTTGCGAGGCCCTGCTAGTGTTACAGGCTGATGGTGCGAGGCGCCTCTCGCGAAGCCTTGCGTGCGCGCCACCGATGGGGCGAGATGCCTCTCACGAGGCCCTGCATGCGCAGCACTGGTAGAGCGAGACACCTTTCACGAGGCCCTGCTGGTGCGAGGTGCCTCTCGCGAGGCCCTGTGCACGCGCCACCAATGGAGCGAGATGCCTCTCGCGAGGCCCTGCGCGTGCGACACTGACGGAGCGAGACGCCTCCTCGTGAGGCCCTGCACGTGTGCCACTAACGACACGAGAGGTCTCTCATGAGGCCCTGCGCGCACACGGATTCAGGTGGTGCAGCACCGATGGGCGAGGCGCCTCTCGCGGTGCCTTGGTGGCGCAGCGTGTATTTATGCGTTGCGCATATTAAGGCATTTAGGGGACCTTAGCGTGTGCTTTGGATCCTTTGCAAGCATGGAATTTTGAGCATCTACACTTGCCCCCCAGTCTATGAGAGAGTCTTCAGGCTCTCTTGTAGACTTTTCTCTTTGATTCTTATAAATAGGCCATCATGCCTTGCCTATTATTTACACCTTACTTCCTTAGTTTAGTGGTTTTGGGATCCTTGCTCCTTTCAAGAGGTGAGGGGTTCAATCCCCCACAGTCTTATTTTTGTTATCTTTTCCCTTCTCTTTCCCTTTTTATATATATTTGAGTTCATTTATTGTATGTCTATATCCATGTAGGCGTTTGAGGACTAAAACACCTTTTTCCTTTGTTTTTGCAGACGCGTACTTTCGACCATTTGGCTCTTTTTGACCGTGACAGTGCTTTTGGCCCTCAACCTCCTTTTGACCACGACAGCGTCTCATTTTACATGCTTGAGGTATATTCTCTTCTTTTTTTTTATGTTCATTGGGTCCAAATTAGCACTGCTCGGGATGGGGTATTTTGGCCTGAGCTTGTCGTGAGTTAATCTTGCTGCATGCCCCTTTATTCATACCCCGTAGTGGGTTATTTAGAGCGTTTGTGCCTAGAGGTTTTGAGCCCATTCCTTTGTGTTTTGTAGCAATCCTCCCATTTATAAGTGAACCCTTTTTGCTTTCAGGATGAGGTCTCATGGCAGGTGAAGGTCCGTCCGGCATTCCTTCTGGGGTCGAGTATGTTGACTTGTCTTCAGACTCAGATTCCCCTGAGGAAAATCCTTACCATGACCATGACACCTTAAGGCAGGCCCGTATTCATCATCTCGAGCACATGGCTGAACTTAGGCGTAAGATTTGGGTGGTAGAGAGTGAAATTGACTCGGTGTTGAGAGGAGATGGAGTACATTTCCCCCCTAACCTTAGTGACCATGCGAACCTTAGGGTGACCATTTTATATTTGCAGATGGAGTTGGAGTTTATGGAGGGACATCTCCCGCCTGAGCCTCCTAGTCCATTCTTTCCTGATGACTGTCATGGGGTCCTCCCATCTTCTCCTCAGCCCTTATTTTCAATATTCCCTAGTTTAGCGCTTCCGCAACCGGTGCCTCGATGGAAGACTCTTGCTAGGAAGAAAAAATGGAGGGTAAAGTGTTCTGTCTCCTGCTCACCTTTTTCTTTTTGTTTTGTACATATGCCGAAGAGAGGATGACGACAGGTGTCTGCTGATGACTAGGACGATGCCCCTCTATTGGCATCCTCTCTAGTGTCCGACATGTCCGAAAATAAATTGATGGAAATAGTAGATAACTACCATGTTCCTCGGAGTATGCATTATACATCCCTTCGGACAAGTGCCCGGCCAACCGCCCTAATACGGGCTACGTGGCCATGAGCGAGCATATCCTGAAGGCAGGTGGTACAATTCGATTACACCTGTTCTTCATCGCGGTTCTTAACTATTTTGACCTCGCTCCACTTTAGCTGGCACCCAATAGTTGGCTAACCTTGAGCTGCCTCTTCATCGTGTTTATGGAGCTTGTCCGTCGTGCTCCTACGGCCCAAAAGGTGCATTTCCTGTATAATCTCATGCCCTCTCCCAAATCCAATGGCTTTTATTTCCTGCAAAAAGCCAATACTACAGTCCCCTTGATAAAGGGCACTGTGTCCAACCCGGGGTCCTGGAAGCAAGACTTTTTCTTTGTGCAGGGCCCCCTTTCTGTTTGTGAGCACTTTCTTTATGCTCCCAATAAGTACTTCGAGCCACCCTCTTTTTTTTTTCTTTTTGAAGCTTATTGTTTTATAACTTATGTTTGTGTCGACAATGGTGTGAATCGTGCAAAGCATTTAGTCGTACCTGTAGTTGTTGGGTCGAAGGCGAACACTGTGAACATACTCGGTAGTGCTGACCCCGTCGTGAGAAGGGCTACATACCTATTCACTGTGGAAAAACTCAACCTTCACAAACTGTCCCCGGTTTCAGATCTTGGGCTGCTATGGACTCTTCCCGGGTCAAAGAAGAAAAGGTTGCCTCAGCTGAGCATCGCTCAGGTGAAGGTGAGGCCGAGTGTGTGCTGGAGGGAGTCTCCCTTGGACACGGGCAACCTCACCAGCAGTTTGCCGACTCGGCTCACAACCTTTCCACATCGAACACCGAGAGGGACCGTCTTGCGGTTCGGGTCCAGGAGCTCGAGAGGGAGCATGCTGAAACCAGGTCTAGGCTAGAAAAGGCCTTGGCAAAAATTTCTGCCTCATCAAAAAAGAAGAAGAGGGCAATTTCCAAGTCCACGATGTTGCAGGAAAGGGTCACCAGCCTAGAGGCCAAACTCCAGGGTGTCAGGGCTACCGCGGCTGCGTCATAGGAGAGGGTCACTTCCTTAGAGGCCAAACTTGAGGGTGCTAAGGCTGTTGCAGTTGCGTCGCAGGAGAGGGTCGCTTTCTTAGAGGCAGACAGGGTAGCTATTGCGTATAGGTCCATAGAGCACGCCGTTTATGGTGTATGGAGGCAGGATCCAAACTTCAATTTCTCCTCCTTTGGCGAGCACACTGTTGCCTAAGCGGCTGGGTGGAACGCCCGTAGCAGGAGGCCCTGAGATCGTCATTTCATAATTTTTTCCAGTTAGTCCATTGTGGATGTATGCTCGTTCGAGCCTTATTGTGCTTGTAATAATTTTTAATTTTTTTTTAAGTCTTGTCATGTTACCAAAACTCTTTTTTAATATATACATATGCAGTTATTTATCTCTTGTTCCTCTATGTTCGAGGTCTTTTTGAGCCCATATGATGGGGTTTGGTAGGTTCCCCTTTTTTATTTATCAGGCTAGAGGTCCTTTGGAGCCCATGTGAAAGGGTTCAATGGGTCCTTTTTTGGTGCCTCTTGATTGTTCTTATAAGGATATATTGACCCCTTGGGTTCTAGCTATCCTTTTATATATTTATGTGCGCGCTAATTATTTCTTGCGAGGAGCGGACTTCTCGTCATTATTCATAGTACTATTTTTGCAAGGGTCTCTTTTAGGACCCTTTTTGGCTAGACGGCTTGGTGGCCACTCTAGGCTTATTGGTGGGTCCTCTTTCTGGGGCTTTTCCCTTTGAGACAGTATCTGCCTTTATTTGGAAGTTTGTTGTTTGTTGTTTTTTTTTTTTTTGTAAGACCTTTTGGCCTCCTTGGTGTTCATAAGGGTAGCTAATCCTTGTGAACTTCAAGAGATGCATTGCAAGGTCTCCTCCCTGTTTGTTAGGGTTCACCACACATTTTTTTTATAAGGAACTCATTTAAGGCCCTAATATAAGGGGTCCTTTTGGGTTCCTCCTGATAGAGGGTCCCTTTTAGGATCCTCCTGATACGAGGAGTCCTTTTTAGGATCCTCCTGCTTGCTGTATGTTTTGCCTCCTATCCTACCCCCCCCCCCCCAAGTGTCTGGTGAAATTTATTTCGGCAAGCACTTTGGTTGATGCTCGCATAGAGAAGAAAAATAACACACGAAGCTGTGAACAGTTTCATTCATAGTAGGCAGGATACAAAGATTTATATAAAAATTTTACATCTACTTGGGAGGTTATCTAGGCAACCTCTTTGATTCTTGTCTACTAAGCTAACATAACACGCAACAAACTAAGCACAGATACTGCTTGCATTGGATGTGGAAGTCACATTAGTAGTACTTCTTGAGGTGTTCCACATTCCATGCTCGAGGTACGACGGTACCGTCCATGTGCGCCAGCTTATAGGTGTTTGGTGGTATGCACTGAGCGACATGATAGGGTCCTTCCCAGTTCACCCCCAGTACCCCCGCCCCCGGGTCTCACGTGTTGGGGAGTACCTTCCTCAATACTAAGTCTCCTACCCTGAACTTTCTATCTCGCACCCTTGAATTGTAATACCTCGCTGCCCGTTGCTGCTATGTGGCCAGCCTTAGTTGTGCCCTTTCTCTCTTGGCTTCCAGAAGGTCCAAGTTCCCGATCCACGCTATGATGTTAGCCTGGTCATCATATGCTTGCATGCAGAAGGAGTTAACCTTCATTTCTACCAGAAGGACAACCTCGCAGCCATAGGCCAAGGCGAAAGGTGTCTCCCCAGTGGTGGAACGAGGGGTGGTCCTATTGGCCCAGAGCACATTTGGGAGTTCCTCGACCCAGGCCCCTTTCAACCTTTCCAACTTAGTTTTCAAGTTCCTTTTCAGGATCTTGTTGATGGCATCTACTTGCCCATTGGCTTGGGGGTGTACTACTGCAGAGAAACTCCTCTTGATTCCTTTTGCCTTGCAATAGTCCTCGAACACCCCTCCTTCAAATTGCGTTCCATTGTCGGAGATGATCTTATAAGGTACTCTGAACCTACAAACAATATATTTGTTGACAAAGGTGGTGATATGCTTAGCCGTTATGTTGACTAAAGGCTCCACTTCCACCCACTTAGTGAAATAGTCGACCGCTACCACCGCATACTTAGCTCCTCCTCTTCTTGTTGGCAGTGCCCCTATCAAGTCAATCCCCCACACAATGAAGGGCCACGGGCTGGTCATGCTCACCAGCTCATTTGGTGACTTTCGTGGGTAAGTCGCATGTCTCTGGCACTTGTCACACCTTCTCGCGAAGTCACCCGCAACCTTCTCCATGGTAGGCCAATAATACCCCTGGCGAACGGCCTTTTTTGCCGTGGACTGCCCCCCAGCATGGTTTCCACATTCTCTTTCATGTATCTCTTGTAAAAAAATTGACGCCTCTCCCTTATCAATGCACCACAGAAGTGGGGTAGAGAAGCCTCTCTTATACAAGATTCCATCTACTAGGGTGCACTGGGCAGCTCTGTAAACTAGTTGGCGGGCCTCTTTTTTATCCAAAGGCAAGGTTCCGTCATTGAAGTACCTCCTAATGGGTGCAAACCATGGCTCCTCGGAGCTCTTGACCGTGTTGATCCTTTCTTCAGGTATGCTTGGCTTAGGGAGATATTCGACCGGTATAGACTCAAGCGTATCTTCGTCTCGTGTGGAGGCAAGTTTCGCGAGTGCATCGGCGTTCGCGTTCTGCTCCCTGGGGATCTGTTCTATTGTGTATTTTACGAACTGATCCAAATACTCCTTCACCTTGGTGAGGTATGCAGCCATTTTTGGACCTCTAGCTTGGTATTCGCCCTTCACCTGAATCACTACCAGTTGTGAGTCACTAAAGACATGCAAATGGGATACCTTTAACTCCTTAGCTAGCCACAGGCCGGCCAACAGCGCCTCATATTCCGCCTCATTATTGGAAGCCTCGAATCCAAATCTCATGGCACAATACATCTTGTACCCTTCAGGTCCCGTCATCACTATGCCAGCACCGGCTTCCCCTTCGTTAGACGCCCCATCTACATGGAGGCTCCATTCTTCGGGGTGCATTTCCTCTTCATGCGCCAGTTCATTCTCCTTTATTTCCACCTCCTCTTGGGGTCGGTAGGCAAACTCGACTATAAAGTCTGCCAGTATCTGCCCGTTGATTGAGGTCCTTGGGGTGTTAGTGATGTCGAACTGACTCAATTCAATCGACCATTTTAACAATCTTCCTGAAGTTTCCGGCTTGTGAAAGACTTGACGCAGGGGGGTGTTGGTGAGCACCTCAATCGCATGAGCATGAAAATAGGGCCTCAACTTTCTAGAAGCCACTATCAGGGCATATGCTAACTTCTCTATTTTCGGGTACCGGGTTTCTGCATCTACTAATCGCTTACTCAGATAGTAGACAGGTTGCTGGCGCTTCTTTTCCCCCTTGACCAAGGCGGCGCTTATGGCATGTTTTGATACAGCTAGATACAAGTACAACTTCTCCCCTTTTTTTGGCTTGGCCAAAAGGGGTGGCCTTCCAAGGTGTTCCTTTAGCTTGGTGAAGGCATCCTGGCATTCATCATCCCAAGTGAACTTTTTGTTCCCTTTTAGGATGTTGAAGAAAAGGAGGCATTTGTCAGTAGACCTGGAGATGAACCTATTGAGGGCTGCCACTCTCCCCGCCAAGCATTGCACCTCTTTTTTGCTTCGTGTTGGGCTCATTTCCAGCAAGGCCTTGATTTTTTCAGGATTAGCCTCGATACCTCGGGAATTCACCATGAAACCCAGGAATTTTCGTGACAAAAGTCCGAAGGTGCATTTGAGTGGATTCAGCTTCATTCTATACCTTCGAAGGGTGTTGAACATCTCCATAAGGTCGCTGGTGAGCTCTTCCGCTTTCTTTGTCTTTACCAGCATATCGTCCACGTACACTTCCATGTTCCTTCCTATTTGATTCACGAACATTTTGTTCACCAACCTCTGATAAGTGGCACCTGTGTTTTTTAAACCAAAGGGCATCACTTTATAGCAGTACAACCCCTTGTCTATTATGAACGAAGTGTGCTCCTCGTCAGCGGGGTTCATGGGTATTTGGTTATACCCAGAATATGCGTCCATGAAGCTAAGTAGCTCATGTCCCACTGTGGCGTCTACCTACTGGTCTATCCTAGGAAGCGGGAAGGTGTCCTTAGGGCAGGCCTTATTGAGGCTGGTAAAATCCATACAAGTCCTCCATTATCCGTTGGGCTTCGGGACTAGCACTGGGTTCGACACCCATAGTGGGTAAAATGCCTCTCGAATGAACCCGTTCGCCTTCAACTTGTCAACCTCCTCTTTTAGGGTCGCGTATCTCTCTCGATCTAGTACTCTCATTTTCTGCCTCACCGACCTTGCTTTCAAGTCGATGTTCAGATGGTGGCACATGACCGCTGGGTCTATCCCCACCATATCCTCGTGACTCCATGCGAATACGTCAAGGTTGGCTTTTAAGAACTCTACTAGTTTCTCCTTCATGTCACCGGCAAGGTTTTTTTCCTACCTTGAACTTCCTCAACAGCTCATTCATGACCGTTACTTCCTCTAATTCCTCTTCCGGTTCAGCTCTGGGCTCTTCTGTGACTCGTGGGTCCAACTCGCTTGGGTTCGCGCCTTCATGCACAACCATCGCCATAGGTGTTGTTGGCTTTGTGGCTGTGCAAAGGGATGTGTTATAGCATTCTCTCACTTCCTTCTGCTCTCCTTTCATGCATGTTATTCCCCCAAGAGTTGGGAATTTCATAGCTAAGTGGTATATAGAAGTTATCGCCTTCAATTCTCTTAGGGAATGTCTCCCTAATACCGCGTTGAAGGCAGAGGTACAATCTACCACAACGAAGTTTGCCATTATGGTGGTTTTTTTGGGCTGCTCTCCCATAGTGAGGGCTAACTCGATTGCCCCCAGGGGCTGTATCGAATCTCCCATAAATCCATACAAAGAAGTATTGCAAGGCTTTAGGTGTCGGAGGTTTAGTCCCATCTTCTCCAGCGCTGGGCGTTACAAGATGTCCATAGAGCTTCCGTTATCCACCAAGACCCAAGGCACCCTCATGTTAGCAAGCTGGACAGTCAACACTAAGGGGTCATTGTGGGGGAAGTGTATACCCCGGGCATCTTCTTCCGTGAAGGTTATTGATTCATTTTCACCCTTAAAACTCTTCGGGGGGCGTTGCTCCAGACTTAGGACGCACAGTGGTGGACTTCGTCTGGCCTCCCTGGCATATCTGTCTCATCCCTTCCTTGATTCGCCCTCGAATCCTGGTTCTTCAAAGATGGTCCTGACCTCTCCCTGTACTTCTGGGGCTACCTCTCACACCCGCGGCGAGGATACTCCTTCTTCTGGCCTATGGTTCTCCTTGCGCACATATCTGGCCAAATGTCCCCTGCAGATGAGCTCCTCAATTTCCACTTTCAAATGGTTGCATTCCGCAATTGTGTGGCCTATATCTTTGTGATACTAGCAATACTTGCTGGGGTCTCATTTAGACCGGTCTTTTTTCATTGGCGGGGGCCTTCTGAAAGGGGCCTGGTTTTTGTTTGTAATGAAAATATGCTCTCTCGCATGGGTGAGGTCAATATAAAAGGTGTAGGGGCCTTGTCTGCGCTCATCAGAGCGTTGATGCTTCTAGGGTCGATCATCTCTTGTTCCCTCATAGACCCTCTTTTTCTTTGCATTGCTTTGGCTCTCCCAGATTGAGGGCTTCGGTGAATTCTGGTCTTTTCCGGCCTTGAGGCTCTCGTGACCATCTTCCGCGTGAATATACTTTTGTGCCCACTCGTAGAAATCATCCAAGTCCATGACCTCCCTCTTGAGCATGTTATCCCATAACTTGCTTCCTGGGCACACTCCAGCTGTGATGGCCATTTTTAGCTCTCTGCGGGTCAAGATCCCTACTTTAGCTGCCTCCATATAGAACCTGTGAATGTAGCTCTTTAGACTCTCATGTTCTCCTTGCTTCACATTGGCGAGGCTGGTGCCTGGCATCGTGTAGTCCCGCACGGTGTGGTGCTGCTGGAGGAATTCATCAGAAAATTGTTGCCAAGATCTGATGGACCCCGGTCTAAGTCTTTTGAACCATTTGTATGCAAGCCCTTTCAATGTGACAACGAAGCAATGACATCTGGCCCCACTACTAATTCCTCTCAGCTTCATCAGGTCGTTAAATGCATCCAGGTGGTATTTCGGATCTATGCTTCCTTCATAGGGGGTCATATGGGGCACCTTGAAGTTGGTCGGGAGCCGGTTGGCTTGGATCTCCTTGATGAAGGGTGACTCATGATCGAACTCTTCCTCAAAGGCTTGACCTCCAAAGGCGGTGATGATTTTGCTTCGTAGGCTCCTCATTTCTGTGTCCAGGTCTTGCCTCCTCCTGCTTAGGGAGTTTCTCATAGTAGATGGGTTAGGATCCGCCTTTCCTTTGCCTTCCCGGGACGCCATAGGGGGTGTGGTCCTTTTACCCGCCCTCTTTTTGTTGAGTTCTTCTCGTAAATCTGAGGGTGTTCTCCTTGAGGTGACCTCGTCATCGTTACGAGGGGCAGCGTTGGTCTTCGGCTCTGGCTTCTGGGGCTGCTTTGGTGGTTCGGGATGTTCGTGTTGCTTCGTCCGGGGGGTGTTACTAGTGGAGAGTCGGGTCCTTCCGTCATCTACTGGGATGGTGGTTTCTACCCCCCTGGTCTCTCTCTTTCCACTTAGGGAGTGTCACGTTTGATCTCCCTTGCAACAATCCATTTAGCACCTCTTGCATGTTTTCCAGGGTGGTTTCTAGCATCTGATTCTTGCGGTGAAGTTCTTGTATCTCGTCTTTGTAAAATTGAGACTTCGAACTCGAGTTGATGGAGTGGACCCGAGGGTGCTTGTCAGCCCGGTGCTTCGACGAGCTTGGATCCTGCCGACCAGGGTTTGGCACTTGCGGCGGCCTCAGAGGCAGGACCTCATCGGCACCCTTGTTGGGGCAGCCGCCGACCTTGGACGATCCTCCTCAGGTGGGACTGCCGGGAATGAGGCCTCCCTTTCGTCTCTGGGAACCTCAGGCTCCCTTGGGGCCTCCATGTTTGGAGGTGGAGGAGGATCCCTCATGGAGGCTTTTAGCTGATCTTCGTCAAGATGGACTTCCACCTCGCGCGGCTCTCTCAACCGTTTTGAACGTCGCGGCATTTTTTCTTATTGGAATCGACGAAAGAACAGTGACTTGCAATCTATCCTTCCCACAGACGGCGCCAAACTATTGACGGTGAGAACGCGTCAACCAAGTTAAGTTAGAAAAAATTAGAATATGGAACTTATCAATGAAAAACTTCAAATATCTAATCAGAAACTCAAAGAACAGTTGCAGAAAGAAAAGGGTGAAATGAACTTGTATTTTCTATGGCGTAGTGCTACAGTGTTTTTTCCAACCCCCTTCCATGTAGAATTGGGGTTCCCTTTATAGTGGGCTCTAGTGGCCTTTGATACATTGTGGTCCAGGGGACCAAATGGTACACAAGTACATTGTCAGGAGAGTGGTCTCAGGGGTAGTGGTGTTAGCTCCAGTACATAGTCAGGTTCTGTGGGGACGTCTCCACTACTTATTTAGTACAAGTTTCAAAGGAGTTGTTCCAGGCGTAGTGGTGCTGGTGCTGGTGTCGGCTCTGACATTTGGTTAGAAGCATACAGGCCATGTCCCCTCTCCTAGTACTCCCACTACTTGTCTAGGATGAATATTTGGATCAGACGTACGGGGCCTTAAAGGTCGTACCCTGTAAAATATCGTACTAGTACAATCCTTTTGAATTATGCTTGGGCTTTTACCTCTGAATGTTAGGGTCTCCATAGGTCTTCATAGGAGACACCCTCTTGAGGTGTAGGGTGTGAGACACCTGGTGTATACAGGGGTCGTGGTGCGAAACGGAGCTCTTGGATCCTTGGCACAAGGCGCCAGAGCACCTCAGGGCCACCCACGAGACATAGATGATAGGTGCATGAGACGCCGCTTGCGAGGCCCTACACGCGTGGCACTGATGGAGCGAGACGCCTCTCGTGAGGCCCTGTGTGCACGGCACTGACGGAGCGATACGCCTCTCGTGAGGGCCTGCTGGTACGTGACACTGATGGCATGAGGTGCCTTTTGTGAGGCCCTACACGCGAGCCATTGATGGGGCGAGATGCCTCTCGCGAGGCTCTGCACGCGCGACACTGATGGAGCGAGATGCCTCTCGCGAGGCCCAGCTAGTACGAGGAGCTGATGGCGCGAGGTACCTCTCGCGAGGCGCTACACGCGCGCCACTGATGGGGCGAGACGCCTCTCGCAAGGCCCTTCACGTGTGGCACTGGTGGAGCGAGATGCCTCTCGTGAGGCCCTACTAGTGCGAGGCGCTGATGGCGCCTCTCGCAAGGCCCTACGCGCGCGCCACTGATGGGGCGAGACGCCTCTCGCAAGGCCCTGTTCGTGCGACACTGGTGGAGCGAGATGCCTCTTGCGAGGCACCTCTCGTGAGGCCCTGCGCGTGCGCCACTGATGGGGCAAGACGCCTCTCGCAAGGCTTGTTCACGCAGCAATGGTGGAGCAAGATGCCTTTCGCGAGGCCTTGCTGGTGTGAGGCGCCTCTCGCGAGGCCCTGCGCGCACGCCACCGATGGAGTGAGTCGCCTTTTGCGAGGCCCTGCACTCGCGGAACTGACGGAGCGAGACACCTCCTCGCGAGGCCCTGCGCGCGCGCCACTGACGATGCGAGATGCCTCTCGTGAGGCCCTGCACGCACACGGATTCAGGTGGTGCGGCACCGATGGGCGAGGCGCCTCTCGCGGTGCCTTGGTGGTGCAACGTGTATTTATGCATTGCGCGTATTAAGGCATTTAGGGGACCTTAGCGTGTGCTTTGGATCCTTTGCAAGCATGGAATTTTGAGCATCTACACCTAAGACATTTATGGATTATTACAGACCATTGTAACGGTTCGATCTTGTAACGGAGTCTCCTAGGATAGTTGATCACACTTTAGGTCATATTTCACGATTAGTGTTATTTCTCAATGCAAACATACTACTAGGGCCGACTTTGATCTCGTAACGAGATCTTTAATTGATCCTACCTACCCATTTAGTGGGTATTTCAAGCCGATGGAATGGTTCGATCTTTTAACGAGTTATTTGAGGTTATCTGATCACATTATAGGTCATGTTTCACGATTAGGGTTATTTCTCAAAGCGAATGTACTACTAGGGGAAGACTTCAATCTTGCAACGAGATCCTTATTGAGTCTACCTTACCCATTTAAGGTATATTTCGAACCGTTAGAACAGTTTCATCTTGTAACTGGGTCTCCAAGGATAGTCGATCACACTATAGGTCAGGTTTCACGATTAGTGTTATTTCTCAAAATGAAGGTACTTCTAGGGGCCGACTCCAATCTCGCAACGAGATCCTAAATCAAGCATACCCCACCCATTTAGGGGGTATTTAGGAACTTTGGAACAGTCCGATCTTGTGACAATGTCTTCGAGGATAGCTAATCATACTATAGGCCAGGTTTCACGGTTAGTGTTATTTTTCAAAGTGAAGGTACTATTAGGGGTCGACTCCGATCTCGCAACGAGATCCTAAATCAAGCCTATCCCTCCCATTTAGGGGGTATTTTGAACCATTGTAACGGTTCGATCTTGTCATGGGGTCTCCGAGGATAGCCGATCACCCATTTAGGGGGTATTTAGGATTGTTGAAACGGTCCATTCATGACACGGGGTCTCCGAGGATAACTAATCACACTATAGGTGATGTTTCATGGTTAGTGTTATTTCTCAACTACGGGCTAACTTCAATCTCGCAACAAGATCCTATATCAATCCATCATCACCCATTTAGGGGTTTTTGAAACTGTTGGAACGGTTGGATATTGTAACGGGGTCTCCGAGGATAGCTGATCACACTATAGATCAGATTTCATGATTAGTGTTATTTCCTAAAGCGAAGGTAATACTAGGGGCCAACTCTGATCTCACATCGAGATCCTAAATTAAGCCTACCAAACCCTTTTATGGGGTTATACGGACCGTTAGAACGGTCTGATCTTGTTAGAAGGTCTCTAAGGATAGTCGATCACACTATAGGTCAGATTTCACGATTAGTATTGTTTTTAAATGCGAAGGTACTACTAGGGGTGACTCCAATCTCATAACGAGGTCCTAAATTGAGCCTCTTCCACCCATTTAGTTGGTATTTCAAACAGTTGGAACGGTTTGATCTTGTCAAGTGGACTTCGAGGTTAGCCGATCACACTATAGGGCAGGTTTCACAATTAGTGTTATTTCTCAAAGCGAAAGTACTACTAGTGGTTGACTCTGATCTTGCAACAAGATCCTAAATCGAGCCTACCTCACCCATTAAGAGGATATTTCAGACCGTTGGAACGATCTGATCTTGTAATGGGGTTTCCAAGGATAGTAGATCACACTATAGGTTTGGTTTCATGATTAGTGTTATTTATCAAAGCAAAGGTACTACGAGGGGTCGACTCCGATCTCGCAACAAGATCCTAAATCTAGCCTACCCCACCCATTTAGGTGATATTTCAAACTGTTGTAATGTTCCAATCTTCTCACGGGGTCTTCGAGGAAAGTCGATCAAACTATAGGTCAGGTTTCACGATTAGTGTTATTTCTCAAAGCGAAGGTACTACTAGGGCCGACTCCGATCTTGCAACAAGATCCTTAATCAAGCCTACCTCAACAATTTAGGGGGTATTTCAAACTGTTAGAATGGTCTGATCTAGTAACAGAGTCTCTGATGATAGTCGATAACACTATAGGTCAGATTTCACTATTAGTGTTAATTCTCAAGGAGAATGTACTACTAGGAGCCAACTTCAATCTGGCAACAAAATCCAAAATCGAGCCTACCTCACCCATTTTGGGGTATCACAAACAGTTGGAACGGTCCGATCTTGTAATGGGGTCTCCGAGGATAGTCGATCACACTATAGGTCAGATTTCACTATTACTGTTATTTTTAAAAGCGAATGTTCTACTAGTTGGCAACTCCGTTCTTGCAATGAGATCCTAAATAAATCCTACCTCACCCATTTAGGGGTATTTAGGACCGTTCTTGTAACGAGGTCTTCGATGATAGCTGATCACACTATAGCTCAAGTTTCACGGTTAGTGTTATTTCTCAAAGCAAAGGTACAACTAGGGGTCAACTACAATCTTGAGACAAGATCCTATATCAAGCCTACCTCACCCATTTAGGGGTATTTTAAACTGTTTGAATGGTTCGATCTTGTAACGGGGTCTCTTAGGATAACTGATCACACTATAGGTCAGGTTTTACGATTTGTGTTATTTCTCAAAGCGAAGGTACTACTATAGGCATACTCCAATCTACCAACGAGGTCCTAAATCGAGCCTACCTAACCTATTTATGGGGTATTATGGACTGTTGGAATGGTCTGATCTTAAACAGGGTCTGCGACGATAGCCGATCACACTATAGGTCAGATTTCACGATTAGTGTTATTTCTCAAAGCAAAGATAATACTAGGGTTCAACTCCGATCTTGAAATGAGATCCTAAATCGAGCCTACCTAACCCTTTTATGGGGTATTGCGGACCGTTAGAATGGCTGATCTTGTCACGAGATGTTCGAGGTTAGCTGGTCACACTATAGATCAGGTTTCACGATTAGTGTTATTTCTCAAAGTGAAGGTAATACTAGTGGCTGACTCCAATCTTGCAACGAGATCCTAAATCGAGCCTACTTCACCCATTTAGGGGATATTTTGGACCGTTGGAACGGTCCAATCTTGTGACGGGGTTTTCAAGGATTGCCGATCACACTATAGGTTAGGTTTCACGATTAATGTTATTACTCAAAGCGAAGGTACTACGAGGGGCCGACTCCGATCTCGCATCGAGATCCTAAATCAATCCTAACCCACAAATTTAGGGGGTATTTTAATGGTCCGATCTTGTCATGGGATCTCTGAGGAAAGTCGATCACACTATAGGTCAGGTTTCACGATTTATGTTATTTCTCAAAGCGAAGGTACTTCTAGGGGTCGACTCTGATCTTGCAACGAGATCCTTAATCAAGCCAACCTCAACCATTTAGGAGGTATTTTATCTCATTATAGGGTCTCCAAGGATAGTCGATCACATTATAGGTAAGGTTTTACGATTAGTGTTATTTCTCAAAATGAAGGCACTACTAGGGGCCGACTCCGATCTCACAATGAGATCCTAAATCAAGCCTACACCATCCATTTAAGGGGTATTTAGCGACGTTGGAATGGTTTGATATTGTAACAAGGTCTCTAAGGTTAGCTGATCACATTATAGGTCAGGTTTCAAGGTTTGTGTTATTTCTCAATGCAAAGGTATTAATAGGGGTTGAGTCTGATCTTGCAACGAGATCCTAAATTGAGCTTTTCTCACCCATTTAGGGGATATTTCAGATCGATGGAACGATCTGATCTTGTCACGGGGTCTTCGAGATTAGTTGATCACACTATAGGTCAGTTTTGACGATTTGTGTTATTTATCAAAACAAAGATACTACTAGAGGTCGACTCTTTTCTCACAATGAGATCCTAAATCTTGCCTACCTCACCCATTTAGGGGTTATTTCAGACCATTGAAATGGTCCAATCTTGTAACTGGTTCTCCAAGGATAGTCGATCACACTATAGGTCAGGTTTCACAATTATTGTTATTTCTCAAAGCGAATGCTCTACTAGAGGCTGACTCCGATCTTGCAATGAGATCCTATATCGAGCCTTTCTCACCCATTTAGGGGGTATTTCGAATCGTTGGAATGGTTCGATATTGTAACAAGTTCTTCAAGGTTAGGCTATCACACTATAGGTCAAATTTCATGATTAGTGTTATTTCTCAAAGCGAAGGTACTACAAGGGGTCGACTCCGATCTCGTAACGAGATCATAAATCGAGTCTACCTCCCCAATTTAGAGTGTATTTCGGACCGTTGGGTTATTTCTAAGCGTAACCAGTCACGTGCTTTGTGTGAAACAATATTACATCATGATCCTATTATAAATATATATATAATATTAGAAAAGTTGTGTTGCCTACCATGATTTGATGTCTATATATAACATTAGGTTTTAGTTTAAATTAGATATTTCTAGCTTATTTTTTTTATAAATGATTATTTGTTTGCCTAATTATATGGATTTGAAACATGCTTATATTTTAATTGTGGTGTGGATGTTCTCTGAGCAGAAGATAAATGATTATTTGGATGTTTCGGTGATTAGATGGAACCATCTAGTGAAAATCAAAGAGTAAGTTGGAGGAATATGGAAGTAGTAAAAACAATTTTGGAGACCTGTATTCAAGAAGTATCTTTAAATGGAAGACTTGGAAGTAGTTTGGAGCCAGATTCATTGAATAAAGTTAAACAAGTTTTGGATACTACTCATTCTTTTATTGCAACACAAAAGCAAATTTAAAATCATTTTGATTATCTAAATGATAGATATCAAGCTTGGTTGCCAACAACTAAGAAAACAGGGAATGTTTATGATCCTGCAATTAATACCCTTCTTATGTCAAATGATGAATGGGATGAGTACATTAAGGTTATTTCTCTCTATCTAGATCTAGTCATATTATTTTACAGTTTTGGATATTTTAGTTGAATATTAAAATGAATTGTATTTTGGCATTGGATATAGGCTCACCCAAAGTCAAAAACATTGAAAAGTTTTCCTTTACCCTTTTTGGACATCTATAAAGCACTCTTTGATGGTACTACTACAACTGGAGTTTATGGTTGGAATCCTAGTTGTACAACTCCTCGACCTATTATCTCATCTACATCTCCTTATATTGAGACAAATGTTTCTTTAGACGAAAGTGCACCTAGTAACCAAAATGATGAAGCTACTAACATTTCTCCATCTCAATATTCAAACCCTTTAGGATGACAAATGATGAGGAAGAAAAGAAAGCTATCATCTCAACAGGATATTGATGATAAGATGTCTATTGCATTGGAGTTGTTAATTAAAAAGAATAGTTTCCTGATGTTGAGGAATGCATGGGAAAACTAGATGGACTTGGAAGGGAGGAGTCTTTGTATAGTGCAACTATTGGTATACTTTACGAAGGCGATAGCTATAGAAAAGCATGGATGAAGATGAACGACATCAACATAAAGGAGAATTGGGTTAAGGCCACGGGAAAAAATGGGATATTTTTTATTTAATTAATTAAGCTATTATTGTGCTCATAGAACTTTTCATTTGTTATATCATGCCATGAACACATTTTTCCTTTTGTGTATCGAAGTTTATTGATCTATGAAAGTTTTATTTTCCTTTATATTATCAATCCTACTAGTATTTTTTCTCTAAAATGGCTATAATTTTTTTATTTTTGAACATATTTAACATAGAGTTTTAGAATCAACTTTTACTCTTAGTAATTTTCTATTGGTATGTACGTCATTTTAAACTCAAACCTAGAGTTAAAGATAATACATCAACTTTATATGGTGCAAGATACACTTTGGAGTTGTTATATGGCTCAGATCGACAATGCATATAGTTGATGCAGATGTCTTGTGATGCATTTGTTCTTTTGTGCAATCATTTTAGACGGAGAGAATGCATGGAAGATAGTAAACATGTATCAATTGAAGAGAAGATATCAATGTTTTTAACCAACATAGCACATAATGAGCGATTTATTGTCATGAATCAAAGCTTTCAACACTCTTCAAAACTTGAAGCAATGATGCCTTTTGCTAAAGAGATGATAGTACCTACCGCAGTTGATCTTGATTCCAATATTTCGACTAATAAAAAAATATTAGAAAAATATTCAAGGTATTGTATTTTTATATCATAATTGTATTAAAAAAAAAATTTAGTAAATATTTTAACTTATAAATTTATTGCAGGGGCAATTGGTGCACTTGATGGAACATTAGTACATGTTGTAATCCCATTTGATAAACAAACTGCTTATAGAGGAAGATAAAAGGGTAAATGCTACCAAAATGTTCTAGCAATATGTAACACCCTACTAATCCAGGACAGTTACACTATTTGTTTAAAATAGTGCTTAACTCGTTAAGCGGATCATTTAGACTTAAATGTGTAATTAAAGTTAATTAAAGGGTTAGGTATTAAAAATTTTGGCCAAAAGAATATTATGTTTCATTAAAAAGATTTAGTATGTACATGGGATCCCAGAAAAGATTTTATAAATAAATACAGACGTAAACAAGGTACAAAATGGCCGACCTATGCGACAAAATAAATGGAAACCGTAGATTCACAAAATAAGTCTCGACCGTGGAGGTCGAGCAGGCCACGTACTTACACGTCACCCCCGAAGTTCTCCAACTCATAGCTGGTCCAGCTTCTCTTTGCCTTTACCTGCACCATGTAGCACCCGTGAGCCAATGCCCATAAAGAAAACCCAATTCAACAGAACATATAATCAACAAGATATATATCATAAATAGCATGTTTAACAATTATAGACAAACTCAAACAAACACACAATATATTGTGTGATTGTTTGAGTTTGTTTATAACTATTAAGAATGCTATTTATGATCTATATCTTGTTGATTGTCTATTCCGCTGAATTGGGTTTTCTTCCTGGTCCTTGGCTCATGGGTGCTACATGGTGTAGGTAAAGGTAAAGAGAAGCTGGACCAACCATGAGTTGGAGAACTTCGGAGGGATAGTTACATATGCGGCCTACTCGACCTCCACGGTCGAGACTTCTTTTGTGAATCTAGGGTTTCAGTTTATTTTGCCGCTTAGGTTGGCCATTTTGTACCTTGTTTATGTCTGTATTTATTTATAAATACTTTTTTGGGATCCCATGTACATACCGAAGCTTTTTAACGAAATGTAATATTCTTTTGGCCAAAAATTAATACCTAACCCTTTAATTAACTTTGATTACATGCTTAAGTCCAAATGACTCGCTTAACGAGGTAAGCACCATTTTAAACACACAGTGTAATGGTCCTAGATTAGTAGGGCATTATAACTTGTTGTTAAAGCCGTCAAGGTTTAATGGTTCCTGAAGACATGCTAGGCATGTACAATGATGCAGTCAGAGCTGCAAAAGCATATGAGTTTATCAATCTAGTTCAGGGCACCATGACAGCGACTGAATGTGCTCTGAAGTTTGATAGGTTGGCCAAGTTCACTTCTAACTTGATGCTAATTGATGTAACAAGAAAGGAAAGTTTTATTCGAGGGCTAAATGCTATGATAGCCCGGATGTCAGGATCACCTCCGTACCTGGAGTTACGACTTATGCTCAAGTAGTGGAGAAGGTCTTTACTGTTGAGGGTGCACAGAACAAGATTTTGGTGTTTGAGAGTCGCTAGGCAAGATACAAGGAGGGTGGTACCTCTATTTCTAAGATCTGGTTGGGGCGGAGGACCTAGTGACCAGAAGAGGAAGACCCCAGACATTTCTATAATTTCAGGCTCAAAGAGGTGGGCTCAGGGCATTCAGGTTGGCCGTGATGGACCCAAAACGGGTATGTTTTAAAAATTTATAACTCCCAAGAGCACGAATCGTATATGAAATATAGTGTTCGTGTAAGCATGAGATCGAACCCAAAGGAGTTGTCTAAAATAAAAAAGAAAACTATTTTAAACCAAAATTAATAAATTCTAACCTAGCTCCAAAGATTGATGAGATTTAATATCATGAACATAAAATAAAAGATTTAAAATAAAGTTATTTAAGAGAATAAAAATAAACTAATAATGATTTGAAAATAAGTGTTAAAAGGAAAGATTATTAAGATACTAGAATCCACAAAATGTAAGTTTACTAATACTTATTAGTATATTGATTCCCAAGTTTTAGTGATAGTTAAAATAAGTCAAACTATCATTTTCCAAATAGATTTATAATTTTAAGCACAAATTACTTCTAAAAGATAGGATTTTTCTTCACTTTTCAAAAATAATAATTTCAAAGTATTTAATGTGAATCAACGAAATGAAACAACAAAAAATCAAATAACATTATTTATAAGGCAAAACATAATATTTTTGTTCTAAGCATTGGATGTGTACAATTTAATGACACATTTTACACAAAGAATATTATGTTTTGCAAAATGAAGAACAAAGTACATATTATCTAACAATACAAAATATGAGATATTAAAGATGAAAGACAAATATGAAGAAGAAAAATCCATAAACTTTGTTGCATTACAAGGGAAATCAACATACAACATAAATATTATCTAGTTACAAGTTGCTTCATCATGATCTTAATAATCTTATGAAAAAGATTAGAAGCACTAACTAGAATAGAAATTGCAAAATAATCAAAATACATACTTGAAAATGCTCTTGAAAAACCCCAAAATGAAAGAGATAAAATGGTAGAAAGAAGATGATAAACCTAAAAATTAAGCACCCTAAAATGGTCTTGAAATTACATATTTATAGCCAAAATGAGAGCATTAAAATAATCAACTTAAATAAATTAAATTGATTAAATTAATTAAATAAAGTAAATATGGTATGTAGAGGTAAATTATAGGGTGTAATGATGATGTTGGGGGTGAAATATGTGGAAAATTTGAGTAAAAAAGGTGGCCTTTTTGGACATAGGGAACAAAGGTACAAATGATGGGCTCAAGGGAAATTGTTGGTGGCTTGGTGGGTGTGGCAGTCGGCTGGCCAAGTAGGCTGGTTGGGCTGAGAGGCTTGGCAGGGCTTCGGGCCTAGCTGGAGAGGGGAAGGGCTGAAACTTGATGAGGCTGGGTCGAATCCGGGCGTGGGCCCGTGCTGGTGGCTGCTGGAGGCTTCTGGTGGGTCGAATGGAGCAGGCGGGCCCAAGAAGCTGGGCTGGTGGCTGACATTAGGCCTGGGTACTGGCCTCAGGCGCGAAGGAGGTGGGAAGGCTGGGCTTCGGTCTGGGCTGGGCTGGTGAGCCAGGTGGGCCCAGGTGGCTGATGGGCTTAAACTTCCTCAAAAATGCCATTTTTCTTCACTTCTTTTCCAACTTTACTTCTTTTCCTTTCCTTACTTTTCAAAGCCCAAAAAAATACAACATATTCCCTAAAATAAAAACAAATTAAATCACAATCAAATATTTTCAATTATAAATAAATCATATTAATATTTTGAAAATACTTAATTAAAAATTAATTTAATTAGCATTTAAGTTCAACAAAAGTGCATTTTTTTTATACTTCTAACTAAAATCAATAATTCAAATAATTAAACTACGATATTTTACAATAATATGACTATAAAAATACACAAAAATCTATAAAATTTAAAAAAAACCTAATAAATTCAAAATTACTTAAAAACTTAATAAATTACTTAAAAACTTAATAAATTACTTAAAAACTAAAAAACTAAGCAACAATTAGAATAAAAAAATGTGGTAAAATAACTCTATTTTGTAGAGTTATTACACTCCCAAACATAAAGTTTTGCTAGTCCTCAAGCAAAAGAAAAATTAAAACACGCATTTTTTTTATTGGTGATATAAAAAGGATTTTCTCAAAAATTGCACAATGAAAATAATTCTAAAAAATTATTATGAATAAAATTTAAGCTTGTGTAATTAATTAAATTGTCAATTTAGCTTTTTTTTTAAAAAAAATATTTTCATTAAAATTATTTTTCACTTAAACTTATAGGAAAAAGTGTTCTTGTTATGAAAAATGTAAATTCTGTTACAAGCAAAATTGACCCAATAATTAAAGACAAAGCTTAAAAATTATTCATATTCTTAAAAGAATTAAATATAAACTCAATCAAGATTTTTATCATTGAAAATGAAAAATATCACCAATTTTTTTTTATTATTATTCTTTTTTTGTTTTTCACTTTAACAAGATAACAAGACAACAATATATATATAAATATATATATATTTTACAAAACAACACAAAAATTAATAAAGTTTTTCTTTTTTTTTCCAAACTTTTGACCCTTAAATTAGTCAACGACACAGAGTCAGATAAACGATATGAAATGAGATGAAATCAAGGAGAAAAATCAAATGGAAAATAAATGACACAAACGATTTATAGTGGTTCGGCCCTAATTGGATGATAATGACCTACGTCCACTTAATGTTCTTATTGATGTAGAATTCTAATACTGTGATCAATGAACTAGGGTTCATGAGTTTCACCAACCTTGGGAAGATTACAACCTCAATGAATAATCACACTCTATTTTTCTCTCAAAGTACAAAGACCAAAAGTCCAAAAGTCCTTTCCCTTGAGCACTTTCATTCTTATTTGTAGGCTCAAGAAGATTACATGGGCCGATGGACCTTAATTACCACTAAGACTTGCGTATCTAGGTAATAAAAGAAATTACAATTAATGCATAATTATAGATTTGCATGAATAAAGGAAGTATGCGATCAGGCTGGTCGCATATACGTATGACGCTTGACAAATCAACAACTTTCTGGTCGAGGGCTGATTAGGATGCATCCACCTAAAGATGTCATGTGCCTGCCACATGTAGGTCAATCTTGCCACGTCATCAAGGGTCATTTTTGGGTAAACATTTTCCCCCCATATTTATTTTACTGCGACCAGCATAAAGTAAACTTAGACAACCGACTTTTCGTATGCCTTGTCAAGTCAGAGCCATCCATGCCTTCTCGAAAAAGGCAACCAATCTTATCACTGCAGTTTCCCAAAAAGGTGTTGGACGGCTATCACATTTTCCCATGCCTCGAAAAATAACCTATCATCATTACCTTGGTAACTGCACTTCGACCAATATAAATAACCCCTCAAAATCATTTTTTACTTTTTACTTCTCACTTTCTCCTCAAGAACACTGAAGAACAGAGCGTAAAAAACCCAAAAACTCGGACGATCTTTGTTGACTGTATTTTAGCCAACAACGTGAGAACGTCAATAACGACAAGCCTTCAAGAGAATGTAAACGACAACTGACAGTTTAATAAAGAAAATAAAGAACACACAAGATATTTTTATAGTGGTTCAGCCCCGATTGTCGGTAATAGCCTAATCCACTTAGAGTTGTGATTTATATATCTGTACTCAAGATCAGATGGACTGAGCCAACTGAGTTTCTTCAGTACTGATGGCAAAAATACAAGAATTCTCTCTCTAGAATACTCAGACCCAATTTTCTCTCTCTAGAATACACAGTCTCAATTTTCTCTCTCTAGAAAGAAGAAGCCGAAGAACCCCTCTCTGATCCCATAAGCTCTCTATTTATAGGCCTGGGATCCTCAACTGATATCCCCTTTTGATAGGGATATTTTATTATTCATCTTATATTTATATTACAATAAATGTTTAAAATACAACTGATTCCTCAATTTGAGTGAGGAGTGAGAGATTCCCGGGTGCCTAGACCAATTCTTGCTAGAGTCGCTCTGGGGACTTTGACGTAGTCTCACATGCATGTTGATTACTCCTTCAAGCTTTCCTTGGACCAAGGTGATACAAGCTTGGCTCTCCTCGAACCAAGGTGGTCCGAGGCATCCTTCTCATGCCTTCTCCTCAAACCAAGGTGGTCCGAGGTATCCTTCTCTCTTGTTTCTCTCCTCGGACAAGTCCGAGCATACCCCCTCCATTCAAGGTCCCTTCAGACCTTGTGGCCTTCTCCTCGGACCAAGGTGGTCCGAGGCATCCTCCTTGGCATCTCACCTTGGACAAGTCTGAGGCACTCTCCTTTAGCATCTCCCAACTATGTCCGATCGGACATTGTGTAGGCTCTCCTTGTCAAAATCTAAGTCTCCATTCTTGACTTGCATGGGACTCCTCCTCCTTAGCTACTTACCTTGGACACTCTCGAGCCAACACTTAGGAAACCTTGGGAGGCTTACCTCGGACACACCCTTGGGGTCTCCTAGGACCACATACTCCTTGGGGTCTCCTAGGACCACTTTCTCCTTGGGGTCTCCTAAGACCACTTTCTTGAGTCTCCTAGGATGCATTTTGTCATCTTTATTGCCACGTTATTGATCTCCAATTTTTGGGTATAACAATCTTGACGACTCACGGAATTTCAGCCCAGCCACTTAGTGTCTCGGAAATTTTCTCCAATTTTTATCCAAGTAAGTTTATCGAACTTTTCAGTCGCTGGAATACCATATATGTTTCGGCCTTTGAGTTCTTGCATGTTCTTGGAAGAAAAAAAACGTTTTGGGGTAAATGGGTATGTAGATATGAGCACAATAAGATAAGGAAAAAACACCACAAGAGCCCCAGGAATTGGCTTGGGAGTTTAGGATTATTGATTTTGGGCATCAAATCGAAGTAAAATTTCAATTTTTAAGCATGCAGAAAAAACTGGGTTTTTCCCGCCCTTTCAGAGTCGAAAAGTTTTTCTTCACTTCCGTTCTTTAATCTATTTCCCAAACTGTTCACATAGAATTTAGTGTTTTTGTTAAAATGCAGCTGGTCGTATAAAAGTTTAACTTTTATACACGAGCAACGTTATTCCAACTTTTCTACTTTCTTGGTCTTTTGGCTGTAGATTCTCATCTCCCCTTCTCTATTCGCAGATTTTCATGCACGACCAGTGGGGAGGTGAGAGGCCGATTGATGATGACTTGCTCGCGCAGTTACTCGAAGATCAGGAACAACCTTTGCTACTAATCTCAAAAATTCCTTTTTCTCATAGCCCTTTAAATAAACCTTCGATCAGTCCAACAAACATGGGTCGAGTAAAATCCATTGCTCAAAAGAGAAAGAAAACAGCCACTCCTTCTACCGAACAGCCTGCTCCTCAGGTTGAAAATCCATCGACCAGCCTTCAGTCTGAAAACACTTCCTAGCCAGAAATCCAAATAAAATCCCGCCTTCAAGATGTCCTTCGACCAGAGGTAGGGAATTACCTCAAGAAGTACAGACTTCCTGGGATAACCCTAATCAAACCATACATCGACCAGCGGGTAAACTTGCCAGGGGGCGTCTTCAGTGCTTGGTCGAGATATCATATTGAGGCAGGGGAACCTTGCCTCTTCATCCATTTTTCCAGGGGATGTCCAACTATTTCGAGGTCGCCCCCGTCCAAATCACCCCAAACGGATATAGAGTGCTCTTTGCTCTCTATATTCTCTACAACCACAAGAAGTGGCCTGTTCTGACGCCACACGAGATCAATTATCTGTTTGATCTCAAATCCAACCCCAACCAAAACAACACGGGGTTCTTTCACTTCTATCACCAGGAATCTGCTCGCACTTTCCTAGGTGATATTACCCACAAGTCCAATGTGAGAAAGTACTTCCAGGAGTACTTTTTAACAAGGGATCTGGTCGCCAACAATCTAGCCTTCACTGAAGGAAGTAAGTTATTTATTCACTGGTCATTCATTTCCTTTAACTTTTCTGCACATTCCTTAGAACCTTGGTGTTATTCAGGTCCCTGGCACTGACCAACTGCTACTCCAGAGATGGAAATACGAGTAACATCCCTGGCCAGTATGACCAATATAGGAAAAAGCGTCAAAGAACTGGTCGCAGAGAATAATCTAAGGCTGGTTGGCCTTTTGGCCCCTCACCAGGATGTGAGGGAGTCAACTCCGGGAAGTGCTAGCGGCGGAGAAGTTCCCGAGTAGCACCACGATGTGTCACAACCTCCGAGGAGGACGACAACGGGAGTGACTATCAGGGAACCTTCCAACACCCCGCGAGCAGCTTCTGCCCCTGCTCCACCAGGAAAGGGCAAGCAGAAGGCTTTTGAGCATCCCAAGCCTACTCTAGAGTCTTTGAATAAGAACGATACTGACTTCTCACTCTTAGACAGTTTGCCCATTCCCTGTTATTTATTTGACAGGGAAGGAAACTTTAAATACACCCCTAATTTAAATTCAGACTTCTTCAAGCCATAGAGTGAGTGTAGCAGTAGTACAGTAAATAATGTAGCGACCAGTAGTTGTAGCTCGGGTATTTTATTTATAATTTCTTTGCTCTCATTTATTTGATTTAGCAAGCACCTCTAATTATATTGCCTGACTGTTCGTATGTTTCCTTCCTTGCAGACATGCCTGCCGAAAAAGCCTTCGACCTGTACACCAATCTGGCGAGCAACAAAATATCTTGCCAGCGCTATTCTGGGGAGGGCTACAGCGACCCTTCTGCAAAGAGGGCTCAAACGAAAGACCCTCCTACACCAGTTCCTACCAAAGAGACGACTCCTCCCCCAACTCCTGTCAATCAAAATTTACCAGCTCCAGTCGACCAAACTCCTCCTGCAGCTCCTGCTGACATAACTCCTCCAGTTTCCACTGACCAGACACCTTCTAGTCATCTAGAAAAAGCTCCAGGAGAAGCTCTTACGAATGCGGTCCTCAGCTCAGCCAAGGATAGGCTGACAAGGCTAACAAAACACCGACGCAGCCGAGAGGCCATTCATGAGACTGAATCTATGGAGGTCGACCAGATCTTCAACCGTGCGCTGAACGGAGTGCTTAGCGTGAGTTTCCATTCTTATCGCACTTTACTAATTTATCTTGTCAATTTATTCCCACTAATAGTTTTACCTTTTTCTGGTAGTAGGGAGTTCTCACCATGAGCTCTGGTTGGTGGCGCTTGAGAGTAGTGGTTGCTCTGTTCGAAAAGAGAATTAGCGATCAGCTCAGCATGGCTGAGGCCAATCATGCCGAGCAGCTCAAAAAAATCGAGGCTAATTATGCTGAGCAGCTCAAGGAGGTCGAGGCGAAGCATGCTGAGGCGTTGCAAACAACTGAGGCCAAACTTGCCACGCTCGAGGATGAACTGAATAAGAAAGAAGCATCAATTACTAAGATCACTGCTTCCAAGGAGCAGTACAAGGAGGCCTCGCTGGTCAACTATCGGGAAGCTGCCAAACTCCAAACAGAGTTGGTAATAAGCTGCAAGGAGACTGCTGATCTTGAGGAGGCGAATGCCCGCAACCTCGAGATATACGAGGGAGCGGCGTTTCAATGCTTCTATATGTTTTGGAAATGCAACCCCAAGGCTGACTTTTCTTACCTACCAGATCATATAAGGCAGGCTTAGCTGGCGAGGTGCGCTGCTCGCCTAGAGGAGGAGAAGGCTCAAGGGTCTCCCAAGATCTCTCTAGCAATAGGAATTGAGGGTGCCAACGAAGATGTTGGGGTCGTAGTCGACCAGCAGCCACAACAGCCTCAACAGGATCCTCCGGCCGCTTCATAAATTTATTTGTTTTTATTTAAATTTAACTTGTAGTTTAAGACACACGAACTACAATTTGTGATGTCGAGACAATTTATATTTTTATTGCTGCACAAGCAGCTTTTCCTTTTAACAGACAATTACATCCGAGCAGTAACTGCTCGCGGTGTAAAGGATTTCTCATTTGATATTATAATATTTTCATTTTACTATAACATATGTTCGCATGACCGAACTTAGCATAGCACTTTGGTTTGATTTAACAAAATTTTAAAAAAAAAATTTTGAAAAATACTCTAAGTATCGTAGCATGCTTTCACATATTTTGCTCGTGTGTTTACATATACTTATCGATATGCTTTGCTTACTAGATACCTTATATGCCCCCAAGTGATTGAGGTGATTTAGGTCCTCGGTCACTTGCCTTGGCCAAGACCTGGTCAAACATTACTGCTCGTAATAAAGATATATAAAAAATAATAATATAGCAAAATAACACACGTAATGAGCAAATACTTGTAATGAATACAATAATTGGCAAGATTGACTGGCTGAGCACAGTCCCTTTTATTTCTCGTAATAGATGGAAAATCGAGTATGTACAAGTGATCAAAATATGATCTTACACTTATAAGCGATCAGTCACATGGTTGACTAACCCTTGTTCATAAACTTGTAAAAATTAAATTTAATACAAGCCAATTCTTTAAGAAGAATTGTTTATTGATAGTACTTGCGTAGGTGTTCTCCATTCCAATAGCGAGGAATGAGATCTCCATTTAAGCGAGCAAGTTTATAAGTGCCAGGATGGAGGACTTCTTCAATTTTATATGGTCCTTCCCAGTTAGGTCCAAGTACTCCAGTACCTTGATCGCGGGTGTTAAGGAAAACTCTTCTTAGTACTAGATCTCCCACATTAAATTTTCTTTCACGTACTTTAGAGTTGAAATATCGGGCGACCTTTTGTTGGTAAGCTGCTACTCAGAGTTGGGCTTGCTCGTGCCTTTCATCGACCAAATCCAAAGATTCCATTAATAACTGGCTATTAGTGTCTTGGTCGTATGCCATCCGTCGATGTGATGGCGGATCTAATTCAACAGGAAACATAGCCTCATATCCATAAGCTAAGGAAAATGGAGTATGACTTGTTGCTGTTCTATGTGATGTTCTGTACGACCAGAGGACTTCGGGCAACTGTTCTGGCCAGGCCCCCTTTACTTCTGCAAGCCTTTTCTTCAAAGTATCCTTTAGTGTCTTATTGACAGCCTCAACTTGGCCATTTTCCTGTGGATGAGCTACTGAAGAAAAGCTTTCGATAATCCCATGCCTTTCGCAAAAATCCGTGAACAGATCACTATCGAACTGCGTGTCGTTGTCTGAGACAATTTTTCTTGGCAATCCATATTGACAAACTATGTTCTTGACAACGAAATCCAACACTTTCTTGGTCGTTATGGTTGCAAGTGGCTCAGCTTCGGCCTACTTTATGAAGTAATCAACAGCCACTATGACATATTTGACGTTGCCTTTTCCTGTGGGCAAAGACCCAATCAAATCTATTCCCACACTACGAATGGCTACGGGCTTTGCATCTGCTTTAGTTCATTAGGGGCTTCTTGTGGTATATTGGAGAATCTCTGACACTTGTCACACTTTCGAACAAAATCCATAGAATATTTGTTCATTGTTGGCCAGAAGTATCCTTTCCTTAGGATCTTCTTTGATAAACTCTGCCCCCCAGCGTGATCCCCGCAGAAACCTTCATGGACTTCTCGCATTAATTCTTTGGCCTTTTCTTTTGAAACACACCTTAGGAGTGGCATTGAGTACCTTCTTCTGTATAGAATTTTGTCGACCAGAATAAACCGAGCAGCATGCCTCTGGAGGGCTCTTGCTTTGTTTCTGTCCGTCGGCAACACTCTGTGCGTCTAGTACTCAATGAAAGATGCCATCCATGTATTTGCTACCTGAATTACCAGAGAGGTTTCTTCTGCTTTGATGCTTGGTGCGGACAGCCGCTCAACAGGCACTATATTCAGGATGTCAGCATCCTTTGCACTTGCTAATTTGGGCAGAGCATCAGCGTTTGAGTTTTGGTCGCGAGGTACTTGCTGGAGGGTATATCTTTCAAACTGCGCCAACAAATCCTTTGCTTTGTTCAAATAAGAAACCATCTTCAGAACCCTGGCTTGATATTCTCCAGTAATCTGATTAACCACCAACTGAGAGTCACTATGAATTTCAAGTGACTTTATGTTCATGTCCCTGGCTAATCGTAAACCTGCGAGCAACGCTTCATACTCAGATTCGTTATTAGACACTGTGAAATCGATTCTGATTATGCAGTGGAATTGATGTCCTTCAGGTGTCACTAAAATTACTCCGGCTCAAGCGTAATGTTCATTAGAAGAGTCGTCTATGAATAACTTCCAAGAGGGAGTTCGGCTTTGAGGCTCACGCTCTTCTGTCTGTTCATTGTCTGGAAGCCCAGTGAGCTCTGCAATAAAGTCTGCTAGAGCTTGTCCTTTTACTGCTACTCGCGGTGAGTAAGAAATTTCAAACTGCCCAAGCTCAACTACCCATTTTAATAATCAACCAACGGCCTCTGGTTTCTATAGAACTTTTCGTAGGGGCTGGTCGGTTAGCATTGTGACAGGGTGAGCTTGAAAGTATGGCTGCAGCTTTCTGGAGGCTAAGATTAAGCAGTAGGCTAATTTTTCAATGGGTGGATACCGCAGTTCTGCTCCTATTAGCCTTTTGCATATATAATATACAACTTTTTGTACATTTTCCTCCGCTCTTACAAAGACAGCACTAGCAGCACATTCTGTGACCGCCAAATAGATGAACAAAGTTTCTTTTTCAACTGGCTTAGATAGGATTGGTGGCTACGACATATGAGACTTTAAGGCTTGGAAAGCCTGCTTGCACTCCTCCGTCCACTCAAATTTCTTATTGCCCCTAAGTAGATTAAAAAATGGGACGCACTTGTCCATCAATTTGGAGATAAATCCACTTAGAGCGGCAATCCTCCCGGCCAAGCTTTGAACATATTTTATCTTTGTTGGCGATTTCATATCAACCAGGGCCTTGATTTTTTTTGGGATTAGCTTCAATGCCTCGTGAGTTCACTATAAATCCCAAAAAATTTCCTGATCCAACTCCGAAGGAACACTTGAGGGGATTCAGCATCATCTGATATTTGTTCAAGACATTGAAGCACTCTTGCAGGTCCCCTATGTGTTCTTCTACCTTTTTCGACTTAACCAGAATGTCATCAACATATACTTCCATGTTTGTACCAATCAGCTCTTTGAACATGTGATTCACTAATCGCTGGTAAGTCGCACCAGCGTTTTTCAAACTGAAGGGCATTACTTTGTAACAGTAAAGCCTTGTATCAGTCCGAAAGCTAGTGTCCTCATCAGGTGGGTGCATACTGATCTGATTGTACCCAGAGTATGCATCCATGAATGATAGGATCTCATGCCTTGAAGTGGCATCGACCAGCTGATCGATCCTTGGGAGTGGGAAACAAACTTTTGGGCAGGCTTTATTAAGGTCTGTGAAATCCACTCATGTTCTCCATTTTCCATTTGGCTTGGGTACTAGTAAGGGATTAGAGACCCAAGATGGATAAAATGCTACCCTGATGAATTCATTCTCCTTTAGCTTCTCGACTTCGTCTTTTAGAGCCTTCGATCTATTTTTGTCGAGCAGCCTTCTTTTCTGTTGCACTAGTGGAAAGCTTTTATCTATGTTCAAGACATGGCTGATAATTGCTGGGTCAATTCCAACCATGTCTTTATGCGACCAGGCAAAGACTTCTTGGTTTTTCTTCAAAAATTCCACCAGCTTTTGCTTTATTGTTGTCTCTAAGTTTTTACTGACTTTCACAACCCTAGTCGGATCCGACTCATCGAGTTGGACCTCTTCGAGGTCCTCGATTGGTCCTACTTCTTCATCAAAATCCCTAAAGCAAGATCTAAATCCCTATAATCACTTTGGGCAACACCCTATTTGGTGACGCGCTCACCTGATTAGACCTGTATTTCATCGGCCAATTGCAACTCTTTTTTGGCGACTTCCCTCGATCCACCTCACTTTGCCTTAGTAATCGAGGAATCATAGCATTCCCTTGCTTCTCGTTGATTTCCCAACATGCATCCTACCCCTGCGTCAGTTGGGAATTTCATCGCAATGTGCCAAACCAAGGTTATAGCTCGCAGGTCGACCAAAATAGGTCTTCCCATAATAGCACTGTATGTGGAAGGACAATCAACTACTATAAAAGTAGTGAGCAATGTCATGTTCACAAGCACGGTCCCTACTGTAATCAGAAGCCTAATCGACCCCGTTGGCGCAATCCCTTCGCCAGAAAAACCATAAATGGTTTGGTTGCATGGCTCTAGGTCCTTCACTGGCAACTTCATTCTCTCTAATGAAGACTTGTACAAGATATTTACTGAGCTCCCTATGTCAACTAACACCCTTTTGACCATCATGTTGGCTATCTGGACGTCCACGACCAGAAGGTCCGAATGAGGAAATTGGACATGCTGAGCATCAAGCTCAGAGAAAGTTATTAGCTCTTCCTCTGTTCGAGATATTTTGGGAGTTCGCTCCTCCACATTTAGCATCTCAATGTCCTGGTCGTGGCGTAAGGTCCTAGTGTATCGCTCCCTTGCTTTCCCACCATCTCCTGCAAGGTGTGGGCCGCCACAGATGGTTAACAATGTACCTGCCACAGGAGCTGGCTGTAAAGGTGGCGAGAGTTGGCGTACAGGCGCTTGCTCGTTGCCTCCTTGAGCCTCTCGCTGAGAACCTCCCATGGCTCGTACGTATCTCCTCAGGTGTCCTTGTCTGATAAGGAACTCAATCTCATCTTTCAGCTGGTTACACTCATTAGTGTCATGACCATAGTCGTTGTGGAAATGACAAAACTTTGTTGTATCTCTCTTGGAGATATCCTTTCTTATAGACGCTAGTCGCTTGTAAGGGACATTGGACCTGGTCGCCTGGTACACCTCTGCTCTGCTTTCGACAAGGGCCGTATAGTTGGTGAATCTTGGCTCGTACCTGTTGCCCTTAAGGCGCTTATTCTAGGACGTCAAAGGCTCATTATTTGCCCTCTTTCCACCATTTTTACCGTTCCCGTTGCCTTTGCCGTTGCCATTGGGTTTATTCGACCCGTTGGCGGCTTTAGCGGGATCTTCCTTTGGTCCCTTGTCTTTCGCAGGCGATTTCCCTACGTTGGCAATCGCATCTTCGAGCTTTATGTACCGGTCCGCTCGATCAAGGAATTCTTCTTCCTTAAAATGTTCCAGAGGGGAGAATGGCGCCTCACCCCAGCAGTAAGGGCCATCATTTTCCCTTCATCACCAACTGTTTTAGCTCCGGTTGTGGCTCGCATAAAACGCTAGACATACTCCTTTAAGGACTCTCCCTCCTTCTGGCGTATCTCGACCAGTTGGTTGGCTTTAGTCAGGTGAACACGACCAACATAGAATTTCCCATAGAATTCCTTCACGAACAATTCCCATGATACTATGCTAGCAGGAGGGAATTTAAAAAAAAAAACAAAAAAACACTCCTGAGCGATGTCAAATAGGGTGGCCGGAAAGATCCTACAGCGAGCATCATCCGACACCCTCTGGATGTCCATCTGTTTCTCGAACTTGTTCACGTGAGATACTGGGTCCCCATATCCATCAAAATTGGGCAGTACTAGCATCTTGAATTTGCTGGGGGTTTCCACCATTGTTATTCTCTGTATGAAAGGAGTGCCCCTTCTCCGATCATACTCGATGTGAGATGTCCAGCTCTCTACCAGCTGCTAGACAGCCTGGTTTAATGCATTGATCTAGGCATGCACGGCATCTGGGATCGCTGGGGCGACTGGTGCTGGGGGAGCATACCCATCGTGCCTTTCGCACCTGTCATTGAGCACGTCCCTCAAATCGTCATCTCTGCGCCTTTGCTCACTAGCACCTAACCGATCAAAGATGTTAGGTTGCCTAGGCTGCCCCCTAGCATTCTGGCTTGTAAGCCTATTTTCTCTTGGTGGGGGATTCCTTTCCCCACCTCTTTCTCCTTGACCTCGACCAGCATTCCCTTTGCCGAAATCAGCTTCATTGTAATCATGATTGTCCCTGAAATGCGACCGACTATGGCGCGACCGGCTGGTCGCACTGTTTCTGCCTCTAGCTGGCATCTCCCTAGCATCAAGGGGAGGCCTACGTTGGTCGGTGGATCCTCGGGCATTATTATGTCGTGGGGGTCCCCTAACCGCAGAGCTTGATTTGGCGTGTCTTCTATTAGCAGAAAGACATTGCCCCTTGCTCGGTGGATTTGGTTCTTCAATTGTTAGGCGTCTAGGGCTTCGGGGAGGCTGCCCGGCCCTATTCTACCTTTGACATTGGGGATTATCTCGACTAGCACGTGAAGGTGGCTGCTGCTCAGGATCCTGATATGCGATATCCTGTTGAGCAGCATGTGGTTGCTCCGGCCTTTGAGGGCTTGCCGGCTGAAGCAAAGGACTTGGGCTTGGGGCTTATTATTGTGGTTCACTTGGTGGCTGATCTGGTTGAGAATTCGGCGTAGCTTGCTCCTGGGCTAACTAAATGGCTGCTTCTAGGGCGGCAGTGGCATCTCGCTGTCGGCGGTCCATGTCCGCCTGCCGCTCATTCAATTCTTGACGTTGACGCTCGATTTCCCTCTACTGCAACGCCAATGTCTCAGCCACATTCTCTTGATTAGCCCTTATATTGGCCAACTCCTCTTGCAACACACTCAATGTTGTCCTCAGGATTTCAGAATCCATTTCCTCATCTTCAAAATCCAACTGTGGTTCATCTTCAACCACATTTGGTGGAGGAGGCTGAGTGGATGCGACGCCAGAAGTCTGTCCCGTCTTCCTGGATGTTTTATCCATTTGATTTTCTTGAAGTCTTGAGTTCAACTCTCAATGAAAGCACCAAAATGTTGACCCTCAAATTAGTCAACGACACAGAGTCAGATAAACATCCCGTCTTCCTGGATGTTTTATCCATTTGATTTTCTTTGTACTCTAACGTCTCCCCTGGGAAGATGTGTCACATCAGACGTCTCCCAAGGGGAGACGTTAGAGGCTAGGCACATCTTCCAAGGGGAGACATTAAAGGCCTCCTCTACTGTAACGCCCTACTTCCTTAGAGTCGTTACTAAGTGAGTTTTAAACGTGCATTCAACTCTGTCATCGAGGTTTTTAGGTCAAAAGTGTAATTAAATCATAAGCAACGAAACAAACTTTGAAAATAATTCCATTTAATATAAATCGTTGAGTAGTTGACACTTAGGATCCCAAGAAACTGTTTAGAAATATTTACAACATATAATTCACAAATTTAAGTCGACTAGACGACAAAATCTAAGTTTTAGTACAACCATCTCCCAAAACCACTGGCCGTGGCAGCCAGGCAGGCCAAACATGTACACGCCGCTTCACGCTCTCCGTACTCATGATTGGTTGATTTTCCCCTTGCCCTTACCTGCACCACAGAGCACCCGTGAGCTGAAGCCCAGCAAGAAATCCCTCACAAGCAGTTAACATATGCATAACAAACACTTAGCGTATAATCAGGCCACCAATAGGCTACACACACATACGGCCATGTCGTCCCAGGCGCTTTACCAGGCCCTGGGTTCGCGGTCCACACCGTGAGGATATCCCAGGTATCCTATAGGGTCTCACCCTGGCAACTCGCACTCCACGTGCTCAACGCTGCTCCCGGCCCCTTGCCGTACTCGGCCTAGCACTCAACGTGCCCAACGCCGTTCCCGGCCCCTGCCAACCTCGGCCTGCGCCGTTCTCGGCTCTCGCCGAACATTCATCTAATTGCATTCATAGCATAACAAACATATACTGAATACTAACAAATTCAATCAAAGGGCTACGCCCTACAGTTCAGACATATTGGGCTCAGCCCTGCATACAAGCTCTATGGGAACAGTGGTTTTCTTACCTGTATCCCGAGCTTTCCGATGCACCACGGCCTCGAGCACGGTCCTCTAACCCGAGCCTCTCCGGAGACCTAGTCACAACACATATAAAACATCCTTTAATAATAACCAATCTAAAACCACTTCTCGGGACCAATCCCACACTCTCGGAATCCCCAAATTCCTAAAACAATTCATCGGAAACATCCCCCGAACCCCCAGAGCAAAAGCTCAAAATTGCAAAATTCCATGTTCTGAAAATAGCCTAGCGCCACGGCGCTGCCCTAGAGGGTCGCAGCGCCCAGCAAGTCAGAAAGCCTTCCCCTATCCTGAAGCAGCCTCGCGCCGCGGCGCCCAAGAACAGGGTCGCGGTGCTCCTTCGCAAACCCAGAAATCTGGGTTTTCCTCTGCATTTGCCCCGAGCCAAAACACTCCCAATTCAACCCAAACACATACCTAAACCCCAAAATCAGTTTAAAACCCCAAATAAACCATTTGACAACCTATAAACATCATAAACCAACTCAATCATAAGAAATCACACCCAAAATCCACCCTTTGGTTTCAAATTTCAAAAACTCAAACCAAGACTTGAAAAACTTAACCCATGCTTCAATATACTCAAACCACACCAGAAACAAAAATTCAAAGGTGACAAAAACTCTTACCTCGATCAATAACTCTGCTTGAGTTTCCCCCAATCCCAGCTTTAGACCAACTCCTCCTGATTATCAAGCTGAATTCTCATAAAAACCAGCCATAGCTATCCTTAAATTTCCATTCTTACTTTCTAAAATCAAGCTTAAAACTCAGTAAAACAGAAGCAATTCTTACCTCAGAACAAATCTTGATTCTTGTTTGGCTTCAATTACTAAAAACCACCTTAATTCCTCTCTTAAGTCTCAGAATTCCCAACTCCCTTCCTTTCTTCCTTTTCTTCTCTTTTCCTCTAGGTTTCTCCCAATTCCAGCATAAACAAAGCATATGACTAAGTATAATACGTATTCCCTTTTCCCTTCAGCTAAAGTAATCTAAATCCCTGCCAAATTACTATCCTATCCTCCCATAGTTATCCTCTCCTAACTAAACCTCAAGGGCACTCTTGTCCTTTCACTTATATTACAATTCTACCATTTTTCCATCTAAACTAGTTACTCTCAGTGGTTACTAATGGTTACGCAGGTTACCCAATCACCAATAACCATTAACCACAAATTCACAACTCAACTCATGAAATTCCCCAAAGTACCCCTAGGCTCCTCCCGAGCCGAGTATCAAATCCCGTTGTGACTTTTGAGCTATCTAGCTCTCTAGGTCCGTCTCGGTACGTGCATCACATTAATAACACCACACTCACGTGGTGCAAATCACGTAATATCATTAACACATTTACGCCCCCAGCGAGCTAAGATTACCAATTTACCCCTAACATACAAACGAGGTCCACATGCATATTTATACCACCTAAACATGCATTCTAATCACATATTCATTCAAACTCTCATATATTAACATGTTAACTCATTTATTGCCCTCCAGGCATGCTAATCATGGTCCTAAACCTTATTAGCAGATTGGGGTGTTACAATTATCTCCTCCTTACAAGATTTTTGTCCTCGAAATTACCTGAACAACTCAGGATGCCACTCCCGCATATCAGACTCAAGCTCCCACGTCGCCTCTTCAACCTTGATGTTTCTCCACAGCACTTTAACCAAGGCGATGGTCTTGCTCCACAAGACAGTACACCCCGTACCTCTGACCATAATTTTCAAAGTCCACCGCTTTTACTCTACTCCTCGACCACACTCTCACAAGAGTAACAATCTTGTTCCACAAGATCTTGTCTAATAGCTATATTTTCGTAAGCCCCCTACTTACACCACAACCCTGCTGAAACTTCAAGGTCCGCTTAGCTCACAAAGATCACCTCATTGTCTTATTCCTGATTCCAGAAATACCCATAAGTCATCACCCCTACTAGGGTGAGATCAATTTATAGGCCCCTGGCCCAACCCTTGGTACAATTCCAGAATTTATGTTGCTTCAGGGGTCAGAACTCCCCTTTCTTTCTCTAAACACCATTCTTCTCTTTGTCTGCGCTTACTTAGAGAGACACCAATCTCTTATCCCGGAACTTTATTTTCCAAAATTTAGAAATTTACATGCTCTTTTATTCCTCTAGATAGGCAGACACTCCTGCCTTAAGAATTCCAACAACCTCTTCGGCTTTCTCTCTGAACCAATACTAAACCGTAGTATTCACTATCTTTCACCTCTTACCATGTCTTATGTCATATTACCTTAGCTAGATGCCAGTATTTTTCACCATGACTAACTTATCAAAGATTACACTTTCCTTAACATCTCAAGTATTCGCATACCCAGCGCTAAATTCCTTAAGATATCTGTTAAGCTTTCAGACTGTTATTCCATTTGCATTCAACAAATAATTCTAGGTTCCCACTCTATTCTCTTTGTTCTTTAGTTCCTTTCCAAAACTTAGAATATCATAGGGTCTCAATTCAGTACCATCGACGTTCTACCCTGTCACCACTTCACCTGAACCAACTACCTTAACTCATTCAGCTAAGTTAAAACTTTTCATGTCCAAACATCTTGCTTATAGTCTAATGTGGTCTACTCCTGTGATACACCACCACATCACTTTACCCTCCTTTGTCCAAAGGAAGACACTAAAATTTGTCACCCGCTCAGCCCTCCCGGTACAACATACCCTAGGAGGTGGAATGATATCCATTTAGAATTCTCATTCCTACGCCAAGTTCTCATTGGATCTTTCATCCGATCCTGGTATCCCAACTTGTACTACCTTGACAGGGTTCTTCCCTGTTTCAACCAAAGCCAACACTTTGGACTCCGTAGTCCAGTGATACTCACCTGCTTATCATTACATACTAACGCAACACCAATCTCAGTCGCTGCCTTGTCCACTCCATTACAATCCGTGGCGTTGTTCTTTGACTGACACACGTCTCCCAGTTAGGAGTTCCGCCTCAAATTAAATTTCCCCTCAGTCGAGGATTCCAAACACCAATCACCCATCTGTTGCTTTCCACTAAATCTGGGTCTCAGCGTTATCTTTCTTACGAATGACCAAATATTCGTTACCTTTTACTATGCGTACTTTGCCTACACATTAAATCAAGTAAATTTACCATGTTCTCACTTTACCTTCCATGAGGCTTAATCCATCCTCTCATCAGTCTAAGCCTGGGCATGCCCCAACCTGTGATGCACCCCTCACAGTTTCCTATCTTCATCAAAAGTTAGATTCTTTACGCTGCAACCATTTACCCAATCATAACACGCTTATTCCTGCATTACCAAATGCTAATCAATTCTTACTCTGTTCTTTGAACTCCTGATCTAACACTATCCATTCAGTCTATCTTCAAGTTCTACTATTTCCCCCCAATCTTCGAAGTAGGCTTCTGCGAAGACACTTGTGTAATGGATGACGCGTTTTCCATTCTTGTTGTGCTCTCTATCCCTCAGACGTTCTTTAGTAGCTTCTCTGTGGCTTTAGACCAAACCTCTACATACATGTCCTCTCTTCTTCTTGTAGCATTACTCTGAGTACCCTTGACAAGACCAAATCGACACTTCATGGAGCTTTACCTATGACCCTGCTTCTTTAGTGCTAACATCTTCAGCACAGTCGTTCGCTTTCTACTTCTGACTTGGAGCAGTCCCTCATACCGTCCATAAACCTTGAAGGAGATTTGTCCGTACAATTCCTATACCTTCTATCTGTAGAGCTCACCTGAGTCACTAACGCTTAAATCAATTAAAAACCTTTGATACCAATCCATCACACCCTACCCGGTATGAGTTGTGATTCCTGAAATGTCTCTCTCCTTGACCCCCAGCTGGTGTAACCAGACCATAGATCAACTCCCGAAGACATTGTCTTGTCTAGTATCCGGGCATCTAATCTCTTTATCCTATATCAAATACTGCTAACAATTTCCACAATGTGATGCTCTAACTAATTCACCCCAAGGTCAAACCTCTTCAACTGCTTCAGTAGTCTTTTTTTTTTCCCTTGTCAAACCATTATCTTCTTTCATAATGTCCCTGATACCGAACCTATCTGTAGCCAAGTTATGGAGCGTGCCCAGTCCTCCCTTGTACACCTATCTGAATCGCTACTAGTCAGCTTAGTTTCCATTCCGTCCAACTAAAGTATTCCAATCGATTTTCTCCACTATCCATAGTTGTTTCTTAACAAATTTATTCCCATTCTGACTCATGCCAAGACTTCCATATGACGAGCTCTATCGCTTTCCCCATGAGCTCCTCTATTACCTGTGCCCCAATTCCTCTTCCAGAAATTCCTAATTCTTCTTAATATTCCTCAGCCCCTCGCAAAGTATCTTGAAACATGTTCTCTATGTACAACTCTGTCTTGACACACTCTCATTACCGAACTCTTCCAGCCTGTTATATATCCAGAAACGTGAACTTCCAGTTAACCAGTCAACTCTGAAAAACTAGCCCTCAGCTTCAAATGTACAAGGCATTCCAGTCTTCCATCCCATAGCCATGGAAAATCCATCTTAACATACCAAATCATTCTATGTAGGAGCCATGCTCTCACCCAACATCCTCCCAGGTGGCATCTCCTGCCTCTGGTGCATAGTAAACAACTTCACTGGTTTCCATCACTATTCTGACAACTACCTTGTCAATCAGGTTGTTCCCCCTTTCTGACAAAACTAGAAGCCATAAAGCTATCCGGGGTTCTTCTACTTTGATTACCGAGAATCTATCCTTACTAAACTTCATCAAAGGAAGCACTGCCATTTGCAGCTCTGGCACTCATGCTCTATACATCATTCCTCAGTTCTTCGAACAATATGGGCCTCTCCACTACCCACATACAGACGATGAGTTCTTACATCGGAGCGGCCCAAATGCTTTGGACTATTCCAGAGTTCAATCCTTAAATGGGTCGTCATCATTTCCAGCTACATCCGTCAGTATCAATTTCCCAAAATGAATTACCCAATTCACAAAACCCATTGATTTACACTGTTGTTACCCTATCATTCCAAACCAAGCTTATAAGCCCACCAGTCTCCACAGTTCAATCCATGTCTTTATAACCTCTTCTATCAATTCACCATCTTAGTTCTTTCCAACCCATCATGCCAATATCTCGGCCCGAGTACCATTCCAGGTATCCCTCTGCCATAACATTTATCATAACCCTTTCATCATGATCTCTCATCCTCTTAACCAAGGGTGGAATTAACTCTGCCCATCCACTGACCGATTCTTTGTCAACTCAAACTTCCCTCAAAATCAGAGGATAACACCCCTTTAGGCCTTTCACATAATACCCTTGTCTGTCCATATCCTCCCAATAAACCAACACTGGTAACCTTACTACTAAAGCATACAAAGCAGCTCTTTTCCCAGAGAAGTCCGATGTTCCTCTGTCCCGTCTCAACTATTAAACTCCACAGCTTGCTCACACACTAGCGATCATCTGCTGCGGCTTTCAGGGGTAGATGGAGGTCTCTAACTCCAACTATTATCTAGAATCCCCCTACAAAAAAACACCAAGTCCACTTAACCATCCTAGGCACAAACAACTTGATTTCATATGCCACTACTGACCAAACTCCTCAACCCCGAGGTTCACACTCTGAACCAATCCACAACTAGATCCAAATAATTATAGTTATCATGCACACACAAAACACATTAGGCCAAATCCACAATGCCATGCATTTAGCTATCGAATTTTGTCACAACTAAATATATCCACATTCATCATGCTTCTTACAAGCCAATAAACAGATATAACATATGAATTCAATTTAGGCAGTTAACCACATACACTCAACATACAAACCATTATCCCAATATTCATCCACATGCAATAGTCAAGGGCCAGGCCCTATCAGTATCTCATGCATATGTCAACTCATTCATCGTGCTCCATATGATTTGAGTCGTTAGAGCCGCTACTAAGTGAGTTTTAAACGTGCATTCAACTCTGTCTTCAAGGTTTTTAGGTCAAAAGTGTAATTAAATCATAAGCAACAAAACAAACTTTGAAAATAATTCCATTTACTATAAATCGTTGAGTAGTTGACACTTGGGATCCCAAGAAACTGTTTAGAAATATTTACAACATATAATTCACAAATTTAAGTCGACTAGACGACAAAATCTAAGTTTTAGTACAACCATCTCCCAAAACCACTGGCCGTGGCAGCCAGGCAGGCCAAACATGTACACGCCGCTTCACACTCTCCGTACTCATGATTGGTTGACTTTCCCCTTGCCCTTACATGCACCACAGAGCACCCGTGAGCCGAAGCCCAGCAAGAAAACCCTCACAAGCAGTTAACATATGCATAACAAACACTTAGCATATAATCAGGCCACCAATAGGCTACACACACATACGGCAATGCCGTCCCAGGCGCTTTAGGCCCTGGGTTCGCGGTCCACACCGTGAGGATATCCCAGGTATCCTATAGGGTCTCACCCTGGCAACTCGCACTCCACGTGCTCAACGCTGCTCCCGGCCCCTTGCCGTACTCGGCCTAGCACTCAACGTGCCCAACGCCATTCCCGGCCCTTTGCCGTTCCTGGCCCCTGCCAACCTCGGCCTGTGCCGTTCCCATCTCTCGCCAAACATTCATCTAATCGCATTCATAGCATAACAAACATTTACTGAATACTAACAAATTCAATCAAAGGGCTACGCCCTGCAGTTCAGACATATTGGGCTCAGCCCTGCATACAAGCTCTATGGGAACAGTGGTTTTCTTACCTGTATCCCGAGCTTTCCGATGCACCAAGGCCGCGAGCACGGTCCTCTAACTCGAGCCTCTCCGGAGACCTAGTCACAACACATATAAAACATCCTTTAATAATAACCAATCTAAAACCACTTCTCGGGACCAATCCCACACTCTCGAAATCCCCAAATTCCTAAAACAATTCATCGGAAACATCCCCCGAACCCCCAGAGCAAAAGCTCAAAATTGCAAAATTCTATATTCTGAAAATAGCCTAGCGCCGCAGCGCTGCCCTAGAGGGTTGCAGCGCCCAGCAAGTCAGAAAGCCTTCCCCTATCCTGAAGCAGCCTCGCGCCGCGGCGCCAAAGAACAGGGCCGCGGTGCTCCTTCGCGAACCCAGAAATCTGGGTTTTCCTCTGCATTTTCCCCGAGCCAAAACACTCCCAATTCAACCCAAACACATACCTAAACCCCAAAATCAGTTTAAAACCCCAAATAAACCATTTGACAACCTATAAACATCATAAACCAACTCAATCATAAGAAATCACACCCAAAATCCACCCTTTGGTTTCAAATTTCAAAAACTCAAACCAAGACTTGAAAAACTTAACCCATGCTTCAATATACTCAAACCACACCAGAAACAAAAATTCAAAGGTGACAAAAACTCTTACCTCGATCAATAACTCTGCTTGAGTTTCCCCCAATCCCAGCTTTAGACCAACTCCTCCTGATTATCAAGCTGAATTCTCATAAAAACCAGCCATAGCTATCCTTAAATTTCCATTCTTACTTTCTAAAATCAAGCTTAAAACTCAGTAAAACAGAAGCAATTCTTACCTCAGAACAAATCTTGATTCTTGTTTGGCTTCAATTACTAAAAACCACCTTAATTCCTCTCTTAAGTCTCAGAATTCCCAACTCCCTTCCTTTCTTCCTTTTCTTCTCTTTTCCTCTAGGTTTCTCCCAATTCCAGCATAAACAAAGCATATGACTAAGTATAATACGTATTCCCTTTTCCCTTCAGCTAAAGTAATCTAAATCCCTGCCAAATTATTATCCTATCCTCCCATAGCTATCCTCTCCTAACTAAAACTCAAGGGCACTCTTGTCCTTTCACTTATATTACAATTCTACCATTTTTCCATCTAAACTTGTTACTCTCAGTGGTTACTAATGGTTACGCAGGTTACCCAATCACCAATAACCATTAACCACAAATTCACAACTCAACTCATGAAATTCCCCAAAGTACCCCTAGGCTCCTCCCCGAGCCGGGTATCAAATCCCGTTGTGACTTTTGAGTTATCTAGCTCTCTAGGACCGTCTCGGCACGTGCATCACATTAATAACACCACACTCACGTGGTGCAAATCAAGTAATATCATTAACACATTTACGCCCCCAGCGGGCTAAGATTACCAATTTACCCCTAACATACAAACGGGGTCCACATGCATATTTATACCACCTAAACATGCATTATAATCACATATTCATTCAAATTCTCATATATAAACATGTTAACTCATTTATTGCCCTCCAGGCACGCTAATCATGGTCCTAAACCTTATTAGCAGATTGGGGTTTTACACCTACTATATTACTTAGCCCTTTTTCTTCTTCTTCCCCGAGAGCATACGCACGAAACAGAGAGGCGAAGAGGAGGCGTTTTCAAGCGATTTTCAGGGTTCTCTTTGACGATTTTGGCCAATTTTAGGCCATAAAATTCCATTTGAGGTATGTTTTTATCATTTATAAGTGTTGTATAATAGTTAGGATAATTTTTATGCTTATTTTCTCTAAATATTAAGGGATTGATATTGAGATTTTAGGGTTTATGATAGTTGCGGTTTTGGGTGATTTTTGGCTCATTAAAGTAGATTTAAAGCATATTTGAGGTAGGATTTCAAGATTAAGCAATGTATTATAGTTATAATGGTAGAAAAAATTATTTTTGTGCATATTTTTTATAGTTTTTGTGGGTTTTATTAGAAATATTAGTTTAAAGTATGAAAATTATATGTATATTTGAGATATTACATTGTTTAATTTTAACATGATATCACATTATTTACTATTTTTAAATTTTTATTTACTATTTATTCCGAAAATTATATATTATTTAATTATTTTTAATGTTTGATAAGTATATATATATATATATGTAAATATGTTTTGCTAAAATGTATTTAATAACTTTGTCTAAAATAAAAAAAAAATTAATTTTAATTTTTCATACTAAATAATCATTCAAGTTAATATGTTTATAATTTTTTTTAATTTATATTATTATTTAATTAGAAAATTATATATATATATTTGTAATCTTTATTAACATTTAAGAATGTTATTTATATTTAGTTATGTTTTTTTTATTGATTTACTAATCTTTTATTATTTAATTAATTTAGAGTTTTAATTAATAACATAGTGCGCGCATTGCAAAAGTGAAGTAAATTTGCTAGCAAGGACTATTAATTGCAATAGGTAATTACATTATCTTATTTCTTGTTTTAGTATTATTAAACTTTTATTAGAGGAGTTTGAATATCTTAAATATTCATCCATAGTGAAGTAGGTTCTGAGATTAAAATTGTGTGTTGCAGTGATAACAGAAGGTTGAGAACTGTGTGTTTTAGTGAAGTAGGTTCTGGAAATTTTGTTTGTGCGCTGCGGATCTATAAGGATGAAACTTATTGTGTGTTGTTTGATTTGTTTTGCTTATTCTTCACAGATGGTTAGATCACTATTATAGGATAAATGTTGCTCGATTTTGTCTAGAATTATGTATTCTATTATTATATTTTTATTGTGTTGTGCTTATTTGATTAGATTGACAGATGGTTATAGGTTACTAATATGAGGGAAATGCTGGCCAATTTTTCGTATGCTTATATAGTTTTTTTGTTTAATTTTTCATAGACATAGGAAAAGATATGGATAGACCTGGACGTTATTTGAAGAAAGAGGTATGTATATATATATATATAAATTTATAAAAAGTTTACGGTTTATTTATTATTAAAGTAGATATAATCAAATAATAATGATTAAATAATATATTGTACTTTATATTTTTTGTAGCTAAACACTCCGCCATATACACCAGCACAGATTAATGAAATGTGACAAAAGTGGGCGAACGATATGGTGTCGATAGTTCAAAGTCATCGTCCCCAAAAAATAGGTTTTTATTGTTTATTTTTTCTATCTTACTATATGTCTAGCTAGCTAGTGTAATATTTGTTGATTTTGTATGTGTAACAAAAAATATTAATTTTGTGTATTTTTAGCTAGCTAAAACATATTATATACACATTACGGTTTTATTAATAAAAATTCATAATTTAAATTTGCATATAATTTGGATGTTTTAATTAATATATTTCATTTCATTTCAATATATATAATTAAATAATATGAAAATAGTTATTTAATTAATTAATTATTATTTTGTAAAAATACAAAAGCTAATGATGACTCCCAGGGGGAGACGTTGAAAGTCTACAAAGTCTCCCCATGGGAGTCATCGTAAGTACCTATGATGACTCCCAGGGGGAGACGTTGAATGTCTACAAAGTCTCCTCATGGGAGTCATCGTAGGTACCTATGATGACTCCCAGGGGGAGACTTTGTAGACATTCAACGTCTCCCTATGGGAGTCATCGTAGGGCCACTTAAGATGGCTCCTTCAACAACGTCTCCCATAGGGGGAGACATTAAATGTCTACAATGTCTCCCCCATATAGCCATTAAATGCCTATTTTGTTGTAGTGTGACATGCCAATGGGCGTTTTGTACGCAGTACGATACGCCCATAATGCATCAGTGAGTCTTAAGGACCAATCTTTCCTATTTGGATTCACAGTTTTTTCTAAAATGTGATTAACTTCCCTATTAGACACTTCAACTTGACCACTGGTTTGTGGGTGATATGGTGTTTAGACACTAATGATAGCACGTGGTGAACCAAAACAGGAAAATATATTTTCTTTCAAAAACTGAAGCACAACTTTGTGGTCATTAGTGTGGCATGCAATAGCTTCAACCCATTTAGACACATAATCAACTCCAACAAGAATATAAAGATTACCAAAAGAGTTAGGAAATGGTCCCATAAAATCAATTTCTCAAACATCAAATATGTCAATAATAAGAAGAGGATTTAAAGGCATCATGTTTCTTTTAGTTAAACTTCCTAACTTTTGGCAACGTTCACAAGCTTTACAATAAACATATGTATCATGAAAGATAGTAGGCCAATAAAAACCACATTATAAAACTTTAGCAGTTGTTTTATTACCACTAAAATGTCATCCACATGCATGATCGTGACAAAAAGATATGATTTTAGATTGATCACAATTTGGTATGCATCTTCTAATTATTTGATCAAGGCAATATTTAAACAAGTAAGGATCATCCCAAAAAAAAATTCACCTCAGAATAAAATTTTGATTTATCATGCTTAGACCAATGAGATGGTATTTCTTTAGTGACCAAATAATTAACAATATCAACATACCAAGGCAAGGAAGAAAAATGCATCAATTGTTCATCAGGAAAAGTTTCAGTGATAGGAGTGGAATCATGTATAGTTTCAACAACTAGTCTAGATAAATGATCAGCAACAACATTTTCAGATCCATTTTTATCACGTATTTCTAAGTCGAATTCTTGTAAAAGCAGGATCCAACAGATCAAACGAGACTTAGCATCTTTTTTCGATAAGAGATATTTTAATGCAGCATGATCAGAATAAACAATAATTTTAGACCCTAACAAATAAGATCTAAATTTCTCTAATGTAAAAACAACAGCAAGCAATTCTTTTTCGGTTGTGGAATAATTTAATTGTGCATCATTCAAGGTTTTTCTAGCATAGTAAATTACATGAGGTATTTTTTTCAAGTCTTTGTCCTAAGACAGCACCTATAGTATAATCAAAAGCATCACACATTATTTCAAAAGGTATTTTCCAATCAGGAGGTCGAATAATGGGTGTAGTAGTCAACAATTTTTTTAATTTTTCAAAGGCAACATGGCAATCATTATTAAAGACAAAAGCATTTTCTTTTCCAAGTAAATGGCATAAACGCCGAGAAATTTTGCTAAAGTCTTTTATAAATCTTCTATAAAAATTGGCATGGCCTAAGAATGATCGAATTTCTTTCACAGTTTTAGGTGGGGGAAGTTTTGAAATAAGATCAACTTTGGCTTTATCAACTTCTATTCCCTCAGATGAGATTACATGACCTAAAACAATTCCTTTTTTAACCATAAAATGACATTTTTCTCAGTTAAGCACAAGGTTTTTCTCTTTGCAACGAATTAAAACAAGTGAAAGATGGTGCAAACATTCATCAAAGGAAGAACCAAACACCGAAAAATCATCCATAAACACTTCAAGAAATCTTTCAACCATGTCAGAAAAAATTGAAATCATACACCTTTGAAAAGTCGCAGGTGCATTGCATAATCCAAGAGGCATGCGGCAATAGGCAAAAGTTCCGAAAGGGCGTGTAAAAGTAGTCTTTTCTTGATCTTCTGGGGCAATGGGGATTTGGTTATATCCCGAATACCCATCAAGAAAGCAATAATATGCATGGCCAGCTAAACGTTAAAGCATTTGATCAATAAAGGGTAATGGAAAATGGTTTTTTCTAGTAACATTATTCAGCTTTCTATAGTCTATGAACACTCTCCACCCCGTTTGTACTCTAGTAGGGATTAATTCAATTTTCTCACTTTCCACAACTGTGATCCCAGACTTCTTAGGCACAACTTGAACTGGACTAACCCATTGACTATCAGAAATAGGGTAAATGATACCTACGTCTAATAATTTTATGACCTCTTCTCTAACTACTTCTTTCATATTTGGATTTATCCTTCTTTGACATTCCCAAGAGGTTTTAGCATTCTCTTCTAGATGGATTCTATGCATACATATGGATGAGCTAATTCCTTTAATGTCTCCAATAGTCCAACCTATGGCTTCTATATGTTTTCTAAGGACATCTAACAATTCATCTTCTTGTTCTTTATCTAAAGCGGATGCTATGATAACAAGTAAGGTTTCAGACTCTCCTAGAAAAGCATATTTTAAATTTTCTGGCAAAGGTTTAAGGTCTAATTTTGGAGACTCAAAAATTGATTGAACGTGATCTAAGGATGAAAAAGGTTCAACTTTGGTTTCATTTAAGGGTATAGACTCTAGCAAAGAATTCACATCATCATTAGAATCATCAACATGCAAGTTCATACCAAAGTATTTTTCACAAAAGTCAAGTAAGTCATTTCCATCATCTTCACAAATACAATCTATCATGTTAACTTCATGCACTTCCTCACACTCAACAGATTTAACAACATTAAATACATTCAATTCAACAGTCATATTTCCAAAATATAATTTCAAAACACCATTATGACAATTTATGATTGCATTAGATGTAGCTAAGAATGGTGTACCTAAAATGATAGGAATTTGAGCATGCATATTTTCCACAGATTGAGTATCAAGAACAATGAAGTCAACAGGAAAGTAAAATTTATCAATTTTTATCAAAACATCCTCTATAATGCCTCTAGTAATTTTCACAGAACGATCGGCTAATTGAAGAATTATAGAAGTAGGTTTTAGTTCACCAAGACCAAGTTTCTTATAAACAGAATAATGCAATAAATTCACACTAGCACCCATATCAAGCAAAGCCTTCTTAATAAAATGATCACCAATAATGCATGAAATTGTGGGACACCAAGGATCTTTATATTTAACAAGACTCTTATATTGAATAATGGAACTAGCTTGTTCAGTTAAAAATGCATTTTTAGGAACATTAGTGTTTCTTTTAACAGTACAAAGATCCTTTAAAAATTTAGAGTGGGCAGGAATTTGTTTAATGGCATCTAAGAAAGGGATATTGATACTAACTTGTTTGAAAACTTCTAAGATGTCATTATATTGGCCGCCTTTTTTAATTGGAAGTAATCTTTGTGAGAATGGGGCTTTTGGAATGAAAGGATGGATTGGAGTTTCTTTGTTTGAAGAGTCATTGGCATTAGAACTAGAAGGCTGACTTTTTTCTTTTTCTTTTTCAACCTCGAGTATGTAATCGGGTTTGACAATGTTCTTTCCGGACCTAAGAGTTGAAATTGATTTGACTTCTCCATTATGACTAGACTTTCCTATCCCATATTGACCTTTTGGATTATGGATAGGTTGACTAGGGAATGTTCCTTTTTCTCTATCAGCTAAAGCAGTGGCGAGTTGTCCTACTTGTGTCTCAAGTTTGGTAATTGATTGAGACTGATTTTGTAGGATTTGTTGAGTGGATTGCATAAATTATTGTAAAGTATCTTCTAAGGAAAGTTGTCTTTGTTGAGGATACGGTTGATATTGTGGGGCATGAGTTTGGTTTTGCGTGTTGTATTGGTGCCCTTGATTCATTTGAGGTTGGTTTTGTCTCCATGAAAAGTTTGGATGGTTTCTCCAATTCGGATTGTAAGTTGATGAAAATGGGTTATCATTTGGTTTCCCATAAGCATGAAGAACATTGGCCTCCTCAGAAAAGACTTCTTGGTAGGAAGGACATGATTGGGAATTATGGCAAGGACTAGAACATATAGAACAAACATCTTTTCTTGGTTGTATTGGAGAATTTATAGTTTGGCTTATGGCTAAAGCTTCTACTTTTCTCGCTAATTTGTCTAAGGATGTTCTTAAGTCTAATTCATCTTTTACTTCATACCTTATTCCTCTTTTTGGTGAATTAGTTGACCTAGACCTAGGATCAAAATAATTCCATTGTTGCGAATTGACAGATAAATCTTCAAGGGCATCCCAAGCCTCATGTCCTTGATATTTAAAAAAATTCGATATGCATAGATTGAATCATTTAACGATTAGAGGGAGTCAAACCATCATAAAAATATTTTACAAGTCTCCATTTTTCAAAACCATGATGAGGGCATTTTAATAATAAATCTTTAAATCTTTCCCAACATTCATAAAACTTTCAGTATCTTTTTGAAAAAACTCAGAGATTTCTCTCCTTAGACTATCAGTTTTAGACATAGGAAAAAATTTCAGCAAGAATTTATTATAAAGTTGATCCCATGTAGTTATAGACCCCGTGGGAAGGGAATTTAACCAAGCTTTTGATTTGTCTTTTAATGAAAAAGAGAACAATCTTAGTTTGACCGACTCATCAGAAAAATTTTGAAATTTAAATGTTGAGCAAATTTCTAAAAAATCTTTGACATGCATGTAAATATCCTCTCTATCCAACCCATAAAAAGATGGCAACAATTGAATGATTGATGGTTTACGCTCAAAATGGGTAGTAGAAGTAGTAGGAAGAACAATACATGAAGGAGCATTAGATGAAATGGGTGCAAAATACTCCAGCATAGTTTTTTCATGCACAACATTTTCATCAACAAGATTAGCAATTGGTTCCATGATGCTTAAATTTTTACTAACACTTTCAATTTCAAACAGAGATAAATGTCTTTTTACTAATCGATTTTTAGAGTTACGTTCCCAATGATGCATACAATTTTCACAAACAAGGCAACAAAGATAATTTCAAACAAGCAATTTTCTGATGTGGAAGATCAGTTAAAACCGCAACCACAGAGCATACTTAGGATTTTTAGATATTTCACAACAATATAATTCTTATGGTTTACTTGTCCCCAAGCCTATTTGATTCCACTTACTCACACACTACTAACAACTCCCCGAGGTTAATTAGTAGAGGTGGATTGGGAATTTTGTTCAAATTTCCTTTAAGCAAAAATTGCTTATGGTGAAAGGAAAATATTTAGGTTTCTCTTTTTTTTCAAGTATTTTTTCACAATCACACTAAAATATTATAAAAGACAAAGAAAAATAAGGTAAAATTAAATAAGACTATCAAAAATTAGACAAGAATAGGGAGGCATAGCATGCCATCAACCATAACAAAAATAAGGTAAAAATTAGGAGGTACAAGTGCCATCAACTAAAACATAAGATAAAGGACTAGGAGGCAAAATTGCCATCAACTAGCTAGGGGGCAAAATTTCCATCAACTAGTAACTTGCAAAAAAAAAATAACAACAAGATAAATAAAGAAAATTACAACAAAGGTTAGGAGGCATAAATGTCGTCAACTAACAAATATATAAAATAAATAAAATTACAACAAAATTAGGAGGCACAAGTGCCATCAACTATAAAAATTAAAAAGATAGATAGGAGGCACAAGTGACGTCAACTATAAAAATTCAAAATATAGAAAGGAGACACAAGTTCCATCAACTATAAAAATTAAAAAGATAGAAAAATTAGGAGGCACAAGTGCCGTCAACTAAAAAAAACAATAAATATAACTATATGAGTAAGTTTTTTTTAATGGGTGGTAGAACCGTCCCAAATTTTCTTTTTATCGTTTTTTTAGTTTTTATAGTTTTAATAATATATATTTTTTTATGTTTGTGTAAGTACAAAAATTAAAATAACTAGTAGAAGAATTCACTAACCTTGAGAAAAAATTCATTTCTTTTCTTGCAACTCCCCGACAACGGCATCAAAATCTTGATGGACCCAAAACGGGTATGTTTTAAAAATTTATAACTCGCAAGCGCACGAATCGTATATGAAATATAGTGTTCGTGTAAGCATGAGATCAAACCCAAAGGAGTTTTCTAAAATAAAAAAGAAAACTATTTTAAACCAAAATTAATAAATTCTAACCTAGCTCCAAAGATTGATGAGATTTAATATCATGAACATAAAATAAAATATTTAAAATAAAGTTATTTAAGAGAATAAAAATAAACTAATAATGATTTGAAAATAAGTGTTAAAAGGAAAGATTATTAAGATACTAGAATCCACAAAATGTAAGTTTAATAATACTTATTAGTATATTGATTCCTAAGTTTTAGTGATAGTTAAAATAAGTCAAACTATCATTTTCCAAATGGATTTATAATTTTAAGCACAAATTACTTCTAAAAAGATAGGACTCTTCTTCACTTTTCAAAAAGTATAATTTCAAAGTATTTAATGTGAATCAACCTAATGAAACAACAAAAATCAAATAACATTATTTATAAGGCAAAACATAATATTTCTGTTCTAAGCATTGGATGTGTACAATTTAATGACACATCTTACACAAAGAATATTATGTTTTGCAAAATGAAGAACAAAGTGCATATTATCTATGTAACGCCCTACTTCCTTAGAGCCGTTACTAAGTGAGTTTTAAGACAAAACAGTGTGCAATGAACTCGCTAACCGAGGTTTTTAAACAAAAGTGTGACTAATTAAAAGTTAAGGCTGTAATCTTAGAAAAATGCGTCGTTTCAATAAAATTTCTAGTATTAAACATTTGGGATCCCAAAATAAGGTTTGAAAACTATTTATATCTTAAAATAAGTTTACAATTGATCAGTTATAAAAATCATAGATTATTACAGCCATTTTCGAATAAACCCCCAACCAAAGCAGTCGGGCAGGCCAAACATGTACGCGTCGCTTCACGCTCTCCGTACTCATGGTTGGTTGACTCAGTCATTGCCCTTACCTGCAACACAGAGCACCCGTGATCCGAAGCCCAGCAAGAAAACTCATGCAGAACATAACATATGCAATGTATACAGTTTATCATAACAGATAATCCACAAATAAACAAGTCAACCATTAGACTAAGCAAACACGGCCATGCCGCCCCAGAAACCTTACCAAAGCCCTGGGGTATCGGTTCTCACCGTAAGGATAACTCATGTATCCACCGGGCCCTGCCCTGACTATAGCATCCCATGTGCTAGGTGTTACTTCCGGCCCCGCTGCCGTACCCGGCCTACGCCGTTCTCGGCCCTTGCCGTTCAATTTACTATAATCACACATATAGCATAACACAACAACATTCCAATAAATATTAATTCATTTAAGTCTACACCCTAACATGTAATGCAATATAGGGCCATACCCGGCAATCAACTCATCATGCAATATAGGGCCGTGCCCCGCAATCACACTATGGGCCCACGCCCTATCCTACGGGTGATATAGTTTTCTTACCTGTATTCCGAGCCTCCTGATGCACTCACGCCGCGAGCACGGTCCTCTAGCACGAGCCTCTCCAATATCCTAGTCACAACACACAAGAATCTTCCTTAAATACTAATCAATTCACAACCACTTCCCGGGACCAATCCCGCACTCTCGGGACTCCCAAATTCCTAAAACAACACCCCGGAGACATCCCCCGAACCCCCGGAGCAAAGGCCTAAAATTGCCCAAAAATGACATCCTGAAATTGGCCTTGTGCCACGGCACAACTTTCTTGTGCCGCGGCACCCAGCAAGACAGGGGCTCCACGCCGCGGCACGCAAAAACTGTGCCGCGGCACGCCTTCGCAGGCCCAGATTTCTGGGTTTTCTCTTGCGTTTTCACCGAGCTAAAACCTTCCCAAATCATACCAAACCAATACCCAAACCCCAAAATCAATTTCAAACATCAAATAGACCATCTAACAACCCATAAACATCATCAAAGACATCCAAACACACAATCAAATCCCCAAAATCCACATCCTTGATTTCAATTTCAGAAAAATAAAAACTCAAAGTTCAAACTTAAACCATGCTCAAATTTCTTAACCCATAACATAATCAAGCCTTAAATGTGTACAAAATTCCTTACCTCATATGGAGAATCCATCCCTAAGCTTCCTTCATCTCCTAGGTCTCCAATTCAGCTCCTCCACTCATCTTCTTCTTCTTCATGCCCTAGCTTTTCCCTCTCTTTTCTCTTCTCTTCAAACTCTATCAAGACCAAAATGACTAAGCCCCAAACCGTGTACCCCATATAACCCATCTGCCATTTATCTAATTCCCAACCAAATGACCATTTTGCCCCTCCTTGCCTAACCTTTCCTACCTAAACCTCAAGGGCACTTAAGTCCTTTCATTTCTATTTCATATCTACCATTTTCTTTCTAAAACTTGTTACTCTCAGCAGTAACTAATGGTTACCCAGGTTACTAAATCTCCAATAACCATTACCCGCTAAATCTCAACTTAACCATAAAATTCCCGAGGTACCCCTAGGCTCCTCCCGAGCCGGGTATAGAAATCCCGTTGCGACTCTTGAGTTAACTAGCTCTCTAGGACCGTCTCGGCACGTGCATCACAATAATAAAACCACACTCACGTGGTACAATTCACAGAATACAATTATCACATATCAATGCAGTTATGCCCAACATGGCCAAAATTACAATCACGCCCTTCTAACACGATCTGGGCCTACATGCATACTAATATACGTAGCCATGCATCTCAGATAAACACATAGCCAAATAACATGCTTTAAATCATAACCATGCATTTAACTCATAAAATCACACATAAATCCCAACCTGCCCTCCTGGCACACTAATCAAGGCCCTTAAGCCTTATTAGCTAATTTGGGTCGTTACAATCTAACAATCCAAAACATGAGATATTAAAGATGAAAGAAAAATATGAAGAAGAAAAATCCATAAACTTTGTTGCATTACAAGGGAAATCAACATACAACATAAATATTATCCAGTTACAAGTTGCTTCATCATGATCTTAATAATCTTATGAAAAATATTAGAAGCACATAACTAGAACAGAAATTACAAAATAAACAAAACACATACTTGAAAATGCTCTTGAAAAACCCCAAAATGGAAGAGAGAAAATGGTAGAAAGAAGATGGTAACCCCAAAAATTAAGCACCCTAAAATGGTCTTGAAATTCTATATTTATAGCCAAAATGAGAGCATTAAAATAATCAACTTAAATTAATTAAATAAAGTAAATATGGTATGTAGAGGTAAATTATAGGGTGAAATGATGATGTTGTGCTGAAATATGTGGAAAAATTGGGTAAAAAAGGTGACATTTTTTGACATAGGGGACAAAGGTACAAATGATGGGCTCAAGGGAATTGATGGTGGCTTGGTGGGTGTGGCAGTCGACTGGCCAGGTGGGCTGGTTGGGCTGAGAGGTTTGGCTGGGCTTCGGGCCTGGCTGGCGAAGGGAAGGGCTGAAGCTTGATGAGGCTGGGCCGAATCTGGGCGTGGGCCCGTGCTGGTGGCTACTTGAGGCTTCTGGTGGGTCGAATGGAGCAGGCAGGCCCAAGAGGCTGGGCTGGTGGCTGACATTGGGCCTGGGTGCTGAGCTCGGGCCCGAAAGAGGTGGGAAGGCTGGGCTTCGGTCTGGGCTGGGGTGGTGAGCCAGGCGGGCCCAGGTGGCTGATGGGCTTAAACTTCCTCAAAAATGCCACTTTTCTTCACTTCTTTTCCAACTTTACTTCTTTTCCTTTCCTTACTTTTCAAAGCCCAAAAAAATACAACATATTCCCTAAAATAAAAATAAATTGAATCACAATCAAATATTTTTACTTATAAATAAATCATATTAATTCTTTGAAAATAATTAATTAAAAATTAATTTAATTTAGCATTTAAGATCAACAAAAGTGCATTTTTTTTTACTTCTAACTAAAATCAATAATTCAAATAATTAAACTACAACATTTTATAATAATATAACCATAAAAATATACAAAAATCTATAAAATTAAAAAAAAAACCTAATAAATTCAAAATTACTTAAAAACTTAATAAATTACTTAAAAACTCAAAGACTGAGCAACAATTAGCATAAAAAATGTGGTAAAATAACTCTTTTTTGTAGAGTTATCAGGCCGTCAGGGCAGCAATGAGATTTGGAGGACTTATTTGAAGTGTGTCAGTTGCAAGAGACGCTATCTGGGAGAATGCTGAGTGACGGCATGCTTTTTATGTGGAGTAGTTGGGCACCTCGGGAAGGATTTCCCGAAGTCGAAGAAGGAAGAACCAAAGAAGGCGGACAGCTTGACTCAAGCTTGAGTCTTCGCCTTGATGCAATCAGAGGTTGAGGCTAGTTCCTCAATGTTAGCTTCTAGTGTTGATTCTTCTTATTCTCTGCTGATTGATTCTTGTGCTACACATTCTTTTGTATCTAGCAGAGTGATAGAAAGGTTGTGTAGACCATGTGATTATTGTGCTGTGGGGTTTGGAACTTTATTTCCTACAAGGGAGTTGGTGTTGTCTAGGAGATGGATTAGGTCCCTACCAGTAGAGGTGGACAGTAGAGAGTTATCAGTGGACCTGATTGAGCTAGCCATGGAGAATTTCGATATGATTTTGGGTACGGACTGGTTAGCCAAGTATGGGGCAACCATAGATTGTAAGAGAATGATGGTGGCTTTTGAGCGTGAGGGTGAAGACCCATTTGTATTTGTGGGTACTGTGTACGTGTTGGGATTAGTGCTCTTTTAAAGCATATGTATTAAACAATGTTTTATGAAATAAATAATTGAAATGAATTTTAGCGTATATCTATTGTTTATTATTATTATTATTAGAATAATATTATATGAATATCATAAATTTTCAATATTCATTATTGTGACTGCAATATTGTATTGGTATGATAGGATTAAGATTGTATGAAATGAATTTAAACAGTTCGCAGTAAGACAAAGTTATATGGAATCTTTGGATTAAATATTGGAAGTACGGTTCACTAGTATTATGAATACATGTAATCTAGATACGGGCTACTGATGTAGTAGGACATCTTAGTAGAGGTACTTTGTATAAAGTGGTTATACATGAACGGGACCCAATATGTTATTAATACTTAATAATACCGTTTATTTTATAAGTATTGTAAAATCCTTTATTGGCATATTTGACAAAATTAATTAAAGGAGGATTTTTGAAATGGGTAGTTTTCTGTTTTGGTTGTGATATATTTTCTAAAATCATATTATTATATATATGTTAATAAAATAAATATATAATTTCCTATAAAAGAATATCTTTTCTTGAAATGGAAATTATTGGTATTTATTTTTATTGTTTTGATCTGATTTATTTGTCCAGAAATCGTGTACAGCTTGCAGAGATAAAGTATATATTGTTTCCTTATTTATTTAGGGAAACTAGGTTTAAAAAACTGTCCAGGTTCAATGAATCTATTTGAACGGATTGCCAGTCTGTTTGAACAGATTCTGACTTTCCTGTTTTGGAAGATTTTCCATTTATTGGCTGATTGGTTTCTGATTTGTTTTCCACGACCTAAAGGGATTCTAAAAAGTATATAATCATCCTTAGGTCGTTGGTTTTTGGTTTATCTCTCTTGGCATATTATTTTCCAAATATTTTCAAGTTTTAGAGAAACTTTTTATTATGTGAAGAACTTGAGTCCAGCAAGTTCTTAGTGGTTTATTACAGTGTACTTCTGTATTGTTTTCTTTGTGTTAATTGTGCAGGTTGAACATACTTGGACATTGTTCATCAAGCTTCGGGAGAAGTCTTGTTCATGAGTCACTTTTCGGGAGGAAAAGTGCAAGTGTTATGATTTGAAGGGAGTTCAAGATCTTAGCACTTCATAAATTTGATTAGAAGTTTAGATTACAATAGTTGCGACAAATTCAAGAGGGAGTCTTTATTTGTATAAGTCAATTTGGTTTTGGAATCATTTAGATATTCTTCTAATAAATTTCATTCTCTGGGCGTGGCCTCGTGGACTAGTAGCAATCTGCAAAGATTGCTGATACCACGTAAAATTTCGTGTGTTCTTTACCCTATGTTCGTTTTTATCTTCTGGTCACAAACTATTTAAACATATCTGATTTCTGTTCAAACAATCTATGTGTCTGTTTACACATTTCTGTAACAGTTCAACAATTAATTATTTAATTTGAATAATTAAGTTGGTAATCATAAAAAACGGAATTTCAAGTATTAATTTAACATATCTTTTTTTCAAAAAAAAAAAATTAACATATCAATAAGATGATCATATATAAATTTATCTTAATTATGAAGTTATTATGAACTCGTGTTTATATCATATAAGTTCTTTGATTCACTCATTATGTTTTGTCAGAATGATCAGGCTGAAATTTTTTGTTTTGGGAACTCATTGATGTAGATGGTTGGGGACATAATATACAGATATGAAATCTATACTTTTCAGAGAGGAATTGAATAATGGTTCTCTTAAGGGTTGACTTTTGGAACTGAAAGGTTATTGAGCTCAAATTCATAAATCAGTTTATGAATTAACCCTCACTAGTAAAGTTAATGGTACTTCAGGAAACAAGATATAATTAAAGAGGTTAAACGGTAATTAATTTCTACTTTAATTATAAACCATTAATAGAGGATTGAATTTTATGTAGTGATTAAATTGATGGACATTTTTTATATATTTAAAAGTAATTAATAAATAAATGTCTATAATTACAAGAGTGCAACCTCATATTTTTAGTGGAATAACATTGAGATTAATAAATTAAGGTTATTATATTAAAGAGTGTTAATTAATAATCTAAATTTATTAGAGCTTGAAATTATAGGTCCATAGGTCTCTGAGATGGCTCTACCAACACTATTCAAGGTAAGAGTGGAAATTGTGAAAAATCAAGATAAGGGCATATTTGGAAGTAATTTGTTCTTCATGGTCAAATATGTAATTGAGAAAAATTATTTAAATAATGTGGAAACTTTCGAAATTGGCATTTTAATTAAAGGAAGTTTTTAATTTTCTTTTTGAAATAAAATGGGGATTTCGAAATTGACATTTAAATAATTGAAATAATTAATTTTGAATTAATTGATTTTATTTATTTAAATAAATAAATGTGAAAAGATATTTATGATAATTCAAATTAATTGTGAATTTGAATCTGTTGACAGTGAGAACTTGTCAACCAAGTTAAGTTAGAAAAATAGAAATGTAGAGATTATCAAAAGAGAAACTTCAAAGATCTAATTGGAAACTCAAAGAACACTTGCAGAAGGAAAATGGTGAACTAAATTTGTATTTCTTATGGTGTAGTGCTACAGTATTTTTTCCAACTCCCTTCCATGTGGAAGTGTGGTTCCTTTTATAGTGGGCTCTAATGGCCCCTGATACATTGTGGTCCAGGAGACCAGATGGTACACAAGTACACTGTCAGGAGAGTGGTCTCAAGGGTAGTGGTGTTGGAAGAGTGGGGGTTTGCTCTAGTACATGTCAGGGGTCTACAAAAGTACTCCTGTTTTGGTACCATATTATGCCTCCACTACTTGTTGGGTACGGATCTCATAAGCATGTTGAGGGAATCCTGACCATGTACCATTAATGTACTGCCACTACCTGTCTAGCATGGACACCGTACCATCCATATCCTAACTCTTCTTGCTCCATGGTCACCACGTGGACACCCCTAAGGACGAGGCTGGTGTGTGAGAGGAGGCCACCATGAGGACACCCCTTAGGATGAGACTGGTGTGTGAGAGGAGGCCACCACGAGGACCACGGCGTGACCGTTGCACGTGGCGTCATGGGGGCCGCGAGACACTTGTCTCCTGGTGGTGTCGCGAGGCGCGCGCCCCGCGAGACGCTTATCTCCTGGTGGTGTCGCGAGGCGAAGGCGCGCGCGGGTGTCATTTGGAGCAGGGTCGATTTAAGCACTAGTTTGAGGGTTCAAATGGACTTCATGTTGGGTTTTATGCCCTTAATAAAACCATATTTCTTATGTAACACGTTATTATTATCAATAAAAGAAGTAGAAATCATTTTGTTTATTCAATTGCATTGTTCGCTTGTTTTATTACATGTTTATTCAATTAATACAAACATTCATAAAATCCTGAACATATGGATAGTTACAATTATGGTGACTAGGTCACAGTGGATTATAGTTGTAATTATATGTTCAAAAAGAACGAGTCCTAGATTAGATCAGTGCATTGGATTTTCACTGATTAGGAAATCTACGATATGATCTGCTTACACATTAGGAGTGTGATGTCTTGTCCAAGGCATTGACCAAGTAGATATGATCGGATGTATTTGGTTACATCGGACTAGGACCGATATTGATTATTGATTGATAAATAAGTATCGTTGTTATCGAATCTAATCAATATCACAACGTTGACCATAGGTTAAGTCGATCTTAATTCTGAGTGATAATATTCTGCTAATTATATTATTTAAATCTTTTGACTTGTTCGTTACCAGCTTACCCTACGGTCTAGCCCATACTTACATCTTGGAGATTTAGTAATGAAATTGAGTGGGAGTATTATTCATAGATATGAAATCTATAACTTCTGTATGAGAAGTGAAAAGATGATTTCCTTAATTGCTTTGTTCAAAATGTTAAATGATTGAGATCTCATTTCTGTGATTAAGTTCACGGAAATATCATTTATAAGGAACTTAGTGGGAGTTAAGGATAAAATACTGATGAGGGGTAAAACGGTAATTTTCACCCAGCTTGTTAGTAAGTCATCGATAGAGGATTAACTAACTGTAATGGTTATAACAATGGATAACGTATTTATGGTTTGGAAAATACGTTCTATGAATTCAAGAGTTCAATTCCAAGTCTATAGTGGAGTCACGAGGAATTAATAAGGTAGTGAAATTATTCATAAATAAATTCACGGTAACTTATTGGAGCTTGATTTCATGGATCCATGGTCCTCGCATCACCTTTGAGTAAATCATCTAGAATGTCTCAATTAATTGATTTAATTATCAATTAGGATTTTTTAAAGTTGACTAGGTCAATTTTGGAAAATTTATAGAGATATGAGATTTAGAAAATAAAATAGAATCTTTGGGTAAATTTATTAATATTGATAAATTGGTGTCAATATAAATAAATAAAAATTAAATCAAGTTTCAAATTATAATTAGTTAATTTGAATAAGGATTTAGTTAATTAATTAAAATAAATAAATAAAATGTTTTGAATTTAGGCCCAATTGGGATTTAAATTCAAAATAAAAGTATTGGGCCCAAGTCCATTTGTGGGAGCCCAATGCTTTTATCTTTTTGTTTATTATTTTAATTAATTCAAAATTTTAATTTTAATTTAAATTTAAATAAAGCCCACTAAGTTGTCTATATAAGGAATATGATATCTAGGGTTTTCATAAGTCAGTCTCAGTTGATTCATTGGGTAAGTGAAAACCTAGACACTCTAATCCTTTCTTAGCCACTTAATCTTCTTCTTTTCTAGATCTCTATCTCATGTGTTGAGAACCAGCCCACACTAGTTCTAGATTGATCAAAGGCTTGGTGAGGAAGACTGTGTTGCTAATCTAGTTCAATCTCTTGATAATACTCTGCTACAGAAAGGAATCAAGAGTTAGAGAGATTGAAGGAAGGAGTTGTTCCAGTTCCGCTGCGTATTCGTAAGTTTCTACATCATTGTGTTTATGTTAATTTACGAATCTAATGTTCATATGTATGTCGTGTTATTCTATGTTTCTATTATGTGTTTGGAAAAATAATAGGAAGCGTGCATCTAGATTTAAATTTCAAGATCCTACACTTCAAACATGGTTGCTTTGGACCTTCTAGGGACCTTAGGCATGAGATGTGGGCTCTTTACCGGTGTTGAATTTTGAGCATCCACAGAATCAATATTTATTCTTTAATTAATTTGATAAGATAAGTTATAAGGTTTAGATATTTTAGAATAAATAAATTATTAAATATAATTAAAAGAAAATTTGTTGGAACATTTTCCTAGAAATAAGGATGCTACATGCCAACCATATTCCAGGGACTGTAGTTGGCGTGTAGCTATAGTAACTAATCAAGATTGTATCTTGATATTTTTCTTTTATTTATTTAATAATAATAGATTTATAGTTGAGATTTTAAATTTTGAATTTAAGTAATTCTTTTATAAATCTATCAGATAATATAGTTTTCAAAAGAGACATAATATTTCAAAATATTCAAGAGAGAGAAAATATATCATAATATTTTCCCTTTCTTGAACTTTGTCTCAGACTTAATATTCCAAGATCTCATGTGTTGAGAATATCTAGTGAATCAAAAATATTTTCTTACCATTACTCTACGTGCCCACACACGTCTTGAGGTGTAGAGATACATCTTGGATGATGTTGGTTTGAGTTTTTTAAAGAACTACTTTGGATTGGATGTTCATTGGAGATACAAAAAGATAGCAAGGATTCTCGATAGTTCTTCAACTGGTAAATCCTCATCTTTTTATTTCTCTATGATTAATGTTTTGCATGTTAATGGATCCGATTATTTAAAGTTTGTTTAAATAATTTTTTTTTTGAAATCTCTGGGCCCAACACCCTGTGCTTTCTGCTACGCACATGGTAAACGTGTTACCAACATTCTCATTCTTATAATCATTCACCATCCAACTCCTCATAGAAGCCTCGACCTTATCCTTAAACTTCTCATCAATCAGTGTTTCTCCAAAACCTTAAGCATGCCTCCACCACAGATTGCTTAAGGTTGGCAAACTCGCGTCGTAGTTGACTAACAATATGGACCCCAGATCCCTATGATATAAGCATTGAGGGCTATAGACCTATTGCAAGGTAGTTGGATGGGATTTCTAGCTAGTGTGGTGGATACAACTAAGGTCATACCAATTGGACCTAAAGAGACTAGATTGGTCTGTGAGTTTCGAGATGTATTCCCAGAGGAATTACCAGGGTTGTCGATGCATCGAGAGATTGAGTTTGTAATTTAGTTGGCACTGGGGACGAAACTAGTGTCCAGGGCATTGTACAGAATGGCTCCATCAGACTATCAAGAATAAGTATCCGATGTCAAGGATTGATCACTTGTTTGACCAGTTGTAGGGTAAGATAGTATTCTCAAAGATTGATCTTCGATTTGGTTATCATTAGCTGAGGATAAAAGATGAGGATATTCCGAAGACAGTCTTTCACACAAGATATGGGCACTATGTGTTTTTAGTCATGTCTTTTCGATTGACCAATGCCCCGACAACGTTCATGGATTTGATGAACAAGGTGTTCAGTGATTACTTGGACAAGTTTGTGATCTTCTTCATCGATGATATATTGATTTACTCTCGGTCAAAGACAGAGTATGAGCAGCATCTCAGGTTGGTACTTCAGAGGTTGAGGAACCACAAATTGTATGCCAAATTTAAGAAGTTCGAGTTCTGGCTACCTCATGTTACATTCCTTGTTCACATTGTCAGTGAGGATGGAATCATGGTGGATCCAACCAAGATCGAGGTGATGAGAGATTGGACAAGACCCAGGAGTGCCACAAAGATTAAGAGTTTCCTGGGTTTAGCAAGATACTATTGGTGTTTTGTTGAAGGGTTCTCGAAGATTGCAACGCCACTAACATAGTTGGCACGCAAGAATCTGGAGTTTGTATGGTCAGACATATGTGAGAACAACTTCCAGGAGTTAAAGCGGCAATTGATCACTGCTCCGGTATTGAGTCTTCCTTCAGATCAGGAGAAGTTTATGGTATATTGTGATGCATCGAGACAAGAGTTAGGTTGTGTTCTTATGCAGGCTAGGATGGTGATTGCCTATGCATCACGACAGTTAAAGGAGCATGAACATCGATACCCTACTCATGACTTGGAGTTGGCAGCGGTGGTATTTTCACTGAAGGTATGGTGACGCTATCTATATGGAGAAAAGTGTGAGATCAACACCAATCATAAAAGTTTGAAGTTTTTTTTTTTACTTAGAAGGATCTGAATATGAGGCAGAGACATTGGTTTGAGTTGGTGAAGGATTATGACTATGAGATCCTTTATCATGCAGAGAAAGCCAACGTAGTAGCAGATGCCCTGAGTTGGAGAGGTCAAGGACAAGTGTATAGCTTAATGCATATATCCAGAGAATTGACAGAGGAGATGACTAGAGCTAGGATAAAGTTCATTGTGTGTAGAATGGCCAATATTACACTTCAGTCTACGCTCCTTGAGAGAGTAAGAGAAGCTCAAAGGAATGATCCTCAGTTAGAGAAGTACTGAGAGGACGTCCTAGCTGGAGTAGCAAAGGACTTCACCATTGCTGAAACATGTATGTTGAGATACAAGGATTAAATTTTCTTATGAATATAATTGATGAATTTATAAATTATATTCATAAGAAAATAAATATATTAATATATTTTAAGTGATGATATTTTTGTTTTTAAAAAATAAAAGAAATATAGCTAAAAACAGGTAGAATTAATTGGGTCCTTTTTAACTATGTAAAATAACCTTATAAGTTTTTTGGAAACTCATACTACAACTTGGCAATAATTTTAAGGGTAGGTAACCATTTAGTACCCTGTGTTTTTGCAAAGTATTATTTTGGTACTCTCTGTTTTCAATAATACTCATATGGTACCCTGTATTTTAAAATCGTACATATTTGGTACCCTAAACTCAAATTTAATTAATAAAATTTTACCAATTTAATCAAACTGCTGTCAATTATGTAAGTTCCAAATTTAAATTTAATTACTTAATTGCATATAACTGATGACAATTTGATCATATTGACAAAATTTTATCTATCAAATCTGAGTCTAGGGTATCAAATATGTATAATTTTAAAATATAGAGTACCATATGAGCATTATTGAAAATAGAGGGTACCAAAATGATAATTTGCAAAAACATATGATACAAAATGAGTAAATTCCCTAATTTTAAATCGAAAGGGCCAAATGATATTTTCTCTAAATATAATTTGGTTATATTAAGAGGAATTGACTAAATTCGAGATAAAGAGACATTCTTCATATTATTTTGTAAAATAAAATAGGTGAACGAAATTTTCTCATAATAAAATGTGAAAAATAAATTTGGGAGGAATTCTTGGAGTCTACTCTAATTATAAATAAAACTTCCTTTTGGTACACCTTAACTATTTATTACCTAGCTATTTATTCGGTCCGCCAAATTAACTGAATTGGATACCTAACTATTTAAAACTAAATTAACTTAAAAATTATAGGGTCAAGTCAATATACAGACCCTCACCTTGCTTCAAGTACTCATATCCGTTGGACTATTGGAAAACCTAATTCAAAGACTGAAATTTATAGGGATTTGAAATTATAGGAAATTATGTGAGATATGGATTTCTTTACTTTCATTTCATAAAGGTTTATTAGGATATTTTTTCTTCGGAACCATTATCACTACCAAATTGTGTTTCTTGAATTTTTTGACATGTTAAAAATTCCTCATGAATTATTCACTTTACTCAAATGTAAGACTTCTGGATTGCTAATGTAAATTGTCACGTATATAATTTTAAAAAATAGATAGGATTTTACTCTCAAACTATTACCATTACCAAATTATGCCTCTCGAATTCTAAAATTTAAAATTTAAACAATATTTTGAATATTAAACAGAAAATATAAAAAAAGCAATAAACTAACAATTCATATAAATTAGATTAAATCATACAAAATAAAACTTAAGACGACATAAGCGTGAAAGTCGTCAGGAACCCACATGAGCCCAGTCTGTCGACGATGTTGCTACCCAACCAACTTTGAGCTCATTCTGATGCATGCCCAAAACTCGAGCCAATTTTTTGTCACCATCATTTTTAAAAAATTTAATGGTTTTTTTTCTTTTTTTTTAATATTCAAAAGATTGTTTAATTTTAAATTTTTAAAATTTAGGGGGCACAATTTGGTATGGTAATAGTTCGAGGGGCAAAAATCATATTTATTCTTTATATTATAAACGAGGCATTGACATGACAGTACCACATCGGCCACCAAACTGCCACATCACCATTCCGTTAGCAAAATTGGACGGAAGTCCCATATTTCAATAACGTGAAGAATTCAGGGAAAATTTTTAACAAGTTGAAAAATTCGGGGTACGATTTGGATTGGTAATAAATCAGGGGGAAAAATTCTAACAAGCCTTCATAAATATGGATATTTTAAGGTTTTTCTTAATCTATGGTTTTTTCTTAATTTAAGTTAATTGTGTGGAAAATTTTCCATACTTTTAAGTTTTATTGAAATGAAGTCATACTACTACAAAATTGGCATTTCTCGACACCCAACCACGACAGTCAACTCTATTGACTGTCATAATTGCTTAGCATGACTCTACGCCGACAGTTAAAAAGTGTAGGCATGGAAACCAACGCCGACAGCCAATAATTGTCACCGTTGCTTTTGAATGTCCCTATTTGTAACGACCCAAATTCGCTAATAAGGCTTAAGGGCCTTGATTAGCATGCCGGGAGGGCATGAAGGGATTTATGTGTGACTTTGATGAGTTAAATGCATGATTATGATTTAAAGCATGTTATATGACTATTTGTTTATCTGAGATGCATGACTATGTATATTAGTATGCATGTAGGCCCGGATCGTGTTAGAAGGGCATAACTATAATTTTGGCCATGTTGGGCATAACTGCATTGATATGTGATAATTGTATTATGTGAATTGTACCACGTGTGTGTGGTGTTATTATTGTGATGCACGTGCCGAGACGGTCCTAGAGAGCTAGTTTACTCAAAAGTCACAACGGGATTTTATACTCGGCTCGGGAGGAGCCTAGGGGTACCTTGGGAATTTTATGGTTAAGTTGAGGTTTAGCGGGTAATGGTTATTGGTGATTGAGTAACCTAGGTAACCATTAGTTACTGCTGTGAGTAACAAGTTTAGTTGGAAAAATGGTAGGATTGAAATATTAGTGAAAGGACTAGAGTGCCCTTGAAGGCTTAGTTGGGAAAGGATTATTTGGAGGGGTAGCATGGTCATTTGGCAAGGGGTTTAGACAATTTTCAGCTGGGATTATAGGGTACACGGTTTGGGCATTTGGGTTATTTGTTGGCTTTGTTAAAAATAAAGAGAAGGAAAGTTAGGGCAATGAGAAGAAGAAGAGGAGTGAAGGAGCTGAAATTGGAGACTTAGGAGATGAATCAAGGAAGCTTAGGGTTGGATTCTTCATTCAAGGTAAGGATTCTATGTAATTTAAGGCTTGTTTCTGTTATTGTTTGAGGAATTTAAGCATGGTTTAAGTTTGAGTTTTGAGTTTTATATTTTCTGAAGTTGAAAATCAAAGATGTGGATTTTGGGGATTTGATTGTGTGTTTGGGTTTCTTTAATGATGTTTCTGAGTTGTTAGATGGTCTATGTGGGGTTTTGAATTGATTTTGGGGCTTGGGTACCTGCTTGGGATGATTTGGAGTGGTGCTAGCTCGGGGAAAATGCAGGGAAAAACCCAGAAATTTGGGTTTCGCGAAGGAGCGCCGCGGCCCTGTTCTTGGGCACCGCGGCGCGAGGCTGTTTCCAGGAAGGGTGGGGCTTCTGACTTGCTGGGCGCCGCGGCGCTAGGCTATTTTCAGGATGGGAAATTTCGCAATTTTGAGCCTTTGCTCCGGGGGTTCGGGGGATGTTTCCGATGAATTGTTTTAGGAATTTGGGAGTCCCGAGAGTGTGGGATTGGTCTCGGGAAGTGGTTTTGAATTGACTAGTATTAAAGGATGTTTTATGTGTGTTGTGACTAGGCTATTGGAGAGGCTCGTGCTAGAGGACCGTGCTCGTGACTTTGGTGCATTGTGAAGCTCGGGATGCAGGTAAGAAAACTATAACACCCGTAGGATAGGGCATGGGCCCATAGTGTGATTGCGGGGCACGGCCCTATATTGCATGATGAGATGATTGCAGGGCACGGCCCTATATTTTGCATTACATGTTAGGGTGTAGACTTAAATGAATTGATATTTGTTTGAATGTTGTTTGAGTCATACTATATGTGGTTATAGTGGAATGATACGGCGCGGAGCCGAGAACGGCAATGGAGCCGAGGACGGCGAAAGGCTGAGAACGGCAGTGGGGCCGGTAGTAACACTTAGCACATGGGATGCTTATGGTCAGGGTAGGACCCAGTGGATACGTGTGATATCCTTACGGTGAGGACCGAGACCCTAGGCTTTGGTAAGGCTTCTGGGGCGGCATGGCCGTGTTTGCTTAGTCTAATGGTTGACTTGTTTATCTGTGGACTATCTGATATGATTAACTGTATATTTTGCATATGTTATGAACTGCATGAGTTTTCTTGCTGGGCTTCGGCTCACGGGTGCTCTGTGTTGCAGGTAAGGGCAAAGACTGAGTCAACCAACCATGAGTACGGAGAGCGTGAAGCGACGCGTACATGTTTGGCCTGCCTGACTGCTTTGGTTGGGGGTTTATACGAGAAAAGGCTGTAATAACCTATGATTTTTATAACTAGTCAACTGTAAACATATTTTAAGATGTAAATAGTTTTCAAACCTTATTTTGGGATCCCAAATGTTTAGTACTAGAAGTTTTAATGAAACGACGCATTTTCAAAGATTACAGCCTTAACTTTTTTATTAGTCACACTTTTGTTTTAAAAACCTCGGTTAGCGAGTTCATTGCACTGTTTTGTCTTAAAACTCACTTGGTAACGGCTCTAAGGTAGTAGGGCGTTACACTATTTACCCCAACATCGACAATTAATTCGAGACCAATGCCGACAGTAAAAAACTGTTGTAGTTGACCCCAACACCGACAGTTAAAAATTATCGTTATTGACCCCAACACCGACAATTAATAAAAGCTCAATACCGACAGTTATAAAATGTTACCGAAATTCAAATAAAAAATTTAAAAATATAATTAATGAATAATATAATTCAAAAAATAAACTAAATTATGTAAATATATATTTATAAAAATGATGTATTTATTAAAAACTTTTTAACCTAGATTTTTTTGTTTCTAAATTTTTTATATTATTAACTTTTGTATTTATAATAATATTTATATTAAAATTTAAATTATATATTTAATAAAAGAAGATTTTTATGTGAAAATTCATCTATAATACTTTTTTCTTTTAAAACTAATACAACAATAATTTAATAAATTAAAAATAAAAAATATTTAAAAAATAAAAGGGATTTAATATAATATTATAATAAATAAGGCCTTTACAATTATCTCTATACATTTAATTTTTTTTAATATTTATCTATATATTGTCAAATATAATTATACTTTACAATTAAAAAATAATAATTATACTTTATTTTAAATCAACCCAAATTTATAAAATAAACTAAAGTATAAATTAATTCAAAAATATAAAAATAATAAAAAATACTCATTCTAAATATTGTAATAACAAAACAAAATTAAAAAAAAAAGAACACATATACTGTAAAATTTAACAAATGCCTAAATAACAACACAGCCAAATAATAAATCATAAAGAATAATAATTAAATTTCTATAATAATATAATATTAATATGTATAATATTATATTATTATATATCTATTTATATCACAAATCACAAACACGCATTATATTATATATATACTAGGTGCAAACAACACACAATGCATATTTACATAGTTTTATTTTAAAAAATTATTAATTTTTGTTAATATGTGTTTTTTTTGTGATTCCATATAAATTATCTATGTTTTTTGTAAGAAAAAAAATAAGTATGATTATACTCTAAAATTAAATAAAAACATAATTATACTATATTTTAAATTAATTCAAAATTATAAAATAAAATATAAATTAATTTTAAAATATAAAAATAATAATGTTCATTCTAAATATTTTAATAACAAAAAATTATGTTGTAATTTAATAAATACCTAAATAATAAAACAATTAATTAATGAGTCACGAAAAAATAATTTAAAAATCATTATAATCAAATTTTATTTATAAAATAAGTAAATAAAAAAAATATAATCCCCAAATCTCTTTCTCTCTCCCTCCTTAACTGAACGTAACCTTGTCTTTCTCCCTTTCTCTCTCGTATGCTCTCTGTCAGCCTCAAACGGCTACCCACCAATCGTCACCGCCGTTCAAGCACCGGACTAGAAAGACCAGACACCGCCGAAACTCCATCCCCGCAAGCCCTTTGTCGTCGTTCTTCCCTACGAGCAGAAGCCTCCAGGTCTATACGCCGCCGCCGTGGGTTCAAGGCCAATTTCTGGCTACTCTGACATTGTCTATGGTGAAGGGTAGTATGGGCGAACTAATGGTATCAAGATGAACAAAGCCCAACCAAGGATTGGGCTTTTAAGTGATAGGAGGGGACAAAATGAGCACTCCTGCCTCCATTTATCTCTGTGAGTTATATATTTTTTTTTTCAAATTTTAACTGAATATCGTATAATCAATTTATATATATAAAAATATTTATATATATGATTGTAAGTTTGTATGTTGTGTATGAGTTATTTCGATGCCTAGTATATATCATATGGTATCATATATTTAGATTTAACATGTTTTCATTAGAGAAATTTTTTGATAAAGAGCTTTGGGGCATTGAGAAAAAACAAATGGGTTTTGGATTGGTTCATTTACTGCCAAAAGCATCCTTTGTATTATGTAACTATATACACTAGTCATCTCACAAAAGTTCTTGGCTGAACCGGTATAAACTTTGTGGTGTCATCTATTTAATTTTTTGTTCTTTAGTTTAATTTTGTTTGTTTTACTATTGTTATTTGCTTATCAGTTTTTGATGTTGTATTAAATTTACATATTTCAAGTTCTTGATCAGAGAATTACATTATATTCTATTAATTGATTTGCATACTTTGTTTACTGCTTCTTCATTGTGTTATATTATATTATTTGAAACTTGAAAGTAACAGTTATATGCAATTTAAGCCATTATATTTATTTATTTGAATACGAGAAATTATATTTAATTTAGTTAAACTTGGAATGTGTTTTTATCTGGTTAAAAGTTTATTTCTTTGGCTAGGAAGATTGGAAAATTGTTAGATATGACGGGAGAGGGAAGTTTACACCTGTTTTCTGAAAATTGTTAGATTTAGCACTAATAAACAGTTTTAAAAATAATGCATTGTGTTTGGCCTTGTTTTCTAAAAACAGGTTCTAAAAAACTGAGGTAAAAAAGTAACAACTAAAGTGTTTTCTCAAAGTTCTCACTCTCTCAGATCTATCTTGATAAAAAAAAAAAAAATAACACTTAACAATGGAGCTTTGATTTTTGGATGCTGATACAAGTGACATGCATTTATTTTGTTCAAACTGAAATCAAAATCTTATTGAAAAACACAATGTTATGTGGTATTGTACTAGCTAATTTGCTAAGTATGTTTATTGTTATTGATTCTTTATCTGTAACTTAGCATATGGGATTTGGGGTATGGATTTCTTTTTAATAAAAAGAGTCAAACTCTATGGAATGTTGCTACAATAACTACTTTCTGATCTCTATTGAAAGCAAGCATGCAAGATGAAAATAAAAATGGATTGGCAGAGCATGAAAACAAGGTTTTAAAAGTTTAAAATACTATATATACATACATTAATTTCTATATAAAATTTAGTTGCATATAGTTTAAATATCATATATATATATATACATACATATATTAAAGTTTACTATAACCCGATGAAACAAATATAGGCCACCATTTTAGATTATTTACAAATAGTAAATATATTGTTGTATCTGTTATGTCACAGCAAGAAATAGTAGCAATTCCTGAAGTGGGATAATGACTTCTATTTCAAAGATATTAATGAATGGCAAAGATATTATAATTATTATGTGAGAAATTAATGCATTTGTTTGTATTATAAAAGACTTTCTGCTCTACTAATTGGTTAGTATACTCTGGTGATACCACTTCTTTGAGTATCACACAACCTGCAGTACTAGTCTCATATTACGCTTATATAGGTCCATGCGTAGAAAATAATTTGTTTGTGTGATGATGCATATATAATGGACCTACACTTTCAATGTCATTGTAATTTTCTTACTGTAGTTTGATATTTATTTGTGTATATCCAAAAGCACGGGGTGAGTTTCACCCACTATTACTGCTATTGTTATTTTATTTTGAAAGGTCTAAAAAGAAAGAAAAAAAATATGTTGACTATATGCTATACTGGCCGAGTAAATCTTTCTCCATATATATGTATATATAAAGGTTAGTATTTGACTATCTCAAAATTTATATATAAAGGTTAGTATTTGACTATCTCAAAATTTATAAGTATTGAGAATGTGAAATTATTGTACTACTATGCAGACCATTTGATATAATAATGACACACAAAATTGTTTAGTTAAAATTAAAATCTAAAAGTATTAGAGGTTAACATAATTTCCAAGAACACAATTCATCGCCTTTGTTTGACTTAAGTTAATTTTGGATTGATTGTTTTGATTAAGAGTTTGTGAGATAAGCAACATGAGTTTTAGGATTGGATTGAGAATTTAGGTATTGGGATTTTGAAAAATGGCTTTGGTATCTCATTCTTTAGTTGTAATTTCTGGAAAACCAGCTTCGGATATTGTTTGGAGCTTTATATATGAGTTACTATAATTGTTCTTTATTCATTTTGATGTTTATTTATTGTTTTTGGATAATTTGTTGTGTAAATAAATGTGACTAGATTGTTTAATAAGTGACACCAAAAAAGAATCACTATTTGTGATATGTATAAATGTTTATTTGGAATAAGTACACTATATTCCATGTTATACTATTTCAAGCATTAATTTTATTTTTAGGTATTGGAATTAGCAAGGAGCATTAGAAAAGCTTGCTATTGATTGGAAGAGGTATAATCTTTTATTCATTTTAATATTATACAAGTGTATGTTACAAGAGTTTGAATATCTTAAATATTCATCCATAGTGAAGTAGGTTCTGGGATTATAATTGTGTGTTGCGGTGATAACGGAAGGTTGAGAATTGCATGTCTTAGTAAAGTAGGTTTTGTGATATATATAATTGTGTATTGGGGGAGATATAAGGAAGAAAATTTGCATGTTGTTTGAATTGATTGAATTATTTGAAGTGGAATTGGCAGATGGTTAGGTTACAAATATAGGGAAAGTGCTGTCCGTTTTAAATTTTGTCATGATAATTAAAAATAATGGCAACCAATAAAGATTGTTTTTTTTTTTTTGCTTGAAGACCTTAAATACACTAACTAAATCATAAAAGATAGTATGAATGATTTAGAAACTACTACATTTCCAAAGTTCTGAAAAGTACCAACAATATTGTCACATCTTTGTTTAAAAAAAATGAATATTTCATGATCTCCAATTACATTTGTTGCCCCCAAAAGAAAAAATGAATATGAACTTTGCTGCAGCAAAAGTAAGTCAGAGAGCAGTTCTTGTCTACTGAAACTTTGTTGTAGCATTACACGAACTTTGTTGCAGCAAAAGTAAGTCAGAGACTTGTCCACTAAAACTTTGTTGTAACATTACAGGAACTTTGCTGCAGCAAAAGTAAGTTAGAAAGCTATCCTTGTCCACTGAAACTTTGTTATAGCATTACACGAACTTTGCTGCAGCAAAAGTAAGTCAGAGAGCTTGCTCAAAATTGATGTTGTAGCATCATTCAATTACGTATAGTGCTTGGATCCCATTAACATTCAGTTACGCATTGAGATTAAAAATATAGTTATGTTGTAAGTTTATATAAGTTTTATTCCTTAATGTATATTATCATTTTAATAGTACTTGTTTGCTAATTAAAATATTTTTATCACGTATGGTGCTTTCACACTCTATGATACAGAAAAAAGAAAAATAATTGTAAGCCTAAAGTATTATAGTCCAAAGGTAAGTAACATTCAACTTTATAAAACATAAGATTTAAATTATAAGTATATTAACAAGTATATGTTATATACTTTTATATTTGTCTATGTTAACAATGCCGACAAGAACCAAAAACCAATGAGTGTGGCATCTACTACATGAAGTATGCTAAGGATCTCATTTCACAACAAAAAACCAGAGCATATCTATCGAATAATGTAATAATTAGATATGTTTAGCTTTTAACTATAATAAAGTTATATTTTAATTACATATATATTTGATTTGTAACTTATAATTTCAATTATTTGCAGTTCAATTAAGATTTACCGTATACTGACGCTAAACTTAATGAAGTTCAAGAGGAGTGGGCAAAATATATTCTACCGCATCTCACTAAATGATGGCATGCATGCTCAGTACCTATATGAGGGGATTTAGTCATTTTTTGGAACTTTGTATTTCTTTTATTAGAAATTGTTAGAACTAATCAAATACAGAATCAATCTAACAAATTATAGGTTGAGTTAATTTAGCTTTTTGATGTGCATACTTTGCTAATTATCCTTTTTATGGCAAACTAGTTTTTTTGGAACTTTGTTAGATATTCATTTTATAACAAACTTTTTTGGAACTATGAATTTCTTTTATTAGAAAGTGTTGGAACAAATCAAATATAACGTTAATGTTAATTTAATTTAATTTTATATGTGCAGTCTTTTACTGCAACTGCTACATTAATTTTGAAACAAGGGGGCATTGACAACATATTTGCAGTGCCCTCTGGTATGGAAACTTTGCGACAATTAAAAATTGTCACCATAAAGAGTCAATCACGATACCTAATAACTATCAGTGTTGCCAAAACGGCGACACCTATTAGTTGTCGGCGTTGTCAGCAACGGCGACACCTAATAACTGACAACTTTGCCAGCAACGGTGACACCTATTAACTGTCGGCGTTGCCCGCAATAGCGACAATGTTTAACTCTTGGCGTAGTTACCCCTATGCCGGCGTAGGCAAATACGACAGTTAGTCGATTGTCGTTGCTCAATACAACAGCTTGTGATATATTTTTTTGGTAGTATTTTCAATATATCCTATTTTTAATGTGAAACTATTTTTTTTTAAATATCATTTGAATTGTCTTTGAATTTGGCACAATTATTAATTTGTATATATATATATGCATAAAATGTAGAGTTTATAACAATGATGTATTTTTTTTTATTATATGCTTTTCTTTCCAACTCGTGAAAAAAAAAAGACAAGTTATATATCAATATGTATCCACATAGGTTAGCTAAGATGAAAGGCTTTACGCATCGATCAATTTCAAAATCATTTACTGACAAGTGTATCATCTGGAACATCAAAATATAAACACACAAATAAACTCCTCTTCATTTTTTTGGTCCCCCACTTTTCAAATACAAAATATACTATAAAAGATAAGAGGCTGATATATTTGTAAAAATATTTATTGGTTAGTTTTATTTTAGACAAAATATTTTAAAATAATTAAGAAAAATCAATGGCATATCCTTATTGATTCATGATATAATTATCATTTGATTCAGCTGGTTTTAGTGTGAAAATATATTTTAGTGTGAATACAATATTTTTACCATATTTATCACAATTAATTTTTATTGATAAAATAACGTATTTAAATTATCTTGTGATAATATTTTCATAGATTATGTTCATCTAGAAATAAGGATTTTTTGAAAATGAACATGGTCAAAAGAAATGACCAAGTTCGTTTGGCCATATAAGTTTGATATCGTTGCTGACTCAATAGTTTCCTTTTCTGTTGACACATAATTAATGTGGCTGGCAGATTTTCTATTTCAAATAAAATTTGCAAATCATTTCTTTATTGCTCCAGATTGCAAAAGAGTTTCTTCATAACGTACAAAAAGCTATAAATAGATAACAAGAGCTCTTGGAAAGTCAAATATCTTATCTTGTGATAAGGATAATTTATTTGATTTATTCTGACTGCGTATTTTCAGGGATTGAGTTATTTTTTATAAGAAAGATTCGAAAATGAACCTGGTCAAGAATAATGACCAAATTCGTTACAGCCAGTCAAGATTGATGATCATGCTGACTCAGCAGTTTCCTGTTTCGTCGGAACAGAATCAACATGGTTGGCATATTATTTCAATCAAAGAAATTTGCAAATATCCTCGTATTAATTGCAAGATTTCAAGAGCTGACCTTGGACGTTTTCAAATACAAAATATTTTAAAAGATAAGAGGCCGATATATTTGTAAAAATCTTTATTGGTTAGCTTTATTTTAGACAAAATATTTTAAAGTAATTGAGAAAAATCAATGGCATATCCTTATTGATTCATGATATAATTGTCACTTGATTCAGCTGGTTTTAGTATGAAAATATATTTTAGTGTGAATACAATATTTTTACCATATTTATCACAATTAATCTTTATTGATAAAATAACGTATTTAAATTATCTTGTGAGAATATTTTCATGGATTATGTTCATCTAGAAATAAGGATTTTTTGAAAATGAACATGGTCAAAAGAAATGACCAAGTTCGTTTTGCCATATAAGTTTGATATCGTTGCTGACTCAATAGTTTCCTTTTCTGTTGACACATAATTAATGTGGCTGGCAGATTTTCTATTTTAAAGAAAATTTGCAAATCATTTCTTTATTGCTCCAGATTGCAAGAGAGTTTCTTCATAACGTACAAAAAGCTATAAATAGATAACATGAGCTCTTGGAAAGTCAAATATCTTATCTTGTGATAAGGATAATTTATTTGAATTATTCTGACTGCGTATTTTCAGGGATTGAGTTATTTTGGATAAGAAAGATTTGAAAATGAACCTGGTCAATAATAATGACCAAATTCTTTACAGTCAGTCAAGACTGATGATTATGCTGACTCAGCAGTTTCCTGTTTCGTCGGAACAAAATCAACACGGCTGGCATATTTTTTCAATCAAAGAAATTTGCAAATATCCTTGTATTAATTGCAAGATTTCAAGAGCTGATCTTGGACGTTTTTCTCAGCTATTAATACATTTCCAAGGCCTTTGGAAAAATCACCTCCTCCATTTTTTTTGTAAACACTTGCTGTTATTTTTTAGGAATGTTTCTTTGTAAAGATTAAGTTGTTCACCTTAATTCTTGTGTGTGTGCTGAGTGCATTTGTCCACATATATACCTTGTTCCTTATAAACAGGTGGTATCTCTTATGAACGTGTTTCTAAGGATCTTCGGATGAAGATTTCATCAAAGTCTTACTTCGGGACGAAGAGAGCACTCACCCTTCTTTGAAGGGATTTCAAGAGAATCAACATTTCATCAAAACCAGATTCATAGAGAAGAATACAACAAGATTGCGGCAATAGTTTAAGAGGGAGTCTTGCATTGTTTAATTCAATGCATTTGTACACATTATTTCTTTACTAATTGGTTTATTCTCTGGGCGTGGCCCCGGGATGTAGGTTATTCGAAAGTATTTTTAAACCACGTAAAAATTCTCGTGTGTTGATTTTTACCTATGTTTTTGTTTCTGTCTAAACACTCGTATCAGTTGTATTAACAATGCTAGAAAGTGTTCCGCATTTAATTAAGTTGTTTATCTCTAATCACTTGGTAATTTTAAAATATGAAATTTAAATTGGTATCAAAGTAGGTCACTAAACTCTAAGTGTGATCTTGTATTTTTTTCGTTTGTTTTGTGCCTTGTGAAATGTCTTTCTTTGCAAAAGGTGGATCTATAACTCTCCCTCCATTTTTGAATGATACAAACTATCCATACTGGAAAAGTAAGGATGGAAGCTTTTATCAAATACCTTGATGAAAAGACTTGGAGATCAATATTGACCAATTAGACACCACTTGTCAAGACAAATTCGAAATCCAGTAAGACACGTGTAAAATCTGAACGTGAATGGTCTAATGGAGAATATAAATTGTCAATTTATAATAATAAAGATTTACATGCAATTTTTAACGGTGTTGGTGAGAGTTATATAAAATTGATTTCATCTTGTGAGTCTGCCAAAGATGCTTGGAAAATCATTCAAACTCAATTTGAAGGAACCATTGATGTTAAGCGATCTAGGCGAATGTTGACCACAAGATTTGAAAACCTTCGCATGTCTGAAAAAGAAACACTCACTGAGTTTTATGAAGAATTGTCTGACATTGCTAATGAATATTTTGCTTTAGGAGAAAACTTGTTTGACTCTGTTTTGGTTAGGAAAATTGTTAGATCTCTTCCTGACAGGTTTCAATCCAAGATCACAACCATTGAGGAGGTAAAGAACCTTGACACCTTGAAAGTTGAGCAAATGATGGGATCTCTTCGAACTTTTGAACTTAATCAAAAGATCTGCCATCAAGAGAAACCAATTGTTGTGAAGGAGAAATTGATTGCCTTGAAATCTTCCAAAGAGAAAATGGAAAGCTCATATGAGGAAGATGATGATGAAATGATCTTGTTATCAAAAAACTTTAAGAAGTTTGTGAAAAATATTGGTAACAAGAAAAACATGTCTAAATCCTCCAAAGGTAATAATTTTTCCAAACCTTTTGAATCTACTAATAAAAAAGGTATTCAATGCAGGGAGTGTGATGGTTTTGGACATATTCAATCTGAATGTGCCAATACCTTGAAGAAAAATAAGAAGGTCATGGAAGCCACTTGGAGTGACCAGGACTCTGAAAGTAGTGATGAGGAAGAAAATTCTATTCTTGCCTTAACTTTTGTTTTTTCTTGCTTACCTCTTTCTATGTAGGTGAATGGGAACCTTGTTTGTTTAAATAATATTATTTCAACAAATGAGGGTTCCCATGGTGATTCGGATGAATATGATTTGGATGGGGATTCCTTGAAAGATTCATACAAAAACACGTATGATCAATGGTTGAAAATGTGTTTAAATAATCGTTTGATGGCAAACAATAACAAAGTTCTCAAGAAGAGAAATGAAAAACTTGACTATTTTGTTAAAAAATATGAAATTGATATTGTTGCTAAAGATTCTGAAATCAAACGTTTATATAATGAAGTTGATCAAATTGTGAAAGGTGTCAAAATGTTTAATCATATATTTATGGTTTTGGATGATGTTCTGCTTGAAAGTCAAAAAGCTTTTGATTTTTCTAGGTTATGATCAAATGGATCTAAACCTAAAGGAAAAATAATTTTTATTTTTGGAAATGTTCTTATTATTTCGACGACTGACCCTTCTGCAGGTTTTACTCAGACTCATGTGGCCTCATCTTGTCAATCCCTCACAACACATGAGAAACAGACCAGAATTTTCAGAATAAAAAAAAACTGGTCATTTTATTCCAATTTGTCATTTCTGTGGAGTGAAATGTCATATTCGACCTAAATATGAATTTTCTTCAAAAAAATTACTTTAATCATCATGGTAATTTGAGACAAATTCCCTTGAAGAAAATGACTCCACCTAAGAAAGTTTGGGTGAAGAAAAATAAATTCAAATGTCTTGCTGCCTTTACTTGTCTTAGAACATGTGCTTCTAACTCTTGGTTTTTTGATAGTGGTTGTTCTAGGCATATGACAAGTAACAAAAGCATACTCACTGACTTCAAGACTTTGAAAAATGGGGAAGTCACATTTGAAGATGGTAAGTGTTGTAAGGTAGGGGTGCACACGGGTCGGGTTTTCAGGTTTCGGGTTCATCGGGTTCAGGTTTTACGGGTTTTGGGTTGAGAAAAATGGTACCAAAATCGATCTGAAATTTTCGGGTTTTTTCGGGTTTCGGGTTTTATTCGGGTTCGGGTTTGATTCGGGTTGGGTGTGCCATTTGTGTTTTGGGCTGAAAAGCCAAATTTTGCAAAAATACCATTTTTTTACACTTTTTTTTCAATAATACCATTTTTTCAGATTTTGGGTTGGACTGGGCCAATTGGGTTTTGGATCGAAAAGCCAAATTTTTGCAAAAATACCATTTTTTTACACTTTTTTTCAAAAATACCATTTTTTTTTCGGATTTCGGGTTTGAACCTGAATCCGAGTTTTAAAAAATTTCAAACCCGAACCCGACCCGACTTTTGTCGAGTTCGGGTCGGATTTAACCCGAATCCGATGGGTTTTCCCAAAAAATGGGTTTTTGGGTTGCGGGTCGGGCGGGTTTGCGGGTTTTTCGGGTCAAATGTTCACCCCTATTGTAAGGTACTTGGTAGTGGCACTCTAAATTTGAAGGACTACCAAAGTTGAAAAATGTTCTTTTGGTTGATGGACTTAAATCTAATCTAATTAGTATACGTCAAATTTGTGACCAAGACATGTTTGTAAATTTTTCTCATGATAATTGTTTTTTGCTTGACCAAGATGGAAATTGTGTTTTGAAGTGTTATAAATCTATTGATAATTGTTACACATTATCTCAATTACACAGTTGTCACACAAACACAACGAGTGATACTAATTTGTGTCATGAAAAACATGGTCATGTGGATTTTGAAAATTTGAGAAAAAATTGAAGTGTGCGTCATGTTCATGATTTGTCGAATTTAAGTAAATATTCTTTTGGTAAATGTGAATCATGTTGATTGGGAAAACATTTGAAAATTTCCCATGAAAAATATTTTTGTGTTGATGATGTGTTGCGACGCACAAGGGAACCTTTTGAAAATAAAACTTTGGTCTTAAAATATATTGAGACTGACAAACAAATTGCAGATATTTTCACCATTGCCTTTGATACGGTTAGGTTTGATTCCCTCAGGAAATTCTTGGGGGGTTTCTATTAATTAAATATTGTTTGTGCTTTGCCATATCCCTGTGCTAGAAAGTGTTCTTGATGTCTTCTTGTTCTTGTCCAAAGAGAAAGTCTCAAACATTATGACAAAATGTATTTTGGTTAGACTTTATAGTTAATACATACCATGCATATTTAAAAAAAAATCAAAATAAATATTCCCTCCAATTAATATTCTTCTAAATCATTATGTGTTTATAGTATGTGAGCATATGATCCTTAAAAGGTATTTTCCGGCTCCATTTTAGAATAGAGCTAGCTGCATTATTGTGTGATTGTCATCTTTGAGTAAGCTGGAACTATGTAACTAAAATTATGTAGAAGATACTCTACCACTGATAAAGGTTGCCTTCAGTGTAGTGTGAAAGCGTCTAATTTGGGTACTATTTGAGAAAAAGGCTAAAAATAATTGCCACATAGGGCAATGACCCTGAAAAAAGGCTAAAATTGTCATACAGGGCAATGATCTATGCTTTCACAATCACACACAAATGCTTAAGATATACTGCTGGAAAAAAATTGTAAGACTCATACACACTTATTAATTTGGTTAAAATATTTTTTTGTGACAGGAGTAAATATTTTGTGATATTTTTTGAAAATAAAAGCATGATTTATATTAAATATATTTTCTAACCTTATAGTCAAAGTATGTTATGAATTAATGTTTGTTACTTTCTCCAATGACAAGACACGAAGACATTGGGCACAGTCAGAATGGGATATTTTTTGTACTTTTGTTTGTATACCATTTTACAAAAAAAAAAAATCAAAGCAATAAAAAGAGGAAAAATAACTTGACCGTAGCTATCAAGAAAGGTAAAATGTGGTAATATGTTGTTTTTTATTTTGTTACTTATTATATTATTTAACTTCAAAAGTTTCTATTTTTGGATTATTTTCCTTGACTGTGAAAACTTTTTTTTGGGATATTAATTCATTAATTTGGTCTTAAAAAGGAATAAAATCAAATCTCTAAGATTCATTTTCTTTTATTTATAATCGGTCAAAGAGAGACCCATTTCCTCGTTCTTTAAAAAAAATCTTTTTTTTTCTTTTCTTTTTTTCTCTCTGTTTTGTTTGTTGCAGCCATGGTGAAAACTCGAGGCAGTGGAGTACATGCATTTTCCATTGGTAACAACCATCTCGGTCACCACAAAGAAGGCTTAAAAAATTGTGTTGTCATTGCCTTTTGGTCGGGGAGTAGTAGTATTATTTTATTTTGGTTTGACTCTTTGGATTGTTTTTTGTGTTGGTATTACTACTTTGGCTTATTGATAGACAACAAGGGGGAGTAATGTTTATTTTGTTGGGTCTTTATCTTGGGTCTTTATCTTGTCTTGGTAAACTTTCTCAAAAATTTAACATTGTTTGTGATATTTGTTATGATTGAGATGTCTTTCGCAGGAGAAGTAATTGCATTACTTTTTTGCTCTAACCACTTTGTCTTTGCAGGATCTTTCAAAATAAAGTCTTAAAATAATTTTGTCTATCAAGTTGCCAAAAGGGAAGATTGTAAAAATCTTTATTGGGTAACTTTATTTTAGAAAAAATATTTTAAAGTAATTGAGAAAAATCAGTGGCATATCCTTATTGATTCATGATATAATTGTCACTTGATTCAGCTAGTTTTAGTGTGAAAATATCTTTTAGTGTGAATACAATATTTTTACCATATTTATCACAATTAATATTTATTGATAAAATAATGTATTTAAATTATCTTGTGAGAATATTTTCATGGATTATGTTCATCCAGGAATAAAGATGTTTTCGAAAATGAACATGGTCAAAAGAAATGACCAAGTTCATTCTGCCAGATAAGTCTGATGTCGTTGCTGACTCAATAGTTTCATTTTTTGTTGACACATAATTAATCTAGCTGGCAGATTTTCTAAATCAAAGAAAATTTGCAAATCATTTCTTTATTGCTCCAGATTGCAAGAGAGATTCTTCAAAACGTACAAAAAACTATAAATATATAGCAAGAGCTCTTGGAAAGTCACATATCTTATCTTGTGATAAGGACACTTTATTTGATTTATTATTACTGAGTATTTTCAGGGATTGTGTTACTTTGGATAAGAAAGATTCGAAAATAAACTTGGTCAAGAAAAATGACCAAATTCGTTACAGCCTGTCAAGACTAATGATCATGCTGACTCAGCAGTTTCCTGTTTCGTCGGAACAGAATCAACCTGGTGTAAAACGCCCTAAACTAGTACTTTATAAAATATTCACATACTCATGAGTTTATAAGAGAAAAATCACTTATTATAAAATCCCAGTGGGGCCTTGCTAAAACATGCAAGTTGGGCCCAATAGTTCAAAAAGAAAAATAATAGTTGTCATGCAAAGTTCTTAAAAATAACCAAAGTTAAAGTCCCACTGATAAGTTTAGAATGTTAAAATAAACATAACATTATTTTAGAAAAAATGGCATTTAAACTGATTGTTTCTCGTCCATAGGATGCCCCCACGCCATTACACACCATGACGATAAAACTCCCCACATCACCACGCGTGCCATAGAGAAACCTATTTGCTACCTAGAAGGGAAAGTAAGGGGTGAGCTAAAAGCTCAGTAAGGAAGTACAAACAACACACAAGTAAATCACAGCAAAACATATTCACATTCATACATCGTCACACATCATGGCATCATTATCGTAAGAGCATCATTATCGTAATAGCATCATTATCGTAAACATAAACATAACCATAATAACACTGGCATAATGTATAAAGTCGTCATCATCATCATAATCATCATAACATAAACATCATATTCTTGTGAACATGGCCCGCTAACTTGTCCATGTCACCTCTTGAGGTAAACAAGATCTCTGGTCCTTGAATAACCTCGGCGCGTCCGCCCTTGGAGTTATGTCTTCTTATCCTTAGTAACTCGGGTTATGTCTTCATATCCTTAGCAACCCCTTTTTGATGTGTCGCGTTCATCACGCTAACATCCATTCATAGCATATAACATTCAAAATGACATACAATCCAGTCACATCATCGCAATAAAGCATTTCATAATTCATAGCGCAAAAGTATCATCAATCATAACTTTCTCATTCATACAAACGATCTTACCATTCACAACATAAATAAACAAAAATTCGATCTAACTTCCTTACCTCAAGTCCAAGCAAAGCAAAATGACAACTTCCAAACGAGCCTATACCATAACCAAATAACATCCTTTAGCATTGCATAAAACTCTATTTTGCCCACTCATATAACCCATGTGTGCATGGGCCATGCACACATGGTGAAAACTTCTCACAACATCCAAACAAGGCATATTTACACATAAAATCATTAAAAGAATAATGTAATCTATACCTATATTACATGCATGGTCTTTCTATAAAATCAAATGGTTGCATAAAAGACATATTTTTTAACGTAAAAGTGCATTTGCATGCGACATGCATACGTGGGAACGTTGTTATAAAATGGCGTTAAAAACAATAATCCCTACATGCTTATTTCTATCATTTTAAAAATAATGAATTTGTAACATACTTTGATTACCATTGTTTGTCTTCTTAAAATTACTAGGTTGATTAAACCTCTCAAGACATTATTTTATTTCATAAAATAATTTATTTAACCATTTAAAAATATAATAATTCAATTACTTACTTTTAAATTCCATAAAATTATAAGGACTAAAAGAAAAAGTGTAAAAATATTTATAATTTAACATGTTTTTCCTAAAATATCATTATAATCCAATTAACAAATTTACAAACTTAATGTGAGAAAAAGTACAGTTTTTAGATGTGGAAAAATACATTTTTATTTGTATTATTTTTAAGACTTAATTTTTAAAATAGAATTAATTCATAAGTGATAATTCAATAACTATTTTTAAAATATTTTAATAAACATTCAGCCACTATTTGATTCACTTAAAATTCACAAGTAAATTAAATTCATCATTTTTCTTAATTAAAAAAAAATCATAACTAATAAAATGTGCACTCATAGTTATATTAAAATACCACTTTTAAATAATTTCATGGGTTAGGGTATTGATTTATTACAACATACACACAAAATCCTTTTATTTAAAATACAACTTCACATTTTTTTACTAAAATTCCAGCAACTAAATATATCATCAAAATCACCACTTTTAATTTTAAAAACTCATATTTTCATCAAATATATATAAAAAATAAACTATAGGTAATTATTTGTGCAAAATACCATTTCAAGGCATCTTAAAATCTTCCATTTAATTTCTTAAAACATCATAACACTTGCAAAAATTTACTTAAGCATTCAAAAAAAAAAAATTCTCATCATTTTGACACCTTTTATACACAAAATCAGCAAGTACAATAATCATGAAATTCACTATTTTAATCATATTTCACAAAATTCATACATATTTATTTAACAATATTCCAACACAAACCCTAGCATGTTTCTACACCTCTTTAATCATTTTAATGTTACCCTTAGCATACAATAATTCATCAAACCACCTTAAATCATACTCACAAATCATAAACAAGTATTCATATTTAATACTTGTCTTGAATATAGCTATTGACATATTACCATTGAGCAAGTATTCCAAAGAAGAACAAAACTAACATATATTCATTTAAAATCTTACAAACAACCTATCATGTTTCTAAGATTTTAATTGACATAAAAACATTACAAAAATGACAATCATGCTTAAACATCATCCTTAGACCGAAATTCCCATAGCCCAAAATAATTAAATCCCTTCATGTTACCTCAAAAATATTCATCATCCTTTTTAATAGATCACAAATCAAAACATTTACCAACTCTTTTATACATGACCTTTCTCTATCATACAATAATAACCATACAAACAAAACAACATGAAACATTTAACCATCAACCAAATCTACAAGATCAACATAAACATCATATCCTTGTGAACATGACCCGCTAACTTGACCTATATTGACCTCAAACCCAAAACACCATGAATACCCAAGATAACATGAAAATAATAGGGCTAAAGATCCATTACCTCTCTTGATTTGTGAAATCAAGAACACACAAGATGACCAACACTCAAACTTTATCACCCTTTGTTCAAGCCTAGGGTTTTCGAAAACCATCATGAGGAGAAGGAGAAAACCAAAAATCAAACCCTAGTTAAGAATACTATAATCAAAATAAGAGAAATTAACAAGCATAAACATAAAAGGCAAACCCTAGAATTGGTTCTCTCTTCTCCTTCTTCCTTTCTTTCTTCTTCTTCTCCTTCTCTCTCTAGCTCACGTCTCTCTCTCTCTCTCTCTCTCTCTCTCTCTCTCTTTTCTTCTCTCTAGTTTTGGCAGCCCAAGAGCATAATGGCTATCCTCTATTTTCCTTCCCTCTTTATTTTAGTTCCCTCATAATACCCTAATAAAAATAATTGGTAAATTACCCTAACCATTTATTCTAATTAAGCCTAAAAATCACGAATATTTGCTATTAACTTGGTGGTATTTTGAAAGATGCTTTTAAAAGATGCCAAGTTACTCAAGCTTTGATAAACAAGTTAGCTTAATGGCCCCTTTTTACTTCAAAAGCTTACAAGTCAGCCTAAAAACAAATATCTTAATTCGTGCTCTCATTGCATGTGTTAAATTAATTACCAATATACCCCAAATGCCCCCAAGTGATCGAGGGTTGTAAGATCCTTGGTCACTTGCTACTTGATCGGATCTGTTCGAGCAATTACTACTCGTGAAACACATTGAATATAAATAAAATATCCAAACAGTTGAATACTGTTTGAACACACGGAGCAGTTGAACACTGCCCGATTTTACCGATCAGTTAAACAGTGTTTGAAAAATTAACACATGCATATTTGTAGCAAGAATCGACCATGCTGCGCATAGTCTCTTTTATCACTCATCAATTTGAAAAAGGACAAAATGTATCTAGTAATGAGTCTCAAATAAACAAAAATTGTTTAAAAACAAACGACTGGTCAGAAAATAACAAGATCATAGACATACTTAAATAACAAATAAAACATTAAGCTCATAAAATGTTAGAGCAATAAGAGTGTGAGAAAGTATACTTAGCAGGGACTTATAAAATGTCTGTAATTTCTAAGTTAGAAAACTAAGTACTCATGCGAAAAATTCATGGCATAGATCAAAGAGACTTTACTATTCACAAAAGACTTGGGAAGTTTTAAGAAATGAAAAGTAAAGTGTCAAGCAGCTCGGTTGTACGAGCAAAATATAAAAGCTACTGAGCAGTAATTGTCTCAACTTGTGTTGACCCTTGATTTGGCCAACGACACGGAGTCAAATAAACGACAAAGAACAAAAGGAAATTAAGAAGAGAATCAAATGGAAAGAAAATGACATAAGTGTTTTATAGTGGTTCGGCCCAAACTGGATGGTAATGACCTACGTCCACTTAGTGTTCTTATTGATATTGAATCCCAAAATTGTGATCAAAGAACTAGGGTTCTTGAGTTTCACAATTTTTGGGAGGATTACAATTTCGGTGGATAATCACACTATGCTTTTCTCTCTGAATACCAAGATCAAAAATTCAAAAGTCCCTCCCTTGAGCCCTCCTCTTCTTATTTATAGGCACAAGGGGGTTACATAGGCCGATAGGCCTTAATTACAATTAAGATCAGCGTATCAAGATAATAAAAGGAAACATAATAAATGTAATTATTCCAAGATTGCGTATCTCAAAGGAAGTAAATGAAAGTATGCGACCAGACTGGCTGCACCTAAAACGCGAAACTTGATGAATCAATAATTGTCTGGTCGATGGTCGAATAGGATCCTTTCACTTGAAACTGCCATGTGTCAGCCACATGTAATAAATTCTTGCCACGTCATCAGGTGCCACTTTTGGGTAAACATTTGCCCCCCAAGTTTATTTTACTGCGACCAGCACAAAGTAAACTTAGGTGACCGACCTTTCGCATGCCCCATCAAATCTGTCAGAGTCGTCCATGCCTTCTCGAAAAAGACAACTAATCATGTCTTTTCGGTTTCCCAAAAGTGGTCTGACAGCTATTGCACTTACCCATGCCTTAGAAAGTTACTCCTCATGATTACCTCGGTAACTGCTCCTCGACTAATATAAATAATCCCTCATAATCATTTTTCACTTTTTACGTTTTACCTTTATCCTCAAGAACACTGAAGAACAAGGCACAAAATCTTCAGAAGCTCAGATGGTCTTTGACGATTCACGAAGTTCCTGCCCAGCCAAATCGACTTAGCATCACAGAACTCTACTCCATCCTCTATACAAGTAAGTTTCTCAAACTTTTCAGTTGTTGAGATTCCATGCAATATCCATTTTATCTCCATTTTAGATTCTGAGTTCTTGAATGTTTTTTTACTGTTCTTGAAAAAAAAAATTATTTCGGGGTAAAAAGGGCACGTAGATTTGAGCTTGAAATAATACTTTGCAGGGGTTAAGGATCAGTTTGGTAGTTAGGATTATGAATTTAGGGTGTAAAATCAAAGTAAAAATTCGATTTTTAAGCTTGTAGAAAAACTGGGTTTTTCCTGCCCCTTCAAAGTCAAAAAAGTTTTTCCTAAAAACTTTTCACTTCTGCTTTTTTATCCATTTTCCAAACTGTTCGTATGTAATTTAGTGTTTTTGCTAGAATGATGTTGGTCGTATAAAAGCCTAACTTTTATACACAAGCAACGTTATTCCAACTTTCACACTTCTTGGTCTTTCGGGCCGTAGATTCTCATCTCCCCTTCTCTGTTCGCAGATTTTCATGCACGACTCGTGGGGAGGTGAGAGGCCGATTGACGACGACCTGCTTGCTCAGTTGCTCGAGGACGAAGAACAACCGTCGTTACTCATTTCGGAGATTCCTTTTTCCCATGCCCCATCCAACAGACCTTCGACCAGTCCATCAAACATGGGTAGAGTAAAATCCACCGCCCGAAAAAAGAAACCAACCAAACCTCCTGTAAATCAGCCTGCTACTCTAGCTTAAATTCCTTCAACCAGCAGACGAGCCGAAAACACCCCTGAGCCAGGAATCCAAATGAAAGCCCGACCTCGGGACGTCCTTCGACCAAACGACGAGAGGTACGTTGCACCCCCTAGCAACATTACTGCTAGGATGCTAACCAATTACCTCAGGAAGTACGGACTTCCTGGGGTAACTTTATTCAAACCCACCATCGACCAGCGGGCAAACCTACCTGGCGGCGCCTTCAGCGCCTGGTCGAGATACCACATTGAGGCAGGAGCAATCTTGCCTCTCCATCCTTTTTACCAGGGAGTGGCCAATTATTTTAGGGTCGCTCCCTTTCAAATAACTCCAAACGGGTATAGAACGCTTTCTGCTCACTATATCCTTTACAACCATAAAAAGTGGCCTGTTCCCACGCCACATGAGATCAACTACTTGTTCGATCTCAAGTCCATCCCCAACCAAAACAACACGGGGTATTTTCATTTCTGCCACCAGGAATCGACTTGTGTTTTCCAGGAATCTTTGGCCAGCATGATCGACGTAGAAAAAAGAGTCAAAGAGCTGGTCATAGAGGCCAATCTGAGGCTGGTCGGCCTTCTGGCACCTCACCAGGATGTGAGGGAATCCACAGCGGGTAGTGCCACTGGTGAAGAAGTCCCCGAGCAACACCAAGATGTGTCACAACCCCCAACGAGGAGGGCAATGGGAGTGACCATCAATGAACCTTTCGGTGCCCCACGAACTGCCGCTGCTCCGGTCCCTTTAGGGAGGGGCAAGAAGAAGGTTTCTGAACACCCCGAGCCTATTCTTGAATCATCAGATGAGAACGATACTGAATTTTTGCTTTTAGATAGTCTGCCTACTCTCTGTCACTTATTTGACGGGGACGACAACTTTAAATACACCCCTACTTTAAATTCAGACTTCTTCAGGCCAAAGATTGAGTGTAGCACTAGTACGTTAAATAGTGTAGCGACCAGTATTTGTAGCTCGAGTATTATAATTTTAATTTCTTTGCCCTTGTTTCCTTAATTTGGCAAGCTCCTTTTACTATATTGCCTGGCTATTCGTATGATTTCTTCCTTCCAGACATGCTTGCTGACAGAGCTTTTGATCTGTACACCAAATCGACGAGCAAGAAAAAATCCAGCAAGCACCGACCTAGGGAAGGCAGCAGCAATCCCTCCACGAAGAAGGCTCGAATAGGGGATCCTCATGCGCCAAATCCCACCAAAGAGACAACTCCTTCACCAACTTCTTTGAATCAAAATCCCCCAGCTCTAGTCGAACAGACTCCTCCTGCAGCACCTGCTGACCTCACTCCTCCCGCTTCCACTGACCAGATGCTTGCTGGTCGCCCAGAAGAAGCCTCAAAAGAATATCTTACAAGCGTGGTGCTCAATTCAGCCAAAGATAGGCTGACCAAGATAACAAAGCACCGTCGCAGCCGAGAGGCCATCCAAGAGACTGGCTCCATGGCGGTTGATCAGGCCTTCAACCGTGCACTGAACGAAGTGCTTAGCGTAGTCGCATTTTTTACCGTACTTTATTAATTTTCTTCGTCAATTTATTCCTACTAACAAATTTATTTTTTTCTAATCGCAGGGAGTTTTCACCATGAGCTCCGACTGGCGGAGTTCGAGGGCACTGGCTACTCAATTTGAAAAAAGGCTTAGCGATCAGCTTGGCATAGCCGAGGCCCAACATGCTGAGCAGCTTAAAACAATCGAAACCGAGCAGCTCAAGGAAGTTGAAGCGAAGCATTGCGAGACGTTCAAGGAGGTCGAGGCAAAACACACCTAGGCGTTGCAAATGGCCGAGGCCAAACTCGCCTCCCTCGAAGAGGAGCTGAAGAAGAAGGAAGCAAGCATTGCCAAGATCACTGCTTCTAAGGAGCAGTATAAAGAGTCCTCGCTTATGAACTATCGGGAAGCCCACAAGCTTCAAGCAGAGCTAGATATAAGCCGCAATGAGACTGCTGACCTGGAGGAGGCGAACACCTGCAACCTTGAAAACTACAAGGGGGTGGCGTTTGAGTGTTTCTATATGTTCTGGAAATGCAATCCCAACGCCAACTTTTCCTATCTACCAGATCATATAAGGGAGGCAGAGCTGGCAAGGTGTGCTGCTCGCTTAGAGGAAGAGAAGGCTCAAGGGTTTCCCGAGATCTCTCTAGCAACAGGCATTGAGGGCGTCCAAGAAGACGCTGGAGTTGTCGTTGATCAGCAGCCACAGGAGCCTCAGCAAGATCCTCCGGCCGCTTTGTAACTTTATCTGTTTTTTATTTAAATTTTATTTTGAGATACACGACCTATGGTTCGTGATGTAAAGATAATTTACATTTTTATTGCTGCGTGGGCAGCTATTTCCTTTTAATAGACAATTACATCCAAGCAGTAACTGCTCGCAGTGTAAAGGATTTCATTTTTGATATTATAATATTTTCATTCTATTATAACATTTGTTCGCATGACCGAACTTAGCATAGTATTTTGGTTTGATTTAACAAAATAACAAAATTTTGAAAAATACTCTAAGTACTGTATCATGCTTTCACTTATTTTGCTCGTGTGTTTACATACCTGTTGATATGCTTTGCTTACTAGATACCTTATATGCCCCCCAAGTGATTAAGGAGTTTTAGGTCCTTGGTCACTTGCCTTGACCAAAACCTATTTGAACATTTATGCTCGTAGTAGAGAATTTAAAACGATAATATAGCAAAACAATACACGTAATGAGAAAATACTTGTAATAAATACAATAGTTTGGCAAGATTGACTGGCTGCGCACAATCCCTTTTATTTCTCGTAATAGATGGACAATCGTGTATGTACGAGTGATCAATAAAATGATCTTACACTTATAAGCAATCAGTCACAACAATGACTAACCCTTGTTCATAAACTTGTAAAAAGTGAAATTAATACAAGCCAATTCTTTAAGAAGAATTGTTTATTGATAGTACTTGCACATGTTTTCTCCATTCCAATAGCGAGGAATGAGATCTCCATTTAAGAGAGCAAGTTTATAAGTGCCTGGATGGAGGACTTCTTCGATTTGGTACGGTCATTCCCAGTTAGGTCCGAGTACTCCAGCGGCCTGATCGCGGGTGTTGAGGAAAACTCTTCTAAGTACTAGATCTCCCACATTAAATTTCCTCTCATGTACTTTAGAATTGAAATGCCGGGCAACTTTTTGTTGGTAAGCTGCTACTCGGAGTTGGGCTTGCTCGCGCTTTTCTTCGACCAAATCCAAAGATTCCATTAATAACTGGCTATTAGAGCCTTGATCGTATGTCATCCTCTGATGCGATGGCAGATCTAACTCAACAGGCAACATAGCCTCATATCCATAAGCTAAGAAAAATGGAGTGTGACCTATTGCTGTTCGATGGGATGTTCTGTACGACTAGAGGGCTTCAGGCAATTGCTCCAGCCATGCCCCATTTGCTTCTTCAAGCCTTTTCTTCAGAGTATCTTTTAGCGTCTTATTGACTGCCTCGACTTGTCCATTTTCTTGAGAGTGAGCAACTGAAGAAAATCTTTTGATAATTCCATGTCGCTCGCAAAAATCTATGAATAGATCACTATCGAATTGTGTGCCGTTGTCTGAGACAATTTTTCTTGGCAATCCATAGCGACACACAATGTTCTTGACCACAAAATCCAGCAATTTCTTGGTCGTTATGGTTGCTAGTGGCTTAGCTTCGGCCCACTTTGTGAAGTAATCGGCAGCCACCACGGCGTATTTGATGCCACCTTTTCCTGTGGGCAAAGACCCGATGAGGTCTATTCCCCACACTACGAATGGCCACGGACTCTGCATCTGCTTTAGCTCATTAGGGGTTGCTCGTGGAATCTTGGAGAATCTTTGGCACTTGTCGCATTTTTGCACAAATTCCATTGAATCTTCATTCATTGTTGGCCAGAAGTATCCTTGCCTTAGGATCTTTTTCGATAAACTCTGCCACCCAGCATGGTCCCCACAAAAGCGTTCATGGACCTCTCTCATTAATTCTTTGGCCTTTTCTTCTGAAATACACCTGAGGAGTGGCATAGAGTATCCTCTTCGGTACAGAATTTCGTTGACGAGGATGAACCTAGCAGCCTGCCGCTGAAGAGTCCTGACTTTGTTCCTATCCGTCGGCAACACACCATGTGTCAAGTACTCAATGAAAGGTGTTATCCATGTATGCGCCGCCTGAAGCACCAGAGAGGTTTCTTCTACTTGGATGCTTGGTGCGGACATCCGTTCAGCAGGTACTATATTCAAGGTGTCAGCATCCTTGGAACTCGCTAACTTGGCCAAAGCATCAGTGTTCGTTTTGGTCGCGAGGTACTTGCTGGAGAGTATACTTTTCAAATTGTGCCAACAAATCTTTTGCTTTATTCAAGTAGGTAAACATCTTTAGACCTCAAGCCTGATATTCTCCAATGATCTGATTAACCACCAACTGGGAGTCACTGTAAATTTCAAGTGACTTTATGTTCATGTCTTTGGCTAATTGTAACCCTGCGAGCAGTGCTTCATACTCTACTTCGTTGTTGGACGCCGTGAAGTCAAATCTGCTTGCGCAGTGGAAGCGATGTCCTTCAGGCATCACCAAAATCACTCAGGCTCCAGCGTGGTGCTCATTAGAAGAACCGTCTATAAACAACTTCCAAGAGGGAGTTTGGCTTTTAGGTTCAGGCTCTTCTGTCTGCTCACTGTCTGGAAGCCCAGTGAGCTCTGCGACGAAGTCGGCCAGAGCTTGTCCTTTTACTGCTGCTCATGGTAAGTAAGAGATTTCAAACTGCCCAAGTTCCACCGCCCATTTTAATAATCGGCATGCAACTTCTGGCTTCTGCAGAACTTGCCGTAGAGGCTGTTCGGTTAAAACTGTGATTGGGTGAGCTTGGAAGTATGGCCGCAACTTTCTGGAGGCTAAAATCAAGCAGTAGGCTAATTTTTCAATAGGATGATACCGTAGCTCTGCTCCTATTAGCCTTTTGCTTACATAATATACGGATTTTTGCACATTTTCCTTCTCTCTTACCAAGACAACACTAGCAGCGTATTCTATGATTGCCAAGTAGATGAACAGAGTTTCTTTTTCGACTGCTTAGATAGAATCGGTGGCTGCGACATGTGAGACTTTAAAGCCTGGAAAGCCTGTTCGCACTCCTCCGTCCACTCAAATTTCTTGTTGCTTCTAAGTAGATTAAAAAATGGGATGCACTTATCTGTTGATTTGGAGATAAATCTACTTAGAGTAGCGATCCTTCCGATTAAACTCTGAACATCTATGATTTTTGTTGGCGATTTCATATCGATCAGGGCCTTGATCTTCTCGGGATTAGCTTCAATCCCTCGTGAGTTTACTATAAATCCTTAGAATTTCCTTGATCCAACTCCGAAGGAACACTTGAGGGGATTTAGCTTCATCTAATTTTTATTCAAGATGTTGAAGCATTCTTACAAGTCTCCTATGTGTCCTTCTGCCTTCTTCGACTTAACCAGCATGTCATCAACATATACTTCCATGTTTGTACTGATCAGCTCCTTGAACATGTGATTGACTAGTCACTGGTAAGTCGCACCACCGTTTTTCAAACCGAAGGGCATTACTTTGTAACAGTAAAGCCCTGTATCGGTCCAAAAGCTAGTGTGATCCTCATCAGGTGGGTGCATACTGATTTGATTGTACCTAGAGTATGCATCCATAAATGGTAGGATCTCGTGCCATGAAGTGGCATCGACCAGCTGGTCGATTCTCAGGAGTGGGAAACAATCTTTTGGGGGCTTTATTAAGGTTTGTGAAATCCACGCATGTTCTCCATTTTCCATTTGGCTTGGGTACTAGTACGGGATTAGAGACCCATGATGGATAAAATGCTACCCTGATGAATCTGTTCTCCTTTAGCTTCTCGACTTCTTCCTTTAAAGGTTTTGATCTATCTTTGTCGCGCAGCCTTCTTTTCTGTTGTACTGGTGGAAAACTTTTGTCTATGTTCAGGGCATGGTTGATAACTGCTGGGTCTATTCCAACAATGTCTTTATGCGACCAGGCAAAGACTTCCTGGTTCTTCTTCAAAAATTCCACCAGTTTTTGTTTTGTTGTTGTCTCTAAGTTTTTACCGACTTTCACAACCCTAGTCAGATCTGCTTCATTGAGTTGGACCTCTTCGAGGTCCTCGATGGGTCCTACTTCTTCATCAAAATCCCCAAAGCAAGGATCCAAATCCGTATCCTCACTTTGGGCAACACCCTATTTGGTGACACAATCACCTGATTGGGCTTGTACTTCATTGTCCGTCCGTAGCTTTTTTCCGGTGGTTTCCCTCGATCCACCTTTCTTCGCCTTAGATATCGAGGAGTTGTAGCACTTCCTCGCTTCTTGTTGGTTTCCCAATACGCATCCTACCCCTGCGTCAGTTGGGAATTTCATGGCAAGGTGCCAAATCGAGGTAACAACTCACAGGTCGACCAGAATAGGCCTTCCAATTACAGCATTGTACATGGAAGGATAATCAACTACTATAAAAGCAGTGAGTAATGTCCTGTTCGCGGGTGCAATTCCTACTGTAACTGGTAGCTTAATCGACCCTGTTGGCACGAGTCCTTCGCCAGAAAAACCATATATGGTTTGGTTGCATGGCTCCAGGTCCTTGATGGACAACTTCATTCTCTCCAGTGAAGACTTATACAAGATGTTGACTGAGCTCCCTGTGTCAACCAACACCCTCTTAACCATCATATTGGCAATCTGGACTTCCACGAACAGTGGATCTAAATGTGGGAATCGGACATGTCGGGCATCGTCCTCAGAGAAAGTTATTAATTCTTCCTTCGTTCGAGCTTTCTTAGGCGCTCGATCCTCCACACTCATCATTTTGATGTCCTGGTCGTGGCGTAAGGTCCGAGTGTACCTCTCCCTTGCCTTCCCACTATCTCCTGCAAGGTGTGGGCCGCCACAGATGGTGAGTAATGTACCTGCCACAGGAGCTGGCTGTAAAGGTGGCAAGCATTGGCGTGCAGGCACCAGCTTGTTGCCTCCTTGAGCCTCTCACTTAGACCCTCCTGTGGCTCGTACGTACCTCCTTAGGTGTCCCTGTCTAATGAGGAACTCAATCTCATCATTCAACTGGTTACACTCATTGGTGTCATGACCGTAGTCGTTGTGAAAATGATAGAATTTTGTTGTATCTCTCTTGGAGATATCCTTCCTTATAGGTGTTGGTCGCTTATAAGGGACAGTGGAGTTGGTCGCCTGGTAGACCTCCGCCCTGCTTTCGACAAGGGCCGTATAGTTGGTGAATCTCGACTCGTACCTATTGCCTTTCGGGACTTTATTTTCAGACGTTGATGGCTCATTGTTTGCCCTTTTTCCACCATTTTTACCATTTCCGTTCCCGTTCCTGCTGCCTTTGCCATTGCCATTGGGTTTATCCGAGCCGTTGGTAGCTTTGGCGGGATCTTCCTTTGGTCCCTTGTCTTTCGCAGGTGATTTTCCCTCGTTGGCAATTGCATCCTCGAGCTTGATGTATCAATCAGCTCGATCTAGAAACTCCTGGGGTACTCTTTACCCCATTCTTTCTTAGGTTGTTCCAGAGGGGAGAATGGCGCCTTACCCCAGCAGTTAGGGCCATCATTTTTCCCTCGTCGCCCACTGTTTTTGCTCCAGCAGCTGCTCACATAAAATGCTATACGTATTCTTTTAAGGGCTCTCCCTCCTTCTGTCGTATATCGACCAGCTGGTTGGCCTCAGTGGGGTGTACGCGAACAGCTTAGAATTGTTCGTAAAATTCTTTCACGAACATTTCCCATGGTACCATACTAGTAGGAGGGAATTTAAAGAACCACTCCTGAGCAGTGTCAGATAGGGTGGCGGGGAAGATCCTGTAGCGGGCATCATCCGACGCCTTCTGAATATCCATCTGTATCTCAAACTTGTTTACATGAGATACTGGGTCCCCATACCCATCAAAGTTCGACAATACCGGCTTCTTGAACTTGCTGGGGGTTTATGCTACAGCAATCCTCTGTACAAACGGAGTGCCTCTCCTCCGATCGTACTCAATGTGGGATGTCCGGTGTCACGGGCTAACATTTTGACAGCAGAAATGCCTGTGCGGCACCTTGACTCCTCTGAGCCAAGGTCAGCCTTCCAACCATTCGAATAACAATGGGCACAATTTTCGCGCGACCGTATGCTTCTGTACACTTTCGTCTCTCGAACAACTTTCGCTGAGTCATGCTCTCAAGCATCTATGAGTGCAACCCTGCATCAAGGCAATCTAGCCAAGACACTCACACTGTCCATAGGTTCTCACTATGGGAAGGAAAATCTCGACACCGATGCTCACCCAGACATTCGCATGCCAAGGTAGCTTGTGTGGCCAAGAGCCAACACCAAGCTGACGTGCCAAAACCTCTCATCATGCCCCATTCGATACTATCTGATTAGCTCATGTGACAGACCAAGGACCTCCATACATCCATGGTCCAATCCTCAAGGCAACATGCCTTCACACATGTTGGCTGGCCCTCGAGACTAGCTGCTACACTAGTAGCACACACTGGACCTCTGTCCTACTCAAGCATAGTGCACCCTCCAATGCTTGCATGCTAACAAGTCCCACAAATGACTTCTCGTGCCATCTCATGTTGAGACTTGTGGCCATGGTGCACCATGATGTCTCTCGAAGGTTTGGGCCACATTCCATGCAAGCGGCATCCCGGCAAGCCAAGGGAACTGTACCCCTAAACCTCTGGCAGCACACTTCGACGCATTACCGGGGCGACCCGGTAATGTCCATGAGTACTCCTACTCATGGAGACATATGAGTCCCCTCATGGTCCTCATATGCCCGCCCTACTATTCCTCCCAAATATTAGTAGCTCACTTGACGCACCTGCGCCAGGGGGTGGTGGAAAGCTGACACCAGGTGCTCCCCCTACAAAGAGCCTTCTGAGCTTAGAGCCTTCTACCAGGAACATATATGATTTTTTCTTGGGAGAGATATTTGGCTTCCAGCTCTCCAATTCTCCAAATCTCCCATATCTGATCATACCATTGCGTTCATTGACCCTTCAATATGGAACCTACCAAGTCTCGTCCATTTCCGGGCAATATTGAAGATATTTATGAAAATGCCACTGTCGTACAAACTAGGCATCAGCATGCTCACCAGCCTGCACCATCGCGTGCGCATCTGACCGAGTGCCATCCTAGCTTGTAACATTCCCTCAAGGCCGGCATGTTACATCCAGCTCCCTACCAGCTGCTGTACTGCCTAATTCAGAGCATCAATTTGGGTCTGTACAGTGTCGGGGATCGTTGGGGCGACTGGTGCCGGAGGAGCGTACTCATCGTGCCTCTCGCGCCTGTCGTTGAGCACGTCCCTCAGGTCATCATCTCTATGCCTTTTCTTGCTAGCGCCCAGCCGGTCAAAGACGTTATGCTGTCTGGGCTACCCCCAACATTTTGGCTCGTAGGCCTATTTTCTCTTGGTGGGGGGTTCCTATCTCTACCTCTTTCTTCATGCCCTCGATCAGCATTCCTCCTACCGGAATCAGCCTCATTATAGTCATGGCCATCCCTAAACTGGGATTGACTATAGCGCGACTGGCTGGTCACGATGTTTCCTCCTCTAGCTGGCATCTTCCGAGCGTTAAGGGGAGGCCTGCGTTGGTCGGTGGGTCCCCGTGTATTATTATGTCGTGTGGGGCCCCTGACTGCAGAGCTTGACTCATTGTGCCTTCTATTAGTAGAAGGATGCTGCCCCTTGCTCGGTGGATTTAGCTCATCGACCACTGGGCGTCTAGGGCTTTGAGGAGGCTGCCCGGCCCTATCCTGCCTCTGGCGCTGGGGATTTCCTCGACCAGCTTGAGAAGGTGGCTGCTGCTTAGGATCCTGAATCAGGACGTCCTGTTGAGTAGAAATCAGTTGCTCTGGCCTTTGAGGGCTTGCTGGCTGAAGCGGAGGACTCAGATTTGGGGCTTGTTGCAGTGGTGCATTTGGTGGATGATCCGGTTGAGAAGTTGGCACAGCTTGTCCCCTAGCCAATTGAATTGTTGCTTCTAAAGCAGTTGTGGCATCTCTCTGCCGACGGTCCATGTCTGCCTACCGCTCATTCAGTTCCTGATGCTGATGCTCGATCTCCCTCTGTTGTAGTGCCAAGGTCTCCGCACGCATTCTCTTGATTGGCCCTCAGATTGGCCAACTCGTCCTGCAACACACTCAGTGTTGTCCTCAGCGTTTCAAAATCCATTTCTTCCTCCTCAAAATCCAAGTGTGGCTCATTTTCAGCCAAATTTGGAGGAGGAGGAGGCTGAGTGGATGCAGCGCCAGAACTCTGCCCAGCTCTCTTGGATGTCTTTGCCATTTGATCTTCTTGAAGTTCTTGATTAATCTCTCAATGAAAGCACCAAAATGTTGACCCTTGATTTGGCCAACGACACGGAGTCAAATAAACGACAAAGAAAAAAAGGAAATTAAGAAGATAATCAAATGGAAAGAAAATGACACAAGTGTTTTATAATGGTTTGGCCCTAACTAGATGGTAATGACCTATGTCCACTTAGTGTTCTTATTGATATTGAATCCCAAAATTGTGATCAAAGAACTATGGTTCTTGAGTTTCACAATTTTTGGGAGGATTACAATTTTGGTGGATAATCACACTATGCTTTTCTCTCTGAATACCAAGATCAAAAATTCAAAAGTCCCTCCCTTGAGCCCTCCTCTTCTTATTTATAGGCTCAAAGGGGTTACATGGGTCGATAGGCCTTAATTACAATTAAGATCAGCGTATCAAGATAATAAAAGGAAACATAATAAATGTAATTATTACAAGGTTGCGTATCTCAAAGGAAGTAAATGAAAGTATGCGATCAGACTGGCCACACCTAAAATGCGAAACTTGATGAATCAACAATTGTCTGGTCGATGGTCGAACAGGATCCCTTCACTCGAAACTGCCACGTGTAAGAAATTCTTGCCACATCATCAGGTGCCATTTTTGGGTAAACAACTTGTCTCAACAAAAGTATAAGCAAAATAAGTAAATAATTGGCCAGATACAAAGTGTCTGCTAGTCAGATGGGAAGCCTTCTGGTTGGTTAAATCATGTTTACTGGTCAGGTAAACTAATTTCTGGTTGGTTAACATCATCATCAGCATCTGGAGCCTCCTTTAGTCGGAACGATAGAACAGGAGAAGCAGGGACAACATGTTATATTATTTCATATAATATAATGTTAGATTGAATAATGTGACAAAATGTGATTTGTCACACCTTGTAACATATTATTGAGAGTCACAAAATTAGACACATGTTTGTGCCCAAATGTGACATATTTTGGAGTTACAAAATCAGTTACAAATTTGTAAGTCTCAAATATTACCTAATAATGTGTATATTATATGTTACACATTTGAGATTGGATTTCACAAAGCTATGATGAAATATGGCTATTGGAGACATGTTTTTAACTCCCAATAGGTGTTTGGAGGTTACAAAATCATGTGGGAAAGGATTTAGGACGTTTTGGAACGTTTTGGAAAAATGACTTTTTTGTGTTGAAAATGGCATGTGGCCGCGACCACTGAAAAGTCTTGGCCGTGGCCAGTGAGGCTAACAGCCTATATGGTTTTTTAGTTTTTTCCAAATTGAACGGTTCTAACATACCAAATAACTCCTAATTCCATAAACATCCAATTAAACATTGGTAACAACCATGGGGGTTGGTGGAATTTGAAATTCAAAGGGGTATCTCAAACTCTATAAATAGGAGCCTAATACTCACTTGTAAGACACACCATTTTTCCATCCACAAAGCACTTGGCTGGAAAATACACCATAGAGGCTTGATAATTCCAGAGAGCTATTTCCTAGAGAGATCCCTTAGTGCTTAGAGAATAGGGAAAATAAGCTTTTGGACAAAGGTTTTGAACCTTGTTCAAGTTGGTGAACCCCACTACTCTACACTTTGGTTGTGTGAGAGTTTGTTTTTTCATTGATCTTTTCATTATGTTGTTCTTCTTGTATTATTAGTGTATTGAGTTTGTAATCCTCTACTTCTATTTCTATTTACATATTCATTGGTATCTTTTGTTTTATGGTTTTAGTTCTTATAATTCTCTCCCTTCTCTTATTTCTATTTACTTGTATTTTGAGCAATTGTGTTGTAATATTTATTTAATCAATTACCTTGTCTATTGTATTCTTTGCATAGAGTTGTATTTTGGTTTTTCCATATTTCCATTGAGTATAAATAAATATATTCTCTAACAATCAAAAGCTTATGTTCCTTTTTAAATGGAAGGAGAAACCATGGAGATCATATGAGGATCCAACTTTGAAAAGATGGTAAGATAAGGTAATGTTCTTCTTTGGTTTTCTTAAAAGATCTAATGGTTTTCATATAGTGATAGAAATGAGAAGAAGAAAAGTTTATAAAAAAGGTTCATTGTTTTCTAATCTCCTTTGTTTTTTAGTGGTTAGATTAAAAGATAATATAATATCTTAAGTTTTTGTTATATGTGATTAATATGTAAATAATCTAGTAGATTATTGGGTAAAATGCTAGCATGTTATAGAATTGTCTTATTATGTGATAATGATAAATTATTAGAATGACAATTTTATGAGTTCTATATGACATGCATAAATATATTGATTTTGTGAATCAATATAAATATGAAATCATATGTGTATGATACTTGTAATTTATGTTTACATATTAATAAAGAGCCATGTTAGTATGATATAAGTCATATATATTGACAATTATGTGAAATTATATTGAAATATAATCTTGCAAACATTTGTGAGATGTTAATAGGTTTTATCCAATATTATTGTTAGTATGTGATTTGTGAATAAAAGAATTATCTGAGAATTTAAAATTTTCTCATTTAAAAGATGAGCATCTCATTTTATGAGATAAGAAAGGATGAACCTAAGGGGGTTACATCTTTTAATGGTCGTGTCTTGCCATTGCAAGAAAAATGGATCAAATTGGATTCAAAAATTGTGGGATGACATGTTGACTCAATAGACTTATAGTCTAGAGTGTGGTCAAATGAAATATATTTGAGAATTATTTAGTGACAATAATTCTTAAATATTCAATGAGGAGACATTTCAAAATTGGAGAAGCAATTTTGAATCTTTACACCAATGGTGAATAAAAGAGAACTTTATTCATTTTGGTTAAAGATGGTGATATGTTTATATTAATCTCAATGAAGAGATAATTTTAAACAAAAACATAAGAAATCAAAGTGTTTAAATAAATCGATGAGGGTTTATTTTCTTTGATTTAAAGTGTTTAAAAAATTGACATTTTCATTTTGATTTTGATGAGAAAATCAATGGATGTCAAATTGATGTTTTCAAAAGAATCTCAAAGTGACTCTTAAGACATACACAAAAGTTGTTTAAGTGATTTTGAGATTATTTAGACAACTAAAAATGAAAATTTGTGATTATTTGTTTGAGAAATTCTCACATTACATTTGTGTTCACATTTTATTTTGTGAAATATATAAAAGAAAGCAACCAAGTGAAAGTTACTTTCAAATAAGTGTTTCTTGCTTTAGCAAGTAAATAAATCAAGATAAACATTGAGATTTTATCTTGAGAGTTTATCATGTGGCATAGAGGACTCATGATGAACTTTGAGAATCATAGGTCTAGATTTATCTTGGAGGATAAATGACTTAATAGAAATGAAGAGATTTCTATTTTAAAGTGATATTTTATTATCACTATGTGAGAAATGTGGGGGTGATGCTCCAAAGTTAATCAATTTATTTTGTTGTAAATCAATTGATTAATTTGGTCATCCTATCAAATAGATGATTTGGAATTCCACATTCTAAATCACATTGGCTATATGTGTATAGAACGGACAAATCTAGACATGTTAGGTGTCTAAAGTCATTGTTTGTGTTATCCTCGTTTCCTTCCAGGCACCCGGGTCCATGCTTCAAGCCCACGGGCCGCCCAAATGAGTCCGGGCCCAGGCCAGGCCCGTTTGGCAAAGAGTAAAATAGACGTTGGCATCCCAAGTCTAGATGAGGCCCAAAGGGCGTCCGGGGAGTGTCGTCCGGGACAGTCATACAGAGGGTATGAGCGTGGCTTCCGATAATGACAGTCGGGATCGCAGTGGATGATCCCAGAGCCTGGTAAATGGTCCGGGATCCTGATGGAATAGTTCGAGCACCTAGTAAATGTTCCGCGCTCCTGGTAATGGTTCGGGCTCCTGGTAAGTAATTCGGGCCCATGGTAAACGATACGGGACCTTGACGAATGGAGGGGGACGTGGGTAAACAAACCCGGGTCGGTTGTCCAAGGTTGGCAAGGTAAAGCGTCCATGACCCTGACTTCGTCCCATGAAGCGTGGGGGTTGTCCCCACGCTTCACCTGCAGAAAAGGCTACCTCGGCATTGTACGTCGTTGGTTCAGACCTACGCCGCCACTACTCTGACCGATCCTGTTCCTTGAATCTGCCTCGTAACACGAGATGCCCAGACCAAAGCCCCAACTTGTCGGGTGACATATGTGGTTTAGGTCAGCCCAGTGGGCTCAGATTAGTGTGTTTTCTATGTTTTAATCCTTTGTATTGGGCTTCCATTAGAGAAACCAGCAGTATTTATACCCTTATTGGGCCCGGGTCAGCCCAGCCCAAGCCCAGTGCACCTGTAAACCTATAAATACAGGTAGTGGGGCATTGGGCAAGGGGGACCGGTGGCTGGTAAATAGTTACTCTGCTGAAATTTGTAGAAAACTCCATTGTTATAGATTCTCTAAGCTCTAATACAATTGTCTCGTGGACTAAGGCTCATTAACGCCCCAACCACGTAAAAACCTTGTCTTTATTCCATAAATCCTTTCTTCTAAGCTCTCTAATCTTTTATTATTAAGGTTTCCGAAAAACTCGGTAAACATTTTGGTGCTTTCATTGAGAGCCTGAGAAAGCTAGAGTTGATCTTGAACGTCTGCAACAATGGTGAACACAAGACACACCACTTTCGACCCCACTAACCAAGAACCGGGCAATGGAGAGCCACTGCCCAACCAGCCTCTTCCTCGGAGTCCACCTGAGGACGCTCCCTATAAGATGTCCCAGCCCGACGAGTCACAAAACTATGAAGGTGGAGCAGAATACGAGGAGGACTACTATGAGGAAGAGGGAAATGAGGGGGAATACCATGACCTAGAACCTGAGGATCCCGAGATCCCAGAAGGAGTGGACCCCAACCAGGAGGATCCGGAGGTGACTAAACTGAGGCAGCAAGTTCTGGACCAAGAAGCCAGGATTGCTGAGTAGAAGGAGGCTACTCGGCGGATGCAAGAGTCCCTCCAAGCCTTACAAGCTTTCATAGCCACCCAGGGCTCAGCGGCTAATCCCCCAGTTGTCCCGCCTCTGGGAACGCAATTGCCAGCTCCGCAGGCTAGAAATGGCACCCCTGAGGACGCGAGCCCAATCCCTCCTCAGGGACAAGCTCCCAAGCAAGGCCCGGGAAACCCAGACCGAGAGAAGAGGAAAAACCCTCCCATCCCGAAATCCGGGGCCCATCCCCGGCCGCTCCCTAGGAAAGAGAAGGTGCGCCCTATTCCAGGACAGGGCCGCCCGACCAATTCGCAAAGGACGCGGCCACAGGGTACCAGGCCCTGGTATGCCCAAGGGCAGGCCGGACAGGAATAGTCTTTACATCTCAGTGCTTCAGTGAACAAAAGCTGTCGGGAGCGCCCACATAACGACGAGCATCACGCCCTCAACTCTGGGGACGATACGTCCTGGGTAGACCTACGCGATGGGTTGAATGCTCGAAAGGAGCGTGCCCGCAAGGAAAAGATCCACCCCCGAGATGGAGACCTTAGAAATAACCTCAATGACAGGAGGAACAAGAGGGTTCCCTTAGAAGATGGTGTGGCCAGGCAGCTCATGGAACAGTTGGGCGCCTTGAAAAAGGTCATGGACTGCCTGGTCCAAAAACAGGAAAGAGCGGACACCGATTCCAACGAAGAGGATAAGAAGCCTTGCGCGAGCATTCTGGGCGACGTGCTCCCCAAGAGATTCAAGTTGCTGAGTCTAACCGCCTACACCGGGAACACTGACCCTCGGGATCATCTGTCCCGGTATAACCGATTAATGACCGTGGCCCATGTCAGCGGCGACGACAAGTGCCTCTGTTTTTCAATCACTTTGGGCGGGCCTGCTGAAGAATGGTGGAAAAGACTCAAGCCAGGATCCATCCAATCCTGGTCAGGACTACAATCAGCATTTCACAAACAATTGGTGGCCGCCATAAGAATGGACATGCAAATTAGTGCCCTGGACAATATTAAACAGCTATTCACAGAGACATTAAGAGCCTACATCCAGCGTTTCACCGAAGAGGCCTCCAAGACCAAGGTGGATGATGGGCAGTGCCTGGTGGCGCTGCAATCCCGGATCCCCCCTCTAGAACGATATGCAACGTAGCAAGGCAGCTACCCTAGAAGAGTTCATAAGGAGTGCCCAAGGATTTATTAACTGGGAAGAGGCCCAGATCCAGACATTTGGATGGCAGCCAGCACCTCAGTCCAATGTCCAAGCATTCCTGGGTTACGGGGTGCAGTTTCCGGCACAGCATTACGTCACTCCCCCGCTTGCACTAAGATCGGCAGCCACGCCTGGGGTGAACTTCGCCATGCCCACAGTATATGGTCCTGCCTCTTCGAGGTATGCCCCAGCCCAGTCCACCCCTTTTTTCGGATACGGAGTTGCACCGATCGGGTACAGTGCTGCCCCTGTCGTAGCCCAGCCATCCCAGGCGGGAAGAACTGAGGCGAGTGTGAACCCCTCCTGGGGGAAAAGATCCGGCAAGGGCCAAAATCGATCCGAGCCAGCTAAGAAGGGCAAGAGGGGCTACGAGCCCCAATACTCGGAGTACACCAACCTAGTAGACACTAGGGAGAACATCTTCCTGACCACGAAGAGGGCGGTTCATTACCGGAAGCCGACCCCAATGTTCAAAGGAGGAAGGAATTCGAGAGATACTAGCAAGCGATGCGCCTACCATAAGGAGGTGGGCCACATGACCGAAGAATGCCGACAGCTTAAGGATGAGATCAAAAATTTGATCAAGTTGGGGCATCTCCACCAGTGGATCAGGATGCCCATAGGAGTTCCTGGCATGTTAGCAGTCCCCGGACAGTCCACGGCCCCAGGTGCACCTAGAGCGTATCCGCCTCAGGGAGGGTATCCAAAGGGTCTGGCAGCGCAGGCCCCTCAGAGGGTCCTCACTGTGTAAGCACCCGGGCCTAGAATGCCCTATCCGTCCGGGATCGCGCCCCTCGAGTAGATGGCCATGTGGCCACCATCTCAGGTGGGCCTCATCTAGGAGGGTCGTCCCAGAACGATAAAAAATGCTACCTTAGCGAGCTCGACCACGATCAAGAGGTATGCGCTCTGGTCCAGGCCCTGGCTTAGCGCCCGAAGCTGATGAACCTCCCTATCACCTTCATGAAAGACGACACCCGTTACGTCCATTTCCCACACCATGACCCTCTGGTCATAGACGCCCAGATCGCCAATAAATTGGTGTTTCAGGTGCTGGTGGATGACAGAAGCTCCGTCAACATTCTTTTCAAGCCCGCCTTCTTCGCGATTGGCTTAACCAAAATAGACCTGGCCTCATGCCCGACCCAAATCTACAGCTTCAATGGGGACACAATACTCCCTATGGGAAAAATCCAACTTCTCGTAACTTTGGGGAATGAGATGCAATGCTCGTTCAAGTTCTATACGTTCGTAGTAGTGGACTGTCCCACGGCTTATAACATCATTTTTGGTCGGCCCGCATTGGTCAAGTTCGAAGCTATCACCTCCATCCGTCACCTATGCATGAAGTTCCCTTGCGATAACGGAGGAGTAGGAACAGTCTGGGGAGATCAGAAGAGCGCCTGAAAATGCTACCGCGTGTCCGCTCGGCCTATCTACATGGTCAGGGAAGAACCCCACGAGGGAGCCGTCGGCCAAGTTCCACCTCCTTCAGCTGGAAGGATTGTTCAGGAGGAGAACGAGCTAGACCCACGGATAGGAGATGACCACATACTAGAACCCATGAGCGAGATTGAAGAGGTGTGCATTAGTGACACCGACCCGACCAGGGTAATCCAAGTCGGGAAGAATCTGACGGCAGAGGTCCGGGCCGCAATCATCGCTCAGGTAAAAGAGAACCAGGACATCCTAGCCTGGTCTCATTCAGATATGACGGGGATCGACCGCAACATCATCTGCCATGCCTTGAACATCGACAAAGATGCCACCCCGGTCCGACAAAAACGAAGGCCCCTGGGAACAGAAAGGGCAGAGGCCCTCAAGCTAAAAGTTGAAAAGCTCTCTTCGATCAACTTCATCAGTGAAGTTGAATATCACGTATGGTTGGCCAACCCAGTTCTGGTACCAAAACCGAACGGGACCTGGAGGACATGCATCGATTTCACGGATCTCAACAAGGCTTGCCCTAAAGATTGCTTCCCGCTTCCTCGGATCGATCAGATGGTGGATGCGACGTCCAAGTACGAGATCTTGAGTTTCATGGATGCCTACTCAGGCTACAATCAGATCTCTATGCATGTAGCAAACCAGGAGTATACCAGTTTCCAAACCGACAAAGGGGTATACTACTACATCGCCATGCCTTTCAGGCTCAAAAATGTCGGAGCCACCTATCAGAGGCTAGTCAACAGAATGTTACAGGCCCAGCTGGGGCGAAACATGGAGGTCTATATTGACGACATGCTGGTCAAATCCAAAACCTCTAACAAACATTCTGGCGACTTGGTCAAGGCCTTCGCGGTCATTCGAAGGTATGGGATGAAGCTGAATCCCAAAAAATGCACTTTCAGTGTGGCATTCGGGAAGTTCCTGGGGTTCATAGTGAGTTTCCGAGGAATAGAAGTCAATCCAAAAAATATTAAGGCACTGGTTGAAATGCCCTCTCCCCGGAAGCACAAAGACATGCAAAGTCTGACCGGGCGGATAGCCGCTTTAAGCCGTTTCGTCTCAAAGGCCACGGACAAGTGCATCCCATTCTTCAACGTTCTTCGGGGAAGCCAGTGTTTCGAATGGTCAGACGAGTGCGGAGAAGCTTTTCAAAAGATGAAAGAGCATCTATCCCAAGCGCAAATAATGGAAAAACCGGTGGATGGGGAGCCACTATACCTCTATTTGGTTGTGACCTAGTGCGGGAGGATGGGAAAGCCCAACTCCCGGTGTACTACGTGAGCAAGAGGTTATTGGGGATAGAGTCACAGTATCCGATCATTGAAAAGTTGACATTTTGTCTGCTAATGGCATCTTGAAAGCTCCGGCCTTACTTTCAGGCCCACGCCATAAAAGTTCTGACCAACCATCCTTTGCGGGAAGTGCTGCAGAAGCCCGAGTCATCAGGAAGACTCTTGAAGTGGGCTATGGAATTGAGTCAATTCGATATAGCTTACATACCTAGAGTCTCAATCAAGGGACAGGCTTTAGCCGACTTCATTGTAGAATGCTCCGGGATCACCGAAGAGGACGACCCCGCAGACCCCACGGCGCCCGTGTGGAAGGTGTTCGTGGACGGAGCCTTGAATGTAAATGGAGCAGGGGCCGGAATCATCCTAGTGTCACCACAAGGGCACCAGTTACAAAATGCCTTGCGTTTCCATTTCAAGGCATCGAACAACGAGGCTGAGCACGAGGCCATGCTGGTCGGATTGCGTCTAGCCCGGGAAGTCGGGGCCACGAACCTGGAGATCTATAGTGATTCCCAGCTGGTGGTCAGACAAATCTCGGGAGAATACCAAACCAAAGGGGAGAAGATGGCTACTTACGTGACTCAGACGAGAGAAATGCTGCAAACGTTCAAGAGGCACTCCATCCGCACACGGTCTACGATCCCAGATAACTAAATACTCGTTCGTGTCATTCCTACAACAGCATAGGATTATAAGAACGCGGACCCCCAGGTATAAGTTGTCTAAAATTAGTCTTAGAAATGGCCCAGGACATGGGAACCTAACCTAGGGTTCAAACACAAGCTAATCAACTAATCTTCGACGATCCAGACCGTCAAACTCTCAACACGGGGAACTGGGCAAAGAAATTCAGGAATAATTATCAACTCCCTAATGGCCCAGGTTGTTGGAACCTGAGCAGTAGGATTAAAGCAAGCTGATAGGTTAAAAGCAGGAGTAATCTAGCCAAGGTCATGGAGGTCTGCAGACATATCACCATGAGATTTCCTGGCCGTTGGAACCGGGACGAAACACTCGGCTCATTCATGCAGAAATGGTAAAACACTTAGAGAAAGCTTCAACGAATGAGAATGGGAAAGCAATATAAAAAAAATAATAACGTGGGTAAGATTAAAGAAATTAAAGAAAAAGAAAAGCGAAAAGAGGTCCTGGGTCTAGGCTTCGCCCCGCCCCGACGTATCGTTGACGGCTTCATCCGCCTTTTCCTCGTCCAAGGGCTCCGCGTCTACTTAATCCTTGGCCTCAAATTCAGCCCTCTTCGCGGCAGGGTCAGGGTAGAGCAGGAGGTTCATATTCTTGTCCTGGACCCAGGCCATGTAGATGGCCTCATCGAAGGTGACCTCTAGCATGGCATCCGCCTTTTCTTTCTCACAGGGAGTCTCATCGTGCGCCTTCACCTCCTGCTGGAGCAACTCGTCCAATCCTCTGACCCGGGACTCTAGGTCGGTGATCCTCTCCCGATCCTGGGTAGACTGGGGTGCGGCTGCCTCCTGCAGGGACTTTACTCGGAGGAGCTCTGCCTCTAGACTAGCCACCATCTTGCCAGTCTCGACTTTTCTCCGGGACATAGTCTCTTCAAGCTGAAACTTAGTCTGAGTGGCCTCTTCTACCTCCTTGGCCAAGGATTCCTTAATGTCTTCCTGCTGGTTCACGGCCGCCTCCAGCTCCAGCTGGATCGTTTCCATCTTCATGGCAGCCTCAGCCACCAGATCAGCGTTCCGGTGGGACAGTAGAGAATCCTGGAACAGAGCAAATTTAGAAAGAGTCCTAACTAAACAAGAATAAAAAAATAGAAAGAAAATGCAAAGCAAACTCACAGCGGTGGCTTGGTGGGGAGAGCTTGGGAGATGAACAACATGTCCTAATTAGCGATAGTGGCGTACCACTGTAGTTGGAGGTTGGACATAGTATTCCCCACCTGGTCCAGTAAGTCCGCCGCGAACGGGGCCGTGTCCTGCCCTAGTTTGGGGCGGAAACCCGTCTCGGCGACCAGCCGATCCACGATTGGCTGGGGGACACTGAATGCTGCCGGACGCTCAGCAAATTCGACCTGACGACGAATCGTCAGGGCCTTGTAAACCTCCTCCCTTTTTTCCTGACAACTCTCCTAGGTCCGGGAAATTAATTTCGACCGCTCATCCCGCAAAATTGCCTCCCCCTCCTCAGGTAAGGCCAGATGGACGAGCAGAGTCAGTGCTGCCGAGAGTTCCTTATTGTTAGGGTGACTCTCCCTGGATGACTCCCCAACCAAACCAACACGTCTAGTCCTGGCCCTCTTGGTTTTATGTTCCGCCTTCGCCGCATCCAAGTCCGCAGCTCGTTTCCCGGTGCTCTAGCTCGCCGCTGGTTCCTGCTCCAGGTCAATCACCAGAGGGTGAGTGGGAAGATCAGGGACAGTGGTCGGGTCAACTATCGTGATCGGAACCGCTGCTAAGGCCACCTCGATGGGTTTAAGCTCCAGCACTGGTGTCTGCTTAGGCACGTTCTTAGTGGCTTTCCTGGCCGTGGCCCTCTCCTTGGCGACCCGGATCTCGAGGGCCTGCTTCATCTTGTCCACCGGGTTGGACATGTCAGAGTCTTCTGAAATATACACAAACAATAAAGAGTTAGTAAAATGAACGAGCGAACAAGGAAATCAAGACTAAAAGTGATCTGAGATGCACCCTTATCTGGGCCCCGGACCCGACTTAATTCTCCTAAGGCAAAAGAGTAGACTCGGTCCCCCACGTCATCCGGGTGTAGAAAGTTCCCGTATTGAAGGAACCCGGATGAATACATAAGGATTTTTTAGCCTACGGGAATGGACGAAGGTCTCATTTCCCCTTCAGCCCCAAACACGGGGCCTCAGTGTGCTAGCCTATCCCTAACTAAGTCCCCAACTTGGGGAGCATAAGTCAAAATCAAAGGTGAGTTACCTTGCCCTGATACGCTAGCTCTAGGGGTCCCCGTGTTCGGTTGTGCCTCGTTGAAGAGGGCTTCTAGCTCCTCGGAAGCGATCGCCTCCCTCTGCTGAGCTTGGTCCCTCTTTCGTTTGGCCGCGTCCGCCAGTGCCGCGGCCTCCACAGCCCTGATGTGTTCCAAGGCCAGCTCCTCCCTCAGTGCGGGATCTTTCTCGCATTGTATCCCCCAGAGGCTTGGGGCCTTGATCATTTGATGGGTCGCGAGCATCCCGATCACTCGGAGGTTGTCAGTGTTGACATAGCCCCCCACATCCAAATCCTCTGTGCTTAGCTCGGAGTAAATTTTCTTCCTGTCCAAGATGAACTGGGTGAGGGGAGTCTGGGCATAGGGTCCTACTGCCCAAGACAATGAGTTGAGAATGAGGAATAAAAAACCAAGACAAAAGGGAAGCCAGGGATCGGGAAACCACTTACCCACTCGCTGGAAGTCCAGCATCAGCGTGGGGTTCTTTTCTATAAGAAACCCGGACGTCATGAACCAGTAATGTCTAACATCCAGGGGATGCTTCCAGGTGATAGTGGGAGCAGAGTAGTTTCCTCGCAGCTTAAGCCTGTAGAAGCCATCTAGGGTTTTGTCCTTGACGTTGACTTGCGGCTCCAGCTTGTAGAAGTACAAGACTTCTGCCGGGGTCGGCTCCGGGATCTCCTTCGTGACACAGAAGACGCGCCATCTTGCAAGCAGTCGGTATGCTTGGGGCAGAAGTTGGAAAGGTGCAATCCCCACGAATTTCTGGAATTACACGAAATAGTCGTGGAGCGTGGCCCCCGCACTGATGTGGCCTACGCTCCAGGCCCTGAATCCACCCACGGAGGTGTGGGCCTTCTCCTCTCTCCTAGCCAGGCGGTTATGGAACCGTCCGGGAGTCGACTCCATGCCCAAATGCTTCTCCAGGGCGTATAGCATCCGGTAGTTCCAGAACAGGTTCGGCACCACGTCCATCTCCCACCTGTTGCCTTTGCGAGTCTTGGACCCGGGCAGAGTGATAGAGGTCGTGCTGACTTGATCCTCTGAGTGAAGGGTGACGCCCGAGGTCATGGCTAATGATCTGGGAGCAGAACAGAATAAACACAAACAAACCAAGCAGTCAGTACCAGAACCCAAGAAGGTTGGTTAAGGTACGGGGGCTCTCCTATGAACTGCTTGGAAGAGTCCCCTCCGGATCAGGTCTGGGATCACCAAGGATCTGCAAGATCCTAATCAAGAACAACAAAGAAAGACTACACTCCTAAGCCGGCCCATCACCACTTGTCTGGGAACCACCCGAACCTGAAGGGGTCCAGAGCAGCCCGGGCCAAGTTTTCTTTCCCTAACACTCTAATTATAAGCATAGGCAAGGTCTAGCAACCCAAGCAGATAAGCAAAGCAACATAAAATCTATATATGTATATATGGATGTGTAAAGGCAAAAGTCAGGAAAGTTTATTGTAAATTGCTGGTCGTGAAAAATGGTGGTTATTCGGCGACAGTGACGGTAAAATCTCTGTCTTGAGCTGTTGGAAGCTATTCAGCAACTCATCGAGAGGGCAGGCCGGTGTAGTCTGCTCAAGCGAGGGTGCAGATATCAGAATCGTTGGGAATAGGCGACGACAAAGATGGAGCAGATGGCAAAAGATGTCATCGGCAAGCTCGGTCATAAACAAATCCTTCGAGTTTCTTTTTCTGACTCGAGAATGTAAAGGTTTCAAATGAAAGCATGAGGGGTATTTATAAGAACCAAAGTGCTGGTTTTGATCTAACAATTGGGGTCGATCCCCCCTATCAGACGGTCCAGGATCGTGCAGGGACATTAATGGATCCACTCGAGTATTGGATCACGGTACCCCCGAGGCGCGATCCACGCCGCTCCGATCCAACGTCCCAGAAAGAGGAGCACCTTAAAGGCCACCCCATCCTATGGTCCTCCTTGTCGTAGAAGTAATAATGGGACACGCTCGTGTGAATGGGATGCTTCGTGAGCCGAGCTGACGTAATGGCCCTAGCATAGTGACCCTTAAGGTATTTGTTGACCTTTCAGGATCAAGTGCCATCAATGCGACAGTTGCTAGGGGGCACGTGTATCCCCCATAATGAATCGGGGCCGTGGTAAACGAACCCGGACCCTGGTAAATGGTCCGGGCTCATGAGACGCAGTCCAGGTCAACATCGTAGGTGGTAGCTCCACACTCGTCCAGCACGCAGTGCCCTCACCGTTGACCCGTCACTTTGGAAACAAACCGAGAAATGTCGGGAAGATCTGGGACTGAGGCAAGCCTCCACCACGCAAGCCCAAATGAAGGCTTGGGGGGTAAATGTTATCCCCATTTCCTTCCAGGCGCCTGGGTCCACGCTTTAGGCTCGCGGGCCGCCCGAATGAGTTTGGGCCCAGACCAGGCCCATTTGGCAAAGAGTAAAATAGACGTTGGCAGCCCAAGTCTAGATGAGGCCCAAAGGGCGTCCGGGGAGTGTCGTCCGAGATGGTCATACGAGAGAGGGTATGAGCGTGGCTTCCAGTAATGACAATCGGGATCGCAGTGGATGATCCCGGAGCGTGGTAAATGGTCTGGGATCCTGATGGAATAGTCCGAGCTCCTAGTAAATGTTCCGCGCTCCTAGTAACGGTCCGGGCTCCTAGTAAGTAATTTGGGCCCCTGGTAAACGAGACGGGACCTTGACAAACAAAGGGGGACGTGGGTAAACAAACCCGGGTCGGTTGTCCGAGGTTGGCAAGGTAAAGCGTCCGTGACCCTGACTTCGTCCCATGAAGCATGGGGGTTGTCTCCACACTTCACCTGTAGAAAAGGCTACCTCGGGATTGTATGCCGTTGGTTCAGACCTGCGCCGCCACTACTCTGACCGATCCTGTCCCCTGAATCTACCTCGTAACATGAGATGCCCAGACCAAAGCCCCAACTTGTCGGGTGACAGATGTGGTTTGGGCCGGCCCAGTGGACTCAGATTAGTGTATTTTCTATGTTTTAATCCTTTGTATTGGGCTTCCATTAGAGAAGCCAGCAGTATTTATACCCTTATTGGGCCCGGGTCAGCCCGGCCCAAGCCCAGTGCACCCGTAAACCTATAAATATAGGTAGTGGGGCATTGGGCAAGGGGGACCGGTGGCTGGTAAACAGTTACTCTGCTGAAATTTGTAGAAAACTCCATTATTATAGATTCTCTAAGCTCTAATACAATTGTCTCATGGATTAAGGCTCATTAATGCCCCAACCACGTAAAAACCTTGTCTTTATTCCATAAATCCTTTCTTCTAAGCTCTCTAATCTTTTATTATTAAGGTTTTCGAAAAACTCGGTAAATAGTTTGTAATATTTTGATTCAAGAAGGAATAAATTTAAAACATAAAGGAGAATTTTAGAAACAAAGAGGTTTCTAGAATTAATATTCAAATGTTTATCTTGGATATTAAATTATAAAATAGTGGGGGTGTTGACTATGGTCAAAATCACTATTTTAAAGAGGCAACTATTTTAATCAAACTATGGCTAGCAACAAAGTTTGAATAAAATAAAGAGAGTGTTTAAAGTATGCATACATGAGAAAAGAAATTATTCAAATGGAATCATTTCTACATCTGAAGGGGTGGGACTTAGACTCCCTAAAGAGATTCACGGTTGATGGTAACCTATCTTAATACTAGTAACCAAACAAGTATTAAATTCAGTAGGTCATAACAAGTCAATCAAGTGAATAGTAGTAGTACTCAAATTTTGTCTCATCTGAGATATGAGTACTAGTGTGCTACCAAAATGAGGGTTAAAACCGAAAGGTTTTTTAATAGAACTCAGTCTTGAAAAGACAAGTATTTTAGGGTAACAAAATATTGTAAGAGTTCTACCTATATAGACCTAGGGGTGGTGCCGCCCCTCATGAGAATTGGGAGTCATTCTCAAGAAAAGTCTATGAATGGAATGTGCACATGACCATTAATGGTGCAAAAGCGAGACATTGAGGTATCAAGTGAACATAGCAAAGGTGTGTGTGTTATCACCGATTTGTTATCAAGGGATAGTGGTTCAATGCTTCGGCAACCAAAATTTCAACAAACTTTGTGATAATTACACTAAGATAAAATTCAAGTCGAAAGACATTTTACTTTATGCACTAATGCAAAGGTTTCTATAGAGAGTGATTATTTAATCAAGTGGGGGAATATTATATTTTAATATAATGTTTGATTGATTAAATAAGTGTTACAAAAAGTGATTATTTAATCTAGTGGAGGAATGCTATATTATTTCATATAATATAATGTTAGATTAAATAATGTGACAAAATGTGATTTGTCACACAAATGTGATTTGTCACACAAATGTGATTTGTCACACCTTGTAACATATTATTGAGAGTCACAAAATTAGACATGTGTGTGCCCAAATGTGGCATATTTTGGAGTTCCAAAATCAGTTACAATTTTGTAACTCCCAAATATTACTCAATAATGTGTATGTTATATGTTACACATTTGAGATTGGATTTCACAAAGCCAAGATGAAATATGGTTGTTGGAGATATGTTTTTAACTCCCAATAGGTGTTTGGAGGTTACAAAATCATGTGGGAAAGGATTTTGGACATTTTGGAACGTTTTGGAAAAATGACTTTTTTGTGCTAAAAATGGCCTGTGGCCGCGGCCTGGGGGACAGAAGCCTGAAAAGTTCTGGCCGCAGCCAGTGAGGCTGACAACCTATACGGTTTTTTAGTTTTTTCCAAATTGAACGGTTCTAACATCCCAAATAACTCTCAAATCTCCATTTTAATTCCATAAACATCCAATTAAACATTGGTAATAGCCATGGGGGTTGGTGGAATTTGAAATTCAAAGGGGTATCTCAAACTCTATAAATAGGAGCCTAATGCTCACTTGTAAGACACACCATTTTTCCATCCACAAAGCACTTGGCTGGAAAATACACCATAGAGGCTTGATAATTCCAGAGAGATATTTCCTAGAGAGATCCCTTAGTGCTTAGAGAATAGGGGGAAATAAGCTTTTGGACAAAGGTTTTGAACCTTGTTCAAGTTGGTGATCCCCACTACTCTACACTTTGGTTGTGTGAGAGTTTGTTTTTTCATTGATCTTTTCATTCTGTTGTTCTTCTTGTATTATTAGTGTATTGAGTTTGTAACCCTCTACTTCTATTTCTATTTACATATTCATTGGTATCTTTTGTTTTACGGTTTTAGTTCTTATAATTCTCTTCCGTCTCTTATTTCTATTTACTTGTATTTTGAGCAATTGGGTTGTAATATTTATTTAATCAATTACCTTGTCTATTGTATTCTTTGCATAGAGTTGTATTTTGGTTTTTCCATATTTCCATTGAGTATAAATAAATATATTCTCTAACACAACACCAGTTGGATTAGCTGCCTCCTCAGGGGCCTTGGTTTCACATTTGGCAAGCTCTTCTGCTCTTGCCTCTTCTGAGAGAAAGTCGAGGTTGAGAGGCTTGTTTAACTTCCAAATCTGGTAGAAGCAGTTGAAGCAGATTTCTTCATAACGAGCTAGATAAGTTTCCTTGTCCTGTTTCAACTCTTCAAACTCTTGAATATTCTTCTCCTGTTGGTCGGCTAATGTCTTGATGGTTTGGATGTGCTTGTTGTTCTCATCAGTCAACTCCTTCAAGGCTCTATCCCGATCAGCAAGTGTTTTCTCTGCCTGCTCAGTCTTGTCTTGAAGATCTTTCTCAGACTTGGTCAGGTTTTCAATCTTCGTTTGAGATTCCACCAACTGATCATTCAAGACCTTGATCAACTCTTTATAGTCGACTGCTCTGCGTTGGGCATTACTAACAGTGATATGCCCCTGGAATAGATAACCGGGAAATATTAAGATACGAGTGATAAATAATAAAGTAAATATTTTTGATAAGATGCTTACACTCATGATCTGAGCAAGGCCTTTGTGAAGGACAACTTCGACGCTTTGACGGGGTAGAGTCTCGAAAGTCTGAATTGTAGTTGCATGATGAAGGGTATGGTCTAGTAACTCTTTGTCATATTCACCAACGACGCGAAGAGGCTCACTTAAGCAAGTTGACTGAGAGTCTGTAGAGTAGCAAAAAAAGGAATTGGCGAAGGAGCCCGGCGTGGGAGAATGACTGACTGGTCGGATGATTTTCCCTGGCTAGGTGGTGTAGTCTTTATAACCTTGCTCGGAGGAGTTGAGTTATTGCCTTCACCAATTTTCCTCTTTTGGGCAGAGAGGGTGTTGAATTGCTTGAACATGATCGAATCTGCATAAAAATGAAGCAAAAGATGGGTTAGCAGAAACAATAAATAAATATAGGTGAAAAATAAAATTCAATAAATTCATCACAAAATCCAATTACGGTTACTGTCAGCAAAACTTGAGTTTAGAATTTCGTTAAAAAACTCATCTTCGTCCTCCGACGATGAGTTGTCCTCTCTATTAAGCTCGATACTTTTGCCTTTGCCAGGCCTGACAGGGAAGGCGGGTCGGTGAGGATTTTCACAAGGAGGCTCTCTAATAATGGGACCAGATGGTCGGCGTGGATGAGGGGATGGAATAGGAGAAAATTGGTCGGTCACTACTTCGGTATCAGCGTTGGACTGATCAGTCGTGTCTGTTTCATGAGTCGTACTACCTGCAGCAATATCTTGATTGTTCGGTAACAATCCCACTAGTCTAAGATTTTCCCAAGGATACTAATTGTTCAATGTCCTTTTCTTCTAGAGGCATGTTGGCAAGTTCTTCTGCTCGAGCATACATTTCCCTGATTGGGAGAGGTTGATTAAAAGGGCCGGCATGTGTAAAAGCCAGGTTGTTGGCTTTAATGTTTGTAGTTAGGAAGTATTCTGTGACAATCAGAATCATGTGATCCGTAAGGGGAAAGACCGGGTAAAGCTGTGCAATCCCACACCGCCTGGGGAAGGTCAAGTGTGATGATTCTAAGACTGTCTAGGTATGGGACTACACACTTGAAAAAGGCTTAAATGGATTGATGGGTATTACCTATGCCAACAAGATGCATCTTCTTTTTGGTAGCCCATCACTTGAGAACTCCAAAGTTAAGCGTGCTTGACCTAGAGCAATCTGATGATGGGTGACCTCCTAGGAAGTTTTCCCAGGAAGCGTTCAAGTGAGGACAAAGCACGCTGGAAAGACTTGTGTTGGTTTGTATGGCCAGTTGTCATTTGAGGAAGCAGCCATAGTGACGTGGGGCGTTACATATTCTGTGTAATACTTCCTAGGATTCGATTTATGGGCTATACCATGAAGGTACTTAACCCTTTTTTTCCTATGGAAAAGGTGGAAAAAACCTATATTCTTGTGGCTGGGGTTAGTCCTAAAATTGAACAAGTAATGTACCTCATGAGGAATAGGTGGGTTCTAGCCCTGGAAGTGGCAGAGACTGTAGAGAGCAAACAAGGCTTGTACGCCATTAGGAGCAATCTGGAAGGGAGACACATTGAAGTAATCTACTATTGATCTGAAGAAAGGATGCAAGGGGATTGTGGCTCCTGCGTATATATGATACTTAGACCAGGCACAGTAGGCTCCACCAGGATTATTGGCTCTTTGGTCAGGGAGTGGACATAACACATTCACTCCCTCGAGACCCAAAGTCTCGATATGCTTATCAAACATTTTGGAATGTAGCTTAGAGGGTTTAGCTACAAAACAGGAAGGCCCACTCTTTTCTTTGTTCCTCAGCTTACGTGTAGCAGTTTGTTGGATTTTTGTGGCAAATGTTTGGGTAACCTGTCTCCAAGGTTTTCTAGTTTTTCAAGCTTGGCAAGGGGGTTTTGAAGAGGCTTTAGTCTCGACTTCTCCTAATAAATTTTCTCCTACACAGGGTACTCGTTCTACCATATTTTGTGTTGCTCTATGAGTAACCTGAGGATCTTGTTCTTGAGGGAGTCGATTAGACTTCTTCACCCTCATCGGTTGGTATTGGTGTTGTTGCTTAAGGAACTGATCTTCGTGAAGAAAATACAAAGTTGACCACGGAAGGATTTTCTTGAGACGACGGAGACAGTCTTCAGGAGTTCGTTTGCTGAGAGATATGGAGGAAGAATCACTGCTCGAAAAGGTGTCTCTTGAAGTGGGAACTGAGGAATCGGAGCCTGTTTGGTCATCACCTCCCCTGTAGTCGAAGTGATTCATCTACAAAAGATAAGGGGAGGTGAGTAAACCAAACATAGAGTGAATGAAAAACAAAAACAAATATATATATATACAGTGCCCTGTGAAAACAATTTATTTGAGAGGAAAGATAAATTTTCCCTAGATAAAGACATTTATTCTTTTGGGAAATAATAATAATTTTGAGAGATTCACACAAGTTGTTTTGAGTGTAGAATGGTGTTCGAAGAAATAAGGCCTAAGCTAGGGTGTCCAAGTGGTTCGAGCATGTGTTTGAGGGGCTGTGCAATGCCCCCGAGTGGCTGGGGTACATGTCCGAGCAGCTGTGCCGCGTGCCCAAGCGTCTGGAGGAGCAGCGTAGCCGTGCATCCGAGGAGTTGCTGGGCTGGGCATATGAGGAGCTGGTGCGTCCAAGGAGCAGTGTAGCCATGCATTCGAGGAGCTGCTGGGTTGGGCATCCGAGGAGCTGGTACGTCCGAGGAGCAGCGTGTCTGAATAGTCATGCATCTAAGGAGCTGCTGGGCTGGGCGTTCGAGGAGCTGGTGCATCCGAGAGGATGGCATGCCCGAGGAGTGGTGTCCAAGGAGCAAGGGCATGCATCCGGGTAGTCTGATTGGCTAGGAATGGCCAAGACCATGAGTTTGATGGGCTAAAGGGTAAGGAGCATGATGCATAAACATATTTTCTTGATCTTGGACTATGCAAACAAGATCAAAAAGTGGAATTCTAGGAGTTCAACAAATCTCAAGGAAATATCTCATGCTCTTCTTAAACCCATAAACCTAAAGTTAAAATGTGTAGTGGGAAATCATTTTTCTTGCAAAATTTCATGAAATTGAAAGAAAAATTGACTAACCCAAAGCCTAAACTACACTATATAAACCACAAAGTCTTCATCCTACCAAGATTCATCATGAAAAAAATTCAAGAGTATGTTTCAAAATGGGGGTTTCGGCATGGTGTATTCTAAACAAATTTTGTGTAGATTTTTAAGTTCACAAAGCTTAAATATAAAGATGAAGAAGGAGAAGCTTACCCAAATGTATTGAAGAGCGTTTGATTCCTTGGGAAAGCTTGGATGTTCTTGGAGAAGTTGAATCACCTTGGAAGTATATAGAGGATTCGACCAAGAGAAATGAAGAAATGTTTTGCTCATGGAGTATTGGGTAGCCGTGAGTCTATTTAAAGGAGAGAAAGGGAGACTCCCTCTCACCCTGAAGGCTCTTGGTATTCTCTCTCCATGATTGGAAATGAGTAACTGCCATTTTCATGGTTTAGAAATTAAATTATTTATAAAAGGCAGGAGAATACCAAAGGTCATTTTTGGAATTTTGGGAAACAATAATTGTTAAATTTACTGCAGATCCTTGCAAAGAGTAGGAAAAGTTTATCATATGAGAAAATCATATAATAAAATTGGGGGGCAAATGTTATCCCCAAAAATTTTGTTCAATGATGTTGTAATCGAATGGACAAGTGTTGACGGTGAGAACTCGTCAACCAAGTTAAGTTAGAAAAATAGAAATGTAGAGATTATCAAAAGAAAAACTTCAAAGATCTAATTGGAAACTCAAAGAACACTTACAGAAGAAAAATGGTGAACTGAATTTGTATTCCTTATGGTGTAGTGCTACAGTGTTTTTTCCAACCCCCTTCCATGTGGAAGTGGAGTTCCTTTTATAGTGGGCTCTAATGGCCCCTAATACAATGTGGTCCAGGGGACCAGATAGTACGCAAGTACGGTGTCAGGAGAGTGGTATCAGGTATAGTGGTGTTGGCTTCAGTACATGTTCAGGGTTGGTGGGAGCACCTCCACTTTAGTACTTGATTGTGCCTCCACTACTCGCCCAGTACGAGTGTCAGGAGAAGTGGCACCAGATGTAGTGGTGCAGGTGGTTGTGGTGTCGACCCTGACACATGGTTGACGACGTACAGGTAGTGCCTTTGCCATTGGTACTAACTTGTACCACCAATACCTGTCTAGTACGGACCCCAGAATCACGCCCCTATGCTCCTCCTGATCGTACAACCTGTTCCCATACACGTGCTTTGTATTTGAAGGTCTCTCTATTGTATTCAAGATATGCCCTTGCTCCAACCCTTTTTCATTTTGCGAAATATAAATGTGCTTGCAGCTTTGAGTATGCTAAGCAGGGGGATGTCATACCCCGCTGGTGACACCTTCCTTAGAGAGTAAAGAAGGGCCTCATCAACGGGGCCTATGCTCATATCATAGGGGATGCAGGTGTGTGGGCGTAGCCGAGGCGTGCCCTGCGGACGACCTCGTGGGAGTGGCCTCGCGGATGCTGGAGCATGGATGCAGCCGAGACGAGGCCCTGCAGATGGTGGGCGCACTGAGGCGAGGCGAGGCCCTGGGGATTGCCTTGCGAGATGGCCTCGCGGGTGACGGATGCAACTAGCCGAGGCGAGGCCCTGCGGAGGGCCTCGCGTGATGGCCTCGTGGGAGGGGCCTCACGGATGATGGATGCGCCAAGGCGAGGCGAGGCCCTGCTGATGGCCTCGCGGGTGACGGAGGCGCCGAGCCGAGGCGAGGCCCTGCGGATGGCCTCGTGGGTGATGGAGGCGAGGCCCTGCGGATGGCCTCGTGGGTGACGGAGGCGAGGCCCTGTGGATGGCCTCGCGTGATGGCCTCACAGGAGGGGCCTCGCGGATGATAGATACGCCAAGGCGTGGCGAGACCCTTGCCAAGTGTGCCAAGGTGTGGCGAGACAATCATCTCGCGAGAAGGTTGCGGGATATCAGGGGTACGCGAGACCCTGGCCACATGGACGCGAGGCGCCTTGGCTGGTGCAAGGCGACGAGTCCCGCGAGACGTCTGGGATGCCCGTGGGGGTCCGAGGCGAAGTGGTCATTTGGATCAGGATCGATTTGAGCACTAATTTGAGGGTTCAAATGGACTTCAAACATGGTTGCTTTGGACCTTCTAGGGACCTGAGGCATGAGAGGTGGGTTCTTTACCGGTGTTGAATTTTGAGCATTCACACTTGCCCCCCAGTCTAGGAGAGGACCTTTAGGTGCTCTCGTAGACTCTTCTCTTTGATTCTTATAAATAGGCCCCCATGCCAAGCCTATTATTTACAGTTCATCTCCTTAGCTTAGTGGCATTTAGATCCTTGCTCCTTTCAAGAGGTAAGGGGTTCAATCCCCCACAACCTCACTTTTGCTATAGTTTCCTCCCCCTTTTTTTATATATATTTGAGCTAATTTTTTGTATGTTTATATCCCTTCATATATTTGAAGGCTAACACATCTTTTCTGTTTATTTTTGCAGACGCGTATTTTCGACCACTTGCCTCTATTTGACCGTGACGGCGCTTCTGGCCCTCAACCTCCTTTTGACCACGTCAACGCCCCATTTTACTTGTTTGAGGTATATTTTCTTTCTCCCTTATGTTTATTGGGTCCACATTAGCACCACTCGGGATGGGGTACTTTGGCCTGAGCTCGTCGTGAGTTAGCCTTGATGCATTCCCCTTTATTCACACCCCGTAGGGGGTCATTTAGAGCGTTTGTGCCTAGAGGTTTTGAGCCCATTCCTTTGTGTTTTGTAGCAATCCTCTCATTTATACGTGAACCCTTTTTGCTTTCGGGACGAGGTCTCATGGCAAGTGAAGGTCCGTTCGGCATTCCTCCGGGGGTTGAGTTTGTTGACTTGTCTTCAGACTCAGAATCCCTTGAGGAAAACCCTTACCATGACCATGACACCTTAAGGCAGGCCCGTATTCGTCATCTTGAGCACATGGCTGAACTTAGGCGTAAAATTTGAGTGGTAGAGAGCGAAATTGACTCGGTGTTGAGAGGAGACGGAGCACCTTTCCCTCCTGATCTTAGTGACCATGTAGCGAGCCTTAGGGTGACCCTTTTAGATTTGCAAGGGGAGTTGAAGTTTATGGAGGGACATCTTCCGCCTGAGCCTTCTAGCCCATCCTTGCCTGATGACTGTCATGGGGCCACTTCTGCTTCTCTTCAGCCCTTATTTTCGATCTTCCCTAGCTTAGCGCTTCCGCAGCCGGTGCCCCGGTGGAAGACTCTTGCTAGGAAGAGAAAATGGAGGGTCAAGTGTTCTGTCTCTTCCTCACCTTTTTCTTTTGGTTTTGCAGATATGTCGAAGAGAGGACGAAGACAGGTGTCCGTTAATGAATGGGACGATGCCCCCCTATTGGCATCCACCCTGGTGTCCCACGTGTCTGAAAATAAATTGATAGAAATTGTAGAGCACTACCGTGTTCCCCCGGAGTACGCATTATACACCCCTTCGGACAAGTGCCGGGCTAACTGCCTTAATCCTGGCTTCATGGCCCTTAGCGAGCATATCCTGAAGGCAGGTGGTACCATCCTATTACACCCATTCTTCGTTGCGATTCTCAACTATTTTGACCTCGCTCCACTTCAGCTGGCACCCAACAGTTGGTTGACCTTGAGCTGCCTCTTTATCGCGTTTATGGAACTTGTCGAACGTGCTCCTACGGCCCAAGGGTGCACTTCCTGTACAATCTCATGCCCTCTCCCAAATCCAAGGGCTTTTATTTCCTGCAAAAATCAAATAATGAAGTCCCTTTGATAGATGGCACAGTGTCCAACCCGGGGTCCTGGAAGCAGGGCTTTTTTTTTGTGAAAGGCCCTCTTTCTGTTCGTGAGCACTTCCATTATGCTCCCAGTAAGTACCTTGAGCCACCTTTTCTTCTCTCTTTTTTTTTTTTTTTCTGTTGAAACTTATTGTTTTATAACTTATGTTTGTGTCGACAATGGTGTGGATTGTGCAGAGCAGTTCGCCATACCTGTAGTTGTTGGGTTGGAGGCGAACGCCGTGAACGATCTTATCAACGCTGACCCCGCTGTGAAAAAGGCTGCATACCTATTCACTGTGGAAAATCTTAACCTTCACAAGCCGTCCCCGGTTTCAGATCCCAGGTTGCTACGGACTATTCCTGGGTCAAAGAAGATGAAGGCTGCCTCGGCTGAGCCTCGTTCGGGTGAAGGTGAAGCTGAGGGTGTGTCAGAGGGAGTCTCCCTTGGACACGGGCAACCTTACTAGCTATCCTCGTCCCCCGGGGGATGTCCTCCCTTTGTCCCTTTCGACCCTGACATGGCTTCCCAATCCCAAGGTCAACAGGCCATGCCGGGGCATTTTGTTTGCCCCGACCCCGCGGACTTTGACGCTTTTCCTCAGGCTCCCCTTGGCCCCGGTCCATCGGGGGCTTACTTTCCTGATCTTCCTACACCCCCTCCTGATCTACCCGGGGCTCATTTTTTCGATCTTCCCGTGCACCCTCCTGTTTTGGCGAGTGGGTCGTATGTCCTTACCCAACCAGGTACCCTTAGCTCGGAAAGAGTGCCCTGGGTGGGTCGCATGGCGGCCTCTTATGGGCGGCGGTATGTCCAGATCGCCTCAGACCTCCCCAAAGCTTATTGGAGTGGTCTTGGGAGTTTCACCATGTCGGATCTTGGGGAGACTCTTACGCACACTACTGCTTGGGTGAGTTCATGTATCTTGTGTCGACCTTATATTATTTTTTTATTCCCCTTTTTATTTTGTTACTTATCATTGTTGTTGTTATCTTTCTTATGCAGGCCTATACCGTGGCTCAACAGTTTGCCGACTAAGCTCACAACCTTTCCGTGTCGAACACCGAGAGGGACCGTCTTACGGCTCAGGTCCATGAGCTCGAGAGGGAGCTTGCCGAGACCAGGTTTAGGCTAGAAAAGGCCTTGGTAAAAATTTCTGCCTCATCAAAAAGGAAGAAGAAGGCAATTGCCCAGGCCACGATGTTGCAGGAAAGGGTCACTAGCCTAGAGGCCGAACTCCAGGGTGCCAAGGCTACCGCGGTTGCGTCGTAGGAGAAGGTTGCTTCCTTAAAGGCTGAACTTGAGGGTGCTAAGGCTGCTGTAGTTGCGTCGCAGGAGAGGGTCGCTTCCTTAGAGGCGGACAGGGCAGCTATTGAGTATAGGTCCATAGAGTGTGCCCTTTATGGTGTGTGGAGGCAGGATCCAAACTTTGATTTTTCTTCCTTTGGCGAGCACGCCGTTGCCCGAGTGGCTGGGTGGAACGCCCGCGGCAGGAGGCCTTGAGGTCATCATTTCATAATTTCTGTCAGTTAGCCTGTGGGTGTGTGCTCATTTGAGCCTTGTCGTGCTTGTAATAATTTTTTTTAAATCTTGCCATGTTACCAAGACTCTTTTTTAATATATACATATGCAGTTATTCATCTCTTATTCCTCTGTGTTTGAGGTCTTTTCGAGCCCGTATGATGGGGTTTGGTAGGTTCCCCTCTTTTATTTATCAGGCTAGAGGTCCTTTGGAGCCCATGTGAAAAGTTTCAATGGGTCCTTTTTTGATGCCTCTTGATTATTTTTATAAGGATATATTGACCCCTTGGGTTCTAGCTATCCTTTTATATATTCTGCGCGCGCTTATTATTTCTTGCGAGAAGCGTCCTTCTCGTCATTATTCATAGTACTATTTTTGCAAGGGTCTCTTTTAGGACCCTTTTTGGCTAGAAGGCTTGGTGGCCGCTCTAGGCTTATCGGTGAGTGCTCTTTCAGGGGCTTCTCCCTTTGAGAGAGTATCTGCCTTTATTTGGGAGCTTGTTGTTGTTGTTGTTTTATAAGATCTTTTAGCCTACTTGATGTTCGTAAGGGTAGCTAATCCTTGTGAACTTCAGGAGATGCCTTGCAAGGTCTCCTCCCTGTTTGTAAGGGTTCACCATGCATTTTTTTTTGTTGAAGAATTCGTTTAAGGCCCTGATACAAGGGGTCTTTTTGGGTTTTTCCTGATAGAGGGTCCTTTTTAGGATCCTCCTGATACAAGGAGTCCTTTTAAGGATCCTCCTTTTTAGGGGCCCTTTTTAGGATCATCCTGATAGAGGGTCCTTTTTAGGATCCTCCTTTTTAGGAGCCCTTTTTAGGATCCTCCTGATAGAGGGTCCTTTTTAGGATCCTCCTTTTTAGGAGTCCTTTTTAGGATACGAGGAGTCCCTTTAAGGAACTCATTTAAGGCCCTGATATAAGGGGTCCTTTTGGGTTCCTCCTTTTTAGGATCCTCGTGCTTGCTGTATGCTTTGCCCCTACCCCACCAAGTGCTTGGTGAAATTTATTTCAGCAAGCACTTTGGTGGGTGCTAGAAGAAGAATGACACATGAAGTTGCGAACAGTTTCATTCATAGCATGCGGGTTACAATGACATATATGAAAGAGTTACATCTAATTAGGAGGTTACCTAGGTAGCCTCTTTAATTCTTACTTACTAAGTGAACATAATAGGGAACAAACTAAACATAGGTCTTTTTAGCCTCCGGAAACGAAGTCTCACTGGTAGTATTTCTTGAGGCGCTCCGCATTCCATGCTCTAGTTTCTTCCGCGATTCGCGAGTCCTTTTTGTGTGGGTTCGCGCCTTCATGCCCAACCATTGCCATAGGCACCGAAGGTTTGGCGGCCGTGCGGAGGGATGTGTTATAAAATTCCCTCACTTCCTTCTGTTCTCCTTTCATGTTTGCTATTCCTTTGGGAGTTGGGAATTTCATAGCCAAGTGGTACACAGAAGTTATCGCCTTCAATTCTCTCAGGGAGGGTCTCCCTAATACCGCATTGAAGGCTGAGGCGCAATCCACCACGATGAAGTTTGCCATTATGGTGGTTTGCCTGGGTTGTTCCCCCATGGTAAGGGCTAATTCAATTGCACCTAGGGGTTGTATCGAATCCCTTGTGAACCCGTAAAAGGAGGTATTGCAGGGCTTCAGGTGTCGGATGCTCAGTCCCATCTTCTCCAAAGCGGGGCGATGCAGGTTGTCTACTATCCACTAGGACCCAATGCACTCTCATGTTCGCAAGCTGGACAGTTAGCACCAGGGGGTCATTATGAGGGAAATGTACCCCCTGCGCGTCTTCTTCAGTGAAGGTTATCGAGTCATTCTCGCCCTTGAAACTCTTCGGGGGGCGTTGCTCCAAACTTAAGACGCACGGTGGTGGACTTTGTCTGGCCTCCTTGGCATATTTGTCTCGTCCCTTCCTTGAATCGCCTCCGAATCCTGGTCCTCCAAAGATGGTGCTGACCTCTCCCTGTACTTTTGGGGCCACCTCCCGCGCCCGCGGTGGGGACGCTCCTTCTTCTGGCCTCTGGTTCTCCTTGCGCACATATTTGCCCAAATGTCCCCTGTAGATGAGCTCCTCAATTTCCACCTTCAAATGGTTGCATTCCGTAGTGGTGTGGCCGATATCTTTGTGATACTGGCAATACTTGCTGGGATCTCTTTTAGATCGGTCTTTTTTCATTGGAGGGGACCTTTTGAAAGGGACCTGGTTTTCGTTCATAACGAAAATATGCTCTCTCGCATGGGTGAGGTCAGTATAAAAGGTGTAGGGGCCCTGTATGCGCTCATCAGAGTGTTGATGCTTCCGGGGTCGATCATCTCTCGTTCCCTCATAGACCCCCTTCTTCTTTGCACCGCTTTGGCTTTCTCGGATTGAAGGTTTCAGTGGTGACTGGCCTTTTCCGGCTTTGAGGCTTTCGTGACCATCCTCCACGCGAATATATTTTTGTACTCGCTCATAGAAATCATCCAAGTCTGTGACCTCCCTCTTGAGCATGTTATCCCACAACTTGCTTCCCGGGCGCACTCCAGCTGTGATGGCTTTTTTTAGCTCTCTGCAAGTCAAGCTCCCTACTTTAGCTACCTCCATATTGAACCTATGAATGTAGCTCTTCAGACTCTCGTTTTCTCCTTGCTTCACATTGGCGAGGCTGGTGCCTGGCATCGTGTAGTCCCGCACGACATGGTGCTGCTGGAGGAATTCATCAGAAAACTGTTGCCAAGATCTGATGGACCCCGGTCTAAGTCTTTTGAAACATTTGTACGCAAGTCCTTTTAATGTGACAGCGAAGCAATGACATCTGGCCCCGCAACTAATTCCCCTCAGCTTCATCAGGTCGATAAATGCATCTAGATGGTATTTTGGATCTGTGCTTCCTTCATAAGGAGTCATATGGGGTTCCTTGAAGTTGACAGGAAGTCGGATGACCTGGATCTCCTTGATGAAGGGCGACTCATGGTCGAACTCATCCTCAAAGGCTTGACCTCCAGAGGCAGTGACAATTTTTCTCCGTAGGCTTCTCATTTCTGTGTCCAGGTCTTGCCTCCTCTTGTTCAAGGAATCTCTCAGCGTGGATGGGTTAGGATCCCCCTTTCCTTCGCCTCCCCGGGGCGCCGCAGGGGGTGTGGTCCTTTTACCCGCCCTCTTTTTGTTGAGTTCTTCCCGTAGATCTGAGGTGACCTCGACATTGTTATGAGGGGCAGCGTTGGTCTTCGGTTCTGGCCCCTGGGGCTGCTTCGGTAGTCCGGGGTGCTCATGCTGCTTCGTCCAGGGGGTGTTACTAGTGGAGAGTCGGGTCCGTCCATCATCTACTGGGACGGTGGTTTCTACCCCCTCCTGGCCTCTCTCTTTCCGCTTAGGGAGTGTCACGTGTGATCTCCCTTGCAACAGGCCATTTAGCACCTCTTGCATGTTCTCCAGGGTGGTTTCTAGCCTCTGATTCTTGCGGTGAAGTTCTCGTATCTCATCTTCGTAGAATTGAGACTTAGAACTCGAGCTCACGGAGTGGACCCGAGGGTGCTTGTCAGCCCGGCGCTTCGATGGGCCTGGATCCTGCCGACCGGGGTTTGGCACTTGCGGCGGCCTTGGAGGCAGGAACTCATCGGTGCCCCTTGCTGGGGCAGCCGCCGACCTTGGGCGATCCTCCTCAGGTGGGACTGTCGGGGACGAGGCCTCCCTTTCGTCTCTGGGCACCTCAGGCTCCCTTAGGGCCTCCATGTTTGCAGGTGGAGGAGGATCCCTCATGGAGGCTTTTAGCTGATCTCCGTCAAGATGGACTTCCACCTCGCACAACTCTCTCAACCATTTCGAACGTCACGACATTTTTTCTTATCGGAATCGACGGAAGAACAGTGACTCGCAATCTATCCTTCCCACAGACGGCGCCAAACTATTGACGGTGAGAACTCGTCAACCAAATTAAGTTAAAAAATAAGAAATGTAGAGATTATCAAAAGAAAAACTTCAAAGATCTAATTGGAAACTCAAAGAACACTTGCAGAAGAAAAATGGTGAACTGAATTTGTATTCCTTATGGTGTAGTGCTACAGTGTTTTTTCCAACCCCCTTCCATGTGGAAGTGGAGTTCCTTTTATAGTGGGCTCTAATGGTCCTTGATACAATGTGGTCCAAGGGACCAGATAGTACGCAAGTACGGTGTCAGGAGAGTGGTATCAGGTATAGTGGTGTTGGCTCCAGTACATGATCAGGGTTGGTGGGAGCACCTCCACTTTAGTACTTGATTGTGCCTCCACTACTCGCCCAGTACGAGTGTCAGGAGAAGTGGCACCAGATGTAGTGGTGCAGGTGGTTGTGGTGCCGACCCTGACACATGGTCGACGACGTACAGGTAGTGCCTTTGCCATTGGTACTAACTTGTACCACCAATACCTATCTAGTACGGACCCCAGAATCACGCCCCTATGCTCCTCCTGGTCGTACAACCCGTTCCCATACACGTGCTTTGTATTTGAAGGTCTCTCTCATGTATTCAAGATATGCCCTTGCTCCAACCTCTTTTCATTTTGTGAAATATAAGTGTACTTGCAGCTTTGAGTATGCTAAGTAGGGGGATGTCATACCCCGCTGGTGACACCTTCCTTAGAGAGTAAAGAAGGGCCTCATCAGCGGGGCCTATGCTCATATCATAGGGGATGCAGGTGTGTGGGCGTAGCCGAGGCGTGCCCTGCGGACGGCCTCATGGGAGTGGCCTCGTAGATGCTGGAGCATGGATGCAGCCAAGACGAGGCCCTACGGATGGTGGGCGTGCTGAGGCGAGGCGAGGCCCTGGGGATTGCCTCGCGAGATGGCCTCGCGGGAGAGGCCTCACGGGTGACGGATGCACCGAGCCGAGCCGAGCCGAGCCGAGGCCCTGCGGATGGCCTCGCGGGAGGGGCCTCACGGATGACGGATGCGCCAAGGTGAGACGAGGCCCTGCGAATGGCCTCGCGGGTGACAGAGGCGCCGAGGTGAGGCGAGGCCCTGCGGATGGCCTCGCGTGATGGCCTCGTGTGATGGCCTCGCGGGAGAGGCCTCGCGGATGACGGATGCGCCAAGGCGTGGCGAGACCCTTGCCAGGTGCGCTGAGGTGTGGCGAGACAATCGTCTCGCGAGATGGTTGCGGGATATCAGGGGTGATTGAGACCTTCACGCACCTGCGAGGCCACATGGGCGCGAGGCGCCTTGGCTGGTGCAAGGCAACGAGTCCCATGAGACGTCTGGGATGCCCGTGGGGGTCCGAGGCAAAGTGGTCATTTGGAGCAGGGTCGATTTGAGCACTAATTTGAGGGTTCACATGGACTTCAAACATGGTTTCTTTGGACCCTCCAGGGACCTGAGGCATGAGAGGTGGATTCTTTACCGGTGTTGAAGTTTGAGCATCCACAACAAGTGGCAGGGCATGGTCAATAAATGACACATTAATAGTCAATAAATGGGTTATTTGAAGAGGTGTGCTTTGCCTATGCCGACTAGTGTGCTTGTCTATGCCGACTGGTGTGCTTGTCTATGCCGACCAGTGGTGTGTTTGTCCATGCCGACCTGTGCTTGCCCATGCCGACCAGTAGTGTGGTTTGGCAAACTGGTGAGTTGTCTTGGTAGACCAGTCACTTCGGGGATGGATTTGGTTGGTTGACGGATCAGAATCTTATAAGTTACCGTCTAGTGACTCTTCAGTAAAGCCTTAGTAACAACTTCAACCCGAATCATTTGCAACTGCTGTGGGAATATCTTAGATATACCAGAATAATACCTATATTGTTGTAATTTGAATTTATTTATATTTTATTAATTAAAGTTGATTGAAACAACCAACCCGTCAAACAGGATATTTCTGATGGACGATCCATGAGCCTATAAATAAATAGCTCATGGCATCATTTAGGGGGATCGAATTCTGGGAGATTAAAGAGCATTCTCTACTTTGGAGATTTGGGGACCGTCATTTGGGGCATTCTGGGAGTATGTAATGAGAGTTTAGAGAGAGAAACACTGTATCTTTTTACCTACACTTGAGAAACTCAGTTGACTCAGGTTCATCTGATCTTAAGTGTAGGCTAAATATATCACAACTCCAGTGGATTAAGCTATTACCAAAGACTTGCGACTGGGTGTTATTTACTTTCTATTCAAGGTTCTTGTCGTTTTTGTGTCTACTCGCAGTTAGCCAAAATTGTGGTCAATAGAATTAAAAATAAGATATGGTCCAAACTGGTAAAATGCATTTTTATATTTGTAAAAAATTTAAAGTATGCAAAAAATAAACATTGATGATTTATTATAGGGAAATTCTCAAGTATTCCTCCTTAAAAGATGATGGATTGCTAGTGTATCCCTTTATGTTTTTGGTACATGGATCATTAGACATATGACTGTGTACATTGTAGTTACAACATGCATCCCACTAATTTTCGAGAAATTCCGAATAATTTAAGATGTCGAAAATAGGATTAAAACAATTTTATTGCATGCTTGAATATTTTTTCATACGTGCATGCACTATAATATTTGAACCATGATTTCGACACTGTAAATTTTCAGAATTTCCCAAAATTGGATGGATGTCTGCTGTAATTACAATATGCACCATTATATAAAAACATCGAGGTTGTGTTTGTTGCACGGGTGATAGAGCAAGACTAGTATTAGTAGTCCAAATCTTTTGTTTGGGCAAGCTATTGGAATGAACAAATTGTCCACGTTTGATATCTTGTCTAGTTGAAAAGGTGGGGTCTCTTAGTCCAACCAAAATATACACTTACATAAATAATATAATACTAGAATATATTATTATATTATATGTAATACATTATATATAATATAATATAATATAATATAATAATTATATTATATATTACATAAAATAATATTTTATATAGAATAAATAACATTTTTGCCCCCAAACTATTACCACTGTCTGATTGTACCCCCCAAATTATTCACGTTGTTAAAAATTTCCCTCAAACTATTCCCGTTACTGAGTTGTGAGACTTCTGTTACTTTTTATTCAACATGGCTAACAGAGTGTTGATTTGGCACTTTAGGTACTGACGTGGCATTACCACGTCACTGACACTTGTATAATTAAAAATCAATTTTCTTAGATATACAGAACACAAGCCAAAGTACTAAATTGTGAAAACAACATATAAACAAATTGTAGAAATTCAAAACAAAAATCCACATTGTCCGTCAATCTATAGAACACAAGCAAATAACTTACATCCAAGCAAACTCAATAATATATTCTTCATCTTCAAGCTCACATTCAAACAAAAAACTCAAATCTAAACTCGAATTCAAGTAAACACAAGAAGCTTGCGACTGGGTGCGGTGGGTGACTGAGTGCTTATGACTAGGTTCGTAAAGGCTTGCGACTAGGTGCGATGCTTTGCATCTGGGTTCGCAGAGGCTTGCGACTGGGTGCTTCACATATGGGTTCATAAAGGCTTTCGACTGAGTTCTTATAGTTGGGCTCGATGATCCATGCGCCTCCAATCACGTGGGTGCCTCGACCGGGCTCACGCACCTGCGTGAGAGGTTGGGGATGAAGTCGTAGATGGATCTTGGGGTCTCTGAGTTCATGGAGATAGGTTCAAGAGGAGGCGCGAGTTTGGGGAAGGCAATGATTTCTAGGGTGGGCTCTCACGGAGCTTGGGTTCGTGGGAGATAGGCGAGGGGTCCTGGGTACGCTAGGCTTGGAGCTCTGGTGGTGATGACGATGAAGAATGGTGGTCGGAGGTGGGTATGGCGACTGCTAGGGTTCCAAGGGAGAAAAGAAGATGAGGTAAATAAAAGATGGGAGAGAGAGAAAGGGGGGGTATCAGGCTGGGTAATGTTTTTTATTTTTTTAAGTGCTAATTTCCAATCTTTTTATTCTTTAAATTAATTTTAATTTTTATCTAATTATTTTAATATTATTAATTTTTAAATAAAATATACAACTCTGTAACAGGAATAGTTTGAGGAATTTTTTTAATAACGTGAACAATTCGGGAGCATAATCAGACAATGGTAATAGTTTGGGGGGCAAAATGCTATTTATTCTTTTATATATTAAAAATATTTCTTTATTCTTTTTTAATTTATATATCCCACCGTATATATAATATTATAATATATTATATGAAATAATATTTTATGCAATAAAAATATTGTTTTTATTATTTTTAAAAAATAATTTATAAAATTTAATATTACTTGTTTAAATAAATAATTAAATCAATTTATTAATTATTATTTCAAAATATCAATACTTTTATTATTTTAATTTTATAATTCAAATTTATTATTTATTTAAAAAAATAGTCTAATTAGATTTAACATAATCCTATTTACTCCAGTCTATTCCAATACGGTCTATTCCTTTCCAATCTAGTTTTGTCTAATGCGTGTCAAATGGGTCCCGAGATTATAACTATCTAAGTACCGAAAATAAGAAAAGGGGCTGGTAGTCCCTTTTTTAGGAGGTAGTCTCTTTTTTAGGGCCTACTTGAGAATTACCTTTTATTATATATATATATATTAATATATATATATTTTGATATTAGGAGTTGATTCAAATTTGAGACCTCCTTTATGTGTGTGAGGAAAAATATAGTACCAATAAGTTATATTTATGACCACAAATTTTATTTTATACCTATTATTTAGTTTATTTATTAAAGGTATGTATGAAAAAATATAACCTTATTGTTAAATAGTTATTAAAGATATTTATAGAAATTTATAACCAAGATATATGTGTGAGAGAAAGTAGTAAAAAAGATGATTGGGAAATTTTTTGGTAGTCCCTTAAAAGGAGATTATTGGTGTACCCATTCGGTATGTGTTTTCAGTACATAAATAGTTTGAATCCAAATTTTTTTTATATGAACCTGTATATTATAGGTGGAGACATTCCGTTCCACATTATCATTTCGGTAATAGATAATGTATTGTCTTGTAAAAAACAATGCACTAGGTACTAAAAATACGAAAGGGAACAATTACCAATATTATTTATATATTACGAAGAGACTTAAAAAAAAAAACTATTTTTCCAAACGACCAATATAAATATCATTAGTTGCCACTGACCACTCCTTCCAAATAAACAAATAGCACAAACTTCCTCTCCCTAATCTCAAATTTTCCTTCATTTTACTGATCACTTCTCAAATTTTTCTTCATGAGGATTACATCGAAGCTGCGAGATGCTTTGAGTTTCGCTTCTGGGCCGGAGTTTTGGATAATGGCAGTGTTTTGGACATGGTTTCTGCTGGTGTCTTACCTTAAGTCGCTTCTCCTTCCAAATTCTAGGCGGTATACCCGTTCGTCTCCTCAGACTGCTTCTTCTTCTCCTCCTTTCAGACCCCTTTGCATCGTCACCGGCGTAAGCCTTAAATGCCTTCCATTTGAACTTAGTTTTTATTTGTTTTATATGGTCTAGCTAACTTCTGAGTTGATCTTTGATGATTTTAGGCTACGTCTGGTTTGGGAGCTTCTGCTGCTCTTGCTCTTTCCAAGGAAGGCTTCTTTGTCGTTCTTGGTAAATCTTCTTCTTTTTCTTGTCGTTCTGTATAATGACATGTAGCTAATACTGAAATCAAATGTCGTTTTTGGAGCTTGTGAATGCTATAATTCTTTGTTAGGAATGTTATCCCCCCATGACCCATAGCAACGTAAAACACAGACTTTCTATAGCTTTTCTCTTCATGTCTAAAAATGGTAAAGAGTTTGTTTTTGCCCAACTTACATGATTTGTTACTCAGGTTTTATAACTTGCATAGTTTGTTATTCTATTATCACCCTCAAAATCAAATGAGAAGTATTTTCATATCTGAAAGTCATGTAATGTATGCAGTTGGACGGTCGTCCCAGTTATTAGCAGAGGTATTGTCTCCGTTCTAAATTTCGTATGCACATGTGCCCTTATACTTTATGTGTTTCTTTATGTATGTTCTTGTTGGTTATGTGACAGACTATGAGAGAAATTAAAGCTAGGAACAACCATGCCCATCTCAATTCTTTTCAAGTTGATCTGTCATCCTTCCTGTCAATTTTGAAGTTCAAAGCTTCCCTTGAGCAGTGGCTTTTGAATTCAGATATGCATTCTTCGGTCCAATTATTGGTAAACAACGCTGGGATACTGGCTACATCGCATAGACTCACTGTCGAAGGCTATGATGAGTAATGTCTTTTATAGTTGATTTAATAGTCCATACAGAAGCCAATTACCTGGTTTTGATACAATATTTGCATTTTATAGACACGTGCTATTGTCTAACCAATAATAGAAGTTTCAGGTTGCTGTTCTGTTCTATAGTTTGATATGACTTACACAAATTGAAACTACAGCCTTTCCACGTTGTTTGGCTTTAGTATGTATAGAGGCTTTTAGTTCTTCGCAGTTTGTATTATCCTATCATGACAGTTGAAATCAACAGCATAATTGTTTCATTCTAATATTACATCTGTGTTCTTACTCACTTAAGATCTAGATTACTTGTGTAAAAGTTTTAATGTAATTTCCAGAATAATGGCTACAAATTACATTGGATCATTCTGTCTGACAAAGCTGTTACTGCCTCTCCTCAAAAATAGTCCTATACCTTCGCGAGTAGTGAATGTTACATCCTTTACACATCGAAATGGTAAGCATATATCAGATGTCTATGCGTACAAACTTTGTTTGCCATTGATTGCTAAGATAAATCAGTATTTCTATAGTGTGGCTTCGATGAACCCTGAAAGTATACTGTTGCATATTTAACTTGCTCAACCCTTGCTTTTAGTCCGTGATGTGAATAGATAAAAAAATCTTCTATTCTAATCTGACAAAGGCAATTACCCAATTAGGTGATGTGAGGAGAAAAGTAAAAATGTGGCTATTTTTGCGTAGGAGACAAGAATTATGTCATGACAAGAACAAATCAAAAGCACAAAGAAGAATACTACAAGTATCTCACCACCTCCAAAAAAAAAAGCAGAAGAAACCAACTGAAAACAAGTCATGCAACATAGTTTCAAATATGAAGATCATGAAAGAAGGAAAACCCTTGAATTCCTTAGCCAAGGATGACCAAAATCAGAGTGTCTCCTAGATAAAGGAAACACCTGGAATGTTATCATTAAAATCCTAGATGTTCATTCCAACCACAGAGCCCAGGAAAGAGTATCATAGCACATTATGTGCTGTGTGGTGAAACTTTCATCAATGTTGTGCATCTAACCAGCAAATAGTTATGGAAAACAAAACAAAGTAATAACTGAATTGTGCTCATAAATCTCAGCAAGGTAAATATTCCAAAACTAGTGCCAAGGAAAGGAATAAGGTTTACAATTTTAGAGACTTGATAGAGATTCTATGCGGCTGACATTGTAACAGCTTTTATGGGATCATGATTAGGAATTATGCAATTTATGTTAGGTATAAAATGTTTATTTTTTTCTGTTCTGCATTCTGCTTTTGTTGGATCTATTTGTCCCTCACTCCCTTTATGAAGTTGAATGTGAAATTAACATTGCTATGGTTTCTTTCTTTCTTTCTTTGAAGTATCTAGTGTGCAAGTTAACAAGGATGTTGTTGCTGGGAAGTGCTTCTCAGGATTAAAACAATATCCATGCGCTCGAGTTTATGAGTTTTCTAAATGTACGTTGTGGCTCTTACTTAAGATAGTAGATGTTATTTTTACCTCTAAAGTTTAACAATCAGTTTCTATCGTCCGTTGCAGTATGTCTACTGCTATTTTCTTATGAGCTTCATCGACAACTTGCCTCAAGGGATGAATCTTGTCAAATTTCTGTCCTGTATGTACTCGCAAATTGCCTAGCAGTTTATGAAACAGATTGTTCCTTTACTAATGCACAAGTCTACCTGTTAAATGTATTACTAATCCTACATTTTTCCAATTTGAATATCTAGCAGTCAATGTTTATCTTCTTTTTTTCACACATTATATTACTACTTCTGGATGGAATTTGTCTATCACCGTCGTACCATAAACAGATATTCCTCAGTATCATTGATAGCTAATGGTTCTCTTTCTCCCTGATTATTTGTCTTTCTGAATCTATTTTATTATCATTTGAAAGTGCGGCAGATCCTGGAGCCGTGAAAACCAACCTAATGCGTGAAGTTCCTTCCTGTATTTCCCATGTAGCATTTGTTGTCTTGAATCTTCTGGGACTTCTGCAGTCACCTGAGAATGGGATCAGTTCTATTCTTGATGCAGCCCTTGCTCCACCAGTAAGTTTCTCTTTCTAGTAGTTTTTCGTGATGTTGGTATGGATGTCATCTCTGACCAAGTAAGCTGATTGTAGATTAATTGAACAATAATTTCAACTCTACCATTTTCAACTTTGCAGTGCAAAGATGTTTCTCAACAATCTAATTTTTAATACTAATTAGCATGCCACGTGATGCAATAATCTTGACAAAATTAGATGATATTGATAGAAATGCAACAATATGTCAATCTCCCTATTATTATTGTTTAGTAGTTTCCTGGAGTTCCTTATTTATAGATTTTGGTCATTTGTCCTCCAAAACACTCGTGCTGCACATCTTTAGCTAAATTGACCCAGTAATTTTTTTGGCTCCAGTTATTAATTTTTTTGCTAACTGTAAGCATTGACATATACTTGCTTTCTGGATTTGGTTCGACCACATAATCTATTGAAGAAAAAAATAGCTTCAGCAGTATCCTCAGACATGCTAATAAATTCTACTTTTTCCTGAGATTGAGCACATATTATTCTTGTGCCAAATCTGACAAGAAACATTATCTTCCAGTCCTTTTATTATTGGATTTGAGCATAAATCTATTCATTTGAAGTCTTGGTAACTGAGCTGGATTGTTTTGTTGGTTTCAGGAAATATCTGGAGTCTACTTCTTTGGTGGAAAGGGTAGGACTATTAAGTCTTCTAAGCTTTCATATAATGATAGACTTGCGCATGAACTTTGGACTACTTCTTCTGATCTGTTTTTGCAGTCACAGCTAGCTACGAAGGAAACTTTCACTTAATTATCAGATGTAAAGGATGAAGGATTTGCTTTATAAACATAAGCTAATGATAGAAGTATTCTTGTAAGACATAAGCTTATGAACTCTTCCAGAAAAAATAAATATTTTTATATATCTCAAAATATTTGAACTGCTTTTGGTTAATTTCAATCTGTATTGGTATGAATCCAGTTCTTCCTGATTTTCTTAATTATTCCATGCCAGTCTCATATATTAATGGTTCCGTGGTACTCTTATATTCTATCATGTTTTACTAATTTTCCATATGAATCTGAGCATCTGTTTGGATAGAATTTATACTTTAAAGATTCATTATACTTTCCTTTGATTCTTGATGACACAGGTTGTATATGATGGCAGGCAATAACTTTGTATCCACAAACATGAACTAAAACTTCGATTTGCAAGATTACATGAACTAAAACTGAAACCATAGCTTTATTTTGAGTGACATTGAAAATTTCGTTGTTTTAAAATGAAATTAGTGAGAGCATAGCAATGGAGGATATTGTTTAATGAAATGATGGTTTTGGAGGAAGTTCTTGAACCACAAGGCAGAGTCTTTCAAGTGTCTTTGCAACTTGTTTTTGTAATCAACATATGTAATCCCAAATCGAACATTATAGCCTGATCCCCATTCGAAGTTATCTAGAAATGACCATACATAGTAACCTCTTACATCCGCCCCACCCCTGCAATTTTTTTTTTCATGTTAATATATGTTATATATAAAATAACTATTTATACTATAATTTGTTTTTTTAAATGAACTCGATAGTGGAGATTTTAATGAGCAAAATCATACCCTATATATATATTTACTTAACCAAAAAGCTACACAACTGGGAAAATCAGCCAAAATAATTTGAATTATTGCCATGTTTTATATTGCCCAAAACAATCCATTACAAGTAGGAAAAATATCATTTTATTACTTTATTGTTTATCCTAGAACTAACTTAGTATTGTACATTATTGTTTGTTAAATATTATTTTAATACTTGGTATATTGTCAATCAATTTAAAATAGTACATTTTCACTAATTTTGGTAAATATATTTTATTAATAAAAAGTTGTAAATATAGTTTAAATCTAAAAATAATTTAAAACACATAAATTTTTGTCAAATTTTTTTTTTGACATAAATGAGTGTAAAGATAAAATTTTGTATTGATTGTCAGTATACAAAGTCTAGTATTTAGTATATAACAATGCACTAAGTTGTTTTTAAGACAAACAACATGGTACTAAAATGATATAATCTCGTAACTACAAGAAAATTTTCTTTTCTTAGGCTCGTTACACAAAATTTTTACTTTTGCTTCTGACTAAAAACATAAAATAAGTATAAGATTTCGCTTTTTTTTTTTTTATATGGATAGTTACTATATAAAAATATCTTTTATTGAAAAGTTATTTCAACAAAGTGTGTAGATATCATTAAAAAAAGATCTTTCATGAATAAATTAGAAATTACGAAAATTATTCAAATTTTAAAAATAACTTCTCAAAATACTCCTAGATTCTCCAAAAATAATGGTTATAACTTATTGTCCATATTTTGTATATATAAAGTGCATTTGTAACCTTACTCGTTGTAGACACGTATATGTATGTAAATATTAAATAGTACTAATAATAAAGTGGTATGAAAATATTTACTTGATGGCTTTTGAAAGGTATAATAGATGGTGATTATGGTAGTTTGTTCTGAGACTGTCATTCAAGGCATCTTTTAGTATTGCGCTGGCATTGTTGTCAACAACTCCTGAAAGAACAAAGAACACAAAAAGATCATTATCATTATGGTGTGCATGAGATCAAATTTAGCTCCATCAATTAACCAAAAAACGTATGAGAATAAAAATTAGTCTTTAGTACCATTCTCAGTGATGTAAATAGGTGGATTGTTGTACTTCCTTGCTATGTATAGTACCAATTCTTCGATACCCTTCGGGTAAATATATAGCCAATACAGTGAAGTCTAATAATATAAGAATAAAAAAACTAACAATCAGCCTACTAGAAAATATTGAAATGATATTATAAACTAGGGGTAATTTTTTTTTTTTTTGTTGTTGAAAGAAAGCTACAATTTACTTTATTTTGTTTAAATTTTATTTGCATATCTTTTCATACTTTTTATATTAAAATTTATATGATATATGATTTTTTTTAATTTTAAATTAAATATTTTGTATTATATTAAAAAGTACCTATAAATTTTAATTAAATAAATATTCAATATATATAAAATTATATATATATTTAATTTATTAAACAGAATGTAATATTATGAAATTATAAACTTAATATTTTGAGTTAATTATATTTTAATTATTTATCTCAAGACATTTCAAATCTAATAAAAAATTATATATAAATATATAATTAATAATATAAATAATGAAATAAATAATTTAATTTAGATATTTTAAGCAAAGTAACTTTTTAAACTAATAAATTAATTTTAGTAACAATGTTAGTTTTAACCGTTAACTTTAACAGAAAAATAACCAATCTGTTAAACAAAGAAAATTCCGTTAGATAATTTTTTTTATATATACTAAGTGAAAGCAACGTACAATGTACATTTGCTTAGTTTTATTTATAAAATATATTGATTTATTTTTATTATATTTTTTTAATTTTCATATAAATTTTTAATAAATAAAAGATATCATATATTATAAAAGAATAACATAAATATATTAAAAATAAATTTAAACAAAAAACATTGTCTAGTTTAAAAAATATATATGATAACTTTTTAAATCACAAACTGCATTAATTACCCCTATTCATGGTACAAAACATTCGACCATAATATTCTTCAAAGCATATCTTAGTGATTGGAGAAGAAACTTGTTTATTCTTAATAGAAGAATGATGCTATTTTACATTTACATGTAGTTGCATAGTCACACTCTTTGTACACACCACGTCTATATATAATATATTTATATAAGTTAGATTATGTAATAATAAAAACAATAGCTTATTTTTATTTAAATATATACATAAATGATATAAAATAATAATAAAATTAGGATTATGTATTAAATATTATTATAATATTTTTTTATAATATTTGAATTTACGAGTAATGATATTTGCACCCAAAATATGCACTCAAACATTACACACAGTGATGTGTCACTGCTTTTTAAAACAGTGAGTCTCAGTTTTAATAAATTTGATTGGCTAGGCTAAACTGCCACATCACTGTGTATAATGTTTGTGTGTATATTTTGGGTGCACATATCATTACTCTTGAATTTACATTAATATAATTATTAAATATCTAGTCCACAATATTTTTTAATTGGTTTTAAATGTAATTTTCATTAAATATTTATAAGATTCTATTAAATTGACATAAAAAAACCGTTTACCAAGAATCCATTATATTAACACTTTTTATATAAAGATATCTCTATGTAAAAAATGTGTATTTAGCGGTTTTTTCTTTATTTTAACGTTTTTTTATTAACTTTAATGGAATATCACAAATATTTAACGGAATATACATTTAAAACTAATAAAAATAAATATTTATTAATTATATTAATATAAATTCAAATATTATAAAATATAATTATTATAATAATATTTAATACAAAATTAGATATTTAATAATTATGTTTATATAAATTTAAATGTAATAAAATAGTATTATTATAATAATATATAATATAATACTGGATACTTAATAATTATATTAATATAAATTCAAATGTTATAAAATATTATTATTATAATAGTATATAATCCTAATTTTGATAGAATAAATATTTAGTAATAATATTAATAAAATTTTAAATATTATAATATATAATAAAAAAACTAGATATTTAGTAATTATATTAATATAAATTGAAATGTTATAAAATATCATTATTAAAAAATTTATCATTTGTATTTAAAAATATATTTTTTTTCTCATTGAATCTAATTTATATAAATATATATTCATATTAAATAACAACAAATATTATAAATACATTATATATAAATGTCGTTTTTCTTTTATCAAGAATAAGCAAGTTTCTTTTTCAATCATTGATGTGTGATTTGAATAATATCATATGTGTTTTATACCTTAAATATAGTATTTTGTGATCTAAAAAATTATCATATTATTATTATTATTATTATTATTATTGTTATTATTATTATTATTATTTTAAATCATAAACAATGCTTTGGTTTAATTTTTATTGTAATATGTTTATGTCATTCTTTTGTATATAATATTATTTATTTATTTCAAATTTATATGACAATCATAAAAACATAATAAAAATAATTAATAATTTTTCTAAATAAAACTAAGTAAATGTGCATTGCATGTTGCTTGCACTTAGTATATACATTTATCTATATATAAAATGTGTATATAACATAAATTCTTGATTTTAATGGTTTATTTTGTTAACTTTAACAGAATATTCTAAATATTTAACGAAATATATTTTTAAAACAAATTAAAAAATATATATTTATTAATTATATTAATATAAATTCCAATATTATAAAATATTATTATTAAATATTTATTAATTATATTAATATAAATTCAAATTTTATAAAATATCATTATTATAATAATATATAATACAAAACTAGGTATTTAATAATTAATAAACTAAAAAATGTATATATATATTAATTATATTAATATAAATTCAAATATTATACAATATCATTATTATAATTAAATATTTATTAGTTATATTAATATAAATTTAAATGTTATAAAATATACTAGATATTTATCAATTATATTAATATAAATTCAAATGTTATAAAATATCATTATTATAATAATATATAATACACGACTATATATTTAATAATTAATCAATTAAAAATAATATATTTATTAATTATATTAATATAAATTCAAATATTATAAAAATATTATTGTTGAGTGCCTTTTTCGCAATCAACCCTAAGAAGAGAGATTAAAGAAATAAGTGAATAAAACACAATGATTTTTACGTGGTTCAGGTTATAAAAAAACCATAGTCCACGAGTCTATGGTATTAAGAGGATTGGAAGCTTGTGAGGGCAGGCTTCAATGGAGTATTCTCAGGCAGTGTTTAGATTTCTCTGAGTACAATGTATTTTCTCTCTAAAAAACTGAACCCTTTACAATGAGACTCACAACCCTATTTATTGAGGCTGGGGTCATTAATACTAATAATAAGTAATTAATACACATTCTTCTCATTATTGGGGGATTAATACCACTTCAATGCATTGGACTGCATTGAATAGAGACCACGGCCTAAGCGAGATTTGCGGGGCCCACTACAGAAAGGTACCTACTTTATAGGGAACATGCCCCAGGTACTGTCAGGGCATTTTGCAAGTACCTCCATGTCAGACGGCATAGTGGATGTGTGAATTGTCGAGTCGTACACTCGACAACACTGTTGACGGATCACCCATAAGGTTTGTCAAGTCTTCCTCTGATGCTGCTAAGCCGCATTAGCTAACACCTGGCTTATCCTCTAGATCCCGAGGATAAGGTCCTCAGCATGAATATAACTAATGGCAAGAAACAACCCGTGGACTGCCAAGCACCCTCGGGACATAGCCTTAGGAAGACATTCGTAGCTCTCGGGACATGGCCCTGGGGAGATGTCGAAGTCCTCCCTCTATCCGAGGGGAATGATCTTCGACTGTAGAGTTGACCTCTCGAGGACTTATCCTCGGGGGGCGGCCTCATCGAAAGAATCACATGTCCTACTCGGACGATCACGTGTCCTTGGGTGAAAATATAGACAACATTTGCCCCCAAGCCTCTACTCGTCCTTGGTCAGTGGAGACTTAAAACTGAGGAAGACTTCGAAAAGTCCTCGGATAGGAAATGTTTGGACTTCTGTTGATGTCATTACGAGATTTCCTGCCACGTGCTGGAACCCCATTGTTGGGCCCATCAATCTGTGCCATTAATGAAAGGTCAATTCCGTGGCTCGACACGTCTTTTCCGTACCCTAGGCGTCCTTTCAATTTATACTCGAGATTTCCTTTTCCAATGCAATGATCATGATTCGCACCTCTCTAATCTTAGGCACTTGGATCGTTCTCGAGTACCCATGCCCTAGATAATCCTACGGTTGGGGTGAACTTACTTCGCCCCTAAGCACTGGGTCTATAAAAGGTCGAGAGTCAAATCCCCAACGTTATTTAGCCCATTTCAACCTTCTCGTGCCTTCAAACTCTCTCAACCTCTCAAACCACTTTCCGACATTTCCTCTTCTCCTGCCCCTTTGTCACTCTAGATGACTGGCGCGAAGCTTCGTACTTTTGGGTGGACGGCAAACTGTTCTTTAGAGTTTGCACTCAGTTCAACACAATCCGACGCTACATTTCGAGCAAGTATCCATGAGCTGTGATTTTCTGTTTTCACGTGTATTTGAGAGTTTAAGATGCATGCTTAGGAGTTGTTTTTCGAGCCTTTCAGAGGCTATTTTTGCCTTATTTGCGATCATAAATGGCCTAAATGGCTCATTTAAGCATTATGTAGTGTTATGGGGCATTTTTCAGTAATCTGTGTCTTCAACCGAAATCTGGAAACTTTCCAGATTCCGACGATGTTCATCATCTCTGATGGTGTTCATCTTTTCTGGTGGTGTCTCCAGTGTCAAGTACTTGGCTCCGAGGACACCCTAGAACCATTAGTCTATTTCTTTCTCCTTCCCCGAGCAATTGTCTTAGGGGCTCTCGTTTTGGCCCAACTTTATTTGGGTCAAGGCGCTAACTGCTTGGTGTTTGTTTTCAGATGTCCGAGGAGCTTCATTAGCTCCACCAACAAGGGTTCTACGCCTTCGACAACGAAATCATCTAGATGGCCCCAGAGGCAGAACAACGACCCGTGAAGGAGAAACAAGTGGCGGAAAGCAGCCAGGCTCTTACCATACAGGAGAGCTCGAAGACGGCAGCGGTGAGGCCTTGCATAGTTGGCCTCTCAGAGGAAGAGGACAACGCTAGTCCGATGCTGTCAGATACCCCGTATCCTGCTATAGGATTCGAAGCAGAAGACATTCTGAGTAAGCTACGACATCGAGGTGCCTTGACTAAAATACTCACCAACTACGAGGTAGACGACAACGAGATATTAGTGCGCATGGCTCAGGAGGATGAGAGGGTGCACGAAAGTATTCACGGGCTCGGGCCTTGGAGCGCCTCACATCTTCAAGCGAGTGTAGCCCTGCCACTGCATCAATATTATGTAGACTTCCTCAAATTCGTCGGGATAGCCCCATTTCAACTGTCTCCGAACGACTATCGGGCACTGGCCGGACTCTACATCCTATACAAGATCAAAAACTGGCCCACTTCGTCCCCCACTGAAATTCTATATATCTACAGTTTTCGGCAATGCTTAAAGAAGGGGGATATTATACCCTAATGAAACACACAAGTCCGAGGAAAGGCTATAAAGCTCCGCGCGACAACGAGAACCACGCTTGGGCTTATAAAGATCAATTATTTTGGGCGGACGGTTTCCCAACGAGGACTAATCTCACCTTACTCCTTGACTTCACCACCATCGGTAAGTATCGAACTCGCGTAAGCTAGCCCGATGGTACTTAGCTCGTTACTTATCTCTATTCATATTTTCCTACTTAGGTCCGTATCGTCGTACCCTTTTCATTGATTCCTTCAACGAGAGGCTTCGGGCGATAAGCTTTTTCCGCAACGAGGAACTAGAGTTCTCCCTCCTCGTCACCGATGCTCATCTTCGACAGTATGGGTTGCTGCAGGCGGGGCAAAGCGTATATTTGATGGTCCTCACCCAGTTTTGGGACTCAAGGAGATCTCGGATGAAAGCAAAGCTACACACGGATTTCATAGCGGCCAAGGCACTCCAACAATACCAGCAGCGTCTTCGCGAAGAGCATGCAGAGATAGTTCTTGCTATCAAAGCCGTTGCGGAGGAAAAAGAAGACGAAGAGCTTGAGTCGGGGCTAGAAGCGGGGATCAAATCATCCTCCATGCGTCAAGGTAAATCTCTTATCATTCTTCACTATGCTAGGCGCGTAGGGGAGGGAACTAGTCTTGACCATATATTATTTTCTCCCTCCCTTCTTAAATGTGGCCAAGTTTCGGAGTGTCACTGGTCCGCAGAAGAGTACCAAGATTACCAGGATCTCATCAACACGTTCCTCCACAACCCAAAGAGAAAAAGGCACCCTCACGGCTTCGTGCCTCTTGACGAGTCGATGGCCATGCATGCCTCTTGGTTTTGTCAGTACGAAACCAATTTAACACAGGAGATGAGTCATCTCATACGTGAATTTGCTAGTACCGTCCTCCATTTCGAGGAGCCTGAAGTTTTATCTTTCTTTTCTACACGTATTATTCTGTTATGGTTTTTCTTTCATTTATTGGGACTAACTAAGGTGTTTCCCTTTGTGCAAATAGCATAGGCCGTTCAGACATGGTTCGCTCGAAATGTCAAAGGGTGTCGGGCCCTTCTGAGATCGACCTCCCGACAGCCTCGACAACAGTGCCCACGCCTCCTTTGTCTGTTCCAACACCCTCAGTCGCTGCTCCAATGGCCCTTACCTTGAGCGCAGAAGTCACTGACGAGGTCATAGACCTTGAGGCCTCCTTTCCCCGAGATGAGGGATTCTCCGGGAAAGGAAAAGAAATTCCTCCCAATCTCCCTCAAGCCAAGGATCCCCGATTGGTCATCTTTCTGGAGTATGACGATGATGATGGCTCGAGTCTACATAGGGAGGTCACTGAGTACTACAATGCTCGCATCGGCGAAGGCAACAAGAGTATCCGACTGTTGACCAAGTTTCGGCACGAGGACTAGCCGAACTGTCTCTACTCCTCACCATGAAGAACTTGAAGCTCTCCTTGCGGGGAGAATAGGAGAGAAGGCTATACCACTCGGCACGAAACTCCTGTAGAGAATCACAACATCCTTGTGCGAGATGACCGCAGGTAGCTTCACCCGTTGCGGACGTGACAACGAGGTGGTGTTGGTGGCAACCAGTCGTCACGCTGCCACTAGGGTAAGTCTTCATTTCTATTTAAGTTTTGGTATATATCTTATCTTTTTTACTGATTCGTCATTCTGAATTTACGGGTTGCGACCTTAAATCAATGACTTGGGGATTGGTGCTGATGTGGTCCCTTGAGTTAAAGAAGGCTCAGGAGGAGCCGGCTCGCTTCTAGGTGGAGCTTGCTCAAACCCAAGAGACTGTAGTCCCCCTGGAGGAACATTCATGACTCCAGAAAGAGGTGGAGGACACCAAGGCCCGTGTCCGAGAGGTGGAGGACCAACTAGTCACGGAGAGGTCGAAGTTGTCCGCCTTGGAGGAAACATCTGCCAAGTTATTGGAAGATGTTGTAGTCCACACACGGACCGTGGAAGAGGAACTAGCCTGAGTCCACGAGGAATTTCGGTTGAGCCGAGTGGAACTTGAAGTCTGTGTCGGTGAGTTGGAAAAAACCAATGGGGAACTGACCAAAGACCTCGATGTGATGGCTGAGGACATGCTCTTCGTTGCATGGTAGTGCAACATGGACATGTACCTCTCTTTCACAGAGGAACCTGACATGAGGACCAAACTCGAGGCACGTATTGAGGCAGACGCTGCCCGCGCAGCTCAAGAGAGAGAGGCCTCGGCGGCGGGCCAGACTCCCGAGGACAACCCAGTGGTAGTGACAGAGGTGCCATCAGGCGAAGGCCCCCAATAATTTTTAAATAGAGCAGGCTTGTGTGCCATAGTTTTTAGGGGTACAAACACTCAATGCTCGAGCCCCCGAGCACACTTGTAATTATTTTCACTGCATATTTCCTTACTTTCACTTAATTTAGTTCTCTGAATTCAGCGTAAATTAATGATCACGAGAATAAGAAATCAAACCATATTAGGTGATTGGTTCTATAAATTCAACGTAACTCAACTGTCACGAGAACAAGAACTCAAACCATCTTAAAAACTTTTGGTTCTATAAATTCAACGTAACACGAATGTCACGAGAACAAGAACTCAAAACGTTTTAAATAGTTGGTTCTGTAAATTCAATGTAAGACGAATGTCATGAGAACAAGAACTCAAATCATTTTATACACTTGGTCCCTTGTAGGCTCATAGTCCTAGAAGTAACTTTGACTCGAAATTTACCATTGGTCCATACTCGACATCCTATGCCCCTGCAATCCAAAGATTCAGGCTTTCGGGGGTCGTTGCATGTGAAACTGCCTATCCCCATAATACGCACTACTCGGGAGGACGACCAAGGGTTTCAACATCGCTCTCTAAGTCATATCTCGTCACTTTTAGATCATCTCACATCTCCTCGGGAGGTGATGTTAACGAGGTGCCCAAGTATAAACGGCTTGGACATCTGCCCGTATCTCACAGATTAGGATTTGGTTATTACTCTCTGGGCGCGTGCTATCCTCAGGAGGTAACCTGAATTCTTAAGTCTGCATTATACTAGGTTTTCTAGCTATGGGATATAGTCACATTAGGGGTGCTTCACTCGTTGACTAGCCAAGCTCCCTATGCCATGGATTTCCTGAGGCCAAGTATGGGGTACTCGGCCTTTCGCTCGCATCTCGAGACCAAGAGACTTGTTCAGAGCTCCTCGGGCTCGGTGTCCATGGGAGGTGACAATAGTCTAATCTCGTGCTACTTGGGTTATCTAGCTCCTAGGTGCTAGGCTTAGTTCTACCTGGAACAAGCTGCCTTCTAGGCTAGACCTAACTAGTTTCCTAGGATTTTCTATTCTCGGGATGACAACGCTAGGCTTACTCTTGACAATTGACAAGTTTAGTTTCCTAGGTCGTTCCCTGTGAGGCGTAGTGCTACTCTAACTCCATGCCCCCCAAGTGATCGAAGACTAGTCTACGGTCACTTGTCCAGCCGAGCAGGTGCTCTTACACAACATTAATAGAATATAAAGGAAACCAAAGAATATAAGCAGACAATAAATTAACTCATAAGGTGCCATACCGATCGTTTCCTGGTAGCTATTATTGTAGAACTCTATAAGTGGCAAATACTTACTCCATAATCCTCCGAAGTATAGTACACAAGCGCGCAACATATCTTCTAAAATCTGTATTGTACGCTCGGACTGACTCTGAGGATGAAATGTCGTACTGAGGCTTAGCTTGGTACCCATGGCTTGCTGCAAGATTCCCCAAAATCTCGATGTAAACACCGTTCCTCTATCTGATACTATGGTCTTAGGGATTCCATGCAGTCGTATAATTTCTCGAACATAGATGTCTGCGTACTGGTCCGCAGTGTACATAGTCTTGACAAGTAGGAAGTGAGCTGACTTGGTGAGTCTATCTACCACATCCCAACCTGAGTCGTGTTGCTTATTTGTTTGTGGTAATCCTGTTACAAAGTCCATTGCTATGTCTTCCCACTTCCATTCCGGTATACTATACACGATTTCCATTACATGTGCCCAAAGGCTACAGGGGGTATTACAAAAATAGATAATGTATGCTGCTTATATTACTGGTAATACCGGTGAAGATGCTCGACATTCCAGACGTGAGGAATCAGCTCCCCACTAAGTCGGGCTAATTTGTATGTTCCCAGACATACAACCCTCCCGACTTAGTATGGGCCCTCCCAGTTGGGTCCCAGTACTCCTGCACCGGGTCTTGGGTGGCTAAGAAGACTCTTCGCAAGACTAGATCTTCGACCCCAAATTTTCTATCTTTCACTTTGGAGTTAAAATAGCTGGCCACCTTCTGCTGGTAGGATGCTACTCGAAGCTGAGAAGCTTTGCGTAGCTCCTCCACGAGGTCTAGGGACTCTCGAAGTAAATCATGGTTCGTGGTCGGATCATACATATCCCGTCGGTGTGTGGAAATTGCTGCTTCAACTGGGAGCATAGCCTTATACCCATAGGCCATCGAGAAGGGAGAATGGCTAGTGGAGGTTCGAGCAGTGGTGCGGTAGCTCCACAATGCCCTAGGTAGCTCCTCGGGCCAAGCTCCTTTTGCATGCTCCAACCTTCTCTTCAAAGTGGACTTGAGTGTCTTGTTAACTGCTTGCACTTGGCCATTGGCATGCGGATGGGCCACGGAAGAGAAGCTCTTGATGACACCATGTCATTGACAGAAGTCTGTGAACACTTCACTGTCGAACTGCAATCTGTTATCGGAGACTATCTTCCTCGAAAGCCCATACGAAAAACAATGTTTTTGATGACAAAATCCAAAACCTTTTTCGAGGTGATTGTAGGGAGTGGCTCGACCTCAACCTACTTCGTGAAGTAGTCGACGACCACTATGGCTCCCTCCCTTCCCTGTAGTTATGGGCCCGATAAGTTCGATGCCCCGGATAGCAAAAGGCCTTGGGTTGGTCATCTGCATAAGCTTGTTTGGAGGCGCTCGGGGATGTTGGCGAAGCGCTGGCACTTTTCACATTTCTTGACGTAATCCATCGCGTCTCCAATCATGGCGAGCCAAAAGTACCCTTGTCTTAAGATCTTCTTGGAGAGGCTCTGCCCCCAACGTGATCTCCGTCGAAACCTTCGTGTACCTCTTGTAGTATTAAATCATCTTCTTGCTTGGATACGCACCGAAGTAAGGGCAAAGAATAACCTTGCCTGTAAGGCCTGTTATCCATGATTATGTACCCTGGTACTTGATACAACAACTTCCGAGCTGTCTTTTTATCTTATGGAAACTCCCCGGAGATGAGGTATTTAACTATTAGCTCCATCCACCCATCTTGGGGTTGTATAGATTCCACCTCGCTTGGAGCCGAGATGCTTGGAGACTCCAAGTAGTCAATGGGGACCACATTGATTAACTCAGCATCTTTGGTCGTGGCCAGCTTGACCAGGGCGTCAGCATTGGAATTTTGCTCTCATTGTACCTGCCTAATAGTGAATCCTTGGAAGTTAATCAACATTTCTTGGACCTTTGCCAAGTACACTGCCATCTTTGTTCCACGGGCCTGGTACTCTCTGAGAACTTGGTTCACCACGAGTTGGGAGTCGCTAAAGATCTCGAGTCCTTCGGCCTTGAGCTCCAGCGCCACTCGGAGCCAAGCGATTAAGGCTTCATATTCTGCTTCATTATTAGAAGCACTAAACCCAAAGCGGAGGGCACTATGCACCCTATCCCCCTCGGGAGAAACCAAAATAAGTCCCACCCCGACGCCATTTTCGTTCGAAGACCCATCCATGAACATCTTCTAGGCTGGTCCAACCACTGGGGTACACTCAGTCTTCTCCTGATTCCCAGTGCACTCGGTAATGAAATCGGCAAGTACCTGACCTTTTATGGTAGTCCTCAGATGATAGGTGATGTCAAACTAACTCAAATCCATCAACCACTTCAAGAGCCTTCCCGACGACTCAGGCTTCTGAAGGACTTCTTTGGGGGGATGGTTTGTGAAGACCTTAATCGGATGCGCTTGGAAGTAGGGTCTTAGCTTTCCAGAGGCAACCATTAAGCAAAAGGTTAAATTCTCCATCAGCGGGTACCTAGACTCTTCTCCGAGGAGTCTTTTGCTGACATAATAGATGGGGTGCTGAACACAACTTTCTTCCCTTACCAACGTGACACTGATGGCGTTTTCCAAAACAGCCATGTATAGCAGGAGACGTTCTCTGTCTACTGGCTTGATTAGAATCAGAGGGTTTTCCATGTGCGTCTTGAGTTTTTGGAATGCCTGTTCTCACTCTTATGCCCATTCAAACCTCTGATTTCCTCAGAGAACATTGAAGAAAGGGATGCACTTATCCGTTACCTTGGAGACAAAATGGCTCAAAGCTACGATCCTCCCAGTCAGGCTTTGAATGTCTTTATGTTTCTAGGGAGATGGCATCTCGATTAGGGCCTTGATCTTCTCGGGGTTCGCCTCAATCCCCCGAGCACTGACGATGAAGCCTTGAAACTTGCCAGAGGCAACCCCAAATGTGCATTTTTGGGGGTTTAGTTTCATCCCGAACCGGAGGAGCACCGTGAAGGCCTCAGTCAAGTCACCCACATGGTCAGGGGCAGTCCTGGACTTGACCAACATATTGTCCACATAGACCTCCATATTCCGACCAATTTGGCTTTTGAACATCTTGTTAACCAACCTCTGGTAGGTGGCGCCAACATTTTTCAGCCTGAAAGGCATCACAATGTAACAACAAACACCCTTGTCAGTTCGAAAGCTAGTGTGCTCTTGATTGGTGACATGCATGGATATCTGGTTATATCCCGAGTATGCATCCATGAACGACATCAACTAGTAAACAAAAGGTGGCGTCGACCATCTAGTCTATCTTGGGGAGCGGAAAGCAGTCCCTCGGACAAGTCTGGTTAAGGTCTAAGAAATTGATGCATGTCCTCCAAGTGTCGTTCAACTTTGGCACGAGGACAGGATTGGATAGCCACCTGGGGTATTGGGCTTCTCGGATAAACCCAATGGAGAGGAGCTTGTCCACTTCGACCATGCGAGCCTATTTCCGAGTTTGATCAAACGTCTATTGCTTTTTCTGGACGGGAGCAAAGCTAGGATCGATATTCAAGGCATGGAATATGATATTTGGGTCAATACTAGTCATGTCGGAATGTGACCATGCAAACACTTCTTGGTTTTCTTGGAGGAAGCCCACCAATGCCTCTCAGACTTACATTTTTAAGCTTTCCCCAACTTTTACTTTTCTGTTGGGGGTGGAGGTATCAAGAACTACCTCCTCCACCTCCTCTATTGGTTCAATGGACCTCTCCTCTTGAACCCTTGGATCTAACTCGTCAGGCCTCGACTCCTGGACAGCTTGTACCTCCGAGGCCTCAGACTTCTCTGAACCTTCCTTCCTTACCATCATCACTGGAGCCTTGAGGGAGACATTGTAACTTGTCTTGCCTCTTTTTGGTCACCATGGACTGTGCGGATACCTGCATCCGTTGGGAACTTTATGCACAGATGGCAGATAGAGGTGATGGCTCCGAACTCCACCAGTGCAGGCCGTCCCAGGATGGCGTTGTACATCGAGGAACAATCCACCACCACAAAAGTGCAGTATTTGAAGGCTTGGAAAGGCACCTCTCTAAGCGTCACGGGGAGCTTTATCTATCCCATTGGGATGAGGGCCTTTCCCAAGAATCCATAGAGTGTCGAGGTGCACGGGGACAAGTCTGTCGTGGTTAGCCCTATCTTCTCGAAGGCCGACTTAAACATGATGTTCACCAAACTCCCGTTGTCTACCAGAACCTGCGCCACCATTTTTTTTTTTGAGATTTGGCTCTCAATTACCAACGAGTTGTGGTGTGGGCAATGTACTTTCCGAGCATCGTCTTCAGAAAATGTTATGACTTGGTCAGTCATTCGTGGAATTTGGGTAGGCAACTGGGCCAAAGCCATGACCTCATCATCGTGATTCAAAGCCCGCGCATATCTGTTCTGCAAGCTTCGTGAAGTCCCCCCCAAGTGAGGCCCTCCTGAGATGGTTCCTACCCGCCCGTTTACCGGAGGAGGTCCTTGGGCCACTGGATATTGGGGGGCTACTAGAGCTACTTCTGGGACTTGTGCTGCAACAGGTGGTACCAATGTTTCTGCCACGAGAGGCTGTTTTGGATGCGCACCACCCTTGGCATATTGGTGGAGGTGTCCCAAATTTATGAGATTCTCAATCTTGTCCTTGAGTTGACGACACTCATTGGTGTGGTTCCCTATGTCGTTGTGGAAACGACAAAATTTTCCATGGTCCCGCCTATCCCTGTCTCTTCGGATGGGTTGCGGCTTCCTTTAATGAACGTGTTGTGCCGTGGCCACGAAGATATTCTCTCGGCAGTCTACCAAGTCAGTGAACTCGGAATGCTGCGAGACGTACTTCTCGCCTAATATGACTCCCTACTCGGGCTGTGTGGTTCTGCTTCCCCTGGGTTGCGAGACGTACTTCTCGCCTGATGTGACTCCCTGCTTGGGTTGGGTTGTTCCGCTTCCCCTGGGCTTGTGACCTTTACCCTTCCCTCCGCGCCTAGTGTCGTTGGAAGCTCTATTGGGTTCAACAGGCTGGGAGAGGGAAACAACTCCAGCACTGAATGCAGGCTGAAAAATGCTATATCTGGGAGTTACCCTGAACCCTGCTGGAGCCATACCAAATCCAGGAGCGGACATGACGCTGTAACCGGAAGGTGGGACGCTTTGGCTGGGTTGGACTCCCCCGGAGCTCTATTGGACGGGAACATAGGGGGAATATTGGATCCTCGAGGCTACGGGGCTAGGCGTGGCCGATGTAGGGAAGATGGCAGACACTCCGAATGCCCCAATCTGGGCATCCTCTTAGCTGATGTATTATTGTGCTCGACGAATGAAGTCTTTGAGACGCCGACATCCCCTTCGTTGGAGATCATCCCAAAGCAAGGACCCTACGCGGATGCCAGCTTGTAACGCCATCAAGTACTGGCCATCATCGACCCTTTTGGTTTTCATCGCTTCCTCCTTGAAGTGCTTGATGTAGGTCTTGAGGGTCTCGAATGGCCCTTGCTTTATGTTGGCCAAGGCGTTGACCTCCAAGATTAACTTTCGAACCCCTATGAATTGTCTTCGGAAGGCGGATGATAGATGGTGCCATGATTGAATGGACCCTGGTCGGAGCTTTTTAAACCATTCATATGCTGGCCCCGTCAGGGTGATCGGGAACACATGACACTTAGCGTCTTTAGAGACACGATGCACCGACATTAACCTGTTGACCTTAGACAGGTGGTCCGTGGGATCCCAGCCACCATCATAGGGCGGTATGGATGGAATTTTGAAGCCTAATGGTAGCAGGGCCTCAACAAGGTGAGGAGCACATGGATCCACCTCTTCATCCTCCGAGTCAGACTCATGGCCTTGCTGTCTGGCCATCCTGAATATTATCCGCTTCAAACTTTCTAACTCCACACGGAGCGGGTCACGATCTCAGTTGACGCTCTGAGCTAGGTTATCTCTTCTCCAAGCATTGAGATTATCTCGGATATCTGATGGGACTCTCCCAACAGGCTCGTGTCCTCCTGACTTATTTCATCTTCGAGCATTGAGGTTGTCTTGCAGGTCAGCCTGTCCTCAAAACACACCATTATCCTCTGGACAAGCCACTTCGGTCTCTCCACCAGGCTCAATGCTTTTGTTTACTGAGATACTGATGTCGCGTTCTCAGTTTTGTGGGGCATTCTTCGGGAGAATCCCTGAGCCGTGACTCCTACGGGGTTGGTTAGGTCCCGAGGGGACACCAGCTCTAGGCCTCGCACTGTCCGTATGGGCACGTCAGGAGGGAATGCCCTGAGCTTTACGGGCGCAGACTGCTTGCGGTGTCTTCGGGGCCCTGGGTCATTATCTCTGCCAGCCTGCTGAGGAACCTGGTGGTCTTCAGATTCTTGACTAGTTGTCTTCTGCTTTGGAGTGGGATTACCATTAGCCTTTCCCTTGCCATGGTCTTGCGGTGGCATCGGGGTTCCAACTCCTGCTAGGTGCCTGGTGGGCATCTCTGCTGGCGGATCTTGAGCCTCTACAGCTAGGTGCTCGGGAGGCACTCTAGTGGCATTGACAGGTGGCACTCCAACGCGGTGCGCATGTGGCACGCCAGTAGGGTGCCCATCAGGTATGTTGCACTTGGGGTCCACTCCCAGCCCCTGGGCTGCCATAGTGGCCTTCATGGAAAGTACCATCTCTTGTAGGGCGGCGGTATTACCCTCTTGAGCATCGATATTTTATTGCTGGGTGGCCACCTGCTCACGGAGCACCAGCACCTCTGGTGTCTCTTCCGCGTCCATGGGCTGAGGGTATTCTTCCTCATAATACCCCTGGTTGACACCATTATCTTCGCCGTCATACTCGATGTATTCGTCGTAGTCCTCCATCATCTCAGGCACATCCTGAGGTGGTTGTCGATTGGGTTCTCATCCTTCAACTCCGGTAGGAGGGAGCATGTCATCTGTAAAATTTCTTCGTGTAGCTACCATGGTCGTGGGTGTTTCAAATGCTTTATTCAAGCTCTCAATGAAAGCACCAAAATATTGACTTTCTTTTTTGCAATCAACCCTAAAAAGAGAGATTAAAGAAATAAGCGAATAGAGCACATGGATTTTTACGTGGTTCATGTTATAAAATAACCCTAGTCCACGCATCTCTGGTATTAAGAGGATTGGAAGCTTGTGAGGGCAGGCTTCAAAAGAGTATTCTCACACAGTGTTAGATTGCTCTGAGTGCAATGGATTTTCTCTCTAAAAAATTGAACCTCTTACAATGAGACTCCCAACCCTATTTATAGAGGCTGGGGTCATTAATACTACTCATAAGTAATTAATATACATTCTTCCCATTATTGGGGGATTAATACCACTTCAATGCATTGGGCTGCATTGAATAGAGACCACAACCCAAGCGAGATTTTTTTTGGGGGGGGGGGGGGGGGGGCACTGTAGAAAGGTGCCTACTTTATAGGGAACATGCCGCAGATACTGTCAGGGCGTGCTGCAAGTACCTCCATGTCAGATAGCATAGTGGGTGTGTGAATTGTCGAGTCGTACACTCGACAACACTATTGATGGATCACCCATAAATGTTTGCCAGGTCTTCCTCTAATGTTGCTAACCCGCATTAGCTGACACCTGACTTATCCTCTAGATCTTGAGGACAAAGTCCTCGCCCTGGAATATAACTGATGGCAAGAAACAACTCGTGGACTGCCAAGCACCCTTGGGGCATAACCTTAGGAAGGCATTCGTAGCTCTCGGAACATGGCCCTAGGGAGATGTTGAAGTCCTCCTTCTATCCGAGGGGAATGATCTCCGACTGTAGAGCCGACCTCTAGAGGACTTATCCTCCAAGGGCGACCTTGTCGAAAGAATCACATGTTCTACTCGGGTTGTCACATGTCCTATTCGGACAATCACGTGTCCTTGGGTGAAAATACATACAACAATCATTATTATAACTAGATATTTATTAATTATATTAATATAAATTCAAATGTTATAAAATATCATTTTTATAATATATATATAATACAAAACTAGATATTTAATAATTATATTAATATAAATTTAAATATTATAAATATTATTATAATAATAATATATAATCCTAATTTTTATAAAATTTTGTTAGAATAAATATTTAGTAATTATATTAATATAAATTCAAATATTATTATAATAATATTTAATACAAAACTAGATATTTAATAATTATTTTAAATATTATTATTACAATAATATATAATGCATAATAAATACATTATATATAAGTGTTCTATGTGTACAAATAATATGTTTATGTAACTAAATAAGACATTAGAATAACATTTATATTCTATAAAGAATAAACAAGTTTCTTCTCCAATCATTGATGTGTGATCTGAATAATATCATGAATGTTTTGTACTTTAAATATGGTAGTTTGTGATCTAAAAGATTATCGTATTATTTAAAAAAAAATCATAAACAATGTTTTGGTTTAATTTTTCTTTTAATTAGTTTATGTCATTCTTATATATATAACATTGTTTGTTTATTTAAAATTTATACGACAATCATAAAAAACATAATAAAAATAATTAGTAATTTTTTTTAAATAAATCTAAACAAACGCACTTACTGTTACTTGCACCTAGTATATATATATATGAGAAAACATTGTTTTTATTATTAATTTTTAAGCTAAATACCAAATTTTATCTTATATTTTTAAGAAATTCAATAATCATATTTTATTTTATTAAAACATACTAATATTAATTATCTACTTAATTCAAAATTGTTAAATTAACTCTGTCTAATTTTGGTTTAAATTTTTTTTCCGAAAGAATCAATTTATTCTTGTTTTATTATTATCAATATAAATATGATTATTTTATAATATTTTTTATTTTATGAAACTAAAAATTGAATAATAAAGAAAATGTTAAATAAAGTGATATAATATTTCAAGACAATATTTTAGTTTTAATTTAAAAAAAGTAGTGTATATAATCAATTAATTAAAATATATCAATTTAAATAAAATGTAAGCAAATATATTTTATAAACAAAATTAACCAAGAAGAGGTCAGAAATTTATTTTGGTAAGTTATTAAAAATTAAGTAATCAACTATTAAATTTTATTTTTAAGTATAACTTTTTTTCTTTAATACAAATTTTCTATTTTATATATGAACATAGAATTGACCTCCTATGGAAACATCTATTAGATCTCTATATCTCCCTATATAAAAAATGTGTAGATAACATAATTTTTTTGTTTTAATGGAATCTTTCGTTAACTTTAATGAGAAATTTTAAATATTTAATGAAATATATTTTTAAATTAAATTAAAAATAAATATTTATTAATTATATTAATATAAATTTAAATATTATAAAATATCATTAGTATAACTAAATATTTATTAATTATATTAATATAAATTCAAATGTTATAAAATATCATTATTATAATAATATATAATACAAAACTAGATATTTAATAATTAACAAATTAAAAATATATATTCATTAATTATATTAATATAAATTTAAATATTATTAAATATCATTATTATAACTAGATATTTATTAATTATATTAATATACATTCAAAATGTTATAAAATATAATTATTATAATAATATATAATACAAAATTAAATATTTAATAATTATATTAATATAAAATAAAATATTATAGATATTATTATTATAATGTTATTGTATTATTTTTTTAAAAAACAGTTTTGGTTTAAATTTTCTTTTAATATGTTTTATATCATTCTTTTCTATATAATATTGTTTATTTATTTAAAATTTATATAACAACCATAAAAACTTAATAAAAATAACTAATAAGTTTTCTAAATAACACTAAGCAAACGTGTATTGCACTCGGTATATGTACATATATCTATTAAGTTTTTATTTTATATATGATACAAAATTTATATTTTAATTTTTTTTACTCAATTTATATAATTTTGGGAGTCTAGAGTGCTTAAGATTAGGTCAACCTCTGCACTAATAATATAACTTTCTTAAAATATACGTGAATCAATTATTAACTTGATTAGTACTAATTTTGAAAAAAAAAACTTCATAGGTAATAATTTTGAAAAAAAAAACCTTGATAAGATCACCTCTCTCATCATAAAGATGTAAATATTATACTATATTTGACACAAAAATAAAACAATTAATATATTTGACACAACTTTTACAATTGTGCACGGGAGCACAATTGTAAAAGTTGATACAAATATATAGATATTTCATTAATACTCATTTAATATTTATTGAAAATATAAAAAATAATAATTTTCCTTTTTATTTTATTATTTTCTAAAAATCTAATTATATAAAAAGTTTTTATTTACATTTAATGCTATACTAAAATTAATAATAAAATGTTAAAGATGATATAAAAGTAAATAAAAATTAATTAATTAATGATACTCCAAATATACATTATACTTTATTTTGTGTCAAATTTCGCACAATTTTTAGCATATGTCAAATTTGACACAATTTTTGGCACTCTATTGGAGCAACTTTTTTGCAGTGCTATATTTTAGCAATGCATCACTAATTTTACAATCCAATAAAAATGCTCTAATGGATTGCAAACTTGATAAAAAAAATAAAAATTTGAGAAACATAAAGGAGCTGTTTGGTAACACTTAAAAAAATAGTTTTTTAATTAATTAATTAAAATTTTGAAAATTACACATAAAATAGTGTTTGGTAACTCTATTTTTATTTATTATTTTTAAAAATTTTAATTAAAATTCATTAAATTTTGAAAATAAAATTTTTCACTTTCAATTTTTTTTAAACAATTATTGACTTTTCATTTTTTTTTCTTTTCTTCTTCAAATCAACATCTTATTTTATTTTGTTAAGAAAAAAATAAAAATAAAAGTTATCAAACGCATTTATTATTTTTTGTTTTAAAAAACAAAAAACAAAAATAATTACCAAACATATTTTTATTTTTTAAAAATAAAGAAACAAAAATAAAAATAATATTTTCATTTTTGTGTTTAAAAAATTCAAAAACAAAGGGCCCGTTTGGTAAAATTTTTATTTTTGAATTTTTTAAACACAAAAATAGAAATATTATTTTATTTTAAAAAAATAAAAATATGTTTTGTAATTATTTTTGTTTTTTGTTTTTAAAAACAAAAAATAATAAACATGTTTGATAACTTTTATTTTTATTTTTTGTTTAACAATATGAGGTGTTGATTTGAAGAGGAGGAGAAAAAAATGAAAACTGTTTAAAAAAATTTGAAAGTGAAAATTTTTTATTTTTAAAATTTAATAAATTTTAATTAAAATTTAAAAAAATAATAAATAAAAATAGAGTTATCAAACACATTTTATATTTAATTTTCAAATTTCTAATTAATTAAATAAAAAATTATTTTTGTAAGTGTTACCAAACAACTCCAAAAATTTTACCAAAGAAAACCAAATGTGTTGTTTGGTAACACTTAAAAAAATAGTTTTTTATTTAATTAATTAAAAATTTGACAATTAAACATAAAATGTGTTTGGTAACTCTATTTTTATTTATTATTTTTTTAAATTTTAATTAAAATTTATTAAATTTTGAAAATAGAATTTTTTCACTTTCAAATTTTTTTTTAAACGGATTTCAACATTTTTTTTTCTCTTCTCTTATTCAAATCAACACTTTATTTTATGTTGTTAAACAAAAAAATAAAAATAAAAATTATCAAACACATTTATTATATTTTGTTTTTAAAAACAAAAATAGTTATCAAACATATTTTTATTTTTTAAAATTAAAAAAACAAAAATAAAAATAATATTTCCATTTTTAATTCAAAAAGAAATTTTTTAGCATACACAACCAAAATGGTTCATTTTACACTTTAGAATCGATTAGAATTTCACTGTAGTCCTTCATAAAAACTAGACTATTGGTTTTATAGGGATATTTATTTGCAACAAAACCTTTTTTTTAAACATTGCATATATGCTCACAATTCCGTAAATTTTTTATAACAGTAGTGTACTTTGGGTCTTTTAAGTGCCAACAAAGACTATGTGGCATCAATCCATTTGTCCACGTGTTGTTGATGTGTCCAAAATTTAATGACATGTATTAATACCTTTTTTTTTCTTTCTAAATTCATTTAAATTTTTGGAAAATCATTTGAAACTTATATCTTTAATTAAAAAAATGGAAATCGTAATTAAAACAAATAACAAATAGTGGTCATAGAGGCATAACCTAGTGATACCACACCTATCTTCACAAAGAAAATGTCCCAATTTGGAATCCCCTCATTCAATGTAAAAAAATAAATAAAAAACAAATAACATAGGTAATAATACATGTGTTGTTATTTGTTTTTAATTAGGATTTATGTTTTTATTGATCAAAGATATTTGTTTTTTTTTAAAAAATTAAATGATTTTTTTGAGAAAAAAAATAGGTAATAATACATGCCAATATGTGTCATGTGATCATTATTGGCACTTAATGACCAAAACGTAACGGCTGCTACAAAAATGAAACGAAATAAGAGTTACCCCAATTTTTTTTATTAGATACATATGTGTAATGTTTGTAAAAGAAGAAGGGGTTTTGCTGTAATTTTTAATTTTTATTTTTTTAACTGCTCAAAGTGTGTGAAGTATAAAAATATAATTAGATAAAGATTTAGATTTAGAGAGAGATATACCGGCTGGCCGATAGGGATACCATTTTTTTTCACCTATAAAAAAGAAAGAAAAAAAATTACACAAGAAAATAGAAAGAATATTTAATATTATTGTATAAGCAAATTAAACAATTGATTAGGTTATAGAACTTACTAGAGGTTATAACACGGGCATCAGTTGAATAGCTAAGGTTGAGAATAGTTGGATAAGTAGCATCTTCCACATATCTTGCTGTATAATAATTTAAACCAACAAAGTCTATGGACCCTCTTATAATGGTAGATTCTTCTTTAGTAAATTTGGGCAATCGATTTCCTACTAACCATCGCATGCTTTCAGGGTAGCCTCCCATCATGATTGGATCCAAAATCCTAATTTTTAAGTAAGACAATCTAATTTATTATATTAATCTTGATTACTACTACCAATATTGTTGCACATAATATTTAGTATATTGCTGTTATAATTATATGCTTTCATTAAATAATTAATATGTGATTGTATAGAGTACTAATGTAAAAAAAGTTAAGAAAATGGAGTGTGGGACAGACTGTAAATTTACCATCCAATTGAAAAATCAAGAGCTCTAAAGGTAGCTAAGCGACTGTCCATTGTTTCAAATTTTGGTATCATGCATTGACTTACAACTACTATCCCAATTGCTCCATTTTGAGACACCTGAAACCATTTATAAAGATATTTTATTACTTAATATATCAATTAATAAAAACATTCCCAGTAGCTCGCTAGCTATTATATGTGAAGTTATTTCCTTTTTAAGGATTTCATATTTGCTCTTATAGTAAAATAATTATAGATATTTTTTTATTAAAAAAATTACAATTAAAAATAATAATCATATATCACATTCGTACACTATTTCTTCTATCAATTTTTTTTTTTTGACAAACTTCTTCATCAAATAATTCAACAACTAAGGGTCCGTTTGGTAAAATTTTTGTTTTTAAATTTTTTAAACACAAAAATAGAAATATTATTTTATTTTTGTTTTTTTATTTTTAAAAAATAAAAATATGTTTGGTAACTATTTTTGTTTTTAAAAACAAAAAATAATAAACGTGTTTGATAACTTTTATTTTTATTTTTTGTTTAACAATGTGATGTGTTAATTTGAGGAAGAGAAGGAAAAAATGAAAACTGTTTAAAAAAATTTTGAAAGTGAAAAATTTCTATTTTCAAAATTTAATAAATTTTGTTTAAAATTAAAAAAAATAAAAAATAAAAATAGAGTTACCAAACGCTATTTTATGTTTAATTGTCAAATTTTTAATTAATTAAATAAAAAACTGTTTTTTTAATAGTTACCAAACAGCACCTAAATATGTTTTGGAATATAGAGTTTTGGTCATCTGTAAACGCTCAATTTTAAGTAATATATACTTCAGTTTTATTGTTCTAAAAATAAGTACACGATTCTTATTTTTACATATTGTTTAAATTTAATTTGAATTCAAAACAACCCTAACAATATGATTCTTAGACATGGCATCAACTGACCACAAAATTACTTTTTATAGTTTTTAGTCAACGATAAAGTAAATAAAAAAGGACACAAGTTATTACACAATACTTAGAGGGTGTTTGTTTTGAGTGGTTGAGTTGTCTTAGAAAGTGTAAAGAGACTTAGGATGGAAGTAATATTAAAATCTTGTGTACAAAATGATTCACTTTATCTTTAAAATACACGTGGGACCCATACAAATTATTAATTTTACCTTCTTAAAATTTGAACTAAACATAAGAAGAGTTTTATATTCTCATTCCCACATTTACTTTACCCCATACCAAACACTCCCTTAAAGAAATTAATGGAGACAAACATATTTAATGGGGTTCAACCCAAAAGAGGTAACCTACATTAACAAACTTATGTTGTTATAAATGACCCCAACTACCAAAGATCGAATGATATCAGAGTCAACCAAATTTTTGTGAGCTATAGAGGGTGTAAATTAAAATGGAGAGGTTTTTTTGTAAGTGAATAATGCATATTGTGTCCAAAATCTATCTAAATATATAAGGATCATTTCTCCTCTTATTTATAGTGAGGATTAGTGTTACATTAGAGATATGACTAACTGTAGCTAAATCCTTCAAAATTTAGGGTTACAAATGACTAAGCCTATGAATATTTAGTTGAATGGGGCAATGAAACTATAGAAAGGCTATTTGAACAATAAATACAAACAAAATTACAACATAGGAACAGAGGCTAGACACACAAACAACTCTGCATATGTGTTTATATGAATATTACCTAGGTGAGCAGACCCTTTTAACAACCCATGTCAAAACTATTTTTGCCACGTCATCTTCCAAAAAATGGGTATAACATTTGCCCCCAAGTCAATTTTTATGACGGGGGATAAAGTTGGCTTGTGTATGAAAAGACCTTGAGAGTTGTTTGCTCATTTGTCATATACCATTAGACCCAACAATTCGCTTCCCAAGTTACTTTGACTTTTTACTTTCTTACTTATAAGGAATTGAACCCCACCATTTGTCTTTGACCTTCCCCCAATCAGAAGGTAGCGCTAGCATGTGACCCCATATATGAATAGAGCCACAATTATTTTTTTCAAAACTTTATGACTTCTTTTTCTCATGCAGCTCGACAGACAGACAAACCCAAGCTTCAAATCATCAAGAACTTGACCCTTTGTCAAGAAATCTTCAAATTTTTTCTCCTATCAATTCGTATAAGTTTCACCACCATCTTCATGTACTTTAATCAAATTTTAACGTATTTCTTAGGTTAGATTCATTCCATTCGACCTTTAAAAAATGGAATTATAGGGCTTAGAAATGTTCTTTCATTTTTTTTACTTGATTCTAGGTATTTTAGGTAGCTTTTATGCCAAAATCCTTAGGATCGGTTTCTCAATAGTTTGATTTTTTGATTTTTAGGCTTGATTGCATGATTAAAGTGATGAAAATCACTTTTTTGAACCCCCAATGAATAATATTCTTGAAGAACAACCAAGAACACCAAAGCCTCCTGAAGAAGCTTAGCGAAAAATCCCTTTTTAATCCATTTACATTGTTGTTCGTAGACAAATGGTGTTTGTCATAAGCAAATAGACACATTTCATTTTCCTCATGCAAATATATCCCTTTTTATATACGAACAACTCCTTTTATACGTGAAAAAGTCATCACCTTTCGTTGTTTTTTTTTAAATGTTCTTGTGAGTGACTAGTACTCAAAGAACTCCTACGATTACTCCAAGATGAAGAGTTTGAGCTCAAATCGCCCTTTCCAGATCCTATGACAAGACATGTGTTGAGATTGGTTAAATATAATTGTTAAGTTATTTACACAATTTGATGCAAAGCATGTTGATCCCAAACGAGGGTGTTTTAATATTTAAACTCGCAAGTGCACGAATCGTTTCGGAATATAATGTTCATGTAAGTACGAGGTCGAACCCATGGGAGTTGACTAACATCAAAAGAAACTATTTCAAACAAAGCAAGAATATTCTAACCTAGTTCCAAATATTTGATGAGATTTTGTTTTAGAAAAATAAAAGACAAGTAATAAAAATATTAATGATAAAAATGGTTTTCAAATGAGATATGTAAAATAAGATTATTAAGATTTTAGAATCCACAAAATGCAAGTTCAATAGTATTTATAAGTATATTGATTCCCAAGTTTTGATATAGTTGAAATAAATCACACTATATATTTTTTCAAAATATATTTTCTATTCAAGCACAAGTTACTATTTAAAAAATGTAGGATTTTTCTTCACTTATATAAGATATAATTTCTAAGCATTAGTTGTGTTATAACCTAATGAAACTACAAGAAATCAAAGAGATTATGTTTAGGCAAAATATGATACTTATGCTCTAAGAATTAGATGTGAACAATTTAATGAAAAACATTTAATCAAAGAATATCATATTTTTGCATAATGAAGAACTAAGTGTAATATGCTTTAACACTCAATAATAGATGAAAAATGCATATCTTTGATAGAAAAATCCATAAACAATGTTGTACAAATGGGAAATCAACATACAATAAAAAAAAAATACTATCTAGTTACATTTTGCTTCATCATCATCTTAATAACCTTTGAAAAAGATTAGAAGCTCATAACTAGATGAAAATAAAAATTACAAAATAACATACTTGACATGTTCTTCAAAAGATGAAAATGGTAGAGAGAAACTAGTGAAAAGAAGAGAGAAAAATGTGTAGAAGATGTTGAAAAAAAGACGAAGAAGAAGAGCCCTCCAAATGGTCTTACAAGACTCTATTTATATGCAAAATGTGGAGATTAAATTAATCAAATTAAAATAAATAAATTGATTAATTTAATTATGTTGGGAAGTGGTAGGATAAATAGAGTAAGTGTAAGAGTATTGGAAATATGAAATGTTTGGTTGGGTAAAAGATTAGTGAAAAGCTAGGGTAAAAAATAAATTAGGAATGTTAATTAGGTAAGAAAAATAGGGAAAAGTGAATTGATATTTGAGTGAAAAATATTGGGAATGAAAATGTGATTTTTGGGTCTTTTTGGTGGTTGTTTGGTGCTTGGTCTAGGCTGGGCCGAAATGGGCTGAAGGCATGGACTGATGCTGAGCCAGGCGTTGGGAGTGTGTTCATTGCATGGGCCTGGCATTGGGCGGCTTCTGGGCATGGGGTAATTGATTGCTTCGGCTGAGTGCTTGGCACGGACAGAAGGTGTGTGATGCTATATGCTGAGTTGGGGAGCTGCTTGGTCACGTGGCTGGAGTGCAGGGGGAAGCACGACTGGGAAGGGAGCATCAGGCGGCTGGGCAAGCTGAAGCTTGGGCCGAATGGGCCTGGCAGGGCCCAAGGTGGCTGGGCTGAAAGTGTTTCCAAAATGCCAACTTTTCTATATTTTCTCCAAAAAATACTACTTTTCTCTCATTTTTCAAAGCTAAAAAATACCATAAATTCCCTACAAAATAAATATAAAATAAATCATAATACAATATTTTCAACTATAAAATAAATTAATTTAATTCTTTGAAAATATTAATTATAACTTAATTTATATTTTACATTTAAGTTCAATAATACAACATTTTTTTACCACTAACTTAACAATAATAATTTTAAATAATTTAACTATAATATTTTACAATAATATAACTATAAAAATACACAAAAATCTATGAAATTAAAATAAACCTAATAAATTCAAAATTACTTAAAAACTTAATAAATCAATTAAAAACTCAAGAATTAAGCAATAATTAGCATATAAAAAGTGGTAAAATAACTCTATTTTGTAGAGTTATCAAAGCACTTAACGATTTCACTTGATTTGAAGTGAAAATATGAGTTGTTATTGTAGGCATTGATAATTGACTTTTATGGGTCTAAAATTATACAATGAGGTATTTAAACTTACCCTAAAAGTTTGGAGTTATTTGGAGGTGTTTAAGGAATTTTTTGAACACCTTAGGCAGTGGGATGTCGACATGTCGTAGCCTATACAAGCGACATGTTGCCTGATATGTGGCAATACGTGGCACATTAAATTATTATGCATTTTGGATCCAAAAATATATGTTTAAAATGTTGTTTCTTATTGGTTAAGCCTAATGGCGATGCTTACACTACAAATAAGGATTATTAGAGTTGAAAAACATTAATCACACTTTTCAACTCTCTCTCTCTCTAACCCCCATATCTCTATAACTTTCTTATAACACTCATTTTCTCTAAGAAACTCACCAAGAATTGCTTGACTTGTGTGAGTTTCAAAGGTTTGTTTAAGCTCACTTCTCATTCCATATTGCTGAAGCTTCAAACAACTTTGGGAAGGCTTGGAATAGAGATTGTGGACAATGATATTTCTCATGTATAAGCTCTTGATATTCCCCAAAGTTTGAAGACTCAATTGTTTAATTTAAATGTTGTATTTCTCTAAAACCCTAACCCTTTGAGATAGACTATTTTGACCTAGTTTTTAAGTTTCCCATTATTTTTTTGGTTTTACCTTTCATAGTTCTATTATATTTCATGTGAGGATTCCATTAATCTAGGTGGTATAATTTCACCCTCCACTTTGTGTCAATTTCTATATTTTTCTTTAATCTTTGTTTTTTCAAGATTTTTATTCATACTATGCATGTGATTCTTGACTAGTCTCTAGGGTTTGTATAATTGAATTTATTCATATTATTCATTGTTAATTTAGAGAGTGCAAGCCATAAATTCCCAATAGCACAAACATCAATGGATTGAGTTTAACAAAGTACTTGATCATGCTGCGTTCGACATGCATATCCAATAACTAAGGGAAGGAAAAAAGAAATTCCTTTTTACTAAGTGTACAAACGTGATCCAGACCTCTGAAAATGACCCAAGGCGAGATCCTAACCACCATACCTGTGAGATCGTCATCTTAGGTTGAGGTTCTCTTCTTCACGCCATGTGCATTTAACGATAAAGTCTGCTAATGCCTACTCCTTGGTCACTGTTTGTGGAATGGTGGTAGGTGATCTTGTATTGTCCGAGCTCGATCGTTGACTCCAATAGGCAACCAAACACATTTGGCCACTAGAGAACTTTCTTAGAGGCTGGTCGATGATGACTTTAATAGGGTGAACTTGAAAGTATAGTCACAACTTTCTAAGTGTGAGCAGAAGGCCATACACAAATTTTTCTAGAAAGGGGTACCTGACCTTAACCATAATCATCATTTTGTTGTCATAATACATTAGATGTTGGGCTTTGTCTTCTTGTCTCATTAGCCTTGTGTTGATCACGTACTCAGAAACAAATCTTTCTCATCTACGTGCTTTGATAAAAGAGGAGGTTGATACAGGTTTTGCTTGATCGCTGTCCACTCAAATTTTTTGTTCCCTCTAAGCAGGTTGAAGAACGAGATACATTTGTTCGTTAATTTTAAAATAAACCTATCGAGGGCTACAATTTGTCCTGTTAAACTTTGCACATTTTTGTTATTCTTTGGGAAATCCATGTCTATCTAGGCCTTGATTTTATCCGGGTTGTCTTCTTTGCCTCTTGAATTCACTATGTACCCCCAAAAACTTTTATGAGGACTTCGTATTAAACTTACACATTTTTGGGGGTTTAGATTCATATTGTACTTGCACAAGATGGGAAATACTTCTCCTAAAACTTGTACATGCCCCTAGCCTTCTTAGACTTCACCAACATATCATCAACATACATCTACATGATTGTTCTACTATGGTTTTTAAACATCTTGTTGTCTAATCTCAGGTATGTGGCTTCAGTGTTCTTTAAACAAAATGGCATAACTTTGTAGCAAAAAAGTCTCATTTATTTATGAATGATGTATGCTTTTTGTCAGGGAGATGCATGGCGATCTGGTTGAGCTAGAGTACACATCCATAAATGAGAGCAACTCATGACCTGAAGTAGCATCAACGAGCTAGTCTATTTGCAGAAGTGGGAAACAATCCTTCAGGCATGTTTTGTTGAGATCTGTGAAATCTACGCATGTTTGCCCAGTCCTGTCTGGTTTGCGAACAAGGACGAGGTTCATTACTCAGGGCAGAAAATGAGCCTCCCTTCTCATTTTCTTCTAGCTTATAGAATTCTTTTTTTAGCACAATGTACAATTCGACATCCAACAACGATCTTTTTTGCTGAACTGGTGATGCTTTTGGGTATATATTTATGACAAATGGGTTGATGCCCACCATGTTGCTATGCACTAGGTAAAGACGTCTTGTTTCTTTCTTAAGAAATCTACTAGCTCCATTTGTATCTCCTTGCTCAATTTTTTATCGACTCTCACCACTCTAGTAGGGTCACTATTCTTCAGTGGGACTTTGTCTAGCTGTTTAATGGATCCTAAATATTTTTTCTCCCTAAAGTGAGGAACCAACTCCTCCTTGCTTTGGGCAATATTTCATTTGGTAGCATCAACTTGCTACCATGTTTTGCTAGTAGCCTCTCCACGACAATCACAATCTCTTTGTCATCAATGACTAGATCCTCCATCATCTGGTTGTCAATGATCATTTTGGCACTGGCGCCCTTCTTCATGTTGCTTATTAAGGCATTGTAGCACTTTCTTTCTTCTCGATAGTTCCCTTGGATACAACATATTCCTTTGGTGGTCGGTAACTTCATTGTCAGGGGCCAGATAGAGGTCACTTCTTGCAGATCTATTAGGACTGGTCTTCTTGAAATCACATTGTAAGCCGATGGACAATCAACGGCCACAAAAATTTCCATAGTAGTTGATCACCTTGGTGAATCCCCAACTATAACATTTTGCTTGATTGATCTAATTAGTGCCAAGCCTTCACCTTTGAAGCCGCATATAGTCATAGTGCAAGGCTATAAATCACAAACATAAAGCTTCACTTTCTCTGGGGCAATCTTATATAAAATGTTGATTGAACTCCCATTATCGACCAATACGCTGAGTACCTTCATATTCGTTATTTGGAACCTTAAGACCAATGGGTCATTATGGAGGTAATGCACATGTTTTGAGTCTTCCTCATTAAAAGTCACCGCATGTTGTTCTACTAGAGGGGTTTTTTACGACCTCTGCTCATAGGTCAATAACTCACTAGGCTTGTGATGCAACTCGCATACATATTTTTTTTATGGGATTTACTATTGTCCACAAGAAGATGTTGGCCTCCACATATGGTGTACAAAGTCCCTTTGACCTTAGACATTTAACCATTAAGTGGGGTTGATCGATGCCTTTGGTGACCATAATTAGGTTGGTTCTACCCTTGATGATTCCACACATACTACCAAAGGTGTCATTTGAGGATGAGGAACTCATTCTCATCTTTCAAGTGCTTCTATTCTTTTGTATCATGACCTATATCATTATGTGGAAACGACAACATTTATTTTGGTCATGTTTACTCGCTTTTTTCTTCATAGGAGTTGGTCATCTATATGGGGCTTGGTTCTAAGAGGCAATGTGTTGACTTGATATTTAGTCAATGACAAAGGACTAAGGTAGTTGCACAATTCTTAAAAAAAAGTAAAGACAAGGAAATAAATGAAGACATGAATTTAATGTGGTTTGACCTAAATCAATCACTTGCGTCCATAGACTTATATTCTCATTTATAAACTCAGCTATCCCTAAGATCAGATGACCCTTAGTTAACCGAGTTTCTTAGGATTAGAGAGCTAATATTGCAAAAAATGAATTTTTTTTAGAGTGAATAATGTGTAGAAAATATACATTTATCATCACTCTTATTTATAGCGAATGTTAGGGTTACATTAGAGGCATGAATATCTATAGCTAAATCTCTAAAAATCTGGGATTACATATGATTGAGCCTTTGAATATTTATTTAGGTAAATATGGAAATGATTCCACACATATTGCCAAAGGTGTCCTTTGAGGATGAGGAACTCATTCTCATCTTTCAAGTGCTTTTATTCGTCTGTATCGTGACCTATATCATTACGGAAACAACAACATTTATTTTGGTCGTGCTTGCTCGCTTCTTTCTTCATAGGAGTTGGTCATCTATATGGGGCTTGGTTCTTAGAGGCAATGTGTTGACTTGATGTTTAGTCAATGACAAAAGACTAAGGTAGTTGCACAATTCTAAAAAAAAAGTAAAAACAAGGAAATAAATGAAGACATGAATTAGAGAGCTCAACTATCCCTAAGATCAGATGACCCTAAGTCAATCGAGTTTCTTAGGATTAGAGAGCTAATATTACAAAAAATGGAAATTTTTTAGAGTAAATAATGTGTCAAAAAAATACATTTATCCTCACTCCTCTTATTTATAACGATGATTAAGGTTATATTAGAGACATGATTATCTATAACTAAATTCCTAGAAAACTGGGACTACATATGATTGAGCCTATGAATATTTAGCTAAATCTGGGAATGATGCTACAACAAGGTTATTTATACAACATATACGAACAAAACTATCAAATATGAACAGAAGCTAGACATAAGAACAACTTTGCTCATTTGTCTATGCAAATGACATCTTGAAGAACACGTGATTCGTATTGTCCACGTAATCCATTCTTTTCCACGTCATATTTCCAAAAATAAGGTATATCATGATGTACACGTTCTCACGCGATCCAATTAGAGGAGTGTAATTCCTGAACCTTGGTTCATATTTAAGCTATTTTTCTTTGTGCTTTGCCTTTTTATTACTATCCTACTTCTGATCATTTTGACATTGGTTGTTGTTTGGCCTTTTCCCACCATTGTTATTGGTATTACTATTATATTCGTTGTTGTTGTACTGGTGGCTGCTCGTAGCTTTACTTATCGCCCTACGTGAGCTGGCTTGACTGATGGCCTCGTTAAGCTTGATGAATTTATCAACTCTATCTAGAAACGCTTGTATTGTGTGAGCTGATCGTCCGTGGAGGCTTTCCCAAATGGGACTTTCGACTTTTATCCCTACCAAGATGACCATCATCCCTAACTATCTTGGCGTGAACGACCTCTTCATTGAAGCACCTGACATAATATTTCTCCTTGTTTAAGGTTGGCTAAGTGGTTTGCTTCATGGGGATGTACGCGAGCAGCATAGAATTGTTAGTGAAATTCCTCTACGAACTGGTCTTAAGAGTAGATGGAGTTGGGCTGAAACTTCACATACCACTGTGTTGCTGCTCTAGTCAATGTTGCAGGTAAAATTATAGGCATGATTTTTCAAAAACTTTCTAGATGTCCATTTGGGTATCAAAGTTATTAATGTGTTCAATGAGATCTCCTTTCTTAGTGTAGTTCATCATTGCTGGCATTCTAAAGTTAGATGGCAACTCTACATTTGCAATCGATGCTGCAAATAGGCTTGATCACTTTAACCCATGGACGGGTGCCCCTGTTAGGTTCTTTCCACCTAGTTCTCTGATCGCTTGGTTCAACATGTCAATCTGCTTCTGTATGGGGTTCAGTATGACTGCATTAGTTTTTGGTCGTACTTCTTGACTCTGTTCAGGTTCAGGATCTCTAAGAGGTTCACCACGGTTGCTTCTTCTAGCGTCTAGGTGTTCTGGAGATCTGATCCTACTGTACTCAATACCTTTAGGCATGGAAAAATGGGGTGGTGAGGTGGGGCGGGGCGGGGCGGGGCGGGGCGGGGCCCTGACCTGATGGGGCGTCTTTGCCACAGTAAAAATGAGGTAGTATTCGATTTTTTTTTCTATACTCTAACCCAATATTAAAAAAAAGATTATTTTGAGATATATGCAACTATTATATATTTTTCTTAACATTATTATTTATAGAATGTTTTAGTGTTGGTTTTACAATAATGAAGTATCTTTATATGTATTTTTGGTACTCTTTTATATTAATTTTTTTTTTCTCTTTAGTCAACAAAAATATATTACAAATATTCATGTTTAGTGTGGTTCTACAAATAAGATAATATATATTTTGAAACTTTTTATATTGAAATGGAGCCATATAATATATATTGTATATACTATTTATAATTTCATTTCTTACTTTTATCCTAATTTAATTATAATTGTTATTTTATTTTTTTAACGGATTGGGGCAGACCCGATCGGATTCAGCCGGGACCCAACCCGCTCCAAGAAACTTGTGGGGGCGGGGTGGGTCCATTTACATGCCTAAATGCCTTGCCTTCTAACACATTATTGGAAACTTTGCTATAAGCCTCATCTTCCTTCAAAGTCTGACAAATAGATAAATAACAGATTAAAGAGCGACCAACACCATGTCTGGCTGATCTTTGAAGGTTGTCTCTTATGTTTATATGAATAGCACCTGGGCAAACAGACTCTATTGACAATCTACGTCATCTCTGTTACTATTTTTGCCACATGATTTTACCAAAAATGGGTACAGCAACATTAAAACTTCAGAATTTGATGATAAATTATTTTCTAACATACTTATTTAAATAACACAATCACTTGTTTATCAACGTCATGGCCAATTCCTTTAATTATGTAGAAAGTCATCGTGAATCAATGTCAAATGTTGTTTCGTATATTTTCTAATATATTTTGGAGAGGCTTCAAATAAACACAGATATAGTGACAGGGGAGATGAGAGGATAAAAGAGATCGAGTTGCAGATCGAGTTTATGAACAAAATGAGGAATTCATTTTCTGATAAACATATATGTAGGGACACATTAGTCCAAATTAGTTATTATGGTCGTTCTCACTTATATTTATTTATTTGAGTATTTTATTCCACCAAAGAGAGAATCTCGTGATAATATAATTAATACATTATGGATGGTGATTTTCATTTTTTTTTTAATATTCTGACATCCCAACTAAACAAACACTACATGCATGAAATGACATATTTTTTATTCCGAATTAGTTGCATTATTTGTCATTAATTATTGTAGCATATTATAGTAAACATGAGTGACAGAACATGTTGATGAATGATATATGATATAGTTTTAGTAAGCTAACCTGATATTTGTGTCTATAGAGATTTACTGCAACAGCATGAGCAAGAATGATGTGGTGAACCACAATATAAGGTTCAGTTCCTGAATTTCCAGCACTGCAATTTCCCATGAAGTTAGAGCATCGACCTGGTGCATTAGTACCATTGCTATACCCGGCCATTCCAAACATGTTTGGCTCATTAAATGTTATCCATTGCTTCACCCTATCCCCAAATTCTTTGAAGCAAAACTCCACATAATCTCTATAATCATTCCTGTATATGTATTTATATTATATAGTCGAAAATTAAATTATTATAATGTATAAATGATCTCAAATGTTATATATATGTAGCTGTCTTACACAATTTTGGGACTTAAGAATCCGCCATACTCATCTTCAAGAGTTTGTGGTAAATCCCAATGGAACAAAGTTACCAAAGGTTGTAGACCTGTGTTCAATAATGAAGAATAACCCAATCAAGTGTTGAAACATATTCTATCGATTATATATATATATATATATATTTATATATATGTGAGAGAGAAAGCTGAGTCACTCACCATTAGGTAACAGCTCATCTATGAGACTGTTATAGAACTTTACACCCTCCTGATTCACTCCTCCACTAATTTTACCTCCTGTATATATATATATATATTTTTGTAAACAAAAAAAAACTGTATAATAACACATAGAAATGAAGGATAATGCCAATTACATTGTTTGATCAACTGGGAGAATATAGTACTAACCTGGTAGTAGTCTAGGCCAAGAGATGGAAAATCTAAAGGAATCATAACCAATGTATTTCATCAATGCTATGTCTTCCTATAACATTATATATCAATCATTTCAGTAAAAAGGCTCAAAAATATATTTGGCTAATTAAGCAAATAGCTGCCATATAATGATACAAGTTTTATTAAAGAAAAAACAATATAGGAGTCATTTTGTTATTTGGCAGAGACCATATAATGAAATGATTTTTTTTATTATTATTATGTTAAGATTCATATAAAACAAAAGCAATAGGGCATTATTTAAAACGAGCCCCATAAAATAATCATGATAAGATTCCTCATGTTCCCAAGTTGTGTATGGGCTCATGAGAGTGTTATCTAATTATTTAGTGTCTTTTTCTTTTTTAAAGATACTAGTGTATTATAGTTCATTTAATATTGAAAAGATTAATTATTTAAATGAGTAGTTGTGAAGGAAATACAAGCTGGACGACCAAATAAGTGCCCATTTAAAGGAATAACAAACAAGTTGGGAAAAGAATAAGAAAAGAAACATTATATATTCAATGATATGGACGACGATCCAAAATAGATAAGTAAATTATTCTTAATTCAAATATTTATATATTTTCAGTTTGTAGCATATATATATATATGTTAATTTACATGAATTTGTCAAATTAGTTGGTGTACATCATTGGAAAAGAATACAGCCGATCAGCGATTTCTTTTCCTTTTCTTCTTCTTAATATTTTAAATTGAAACTCAAATGGGCACAGCCTTAAAATATGGGGAGGTCAATTATTAAAGGGAGTAGTATCGACAAATATGGGGAGGTCAATTATTAAAGGGAGTAGTATCGACTTAATCATACACAAACTTATATGTAATTGGAAAATAAATGAACAAGTGAAAAAATTATCACTAAATTAATACGTAAAATTGGGGATTAGCCTTTGCACTAGAAAGATTATCTTATCTGTAATCAATTACACATCTGTTTGCTTAAACTTTTATTTGTTTTTATTTTGGAATTTGGTATATATATGCTACGTATTAAGTATTATTTATTATGTCATTGCCAACCAAAAAATTATAGCTTAAAGCGATTGTAAAAGTCCTCAGCTATATCTCCAGTGCTGTGATCCGCAATCTTTTCTGAAACAAAGTTCATCATAGAGGAATCGATTGAGTGAAAATTATAAATAGACTAACCAGTAACCGCTCCCTCCCTCCCTCTTATCCTATCAATAAAATAATTAAAATTATAAAAAGAGAGACCTGGGTGTGTTCTTGTGAAGGTGTCCCATATACTGGATCCTCTGCCATGCCCATGTGTGGCTCCTTCATACTTCAAAATCAAGCAATTATTATAAGAAAAATTAATGTTGCTAATAAGTTAATTTTCAAAGTTAAACATATGTACCTGGTAAGCACTTGAAGCAGTTCCAAATTGAAAGCCTTTGGGGAAGCTACGCCTGGTTAGACGAGCTTCGACAGAAGTGGTTAGCAGATATGAAGAAGCTACTAATAGAAGTAGATGGATGATGAGAAGAAGAGTAGAAATGTTATAATAATTTCCCATAATTAAGGATGAATATGTGTGCCTCTTTCACCTCAAAAATCTCTACTTATATACACATTTCTTTCTTCGTAAATTAAAAACTCATCACTTTATTGAATATTAATATATATAGTTTAATCATAGAGAATCAACTGTCCATGAGTTGGATGAGTACATATACAGAAATCTATTATATAACCCATTTAATATGTTTGTGCATGGTGTACACAGTACTGATAACATGGAAAATGTCTCCCACCTAGATTATAATATTATCGATATATATTCTCATTAAAAAAAAAAAGAAGATATATAGATCCATGTAAGTATACGAGTATGACTTGTATGTGCATCACTTAATAGCATGTTGAGCACATTTATGTATTAAACAACGTCATCATTTTCAATAAAGAAATTAAAAAAAAAAGAATATGATATGATATATTTTTTATTTATGGAAGCAGCAGCAAAACATGATCAAGATAGATCTAGACACAAATAAAAGTCACTTTCCATGCGCTAAATCCAAATCTTGTGAGTCCATTTTAGTTACTATTTCTGGGTCCGATCCCACTAAAAGTCAATTATCTTACCCTAGCATTTGGAACCCAACATAAGTATAATTTCATTATTGTTACTAAAATATTACCAAAAAATACTACTCAAAAGGTTCATATTTATTATCTCATATCATGGATTTGTGATCTAATGATCTGATCTGCAAGGCCCCGATTTGGATTTTGTCTTCTTAAAACAAATTTTGTTTGGTTATTTCCAAAAACCTTATAGTCAACATAATTATCAGGATAAATAAAAATTTCCCCTTGAACTATTCCCCTTGTAGAATTTTCTCCCTCGAATTTTTTTGCATGGAAAGAATTCTCCCGAACAATAGCAACTATTGAAAACGTGCCCCTTCTTTTACATTCTGTTCATTTTTTTAAAAAAAGTTTGCTGATGTAACACTAATATGGCGCTAATGTGGTGCAATGTGAGAGTCCAGGTAGAAAATACATACATAGATAATTGTCTAATGACAAATTATGATAATATGTATGTTTTCCATAAAAACTAGCGTGATGACGTGACAATCAAAGAATGGCCAAACGACATCAACATTGTAGATGCTAGTAGACTCTCGACCAGATCACAAGGAGTAATTAAAGGCTCACCACACAAGTGATCAAAACATAGTCAAAAGCTTCATTCAGAAAGGTGATGTTGGTCGGCTTGATGGCATGCTCGACCAGCCTAGTCGAATGCTTCGGTAAAAACGTGTAGAATGACTAGTTCAGACAGATATTTATCATTTCAAATAAATACGTATTACTTACACATTATTTTATGATTACTTAGCAAGCAAGTCATGTAAGCCTCACGACCCATTTTGTAAGATCTCTAATCTTATAAAAAGAGGGATTAGTGCATCATTAATTTGGAAGCTTATTTTTTGAACAATTTTATACACAAAACATTATATTCTCTCAAGCTTACGAAACTAGATTGAATTTTGTTCATATGATCGTGGATTCAGGATTTTCTACATAAAAAAGGGTGTCTAAGTGGCGTAGTTCATTACCTACTCTTGAGGCGATAAATCTTGTGTGTTCTTTATTAATTCAGTTCCGTTCTCTATTTTATTGTTTATTTCGACATAGTGTCGCTGGCCAAATATTTGGTCAACATTTTGGTGTTTTCATTGAGAGTTGAACTTAAGAACATTGACGACTTTCGCGGTTCATTAAACCATGCCTCATAAGAAGAATCAAGGCAATTAGTCAGGTTAGACAACTCAAGGTTCACAAGATCATCCTCTGCCTCCTCCCCCAACAGGGATTCCGAAAGAGGAGCCCCAGATCGAGTTGGAGGATGAAGGTGATGAAATGGACATGGAAACCTTGCCAGCATCTCTAGGAATGATGCACGACGAGTTAGCCACCCTGATAGCTAACCAAGAGAATTTTGCAAAAAACATGATCATGCAACATGTGGAAATAGATAGGCAATGATGAGAGTTGGATGCCAGACAAGCAGAGATGGATTGCCTTCAAAGAGATGCAATTATTGCTCTGGAAGCTACAATACAGCTTGCTTGAGGGCAAAGCCCTCCACAAAATCCTCAAAATCCTCAGGTTCCTCAGAACCCTCAACAACATCAGGAACATGAGCAACCCCGAGAAGCACATGATGGGGATTAGCTGTGAAATGTGAACCAAGAGCAGGGATAACCACAACGGTTGGGTAGGCATGATGGACAGCAGTAGCCACAAAGATCTGGTAGACATGATGAACAACCAAAGCGGCTTGGTAAACATGAAGAACATCAACAAAGGCAAAAAAAAGGAAGAGCAGCGTCTTCGGAATCTAAGGCGCCTGGTCACTGATGAATAGATTTTGCCTGGCAGATAAACTAGGGAATCCCCCACCTGGACATAGAATACAACCTGATATGGGTTTCGTAATCAGAGGTCCTCCTAGGCAGAGGGATGCCCAGAGACCTAGCGACCAACACAGGCAACAAATGCCACCACCTGTGTATCGAGATGACTTTGGATAGAATGAAGGCGATAGTTACTACACCCAAACTCGAACAGAACAATCTCAGTAAATGGATGGGCATGACCACATTGAGGGTGATTCATAATGTAACGACCCAAAATCGCTAATAAGGCTTAAGGGCCTTGATTAGCGTGCCAGGAGGGCATTAATGGAATAATTGTGATTAAATGAGTAATTATATGTTTATTAAAGTTTATATGATAATTGATGATATTATGTGATATATGTGAGAACCACATTATTATGTGGACAGGTTCGCAGAGCACGACTCAAGACGATTCTAGGGTCAGATAGCGGGAAAAGTCACAACGAAACTTAAGATATAACTTTGGATAGGTCGGGGGTACTTTTAGATAGCGGGTAGCGATTTGGACTATCGGGTCATGAAAATAAATATATGGAGATATATTTGAGGTTAGGATGTCTAGGCGGGAATATTGGGGGATTTTACCATTTTGGCCTCGGGGACGGTTCCGGCACCCCGAGCCTCGGGATTAACTTAACAGGTAAGTTAGACATAAGGAAGGCTTTAGAAGAAAAACATAAACCGACTAAAAGCTTTTACCACAACTCTCTTTCACACTCAAGGGAAAACAAAGGAAAGGAAGCACAGAAAACAGGGGAAACAAGCTGGAATTTCTGAGATTGGTGGTGAGGATTTGGAGGTTTAGCTCAGGAGTAAAACAAGAACTAAAACAGGGATTAAGGTAAGCATCTGGTCTTCTTTTCTGTGGTTGAATTATGAGTTCTAGCTGGGTTTTGGTTAAGTGTTGAAACAAATATGGTTTTGATGTTTTAAGGCAGAATTAAGAAGGAAACTTGGGAACTTAGCTTGGCTATGGCTTGGTGAAGTGATTCAACAGAGAAGGTAAGTTTCAACTCTTGGTTTAGAGGTTTTAAATTGGGTTTGAATGGCTGGTTTGAGTGTTTATAGCTCTTGGGTTTCAGAAATTGAAAAGAGAAGATTAGAGTGTGCTAGGCTGTGTTTTCTTAGGAATTATGTTGTTTAGATCATGCTAAAGAAGTTGGGAATTGATTGGTTAGGAGTTGGGAAGCTTTGGGATGGTTTAAAGTGAGGTTTCAAGCTTAGAAATGGTGTAAATTCTGGGTTCAAAAGGGAGGGTCGCGGCTCTGTTCTAGAGCGCTGCGGCCCTAGCATGCAAAGGGGCCAAGGAGGCTCGGCCAAGGGAGAGCGCCGCGGCGCCTAAGGCAAGGGCCGCGCCGTGTGTGTGGTTCAGCGTGGGTGTGGTTCTATTTTAGGGAAGGGCTGCGGCTAAGCTTCAGGGGCCGCAGCCCTTGGTTGCACACATGAGTTTTTGAGGGTTTTAGGCACGGGAAGGTGGTCTAGTGTGCTCGGGTTTGGTTTCACCACCGTGCTTGGTGGAATTTGGAATCCCAGGGGTTAGTTTTGTAACTGGAAACCTATATTGGAGTATTAATGGAACCCTATACTTTGGTTGTGACTAGGTGATAAAGGCTTAGGCTCGGGAACGGATCGTGCTTGAGAGGCGTTGCTCGTAATTCAATAACTGCACAGACTAAAGGTAAGAAAACTGCACCTGGTTGAATATATGTGACGGGACTAAGGGCTCCCTATTGTAAATGATTGAAAATATGGTATTATGCCATGCAAGCCATTTAGTGAACCAATGGCCTAAGGGTGCCAAGGGTTTCACTAGCGCATAGGGCGCGACTCGGCCACTGGTAGCCGAGGACAACTTAATATGCACTGAGCTCGGTTTAAGCGGGCCGGAGTCAGTGGGCTAAACAGAGGGTGCGACCTAAGTCGTCGACCCTGAATACTGTGTGATAAGAATATTATATGTGATAAAATGTATCTTGAATTGGATTGTATATGCTGAATATCTGTTGAGGATTATCTGATGGGAATACATGCATATTGAACTAATTGTTTGTTACTATTGTTTGAGTTGTTTATGATGTTTTCTTGCTGGGCCTTGGCTCACGGGTGCTACGTGGTGCAGGTAAAGGCAAGGAAAAGTTAGATCAGCCCTGATTGGAGAGCTCAGCGAGCAGAATGTACATAGCCAGGTGCTCGGCCGCCACGGTTGAGGTCTAGGCAAGGACATGGAACCTAAAGACTGTCTGTTTTGCCTTAGTATGGCTAGTGGATACTCATGTACTTTTAGGAGTCTGTAAACTTATTTTAACTTTGTTTTCTTATGGGATCCCATGTTTACTACAGTTTAAATATATGAAATGAGTCTTTTGAGACCAAAACCTTTTTAACCTTAGCTTTTACATGTTTAGTGACACGTTTTCAAATTAATGACTTGATTAACAAGTCCTGCACCTTTATAAGTACACAGTGTAACGGTCTTGGCTATCCAGGGCGTTACACATAATATTTTCAAGGACAGAGAAGGGAGCTAGTCGCCATGACGAGCAGTCTCGGGGTTCGCAAGTGCCGTCACCTATGAATAACCAACTAGACAGTCAAAATGTTGGGGAACAACCAAGAAGCTTCAATGTGTTTGATCGCTTAGGGAGAGACGACCAAAGATAGAGAAATGAAGACCTAAGGGATATTATTAATGATTGAAGGGAAATACATGATTCAAACCAACCAAGGAATCGTGCTGTAACGACCCAAATTCGCTAATAAGGCTTAAGGGCCTTGATTAGTGTGCCGGGAGGGCATAAATGGGATTCGAGTGTATACTATTGACTTAAATGTGTGAATATGTGATTAATGATGATTATATGATAATTGATGATATTATGTGATAATATGAATATTTATGTGATATATGTGAGAACCACATTATTATGTGGCCAGGTTCATAGAGCGCAACTCGAGACGATCCTAGGGTCAGATAGCGGGAAAAGTCACAACGGGACTTAAAATATGACTTTGGGCAAGTCAGGGGTATTTTAGGTATCGGGCAGTGATTTGGACAATCGGGTCATGAAAATAAATATATGGAGATATATTTGAGGTTAGAATGTCTAGGCGGGAATATTGGGGGATTTTACCGTTTTGGCCTCGGGGACGGTTCCGGCACCCCGAGCCTTGGGATTGACTTAGCAATAAGATAGACGTACGGAAACTTTTGGAAGAAAAGATAAAACGACCTAATCTCTTACTCAGTTGGTTACTCTGACTCTCACTCTCAAGAAAACAAAGGGAACTAAATTAGAAGCACTCAAGGGAATTGGGGATTGGAGCTGAGGAATTGTTGGAAGTTTGGTGAGATTCAAGAGTAAATCTTGAGGCTTAGCTCAGTGAATAGACCAGGACTAAATCAAGACTAAGGTAAGGGTTCAATCCATCTGTTTTTTCTGAAATTCAACCTTAAGCTTCAACTGGATTATTGAGGGTATTGTTTAATTGATGATTAGGGTGGAATTGAGCAAGGGAAATCCTTGGAATCAACTGAGTTATGGCTAAGGGAGGAGTTCAATCAAGAAGGAAAGCTTTGTTTTATGAATTGGTGATTTGAGTTTGAGTTTTGACTGGTTGTAACAGGGTGTTTGTGTTCATAGAGTCTCAAGGATTGGAGGTGAATCTTCTATGGTTTATTGAGCTGAATTTCTGTTGAAATTGTGTTGCATGAGTTGGGGATATGTTGGGTGTTGAAGTAGGAAGCTTGGGGATGGTTTTGGTTGAGGTTTTGAGCTTTAAAATGATGGGTTTTCAGGGCATGAAGGGAAGGGTCGCGACTCTGTTCTAGAGCGCTACGACCCTAGGATGAAAAAGGGCCAAGGAGGCTCGGCCATGGGAGGGCGCCGCGGCGCGTGTTTTGTTTAAAATGGCATTGGTTATGTTTTGAGGCTAGGGCCACGACTAAGCTTCAAGGGCCGCAGTCCTTGGTTGCACGCATGAGCTTTTGAGGGTTTTAGGCATGGGGAAGTGGTCTAGTGTGCTCGGGATTTATTTCACCACCGTGCTTGGTGGAATTTAGGTCCCGGGAGTTAGTTTTGTAACCAGAAACCTATATTCGAGTATTAATGAAACCCTATACTTTGGTTGTGACTAGGTGATAAAGGCTTAGGCTCGGGAACGGATCGTGCTTGAGGGGCGTAGCTCGTAATTCAGTAACCGTACAGACTAAAGGTAAGAAAACTGCATCTGGTTGAATATATGTGACGGGACTAAGGGCTCCCTATTTTAATTGCTTGAAATGATGGTATTATGCCATGCAAGCTATTTAGTGAACCAACGGCCTAAGGGTGCCAAGGGTTACACTAGCGCACAGGGCGCGGCTCGGCCACTGGTAGTCAAGGACAACTTATTATGCATTGAGCTCGGTTTAAGCGGGCTGGAGTCAGTGGGTTAAACAGAGGGCGCGACCTAAGTTGTCGGCCCTGAATATTATGTGATTGGAGTGGAATATGTGATTGATTGTGTCTTGAATTTAAATATATGTGCTGAATGTTTATTGTGGACTATATGATGGGAGTACATGCGTAATGAATTAACCGTCTGTTATCATTGATTGTGTTGTATAAGATGTTTTCTTGCTGGGCCTTGGCTCACGGGTGTTGCGTGGTGCAGGTAAAGGCAAAGGGAAGACTGATCAGCCCTGATTGGAGAGCTCAGTAGGGTGAATGTACATGTCAGGCCGCTCAGCCGCCACGGTTGAGGAGATTACAGGGACGAGAGGACCAAAACCTTGTATTTTGCCTTAGTATGGCTAATGTTTACTTTAACTGTTGAGTTTTGTAAACCAGCTTTCGAACACTGATCTTTTGGGGATCCCTACTGTAAACTGTTAGTAACTTATAAAATGTATCTTTTGAGACCAAAATGTCTTTTAACCCTAGAGCACTTAAACTATTGACACACTTCTAAATTAATGACTTGATTAGCAAGTCTTGCACTTTATAAGTACACAGTGTAGTAGTCTTGGCTATCCAGGGCGTTACAACTTGGTATCAGAGTGTCCTAGGTTTAAGGGTTCCTGAAGACACCCTGGATATGTACATTCGCTGCTAGGGACAAGCTCAAATCAAGGTTCGGTAAGGTGTATATGTGCTTGTGATGAGCTATGAATGTTGTTATTTACTGGATTATTAGGAAGCATGAGATACTGATAGGGCCTGGCCCTTGACTGCTGTATGAAAATATTGAGGCATGTTTATTAACATTGCCGTGCATGTAAATGGATATATGGAGGATTGCTTGTATATAGTGCATGAATGAATGCTTGTTTTACAGTCATTGTGTAGTGAGATTGGAGGCGTGCTTATTAGCAGCCAGTGCATGAGAATGGATGCTTATATGATGATTGTTTGTGATTAGTTGTGTTCCATTGGTGGATCTTGGAAAAGCTTTTACCCTGTCATCATGGTCTAATTGCCGAGTTGTTATTTGCAGATAGACTTGGATAGCTATGCGTCCAAGAAAGTCTACACGACTAGCCAGCACTAGGTCTGGGGCCGGGAATGATGACCAGGGCCAGAACCCTCCGCCAGTCCCTGAGAACTGGTAGCAGTTAATGGCAGAGATGTAGGATCGATTACAGAGTCAGGACGAGCAAATTCGTATTCTGCGACAGCAGGCTCCATCAGGGAGTGCTGCCCCTATTGTCCCACCTGCAGTGGTACCAGCTGTGCAGCCTGGGGAGGTTGTTAACAAGTGGGAACCGTTATATGAGCGGTTCAGGAAGCAGCAACCCCCAATTTTCGAGGGTGGACCAGATCCGCTGAAAGCCGAGCAGTGGCTAACTATGATTAAAATAATTCTGGATTTCATGAGAATTGAAGGGCATGATAGAGTGGCCTGCGCCACTTATATGTTGAGGGAGGATGCCTGCATCTGGTGGGAAGTGGCATCGCAGACCAAGGATGTTACCACTTTGACTTGGGAAGGTTTCAAAGATTTGTTTGGCCAGAAGTACTATATTGTTGCTGTCAGAGCAGCAAAGGTTAATGAGTTCATGAGTTTGGTTCAGGGCAATATGACTATTACTGAGTATGCCCTGAAATTCGATAGGCTTGTGAAGTTCGCACCAGATCTTGTGCCTACTGATGTTGCTAGGCAAGATCGTTTTATCAGGGGGCTTAATGCTATGATAGCCCGGGATGTCAGGATCACAACAGTACCTGGAGGAAAAACTTATGCCCAGGGCGTTGAGAGGGCTCTTACCGCTGAAGAAGCGGAGAACAAGATATGGAAGGAGAGTGCGGTGAGGCATGAGGACCGCAGAGTGGTGCCTCCTTATTCAGGGACAGGTAAGGGCGGAGGCCCCAGTGACTTCAAGAGGAAGACTCCTGACACTTCGACCGCTCCTGGTCCTAATAGGAGGGGTCGGGGTGGTCAGGGTGGCCGCCAGGGTGGCGGTGAGGCATGGCAGACCTATCCAGAGTACTCGAGGTGTAGAAGACGCCATCTGGGCGAGTGTCGGGCCAAGGCATGCTTTGTGTGCGGGGCAGTAGGGCATCTCAGGAAGGACTGCCCAACGGTGAAGAAAGGTGAAGCGGGAAAGGTGGATAGCTTGACTCCAGCAAGGGTATTCACCTTGACTCAGGCGGAGGCTGAGGCTAGTCCCTCAGTAGTGACAAGTCAGCTTTCTAGTGCTGGCTTTCCTTTTACAGCATTGATTGATTCTGGTGCTACACATTCTTTTGTTTCTAGTAGGGTGATTGATAGATTGTGTAGACCTAGTGAGTATCGGACCGCGGGGTTTGGGACTTTATTGCCTACAGGGGAGCTGGTAGTCTCTAGGAGATGGATTAGGGCGCTGCCAGTGATGGTTGATAGTAGGGAACTCTCGGTGGATTTGATTGAGTTAGATATGGAGGATTTTGATATGATTCTAGGGATGGACTGGTTGGCTAGATATGGGGCTACGATTGATTGCAGGAAGAAGATGGTTACTTTTGAGCCTGAGGGTGAGAACCCTTTTGTCTTTGTGGGTGCGGTGTCTGTACCCTGCGTACCTATGATTTCAGCATTGAGAGTCAGAGACTTGCTGCAGGGGGGGGCGCATAGGTTTTCTGGCTAGTGTGGTGGATACCGCTAGAGTTATGTCGGCAGGGCCGGGAGAGACCAAATTGGTGTGTGAATTTTTAGATGTTTTCCCTGAGGATCTTCCAGGGTTGCCGCCGCGCAGGGAGATTCATTTTGAGATTGAGTTGGCACCGGGGACAGAACCTGTGTCAAGGACACCGTACAAAATGGCACCAGCAGAATTGAAAGAGTTGAAGATACAGTTGCAAGAACTTTTGGATTTGGGGTTTATCAGGCCTAGCTACTCTCCATGGGGCGCTCCGGTGTTGTTTGTTAAGAAGAAGGACGGGACTTTGAGGATGTGCATCGATTACAGAGAATTGAACAAGTTAACTATTAAGAATAAGTATCCTCTACCAAGGATTGATGACTTGTTTGATCAGCTGCAAGGTAAGACGGTGTTCTCAAAGATTGATCTTCGATCTAGTTATCACCAGCTGAGGATCAAGGATGAGGATATACCGAAGACGGCTTTCCGGATGCGTTATGGGCATTATGAGTTCTTGGTCATGTCCTTTGGTCTGACCAATGCCCCAGCAGCTTTCATGGATCTGATGAACAAGGTGTTCAAGGAATTCTTAGATCAGTTCGTCATCGTCTTCATTGACGACATTTTGGTATATTTCAGTTCAAAGGCAGAACATGAGCAGCGTCTCCGACAGGTCTTGCAGAGGTTGAGGGAGCATCAGTTATACGCCAAGTTTAAGAAGTGTGAGTTCTGGCTACCAGAGGTGAATTTCCTTGGACATATAGTTGGGGCAGAAGGGATTAAGGTGGATCCATCCAAGGTGGAAGTAGTTAGGGATTGGCCGAGGCCAAGGAATGCCTCGGAGGTGCGGAGTTTCCTTGGGTTGGCTGGTTACTACAGGCGGTTTGTGGAGGGGTTCTCGAAGATTTCTTCACCAATGACAGAGTTGACAAGGAAGAATCAGAAGTTCATCTGGTTAGAGAAGTGTGAGAACAACTTTCAGGAGTTGAAGCGCGACTTATTTCTACGCCTGTGTTGAGTCTTCCTTCGGAGGAAAGAAAGTTTGTGGTCTACTGTGACGCGTCGAGGATGGGTTTAGGCTGCGTGCTGATGCAGAATGAGAAAGTTATAGCCTATGCATCTCGACAGTTGAAGGAGTATGAGAAGAGGTATCCGACCCACGATTTGGAGTTAGCAGCAGTGGTATTCGCACTAAAGGTGTGGCGTCATTATCTGTATGGGGAGAAGTGCGAGATATACACTGATCATAAGAGTCTGAAGTATTTCTTCACTCAGAAGGATCTGAATATGAGGCAGAGACGTTGGTTGGTGTTGGTAAGGATTATGACTGTGATATCCTTTACCACCCTGGAAATGCCAACGTGGTGGCAGATGCATTGAGCCGGAGGGGCCCAGGACAGTTGTATAGTTCTACTCAGATCTCGAGAGAATTGGCTGATGAGATGGTTAGGGCAAAGATAGAACTGGTGGTGGGCCAGTTAACCAATATCACTTTGCATTCGACCCTGTTAGAGCGGATCAAGGAGGGTCAGCTAGTGGATGCACAGTTGCAAGAAAGTAGACAGCATGCCTTAGCGGGGACAGCTAAGGATTATTCAGTTTCTGAGACAGGTTTGCTCCGATATCAGGGACGGATATGTGTTCCGGCAGATGAGGGGATTCAGCATGAGATATTGGATGAGTCTCACACTACGCCATACTCACTTCATCCAGGTACCACGAAGATGTATCAGGATCTACGGACATTATATTGGTGGCCTGGGATGAAGAAGGGTGTAGTTGAGTATGTGTCCAGGTGTTTGACATGTCAGCAGGTTAAGGCTGAGCATCAGTGACCAGCGGGATTGCTTCAGCCTTTGGGTATCCCAGAGTGGAAATGGGAGGATATTACGATGGATTTTGTGGGAGGATTACCCAGGACAGTTGGACTTTATGACTCGGTGTAGGTGATAGTGGACAGATACACCAAGTTCACTCATTTTCTACCAGTGAGGTCGACTTTCACAGTGGAGCAGTATGCAGAGCTGTATGTGAGGGAGATAGTTCGTCTCCATGGGGTTCCAAAATCTATTGTGTCTGATCAAGACCCTATCTTTACCTCTAAGTTTTGGGGAGCTCTGCAGAGAGCCATGGGGACTCAGTTGAAGTTTAGCACGACTTTTCATCCTCAGACCGATGGACAGTCTGAGAGGACGATTTAGGTGTAATGCCCCAAATTTCCTAATAAGGTTTAGGACCTTGATTAGGAGGCCGGGAGGGCCATAATTGATTTATTATGGTATTTAATGATTATATGCATGTTTACGTAAATTATATTATGTTATGATGGTGAGTGCATGCATATGGGAGTATTTTTTATTATAAGGGTATTTTGGTAATTTGGCCGCTGTGGGCGTAATTGTGTATTTTGGGTGCATGATTGAGATTAGTTAATATAGCCACATTATAAGGTGGATTGGTTTGAGCTATTCGACATGAGATGATCATGAGATGTGAGTGTTCGGTCTAGTCATAACGGGTTTAAGTTCGGGGCTCGAGGTGAGTCTCGGGGTGAATTTAATGATTAGAGCATTACCGGGAATTAAAGGGTAATGGGATATGATTTATTGGTGTTTGAGGTTATTGAGAATAGCGGGAATTGGAGGGTGTTAACTGTGAGTAATGAAATAGGTGCGAAAGGACGGTTTTGCCCTTGGTGGCTGTTAAGGTTTTATTTTAGACCTAAGGGTATTTAGGTCTTTTTACCCTAAGAGATATATATCAGCCATTAAGGCTATAGAAGAGTAACAAAAACAAAGTTTCTTTTCCTTCTCTCCCGATAGATTTTCTTCCTCTTTTCTCTTTGGATTCTCAAGCTCAGTTTAAGGAATTAAGCCAAGGAACCAAGCTTAGCCAAGCTAGGGTTATGCTCCACCATTGAAGAGGGTGTGTTGCCAAGATTAAGGTGAGTTTCTAGCCACTAGAACTCTTGATTTTGCTCTATTTTCTAAGTTCAGTTTCAGCTGGTTTTTGGGTTGGAAACTTGGTAATTGGTTGGAGTTTTGGCTAGGGTTCTTGGGGTTGTGGTCCCTAGGACATGTGGAGATGGTATTTGGGTTCATTTGGGAGTTAATTTGATGTTTGGAAGCTTTTGGATTGGGTTAGAAATGGTAGAATCGAAAGAAGGAAAATCTGGGAGTTGGCTGGCTGAAGGTAGCGCTACAACGCTACCTACAGGGGGGTTGGGCGGCTTGAGGTTCTGTCTTGAGCGCTGGGGCGCTAGAAGAACAGTGCTGTAGCGCTACCCTGTTCCTTCAAAACCCTGTTTTGGGTGTTTTTAAGGGCTTTTGGCTTGGGGTTTCAATCCTTAAGGCCCGAGATCGAATCTACTCACTGTGAGGGCATGTTTCGAGGTCCCGAGAGTGGGGTTTAGGTTAAGACCCTATCTTTGGTAATTTTCATTAATTGGAGATCGTTTTGGTTATGACTAGGTGACTGCTAAAGGATTAAAGTTGATCGTTCTCAAGGGTCGCTCTTTTAATCGTTCTAGCTCGACTTTGAGGTAAGAAAACTGCACCCTGTGTATATATGACATGCATGGCTATTATGATGCATGTTGGTTGATTATTGAGTATGACATGCGTGGTTATTATTGATGCATGTCGGTTGATTATTATGTATGACATGCATGGCTATTCTAGATGCATGTTGGTTGACTATTAAACGTGACATGCATGGCTGTTATTGGTGCATGTTGGATTGCTGGATATATTGCATATGATGCATGAGAAACATGTGATTAGGACATGCTTTGTATACTGAGTATGATATCGTTCAGAGCTTGAGCCTCTGTGCTTATGCATGGTCCTAATTGTACTAATACCTGTTTAGTAAACATGCTGAATACCTTGTTTATGGATATGGAACATGTGAAATATGTTTGGCGGCATGACTTACTTGTGTAAGACACTGACTAGTCAGGGACCGACTCTAAAGTCGAGAATTATGCATTGAACGGCTCCATGGCATTAATGCTGGACCGACTCTAAAGTCGAGAATCGTGCGTTGAGTGGCTCTAAGGCACTAATGCCAGACCGACCCTAAGGTCTATGATCACGCACTGAATAGCTCCATGGCTTTAGTGCGGGACCGACCCTAAGGTCGAAGAACTTATAAGCGCTTGCCTGGTCTATGACCAAATGTTTATAGCCAAGGTATATGACCCCGGTGACTATTTGTCACATGGCTAGGGGACGTTGTCCATAGCACGACTCTAGAGTCGGGAGGAAGGTTATGTTGGTAACCATTCACCATGCACATGTCCTGATCAAACTTATGAATGAATCACTTATCAGTTGAGCCCTGGTGACCCTATCGTCACATGGCTAGAAAGAGCTATGCTCATTATCGTGACTTTCGACTATTGTCACTTATTTGCTTGGACTGATAGTCCTGAATGGTTATTATGATCGATGTTGATATTATATCATGCTTTATTGTGTTTTCGTGCTGGGCTTCGGCTCACGGGTGCTACGTGGTGCAGGTAAAGGCAAGAGGAAGCTAGACCATCCTTGAGTTGGAGAGCTTAGGTGATGACGTGTACATATGCAGCTGCTCGTCCGCCACGGCCGAGGTTTAAAGTGGAACTAGGGTTGAACCCTGTTTTGCCGCTTAGAACGGCCTGTTGTAAATATTTTCTGTAATAAACTATGAGATTATATTTTCGGGATCCCAATGTATATATTAAACGTTCTAGTGAAACGTTACATCTTAACCAAAATTTTAATCCCTAAAACGCTAATCATACTTAGTTCACGTTTTTGGCCAAATGACTCAATTAGCGAGTTTAGCACTATTTACAAGGCACACCGTAACGGTCCCTGGAGTTTGGGGCGTTACATTAGGTATTGGAGGACATGCTTAGGGCATGTGTGATTGACTTCAAGGGTTTGTGGAGTAAGTATCTCCCATTGATTGAGTTCTCATATAACAATAGTTATCAGTCCACGATTGGAGTGGCTCCTTATGAGATGTTGTATGGGAGGAAGTGTAGATCGCCCATACACTGGGATGAGATGGGTGAAAGAAGGTATTTGGGGCCAGATATGGTTTAGAAGACTAATGAGGCCATTGAAAAGATTTGAGCTAGGATGCTTGCCTCGCAGAGTAGATAGAAAAGCTACGCTGATCCTAAGCGTAGGAACGTGGGGTTCCAGGTTGGGGACCACGTGTTTCTGCGAGTTTCACCATTGAGGGGTGTGAGGAGGTTTGGAGTAAAGGGCAAGCTGAGCCCTCTGTTTTTTGGACCCTTTGAGATCCTAGAGAGGGTTGGGTAGGTGGCTTATAGGCTGGCCTTGCCACCGTCGCTATCAGGAGTTCATAATGTGTTCCATGTCTCTATGTTGCGGAAGTATGTTTCTGATGCAATGCATGTGTTGAAGTACGAGGACTTAGAATTGCAGACAGACTTGTCCTATGAGGAGCGACCAGTTCAGATTTTGGATTGGAAGGACAAAGTTTTACGGAATAAGACAATTCCGTTAGTGAAAGTATTATGGAGGAATAACAAGGTCGAGGAAGCGACCTGGGAGTTGGAGACAGCGATGCGGGATCAGTATCCCGAGCTATTCAGGTAAATTTCGAGGACGAAATTCTCATTAGGAGGGGATAGTTGTAACGACCCAAATTCGCTAATAAGGCTTAAGGGCCTTGATTAGTGTGCCGAGAGGGCATAAATGGGATTCGAGTGTATACTATTGACTTAAATGTGTGAATATGTGATTAATGATGATTATATGATAATTGATGATATTATGTGATAATATGAATATTTATGTGATATATGTGAGAACCACATTATTATGTGGCCAGGTTCATAGAGCGTAACTCGAGACGATCCTAGGGTCAGATAGCGGGAAAAGTCACAACGGGACTTAAAATATGACTTTGGGCAAGTCAGGGGTATTTTAGGTATCGGGTAGTGATTTGGACAATCGGGTCATGAAAATAAATATATGGAGATATATTTGAGGTTAGAATGTCTAGGCGGGAATATTGGGGGATTTTACCGTTTTGGCCTCGGGGACGGTTCCGGCACCCCGAGCCTTGGGATTGACTTAGCAATAAGATAGACGTACGGAAACTTTTGGAAGAAAAGATAAAACGACCTAATCTCTTACTCAGTTGGTTACTCTGACTCTCACTCTCAAGAAAACAAAGGGAACTAAATTAGAAGCACTCAAGGGAATCGGGGATTGGAGCTGAGGAATTGTTGGAAGTTTGGTGAGATTCAAGAGTAAATCTTGAGGCTTAGCTCAGTGAATAGACCAGGACTAAATCAAGACTAAGGTAAGGGTTCAATCCATTTGTTTTTTCTGAAATTCAACCTTAAGCTTCAGCTGGATTATTGAGGGTATTGTTTAATTGATGATTAAGGTGGAATTGAGCAAGGGAAATCCTTGGAATCAACTGAGTTGTGGCTAAGGGAGGAGTTCAATCACGAAGGTAAGCTTTGTTTTATGAATTGGTGATTTGAGTTTGAGTTTTGACTGGTTGTAACTGGGTGTTTGTGTTCATAGAGTCTCAAGGATTGGAGGTGAATCTTCTATGGTTTATTGAGCTGAATTTCTGTTGAAATTGTGTTGCATGAGTTGGGGATATGTTGGGTGTTGAAGATGGAAGCTTGGGGATTGTTTTGGTTGAGGTTTTGGGCATTAAAATGATGGGTTTTCTGGGCACGAAGGGAAGGGCCGCGACTCTATTCTAGAGCGCTGTGGCCCTAGGATGAAAAAGGGCCAAGGAGGCTCGGCCATGGGAGGGCGCCGCGGCGCCCAAAGCAAGGGCCACATCGCATGTTTTGTTTAAAATGGCATTGGTTTTGTTTTGAGGCTAGGGCCGCGGCTAAGCTTCAAGGGCCGCAGCCCTTGGTTGCACGCATGAGCTTTTGAGGGTTTTAGGCATGGGGAAGTGGTCTAGTGTGCTCGGGATTTATTTCACCACCGTGCTTGGTGGAATTTAGGTCCCGGGAGTTAGTTTTGTAACCGGAAACCTATATTCGAGTATTAATGAAACCCTATACTTTGGTTGTGACTAAGTGATAAAGGCTTAGGCTCGGGAACAGATCGTGCTTGAGGGGCGTAGCTCGTAATTCAGTAACCGTACAGAGTAAAGGTAAGAAAACTGCACCTGGTTGAATATATGTGACGGGACTAAGGGCTCCCTATTTTAATTGCTTGAAATGATGGTATTATGCCATGCAAGCTATTTAGTGAACCAACGGCCTAAGGGTGCCAAGGGTTACACTAGCGCACAGGGCGTGGCTCGGCCACTGGTAGTCGAGGACAACTTATTATGCACTGAGCTCGGTTTAAGCGGGTCAGAGTCAGTGGGTTAAACAGAGGGCGCGGCCTAAGTTGTCAGCCCTGAATATTATGTGATTTGAGTGGAATATGTGATTGATTGTGTCTTGAATTTAAATATATGTGCTGAATGTTTATTGTGGACTATATGATGGGAGTACATGCGTAATGAATTAACTGTCTGTTATCATTGATTGTGTTGTATAAGATGTTTTCTTGCTGGGCCTTGGCTCACGGGTGCTGCGTGGTGCAGGTAAGGCAAAGGCAAAGGCAAGACTGATCAGCCCTGATTGGAGAGCTTAGCAGGGTGAATGTACATGTCTGGCCGCTCCGCCACCACGGTTGAGGAGATTACAGGGACGAGAGGACCAAAACCTTGTATTTTGCCTTAGTATGGCTAATGTTTACTTTAACTGTTGAGTTTTGTAAACCAGCGTTCGAACACTGATCTTTTGGAGATCCCTACTGTAAACTGTTAGTAACTTATAAAATGTATCTTTTGAGACCAAAATGTCTTTTAACCCTAGAGCACTTAAACTATTGACACACTTCTAAATTAATGACTTGATTAGCAAGTCTTGCACTTTATAAGTACACAGTGTAGTAGTCTTGGCTATCCAGGGTGTTACACGTGCAGGTCATCGATATATCCCTGTAGTCACACCGGTAGTTCCAATAGCAGTACAAGCCTAATTGGATACTTTAAATCAAGTTGTTCAACAACTGGTCAGCAGTAAAACCTCTGACATAGATTATGATCAGAGAAAATACACTCCATTTATAAGCATGATCGTTAATGCTGAGGTTCCAAGCAAACTCAAAATGCATGTATTACCAAACTACACCATAAAAGAAAACCCTATATCTCATGTCAATAAATTTGTGATTCAGATGGATATATAGAAATTATTCAAAGATGCTCGATCCTGGATATTTCCCACGATCCTGTTTGTTGCTGCACATAAATGGTATTTTGAATTCCAATCCGCCATGATCTCTTCATGGGAAATGTTTGTGAAAGAATTCTATGGTTAGTTTTCTGCTGCTCAAGTACACCCAACCGAGGCAAACCAGCTAGTCGACATAAGACAAGGAGATGATGAACCTCTAAAGGTGTATATCCAAAGGTTCATGAGAGTAGCTGCTTGCGTCAAATATGTTGGCAATGAAGGGAAAATGATGGCAATTACAGTTGGGGTAAAAAGAAAACCTCTTCTATGGAATAGTCTACGTAAAATTGTCGTACGGACAACTCAAGAACTTCCTCGATCAAGCAGATATGTACATTAAACTCGAAGACGCTATTGAGAATGAAGGGAAGCTCCAAGATACAACCACTAAAAAAAAAGAGATAAGCCCAAAGTTGAAGAAATCTCAAACAAAGCTAATAACGATGGAGAGAATAATGGCATGAACAGAGGGAAAAAAGAAAATAGTGACTCTACAGACAACGATAACAAGCACTCAAAATTGACAAAATACGAGCCAAGATTTACCAGCTATGTAGCATTGGTCGAAAGTAGAGCATATGTATATTACGTAAGTCACACAATTGTGGCATATAACAGACCAGCCCCAATACGAAGAGATATTTTAAAGGGAGACACAAATAAGTTCCGTCGTTTTCACAACGAATACGGGCATGACACGAACAAGTGTAATCAACTGAAGGATGAAATTGAGTTCTTTATTCGTCAAGGACATCAACAAAGATATGTGCGAGCAGGTGTTGATCCCCAACAAGTTGCTGGTGGTGGTAACAAATAGGCTAAGGGATGACAATGATCACCACCACTATAGCCAGCCCCATTAGTAGGCACCTTACTCACGATATGCTGAGGACCACAACCTATTTGGTGATAGTGGAAAAGCATAAGAGAGATATTCATGAATGCCACGTCACGAGAATGAAATTAAAATGCTAACAGTTGAGGAGCAAACTATAAAAAAACCTCAAATCGAAGGAAAATCAATAAATTGAAGGAACTCCCAAAAATGAACAATTGTCTTGGTGGTAGAAATGGAAGAAACCTATATTGTTGTGCTTCTAGTTAGACTTGAGATCGAACAGGCAGTTGATCTCGTGAAAAGCAATCTGAAAAAGGAGCGATCTTGAAATAATCGGCCACTCCTCGGAAATACTCGTGCAGAGGCAATGTAGCACCAACCTCTATATTGTACCTCGACCAGGCACTATATGCTCCGCCTGGAATGTTTGTTCTCTGGTCGAGTGTTGGCTCAATCAATGTGACCTCATGAAGACCATACTTATTTGTGTAGCTGTTTACCACATTGCTTGATATCTCGTTCAAAGGAGAGACATGCCAAGTCACCGACTATTTTATTTTACCCAATTTGACAACAACAAAAGGGAGGATTGTCCTTGTAACATCAACATCAAGTGTTGATGCTTATTCATTATCAATGTTGGTTGCTTTACGACCTATTTTTGGGTCTCACTTCACTCTACGAGCAACTTGCTTTACTTTTGCCGTCGTAGGAGGAGATTCAACAATTGTGACGGGAGTTTCTGGTTTGTGATTGTGAAAGGGAGGAGGAGATGTTGAAAGGTCGTTTTGCTCGATGTATTCAAATAATATTGATAGCAAGTCATCGTCTATTGGTCGTTCACCTCCCCAATAGTTGTGCATGAATATTTGAGAAGGAGAAGGGGATGTGAGAGTCTAATTCTACCAACATAATATATCTCTAAGAAGTCCAGATATAATCTGCTCGATGATAAACATAATAGTTTATCCGACTAGCAAAAAATTCAGATCAAAAAGTGAAAATCAAAAGTTTTCATTCTTCTGTTCAAGAAGCGGGACAAAACAGGGTTTTCCTCGATAAAGCGAAAAATTGATTTTTTACTTCAATTTTCTGGTAAAAGCTACATTTTTTACTAGCTAAGCCTATTCGAAGTGTCTAAGTACCCTATAAACTAATTTTTAACTCTCTAAACACTAGATTTCTCAACACAGTTAGTAAAAATTCAAGAGCATCATACGATTTTGATATTTTTTTCATTTTCAGAAAAATTGCAAATCATGCATGATTTTTGAAGAAAATTACGAAAATAAAAAGATTAGAGTGCAGAAAACTTACTTAACTGAAGAATCAGAGAGATTTCGCTTGAAAATTACTTAAAAAAAGGCTCATATTGATCAACGCTTTAAGTGTATTTTATGAGTTCTTGAAGAAAGAGAAGACGACAGAGTGGAAAAGAAGAGAGAGAAAATGGATTTTTGTAACGCCTTACTACCTTAGAACCGTTACCATATGATTTGAAAATGTGCCATTAGCTCGCTAATCGAGGTTTTAGATCGAAACACATGATTAAATCAAGATAAAGATTCATTTAACGAAAATTAAGTATAAAAGATTTGGACATCCATTAAAGTTGTAAAAGTAACACACTGGAATCCCAAAACTCTGTTTCAAAACATATTTACAATTCAAAAGTTACTTTACAGTCGACATATGCAAAAAAATCAACTGTTTAAAGCATGTCCCTCAAACAACCCTGATCGTGGCAGCAAGGTAGGCCGAACATGTACGCGCTTCTCCATGCCCTCCAACTCATGCTTGGTCGGCCTTTCCTTTGCCCTTACTTGCAACATAGAGCACCCGTGAGCTAAGGCCCAACAAGAAAACTCAACACATAGCATATGACAACTCAATCCAGTAATACACAACTTAAACAGATAGAAGATTAATCACATAACGGCCTATCCCGACCCAGGTGCTTTACCAAGCACTGGGTTCACGGTGTTCACTGAGTGGGTGAGTACAACACCCTTAGAGGGTCTCGCCTTAGCGCCTGCATTTAGCATGCTTAAAGCCAATCATGGACTTTGTCGTCCCTGACCTTCGTCATTCCCGGCCTTCCCCAATCATTCATAATCATACAAAACATAGCATATAACTATTCGCACACACATTAAAAACAAGTAATAGGGCCATGCCCTGCTCTACAGGCTCAAACATTTTTCTTAACTGTGTCCTGAGTTGACTGTCTAGTATGATCATGAGCGCAATCCACTAAACCCAAGCCTTGGCGGTAAAACCTTTACGGATGATCCAAGCCTGAGATAAATCCAATTACTTTTAGCTTCATTCCCCTTTGAATTTCAGCAAAAATTTCCTTAGCCTTTGAGAGAGAGTGAGGGTAATGAGAGAGATAAGCTTGAGAGAGTTAGGTTTTTTCATGTCTTCTGTTTTCTAGCGAGTTCTAGTGTCTAAGCCAAATCCACGTCTATGTTAGGAACAGTTCCTAGTGCGCATCGAAAATTGTGGTAATGGTAGTATTGTATACAACAAAATGTTTTCATATAACAACTTTATATGATGATCCTTTAATATGCAATATGTTAATCAATATATAATATGTATATGTAAAAAATAATACGAAATGATTTACCTCTTGTAACCTATCAATAATCCTTGGATCTTTTCGTATATATTTAGATCTTCCTATCCTCGCTAGAGTACTCACACCTAGGTCTTCCAAGACGTTCTCCATACCTCAAGATGTGGGTGGGCACATAGAGAACAAGAATCAATTTTGTGAATCAAAAGTATTCTCAAAACATGAAACTCTTGATTATAGGCTAGAGAGAGGTTTTTCTTTTGTGAAAAAGATGATAGTTTTTTTTTTCCTGTAAAAACTTGTTGTTTCTATTTTCTATCATATAGAATATATAGACATTATTATCATCATAATAATAAATAAAAAATAATCATTTTTAATAATAATAATAATGATAAAAGACAAAGTCTTACATTCTATTTCAAAACCCCTTTTAAAATATTTTATTAATTAGTTAAAAATAAAATAAAAAATCAATAACTGATCACATCAGTAGTGCTACATACATAGAGCAGTCCAAGCCTTATACGTGTGGCACTATCCTAGAAAATGAGATTAGATTTTTCAAGTGTTTTTATTTTAATTAATTAATAATTAGAAATTCAAATAAGGTATCATCTTTTTAACAGAAAGATAACAACTTAAATTTCAAAATTCAAAATTCAAAATTTGACTATTTAAAATTCAAAATTTTTATTATCATCTTATTATTAATTAAAAAAATCTAATAATCAAAACCAATTTTGACTATCCAAAATTATCTATTCACACTTAAATAAAACAATTGATTAAAATCAATTTCTTCTATTTCTACACAATTTCTAAAATTGCACAAATGTAATAATAAATTGTGCAACTTCAGTTATCACATAATTGTACATTTTTCTCGAAGAATAAATATTCTCTCAAATAGCCCATTCACAGTTTGACCCTACTATCAACTCTTACCTTGATTAGTGTTGAAAGAGCCGCCCCGGGGACCTCTGGGCCAATAATTATATGCTCCAATAAATAAAAGATTATTAACCAAAACTCTTTTATTCAATAATCATATTTATTAATCTCATGATTATTCCACTATAAATATGAGACTGAACTCTTGAGAATTAAAGACATATATTTAATGAGTACTTTATTGTAACCATAAAGTGTCCATTGATATAATCATTACATACAAATTAATCTTCTATTGTTGATTCATAATTAAGTGGGAATAAAATGACCATTTTACCCTTTTAATTATATCTTGATTCCTAGTGTACCATCGACTTGACTAGTGAAGGTTAATTCATAATGTGATTATGAATTTGACGTCAATAACATTTTCAGTTTTAAAAGCCAACCCAATATGGAATCATCATTCAATCTATAAGAAGGTATAGATTCCATATCTATTAAGCGATGTCCCCAGCCATATACATCATTGAGTCCCCAAAACAATAGTTCTTAGCTTGATCATTCTGACAAACCGTAATGCATGAATAAAATGATCAAATGACATACATAGGAGTTCATAGTAACTTCAAGATTAAGATCAGTTTGTATATGATCATTAGTTGATGTGTTTTATAATACTACGAAACGGTGTTTAAACAAGTATTATTAAATCACATTTGGTCTAGTTCTACATACTCTCAGCATGCAAAGTACCTCCACTAAAGTGTCCTACTACACTAGTAATCTAGATCTAGGTCACATGTATTCATAATACTAGTGGACCATACTAGCAGTAATTAATTTAAAGATTCTATAACTTTATTTTAGTGAAAACTATTTAAGTTCATTATCTCAACCTCGACCCTCTCATACCAAATGAGATTGAGGCCACATAGAAGAACTTGAGAATTTTATGATATTTACTTAATATTATTAACAATAATATAGTACATAAGCTACATATGTACAATAATTCAATTCATTCATTTATTTCATTAAAACTATTTTCAACTATAATTTCTTTAAAGGCACAATTCCCAATAGTCTCTCCCCACTAGCAAAATGTCCAAAATGTCTCAAACCATTAGCCTTTCTAACACCACCAAGGGCAACATCATCTTTTGCCACCTTCCTGCTAATTCTTCGAATAGTCTTATAAATTCCCATTTATTCCTGACATACCCAAATAATTGCTAAGTCACTACCCATTACCCGGTAATCCCGAACACGTGCTAAATTCCCAAAATACCCCTAGGCTCACCCCGAGCCGGGTATTCGACCTCGTTGTGACTATTCTGCTACTCCGCTCCCTAGGGCTGTCTCGGATTACATATCTCAGTTATATCTCCACAATACTTGTGGTCTCAATTATAACACACACATAATTTACATTTATGCCCTCAACGGGCCAAAATTACAATTATGCCCCTATTCATAAAATTGAGCCCACATGCATATTTAATACACCTAAACATGCATTTATAATTATATAATCATTTAATCAACATAGTAACATAATTAAATCAATTATTGCCCTCTCGGCACGCTAATCAAGGTATTAAGCCTTATTAGCAGATTTGAGACATTACAACTATCCACTCCTTACAGAAATTTCATCCTCGAAATTTACCTGAATAACTCGGGATATTGATCCCACATATCAGACTAAAGCTCCCAAGTTGCCTCTTCCACTTTGTTGTTTCTCCACAACACTTTCACCAAGGCAATGGTCTTGTTCTGCAAGACTTTATCTTTCCGGTCTAGGATCAGAACCGACTTCTCCTCATAAGACAAATCTTGATCCAGCTCCAAGTTTCATAACTCAACACGTGGCTGACATAATTAGGCCATACCTCAGCTCGCTAATAGTCCGTTGGAAAATCAGGGCGTACATTTGCCCCCCAAGCCCCTGCTCGTGGTACACGACGCCACTTGGGACCACAGTAGGGGCTTTTAGGCTTCTCCAAGGACTCTCCATATTCCGCCCCTTACGCAGGCGCCGAATACATGGAGCATCGTGGTTGGTGACGGTACGTCTTCTGAGAACCACATTAAATGGCCTAGCCTATGCCCAGCCGTCGTTTCGCCTTTCGAGTGGGGAGCCTCGGATCCCACATCAGGGCAATCCAATGGCCCTCCTCACGTGGCCTTTCACGTATATAAAAGGGGTGGCCACCCCACGCATGGGCCACCCATTTATTTGAAAATTTTCTGAACTTTCCATTTTCTTCTCTCTTCTCATCCTCAAAAGAAAAACCCTCTTCCTCCTGGCCACCGTTCCCAGCATTCCAGAAGGTCAGGTGCGAGGGTTCCCTTGAGGTTTTGGAACTAGTCATTCCATCGAGGCCCCAACCCAGATGACCCCTTCATCCTCCCCACAACAAACTACTTCGTAAGTCCTCTGACTGTGCGTGTACTAAATTTTCTTTTCACTGTAGCCTAGGTAAATAGTTCCTGTAGCCGCATGCAATAGTCTATTGGTTTTTTGTGGGTATGAAGGGTGTAGGTTTTTACTTTAGGGCATCGATTGTTGAAGAAAACCATTAAGGAGCATGGCTTATAGGGTGCATTTTCTGGGGAACTCTTCTGGGTAGGATTTTTGGTATGCTTGTTTTAAAATATCCAGTACTTTGGGTGCAAAACCGGGTAGCTTAGGGGACACGCTTCACAGGTGGTTTTGCACCTCTTGCCTACTGAAACTTTCCTTCCAAGGAAAATTTCTATCCTGAACCTCCTGACACACGAATTTCGAGTAATCGGGGATCTTTTGGGAGCACAGGCGCGTGTTCATAGAACCGCGTGGTCTCACTCTCCACGGGCTGAGATTACCTCAGCTCGTGCAAATAAAACACCTCTCTTGATCCTCCCTTATGCTTAGGTCGCCTTTTCTGAAATTTCTTCTTTTGTTCGCTAGGCGACCAGATGGGACCCAAGAAGAACGCTCCTAAGAGGATCGCAGGCAACTCGTCCTCCCAACAATCCAAAGGAAAGGAGGTGATGACAGATTCCCCAATCCCTGTCTTCGGGCCGGCCATGGAGCAGGAGCTCGAGGTGGCGCCCGATGCTTTCTTCGAGGCCGAGAAGATCGTCTCGAAGATCACTGACCAGGGGAAAGTGAATAAAATATTCCTTTCCCACAACATCGAACTGGGGAGGGGCGCCTTGATCGCCCGTCCTCCCGCAGAAGGTGAGCGGAGCTGCGCGCCGCTCGACGAGGAGTTCGCGGCCTGGAGTGACGAGCACACCAGGGTTGGGGCCTTCCTCCCGTTGGATCAATACTTTGCCGACTTCCTCAACTACATGAAGTTGGCTCCTTTCCAACTCCCCCCAACTCCTACCATTTGTTGGCGAGGTTGAGATATCTATTCCTGAGACAGGAGTGGGAGGTCCCTACTCCGGCAGATATCCTCTATTTTTTCTGCCTCAAGGCCAGCCCGGAGCAGCGGGGGCGAGGCGACGGGTTCTACTACTTGACCCAATTTCCAAATACGGCTGCGGTCATCGAGCTGCCCAGCCACCCCAACAACTTCAAAGATCAGTTCTTTATGTCCAAGGGGTTTCGCAACTGCGAACTGCACTACTTCAACCGTCCTCGTAAGTACCCTTTACTCTTAGCTCGTAAGTTAAGTATTGGATAACTCCCCCTTTATCCGTTTCTGACTTAGAATAATTCTGCAGCCATTTTCGCGAGGACAGACAAGTCTGTGATCCTCAGGAGTCAGTACGAGACACTGGCGGGCTTGCCCCCAGTGAAAAGGACTATCTCCATCTCGTGACAGACGAGACGATGTTGGCGTGCAAACTAATCTCCCCGGGCCAGAATTTGAACTTGAGGAGACCGCGGGGACCTCCCCCAGCTTGCGAGATGAGGCCCATTCCCGAGGAGGAGGCCGCGGGGGATGAGGACAAGGTGCCCCTTGTAAGGACGAGGAGGAAGCGGGCGCTGGAGGTCTCCCAAATAACGGATGAGGACAGGATCCGGTCCGGAGCAGCCGCCGATCCCTCCGGCCAAGGTAACCCATATTTATTTAGGAACTTAGATAGGGCCACCGCAGACCCTCGACTAGCTAGGTTTAATCCCAACCAGCCCGTCCAGTGCCACCGAAGCGACCCTGACCTTGACATAACCCTGCTTCATTGTGTCGACCGGCTCGTGCTAGATTACGAAAGTAGCCGCCCTAGGGGTACTGTAGTCGTAGACAACACTTTAGCCTTTAGGTCGGCCTTATTTGAGGAGTACGGGACCAACCTTTGGTCATGGCCATCACTTCGGGAGGGTACCGTAGCTCGAGGTCTTAGGCAGTATGTAGAAGAGTCTAGTCCTGAGCCAAATTTGGACCCAGAGCCCGAGCCAGCTCGCGTAATCATTGACTTAGATTCCCCAGCAGAAGCTCTGGGGCCGATGGTCGTGACCATAGATTCCTCTCCTAGCTCGGGGGGTAGGATCCCTTACGATACATGTTTTTGGATTCTGTTCTCCTTATCTTTGTTGTTTTTGCATAAATGTTAATTTGTGTACTAATAATGTCTTTGTTTTTGCCAGAGGAGATGTCTCAGCCCGGGAACAAAGATTTGCGGGCTAAGTTCACCGGAGGGAGCTCCTCCGCTGGGGCTTCTGGGCCCATGGTGAAGAAACTCTGGATGGCAAAGAAAGTCGTTGGGACATCATCCAAATCCCCTGCAAAGGGGAAAGATCAGGGCCCGGCTGCCCTGGCCAAGGTACCTCCTCCTCCGCCAGTGGAGAAGATGCCCCCGCCCCCTCCACGAACTCTGTCCCCTGCTCGGGACATGGAGGCAGAGGCCGGGACTCTGACGGCCGTAGTCCCGGATGTGCGCATCCCCGTGGATCCCCAAGTCTTGGAGAAGATTCCTGACGTCTTCCGGGGGACGGTGTATGAGACGGAGAGCTACGCCGTCGACCACTTCTACTGCGCCACAGAGAGAGACCTGCGGGCCATCGAAGCAAGGAGCCCGGATAATGTAATGGATTCTTCATTGGGAATGGCTCTAACGGTGAGCTGACTTTACCCTTTTATGATCTTTGATTACCATGCCTTGCCCTGTTTCTCTTTTTTTTTCTAAGGTAGTTGCCTCTTTGTTTTGTAGAGTGCCCTGGCCCTTCACCGGAGCATATCCAGGTCCAGGGCTCAGCTCGAGGAGATGAGGGGCGAGCACCAGACGGTTTTGGCCGCCCATCAAACTGCCTTGGTCGCCCTGCAGACGGCCCAACAGAAGGAAAAAGAAGCCAAGGATGCTTTGGCGGCCGTGCAGGCCGAGCTGGATGAAGCCCGTCCTAAGCTTTAAGAGGTCGAGGCCACCAAGGCCGCCCTTGCTGCCGCGCTGGTCGAGCTAGACTTTGCGAAGACTAGGGCTGAGGAGGCTAAGGCTGCCCTGGAAATGGAGAAGGCAACTTCTAGCTCCGCCATGGAGGACATGGTCTACCACTGCTGGGTCTATAACTCGGACGGCGACTTCTCCTTCTTAGGAGTGGACTGGGAGGTCTTCCAGGAAGGGTTCAAAGCTCGCCTCCAACAAGAGGCACCTTCTGAGATCGGGGAGGCCTCCGCAGCGACCAAGCAGGAGGGCGAGACGGCGACCTCAACGGAGAAGCCCGGTGGTGCCTAGGGCCCTTTCCCCTCTTCTTTTTTATTATATTTTATTTTTGTAACTTTGCATGAGGTTTTTTCACCTCGAGACAATTGGTTTTATCAATCTTTATTTTTAATTAATTTACATCTTTTTGTCTCTATGTACTTTAATAGTCTTAGTTTTTAAGCTTCTAAGACAAGTCCTGGTTGAATCCCGGACCTCGCTTTACAAACCTAGTTCGCGTTAATTATTTGACTAATACATTGTGCTTTTTAAGAAAAACACCGATCAATCAATTTGAATTAACTTCTAAGTTTTAGGACCTGGTTACATCCAGGACATTAGTTTGAAAACTTAGTTCGCGCTAATTCTTTGACTAATATCTTGTGCTTTTTAAGAAAAACACCGATCAATCAATTTGAATTAACTTCTAAGTTTTAGGACCTGGTTACATTCATGACATTAGTTTGAAAACTTAGTTCGCGCTAATTCTTTGACTAATATCTTGTGCTTTTTAAGAAAAACACCGATAAATCAATTTGAATTAACTTCTAAGTTTTAGGACCTGGTTACATCCAGAACATTAGTTTGAAAACTTAGTTCGCGCTAATTCTTTGACTAATATCTTGTGCTTTTTAAGAAAAACACCGATCAATCAATTTGAATTAACTTCTAAGTTTTAGGACCTGGTTACATCCAGGGTAGGACTTAGTTTCATATTGATCCTTAATCAATATCTCGCGTTTTTTAAGAAAAACATCGATCAATCGATTTGAATAAGCATTTAAGCCTTTAAGGCGACCTAGTTATATTATCCAGGTACCATATGCCCCCAAGTAATTAGGAAAGGGTCTTTCGTAGTTACTTGAGATTACACTTGCAAATATATACAATCATGAACGAAAAGTTAATTCTCATTGTTCAATACATAAAAAATGGCCTTTCTGAGTAAGCCTTACAAGGGTGTTACTGATAATACTTTTTCAAGTGGGTGGCGTTCCAAGCCCGTGGGACCGTTTCTCCATTAAGTCGGGCTAGCTTGTAGGCTCCTTCCTTTATGACCTCGGCTATTTGATAAGGTCCTTCCCAGTTTGGTCTCAATACTCCGTCTTTGGGATCCTTGCTGGCTAAGAAAACTCTCCTGAGGACCAGGTCGCCAATGCTAAAAGCGCGTTTTCGAACCTTTGAGTTGAAATAACGCGTAATTTTTTGTTGGTAATGCGCGAGCTGGAGCTGTGACTCTTCTCGCCTTTCATCAATCAGGTCGAGGGATGAGCAAAGCAGTTCATGATTGCGACCCTGGTCATATGCCTGGACTCTATGAGAATATACCTTTAACTCAACAGGAAGGACCGCCTCGCTCCCAAAAGGCAGGGAGAAAGGAGTATGACCCGTAGAGGTCCGATACGAGGTCCGGTACGCCCACAATACCTGAGGGAGCTGTTCTGGCCAGACCCCTTTGGCTTCGTCCAACCTCTTATTAAGGCTCACCTTTAGTGTCTTATTGACAGCTTCGACCTGGCCGTTTGCCTGAGGATAGGCCACGGAGGAGAAACTTTTCATGATGCCGTACCTTTCACAAAATTCGGTGAAGAGGTCGCTATCGAACTGAGTCCCGTTGTCGGATATGATTTTCTTCGGCAGCCCGAATCGACAGATAATGTTCTTGACTACGAAGTCGAGGACTTTCTTGGATGTGATCGCTGCCAAAGGCTCTGCCTCAGCCCACTTTGGGAAGTAGTCGATAGCCACCACGGCGTAGCGGACCCCGCCCTTTCCAGTAGGGAGGGCGCCAACCAAGTCGATCCCCCAAACCGCAAATGGCCATGGGGAGGAGATCATCTTTAGCTCGACTGGGGGAGGTCGGGCAACCATGGAGAATTGCTGGCACTTGTCGCACTTCTTGACATACGAGATCGAGTCCTTTGACAGAGTGGGCCAGTAATACCCTTGCCTTAAGACTTTTAGGGCCAAGCTTTGCCCCCCAGCGTGATCCCCGTAAAAACCCTCATGCACCTCCTGTAGGATGGCCTTTGCTTCGCCTGGTAGAACACATCATAGGAGAGGTAGGGAATGCCCACGCCGGTATAACATTCCATCTAGCACCGTATACCTTGTAGCCTGGTAAAGTACCCTCCTTGTGTCATTATGCTCCTCGGGTAACTTTCCTTCGGTAAGGTACTCGAGGATGGGAGTCATCCAGGTCGGTCTGGCATCAATCATCTCGACCTCCGCCCCGACCTCTTTTATACTTGGTTTTTCCAGGAATTCCATCGGTACTAATCCCAGTGTTTCAGTCTCCTCGAAGGTAGCGAGCTTGGCGAGGGCGTCGGCGTTAGCGTTCTGCTCTCGAGGTATCTGCTCGATTGTGCCTCTTTCAAATGTGGATAGTTCGGATTTTACCTTGGCCAGGTAAGCAGCCATCCTGGCTCCACGAGCTTGATATTCTCCTAGCACCTGGTTTACCACGAGCTGGGAATCGCTGAAGCACTGGACGGAACTGCCCTTCAGCTCCTTGGCCACCCTCAGCCCGGCCAGCAAAGCTTCGTATTCGGTCTCGTTGTTAGAGGCCTTGAATCCGAATCTCAACGCCGAGTGGAATCTATGCCCTTCAAGGGATATCAAAATGATTCCAGCCCTGAACCCGTTCTCATTAGATGAGCCATCCGCGAAGATCTTCCACGACGCCGGGGGCGAGGTGACCTGGGGTAATTCTTCCACAGGATCCTCCCTGAATCATGTGCATTCTGCCACAAAATCGGCCAAGGCCTGACTCTTTATGGCAGTTCGGGGGGTGTACAAAATTTCGAACTGACTGAGTTCGATAGCCCACTTTAACAGACGTCCCGATGCTTCAGGTTTTTGCAAAACCTGCCTTAAAGGCTGATCGGTCATGACGTGTATTGAGTGGGACTGGAAATACGGCCTGAGCTTTCAGGAGGCCGTGATAAGACAGAACGCCAATTTTTCCATCAACGGGTATCGGGATTCAGCCCCGAGAAGTCTCTTGCTGATGTAGTAGACCGGTTTCTGAACCCGGTCTTCTTCTCGGACCAAAATGGCACTAGCTGCATCCTCTGTGATAGCTAGGTAGAGGAAAAGGGGCTCCCCTGCCTTTGGCTTGGAAAATATGGGCGACTCGGCCAGATGTGCCTTCAGGTCGAGGAAAGCAACCTCGCACTCCTTGGTCCACTCGAACTTCTTATTTCCTCGGAGCAGGTTATAGAATGGAAGGCACTTGTCGGTGGACTTTGAAATAAACCAATTTAGGGCTGCCACCCTTCTTGTCAGGCCTTGGACATATTTACGCGACCTGGGTGAGGGAAGCTCGAGCAATGACCTGATCTTATCGGGATTAGCCTCGATTCCACTAATGTTGACAATGAAACCCAGGAATTTTCCAAACGCGACCTCGAAAGTGCACTTTTGAGGGTTAAGCCTCATGCCGTATTCTCTTAGTATCTTGAAGCATTCGTCCAGGTCAGAAGCATGGTTATCACCAGTCTTTGACTTGACCAGCATGTCATCAACGTACACTTCCATGTTCTTCCCGATCTGGTTGGCGAACATTCTATTCACTAATCTCTGGTACGTAGCACCGGCGTTCTTCAGCCCGAATGGCATGACCTTGTAACAATAGATGTTAGTCGGGGTCATGAAGCTGGTGTGCTCCTGGTCCGCCGAATTCATAGCGATCTGATTGTAGCCTGAGTACGCGTCCATAAAGGACATGAGCTCGTGCCCCGCCGTGGCATCCACCAATTGGTCAATCCTTGGCAAGGGAAAACAATCTTTGGGGCAGGCTTTATTCAGGTCGGAGAAGTCGATGCAAGTCCGCCACTTCCCGTTGGGCTTCGGGACCAGCACGGGGTTGGCGACCTAAACCGGAAACTTGGCTTCACGGATAAAGCCGCATTTCTTGAGCCGGGCTACTTCTTCTTCTAAGGCTTCAGCCCGAGTTGTTCCCAGGCGCCTCTGCTTCTGAGACTTTGCAGGAACGCTCTTATCCAAATGAAGGGTGTGCATGATGACGTTTGGACTGATTCCCACCATGTCCTCGTGTGACCATGCAAACACATCCAGGTTATCCTGCAAAAATTTGATTAGCTCCACTTTCCTCTTGCCGCAGAGGTTTTTCTCGAGCTTGACCGTTCGTGAAGGATTTTGTGGATCGATGTTTACTTCCTCGAGCTCTTCAATAGCTTGGAGCTCGGACTTGTCCTCGCCTATTCGGGGGTCAATATCCTCACTTAGGATGATACCTTCCCCCTCGGCGCTCTGAGGTTTTTCAATCTTAGTATTAGTCAGAGGTTCTTGAGATTCCTCTCCTCCACCTTGGATGGCCATCGCTAGCTGCCCGGGTTTTGATTTTCCCTTCATGGAAATGCTGTAGCATTCCCTGGAAGCAAGCTGATCGCCACGAACTATGCATATCCCCGTGGAAGAAGGGAATTTCAGCGCGAGGTGGCGAACAGAGGTGATGGCCTCAAAAGCTATAAGTGTGGGTCGGCCCAAAATAGCATTGTATGTAGCGGGGCAGTCGATGACCACGAACTCGAGGAGTTTTGAGACCATTCGAGGTCCCTCTCCTAAGGTGATCACCAGCTCGATCGTCCCTATAGCCGCTAATCCTTCTCCCGAAAAACCATACAGCATCATGGAGGTCGCCTTCAGCTCGGCGACAGTCAAACCCATCTTCTCCAGCGTGGACCGGAATAGAAGGTTTACCAAACTCCCATTATCGATCAGCACTCTCCTAACCCTCCGATTAGCGAGCTGCACTGCTATGACCAGAGGGTCGTTATGAGGGAACTGAACATGACCAGCATCTTCTTCCGTAAAAATGATTGGCTACCTCTCCAATTGCTGTTGCCTTGGCAGATGCTGCTTCGGGACGAACTCTACTCCATTATGTGCCTTGAGTTCGTTTACGTACCTCTTTTGGGCACCCCTACTCGTGCCAGCCAAATGCGGACCTCCCGAGATTGTGGATATCTCTCCTCCTATCACTGGAGGAAAGACGTCTTGATCTACTTGAGACCCGGGCTGACTGACCGGGACTTCCGGAGCAGGTCGTCTTGTTGGAACCCTGTTCCATGCGTATTGAGCCAAGGGGACAAAACCCTCCATCTGAGCCAGTCGCTCAAGGGTTTTGTCCTGATTTCCTTGGTTACTCCGGGGTTGTTCAACAGCTCCAGATCCATTATATACGTTTGGTGGGTTATTGCCCCTCCTCTCTTGAGATAGGTTATTTGGGACATTCCCGCCGTTACGTACCTCGGATAGGTCTCCCCCTGAGTGAGCATGGCTGCCACCTCCTACCGGTTCCCCCTTATGAGAGTTAAGGCGATCTCGCAGGTCGCCCCTCGGGGTGGCTTGAGGACTTTGCGCCGAGCTTAAGCTTGACGCAGGTCTTCGCCAGAAAGGTCACTCCGGCGACTGCCGGTCCAGTAGCTCCCGTTAGATAAGCTTGGAGTCCGCCTCTGGGGGTGAGGATTCGGGCTCCCTCTGGGCGCCCTGCTACGTCGGGAAGGTCCTGCGGATGGCGGATTTCTCCTACTGCTTCCATAAGATGGAATATCTTGGATAGGCCGAGGAGGAGACAGATATCTTATTGGTGACAGAGGATGCCTGACCGGAGATGCAATCCTAGTTCCCTCAGAGCGGATCAAGTTAGGTGGGGGCCTTTCGGCCCTGCCAACCTGCGGGCCCCGTGCCTGGCGATCCGGACGAGGCGGAGGACGGCTAGCGGGGACGGGCTGGTTCTGTGAGCCCTCCCCGAATCTCCTTCTAGAATTCCCTCGAGCCTTCCTGGGCGTGCTCGAGGCTGGCAGTGAGCTGGGAGTTGAAGTTCAGACCGAGCGACTATACTGTTGTTCAGCTCTAGGTATTTCTTCGAAGTTTGCCTCTCGACGGTGCGATGAGGGAGTAGATTTAGACGTTGGAGGTCTATCCGAGCGGCTAGGCCTGGACCGATTACCCCGGCGGGACTTACGAGTCTCGCCTTGCCTCTTTCCGACGTTAGCGTCGGTTGTAAGAGGGGGTAGTCGGGCCAACACCTCCTTAATCTGCTGACTAGCCTTCGCCAGTTGGCTCCTCAGCTGAGCGTTCTCCATCTCTACCGCAGTGTAAAAATTCGGGTTTGGATTAGGTGGTCGGGGTGCCGAACTTCCAGTGTTATCCTGGCCTACTGGCTGCTTGCCCGGCCGCTGTGGGACTTCAAGATTTTGCTCACTGGAGATGGCAGCATGATGAGCCTCCTGCCCATCATGTTGTTCTGCCTCGTTACCGTGTCTTGATCGAGTGATCACCATAGTTGGATATGCGCGATAGCACCAATCTAACAAGCTCTCAATGAAAGCACCAAACTGTTGACGCGGTTCTTCGCCAACATGTAATTAAGAGAATAAGAGAATGAGATTAGTGCTTAACAATGAACCGAAACAGATGAATGATCTTTTGATGGACTGATGACACAATTACGTTTTTAGGTGATTCAAAGGTTAAAATCCTTCTACTCCACCAGCCAATATTATTGGTGTATTTCTGGTATTCTTTACAGGGTATTTCTTTACACAATAGAATCCAACCCTTTCCAATTCCCAGGGTCTCCATATTTATAGGAGAGGGCACCTGAGAGTTGGTAAAGAGGGGTCATCCCGTGACCCTCTTACCCATCATGTCACTTCTGTGACACTCATGATTAATTCCTAAAACCTGACAAATGAAGTGTGGTCTAATCAATAGGCAAGGGGGATAATGAGCTGCACGGCCCAACCCAGTCGTGGGTGTCTAAATACGCACATTCATGCTGCGTGTCCGAGAAGTCAGGGATATATCATACACGTGATGTCTGATATATGCACGTTTATCTTGCGTGGTTGACTTTATAAAAGGTCATAGCTTCCAACTCCAGCTCGTACCACGAGCTGGATGCCCCTCGACCTGCGGCCTTCACAGTCCTGACTCGGTCCTTAAGTAATCTTGGCGAACCTTTGGATACCTCGAGCTAACGAGGTAGGACCTGACGACAGCAGCTCCGGTCATGGGGGATCCACGTGGCTGACATAATTAGGCCATACCTCAGCTCGCTAATAGCCCGTTGGAAAATCAGGGCGTACAATGATGATAAGATGAATTTAGATACATTTAATCATCAATACTAACAATGAATAATATAATAAAATCATAAAATACAAGATTAGGGTTAGAGAGACACAACCTTTCTATTGAGCAACTTGAATCTTCAACTTGGAAACTTCTAAGGCTTATACACAATATGAATATTGTTGTCCAAAATCTCTATTCCAAGCCTTCCCAATTGCTTGAAGATTCAAATAAGTAGAATGAGATTTGGGATTGAACAAGCCTTAAAACTCATGCAATTCAAGCAAAGCTTGATGAGTTTCTTGGAGAAAACCTTGGTCTTAGAAAGCTAGAGAGAGAATGAGGTTAGAGAGAGAGAGATGGAAAGTGTGATCAAGGCTTTTCAACTCTAACAACCCATATATATATAGTGTAGGCATCATCTTTAGTCTAACCAATAGGATTAGAGCATTTAAAACACATCATTTGGAGCATTTTACGTAAACTGTACGACCCTAAAAGACTGTCCAAGCAATGCATCCCCTGCATGCAGGCGATGTATTGCCTGACAGATGATACGTCGCCTACTAGCAGGCGATGCATCACCTGCTAGAGCTTTTGAAGCCCTTCACATTTAGGCGATGCTACACCACTTAGGGGACAACGTATCACCACCCTCTCTGACTTTGGACCACTCCAATGGTCCTAAAATTTCTCCAAATGATACCAAACTTTTTGGGAATGTTTGGATACCTTATTGTATCACTTTAGACCCATAAAAGTCACTTTTAGATGCCTTCTACACAATCTCATGTTTTCACTTCTCTTTAAGTGAAAATTGTTGAGTGTTTTGCACCTCAACGTGTAAACATCTTAACCATTATATGTAACCAATTTTAACATTCCCCCACTTCTTAACTTAACAATTTTGGTGCATAAAATAAGGTTTCTTTCGATTTGAACTTTATCTTAGTGAAAGTATTGTAAAACATTATCGAAGTCATTGGTGTCTTAAAGAATGAACTAATTACTCCTTAGTGATAAAACTGGTAACACCACACACACCTCCACTTGACCATTAATTTTCCCACTTTTCTCACTTAGCACTCATATGGCCATGTGCTTATCCATTTCATGAACTTTCTGGGGAGAAACTCCAACTCCCATGAGAGGCGGCACCGCCTCTAAGTTCACATAGGTGAAGTTCTTACAACATTTTTGCTACATTTAGAGATGCTTGTTGTATACAACTGGGCTTCATTAAAAGACTGAGGATTAACCCTGACTCGATAGCAACCGACACTAACCATCCTTGGATGGAACTCATGATTTTATTAATACTGAAACAATTCACCAAATAATGTGTTCTTACCCATTGAACTCTTTCCCTTGATGTTCAGAAGTTTGGAGTTAGGTTGTCATCATTGGTGAATATATTATTTTAGGAGTTTTAGTCCCATCCCTTTTGAAGTAGAACCTACTAATGTCTTCGCAAGATGTTTTGTAAATGGATATGCTAAGTTCTCACTTGTCTTAACATATGAGATTGATATGATTCCTCCACGAATCAATTGTCTCACATACTCATGTCTTAGACTTATATGTCTAGACTTCCCATTATATATGCCATTATATGCTCTAGCCAATGTGGCTTGACTATCACAAAGTATTGAGATCGTCGATACCTCATCCACGGAAATTGAGATCTCCAACATGAGATCCCTAAGCCACTCAGCCTCTTTGTTGGTTGCCGCTAGAGCTATAAATTTTGCCTCCATGGTTGAGTGTGAAATACATGTTTGTTTCTTAGAACCCCAAGAAACCACTCATCCACTGAGCATAAACACCCAACCACTTGTAGAGAGACTATCTCATACACTTGATATCCAACTCGCATTGGAATATCCTTCAAGTATCTTCGGGAACTTTGAATATTGGAGGCATAGCTACTTGGTCCTTTTAATGTACCCTAGAACTCTCTCAATCGCTTTCCAATGTTCCATACTTGGATTGCTAGTAAACCTACTTAGTTTACTAACCACATATGCAATATCCACTCTTGTACAATGAGCGACATACATTAGACTCCCTAATGCACTTGCATACTCAAGTTGAGCCACTGCTTTACCATTATTCTTTTCAAGCTTTATGCTTGAATCAAATGGTGTATTTGCCTCTTTGATTTTGAGATGACTAAACTTGTCAAGCACTTTCTCAACATAGTGTTCTTGACTTAAGGCATAACCACCACTATTTTTTCTCACTTTTATACCCAAGATGGTATCAACCTCTCCAAGGTATTTCATCTTGAAAGTGGAAGAAAGAAACCTCTTTGTTTCCATTATGCTTTTTATATCATTACTCAAAATCAACATATCATCAACATATAGACACACCAAGATGACATAGTCATCACAAGTCTTAGAATATAAGCACTTGTCCTCATTATTGTGTCTAAACCCATCCAAAATTATGGCTTTATCAAATTTCTCATGCCATTTTTTTGGTGCTTGCTTTAAACAGTATAATGATTTAACAAGCCTACACACTTTATGTTCATTTTCTCTTAGAACAAAACCCTCTGGTTATTCCATATAAATCTCCTCATCAAGATCTCCATTTAGGAATCCTGTTTTGACATCCACGTGATGAACATAAAGGTTATATATTAATGATATGGAAAATAGTACTCTTATAGTGGTTGTCCTAGCAACTGGTGCATGCGTGTCAAAATAATAGACTCCTTCCTTTTGTTTAAACCTTTTGGCTACTAGTCTTGCCTTGAATGTTTGTAATGTGCCATCGGTGTGATATTTCCTCCAAAATACCCATTTGCACCCAATTGGTTTTGAACCTTTTGGAAGGTCTACCAATTCCCATGTGTGGTTTTAAATAATTTAATCCAACTCATCATTTATTGCCTCCTTCCAAAAAGTGGAGTCTCTAGAAGACATTGCTTCTTGGAATGTTTTGGGATCATCCTCAACTTGAAGAGCCATAGGAAATTTCCATGTGACTTCTTCAAGGTTTCCCTCTACTAGGTAGAGTGTCTCCACTTGAGAACATATCTCATTTGATCCCAATTCTTTAAGCATTTGGCTTCTCTGAGGCAATATAGGGTGCTCATCAACCTTTGGATCTTTCTCTTTAAGAGATTCTCCAACACTTGTGGGTTCTTGAGAACGACTATCACAATATACCATATTCTCAAAGAACTCCATTTTTCTTGATTCAATTATCACATTAGACTCCAAGTCTAATAGCCTATAGGCCTTGTTATTTGAGGCATAGCCAACAAATGTACACTTTATGACCCTTGGACCCAACTTGGTCTTTTTAGGCTTCGTGCTCTTGCAATAAGCAAGGCACCCCCACACTTTAAGATAGGCTAAATTAGGCTTCTTTCCTCTCCATAGCTCATATGGAGACACATTGTTCTTTTTCATAGGAATTCGATTCAATATATGACATGCAACAAGCAACGCTTCACCCAACAAATTATAACATAATTTAGCATGTAAAAGCATAGAGTTAATCATCTCAAGATAAGTCCTATTCTTTCTTTCAGCTATTCCATTTTTTTGTGGAGTGTATGGTGTAGTGCATTATGTATAATGCCATGCTGTTCACAAAACACATTGAAATCATTTGAAAAGTATTCACCACTTCTATTACTTCTAAGAGTCTTTATTTTCCTTTCCAATTGATTTTCTACTTCAGCTTTATAGATTTTAAATGCATTATTCATCCTTACTCTTAAGTAAATAAACATAAGTATACCTAGAGCAATCATCTATAAAAGTTATGAAGTATCTATTTTCTCCTCTAGTCAACATGCCATTCAATTCACATAAATCACTATGTATTAAATCTAGCAAGTTTTAACATCTATCAACACTTGGAAAAAGTTTCTTTACCATTTTAGATTTAACACATAATTCACATGATCATGCTCATTCACATCACAATTAATCAATCTACATTTAACAAAATTTTTAATTGTGCTTTAACCTATATGAGCACATCTATTATGCCACAAAGTAATATAATTAGAATTAATCATATTGTAAGATTTAGATGCCATATCATTATTTTCACTATCAAGAGCACAAAGTTTGATCATTCCATCATATGTATAACTCTTTTCCCACAAAAGTGCCCAATTTAGTCAAAGTGAGTTTATTGAATTCAAACTCCATTTTCATACTAGATTTACTCAATAGAGTTCCACTCATAATGTTTCTAGTCATATCGGGAACATAGAAAACATTAATTATGGTCACTTTCATTCCATTAGTGAAGAACACATCAATGCAGCCCCTTCCAAGTACCTTGGATATCTTTTCATTCCCCATTTGGACTTCAAGTCCCACCTTTGTACTTTCAAAAGTTTTGAAAATAGTTTTATCATAGGTTGCATGAATGCTGGCACACGTATCATACCACCATCCTTGTACCTTTCATTGGGTTGCATTAACTTCACTCAAGGTTGCAATGATCTCAACATCAATTGCATTGACATGTTCACCTTCTCTTAAGGTTGCTTAGTCTCATCACTACATGCATGAACCGTGTCAATTCTCTTTAGGGTTATCATACATTCCTCATCGAATGTCTTCAATTCAATTAATGTCACAAAGATCTCATCATCAATTGTATTGACCTCAATCTCATTATGATTAATTTTACAATTTCCATATCTCACATGATGATCAATAACTTTACAAACAAAACAAGTATAACAATAACCCTTGAATTGTTTATTAACATTCTCCATTGTACTCTTAATATAAACAATAATCTCAAACTCACAAAAATATGGCAGCAAACACATTTTATTCAAATTCTTGAAATCTACACATTTAGAAATAAGGAATTTTATGATACCAATCTCCTTACGCATGTAATCCCATTGAGTTGTCTCATCCTTTGTTGATGAAGACTTTGAATCCATATCCACATTCATGTAGAACATTTCTAAATAGAAATTTCTTTGATCTTTCATGGTTATGTGTTGAAAACAAACCAAATATTAAAACAAGGATTTGAAGGTTGTAGAAGATGAACCAATTTCCCTCATTGTTGATTATGCAAAACACAAAATGAAAGTAATTAGGGATAGAGATTTTGATTGTTGGGAATATATGGAATTAATCTTTGCAAATCAACAATGAATTATGATTATAATACAATATTCCAAACCCTAGAGTTGATCAAGATTAAAATTTAAAGTATAAAGGCAATTCTTGATAATCAAAGAAACATGTTCATGATATGAATGCTAATCCTGAATATGATGAACTAAATGATTAAATGGTGATAAGATGAATTTAGATACATTTAATTATCCATACCAACAATGAATAACATAATATAATCATAAAGTACAAGATTAGGGTTAGAGAGACGCAGCTTTTCTATTCAACAACTTGAATCTTCAACTTGGAAACTTCTAAGGCTTATACACAATATGAATATTGTTGTCCAAAATCTATATTCCAAGCCTTCCCAATTGCTTGAAGCTTCAACTAAGTAGAATGAGATTTGGGATTGAACAAGCCTTAAAACTCATGCAATTCAAGCAAAGCTTGATGAGTTTCTTGGAGAAAACCTTGGTCTTAGAAAGCTAGAGAGAGAATGAGGTTAGAGAGAGAGAGAGTTGGAAAGTGTGATCAAGGCTTTTCAACTCTAATAGCCCATATATATAGTGTAGGCATCATCTTTAGTCTAACCAATAGGATTAGAGCATTTAAAACACATCATTTGGAGCATTTTACGTAAACTGTACGACCCTAAAAGACCACCGAGACGATGCATCACCTGCTAGGGCTTTTGAAGCCCTTCGCATTTAGGTGATGCTACGCCACTTAGGGGGTGACGTATCGCCATCCTCTCTGACTTTGGACCACTCCAATGGTCCTAAAATTGCTCCAAATGCTACCAAACGTTTTGGGAATGTTTGGATACTTCATTGTATCACTTTAAACCAATAAAAGTCACTTTTTGATTCCTTCTACACAATCTCATGTTTTCATCTCTTTAAGTGAAAATCATTAAGTGTTTTGCCCTCAACATGTAAACATCTTAACCATTATATTTAACCAATCTCAACATCCTTTACATAAAACTCAGCGTACTACTCCACCGTATAAGTCATCTTAACAGGAAAAAAGTGGATTGATTTGGTATACCTATCCACAATCACCCACACAGAATCATGTTGCCCCACCGTCTTCGGCAATCCAACCACGAAGTCCATGATGATATCCTCCCACTTCCACTCTGGAATCCCTAAAGGCTGCAGCGACCCTATGGGCCTTTGATGTTTAGCCTTCACCTGCTGATAGGTTAAATATTTGGCCACATAATCCATTACGTCCCTCTTCATCCCTGGTCACCAAGACAGAGTCCTCAAGTCCTGGTACAACTTCATCGTAGTTTTATGTAGAGAATAGGGAGTGGTATGATACTCATCTAGAATCTCTCTCCCGATACCAGAATCCATCAAAACACAAATCCAACCTTTATACCTCAGTAAACCCACCTCTGAAATAAAAAATTCTCTAGCCAATCCAGCTAAGACATCCTCCCTGTGTTTCCTCAACAGGGGATCCTTCTCCTGCGCTTCCTTAATCCTCTCAAGGAGCGTGGACTAAAGAGTGATATTGGCTAGCTGACCAACTACCAATTCAATTTATGCTATGGTCATCTCCTCAGCTAACTCTTCTGATATCTGCCTCGAACTGAATAACTGCACTGGGCCCTTCCGACTCAATGCATCAGCCACCACATTGGATGGTCTTCCCTGGATGGTACAAAATATCACAATCGTAGTCCTTCACCAACTCCAGCCAACGCCTTTGGTGCATATTCAGATCCTTATGAGTAAAGAAATACTTTAAACTTTTATGGTCGGTGTACATTTCATACTTCTCTCCATACAGATAGTGCCTCCATATCTTTAGTGCGAACACCACCGCTGCCAGTTCTAGATTGTGAGTGGGATACCTCTGCTCATGTTCCTTCAGCTGTCTAGATGCGTAGGCTATTGCTTTCCCATCTTGCATCAACACACACCCCAAACCCTGCCTCGAAGCATCGCAATAGACTACCAGCTTTTCATTGTCTAATGGAAGACTCAGTACCTAAACGGTGATCAGTCTCCATTTCAACTCCTTAAAACTGTTCTCACATCTATCTATCCAGATATACTTGGTATTCTTACGCATCAGCTCAGTCAACAGTGTGGCTATTCTGGAGAATCCCTCAATGAACCGCCGATAGCATCCTACTAATCCTAAGAAGCTCCTAACCTCTAGTACACTGCTCGGCCTAGGCCAATCTCTCACTGCCTCATTCTTGGTTGGGTCCACCAGAATCTTCTCCTTACTGACAATGTGGCCCATAAATGTTACTTGGGGCAACCAAAACTCACATTTACCGAACTTAGCATTAAGCTTATGCTCCCTCAGCCGCTGTAGTACCAACCGAAGATGCTGCTTGTGCTCTGTCTCTGACTGGGAATACACCAGTATATCATCGATGAATACGATCACAAACTTATCCAAATAATCCCTGAAGGCCCTATTCATCAAGTCCATAAAGGCTGCTGGGGCATTGGTTAATCCAAAGGACATGACCAGGTATTCATAATGTCCATACCTCGTACGGAACGCAGCCTTAGTGATCGCGAAAATATGATACGCAAGTGCACGCAATCGATTCAAGTAATATAGATAGTAAATAGAGTATCGTTCCCACAAAGACTATTAATTGTTCTTTAATTTCTATTTCGCAAACCAAATTTAGATGAATAAATCTAATTATAAAATTTAAATAACTGTGAACAAAATAACTAATCAAAAGATGAAAATCAATAATAAAAAGGCCTAGGGTATTAACTTCATAAACTTTTCATTCTACTAATTTTATTAATCAGTTCTAAATTTCTTCCTTCTTATTGTAATAACAGGTTAACATAAATCGATTCTTATTCTTCTTCAAGATATAAGATCTCATCCTATATGCATGTTTTCTACATCTCTGTGATAAACTTAAACATATAGCAGACATTAAGCATAGAAACCTAGTTATTACACAATCCATACATGTACTTTCGTCCAATATGTAACCTATGTATATATAATGATAGCATATTCACTTCTCATCTTTCGAATTTTGAATCAAAATCATAAATCAAGCAAATATTGATCAAGTATTTACTACATCAAGCAAATATTATATTGATTAGAATAAAGAAGAAGATTCCATAGAATATCATAATAACATTAAATAAAAATCCAAGTGACTACATTAAACCCTAGATAAGAAAATTAGTTCATGGAAAAGACAAGAAAAAGAAGTAAGAGAAGAAAGAAATGAAATAGAGAGAGGTCAAGAAGAAAGAGAGAGAGAGAGATCTAAAATAGTCTAAAGCACCCCCTCCGCCCCAAAACCGGACCTATACTCTCACAAACACTCTCATCTTTTTTTTGAAAACTCTCTCAAGTTTTCTCTCCATCTTCAACCTCAAGAACACTAAGGAGGCTTGGAAGCATTAAGCTTTGGTCTAGGAAGGGTTTTTCCCTAAGGTAAAGTTTCAATAAACCAGACTTTTGTAAAGTTTTAACCATAGATTGTTCATTAGATAATTATCTATGTTGTTGGGGGAAGTTGGTTAAGGTTTTGAAGGAGCCAAAACTAATAGGAAGATCCAAACCTTAAGCAAGAACAACATGAGGTAAAATTTTTACTTTTTATGGTTATTATTGTATGGCTTTTATTTTCAAGCATTATTTTGTATATTTAATGCATAAAGTTTCTTATTGGTGATGTAATAAGGTTATGGTAGTTATTTTATAATTTTTAATATGCTTGTGTTCTGATTTTTGAAAATAGGGATCAAAACCCCCAAGGGTTTTGTTGGAAATCCTAAAACACAATACATGTTTTGAGCTGTGACTTCCAAGGGGCAAGCATCCACTGTATATTGATTTTGTAAAATTTAATTGTACTGTAATGTTTTTGAGATTGAGTACATAAAATTGAGCTTGTGAAGCATTAAAAAATGTTTAAAAATGAGTGAGTTGTTCTATTTCAAAGTTTAGGTAAAAAACAATTTTTTCGTATTCTTAATTTCGGAACCAAGTTTGGACAGCCACTGTATAAGGCAAATGAACCCAGTTTTTTTGTAACATTTTTGTTGGACATATTATTGGCATAACTAGTATTCCATTGTAAAATTTGGTTAGAAAATACTGAACGGTTTGAAAGTTATTAAGTGTCAAAGTTTGGAAAAAATAAGGACTTGAAAATAAGGTCAATGTTACCTCATTGTTGGAAAATAATTTCACCAATAAAAAATGCTCCTTTTGACCTAAGATTTTACAAAGACCTGAATGGATGCCAAAAATAGAATTGTGAAATTTTGGTAACAATTGGTTAAGTAAATTTCAAGTTATGAACTAACAAAAAATGTAGTTAAAAATTCAATGAAAAGCAAGCGTGAAGCTTAATTTTCTCTCTGGCCATGGCGCGGAGGCGAAAAATTGTGCAAAAGCTAGTTCAGCATGAAGCTATGCAGGAGCTCCCTTCATCCAAAGATGAAATGTTAGATCAGAATCTGTCTGGGGAGAACAATGAGAATGTAGTAGAGGAGAATTCAGCTTCTGATTTCCCTGCGATGGGAGCTGGTGATGCGGGTATAGTTCCTCCTCCGATGAATCAATCTGCTCCAGTTATGGGTTCATCGTCGTGGGCGAAAGAGGTAGAGGGCCGATCTTTTCAAGAATAAGCTAAGGAAACCTGGACCCGTTTTAGGGAGTCTCTTCCTTCACATGGGTGTACGAAGTTGCAATTCAAGGAGCCAATTCAGAAGGATGGTCAAAAAATTGCTCAGTTGGATATTGAGGAGAGTGAAGTTGAAGCCTCCTACTGGAAGTCTGCCTTAATTTGTGTGGTGATTGGAGCTAATCCTCCATTACTAGTTTTTGAAGGATTCATCAATCGTATTTGGGGAAAGCTTGGGATCGAACGTGTGGCAAGAATGAATGCTGGTTTTACAATGGTCAAATTCAAGGATGAAGCAACTCGCGATTTGGTCTTGGAATCATGGGTGATACATTTTGATACTGATATTGATTCCTTGAAGTCAATAAAATCGGTTCCATTGTGGATTAGGCTTCCAGATCTTGGGTTACAATACTAGGGAGTAAATTGCTTGAGTGCTCTTGTTAGTACAATAGGGAAGCCTATAATGATTAACAAGATAACCAAAGAAAGATCGATGATAAAATTCGCTCGAGTTCTAGTGGACATGGAGATGTCTGAAACTCTACCTCAGTTTATCAATTATCTCAATGAGAGAGGTCAACTTATAGAACAACTGGTAGATTACGAATGGCTACCTACGAAATGTACTCAATGTAAAAAATTGGGACACACAATTGCTACTTGTAAATTCGATACTGGAGCAGTTTGGAGAAAGAAGGAGGATGCGAAAGATCATGTATCTGATCCTATTGAGCCTAAAGAGATTGTAACTACTCCAGCGGTTGCTCAGGTAATTTCAGCTCAAGCTCAATTGAAGCAGATAGGAGGGACTCAACCTGAGAAGATCCCAAAAGATCAAGTGTGGTCATATCCGAAAAAATCAGGGACTCTGAAACCAGCAAGGAAAGTCCTTATTCAGTGTTCTTCAAGAGTAGCAACAGGTATTAAATGACTCGTCCCAAAATTTGCATTTGAATGGAGAGTTGCAACTTAATGAGCTGGAATGATAGAGGAATACATAAGAAGAATAAACAGATGTCAATCTTAGATGTCTGTCGATTGAATAAAGTTGGTATTGGGGCTCTCCTTGAAACTAAAGTTAAGGGTGAGAAGTTTAAGGAAGTTACTATAGCAGTTCGAGATTGGAGGGTAGAATCCTATTGATTTGGAAGGCTATCTGGGTCAAAATTGAAGCTATAAAGGATCATGATCAATTTCTTCATTGTAGGGTCCGGCTATGTACCACAGATCAAGAGTTTTGTCTTACAGTCATTTATGGATCAAACCAGTTGGAGGCTAGGAGGTCTCTTTGGTTTGAGTTGGCCAATTTAACTTTTCCTGTCAAGCCTTGGCTAATTGTAGGTGACTTGAATGCAGTATTTGATTCTAATGATAGAATGGGTGGTTGGGCTATTACAATGAAAGAGCTAGAAGATGCTAGACAATGGCTTGGTCTTGGTTTGGTGGAAGAAATGAAGACAATGGGCTCGTTTTATACTTGGTCTAATAATCAGGAAAGGGGAAACTGTATCTATTCCAAATTGGACAGGGTGTTCTCCAATGAGGATTGGCTGGACTCTTTTCCTAATGTTAATGCGGTTGTGCACTGGGAGGTGGTATTAGACCACTGTGTTATACTTTTGAAGCAAATAGCAGTCAAAAATGAGGGAATTCAACCTTTCCGATTCTATAATATGTGGATTGCTCATCCTCAATTCAGGTCAACAGCTTTGGCTAACTGGTATAAGCCTCTAAAAGTTAAGGGTCGTGGATTGGATCAGGTTGTTTGGAAACTTATTCGTCTTAAGCATGAGCTGAAGAAATTCAACTGGAGGGTTATTGGAGATGTGGTCAGGAATTATGAGGAAAGTAAAGTTGTGTATCAATAGGCTAAAGCCAATCTTTTCTCTAATCTGAAGAATTACAATTTATGTTCTGCAGAAAGATCATCTTTTCTGGAGTTTAAGAGGCAGGAGAAAATTTATGCCAGTTTTCTTTCTCAAAAGAGTAAGATTGATTGGCTCCGATTTGGTGATGAAAACTCCTCATTTTTTTATGCTAGTATGAAGAAAAGGAAACTTGCCAACAGGATAGTGTCTTTTGTGTCTGAAGGAGGCCGAGTTGAAGATAATTACCCAAAGGTGATTAACCATTTTGTTCAGTATTTCAAGACTTTCTTGGGTAGTTCTAGTAAAGCTTCAGGATATATAGATTCTTCCACAATAGCCTTGGGTCCGATTCTGAATTTTGAAGATCAACTGGAGATGATTAAACCTTTTTCTTGTCAAGATGTCAAAGCTGCAATGTTCAGTATAAGCTCTATCAAAAGCCCTGGTCCTGATGGTTTTGTAGCTGGTTTCTTTAAAAGTTTATGGAAAGACATAGGGAAGGAGGTGTCTAAGGCAGTTCTTGAATTCTTTGATACAAGGTATATTCCTAAGTCTTTGAATAGTACTATTTTAGCTCTCATTCCTAAGGTTGATCATCCTACTAATGCTGCTGAGTATAGGCCTATTGCTTGTTGCACTTCTATTTACATATGCATCTAAAAAATGCTTTGCATAGATTGGTTTCTGTTCTTCCTAATTTGATCAATCAGAATCAAGGGGCTTTTATAAAGAATAGATCTCTTGCTCATAATGTCCTTATTCTTCAAGATCTAATTAAGGGTTATAATAGGAGACATAGTTCACCTCGTTGCTTGATGAAGATAGATATTAGTAAAGCTTATGATTCCATAGATTGGGACTTCTTGGAGAATCTGCTGAAAGCATTTAGATTTCCAGGTCGTTTCATTAGATGGGTTATGATCTGTCTTAGAGGCTCATCTTACTGCTTAATTATAAATGGTCGGATTCAAGGCAGTTTTCAGGGAGGTAAAGGGCTTCGTCAAGGTGATCCTATCTAACCTTTGCTCTTTGTAATAGTGATGGAATACCTTACCCGGGTTCTTCATAAAGCTTCTAAGGATAAAGGCTTCAGGTTTCATCCTTTATGTAAATCCTTAAATATAATTAGCCTTTGCTTTGCTGATGATTTACTTCTTGTCTACAAAGCTAATGCTAGTTCTATTCAGATTATTCAAAAATATTTTGAAGCTTTCTCCTCTTCATCAGGGCTGATCATCAATAATCATAAGTCCAAAATCTATTTTGGAGGTATTTCAGACCCAGTGAAAGCCTCTCTGCTGAAGCTTACTCAGTTGGCTAAAGGGGCATTTCCTTTGACCTATCTTGGAATGTCGTTGAGGCCAACAAAATAGAAGGCTATGGACTGTGACTTAATTCTTAAGAAAATCAGACTGAGATTACATGTTTGGGCCAGTAGGATTCTTTCCTATGCAGGTCGAGTGCAATTAATCCACTTTGTTTTGTTGGGAATAAGGAATTACTGGATGAGTATTTTCCTGTTACCTCTGAGTGTCATTAAAGAGATTGATCGCCTTTGTAGGAATTTTTTGTGGGGAGAAAAAGGTACCAGGAGTAAGTTTCATCTAACCTCCTGGGAGCAAGTTTGTCGTCCTAAAAGTCATGGTGGTTTGGGTTTTAAAGAGGGGCCTCTATGGAACAAAATTATGCTTGCAAAGTTCATCTGGGATGTTTCCTCTAAACAGGACCTGCTATGGGTTAAATGGGTGAACTGTATCTATTTAAAAGGAGATCAGATTTGGGACTATGTTTTGCATCAAGACACTAGTTGGTACTGAAAAAAGTTGATCAAGCTTATAAATCCTTATCTAGCTCGATTTTGGATTCTGCTGTTGTGCAGGGGAAGCTTCAGCTGAGTAAATTGTATCTCTTGACCATTCCTGCAGTCCAATTAACAGCATGAAGTCTGTTTGGTGCAGTCTTTCAGTGCCCAAGCACAGGTTTATATTGTGGCAATCTATTAACCAGAAATTACTCACTAGGGATCTATTGCATTCCTGCCATTTGTCTATCCCTTGTCTGGCTTGCCCGGTTTATGAGACTGATGTTGAATTTCATTCCCATCTCTTCTTTGAGTGTGGATTCTCCAAGAGAGTGCTTCAGTCTGTTTTTGGTTGGCTAGGAGAGCTCATTTGGCCTGAGAAATTTGAAGACTGGTGTAATTGGCTGGCTGAAGCTAGGAAAGGCTGCATGGCTCGGGTAGTGTTAGCTGTTCTTGCTGCTACAGTTTACTACCTCTGGTTTAATAGGAACAAGTGCTGCTTTGAAAGCAGCTGCATCACAGTTTATCAATTAGAGACTTTGATTAAAGATTCTATAAAAGCTAGAGTTCTAAGTCTTAAACATAGAACCAAGAAGTTGTCTTCCAGAGAGAAACATGTGATCCATTTCTTCTCTAGATTGTAACTGAGGGGGAGTTTTGCTCCGACCTCCTATTGCACTTGGTTTTTTGATCAATAAATCATCCTTTTCTTGATAAAAAAAAATGTAGTTAAAAATGTAAAAAATAGGGTTTTCACACTTAGTGTAAAAAAAAGATTTTCGAACTTAAGGTAAAAAGTGAAAGTTTGCTAATTGTAAGATAAAAACTTGGTAAGTCTTGAAAACATATTTTGACCTAAAATACCACTTTGAGTTTAGCGTGAAATATTTTTATTAAAGAAATTTTTTATTCTTTTTAAAAATAAAAGATTTAATTTATTAATAAGTTAATAAATTAAAAGAGGGTTTAAAACCCTATATTTTGATAAAATAATTAAGTAAATTATTCTTCTAGTATGTAAACTTGATTAATTGATTTCGGAAAAATTAACTAGTCAAGATGGGAAAATTTTAACGGTTTCCCTAATTAAGATAAATTAAGCTATTTTATTAAAACGATTTTTAGAGATTAAAACCTTAAGAAAAATAAAAGGAAAATTAAGAGTTATTTTCTTGAAAAAAATAATTAAGGAATTTAATTAGTATTTTCTGGATATAATACCGGCTAAAATCTTCTATTTATTTAATCGACTTGAAAGTACAGGTTAATATCATTACCTTTAAATAATAAGATTTTTAGCGGATTGTGGGAAAATACTATTGTGATACCCGAGCCTAGGAATCAAGACCATAGGATAGGTCTCCCCAAAACTTAGGGTTTAGTCTCAAATATTTTTGTATGAATTTCCTTAATGGGTTAAAAACATAATAAGGATCATTAATCCTTACAAATAATTTTTAAAATGACCAAACAACCAAAAATATTAATAATTAATTATGAAGTGCCATAATTAATTCGATGGATAATTACAATATTGGCTAAAGCATAACTGGACTATGTATTGGAGGGAGAAATTCTGCTGAGAGCTAAGGACTCCAAGTAAGTCAACTTATATTGTGTGGCTGCAACATGAAACGACTATTGTATTGTATGTTGGTATAGGGACACGTGCACCTATATACATTGTCATAGAGAGTTGCTTAGAGACTTTAGTCTGGTGAGTGCTTATTTAAAAAATATGATCGATAGATATCCGTCATATCCTAGATGGCTGATCCCCATCACACTACTTGATTTTATTATGTCTGGTTCATTACCCCGACGAGTGGCCAAGAGGTGAGGATTGCTAGTTAAACCTACGGGCGCTAAAATAAATGGGACCTAGGGGCCCTCATGCTTACTTAATCAGTGAACGGTTAGAAGCCGAGCAAGTGCTCTGATAAGTTATTCCCAGATAGTAGCCATGAATATTGGTCATTCAATGAGAGTGCCTAGAGATACTAGGGGTTGCCAAGTTTGAGTGAGGCTTAACACCCTAGGGATAACTGCTCACCAGCAGCACTGATTAATATAGAAGTCCCTGTAAAACTGTGTAACTTCGATTACACTCTTGGATAAGTAGCGATGCCCTAGGTAACACAATAGTTACCCTTGATGGGGATAATTTTTGGTTAGATCTTAGTGTTGAGACTCGTTTTTCTCTTACAGATTAGCATTTATGCTAGAGAGCGTGTTACGCTTGAATTGTTGATAAGAAATAGTTGTGATATATTATATCTGTTTGCTCTGGGATTTTCTAAGTGCGGGTATTTAATTGTTGATAAGAAATAGTTGTGATATAATGTATCTTCTTGTTCTGGGATTTTCTGAGTGCAGGTATATATTTGTTGATAAGAAATAGTTGTGATATAATATATCTGCTTGTTCTGGGATTTTCTGAGTGTAGGAATTTATCTGTTTATATGAAACAATTTGTCATTGGTTATCAGGCATGACCATAAGTTTTCCAGGACACTTTTGCGTTCTTGAAATTGATTGTGTGGGGTCCGGATGGATCCGAAACCCTAATTCTCTGCATGCTTTTGTTTTAAAGTTGAACTTACTAAGCGTTTTTGCTTACCTAGTTGTTTCCTGTTGTAGGTAAGAACAAGGCCAAGGCAGAGCAGTGAGTGCTGAAGTCTACCTTGCAAATGTACATGTGGACCGACCTTTTGGGGAGCCGTTTTATTTTTTTTGAAATGTTGTGTAATTTTCCTAAAGTAGGCTCACTCTACTCTTTATAAAATATGTTTGTAATAAAATGTTAAGTATAGCCATACGACTTTTGAAAAAGTTTTCTTTATACGGGTTTTTGAGACATTTTGTTAAATGAATACTTTTATATCTCCGCATTATCGAGTCTTGAAAATCTGGGTCATTACAGTTGGTATCAGAGCTCGAGTTGAGCCGGTTCTGTAGACATCACACTCGTACATTTTGCAAAGATAGACCGACACTCACTGTAAGTACTGTCTTTTTATATATGTTTCCTTTGCTTTCTTTTATTTACCTCAATTCTATAAATTGTAGGATATGGCCGATATACTTGAGATAGGAGACCTTGTGATAGGATACCTACCCATAATCCCTACTCCTATGATCAATTACTATAGACTCCTTAAGGATGAGAATCCTTGACGCTTTAAGTACGATCAACGACATCGGAGTGTCATTTGGCAATGGACACATTACATGACAGAAGTCTCAGATAGGACCAACACACCCAAGCGATGGAGAGTGCGATATGCCAGCACTTGTCTGAGAGGCTCGGCACAGACATGGTTTCATCATAGACGTTGGCGGCTGGTTCGTAACACATGGGGTGAATTTTGTATGCAGATCGAGCTAGCATTTGGGCCGTGGACTGGCCTAACTCCATGGATGATAGCATACCTCGAGGCAAGGCAGTAGAGCCAGAGGAGGATCCCGAGCAGTCGAACAAGGATACCGACATAGAGATGGATATGTTGATGGATAACTTAGATTAGGTTATGTTGTGAGGGTCTTGTTGATACTTTTTGTAAAGAACTTGCAAACCTACTAGGTTGTAGGACTTTGGTGTAGTTGTAGCATGAAAATGTAGAAACCTGACGTGTAGTTAGGGTTATGTTTTTGGATTTATCGTCCTACTACCTAAAATCCTATCGCATGATCAGTCATGATCATTTTTTATTGCTAGGTCAGTATTCTTCCCGAGGTAGAGGAAGGGTCGAGGCCGAGGGCAAAGAGTACAACCGAGAGAGCGACTGTTGACCAAGATGCAGGTCGTGGCCGAGGTAGAGGAAGGGTCGAGGCCGAGCACAAAGAGTACAGCCGGAACCAAATCTGGCAATTCAGATAGAGGATATTTGACTTTGTGGCAACTACTGAAAGGGAAAAGGTAATCTGCGTTGGTATTAACTTCTCGTCCCTATGCACTTAGGAGCTTTTTTATTTTAAATAAAAAAAAAATGGTAAGGACAAGAGCTCAGAGAGGAAGGGGTGTTGCTAGACGGGGCCAAGCTGCATCTGCTGCGTGAGCTCAGAACGCACCTGTCACTAGAGCTCTAACCCAAGATGCTAGAATTCGCAAGATAGGCGAGCAGATGAATAATCTACAAAGGATAGTGGAGACGCAGGGAGCCCAAATTGAAAGATGGCAAAAGAGACAGGAGGACGTTGATGCCCTCCAAGCTGAAAGGTTTAACACCCTTTTGGGATGACTCCCCATGCCACCCAATAATTCTTAGAACAATGAAATACCACCTAAAAACAATGAAGAACAAAACCCTAGCCCGCAGGTTGTCATTGAGCAACCGGTACTTCCAATAGAAGCACCAAGAGCTGCCTATAATGCCCTAAAATCCCTAATGCAGTTTAATGGTTGGATTAGTAGGTCGGGAGGGCCATAATTGTTTTATTATGCCACTAAACTATTATATGCATGTTTATGTGAATTATATTATAATATGATGTTAAATGCATGCGTGTGGGTTCACATTTCATCGCAGGGGTATTTTGGTAATTTGGCCTGTTGAGGGCGTAATTGTATATTTGTATGCATGTCGGTGATCTATTATTGAGGCCACATTATAATGTGGATTTGTTCAAGCTATTCGGCATGAGACGATCTTTGGGTGCAGCTTAGCGGTTTGGTCATAACGGGATTAAGTTCGGGGCTTGGGGTGAGTCTCAGGGTAATTTTTTGATTAGAGCGTTGCCGAGAATAAAAGGGTAACGGGATGTGAATTATTGGTATTTGAGAATTTTGAGAATAAATGGGAATTGGAGGGTGTTAATTATGATTAACGAAATAGGCGGGAAAGGACTATTTTACCCTTGGGAGACTTTAGAAAACCTTAAATGACCTAGAGGAAAAAAGGTCTTTTCACCATATGTTATATTTAAGCCATTGAAGGCTGTAGAAGGATGGCAAAATAGAGCATAAACTCATTCCTCCCGTACCTCTTTTCTTCTCCTTTTTCTTTTGAATTTTTGAGCTGTTCTTGAGGATTCAAGCTAGGTAAGTGGATCTTGAGGGCTTAGGATTGTGTTCCATCATTGAAGAGGGTCCTAATGTGAGCTTGAGGTAAGTTTTTAACCATTAAAATTTTAGCTTTGCCCTATTTTTGGTTTGGTTTTCAGCTTGGTTTTCTAGATTGGTTGAAGGGAATTGATGGGAGTTTTTGGCTAGGGTTACTTGGGTTGTGATGCCTAGGATATGTGTAGGTGGTTTTTAGGTTCATTTGGGACTTAAAATGAGGTTTAGAAGCTTTTGGTTCAGGTTGGAAATGGTGGAGTCGAAGGGGAAAGATTCAGGGGTTTTTCTGGCTGTGTGTAGTGCTATAGTTCCCACAGGGGGCGCTACAGCGCTACCCTGCTCCTTCATATTTTGGTTTTGGGCATTTTTATGGGTTTTTGGCTAGGGGTTTCAAACCTTAAGGCTCGGGATCGAATCTACTCAACATTTGGGTACAATTCAGGGTCTTGGGAATAAGGTTTAGGTCAAGAACCTTTCATTGTTGATTTTCATTAATGGAGGTGTTGACCCAGGATTTGGCCAACTGACACGGAGTCAGAATATGCTTGATATGAATGATTGGGTTGAAAAGAACGTAATGACGAAAAGAATAAGAACACGATGTTTTATAGTGGTTCGGCCCCAGAATCTGGTAATGACCTACGTCCACTTAGATTGTTATTGATATAAGAGTCAAAGGAGTGATCAGAGAACTAGGGTTCAATGAGTTTCACTAACCTTTTAAGGACAATACAATATTCCAAGGAGAATTACTCTAGTCTAAAATAATTCAAAAGCCAAAAGGTCCCTTCCTTGAGCTATCTTTCTCTATTTATGGGCTCAAGGGGGATTACGTGAATTAGTTGCCGATATTCTCTCCTAAATAACCGGATATTCAGGAGATTGTGTGAGTTAAATTCGGGATCTACAAAGATCTTTACAGTAATATGACATTTCATTCGGAACCATCGACCAGACTGGGTTGCTTACTGCTTCTAACACGTCTTCTGGTCGATGCACTAGCAGAGTTCCTCCAGGTGTCAGCCACGTGTCCAGGGATCACTTGCCAGGTCATTAATGCTAATTTTTTGGATAAAATTTGCCCCCCAAGTTTATTTATTAAGAGCAATAAATAAAATTTTGAGCGAACGACTCTTCGGTAACCCCACCATACGTGTCAGAACCCTTTGTGTGTTCTTGGAGAAAGCAACCTACTCCTGTCTAATCATGACTTTTCGGTTCCCCAGTAATAATTCGACGGCTACTCCGCTTCCCAATACTTCGAAAAAGGGAAACTGATGATTACACCTTTTTTACGCCACAGACAAACTTATATAACATCCCCAAACTCCCCTTTTTCTTTTTACGCACGCCATTGCCTTCTCAAGAAACCTTAAAAACCAGAGCTTTAATCTTCTCCGGAGACCGTTCTTCTGCATTTTCAAGACTCAGTCCGAGAGCTCCTTGATTTCCGAAGACTCTTTTCCAATCCTCACGACCATTTTCTTGGTAAGTTTTTGAATCCTTATGCTTCAAATTTTCATAATGCATGCTTCTGTATGTTGACTGTTTGAGTTCATCTGCTTCTGGTTTGAGATGCTTGTGAGTAGAATGTCTTGTAGGCGAAAAAGGGTTACGAGTTAGTTTAATAGTTGGGATCATACTTTTAGGACGTAAAATCGAAGTAAAAATTCGATCTTTAGGCTAGTTGGAAAATAGGTTTTTCCCGCCCTAAGGGGAGTTGAAAAAGCTTTTTTGAAAAACTTTTTACTTTCACCCTTTGATCCGTTTCTCAAACTGTTCGTGTAGAAAAATTTAGCTTTTTGTTAGAATAATGTTGTATAAAAGCTTGACTTTTATACTTGACCAACGTTATTCTAAAAAGCCTTTAAAAATTCTCTATCCTCACCTCCCCATTCTTCTGTTTGCAGACCTTGATGCCAGATTTGTGGGGAGGTGAACGACCCATCGACGACGATCTTCTCGCCCAGCTGCTCGAAGGCTAAGAACAACCGGCTGACCGAATCCACAAGATTCCCTTCTCACAATCCTCTTCCAGACCTTGTCCTTCTCCATCTCAAATGGCTCGTTCCAAATCTCTAGGCAAGAAAAGACCTGAATCTGACAATAGTCCAAACCCTTCTGCCCAGCCTGATTCACAGGCTAGGGTTCCCTCGACCAGCGGTCGGAACAATCCTGTTCCTGACCCTAACATCCAAATTAGAGCCCGCCCTCGCCATCAGAATCTGCCTGATGTTGAGTGGTATACCTCCCCGACCAGCGTAGTGACCCTTTGGATGGTTGCTAATTATTTCAGGAAGTATCCTCTCACAGGGGTTTCCATTAAAATTCCTGCCGCAGACCAATGGGCTAACCTTCCCGGAGGTATATATAGCGCCTGGTCTCGGTATCACATAGAGGCGGGGGCTTTCCTCCCTCTACATCCTTTTTATCAGGGGGTGGCTAATTATTTCGATGTCGCCCCCTTCCAAATTACTCCAAACGGATATAGAATGCCGACCGCACTCTATATCCTGTACAAACTCAAAAAATGGCCAGAACCTACCCCCCACGAGGTCAATTATCTTTTCGACCTTAAATCCAACCCGCAACAATATGGGACAGGTTTCTTCCATCTTTGTCACCAGGAGACAAACCGGACGTTCCTGAGTGACACTACGCACATATCCAACGTGGGGCAGTACAATAAGGAGTACTTCCTTACTCCGGACATAACCAACAACAACCTGGCCTTCGCTCGAGGAGGTAAGTGCTGTCTTTTACTGGTCGATACTTTTAATCAAAGAGTCTCTCTTCATTCTTCTCAAACTATACTTTGTTTTTCAGGCCCATGGTTACGTCCGACCCCAACACCAGACATGGTGTTGTGGTCCAATGCATTGGCCAGGATGACAGACGCAGAAAAAAGTGTCAAGTCCCTGGTTACTGATGAAAACCTGAGGCTGTCTGGCCTCCTGGCTCCTCGCCATGAAACAAGAGGATCCGTGGCAGCTGATGCCACTGCCGAGGGGTTCCCGAGCAGCAACCTCCTGCGTCCCCTCCTCAAAGGAGGCCGACGGGGGTTACAATCAGGGAGCCCACGGGCAATCCTTCCACAGAAAGACCTTCTGCTCCCCAAGGCAAGGGGAAACAAAAGGCCAAAGAGCCGATTGTGGACTTGAGGGAATCCTCCGATGAAAATGGGACAGTAAATTTGCTTTTAAATAGCTTGCCGATTCCCTGTCACTTGTTTGACGGGGAGGGCAACTTTACATATACTCCAAATCTAGGGCCAGACTTCTTCATGCCAGATAGTGAGTGTGTGACTAATAGAGTCAATAGTATAGCGACCAGTAGTTGTAGCTCGGGTATTAACTTTGTGACCTTCTTTTCCGTTTGATAAAGAGTCTTCATCAACCGTTATTTTTACCCTTTGCATGTTTTTACTTGTGTGCAGATATGGCCACTCCCAACATCTTCGACTTATACCAGGATAAGGAGGAAGAGGAAGTTCCTCAGCTTCGGCGAAAATCGTCACGAAAACACAACGGCGAAACAAGCTAGGGACCTGCTAAAAAGAGTCGAACAGAAGACCCTCCCAGGGACGTGCCAACTGGGCAAACTTCTGCTCATCCTCCGGCTCCTGCTGAGAAGCAGACTCCTCCTGCCCCACCAAACCCTCCGGCTGCGCCCACCAGGGAACAAAACAAGCGGGAAGAAACTCTTGGGGCTAAACTCTCGAGCCATGCCTTACGAGCAGCCAAAGACCGCTTCACGCACATCGCGAAGAACGACCGCGTCAAAAATGCATTGGTTGAGGCAAAGAGTATGGCGGTCGACCAAATTCTGAACAGGACCCTGAACGAAATAGCCAGCGTAAGTGCTTCTTTATTTCTTAGGCCTTAGTCTTTTATTCTTTGCAACAGGTTCTAATTTTATTTTCTGTCCTCAGGCTTTGCTGTCTGCAACTGCTGCTCGTATGCACACCCAAGCCACCGTTGAACAGGCTCGAGCAAAGGCTATCGAGAGGCACCAGGTGAAGGCGGCCGAGGAACTTTCGGCTGCAGAAGCCAGGCATGCAAAGGAGTTGGAGGCGATGGTTCAGCAAAGGGATGCTGCGGTGACAAAGCTCTCGGAGGCTGAAGCTTCGAAGGCTGCTATAATAAAGTAGAGGGAGGAGTATCAGGAGGCCAGCCGAGTCCAGTATCGTGAACGCAAGAGATTGGAAGAGGAGCATAAGTCCAAGGACGAGGCCATCGCCACTCTTGAGGGCAAAGTGGAGTAGCTGAAGCTTGACAACTCCAAGAATCTGGAAAGATACAAGAGGACGACGCTCCGGTGTTTTTATAACTTCTGGAAACACAATCAGGGTGCCGACTTCAGCTATCTTTCAGAAGATGTCAGGACTGCTGAGCTGGCTCGCTGCACTGCTCAATTGGCTGAAGAGGAGGCAAGAGCAAGGATCCCTGCTTCCCCAAGCCTTGCTGGTGCAGAAGAAGAAGGAGTCGTTGAGGACGCGACCAATCAGAATGCTGATAAAGACCCTCCTGCTCCCAATGCCTCTTGAGCTTTTTTATTATTTTTCTCTTTCTTTTAATTACACGACCCACGGGTCGTGATGTAAAGACAATATCTTTTTTTTAAACTTTGCTGCATGGGCAGAAAACTTTTCCTTTTATTTGAACTGTTACATCCAAGCAGTGATGCTTGTGGTGTAAAATATTGCATCATGATGCTATAACATTTTCATTTATTATAACATTTGTCCGTATGACCGAACTTAGCATAGTACTTTGGCTTGATTTCACAAAATATAAATTTTTAAAAATACTCTAAGTACCTTGGCATGCTTTCACTCATTTTGTTCATGTGTTTACATACCTTATGGTACGCTTTGCTATCGATGTGCCTTATATGCCCCCCAAGTGATCGAGGAGCTTTAGGTCCTTGGTCACTTGCCTTGACCATGACCTGTTCGAACATTTCTGCTCGGGTGAAAAAGTAATACTTATAATACAGCAAAACAACACACGTAATGAACAAATACTTGTAAATATAAATTTGCAAAGGTTGGCAAGAATGACTGGCTGCGCACAGTCCCTTATAATCTCGTATTAAAAATGGACTAAACATGTCTTTACGAGTGATTCTAAAATAGAATCTTACATATACGAGCGATTAGCCATACAACGTGGCTAACCCTCTTTGCAAAACTTGTAAAAAAGTAAAATTTAATACAAGCCAATCCTTTAAAAAGGACTGTTCATTGATAATACTTGCGCAGGTGTTCTCCATTCCAATAACGTGGAACGAGATCTCCGTTTAGGCGTGCAAGTTTGTAGGTGCCCGGATGAAGGACTTCTTCAATCTGGTAAGGTCCTTCCCAATTAGGTCCGAGCACTCCAACAGTAGGGTCGCGGGTATTTAAGAAAACTCGTCGTAGCACCAAGTCTCCGACGTTGAATTTTCTTTCTTTAACTTTGGAGTTAAAGTACCGGGCGACTTTTTGCTGGTATGCAGCAACTCGGAGTTGGGCCTTCTCTCGTATCTCGTCAATCGAGTCTAGGGACTCCATCATCAGTTGGTTGTTCTGTTCCTGGTCATATGTTAGGCGTCGATGCGAGGGGGGATCTAACTCGATAGGTAACATAGCCTCATATCCGTAGGCCAAGGAAAACGGGGTATGACCTGTCGCTGTTTGGTGAGACGTTCTATACGACCAGAGGACTTCAAGCAGCTGCTCTGGCCATGCTCCTTTAGCATCTTCAAGCCTCTTCTTTAGGGTGTCTTTAAGAGTTTTATTCACGGCTTCGACCTGCCCGTTTGCTTGGGGATGTGCGACTGAAGAAAAGCTTTTAATAACTCCATGTCTTTGGCAGAAATCGGTGAATAAGTCGCTGTCAAATTGGGTTCCGTTGTCTGAAACAATCTTTCGGGCCAGACCATACCGGCAAATAATGTTTTTGATGACAAAATCAAGAACTTTCTTGGTCGTTATGGTAGCAAGCGGTTCAGCTTCGGCCCATTTGGTGAAGTAATCAACTGCCACGACTGCATACTTTACTCCACCTTTCCCTGTAGGAAGGGATCCAATCAAATCTATCCCCCATACTGCGAAAGTCCACGGGCTTTGCATCTGTTTTAATTCGTTTGGAGCTGCTCGTGGAATCTTGGAGAACCTTTGACATTTATCGCATCTTCGTACAAACTCCATCGAATCTTCATTCATAGTTGGCCAGAAGTAGCCTTGCCTCAGAATCTTCTTTGCCAAACTCTGCCCCCCAGCGTGATCCCCGCAGAAGCCTTCATGCACCTCTTTCATGAGTTCCTTAGCTTTTTCTGGTGAAATGCACCTGAGTAATGGCATTGAATATCCTCTTCGGTACATAACACCATCGACCAATATGTATCTAGCGGCTTGCCTTTGTAGAGTTCTGGCTTTGTTTCTATCTGTTGGTAGCACACCGTTCGTCAGATACTCCAAGTAAGGTGCCATCCATGTATCCTCCATTCGAATCTCCATATTGGTCTCGACCGTTTGTATGCTTGGCTTAATCAGTCTTTCTACTGGCACAATGTTCAAAGTGTCAGCATCTCTCGCGCTCGCGAGTTTGGCTAAGGCGTCTGCGTTTGAATTCTGATCTCGCGGAATTTGCTTGAGGGTGTACTATGTGAACTGGGCTAGCAGGTCCTTTGTTTTATTTAAGTAGGCCGCCATTTTTAAACCTCACGCTTGATATTCTCCTAGAACTTGGTTTACGACCAGCTGCGAGTCACTGTAAATATCAAGCGTCTTTATGCTCAGATCTTTTGCCATTCTCAACCCAGCGAGGAGCGCTTCGTATTCGGCTTCATTATTTGACACGGTGAAGTCGAACCTGATGGCGCAGTGAAATCGATGCCCTTCTGGCATTATCAATATCACTCCCGCTCCAGCGTGGGACTCGTTGGACGACCCATCCGTGAATAACTTCCACGCAGGAGCTTTGTCTTGAGGCTCAGGCGTTTTAGGCTGTTCGCACTGTTCGTTGTCTGGGAGTTCGGTGAATTCTGCAATAAGATCAGCCAAGACTTGTCATTTTACTGCTGCTTGTGGTGAATAAGTTATTTCGAACTACCCTAATTCGACTGCCCATTTTAATAATCGCCCAGCCGCCTCTGGTTTTTGGAGGACTTGCCGCAGGGGCTGGTCAGTCAAAACTGTGATAGGATGGGCTTGGAAGTAAGGGCGTAGCTTCCTAGAGGCCAGGATTAAGCAATATGCTAACCTCTCAATTGGTGGATATCTTAATTTTGCCCCGATCAGTCTCTTGCTGACATAGTAGACTGCTTTTTGTATGCCTTCTTCCACTCGCACTAGTACCGCGCTAGCAGCAACTTCAGTAATCGCCAGGTAAATAAACAAAGTTTCTCCTTCGATCGGCTTTGATAAGATGGGAGGTTGTGCCATATGAGTTTTCAAGGCCTGGAATGCTTGCTCGCAGTCTCCTGTCCATTCAAACTTCTTATTTCCTCTAAGTAGATTGAAAAAAGGGACGCACTTGTCTGTTGATTTCGAAATAAATCTACTTAGGGCTGCGATTCTCCCGGTTAAACTTTGTACATCTTTGATCCTTTCTGGCAATTTCATGTCGATCAGGGCTTTTATCTTGTCGGGGTTGGCCTCGATTCCTCTTGAATTTACAATGAACCCCAAAAACTTCCCTGATCCAACTCTGAAGGAACATTTGAGGGGATTTAACTTCATCCAGTATTTGTTCAATACATCAAAACACTCTTGTAAATCCCTCACATGTCCTCCTGCCTTCTTAGACTTTACTAGCATGTCGTCCACGTATACCTCCATGTTTACTCCGATCAGCTCCTTAAACATGTGGTTGACTAGCCGTTGGTAAGTCGCTCCTGCGTTTTTCAGTCCGAAGGGCATTACTTTGTAACAGTATAAGCCCGTATCGGTCCGAAAGCTGGTGTGATCCTCGTCAGGGGGGTGCATGCTAATCTGGTTGTAGCCCGAATATGTATCCATGAATGAGAGGATCTCGTGCCCTGAAGTTGCATCAACCAGCTGGTCGATTCTTGGGAGTGGGAAGCAATCCTTTGGGCAGGCTTTATTGAGGTCTGTAAAATCCACGTAGGTCCGCCACTTGCCGTTAGGCTTGGGAACCAGCACTGGATTGGAGACCCACGATGGATAAAATGCCACCCTGATGAACCCATTCTCCTTTAGTCTTTCAACTTCTTCTTTTAAGGCTCGCGATCTATCCTTATCGAGCAGCCTTCTCTTTTGTTGCACAGGTGGAAAGGTCTAGTCTATATTCAGGACATGGCTGATAACTGCAGGATCTATCCCAGCCATGTCTTTGTGTGACCATGCAAAAACTTACTGGTTCTTCCGCAAAAATTCCACCAGTGCGTGCTTCGTGGAGGGCTCTAAGTTCTTCCCGACCTTTACTACTCTGGTCGGGTCTTTTTTGTCGAGTTGGACCTCCTCCGGGTCCTCGACGGGTCCAATGTTTTCTTCAAAATCCCCAAAGCGAGGATCTAAGTCTCTATCCTCACTTTGGGCAACACCCTATTTGGTGACTCCATCACCGGATTGGGCTTGTGTATCAACCGCCATCTGCAACCTATCTGAGGTAATGCTCTTCGGCGTTCCGCTCTTCGCCTTTGTGATTGAAGCGTTGTAGCACTCCCTGGCTTCTCTTTGGTTTCCCAACACGCGTCCTACTCCTGCGTCCATTGGGAACTTCATGGCTAAGTGCCACATAGAGATGATGGCCCGTAGATCAACCAGTATAGGCCTTCCAATGACGACATTGTACATCGAAGGACAATCGACCACTACAAAAGTGGCGAGTAATGTCCTTGTTGCAGGCACTGTACCTGTCATCACTGGTAGTTTGATCAATCCGGCGGGGGCGAGTCCTTCTCCAGAGAAGCCGTATATCGTTTGGTTGCAGGGCTCCAAGTCCTTAACGGAAAATTTCATGCGTTCCAGTGTAGACTTATACAGGATATTCACTGAACTTCCTGTATCGACCAGCACTCTCTTTACCATCATGTTGGCCATCTGGATGTCCACGACCAGCGGATCGGAATGTGGGAAACGGACATGTTGGGCATCGCTGTCAGAGAAGGTTATTTCACCTTCCTCTGACCGAGCCTTTTTTGGTGCACAGTCCTCCACAGTCATCATCTCGATGTCCTGGTCGTGGCGCAGAGTCCGAGCATATCGTTCCCTGGCCTTTTCGCTATTTCCCACGAGGTGTGGGCCTCCACAGATGGTTAAGAGTGTGCCAGTCACGGGGGCAGGCTGTAAGGGTGGCGAGCGTTGGCTCGTGGGCACCTGCTCGTTGCTACCCGGAGCTTCTCGTTGGGAATTTCCCGAGGCCCGTACGTATCTTCTCAAGTGTCCTTGTCTAATAAGGAACTCGATTTCGTCTTTCAGCTGGTTGCATTCGTTGGTGTCATGTTACTAATGATGTCCCACATTAGTGACTTTTACATCTGTCACTCATCAGTTTAGGACTATAAGTTCTGGATGATTATTATGATCATCATTTGATATTATATATGTGCAGTATTGAGTTTTCTTGCTGGGCTTTGGCTCATGGGTGCTATGTGGTGCAGGTAAAGGGAAAGAAAAGCTCACCTAGCCTTGAGTGAAGAGCTTAGGTGGCGATGTGTACATATGCGGTCGCTTAACCACCACGGCCAAGGAGTTTCTCAGAGGAACTAAGGGGTTTACCCGATTTTTGCCACTTAGGTCGGCGGGTTGTAAATTTTACTCTGTAATGACCATTTTGTATTGTAAATAACTTGTAAACGTTTTTATTGGCCCATGAATAGTTTTATGTTTTAAATAAAATATACCATTTCTTTTTTATTGGTTTTTCACCTTAACCTATTCATAACACCTAGATGCATGTTTATAACCAAAGAACTCAATTAGCGAGTTAAGCACGGTTCAAAGTTCACAATAACGGTCTTCAAGTAACCAGGGCGTTACACTGCCCGAACAAAACCTATATTAGAAAGGTTCGGCAACCAGAATCCACCTATATTCAAGGGGAGCAGTGACCCATCAATGGCAAAGGAATGGATCAGTATTTTGAAAAGGATCTTCGACTTCATTGGAACTACCGAGAGAGAGAAGGTAGTTTGTGCGACCTATATGCTGAGAAAAGATGCACGCATCTGGTGGGAGGCAGCCAAGAAAGGGAATAATGTTGTCGAAATGGAATGGACAAAGTTCTTGACCTTGTACAATGGAACATACTTTAGTACGACAGTTATTGAGCACAAAGTAAATGAGTTCACTAATCCGAAGCAGGGAACGTCAAGCGTGCAGGACTACGTTCGAAAATTTGACCAGCTGTCTAGGTTCGCGAAGAACCAGCTTAACACTGAAGAGAATAAGACCTGGAGTTTTATGAAGGGCCTGCGCAGAGACATTGCCAGGTGTGTAGACACTGGTAGAACTGGCCTGGAGATGTATGTCGAAGCTATGGAATGTGCTCTTTGCCAAGAGTCTTGGGCCATGTCAGACAAGCCAAAACCACAGAAGAACAAAGACAAGAGGTACACTCCCAACAACCCCGGACAGTTTCAGGCCAATCAGAATGGCCCAAAGGGAAAGTTCAACCTGAGGTTCGGCCAGAATTCGGGGCGAACAAACAATCTAAGAGGCACAAGGCCGATTTTTGGGGGAAATAACAAAAGAAAAGGGGGACCTCCTAATCAGGCAATGGCTAGTCCCAACAAACAGCCAAGACGTGAGTTTGAACAATGGCCACTGTGCAACAAGTGTAACCGAAGCCATCGGGGCGAGTGTGGGGTATGATTTAACAGTGGAAAGCCATGACACTTTGCTAAAAAGTGCCGAATGCCAGCCAAGGGCAATGGAAATGTCCAGCAGAAATAAATTGGAGCTCCGCCTCGAGTTTATGCGCTTACGCAAAGTGACAAAGGAGCTGGACCATTTGATATGGTGTCAGGTCAGATTTCTATCGCCCAAACCTCGGCATATACATTAATGGATGCTGGTGCATCGCATTCTTTTGTATCTGCATCCTTTGTGGAAAAATTCAATAGAAGGTCTGAGCCTATGCCTATTATTTGTGGGGTAACCTTGCCTTCGGGAGAGGATATGCTGGTGCGGTCATGGGTTAGAGTCGTACCAGTTTGGATTGAAGGTCATGAGCTGACGGCGGATCTGTTAGTCTTGGACCTAAATGAATACGATGTCATATTTGGGATGGATTGGTTAACTAGATATGGAGCCATTATCAATTGCAAGCACAGAAAAGTTGTCTTCACCTCAACGGGAGAAGAACCATTCGAGTTCAAGGGTACGTCAAGAGAAAAGAAGTGTCCCATGATTTCTGCGATGAAGGCAAGAAAAATGTTGAGTGACGGATGCATTGGTTTTCTGGCAAACATAGTGGATAAGGATAAAGAGATGGGCCAACAACCTTCTGATGTACTGGTTGTGTGCAAGTTTCCCGACATATTTCCTGAAGATCTCTCAGGGATTCCACCGAACCGAGAGATCGTGTTTGAGATAGAGCTAATTTCGGGAACTGCGCCAATCTCAAAGACTCCTTACAGGATGGCGCCAGCTGAACTCAAGGAGTTGCAATCGCAACTGCAAGAGTTACTGGACAAGAAGTTCATAAGGCCAAGCCATTCTCCGTGGGGAGCACCGACCTTATTCGTATAGAAGAAGGACGCCTCGATGAGAATGTGCATTGACTATGGGGAGCTGAACAAAGTGACGATCAAGAACCGATATTCATTGCCCAGGATTGACGATCTTTTCGATCAACTACAAGGAGCGTCAGTATTTTCCAAAATTGACCTGCGATCAGGCTATCATCAGCTCAAGGTTAAGGAGACAGATATACCAAAGACTGCCTTCAAAACGCGCTATGGTCACTATGAGTTCTTAGTGATGTCCTTTGGACTAACCAATTGTAATATCCAACATTTTCATAATACATTTTTTTCTTATAAATCAGAGTTTTAATACGTAAAATGTACAAAGTTTACAATTTTAAGAAATACTAATGGAAAAATAGTATTTAAAATATGATTTTATATTGTTAATGAGATTAAAGAGAGAGAAACTTGAGTAGTCAAGTATTCGACCCAAATGTCATATAATTTTAATTGGGGATTTTTATAAAATTAAGAAAGTTTTGCTAAAGGGCTTATTTGAAAAGAATTTTAATATTTTGGGTCCAAGTGTAATTTAAAAAGAAAAGAAAAGAAAAGGCTTCAGCCTTTTAACCGAGCCTCTCTCTCCTCAGAAACTTTTCTTCTCTCTCTCTCTCTCTCGCGTGCGTGCGTGCGTCTACCCAACCACCGAACATCCACCGGCGATCACCACTTATAGCCACGCGCCAGGTCGTTGGATTCAGAGGCCTCCGAACTATCAATCACGCGAAAATCTAGAGCTCACTCACCAATTAAACACATCAACTGGTCGATTTAAGTTTGACCACCCCGCGACTTCAAAGTTGCGATTCGGCCACCTCGGGCATTCGTTTGCCGATTCGTCACCACTATCGTGTTCCTCGTGTTGTGGGCTTTAAAACCTAATAACTTGTTCCTATAATTATACTGGCTGTCTGGGATTATATGTATTTCTGATACAGGTTTTGATTTTGGGTTTGTCCATTTTATAGCCGTTGTGCTGTCCAATTTTCTAGAAAATATTAGATATTAAATAAATTATAAAAAAAAAAATACATATTTAATTGATTTTCTATTAATATGGAAATTATTATGATTAAGAAATTTTAATTATTATTGTTATTATTTTGTTAAGTAAATCAAGAGTATAGTTTCATATATATATATATATGAAAAGTGTGATTTATAGTAAACTTATTATTTAACAATTATTATTATATATTAATATTTTTGTTAATATTTGAATATTAAAATAATATCAAATATTAGTTTCTTATAGTTATTGATATTTGTAAGACCAGTGAATTTTGGAGAAAGTATATTTATTATATCACTGGAATTGATATTATGACTAATTAATAATAATATAAATATTTATATTTATATTATTATCATTATATTGATTATTACAATTTTATGTTAAAAATATGATTTCTTTTATAAAATGATTATTTGAATATATACATTCATATACGTATTGTTATTGAAGTAATTTGTTATTAATATTGAAATAAGTTTATTTATAGACGATAATTATTATTGTTGTTGGGATTATTATTATTATTATCATAAGAGTACATTATCTTATGAGCAAGGTCTAAAGCATGGTTTTATATGAAGAGTTATTTGCATGATGTTGATAATAATTATTATTATCATTTATATAGTTTCTGGTATTGTTAATATACACTATCAATAATGTATATTTACGATTTTGATAGAATTTAATATATGATGTGCCTTGAATAGGATTTGTATGGATTTGATTGATTGATTCTTGGTGAGCAGTTTTAAAATAAGCGAAGGACCTAAGGTAAGTAAATCTCACCTTTTGTGCTTAAGTGTAAGATGCATGACTACATTGATTGTGTACATCTGATGAGTTAAGTATGGTATGATGATGATGCATATGATAAGTATGTGAAGAATGGTTATATGAATATCATAAGGGTGTTGTGTGATATGTAATTGATGAATTTTGTGATATGTGAAATATGTCTTACTTGGTTAAGATTGATATGAATTATGTGCAAGTATGTGTTCTTATGTTGATGAATATGTGGATTTCTTTTATGTTCATGATTTTTGTTATGTGTTATGATATATGAAGCATTTACGTTTATAGGCTGGAAACCCTAGACCTGAGCCATAGCTCTACGTTAAGGTATAACAACGCCACCAACCCAAAGCTTCATGTATTATGACTAAAGATGTTTTGAGTTATATGAGATGTGATACAATGCCTTGATTGAATACCATCAAACATGAATCATGAACATGAACATTGGCATGTCAGCATCTACATATATGCATGGCATGTATAGTTATGTGATACATTATTATGTGATATAAGACCATGCATATGAATATGAGAAAAGTTATGAAATGCCTTGAAAAGTCTTATGTAAAGTTAAACATTTTAATGACACAAGGCTTAAGCAAAGTGATAATAAGATGTTAAAAAGGGTGCCACTGTTTCGATGAAGCAATTAAGTAAGTTCAGTAAAGAAGACGGAGGTCTGTAAGGCTTATAGTGGCTGCCCACTAGTGTGGGCTAGGTCAGAGTTGACCATTCAGATATGTTTGCCATGTTCCCGTCTTTCTCCTCCATATGTGTAATAAGTATGGCAACGATGAAATGAGTGTTATGATGAGCCTAGCTGCGATGATGGCTAGCCGGAGGAGAACCCATGGGATTCTATATGATATGTGTAACAAGCCCTGCAGGCATTGGCTGAATCAAACAGTGTGCACAAGTGATATTGGGCCCATAAAAAAATGTGAAAGTAAAAGAAAGAGCATAAAAGTAAAGTTTGAAACTGTATGAGCAATAAATGAAATGCATAAGTATATAAATCAACATATTAGTATACGTGCACTTCAAACTCACGACATTCATGTGTATGTGTATGCATGAGATTTACTTACTGAGTGTTAGCTCATTATGTTATATTGCAACATTTTTCCAGGTGTGGCTTTAGCTGTTGAGCAACTTGTGGAGTACGGACTCAGTAGCAATGCAATAGTGGTTTAGAGTTTTCATATGGCTACATTAAATTTAAAGTATTCATACGTGTAATAATTTCTACTAATAAGTTTATATAAAAAGTTTTGAATTTTTCTGTATTTCTTCGTATTATTTTATTTAATTATTTGGTCAAGTGCCTAACATACTCGTAAACCCTAGAATTACGAGTATGTGGCGGACGTACCCTACCTTAGGGTCGTCACACCAATGCACCTACAACATTCATGGATCTCATGAATCGCGTATTTTGCAAGTATTTGGATAAGTTCATCACCGTGTTCATTGACAATATTCTAATGTACTCAAAAAGCCAGGAAGAGCATGCAACACATCTGGAACTAGTCCTCCAGCGTCTGCGAGACAAAAAGCTTTATGCTAAGTTTTCGAAGTGCGAGATAAAGTAAGTTTTCTGGGGCACATAGTGTCGGGAGATGGAATTTCAGTAGATCCTTTGAAAATAGAAGATGTTAAGCAGTGGAAACCTCCAAAAAAATGCTAATGAGGTTAGAAGTTTTCTTGGGTTAGCGGGATATTACCGGCGATTTGTGGAAGGATTTTCCAAAAGAGTCGCACCAATGACTGCCCTCATCCACAAAAAAATCAAGTATGAATGGACTGATAAGTGTGAGAAGAGTTTTCAGGAATTGAAAACAAGATTGACGACTACCCCAGTGCTGCAATCCCTAATGGCACAGAGAGATATACTATTTATAGCGATGCCTCAGGCCAAGGGTTGGGAGCAGTGTTGATGCAGCACGAAAAAGTAATTTATTATGCTTCTCGACAGCTAAAGAATTACGAGAAGAACTATCCCACTCATGATCTGGAGCTGGCAGCAGTGGTTTTTGCATTGAAAATTTGGAGGCACTACCTTTATGGGATACACTATGACATTTACACTAATCACAAAAGCTTGAAATATTTCTTCACTCAGAAGGAATTGAATATGAGACAGCGTCGATGGTTGGTGCTGTTCAACGACTACAACTGCGACATTCTGTACCACCCAGGAAAAGCAAACAAGGTGGCAGATGCATTGAGTCGACAACCAAGTGCTTAAGTGATGATAGTGAAAGAGATTTCGCCGCAGTTATGAGCCGACCTTGCTACCTTGGATTTAGAGATAGTAGTTGGTCAATTGGCTAACCTCTCTATCGAGCCTACCATTATGGAAGCTATAAAAGGCGGGCAGTTAGTCGATCCTTGGGTTCAAGGATTGATGTACGAAGTGAGGAACGAGGGGCGACCAGGATTCCATATCTCCGAAGATGGAGTATTGGGGTTCAAGGGCATAATATGTGTTCTGGATGATGACGATATCAAGAAGCAGATCTCTTTTGAGGAACATAATGCTCCTTATGCCATGCATCCGAGTACCCCGAAAATATACCAAGACTTGAAGAAGTGCTTTTGGTGGCCTGGGATGAAAAAGGAGAGAGCAGAATATGTGGCACATTGCTTGACTTGTCAGCAGACAAAGGCTGAGCATCAATGACTAGCTGGATTGTTGTAACCCTTAGAAATTCCAAAATGGAAATGGGAGATAGTCACTATGGACTTTGTCACAGGTCTACCAACCACTCCCAAGGGGCACGATGCCATTTGGGTTGTCGTAGATAGGCTGACTAAGTCAGCTCATTTCTTGCCGATCAAGGTAACTTATGGGGCACATAAGTTAGCAAATATTTACATTGCAGAAATAATGAGGCTGCATGGTGTACCCAACTCCATCGTATCAGATCGCAACGGATGTTTTACCTCGACATTCTGGAATATAATCCAAATGAGGTTGGGTACTAAACTGAAGTTCAACACTTCTTTACACCCACAAACAGACGATCAAAATGAACAGACAATTCAGACCCTGGAAGATATGCTAAGAGCCTGCGTGCTCGACTTTCAAGGGTCATGGAATGAGAAGCTTCCACTGATAGAGTTCGCTTACAATAATAGCTATCACGATTCTGTAACGCCCTGGTTACCCCAGAACTATTACGGTGAACGGTGGACCGGAAATTTGACTCGCTACCCGAGTCCTTTGGTCAAAAACGTGCTCTAAGTGTAATTAATAGGTTAAGGTATAAAACCAATAAAAAGGAAATGGATATTTTCGTTACAAACCGCTCTGCAAAGCTAATCAAAACATTTACAAGTTGTTCTCAATACAAAATGGTCACTACTGTTTCAAATTTACAATCCCGTCGACCTAAGCGGCAAAATTAGGATAAACCCCCTAGTTCCTCTGAGAACTCCTTGGCCGTGGTGGTCAAGCGGCCGCATATGTACACATCACCACCTAAGCTCTCCACTCAAGGCTAGGTGAGCTTTTCTTTTTCTTTACCTGCACCACATAGCACCCATGAGCCAAAGCCCAGCAAGAAAACATAACACTATACATAAACATTATCAAATGATTATCATTATAATCACACTGAGCATAAAGCTTTCAAACAAATGAGTGAACATCACATGAGGTCCTGATAAACCATACTGAGTGACTGACAAGCAAGTCACTAATTCAAATGGAAGAGTGGCTGCTAGGTAAGCCACTAGCCTTCAACAGGTTCTGATAAACCATACTGAGTGACTGACAAGCATGTCACTGTTTCAAATGGGAGAGTGGCTGCTAGGTAAGCCACTAGCCTCCAAGCGCTTATTTCATTCATCGACCCTCGAGGTCGGTCTGGCATTAATGCTCTTTGAGTCATTCAATGCTGATAGTCGATTAGATCTAATCTTTGTTGGCTTGCGTTAACACGCTAAGACCGTTCTGGCTAATGAGTCAGTGCAACGTGACCAGTGCCCAGTACCACTACCGAACCTGACTAATAAGTCACAGCTTCACAGTTGATACTAGCACCTTTGCCAAATCTGACTAATGAGTCAGTACCATGCACAAATGAGCAACACATGCTAAGCATTCAATATTCAATCCATGTCCATATTTACACAACCAACATGCCTCGTGAACATCCATGCATGTCACACTTGGGGCGCAGTTTTCTTACCTTTGATTTGAGCTAGAATGAACAAAAGAACGACCCTTGAGAACGGTTTAGCTTTTAGTCCTTTAGCGGTTACCTAATCATAACACATATAGGATACCATCAATAATCATGATAATCAAGGGTTCTCAAATCATTATCTAGCCTCCAAGAGATCAATCCAAACTAATCCAAGTAGTAGGGACACTCCCGAGGCCTAAAACTAGGTTCCCGGGGTCAAAACGAGCAAACGGGGAAAAAACAGGGCAAGGGCTGCGGCCCTAGCACCTTGGGCCGCGGCCCCCAGGGTTCTTTGAGGCAAGGTCCGCAGCGCCCTCCATCAAGGGCCGCGGCACCCAGCAAGCACAAATTCTCCACCTGCTTCTTCAAGGCAGGGTCGCGGCCCTTCACCCTGGGCCATTCCCAACCACATTTTGAACACTCCAAAGCCTCCAAAACCATACCTAAACATTCCCCAATCATCAAAACAAAGTTCCCAAGCTTCCCCATGCATCAAAACCCTCAAAACCCAAGGTTCAAACGAATCGAAAACTCAACAATTCACAAAATCAATTCAAAGCTTAGAAACTCAGAAAAACTCAAAACTTAAACTTCGATTACCTTGTTTTCTGTCAAATCCTTCGATTAAGAAGCTTCTAATCTTTCCTAGGATCGCTATGCCTTGATCCTCCCTTGATTCTGACTCCTAGAACTCAAGTTTTCATCAAATATGCTCCGGGTGGCGAAAATGAACTAACGAATGGGGAACGAGAGTTTTTCTGTCGTATGTTCTATCTGATAAGCTACTTCAAGCTTAAGTAACCTCAAATAAAACCTAATGCTTGGGGTCCCGAAAACACCCCCGGGGACATTATAGCCAAAACCTCCGGAATTTCACCCTGATCTCAAATATTCCCAATTTATCATCAAATGAACATTTCTATTACCCCAAAATTGACCCCGTCATGACAAAACCGCTAATCCACTAAAAATGACCGTCTCATGCCGAATAGCTTGAATATATCTCCATAATAATGGAATCTCATTCACAAATCACATCACGCACCCAAATACACAAATTACCCTCAACGAGCCAAATTATCATCACACCCCTGTAATTAGAAATATGGACTCACATGCATGCATTTCACATCATATTATAATATAATCAACATATACATGCATTTTATCAATTAATAACATCATTAAGCAAGTATGGCCCTCCCGTCCTACTATTCACGCCGTTAAACACATCGGAGAATTCGGGGCATTACAATTCCATCAAGATGGCTCCGTATGAGGCTTTGTACGGAAGGAAATATCGATCACCGATTCATTGGCACGAGACCGGTGAAAGAAATTTTCTCGAAACAGATGAGGTTGATCAGATTACTCAGGACATCTGACATATAAGGCAACCCTTGTAAACTTCGGTTGATCGACAACGCAAATATGCCGACCAACGCAGGAGACCCCTGGTGTTTGAGATTTGCGATAATGTGCTGCTTAAGGTAGCTCTGCTATGAGGGGCTATGTAGTTCAGGAAGAAAGGAAAGCTTAGTCCAAGGTTCGTTGGACCTTTCGAAATCATAGAAAGGATCGGGGAAGTAGCTTATCGTTTAGCTCTTCTGCCCGCCTTGTCTAAGCTGCATGACGTGTTTCATGTATCCTTGTTGATACAATACATGCGCGATCCCTCACATGTACTCATCTATGAGCAGCTGAGTATTGATCCCCAACTCGTCTATGAGGAGAAGTCGGTGATGATTCTAGATCGAAAGGAAAAAGTGTTCAGGAACAAGACGATGTCGTTGGTAAAGGTGCAGTGGTGTAACCATGGCATTGAAGAGGCAACTTGAGAAACTGAAGTTAAGATGAGGGAGCTGTATCCTCATTTGTTTTAAGTTTCGAGGATGAAACCTCTATAAACTGTAGGTATTGTAACATCTTGCGTTTCGGGTACCTTGAAACGACTCGGGTTGGGATTGTTTTCCCCGAGTTAAGAATATTATTTGAAATAATATTATATTTTGTTTGGAATTTATTTCCATGAGTTATTGCTAGCCAAATTATGAATTTTGTCAAGATAAGACTTTTGGTCTTGGACCGACACAAAAACCCTGATCGGGTAAAAATCTCAGAAAATAAAATGAAAAACTATGGAAAATATATTTTGGGCATAAAATACATTCATAAAAATTAAAGTTTGGTAAAAAATAATAAACCTAAGAGAAAATGGAAATTTTAGGGCATTTTGTGTTAAATGCTTAATTTTGCCGAATTGGGGAATTTTATTCCATAAATGGACCTTAGGTTAAATTTTATTGCGATTAATTAAATTAAATGTGAGAGACATTTAATTTAATTATTATGTGTTAAGTTTTGTGTTTAAAACTTAATAATGGTGAAAAAGGTTATAGGAAGTCAAATTGGATTTTTTCTTCTTAGGAAATATTTATTAACCTTTATATAAAAAAAACAAAAATATGATTACATATATAACAAAAGGGGTGGCCGGTCATGTGATATAGTTTAATTGGATGGACCAAATTTATTAAGTTTAATCCCATTTTAAATTTATGGTAAATAGTCAAGTGGATAGTAAAACACTTGAGTGTTTTAGGATATTTTTTTAGAGTTGTATAAACTCTTCTAACCCCCCCCCCCCCAAAAAAAACCGGACCTATACTCTCACAAACACTCTCATCTTTTTTTTGAAAACTCTCTCAAGTTTTCTCTCCATCTTCAACCTCAAGAACACAAGGAGGCTTGGAAGCATTAAGCTTTGGTCTAGGAAGGGTTTTTCCCTAAGGTAAAGTTTCAATAAACTAGACTTTTGTAAAGTTTTAACCATATATTATTCATTAGCTAATTATCTATGTTTTTTGGGGGAGTTGGTTAAGGTTTTAAAAGGGTTTTGAAGGAACCAAAGCTAATAGGAAGATCCAAACCTTAAGCAAGAACAATAAGAGGTGAAAAGTTTACTTTTTATGGTTGTTATTGTATGGATTTTATTTTTAAGAATTATTTTGTATATGTAATGCTTAAAGTTTCTTATTTGTGATGTAATAAGGTTATGGTAGTTGTTTTATAATTTTAATGATGCTTGTGTGCTGATTTTTGAAAATAGGGACCAAAACCCCCAAGGGTTTTGTTGGAAACCCTAAAACAAAATACATTTTTTGAGCTGTGACTTCCAAGGGGTCAAGTACTGTGATGTTTTTGAGATTTAGTACATAAAATAGAGCTTTTGAAACACTAAAAAAAAAAAATTAAATGAGTGAGTTGTGCTATTTCAAAGTTTAGGTAAAAAACTGTTTTTTCGTATTCTTAATTTTGGGACCAAGTTTGGACAGCCACTGTATAAGGAAAATGAACCCAATTTTTTCTAAAATTTGTTGGACATATTATTGGCATAACCTAGCATTCCACTGTAAAATTTGGAAAGAAAATACTGAACGGTTTGAAAGTTATTAAGTGTCAAAGTTTGGAAAAAATAATGACTTGAAAATAAGGTCATTTTTACCTCATTGTTGGAAAATAATTTCACCAATAAAAAATGCTCCTTTTGACCTACGATTTTACAAAGACCTAAATGGCATACCAAAAATGTAATTGTGAAATTTTGCTAACAATTGGGTAAGTAAATTTCAAGTTATGAACTAACAAAAAATGTAATTAAAAATGTGAAAAATAAGGTTTTCACACTTAGTGTAAAAATGAGATTTCGAAACTTAAGGTAAAAAGTGGAAGTTTACTTATTGCAAGATGAAAACTTGGTAAGTCTTGAAAACATATTTTGACCTAAAATACCACTTTGAGTTTAGTGTGAATTATTTTTATTAAATAACTTTTTTATTCTTTTTAAAAATAAAAGATTTAATTTATTAATAAGTTAATAAATTAAAAGAGGGTTTAAAACCCTATATTTTGAGAAAATAAATAAGTAAATTATTCTTTTAGTATGTAAACTTGATTAATTGATTACGGAAAAATTAACTAGTCAAGATGGGAAATTTTTTACGGTTTTCGTAATTAAGATAAATTAAGCTATTTTCTTAAAATAGTTTTTAGAGATTAAAACCTTAAGAAAAATAAAAGGAAAATTAAGAGTTATTTTCTTGAAAAAATAATTAAGGAATTTAATTAGTATTTTCTGGATATAATACCGGCTAAAATCTTCTATATATTTAACCTACTTGTGAAAGTACGGGTTAATATCATTACCTTTAAATAATAAGATTTTTAGCAGATTGTGGGAAAATACTATTGTGATACCCGAGCCTAGGTATCGAGAGGCCACAGGATAGGTCTCCCCGAGACTTAGGGTTTAGTCTAAAAAATTTTTGTATGAATTTCCTTAATGGGTTTAAAACCAAATAAGGATCATTAATCCTTACTAATAATTTTTAAAATGACCAAACTGCCCAAAATAATAATAATGAACTATGAAGCGCCATAATTAATTCAAGTATAATGTATGGATAATTACAATATTGGCTAAAGCATAACTGGACTATATATTGGAGGGTGAAATCATGCTGAGAGCTAAGGACTCCAAGTAAGTCAACTTATATTGTGTGGCTGCAACATGAAACGACTATTGTATTGTATGTTAGTATAGGGACGCATGCACATATATACACTGTCGTAGAAAGTTGCTTAGAGACGTTAGTCTAGTGAGTGCTGATTTAGAAAATATGATCGGTAGATATCCGTTATATCCTAGATGGCTGATCCTCGTCACACTACTTGATTTTATTATGTCCGTTTCATTACCGCGACGAGTGGCTAAGAGGTGAGGATTGCTAGTTAAACCTAGGGGCGCTAAAATAAATGGGACCTAGGGGCCCTCATGCTTACTTAATAAGTGAACGGTTAGAACCTGAGCAAGTGCTTTGATAAGTTATTCCCGGATAGTAGCCGTGAATATTGGCCATTCAGTGAGAGTGCCTAGAGATACTAGGGTTGCCAAGTTTGAGTGAGGCTTAACACCCTAGAGGTAACTGCTCACCAGCACCACTGATTAACATAGAAGTCTCTGTAAAACCGTGTAACTTCGATTACACTCTTGGATAAGTAGCGATGTCCTAAGTAACACGATAGTTACCCTTGATGGGGATATTTTTTGGCTAGATCTTAGTGTTGAGACTCGTTTCTCTCTTACAGATTAGCATTTATGCTGGAGGGTGTGTTACGCCCGAATTGTTGATAAGAAATAGTTTTGATATATTATATATGCTTGCTTTGGGATTTTCTAAGTGCATGTATTTATTTGTTGATAATAAATAGTTGTGATATAATATATCTGCTTGTTCTGGGATTTTGTGAGTGCATATATTTATTTGTTGATAAGAAATAGTTGTGATATAATATATCTGCTTGTTCTGGGGTTTTTAAAGTGTAGGAATTTATCTGTTTATATGAAATAATTTGTCATTGGTTATCAGGCATGACCATAATTTTGTCAGGACTCTTTTGCATTCTTGAAATTGATTGTGTAGGGTCCGGATGGATCTGGAACCCTGATTCTCTGCATGCTTTTGTTTTAAAGTTGAACTTACTAAGTGTTTTCGCTTACCTAGTTGTTTCCTGTTGTAGGTAAGAACAAGGGCAAGGCAGAGCAGTGAGCGCTAGAGTCTACCTTGCAAATGTACATGTGGACCGACCTTTTGGTAAGCCGTTTTATTTTTTTGAAATGTTGTGTAATTTTCCTAAACTAGGCTCACTCTACTCTTTATAAAATATGTTTGTAATTAAATGTTAAGTATGGCCATACGACTTTTTAAAAAGTTTTTTTTATACTAGTTTTTGTTACATTTTATTAAATGAAAACATTTATATTTCCGCATTATCGAGTCTTGAAAATCAGGGTCGTTACACCAACCTCCATCACCATATCCTCAAAGATTCCTAAAGAAGAAACTTGACGAGAAATTTGCCAAGTTTGTAGAGATATTATAGAAGATTAACATCGACATTCCATTTGTGATGCTCTTGAGAAAATTCCCAATTATGTCAAGTTTATGAAGGTGGTTTTGTCAAAGAAAATAAATTTTGAGAATTATAAGGCTATGAAGCTTACAGAGGAATGTAGTGCCATACTTCAGAAAAAGTTACCACAAAAGCTAAAGGATCCAGTTAGGTTTACTATTCCTTATAGTATTGGGGGATCGTCATTTCATAAGGCTTTATGTGACCTTGGTGCTACTATTAGTCTGATGTCGTTATCAATTTTTAAGAAGTTGGGTCTTGGGGAGGTAAAGCCTACAACCATAACTTTGCAACTTGCTGATTGTTCTTTTACATATCCACGTGGAGTTATATAGGATATCTTAGTTAAAGTTGATAAGTTTGTATTTTTGTTGATTATTTGGTTTTGGATATGGAGGAGGACCATGAGATTCCATTGATTCTTGGTCGCTCTTTCTTAGCAACTGGTGGGACACTTATTGATGTATAAGCATGTCATTTGACATTGCGAGTTGATGAAAAAGTTGTTCGATTAGATATTTATGATGGTGCAAATTGGCCAATAGCTATGAATACTTGCAAGAGGATTGAATCATTCTCACCTTTAGTAGTGAAGATAAAAAAGAGGAGATGTGTGTATATCCTTTACAACATGGTAGCGAATTTTTTTCCTAAAAAGAGCATTTACCAACTATTATGGCTCGTTCCAATGTTTACAAGGAGAAGACTAAAAATGTGTGTAATAAGAAGATGCCAAGGAAAAAATATGTACCAGGACAAAAAGTCTTGCTTCTCCACTCAAGTTTTAAGTCTTTACCAAAAAAGTTCAAATCAAGATGGATGGAGCCCTTTACCATTACAAAAAATTTCCCTTGTGGTCCCGTCAATATAAAATGAGAGAAAGGGTCTATTTTTCAAGTTCATAAGCATAAACTAAAGCATTATCATGAAGACGATGAAGACCATGTCAAATCAACTTTGCTTGGAAAACCAAGTTAGAGGAGAATGAAACGTCTAGCTAAAGACAATAAAATAAGCACTTCATGGGAGGCAATTCATTTTTTATTATTATTTTTTTATGTTTTAATTTTGTTTATGTTGAACTACAATATTATGTTACTTTGTTTTGTTTTTGAGTTTTTATGTTAGTGTTAAACCATGAAAATAAATGAAATTGTAGGGGCCCAGGAGATGCCACGGATATATCGGCGCAATAGCGCCTTGTGATGCTATTTTAGAGCATATTACAAGAGCAATTGGCGATACATCGCCACGAAGGAGGCAACTTGGCGCCGAGCGTATCAACTTGCTGATGATGACATGGCTCAGGACCCTTAGTCCTAGCCACATGTTTTTTGTTTCTTTCTTCCTTACGGTGATTTATGAGCAATGGGGACACTGTTGCATTTAAGTTTGGGGGGAGAGAATATTTTTATTTTTTTTGCTCTATGTTTTCTATTTTTTTGTGGGTTTTTAGTAGGTAGTTAGGTTTATTTTGGATTATTGGATGACTATATTAACCAAGATATTATTTGAGACCTATGGGCATTGATAATGCTGCTAATACTTTGATAATACTCGACATGTGTAGAAAATGTGTGGATTGTGTGCTTGATTTACCATGTTTACTTTGATATTGTCATCTTATATGTTTTGATTGCACGTCATTTCGCTTGTTATATGCATGTTGTGGTTCTGTTGGTATGAAGCTCTTTGTGGGTTTCCAACCCGAGGTAGGTCAACATTAGAAGGTCGGTCGTCATTGGCATTATCACTTGTAATATTCGCCTTTTCGTTTCATGGGTATTTTAATAATTTTGGCATGTGAGGGAAATTTGATAATTTAATACTATTGAGGGGTATTTTTGTAATTTTGTGAAATTGCGTGTTATGTGATTTAATGAATATGTTCATGAGATATTAATAAGATATTTTACATTGGAAAATACCAAGGGTTCTCGGGATATGTGTTAAAGTGACGAATCATAGTTTCCTTCCAGTGCCTGAGGATTTATTTTCAAGAATTGTTGAAATAAGGGTCAAAATGGAATAAAGATAACTTATGAGGAATAAGTTAATCATGGATTATGGAAACTAATACTTTTGTGGGGAATTACTAAAAAAGTTTTAGTGAAATTGTTGGAATAAGTTAAATCAAGGGTAGGTTGGTAATTTGGTGATGGTGAGTCATTATAAATAGAAAGTACGAAACTATGGTTAGGGTTTCATTCACAAGTTGAAATTGGTGTTTGCTCTACACATAATCAAATGAGATAACTATCTCTCTAGATTAGGGTTCAAGATCTAAGGAAAATAAGAAGAATGATTTCTCCATACATGTATGGATCACTAAACACTCGTAGACACTTGTGTGGGAGCTTGCTTAGGACGTATTGGAAGAAGATTTTCATTGCTTAGGTTGCTATACATGATCATGGGGGAAGACCTTTTCACACTTTTAAAGTTTCTTTAATTATTCTTGAAGCTTTGTCTTATGTTAATGGTGGTTTTCATTAGAAAGCATGATAGGTTTGGATGATTCGTTTATATGCATGTTAGAGACTAAGGTATCAATCTATAATGGTTAGAAACATTTTAAATATGAGTTAATGAAGATAAGGTCTAGTTTTATGATGTATGTTCATAGCTTGAAGAAGGAGAAGTTTTATTGCGTGAGATTTGTTAGGGTTATGGAGTTAAGGGCTTCTCATGAGTTTTGGTATTTTATTTATCTCTAAGAATTGTATGTTGATATAGAGGAATTCAAGACGAGAAAAACACAAAAATAATCGTCCAAAACATATTTAAATTAAGAAAATTATGGTTATTTGAAGTTGAGTCAGCGGATAGGTTTCGAATTAGACCCCAACACCATTTAAGAGCGATGCAGCACCTGATGATGCTGAATTCTGGGCTTAAATAGCGCTGCAGCGCTTGGCAACGATAGGGACATTTTCAGATTTTTAAGGCCGTTTTGAGGCTGTTTCAAGTGGGGTTTGTTGGGGACTTCCTCCCTGAATTATTGGGAACATTTTTAGGACTTTACTAAGAACAATATAAGGTTGAATGGGTTTTAAGAATGGTAAGATTTGTTTTACGACCTGTGGTTTAAGTTATGAGTCTCTAAATGATATATGTTGTATGTTTTGGATTTAGGACTCTGCAAGGCACTTGAACGGAGGTGATTGTGTCGCTGCTCGACTTGAGGTAAGAAGAGTGGACACCTGCACATTGGGTGTACGCTCGATGTACTTAACTATGAAAATTGAAGTATGATTGTATCATTTATACGATATTATGTTACGTGTTATGAATGTTTTTTATAATTATATGTCATGTTATGTATGATTATGATATGTGTGAATATGATGTATGTTTGCGTGTCATACTTACGATATTAAAATGCATGCTCGCGTTATGATAAATTGTTGTTATTTTCGTGGCATGCTTACGATATGAAAATACATGCTCACGTTACAATAAGTTTCATCCTTACGATATGAAAATGCATGCTTACGTTATGATAAATTGCATGCTTACGAAATGAAAATGCATGCCTACGTTATGATAAATTGCATGCTTACGTCACGAAAAAAATGCATGCTTACGTTAATTCACGACATCACTGACCAGAACAACACTTGTTTACGGCCGGAATGACCCTTGTAATGCCCCAGTTTTCCCAAGACATCACTTACAAGTTTATTTTAAAACATTAACCTTTTTATGGCGAAAAAGACATATTTAATGAATTAAAACTAATGCATGGGATCCCATTATTTAAAATAAAAGTGATTTGAATGCATAATTATACAAATTGTGATTTCTCATACAAAATTACTCAAAAATTCAAAAACAATCAAATCGCTTAAGTTACAAATCAATAATCAGTCTTCTTTATAAAACGTAAAACTCTTCTGACCCTCCCATTAACATGTATCATCATCGCCTTGAGTCACTACCTCACTGCTTGCCTTTGCCTTTACCTATAACACAAAGTACCCGTGAGCTAACACCTAGTAAGAAGAGCTATGTAGGACATAACCCCCCCTAACTAGATAACATAAGTATAAATGATAACTTCACAATTAACCACATGAGATGTCAACATAATACCACAGTAAAAATCCAATGCGTGTTGTACTCACACACATACACCATGGTCTCATATCGCACATTGTACTCACATTCGATAATCAATGCCCATCCATGTTGATCAGACATGAAATGTAATTTTTACTGCCTTGTGCTATACTCACACTTGACATTCCCATAGGGCATCTCATTACCATGAATTTTACTCACCCAAAACAGTGGCAAAACAGTAGGTACAATCTCATCGTAACTTATTTAATAAATAATTTTCAACAATTAATTCCATAATATACAGTAGCATCATACACTTATTGAAAATCATTTTCTAGGGTATCCAAAATTAGTAAGAAACCAATAAAATTTTCTAAAACAACACCATAATCACATAGATATTTCCCACAATTAATTTTAAGAAAATAATTCATAATAATTCAAATAACTATCATGAAATTCTCAAATCAACACACAATCATCGCCAAACAATTAAGCACATAAAACAGGACCAAGAAGCAAGGAAAACAAAAGATTTCAACCTCCAAAATCACAAAAATGGTGGCTGGCCGGAATTTGGTCTTCTTCTTCGACGCCAACAAGTGCCCATTCTTCTCTCCGCTGCGTTTTGGGCCCCCCTAAAAAATTGGAAACCTTTCCAATGATTCCAGTACCTCATGCCAGCCCAAAAACAATGGAAAGAGATCCCACAATGGCCAGAATGATGTTGTCTTCCCCAATGCTGGTGTACTGCAAAAAATGGAGTTAAAAAATACAAAAAAATTTCCAGCCCCTCTTGCTCTATTTCTTTACGTCCAAATCAATTCTTAGGGTCCCCTATGGTGTTCTAACACCATCCAAGAACACCAATCACTGCCAAATACTCACAAACCCGAAATCACTCAAGAACACCATTTTTAAGGTTCAAAATTGGTGATTTTCGAAACACTCACTCTCCACCCTTTTTGTCATGTCTAAAATTATTCTTTGATGCCAAGGAGTGTTTCTAAATCATTCAAAACAACCCATTACTCATCGAGGCTCTCAAACCTGTAATAATAATCTTATTTTAGAGAATAACAATCCAAAATAAAATCACACAACATTTGTTATTATTTATGTGCAATAATATCCATAACATAAAATAATAGTCAACCAATAAATTCAAATCATTATTCAAACTATTTCACTAGGAAATATACTCATGCCGAAGAATTTCAAAATTAATTTGTCCAGTCATGTCGTATACATATCTACACTCATAAATATGTAAAGTGATTGAAATACCCTTGGTAGTAAAATTATGAAATGACCCATCCCTAGCACGCGGATATTACAACATCGATAATATGTGTTATCATTGTATTGTGATATGCTATGATTGTGTTATGTTATGATATGCTATATTATTCTGCGATTATGTGATGGTAAGATATGATTTGTTTTGGAACTTTATATGTTAAGGTATTGATTATGAGTAGTATATGACATAGGTTGTGATAGTTTGAACTAGTGTATGTTTTAGCTGATATGTTTTTGGGCTTTGGGGGTTGTGTCTTACATAGCTCTTCTTATTAGGCATTAGCTCACGTATACTCTAGTTGTAGGTAAAATCAAAAGCGTGGTTTATTGAGGAAAGATATGTGCATGTCGTGATTGATTGACCTGGAGGTCAAGGGGTTATGACTTATGCATTATTTTTTTAAAGGCCTATAAACTTTAGTTTTATATTGAATCTGAAAATATGTATTTTTACTTACGTTATGCATATAAAAGATGATTTATTTTAAATGTCGAGATCTTGAATTTCATGTTTTGTAAAAGGTGTTTTAATTCATGTTTGTTTTTAAAACAATTTCATAAAAGTTTTGTTTGCTGAAAGAAATTTATGTATATATTAATTTACTTAAATACAGAGTATTTAGTAAACTAATTGGTTTTAAGTCGGGTCGTTACACCACTCATCTCTATCGATTGAATTTTTGCTTGTCTCGCTTTGTTTTTATTTTTCATGGCAGTCTTTTCAATCATAGGGTCAATTGGAATAATTTGAGATGATCTCAGTCGGCACATACAATGTCAACTTCCTTCAAAATAACCAAGCCAACAAACAAATTCGAAACATGATCTCAAAATACTAAATAATTAATTGATATTAACAAAGAAATTCTTAAATGTCAATCTCAGGCAATGGTGCACGTATCGTAACAAGTAGTATATTAAAATCGATCCAACAAAGTATAATCTTTAAGTTGTTAATTACCAAACACTATTTTTCTTTCAATCCAAGTTAAATAATAATTCAAGAAAATAATGATTCAAGAAAATATTCTAATTGCAAATTTAGAATTTAAATAATCAATATAAATCTAGGTCATTAATTTCTCCCTATGTTCTTCCATAAGCATCTTTCTTCATCTTTACTTTAATGTTCTAATTGCTAGTCTAGGGTTCCTATGTATTCACAAGATTTTTCCAAATCAAGTGAATCTAACCAATAGATTAATTCCAATATTTCTATAAAGAATTTAAATCTATCAATAGTATGAATTTTAACCCTAATTTGAATACCTAAGGTGATTAGGTATATTCCTATCCTAAACACAAATCAACATAAATATGTCAATAATAGGATATATTAATTGGGTCTAACTTATGTTTTCTCTTCCAAGTTCCACCTAACTTACTAATTCAATTTCAAAGTTGATTACTCTTTCAAAAATATTAAACACAAATCAATATAAACAATTAATATGAACATCAAAATAAAGAATTAAAAAGAAAATTTATTTATAAACATAGGGTAAGCCCTAGAAAATGAAATTTCGTTCATCATCATAATAGAAAATACCAAAAAATATTAACAAATGATAGTTAAATTCAAAAGAAGAAGAAGAAGATAAAACTAGAAGTGATGATCGGTCTTCAATCTTCAAAATCCAACTTCTCTTGTGTTTTTCTCTCCAAAAACTTGCACTCCGTGTTCAAATTCAATCTCCTATGATAACTCTAAGTAAAATAACGAATTCCCCCTATAATTGTCTATAAAAATCATTTATATAGGTAGAATACATGACTCCCCATGAGCCCGCGCAAGAAACCCACGAGGGCTTGCACAACTTGCTGCCTAAAACATGTTTTCTAATCTGACCTTGCTCAGTAATGTATGCATAACCTTCTCATATTAACTCCAAATACAATAATTCAAAATGATTTAAAGAGATTAGAAAGATATATACAATTATTATTTCAAGATATTTCTTCATAAAATGATGAGATCATGATCGAAATTAGGCTTGAAGTTTCAGACTTGAATAGAAACAAATCGATTCAAAATACAACTTGAATGTGAAATATAGCTCATCCTCCAATTTCATATTTTTCATGAAATTTTCCATTATAAACACTAAATTAATTATTACGAATAAAACATAAATAAAATAAACCTAAAACACTCTTAACTAATACAAATCCTAATGAAAGAGTAGTTGTTTATCTAAAAATATGCATGATGACATGGCATGACACAATGACACGTGGCAACAAGAAACATTAATTTCGCTAGACCTAGTCAAATGGGCTCGACCAGAAGATAAAGAGTTTCCTCCTCGATTTCATCCATGTACGTCTAAGGTTGGTGATCGAAGACTTTAGGACAACTACATGCAAGCTACTCGAAGGAATGCTGGTCGAATAAAGATCCCAGAAGCAACTTCAATGACCAAATCAATATGTATTTACGAGATATTTATGTAATCGTATTTTAAATGTATTTTATTTAATACTCAATTGTAAAATACCCACATTATGCATGTAGGGCCTATTTCACACTTGTAAGGCCCAAAGCCCACTAGAATCTCTATAAATAAAACCTCTCATTGTCATTTGAGGAGATTCGAGAATCAATCTCTAGATTCTAGACTCTCTTTAGATTACACACTTACATACATAACCCTTTTTGTATTGTATTTTCTATTTCACGCTTAAGAAACTCAGTTAACTCCGGTTCATCTAATCTTGCGTTTAAATCTTTCATGATTAATAAAAGTTCAAGTGGACGTAGGTCATTACCAAACCTTCAGACCGAACCACTATAAAGTTCGTTGTGTCATTTACTTAAGTTTGGCTCTTTTCATTATTAAATCGTCGTTTTAATTGAATCAGTGTCAGTGACCAAAAGGCTGGTCAACAGTAGTGAAGATAACTCTATTTCATAGAGTTAACAATATCTAAGAGAAAAGCTTTAGAAGCAAGCTCGGGCTAGTTTTAATTGGAGAACCCTAAAGGGTTGGTGAAATGCATGGCTTTCAATGAGCTCAAGCTTAAGGAGAAGCAAACTTCTCCTTGTAACCACAAGCTAAGAGTTCAACGAAGTACAAAGCTGGGTGAAGTCAAGTTCATTGAGAGGACACTCATCATGGTATGAAATCAGAGTGGTGGAGTTCGACGTGATTTGTGTCTAGCCAATCTTAGTGCAAATTAGGCAACACTATTCTCTTGATGATGATTAAATTAAACTCACACACTCTTCAATACGTAAAAAATTTCGGGGAAAATTCTTTGCTTATGAGCTTATCGACACTAGCATGTTATTTTCACAAAAATGTATTTTACTAATTTGTTTAGCAAAGAAATCCCATCCTATAGTGAACCTGCAGTTATAACGCGACCTTGTCTTTTGCCACGAATTCTCCACCTTGATAGGAAAAGGACAAAGTTGGACATCGAAGAATAAGGAGCTAACGGAAAAATCCTTTAAGGTGGAAAAAGTCATGGCGAGGTAATGAGAATTTATTAGTCGAGTAGCCTTGTGGAGTATGCATTGTAATACACTTAATAATTTTTTACAAAATTTCATAATGTGAAGCATTCCCATACTCGGATCATGTTTTGAAGAGAAATTTATAACCACAAGCACTCCAAACACATAGTAAATTTTTGATGTAGCTTGGTGTTAGTTGTGAAGCGAAAACTCATAACATGGTAGGGTATGAGCTTACGAGCATTTTTTGCTACGTAATACAAGTAACAAAGTGTCCTCTTTTGTATTATGAGTGGAAAATTGACATGCTTATGACTTGAGCTCTCTTTCTTGAAAAGGATTATACATTCATTTAGATGTTATGTAGGTGAGCATTGCGTGGTCGTATGAGAGATTCTATAAAGGATCGCACAAGTGAGCATTATTGGCTCAATATAAGGACAAGACATTTGGATCATGCTTGTGAGCTCATATGCTCACAAGATATCATGTCGATTGAGCTCTCACTTTGGCGTGAAGATCAAGCTATCAGTGTCTACTTTAAAGAAAATTCAATCTCTCACTCCAAGGTGGAGTGTCTGCTCTTGAAAAGGTCAAGCTCCCACTCAAGGGTAGACTGTCTACTTTGGGAGAACGTATAGTTCTCACTCCGTGATGGAGTGCCTGCTTTGGGAGAAAGCCCAGTTCTCACTCCAGGGTGGAGTGTCTGTGTAACACCCTACTAATCAGGACTGTTACACTGTGTACTTTTAAATGATGCTTAACTCTCTAAACGAATAACTTGGACAGAAATCGTGTAATTGAAACTAACCCAGGGATTAGGTATTAAAAATTTTGGTTAAAAACAACCATTTCTTTAAAAGGTTTATATTCGTACACGGGATCCCAAAAGGGTTTATAAACTAACACATGAACAACATAAACACCAAAACCCGGCCTAGGCGGCAAAATTTTGGGCTCAACCCAAGTTCCAGCAAGTAATCTCGACCGTGGCAGTCGAGCGGGCCGCATATGTACACTCTGCCTCTGAAGCTCTCCAACTCAGAGTTGGTCTAGCTATTCCTTGCCCTTACTTGCACCACAGAGCACTCGTGAGCCAAGACCCAGCAAGAAAATGTCACAAGGCGTAACAATATTCCAATACTCAAAAGCACTAAACACATGCTTCAAAATTATCAAATACATTTAAATTTGTAAACACTTTTCACAGTTTACAAAGATGTTCATATAATCAATTACACGGCTTAGGAAGACAGTCTCGATAAACGGCCTTACCAAGCTAAATGTCTACACAAGCATTTCACTCACAGTTCATGTCAGAAAAGTGGGGACATCACCCTCCAAAGTAAACTCACCTTCATAGCCTGCGATCCACACACTTTGCCAGTCAGCCCCACACTGAATGCGATGGTTGTCCGACCCCACGTTCAACACGTTGGTCAAAAATCAGTTATATCATACATTCACCGATAGCTCAAGGCTAATGACCATATCGAATTTAACGTAAACAAGTGGCCATAGAGACAAACCAGGTCTCCCTTCCCCTATTCCCCTTTTAGCTAGTCAAGCGTACCTCGCGCTTTATATTTCAGGCGACCGTGGGGTCGTACAAGCGTATATCACGCTTTTGGGTTGGCCTAGCCACAATGACCTGCGTTTAGCACGCTATTGTCATCCTCGACCCATGAGCTTCTTATTCCACATAAGCGACTATAAAGATCCCATTTCCTCAGGACATGGGATTATAGAGTCACCCCAAGGCCCATTGCCCTATCCTTTGTATAACCAACCTTAGAGTTGGCCCAGCGTACCTGGCACTTTGATTTCCAAATGACCATAGGGTCGGTCAAGCGTATATCACGCTCTTGGTTAGACCTAATCATATTGTTTTGCGCTCAGTGCACTATTGCCGCCCTTGACTTATAAGTCAATCCTTTCAACCAGCGCTCAGCGCGCCATTGTCGTCCTTGACTTATAAGTCGAGCCTTTCAACCAACACTCAGCAGTAATCCTAGTCACAACCATGATATAGAATCCCATCAATAATGAGTGAATAAAGGCTTCTAGACTGAGACCTAGCCCCCTGGATGTCGAATTCTACTAAACCAGGTAGTAGAATCGATCCTGAGCCCTTAGGTTTGAGTCCCCGTCACTCAAAACCTACTTTGGCCAATATTCCCATTTTGAGCCACGACGCCCCTCATAGGCGTCGCGGCTCTCCACAAGTTAGAGAGCTCAGCCTCTCCTTTCTCTGGACTCGGGCTGCGACGAATCCCAGCAGGCGCTGCGACACGATGGCGGTTCAGGTGACTGCCCAGGCTTCTGAGTTCATGAGGGCCACAACGCCACATGAACAAGGCCATGGCGAGACCCCGTGAACCCAGTTTTTCTCCAATGAAATTCCTCCAAAACTCACCCCAAAACAGTAACAAATCCACAATTCAATCCCAAAACATCATCAGTATATCCCAGGCAACAAAACCCAACTTTCAAACGGATTAAAAACTCATCAAACCCATAGAATTCAATCAAGCTTAAGAAACTGAAGAAAACAAAAACTACAAAGTTTAAGAGCTTGGATTACCTCCAATAAATTCGTTTCCATCTAAATTCCTAGGCAATCAAGCTTCTAATCTTTCCTAGAATCGTTATGACTCTAACATGCTTGAATCTGAGCTCTAAAACTCGAGCTTCCTTCGAAAACGCTAACGAGCGTGAAGAGTGAATTAGAGAGAGAGAGAGAGAGATAACGAGAGTGAGACTTGAGTGTTTTTTGAGTTAATGAACTCAGCCACACCCTTATATATGAACGGTCCCAAATGACAAAAATACCCCCTCTCAACCAGATTATCTCTCAACACCCCATGAGGGTAAAAATTACATTTTCACTTTCTAATCCTGCTCTATACCCAAATTTCCCCAAATAATTACACTAAACCCATAACATTGCTATTTCTCTCTCCCAAAATATGATTCACGTTACAATGAGTCCCGGTGACTCTCCAGATCACCAAAAATACCCCTTGGCTCTCCCCGAGCCTAGTATAAATTCTCTGTTGTGACTAAACCACTATCTTGCTCGAAAGGATCGACTCTTGTCGAACATCACAAATATATCCACATAACCATGTGGGCTCAACATATAACACATATAATTATAGATTGACCCACGGTGGGTTAAAATTACAAAAATACCCTTATTAATAGAAACAGACCTATAAGCACATTTAACACATGTAAACATGCACAATAAGTCATATTATAATATAACTCATGAAATTCATATAATATAACCAATATTGCTCTTCTGGCCCCCTAATCAAGGCACTAAGTCATATTAGGAATTTTGGGACGTTACAGTCTGCTCTTGGAGAAGGTTTTAGGTTTATTCTAGCTTAATTTTAGAGAGTAAATTAAGATGCAATTTGAGTGTTTTCACTTTGGTTTGTGCAGATTTACACTTGTTTTCTTCTTATTTCAGGTTTTAATGCTCAAATACATAATATAGAGTGAAATGAGAATAAACATGTTAAATACAATGTATATGATGGAATTAGTGTTGAGTGTGGAGTTTCAAGATATTATGGGTGGAAAATACTAAGTTGAAGATGTTCAACATGCGTCTTTTATGCTCGATAACACAAGCCTGAAATTTCAAGCCGCATTTTGACCATGATTTCTTCACTTTTTGGAAATACTCTTAGAAATAGAAGTTTTAGATTTTATCCTTAGTTTTTCATTGCTTTTGAATCGTCCCATTTCGAGTTTATCGAGAGGGTAAAGGAAAAAATATTATCAGTTAGTATTGTAAGTTGTTCGAAGTGAGTTTCAAGTGTGTTACATATCGTAGCGCTGCCATGTGGCACTGATGCGATTCCAGGTTTGAAATTCAAATTTAAACGTGATTTTTCATTACCAAAGGTTGGGGCACTATAAATACATCTTATTATAACGTTTTGTGTCAATTTTTGGAGCTCTGAAGACTCATTGGAGGCAAATGAGAGCAATCGAAGAAGCTCTAAACTTTATCTCATATCTTATATTCTTTCTTACACTTTTTTCTTATGGAATCTAATATGCTCTTAATGGTTTCCTTTATGATTATACACTAAACATATTTTCCAGGATTTTAATGTAGTCTCTTGATACTCTATTATTACTTAATTAAATTATTTTATGATTTCTTATTCTTTATTGTGATATATTCAATTTGTGTTCAATACTTGTAAATGATTTGCAATCTTTTGCATGATTCATGATTTTAATTTAAGATTTGAGAATGGAGATTAAATATGCTATAGTTGAATAGACATAAATTACATATTGCATGAGTATACCTATATGGTTTGTGTAGTTTTTAGGGTTTTTGTTCTTAATGTCTACTATATGTTAGAATTTATCACAAAGATGTAGAAAATTCACGTATAGGTTGAGATCTTCGTTGGAAATAGTGCCCTTATAGCATTTGTAGTAGACAAATATTTAAAATTAAATAAATAATTGAATTGAATTATTATATATATAGACTATGTCTGATATTATGTTGATAATATTAAGTAAATATCATAAATTTTCAAAGTTTATCTATGTGGTCTTAATCTCATATTGGTATGAGAGGATTGAGATTAAGATAATAAACTTGAAACAGTTCGCAGTAAAATAAAGTTATGGAATCTTTAGATTAATTACTGCTAGTACGGTTTGCAAGTATTATGAATACAAGTGACCTAGATCTGGGTCACAAGTGTAGCAGGACACTTTAGTGAAGGTACTTTATATATAGTGATATATAGAACTGGACCAGATGTGATTTGTTAATACTTGTTTAAACATCATTTCGTAGTATTAACCAAACACATCAAACGATGACCATCTACACGATGATCTTAATCCTGAGGTTACTATGAACTCCTATATATGTCATCTAATCCTTTGATTCATGCGTTAAGGTTTGTCAGAATGATCAGGCTAAGAACAATTGTCTTGGGGACTCAATGATATATATGGCGGGGGACATAGTTTAACAAATATGGAATCTATACCTTATTATAGATTGAATAATGGTTCCCTATTGGGCTGACTTTTGGAACTGAAAAGGTTATGAGTGCTCACGTCGCAAACTTGTTGTGACAGAACCTTCACTAGTAAATCCAATGGTACACTAAGAACAAAATATAGTTAAAATGGTCAAATGTTAATTTTATTTCCTTTTAATTATGAACCATAAATAGAGGATTAACGTTGTATGTAATGATTCTATCAATGGACACTTTATTCTTTAATAAAATACTATGTAAATATATGTCTATAATTATCAAGAGCTCAATCTCATATTTATAGTGGAGTAATCATGACATTAATAAATATGATTATTAAATCAAAGAATTTTGATTAATAATCTAATATTTATTGGAGCTTGATATTATAGGTCCATAGGTCTTCACGGTGGCTCTATCAACACCATATCAAGGTAAGAGTTGATACAAGGGTAAAACTATAATTTGGAATATGAGAAGAATTTTATTCTTTGGGTCAAATATATAATTATATGATAATTGAGGTTGAATAATTAATTTGGAATTAATTATTAAATTTTCAAAAATATATTTATTTATTTAAATATAGAATTTAAAAATATATATATAAATTTATTTATTTATTTTTCAAATTAATTATTTTATTTGAGTGTGAGAAAATAAAATTGGTAAGTCGAAATAGTTTTGATTTATTGAATTTTAAAAGATGATGGTCATCAATTTGAATTTTGAATTTTGAATTTAAAATTTAATTTTTGAAATATGGTTGTGATCTTTTCCTTAAAAAGATAATATCATATTTTATGGGAATGATTGATTTTAATTGAATAATTAAAGAAAAGAAAAATGCAATATCCCTGAAAAGGTAATACTGCTACACGCATGACACATTCTGGGGACTATGCCATGCATGTAACACAGTACAAATAAAATATCAGCATTATTTTTATTTTATTTATTTAATTAATTAACAATATAAAAATAGATTTTTTTTCAAATTTGGTAAGTTAGATATTACCTAAATAATTCCTATAATCATTATGATTATATTATTATATTACTATTATTATTATTATGAATAATAAGGTAATATATAATCTCTAATATATATATATATATATTACGTGATATACAATAAGAAATAAAAAAAACAAGAGAACAAATTTCAGAACTTGTCTAACAAGAAATTATCTTCTTTTTCTTCTTCTTTTATTATAACATTTCTCAAGTCATAATACAAGTTCTCATGTGTTGAGATGAACTTGTGATTTCTAAATTACAAACATTTGTTCTCTATGTGCCCACACACATCTTGAGTTGTAGAGAACACTTCGGAAGATCATGGTTTGAGTACTCAAAGCGGTTGATAGGAAGATCGTAATATATACGAAAAGACTCAAGGCACTTGATAGGCATCAAGAGGCAAATATTTTTGTTCTTGAATATTTTTATACATGTGCATATGATATATATATATAAATATGTGTATAATTATATATATGTTGCATGATTAATGATATTGCATATTAATGTTTTTTGTTTGGATGTTTTCTTGAACATATAAACAAAAAGGAGTGAGCCTAATGCCCAGCAAGGAAAAAATCTAACACATAGTCCATATACATAAATTTCATAAAAAAAACATAAAACATAACATAACACTTATATCACATACATACTATAATGGCCATTATTACTTGGGGTCCCATAAACTAAACAAGTCATATGCCCAATAGATTAGTGGGGTCTTGCTAGCTAAGCAAGTCATATGCCCATAATCTATTTGGGGCTTGTTAGTCATATAGGTCATATGCCCAAGCCTACAAACATACTTATCATAACATATTTCATAACATAAAAATCATAAAATAACATATAAAAACATATAACATATAAATTTTATCCTATTTTCCTTACCAAAATACCGGGATATGAGGACAGAGTTGGGACTTTGGAACACTCCTAAAAACCATTTTTGAAAGGGTAAGTCTATTGAAGAAAAAGAGATGAAAGAGATGAAGGAACTACACTATTAAAATATACTTACCAAAACCTTGTGCTCAAGAACTTAGATTTCCTAACCAAAATAAGAATAAGGTTAGAAGGCTGAGTAGAAGACTATGAGAACTTAAATAAAATAATACCAATGAACTAGAGTATGGAAATACCTTGAAGACTTGTAAGACCAATCTAAACCTTGAACCGAAATGTTATAAAACCTTACTTCCCAAGTGTTTGATAAGCTTATGATGATCAAGCTTATGATTCCCAACCCAAGTGTTTACACTCTCACACTCACCTAGCAACTTGTAGCCTCTGAACTTAGAGTAATAGATGAATAAGTTGTTGGGCACTAGGTCCTATTTATAGAGTTTAGGAATGAAAAGATCTCATTTAACTTGAATAAAAATAATGGCTTTTTAAGTGAAAATAATTTGAATTATCATTCAGCAGAGGCTGAAGACTCGTTCAGGAAGGTGCTGGACTTATCAAAAGGTTGAAGGTTTGAATGGAGAACGATTTCAAAAAATTTCAAAATGTGCTGAGAGGGGCGATATATCGCCCCCTGTAGGCGATATATCGCCTGGGCCAGTATGCCCGAGGCAATCGTGCATCGTTTCGGGTTTTTTGTATCTTCGTGCTGCGATATATCGCCCCCTATAGCTGCGATATATCGGCATACGCTGATTATTTAAACACGAAATTACACATTTTTAGCTTAATTTGAAATGAGTAAACAGCTTTGACTAAGCCCTTTAACGTTTTCAAAGCTGCTGACTGACCTTAGAGCATTCAAATTTTAACCTTAATAAATTTAATCCTCAAAATACTTAATCATTAATAACCCATACATAACATGTGTTATTATCTAATTGGTTCTTATCTAAACCTTATAGTATAATAAATATTATCCTCAATATCAGTCATAATAATCAAACCTTAGGTTAAAATTAATATTCTTAAACTATAGGCTTAGAAAATCTACAAGTACTACTATGAGTGTCCAAATAAATCCCGGTCTGAACCAAAAATCCACAGTTATAACAATAATACTACTATTACTATTATACTACTATCTAACTTAGCTAAGTTCTTGGACTCTACACTTGCACCCACGTCGTGCGCCTGCATCCACGTTGTGCCTTCCGCACGCCCAGACTGTGCGCCCCTGCCAACCTCCACCCCGAGCTGTGGCCTCCTCCACTGCAGGACCCTAATTTGTTGTTACCAAAATTATTTAAATTATTCATTTACACTAACCCTAATTTGTTGTTACCAAAATTAATTGAATTATTCATTTAATTAAAAAAAATTAATTGAATTAAAATGTTTTTAATTTGGAAATTGAAATAATGTTGATTATTTTCATTAATTAAAAATGTTTTAAAATATCCAAAATTAAAATTATTCTGAATTTTAATATATTAAAATTAAATTATTTAATTTTATTTTTGAATTAAATTACTCAAATTCAAATTGGGTCATGAGAAACTATTTGAGTGTTAAAACCCAAAGTTTAATTATTTTAAAAGGTTGTTTAAAATAATTAAGAAGTTGTATAATTCAAAATGGATATGGAAAATGGTGGCATTGGCTCAACAAGACTACATCTCAAGGTTCAAGATCAAGGCACTCTTCATTAGGCCTTAGCTACTCTAGGTTACATTTTTATGTAAAAAGTTTCCAAAAGTTACCAACCCCCTTTTATTTACTTATTATAAATGTTTGAATATGATTAAAGTGTTTAATATTTTGTCATGCATTATAACATGTCATTCATATACCCACACAGTATGCAATTAACATGCATTACATTCGTGTAGAAACATGTTATTAGGAATGTCCTATATTTTATTATATGTTTATATATGATAATTCATATAATAACAAACTTAGTCTTAATTAGTTAAGATGGTAAATCAAAATTAAAGTTTTTTAATTTGTTATTTTAATTAAAAATATTTTATTAAAATAAAAATGATATTCTCTTAATTAAAGAAAAATTAAAATTAGAATTAAGGACACAATTTTTTATTTTTTGCTTAGTTAGATTAGTAATTATTAAAATATCATTTTGTAAAAATAATTAAATTTATTTTTACAAATACATTAAAAAATTATTGGTTTTGTGAAAAACACACTTTTTCAAAATAGTGAGTGGGAGAGGGAGTTATGCAATAAGTCTCATGGTCTTCATCGTTGGTTGACACCAAGAGGCATTGGAAGGGCCTCGTGTCGCCTACGTTTGCAGCCTCCCTAAGGAAAGGCTTCAGAATATGTTTATTTTATCTCAATGTTGACTTCTCGTATGAGAATATAATTAGTGATGTATTTCAAGTTTGACTGGCCCTAAGGCATACTCTTGAGTTAAGTCATTAATTGAAAATAATGGATTACACTCCGAATGTGTGTTTAGGCTTTCGAGCATGACTAGTGCATCTTGACCAAACTAGCGTAGTTCATAAGTCAAAAGAGAAAAATGCATTTTAAAGTTTTCACTTATGAAATTGAGATTTGCCTCAAAATTAATTTGGAGTTAGTCTGACCTACCCCAAGGCTGGTCCATTAATTTTCAAATTAATTTATCGTGGATCAGTAGATAATATTTTATGTGTTTTTATATCTTGCATTCATGCATCATGTTTACTTTTCCAAATAAAATCTGGTATTTATTATATGTTTTAATTCATTATATTTATTTATTTAATTCCAGCAACAATGGTTAATTCTCTTAATTCTAATCAAGGACCTCAAAATGTGAAAGAACCAGTGATGTGCCTCCAGATGAGCCATCAACTTTATCTGATTATGATGATCATAAAAAATATGCGAATTCGATGAGATCTGATTATTTGGCTCGTCATTGCTTACTAAAGACTATGTCTGACGATATTAAATCGAGATATGTAAACCTTAGATCTACATACGAGATATGGGAAAAGATCAAAAGAGACTCTTTTGATCACTTGAGAAGTTTGCAAGAAGAAAGGGTAAATATGATTTTCTCATCTCCTTTTAATATATTTGAATAGTTGATTCAAATTTTTATGCCACAAACCATATTTTTTGTCATGTTTTTAGGAACGCATTATACAAGAAAAGAAAGATATGCGAAAGAGAAACAAGAAAATGATTGCAGATTGGTGGACCAAGGAATAACTGGCATGGAATTTAGTTTTTATTTTCAACTTTCTATTAAGTCTCTTTTTTAAATTAGTTCAAGAATTCTTTCTAGAAACTATATTTTAGACTCCTTTATTTGATGAGTGAACAAGCTTAATATTTCTTTTTAATAATAAATTCCGTTGTTATTTTTGAAATATATTTGTTCTACCTGTTTCATCAATGAGTATAAATGATAATTATGAATTATTCATTATTTTGCAAATCATAGATTTAATAAATAAAATATATTATTCCAACAACAATTAAGTGAAACATATATGTGCATTAATTTTGAGATTGGTTTGTAATTAATTAGACACATAAAACAAATAAAAGACATAGAGATGTATGTTGAACCTTTTAATGTTCAAAGCTAAAAAAGATAATAAATAGTAAGTCAATATTTATTGACATTTATTTAAGATATGTTTATTTTTGTTGAATGCAAAGAAAATTTCTAGAAATTTTCATGCAACATTCAAAGTAAAGTCACTTAAAGACTTGTTTGATCTGATCAAAAGGAAGTCTAAACTCGAATTTGGAATTCAAGTAATTTGCATGTGAACTTGGAATTCAAGTAATTTGCATGTGAACTTGGAATTCAAACCAAACTCACATGAAACTAGAATGCTAAGCAACATTAGTATTTTAGAAATAGAATATAATCATATTAGATAAGATTGAATAGATAATGAGTGATCATTATCGTCTTTATTATTTCTATAATTTTGACACTTGTTATACTCTATACATGTTTGATTGTACCATATCAAGGACTTAAAAGTTGGGATTCATAAGTGGTTATGTGAATAAATTGAAAGCTTTCCATGAATCCATTTAGTGAAACAATTTAATAATCATAAAAGATTACAAAAGTGTTTGTATCTCTTAAATGCTACTTTAATGAGGCATGATTATTATAATCACTATATTTTTCTAGTTAAATTGTACTAGAAATAATGACTATAAGTCAAGTAAGCAAGTTATTGATAATTAACAATGATAAAACCAAAGAAGATCACAAATTCTGTAAAGCATTATTGTAGTGAGCGTTAGTTGGTAACTACTACGTTACAAATATAAAGTTTAGTTGGTTGTGTGTAACACAATCTAACTATATTTCATTCACATACTAGTATGTAATGAAAGGTTTTAACAGAAAACAATGGTTGAAATACCCTGAAGCTAGAAATGGAATTTGGAACTCCTATGACATCTGAATTCTTGAACATCTAACTAAAGTTCATTAAACTTCAGTTTGAAACAGGATATTCAAGATGAAGAGGAGAATAGAGGAAAGTACAAACTTTTCAAAATATGGTTAATAGCCAAAGGCTATAAACAGAAAGAAGAATTTATTACTCCAATAAATACCTTCTACTGTAACCAAGTTTATATCTATTTACATACTCTTATCCATTGCTTTTACATAGATTATGAGATTAATTTAAATGGATGTCTAAGTAGTTTTTACTGAATGACTAACATGACAAAACCATTTGAAGATCTCGACTAGAAAGATTCACTTGTGACTCTTATTCTTAATATTGATAATGTTTTGATCATTGGGAATGATGTAGAGAAATTATCAATAGAAAATAAATGGTTAGCTGAACATTTCTAAATATTAGATTTAGAAAAGTCAATCATGTTCTATACATTCACATCTATAGAGATTGAAAGAACAATCTTTTGGCACTGTCTCAAGCGACTTATATAGATAAGAAGCTTAAATACTTTAGTTTACAAAAGTCCAAGAAAGGCTTTTTTCCTTCTCGGTCAGGAGGATGTATTATCTAAATAATAATGTCCATTTATTCTTTTACTAGAAAAGAAGGACATGAGACCGTATTCCTACAACTTAGTGATGGACTGTTTAATGTATCGAATGTTATGTCTATGAATTAATATTTGTCAAACGGTGGGAATAGTAAGCAATTGTCAATCCAATAATGGATTGAGTCATTATATAATTATAAGGACTTAATTTTTGGGATATCTTGAATATAATGGAGATTATATGATTGTGTATTTAGGCAGTGACCTAAAATCCCAAATGATAAATTGATTTTAAACCAGATAGAAATCTTCAAAGATTGATATTAGAATCAGTTTCCATAACTGTAGAGGAAACACATTAATCTGGAAATGTATTTGACATTGTAGAATTATATGTTTCATCATAGAAGCTGAAATGTAACAGCTACGAGCAGTTAAATAGGCTATTGTATTTAGTTGAGTTCTTTGCCATTCTGGAAAGGGTTTTAGACTTGAATAAACTACTAGTATCTCATTGCGAAAGCAATGGAGATATAACTATTCTTGAAGAACTAGAAATCATGAGAGGGTAAAGCACATAAAATGAAGTATCATTTAATTCAAGTCAATTTTACATAATTGGTGTAATGATCTTGAAGATAGCTTCAAAATTGTTTCTTACAAAACTTTTTCATTCAGGGTAATGTGAGCGACACATTGAGTGAGATGCTTCAATTTTCTTTAGGGCACGTGGGAGATTGTTGGGAATAGTACCCTTAAAGCAATTGTAGTAGAAAAATATTTTAAATGAAATAAATAATTGAATTGAATTATTATATATATATAGACTATGTCTGATATTATGTTGATAATATTAAGTAAATATCATAAAATTCCAAAGTTTATCTATGTGGTCTCAATCTCATATTGGTATGAGAGGATCGAGATTAAGATAATAAACTTGAAACAGTTCGCAGTAAAATAAAGTTATGCAATCTTTAGATTAATTACTGCTAGCACGGTTTGCTAGTATTATTAATACAAGTGACCTAGACCCGGGTCACTAGTGTAGTAGGAAACTTTAGTGAATGTACTTTATATATAGTGATATATAGAACTGGACCAGGTGTGATTTGTTAATACGTGTTTAAACATCGTTTCGTAGTATTAATCAAACACATCAAATGATGATCATATACACGATGATCTTAATCCTAAGGTTACTATGAACTCCTATATATGTCATCTGATCATTTGATTCATGCGTTAAAGTTTGTTAGAATAATTAGGCTAGGAACAATTGTTTTGGGGACTCAATGATATATATGGTTGGGGACATAGTTTGATAGATATGAAATCTATACCTTCTTATAGATTGAATAATGGTTCCCTAATTGGTTGACTTTTGGAACTGAAAAGGTTATGAGAGCTCATGTCACAAACTTGTTGTGACACAACCTTCACTAGTAAAGGAAATGGTACACTAGGAATAAGATTTAGTTAAAAAGATAAAACATTAATGTTATTCCCTTTTAATTATGAACCATTAATAGAGGATTAACGTTGTATGTAATGATAATATCAATGAACACTATATTCTTTAATAAAGTACTCTATAAATATATGTCTATAATTATAAAGAGTTCACTCTCATATTTATAGTGGAGTAATCATGAGATTAATAAATATGATTATTAAATCAAAGAGCTTTGATTAATATTATAATATTTATTGGAGATTGATATTGTAGGTCCATAGGTTCCCAAGATGACTCTATTAACATCATATCAAGGTAAGAGTTAATTCAAGGGTAAAACTGTAATTTGGAAATTTAAGAAGAGTCTTATTCTTCGAGTCAAATATACAAATATATGGTAATTGATGTTGAATAATTAATTTGGAATTAATTATTAAATTTTCAAAAATATATTTATTTATTTATTTAAATATAGAATTTCGAAATATATATAAATAAATATGTTAATTTTTTTAATTAATTATTTTATTTGAGAGGGAGAAAATAAAATTGGTAAGTCAAAATAGTTTTAATTTATTGAATTTTAAAAGGTGATGATAATGATGATCATCAATTTGAATTTTGAATTTTGAATTTAAAATTTAAATTTTGAAATATAGTTGTGATCTTTTCCTTAAAAAGATAATGTCATATTTTGTGGGAATGATTGATTTTAATTAAATAAAAAAATAAAAAAATGCAATATCCCTGAAGATAGAATATTGCTACACGCATGACACTAGGGCTGGCAATTTTCGATACGACACGATGACACGACTCGAAAACGATACGAAATAAATGGGTTTGGGTAACACATTTAATTTTTGTGTCATAATCGTGTCAACACGTTTAACACGTTTATTAAACGTGTCATTTTCGGGTCAACCCGCTTAACCCAAAAATGACACGCTTAAGACACGTTTAAGATTATATAAACATTTTAATTTATTTATATTATGTTAATCGTGTCAATTTCGTGTCGTGTCATTACACGTTTAATTGTGTATTAATCGTGTCAGTTTTAGATTTGTGTCAAATGACAAATTTATTAAACGTGTTATCATGTCGACACGTGTGACCCGCTAAGATAATCGTGTCGTGTACGGGTTTGGATTTCTGACACGAATAATAATCGTGTCGTGTATGGGTTTACTCTAATCGTGTCGTGTCATAATCGTGTCGACACGATTATGACACGATAACACGAATTGCCACCCCTACATGACACAGTCCATGGATTGCGCCATGCGTGTAAGACAATACAGATAAAGTATCGGTATTGTTTTTATTTTATTTATTTAATTAATTAATAATTTGAAAATGGATTTTTTTGAATTTGGTAAGTTAAATATTACATAAATCAATTCCGATCATCATTATGATTATATTATATTATTATATTACTATTATTATTATGAATAATAAGGTAATATATAATCTCTAATATATATATTATGTGATAGACAATAAGAAATAAAAAAAAAACAAGAGAATGGAGATTCATAAAAAGTTTCAGAATTTGTGTAACAAGAAATTGTCTTCTTCTTCTTCTTTTATTCTAACATTTCTCAAGTCATAATCCAAGTTCTCATGTGTTGAGATAAACTTGTGATTTCTAAATTACAAACCCTTGTTCTCTATGTGCTCACACACATCTTGAGGTGTAATGGCCCAACTAATTCTAAACTTTGGACCATTAAAGCTACTATACATAGACACTAATCTTAAGAAAACATACATACGAAATAGTCATAACTTTATTAAAAACAGTAAAACAAAGGTTATAATACATAAAATTCGGGGTATGATATGGGATCCCATTGTTTGAAAATAAAACATAACTTAAATCTTAAATAAATTCGTTACAAAATCAGGTGCGGAAAATACATAGAAAACATAATTGAAATGACTAAAAACAACTTCGTCCTCGAATCGTTCACGCAGTCCACCGAATCCATTCTTCCTCAATACACAATCCCAAGCCGCCAAGAATCTTTCCGCCGCCATAATTATTTTCCTGCACATATATAATAAAGGAATGAGCCTAATGCCCAGCAAGGAAAATCTACTAAAAGTATGAAACATAAACATAAACATAAGCTATAAACATATAACATATAACTATAAAGACGTATACCATATAGGACTATACTATTAATGGCCATTAAAACATGTGATAAACCATCTACGCCCCCTGTCTAATATCTGAGGTAGGTTAGATCACATGATAGTTTATGATAACCCATCTAGGTCCCCTGTCTAATATTTGAGGTAGGGTAAATCATAACTACAAACATAAAAATGATAAACACTAGGGCACTAAGCAACTATGAGCCCTAGATAAAACATAACGTACTATAGCATAAACATATAATACATAAACATACACATAAGCATATAGAAACTATCCTATTTTCCTTACCAATACCAGGATGTGAGAACAAGGACGGGATTTTGGAACACTCCTAAAACCAACAATGAGAAGGTGAGTAGTTTTAAAAGAAAACGATGAAAAGAAATGAACTAAAACCACCGAGAATAAGAGCTTACCGAAAAGAAACTTCAAGTTCAAAGAACTTAAATGCCTAACCAAGAATGGAAAATATTGAGTTAGGATTTGAGTATAGAAAAGCTATAAGAACTAATGAAACATATAGAAATGAACTAGGAATAGGAATACCTTTGAATGCACTTTAACCGAACTACACCTCGATATCGAACAACACACTATTAACCTTTGTTGACCCAAGATTTGGCCAACTGACACGGAGTCAAAACGTGATTGATGTGGAAAGATGTATAGAGAATAACGCAATGACAAAAGTAAAGAAAACACAGTAATTTATAGTGGTTCGGCCCCAGGATTTGGTAATGACCTACGTCCACTTAGAATGATATTGATATAAAATCAGAAGGGTGATCAAAGAACCAGGGTTCAATGAGTTTCACTCTCCTCTAAAGAACAATACAGATTTACTTAGAGAATTACTATCGTTTCCTATCATTCGAAAGCCAAAAAAGGTCCCATCCTTCGAGCTATCTCTTGCTATTTATAGGCTCAAGGAGGGTTACAAGAGATTGTTACAGATATTCTTCCCTGAATAATCGGATATCCAGAAGATTGTATGAGATAAATTTGGGATTCATAAAGATCTTCCCATAAATGTTGCCTTGTACGCGGAACTACCGACCAGACTGGTCGCGGGTAAGACGGGCTTACCCTGCTTCTACTGTGTCTCCTGGTCGATACTCTAGCAGACGCTTTCAGGTATCAGCCACGTGTCCAGAGATTATTTTCCACGTCACCAATGCTAATTTATTGGATAACATTTGCCCCCCCAAAGTTTGTTTACTACGAACAGTAAATAAACTTTGAACGAACGACTCTTCGGTTACCCCTCCTGACGTGTCAGAACCCTTCGTGTGCTCTCGAAAAAAGCAACCCACTTCTGTCTAATCATGCCTTTTCAGTTCCCCATAAACGATTTCGACGGCCATCCCGTTTCCCCGTACTTTGAAAAAGGAAAACTAATGATTACACTTTTTCAATATCAGAGACAAACTTATATAAGACCATCGGAGACTCTTCTTTCTTTTTACGCACGCCATTATCTTTGCAGAAAACCCTAAAAACCAGAGCTTTAACCTTCTCCGGAGACCATTTTCCTGCACTTCCGAGACTCAGACCGCGGACTCTTTAATCTCCGAAGACCGTTCTTCCACCCTCGCGATCACTTTTCTTGGTATGTTTTCGAAACCCTATGCTTTTAATTTCTCGTGGTGCATGCTTCTGATGGCGTACTGTTTAAGTCTTTCTGTTTCTGGTTTAAGATGCTTGTAGACAGAATGTTTTGTAGGCGCAGTAGAGTTACGAGTTAGTTTAAAATCCAGGATCATGCTTTTTAGGACGTAAAACCGAAGTAACATTTCGATTTTTAAGCCAGTTGAAAAATAAATTTTTCCCGCCCTAAGGGGAGTTGAAAAAGCTTTCACAGAAAAACTTTTTACTTTCACCCTTTGATCCGTTTTTCAAACTGTTCGTGTAGAAAGAACTAGCTTTTTGATAGAATGTTGTTGTATAAAAGCCTAACTTTTATACTCGACCAGCGTTATTCTAAAAAGCTTTTTAGAGTTCTATTTCCTCACCTCCCCATTCTTCTGTTTGCAGGCTTTAATGCCAGATTTGTGGGGAGGTGAAAGACCCATCGACGATGACCTTCTTGCCCAGCTGCTCGAGGGGGAAGAACAACCAACTGTACGTGTTCGCGAGATTCCTTTCTCGCGATCTTCCTCCAGACCTCGTCCTTCCTCCCCAATGGCCCGCTCCAAGTCTTCTGGCAAGAAAAGGCCCGAGTCTGAAAGCAACCCTACTCCTCCTGCCCAGCCTGATTCGCAGGCTAGGGCTCCCTCGACCAGCGGTCGAGAAAATCTTGTTCCTGACCCTAATATCCAAACTAGGGCTCGTCATTGGAATCCGCCTGATGTCGAGTGGTATACTCCCCCAGCCAGTTCAGTGACCCTTCGAATGGTCGCTAACTGTTTCAGGAAATTCCCCCTCACGGGGGTAACCATTATTCGTCCTACCGCAGACCAGAGGGCTAACCGTCCAAGAGGGGCGAATAGCGCTTGGTCCCGGTATCACATTGAGGCGGGAGCTTATCTCCCTCTTCATCCCTTCTTTGTGGGGGTGGCCAACTATTTCGGCGTCGCCCCCTTCCAAATAACTCCAAACGGATATAGGATGCTGGGCGCACTCTATATCCTGTATAAACTTAACAAATGGCCAGAACCTTCGCCCCACGAGGTCAACTATCTTTTTGACCTCAAGTCCAACCCACAGCACAACGGGACGGGCTTTTTCCACTTCTGCCACCAAGAGACAGGCCGGACGTTCTTGAGTGGCACTACCCATATATCAAACGTGGGGCACTACAACAAGGAGTATTTCTTTACTCCGGAAATAACCAGCAACAACTTGGCCTTCACCCGAGGAGGTAGGAGCTTGTCTTTGACTGGTCGATATTTTAACATAGAGTGTTTCCTTTCATTTTTCTCAAACTTAATCTGTTTTTCAGGCCCTTGGTTATGTCCGACCCCAACACCAGACATGGTGTTGAGGTCTAACACTCTGGCCAGGATGTCTGATGCAGCAAAATGTGTCAAGACCCTGATAATCGAAAAGAACTTGAGGTCGTCTGGCCTCCTGGCTCCTCGCCATGAAAATAGAGGGTCCGTGGTGGACGAAGCCATTGCCGAGGGGGTTCCCGAGTAGCAACCTCCTGTGCCTCCTCCTAGGAGGAGGCCAACAGGAGTTACGATTAGGGAACCCACGGGTAGCCCTTCCGCAGAAAGGCCTTCTGCTCCCCAAGGCAAGGGGAAAGAAAAGGCCAAAGAGCCTATTGTTGACTTGGGAGAATCTTCCGATGATAATGGTAAAGTTATTTCGCTTTTAAATGGTTTGCCAATTCCCTGTCATATGTTTGACGGGGATGGTAACTTTACATATGCTCCAAATCTAGGGCCAAACTTCTTCATGCCAGATAATGAGTATATGACTAATAGAGTCAATAGTGTAGCGACCAGTAGTTGTAGCTCGGGTATTTACTTTGTTACCTCCTTTCAGTTGTCTAACTTACTTTCACCTGCCTCCTTTTTATTAACTTGCTATGTTTATCTTCATGCAGATATGTCAACTCCCAACATTTTTGACATGTACCAGGCCGAGGAGGAAGAGGAAGTTCCTCAACTCCAACGGAAGCCTAAGAAGAGGACTGGTGAATCCAATCGAGGCCCTCCGGCCAAGAAGGGTCGATCAGAAGATCCTCCTCAGGGTACGCCTACTGGGCAAAGTCCTGCGCCAACTGGGCGAACTCCTACTCCTCCTCCAGCTTCTTCTGAACAGCAAACTACTCCTGTTCGGCCGAATCCTCCAGCTGCGCCTGCCAGGGAGCAACTTTCTCGTGAAGAGGCTCATGGGGCCAGACTCATGAGCCGTGCCATTCGATCTGCCAGGGACCGCCTCGATCGCATCGGCAAAGGCGACTGTGTTAGGGCCGCAATGGTTCAAGCTGAAGAGCTGCCAGTCGACCAGATCCTGAACAGGGCTCTGAACGAAATCTCCAGCGTAAGTGTTTCTTTATTCTTCGAGTCTTTAGTTTTTTAGTCCTCGTGATAAGTTCTAACTCCTTTTTCTTTGTGCACAGGCCTTACTTTCTGCCACTACTGCTCGTACCCGAGCCCAGGCTTACCTCGAGCAGGCCGAGGCAAAAGCCATCGAGAGGTATCAGGTGAAGGCGGCCGAGGAGCTTTCGGCTGCTGAGGCTAAGCATGCCAAGGAGTTGGAGGCAGTGGTCCGAGAGAGGGATGCGGCGGTGACTAAGCTGTCCGAGGCTGAAGCTGCGAAGGAAGCAGCGGTCAAGTTGAGGCAGGAGTACCGAGACTTCAACAAAACCCATCTCCGCGAAATCAAGCATCTGGGGGAGGTACTCAAGACCAAGGATGAGTCTATTCTCTCCCTCGAGGGCAAAGTGAAGCAGTTGGAGCTTGACAACTCCAAGAATCTGGAAAAGTACAAGAGGACAACACTCCGATGTTTCTACAATTTCTGGAAACACAATCAGGGTGTTGATTTTAGCTACCTTTCAGAGGAAGTCAGAACTGCGGAGTTTGCCCGATGTGCTGCCCAACTGGCCGAAGAGGAGGCAAGAGCCGCGACCCCTGCCACTCCAAGCGTCGCTGGTTTGGAAGAAGAAGATGTTGTTGAGGACGTGACTAACCAGGATGCTGCCCAGGATCCTCCGGTCCTGAATGCCTCTTGAATTCTTCTCATTTATTTTTTCTTCTTTCTGGATATACGACCCAAGGGTCGTGATGTAAAGACAATAGTTTCTTTTTAAATTTTGCTGCACGGGCAGTAAATCTTTTTACTTGAACAATTACATCCAAGCTGCGATGCTTGCGGTGTAAAAGCTTAACTCTTGGTGCTATAATATCTTTACTTATTATAACATTTGTCCGTATGATCGGACTTAACATAGTACTTTGGCATGATTTAACAAAACATAAATTTTGAAAAATACTCTAAGTACTGTAGCATGCTTTCACTTATTTTGTTCATGTGTTTAGATACCTTGAGAGTATGCTTTGCTATCGATGTGCCTTATATGCCCCCCAAGTGATCGAGGAGCTTTAGGTCCTTGGTCACTTGCCTTGACCATAAACTGCTCGAACATTCCTGTTCGTATGAAAACTGATACTTGTAATACAACAAAACAACACACGTAATGAACAAATACTTGTAAATACAAATTCACAAAAGTTGGCAAGAATGACTGGCTGAGCACAGTCCCTTATAATCTCGTATTAAAAATGGACTAAACATGTCTTTACGAGTGATTCTGAAATAGAATCTTACATATACGAGCAGTTAGCTATACAACGTGGCTAACCCTCTTTGCAAAACTTGTAGAAAAATTTAAACAAGCCAGTCCTTTAAGAAGGACTGTTCATTGATAATACTTGCGCAGGTGTTCTCCATTCCAATAATGTGGAACGAGAACTCCGTTTAAGCGTGCAAGTTTGTAGGTGCCTGGGTGAAGGACTTCTTCAATCTGGTAAGGTCATTCCCAGTTAGGTCCGAGCACTCCAGCAGCGGGGTCGCGGGTATTTAAGAAAACTCGTCGTAGCACCAAATCTCCGACATTGAATTTTCTTTCTTTAACTTTGGAGTTAAAGTACCGGACGAATTTTTGCTGGTAAGCAGCAACTCAGAGTTGAGATTTTTCTCGCATCTCGTCGATCGAGTCTAGGGACTCCATCATTAGCTGGCTGTTCAGGTCCTGGTCGTAAGTCAAACGCTGATGTGAGGGGGGATCTAACTCGACAGGTAACATGGCCTCATATCTGTAGGCTAGGGAAAATGGGGTATGCCCTGTTGCTGTTCGGTGAGATGTTCTATACGACCAGAGGACTTCAGGCAGCTGCTCTGGCCATGCTCCTTTAGCTTCTTCAAGTCTTTTCTTCAGGGTGTCCTTAAGAGTTTTGTTCACGGCTTCGACTTGCCCATTCGCTTGTGGATGTGCAACTGAAGAAAAACTTTTAATGACCCCATGCCTTTCGCAGAAATCGGTGAATAAATCACTGTCAAATTGGATCCCGTTGTCTGAAACTATCTTCCTGGGTAATCCATATCGGCATACAATGTTCTTGATGACGAAGTCAAGAACTTTTTTGGTCGTGATGGTTGCGAGTGGTTCAGCTTCGGCCCATTTTGTGAAGTAATCGACTGCCACAACTACGTACTTTACTCCTCCTTTCCCTGTTGGCAGGGATCCAATATAATCTATCCCCCATACTGCGAAGGGCCATGGGCTCTGGATCTGTTTTAGTTCATTTGGAGCTATTCGTGGGATCTTGGAGAACCTTTGGCATTTGTCGCATCTTCGTACATACTCCATCGAATCCTCGTTCATTGTTGGCCACAAGTATCCTTGTCTTAGAATTTTTTTTGCCAAAATCTGCCCCCCAGCATGATCTCCGCAGAAGCCTTCATGCACCTCCCTCATGAGTTCCTTAGCTTTTTCTGGTGTAACGCACCTGAGTAGTGGCATTGAATATCCTCTTCGATACATAACGCCATCAACCAATATGTACCTAGCGGCTCGCCTTTGTAGAGTTCTGGCTTTGTTTCTATCTGTTGGCAGTGCACCATTCGTCAGATACTCCAAGTAAGGCGCCATCCATGTATCCTCCATTCGAATCTCCATACTGGACTCATCTGCTTGTATGTTTGGCTTGCTCAGTCTTTCCACTGGCACAATGTTCAAAGTGTCAGCGTCTTTTGCGCTCGCGAGTTTAGCTAAGGCATCTGCATTCGAATTCTGGTCTCGCGGGATTTGTTGGAGGGTGTACTTTGTAAACTGGGCTAGCAAATCCTTCATTTTATTTAGGTAGGCCATCATCTTTAAGCCTCGCGCTTGATACTCTCCCAGGACTTAATTTATGACTAGCTGAGAGTCACTGTAAATGTCAAGCGTCTTTATGCTCATATCTTTGGCCATTCTTAATCCAGCTAGGAGTGCTTCGTATTCCGCTTCATTGTTTGATGCTGCGAAGTCGAACCTGATTGCGCAGTGAAATCGATGCCCTTCCGGCGTTATCAATATCACTCCCGCTCCAGCGTGGGATTCGTTGGATGAGCCATCCGTGAATAGCTTCCACGAAGGAGTTTTGTCTTGAGGCATGGGCGCTTCAGGCTGTTCGCACTGCTCACTGCCTGGGAGTTCGGTGAACTCCGCGACAAGATCGGCCAAGACTTGTCCCTTTATTGCTGCCCGCGGTGAATAAGTTACATCGAACTGCCCTAGTTCGACTGCCCATTTTAATAGTCTTCCAGCCGCCTCCGGTTTTTGGAGGACTTGCCGAAGGGGCTGGTTGGTTAGAACTGTGATAGGATGGGCTTGGAAGTAAGGACACAACTTCCTGGAGGCTAGAATTAAGCAATATGCTAACCTTTCGATCGGCGGATATCTTAATTCTGCCCCGATTAACCTTTTGCTGACATAGTAGACTGCTTTCTGTACGCCTTCTTCCTCTCGTACCAGTACCGCACTAGCAGCAACTTCGGTAATCGCCAGATAAATATACAAAGTCTCTCCTTCGATTGGTTTTGATAAGACGGGAGGTTGCGCCATATGAGCTTTTAAGGCCTGGAATGCTTGTTCGCAGTCTCCCATCCATTCAAACTTCTTATTCCCCCTGAGTAGATTGAAGAATGGGACGCACTTGTCAGTTGATTTCGAGATAAATCTACTCAGGGCCGCGATCCTTCCAGTTAAACTTTGTACATCCTTAATCCTCTCTGGCGACTTCATGTCGATCAGGGCTCTTATCTTGTCGGGGTTGGCCTCGATCCCTCTTGAATTTACTATAAAACCCAAAAACTTCCCTGATCCGACTCCAAAGGAACATTTGAGGGGATTCAATTTCATCCAGTACTTGTTTAGCACATTAAAGCATTCTTGTAGATCCCTCACATGCCCTTCTGCCTTCTTAGACTTTACGAGCATGTCATCCACATATACCTCCATGTTTGCACCGATCAGCTCCTTAAACATGTGGTTGACTAGCCGTTGGTAAGTCGCACCTGCGTTTTTCAGCCCGAAGGGCATCACTTTGTAACAGTATAAGCCCATATCGGTCCGAAAGCGGGTGTGATCCTCGTCAGGGGGATGCATGCTGATCTAGTTGTAGCCTGAATATGCATCCATGAACGAGAGGATCTCGTGTCCTGCAGTTGCATCGACCAGCTGGTCGATCCTTGGGAGCGGGAAGCAGTCCTTTGGGCAGGCTTTATTGAGGTCCGTAAAATCCACACAGGTCCGCCATTTGCTGTTAGGCTTGGGGACCAGCACCGGATTGGAGACCCACGACGGATAAAACGCCACCCTGATAAACCCTTTCTCCTTAAGCCTTTCGACTTCTTCTTTCAAGGCCCTTGATCTTTCTTTATCGAGCAGCCTTCTCTTTTGTTGCACGGGTGGAAAGGTTTTATCTATGTTTAGGACATGGCTGATTACTGCAGGATCTATCCCAACCATGTCTTTGTGCGCCCAGGCAAAAACCTCCTGGTTCTTTTGCAAGAATTCCACCAGTGCTTGCTTTATAGTAGGCTCTAAGTTCTTCCCAACCTTTACGACTCTGGTCGGGTCTTTTTTGTCGAGTTGGACCTCCTCCAGGTCCTCGACGGGTCCAACATTTTCTTCAAAATCGCCAAAGCGAGGATCCAAATCTCCATCCTCCTTTGGGCAACACCCTATTTGGTGACTTCACCACCGGATTGGGCTTGCGTGTCTATTTCCATCTGCAATCGATCTGGGGTGGTGCTCCCTGATGTCCCACTTTTCGCCTTTGTGATCGAGGCGTTGTAGCACTCCCTGGCTTCCCTCTGGTTTCCTAAGACGCGTCCTACCCCTGCGTCCGTCGGGAATTTCATGGCTAGGTGCCACATAGAGATGACGGCTCGTAGATCAACCAGTATGGGCCTTCCAATAACGGCGTTGTATGCTGAAGGACAATCGACCACTACAAAAGTGGTGAGTAATGGCCTTGTTACGGGCGTTGTACCCATCGTTACTGGAAGCTTGATCATTCCGGCTGGGGCGAGTCCTTCTCCAGAGAAGCTGTATATGGTTTGATTTCAGGGCTCCAAGTCTTTTATGGACAACTTCATGCGTTCCAGTGTTGACTTATACAGGATGTTCACTGAACTCCCTGTATTGACCAGTACCCTTTTTACCATCATATTGGCCATCTGGATGTCCACGACCAGCGGATCGGAATGTGGGAACCGAACGTGCTGGGCATCACCATCAGAGAAGGTTATCTCACCCTCTTCTGACCGAGCCTTTTTCGGTGCACGGTCCTCCACAGTCATCATCTCGATGTCCTGGTCGTGACGTAGAGTCCGAGCGTATCGTTCTCTGGCCTTTCCGCTATTTCCCGTGAGGTGCGGGCCTCCACAAATGGTTAAGAGTGTTCCAGCCACGGGGGCAGGCTGTAATGGTGGCGAGCGTTGGCGTGTAGATGCCTGCTCGTTGCCACCTGGAGCTTCTCGTTGGGAAGTTCCCGAGGCCCGTACGTACCTTCTCAAGTGTCCTTGTCTAATAAGGAACTCGATTTCGTCTTTTAACTGGTTGCATTCATTAGTGTCATGTCCGTAGTCGTTATGGTAACGACAGAACTTGGTAGTGTCTCTTTTCGAAATGTCCTTTCGAATGGGTCCTGGTTTCTTGTAAGGCACACTAGAGCTTGTGGCCTGATAAACCTCTCCCCGAGACTCGACGAGGGCAGTGTAGTTAGTGAACCTAGGTTCATAATGATTACCCTTGGCTCGTTTGTTGTCGGAGGTGGAAGGCTCGTTATACGACCATTTCCCACCATTTTTGCCATTACTGTTGCCGTTTCCGTGGCCTTTGTCGTTTCCATTAGGTTTGGAACCATTGGCGGCTTTGGCAGGTTCGGCGGCCTTCTTACCCTTGTTCGAGGGTTTTCCATCATCAGCAATGGCTTCCTCGAGCTTGATGTAACGATCAGCTCGGTCCAGGAACTCCTGGGTTGTTTTAACTCCTTCCTTTCGGAGACTCTTCCAGAAGGGAGAGCAACGTTTTACCCCTGCGGTAATGGCCATCATCTTGCCTTCGTCCCCTACTATTTTTGCTCCGGCTGCCGCTCGCATAAATCACTGGACGTAATCCTTCACTGACTCTCCGTCCTGCTGGCGAATTTCGACCAACTGGTTTGCTTCGGTTGGGTGCACGCGACCCGCATAGAATTGTCTGTAGAACTCCCTTACGAACATTTCCCAGGAAACTATGCTTGCAGGCGGGAACTTAAAGAACCATTCCTGCGCTGCTTCAGAAAGTGTTGCAGGGAAGATCCTGCACCGAGCATCTTCAGACACTTTCTAAATGTCCATCTGAATCTCAAATTTATTCACATGTGAGACTGGGTCCCCATATCCATCAAAGTTCGGGAGCGTAGGCATTTTGAACTTGCTGGGAGTTTCTGCGTTAGCTATCTTCTGGATGAAAGGAGTACCCTTCCTCCAGTCGTGGTCGATATAAGAAGTCCTTCCTCCGACCAGCTGCTGCACAGCTTGATTGAGTGCGTCTATCTGGGCTTCCACTGCGGCAGGAATTGCGGTGGCCTCTGTTGCTAGGGGGATGTTCTCGCCATGCCTCTCGCGACGATCGTTGAGTACATCTCTCAGGTCCTCTTCTCTTCTTCGCTGCTCGCCACCTCCGAGCCGGTTGAAGACATTATTTTGTCTGGGCTGCCCCCCAGCATCTTGTCTATTTGGCTGGTCACCTTGAGGTACTTGGCTTCTGCCTTTACCTCTTTCTCCATTCCTCCCACCAGCATTTCCCTTGCCTGAGTCAGCCTCATTGTATCCGTGGCCATCTCTGAAACTTGACTGGCTATGGTGAGACTGACTGTTCCCTCTATTCTCGTCTCTGGCAGAAACGCCCCAAGCGTTAGAGGGTGGCCTGCGCTGGTCGCGGTGTCCCCGTGCATTATCATGTCGTGGGGGTCCACGGACCGCAGAGCCTAGCTCTGAGTCCCTCCTGTTACCAGGAGGGTAGTGACCTCTGTTCGCTGGGTTTTGCCCATCATTCTCATGGCGTTTAGGACTACGAGGCTGACGCTTGGCCCTATTCTGCCTTTGCTGCGGGGGATTACCCCGAGCAGCTTGGGATGGTGGATTTGCCTCAAGGTCCAACGGGACATCGTCATGGGGTGTTTGAGGCTGCTCGGGCCTTTGCGGACTTGAAGGCTGAATTGGTGGGCTAGGATTGGGACCCCTCTGGGGTGGCCCATTCGCGGGTTGGTCAGGCTGCGAGGCAGGTGCGGCCTGATTTCTAGCCAACAGCAAGGCTGCTTCGAGGGCGGCCATGGCTTCGGTCTGGCGGCGATCCACCTCCGCCTGTCTTTCGCTCAATTCCGCACGCTGCCGATCAATCTCCTGTTGCTGCCGCGCCATAACTTCTGCGGCAGTCTCTTGATTGGCCCTCAGGCTAGCCAATTCTTCCTGCAACGCGCCCAGGGTGCTCTTCAGCGTCGCATCGTCCATTTCCTCCTCTTCAAAATCTAGTTGCGGCTCATCTTCCGCCATGCTTGCAGGGGGAGGAGGAGGTGGTGGATTCGACGGTGCAGCGGCGGTTGCCTGCCCAGTTTTCCTTCCTGCTTTCGCCATTGGTTTTCTTAACAGCAACAAATCAATCTCTCAATGAAAGCACCAGAATGTTGACCCAAGATTTGGCCAACTGACACGGAGTCAAAACGTGATTGATGTGGAAAGATGTATAGAGAAGAACGCAATGACAAAAGTAAAGAAAACACAGTAATTTATAGTGGTTCGGCCCCAGGATTTGGTAATGACCTACGTCCACTTAGAATGATATTGATATAAAATCAGAAGGGTGATCAAAGAACCAGGGTTCAATGAGTTTCACTCTCCTCTAAAGAACAATACAGATTTACTTAGAGAATTACTATCGTTTCCTATCATTCGAAAGCCAAAAAAGGTCCTCTCCTTCGAGCTATCTCTTGCTATTTATAGGCTCAAGGAGGGTTACAAGAGATTGTTACAGATATTCTTCCCTGAATAATCGGATATCCAGAAGATTGTATGAGATAAATTCGGGATTCATAAAGATCTTCCCATAAATGTTGCCTTGTACGCGGAACTACCGACCAGACTGGTCGCGGGTAAGACGGGCTTACCCTGCTTCTACTGTGTCTCCTGGTCGATACTCTAGCAGACGCTTTCAGGTATCAGCCACGTGTCCAGAGATTATTTGCCACGTCACCAATGCTAATTTATTGGATAACAACCTTACTTCCCAAGTGTTTAATAAGCTTAAGATGATAAAGCTTATAACCCCAACCCAAGTGTTTAACACTCTAAAGTAAACCTAGCAGCTTGAAGGCTCTGAACTCAGCTTGAAGAATGAATGAAATGGCTGGGTACTAAGTCCTATTTATAGAGTTCAAGAATGAAAAGATCTTCTTTTAGCTTGAATAAAATAATAACTATTTAATTGAAAAACATTTGAATATTCTTTCATCAGAGGCTTGAGACTCGGTCAAAAATATTCCGAGGCTTGCTAAGAGGTTATGGGTTGAATTGAGCTCGGTTTCAAAATCATTCAAAAATATTGTCATGGAGCCGATATCGCCCATGGTAGGCGATATATCGCTTGGGCTTATATTCCCGAGGCTCGTCGAAACGTTCGTGCGAAGTTACGTGTTTTTCGTATTCCCTGAGTGGCGATATATTGCCCCTTAGAGCTGCGATATATCAGCATACGCTGAAATATTATACACGTAATAGCACTTTTTCAGCCTAATTTGAATTGAGTAAACAGCTTTGACTGAGTCCTATAACGATTTCAAAGCTGCTGGCAGATTCTGAGGTTTTCAAATATTATTCTTATAAAACTATTCCTCAAAAATACTTTAATTTCTCAATAAACATGCACATGACAAGTGTGATGACCTTATTAGCTCTATCTAAACCTTATAGTATAATAAATATCACTTTTGAAATCAACTATATTAATCAAACCTTATGTTATAATTAATGTTCTTAAACTATAGGTTAAACTTATAAAATCTACAAGTGTTGATACGAGTGTCCCACTAAGTCCTGGCTTGAACCAAAATCCACAATCATAAACATACTATAACTACTACTAGCTATTACTACTACTACTACTATTATCTAACTAGCTAAGTAAAGTTCTTGGACTCTAGATGAGGTGTAGAGAACACTCGGGAAGATCGTGGTTTGAGTACTCAAAGCGGTTGATAGGAAGATTGTAATTTATACAAAAATACTCAAGGATACTTGATAGACTTCAATAGGTAAATATTTTTGTCCTTGAATATTTGTATACATGTGCATATGATATATATATAAATATGTTTATAATTATATATATGTTGCATGATTAATGATATTGCATATTAATGTTTCATGTCTGGATGTTTTCTTGAATATATAAATATTTTATATGAGAGATGAATTTTTTTTTCAAACTGGGCCCACCACGCCATTTCGCTGTGCACTCTGATTGTTTTTCCAACAATCTTATTGTAACGCCCTGGATAACCAAGACCGTTACACTGTGTGTTTATAAAGTGCCAGACTTGCTAACCAAGTCATTTAAGTAAAATCGTGTTATTGAAACTATAAAGGAACTAGGGTTAAAAGCGTTTTGGTCTCAAAAGCCACATTTTCGTTAATAAGCATCATCCGTTACATGGGTTCCCAAAAATGTTGAGTTCAAAGACCGTTACAAAAGACACAAGGTTTGTGTGCAACAACCGGCCATACTAAGGCAAAACGAACAGTTAGGTGATCCCTGTCCTGGTCCACTCCTTGACTGTGGCGGTCGAACCGCTGGCTATGTACATTCCACCTCGGAGCTCTCCACCTCAGGCTTGGTCCAATTTTCCCTTGCATTTACCTGCACCACGTAGCACCCGTGAGCCAAGGCCCAGCAACAAAACAAAACAACAGCAGAGCACAAGCAATTAGCAGACAAGTCAATATCTCATATTGCATCACATAATCTCAACCATATAATCAGACAGTACCATCAAGTATTCCACATACTAAGCATATCAATTCATAACATGTACAGTTCACAAATGATAACCAGGGCTAGCGCTCTCAGGCTGCTCCTTCCGTTATCCTGTTGTTCTTGGCTACCAGTGGCCAATTCGCGCCCTGTGCGCTAATATCACGTATGGCACTCTTAGGTCGCTTCTACATGTCTCATGGCGTGATACCAACATTGACACGACACAATTCTCGGGAGCACTTAGTCCCATCACAAATATTTAACCGGGTGCAGTTTTCTTACCTTTCAATTTACTAGTTTTCGATGCCACGAAGCCGCGAGCACGGTCCTCTACCCCAAGCCTCTCCAAAGACCTAGTCACAATGCAAATGAAACATCCTTTGTCACTAATCAATCCAGAACTACTTCCCGGAACCAATCCCACACTCTCGGAATCCCCCAAATCCCTAAAACAATGCACCGAAGACATCCCCCGAACCCCCGGAGCAAAGGCTCAAAATTGCAAAATCCCATGCTCTGAAATTGGCCTAGCGTCGCGGCGCCCAGCAAGTTAGAGCCGCGGTGCCCAGCAAGTCAGAGAACTTGCTCTACCCAGAAACAGCCTCGCGCCGCGGCGCCCAAGAACAGGGCCGCGGCGCTCCTTCGCGAACCCAGATTTCTGGGTTTTCTCCTACGTTTTTCCCGAACCCAAACCATTCCAAATTCATACCTAAGCCCCAAAACCAACTCAAAACCTCTAATAGACCACACAACAACCTAGAAACGTCATACCCTAGCTCAATTACACAATCATTCCCAAAATTCACTCTTGAGTTCCATGCCTTAGTAACTCAAACCAGAAAGTTAAAAGCTTAAACCTAAACCCAAACCACACTTCAAATTCCCTAATTCATAACAGAAATAAGCTTTACAATTACACAGAATCCTTACCTCTGAATGAAGAGTCCAACCTCTGGCTTCCTTGCTTCCAGCTCCAAGTCAAGCTTTATAACCCCACAAGCTGAATTTCCACAAACAGCCATAACTATCCTTGAATTCCCATATTCAATCTCTAAAAATCCAAACTTAAATTCAACAAAGCAAAGTTCTAATCCTTACCTCTGAATAACCTTGGCCTAAGCTTGATTTTGATTACTTCAAACCCCTTGATTCTCCTTCCAAAACTCAAATTCAGCTTCCTTCTTTTACTTTTCTTTTGCTCTATTTCTAGGTCTCAACATTCAGCATAAATCAATTTTCCAAAGTGTTATACGTGACTAACTTTTCCTCCCAAAAGACCACCTTATCCCTCCACTAATATCCCTTTCTAACTAAACCTCAAGGGCACACTTGTCATTTTACTTACATTACAATTCTACCACTTCTCCAACAAAACCTGTTACTCTCTATGGTTACTAACAGTTACACAAGTTACCAAATCACCAGGTACCATTATCTAGCTTTCTAGGACCGTCTCAGCACGTGCATCACATTGATATCACCACACCCACGTGGTACAAATCACATAGCATAATTATCACATAACATAATACACATAGTCATATAACATGCTTTTAATCATAGTCATGCATCCTAATCATTAAAATCACACATAATTCCCATTATGCCATCCAGGCACACTAATCAAGGCCCTTAAGCCTAATTAGTGAATTTGGGTCGTTACACTTATATCTTGAGAAAGAATAGGATGCATTTTAGTAAACCCGCTATCACAATAAGAAGAAGAATAATAAAAATTGGATTAATGATATAATAGAGTGGACAAATGATGAAACTAGATACCGTAGACTATGTCCATTGATTTAATTTGTGTATTTGTTTAGTTGATTCGTTTGAATTGTTAATGTAATGAATTTTTCTTTCATTATTTTGTTTCTTGAAATTCAAGTTTTCATTAGGCAAATAGAAATAGAAATTAATTGTTGGTAATTAATAATTAATCTCCGTGGGACAATACTCATATTTATAAATAAATTACTTGTTCTCGATTACGTATACTCGTGTATTGAAAATTACACAAAAAGTTTTTGGCATCGTTGCCTGAGATTATTTTTATTAATATCAACAAAATTAGTTTGATTCTAATTTTTTTTATTATTTTAACTTGTGTTTCTTTTTTGTGTTTGACTTGCGAGATAAATAAAAAATGCTCAATCAAGATTACATAGTGGGTTTTTTCCCAACAACATTTGGAGCCATTTTATGCTTCTTGGAGGAGATTTAATGAATTGGTAGAATTATGTCATCAAAAAATTTCAACGAGGTGTCTTACAATCTACTTTTACAATGGGTTGGATGATGCAACAAGATGTTGGGTAGATTATGGAGCAAAGGTAACTCGAGAGCCTTTGTTAAGAAAGAGTCATGAAACTATGATGGAGTTGTTGAATGATATGGCAGATTTTTATTACCATTGACATTGTGTTCCTTCACTCCAAGGTTGGAGTCACCAATATCCTCCATATTAACAATATCCTAATACTATACACCAATTGTATGAGCATGAAGAGCATACATCAGAACTTGAAAAAGTAATGGCCCAAAATGAGATTACTTTGAATTATGATGGTTGCAGTTAAATGGTACAGTCAATGAAATTTTTCAAAGATGTTGGCTCAAATAACAAAGGTTATGAGAGTTATTTGAAGAGGTTGAGCCATTAGAAGAGGTTGAGCCATTATAAGAGATTGAGCCTAAAAATCGATGAACGAGAGACCTTCGAAGTTGTATTAACTCAAAATTTTGCTAAGTTGAATACTTTACTTTGTAGATAATGAATGCAATGTGGTGAAAGAAACAATGTACATCCATGATGATGAAGTTGTTGAAGATCAAATCACAAACATGGTTATGGATAGTCAAGTGGAGAGTGAAAAATAATTAGAAGGGTTATTTGAGGAATTTACATATGAAGGGGAGCAAAATGTGACATTGGAGAGGAAGCACTTTCAATTATTGATTTGAGTTTCTCAATGATTCTTTCATATACACTACCAGTAAATCCATATTTTATATCAATGCCACCTTCACCATTCCACTTCCTTTATAAGCTACCAAAGTTCTCTCCACAAGCTCATCATTCAAAGCCTTGTGTTGTGGTGCGAGATTGTCAAACAGATTCATATCTTGCCAAGCTTGAGGGCATTCACAATGACAACCTTTAAGTTGTCTTGCATAACGCTTATTATGGGCGTCAACCACTTATTGATGTATCAACGGATAACTTTATATTTGCAATCTGAGAAGGATGACAATGAGAGTCACTACATTGGAGAAATGCATTGGATTATAGTTAATTCTTCTTTTCCTTTTCTATTATTTATACATTGAGGACAATTGTTGGGGATTTGAGGCTATAACCTTAGTTTTGTATGATACAACTCAAAGAAATAAAAAATGTTAATCAAAACTCTAATTGAAGAAAATTACAAAGAACACAATATAAATAAACAAGTGGTAGAATTGACCTTCGTTGTTGAAGAACCTTGTCACATAAAATCACAAGTTTATGATTTTATGTGAACCACAAAATGTAACCAAGGATTGACACAAATGAAGATTTGTTATCCAAAAATCTCTATTCCTAGCCTCCTCCTTGAGATTGTTTGAAGCTACTACAATGGAATGAGATTGGGATTCACAAGCCCAGAACTTTCATACAATTCAAGCTTTCTTGATGAAGATCTTGGATAAATCTAGCAATCTTGAAAGCTGGAGAGAGAGAGATGAGTGATCAATTCACCAATTAACTCAAATGACTAATTTATATAGTATATGAACCCTCATTAGGCTCAACCGATGAGATTAGAACATTTTAATTTGAATTTTGGAGCCAAAAACACGTCATTGTATGGACCAGTACAGACAGTCCAGGCAATGCATCACCTACGTCGATCCCTCTGACTTGGCGCTCTGAAAGTTGTCTCAAAACATGCCCAAATGATACCAAACTTTTGGGTACTCTTATATACTCCAAAGAAACACTTTGGACCCAAAAAGGTGATTTATAAATGCATATACCGAAAGTCAGCTCTCACATGTTGACTTTAGTTAAACTGTTATGTTTTTTGCACCTCTTCGTGCCAAACCAAGTACACCATATATTTAACCAATCATAACAATCCTCTACTAGGTTAAATACATCCCCAATCCTCTAGCCAAACAATATTAGTGCATAAAATAAAGTACCTTTTGGGTTTGAACTTTATCTTAGTGAAAACACTACAAAGCATCTACTGAAATGCTTAGGTATTCTTAAAAGATTGAACCCAACATTCCTAGTGATAAAAATTGATAATGTCTCACACAACTCTACCTAATTACTCATGTTTTTCAAAATTTTCCCACTTAGCACTTTTATGGCCTTGTGCTTGATCCATTCATGAACCATTCGGAGAGAAAACTCCTACTCTCTTAAGAGGCAGCACCACCTCTAGGTCCACATAGGTGAAATTCTTACAACATCTTTGCTACTTTTAGAGATGCTTATTGCTCTTCAAATAAATTTCATTAAAAGCCTATGGCTTAACCCTCATATCCAGTAGCAACCAACACTAACTCATCCTAGATGGGACTTTGAAGTCGTTAATGTTGAAACTATTCCCTTATCAATGACTTGTTCTTACTCATTGAACTCTACACTTGATGTATACAAGTTTTGATTTTGGTTTCCATCATTGGGAAATCTATTGTATAAGGAGTTTTAGTCTCATCCCTCTATTTTTTGAACTCACCAAATCTCTCCCTAGAGGTTTGGAAACGAATTCGCTAAGTTCTCACAAAATTTGACATATGAAATTGATATGAAACTCTTATCAATCAATTCCCTCACATAGTCATGTCTTATACTTATATGTCTTAACTTCCCATTATATATCATGTTGTAAGCTCTAATCAAAGTGGCTTGATTATCACAATGTATAAAAATCATCGATACATCAATCAAGGTTTTCAGTATCTCCAACATGAGATCTCTTAGCCACTCAGCCTCTTCGTCAGTTGCATCTAGAGTTACAAACTCGGACTCCATGGTTGAGTGACATATACATGTTTGTTTCTTAGATCCCCAAGAAACGACACCCCCACCAAGGGTTAACACCCAATCGGTTGTAAAGAAATTATCTCCTACACCAAATATCCAACTTGCGTCAGATTATCCCTCAAGTATCTTAGGAAACTTAGAATATTGGAGGCATAACCCTTTGGTCCTTTTAAGGTATCCAAATACTCTTTCCATGACCTTCCAATGTATGATATTTGGGTTGCTAGTAAACCTACTTAGTTTATTAACCACAAATGCAATATCCATTCTAGTACAATGAACGACATACATCAAACTCCTGATTGCACTTGCATACTCTATTTGAGCCGCCACTTTCCCTTCATTACTTTCAAGCTTTAGACTTGAATCGAAGGGTGTGTTTGCCTCTTTGATATTAAGATGAGCAAAATTCTCAAGATTTTTCTCCTAGTTTGGTATCAACCTCTCCAAGGTTCTTAATTTTGAAGTTAGAAGATAGAAACCTTTTCGTTTCTATTATGCCTTTCATGTCATTACTTAATATCAACATATAGACACACTAGGATGACATAGTAATCACAAGTCTTAGAGTATAAGCACTTGTCCGCACTATTGTGTCTAAACCCATCCGAAACAATGGCCTCATCAAACTTTTCATGTCATTGTTTTGGTGCTTATTTTAAATCATATAATGATTTAACAAGCTTACACACCTTACGTTCATTTCCCCATAGAACAAACCCTTCTAGTTATTCCACGTACACTTCCTCATTGAGGTTACCATTTGGAAATGTCGTTTTAACATCCATTTGATGAACATATAGATTGTGTATTGATGATAAGGAAAACAAAAATATTATAGATGTTGTCCTTGCTACCAGTGCATAGGTATCAAAATAATATATGCCTTCCTTTTGTCTAAACCCTTTGGCCACCAATCTTGCCTTATAGGCTTGAATGGTCCCATTAGTGTTGTATTTTCTACGAAATACCCACTCGCAAGTATGGTTAGACATAATTGAATCTATCTCATCATGTATTGCCTCTTTACAAAAGTTATAGTCTCTTGAGGACATTGTTGGGGTTTTATGCCCTAATTAAAACACAATTTCTTTGTAATCTCATTTTATTATCAATAAAAGAATAGAAATTATTTTTGACTTGGTCAATCACTTTGCTCACATGTTTTATTTTCATGATTATTAATTTAATATAAAATTCTATTAAATCCTGAGCATATAGCTAATCATATTTATAGTGACGTAATCATAGTGGAATATAAATATGATTATATGTTCAAAATTAGTTAGTCCTAAGGTTAGTCAGCGTATAGGATTTACATTGACTTGTCAATCTATGATATAATCTACTTACACATTGTAGTATTATGTTCTTTCCAGAACATTATCAAAGTAGATAAGATCGAATGTATTTGTTACATCGGACTTGATCGATATTGACAGTAGATAGGATAAGTAAACATACCGTTATTATCTATTCTAGTCATATCATATAGTTGACCATATGTCAATTCAATCTCAATTCTGAGTAGTTAGTATTCTACCTAATTGTATTATTTGAGTTCTTTGACTTGTTCGTTACTAGCTTACCCTACAGACTAGCCTATGCTTACATCTTGGGAACTTGGTAGTGTAATTGTGTGGGAGTGTTAATCATAGATATGAACATCTATAGCTTCTGATGAAGAAGTAAAACAATGGTTGCCTTTTAGTTTTGGTTCAAGGTGCTAAATGATAGAGATCTCATTTCAGTAATTAATATTAGTTTACTTAAATATCATTTACGAAGAACTAAGTGTTTTAAGGATAAAATACAATGAGGGGTAAAACGGTATTTTAGTCCCATCTCATTATAGACCGTCTATAGAGGGTTGAGTGATAATCATGGTTGTAACAATGGATAACTAATAACGTATCTATATTGCTTATAGAGTGTTCTATGAATTCAAGAGTGCAATTATGAGTCTTTAGTGGAGTCACGAGGAATTGATAATTTAGTAAATTTATTTGTTGAATTTATGATAACTTATTGGAGCTTGATTTCATAGGCCCATGCTCCCCACTGTACATTGGATAAAATCATATAGATAGTGTAGAGTCCCAGAATGTTTACTTAGTTAGCTAGTTAGTAGTAGTTGTAGTATTTTAGATTTCGTGGATTTTGGTTCAAACCGCGACTTAGTTGGAAACTCATAGCAATAGTTATGGATTTTATAAGTTTAACCTATAGTTTAAGAATATTAATTATAACATAACGTTTGATTAATATTGCTGGTCATAAATATGATATTTATTATAACCTAAGGTTTAGATAGAGCCAATAGGATTATGACACTTGTCATAAGCATGATTATTAAGGAATTAAGTATTTTAATGATAAAATAAGGAAATATAAGTTTTAGTATTCACCAGAAACTGTTAAGGTCATAGTTTGACTCAGTCAAAGTAGTTAACCCATTCAAATTATGCTAAAAATGTGCTATTACGTGTTTAAAATATTCACGTATGCTGATATATCACAGCTTGGAGCCGCTATATCGCTTGACGAAGAATACGGAAAATACGTTGACGTTGCACAATCGTACGAACAGAGGCTCGGGAATAGGGCAGAGCCGATATATCGCCACATAGGGGCGATATATCGCCCTTAGTAGATATTTTTTTTTTAATTTTTAAAATAAGCTTTGACTCCTTAGACCTGCCCCTGGATAGTTTTGACCGAGTCTTCAGCCTCTAATTGACGAATATTCAAATATTTTTAATTATTATTCATTATTTTATTCAAGCCAAAAAGAAGATATTTTATTCCTAGAACTCTATAAATGAGACTTAGTACCCAGCCCTTCCACTCACTCTTCAAGCTATGATCAGAGACTTCAAGGTGCTAGTGATTCCATAGAGTGATAAACACTTGGGTTGGGAAAAAGCTTTGCCATTCTTAAGCTTTATAAAATACTTGGGAAGTGAGGATTAGTGTATTTCGGTATTGGAGTTAGACCAATCCTTAAGGTCAACTAAGGTACTCTTGTTCTTTAAGTCCAGTTCTTTAAAACTCTTTAGTTTTCCTTAGTTCCTTTTATTCAGATCCTAACTTTTGATATTGGTTTTGATTAGGTTCTTGAAACTTAAAGATCTTTCTTGGTAAGTTTCTTTTGAAGGTTTAGTTTCCACATTTATTCCTTACTCTTTAGAAATACTCACTATTCTTATTGTTGGTTTTAGGAGTGTTCCAAGTCCTGCATTTGTTCTCAAATATCCCGGTTTTTGTAAGGAAAATAGGATAGTTTCTATATGCTTATGTGTTATGTGTTATGTATAATATGTTATGATATGTTTACGCTATAATATGTTATGTTATGTTTTCTAGGGCTCATAGTTGCTTAGCTAGCAAACCCTAGTGTTTATCATTTTCATGGTTTAGAGTTATGATTTACCCCACCTCGATTAGTAGACAGAGGACCTAGATGGGTTATCATATACTACCATGTGATCTAACCTACCTCAATTAGTAGAAAAAGGACCTAGATGGTTTATCACATGCCATGCTAATGAGTTAATGGCCATTAATATTGTAGTCCTATATGATCTACGTTTTTATAGTCATATGTTTTGTAGTATATATTTATGATATAGTCTCAAGTTTATGATTTATGTTGTATGTTGTTAGTAGATTTTCTTTGCTGGCATTAGGCTCATTCCTTTACTTTTAGTTTGATGCAGGAAAATAGATACAAAGGCAGAAGGATTCTTGGAAGCTTGGCATGTGTGTTGAGGTGAATGGAGTGGATGGGTTGCGTGTCGATTAGAGGACGACGTTATTTTTTATAGTCTCTTAAAATTACGTTTTTATGTATTTTCCACATTTAGCTTTGTAAACAATTTCATTTAAAGTTATGTTTTATTTTAAAACAATGAGCTCATTTATGTATTACAAATATTATTTTAAAGTTTTCAATAAAGTTATGAATTTTTCTCATGTATGTTCTCTTCAAAGTAATAGTTATGTCTAGCAAGTTTAATGATCTAAGTCTTAGAAATAGTTGGGTCATTACAGTTGGTATCAGAGCAACAGTCCATTTACATGAAATTCTCCTTAATACACACGCTCAAGCTCCAAATCTAACCGCCAATGTAAGTATTTATGTTTTAGTTATTATATTTCTGTGTTTTAGCTAACGTTTTAGTCTTATGTTTTCAGTTAAGAATGGATGGAGCTTTATCATATAACGATATCTGAGCCATTAAGGCCTTAAAAAGGATTAGAGAACCAAGAAATACAGTAGGAATATTGGACAGAATCACTTTGAGATTTCTTTTATTCCATTATCAAATAGTTCATCTCCGAACGACTAAGCAAATAATGATGAGAGCTACAGAACAATATATTTTAGTAATTAGGCTTTTTAAAGATTTTCCTTTTGTAATTGCTGCTTTGGAAGAAATATGAGAGACAATAAATGTTGAAGATGAAATACCAGAGGCAATGAGATATTATTTTCTTATAATTAGGTTTACCTCTAAGATGGAATTCCAATTCACACAAGAACAAAAGAATAGAATTTTTACGAATCTTCCTCGAGGAATTTTTTAGGCTCACGAAAATGATGATTATGAAGAGATAAATGATGACATGTTAGATGAAGGATCTGATGTAGAAGATCCCGATTTTTAGAATAGATTAGTTTTTTATTTATTTTATTTATTATTTTACTTGTATGATTATACTTAGTGAAAACTATTTTTCAAAATTAATATCATTGTTATTTTGATGACATGTATGAGTTTGATTTTTATTTTGCAATCATAATAAATAATAAATTTAACAAATAATGACTAAGTTCGGTGAGGGAGGATACAAATCAATGAACCAGGGTTCTATATTGAGAGTTAGGGGGCCATAGTAGTGGGAACGATTTTACTGATCCCAGTCCTCCCTCAGTATGGTTAACTTTGGAACAACAATGAGTTTCGAGCCTGAGAATTAAGTCATATAGGATAATTAGAAACACACTTAGAAAATAATAAAGATGGCTTATTTTTCTAAGTTTAGAACACACCCTAATTATAAAGAAGGCTTATCTAATAATTTTCATAAGAAATCATAATTAATTGGTCCGAGTTATGTTTGTTTAGATTAAGTTTTTCCTTAGAACCTATTAAGGTAAGTTCTAACATGTTTTTCTCGATTGTTAGAACTCTGCTGAATATGCCTACTACCCCCAACTTTAAATGAGACATTGTCCTCAATGTCTAACGTTAAGCGCATTGTGCAAGAAAAATGGAATATGATCACCAACAAAAACAACAAAACCCCAAAAAGTAAAATTTGCAACATAAAATAAAGACACAAATTAAAATAAAACACACTAAAAAGAAAGATAAAACCTGATCAGTCTTTGGTAGACAAAAGCATCGCTCTCAGGTAAGTCTACCAACTGCAGATTTGCGTACTATCCTGTATCAAAAATGAATTTTCTTTTATCCTGCGTCTCAAAAATAGAAGCGTTAGTAACATTTTCAGGATAAAGAAAATGTTTGGGTGCAAAATCGTGAAGGAAATTGGGTGAAAGTTTCATTGCAAATATGTTTATGATTTCCTCAACGATTAAGTCTATCACATCAGTATGATAGCTTCCATTTTTCTTTGGAGTGGTTGGAAGAATTTCGGTATTGGAAAAAGTTTCACTCCAAATGGTAATAACATCATCCCCATCGGGTTTTGAACTAGGAGTATGGGACGATGTAATAGCCTCAGGTTGGGACGGGAATTGACTTAAATTATGTGAAAGAATAGCGTTGGTCAATTTGGAAAGTTGAGTACTAGTTTCCCTAAAATCTTCCACAATTTGTCTATTGAATTCTCTTTGCTCCTCTATAAATGTGTGTAAAGTGTCCTCTAAGGAATTCGTATTAGTGCAAACATTATATGGAGGTTCATGTGGGAAGTTAGGAAAATTTTGCTCAAAATTCATGTGATGCGGTGCATGGTAGTTGTACTCAGGTTTCCAACTAAAATCTACGGGGTTGGTCCAACTAGAATTATGATTCCTATGGTCGACTCTTTCAAAGTCACAATAACGTTCATCATAATCTACCTCGGGAACCTCGTAACTTTCTCTTTCAAACTTAGTTTCTAAGACCTCAAGTTCTCGGTATTCTCTTACACTAAGTTTTCATGCACTCCTAAAATGGCTAGTACCCTCAGTAGTACTAGAATTTTGATTATTTCCGAATGAAAAATTATACATGGGAAAATACATCTCGAAACGTTTCTTTTCTTCTTCATTCATTTTTTTATTTGGCTTTTGTGATTTTTGTTATTTTTTTGATTTTTTGATTTTTGATTTTTTTTTTTTTTGGTTTTACTTGTTTCCAGGTCGATTTGAGGTTTTTAGAACGGTCCCACTTAAAACCCACACTTTATCTAGAACTCCCCGAGGTTACTAGATAATTGTGGAGGGGTCACAATTCACAAAAACGGTCCTCTTACAACCAATACTTACTATAACTCCCCGAGGTTACTAAGTAAGCATGGAGAGAACTTTTACTCAAATTGGCCTTTAAGCAAAAATTGCTTATGTTGACAAAACAAGCTTTGTTTTTATTATTATTTTTTTTTTGTATTTTTTTTTTAAAGATTGAAAACCTAAAAATAAAAAAAAAACTAATAACAAAAATAAATAAATAAAGAGAAAAACCTAGAAATAATAAAAAAAAACAATTATATAAACACAAGAAATAAGATAGTAATATTTTTTTTCAAAGATAGAAGAAAATCTAACTAAGTAAACAACAAAACTAAATTAATCATACAAACACATAAAAAAAAAAGCACAAAAGTAAGAGAAAAAAAAAAGTAACAAACCCTAAACACAAATACTTAAAATAAAAAAATAAATGAAAACTAAACTAAGAAAATATAAGCAACCAATTTCTATCTTTTTTATTATTATTATTTTTACTACAATAAAAAAAGAGAAAAATAGAATAAAATAAGATACTAAAAATAAATTAAAAAAAAGACTAAATACACACACAAGTGTTTTTTTTTTAATATTTTTCAACAATAATAAAAAAAAGAAAAATAACAACAAAATAAAATAAAATAAGTTACAAGAAAAAAAACTAAATAAAATAAGGTACAAGAAAAAAAAAAAAAGACTAAATAAACACATAACAAGTTTTTTTTTTTTTAATGTTTTTTGTTTTTTTTTTAAAATTTTTTTTCTTACAACAATAATAATTTAAAAAGAGAAACAAAACTAACAAAATAATCTAAAATAAAATAAAAACTAAGAAAAAGAAAGGATAACAAATTTTTTTTTTGTTTTTTTTGGTACAACAATGACAAAAAAAATGAAAAACTAACTAAAAATGAACAATTAAAAAAAAAATAATGATAGCGATTTTTTTTCTTTTTTTTTTAAGAGGAAATAAGATAAATCTAAAAAAAAAATTCATAAAGAAATGTACACAAAAATAAAATGATAGAATTACTTACATCTTTGCAAAATTTATTGAAAAACTTTTTTTTTTCACTATTACCTCCCCGGCAACGGCGCCAAAATTTGTTTAACGCCTAAACGTGACTTCCACTTAGCGGTTGTCGTAGTATAGATCGGGCGGTCGATTCCACAAGGAGGCAAGAAAATAAAGTTAATCAATAAATAAAGTTTAAGAGATAAATAATGTGAGGAAAATAGAACAAGTAATATTTTTGTTGTTTTTGAAATTCAAATATTAGAAATAAAGATAGATTAAAATGTGATGTAACAATAGGTAACAAATAGGAAGGATCAAGAGTCACCAATATGCATACTTATTTATTTGGATATTTGATTCACAAAAATTACACAAATGGATAGTTCACATCCCAACTATTCATTTGGAAGATTTAACATTAAAGCACAAATATGTTTCACAAAAATGCATTCAAGTGATTAATATTCTTTACCATGAAATGATGAGATAAATCTTATGAGAAATCTAAAAATGACATTATACCATTGGCAATAATGCAATAAAAGATTAGACATAAAACCTAACACAAATATTACTTTTACTATTTATAAAATACATAGAAAGAGCATGACTAATTTTATATAGATTTTAGCAAAAGTACATATATATGAGTGAGATGGAGAAAATGATAAAGATATTATCTATATTATTTTCACTAATTTGATAATACATAGAAAGTGCATGACAAAATCTATATACTATTAGTAAACATAAATATAGATAATAAGATGAAGAAGTAGAGATGAAAAAAAATAAATCACTAAAATATATAAACTTTAAGCACATGGTGAATCAAAAATACCAAACAAAGTCATAGTGCATATAGGATCATCATAACCTTCCTAAGAAGGTTAGCCTATTATGCTAGATATTCTCATGAAATTCTAGAGAGAAAATATGAGAAATGAGACTAAAATTTGGTAGAGTTTTGCTACCTAAAAATTACATACAAAATGTGGAGAATGAGTCCCTATTTATAGAGGGAGAAAATGACTAAAAAGAAATTAAACAACAATTTGAGGTTTACAAAATAAATCTGAAATATTAATAATAAAATATGATTTTGAAAAATCAAATCTTATTATTAATATTAACCTAGTTATTTTTGTGTATGGTCAAAATGCCATTTTTCAAAAGCACAAAAAAATATGAGCTTTAAAGCTCAAAATGGTAATTTTGCAAGACCCAATACCCACAAAATATGGGTTGAAGGTGGCTATGGCAGAAATGGGTTTTGACCCACTCCCAGCCAATGAGAGTGCGACACGTAGGCGGCTGGCTGGGATGAATTGGGCCTTCATTTGGGGTTTGGGCGTGAGAGGCTGTTGGAGAATTGGGAGAGCTGGGCCTGCTGGGCTCTCTGGGCCTTCATTTCGTTGGATGCTGGAAGGAACAATTGAAGGGAAGATATGGAGTGAGGTGCTGACTTGGTTGAAGGCACGGCGTGGGTCACACGGGAAAGGATGAGGCTGGTTTGACCAGTCAATGCAGGAGGAGAAATGTGCTGGGACACATGGCGCTCTGTGAGAACGCCACTTGGCAGCTGGAGGTGGAGCAAAATATATGCGGGCCTGGGCTCTTATGGGCCTGTTTTCTTCAAAAATACCACAATTCCACTATATTTTCAGTTCCAATTCTTCTCTTCTTGCTTTCTTTTTTTCTTTGTTTCCAAGTGTCAAAATACACTTTAAATCCTACAAAATAATAATAAATTAAATTATAATTAAATATTTTCATTTATAAAATAAATCATATTAATTCCATGAAAATATTAATTAAAACTTAATTAATTTTTACTATTAAAATCAATAAATATGTATTTTTCACCACTAATCATGTGTGATTCTACCCTTTTTTTGTTTTCTGTTTTTTGTTTTTCATTTATGTCTAAAATGTCTCATAAAGGACTCATAAAAATCTCTCTTGTTTGTTCTTCTTTTTGCTTTCAGGGAATGCAAGCTCTGTTGGATCTAATTTTTGCAGAGTTAATGGTTCGATAGTTGATGCAGCTAAGTATTTGGGGTATGCAATTCTATACTTGTAATCTTTAGGTCCATTTCGTATGTTAACAATCAAACACAGGACAAAAGTTTTGTTTGACATATCATATCTGTAAAAATATGATTAAATACCTAGATTGGATGTGAGTAGGGCTCATAAATGAGACCCTTTGGTGTGCGAATGAGGCAACCTTCCATGCTCGACTGTTTAACCCTTATGGCCCATTTGAGAGGAACAAGACAAAATTTGATCTGGTTTGAAAATGAAAACCAAGTATTAATTAATTATATAATTCAACACTGAAAGAGCTAGAGAGACTACGTATGCGTTAATTTGACATATCTATATCTATTGCCCTCGTGTCTTAAATTCCAGTGTATGACTTCAAACAACTTCATTATCTAACTTTGTCTAGACTAAATTGGACTGGTCCCTCTTCCTATAGCTATAGCTACTCCATATAATTATACATACATACATATATTTATATATCTCTGTTTTTTATCAATATAAGGACAAAGCGTGAACCATACTTTCATGCGTAAGATTATAATAAATATATGACGCACACAAAACTAAATTATATTAACATAAATTAAAATTAACAAATTAAACTCTACGATATATATATATATATATATACTAGGTTTAGATATCTGCCTACGGCACATCACCGTGAGATACAAATTCCAAATTAATATTAACATACTTTTACATAATGTAGCAATAAAAACATAAATTCAAACCATATATATAAAATAACATATATACAAGTGGAGTTGGAAGGTTTAGAACTAAGTATTTTTGTAGTTAAATATTAATATTAGTTACAGACAGTTCCAAAAGATATCAACATATAACTATTAATTACAGTAAGTTCTAAGGAATTTTTTGTCTTATATGGGTATAATGAAATTTTTTGTCTTTATTATCACTACCCAATTATCCATCCTTCTATTAAGTTATCTAGATATACGCAAAAGAATATATTGCTAATATTTTATGTGCTAATAAATATATATGTCTCTTTTACATTATATATGCATGGATATTCTCTATCTAGTAAGCTAGCTATCTAGATATCTAGCGTATATAGCTAGTCATGATAAGATTATGTAAAGTAAGCCATAATAATATGCATGAATGTATATACATTGGCCTAATTTGTCTTTCTTAAACTACAATTCAGGGAAGAAAAGTATGATATATATGTATATATAAATCCACAATGATGATCATCAGAATTACACATATATATAATGTAGTATATTCTGATAACATGCATGCATGCATTTCAACTTTGATTATGTATGCTTATATTTGCACATAGTACGAAAACTTTTGTTACAGAATACAGAGTACATTATATTATATGATAGTTTCTTTCCTTGTACAACCCTGCAGCCAATGGACATGTCAATACATGAGGATAACTCTTACTAGTTTAACACATTCACTCGTATGCGCTTTTCTATCTTTTTAGAACAAACCATTTTGGATAAGAACTAGTTTGGTCAAGGAGTTTGTTTCAATATTTATGGAAATATCTATCCACTATTTCAATATTACATCTACATGTATACATATATAATATATACATGGACATATAAAGGACTCATAAAAATCTCTCTTGTTTGTTCTTCTTTTTGCTTTCAGGGAATGCAAGCTCTGTTGGATCTAATTTTTGCAGCTAATGGTTTGATAGTCGATGCAACTAAGTATTTGGGGTATGCAATTCTATACTTGTAATCTTTAGGTCCATTTCGTATGCTAACAATCAAATACAGGACAAAAGTTCTGTTTGACATATCATATCTGTAAAAATATGATTAAATACCTAGATTGGATGTGAGTTTGTTCCAAGACTTATGCTAAATAGAGCCAAAAGATACAAAAAAATTAATTGGTTTTGGTGACTTACTTGATTAGTAAACTCAGTGTGTTATGTGCTGTCATTTCAGTTTAAGCACAGGGGCACTATCACAGTTGATACTATCAGATGATTCTCTTCGACTGGCAGTGAATGAATGCTTAGTCGACAATCTTTCGAATTATATACTTGTTATCCAGATTTCCGGATAGCGTTTAGATTGATGACCTCGGGGAAGCAGAATTATCGATGTCTTTCACGGAGGGTGACCAGAGCTCGCGGATGGACAGAAAGGCTTCGCCTCTCCTGTCTAGTATCCGGATTACTCTTCCAAACAAGCACAACACGGAAACTCGTCAACTCTCCCGGACTCCCGAAGGATACCCCTCGGGGAGGCCCCTTCCAGGAGAGGCTCTTCGAGTGGTCTCCGCGGAAACAGTTCCGTGCCCCGCACAGAACAAAACCGAACGGTCGAGTCCGGGAGAAGGCATATTTGGAATGATATCCGTCTGACACAGGATCCCGCCTGACACGCCCGTCAGGTCAAAGCCGCACACATCCCAGCACGCCTAAGGGTACCTTTTCGCCTACTGTTCCGCTGACAACTTGGAAAAGACGGCTGACTTTGTGTGTTCCCCATACTTTCACGTAAATATACCCACATAGAGTCTGGTAGCCATGCGACTATAGTAATTGTATCCCCTATTTATGGCTGGTGTAATTAAGACTCATGTACGTAGAGAAAAACCCTAATCCGAAACCCTAGCTATAAAGACTCCTTCCTTTTACAAGAAGAGGGAGAGAGATCAGATAGCAAGAGACTCTACCAAAATCTCTCTAGCTTCATCTTCTTTAAGAGAACCCGAGAGAAACATTGTGAGTGGGTGAAGTTCTTATGCACCAGCCATCTTACTGTAATCTTTTCCAAGTATAATAACATCGACTCGTGGACTAGGGCTTGTTAACGCCTGAACCACGTAAAAACACTGTTTGTTTAGTTACATTTCAGTATTTCTACGGTTCTTATCTTTTTATTATTCTGTTAGTTATTCGTTTCCGAAAAACTCGGTAAACATTTTGGTGCTTTCATTGAGAGCTGTAGGAAGTTGTTAGTCAGCTCTTTTTCTGTGTACGTTTTTTGTATTCACTTCGTACTAAAGAGATGGTGACTACGTGAAAATCCGCTGTTGACAAAAATGCTACGGTCAACCCCGATACCGTGATGGAAGATGTGGTGCAGAGCGAACCCTTAGACTACCGAGGTGAAGACCCGACATCCCGCCAGGATCAGGTCAGTACCGAAGATACAACATACTTAGAAGACGAAGAAGAGTATGTCCAAGACGGTTATTACAAGGACGGCTGCTACTATGAGAAGGACCCAGAACTGGTCCAAGTAGCCGAAGAACTGGTGGCCACTAAGGCCAAGCTTGCTGAGCAGGAGCGCGTCTCCGAAAGAATGCAACGCATGATGGAACGCCTCCAAAGTAAGTTCGGAGATCTAGGCGACTCGGACGAGGATACCTCTGTTCGGGGTGGTGCTGATGCCCCCATGCCGGATCCAGCCGCTGCTGGACCATCCAAAGCCGCCCCTAACAAGGGCAAAGAAAAAGTTGGAGAGCCTGTGCGCGCTGACGCCCCTGCACCTCCTAAAGGCGTGAATCACCAGGCCGACTGCCCCCCCCGCGCGCAGAAGGTCTCTGGCGCTCCTAAGCCCAGACGCCCTTCAGCCCCAAGGGGGCACTCTGTGCCTAAAGGGCCCGGTGCTAAGGCACCCAGGCCTAGGGGAAGGAACAACCGCCCCAGTGATTCCGTCAATCAGGACGGTCGGGCTGCGAACTCGCACTCCGAAGATAGCTGGTCCACGGTGGACCTAAGAAGAAGGTTGGAGGCCAAATATGAGAAGGCCAAAGGGGAAAAAGCCCGGCCCCGCGGAGATGACCTCCGAAATCATATTAATGACAAGCTCCGGGGACGTGACCTCCCGGAAAGTGATACGAAGAGGCTCGAGGAACAGATTGCTGCCTTGACCAAGCTGGTCCGGAAGCAAAGTGGGGCCCTGTCAGATTCTGAGGAGGAAGACCCGGAACCATGTATTAGGAGGATCGCGGAAACGTCCCTCCCGGATAACTTCAAAATGCCTCACATAGAATTATATGATGGGAGGACAGACCCGCGTACCCACCTAGCTAAATACAATAAAATGATGCAAGTGGCGCGCGTCAGTGAGGACGCCAAATGCATGTGCTTCTCACTCACCCTTACCAAGTCTGCGGAGGACTGGTGGAAAAGATTAGCTCCCGGATCAATCCACAGTTGGAAGGAGCTACAGTCCGCGTTTAGGAGGCAGTTTATTGCTGCCCGCGACCACAACATGGAGGTTGGTTCCCTAACCAACATCAAACAGCAACCCACTGAGAACCTCAAAGCTTTCATTCAGAGAATGATGGAAGCTGCTGCAAAAACCAAGGTCAGCGATGACATGAAGCTGATCGCCCTTCAATCGGGCCTTACTGTCGGCTCCCTGCTATGGGGGGAAATGCAAAGGAGACGGGCAGAAACCCTGTCCGAATTCATGTCAAAAGCTCAGGGAATCATCAACCTTGAGGATGCCTACCAGCAAGCCTTTGGAGTTCCCCCGGCTCCAACCCCTTCCGTGACTGCGCCGAGCTTTGCTTCGCAAGCTCCCGCACCAGTCCTCACGCTTCCAGGAGCCCGATTCACTCCGAGTGTGTATGGGCCTTCCGCGTCTGCTCAGACGCCGGGTCAAACCCATTTCTCTGGGTATGGAGCGGTACAAACCGGATGTAGTATCGCTCCTAGCATGCCGCAGCCGCAAGCGGAAGCCCCGGAACGAAGTTTGAGCCAATCGCGGAGCAAGCGAAGCGGAAGAAACTCCAACCGGGGAGACCATTCAAAGAAACCCCGAAAGGATTATGAGCCCAAGTTCACGGAATATACCAGTTTGATAGACTCGCGAGAGAATGTCTATCGGGCGACCTGTAATATGGTCAACTACAGGAAGCCCCCGAAAGTGTCTCACGGAGGAAGGCGTCCGCGAGACTCCAATAAGAGGTGTGAGTTCCACGGAGACGTGGGGCACACCACGAATGAGTGCCTTCAGCTGAAGGATGAGATCGAGTCCCTGGCAAGAGCGGGACACCTCGGTCAGTGGGTGAGAATACCCATAATCTATCCCGGACAGGGGGTAGTTCACGGAGCTGCATATTCACCGGGACAGAGGGGGGCCGTTAGCGCTCCTGGAGCCGGTCACCCCCAAGCTCCCGGGTCTCAGTTCCCAGCACTTCCTCCTCCACCTGCTCCGGCGCCCATTGCCTTGTTGGCTCCAGGGCCAGGCAACCCATATCCGCCCGGCCTTGCTCCGCCACCCGTTGACGGACACGTCGCCACCATTTCCGGAGGACCACACCTTGCCGGAAGCACCCGCAATTCCCAGAAGAGGTACTTGAAGGAGTTAGAGCACGCCGAGGAGATGTGCGCCTTGGTCCAATCACCTGCTCAACGTCCCCGAATGATGGATCTTCCCATCACCTTCACGGAGGACGATGCTCGACATGTGCACTTCCCCCACAACGATCCCCTCGTGGTGGAAGCCCAGATTGCCAATAAGAAGGTCTCACGGGTCTTGATCGATGACGGAAGCTCCGTAAACATCCTCTTCAAAGCGGCCTTCCACGCGATCGGATTGACCGAGACGAACCTGGCCCCATGCCCCATCCAGCTTCAAGGTTTCAATGGGGACGCACTCATGCCATTAGGCAAAATTCAACTTCCGGTCACCCTCAGAGGAGAAAGCGACGCTTGTGCCTTCAAGCATAGCACATTCGTGGTGGTCGACTGCCCCACGGCGTATAATGCCATCTTAGGCCGACCGGTCCTGATCGATTGTGGAGCCATAACCTCGATACGTCACTTATGCCTGAAGTTTCCCTGCGACGATGGGCGTATTGGCACCCTCCGAGGAGACCAGAGAAGTGCACGGAGCTGTTATAACGTCTCCGTCCGAGCTGTCTACACGGTCCGAGAGACGTTTGCTGCCATTCCTTTGGTGGAAGTATTGCCAGAAACTAGGGATGCTCAGGAGGCATACTTTGACGAACTCGACCCAAGAGTGGGAATCGAGAAAGCAATAGAGCCGATGGAGGAAGTCGAAGAGGTGATCCTCAATCCGGGAGAACCCACCAAGGTCATTCAGGTGGGAAAAAACTTGCCGTCGGCCGTTCGAGATAAGATCGTGGCCACTGTGAAGGATAATCAGGATATCCTGGCATGGTGCCACGCTGATATGACGGGGATTAATCCCAATGTTGCGTGCCACGCACTCAACGTAGACCCAGCTGCAACTCCAATTCGCCAAAAGAGGAGGCCGCTGGACCCAGTGAGAGCCGAAGCCGTCAAAGCTGAAGTGGACAAATTGATGTCCATAGGCTTTCTCCGGGAGTCGCACTATCCCGTGTGGTTGGCCAACCCAGTTCTGGTCCCGAAACCCGATGGGTCCTGGAGAATGTGCATTGACTTCACGGACCTAAACAAGGCCTGCCCGAAAGATTGTTTCCCTCTCCCGCGAATCGATCAGATGGTGGACGCTACTTCCGGGTACGAACTCTTATCCTTCATGGATGCGTACTCCGGATACAACCAGATCAAGATGCATGTCGCGGACCAGGAACACACCAGCTTCCTCACGGATAAGGGTGTCTACTGTTACGTGGTCATGCCTTTCGGTTTGAAGAATGCTGGGGCGACTTACCAGCGTCTGGTAAACAGAATGTTCAAGGACCAACTGGGGAGGAACATGGAGGTGTACGTGGACGACATGTTGGTAAAGTCCAAGACCTCCGGGGACCACAGTAACGACCTTGAGGAAGCTTTCGCCGTGATCCGAAAGTACGGGATGAAACTAAATCCAAAGAAATGTACTTTCGGGGTCTCGTCTGGGAAGTTCCTCGGTTTTATTGTCAGCTCCCGCGGCGTGGAAGCCAACCCTGAGAAAATAAAGGCGTTCATAGATATGCCTTCCCCCCGGAAGCATAAGGATGTTCAAAGCGTCACCGGAAGGATAGCTGCTCTCAGTCGCTTCGTATCCAAGGCCACCGACAAGTGTATCCCCTTCTTCAATGTTCTGCGAGGGAACAAGAAGTTCGAGTGGACCCCCGAATGCGAAGCGGCCTTCCAACACCTCAAAGAACATCTAACCCGAGCCCCCATTCTGTCCAAGCCGGTCGAAGGAGAGGCGTTGTTCTTATACCTAGCTGTGACTGAGCACGCAGTAAGTGCCGCTCTCGTCCGGGAAGATGGCCGTATCCAACTCCCTGTGTATTACGTAAGCAAGAGGTTATTGGACGCCGAGTCCAGATATTCGATGATCGAGAAACTCTCCCTCTGCTTGCTGATCGCTTCACGGAAGCTGAGGCCATATTTCCAGGCGCACACCATCAAAGTACTCACCAACCACCCTCTCCGACAAGTCCTGCAGAAGCCCGAGTCTTCTGGCAGATTGCTTAAGTGGGCCATGGAACTAAGCCAGTTCGACGTCCACTACCAACCGCGTGTTTCCATAAAAGGTCAAGCTCTCGCGGACTTTATTGTGGAGTGCTCGGGAATGAATGACCTCCCAGAATATCCTGTCCCGGAACTTCCCACCTGGAAGGTCTACGTAGACGGAGCCTCAAATGAAAAAGGAGCTGGAGCGGGGGTTATCCTAATATCTCCCCAAGGGCATCAGCTCCAGAGCGCCATCCGTTTCGCATTCCCAGCATCCAACAACGAGGCAGAACACGAAGCCATGTTAGCTGGGTTACGACTGGCCAGAGAAGTCGGAGCCCAAAAAATCGAAGTGTACAGCGACTCCCTACTTGTGGTAAACCAAATATCCGGGGAATACCAGACGAAAGGCGAAAGGATGGCTGCCTACGTGTCTCTCTCCCGCGACCTACTGCAGCATTTCAAAGGCTACAACATCCGCCAGGTCCCCCGGGACCAGAACTCACTTGCGGACACGCTGGCCAAGCTTGCAACGGACCCGGAGATTGAACAGTATGGCTTAGTCCCCATCGGGCACTTAGAAGCCCCCAGTACTGAGACGCGAAGGATAAACGCCATCATCGACCATTCCCACTCCTGGATAGGACCCATCCTCAGATTTCTCACCACCGGAGAACTCCCCACCGATAGAGCTGACGCAAGGAAGCTCCAATATCAAGCTCCCCGCTACGTGGTTATGGATGGAAAGCTTTACCGCAGGGGGTTGTCCATACCCTTCCTTAGGTGTGTTGCCGGAACCGAAGTCAGCACCATCATCCATGAGATTCACGGAGGCTTCTGTGGCGATCATACCTCCGGGCTGAGCCTCTCCAAAAAAATCCTTCGACAAGGATACTTCTGGCCCACCATGAAGAAGGATTGTGTGGATTATGTCAGGAAGTGTGAGCAGTGCCAGAGGTACGCCAAGGTTCCGCGAGCGCCGCCTACGGAAATTACCCTAATGACCAGCCCCTGGCCGTTCGCCGTTTGGGGCATTGACCTAGTAGGTTCCCTCCCCACTGGAAAGGGTGGAGTGAAGTACGCCATAGTCGCGGTAGACTACTTCACCAAATGGGCTGAAGCTGAACCTATGAACACGGTCACATCTAAAAAAGCACTGGATTTTGTCATCAGGAATATAGTGTGTCGTTTTGGGCTTCCGCGGAAAATTGTGTCCGACAACGGAAAGCAGTTTGACAGTGAACACTTCACGAACTTCTGTGCTTCGCATGGAATTATCAAAAGCTTTTCCGCAGTCGCCAGACCCCAGGCTAATGGACAAGTGGAAGCTGTAAACAAAATATTAAAGACCACGTTGAAGAAAAAACTCCAAGCATGCAAAGCTCACTGGCCGGAAGAACTTCCGCGAGTACTTTGGGCTTATCGCACGACAGAGAGAACTTCGACGGGGCACACGCCTTATTCCATGACCTTCGGTTGCGAGGCCGTCCTCCCAGTAGAAACTATGATCCCCTCTCACAGGCAAGACACCTACGATCCTACCCGGAACCATGCCCTCCTCCAGGAGTCCTTAGACATGATCGAAGAGCTCCGGGAGCAGTCGCAGGTCCAACTAAAAATGTACCAAGGCAAGATAGCCCGACACTTTAACACGAGAGTCCAGGGCCGTGCATTCGAAGTTGGGGACCTTGTCCTACGGAGAGTATTTCCTGCTACGCAGGATCCGGGAGTAGGAGTCCTCGGACCCAACTGGGAAGGCCCCTACGAAGTCCAAGAAAAAGTGGGCCATGGGACGTATCACTTAAAGAGACTCGACGGATCTAAAGTCCCGCGCGCCTGGAACGCGGAGCACCTCCGCCGTTACTACCAGTAGGCCCCGGACCATCCAGTCGGAAGTCCTTGGTGAAAATAACAAAAGTGAAAAATGTGGAAATAATCCTCCCTGTTGTAAAACTAACGCCTAGCAGGCTATTTTAACGAAACACGGAGGGATTCACTCCGCTTTTACCGCACTTTTTATCCCTATGTTCAAAGCTGCGTTTTAACAAGTGACCACGCGGTCCGGAGACGTCCGGACCCCACGCTCACTTGGGGGGTATACATGGCTAAGGCTTAGCCATACGCCCCTTGAACAAAACGTACACAGAACACCACTTATGTGCTAGCATTGTGTTTGAAGTTTTTAAATTGTTTTGCTCTAATTGTTAAGCTTAGGTTTATTTGTTGCCATGAACATGCTTGCATTACGTGTCATATGTGCATTATGTGCTTAAGTGAAAATTGCCACAGAAATGCCTGCCATTATGTATCATGAGAATTATCTCTTGTGTAGCCCAGCGATGGACAGGACTGGGGGTTGAGGCACGTTCATAGAGCTACGCCAAAACACCCCCAGCTCCTTGACAAGTCCTTTGCAGAATTCTCCGCGAGCTCTGTAGAGCTTTGCTTCGCAAGCTCCAGCTCCGGGTCCCGTAAGGCGAAAGATGGCAAGATCCGCGAGCGCTGAAGAGCTTTGCTTTGCAAGCTCCAGCTCCGGGTCCCGCAAGACAAAAAGATGGCAAGATCCGCGAGCGCTGAAGAGCTTTGCTTCGCAAACTCCAGCTCCGGGTCCCGCAAGACAAAAGATGGCAAGATCCGCGAGCGCTGAAGAGCTTTGCTTTGCAAGCTCCAGCTCCGGGTCCCGCAAGACAAAAGATGGCAAGATCCGCGAGCGCTGAAAAGCTTTGCTTCGCATGCTCCAGCTCCGGATCCCACAAGGCAAAAGATGACAAGATCCGCGAGCGATCTAAAGCTCTGCTTCGCGCGGATCTAGCCTCGCAGGGCTCCATGCCAGGTCCCTGAAGCCAGCCACCATGATGTTGCAACAACAGTTAGTTTTGCTTCGCAAAGATCTAACCTTAAGTCTAGCGACGCTCACCAAAAGAACTCCCGTTCCAAACAATAGAACGACTCACCTTAGCAATCCCAGCGAACAGTATAACTACAAGTCCCGGGATTGGCTATTTGCCTCAGGAAAGATAAAGTACGGTGAAAGGAGCCTGGCCGTTGGAACCAGAAAACCTTCGTAGCCTAGAAACTACGTGGGGAGAGACATCATCCGTTAAAGCTTCAACTGGGAAGTGCATAAGTCTTGGCCGTTGGAACCAAAACCCCATACGCCCCTACAACAGTTTCTACCGTATAAATGTCTACCCTAAGCGCAAAGATAGATAAAGAACTCGGCAGAAAAAGAAAGGAGAATGCTATGATTATGGCAAAATTGTCCGCAATGAAAAACTCAAAATGAAAAACAATTAAAGATAAAACCCCTTCAAGCATTGGGGGTAACTACAGCGTCCACGACCACAGCTTCGGGGGCATCTGTTTCAGCTGAGGCTGGCGGAGTCGGCTCATTGGAAGGAGGGATTTGGTCATGAGAAGGTTCAGAGGTCCCCGCCTCTCCGGGATCTCCCGCCTCAGGAGCTTCAGCACGTTCGTCAATGTTATAAGTTTGGACGTACGCCTCTGGGCCCTGATCCCACACGAGTAGCTTCTCCCTCATGGCTTCGGCATCATCTCCCAGATAGCCTAACACCTCCGGGTTCACTTTCCAGAGTTGATGCATGAGGACCACATGCGATATATTAATAGTTCTGTTCAGTATCACCTCAGCATCCTCCTTCTCCTTCAACCGCTCCGCCTCGGAGGTTGCCAGCTGTTCTTCCGCGACAGTTAGTTGGGCCCTCAATTTTTCCATTTCGGCCTTGGAGGCATCCCGCTCCCCCTTAAGAGAATCAATCGCCTTGCGCTGCTCCCTATTTTGGTTCAGCACGGATTGCTTCTCGGTCACATGCCCCCTGGCAGTGAATTGCAAAGCCCCGATCTCTTTATCCTTCTCGGCGAGCCCCAACTGAAGCATAGACACGAGATCCCTGCTCCTCTTATGAAGTTGCTCCTCGTCGTGCAGCTTACTCTGAAGAGTGGAATATTCCTCTTGCCGCTTAAGGAGGAGATCGTTCTTTGATTGCAAGCGGGCTTCCAGGGTATCTTTCTCCACCTTGGCTTGGGACAGCTCTTCCCGGAGCTTGGAGTTTTCGGTCTTAATTCCATCCGACCGCTGTCTAAACTCATTCTCTGCCTTGGCCCGGTACTCTTGATATTTGGCAAGATATTTCTTCTCCGCCTCTTCTTCAGCCGTGCGCCGGGCCTGATCAATCTTCTCCGAAGCCCCCAAGGCCTGTTGGGTCAGTTTCTGTTTCTCCGCTTCCAAGGCCTGGCGAGCCAGTTGGCTCTCCTCCAGCTGAACCAGAGCTGCACCAACCTCCCGGAACGAGCGTTCCGCGATCATAGAGGCCTGCAAGGAAAGACAACAGAGTGAGCTAAAGCAGGACCAAAAGACAGGTGGTCCCAAAAAAAAAAAAAAAAAAAAAAAAAAAAAAAAAACTACAACTGACGGCTTACCCCGGACAGTTGCTGCTTCACAGCGTGTGTCAGCAACAGCGGATCCTTGCTGCTGCTGATGGCCCATTTCTCAGAATTTAGCTCGCATAAGCTCAGGGCCATATCCTCCATCATCTCAGCTCCGAACGGCGCCAATGCACGTCCGAGCCTAGGCACCAGCCTCTTCTCCAAGGCTGGACCATCCAGAACCGCTCCGGCCGGGTGAGGAGATCTCACCCCCTCGGCCAGCTCAGCCCTCTTCACGGCAGACAAGTTATCTGCCCTTCCCTGAGTAACGGCCTTCTCCGCCTCTAGCCGCCTCTTCAAAAAACTATCGGCCCGTCTTACACCCTCCAGGAGGGCAGCGGGAAAACTGGTCGGCTTCCGCGGAAAGTGGAACTTCAGGCCAGGCAGGGGAAGATTGGTTGTCTGAGAAGACGGAGACCCCGGAAGGGTGGCCCCCCTTTGGGCTGGAGGAGGAGGCAGCCGGGGTATTAAGGCCCCGGTCTGTTGCTTTTGCTGCTGCGGTAGCAGAAGTAATTGCCCTTGTTGCTGCTGGTTTGGATGTTGCTGTTGCTGCTGCTGCGGCGTTGGTGATTGTGTCTCTTGTTCCTGTTGCTGCTGTTGTTTTAGTTGTGATTGCTGTCGTTGCTGTTGTTGTTGCCTTCGACCGGGAGAAGAGTGTCTAAGGCGTTTGTTCTTTGCACCCTCAGCATCTTCTCCGGGACGCTTGCTCACCCCTGTTGTCCTCACGGGGAACACAAGCCCTTCCCCGTCGTTACTGCTACTCGAGACCATCATAGTCTCGGAAGGCCCTTCAGCAGGGGACTTCTCTACCCTCGGAGACGCTTGCGCCTCGCCGCTTGTCTTCTTGGGGGAAGCAGCCTTACCTCCCCTACCAGCCTTGGTCTTCCTTCCTTTTCCCGTGGGCGGGTCTTGGCTGGTGGCAGCCTTCTTAATAAGCAAAGTAACCCTCCCCAACATCTTGGCTTCGGGATACTCTGCAAGAAACGTACAAAGCAAGGTTAACGAACCAACAAGAAATGAGAAAGAAGATAAGCGGAAGACAAGACAATCAGCAACATAAAAGTACAAGCAAGCCCGCCAGCAGGGAACAAGAAACAAGGAAAAGAAAAGTTTGAAAGGGACGACCATGCACGAGAAACGTGGATGGCCTTCCCCGAGCAAAACAAAACATCGCTTCCTGCTCCAGGAAGCTCCCGTACTCCTTGAAGTCCGGGAAGAACATGCTGAGAGAAGAAGGGTCAACCATGATGACACCTTCTGGCAGACTACCATCACTCAGACACCAGAGGAGCTCATCTACCCTATCACAGTACCTGTCGAAAGGTATCCTACGCGGATCTAGCCTAAGGAAACGAGGATCAAACCCCATCTGAGAGGTTTGGGAAACTTCAGACAGGCTGGGGGTGTGGATCAATCGAAAACTAGTCTTACCTCTCCCGGAGGAACTAGCCCCCGGAGCCCCTTCGTTAGGATAAGCCGCGGCGTGGCGAGCCTCGATCTCCTCTCCCTCCGGCTGGGGGTCGGGGAACCTCTCCGCCCAACTAGGAGATAGAGTATTTTCGTCCCGAGCGGCTTGGGTGATCACCTTAGACAGCTCCAGGGCAATCTGCTCCCGGATGTCAGCCGACACCTGAGTCTGCCCCCTACCACTTACTGGCTCGATATTTTGGAAGGAGGCGAGTAACCCATACTCCCTCAACGATTCGGAGGTCACAAGTCCCTCCACTCTCAACTCTTCCTCAGAAAGCCCTTCGTAGAACTTGGACCTCCTTATCATCTCCGCGCAGCGAGGTGTCCGCGGAACGACTTCTGCAAAAATCAAATACAAGCGTTAGAGATCCTCCCAAAAGGCAAATCAAACACAAAGAAACAAAGTTGAAAAGGAAAAGAGGAAACACTTACCAGGGATTTTGAAGTCCAAAGATAGAGCTGGCACCCTCTTCAGCGGGAAGCCAGTCGTCAGGAACCAGTATTCCCGGAGGTCTGGAACCCTCGCGGTATGACAAGTGGGGCACATCACATCCGGGTGCCTTTCGAGCCTGTAAAACCCCACCTTGTCTGAGTCACCCCTCATAGGCTGAGACTTCAACCCATAAAAGTACAGCACCTCCTCCGGGGTAGGAGCTTCCAGTCTCCGGGACTTGCAAAAGATGAACCACCCCGCTAAGAGCTTGTAGCTGGGAGGAATTAACTGGAAGGGGGCAATCCCCGCCTTCACACAGAAATTGGCGAAGTAACTCCTTAGGGGCAAGTGCGCTCCGCACACTATGTGTGCCCAGCTCCAGGCACCAAAGCCCTCGTGGCTCTGGCTAGCTGACTCGCCCAGCACCGACAGACGGTGCCACATCAGACCTGGGATGTTCTTCAGGCCTGCCTCAGAGGAATACAGCTCCAGCATGCCATAATTCCTGAAAAGGTTCGGTTTTTGGTCCATCTCCCAGATGGAACTATTGGAAGTTGGTGGGCTAGCCGCGACCGCTTTCGCCTTTCCTTTCCCCTTTCCACCAGCGATAGGAGAGCCCTTCTCTTGGGCAGATTCAGCCTCCCCCGCAGCAAGGAGTTGTTCCTTCGAGATGTTCATCACTGGACAAAAGAAAAGAAAGAAGAAAACACTCTAAGCAGTCAGCACCCTTGTCATACCCTAGTGGTATCAAAGGCGTCGGGGAGACCCTCCCCGAAATCTGCTTGGAGAGGCTCCCACCGAGCTTGCCGAGGGATTGGCACCATGCCACCCGAAGGACAGCAAGGAACCAGACTCAGACCCCGAGCCTAAGCCCACCAAAAGAAGTGTTTTCCCAGATAAAGACACCCTAAAGGCGTTCATGCTTATGCCCTAAAACAACAAAACAAGGGACGACTTTCCAAACGCAAATCGCCAAAACACGCAAAAAAGGCTACTTATCGACTCACAATCAATCACATGCCTACCAAAGCCCTATTCACACATGCACATAAGCAATAATGGCAGAAACCTCTACTCTAACAACTACCAACAACCTAAGGTTTGGGAGGAAAGAGCAAAGTAGAAATACTTACTGATATTCGGGTAGGTGGAGGTTGAAGGAGTAACTGGATCACTGCACAGCACGATCGCGAGAAGTAAAAGCTGCAAAGATGAACGGCGATTCAAACCAGGAACTTCGGGGAATAAACCCACTGCCAAATCAAAAAGAAAAGTTTCCAGATACTTACAAAAAGAAATGGCAGGTTCAGCAAAAATTTCCTTAGCCTTTGAGAGAGAGTGAGGGTAATGAGAGAGATAAGCTTGAGAGAGTTAGGTTTTTTCATGTCTTCTGTTTTCTAGCGAGTTCTAGTGTCTAAGCCAAATCCACGTCTATGTTAGGAACAGTTCCTAGTGCGCATCGAAAATTGTGGTAATGGTAGTATTGTATACAACAAAATGTTTTCATATAACAACTTTATATGATGATCCTTTAATATGCAATATGTTAATCAATATATAATATGTATATGTAAAAAATAATACGAAATGATTTACCTCTTGTAACCTATCAATAATCCTTGGATCTTTTCGTATATATTTAGATCTTCCTATCCTCGCTAGAGTACTCACACCTAGGTCTTCCAAGACGTTCTCCATACCTCAAGATGTGGGTGGGCACATAGAGAACAAGAATCAATTTTGTGAATCAAAAGTATTCTCAAAACATGAAACTCTTGATTATAGGCTAGAGAGAGGTTTTTCTTTTGTGAAAAAGATGATAGTTTTTTTTTTCCTGTAAAAACTTGTTGTTTCTATTTTCTATCATATAGAATATATAGACATTATTATCATCATAATAATAAATAAAAAATAATCATTTTTAATAATAATAATAATGATAAAAGACAAAGTCTTACATTCTATTTCAAAACCCCTTTTAAAATATTTTATTAATTAGTTAAAAATAAAATAAAAAATCAATAACTGATCACATCAGTAGTGCTACATACATAGAGCAGTCCAAGCCTTATACGTGTGGCACTATCCTAGAAAATGAGATTAGATTTTTCAAGTGTTTTTATTTTAATTAATTAATAATTAGAAATTCAAATAAGGTATCATCTTTTTAACAGAAAGATAACAACTTAAATTTCAAAATTCAAAATTCAAAATTTGACTATTTAAAATTCAAAATTTTTATTATCATCTTATTATTAATTAAAAAAATCTAATAATCAAAACCAATTTTGACTATCCAAAATTATCTATTCACACTTAAATAAAACAATTGATTAAAATCAATTTCTTCTATTTCTACACAATTTCTAAAATTGCACAAATGTAATAATAAATTGTGCAACTTCAGTTATCACATAATTGTACATTTTTCTCGAAGAATAAATATTCTCTCAAATAGCCCATTCACAGTTTGACCCTACTATCAACTCTTACCTTGATTAGTGTTGAAAGAGCCGCCCCGGGGACCTCTGGGCCAATAATTATATGCTCCAATAAATAAAAGATTATTAACCAAAACTCTTTTATTCAATAATCATATTTATTAATCTCATGATTATTCCACTATAAATATGAGACTGAACTCTTGAGAATTAAAGACATATATTTAATGAGTACTTTATTGTAACCATAAAGTGTCCATTGATATAATCATTACATACAAATTAATCTTCTATTGTTGATTCATAATTAAGTGGGAATAAAATGACCATTTTACCCTTTTAATTATATCTTGATTCCTAGTGTACCATCGACTTGACTAGTGAAGGTTAATTCATAATGTGATTATGAATTTGACGTCAATAACATTTTCAGTTCTAAAAGCCAACCCAATATGGAATCATCATTCAATCTATAAGAAGGTATAGATTCCATATCTATTAAGCGATGTCCCCAGCCATATACATCATTGAGTCCCCAAAACAATAGTTCTTAGCTTGATCATTCTGACAAACCGTAATGCATGAATCAAATGATCAAATGACATACATAGGAGTTCATAGTAACTTCAAGATTAAGATCAGTTTGTATATGATCATTAGTTGATGTGTTTTATAATACTACGAAACGGTGTTTAAACAAGTATTATTAAATCACATTTGGTCTAGTTCTACATACTCTCAGCATGCAAAGTACCTCCACTAAAGTGTCCTACTACACTAGTAATCTAGATCTAGGTCACATGTATTCATAATACTAGTGGACCATACTAGCAGTAATTAATTTAAAGATTCTATAACTTTATTTTAGTGAAAACTATTTAAGTTCATTATCTCAACCTCGACCCTCTCATACCAAATGAGATTGAGGCCACATAGAAGAACTTGAGAATTTTATGATATTTACTTAATATTATTAACAATAATATAGTACATAAGCTACATATGTACAATAATTCAATTCATTCATTTATTTCATTAAAACTATTTTCAACTATAATTTCTTTAAAGGCACAATTCCCAATAGTCTCTCCCCACTAGCAAAATGTCCAAAATGTCTCAAACCATTAGCCTTTCTAACACCACCAAGGGCAACATCATCTTTTGCCACCTTCCTGCTAATTCTTCGAATAGTCTTATAAATTCCCATTTATTCCTGACATACCCAAATAATTGCTAAGTCACTACCCATTACCCGGTAATCCCGAACACGTGCTAAATTCCCAAAATACCCCTAGGCTCACCCCGAGCCGGGTATTCGACCTCGTTGTGACTATTCTGCTACTCCGCTCCCTAGGGCTGTCTCGGATTACATATCTCAGTTATATCTCCACAATACTTGTGGTCTCAATTATAACACACACATAATTTACATTTATGCCCTCAACGGGCCAAAATTACAATTATGCCCCTATTCATAAAATTGAGCCCACATGCATATTTAATACACCTAAACATGCATTTATAATTATATAATCATTTAATCAACATAGTAACATAATTAAATCAATTATTGCCCTCTCGGCACGCTAATCAAGGTATTAAGCCTTATTAGCAGATTTGAGACATTACAACTATCCACTCCTTACAGAAATTTCATCCTCGAAATTTACCTGAATAACTCGGGATATTGATCCCACATATCAGACTAAAGCTCCCAAGTTGCCTCTTCCACTTTGTTGTTTCTCCACAACACTTTCACCAAGGCAATGGTCTTGTTCTGCAAGACTTTATCTTTCCGGTCTAGGATCAGAACCGACTTCTCCTCATAAGACAAATCTTGATCCAGCTCCAAGTTTCATAACTCAACACGTGGCTGACATAATTAGGCCATACCTCAGCTCGCTAATAGTCCGTTGGAAAATCAGGGCGTACATTTGCCCCCCAAGCCCCTGCTCGTGGTACACGACGCCACTTGGGACCACAGTAGGGGCTTTTAGGCTTCTCCAAGGACTCTCCATATTCCGCCCCTTACGCAGGCGCCGAATACATGGAGCATCGTGGTTGGTGACGGTACGTCTTCTGAGAACCACATTAAATGGCCTAGCCTATGCCCAGCCGTCGTTTCGCCTTTCGAGTGGGGAGCCTCGGATCCCACATCAGGGCAATCCAATGGCCCTCCTCACGTGGCCTTTCACGTATATAAAAGGGGTGGCCACCCCACGCATGGGCCACCCATTTATTTGAAAATTTTCTGAACTTTCCATTTTCTTCTCTCTTCTCATCCTCAAAAGAAAAACCCTCTTCCTCCTGGCCACCGTTCCCAGCATTCCAGAAGGTCAGGTGCGAGGGTTCCCTTGAGGTTTTGGAACTAGTCATTCCATCGAGGCCCCAACCCAGATGACCCCTTCATCCTCCCCACAACAAACTACTTCGTAAGTCCTCTGACTGTGCGTGTACTAAATCTTCTTTTCACTGTAGCCTAGGTAAATAGTTCCTGTAGCCGCATGCAATAGTCTATTGGTTTTTTGTGGGTATGAAGGGTGTAGGTTTTTACTTTAGGGCATCGATTGTTGAAGAAAACCATTAAGGAGCATGGCTTATAGGGTGCATTTTCTGGGGAACTCTTCTGGGTAGGATTTTTGGTATGCTTGTTTTAAAATATCCAGTACTTTGGGTGCAAAACCGGGTAGCTTAGGGGACACGCTTCACAGGTGGTTTTGCACCTCTTGCCTACTGAAACTTTCCTTCCAAGGAAAATTTCTATCCTGAACCTCCTGACACACGAATTTCGAGTAATCGGGGATCTTTTGGGAGCACAGGCGCGTGTTCATAGAACCGCGTGGTCTCACTCTCCACGGGCTGAGATTACCTCAGCTCGTGCAAATAAAACACCTCTCTTGATCCTCCCTTATGCTTAGGTCGCCTTTTCTGAAATTTCTTCTTTTGTTCGCTAGGCGACCAGATGGGACCCAAGAAGAACGCTCCTAAGAGGATCGCAGGCAACTCGTCCTCCCAACAATCCAAAGGAAAGGAGGTGATGACAGATTCCCCAATCCCTGTCTTCGGGCCGGCCATGGAGCAGGAGCTCGAGGTGGCGCCCGATGCTTTCTTCGAGGCCGAGAAGATCGTCTCGAAGATCACTGACCAGGGGAAAGTGAATAAAATATTCCTTTCCCACAACATCGAACTGGGGAGGGGCGCCTTGATCGCCCGACCTCCCGCAGAAGGTGAGCGGAGCTGCGCGCCGCTCGACGAGGAGTTCGCGGCCTGGAGTGACGAGCACACCAGGGTTGGGGCCTTCCTCCCGTTGGATCAATACTTTGCCGACTTCCTCAACTACATGAAGTTGGCTCCTTTCCAACTCCCCCCAACTCCTACCATTTGTTGGCGAGGTTGAGATATCTATTCCTGAGACAGGAGTGGGAGGTCCCTACTCCGGCAGATATCCTCTATTTTTTCTGCCTCAAGGCCAGCCCGGAGCAGCGGGGGCGAGGCGACGGGTTCTACTACTTGACCCAATTTCCAAATACGGCTGCGGTCATCGAGCTGCCCAGCCACCCCAACAACTTCAAAGATCAGTTCTTTATGTCCAAGGGGTTTCGCAACTGCGAACTGCACTACTTCAACCGTCCTCGTAAGTACCCTTTACTCTTAGCTCGTAAGTTAAGTATTGGATAACTCCCCCTTTATCCGTTTCTGACTTAGAATAATTCTGCAGCCATTTTCGCGAGGACAGACAAGTCTGTGATCCTCAGGAGTCAGTACGAGACACTGGCGGGCTTGCCCCCAGTGAAAAGGACTATCTCCATCTCGTGACAGACGAGACGATGTTGGCGTGCAAACTAATCTCCCCGGGCCAGAATTTGAACTTGAGGAGACCGCGGGACCTCCCCCAGCTTGCGAGATGAGGCCCATTCCCGAGGAGGAGGCCGCGGGGGATGAGGACGAGGTGCCCCTTGTAAGGACGAGGAGGAAGCGGGCGCTGGAGGTCTCCCAAATAACGGATGAGGACAGGATCCGGTCCGGAGCAGCCGCCGATCCCTCCGGCCAAGGTAACCCATATTTATTTAGGAACTTAGATAGGGCCACCGCAGACCCTCGACTAGCTAGGTTTAATCCCAACCAGCCCGTCCAGTGCCACCGAAGCGACCCTGACCTTGACATAACCCTGCTTCATTGTGTCGACCGGCTCGTGCTAGATTACGAAAGTAGCCGCCCTAGGGGTACTGTAGTCGTAGACAACACTTTAGCCTTTAGGTCGGCCTTATTTGAGGAGTACGGGACCAACCTTTGGTCATGGCCATCACTTCGGGAGGGTACCGTAGCTCGAGGTCTTAGGCAGTATGTAGAAGAGTCTAGTCCTGAGCCAAATTTGGACCCAGAGCCCGAGCCAGCTCGCGTAATCATTGACTTAGATTCCCCAGCAGAAGCTCTGGGGCCGATGGTCGTGACCATAGATTCCTCTCCTAGCTCGGGGGGTAGGATCCCTTACGATACATGTTTTTGGATTCTGTTCTCCTTATCTTTGTTGTTTTTGCATAAATGTTAATTTGTGTACTAATAATGTCTTTGTTTTTGCCAGAGGAGATGTCTCAGCCCGGGAACAAAGATTTGCGGGCTAAGTTCGCCGGAGGGAGCTCCTCCGCTGGGGCTTCTGGGCCCATGGTGAAGAAACTCTGGATGGCAAAGAAAGTCGTTGGGACATCATCCAAATCCCCTGCAAAGGGGAAAGATCAGGGCCCGGCTGCCCTGGCCAAGGTACCTCCTCCTCCGCCAGTGGAGAAGATGCCCCCGCCCCCTCCACGAACTCTGTCCCCTGCTCGGGACATGGAGGCAGAGGCCGGGACTCTGACGGCCGTAGTCCCGGATGTGCGCATCCCCGTGGATCCCCAAGTCTTGGAGAAGATTCCTGACGTCTTCCGGGGGACGGTGTATGAGACGGAGAGCTACGCCGTCGACCACTTCTACTGCGCCACAGAGAGAGACCTGCGGGCCATCGAAGCAAGGAGCCCGGATAATGTAATGGATTCTTCATTGGGAATGGCTCTAACGGTGAGCTGACTTTACCCTTTTATGATCTTTGATTACCATGCCTTGCCCTGTTTCTCTTTTTTTTTCTAAGGTAGTTGCCTCTTTGTTTTGTAGAGTGCCCTGGCCCTTCACCGGAGCATATCCAGGTCCAGGGCTCAGCTCGAGGAGATGAGGGGCGAGCACCAGACGGTTTTGGCCGCCCATCAAACTGCCTTGGTCGCCCTGCAGACGGCCCAACAGAAGGAAAAAGAAGCCAAGGATGCTTTGGCGGCCGTGCAGGCCGAGCTGGATGAAGCCCGTCCTAAGCTTTAAGAGGTCGAGGCCACCAAGGCCGCCCTTGCTGCCGCGCTGGTCGAGCTAGACTTTGCGAAGACTAGGGCTGAGGAGGCTAAGGCTGCCATGGAAATGGAGAAGGCAACTTCTAGCTCCGCCATGGAGGACATGGTCTACCACTGCTGGGTCTATAACTCGGACGGCGACTTCTCCTTCTTAGGAGTGGACTGGGAGGTCTTCCAGGAAGGGTTCAAAGCTCGCCTCCAACAAGAGGCACCTTCTGAGATCGGGGAGGCCTCCGCAGCGACCAAGCAGGAGGGCGAGACGGCGACCTCAACGGAGAAGCCCGGTGGTGCCTAGGGCCCTTTCCCCTCTTCTTTTTTATTATATTTTATTTTTGTAACTTTGCATGAGGTTTTTTCACCTCGAGACAATTGGTTTTATCAATCTTTATTTTTAATTAATTTACATCTTTTTGTCTCTATGTACTTTAATAGTCTTAGTTTTTAAGCTTCTAAGACAAGTCCTGGTTGAATCCCGGACCTCGCTTTACAAACCTAGTTCGCGTTAATTATTTGACTAATACATTGTGCTTTTTAAGAAAAACACCGATCAATCAATTTGAATTAACTTCTAAGTTTTAGGACCTGGTTACATCCAGGACATTAGTTTGAAAACTTAGTTCGCGCTAATTCTTTGACTAATATCTTGTGCTTTTTAAGAAAAACACCGATCAATCAATTTGAATTAACTTCTAAGTTTTAGGACCTGGTTACATTCATGACATTAGTTTGAAAACTTAGTTCGCGCTAATTCTTTGACTAATATCTTGTGCTTTTTAAGAAAAACACCGATAAATCAATTTGAATTAACTTCTAAGTTTTAGGACCTGGTTACATCCAGAACATTAGTTTGAAAACTTAGTTCGCGCTAATTCTTTGACTAATATCTTGTGCTTTTTAAGAAAAACACCGATCAATCAATTTGAATTAACTTCTAAGTTTTAGGACCTGGTTACATCCAGGGTAGGACTTAGTTTCATACTGATCCTTAATCAATATCTCGCGTTTTTTAAGAAAAACATCGATCAATCGATTTGAATAAGCATTTAAGCCTTTAAGGCGACCTAGTTATATTATCCAGGTACCATATGCCCCCAAGTAATTAGGAAAGGGTCTTTCGTAGTTACTTGAGATTACACTTGCAAATATATACAATCATGAACGAAAAGTTAATTCTCATTGTTCAATACATAAAAAATGGCCTTTCTGAGTAAGCCTTACAAGGGTGTTACTGATAATACTTTTTCAAGTGGGTGGCGTTCCAAGCCCGTGGGACCGTTTCTCCATTAAGTCGGGCTAGCTTGTAGGCTCCTTCCTTTATGACCTCGGCTATTTGATAAGGTCCTTCCCAGTTTGGTCTCAATACTCCGTCTTTGGGATCCTTGCTGGCTAAGAAAACTCTCCTGAGGACCAGGTCGCCAATGCTAAAAGCGCGTTTTCGAACCTTTGAGTTGAAATAACGCGTAATTTTTTGTTGGTAATGCGCGAGCTGGAGCTGTGACTCTTCTCGCCTTTCATCAATCAGGTCGAGGGATGAGCAAAGCAGTTCATGATTGCGACCCTGGTCATATGCCTGGACTCTATGAGAATATACCTTTAACTCAACAGGAAGGACCGCCTCGCTCCCAAAAGGCAGGGAGAAAGGAGTATGACCCGTAGAGGTCCGATACGAGGTCCGGTACGCCCACAATACCTGAGGGAGCTGTTCTGGCCAGACCCCTTTGGCTTCGTCCAACCTCTTATTAAGGCTCACCTTTAGTGTCTTATTGACAGCTTCGACCTGGCCGTTTGCCTGAGGATAGGCCACGGAGGAGAAACTTTTCATGATGCCGTACCTTTCACAAAATTCGGTGAAGAGGTCGCTATCGAACTGAGTCCCGTTGTCGGATATGATTTTCTTCGGCAGCCCGAATCGACAGATAATGTTCTTGACTACGAAGTCGAGGACTTTCTTGGATGTGATCGCTGCCAAAGGCTCTGCCTCAGCCCACTTTGGGAAGTAGTCGATAGCCACCACGGCGTAGCGGACCCCGCCCTTTCCAGTAGGGAGGGCGCCAACCAAGTCGATCCCCCAAACCGCAAATGGCCATGGGGAGGAGATCATCTTTAGCTCGACTGGGGGAGGTCGGGCAACCATGGAGAATTGCTGGCACTTGTCGCACTTCTTGACATACGAGATCGAGTCCTTTGACAGAGTGGGCCAGTAATACCCTTGCCTTAAGACTTTTAGGGCCAAGCTTTGCCCCCCAGCGTGATCCCCGTAAAAACCCTCATGCACCTCCTGTAGGATGGCCTTTGCTTCGCCTGGTAGAACACATCATAGGAGAGGTAGGGAATGCCCACGCCGGTATAACATTCCATCTAGCACCGTATACCTTGTAGCCTGGTAAAGTACCCTCCTTGTGTCATTATGCTCCTCGGGTAACTTTCCTTCGGTAAGGTACTCGAGGATGGGAGTCATCCAGGTCGGTCTGGCATCAATCATCTCGACCTCCGCCCCGACCTCTTTTATACTTGGTTTTTCCAGGAATTCCATCGGTACTAATCCCAGTGTTTCAGTCTCCTCGAAGGTAGCGAGCTTGGCGAGGGCGTCGGCGTTAGCGTTCTGCTCTCGAGGTATCTGCTCGATTGTGCCTCTTTCAAATGTGGATAGTTCGGATTTTACCTTGGCCAGGTAAGCAGCCATCCTGGCTCCACGAGCTTGATATTCTCCTAGCACCTGGTTTACCACGAGCTGGGAATCGCTGAAGCACTGGACGGAACTGCCCTTCAGCTCCTTGGCCACCCTCAGCCCGGCCAGCAAAGCTTCGTATTCGGTCTCGTTGTTAGAGGCCTTGAATCCGAATCTCAACGCCGAGTGGAATCTATGCCCTTCAAGGGATATCAAAATGATTCCAGCCCTGAACCCGTTCTCATTAGATGAGCCATCCGCGAAGATCTTCCACGACGCCGGGGGCGAGGTGACCTGGGGTAATTCTTCCACAGGATCCTCCCTGAATCATGTGCATTCTGCCACAAAATCGGCCAAGGCCTGACTCTTTATGGCAGTTCGGGGGGTGTACAAAATTTCGAACTGACTGAGTTCGATAGCCCACTTTAACAGACGTCCCGATGCTTCAGGTTTTTGCAAAACCTGCCTTAAAGGCTGATCGGTCATGACGTGTATTGAGTGGGACTGGAAATACGGCCTGAGCTTTCAGGAGGCCGTGATAAGACAGAACGCCAATTTTTCCATCAACGGGTATCGGGATTCAGCCCCGAGAAGTCTCTTGCTGTAGTAGACCGGTTTCTGAACCCGGTCTTCTTCTCGGACCAAAACGGCACTAGCTGCATCCTCTGTGATAGCTAGGTAGAGGAAAAGGGGCTCCCCTGCCTTTGGCTTGGACAATATGGGCGACTCGGCCAGATGTGCCTTCAGGTCGAGGAAAGCAACCTCGCACTCCTTGGTCCACTCGAACTTCTTATTTCCTCGGAGCAGGTTATAGAATGGAAGGCACTTGTCGGTGGACTTTGAAATAAACCAATTTAGGGCTGCCACCCTTCTTGTCAGGCCTTGGACATATTTACGCGACCTGGGTGAGGGAAGCTCGAGCAATGACCTGATCTTATCGGGATTAGCCTCGATTCCACTAATGTTGACAATGAAACCCAGGAATTTTCCAAACGCGACCTCGAAAGTGCACTTTTGAGGGTTAAGCCTCATGCCGTATTCTCTTAGTATCTTGAAGCATTCGTCCAGGTCAGAAGCATGGTTATCACCAGTCTTTGACTTGACCAGCATGTCATCAACGTACACTTCCATGTTCTTCCCGATCTGGTTGGCGAACATTCTATTCACTAATCTCTGGTACGTAGCACCGGCGTTCTTCAGCCCGAATGGCATGACCTTGTAACAATAGATGTTAGTCGGGGTCATGAAGCTGGTGTGCTCCTGGTCCGCCGAATTCATAGCGATCTGATTGTAGCCTGAGTACGCGTCCATAAAGGACATGAGCTCGTGCCTCGCCGTGGCATCCACCAATTGGTCAATCCTTGGCAAGGGAAAACAATCTTTGGGGCAGGCTTTATTCAGGTCGGAGAAGTCGATGCAAGTCCGCCACTTCCCGTTGGGCTTCGGGACCAGCACGGGGTTGGCGACCCAAACCGGAAACTTGGCTTCACGGATAAAGCCGCATTTCTTGAGCCGGGCTACTTCTTCTTCTAAGGCTTCAGCCCGAGTTGTTCCCAGGCGCCTCTGCTTCTGAGACTTTGCAGGAACGCTCTTATCCAAATGAAGGGTGTGCATGATGACGTTTGGACTGATTCCCACCATGTCCTCGTGTGACCATGCAAACACATCCAGGTTATCCTGCAAAAATTTGATTAGCTCCACTTTCCTCTTGCCGCAGAGGTTTTTCTCGAGCTTGACCGTTCGTGAAGGATTTTGTGGATCGATGTTTACTTCCTCGAGCTCTTCAATAGCTTGGAGCTCGGACTTGTCCTCGCCTATTCGGGGGTCAATATCCTCACTTAGGATGATACCTTCCCCCTCGGCGCTCTGAGGTTTTTCAATCTTAGTATTAGTCAGAGGTTCTTGAGATTCCTCTCCTCCACCTTGGATGGCCATCGCTAGCTGCCCGGGTTTTGATTTTCCCTTCATGGAAATGCTGTAGCATTCCCTGGAAGCAAGCTGATCGCCACGAACTATGCATATCCCCGTGGAAGAAGGGAATTTCAGCGCGAGGTGGCGAACAGAGGTGATGGCCTCAAAAGCTATAAGTGTGGGTCGGCCCAAAATAGCATTGTATGTAGCGGGGCAGTCGATGACCACGAACTCGAGGAGTTTTGAGACCATTCGAGGTCCCTCTCCTAAGGTGATCACCAGCTCGATCGTCCCTATAGCCGCTAATCCTTCTCCCGAAAAACCATACAGCATCATGGAGGTCGCCTTCAGCTCGGCGACAGTCAAACCCATCTTCTCCAGCGTGGACCGGAATAGAAGGTTTACCAAACTCCCATTATCGATCAGCACTCTCCTAACCCTCCGATTAGCGAGCTGCACTGCTATGACCAGAGGGTCGTTATGAGGGAACTGAACATGACCAGCATCTTCTTCCGTAAAAATGATTGGCTACCTCTCCAATTGCTGTTGCCTTGGCAGATGCTGCTTCGGGACGAACTCTACTCCATTATGTGCCTTGAGTTCGTTTACGTACCTCTTTTGGGCACCCCTACTCGTGCCAGCCAAATGCGGACCTCCCGAGATTGTGGATATCTCTCCTCCTATCACTGGAGGAAAGACGTCTTGATCTACCTGAGACCCGGGCTGACTGACCGGGACTTCCGGAGCAGGTCGTCTTGTTGGAACCCTGTTCCATGCGTATTGAGCCAAGGGGACAAAACCCTCCATCTGAGCCAGTCGCTCAAGGGTTTTGTCCTGATTTCCTTGGTTACTCCGGGGTTGTTCAACAGCTCCAGATCCATTATATACGTTTGGTGGGTTATTGCCCCTCCTCTCTTGAGATAGGTTATTTGGGACATTCCCGCCGTTACGTACCTCGGATAGGTCTCCCCCTGAGTGAGCATGGCTGCCACCTCCTACCGGTTCCCCCTTATGAGAGTTAAGGCGATCTCGCAGGTCGCCCCTCGGGGTGGCTTGAGGACTTTGCGCCGAGCTTAAGCTTGACGCAGGTCTTCGCCAGAAAGGTCACTCCGGCGACTGCCGGTCCAGTAGCTCCCGTTAGATAAGCTTGGAGTCCGCCTCTGGGGGTGAGGATTCGGGCTCCCTCTGGGCGCCCTGCTACGTCGGGAAGGTCCTGCGGATGGCGGATTTCTCCTACTGCTTCCATAAGATGGAATATCTTGGATAGGCCGAGGAGGAGACAGATATCTTATTGGTGACAGAGGATGCCTGACCGGAGATGCAATCCTAGTTCCCTCAGAGCGGATCAAGTTAGGTGGGGGCCTTTCGGCCCTGCCAACCTGCGGGCCCCGTGCCTGGCGATCCGGACGAGGCGGAGGACGGCTAGCGGGGACGGGCTGGTTCTGTGAGCCCTCCCCGAATCTCCTTCTAGAATTCCCTCGAGCCTTCCTGGGCGTGCTCGAGGCTGGCAGTGAGCTGGGAGTTGAAGTTCAGACCGAGCGACTATACTGTTGTTCAGCTCTAGGTATTTCTTCGAAGTTTGCCTCTCGACGGTGCGATGAGGGAGTAGATTTGGACGTTGGAGGTCTATCCGAGCGGCTAGGCCTGGACCGATTACCCCGGCGGGACTTACGAGTCTCGCCTTGCCTCTTTCCGACGTTAGCGTCGGTTGTAAGAGGGGGTAGTCGGGCCAACACCTCCTTAATCTGCTGACTAGCCTTCGCCAGTTGGCTCCTCAGCTGAGCGTTCTCCATCTCTACCGCAGTGTAAAAATTCGGGTTTGGATTAGGTGGTCGGGGTGCCGAACTTCCAGTGTTATCCTGGCCTACTGGCTGCTTGCCCGGCCGCTGTGGGACTTCAAGATTTTGCTCACTGGAGATGGCAGCATGATGAGCCTCCTGCCCATCATGTTGTTCTGCCTCGTTACCGTGTCTTGATCGAGTGATCACCATAGTTGGATATGCGCGATAACACCAATCTAACAAGCTCTCAATGAAAGCACCAAACTGTTGACGCGGTTCTTCGCCAACATGTAATTAAGAGAATAAGAGAATGAGATTAGTGCTTAACAATGAACCGAAACAGATGAATGATCTTTTGATGGACTGATGACACAATTACGTTTTTAGGTGATTCAAAGGTTAAAATCCTTCTACTCCACCAGCCAATATTATTGGTGTATTTCTGGTATTCTTTACAGGGTATTTCTTTACACAATAGAATCCAACCCTTTCCAATTCCCAGGGTCTCCATATTTATAGGAGAGGGCACCTGAGAGTTGGTAAAGAGGGGTCATCCCGTGACCCTCTTACCCATCATGTCACTTCTGTGACACTCATGATTAATTCCTAAAACCTGACAAATGAAGTGTGGTCTAATCAATAGGCAAGGGGGATAATGAGCTGCACGGCCCAACCCAGTCGTGGGTGTCTAAATACGCACATTCATGCTGCGTGTCCGAGAAGTCAGGGATATATCATACACGTGATGTCTGATATATGCACGTTTATCTTGCGTGGTTGACTTTATAAAAGGTCATAGCTTCCAACTCCAGCTCGTACCACGAGCTGGATGCCCCTCGACCTGCGGCCTTCACAGTCCTGACTCGGTCCTTAAGTAATCTTGGCGAACCTTTGGATACCTCGAGCTAACGAGGTAGGACCTGACGACAGCAGCTCCGGTCATGGGGGATCCACGTGGCTGACATAATTAGGCCATACCTCAGCTCGCTAATAGCCCGTTGGAAAATCAGGGCGTACAATGATGATAAGATGAATTTAGATACATTTAATCATCAATACTAACAATGAATAATATAATAAAATCATAAAATACAAGATTAGGGTTAGAGAGACACAACCTTTCTATTGAGCAACTTGAATCTTCAACTTGGAAACTTCTAAGGCTTATACACAATATGAATATTGTTGTCCAAAATCTCTATTCCAAGCCTTCCCAATTGCTTGAAGATTCAAATAAGTAGAATGAGATTTGGGATTGAACAAGCCTTAAAACTCATGCAATTCAAGCAAAGCTTGATGAGTTTCTTGGAGAAAACCTTGGTCTTAGAAAGCTAGAGAGAGAATGAGGTTAGAGAGAGAGAGATGGAAAGTGTGATCAAGGCTTTTCAACTCTAACAACCCATATATATATAGTGTAGGCATCATCTTTAGTCTAACCAATAGGATTAGAGCATTTAAAACACATCATTTGGAGCATTTTACGTAAACTGTACGACCCTAAAAGACTGCCCAAGCAATGCATCCCCTGCATGCAGGCGATGTATTGCCTGACAGATGATACGTCGCCTACTAGCAGGCGATGCATCACCTGCTAGAGCTTTTGAAGCCCTTCACATTTAGGCGATGCTACACCACTTAGGGGACAACGTATCACCACCCTCTCTGACTTTGGACCACTCCAATGGTCCTAAAATTTCTCCAAATGATACCAAACTTTTTGGGAATGTTTGGATACCTTATTGTATCACTTTAGACCCATAAAAGTCACTTTTAGATGCCTTCTACACAATCTCATGTTTTCACTTCTCTTTAAGTGAAAATTGTTGAGTGTTTTGCACCTCAACGTGTAAACATCTTAACCATTATATGTAACCAATTTTAACATTCCCCCACTTCTTAACTTAACAATTTTGGTGCATAAAATAAGGTTTCTTTCGATTTGAACTTTATCTTAGTGAAAGTATTGTAAAACATTATCGAAGTCATTGGTGTCTTAAAGAATGAACTAATTACTCCTTAGTGATAAAACTGGTAACACCACACACACCTCCACTTGACCATTAATTTTCCCACTTTTCTCACTTAGCACTCATATGGCCATGTGCTTATCCATTTCATGAACTTTCTGGGGAGAAACTCCAACTCCCATGAGAGGCGGCACCGCCTCTAAGTTCACATAGGTGAAGTTCTTACAACATTTTTGCTACATTTAGAGATGCTTGTTGTATACAACTGGGCTTCATTAAAAGACTGAGGATTAACCCTGACTCGATAGCAACCGACACTAACCATCCTTGGATGGAACTCATGATTTTATTAATACTGAAACAATTCACCAAATAATGTGTTCTTACCCATTGAACTCTTTCCCTTGATGTTCAGAAGTTTGGAGTTAGGTTGTCATCATTGGTGAATATATTATTTTAGGAGTTTTAGTCCCATCCCTTTTGAAGTAGAACCTACTAATGTCTTCGCAAGATGTTTTGTAAATGGATATGCTAAGTTCTCACTTGTCTTAACATATGAGATTGATATGATTCCTCCACGAATCAATTGTCTCACATACTCATGTCTTAGACTTATATGTCTAGACTTCCCATTATATATGCCATTATATGCTCTAGCCAATGTGGCTTGACTATCACAAAGTATTGAGATCGTCGATACCTCATCCACGGAAATTGAGATCTCCAACATGAGATCCCTAAGCCACTCAGCCTCTTTGTTGGTTGCCGCTAGAGCTATAAATTTTGCCTCCATGGTTGAGTGTGAAATACATGTTTGTTTCTTAGAACCCCAAGAAACCACTCATCCACTGAGCATAAACACCCAACCACTTGTAGAGAGACTATCTCATACACTTGATATCCAACTCGCATTGGAATATCCTTCAAGTATCTTCGGGAACTTTGAATATTGGAGGCATAGCTACTTGGTCCTTTTAATGTACCCTAGAACTCTCTCAATCGCTTTCCAATGTTCCATACTTGGATTGCTAGTAAACCTACTTAGTTTACTAACCACATATGCAATATCCACTCTTGTACAATGAGCGACATACATTAGACTCCCTAATGCACTTGCATACTCAAGTTGAGCCACTGCTTTACCATTATTCTTTTCAAGCTTTATGCTTGAATCAAATGGTGTATTTGCCTCTTTGATTTTGAGATGACTAAACTTGTCAAGCACTTTCTCAACATAGTGTTCTTGACTTAAGGCATAACCACCACTATTTTTTCTCACTTTTATACCCAAGATGGTATCAACCTCTCCAAGGTATTTCATCTTGAAAGTGGAAGAAAGAAACCTCTTTGTTTCCATTATGCTTTTTATATCATTACTCAAAATCAACATATCATCAACATATAGACACACCAAGATGACATAGTCATCACAAGTCTTAGAATATAAGCACTTGTCCTCATTATTGTGTCTAAACCCATCCAAAATTATGGCTTTATCAAATTTCTCATGCCATTTTTTTGGTGCTTGCTTTAAACAGTATAATGATTTAACAAGCCTACACACTTTATGTTCATTTTCTCTTAGAACAAAACCCTCTGGTTATTCCATATAAATCTCCTCATCAAGATCTCCATTTAGGAATCCTGTTTTGACATCCACGTGATGAACATAAAGGTTATATATTAATGATATGGAAAATAGTACTCTTATAGTGGTTGTCCTAGCAACTGGTGCATGCGTGTCAAAATAATAGACTCCTTCCTTTTGTTTAAACCTTTTGGCTACTAGTCTTGCCTTGAATGTTTGTAATGTGCCATCGGTGTGATATTTCCTCCAAAATACCCATTTGCACCCAATTGGTTTTGAACCTTTTGGAAGGTCTACCAATTCCCATGTGTGGTTTTAAATAATTTAATCCAACTCATCATTTATTGCCTCCTTCCAAAAAGTGGAGTCTCTAGAAGACATTGCTTCTTGGAATGTTTTGGGATCATCCTCAACTTGAAGAGCCATAGGAAATTTCCATGTGACTTCTTCAAGGTTTCCCTCTACTAGGTAGAGTGTCTCCACTTGAGAACATATCTCATTTGATCCCAATTCTTTAAGCATTTGGCTTCTCTGAGGCAATATAGGGTGCTCATCAACCTTTGGATCTTTCTCTTTAAGAGATTCTCCAACACTTGTGGGTTCTTGAGAACGACTATCACAATATACCATATTCTCAAAGAACTCCATTTTTCTTGATTCAATTATCACATTAGACTCCAAGTCTAATAGCCTATAGGCCTTGTTATTTGAGGCATAGCCAACAAATGTACACTTTATGACCCTTGGACCCAACTTGGTCTTTTTAGGCTTCGTGCTCTTGCAATAAGCAAGGCACCCCCACACTTTAAGATAGGCTAAATTAGGCTTCTTTCCTCTCCATAGCTCATATGGAGACACATTGTTCTTTTTCATAGGAATTCGATTCAATATATGACATGCAACAAGCAACGCTTCACCCAACAAATTATAACATAATTTAGCATGTAAAAGCATAGAGTTAATCATCTCAAGATAAGTCCTATTCTTTCTTTCAGCTATTCCATTTTTTTGTGGAGTGTATGGTGTAGTGCATTATGTATAATGCCATGCTGTTCACAAAACACATTGAAATCATTTGAAAAGTATTCACCACTTCTATTACTTCTAAGAGTCTTTATTTTCCTTTCCAATTGATTTTCTACTTCAGCTTTATAGATTTTAAATGCATTATTCATCCTTACTCTTAAGTAAATAAACATAAGTATACCTAGAGCAATCATCTATAAAAGTTATGAAGTATCTATTTTCTCCTTTAGTCAACATGCCATTCAATTCACATAAATCACTATGTATTAAATCTAGCAAGTTTTAACATCTATCAACACTTGGAAAAAGTTTCTTTACCATTTTAGATTTAACACATAATTCACATGATCATGCTCATTCACATCACAATTAATCAATCTACATTTAACAAAATTTTTAATTGTGCTTTAACCTATATGAGCACATCTATTATGCCACAAAGTAATATAATTAGAATTAATCATATTGTAAGATTTAGATGCCATATCATTATTTTCACTATCAAGAGCACAAAGTTTGATCATTCCATCATATGTATAACTCTTTTCCCACAAAAGTGCCCAATTTAGTCAAAGTGAGTTTATTGAATTCAAACTCCATTTTCATACTAGATTTACTCAATAGAGTTCCACTCATAATGTTTCTAGTCATATCGGGAACATAGAAAACATTAATTATGGTCACTTTCATTCCATTAGTGAAGAACACATCAATGCAGCCCCTTCCAAGTACCTTGGATATCTTTTCATTCCCCATTTGGACTTCAAGTCCCACCTTTGTACTTTCAAAAGTTTTGAAAATAGTTTTATCATAGGTTGCATGAATGCTGGCACACGTATCATACCACCATCCTTGTACCTTTCATTGGGTTGCATTAACTTCACTCAAGGTTGCAATGATCTCAACATCAATTGCATTGACATGTTCACCTTCTCTTAAGGTTGCTTAGTCTCATCACTACATGCATGAACCGTGTCAATTCTCTTTAGGGTTATCATACATTCCTCATCGAATGTCTTCAATTCAATTAATGTCACAAAGATCTCATCATCAATTGTATTGACCTCAATCTCATTATGATTAATTTTACAATTTCCATATCTCACATGATGATCAATAACTTTACAAACAAAACAAGTATAACAATAACCCTTGAATTGTTTATTAACATTCTCCATTGTACTCTTAATATAAACAATAATCTCAAACTCACAAAAATATGGCAGCAAACACATTTTATTCAAATTCTTGAAATCTACACATTTAGAAATAAGGAATTTTATGATACCAATCTCCTTACGCATGTAATCCCATTGAGTTGTCTCATCCTTTGTTGTTGAAGACTTTGAATCCATATCCACATTCATGTAGAACATTTCTAAATAGAAATTTCTTTGATCTTTCATGGTTATGTGTTGAAAACAAACCAAATATTAAAACAAGGATTTGAAGGTTGTAGAAGATGAACCAATTTCCCTCATTGTTGATTATGCAAAACACAAAATGAAAGTAATTAGGGATAGAGATTTTGATTGTTGGGAATATATGGAATTAATCTTTGCAAATCAACAATGAATTATGATTATAATACAATATTCCAAACCCTAGAGTTGATCAAGATTAAAATTTAAAGTATAAAGGCAATTCTTGATAATCAAAGAAACATGTTCATGATATGAATGCTAATCCTGAATATGATGAACTAAATGATTAAATGGTGATAAGATGAATTTAGATACATTTAATTATCCATACCAACAATGAATAACATAATATAATCATAAAGTACAAGATTAGGGTTAGAGAGACGCAGCTTTTCTATTCAACAACTTGAATCTTCAACTTGGAAACTTCTAAGGCTTATACACAATATGAATATTGTTGTCCAAAATCTATATTCCAAGCCTTCCCAATTGCTTGAAGCTTCAACTAAGTAGAATGAGATTTGGGATTGAACAAGCCTTAAAACTCATGCAATTCAAGCAAAGCTTGATGAGTTTCTTGGAGAAAACCTTGGTCTTAGAAAGCTAGAGAGAGAATGAGGTTAGAGAGAGAGAGAGTTGGAAAGTGTGATCAAGGCTTTTCAACTCTAATAACCCATATATATAGTGTAGGCATCATCTTTAGTCTAACCAATAGGATTAGAGCATTTAAAACACATCATTTGGAGCATTTTACGTAAACTGTACGACCCTAAAAGACCACCGAGACGATGCATCACCTGCTAGGGCTTTTGAAGCCCTTCGCATTTAGGTGATGCTACGCCACTTAGGGGGTGACGTATCGCCATCCTCTCTGACTTTGGACCACTCCAATGGTCCTAAAATTGCTCCAAATGCTACCAAACGTTTTGGGAATGTTTGGATACTTCATTGTATCACTTTAAACCAATAAAAGTCACTTTTTGATTCCTTCTACACAATCTCATGTTTTCATCTCTTTAAGTGAAAATCATTAAGTGTTTTGCCCTCAACATGTAAACATCTTAACCATTATATTTAACCAATCTCAACATCCTTTACATAAAACTCAGCGTACTACTCCACCGTATAAGTCATCTTAACAGGAAAAAAGTGGATTGATTTGGTATACCTATCCACAATCACCCACACAGAATCATGTTGCCCCACCGTCTTCGGCAATCCAACCACGAAGTCCATGATGATATCCTCCCACTTCCACTCTGGAATCCCTAAAGGCTGCAGCGACCCTATGGGCCTTTGATGTTTAGCCTTCACCTGCTGATAGGTTAAATATTTGGCCACATAATCCATTACGTCCCTCTTCATCCCTGGTCACCAAGACAGAGTCCTCAAGTCCTGGTACAACTTCATCGTAGTTTTATGTAGAGAATAGGGAGTGGTATGATACTCATCTAGAATCTCTCTCCCGATACCAGAATCCATCAAAACACAAATCCAACCTTTATACCTCAGTAAACCCACCTCTGAAATAAAAAATTCTCTAGCCAATCCAGCTAAGACATCCTCCCTGTGTTTCCTCAACAGGGGATCCTTCTCCTGCGCTTCCTTAATCCTCTCAAGGAGCGTGGACTAAAGAGTGATATTGGCTAGCTGACCAACTACCAATTCAATTTATGCTATGGTCATCTCCTCAGCTAACTCTTCTGATATCTGCCTCGAACTGAATAACTGCACTGGGCCCTTCCGACTCAATGCATCAGCCACCACATTGGATGGTCTTCCCTGGATGGTACAAAATATCACAATCGTAGTCCTTCACCAACTCCAGCCAACGCCTTTGGTGCATATTCAGATCCTTATGAGTAAAGAAATACTTTAAACTTTTATGGTCGGTGTACATTTCATACTTCTCTCCATACAGATAGTGCCTCCATATCTTTAGTGCGAACACCACCGCTGCCAGTTCTAGATTGTGAGTGGGATACCTCTGCTCATGTTCCTTCAGCTGTCTAGATGCGTAGGCTATTGCTTTCCCATCTTGCATCAACACACACCCCAAACCCTGCCTCGAAGCATCGCAATAGACTACCAGCTTTTCATTGTCTAATGGAAGACTCAGTACCTAAACGGTGATCAGTCTCCATTTCAACTCCTTAAAACTGTTCTCACATCTATCTATCCAGATATACTTGGTATTCTTACGCATCAGCTCAGTCAACAGTGTGGCTATTCTGGAGAATCCCTCAATGAACCGCCGATAGCATCCTACTAATCCTAAGAAGCTCCTAACCTCTAGTACACTGCTCGGCCTAGGCCAATCTCTCACTGCCTCATTCTTGGTTGGGTCCACCAGAATCTTCTCCTTACTGACAATGTGGCCCATAAATGTTACTTGGGGCAACCAAAACTCACATTTACCGAACTTAGCATTAAGCTTATGCTCCCTCAGCCGCTGTAGTACCAACCGAAGATGCTGCTTGTGCTCTGTCTCTGACTGGGAATACACCAGTATATCATCGATGAATACGATCACAAACTTATCCAAATAATCCCTGAAGGCCCTATTCATCAAGTCCATAAAGGCTGCTGGGGCATTGGTTAATCCAAAGGACATGACCAGGTATTCATAATGTCCATACCTCGTACGGAACGCAGCCTTAGTGATCGCGAAAATATGATACGCAAGTGCACGCAATCGATTCAAGTAATATAGATAGTAAATAGAGTATCGTTCCCACAAAGACTATTAATTGTTCTTTAATTTCTATTTCGCAAACCAAATTTAGATGAATAAATCTAATTATAAAATTTAAATAACTGTGAACAAAATAACTAATCAAAAGATGAAAATCAATAATAAAAAGGCCTAGGGTATTAACTTCATAAACTTTTCATTCTACTAATTTTATTAATCAGTTCTAAATTTCTTCCTTCTTATTGTAATAACAGGTTAACATAAATCGATTCTTATTCTTCTTCAAGATATAAGATCTCATCCTATATGCATGTTTTCTACATCTCTGTGATAAACTTAAACATATAGCAGACATTAAGCATAGAAACCTAGTTATTACACAATCCATACATGTACTTTCGTCCAATATGTAACCTATGTATATATAATGATAGCATATTCACTTCTCATCTTTCGAATTTTGAATCAAAATCATAAATCAAGCAAATATTGATCAAGTATTTACTACATCAAGCAAATATTATATTGATTAGAATAAAGAAGAAGATTCCATAGAATATCATAATAACATTAAATAAAAATCCAAGTGACTACATTAAACCCTAGATAAGAAAATTAGTTCATGGAAAAGACAAGAAAAAGAAGTAAGAGAAGAAAGAAATGAAATAGAGAGAGGTCAAGAAGAAAGAGAGAGAGAGAGATCTAAAATAGTCTAAAGCACCCCCTCCGCCCCAAAACCGGACCTATACTCTCACAAACACTCTCATCTTTTTTTTGAAAACTCTCTCAAGTTTTCTCTCCATCTTCAACCTCAAGAACACTAAGGAGGCTTGGAAGCATTAAGCTTTGGTCTAGGAAGGGTTTTTCCCTAAGGTAAAGTTTCAATAAACCAGACTTTTGTAAAGTTTTAACCATAGATTGTTCATTAGCTAATTATCTATGTTGTTGGGGGAAGTTGGTTAAGGTTTTGAAGGAGCCAAAACTAATAGGAAGATCCAAACCTTAAGCAAGAACAACATGAGGTAAAATTTTTACTTTTTATGGTTATTATTGTATGGCTTTTATTTTCAAGCATTATTTTGTATATTTAATGCATAAAGTTTCTTATTGGTGATGTAATAAGGTTATGGTAGTTATTTTATAATTTTTAATATGCTTGTGTTCTGATTTTTGAAAATAGGGATCAAAACCCCCAAGGGTTTTGTTGGAAATCCTAAAACACAATACATGTTTTGAGCTGTGACTTCCAAGGGGCAAGCATCCACTGTATATTGATTTTGTAAAATTTAATTGTACTGTAATGTTTTTGAGATTGAGTACATAAAATTGAGCTTGTGAAGCATTAAAAAATGTTTAAAAATGAGTGAGTTGTTCTATTTCAAAGTTTAGGTAAAAAACAATTTTTTCGTATTCTTAATTTCGGAACCAAGTTTGGACAGCCACTGTATAAGGCAAATGAACCCAGTTTTTTTGTAACATTTTTGTTGGACATATTATTGGCATAACTAGTATTCCATTGTAAAATTTGGTTAGAAAATACTGAACGGTTTGAAAGTTATTAAGTGTCAAAGTTTGGAAAAAATAAGGACTTGAAAATAAGGTCAATGTTACCTCATTGTTGGAAAATAATTTCACCAATAAAAAATGCTCCTTTTGACCTAAGATTTTACAAAGACCTGAATGGATGCCAAAAATAGAATTGTGAAATTTTGGTAACAATTGGTTAAGTAAATTTCAAGTTATGAACTAACAAAAAATGTAGTTAAAAATTCAATGAAAAGCAAGCGTGAAGCTTAATTTTCTCTCTGGCCATGGCGCGGAGGCGAAAAATTGTGCAAAAGCTAGTTCAGCATGAAGCTATGCAGGAGCTCCCTTCATCCAAAGATGAAATGTTAGATCAGAATCTGTCTGGGGAGAACAATGAGAATGTAGTAGAGGAGAATTCAGCTTCTGATTTCCCTGCGATGGGAGCTGGTGATGCGGGTATAGTTCCTCCTCCGATGAATCAATCTGCTCCAGTTATGGGTTCATCGTCGTGGGCGAAAGAGGTAGAGGGCCGATCTTTTCAAGAATAAGCTAAGGAAACCTGGACCCGTTTTAGGGAGTCTCTTCCTTCACATGGGTGTACGAAGTTGCAATTCAAGGAGCCAATTCAGAAGGATGGTCAAAAAATTGCTCAGTTGGATATTGAGGAGAGTGAAGTTGAAGCCTCCTACTGGAAGTCTGCCTTAATTTGTGTGGTGATTGGAGCTAATCCTCCATTACTAGTTTTTGAAGGATTCATCAATCGTATTTGGGGAAAGCTTGGGATCGAACGTGTGGCAAGAATGAATGCTGGTTTTACAATGGTCAAATTCAAGGATGAAGCAACTCGCGATTTGGTCTTGGAATCATGGGTGATACATTTTGATACTGATATTGATTCCTTGAAGTCAATAAAATCGGTTCCATTGTGGATTAGGCTTCCAGATCTTGGGTTACAATACTAGGGAGTAAATTGCTTGAGTGCTCTTGTTAGTACAATAGGGAAGCCTATAATGATTAACAAGATAACCAAAGAAAGATCGATGATAAAATTCGCTCGAGTTCTAGTGGACATGGAGATGTCTGAAACTCTACCTCGGTTTATCAATTATCTCAATGAGAGAGGTCAACTTATAGAACAACTGGTAGATTACGAATGGCTACCTACGAAATGTACTCAATGTAAAAAATTGGGACACACAATTGCTACTTGTAAATTCGATACTGGAGCAGTTTGGAGAAAGAAGGAGGATGCGAAAGATCATGTATCTGATCCTATTGAGCCTAAAGAGATTGTAACTACTCCAGCGGTTGCTCAGGTAATTTCAGCTCAAGCTCAATTGAAGCAGATAGGAGGGACTCAACCTGAGAAGATCCCAAAAGATCAAGTGTGGTCATATCCGAAAAAATCAGGGACTCTGAAACCAGCAAGGAAAGTCCTTATTCAGTGTTCTTCAAGAGTAGCAACAGGTATTAAATGACTCGTCCCAAAATTTGCATTTGAATGGAGAGTTGCAACTTAATGAGCTGGAATGATAGAGGAATACATAAGAAGAATAAACAGATGTCAATCTTAGATGTCTGTCGATTGAATAAAGTTGGTATTGGGGCTCTCCTTGAAACTAAAGTTAAGGGTGAGAAGTTTAAGGAAGTTACTATAGCAGTTCGAGATTGGAGGGTAGAATCCTATTGATTTGGAAGGCTATCTGGGTCAAAATTGAAGCTATAAAGGATCATGATCAATTTCTTCATTGTAGGGTCCGGCTATGTACCACAGATCAAGAGTTTTGTCTTACAGTCATTTATGGATCAAACCAGTTGGAGGCTAGGAGGTCTCTTTGGTTTGAGTTGGCCAATTTAACTTTTCCTGTCAAGCCTTGGCTAATTGTAGGTGACTTGAATGCAGTATTTGATTCTAATGATAGAATGGGTGGTTGGGCTATTACAATGAAAGAGCTAGAAGATGCTAGACAATGGCTTGGTCTTGGTTTGGTGGAAGAAATGAAGACAATGGGCTCGTTTTATACTTGGTCTAATAATCAGGAAAGGGGAAACTGTATCTATTCCAAATTGGACAGGGTGTTCTCCAATGAGGATTGGCTGGACTCTTTTCCTAATGTTAATGCGGTTGTGCACTGGGAGGTGGTATTAGACCACTGTGTTATACTTTTGAAGCAAATAGCAGTCAAAAATGAGGGAATTCAACCTTTCCGATTCTATAATATGTGGATTGCTCATCCTCAATTCAGGTCAACAGCTTTGGCTAACTGGTATAAGCCTCTAAAAGTTAAGGGTCGTGGATTGGATCAGGTTGTTTGGAAACTTATTCGTCTTAAGCATGAGCTGAAGAAATTCAACTGGAGGGTTATTGGAGATGTGGTCAGGAATTATGAGGAAAGTAAAGTTGTGTATCAATAGGCTAAAGCCAATCTTTTCTCTAATCTGAAGAATTACAATTTATGTTCTGCAGAAAGATCATCTTTTCTGGAGTTTAAGAGGCAGGAGAAAATTTATGCCAGTTTTCTTTCTCAAAAGAGTAAGATTGATTGGCTCCGATTTGGTGATGAAAACTCCTCATTTTTTTATGCTAGTATGAAGAAAAGGAAACTTGCCAACAGGATAGTGTCTTTTGTGTCTGAAGGAGGCCGAGTTGAAGATAATTACCCAAAGGTGATTAACCATTTTGTTCAGTATTTCAAGACTTTCTTGGGTAGTTCTAGTAAAGCTTCAGGATATATAGATTCTTCCACAATAGCCTTGGGTCCGATTCTGAATTTTGAAGATCAACTGGAGATGATTAAACCTTTTTCTTGTCAAGATGTCAAAGCTGCAATGTTCAGTATAAGCTCTATCAAAAGCCCTGGTCCTGATGGTTTTGTAGCTGGTTTCTTTAAAAGTTTATGGAAAGACATAGGGAAGGAGGTGTCTAAGGCAGTTCTTGAATTCTTTGATACAAGGTATATTCCTAAGTCTTTGAATAGTACTATTTTAGCTCTCATTCCTAAGGTTGATCATCCTACTAATGCTGCTGAGTATAGGCCTATTGCTTGTTGCACTTCTATTTACATATGCATCTAAAAAATGCTTTGCATAGACTGGTTTCTGTTCTTCCTAATTTGATCAATCAGAATCAAGGGGCTTTTATAAAGAATAGATCTCTTGCTCATAATGTCCTTATTCTTCAAGATCTAATTAAGGGTTATAATAGGAGACATAGTTCACCTCGTTGCTTGATGAAGATAGATATTAGTAAAGCTTATGATTCCATAGATTGGGACTTCTTGGAGAATCTGCTGAAAGCATTTAGATTTCCAGGTCGTTTCATTAGATGGGTTATGATCTGTCTTAGAGGCTCATCTTACTGCTTAATTATAAATGGTCGGATTCAAGGCAGTTTTCAGGGAGGTAAAGGGCTTCGTCAAGGTGATCCTATCTAACCTTTGCTCTTTGTAATAGTGATGGAATACCTTACCCGGGTTCTTCATAAAGCTTCTAAGGATAAAGGCTTCAGGTTTCATCCTTTATGTAAATCCTTAAATATAATTAGCCTTTGCTTTGCTGATGATTTACTTCTTGTCTACAAAGCTAATGCTAGTTCTATTCAGATTATTCAAAAATATTTTGAAGCTTTCTCCTCTTCATCAGGGCTGATCATCAATAATCATAAGTCCAAAATCTATTTTGGAGGTATTTCAGACCCAGTGAAAGCCTCTCTGCTGAAGCTTACTCAGTTGGCTAAAGGGGCATTTCCTTTGACCTATCTTGGAATGTCGTTGAGGCCAACAAAATAGAAGGCTATGGACTGTGACTTAATTCTTAAGAAAATCAGACTGAGATTACATGTTTGGGCCAGTAGGATTCTTTCCTATGCAGGTCGAGTGCAATTAATCCACTTTGTTTTGTTGGGAATAAGGAATTACTGGATGAGTATTTTCCTGTTACCTCTGAGTGTCATTAAAGAGATTGATCGCCTTTGTAGGAATTTTTTGTGGGGAGAAAAAGGTACCAGGAGTAAGTTTCATCTAACCTCCTGGGAGCAAGTTTGTCGTCCTAAAAGTCATGGTGGTTTGGGTTTTAAAGAGGGGCCTCTATGGAACAAAATTATGCTTGCAAAGTTCATCTGGGATGTTTCCTCTAAACAGGACCTGCTATGGGTTAAATGGGTGAACTGTATCTATTTAAAAGGAGATCAGATTTGGGACTATGTTTTGCATCAAGACACTAGTTGGTACTGAAAAAAGTTGATCAAGCTTATAAATCCTTATCTAGCTCGATTTTGGATTCTGCTGTTGTGCAGGGGAAGCTTCAGCTGAGTAAATTGTATCTCTTGACCATTCCTGCAGTCCAATTAACAGCATGAAGTCTGTTTGGTGCAGTCTTTCAGTGCCCAAGCACAGGTTTATATTGTGGCAATCTATTAACCAGAAATTACTCACTAGGGATCTATTGCATTCCTGCCATTTGTCTATCCCTTGTCTGGCTTGCCCGGTTTATGAGACTGATGTTGAATTTCATTCCCATCTCTTCTTTGAGTGTGGATTCTCCAAGAGAGTGCTTCAGTCTGTTTTTGGTTGGCTAGGAGAGCTCATTTGGCCTGAGAAATTTGAAGACTGGTGTAATTGGCTGGCTGAAGCTAGGAAAGGCTGCATGGCTCGGGTAGTGTTAGCTGTTCTTGCTGCTACAGTTTACTACCTCTGGTTTAATAGGAACAAGTGCTGCTTTGAAAGCAGCTGCATCACAGTTTATCAATTAGAGACTTTGATTAAAGATTCTATAAAAGCTAGAGTTCTAAGTCTTAAACATAGAACCAAGAAGTTGTCTTCCAGAGAGAAACATGTGATCCATTTCTTCTCTAGATTGTAACTGAGGGGGAGTTTTGCTCCGACCTCCTATTGCACTTGGTTTTTTGATCAATAAATCATCCTTTTCTTGATAAAAAAAAATGTAGTTAAAAATGTGAAAAATAGGGTTTTCACACTTAGTGTAAAAAAAAGATTTTCGAACTTAAGGTAAAAAGTGAAAGTTTGCTAATTGTAAGATAAAAACTTGGTAAGTCTTGAAAACATATTTTGACCTAAAATACCACTTTGAGTTTAGCGTGAAATATTTTTATTAAAGAAATTTTTTATTCTTTTTAAAAATAAAAGATTTAATTTATTAATAAGTTAATAAATTAAAAGAGGGTTTAAAACCCTATATTTTGATAAAATAATTAAGTAAATTATTCTTCTAGTATGTAAACTTGATTAATTGATTTCGGAAAAATTAACTAGTCAAGATGGGAAAATTTTAACGGTTTCCCTAATTAAGATAAATTAAGCTATTTTATTAAAACGATTTTTAGAGATTAAAACCTTAAGAAAAATAAAAGGAAAATTAAGAGTTATTTTCTTGAAAAAAATAATTAAGGAATTTAATTAGTATTTTCTGGATATAATACCGGCTAAAATCTTCTATTTATTTAATCGACTTGAAAGTACAGGTTAATATCATTACCTTTAAATAATAAGATTTTTAGCGGATTGTGGGAAAATACTATTGTGATACCCGAGCCTAGGAATCAAGACCATAGGATAGGTCTCCCCAAAACTTAGGGTTTAGTCTCAAATATTTTTGTATGAATTTCCTTAATGGGTTAAAAACATAATAAGGATCATTAATCCTTACAAATAATTTTTAAAATGACCAAACAACCAAAAATATTAATAATTAATTATGAAGTGCCATAATTAATTCGATGGATAATTACAATATTGGCTAAAGCATAACTGGACTATGTATTGGAGGGAGAAATTCTGCTGAGAGCTAAGGACTCCAAGTAAGTCAACTTATATTGTGTGGCTGCAACATGAAACGACTATTGTATTGTATGTTGGTATAGGGACACGTGCACCTATATACATTGTCATAGAGAGTTGCTTAGAGACTTTAGTCTGGTGAGTGCTTATTTAAAAAATATGATCGATAGATATCCGTCATATCCTAGATGGCTGATCCCCATCACACTACTTGATTTTATTATGTCTGGTTCATTACCCCGACGAGTGGCCAAGAGGTGAGGATTGCTAGTTAAACCTACGGGCGCTAAAATAAATGGGACCTAGGGGCCCTCATGCTTACTTAATCAGTGAACGGTTAGAAGCCGAGCAAGTGCTCTGATAAGTTATTCCCAGATAGTAGCCATGAATATTGGTCATTCAATGAGAGTGCCTAGAGATACTAGGGGTTGCCAAGTTTGAGTGAGGCTTAACACCCTAGGGATAACTGCTCACCAGCAGCACTGATTAATATAGAAGTCCCTGTAAAACTGTGTAACTTCGATTACACTCTTGGATAAGTAGCGATGCCCTAGGTAACACAATAGTTACCCTTGATGGGGATAATTTTTGGTTAGATCTTAGTGTTGAGACTCGTTTTTCTCTTACAGATTAGCATTTATGCTAGAGAGCGTGTTACGCTTGAATTGTTGATAAGAAATAGTTGTGATATATTATATCTGTTTGCTCTGGGATTTTCTAAGTGCGGGTATTTAATTGTTGATAAGAAATAGTTGTGATATAATGTATCTTCTTGTTCTGGGATTTTCTGAGTGCAGGTATATATTTGTTGATAAGAAATAGTTGTGATATAATATATCTGCTTGTTCTGGGATTTTCTGAGTGTAGGAATTTATCTGTTTATATGAAACAATTTGTCATTGGTTATCAGGCATGACCATAAGTTTTCCAGGACACTTTTGCGTTCTTGAAATTGATTGTGTGGGGTCCGGATGGATCCGAAACCCTAATTCTCTGCATGCTTTTGTTTTAAAGTTGAACTTACTAAGCGTTTTTGCTTACCTAGTTGTTTCCTGTTGTAGGTAAGAACAAGGCCAAGGCAGAGCAGTGAGTGCTGAAGTCTACCTTGCAAATGTACATGTGGACCGACCTTTTGGGGAGCCGTTTTATTTTTTTTGAAATGTTGTGTAATTTTCCTAAAGTAGGCTCACTCTACTCTTTATAAAATATGTTTGTAATAAAATGTTAAGTATAGCCATACGACTTTTGAAAAAGTTTTCTTTATACGGGTTTTTGAGACATTTTGTTAAATGAATACTTTTATATCTCCGCATTATCGAGTCTTGAAAATCTGGGTCATTACAGTTGGTATCAGAGCTCGAGTTGAGCCGGTTCTGTAGACATCACACTCGTACATTTTGCAAAGATAGACCGACACTCACTGTAAGTACTGTCTTTTTATATATGTTTCCTTTGCTTTCTTTTATTTACCTCAATTCTATAAATTGTAGGATATGGCCGATATACTTGAGATAGGAGACCTTGTGATAGGATACCTACCCATAATCCCTACTCCTATGATCAATTACTATAGACTCCTTAAGGATGAGAATCCTTGACGCTTTAAGTACGATCAACGACATCGGAGTGTCATTTGGCAATGGACACATTACATGACAGAAGTCTCAGATAGGACCAACACACCCAAGCGATGGAGAGTGCGATATGCCAGCACTTGTCTGAGAGGCTCGGCACAGACATGGTTTCATCATAGACGTTGGCGGCTGGTTCGTAACACATGGGGTGAATTTTGTATGCAGATCGAGCTAGCATTTGGGCCGTGGACTGGCCTAACTCCATGGATGATAGCATACCTCGAGGCAAGGCAGTAGAGCCAGAGGAGGATCCCGAGCAGTCGAACAAGGATACCGACATAGAGATGGATATGTTGATGGATAACTTAGATTAGGTTATGTTGTGAGGGTCTTGTTGATACTTTTTGTAAAGAACTTGCAAACCTACTAGGTTGTAGGACTTTGGTGTAGTTGTAGCATGAAAATGTAGAAACCTGACGTGTAGTTAGGGTTATGTTTTTGGATTTATCGTCCTACTACCTAAAATCCTATCGCATGATCAGTCATGATCATTTTTTATTGCTAGGTCAGTATTCTTCCCGAGGTAGAGGAAGGGTCGAGGCCGAGGGCAAAGAGTACAACCGAGAGAGCGACTGTTGACCAAGATGCAGGTCGTGGCCGAGGTAGAGGAAGGGTCGAGGCCGAGCACAAAGAGTACAGCCGGAACCAAATCTGGCAATTCAGATAGAGGATATTTGACTTTGTGGCAACTACTGAAAGGGAAAAGGTAATCTGCGTTGGTATTAACTTCTCGTCCCTATGCACTTAGGAGCTTTTTTATTTTAAATAAAAAAAAATGGTAAGGACAAGAGCTCAGAGAGGAAGGGGTGTTGCTAGACGGGGCCAAGCTGCATCTGCTGCGTGAGCTCAGAACGCACCTGTCACTAGAGCTCTAACCCAAGATGCTAGAATTCGCAAGATAGGCGAGCAGATGAATAATCTACAAAGGATAGTGGAGACGCAGGGAGCCCAAATTGAAAGATGGCAAAAGAGACAGGAGGACGTTGATGCCCTCCAAGCTGAAAGGTTTAACACCCTTTTGGGATGACTCCCCATGCCACCCAATAATTCTTAGAACAATGAAATACCACCTAAAAACAATGAAGAACAAAACCCTAGCCCGCAGGTTGTCATTGAGCAACCGGTACTTCCAATAGAAGCACCAAGAGCTGCCTATAATGCCCTAAAATCCCTAATGCAGTTTAATGGTTGGATTAGTAGGTCGGGAGGGCCATAATTGTTTTATTATGCCACTAAACTATTATATGCATGTTTATGTGAATTATATTATAATATGATGTTAAATGCATGCGTGTGGGTTCACATTTCATCGCAGGGGTATTTTGGTAATTTGGCCTGTTGAGGGCGTAATTGTATATTTGTATGCATGTCGGTGATCTATTATTGAGGCCACATTATAATGTGGATTTGTTCAAGCTATTCGGCATGAGACGATCTTTGGGTGCAGCTTAGCGGTTTGGTCATAACGGGATTAAGTTCGGGGCTTGGGGTGAGTCTCAGGGTAATTTTTTGATTAGAGCGTTGCCGAGAATAAAAGGGTAACGGGATGTGAATTATTGGTATTTGAGAATTTTGAGAATAAATGGGAATTGGAGGGTGTTAATTATGATTAACGAAATAGGCGGGAAAGGACTATTTTACCCTTGGGAGACTTTAGAAAACCTTAAATGACCTAGAGGAAAAAAGGTCTTTTCACCATATGTTATATTTAAGCCATTGAAGGCTGTAGAAGGATGGCAAAATAGAGCATAAACTCATTCCTCCCGTACCTCTTTTCTTCTCCTTTTTCTTTTGAATTTTTGAGCTGATCTTGAGGATTCAAGCTAGGTAAGTGGATCTTGAGGGCTTAGGATTGTGTTCCACCATTGAAGAGGGTCCTAATGTGAGCTTGAGGTAAGTTTTTAACCATTAAAATTTTAGCTTTGCCCTATTTTTGGTTTGGTTTTCAGCTTGGTTTTCTAGATTGGTTGAAGGGAATTGATGGGAGTTTTTGGCTAGGGTTACTTGGGTTGTGATGCCTAGGATATGTGTAGGTGGTTTTTAGGTTCATTTGGGACTTAAAATGAGGTTTAGAAGCTTTTGGTTCAGGTTGGAAATGGTGGAGTCGAAGGGGAAAGATTCAGGGGTTTTTCTGGCTGTGTGTAGTGCTATAGTTCCCACAGGGGGCGCTACAGCGCTACCCTGCTCCTTCATATTTTGGTTTTGGGCATTTTTATGGGTTTTTGGCTAGGGGTTTCAAACCTTAAGGCTCGGGATCGAATCTACTCAACATTTGGGTACAATTCAGGGTCCTGGGAATAAGGTTTAGGTCAAGAACCTTTCATTGTTGATTTTCATTAATGGAGGTGTTGACCCAGGATTTGGCCAACTGACACGGAGTCAGAATATGCTTGATATGAATGATTGGGTTGAAAAGAACGTAATGACGAAAAGAATAAGAACACGATGTTTTATAGTGGTTCGGCCCCAGAATCTGGTAATGACCTACGTCCACTTAGATTGTTATTGATATAAGAGTCAAAGGAGTGATCAGAGAACTAGGGTTCAATGAGTTTCACTAACCTTTTAAGGACAATACAATATTCCAAGGAGAATTACTCTAGTCTAAAATAATTCAAAAGCCAAAAGGTCCCTTCCTTGAGCTATCTTTCTCTATTTATGGGCTCAAGGGGGATTACGTGAATTAGTTGCCGATATTCTCTCCTAAATAACCGGATATTCAGGAGATTGTGTGAGTTAAATTCGGGATCTACAAAGATCTTTACAGTAATATGACATTTCATTCGGAACCATCGACCAGACTGGGTTGCTTACTGCTTCTAACACGTCTTCTGGTCGATGCACTAGCAGAGTTCCTCCAGGTGTCAGCCACGGGTCCAGGGATCACTTGCCAGGTCATTAATGCTAATTTTTTGGATAAAATTTGCCCCCCAAGTTTATTTATTAAGAGCAATAAATAAAATTTTGAGCGAACGACTCTTCGGTAACCCCACCATACGTGTCAGAACCCTTTGTGTGTTCTTGGAGAAAGCAACCTACTCCTGTCTAATCATGACTTTTCGGTTCCCCAGTAATAATTCGACGGCTACTCCGCTTCCCAATACTTCGAAAAAGGGAAACTGATGATTACACCTTTTTTACGCCACAGACAAACTTATATAACATCCCCAAACTCCCCTTTTTCTTTTTACGCACGCCATTGCCTTCTCAAGAAACCTTAAAAACCAGAGCTTTAATCTTCTCCGGAGACCGTTCTTCTGCATTTTCAAGACTCAGTCCGAGAGCTCCTTGATTTCCGAAGACTCTTTTCCAATCCTCACGACCATTTTCTTGGTAAGTTTTTGAATCCTTATGCTTCAAATTTTCATAATGCATGCTTCTGTATGTTGACTGTTTGAGTTCATCTGCTTCTGGTTTGAGATGCTTGTGAGTAGAATGTCTTGTAGGCGAAAAAGGGTTACGAGTTAGTTTAATAGTTGGGATCATACTTTTAGGACGTAAAATCGAAGTAAAAATTCGATCTTTAGGCTAGTTGGAAAATAGGTTTTTCCCGCCCTAAGGGGAGTTGAAAAAGCTTTTTTGAAAAACTTTTTACTTTCACCCTTTGATCCGTTTCTCAAACTGTTCGTGTAGAAAAATTTAGCTTTTTGTTAGAATAATGTTGTATAAAAGCTTGACTTTTATACTTGACCAACGTTATTCTAAAAAGCCTTTAAAAATTCTCTATCCTCACCTCCCCATTCTTCTGTTTGCAGACCTTGATGCCAGATTTGTGGGGAGGTGAACGACCCATCGACGACGATCTTCTCGCCCAGCTGCTCGAAGGCTAAGAACAACCGGCTGACCGAATCCACAAGATTCCCTTCTCACAATCCTCTTCCAGACCTTGTCCTTCTCCATCTCAAATGGCTCGTTCCAAATCTCTAGGCAAGAAAAGACCTGAATCTGACAATAGTCCAAACCCTTCTGCCCAGCCTGATTCACAGGCTAGGGTTCCCTCGACCAGCGGTCGGAACAATCCTGTTCCTGACCCTAACATCCAAATTAGAGCCCGCCCTCGCCATCAGAATCTGCCTGATGTTGAGTGGTATACCTCCCCGACCAGCGTAGTGACCCTTTGGATGGTTGCTAATTATTTCAGGAAGTATCCTCTCACAGGGGTTTCCATTAAAATTCCTGCCGCAGACCAATGGGCTAACCTTCCCGGAGGTATATATAGCGCCTGGTCTCGGTATCACATAGAGGCGGGGGCTTTCCTCCCTCTACATCCTTTTTATCAGGGGGTGGCTAATTATTTCGATGTCGCCCCCTTCCAAATTACTCCAAACGGATATAGAATGCCGACCGCACTCTATATCCTGTACAAACTCAAAAAATGGCCAGAACCTACCCCCCACGAGGTCAATTATCTTTTCGACCTTAAATCCAACCCGCAACAATATGGGACAGGTTTCTTCCATCTTTGTCACCAGGAGACAAACCGGACGTTCCTGAGTGACACTACGCACATATCCAACGTGGGGCAGTACAATAAGGAGTACTTCCTTACTCCGGACATAACCAACAACAACCTGGCCTTCGCTCGAGGAGGTAAGTGCTGTCTTTTACTGGTCGATACTTTTAATCAAAGAGTCTCTCTTCATTCTTCTCAAACTATACTTTGTTTTTCAGGCCCATGGTTACGTCCGACCCCAACACCAGACATGGTGTTGTGGTCCAATGCATTGGCCAGGATGACAGACGCAGAAAAAAGTGTCAAGTCCCTGGTTACTGATGAAAACCTGAGGCTGTCTGGCCTCCTGGCTCCTCGCCATGAAACAAGAGGATCCGTGGCAGCTGATGCCACTGCCGAGGGGTTCCCGAGCAGCAACCTCCTGCGTCCCCTCCTCAAAGGAGGCCGACGGGGGTTACAATCAGGGAGCCCACGGGCAATCCTTCCGCAGAAAGACCTTCTGCTCCCCAAGGCAAGGGGAAACAAAAGGCCAAAGAGCCGATTGTGGACTTGAGGGAATCCTCCGATGAAAATGGGACAGTAAATTTGCTTTTAAATAGCTTGCCGATTCCCTGTCACTTGTTTGACGGGGAGGGCAACTTTACATATACTCCAAATCTAGGGCCAGACTTCTTCATGCCAGATAGTGAGTGTGTGACTAATAGAGTCAATAGTATAGCGACCAGTAGTTGTAGCTCGGGTATTAACTTTGTGACCTTCTTTTCCGTTTGATAAAGAGTCTTCATCAACCGTTATTTTTACCCTTTGCATGTTTTTACTTGTGTGCAGATATGGCCACTCCCAACATCTTCGACTTATACCAGGATAAGGAGGAAGAGGAAGTTCCTCAGCTTCGGCGAAAATCGTCACGAAAACACAACGGCGAAACAAGCTAGGGACCTGCTAAAAAGAGTCGAACAGAAGACCCTCCCAGGGACGTGCCAACTGGGCAAACTTCTGCTCATCCTCCGGCTCCTGCTGAGAAGCAGACTCCTCCTGCCCCACCAAACCCTCCGGCTGCGCCCACCAGGGAACAAAACAAGCGGGAAGAAACTCTTGGGGCTAAACTCTCGAGCCATGCCTTACGAGCAGCCAAAGACCGCTTCGCGCACATCGCGAAGAACGACCGCGTCAAAAATGCATTGGTTGAGGCAAAGAGTATGGCGGTCGACCAAATTCTGAACAGGACCCTGAACGAAATAGCCAGCGTAAGTGCTTCTTTATTTCTTAGGCCTTAGTCTTTTATTCTTTGCAACAGGTTCTAATTTTATTTTCTGTCCTCAGGCTTTGCTGTCTGCAACTGCTGCTCGTATGCACACCCAAGCCACCGTTGAACAGGCTCGAGCAAAGGCTATCGAGAGGCACCAGGTGAAGGCGGCCGAGGAACTTTCGGCTGCAGAAGCCAGGCATGCAAAGGAGTTGGAGGCGATGGTTCAGCAAAGGGATGCTGCGGTGACAAAGCTCTCGGAGGCTGAAGCTTCGAAGGCTGCTATAATAAAGTAGAGGGAGGAGTATCAGGAGGCCAGCCGAGTCCAGTATCGTGAACGCAAGAGATTGGAAGAGGAGCATAAGTCCAAGGACGAGGCCATCGCCACTCTTGAGGGCAAAGTGGAGTAGCTGAAGCTTGACAACTCCAAGAATCTGGAAAGATACAAGAGGACGACGCTCCGGTGTTTTTATAACTTCTGGAAACACAATCAGGGTGCCGACTTCAGCTATCTTTCAGAAGATGTCAGGACTGCTGAGCTGGCTCGCTGCACTGCTCAATTGGCTGAAGAGGAGGCAAGAGCAAGGATCCCTGCTTCCCCAAGCCTTGCTGGTGCAGAAGAAGAAGGAGTCGTTGAGGACGCGACCAATCAGAATGCTGATAAAGACCCTCCTGCTCCCAATGCCTCTTGAGCTTTTTTATTATTTTTCTCTTTCTTTTAATTACACGACCCACGGGTCGTGATGTAAAGACAATATCTTTTTTTTAAACTTTGCTGCATGGGCAGAAAACTTTTCCTTTTATTTGAACTGTTACATCCAAGCAGTGATGCTTGTGGTGTAAAATATTGCATCATGATGCTATAACATTTTCATTTATTATAACATTTGTCCGTATGACCGAACTTAGCATAGTACTTTGGCTTGATTTCACAAAATATAAATTTTTAAAAATACTCTAAGTACCTTGGCATGCTTTCACTCATTTTGTTCATGTGTTTACATACCTTATGGTACGCTTTGCTATCGATGTGCCTTATATGCCCCCCAAGTGATCGAGGAGCTTTAGGTCCTTGGTCACTTGCCTTGACCATGACCTGTTCGAACATTTCTGCTCGGGTGAAAAAGTAATACTTATAATACAGCAAAACAACACACGTAATGAACAAATACTTGTAAATATAAATTTGCAAAGGTTGGCAAGAATGACTGGCTGCGCACAGTCCCTTATAATCTCGTATTAAAAATGGACTAAACATGTCTTTACGAGTGATTCTAAAATAGAATCTTACATATACGAGCGATTAGCCATACAACGTGGCTAACCCTCTTTGCAAAACTTGTAAAAAAGTAAAATTTAATACAAGCCAATCCTTTAAAAAGGACTGTTCATTGATAATACTTGCGCAGGTGTTCTCCATTCCAATAACGTGGAACGAGATCTCCGTTTAGGCGTGCAAGTTTGTAGGTGCCCGGATGAAGGACTTCTTCAATCTGGTAAGGTCCTTCCCAATTAGGTCCGAGCACTCCAACAGTAGGGTCGCGGGTATTTAAGAAAACTCGTCGTAGCACCAAGTCTCCGACGTTGAATTTTCTTTCTTTAACTTTGGAGTTAAAGTACCGGGCGACTTTTTGCTGGTATGCAGCAACTCGGAGTTGGGCCTTCTCTCGTATCTCGTCAATCGAGTCTAGGGACTCCATCATCAGTTGGTTGTTCTGTTCCTGGTCATATGTTAGGCGTCGATGCGAGGGGGGATCTAACTCGATAGGTAACATAGCCTCATATCCGTAGGCCAAGGAAAACGGGGTATGACCTGTCGCTGTTTGGTGAGACGTTCTATACGACCAGAGGACTTCAAGCAGCTGCTCTGGCCATGCTCCTTTAGCATCTTCAAGCCTCTTCTTTAGGGTGTCTTTAAGAGTTTTATTCACGGCTTCGACCTGCCCGTTTGCTTGGGGATGTGCGACTGAAGAAAAGCTTTTAATAACTCCATGTCTTTGGCAGAAATCGGTGAATAAGTCGCTGTCAAATTGGGTTCCGTTGTCTGAAACAATCTTTCGGGCCAGACCATACCGGCAAATAATGTTTTTGATGACAAAATCAAGAACTTTCTTGGTCGTTATGGTAGCAAGCGGTTCAGCTTCGGCCCATTTGGTGAAGTAATCAACTGCCACGACTGCATACTTTACTCCACCTTTCCCTGTAGGAAGGGATCCAATCAAATCTATCCCCCATACTGCGAAAGTCCACGGGCTTTGCATCTGTTTTAATTCGTTTGGAGCTGCTCGTGGAATCTTGGAGAACCTTTGACATTTATCGCATCTTCGTACAAACTCCATCGAATCTTCATTCATAGTTGGCCAGAAGTAGCCTTGCCTCAGAATCTTCTTTGCCAAACTCTGCCCCCCAGCGTGATCCCCGCAGAAGCCTTCATGCACCTCTTTCATGAGTTCCTTAGCTTTTTCTGGTGAAATGCACCTGAGTAATGGCATTGAATATCCTCTTCGGTACATAACACCATCGACCAATATGTATCTAGCGGCTTGCCTTTGTAGAGTTCTGGCTTTGTTTCTATCTGTTGGTAGCACACCGTTCGTCAGATACTCCAAGTAAGGTGCCATCCATGTATCCTCCATTCGAATCTCCATATTGGTCTCGACCGTTTGTATGCTTGGCTTAATCAGTCTTTCTACTGGCACAATGTTCAAAGTGTCAGCATCTCTCGCGATCGCGAGTTTGGCTAAGGCGTCTGCGTTTGAATTCTGATCTCGCGGAATTTGCTTGAGGGTGTACTATGTGAACTGGGCTAGCAGGTCCTTTGTTTTATTTAAGTAGGCCGCCATTTTTAAACCTCACGCTTGATATTCTCCTAGAACTTGGTTTACGACCAGCTGCGAGTCACTGTAAATATCAAGCGTCTTTATGCTCAGATCTTTTGCCATTCTCAACCCAGCGAGGAGCGCTTCGTATTCGGCTTCATTATTTGACGCGGTGAAGTCGAACCTGATGGCGCAGTGAAATCGATGCCCTTCTGGCATTATCAATATCACTCCCGCTCCAGCGTGGGACTCGTTGGACGACCCATCCGTGAATAACTTCCACGCAGGAGCTTTGTCTTGAGGCTCAGGCGTTTTAGGCTGTTCGCACTGTTCGTTGTCTGGGAGTTCGGTGAATTCTGCAATAAGATCAGCCAAGACTTGTCATTTTACTGCTGCTTGTGGTGAATAAGTTATTTCGAACTACCCTAATTCGACTGCCCATTTTAATAATCGCCCAGCCGCCTCTGGTTTTTGGAGGACTTGCCGCAGGGGCTGGTCAGTCAAAACTGTGATAGGATGGGCTTGGAAGTAAGGGCGTAGCTTCCTAGAGGCCAGGATTAAGCAATATGCTAACCTCTCAATTGGTGGATATCTTAATTTTGCCCCGATCAGTCTCTTGCTGACATAGTAGACTGCTTTTTGTATGCCTTCTTCCACTCGCACTAGTACCGCGCTAGCAGCAACTTCAGTAATCGCCAGGTAAATAAACAAAGTTTCTCCTTCGATCGGCTTTGATAAGATGGGAGGTTGTGCCATATGAGTTTTCAAGGCCTGGAATGCTTGCTCGCAGTCTCCTGTCCATTCAAACTTCTTATTTCCTCTAAGTAGATTGAAAAAAGGGACGCACTTGTCTGTTGATTTCGAAATAAATCTACTTAGGGCTGCGATTCTCCCGGTTAAACTTTGTACATCTTTGATCCTTTCTGGCAATTTCATGTCGATCAGGGCTTTTATCTTGTCGGGGTTGGCCTCGATTCCTCTTGAATTTACAATGAACCCCAAAAACTTCCCTGATCCAACTCTGAAGGAACATTTGAGGGGATTTAACTTCATCCAGTATTTGTTCAATACATCAAAACACTCTTGTAAATCCCTCACATGTCCTCCTGCCTTCTTAGACTTTACTAGCATGTCGTCCACGTATACCTCCATGTTTACTCCGATCAGCTCCTTAAACATGTGGTTGACTAGCCGTTGGTAAGTCGCTCCTGCGTTTTTCAGTCCGAAGGGCATTACTTTGTAACAGTATAAGCCCGTATCGGTCCGAAAGCTGGTGTGATCCTCGTCAGGGGGGTGCATGCTAATCTGGTTGTAGCCCGAATATGTATCCATGAATGAGAGGATCTCGTGCCCTGAAGTTGCATCAACCAGCTGGTCGATTCTTGGGAGTGGGAAGCAATCCTTTGGGCAGGCTTTATTGAGGTCTGTAAAATCCACGTAGGTCCGCCACTTGCCGTTAGGCTTGGGAACCAGCACTGGATTGGAGACCCACGATGGATAAAATGCCACCCTGATGAACCCATTCTCCTTTAGTCTTTCAACTTCTTCTTTTAAGGCTCGCGATCTATCCTTATCGAGCAGCCTTCTCTTTTGTTGCACAGGTGGAAAGGTCTAGTCTATATTCAGGACATGGCTGATAACTGCAGGATCTATCCCAGCCATGTCTTTGTGTGACCATGCAAAAACTTACTGGTTCTTCCGCAAAAATTCCACCAGTGCGTGCTTCGTGGAGGGCTCTAAGTTCTTCCCGACCTTTACTACTCTGGTCGGGTCTTTTTTGTCGAGTTGGACCTCCTCCGGGTCCTCGACGGGTCCAATGTTTTCTTCAAAATCCCCAAAGCGAGGATCTAAGTCTCTATCCTCACTTTGGGCAACACCCTATTTGGTGACTCCATCACCGGATTGGGCTTGTGTATCAACCGCCATCTGCAACCTATCTGAGGTAATGCTCTTCGGCGTTCCGCTCTTCGCCTTTGTGATTGAAGCGTTGTAGCACTCCCTGGCTTCTCTTTGGTTTCCCAACACGCGTCCTACTCCTGCGTCCATTGGGAACTTCATGGCTAAGTGCCACATAGAGATGATGGCCCGTAGATCAACCAGTATAGGCCTTCCAATGACGACATTGTACATCGAAGGACAATCGACCACTACAAAAGTGGCGAGTAATGTCCTTGTTGCAGGCACTGTACCTGTCATCACTGGTAGTTTGATCAATCCGGCGGGGGCGAGTCCTTCTCCAGAGAAGCCGTATATCGTTTGGTTGCAGGGCTCCAAGTCCTTAACGGACAATTTCATGCGTTCCAGTGTAGACTTATACAGGATATTCACTGAACTTCCTGTATCGACCAGCACTCTCTTTACCATCATGTTGGCCATCTGGATGTCCACGACCAGCGGATCGGAATGTGGGAAACGGACATGTTGGGCATCGCTGTCAGAGAAGGTTATTTCACCTTCCTCTGACCGAGCCTTTTTTGGTGCACAGTCCTCCACAGTCATCATCTCGATGTCCTGGTCGTGGCGCAGAGTCCGAGCATATCGTTCCCTGGCCTTTTCGCTATTTCCCACGAGGTGTGGGCCTCCACAGATGGTTAAGAGTGTGCCAGTCACGGGGGCAGGCTGTAAGGGTGGCGAGCGTTGGCTCGTGGGCACCTGCTCGTTGCTACCCGGAGCTTCTCGTTGGGAATTTCCCGAGGCCCGTACGTATCTTCTCAAGTGTCCTTGTCTAATAAGGAACTCGATTTCGTCTTTCAGCTGGTTGCATTCGTTGGTGTCATGTTACTAATGATGTCCCACATTAGTGACTTTTACATCTGTCACTCATCAGTTTAGGACTATAAGTTCTGGATGATTATTATGATCATCATTTGATATTATATATGTGCAGTATTGAGTTTTCTTGCTGGGCTTTGGCTCATGGGTGCTATGTGGTGCAGGTAAAGGGAAAGAAAAGCTCACCTAGCCTTGAGTGAAGAGCTTAGGTGGCGATGTGTACATATGCGGTCGCTTAACCACCACGGCCAAGGAGTTTCTCAGAGGAACTAAGGGGTTTACCCGATTTTTGCCACTTAGGTCGGCGGGTTGTAAATTTTACTCTGTAATGACCATTTTGTATTGTAAATAACTTGTAAACGTTTTTATTGGCCCATGAATAGTTTTATGTTTTAAATAAAATATACCATTTCTTTTTTATTGGTTTTTCACCTTAACCTATTCATAACACCTAGATGCATGTTTATAACCAAAGAACTCAATTAGCGAGTTAAGCACGGTTCAAAGTTCACAATAACGGTCTTCGAGTAACCAGGGCGTTACACTGCCCGAACAAAACCTATATTAGAAAGGTTCGGCAACCAGAATCCACCTATATTCAAGGGGAGCAGTGACCCATCAATGGCAAAGGAATGGATCAGTATTTTGAAAAGGATCTTCGACTTCATTGGAACTACCGAGAGAGAGAAGGTAGTTTGTGCGACCTATATGCTGAGAAAAGATGCACGCATCTGGTGGGAGGCAGCCAAGAAAGGGAATAATGTTGTCGAAATGGAATGGACAAAGTTCTTGACCTTGTACAATGGAACATACTTTAGTACGACAGTTATTGAGCACAAAGTAAATGAGTTCACTAATCCGAAGCAGGGAACGTCAAGCGTGCAGGACTACGTTCGAAAATTTGACCAGCTGTCTAGGTTCGCGAAGAACCAGCTTAACACTGAAGAGAATAAGACCTGGAGTTTTATGAAGGGCCTGCGCAGAGACATTGCCAGGTGTGTAGACACTGGTAGAACTGGCCTGGAGATGTATGTCGAAGCTATGGAATGTGCTCTTTGCCAAGAGTCTTGGGCCATGTCAGACAAGCCAAAACCACAGAAGAACAAAGACAAGAGGTACACTCCCAACAACCCCGGACAGTTTCAGGCCAATCAGAATGGCCCAAAGGGAAAGTTCAACCTGAGGTTCGGCCAGAATTCGGGGCGAACAAACAATCTAAGAGGCACAAGGCCGATTTTTGGGGGAAATAACAAAAGAAAAGGGGGACCTCCTAATCAGGCAATGGCTAGTCCCAACAAACAGCCAAGACGTGAGTTTGAACAATGGCCACTGTGCAACAAGTGTAACCGAAGCCATCGGGGCGAGTGTGGGGTATGCTTTAACAGTGGAAAGCCATGACACTTTGCTAAAAAGTGCCGAATGCCAGCCAAGGGCAATGGAAATGTCCAGCAGAAATAAATTGGAGCTCCGCCTCGAGTTTATGCGCTTACGCAAAGTGACAAAGGAGCTGGACCATTTGATATGGTGTCAGGTCAGATTTCTATCGCCCAAACCTCGGCATATACATTAATGGATGCTGGTGCATCGCATTCTTTTGTATCTGCATCCTTTGTGGAAAAATTCAATAGAAGGTCTGAGCCTATGCCTATTATTTGTGGGGTAACCTTGCCTTCGGGAGAGGATATGCTGGTGCGGTCATGGGTTAGAGTCGTACCAGTTTGGATTGAAGGTCATGAGCTGACGGCGGATCTGTTAGTCTTGGACCTAAATGAATACGATGTCATATTTGGGATGGATTGGTTAACTAGATATGGAGCCATTATCAATTGCAAGCACAGAAAAGTTGTCTTCACCTCAACGGGAGAAGAACCATTCGAGTTCAAGGGTACGTCAAGAGAAAAGAAGTGTCCCATGATTTCTGCGATGAAGGCAAGAAAAATGTTGAGTGACGGATGCATTGGTTTTCTGGCAAACATAGTGGATAAGGATAAAGAGATGGGCCAACAACCTTCTGATGTACTGGTTGTGTGCAAGTTTCCCGACATATTTCCTGAAGATCTCTCAGGGATTCCACCGAACCGAGAGATCGTGTTTGAGATAGAGCTAATTTCGGGAACTGCGCCAATCTCAAAGACTCCTTACAGGATGGCGCCAGCTGAACTCAAGGAGTTGCAATCGCAACTGCAAGAGTTACTGGACAAGAAGTTCATAAGGCCAAGCCATTCTCCGTGGGGAGCACCGACCTTATTCGTATAGAAGAAGGACGCCTCGATGAGAATGTGCATTGACTATGGGGAGCTGAACAAAGTGACGATCAAGAACCGATATTCATTGCCCAGGATTGACGATCTTTTCGATCAACTACAAGGAGCGTCAGTATTTTCCAAAATTGACCTGCGATCAGGCTATCATCAGCTCAAGGTTAAGGAGACAGATATACCAAAGACTGCCTTCAAAACGCGCTATGGTCACTATGAGTTCTTAGTGATGTCCTTTGGACTAACCAATTGTAATATCCAACATTTTCATAATACATTTTTTTCTTATAAATCAGAGTTTTAATACGTAAAATGTACAAAGTTTACAAATTTAAGAAATACTAATGGAAAAATAGTATTTAAAATATGATTTTATATTGTTAATGAGATTAAAGAGAGAGAAACTTGAGTAGTCAAGTATTCGACCCAAATGTCATATAATTTTAATTGGGGATTTTTATAAAATTAAGAAAGTTTTGCTAAAGGGCTTATTTGAAAAGAATTTTAATATTTTGGGTCCAAGTGTAATTTAAAAAGAAAAGAAAAGAAAAGGCTTCAGCCTTTTAACCGAGCCTCTCTCTCCTCAGAAACTTTTCTTCTCTCTCTCTCTCTCTCGCGTGCGTGCGTGCGTCTACCCAACCACCGAACATCCACCGGCGATCACCACTTATAGCCACGCGCCAGGTCGTTGGATTCAGAGGCCTCCGAACTATCAATCACGCGAAAATCTAGAGCTCACTCACCAATTAAACACATCAACTGGTCGATTTAAGTTTGACCACCCCGCGACTTCAAAGTTGCGATTCGGCCACCTCGGGCATTCGTTTGCCGATTCGTCACCACTATCGTGTTCCTCGTGTTGTGGGCTTTAAAACCTAATAACTTGTTCCTATAATTATACTGGCTGTCTGGGATTATATGTATTTCTGATACAGGTTTTGATTTTGGGTTTGTCCATTTTATAGCCGTTGTGCTGTCCAATTTTCTAGAAAATATTAGATATTAAATAAATTATAAAAAAAAAAATACATATTTAATTGATTTTCTATTAATATGGAAATTATTATGATTAAGAAATTTTAATTATTATTGTTATTATTTTGTTAAGTAAATCAAGAGTATAGTTTCATATATATATATATATGAAAAGTGTGATTTATAGTAAACTTATTATTTAACAATTATTATTATATATTAATATTTTTGTTAATATTTGAATATTAAAATAATATCAAATATTAGTTTCTTATAGTTATTGATATTTGTAAGACCAGTGAATTTTGGAGAAAGTATATTTATTATATCACTGGAATTGATATTATGACTAATTAATAATAATATAAATATTTATATTTATATTATTATCATTATATTGATTATTACAATTTTATGTTAAAAATATGATTTCTTTTATAAAATGATTATTTGAATATATACATTCATATACGTATTGTTATTGAAGTAATTTGTTATTAATATTGAAATAAGTTTATTTATAGACGATAATTATTATTGTTGTTGGGATTATTATTATTATTATCATAAGAGTACATTATCTTATGAGCAAGGTCTAAAGCATGGTTTTATATGAAGAGTTATTTGCATGATGTTGATAATAATTATTATTATCATTTATATAGTTTCTGGTATTGTTAATATACACTATCAATAATGTATATTTACGATTTTGATAGAATTTAATATATGATGTGCCTTGAATAGGATTTGTATGGATTTGATTGATTGATTCTTGGTGAGCAGTTTTAAAATAAGCGAAGGACCTAAGGTAAGTAAATCTCACCTTTTGTGCTTAAGTGTAAGATGCATGACTACATTGATTGTGTACATCTGATGAGTTAAGTATGGTATGATGATGATGCATATGATAAGTATGTGAAGAATGGTTATATGAATATCATAAGGGTGTTGTGTGATATGTAATTGATGAATTTTGTGATATGTGAAATATGTCTTACTTGGTTAAGATTGATATGAATTATGTGCAAGTATGTGTTCTTATGTTGATGAATATGTGGATTTCTTTTATGTTCATGATTTTTGTTATGTGTTATGATATATGAAGCATTTACGTTTATAGGCTGGAAACCCTAGACCTGAGCCATAGCTCTACGTTAAGGTATAACAACGCCACCAACCCAAAGCTTCATGTATTATGACTAAAGATGTTTTGAGTTATATGAGATGTGATACAATGCCTTGATTGAATACCATCAAACATGAATCATGAACATGAACATTGGCATGTCAGCATCTACATATATGCATGGCATGTATAGTTATGTGATACATTATTATGTGATATAAGACCATGCATATGAATATGAGAAAAGTTATGAAATGCCTTGAAAAGTCTTATGTAAAGTTAAACATTTTAATGACACAAGGCTTAAGCAAAGTGATAATAAGATGTTAAAAAAGGTGCCACTGTTTCGATGAAGCAATTAAGTAAGTTCAGTAAAGAAGACGGAGGTCTGTAAGGCTTATAGTGGCTGCCCACTAGTGTGGGCTAGGTCAGAGTTGACCATTCAGATATGTTTGCCATGTTCCCGTCTTTCTCCTCCATATGTGTAATAAGTATGGCAACGATGAAATGAGTGTTATGATGAGCCTAGCTGCGATGATGGCTAGCCGGAGGAGAACCCATGGGATTCTATATGATATGTGTAACAAGCCCTGCAGGCATTGGCTGAATCAAACAGTGTGCACAAGTGATATTGGGCCCATAAAAAAATGTGAAAGTAAAAGAAAGAGCATAAAAGTAAAGTTTGAAACTGTATGAGCAATAAATGAAATGCATAAGTATATAAATCAACATATTAGTATACGTGCACTTCAAACTCACGACATTCATGTGTATGTGTATGCATGAGATTTACTTACTGAGTGTTAGCTCATTATGTTATATTGCAACATTTTTCCAGGTGTGGCTTTAGCTGTTGAGCAACTTGTGGAGTACGGACTCAGTAGCAATGCAATAGTGGTTTAGAGTTTTCATATGGCTACATTAAATTTAAAGTATTCATACGTGTAATAATTTCTACTAATAAGTTTATATAAAAAGTTTTGAATTTTTCTGTATTTCTTCGTATTATTTTATTTAATTATTTGGTCAAGTGCCTAACATACTCGTAAACCCTAGAATTACGAGTATGTGGCGGACGTACCCTACCTTAGGGTCGTCACACCAATGCACCTACAACATTCATGGATCTCATGAATCGCGTATTTTGCAAGTATTTGGATAAGTTCATCACCGTGTTCATTGACAATATTCTAATGTACTCAAAAAGCCAGGAAGAGCATGCAACACATCTGGAACTAGTCCTCCAGCGTCTGCGAGACAAAAAGCTTTATGCTAAGTTTTCGAAGTGCGAGATAAAGTAAGTTTTCTGGGGCACATAGTGTCGGGAGATGGAATTTCAGTAGATCCTTTGAAAATAGAAGATGTTAAGCAGTGGAAACCTCCAAAAAAATGCTAATGAGGTTAGAAGTTTTCTTGGGTTAGCGGGATATTACCGGCGATTTGTGGAAGGATTTTCCAAAAGAGTCGCACCAATGACTGCCCTCATCCACAAAAAAATCAAGTATGAATGGACTGATAAGTGTGAGAAGAGTTTTCAGGAATTGAAAACAAGATTGACGACTACCCCAGTGCTGCAATCCCTAATGGCACAGAGAGATATACTATTTATAGCGATGCCTCAGGCCAAGGGTTGGGAGCAGTGTTGATGCAGCACGAAAAAGTAATTTATTATGCTTCTCGACAGCTAAAGAATTACGAGAAGAACTATCCCACTCATGATCTGGAGCTGGCAGCAGTGGTTTTTGCATTGAAAATTTGGAGGCACTACCTTTATGGGATACACTATGACATTTACACTAATCACAAAAGCTTGAAATATTTCTTCACTCAGAAGGAATTGAATATGAGACAGCGTCGATGGTTGGTGCTGTTCAACGACTACAACTGCGACATTCTGTACCACCCAGGAAAAGCAAACAAGGTGGCAGATGCATTGAGTCGACAACCAAGTGCTTAAGTGATGATAGTGAAAGAGATTTCGCCGCAGTTATGAGCCGACCTTGCTACCTTGGATTTAGAGATAGTAGTTGGTCAATTGGCTAACCTCTCTATCGAGCCTACCATTATGGAAGCTATAAAAGGCGGGCAGTTAGTCGATCCTTGGGTTCAAGGATTGATGTACGAAGTGAGGAACGAGGGGCGACCAGGATTCCATATCTCCGAAGATGGAGTATTGGGGTTCAAGGGCATAATATGTGTTCTGGATGATGACGATATCAAGAAGCAGATCTCTTTTGAGGAACATAATGCTCCTTATGCCATGCATCCGAGTACCCCGAAAATATACCAAGACTTGAAGAAGTGCTTTTGGTGGCCTGGGATGAAAAAGGAGAGAGCAGAATATGTGGCACATTGCTTGACTTGTCAGCAGACAAAGGCTGAGCATCAATGACTAGCTGGATTGTTGTAACCCTTAGAAATTCCAAAATGGAAATGGGAGATAGTCACTATGGACTTTGTCACAGGTCTACCAACCACTCCCAAGGGGCACGATGCCATTTGGGTTGTCGTAGATAGGCTGACTAAGTCAGCTCATTTCTTGCCGATCAAGGTAACTTATGGGGCACATAAGTTAGCAAATATTTACATTGCAGAAATAATGAGGCTGCATGGTGTACCCAACTCCATCGTATCAGATCGCAACAGATGTTTTACCTCGACATTCTGGAATATAATCCAAATGAGGTTGGGTACTAAACTGAAGTTCAACACTTCTTTACACCCACAAACAGACGATCAAAATGAACAGACAATTCAGACCCTGGAAGATATGCTAAGAGCCTGCGTGCTCGACTTTCAAGGGTCATGGAATGAGAAGCTTCCACTGATAGAGTTCGCTTACAATAATAGCTATCACGATTCTGTAACGCCCTGGTTACCCCAGAACTATTACGGTGAACGGTGGACCGGAAATTTGACTCGCTACCCGAGTCCTTTGGTCAAAAACGTGCTCTAAGTGTAATTAATAGGTTAAGGTATAAAACCAATAAAAAGGAAATGGATATTTTCGTTACAAACCGCTCTGCAAAGCTAATCAAAACATTTACAAGTTGTTCTCAATACAAAATGGTCACTACTGTTTCAAATTTACAATCCCGTCGACCTAAGCGGCAAAATTAGGATAAACCCCCTAGTTCCTCTGAGAACTCCTTGGCCGTGGTGGTCAAGCGGCCGCATATGTACACATCACCACCTAAGCTCTCCACTCAAGGCTAGGTGAGCTTTTCTTTTTCTTTACCTACACCACATAGCACCCATGAGCCAAAGCCCAGCAAGAAAACATAACACTATACATAAACATTATCAAATGATTATCATTATAATCACACTGAGCATAAAGCTTTCAAACAAATGAGTGAACATCACATGAGGTCCTGATAAACCATACTGAGTGACTGACAAGCAAGTCACTAATTCAAATGGAAGAGTGGCTGCTAGGTAAGCCACTAGCCTTCAACAGGTTCTGATAAACCATACTGAGTGACTGACAAGCATGTCACTGTTTCAAATGGGAGAGTGGCTGCTAGGTAAGCCACTAGCCTCCAAGCGCTTATTTCATTCATCGACCCTCGAGGTCGGTCTGGCATTAATGCTCTTTGAGTCATTCAATGCTGATAGTCGATTAGATCTAATCTTTGTTGGCTTGCGTTAACACGCTAAGACCGTTCTGGCTAATGAGTCAGTGCAACGTGACCAGTGCCCAGTACCACTACCGAACCTGACTAATAAGTCACAGCTTCACAGTTGATACTAGCACCTTTGCCAAATCTGACTAATGAGTCAGTACCATGCACAAATGAGCAACACATGCTAAGCATTCAATATTCAATCCATGTCCATATTTACACAACCAACATGCCTCGTGAACATCCATGCATGTCACACTTGGGGCGCAGTTTTCTTACCTTTGATTTGAGCTAGAATGAACAAAAGAACGACCCTTGAGAACGGTTTAGCTTTTAGTCCTTTAGCGGTTACCTAATCATAACACATATAGGATACCATCAATAATCATGATAATCAAGGGTTCTCAAATCATTATCTAGCCTCCAAGAGATCAATCCAAACTAATCCAAGTAGTAGGGACACTCCCGAGGCCTAAAACTAGGTTCCCGGGGTCAAAACGAGCAAACGGGGAAAAAACAGGGCAAGGGCTGCGGCCCTAGCACCTTGGGCCGCAGCCCCCAGGGTTCTCTGAGGCAAGGTCCGCAGCGCCCTCCATCAAGGGCCGCGGCACCCAGCAAGCACAAATTCTCCACCTGCTTCTTCAAGGCAGGGTCGCGGCCCTTCACCCTGGGCCATTCCCAACCACATTTTGAACACTCCAAAGCCTCCAAAACCATACCTAAACATTCCCCAATCATCAAAACAAAGTTCCCAAGCTTCCCCATGCATCAAAACCCTCAAAACCCAAGGTTCAAACGAATCGAAAACTCAACAATTCACAAAATCAATTCAAAGCTTAGAAACTCAGAAAAACTCAAAACTTAAACTTCGATTACCTTGTTTTCTGTCAAATCCTTCGATTAAGAAGCTTCTAATCTTTCCTAGGATCGCTATGCCTTGATCCTCCCTTGATTCTGACTCCTAGAACTCAAGTTTTCATCAAATATGCTCCGGGTGGCGAAAATGAACTAACGAATGGGGAACGAGAGTTTTTCTGTCGTATGTTCTATCTGATAAGCTACTTCAAGCTTAAGTAACCTCAAATAAAACCTAATGCTTGGGGTCCCGAAAACACCCCCGGGGACATTATAGCCAAAACCTCCGGAATTTCACCCTGATCTCAAATATTCCCAATTTATCATCAAATGAACATTTCTATTACCCCAAAATTGACCCCGTCATGACAAAACCGCTAATCCACTAAAAATGACCGTCTCATGCCGAATAGCTTGAATATATCTCCATAATAATGGAATCTCATTCACAAATCACATCACGCACCCAAATACACAAATTACCCTCAACGAGCCAAATTATCATCACACCCCTGTAATTAGAAATATGGACTCACATGCATGCATTTCACATCATATTATAATATAATCAACATATACATGCATTTTATCAATTAATAACATCATTAAGCAAGTATGGCCCTCCCGTCCTACTATTCACGCCGTTAAACACATCGGAGAATTCGGGGCATTACAATTCCATCAAGATGGCTCCGTATGAGGCTTTGTACGGAAGGAAATATCGATCACCGATTCATTGGCACGAGACCGGTGAAAGAAATTTTCTCGAAACAGATGAGGTTGATCAGATTACTCAGGACATCTGACATATAAGGCAACCCTTGTAAACTTCGGTTGATCGACAACGCAAATATGCCGACCAACGCAGGAGACCCCTGGTGTTTGAGATTTGCGATAATGTGCTGCTTAAGGTAGCTCTGCTATGAGGGGCTATGTAGTTCAGGAAGAAAGGAAAGCTTAGTCCAAGGTTCGTTGGACCTTTCGAAATCATAGAAAGGATCGGGGAAGTAGCTTATCGTTTAGCTCTTCTGCCCGCCTTGTCTAAGCTTCATGACGTGTTTCATGTATCCTTGTTGATACAATACATGCGCGATCCCTCACATGTACTCATCTATGAGCAGCTGAGTATTGATCCCCAACTCGTCTATGAGGAGAAGTCGGTGATGATTCTAGATCGAAAGGAAAAAGTGTTCAGGAACAAGACGATGTCGTTGGTAAAGGTGCAGTGGTGTAACCATGGCATTGAAGAGGCAACTTGAGAAACTGAAGTTAAGATGAGGGAGCTGTATCCTCATTTGTTTTAAGTTTCGATGATGAAACCTCTATAAACTGTAGGTATTGTAACATCTTGCGTTTCGGGTACCTTGAAACGACTCGGGTTGGGATTGTTTTCCCCGAGTTAAGAATATTATTTGAAATAATATTATATTTTGTTTGGAATTTATTTCCATGAGTTATTGCTAGCCAAATTATGAATTTTGTCAAGATAAGACTTTTGGTCTTGGACCGACACAAAAACCCTGATCGGGTAAAAATCTCAGAAAATAAAATGAAAAACTATGGAAAATATATTTTGGGCATAAAATACATTCATAAAAATTAAAGTTTGGTAAAAAATAATAAACCTAAGAGAAAATGGAAATTTTAGGGCATTTTGTGTTAAATGCTTAATTTTGCCGAATTGGGGAATTTTATTCCATAAATGGACCTTAGGTTAAATTTTATTGCGATTAATTAAATTAAATGTGAGAGACATTTAATTTAATTATTATGTGTTAAGTTTTGTGTTTAAAACTTAATAATGGTGAAAAAGGTTATAGGAAGTCAAATTGGATTTTTTCTTCTTAGGAAATATTTATTAACCTTTATATAAAAAAAACAAAAATATGATTACATATATAACAAAAGGGGTGGCCGGTCATGTGATATAGTTTAATTGGATGGACCAAATTTATTAAGTTTAATCCCATTTTAAATTTATGGTAAATAGTCAAGTGGATAGTAAAACACTTGAGTGTTTTAGGATATTTTTTTAGAGTTGTATAAACTCTTCTAACCCCCCCCCCCCCAAAAAAAAACCGGACCTATACTCTCACAAACACTCTCATCTTTTTTTTGAAAACTCTCTCAAGTTTTCTCTCCATCTTCAACCTCAAGAACACAAGGAGGCTTGGAAGCATTAAGCTTTGGTCTAGGAAGGGTTTTTCCCTAAGGTAAAGTTTCAATAAACTAGACTTTTGTAAAGTTTTAACCATATATTATTCATTAGCTAATTATCTATGTTTTTTGGGGGAGTTGGTTAAGGTTTTAAAAGGGTTTTGAAGGAACCAAAGCTAATAGGAAGATCCAAACCTTAAGCAAGAACAATAAGAGGTGAAAAGTTTACTTTTTATGGTTGTTATTGTATGGATTTTATTTTTAAGAATTATTTTGTATATGTAATGCTTAAAGTTTCTTATTTGTGATGTAATAAGGTTATGGTAGTTGTTTTATAATTTTAATGATGCTTGTGTGCTGATTTTTGAAAATAGGGACCAAGACCCCCAAGGGTTTTGTTGGAAACCCTAAAACAAAATACATTTTTTGAGCTGTGACTTCCAAGGGGTCAAGTACTGTGATGTTTTTGAGATTTAGTACATAAAATAGAGCTTTTGAAACACTAAAAAAAAAATTTTAAATGAGTGAGTTGTGCTATTTCAAAGTTTAGGTAAAAAACTGTTTTTTCGTATTCTTAATTTTGGGACCAAGTTTGGACAGCCACTGTATAAGGAAAATGAACCCAATTTTTTCTAAAATTTGTTGGACATATTATTGGCATAACCTAGCATTCCACTGTAAAATTTGGAAAGAAAATACTGAACGGTTTGAAAGTTATTAAGTGTCAAAGTTTGGAAAAAATAATGACTTGAAAATAAGGTCATTTTTACCTCATTGTTGGAAAATAATTTCACCAATAAAAAATGCTCCTTTTGACCTACGATTTTACAAAGACCTAAATGGCATACCAAAAATGTAATTGTGAAATTTTGCTAACAATTGGGTAAGTAAATTTCAAGTTATGAACTAACAAAAAATGTAATTAAAAATGTGAAAAATAAGGTTTTCACACTTAGTGTAAAAATGAGATTTCGAAACTTAAGGTAAAAAGTGGAAGTTTACTTATTGCAAGATGAAAACTTGGTAAGTCTTGAAAACATATTTTGACCTAAAATACCACTTTGAGTTTAGTGTGAATTATTTTTATTAAATAACTTTTTTATTCTTTTTAAAAATAAAAGATTTAATTTATTAATAAGTTAATAAATTAAAAGAGGGTTTAAAACCCTATATTTTGAGAAAATAAATAAGTAAATTATTCTTTTAGTATGTAAACTTGATTAATTGATTACGGAAAAATTAACTAGTCAAGATGGGAAATTTTTTACGGTTTTCGTAATTAAGATAAATTAAGCTATTTTCTTAAAATAGTTTTTAGAGATTAAAACCTTAAGAAAAATAAAAGGAAAATTAAGAGTTATTTTCTTGAAAAAATAATTAAGGAATTTAATTAGTATTTTCTGGATATAATACCGGCTAAAATCTTCTATATATTTAACCTACTTGTGAAAGTACGGGTTAATATCATTACCTTTAAATAATAAGATTTTTAGCAGATTGTGGGAAAATACTATTGTGATACCCGAGCCTAGGTATCGAGAGGCCACAGGATAGGTCTCCCCGAGACTTAGGGTTTAGTCTAAAAAATTTTTGTATGAATTTCCTTAATGGGTTTAAAACCAAATAAGGATCATTAATCCTTACTAATAATTTTTAAAATGACCAAACTGCCCAAAATAATAATAATGAACTATGAAGCGCCATAATTAATTCAAGTATAATGTATGGATAATTACAATATTGGCTAAAGCATAACTGGACTATATATTGGAGGGTGAAATCATGCTGAGAGCTAAGGACTCCAAGTAAGTCAACTTATATTGTGTGGCTGCAACATGAAACGACTATTGTATTGTATGTTAGTATAGGGACGCATGCACATATATACACTGTCGTAGAAAGTTGCTTAGAGACGTTAGTCTAGTGAGTGCTGATTTAGAAAATATGATCGGTAGATATCCGTTATATCCTAGATGGCTGATCCTCGTCACACTACTTGATTTTATTATGTCCGTTTCATTACCGCGACGAGTGGCTAAGAGGTGAGGATTGCTAGTTAAACCTAGGGGCGCTAAAATAAATGGGACCTAGGGGCCCTCATGCTTACTTAATAAGTGAACGGTTAGAACCTGAGCAAGTGCTTTGATAAGTTATTCCCGGATAGTAGCCGTGAATATTGGCCATTCAGTGAGAGTGCCTAGAGATACTAGGGTTGCCAAGTTTGAGTGAGGCTTAACACCCTAGAGGTAACTGCTCACCAGCACCACTGATTAACATAGAAGTCTCTGTAAAACCGTGTAACTTCGATTACACTCTTGGATAAGTAGCGATGTCCTAAGTAACACGATAGTTACCCTTGATGGGGATATTTTTTGGCTAGATCTTAGTGTTGAGACTCGTTTCTCTCTTACAGATTAGCATTTATGCTGGAGGGTGTGTTACGCCCGAATTGTTGATAAGAAATAGTTTTGATATATTATATATGCTTGCTTTGGGATTTTCTAAGTGCATGTATTTATTTGTTGATAATAAATAGTTGTGATATAATATATCTGCTTGTTCTGGGATTTTGTGAGTGCATATATTTATTTGTTGATAAGAAATAGTTGTGATATAATATATCTGCTTGTTCTGGGGTTTTTAAAGTGTAGGAATTTATCTGTTTATATGAAATAATTTGTCATTGGTTATCAGGCATGACCATAATTTTGTCAGGACTCTTTTGCATTCTTGAAATTGATTGTGTAGGGTCCGGATGGATCTGGAACCCTGATTCTCTGCATGCTTTTGTTTTAAAGTTGAACTTACTAAGTGTTTTCGCTTACCTAGTTGTTTCCTGTTGTAGGTAAGAACAAGGGCAAGGCAGAGCAGTGAGCGCTAGAGTCTACCTTGCAAATGTACATGTGGACCGACCTTTTGGTAAGCCGTTTTATTTTTTTGAAATGTTGTGTAATTTTCCTAAACTAGGCTCACTCTACTCTTTATAAAATATGTTTGTAATTAAATGTTAAGTATGGCCATACGACTTTTTAAAAAGTTTTTTTTATACTAGTTTTTGTTACATTTTATTAAATGAAAACATTTATATTTCCGCATTATCGAGTCTTGAAAATCAGGGTCGTTACACCAACCTCCATCACCATATCCTCAAAGATTCCTAAAGAAGAAACTTGACGAGAAATTTGCCAAGTTTGTAGAGATATTATAGAAGATTAACATCGACATTCCATTTGTGATGCTCATGAGAAAATTCCCAATTATGTCAAGTTTATGAAGGTGGTTTTGTCAAAGAAAATAAATTTTGAGAATTATAAGGCTATGAAGCTTACAGAGGAATGTAGTGCCATACTTCAGAAAAAGTTACCACAAAAGCTAAAGGATCCAGTTAGGTTTACTATTCCTTATAGTATTGGGGGATCGTCATTTCATAAGGCTTTATGTGACCTTGGTGCTACTATTAGTCTGATGTCGTTATCAATTTTTAAGAAGTTGGGTCTTGGGGAGGTAAAGCCTACAACCATAACTTTGCAACTTGCTGATTGTTCTTTTACATATCCACGTGGAGTTATATAGGATATCTTAGTTAAAGTTGATAAGTTTGTATTTTTGTTGATTATTTGGTTTTGGATATGGAGGAGGACCATGAGATTCCATTGATTCTTGGTCGCTCTTTCTTAGCAACTGGTGGGACACTTATTGATGTATAAGCATGTCATTTGACATTGCGAGTTGATGAAAAAGTTGTTCGATTAGATATTTATGATGGTGCAAATTGGCCAATAGCTATGAATACTTGCAAGAGGATTGAATCATTCTCACCTTTAGTAGTGAAGATAAAAAAGAGGAGATGTGTGTATATCCTTTACAACATGGTAGCGAATTTTTTTCCTAAAAAGAGCATTTACCAACTATTATGGCTCGTTCCAATGTTTACAAGGAGAAGACTAAAAATGTGTGTAATAAGAAGATGCCAAGGAAAAAATATGTACCAGGACAAAAAGTCTTGCTTCTCCACTCAAGTTTTAAGTCTTTACCAAAAAAGTTCAAATCAAGATGGATGGAGCCCTTTACCATTACAAAAAATTTCCCTTGTGGTCCCGTCAATATAAAATGAGAGAAAGGGTCTATTTTTCAAGTTCATAAGCATAAACTAAAGCATTATCATGAAGACGATGAAGACCATGTCAAATCAACTTTGCTTGGAAAACCAAGTTAGAGGAGAATGAAACGTCTAGCTAAAGACAATAAAATAAGCACTTCATGGGAGGCAATTCATTTTTTATTATTATTTTTTTATGTTTTAATTTTGTTTATGTTGAACTACAATATTATGTTACTTTGTTTTGTTTTTGAGTTTTTATGTTAGTGTTAAACCATGAAAATAAATGAAATTGTAGGGGCCCAGGAGATGCCACGGATATATCGGCGCAATAGCGCCTTGTGATGCTATTTTAGAGCATATTACAAGAGCAATTGGCGATACATCGCCACGAAGGAGGCAACTTGGCGCCGAGCGTATCAACTTGCTGATGATGACATGGCTCAGGACCCTTAGTCCTAGCCACATGTTTTTTGTTTCTTTCTTCCTTACGGTGATTTATGAGCAATGGGGACACTGTTGCATTTAAGTTTGGGGGGAGAGAATATTTTTATTTTTTTTGCTCTATGTTTTCTATTTTTTTGTGGGTTTTTAGTAGGTAGTTAGGTTTATTTTGGATTATTGGATGACTATATTAACCAAGATATTATTTGAGACCTATGGGCATTGATAATGCTGCTAATACTTTGATAATACTCGACATGTGTAGAAAATGTGTGGATTGTGTGCTTGATTTACCATGTTTACTTTGATATTGTCATCTTATATGTTTTGATTGCACGTCATTTCGCTTGTTATATGCATGTTGTGGTTCTGTTGGTATGAAGCTCTTTGTGGGTTTCCAACCCGAGGTAGGTCAACATTAGAAGGTCGGTCGTCATTGGCATTATCACTTGTAATATTCGCCTTTTCGTTTCATGGGTATTTTAATAATTTTGGCATGTGAGGGAAATTTGATAATTTAATACTATTGAGGGGTATTTTTGTAATTTTGTGAAATTGCGTGTTATGTGATTTAATGAATATGTTCATGAGATATTAATAAGATATTTTACATTGGAAAATACCAAGGGTTCTCGGGATATGTGTTAAAGTGACGAATCATAGTTTCCTTCCAGTGCCTGAGGATTTATTTTCAAGAATTGTTGAAATAAGGGTCAAAATGGAATAAAGATAACTTATGAGGAATAAGTTAATCATGGATTATGGAAACTAATACTTTTGTGGGGAATTACTAAAAAAGTTTTAGTGAAATTGTTGGAATAAGTTAAATCAAGGGTAGGTTGGTAATTTGGTGATGGTGAGTCATTATAAATAGAAAGTACGAAACTATGGTTAGGGTTTCATTCACAAGTTGAAATTGGTGTTTGCTCTACACATAATCAAATGAGATAACTATCTCTCTAGATTAGGGTTCAAGATCTAAGGAAAATAAGAAGAATGATTTCTCCATACATGTATGGATCACTAAACACTCGTAGACACTTGTGTGGGAGCTTGCTTAGGACGTATTGGAAGAAGATTTTCATTGCTTAGGTTGCTATACATGATCATGGGGGAAGACCTTTTCACACTTTTAAAGTTTCTTTAATTATTCTTGAAGCTTTGTCTTATGTTAATGGTGGTTTTCATTAGAAAGCATGATAGGTTTGGATGATTCGTTTATATGCATGTTAGAGACTAAGGTATCAATCTATAATGGTTAGAAACATTTTAAATATGAGTTAATGAAGATAAGGTCTAGTTTTATGATGTATGTTCATAGCTTGAAGAAGGAGAAGTTTTATTGCGTGAGATTTGTTAGGGTTATGGAGTTAAGGGCTTCTCATGAGTTTTGGTATTTTATTTATCTCTAAGAATTGTATGTTGATATAGAGGAATTCAAGACGAGAAAAACACAAAAATAATCGTCCAAAACATATTTAAATTAAGAAAATTATGGTTATTTGAAGTTGAGTCAGCGGATAGGTTTCGAATTAGACCCCAACACCATTTAAGAGCGATGCAGCACCTGATGATGCTGAATTCTGGGCTTAAATAGCGCTGCAGCGCTTGGCAACGATAGGGACATTTTCAGATTTTTAAGGCCGTTTTGAGGCTGTTTCAAGTGGGGTTTGTTGGGGACTTCCTCCCTGAATTCTTGGGAACATTTTTAGGACTTTACTAAGAACAATATAAGGTTGAATGGGTTTTAAGAATGGTAAGATTTGTTTTACGACCTGTGGTTTAAGTTATGAGTCTCTAAATGATATATGTTGTATGTTTTGGATTTAGGACTCTGCAAGGCACTTGAACGGAGGTGATTGTGTCGCTGCTCGACTTGAGGTAAGAAGAGTGGACACCTGCACATTGGGTGTACGCTCGATGTACTTAACTATGAAAATTGAAGTATGATTGTATCATTTATACGATATTATGTTACGTGTTATGAATGTTTTTTATAATTATATGTCATGTTATGTATGATTATGATATGTGTGAATATGATGTATGTTTGCGTGTCATACTTACGATATTAAAATGCATGCTCGCGTTATGATAAATTGTTGTTATTTTCGTGGCATGCTTACGATATGAAAATACATGCTCACGTTACAATAAGTTTCATCCTTACGATATGAAAATGCATGCTTACGTTATGATAAATTGCATGCTTACGAAATGAAAATGCATGCCTACGTTATGATAAATTGCATGCTTACGTCACGAAAAAAATGCATGCTTACGTTAATTCACGACATCACTGACCAGAACAACACTTGTTTACGGCCGGAATGACCCTTGTAATGCCCCAGTTTTCCCAAGACATCACTTACAAGTTTATTTTAAAACATTAACCTTTTTATGGCGAAAAAGACATATTTAATGAATTAAAACTAATGCATGGGATCCCATTATTTAAAATAAAAGTGATTTGAATGCATAATTATACAAATTGTGATTTCTCATACAAAATTACTCAAAAATTCAAAAACAATCAAATCGCTTAAGTTACAAATCAATAATCAGTCTTCTTTATAAAACGTAAAACTCTTCTGACCCTCCCATTAACATGTATCATCATCGCCTTGAGTCACTACCTCACTGCTTGCCTTTGCCTTTACCTATAACACAAAGTACCCGTGAGCTAACACCTAGTAAGAAGAGCTATGTAGGACATAACCCCCCCTAACTAGATAACATAAGTATAAATGATAACTTCACAATTAACCACATGAGATGTCAACATAATACCACAGTAAAAATCCAATGCGTGTTGTACTCACACACATACACCATGGTCTCATATCGCACATTGTACTCACATTCGATAATCAATGCCCATCCATGTTGATCAGACATGAAATGTAATTTTTACTGCCTTGTGCTATACTCACACTTGACATTCCCATAGGGCATCTCATTACCATGAATTTTACTCACCCAAAACAGTGGCAAAACAGTAGGTACAATCTCATCGTAACTTATTTAATAAATAATTTTCAACAATTAATTCCATAATATACAGTAGCATCATACACTTATTGAAAATCATTTTCTAGGGTATCCAAAATTAGTAAGAAACCAATAAAATTTTCTAAAACAACACCATAATCACATAGATATTTCCCACAATTAATTTTAAGAAAATAATTCATAATAATTCAAATAACTATCATGAAATTCTCAAATCAACACACAATCATCGCCAAACAATTAAGCACATAAAACAGGACCAAGAAGCAAGGAAAACAAAAGATTTCAACCTCCAAAATCACAAAAATGGTGGCTGGCCGGAATTTGGTCTTCTTCTTCGACGCCAACAAGTGCCCATTCTTCTCTCCGCTGTGTTTTGGGCCCCCCTAAAAAATTGGAAACCTTTCCAATGATTCCAGTACCTCATGCCAGCCCAAAAACAATGGAAAGAGATCCCACAATGGCCAGAATGATGTTGTCTTCCCCAATGCTGGTGTACTGCAAAAAATGGAGTTAAAAAATACAAAAAAATTTCCAGCCCCTCTTGCTCTATTTCTTTACGTCCAAATCAATTCTTAGGGTCCCCTATGGTGTTCTAACACCATCCAAGAACACCAATCACTGCCAAATACTCACAAACCTGAAATCACTCAAGAACACCATTTTTAAGGTTCAAAATTGGTGATTTTCGAAACACTCACTCTCCACCCTTTTTGTCATGTCTAAAATTATTCTTTGATGCCAAGGAGTGTTTCTAAATCATTCAAAACAACCCATTACTCATCGAGGCTCTCAAACCTGTAATAATAATCTTATTTTAGAGAATAACAATCCAAAATAAAATCACACAACATTTGTTATTATTTATGTGCAATAATATCCATAACATAAAATAATAGTCAACCAATAAATTCAAATCATTATTCAAACTATTTCACTAGGAAATATACTCATGCCGAAGAATTTCAAAATTAATTTGTCCAGTCATGTCGTATACATATCTACACTCATAAATATGTAAAGTGATTGAAATACCCTTGGTAGTAAAATTATGAAATGACCCATCCCTAGCACGCGGATATTACAACATCGATAATATGTGTTATCATTGTATTGTGATATGCTATGATTGTGTTATGTTATGATATGCTATATTATTCTGCGATTATGTGATGGTAAGATATGATTTGTTTTGGAACTTTATATGTTAAGGTATTGATTATGAGTAGTATATGACATAGGTTGTGATAGTTTGAACTAGTGTATGTTTTAGCTGATATGTTTTTGGGCTTTGGGGGTTGTGTCTTACATAGCTCTTCTTATTAGGCATTAGCTCACGTATACTCTAGTTGTAGGTAAAATCAAAAGCGTGGTTTATTGAGGAAAGATATGTGCATGTCGTGATTGATTGACCTGGAGGTCAAGGGGTTATGACTTATGCATTATTTTTTTAAAGGCCTATAAACTTTAGTTTTATATTGAATCTGAAAATATGTATTTTTACTTACGTTATGCATATAAAAGATGATTTATTTTAAATGTCGAGATCTTGAATTTCATGTTTTGTAAAAGGTGTTTTAATTCATGTTTGTTTTTAAAACAATTTCATAAAAGTTTTGTTTGCTGAAAGAAATTTATGTATATATTAATTTACTTAAATACAGAGTATTTAGTAAACTAATTGGTTTTAAGTCGGGTCGTTACACCACTCATCTCTATCGATTGAATTTTTGCTTGTCTCGCTTTGTTTTTATTTTTCATGGCAGTCTTTTCAATCATAGGGTCAATTGGAATAATTTGAGATGATCTCAGTCGGCACATACAATGTCAACTTCCTTCAAAATAACCAAGCCAACAAACAAATTCGAAACATGATCTCAAAATACTAAATAATTAATTGATATTAACAAAGAAATTCTTAAATGTCAATCTCAGGCAATGGTGCACGTATCGTAACAAGTAGTATATTAAAATCGATCCAACAAAGTATAATCTTTAAGTTGTTAATTACCAAACACTATTTTTCTTTCAATCCAAGTTAAATAATAATTCAAGAAAATAATGATTCAAGAAAATATTCTAATTGCAAATTTAGAATTTAAATAATCAATATAAATCTAGGTCATTAATTTCTCCCTATGTTCTTCCATAAGCATCTTTCTTCATCTTTACTTTAATGTTCTAATTGCTAGTCTAGGGTTCCTATGTATTCACAAGATTTTTCCAAATCAAGTGAATCTAACCAATAGATTAATTCCAATATTTCTATAAAGAATTTAAATCTATCAATAGTATGAATTTTAACCCTAATTTGAATACCTAAGGTGATTAGGTATATTCCTATCCTAAACACAAATCAACATAAATATGTCAATAATAGGATATATTAATTGGGTCTAACTTATGTTTTCTCTTCCAAGTTCCACCTAACTTACTAATTCAATTTCAAAGTTGATTACTCTTTCAAAAATATTAAACACAAATCAATATAAACAATTAATATGAACATCAAAATAAAGAATTAAAAAGAAAATTTATTTATAAACATAGGGTAAGCCCTAGAAAATGAAATTTCGTTCATCATCATAATAGAAAATACCAAAAAATATTAACAAATGATAGTTAAATTCAAAAGAAGAAGAAGAAGATAAAACTAGAAGTGATGATCGGTCTTCAATCTTCAAAATCCAACTTCTCTTGTGTTTTTCTCTCCAAAAACTTGCACTCCGTGTTCAAATTCAATCTCCTATGATAACTCTAAGTAAAATAACGAATTCCCCCTATAATTGTCTATAAAAATCATTTATATAGGTAGAATACATGACTCCCCATGAGCCCGCGCAAGAAACCCACGAGGGCTTGCACAACTTGCTGCCTAAAACATGTTTTCTAATCTGACCTTGCTCAGTAATGTATGCATAACCTTCTCATATTAACTCCAAATACAATAATTCAAAATGATTTAAAGAGATTAGAAAGATATATACAATTATTATTTCAAGATATTTCTTCATAAAATGATGAGATCATGATCGAAATTAGGCTTGAAGTTTCAGACTTGAATAGAAACAAATCGATTCAAAATACAACTTGAATGTGAAATATAGCTCATCCTCCAATTTCATATTTTTCATGAAATTTTCCATTATAAACACTAAATTAATTATTACGAATAAAACATAAATAAAATAAACCTAAAACACTCTTAACTAATACAAATCCTAATGAAAGAGTAGTTGTTTATCTAAAAATATGCATGATGACATGACATGGCATGACACAATGACACGTGGCAACAAGAAACATTAATTTCGCTAGACCTAGTCAAATGGGCTCGACTAGAAGATAAAGAGTTTCCTCCTCGATTTCATCCATGTACGTCTAAGGTTGGTGATCGAAGACTTTAGGACAACTACATGCAAGCTACTCGAAGGAATGCTGGTCGAATAAAGATCCCAGAAGCAACTTCAATGACCAAATCAATATGTATTTACGAGATATTTATGTAATCGTATTTTAAATGTATTTTATTTAATACTCAATTGTAAAATACCCACATTATGCATGTAGGGCCTATTTCACACTTGTAAGGCCCAAAGCCCACTAGAATCTCTATAAATAAAACCTCTCATTGTCATTTGAGGAGATTCGAGAATCAATCTCTAGATTCTAGACTCTCTTTAGATTACACACTTACATACATAACCCTTTTTGTATTGTATTTTCTATTTCACGCTTAAGAAACTCAGTTAACTCCGGTTCATCTAATCTTGCGTTTAAATCTTTCATGATTAATAAAAGTTCAAGTGGACGTAGGTCATTACCAAACCTTCAGACCGAACCACTATAAAGTTCGTTGTGTCATTTACTTAAGTTTGGCTCTTTTCATTATTAAATCGTCGTTTTAATTGAATCAGTGTCAGTGACCAAAAGGCTGGTCAACAGTAGTGAAGATAACTCTATTTCATAGAGTTAACAATATCTAAGAGAAAAGCTTTAGAAGCAAGCTCGGGCTAGTTTTAATTGGAGAACCCTAAAGGGTTGGTGAAATGCATGGCTTTCAATGAGCTCAAGCTTAAGGAGAAGCAAACTTCTCCTTGTAACCACAAGCTAAGAGTTCAACGAAGTACAAAGCTGGGTGAAGTCAAGTTCATTGAGAGGACACTCATCATGGTATGAAATCAGAGTGGTGGAGTTCGACGTGATTTGTGTCTAGCCAATCTTAGTGCAAATTAGGCAACACTATTCTCTTGATGATGATTAAATTAAACTCACACACTCTTCAATACGTAAAAAATTTCGGGGAAAATTCTTTGCTTATGAGCTTATCGACACTAGCATGTTATTTTCACAAAAATGTATTTTACTAATTTGTTTAGCAAAGAAATCCCATCCTATAGTGAACCTGCAGTTATAACGCGACCTTGTCTTTTGCCACGAATTCTCCACCTTGATAGGAAAAGGACAAAGTTGGACATCGAAGAATAAGGAGCTAACGGAAAAATCCTTTAAGGTGGAAAAAGTCATGGCGAGGTAATGAGAATTTATTAGTCGAGTAGCCTTGTGGAGTATGCATTGTAATACACTTAATAATTTTTTACAAAATTTCATAATGTGAAGCATTCCCATACTCGGATCATGTTTTGAAGAGAAATTTATAACCACAAGCACTCCAAACACATAGTAAATTTTTGATGTAGCTTGGTGTTAGTTGTGAAGCGAAAACTCATAACATGGTAGGGTATGAGCTTACGAGCATTTTTTGCTACGTAATACAAGTAACAAAGTGTCCTCTTTTGTATTATGAGTGGAAAATTGACATGCTTATGACTTGAGCTCTCTTTCTTGAAAAGGATTATACATTCATTTAGATGTTATGTAGGTGAGCATTGCGTGGTCGTATGAGAGATTCTATAAAGGATCGCACAAGTGAGCATTATTGGCTCAATATAAGGACAAGACATTTGGATCATGCTTGTGAGCTCATATGCTCACAAGATATCATGTCGATTGAGCTCTCACTTTGGCGTGAAGATCAAGCTATCAGTGTCTACTTTAAAGAAAATTCAATCTCTCACTCCAAGGTGGAGTGTCTGCTCTTGAAAAGGTCAAGCTCCCACTCAAGGGTAGACTGTCTACTTTGGGAGAACGTATAGTTCTCACTCCGTGATGGAGTGCCTGCTTTGGGAGAAAGCCCAGTTCTCACTCCAAGGTGGAGTGTCTGTGTAACACCCTACTAATCAGGACTGTTACACTGTGTACTTTTAAATGATGCTTAACTCTCTAAACGAATAACTTGGACAGAAATCGTGTAATTGAAACTAACCCAGGGATTAGGTATTAAAAATTTTGGTTAAAAACAACCATTTCTTTAAAAGGTTTATATTCGTACACGGGATCCCAAAAGGGTTTATAAACTAACACATGAACAACATAAACACCAAAACCCGGCCTAGGCGGCAAAATTTTGGGCTCAACCCAAGTTCCAGCAAGTAATCTCGACCGTGGCAGTCGAGCGGGCCGCATATGTACACTCTGCCTCTGAAGCTCTCCAACTCAGAGTTGGTCTAGCTATTCCTTGCCCTTACTTGCACCACAGAGCACTCGTGAGCCAAGACCCAGCAAGAAAATGTCACAAGGCGTAACAATATTCCAATACTCAAAAGCACTAAACACATGCTTCAAAATTATCAAATACATTTAAATTTGTAAACACTTTTCACAGTTTACAAAGATGTTCATATAATCAATTACACGGCTTAGGAAGACAGTCTCGATAAACGGCCTTACCAAGCTAAATGTCTACACAAGCATTTCACTCACAGTTCATGTCAGAAAAGTGGGGACATCACCCTCCAAAGTAAACTCACCTTCATAGCCTGCGATCCACACACTTTGCCAGTCAGCCCCACACTGAATGCGATGGTTGTCCGACCCCACGTTCAACACGTTGGTCAAAAATCAGTTATATCATACATTCACCGATAGCTCAAGGCTAATGACCATATCGAATTTAACGTAAACAAGTGGCCATAGAGACAAACCAGGTCTCCCTTCCCCTATTCCCCTTTTAGCTAGTCAAGCGTACCTCGCGCTTTATATTTCAGGCGACCGTGGGGTCGTACAAGCGTATATCACGCTTTTGGGTTGGCCTAGCCACAATGACCTGCATTTAGCACGCTATTGTCATCCTCGACCCATGAGCTTCTTATTCCACATAAGCGACTATAAAGATCCCATTTCCTCAGGACATGGGATTATAGAGTCACCCCAAGGCCCATTGCCCTATCCTTTGTATAACCAACCTTAGAGTTGGCCCAGCGTACCTGGCACTTTGATTTCCAAATGACCATAGGGTCGGTCAAGCGTATATCACGCTCTTGGTTAGACCTAATCATATTGTTTTGCGCTCAGTGCACTATTGCCGCCCTTGACTTATAAGTCAATCCTTTCAACCAGCGCTCAGCGCGCCATTGTCGTCCTTGACTTATAAGTCGAGCCTTTCAACCAACACTCAGCAGTAATCCTAGTCACAACCATGATATAGAATCCCATCAATAATGAGTGAATAAAGGCTTCTAGACTGAGACCTAGCCCCCTGGATGTCGAATTCTACTAAACCAGGTAGTAGAATCGATCCTGAGCCCTTAGGTTTGAGTCCCCGTCACTCAAAACCTACTTTGGCCAATATTCCCATTTTGAGCCACGACGCCCCTCATAGGCGTCGCGGCTCTCCACAAGTTAGAGAGCTCAGCCTCTCCTTTCTCTGGACACGGGCTGCGACGAATCCCAGCAGGCGCTGCGACACGATGGCGGTTCAGGTGACTGCCCAGGCTTCTGAGTTCATGAGGGCCACAACGCCACATGAACAAGGCCATGGCGAGACCCCGTGAACCCAGTTTTTCTCCAATGAAATTCCTCCAAAACTCACCCCAAAACAGTAACAAATCCACAATTCAATCCCAAAACATCATCAGTATATCCCAGGCAACAAAACCCAACTTTCAAACGGATTAAAAACTCATCAAACCCATAGAATTCAATCAAGCTTAAGAAACTGAAGAAAACAAAAACTACAAAGTTTAAGAGCTTGGATTACCTCCAATAAATTCGTTTCCATCTAAATTCCTAGGCAATCAAGCTTCTAATCTTTCCTAGAATCGTTATGACTCTAACATGCTTGAATCTGAGCTCTAAAACTCGAGCTTCCTTCGAAAACGCTAACGAGCGTGAAGAGTGAATTAGAGAGAGAGAGAGAGAGATAACGAGAGTGAGACTTGAGTGTTTTTTGAGTTAATGAACTCAGCCACACCCTTATATATGAACGGTCCCAAATGACAAAAATACCCCCTCTCAACCAGATTATCTCTCAACACCCCATGAGGGTAAAAATTACATTTTCACTTTCTAATCCTGCTCTATACCCAAATTTCCCCAAATAATTACACTAAACCCATAACATTGCTATTTCTCTCTCCCAAAATATGATTCACGTTACAATGAGTCCCGGTGACTCTCCAGATCACCAAAAATACCCCTTGGCTCTCCCCGAGCCTAGTATAAATTCTCTGTTGTGACTAAACCACTATCTTGCTCGAAAGGATCGACTCTTGTCGAACATCACAAATATATCCACATAACCATGTGGGCTCAACATATAACACATATAATTATAGATTGACCCACGGTGGGTTAAAATTACAAAAATACCCTTATTAATAGAAACAGACCTATAAGCACATTTAACACATGTAAACATGCACAATAAGTCATATTATAATATAACTCATGAAATTCATATAATATAACCAATATTGCTCTTCTGGCCCCCTAATCAAGGCACTAAGTCATATTAGGAATTTTGGGACGTTACAGTCTGCTCTTGGAGAAGGTTTTAGGTTTATTCTAGCTTAATTTTAGAGAGTAAATTAAGATGCAATTTGAGTGTTTTCACTTTGGTTTGTGCAGATTTACACTTGTTTTCTTCTTATTTCAGGTTTTAATGCTCAAATACATAATATAGAGTGAAATGAGAATAAACATGTTAAATACAATGTATATGATGGAATTAGTGTTGAGTGTGGAGTTTCAAGATATTATGGGTGGAAAATACTAAGTTGAAGATGTTCAACATGCGTCTTTTATGCTCGATAACACAAGCCTGAAATTTCAAGCCGCATTTTGACCATGATTTCTTCACTTTTTGGAAATACTCTTAGAAATAGAAGTTTTAGATTTTATCCTTAGTTTTTCATTGCTTTTGAATCGTCCCATTTCGAGTTTATCGAGAGGGTAAAGGAAAAAATATTATCAGTTAGTATTGTAAGTTGTTCGAAGTGAGTTTCAAGTGTGTTACATATCGTAGCGCTGCCATGTGGCACTGATGCGATTCCAGGTTTGAAATTCAAATTTAAACGTGATTTTTCATTACCAAAGGTTGGGGCACTATAAATACATCTTATTATAACGTTTTGTGTCAATTTTTGGAGCTCTGAAGACTCATTGGAGGCAAATGAGAGCAATCGAAGAAGCTCTAAACTTTATCTCATATCTTATATTCTTTCTTACACTTTTTTCTTATGGAATCTAATATGCTCTTAATGGTTTCCTTTATGATTATACACTAAACATATTTTCCAGGATTTTAATGTAGTCTCTTGATACTCTATTATTACTTAATTAAATTATTTTATGATTTCTTATTCTTTATTGTGATATATTCAATTTGTGTTCAATACTTGTAAATGATTTGCAATCTTTTGCATGATTCATGATTTTAATTTAAGATTTGAGAATGGAGATTAAATATGCTATAGTTGAATAGACATAAATTACATATTGCATGAGTATACCTATATGGTTTGTGTAGTTTTTAGGGTTTTTGTTCTTAATGTCTACTATATGTTAGAATTTATCACAAAGATGTAGAAAATTCACGTATAGGTTGAGATCTTCGTTGGAAATAGTGCCCTTATAGCATTTGTAGTAGACAAATATTTAAAATTAAATAAATAATTGAATTGAATTATTATATATATAGACTATGTCTGATATTATGTTGATAATATTAAGTAAATATCATAAATTTTCAAAGTTTATCTATGTGGTCTTAATCTCATATTGGTATGAGAGGATTGAGATTAAGATAATAAACTTGAAACAGTTCGCAGTAAAATAAAGTTATGGAATCTTTAGATTAATTACTGCTAGTACGGTTTGCAAGTATTATGAATACAAGTGACCTAGATCTGGGTCACAAGTGTAGCAGGACACTTTAGTGAAGGTACTTTATATATAGTGATATATAGAACTGGACCAGATGTGATTTGTTAATACTTGTTTAAACATCATTTCGTAGTATTAACCAAACACATCAAACGATGACCATCTACACGATGATCTTAATCCTGAGGTTACTATGAACTCCTATATATGTCATCTAATCCTTTGATTCATGCGTTAAGGTTTGTCAGAATGATCAGGCTAAGAACAATTGTCTTGGGGACTCAATGATATATATGGCGGGGGACATAGTTTAACAAATATGGAATCTATACCTTATTATAGATTGAATAATGGTTCCCTATTGGGCTGACTTTTGGAACTGAAAAGGTTATGAGTGCTCACGTCGCAAACTTGTTGTGACAGAACCTTCACTAGTAAATCCAATGGTACACTAAGAACAAAATATAGTTAAAATGGTCAAATGTTAATTTTATTTCCTTTTAATTATGAACCATAAATAGAGGATTAACGTTGTATGTAATGATTCTATCAATGGACACTTTATTCTTTAATAAAATACTATGTAAATATATGTCTATAATTATCAAGAGCTCAATCTCATATTTATAGTGGAGTAATCATGACATTAATAAATATGATTATTAAATCAAAGAATTTTGATTAATAATCTAATATTTATTGGAGCTTGATATTATAGGTCCATAGGTCTTCACGGTGGCTCTATCAACACCATATCAAGGTAAGAGTTGATACAAGGGTAAAACTATAATTTGGAATATGAGAAGAATTTTATTCTTTGGGTCAAATATATAATTATATGATAATTGAGGTTGAATAATTAATTTGGAATTAATTATTTAATTTTCAAAAATATATTTATTTATTTAAATATAGAATTTAAAAATATATATATAAATTTATTTATTTATTTTTCAAATTAATTATTTTATTTGAGTGTGAGAAAATAAAATTGGTAAGTCGAAATAGTTTTGATTTATTGAATTTTAAAAGATGATGGTCATCAATTTGAATTTTGAATTTTGAATTTTGAATTTAAAATTTAATTTTTGAAATATGGTTGTGATCTTTTCCTTAAAAAGATAATATCATATTTTATGGGAATGATTGATTTTAATTGAATAATTAAAGAAAAGAAAAATGCAATATCCCTGAAAAGGTAATACTGCTACACGCATGACACATTCTGGGGACTATGCCATGCATGTAACACAGTACAAATAAAATATCAGCATTATTTTTATTTTATTTATTTAATTAATTAACAATATAAAAATAGATTTTTTTTCAAATTTGGTAAGTTAGATATTACCTAAATAATTCCTATAATCATTATGATTATATTATTATATTACTATTATTATTATTATGAATAATAAGGTAATATATAATCTCTAATATATATATATATATATTACGTGATATACAATAAGAAATAAAAAAAACAAGAGAACAAATTTCAGAACTTGTCTAACAAGAAATTATCTTCTTTTTCTTCTTCTTTTATTATAACATTTCTCAAGTCATAATACAAGTTCATCTCATGTGTTGAGATGAACTTGTGATTTCTAAATTACAAACATTTGTTCTCTATGTGCCCACACACATCTTGAGTTGTAGAGAACACTTCGGAAGATCATGGTTTGAGTACTCAAAGCGGTTGATAGGAAGATCGTAATATATACGAAAAGACTCAAGGCACTTGATAGGCATCAAGAGGCAAATATTTTTGTTCTTGAATATTTGTATACATGTGCATATGATATATATATATATAAATATGTGTATAATTATATATATGTTGCATGATTAATGATATTGCATATTAATGTTTTTTGTTTGGATGTTTTCTTGAACATATAAACAAAAAGGAGTGAGCCTAATGCCCAGCAAGGAAAAAATCTAACACATAGTCCATATACATAAATTTCATAAAAAAAACATAAAACATAACATAACACTTATATCACATACATACTATAATGGCCATTATTACTTGGGGTCCCATAAACTAAACAAGTCATATGCCCAATAGATTAGTGGGGTCTTGCTAGCTAAGCAAGTCATATGCCCATAATCTATTTGGGGCTTGTTAGTCATATAGGTCATATGCCCAAGCCTACAAACATACTTATCATAACATATTTCATAACATAAAAATCATAAAATAACATATAAAAACATATAACATATAAATTTTATCCTATTTTCCTTACCAAAATACCGGGATATGAGGACAGAGTTGGGACTTTGGAACACTCCTAAAAACCATTTTTGAAAGGGTAAGTCTATTGAAGAAAAAGAGATGAAAGAGATGAAGGAACTACACTATTAAAATATACTTACCAAAACCTTGTGCTCAAGAACTTAGATTTCCTAACCAAAATAAGAATAAGGTTAGAAGGCTGAGTAGAAGACTATGAGAACTTAAATAAAATAATACCAATGAACTAGAGTATGGAAATACCTTGAAGACTTGTAAGACCAATCTAAACCTTGAACCGAAATGTTATAAAACCTTACTTCCCAAGTGTTTGATAAGCTTATGATGATCAAGCTTATGATTCCCAACCCAAGTGTTTACACTCTCACACTCACCTAGCAACTTGTAGCCTCTGAACTTAGAGTAATAGATGAATAAGTTGTTGGGCACTAGGTCCTATTTATAGAGTTTAGGAATGAAAAGATCTCATTTAACTTGAATAAAAATAATGGCTTTTTAAGTGAAAATAATTTGAATTATCATTCAGCAGAGGCTGAAGACTCGTTCAGGAAGGTGCTGGACTTATCAAAAGGTTGAAGGTTTGAATGGAGAACGATTTCAAAAAATTTCAAAATGTGCTGAGAGGGGCGATATATCGCCCCCTGTAGGCGATATATCGCCTGGGCCAGTATGCCCGAGGCAATCGTGCATCGTTTCGGGTTTTTTGTATCTTCGTGCTGCGATATATCGCCCCCTATAGCTGCGATATATCGGCATACGCTGATTATTTAAACACGAAATTACACATTTTTAGCTTAATTTGAAATGAGTAAACAGCTTTGACTAAGCCCTTTAACGTTTTCAAAGCTGCTGACTGACCTTAGAGCATTCAAATTTTAACCTTAATAAATTTAATCCTCAAAATACTTAATCATTAATAACCCATACATAACATGTGTTATTATCTAATTGGTTCTTATCTAAACCTTATAGTATAATAAATATTATCCTCAATATCAGTCATAATAATCAAACCTTAGGTTAAAATTAATATTCTTAAACTATAGGCTTAGAAAATCTACAAGTACTACTATGAGTGTCCAAATAAATCCCGGTCTGAACCAAAAATCCACAGTTATAACAATAATACTACTATTACTATTATACTACTATCTAACTTAGCTAAGTTCTTGGACTCTACACTTGCACCCACGTCGTGCGCCTGCATCCACGTTGTGCCTTCCGCACGCCCAGACTGTGCGCCCCTGCCAACCTCCACCCCGAGCTGTGGCCTCCTCCACTGCAGGACCCTAATTTGTTGTTACCAAAATTATTTAAATTATTCATTTACACTAACCCTAATTTGTTGTTACCAAAATTAATTGAATTATTCATTTAATTAAAAAAAATTAATTGAATTAAAATGTTTTTAATTTGGAAATTGAAATAATGTTGATTATTTTCATTAATTAAAAATGTTTTAAAATATCCAAAATTAAAATTATTCTGAATTTTAATATATTAAAATTAAATTATTTAATTTTATTTTTGAATTAAATTACTCAAATTCAAATTGGGTCATGAGAAACTATTTGAGTGTTAAAACCCAAAGTTTAATTATTTTAAAAGGTTGTTTAAAATAATTAAGAAGTTGTATAATTCAAAATGGATATGGAAAATGGTGGCATTGGCTCAACAAGACTACATCTCAAGGTTCAAGATCAAGGCACTCTTCATTAGGCCTTAGCTACTCTAGGTTACATTTTTATGTAAAAAGTTTCCAAAAGTTACCAACCCCCTTTTATTTACTTATTATAAATGTTTGAATATGATTAAAGTGTTTAATATTTTTTCATGCATTATAACATGTCATTCATATACCCACACAGTATGCAATTAACATGCATTACATTCGTGTAGAAACATGTTATTAGGAATGTCCTATATTTTATTATATGTTTATATATGATAATTCATATAATAACAAACTTAGTCTTAATTAGTTAAGATGGTAAATCAAAATTAAAGTTTTTTAATTTGTTATTTTAATTAAAAATATTTTATTAAAATAAAAATGATATTCTCTTAATTAAAGAAAAATTAAAATTAGAATTAAGGACACAATTTTTTATTTTTTGCTTAGTTAGATTAGTAATTATTAAAATATCATTTTGTAAAAATAATTAAATTTATTTTTACAAATACATTAAAAAATTATTGGTTTTGTGAAAAACACACTTTTTCAAAATAGTGAGTGGGAGAGGGAGTTATGCAATAAGTCTCATGGTCTTCATCGTTGGTTGACACCAAGAGGCATTGGAAGGGCCTCGTGTCGCCTACGTTTGCAGCCTCCCTAAGGAAAGGCTTCAGAATATGTTTATTTTATCTCAATGTTGACTTCTCTTATGAGAATATAATTAGTGATGTATTTCAAGTTTGACTGGCCCTAAGGCATACTCTTGAGTTAAGTCATTAATTGAAAATAATGGATTACACTCCGAATGTGTGTTTAGGCTTTCGAGCATGACTAGTGCATCTTGACCAAACTAGCGTAGTTCATAAGTCAAAAGAGAAAAATGCATTTTAAAGTTTTCACTTATGAAATTGAGATTTGCCTCAAAATTAATTTGGAGTTAGTCTGACCTACCCCAAGGCTGGTCCATTAATTTTCAAATTAATTTATCGTGGATCAGTAGATAATATTTTATGTGTTTTTATATCTTGCATTCATGCATCATGTTTACTTTTCCAAATAAAATCTGGTATTTATTATATGTTTTAATTCATTATATTTATTTATTTAATTCCAGCAACAATGGTTAATTCTCTTAATTCTAATCAAGGACCTCAAAATGTGAAAGAACCAGTGATGTGCCTCCAGATGAGCCATCAACTTTATCTGATTATGATGATCATAAAAAATATGCGAATTGGATGAGATCTGATTATTTGGCTCGTCATTGCTTACTAAAGACTATGTCTGACGATATTAAATCGAGATATGTAAACCTTAGATCTACATACGAGATATGGGAAAAGATCAAAAGAGACTCTTTTGATCACTTGAGAAGTTTGCAAGAAGAAAGGGTAAATATGATTTTCTCATCTCCTTTTAATATATTTGAATAGTTGATTCAAATTTTTATGCCACAAACCATATTTTTTGTCATGTTTTTAGGAACGCATTATACAAGAAAAGAAAGATATGCGAAAGAGAAACAAGAAAATGATTGCAGATTGGTGGACCAAGGAATAACTGGCATGGAATTTAGTTTTTATTTTCAACTTTCTATTAAGTCTCTTTTTTAAATTAGTTCAAGAATTCTTTCTAGAAACTATATTTTAGACTCCTTTATTTGATGAGTGAACAAGCTTAATATTTCTTTTTAATAATAAATTCCGTTGTTATTTTTGAAATATATTTGTTCTACCTGTTTCATCAATGAGTATAAATGATAATTATGAATTATTCATTATTTTGCAAATCATAGATTTAATAAATAAAATATATTATTCCAACAACAATTAAGTGAAACATATATGTGCATTAATTTTGAGATTGGTTTGTAATTAATTAGACACATAAAACAAATAAAAGACATAGAGATGTATGTTGAACCTTTTAATGTTCAAAGCTAAAAAAGATAATAAATAGTAAGTCAATATTTATTGACATTTATTTAAGATATGTTTATTTTTGTTGAATGCAAAGAAAATTTCTAGAAATTTTCATGCAACATTCAAAGTAAAGTCACTTAAAGACTTGTTTGATCTGATCAAAAGGAAGTCTAAACTCGAATTTGGAATTCAAGTAATTTGCATGTGAACTTGGAATTCAAGTAATTTGCATGTGAACTTGGAATTCAAACCAAACTCACATGAAACTAGAATGCTAAGCAACATTAGTATTTTAGAAATAGAATATAATCATATTAGATAAGATTGAATAGATAATGAGTGATCATTATCGTCTTTATTATTTCTATAATTTTGACACTTGTTATACTCTATACATGTTTGATTGTACCATATCAAGGACTTAAAAGTTGGGATTCATAAGTGGTTATGTGAATAAATTGAAAGCTTTCCATGAATCCATTTAGTGAAACAATTTAATAATCATAAAAGATTACAAAAGTGTTTGTATCTCTTAAATGCTACTTTAATGAGGCATGATTATTATAATCACTATATTTTTCTAGTTAAATTGTACTAGAAATAATGACTATAAGTCAAGTAAGCAAGTTATTGATAATTAACAATGATAAAACCAAAGAAGATCACAAATTCTGTAAAGCATTATTGTAGTGAGCGTTAGTTGGTAACTACTACGTTACAAATATAAAGTTTAGTTGGTTGTGTGTAACACAATCTAACTATATTTCATTCACATACTAGTATGTAATGAAAGGTTTTAACAGAAAACAATGGTTGAAATACCCTGAAGCTAGAAATGGAATTTGGAACTCCTATGACATCTGAATTCTTGAACATCTAACTAAAGTTCATTAAACTTCAGTTTGAAACAGGATATTCAAGATGAAGAGGAGAATAGAGGAAAGTACAAACTTTTCAAAATATGGTTAATAGCCAAAGGCTATAAACAGAAAGAAGAATTTATTACTCCAATAAATACCTTCTACTGTAACCAAGTTTATATCTATTTACATACTCTTATCCATTGCTTTTACATAGATTATGAGATTAATTTAAATGGATGTCTAAGTAGTTTTTACTGAATGACTAACATGACAAAACCATTTGAAGATCTCGACTAGAAAGATTCACTTGTGACTCTTATTCTTAATATTGATAATGTTTTGATCATTGGGAATGATGTAGAGAAATTATCAATAGAAAATAAATGGTTAGCTGAACATTTCTAAATATTAGATTTAGAAAAGTCAATCATGTTCTATACATTCACATCTATAGAGATTGAAAGAACAATCTTTTGGCACTGTCTCAAGCGACTTATATAGATAAGAAGCTTAAATACTTTAGTTTACAAAAGTCCAAGAAAGGCTTTTTTCCTTCTCGGTCAGGAGGATGTATTATCTAAATAATAATGTCCATTTATTCTTTTACTAGAAAAGAAGGACATGAGACCGTATTCCTACAACTTAGTGATGGACTGTTTAATGTATCGAATGTTATGTCTATGAATTAATATTTGTCAAACGGTGGGAATAGTAAGCAATTGTCAATCCAATAATGGATTGAGTCATTATATAATTATAAGGACTTAATTTTTGGGGTATCTTGAATATAATGGAGATTATATGATTGTGTATTTAGGCAGTGACCTAAAATCCCAAATGATAAATTGATTTTAAACCAGATAGAAATCTTCAAAGATTGATATTAGAATCAGTTTCCATAACTGTAGAGGAAACACATTAATCTGGAAATGTATTTGACATTGTAGAATTATATGTTTCATCATAGAAGCTGAAATGTAACAGCTACGAGCAGTTAAATAGGCTATTGTATTTAGTTGAGTTCTTTGCCATTCTGGAAAGGGTTTTAGACTTGAATAAACTACTAGTATCTCATTGCGAAAGCAATGGAGATATAACTATTCTTGAAGAACTAGAAATCATGAGAGGGTAAAGCACATAAAATGAAGTATCATTTAATTCAAGTCAATTTTACATAATTGGTGTAATGATCTTGAAGATAGCTTCAAAATTGTTTCTTACAAAACTTTTTCATTCAGGGTAATGTGAGCGACACATTGAGTGAGATGCTTCAATTTTCTTTAGGGCACGTGGGAGATTGTTGGGAATAGTACCCTTAAAGCAATTGTAGTAGAAAAATATTTTAAATGAAATAAATAATTGAATTGAATTATTATATATATATAGACTATGTCTGATATTATGTTGATAATATTAAGTAAATATCATAAAATTCCAAAGTTTATCTATGTGGTCTTAATCTCATATTGGTATGAGAGGATCGAGATTAAGATAATAAACTTGAAACAGTTCGCAGTAAAATAAAGTTATGCAATCTTTAGATTAATTACTGCTAGCACGGTTTGCTAGTATTATTAATACAAGTGACCTAGACCCGGGTCACTAGTGTAGTAGGAAACTTTAGTGAATGTACTTTATATATAGTGATATATAGAACTGGACCAGGTGTGATTTGTTAATACGTGTTTAAACATCGTTTCGTAGTATTAATCAAACACATCAAATGATGATCATATACACGATGATCTTAATCCTAAGGTTACTATGAACTCCTATATATGTCATCTGATCATTTGATTCATGCGTTAAAGTTTGTTAGAATAATTAGGCTAGGAACAATTGTTTTGGGGACTCAATGATATATATGGTTGGGGACATAGTTTGATAGATATGAAATCTATACCTTCTTATAGATTGAATAATGGTTCCCTAATTGGTTGACTTTTGGAACTGAAAAGGTTATGAGAGCTCATGTCACAAACTTGTTGTGACACAACCTTCACTAGTAAAGGAAATGGTACACTAGGAATAAGATTTAGTTAAAAAGATAAAACATTAATGTTATTCCCTTTTAATTATGAACCATTAATAGAGGATTAACGTTGTATGTAATGATAATATCAATGAACACTATATTCTTTAATAAAGTACTCTATAAATATATGTCTATAATTATAAAGAGTTCACTCTCATATTTATAGTGGAGTAATCATGAGATTAATAAATATGATTATTAAATCAAAGAGCTTTGATTAATATTATAATATTTATTGGAGATTGATATTGTAGGTCCATAGGTTCCCAAGATGACTCTATTAACATCATATCAAGGTAAGAGTTAATTCAAGGGTAAAACTGTAATTTGGAAATTTAAGAAGAGTCTTATTCTTCGAGTCAAATATACAAATATATGGTAATTGATGTTGAATAATTAATTTGGAATTAATTATTAAATTTTCAAAAATATATTTATTTATTTATTTAAATATAGAATTTCGAAATATATATAAATAAATATGTTAATTTTTTTAATTAATTATTTTATTTGAGAGGGAGAAAATAAAATTGGTAAGTCAAAATAGTTTTAATTTATTGAATTTTAAAAGGTGATGATAATGATGATCATCAATTTGAATTTTGAATTTTGAATTTAAAATTTAAATTTTGAAATATAGTTGTGATCTTTTCCTTAAAAAGATAATGTCATATTTTGTGGGAATGATTGATTTTAATTAAATAAAAAAATAAAAAAATGCAATATCCCTGAAGATAGAATATTGCTACACGCATGACACTAGGGCTGGCAATTTTCGATACGACACGATGACACGACTCGAAAACGATACGAAATAAATGGGTTTGGGTAACACATTTAATTTTTGTGTCATAATCGTGTCAACACGTTTAACACGTTTATTAAACGTGTCATTTTCGGGTCAACCCGCTTAACCCAAAAATGACACGCTTAAGACACGTTTAAGATTATATAAACATTTTAATTTATTTATATTATGTTAATCGTGTCAATTTCGTGTCGTGTCATTACACGTTTAATTGTGTATTAATCGTGTCAGTTTTAGATTTGTGTCAAATGACAAATTTATTAAACGTGTTATCATGTCGACACGTGTGACCCGCTAAGATAATCGTGTCGTGTACGGGTTTGGATTTCTGACACGAATAATAATCGTGTCGTGTACGGGTTTACTCTAATCGTGTCGTGTCATAATCGTGTCGACACGATTATGACACGATAACACGAATTGCCACCCCTACATGACACAGTCCATGGATTGCGCCATGCGTGTAAGACAATACAGATAAAGTATCGGTATTGTTTTTATTTTATTTATTTAATTAATTAATAATTTGAAAATGGATTTTTTTGAATTTGGTAAGTTAAATATTACATAAATCAATTCCGATCATCATTATGATTATATTATATTATTATATTACTATTATTATTATGAATAATAAGGTAATATATAATCTCTAATATATATATTATGTGATAGACAATAAGAAATAAAAAAAAAACAAGAGAATGGAGATTCATAAAAAGTTTCAGAATTTGTGTAACAAGAAATTGTCTTCTTCTTCTTCTTTTATTCTAACATTTCTCAAGTCATAATCCAAGTTCTCATGTGTTGAGATAAACTTGTGATTTCTAAATTAAAAACCCTTGTTCTCTATGTGCTCACACACATCTTGAGGTGTAATGGCCCAACTAATTCTAAACTTTGGACCATTAAAGCTACTATACATAGACACTAATCTTAAGAAAACATACATACGAAATAGTCATAACTTTATTAAAAACAGTAAAACAAAGGTTATAATACATAAAATTCGGGGTATGATATGGGATCCCATTGTTTGAAAATAAAACATAACTTAAATCTTAAATAAATTCGTTACAAAATCAGGTGCGGAAAATACATAGAAAACATAATTGAAATGACTAAAAACAACTTCGTCCTCGAATCGTTCACGCAGTCCACCGAATCCATTCTTCCTCAATACACAATCCCAAGCCGCCAAGAATCTTTCCGCCGCCATAATTATTTTCCTGCACATATATAATAAAGGAATGAGCCTAATGCCCAGCAAGGAAAATCTACTAAAAGTATGAAACATAAACATAAACATAAGCTATAAACATATAACATATAACTATAAAGACGTATACCATATAGGACTATACTATTAATGGCCATTAAAACATGTGATAAACCATCTACGCCCCCTGTCTAATATCTGAGGTAGGTTAGATCACATGATAGTTTATGATAACCCATCTAGGTCCCCTGTCTAATATTTGAGGTAGGGTAAATCATAACTACAAACATAAAAATGATAAACACTAGGGCACTAAGCAACTATGAGCCCTAGATAAAACATAACGTACTATAGCATAAACATATAATACATAAACATACACATAAGCATATAGAAACTATCCTATTTTCCTTACCAATACCAGGATGTGAGAACAAGGACGGGATTTTGGAACACTCCTAAAACCAACAATGAGAAGGTGAGTAGTTTTAAAAGAAAACGATGAAAAGAAATGAACTAAAACCACCGAGAATAGGAGCTTACCGAAAAGAAACTTCAAGTTCAAAGAACTTAAATGCCTAACCAAGAATGGAAAATATTGAGTTAGGATTTGAGTATAGAAAAGCTATAAGAACTAATGAAACATATAGAAATGAACTAGGAATAGGAATACCTTTGAATGCACTTTAACCGAACTACACCTCGATATCGAACAACACACTATTAACCTTTGTTGACCCAAGATTTGGCCAACTGACACGGAGTCAAAACGTGATTGATGTGGAAAGATGTATAGAGAATAACGCAATGACAAAAGTAAAGAAAACACAGTAATTTATAGTGGTTCGGCCCCAGGATTTGGTAATGACCTACGTCCACTTAGAATGATATTGATATAAAATCAGAAGGGTGATCAAAGAACCAGGGTTCAATGAGTTTCACTCTCCTCTAAAGAACAATACAGATTTACTTAGAGAATTACTATCGTTTCCTATCATTCGAAAGCCAAAAAAGGTCCCATCCTTCGAGCTATCTCTTGCTATTTATAGGCTCAAGGAGGGTTACAAGAGATTGTTACAGATATTCTTCCCTGAATAATCGGATATCCAGAAGATTGTATGAGATAAATTTGGGATTCATAAAGATCTTCCCATAAATGTTGCCTTGTACGCGGAACTACCGACCAGACTGGTCGCGGGTAAGACGGGCTTACCCTGCTTCTACTGTGTCTCCTGGTCGATACTCTAGCAGACGCTTTCAGGTATCAGCCACGTGTCCAGAGATTATTTTCCACGTCACCAATGCTAATTTATTGGATAACATTTGCCCCCCCAAAGTTTGTTTACTACGAACAGTAAATAAACTTTGAACGAACGACTCTTCGGTTACCCCTCCTAACGTGTCAGAACCCTTCGTGTGCTCTCGAAAAAAGCAACCCACTTCTGTCTAATCATGCCTTTTCAGTTCCCCATAAACGATTTCGACGGCCATCCCGTTTCCCCGTACTTTGAAAAAGGAAAACTAATGATTACACTTTTTCAATATCAGAGACAAACTTATATAAGACCATCGGAGACTCTTCTTTCTTTTTACGCACGCCATTATCTTTGCAGAAAACCCTAAAAACCAGAGCTTTAACCTTCTCCGGAGACCATTTTCCTGCACTTCCGAGACTCAGACCGCGGACTCTTTAATCTCCGAAGACCGTTCTTCCACCCTCGCGATCACTTTTCTTGGTATGTTTTCGAAACCCTATGCTTTTAATTTCTCGTGGTGCATGCTTCTGATGGCGTACTGTTTAAGTCTTTCTGTTTCTGGTTTAAGATGCTTGTAGACAGAATGTTTTGTAGGCGCAGTAGAGTTACGAGTTAGTTTAAAATCCAGGATCATGCTTTTTAGGACGTAAAACCGAAGTAACATTTCGATTTTTAAGCCAGTTGAAAAATAAATTTTTCCCGCCCTAAGGGGAGTTGAAAAAGCTTTCACAGAAAAAAATTTTACTTTCACCCTTTGATCCGTTTTTCAAACTGTTCGTGTAGAAAGAACTAGCTTTTTGATAGAATGTTGTTGTATAAAAGCCTAACTTTTATACTCGACCAGCGTTATTCTAAAAAGCTTTTTAGAGTTCTATTTCCTCACCTCCCCATTCTTCTGTTTGCAGGCTTTAATGCCAGATTTGTGGGGAGGTGAAAGACCCATCGACGATGACCTTCTTGCCCAGCTGCTCGAGGGGGAAGAACAACCAACTGTACGTGTTCGCGAGATTCCTTTCTCGCGATCTTCCTCCAGACCTCGTCCTTCCTCCCCAATGGCCCGCTCCAAGTCTTCTGGCAAGAAAAGGCCCGAGTCTGAAAGCAACCCTACTCCTCCTGCCCAGCCTGATTCGCAGGCTAGGGCTCCCTCGACCAGCGGTCGAGAAAATCTTGTTCCTGACCCTAATATCCAAACTAGGGCTCGTCATCGGAATCCGCCTGATGTCGAGTGGTATACTCCCCCAGCCAGTTCAGTGACCCTTCGAATGGTCGCTAACTGTTTCAGGAAATTCCCCCTCACGGGGGTAACCATTATTCGTCCTACCGCAGACCAGAGGGCTAACCGTCCAAGAGGGGCGAATAGCGCTTGGTCCCGGTATCACATTGAGGCGGGAGCTTATCTCCCTCTTCATCCCTTCTTTGTGGGGGTGGCCAACTATTTCGGCGTCGCCCCCTTCCAAATAACTCCAAACGGATATAGGATGCTGGGCGCACTCTATATCCTGTATAAACTTAACAAATGGCCAGAACCTTCGCCCCACGAGGTCAACTATCTTTTTGACCTCAAGTCCAACCCACAGCACAACGGGACGGGCTTTTTCCACTTCTGCCACCAAGAGACAGGCCGGACGTTCTTGAGTGGCACTACCCATATATCAAACGTGGGGCACTACAACAAGGAGTATTTCTTTACTCCGGAAATAACCAGCAACAACTTGGCCTTCACCCGAGGAGGTAGGAGCTTGTCTTTGACTGGTCGATATTTTAACATAGAGTGTTTCCTTTCATTTTTCTCAAACTTAATCTGTTTTTCAGGCCCTTGGTTATGTCCGACCCCAACACCAGACATGGTGTTGAGGTCTAACACTCTGGCCAGGATGTCTGATGCAGCAAAATGTGTCAAGACCCTGATAATCGAAAAGAACTTGAGGTCGTCTGGCCTCCTGGCTCCTCGCCATGAAAATAGAGGGTCCGTGGTGGACGAAGCCATTGCCGAGGGGGTTCCCGAGTAGCAACCTCCTGTGCCTCCTCCTAGGAGGAGGCCAACAGGAGTTACGATTAGGGAACCCACGGGTAGCCCTTCCGCAGAAAGGCCTTCTGCTCCCCAAGGCAAGGGGAAAGAAAAGGCCAAAGAGCCTATTGTTGACTTGGGAGAATCTTCCGATGATAATGGTAAAGTTATTTCGCTTTTAAATGGTTTGCCAATTCCCTGTCATATGTTTGACGGGGATGGTAACTTTACATATGCTCCAAATCTAGGGCCAAACTTCTTCATGCCAGATAATGAGTATATGACTAATAGAGTCAATAGTGTAGCGACCAGTAGTTGTAGCTCGGGTATTTACTTTGTTACCTCCTTTCAGTTGTCTAACTTACTTTCACCTGCCTCCTTTTTATTAACTTGCTATGTTTATCTTCATGCAGATATGTCAACTCCCAACATTTTTGACATGTACCAGGCCGAGGAGGAAGAGGAAGTTCCTCAACTCCAACGGAAGCCTAAGAAGAGGACTGGTGAATCCAATCGAGGCCCTCCGGCCAAGAAGGGTCGATCAGAAGATCCTCCTCAGGGTACGCCTACTGGGCAAAGTCCTGCGCCAACTGGGCGAACTCCTACTCCTCCTCCAGCTTCTTCTGAACAGCAAACTACTCCTGTTCGGCCGAATCCTCCAGCTGCGCCTGCCAGGGAGCAACTTTCTCGTGAAGAGGCTCATGGGGCCAGACTCATGAGCCGTGCCATTCGATCTGCCAGGGACCGCCTCGATCGCATCGGCAAAGGCGACTGTGTTAGGGCCGCAATGGTTCAAGCTGAAGAGCTGCCAGTCGACCAGATCCTGAACAGGGCTCTGAACGAAATCTCCAGCGTAAGTGTTTCTTTATTCTTCGAGTCTTTAGTTTTTTAGTCCTCGTGATAAGTTCTAACTCCTTTTTCTTTGTGCACAGGCCTTACTTTCTGCCACTACTGCTCGTACCCGAGCCCAGGCTTACCTCGAGCAGGCCGAGGCAAAAGCCATCGAGAGGTATCAGGTGAAGGCGGCCGAGGAGCTTTCGGCTGCTGAGGCTAAGCATGCCAAGGAGTTGGAGGCAGTGGTCCGAGAGAGGGATGCGGCGGTGACTAAGCTGTCCGAGGCTGAAGCTGCGAAGGAAGCAGCGGTCAAGTTGAGGCAGGAGTACCGAGACTTCAACAAAACCCATCTCCGCGAAATCAAGCATCTGGGGGAGGTACTCAAGACCAAGGATGAGTCTATTCTCTCCCTCGAGGGCAAAGTGAAGCAGTTGGAGCTTGACAACTCCAAGAATCTGGAAAAGTACAAGAGGACAACACTCCGATGTTTCTACAATTTCTGGAAACACAATCAGGGTGTTGATTTTAGCTACCTTTCAGAGGAAGTCAGAACTGCGGAGTTTGCCCGATGTGCTGCCCAACTGGCCGAAGAGGAGGCAAGAGCCGCGACCCCTGCCACTCCAAGCGTCGCTGGTTTGGAAGAAGAAGATGTTGTTGAGGACGTGACTAACCAGGATGCTGCCCAGGATCCTCCGGTCCTGAATGCCTCTTGAATTCTTCTCATTTATTTTTTCTTCTTTCTGGATATACGACCCAAGGGTCGTGATGTAAAGACAATAGTTTCTTTTTAAATTTTGCTGCACGGGCAGTAAATCTTTTTACTTGAACAATTACATCCAAGCTGCGATGCTTGCGGTGTAAAAGCTTAACTCTTGGTGCTATAATATCTTTACTTATTATAACATTTGTCCGTATGATCGGACTTAACATAGTACTTTGGCATGATTTAACAAAACATAAATTTTGAAAAATACTCTAAGTACTGTAGCATGCTTTCACTTATTTTGTTCATGTGTTTAGATACCTTGAGAGTATGCTTTGCTATCGATGTGCCTTATATGCCCCCCAAGTGATCGAGGAGCTTTAGGTCCTTGGTCACTTGCCTTGACCATAAACTGCTCGAACATTCCTGTTCGTATGAAAACTGATACTTGTAATACAGCAAAACAACACACGTAATGAACAAATACTTGTAAATACAAATTCACAAAAGTTGGCAAGAATGACTGGCTGAGCACAGTCCCTTATAATCTCGTATTAAAAATGGACTAAACATGTCTTTACGAGTGATTCTGAAATAGAATCTTACATATACGAGCAGTTAGCTATACAACGTGGCTAACCCTCTTTGCAAAACTTGTAGAAAAATTTAAACAAGCCAGTCCTTTAAGAAGGATTGTTCATTGATAATACTTGCGCAGGTGTTCTCCATTCCAATAATGTGGAACGAGAACTCCGTTTAAGCGTGCAAGTTTGTAGGTGCCTGGGTGAAGGACTTCTTCAATCTGGTAAGGTCATTCCCAGTTAGGTCCGAGCACTCCAGCAGCGGGGTCGCGGGTATTTAAGAAAACTCGTCGTAGCACCAAATCTCCGACATTGAATTTTCTTTCTTTAACTTTGGAGTTAAAGTACCGGACGAATTTTTGCTGGTAAGCAGCAACTCAGAGTTGAGATTTTTCTCGCATCTCGTCGATCGAGTCTAGGGACTCCATCATTAGCTGGCTGTTCAGGTCCTGGTCGTAAGTCAAACGCTGATGTGAGGGGGGATCTAACTCGACAGGTAACATGGCCACATATCTGTAGGCTAGGGAAAATGGGGTATGCCCTGTTGCTGTTCGGTGAGATGTTCTATACGACCAGAGGACTTCAGGCAGCTGCTCTGGCCATGCTCCTTTAGCTTCTTCAAGTCTTTTCTTCAGGGTGTCCTTAAGAGTTTTGTTCACGGCTTCGACTTGCCCATTCGCTTGTGGATGTGCAACTGAAGAAAAACTTTTAATGACCCCATGCCTTTCGCAGAAATCGGTGAATAAATCACTGTCAAATTGGATCCCGTTGTCTGAAACTATCTTCCTGGGTAATCCATATCGGCATACAATGTTCTTGATGACGAAGTCAAGAACTTTTTTGGTCGTGATGGTTGCGAGTGGTTCAGCTTCGACCCATTTTGTGAAGTAATCGACTGCCACAACTACGTACTTTACTCCTCCTTTCCCTGTTGGCAGGGATCCAATATAATCTATCCCCCATACTGCGAAGGGCCATGGGCTCTGGATCTGTTTTAGTTCATTTGGAGCTATTCGTGGGATCTTGGAGAACCTTTGGCATTTGTCGCATCTTCGTACATACTCCATCGAATCCTCGTTCATTGTTGGCCACAAGTATCCTTGTCTTAGAATTTTTTTTGCCAAAATCTGCCCCCCAGCATGATCTCCGCAGAAGCCTTCATGCACCTCCCTCATGAGTTCCTTAGCTTTTTCTGGTGTAACGCACCTGAGTAGTGGCATTGAATATCCTCTTCGATACATAACGCCATCAACCAATATGTACCTAGCGGCTCGCCTTTGTAGAGTTCTGGCTTTGTTTCTATCTGTTGGCAGTGCACCATTCGTCAGATACTCCAAGTAAGGCGCCATCCATGTATCCTCCATTCGAATCTCCATACTGGACTCATCTGCTTGTATGTTTGGCTTGCTCAGTCTTTCCACTGGCACAATGTTCAAAGTGTCAGCGTCTTTTGCGCTCGCGAGTTTAGCTAAGGCATCTGCATTCGAATTCTGGTCTCGCGGGATTTGTTGGAGGGTGTACTTTGTAAACTGGGCTAGCAAATCCTTCATTTTATTTAGGTAGGCCATCATCTTTAAGCCTCGCGCTTGATACTCTCCCAGGACTTAATTTATGACTAGCTGAGAGTCACTGTAAATGTCAAGCGTCTTTATGCTCATATCTTTGGCCATTCTTAATCCAGCTAGGAGTGCTTCGTATTCCGCTTCATTGTTTGATGCTGCGAAGTCGAACCTGATTGCGCAGTGAAATCGATGCCCTTCCGGCGTTATCAATATCACTCCCGCTCCAGCGTGGGATTCGTTGGATGAGCCATCCGTGAATAGCTTCCACGAAGGAGTTTTGTCTTGAGGCATGGGCGCTTCAGGCTGTTCGCACTGCTCACTGCCTGGGAGTTCGGTGAACTCCGCGACAAGATCGGCCAAGACTTGTCCCTTTATTGCTGCCCGCGGTGAATAAGTTACATCGAACTGCCCTAGTTCGACTGCCCATTTTAATAGTCTTCCAGCCGCCTCCGGTTTTTGGAGGACTTGCCGAAGGGGCTGGTTGGTTAGAACTGTGATAGGATGGGCTTGGAAGTAAGGACACAACTTCCTGGAGGCTAGAATTAAGCAATATGCTAACCTTTCGATCGGCGGATATCTTAATTCTGCCCCGATTAACCTTTTGCTGACATAGTAGACTGCTTTCTGTACGCCTTCTTCCTCTCGTACCAGTACCGCACTAGCAGCAACTTCGGTAATCGCCAGATAAATATACAAAGTCTCTCCTTCGATTGGTTTTGATAAGACGGGAGGTTGCGCCATATGAGCTTTTAAGGCCTGGAATGCTTGTTCGCAGTCTCCCGTCCATTCAAACTTCTTATTCCCCCTGAGTAGATTGAAGAATGGGACGCACTTGTCAGTTGATTTCGAGATAAATCTACTCAGGGCCGCGATCCTTCCAGTTAAACTTTGTACATCCTTAATCCTCTCTGGCGACTTCATGTCGATCAGGGCTCTTATCTTGTCGGGGTTGGCCTCGATCCCTCTTGAATTTACTATAAAACCCAAAAACTTCCCTGATCCGACTCCAAAGGAACATTTGAGGGGATTCAATTTCATCCAGTACTTGTTTAGCACATTAAAGCATTCTTGTAGATCCCTCACATGCCCTTCTGCCTTCTTAGACTTTACGAGCATGTCATCCACATATACCTCCATGTTTGCACCGATCAGCTCCTTAAACATGTGGTTGACTAGCCGTTGGTAAGTCGCACCTGCGTTTTTCAGCCCGAAGGGCATCACTTTGTAACAGTATAAGCCCATATCGGTCCGAAAGCGGGTGTGATCCTCGTCAGGGGGATGCATGCTGATCTAGTTGTAGCCTGAATATGCATCCATGAACGAGAGGATCTCGTGTCCTGCAGTTGCATCGACCAGCTGGTCGATCCTTGGGAGCGGGAAGCAGTCCTTTGGGCAGGCTTTATTGAGGTCCGTAAAATCCACACAGGTCCGCCATTTGCTGTTAGGCTTGGGGACCAGCACCGGATTGGAGACCCACGACGGATAAAACGCCACCCTGATAAACCCTTTCTCCTTAAGCCTTTCGACTTCTTCTTTCAAGGCCCTTGATCTTTCTTTATCGAGCAGCCTTCTCTTTTGTTGCACGGGTGGAAAGGTTTTATCTATGTTTAGGACATGGCTGATTACTGCAGGATCTATCCCAACCATGTCTTTGTGCGCCCAGGCAAAAACCTCCTGGTTCTTTTGCAAGAATTCCACCAGTGCTTGCTTTATAGTAGGCTCTAAGTTCTTCCCAACCTTTACGACTCTGGTCGGGTCTTTTTTGTCGAGTTGGACCTCCTCCAGGTCCTCGACGGGTCCAACATTTTCTTCAAAATCGCCAAAGCGAGGATCCAAATCTCCATCCTCCTTTGGGCAACACCCTATTTGGTGACTTCACCACCGGATTGGGCTTGCGTGTCTATTTCCATCTGCAATCGATCTGGGGTGGTGCTCCCTGATGTCCCACTTTTCGCCTTTGTGATCGAGGCGTTGTAGCACTCCCTGGCTTCCCTCTGGTTTCCTAAGACGCGTCCTACCCCTGCGTCCGTCGGGAATTTCATGGCTAGGTGCCACATAGAGATGACGGCTCGTAGATCAACCAGTATGGGCCTTCCAATAACGGCGTTGTATGCTGAAGGACAATCGACCACTACAAAAGTGGTGAGTAATGGCCTTGTTACGGGCGTTGTACCCATCGTTACTGGAAGCTTGATCATTCCGGCTGGGGCGAGTCCTTCTCCAGAGAAGCTGTATATGGTTTGATTTCAGGGCTCCAAGTCTTTTATGGACAACTTCATGCGTTCCAGTGTTGACTTATACAGGATGTTCACTGAACTCCCTGTATTGACCAGTACCCTTTTTACCATCATATTGGCCATCTGGATGTCCACGACCAGCGGATCGGAATGTGGGAACCGAACGTGCTGGGCATCACCATCAGAGAAGGTTATCTCACCCTCTTCTGACCGAGCCTTTTTCGGTGCACGGTCCTCCACAGTCATCATCTCGATGTCCTGGTCGTGACGTAGAGTCCGAGCGTATCGTTCTCTGGCCTTTCCGCTATTTCCCGTGAGGTGCGGGCCTCCACAAATGGTTAAGAGTGTTCCAGCCACGGGGGCAGGCTGTAATGGTGGCGAGCGTTGGCGTGTAGATGCCTGCTCGTTGCCACCTGGAGCTTCTCGTTGGGAAGTTCCCGAGGCCCGTACGTACCTTCTCAAGTGTCCTTGTCTAATAAGGAACTCGATTTCGTCTTTTAACTGGTTGCATTCATTAGTGTCATGTCCGTAGTCGTTATGGTAACGACAGAACTTGGTAGTGTCTCTTTTCGAAATGTCCTTTCGAATGGGTCCTGGTTTCTTGTAAGGCACACTAGAGCTTGTGGCCTGATAAACCTCTCCCCGAGACTCGACGAGGGCAGTGTAGTTAGTGAACCTAGGTTCATAATGATTACCCTTGGCTCGTTTGTTGTCGGAGGTGGAAGGCTCGTTATACGACCATTTCCCACCATTTTTGCCATTACTGTTGCCGTTTCCGTGGCCTTTGTCGTTTCCATTAGGTTTGGAACCATTGGCGGCTTTGGCAGGTTCGGCGGCCTTCTTACCCTTGTTCGAGGGTTTTCCATCATCAGCAATGGCTTCCTCGAGCTTGATGTAACGATCAGCTCGGTCCAGGAACTCCTGGGTTGTTTTAACTCCTTCCTTTCGGAGACTCTTCCAGAAGGGAGAGCAACGTTTTACCCCTGCGGTAATGGCCATCATCTTGCCTTCGTCCCCTACTATTTTTGCTCCGGCTGCCGCTCGCATAAATCACTGGACGTAATCCTTCACTGACTCTCCGTCCTGCTGGCGAATTTCGACCAACTGGTTTGCTTCGGTTGGGTGCACGCGACCCGCATAGAATTGTCTGTAGAACTCCCTTACGAACATTTCCCAGGAAACTATGCTTGCAGGCGGGAACTTAAAGAACCATTCCTGCGCTGCTTCAGAAAGTGTTGCAGGGAAGATCCTGCACCGAGCATCTTCAGACACTTTCTAAATGTCCATCTGAATCTCAAATTTATTCACATGCGAGACTGGGTCCCCATATCCATCAAAGTTCGGGAGCGTAGGCATTTTGAACTTGCTGGGAGTTTCTGCGTTAGCTATCTTCTGGATGAAAGGAGTACCCTTCCTCCAGTCGTGGTCGATATAAGAAGTCCTTCCTCCGACCAGCTGCTGCACAGCCTGATTGAGTGCGTCTATCTGGGCTTCCACTGCGGCAGGAATTGCGGTGGCCTCTGTTGCTAGGGGGATGTTCTCGCCATGCCTCTCGCGACGATCGTTGAGTACATCTCTCAGGTCCTCTTCTCTTCTTCGCTGCTCGCCACCTCCGAGCCGGTTGAAGACATTATTTTGTCTGGGCTGCCCCCCAGCATCTTGTCTATTTGGCTGGTCACCTTGAGGTACTTGGCTTCTGCCTTTACCTCTTTCTCCATTCCTCCCACCAGCATTTCCCTTGCCTGAGTCAGCCTCATTGTATCCGTGGCCATCTCTGAAACTTGACTGGCTATGGTGAGACTGACTGTTCCCTCTATTCCCGTCTCTGGCAGAAACGCCCCAAGCGTTAGAGGGTGGCCTGCGCTGGTCGCGGTGTCCCCGTGCATTATCATGTCGTGGGGGTCCACGGACCGCAGAGCCTAGCTCTGAGTCCCTCCTGTTACCAGGAGGGTAGTGACCTCTGTTCGCTGGGTTTTGCCCATCATTCTCATGGCGTTTAGGACTACGAGGCTGACGCTTGGCCCTATTCTGCCTTTGCTGCGGGGGATTACCCCGAGCAGCTTGGGATGGTGGATTTGCCTCAAGGTCCAACGGGACATCGTCATGGGGTGTTTGAGGCTGCTCGGGCCTTTGCGGACTTGAAGGCTGAATTGGTGGGCTAGGATTGGGACCCCTCTGGGGTGGCCCATTCGCGGGTTGGTCAGGCTGCGAGGCAGGTGCGGCCTGATTTCTAGCCAACAGCAAGGCTGCTTCGAGGGCGGCCATGGCTTCGGTCTGGCGGCGATCCACCTCCGCCTGTCTTTCGCTCAATTCCGCACGCTGCCGATCAATCTCCTGTTGCTGCCGCGCCATAACTTCTGCGGCAGTCTCTTGATTGGCCCTCAGGCTAGCCAATTCTTCCTGCAACGCGCCCAGGGTGCTCTTCAGCGTCGCATCGTCCATTTCCTCCTCTTCAAAATCTAGTTGCGGCTCATCTTCCGCCATGCTTGCAGGGGGAGGAGGAGGTGGTGGATTCGACGGTGCAGCGGCGGTTGCCTGCCCAGTTTTCCTTCCTGCTTTCGCCATTGGTTTTCTTAACAGCAACAAATCAATCTCTCAATGAAAGCACCAGAATGTTGACCCAAGATTTGGCCAACTGACACGGAGTCAAAACGTGATTGATGTGGAAAGATGTATAGAGAAGAACGCAATGACAAAAGTAAAGAAAACACAGTAATTTATAGTGGTTCGGCCCCAGGATTTGGTAATGACCTACGTCCACTTAGAATGATATTGATATAAAATCAGAAGGGTGATCAAAGAACCAGGGTTCAATGAGTTTCACTCTCCTCTAAAGAACAATACAGATTTACTTAGAGAATTACTATCGTTTCCTATCATTCGAAAGCCAAAAAAGGTCCTCTCCTTCGAGCTATCTCTTGCTATTTATAGGCTCAAGGAGGGTTACAAGAGATTGTTACAGATATTCTTCCCTGAATAATCGGATATCCAGAAGATTGTATGAGATAAATTCGGGATTCATAAAGATCTTCCCATAAATGTTGCCTTGTACGCGGAACTACCGACCAGACTGGTCGCGGGTAAGACGGGCTTACCCTGCTTCTACTGTGTCTCCTGGTCGATACTCTAGCAGACGCTTTCAGGTATCAGCCACGTGTCCAGAGATTATTTGCCACGTCACCAATGCTAATTTATTGGATAACAACCTTACTTCCCAAGTGTTTAATAAGCTTAAGATGATAAAGCTTATAACCCCAACCCAAGTGTTTAACACTCTAAAGTAAACCTAGCAGCTTGAAGGCTCTGAACTCAGCTTGAAGAATGAATGAAATGGCTGGGTACTAAGTCCTATTTATAGAGTTCAAGAATGAAAAGATCTTCTTTTAGCTTGAATAAAATAATAACTATTTAATTGAAAAACATTTGAATATTCTTTCATCAGAGGCTTGAGACTCGGTCAAAAATATTCCGAGGCTTGCTAAGAGGTTATGGGTTGAATTGAGCTCGGTTTCAAAATCATTCAAAAATATTGTCATGGAGCCGATATCGCCCATGGTAGGCGATATATCGCTTGGGCTTATATTCCCGAGGCTCGTCGAAACGTTCGTGCGAAGTTACGTGTTTTTCGTATTCCCTGAGTGGCGATATATTGCCCCTTAGAGCTGCGATATATCAGCATACGCTGAAATATTATACACGTAATAGCACTTTTTCAGCCTAATTTGAATTGAGTAAACAGCTTTGACTGAGTCCTATAACGATTTCAAAGCTGCTGGCAGATTCTGAGGTTTTCAAATATTATTCTTATAAAACTATTCCTCAAAAATACTTTAATTTCTCAATAAACATGCACATGACAAGTGTGATGACCTTATTAGCTCTATCTAAACCTTATAGTATAATAAATATCACTTTTGAAATCAACTATATTAATCAAACCTTATGTTATAATTAATGTTCTTAAACTATAGGTTAAACTTATAAAATCTACAAGTGTTGATACGAGTGTCCCACTAAGTCCTGGCTTGAACCAAAATCCACAATCATAAACATACTATAACTACTACTAGCTATTACTACTACTACTACTATTATCTAACTAGCTAAGTAAAGTTCTTGGACTCTAGATGAGGTGTAGAGAACACTCGGGAAGATCGTGGTTTGAGTACTCAAAGCGGTTGATAGGAAGATTGTAATTTATACAAAAATACTCAAGGATACTTGATAGACTTCAATAGGTAAATATTTTTGTCCTTGAATATTTGTATACATGTGCATATGATATATATATAAATATGTTTATAATTATATATATGTTGCATGATTAATGATATTGCATATTAATGTTTCATGTCTGGATGTTTTCTTGAACATATAAATATTTTATATGAGAGATGAATTTTTTTTTCAAACTGGGCCCACCACGCCATTTCGCTGTGCACTCTGATTGTTTTTCCAACAATCTTATTGTAACGCCCTGGATAACCAAGACCGTTACACTGTGTGTTTATAAAGTGCCAGACTTGCTAACCAAGTCATTTAAGTAAAATCGTGTTATTGAAACTATAAAGGAACTAGGGTTAAAAGCGTTTTGGTCTCAAAAGCCACATTTTCGTTAATAAGCATCATCCGTTACATGGGTTCCCAAAAATGTTGAGTTCAAAGACCGTTACAAAAGACACAAGGTTTGTGTGCAACAACCGGCCATACTAAGGCAAAACGAACAGTTAGGTGATCCCTGTCCTGGTCCACTCCTCGACTGTGGCGATCGAACCGCTGGCTATGTACATTCCACCTCGGAGCTCTCCACCTCAGGCTTGGTCCAATTTTCCCTTGCATTTACCTGCACCACGTAGCACCCGTGAGCCAAGGCCCAGCAACAAAACAAAACAACAGCAGAGCACAAGCAATTAGCAGACAAGTCAATATCTCATATTGCATCACATAATCTCAACCATATAATCAGACAGTACCATCAAGTATTCCACATACTAAGCATATCAATTCATAACATGTACAGTTCACAAATGATAACCAGGGCTAGCGCTCTCAGGCTGCTCCTTCCGTTATCCTGTTGTTCTTGGCTACCAGTGGCCAATTCGCGCCCTGTGCGCTAATATCACGTATGGCACTCTTAGGTCGCTTCTACATGTCTCATGGCGTGATACCAACATTGACACGACACAATTCTCGGGAGCACTTAGTCCCATCACAAATATTTAACCGGGTGCAGTTTTCTTACCTTTCAATTTACTAGTTTTCGATGCCACGAAGCCGCGAGCACGGTCCTCTACCCCAAGCCTCTCCAAAGACCTAGTCACAATGCAAATGAAACATCCTTTGTCACTAATCAATCCAGAACTACTTCCCGGAACCAATCCCACACTCTCGGAATCCCCCAAATCCCTAAAACAATGCACCGAAGACATCCCCCGAACCCCCGGAGCAAAGGCTCAAAATTGCAAAATCCCATGCTCTGAAATTGGCCTAGCGTCGCGGCGCCCAGCAAGTTAGAGCCGCGGTGCCCAGCAAGTCAGAGAACTTGCTCTACCCAGAAACAGCCTCGCGCCGCGGCGCCCAAGAACAGGGCCGCGGCGCTCCTTCGCGAACCCAGATTTCTGGGTTTTCTCCTACGTTTTTCCCGAACCCAAACCATTCCAAATTCATACCTAAGCCCCAAAACCAACTCAAAACCTCTAATAGACCACACAACAACCTAGAAACGTCATACCCTAGCTCAATTACACAATCATTCCCAAAATTCACTCTTGAGTTCCATGCCTTAGTAACTCAAACCAGAAAGTTAAAAGCTTAAACCTAAACCCAAACCACACTTCAAATTCCCTAATTCATAACAGAAATAAGCTTTACAATTACACAGAATCCTTACCTCTGAATGAAGAGTCCAACCTCTGGCTTCCTTGCTTCCAGCTCCAAGTCAAGCTTTATAACCCCACAAGCTGAATTTCCACAAACAGCCATAACTATCCTTGAATTCCCATATTCAATCTCTAAAAATCCAAACTTAAATTCAACAAAGCAAAGTTCTAATCCTTACCTCTGAATAACCTTGGCCTAAGCTTGATTTTGATTACTTCAAACCCCTTGATTCTCCTTCCAAAACTCAAATTCAGCTTCCTTCTTTTACTTTTCTTTTGCTCTATTTCTAGGTCTCAACATTCAGCATAAATCAATTTTCCAAAGTGTTATACGTGACTAACTTTTCCTCCCAAAAGACCACCTTATCCCTCCACTAATATCCCTTTCTAACTAAACCTCAAGGGCACACTTGTCATTTTACTTACATTACAATTCTACCACTTCTCCAACAAAACCTGTTACTCTCTATGGTTACTAACAGTTACACAAGTTACCAAATCACCAGGTACCATTATCTAGCTTTCTAGGACCGTCTCAGCACGTGCATCACATTGATATCACCACACCCACGTGGTACAAATCACATAGCATAATTATCACATAACATAATACACATAGTCATATAACATGCTTTTAATCATAGTCATGCATCCTAATCATTAAAATCACACATAATTCCCATTATGCCATCCAGGCACACTAATCAAGGCCCTTAAGCCTAATTAGTGAATTTGGGTCGTTACACTTATATCTTGAGAAAGAATAGGATGCATTTTAGTAAACCCGCTATCACAATAAGAAGAAGAATAATAAAAATTGGATTAATGATATAATAGAGTGGACAAATGATGAAACTAGATACCGTAGACTATGTCCATTGATTTAATTTGTGTATTTGTTTAGTTGATTCGTTTGAATTGTTAATGTAATGAATTTTTCTTTCATTATTTTGTTTCTTGAAATTCAAGTTTTCATTAGGCAAATAGAAATAGAAATTAATTGTTGGTAATTAATAATTAATCTCCGTGGGACAATACTCATATTTATAAATAAATTACTTGTTCTCGATTACGTATACTCGTGTATTGAAAATTACACAAAAAGTTTTTGGCATCGTTGCCTGAGATTATTTTTATTAATATCAACAAAATTAGTTTGATTCTAATTTTTTTTATTATTTTAACTTGTGTTTCTTTTTTGTGTTTGACTTGCGAGATAAATAAAAAATGCTCAATCAAGATTACATAGTGGGTTTTTTCCCAACAACATTTGGAGCCATTTTATGCTTCTTGGAGGAGATTTAATGAATTGGTAGAATTATGTCATCAAAAAATTTCAACGAGGTGTCTTACAATCTACTTTTACAATGGGTTGGATGATGCAACAAGATGTTGGGTAGATTATGGAGCAAAGGTAACTCGAGAGCCTTTGTTAAGAAAGAGTCATGAAACTATGATGGAGTTGTTGAATGATATGGCAGATTTTTATTACCATGTGTTCCTTCACTCCAAGGTTGGAGTCACCAATATCCTCCATATTAACAATATCCTAATACTATACACCAATTGTATGAGCATGAAGAGCATACATCAGAACTTGAAAAAGTAATGGCCCAAAATGAGATTACTTTGAATTATGATGGTTGCAGTTAAATGGTACAGTCAATGAAATTTTTCAAAGATGTTGGCTCAAATAACAAAGGTTATGAGAGTTATTTGAAGAGGTTGAGCCATTAGAAGAGGTTGAGCCATTATAAGAGATTGAGCCTAAAAATCGATGAACGAGAGACCTTCGAAGTTGTATTAACTCAAAATTTTGCTAAGTTGAATACTTTACTTTGTAGATAATGAATGCAATGTGGTGAAAGAAACAATGTACATCCATGATGATGAAGTTGTTGAAGATCAAATCACAAACATGGTTATGGATAGTCAAGTGGAGAGTGAAAAATAATTAGAAGGGTTATTTGAGGAATTTACATATGAAGGGGAGCAAAATGTGACATTGGAGAGGAAGCACTTTCAATTATTGATTTGAGTTTCTCAATGATTCTTTCATATACACTACCAGTAAATCCATATTTTATATCAATGCCACCTTCACCATTCCACTTCCTTTATAAGCTACCAAAGTTCTCTCCACAAGCTCATCATTCAAAGCCTTGTGTTGTGGTGCGAGATTGTCAAACAGATTCATATCTTGCCAAGCTTGAGGGCATTCACAATGACAACCTTTAAGTTGTCTTGCATAACGCTTATTATGGGCGTCAACCACTTATTGATGTATCAACGGATAACTTTATATTTGCAATCTGAGAAGGATGACAATGAGAGTCACTACATTGGAGAAATGCATTGGATTATAGTTAATTCTTCTTTTCCTTTTCTATTATTTATACATTGAGGACAATTGTTGGGGATTTGAGGCTATAACCTTAGTTTTGTATGATACAACTCAAAGAAATAAAAAATGTTAATCAAAACTCTAATTGAAGAAAATTACAAAGAACACAATATAAATAAACAAGTGGTAGAATTGACCTTCGTTGTTGAAGAACCTTGTCACATAAAATCACAAGTTTATGATTTTATGTGAACCACAAAATGTAACCAAGGATTGACACAAATGAAGATTTGTTATCCAAAAATCTCTATTCCTAGCCTCCTCCTTGAGATTGTTTGAAGCTACTACAATGGAATGAGATTGGGATTCACAAGCCCAGAACTTTCATACAATTCAAGCTTTCTTGATGAAGATCTTGGATAAATCTAGCAATCTTGAAAGCTGGAGAGAGAGAGATGAGTGATCAATTCACCAATTAACTCAAATGACTAATTTATATAGTATATGAACCCTCATTAGGCTCAACCGATGAGATTAGAACATTTTAATTTGAATTTTGGAGCCAAAAACACGTCATTGTATGGACCAGTACAGACAGTCCAGGCAATGCATCACCTACGTCGATCCCTCTGACTTGGCGCTCTGAAAGTTGTCTCAAAACATGCCCAAATGATACCAAACTTTTGGGTACTCTTATATACTCCAAAGAAACACTTTGGACCCAAAAAGGTGATTTATAAATGCATATACCGAAAGTCAGCTCTCACATGTTGACTTTAGTTAAACTGTTATGTTTTTTGCACCTCTTCGTGCCAAACCAAGTACACCATATATTTAACCAATCATAACAATCCTCTACTAGGTTAAATACATCCCCAATCCTCTAGCCAAACAATATTAGTGCATAAAATAAAGTACCTTTTGGGTTTGAACTTTATCTTAGTGAAAACACTACAAAGCATCTACTGAAATGCTTAGGTATTCTTAAAAGATTGAACCCAACATTCCTAGTGATAAAAATTGATAATGTCTCACACAACTCTACCTAATTACTCATGTTTTTCAAAATTTTCCCACTTAGCACTTTTATGGCCTTGTGCTTGATCCATTCATGAACCATTCGGAGAGAAAACTCCTACTCTCTTAAGAGGCAGCACCACCTCTAGGTCCACATAGGTGAAATTCTTACAACATCTTTGCTACTTTTAGAGATGCTTATTGCTCTTCAAATAAATTTCATTAAAAGCCTATGGCTTAACCCTCATATCCAGTAGCAACCAACACTAACTCATCCTAGATGGGACTTTGAAGTCGTTAATGTTGAAACTATTCCCTTATCAATGACTTGTTCTTACTCATTGAACTCTACACTTGATGTATACAAGTTTTGATTTTGGTTTCCATCATTGGGAAATCTATTGTATAAGGAGTTTTAGTCTCATCCCTCTATTTTTTGAACTCACCAAATCTCTCCCTAGAGGTTTGGAAACGAATTCGCTAAGTTCTCACAAAATTTGACATATGAAATTGATATGAAACTCTTATCAATCAATTCCCTCACATAGTCATGTCTTATACTTATATGTCTTAACTTCCCATTATATATCATGTTGTAAGCTCTAATCAAAGTGGCTTGATTATCACAATGTATAAAAATCATCGATACATCAATCAAGGTTTTCAGTATCTCCAACATGAGATCTCTTAGCCACTCAGCCTCTTCGTCAGTTGCATCTAGAGTTACAAACTCGGACTCCATGGTTGAGTGACATATACATGTTTGTTTCTTAGATCCCCAAGAAACGACACCCCCACCAAGGGTTAACACCCAATCGGTTGTAAAGAAATTATCTCCTACACCAAATATCCAACTTGCGTCAGATTATCCCTCAAGTATCTTAGGAAACTTAGAATATTGGAGGCATAACCCTTTGGTCCTTTTAAGGTATCCAAATACTCTTTCCATGACCTTCCAATGTATGATATTTGGGTTGCTAGTAAACCTACTTAGTTTATTAACCACAAATGCAATATCCATTCTAGTACAATGAACGACATACATCAAACTCCTGATTGCACTTGCATACTCTATTTGAGCCGCCACTTTCCCTTCATTACTTTCAAGCTTTAGACTTGAATCGAAGGGTGTGTTTTCCTCTTTGATATTAAGATGAGCAAAATTCTCAAGATTTTTCTCCTAGTTTGGTATCAACCTCTCCAAGGTTCTTAATTTTGAAGTTAGAAGATAGAAACCTTTTCGTTTCTATTATGCCTTTCATGTCATTACTTAATATCAACATATAGACACACTAGGATGACATAGTAATCACAAGTCTTAGAGTATAAGCACTTGTCCGCACTATTGTGTCTAAACCCATCCGAAACAATGGCCTCATCAAACTTTTCATGTCATTGTTTTGGTGCTTATTTTAAATCATATAATGATTTAACAAGCTTACACACCTTACGTTCATTTCCCCATAGAACAAACCCTTCTAGTTATTCCACGTACACTTCCTCATTGAGGTTACCATTTGGAAATGTCGTTTTAACATCCATTTGATGAACATATAGATTGTGTATTGATGATAAGGAAAACAAAAATATTATAGATGTTGTCCTTGCTACCAGTGCATAGGTATCAAAATAATATATGCCTTCCTTTTGTCTAAACCCTTTGGCCACCAATCTTGCCTTATAGGCTTGAATGGTCCCATTAGTGTTGTATTTTCTACGAAATACCCACTCGCAAGTATGGTTAGACATAATTGAATCTATCTCATCATGTATTGCCTCTTTACAAAAGTTATAGTCTCTTGAGGACATTGTTGGGGTTTTATGCCCTAATTAAAACACAATTTCTTTGTAATCTCATTTTATTATCAATAAAAGAATAGAAATTATTTTTGACTTGGTCAATCACTTTGCTCACATGTTTTATTTTCATGATTATTAATTTAATATAAAATTCTATTAAATCCTGAGCATATAGCTAATCATATTTATAGTGACGTAATCATAGTGGAATATAAATATGATTATATGTTCAAAATTAGTTAGTCCTAAGGTTAGTCAGCGTATAGGATTTACATTGACTTGTCAATCTATGATATAATCTACTTACACATTGTAGTATTATGTTCTTTCCAGAACATTATCAAAGTAGATAAGATCGAATGTATTTGTTACATCGGACTTGATCGATATTGACAGTAGATAGGATAAGTAAACATACCGTTATTATCTATTCTAGTCATATCATATAGTTGACCATATGTCAATTCAATCTCAATTCTGAGTAGTTAGTATTCTACCTAATTGTATTATTTGAGTTCTTTGACTTGTTCGTTACTAGCTTACCCTACAGACTAGCCTATGCTTACATCTTGGGAACTTGGTAGTGTAATTGTGTGGGAGTGTTAATCATAGATATGAACATCTATAGCTTCTGATGAAGAAGTAAAACAATGGTTGCCTTTTAGTTTTGGTTCAAGGTGCTAAATGATAGAGATCTCATTTCAGTAATTAATATTAGTTTACTTAAATATCATTTACGAAGAACTAAGTGTTTTAAGGATAAAATACAATGAGGGGTAAAACGGTATTTTAGTCCCATCTCATTATAGACCGTCTATAGAGGGTTGAGTGATAATCATGGTTGTAACAATGGATAACTAATAACGTATCTATATTGCTTATAGAGTGTTCTATGAATTCAAGAGTGCAATTATGAGTCTTTAGTGGAGTCACGAGGAATTGATAATTTAGTAAATTTATTTGTTGAATTTATGATAACTTATTGGAGCTTGATTTCATAGGCCCATGCTCCCCACTGTACATTGGATAAAATCATATAGATAGTGTAGAGTCCCAGAATGTTTACTTAGTTAGCTAGTTAGTAGTAGTTGTAGTATTTTAGATTTCGTGGATTTTGGTTCAAACCGCGACTTAGTTGGAAACTCATAGCAATAGTTATGGATTTTATAAGTTTAACCTATAGTTTAAGAATATTAATTATAACATAACGTTTGATTAATATTGCTGGTCATAAATATGATATTTATTATAACCTAAGGTTTAGATAGAGCCAATAGGATTATGACACTTGTCATAAGCATGATTATTAAGGAATTAAGTATTTTAATGATAAAATAAGGAAATATAAGTTTTAGTATTCACCAGAAACTGTTAAGGTCATAGTTTGACTCAGTCAAAGTAGTTAACCCATTCAAATTATGCTAAAAATGTGCTATTACGTGTTTAAAATATTCACGTATGCTGATATATCACAGCTTGGAGCCGCTATATCGCTTGACGAAGAATACGGAAAATACGTTGACGTTGCACAATCGTACGAACAGAGGCTCGGGAATAGGGCAGAGCCGATATATCGCCACATAGGGGCGATATATCGCCCTTAGTAGATATTTTTTTTTTAATTTTTAAAATAAGCTTTGACTCCTTAGACCTGCCCCTGGATAGTTTTGACCGAGTCTTCAGCCTCTAATTGACGAATATTCAAATATTTTTAATTATTATTCATTATTTTATTCAAGCCAAAAAGAAGATATTTTATTCCTAGAACTCTATAAATGAGACTTAGTACCCAGCCCTTCCACTCACTCTTCAAGCTATGATCAGAGACTTCAAGGTGCTAGTGATTCCATAGAGTGATAAACACTTGGGTTGGGAAAAAGCTTTGCCATTCTTAAGCTTTATAAAATACTTGGGAAGTGAGGATTAGTGTATTTCGGTATTGGAGTTAGACCAATCCTTAAGGTCAACTAAGGTACTCTTGTTCTTTAAGTCCAGTTCTTTAAAACTCTTTAGTTTTCCTTAGTTCCTTTTATTCAGATCCTAACTTTTGATATTGGTTTTGATTAGGTTCTTGAAACTTAAAGATCTTTCTTGGTAAGTTTCTTTTGAAGGTTTAGTTTCCACATTTATTCCTTACTCTTTAGAAATACTCACTATTCTTATTGTTGGTTTTAGGAGTGTTCCAAGTCCTGCATTTGTTCTCAAATATCCCGGTTTTTGTAAGGAAAATAGGATAGTTTCTATATGCTTATGTGTTATGTGTTATGTATAATATGTTATGATATGTTTACGCTATAATATGTTATGTTATGTTTTCTAGGGCTCATAGTTGCTTAGCTAGCAAACCCTAGTGTTTATCATTTTCATGGTTTAGAGTTATGATTTACCCCACCTCGATTAGTAGACAGAGGACCTAGATGGGTTATCATATACTACCATGTGATCTAACCTACCTCAATTAGTAGAAAAAGGACCTAGATGGTTTATCACATGCCATGCTAATGAGTTAATGGCCATTAATATTGTAGTCCTATATGATCTACGTTTTTATAGTCATATGTTTTGTAGTATATATTTATGATATAGTCTCAAGTTTATGATTTATGTTGTATGTTGTTAGTAGATTTTCCTTGCTGGCATTAGGCTCATTCCTTTACTTTTAGTTTGATGCAGGAAAATAGATACAAAGGCAGAAGGATTCTTGGAAGCTTGGCATGTGTGTTGAGGTGAATGGAGTGGATGGGTTGCGTGTCGATTAGAGGACGACGTTATTTTTTATAGTCTCTTAAAATTACGTTTTTATGTATTTTCCACATTTAGCTTTGTAAACAATTTCATTTAAAGTTATGTTTTATTTTAAAACAATGAGCTCATTTATGTATTACAAATATTATTTTAAAGTTTTCAATAAAGTTATGAATTTTTCTCATGTATGTTCTCTTCAAAGTAATAGTTATGTCTAGCAAGTTTAATGATCTAAGTCTTAGAAATAGTTGGGTCATTACAGTTGGTATCAGAGCAACAGTCCATTTACATGAAATTCTCCTTAATACACACGCTCAAGCTCCAAATCTAACCGCCAATGTAAGTATTTATGTTTTAGTTATTATATTTCTGTGTTTTAGCTAACGTTTTAGTCTTATGTTTTCAGTTAAGAATGGATGGAGCTTTATCATATAACGATATCTGAGCCATTAAGGCCTTAAAAAGGATTAGAGAACCAAGAAATACAGTAGGAATATTGGACAGAATCACTTTGAGATTTCTTTTATTCCATTATCAAATAGTTCATCTCCGAACGACTAAGCAAATAATGATGAGAGCTACAGAACAATATATTTTAGTAATTAGGCTTTTTAAAGATTTTCCTTTTGTAATTGCTGCTTTGGAAGAAATATGAGAGACAATAAATGTTGAAGATGAAATACCAGAGGCAATGAGATATTATTTTCTTATAATTAGGTTTACCTCTAAGATGGAATTCCAATTCACACAAGAACAAAAGAATAGAATTTTTACGAATCTTCCTCGAGGAATTTTTTAGGCTCACGAAAATGATGATTATGAAGAGATAAATGATGACATGTTAGATGAAGGATCTGATGTAGAAGATCCCGATTTTTAGAATAGATTAGTTTTTTATTTATTTTATTTATTATTTTACTTGTATGATTATACTTAGTGAAAACTATTTTTCAAAATTAATATCATTGTTATTTTGATGACATGTATGAGTTTGATTTTTATTTTGCAATCATAATAAATAATAAATTTAACAAATAATGACTAAGTTCGGTGAGGGAGGATACAAATCAATGAACCAGGGTTCTATATTGAGAGTTAGGGGGCCATAGTAGTGGGAACGATTTTACTGATCCCAGTCCTCCCTCAGTATGGTTAACTTTGGAACAACAATGAGTTTCGAGCCTGAGAATTAAGTCATATAGGATAATTAGAAACACACTTAGAAAATAATAAAGATGGCTTATTTTTCTAAGTTTAGAACACACCCTAATTATAAAGAAGGCTTATCTAATAATTTTCATAAGAAATCATAATTAATTGGTCCGAGTTATGTTTGTTTAGATTAAGTTTTTCCTTAGAACCTATTAAGGTAAGTTCTAACATGTTTTTCTCGATTGTTAGAACTCTGCTGAATATGCCTACTACCCCCAACTTTAAATGAGACATTGTCCTCAATGTCTAACGTTAAGCGCATTGTGCAAGAAAAATGGAATATGATCACCAACAAAAACAACAAAACCCCAAAAAGTAAAATTTGCAACATAAAATAAAGACACAAATTAAAATAAAACACACTAAAAAGAAAGATAAAACCTGATCAGTCTTTGGTAGACAAAAGCATCGCTCTCAGGTAAGTCTACCAACTGCAGATTTGCGTACTATCCTGTATCAAAAATGAATTTTCTTTTATCCTGCGTCTCAAAAATAGAAGCGTTAGTAACATTTTCAGGATAAAGAAAATGTTTGGGTGCAAAATCGTGAAGGAAATTGGGTGAAAGTTTCATTGCAAATATGTTTATGATTTCCTCAACGATTAAGTCTATCACATCAGTATGATAGCTTCCATTTTTCTTTGGAGTGGTTGGAAGAATTTCGGTATTGGAAAAAGTTTCACTCCAAATGGTAATAACATCATCCCCATCGGGTTTTGAACTAGGAGTATGGGACGATGTAATAGCCTCAGGTTGGGACGGGAATTGACTTAAATTATGTGAAAGAATAGCGTTGGTCAATTTGGAAAGTTGAGTACTAGTTTCCCTAAAATCTTCCACAATTTGTCTATTGAATTCTCTTTGCTCCTCTATAAATGTGTGTAAAGTGTCCTCTAAGGAATTCGTATTAGTGCAAACATTATATGGAGGTTCATGTGGGAAGTTAGGAAAATTTTGCTCAAAATTCATGTGATGCGGTGCATGGTAGTTGTACTCAGGTTTCCAACTAAAATCTACGGGGTTGGTCCAACTAGAATTATGATTCCTATTGTCGACTCTTTCAAAGTCACAATAACGTTCATCATAATCTACCTCGGGAACCTCGTAACTTTCTCTTTCAAACTTAGTTTCTAAGACCTCAAGTTCTCGGTATTCTCTTACACTAAGTTTTCATGCACTCCTAAAATGGCTAGTACCCTCAGTAGTACTAGAATTTTGATTATTTCCGAATGAAAAATTATACATGGGAAAATACATCTCGAAACGTTTCTTTTCTTCTTCATTCATTTTTTTATTTGGCTTTTGTGATTTTTGTTATTTTTTTGATTTTTTGATTTTTGATTTTTTTTTTTTTTGGTTTTACTTGTTTCCAGGTCGATTTGAGGTTTTTAGAACGGTCCCACTTAAAACCCACACTTTATCTAGAACTCCCCGAGGTTACTAGATAATTGTGGAGGGGTCACAATTCACAAAAACGGTCCTCTTACAACCAATACTTACTATAACTCCCCGAGGTTACTAAGTAAGCATGGAGGGAACTTTTACTCAAATTGGCCTTTAAGCAAAAATTGCTTATGTTGACAAAACAAGCTTTGTTTTTATTATTATTTTTTTTTTGTATTTTTTTTTTAAAGATTGAAAACCTAAAAATAAAAAAAAAACTAATAACAAAAATAAATAAATAAAGAGAAAAACCTAGAAATAATAAAAAAAAACAATTATATAAACACAAGAAATAAGATAGTAATATTTTTTTTCAAAGATAGAAGAAAATCTAACTAAGTAAACAACAAAACTAAATTAATCATACAAACACATAAAAAAAAAAGCACAAAAGTAAGAGAAAAAAAAAAGTAACAAACCCTAAACACAAATACTTAAAATAAAAAAATAAATGAAAACTAAACTAAGAAAATATAAGCAACCAATTTCTATCTTTTTTATTATTATTATTTTTACTACAATAAAAAAAGAGAAAAATAGAATAAAATAAGATACTAAAAATAAATTAAAAAAAAGACTAAATACACACACAAGTGTTTTTTTTTTAATATTTTTCAACAATAATAAAAAAAAGAAAAATAACAACAAAATAAAATAAAATAAGTTACAAGAAAAAAAACTAAATAAAATAAGGTACAAGAAAAAAAAAAAGACTAAATAAACACATAACAAGTTTTTTTTTTTTTAATGTTTTTTGTTTTTTTTTTAAAATTTTTTTTCTTACAACAATAATAATTTAAAAAGAGAAACAAAACTAACAAAATAATCTAAAATAAAATAAAAACTAAGAAAAAGAAAGGATAACAAATTTTTTTTTTGTTTTTTTTGGTACAACAATGACAAAAAAAATGAAAAACTAACTAAAAATGAACAATTAAAAAAAAAATAATGATAGCGATTTTTTTTCTTTTTTTTTTTAAGAGGAAATAAGATAAATCTAAAAAAAAAATTCATAAAGAAATGTACACAAAAATAAAATGATAGAATTACTTACATCTTTGCAAAATTTATTGAAAAACTTTTTTTTTTCACTATTACCTCCCCGGCAACGGCGCCAAAATTTGTTTAACGCCTAAACGTGACTTCCACTTAGCGGTTGTCGTAGTATAGATCGGGCGGTCGATTCCACAAGGAGGCAAGAAAATAAAGTTAATCAATAAATAAAGTTTAAGAGATAAATAATGTGAGGAAAATAGAACAAGTAATATTTTTGTTGTTTTTGAAATTCAAATATTAGAAATAAAGATAGATTAAAATGTGATGTAACAATAGGTAACAAATAGGAAGGATCAAGAGTCACCAATATGCATACTTATTTATTTGGATATTTGATTCACAAAAATTACACAAATGGATAGTTCACATCCCAACTATTCATTTGGAAGATTTAACATTAAAGCACAAATATGTTTCACAAAAATGCATTCAAGTGATTAATATTCTTTACCATGAAATGATGAGATAAATCTTATGAGAAATCTAAAAATGACATTATACCATTGGCAATAATGCAATAAAAGATTAGACATAAAACCTAACACAAATATTACTTTTACTATTTATAAAATACATAGAAAGAGCATGACTAATTTTATATAGATTTTAGCAAAAGTACATATATATGAGTGAGATGGAGAAAATGATAAAGATATTATCTATATTATTTTCACTAATTTGATAATACATAGAAAGTGCATGACAAAATCTATATACTATTAGTAAACATAAATATAGATAATAAGATGAAGAAGTAGAGATGAAAAAAAATAAATCACTAAAATATATAAACTTTAAGCACATGGTGAATCAAAAATACCAAACAAAGTCATAGTGCATATAGGATCATCATAACCTTCCTAAGAAGGTTAGCCTATTATGCTAGATATTCTCATGAAATTCTAGAGAGAAAATATGAGAAATGAGACTAAAATTTGGTAGAGTTTTGCTACCTAAAAATTACATACAAAATGTGGAGAATGAGTCCCTATTTATAGAGGGAGAAAATGACTAAAAAGAAATTAAACAACAATTTGAGGTTTACAAAATAAATCTGAAATATTAATAATAAAATATGATTTTGAAAAATCAAATCTTATTATTAATATTAACCTAGTTATTTTTGTGTATGGTCAAAATGCCATTTTTCAAAAGCACAAAAAAATATGAGCTTTAAAGCTCAAAATGGTAATTTTGCAAGACCCAATACCCACAAAATATGGGTTGAAGGTGGCTATGGCAGAAATGGGTTTTGACCCACTCCCAGCCAATGAGAGTGCGACACGTAGGCGGCTGGCTGGGATGAATTGGGCCTTCATTTGGGGTTTGGGCGTGAGAGGCTGTTGGAGAATTGGGAGAGCTGGGCCTGCTGGGCTCTCTGGGCCTTCATTTCGTTGGATGCTGGAAGGAACAATTGAAGGGAAGATATGGAGTGAGGTGCTGACTTGGTTGAAGGCACGGCGTGGGTCACACGGGAAAGGATGAGGCTGGTTTGACCAGTCAATGCAGGAGGAGAAATGTGCTGGGACACATGGCGCTCTGTGAGAACGCCACTTGGCAGCTGGAGGTGGAGCAAAATATATGCGGGCCTGGGCTCTTATGGGCCTGTTTTCTTCAAAAATACCACAATTCCACTATATTTTCAGTTCCAATTCTTCTCTTCTTGCTTTCTTTTTTTCTTTGTTTCCAAGTGTCAAAATACACTTTAAATCCTACAAAATAATAATAAATTAAATTATAATTAAATATTTTCATTTATAAAATAAATCATATTAATTCCATGAAAATATTAATTAAAACTTAATTAATTTTTACTATTAAAATCAATAAATATGTATTTTTCACCACTAATCATGTGTGATTCTACCCTTTTTTTGTTTTCTGTTTTTTGTTTTTCATTTATGTCTAAAATGTCTCATAAAGGACTCATAAAAATCTCTCTTGTTTGTTCTTCTTTTTGCTTTCAGGGAATGCAAGCTCTGTTGGATCTAATTTTTGCAGAGTTAATGGTTCGATAGTTGATGCAGCTAAGTATTTGGGGTATGCAATTCTATACTTGTAATCTTTAGGTCCATTTCGTATGTTAACAATCAAACACAGGACAAAAGTTTTGTTTGACATATCATATCTGTAAAAATATGATTAAATACCTAGATTGGATGTGAGTAGGGCTCATAAATGAGACCCTTTGGTGTGCGAATGAGGCAACCTTCCATGCTCGACTGTTTAACCCTTATGGCCCATTTGAGAGGAACAAGACAAAATTTGATCTGGTTTGAAAATGAAAACCAAGTATTAATTAATTATATAATTCAACACTGAAAGAGCTAGAGAGACTACGTATGCGTTAATTTGACATATCTATATCTATTGCCCTCGTGTCTTAAATTCCAGTGTATGACTTCAAACAACTTCATTATCTAACTTTGTCTAGACTAAATTGGACTGGTCCCTCTTCCTATAGCTATAGCTACTCCATATAATTATACATACATACATATATTTATATATCTCTGTTTTTTATCAATATAAGGACAAAGCGTGAACCATACTTTCATGCGTAAGATTATAATAAATATATGACGCACACAAAACTAAATTATATTAACATAAATTAAAATTAACAAATTAAACTCTACGATATATATATATATATATATACTAGGTTTAGATATGTGCCTACGGCACATCACCGTGAGATACAAATTCCAAATTAATATTAACATACTTTTACATAATGTAGCAATAAAAACATAAATTCAAACCATATATATAAAATAACATATATACAAGTGGAGTTGGAAGGTTTAGAACTAAGTATTTTTGTAGTTAAATATTAATATTAGTTACAGACAGTTCCAAAAGATATCAACATATTACTATTAATTACAGTAAGTTCTAAGGAATTTTTTGTCTTATATGAGTATAATGAAATTTTTTGTCTTTATTATCACTACCCAATTATCCATCCTTCTATTAAGTTATCTAGATATACGCAAAAGAATATATTGCTAATATTTTATGTGCTAATAAATATATATGTCTCTTTTACATTATATATGCATGGATATTCTCTATCTAGTAAGCTAGCTATCTAGATATCTAGCGTATATAGCTAGTCATGATAAGATTATGTAAAGTAAGCCATAATAATATGCATGAATGTATATACATTGGCCTAATTTGTCTTTCTTAAACTACAATTCAGGGAAGAAAAGTATGATATATATGTATATATAAATCCACAATGATGATCATCAGAATTACACATATATATAATGTAGTATATTCTGATAACATGCATGCATGCATTTCAACTTTGATTATGTATGCTTATATTTGCACATAGTACGAAAACTTTTGTTACAGAATACAGAGTACATTATATTATATGATAGTTTCTTTCCTTGTACAACCCTGCAGCCAATGGACATGTCAATACATGAGGATAACTCTTACTAGTTTAACACATTCACTCGTATGCGCTTTTCTATCTTTTTAGAACAAACCATTTTGGATAAGAACTAGTTTGGTCAAGGAGTTTGTTTCAATATTTATGGAAATATCTATCCACTATTTCAATATTACATCTACATGTATACATATATAATATATACATGGACATATAAAGGACTCATAAAAATCTCTCTTGTTTGTTCTTCTTTTTGCTTTCAGGGAATGCAAGCTCTGTTGGATCTAATTTTTGCAGCTAATGGTTTGATAGTCGATGCAACTAAGTATTTGGGGTATGCAATTCTATACTTGTAATCTTTAGGTCCATTTCGTATGCTAACAATCAAATACAGGACAAAAGTTCTGTTTGACATATCATATCTGTAAAAATATGATTAAATACCTAGATTGGATGTGAGTTTGTTCCAAGACTTATGCTAAATAGAGCCAAAAGATACAAAAAAATTAATTGGTTTTGGTGACTTACTTGATTAGTAAACTCAGTGTGTTATGTGCTGTCATTTCAGTTTAAGCACAGGGGCACTATCACAGTTGATACTATCAGATGATTCTCTTCGACTGGCAGTGAATGAATGCTTAGTCGACAATCTTTCGAATTATATACTTGTTATCCAGATTTCCGGATAGCGTTTAGATTGATGACCTCGGGGAAGCAGAATTATCGATGTCTTTCACGGAGGGTGACCAGAGCTCGCGGATGGACAGAAAGGCTTCGCCTCTCCTGTCTAGTATCCGGATTACTCTTCCAAACAAGCACAACACGGAAACTCGTCAACTCTCCCGGACTCCCGAAGGATACCCCTCGGGGAGGCCCCTTCCAGGAGAGGCTCTTCGAGTGGTCTCCGCGGAAACAGTTCCGTGCCCCGCACAGAACAAAACCGAACGGTCGAGTCCGGGAGAAGGCATATTTGGAATGATATCCGTCTGACACAGGATCCCGCCTGACACGCCCGTCAGGTCAAAGCCGCACACATCCCAGCACGCCTAAGGGTACCTTTTCGCCTACTGTTCCGCTGACAACTTGGAAAAGACGGCTGACTTTGTGTGTTCCCCATACTTTCACGTAAATATACCCACATAGAGTCTGGTAGCCATGCGACTATAGTAATTGTATCCCCTATTTATGGCTGGTGTAATTAAGACTCATGTACGTAGAGAAAAACCCTAATCCGAAACCCTAGCTATAAAGACTCCTTCCTTTTACAAGAAGAGGGAGAGAGATCAGATAGCAAGAGACTCTACCAAAATCTCTCTAGCTTCATCTTCTTTAAGAGAACCCGAGAGAAACATTGTGAGTGGGTGAAGTTCTTATGCACCAGCCATCTTACTGTAATCTTTTCCAAGTATAATAACATCGACTCGTGGACTAGGGCTTGTTAACGCCTGAACCACGTAAAAACACTGTTTGTTTAGTTACATTTCAGTATTTCTACGGTTCTTATCTTTTTATTATTCTGTTAGTTATTCGTTTCCGAAAAACTCGGTAAACATTTTGGTGCTTTCATTGAGAGCTGTAGGAAGTTGTTAGTCAGCTCTTTTTCTGTGTACGTTTTTTGTATTCACTTCGTACTAAAGAGATGGTGACTACGCGAAAATCCGCTGTTGACAAAAATGCTACGGTCAACCCCGATACCGTGATGGAAGATGTGGTGCAGAGCGAACCCTTAGACTACCGAGGTGAAGACCCGACATCCCGCCAGGATCAGGTCAGTACCGAAGATACAACATACTTAGAAGACGAAGAAGAGTATGTCCAAGACGGTTATTACAAGGACGGCTGCTACTATGAGAAGGACCCAGAACTGGTCCAAGTAGCCGAAGAACTGGTGGCCACTAAGGCCAAGCTTGCTGAGCAGGAGCGCGTCTCCGAAAGAATGCAACGCATGATGGAACGCCTCCAAAGTAAGTTCGGAGATCTAGGCGACTCGGACGAGGATACCTCTGTTCGGGGTGGTGCTGATGCCCCCATGCCGGATCCAGCCGCTGCTGGACCATCCAAAGCCGCCCCTAACAAGGGCAAAGAAAAAGTTGGAGAGCCTGTGCGCGCTGACGCCCCTGCACCTCCTAAAGGCGTGAATCACCAGGCCGACTGCCCCCCCCGCGCGCAGAAGGTCTCTGGCGCTCCTAAGCCCAGACGCCCTTCAGCCCCAAGGGGGCACTCTGTGCCTAAAGGGCCCGGTGCTAAGGCACCCAGGCCTAGGGGAAGGAACAACCGCCCCAGTGATTCCCTCAATCAGGACGGTCGGGCTGCGAACTCGCACTCCGAAGATAGCTGGTCCACGGTGGACCTAAGAAGAAGGTTGGAGGCCAAATATGAGAAGGCCAAAGGGGAAAAAGCCCGGCCCCGCGGAGATGACCTCCGAAATCATATTAATGACAAGCTCCGGGGACGTGACCTCCCGGAAAGTGATACGAAGAGGCTCGAGGAACAGATTGCTGCCTTGACCAAGCTGGTCCGGAAGCAAAGTGGGGCCCTGTCAGATTCTGAGGAGGAAGACCCGGAACCATGTATTAGGAGGATCGCGGAAACGTCCCTCCCGGATAACTTCAAAATGCCTCACATAGAATTATATGATGGGAGGACAGACCCGCGTACCCACCTAGCTAAATACAATAAAATGATGCAAGTGGCGCGCGTCAGTGAGGACGCCAAATGCATGTGCTTCTCACTCACCCTTACCAAGTCTGCGGAGGACTGGTGGAAAAGATTAGCTCCCGGATCAATCCACAGTTGGAAGGAGCTACAGTCCGCGTTTAGGAGGCAGTTTATTGCTGCCCGCGACCACAACATGGAGGTTGGTTCCCTAACCAACATCAAACAGCAACCCACTGAGAACCTCAAAGCTTTCATTCAGAGAATGATGGAAGCTGCTGCAAAAACCAAGGTCAGCGATGACATGAAGCTGATCGCCCTTCAATCGGGCCTTACTGTCGGCTCCCTGCTATGGGGGGAAATGCAAAGGAGACGGGCAGAAACCCTGTCCGAATTCATGTCAAAAGCTCAGGGAATCATCAACCTTGAGGATGCCTACCAGCAAGCCTTTGGAGTTCCCCCGGCTCCAACCCCTTCCGTGACTGCGCCGAGCTTTGCTTCGCAAGCTCCCGCACCAGTCCTCACGCTTCCAGGAGCCCGATTCACTCCGAGTGTGTATGGGCCTTCCGCGTCTGCTCAGACGCCGGGTCAAACCCATTTCTCTGGGTATGGAGCGGTACAAACCGGATGTAGTATCGCTCCTAGCATGCCGCAGCCGCAAGCGGAAGCCCCGGAACGAAGTTTGAGCCAATCGCGGAGCAAGCGAAGCGGAAGAAACTCCAACCGGGGAGACCATTCAAAGAAACCCCGAAAGGATTATGAGCCCAAGTTCACGGAATATACCAGTTTGATAGACTCGCGAGAGAATGTCTATCGGGCGACCTGTAATATGGTCAACTACAGGAAGCCCCCGAAAGTGTCTCACGGAGGAAGGCGTCCGCGAGACTCCAATAAGAGGTGTGAGTTCCACGGAGACGTGGGGCACACCACGAATGAGTGCCTTCAGCTGAAGGATGAGATCGAGTCCCTGGCAAGAGCGGGACACCTCGGTCAGTGGGTGAGAATACCCATAATCTATCCCGGACAGGGGGTAGTTCACGGAGCTGCATATTCACCGGGACAGAGGGGGGCCGTTAGCGCTCCTGGAGCCGGTCACCCCCAAGCTCCCGGGTCTCAGTTCCCAGCACTTCCTCCTCCACCTGCTCCGGCGCCCATTGCCTTGTTGGCTCCAGGGCCAGGCAACCCATATCCGCCCGGCCTTGCTCCGCCACCCGTTGACGGACACGTCGCCACCATTTCCGGAGGACCACACCTTGCCGGAAGCACCCGCAATTCCCAGAAGAGGTACTTGAAGGAGTTAGAGCACGCCGAGGAGATGTGCGCCTTGGTCCAATCACCTGCTCAACGTCCCCGAATGATGGATCTTCCCATCACCTTCACGGAGGACGATGCTCGACATGTGCACTTCCCCCACAACGATCCCCTCGTGGTGGAAGCCCAGATTGCCAATAAGAAGGTCTCACGGGTCTTGATCGATGACGGAAGCTCCGTAAACATCCTCTTCAAAGCGGCCTTCCACGCGATCGGATTGACCGAGACGAACCTGGCCCCATGCCCCATCCAGCTTCAAGGTTTCAATGGGGACGCACTCATGCCATTAGGCAAAATTCAACTTCCGGTCACCCTCAGAGGAGAAAGCGACGCTTGTGCCTTCAAGCATAGCACATTCGTGGTGGTCGACTGCCCCACGGCGTATAATGCCATCTTAGGCCGACCGGTCCTGATCGATTGTGGAGCCATAACCTCGATACGTCACTTATGCCTGAAGTTTCCCTGCGACGATGGGCGTATTGGCACCCTCCGAGGAGACCAGAGAAGTGCACGGAGCTGTTATAACGTCTCCGTCCGAGCTGTCTACACGGTCCGAGAGACGTTTGCTGCCATTCCTTTGGCGGAAGTATTGCCAGAAACTAGGGATGCTCAGGAGGCATACTTTGACGAACTCGACCCAAGAGTGGGAATCGAGAAAGCAATAGAGCCGATGGAGGAAGTCGAAGAGGTGATCCTCAATCCGGGAGAACCCACCAAGGTCATTCAGGTGGGAAAAAACTTGCCGTCGGCCGTTCGAGATAAGATCGTGGCCACTGTGAAGGATAATCAGGATATCCTGGCATGGTGCCACGCTGATATGACGGGGATTAATCCCAATGTTGCGTGCCACGCACTCAACGTAGACCCAGCTGCAACTCCAATTCGCCAAAAGAGGAGGCCGCTGGACCCAGTGAGAGCCGAAGCCGTCAAAGCTGAAGTGGACAAATTGATGTCCATAGGCTTTCTCCGGGAGTCGCACTATCCCGTGTGGTTGGCCAACCCAGTTCTGGTCCCGAAACCCGATGGGTCCTGGAGAATGTGCATTGACTTCACGGACCTAAACAAGGCCTGCCCGAAAGATTGTTTCCCTCTCCCGCGAATCGATCAGATGGTGGACGCTACTTCCGGGTACGAACTCTTATCCTTCATGGATGCGTACTCCGGATACAACCAGATCAAGATGCATGTCGCGGACCAGGAACACACCAGCTTCCTCACGGATAAGGGTGTCTACTGTTACGTGGTCATGCCTTTCGGTTTGAAGAATGCTGGGGCGACTTACCAGCGTCTGGTAAACAGAATGTTCAAGGACCAACTGGGGAGGAACATGGAGGTGTACGTGGACGACATGTTGGTAAAGTCCAAGACCTCCGGGGACCACAGTAACGACCTTGAGGAAGCTTTCGCCGTGATCCGAAAGTACGGGATGAAACTAAATCCAAAGAAATGTACTTTCGGGGTCTCGTCTGGGAAGTTCCTCGGTTTTATTGTCAGCTCCCGCGGCGTGGAAGCCAACCCTGAGAAAATAAAGGCGTTCATAGATATGCCTTCCCCCCGGAAGCATAAGGATGTTCAAAGCGTCACCGGAAGGATAGCTGCTCTCAGTCGCTTCGTATCCAAGGCCACCGACAAGTGTATCCCCTTCTTCAATGTTCTGCGAGGGAACAAGAAGTTCGAGTGGACCCCCGAATGCGAAGCGGCCTTCCAACACCTCAAAGAACATCTAACCCGAGCCCCCATTCTGTCCAAGCCGGTCGAAGGAGAGGCGTTGTTCTTATACCTAGCTGTGACTGAGCACGCAGTAAGTGCCGCTCTCGTCCGGGAAGATGGCCGTATCCAACTCCCTGTGTATTACGTAAGCAAGAGGTTATTGGACGCCGAGTCCAGATATTCGATGATCGAGAAACTCTCCCTCTGCTTGCTGATCGCTTCATGGAAGCTGAGGCCATATTTCCAGGCGCACACCATCAAAGTACTCACCAACCACCCTCTCCGACAAGTCCTGCAGAAGCCCGAGTCTTCTGGCAGATTGCTTAAGTGGGCCATGGAACTAAGCCAGTTCGACGTCCACTACCAACCGCGTGTTTCCATAAAAGGTCAAGCTCTCGCGGACTTTATTGTGGAGTTCTCGGGAATGAATGACCTCCCAGAATATCCTGTCCCGGAACTTCCCACCTGGAAGGTCTACGTAGACGGAGCCTCAAATGAAAAAGGAGCTGGAGCGGGGGTTATCCTAATATCTCCCCAAGGGCATCAGCTCCAGAGCGCCATCCGTTTCGCATTCCCAGCATCCAACAACGAGGCAGAACACGAAGCCATGTTAGCTGGGTTACGACTGGCCAGAGAAGTCGGAGCCCAAAAAATCGAAGTGTACAGCGACTCCCTACTTGTGGTAAACCAAATATCCGGGGAATACCAGACGAAAGGCGAAAGGATGGCTGCCTACGTGTCTCTCTCCCGCGACCTACTGCAGCATTTCAAAGGCTACAACATCCGCCAGGTCCCCCGGGACCAGAACTCACTTGCGGACACGCTGGCCAAGCTTGCAACGGACCCGGAGATTGAACAGTATGGCTTAGTCCCCATCGGGCACTTAGAAGCCCCCAGTACTGAGACGCGAAGGATAAACGCCATCATCGACCATTCCCACTCCTGGATAGGACCCATCCTCAGATTTCTCACCACCGGAGAACTCCCCACCGATAGAGCTGACGCAAGGAAGCTCCAATATCAAGCTCCCCGCTACGTGGTTATGGATGGAAAGCTTTACCGCAGGGGGTTGTCCATACCCTTCCTTAGGTGTGTTGCCGGAACCGAAGTCAGCACCATCATCCATGAGATTCACGGAGGCTTCTGTGGCGATCATACCTCCGGGCTGAGCCTCTCCAAAAAAATCCTTCGACAAGGATACTTCTGGCCCACCATGAAGAAGGATTGTGTGGATTATGTCAGGAAGTGTGAGCAGTGCCAGAGGTACGCCAAGGTTCCGCGAGCGCCGCCTACGGAAATTACCCTAATGACCAGCCCCTGGCCGTTCGCCGTTTGGGGCATTGACCTAGTAGGTTCCCTCCCCACTGGAAAGGGTGGAGTGAAGTACGCCATAGTCGCGGTAGACTACTTCACCAAATGGGCTGAAGCTGAACCTATGAACACGGTCACATCTAAAAAAGCACTGGATTTTGTCATCAGGAATATAGTGTGTCGTTTTGGGCTTCCGCGGAAAATTGTGTCCGACAACGGAAAGCAGTTTGACAGTGAACACTTCACGAACTTCTGTGCTTCGCATGGAATTATCAAAAGCTTTTCCGCAGTCGCCAGACCCCAGGCTAATGGACAAGTGGAAGCTGTAAACAAAATATTAAAGACCACGTTGAAGAAAAAACTCCAAGCATGCAAGGCTCACTGGCCGGAAGAACTTCCGCGAGTACTTTGGGCTTATCGCACGACAGAGAGAACTTCGACGGGGCACACGCCTTATTCCATGACCTTCGGTTGCGAGGCCGTCCTCCCAGTAGAAACTATGATCCCCTCTCACAGGCAAGACACCTACGATCCTACCCGGAACCATGCCCTCCTCCAGGAGTCCTTAGACATGATCGAAGAGCTCCGGGAGCAGTCGCAGGTCCAACTAAAAATGTACCAAGGCAAGATAGCCCGACACTTTAACACGAGAGTCCAGGGCCGTGCATTCGAAGTTGGGGACCTTGTCCTACGGAGAGTATTTCCTGCTACGCAGGATCCGGGAGTAGGAGTCCTCGGACCCAACTGGGAAGGCCCCTACGAAGTCCAAGAAAAAGTGGGCCATGGGACGTATCACTTAAAGAGACTCGACGGATCTAAAGTCCCGCGCGCCTGGAACGCGGAGCACCTCCGCCGTTACTACCAGTAGGCCCCGGACCATCCAGTCGGAAGTCCTTGGTGAAAATAACAAAAGTGAAAAATGTGGAAATAATCCTCCCTGTTGTAAAACTAACGCCTAGCAGGCTATTTTAACGAAACACGGAGGGATTCACTCCGCTTTTACCGCACTTTTTATCCCTATGTTCAAAGCTGCGTTTTAACAAGTGACCACGCGGTCCGGAGACGTCCGGACCCCACGCTCACTTGGGGGGTATACATGGCTAAGGCTTAGCCATACGCCCCTTGAACAAAACGTACACAGAACACCACTTATGTGCTAGCATTGTGTTTGAAGTTTTTAAATTGTTTTGCTCTAATTGTTAAGCTTAGGTTTATTTGTTGCCATGAACATGCTTGCATTACGTGTCATATGTGCATTATGTGCTTAAGTGAAAATTGCCACAGAAATGCCTGCCATTATGTATCATGAGAATTATCTCTTGTGTAGCCCAGCGATGGACAGGACTGGGGGTTGAGGCACGTTCATAGAGCTACGCCAAAACACCCCCAGCTCCTTGACAAGTCCTTTGCAGAATTCTCCGCGAGCTCTGTAGAGCTTTGCTTCGCAAGCTCCAGCTCCGGGTCCCGTAAGGCGAAAGATGGCAAGATCCGCGAGCGCTGAAGAGCTTTGCTTTGCAAGCTCCAGCTCCGGGTCCCGCAAGACAAAAAGATGGCAAGATCCGCGAGCGCTGAAGAGCTTTGCTTCGCAAACTCCAGCTCCGGGTCCCGCAAGACAAAAGATGGCAAGATCCGCGAGCGCTGAAGAGCTTTGCTTTGCAAGCTCCAGCTCCGGGTCCCGCAAGACAAAAGATGGCAAGATCCGCGAGCGCTGAAAAGCTTTGCTTCGCATGCTCCAGCTCCGGATCCCACAAGGCAAAAGATGACAAGATCCGCGAGCGATCTAAAGCTCTGCTTCGCGCGGATCTAGCCTCGCAGGGCTCCATGCCAGGTCCCTGAAGCCAGCCACCATGATGTTGCAACAACAGTTAGTTTTGCTTCGCAAAGATCTAACCTTAAGTCTAGCGACGCTCACCAAAAGAACTCCCGTTCCAAACAATAGAACGACTCACCTTAGCAATCCCAGCGAACAGTATAACTACAAGTCCCGGGATTGGCTATTTGCCTCAGGAAAGATAAAGTACGGTGAAAGGAGCCTGGCCGTTGGAACCAGAAAACCTTCGTAGCCTAGAAACTACGTGGGGAGAGACATCATCCGTTAAAGCTTCAACTGGGAAGTGCATAAGTCTTGGCCGTTGGAACCAAAACCCCATACGCCCCTACAACAGTTTCTACCGTATAAATGTCTACCCTAAGCGCAAAGATAGATAAAGAACTCGGCAGAAAAAGAAAGGAGAATGCTATGATTATGGCAAAATTGTCCGCAATGAAAAACTCAAAATGAAAAACAATTAAAGATAAAACCCCTTCAAGCATTGGGGGTAACTACAGCGTCCACGACCACAGCTTCGGGGGCATCTGTTTCAGCTGAGGCTGGCGGAGTCGGCTCATTGGAAGGAGGGATTTGGTCATGAGAAGGTTCAGAGGTCCCCGCCTCTCCGGGATCTCCCGCCTCAGGAGCTTCAGCACGTTCGTCAATGTTATAAGTTTGGACGTACGCCTCTGGGCCCTGATCCCACACGAGTAGCTTCTCCCTCATGGCTTCGGCATCATCTCCCAGATAGCCTAACACCTCCGGGTTCACTTTCCAGAGTTGATGCATGAGGACCACATGCGATATATTAATAGTTCTGTTCAGTATCACCTCAGCATCCTCCTTCTCCTTCAACCGCTCCGCCTCGGAGGTTGCCAGCTGTTCTTCCGCGACAGTTAGTTGGGCCCTCAATTTTTCCATTTCGGCCTTGGAGGCATCCCGCTCCCCCTTAAGAGAATCAATCGCCTTGCGCTGCTCCCTATTTTGGTTCAGCACGGATTGCTTCTCGGTCACATGCCCCCTGGCAGTGAATTGCAAAGCCCCGATCTCTTTATCCTTCTCGGCGAGCCCCAACTGAAGCATAGACACGAGATCCCTGCTCCTCTTATGAAGTTGCTCCTCGTCGTGCAGCTTACTCTGAAGAGTGGAATATTCCTCTTGCCGCTTAAGGAGGAGATCGTTCTTTGATGGCAAGCGGGCTTCCAGGGTATCTTTCTCCACCTTGGCTTGGGACAGCTCTTCCCGGAGCTTGGAGTTTTCGGTCTTAATTCCATCCGACCGCTGTCTAAACTCATTCTCTGCCTTGGCCCGGTACTCTTGATATTTGGCAAGATATTTCTTCTCCGCCTCTTCTTCAGCCGTGCGCCGGGCCTGATCAATCTTCTCCGAAGCCCCCAAGGCCTGTTGGGTCAGTTTCTGTTTCTCCGCTTCCAAGGCCTGGCGAGCCAGTTGGCTCTCCTCCAGCTGAACCAGAGCTGCACCAACCTCCCGGAACGAGCGTTCCGCGATCATAGAGGCCTGCAAGGAAAGACAACAGAGTGAGCTAAAGCAGGACCAAAAGACAGGTGGTCCCAAAAAAAAAAAAAAAAAAAAAAAAAAAAAAAAAACTACAACTGACGGCTTACCCCGGACAGTTGCTGCTTCACAGCGTGTGTCAGCAACAGCGGATCCTTGCTGCTGCTGATGGCCCATTTCTCAGAATTTAGCTCGCATAAGCTCAGGGCCATATCCTCCATCATCTCAGCTCCGAACGGCGCCAATGCACGTCCGAGCCTAGGCACCAGCCTCTTCTCCAAGGCTGGACCATCCAGAACCGCTCCGGCCGGGTGAGGAGATCTCACCCCCTCGGCCAGCTCAGCCCTCTTCACGGCAGACAAGTTATCTGCCCTTCCCTGAGTAACGGCCTTCTCCGCCTCTAGCCGCCTCTTCAAAAAACTATCGGCCCGTCTTACACCCTCCAGGAGGGCAGCGGGAAAACTGGTCGGCTTCCGCGGAAAGTGGAACTTCAGGCCAGGCAGGGGAAGATTGGTTGTCTGAGAAGACGGAGACCCCGGAAGGGTGGCCCCCCTTTGGGCTGGAGGAGGAGGCAGCCGGGGTATTAAGGCCCCGGTCTGTTGCTTTTGCTGCTGCGGTAGCAGAAGTAATTGCCCTTGTTGCTGCTGCTGGTTTGGATGTTGCTATTGCTGCTGCTGCGGCGTTGGTGATTGTGTCTCTTGTTCCTGTTGCTGCTGTTGTTTTAGTTGTGATTGCTGTCGTTGCTGTTGTTGTTGCCTTCGACCGGGAGAAGAGTGTCTAAGGCGTTTGTTCTTTGCACCCTCAGCATCTTCTCCGGGACGCTTGCTCACCCCTGTTGTCCTCACGGGGAACACAAGCCCTTCCCCGTCGCTACTGCTACTCGAGACCATCATAGTCTCGGAAGGCCCTTCAGCAGGGGACTTCTCTACCCTCGGAGACGCTTGCGCCTCGCCGCTTGTCTTCTTGGGGGAAGCAGCCTTACCTCCCCTACCAGCCTTGGTCTTCCTTCCTTTTCCCGTGGGCGGGTCTTGGCTGGTGGCAGCCTTCTTAATAAGCAAAGTAACCCTCCCCAACATCTTGGCTTCGGGATACTCTGCAAGAAACGTACAAAGCAAGGTTAACGAACCAACAAGAAATGAGAAAGAAGATAAGCGGAAGACAAGACAATCAGCAACATAAAAGTACAAGCAAGCCCGCCAGCAGGGAACAAGAAACAAGGAAAAGAAAAGTTTGAAAGGGACGACCATGCACGAGAAACGTGGATGGCCTTCCCCGAGCAAAACAAAACATCGCTTCCTGCTCCAGGAAGCTCCCGTACTCCTTGAAGTCCGGGAAGAACATGCTGAGAGAAGAAGGGTCAACCATGATGACACCTTCTGGCAGACTACCATCACTCAGACACCAGAGGAGCTCATCTACCCTATCACAGTACCTGTCGAAAGGTATCCTACGCGGATCTAGCCTAAGGAAACGAGGATCAAACCCCATCTGAGAGGTTTGGGAAACTTCAGACAGGCTGGGGGTGTGGATCAATCGAAAACTAGTCTTACCTCTCCCGGAGGAACTAGCCCCCGGAGCCCCTTCGTTAGGATAAGCCGCGGCGTGGCGAGCCTCGATCTCCTCTCCCTCCGGCTGGGGGTCGGGGAACCTCTCCGCCCAACTAGGAGATAGAGTATTTTCGTCCCGAGCGGCTTGGGTGATCACCTTAGACAGCTCCAGGGCAATCTGCTCCCGGATGTCAGCCGACACCTGAGTCTGCCCCCTACCACTTACTGGCTCGATATTTTGGAAGGAGGCGAGTAACCCATACTCCCTCAACGATTCGGAGGTCACAAGTCCCTCCACTCTCAACTCTTCCTCAGAAAGCCCTTCGTAGAACTTGGACCTCCTTATCATCTCCACGCAGCGAGGTGTCCGCGGAACGACTTCTGCAAAAATCAAATACAAGCGTTAGAGATCCTCCCAAAAGGCAAATCAAACACAAAGAAACAAAGTTGAAAAGGAAAAGAGGAAACACTTACCAGGGATTTTGAAGTCCAAAGATAGAGCTGGCACCCTCTTCAGCGGGAAGCCAGTCGTCAGGAACCAGTATTCCCGGAGGTCTGGAACCCTCGCGGTATGACAAGTGGGGCACATCACATCCGGGTGCCTTTCGAGCCTGTAAAACCCCACCTTGTCTGAGTGACCCCTCATAGGCTGAGACTTCAACCCATAAAAGTACAGCACCTCCTCCGGGGTAGGAGCTTCCAGTCTCCGGGACTTGCAAAAGATGAACCACCCCGCTAAGAGCTTGTAGCTGGGAGGAATTAACTGGAAGGGGGCAATCCCCGCCTTCACACAGAAATTGGCGAAGTAACTCCTTAGGGGCAAGTGCGCTCCGCACACTATGTGTGCCCAGCTCCAGGCACCAAAGCCCTCGTGGCTCTGGCTAGCTGACTCGCCCAGCACCGACAGACGGTGCCACATCAGACCTGGGATGTTCTTCAGGCCTGCCTCAGAGGAATACAGCTCCAGCATGCCATAATTCCTGAAAAGGTTCGGTTTTTGGTCCATCTCCCAGATGGAACTATTGGAAGTTGGTGGGCTAGCCGCGACCGCTTTCGCCTTTCCTTTCCCCTTTCCACCAGCGATAGGAGAGCCCTTCTCTTGGGCAGATTCAGCCTCCCCCGCAGCAAGGAGTTGTTCCTTCGAGATGTTCATCACTGGACAAAAGAAAAGAAAGAAGAAAACACTCTAAGCAGTCAGCACCCTTGTCATACCCTAGTGGTATCAAAGGCGTCGGGGAGACCCTCCCCGAAATCTGCTTGGAGAGGCTCCCACCGAGCTTGCCGAGGGATTGGCACCATGCCACCCGAAGGACAGCAAGGAACCAGACTCAGACCCCGAGCCTAAGCCCACCAAAAGAAGTGTTTTCCCAGAGAAAGACACCCTAAAGGCGTTCATGCTTATGCCCTAAAACAACAAAACAAGGGACGACTTTCCAAACGCAAATCGCCAAAACACGCAAAAAAGGCTACTTATCGACTCACAATCAATCACATGCCTACCAAAGCCCTATTCACACATGCACATAAGCAATAATGGCAGAAACCTCTACTCTAACAACTACCAACAACCTAAGGTTTGGGAGGAAAGAGCAAAGTAGAAATACTTACTGATATTCGGGTAGGTGGAGGTTGAAGGAGTAACTGGATCACTGCACAGCACGATCGCGAGAAGTAAAAGCTGCAAAGATGAACGGCGATTCAAACCAGGAACTTCGGGGAATAAACCCACTGCCAAATCAAAAAGAAAAGTTTCCAGATACTTACCAAAAGAAATGGCAAGTTCGGAGGAACGTAAGCTGGGAAGCCTGAGAGTTCGAAGGTTTGGAAATCTGAAAATCCTAAAGATGGAGAATCTGAAAGCGTAAAGAGGAAGAAAGGTCCTTTCCCTCGTTTTTATAGCAGGGAAGAAGCCGTTTCGAATTCCTCGAGTGGACGGTCCCGATCTTCCCATTCCATGTGCGTCAGATCCAACGGTTGGAGAGGAAGCGACGATCCTATTTATGACTCCTCGGATGGGAATAAAGTATTTATTTCCCATCATTACACCACCTCGGGCCCTGAGTACCATTAAAAACCGTCAAATAGTCAGATGACTGACGCACGCATCCTCAACCAGTCGCCTCACGCGCACGTCTTGGTCGCAGAACCATTCCCAGAATGACACGTGATCCTTGCCGCACTTGAGTACTTGATCTCAAACAGAAGAAATTCCTTTTTCTCTTTCATACTAATACTCGGGCGGGAAAAAGGAACCCTTCCGGGAACACAGAAGGTGCCCCCTCGCCTAATCTAAGAAACCGATTGAACAAGCTCCCGGATCTCTCAAAGCTCCGCGACCTTGGGGGGTAAATGTTATCCAGATTTCCGGATAGCGTTTAGATTGATGACCTCGGGGAAGCAGAATTATCGATGTCTTTCACGGAGGGTGACCAGAGCTCGCGGATGGACAGAAAGGCTTCGCCTCTCCTGTCTAGTATCCAGATTACTCTTCCAAACAAGCACAACACGGAAACTCGTCAACTCTCCCGGACTCCCGAAGGATACCCCTCGGGGAGGCCCCTTCCAGGAGAGGCTCTTCGAGTGGTCTCCGCGGAAACAGTTCCGTGCCCCGCACAGAACAAAACCGAACGGTCGAGTCCGGGAGAAGGCATATTTGGAATGATATCCGTCTGACACAGGATCCCGCCTGACACGCCCGTCAGGTCAAAGCCGCACACATCCCAGCACGCCTAAAGGTACCTTTTCGCCTACTGTTCCGCTGACAACTTGGAAAAGACGGCTGACTTTGTGTGTTCCCCATACTTTCACGTAAATATACCCACATAGAGTCTGGTAGCCATGCGACTATAGTAATTGTATCCCCTATTTATGGCTGGTGTAATTAAGACTCATGTACGTAGAGAAAAACCCTAATCCGAAACCCTAGCTATAAAGACTCCTTCCTTTTACAAGAAGAGGGAGAGAGATCAGATAGCAAGAGACTCTACCAAAATCTCTCTAGCTTCATCTTCTTTAAGAGAACCCGAGAGAAACATTGTGAGTGGGTGAAGTTCTTATGCACCAGCCATCTTACTGTAATCTTTTCCAAGTATAATAACATCGACTCGTGGACTAGGGCTTGTTAACGCCTGAACCACGTAAAAACACTGTTTGTTTAGTTACATTTCAGTATTTCTACGGTTCTTATCTTTTTATTATTCTGTTAGTTATTCGTTTCCGAAAACCTCGGTAAACAATACTATTTAACTTACTCTCTCCTCTTGCCATCATCTTTTGACTGTTCTTTGTAGTGTGATTTTTCTTTAAACATATATAATATAGATCCTCCTGCTCAACTTCATGATTCCCGACAGTCCAAATTCAAGGTTGATAAGCAGCATTTCTCTCTACAAACCTTCCCCAAGTGTCCCATCTAGTACCATCATGAAAAGGGTAGTCGTTTGCGTAAGAAAGGTCCCCTAGAAACAATACGGTATGCCCTTTTGCAGGGTTTAGTTCATAATGTGCAAGTGTTCTGTTTGAATCGTGAGATTGGCCCATATCTCCTGCAAATGATCAATAAAGTAAGGTCAAGGCAACTACTCTCTTTTTTCCAATTTTATATTGAAGATCAAACACTAAAATGAAATTGTACAAATTGAATCAAATATGAGAAGTATGGTTACCAATAAGGCTAAAAGTGTAGGGTACATCCGGGCCAGGACTTGGAGCAGTAATAAACCAAAATTTCCTTGTGGTATTACCAATCCCGACCTCATAGAAATATTTGGTGTCAAACTGCAGTTGGTGAATTGCAAGCACAAAATAATATCATATGGATCTCAAAATAATGACGTGGGGTTGGTGTTTAACTACCAGATAGTACTACTCACCTCCAAATTGTCAATGGTGCAGTGATGGAGGTAACGAGAAGTGTAGTTGAAGTAGCTGTAAGTAAGAACAAAGCCCTCAGCACTGTACTTCAGGTGTCTCTTTTCTTACCAGTAAAGTACTGTACTTAAACCAGGTTCATCTGTAGTAACCCAAGAGACAATCACACCCTTCCACACATGATCTCCTTGTGTAATATGAACCTTGAATAAAAAAATGAGCACCCTATTAACATTTCTATTAACAAGTTATAGACTGGTAGACATGGAGAAACAAAAGTACTTACTACTTCCAAACGGAGGGAAGCTTCTTGGTTTTCTTGTAGTAACGTGCAAGTCTGTGAATCCTACTCTCAACCAAAATCAATCGAAACTTGGAATCCTTGTCCTTCCTGTTCCTCTCGAGATGCTTCCTAATAGAGACTGCCTTCTTAATAAGATGGTACAGATCTTCAAGAATTTCAAGGGCAAGACCTAACAAACAAAACCAGTTTTATAAAAACAAAGAAATCCAATCAACCAAGAAATACAGAGAAGACATCGCCCAACCAAAGGCTACATGCCCTTAATCATTCAATAATCGTATTAAGATACTCAAACAAGAAAAACAACCAGCTCAATTACACTATAATCCCAATTACCCAAACTTAAACAAATGAAAAACCATAAAAATTAATTATTCCCTTCGCTCATTCAAATATTTAGCAAACAGTTAACTAGACCTAAAGTTCTTCCACCAAAAAAAAAAGCAATGAAATGGGTCGACAATGACCGAAGATAAGGCTCAACATTGACTGAAAGTAAGGTTCTACTCTTGAGCTCATAAAATAAAACACTAAGAATGATTACCATGGGCCTTGAGAACACGCAAGATCTTGCTTCCATTAACATTCTTAACCTGAGCAATATCGTGAGAATCACGAAGAATCACACCAATCTGAGATGGAGTAAGACCCTTCTTTGCAAACTTGCGAATGTTCTCCTCAACCTAATACCATCATACTGAAAATAAGCTTGTTAATAGAAATTTTCATATCCCAAACTAGAGAATGTCACGAGAGATTTAGGGAGATATAATGAGATGAGGGAGAGTAGTGAGGGAAATGTCAAAGATTATATTTATATATATATGGATTCACTTTTAAAGGTGATTGAGTTTTTTCCCCATGGATGGGTTGTCAATTAATAGCCATTGGATTAAGATCCAATGGTCCACATTTAAAGATGTTAATTAATGTTATCTTTGACTTTTTCAAACTTGGTAATGGGCTACCTGCTGACATGGCGGTCACATTTTAATTAAATTAAATAATTAAAAAAATCATTATTTAAGATTCATTCCAAGATTCTTTATCTCCATTCCTTCTTCATTCCTTTCATTCCTTGTTCATTCCATGCTCATTCCAGATTCATTCCTTATGCATTAATGACTCATATCTTCCCAACTACAATTAGTTGGCTAATTAATGATGCATATTTCGAAATTTATATATATTATATATATTTTTATACAAAATTTACTCATCTTAAAAAACTTGTTTATTGAAGAAGCTCCAATTTTTTAAAGTGTTTTCAAGTAAGATTTCTAAGTCATTTTCGAAAATCACTAGTAGATTTTCTATTTTTTTTCAAAAAAATTCCAACTTTTTTTTGTTATGTAGGATTTGAAATTCACATAGATGAGTAAATCATATTTATCTTGAAAAACTTGTTTAGTGAAAACCCACAAGAATTATTTTTTTGAAAGTGTTTGATGAAAAAGCTCTAGATTTTTCATAGTGTTCATTGTAAGATTTTCAATCATTTTTTTGCTTTCTTTATTTTTACAAAAAAATTATCATCTATTTCTCCAATTTCATATTTCGAAATTCACTACTACAGTTTTTTTTTTTTTTAAAAAAATGTTCAACTTAGTTTTATTTGTCTTGTAGGATTTGAAATTCAAAAAAATGACTAAATCTTATTTCTCTTGAAAACTTGTTCAGTAAAATCTCACAAGAATTTTTTTTTTAAAAAATGATTGATGAAAAAGTTCTAGATTTTTCATAGTGTTTCTTGCAAGATTTTCAATCATTTTTGTAATTTCTTTATTTTTACAAACAATTTATCATCTATTTCTCCAATTTCATATTTCGAAATTCACTACTAGATCTTTTTTTTTTTTTTTAAAAATCCAACTTAGTTTTATTTGTCATGTAGGATTTGAAATTCAAAAAGATGACTAAATCTTTTTTCTCTTGAAAAACTTGTTTAGTAAAAACTCACAAGAACATTTTTTTTTAAAGTGTTTGATGAAAAAGTTCTAGATTTTTCATGGTGTTTCTTGTAAGACTTTCAATCATTTTTGTGCTTTCTTTATTTTTACAAACAAATTATCATCTATTTCTCCAATTTCATATTTCGAAATTCACTACTAGAACTTTTTTTTTCTTTTAAAAAAGATTCAAACTTATTTTTATTTGTTATGTAGGATTTGAAATTAAAAAAGATGAGAATCTTATTTCTCTTGAAAAACTTGTTTAGTAAAAACCCACAAGAACAATTTCGCAAGTGTTTGATGAAAAAGCTCAAGATATTTTAAAGTGTTTCATTTAAGATTCTCAATTTTTTTTTCTTTATACTTACAAACAAATTATCATATTTTTCTCCTATTTTAAAATTCGAAATTGAATGGTACGTTTTATTTTATTTTGTTCTTATGATACTATACTTGAGTGAAAAAGATTTCTCTATTGTAATTCGACTCTAATGAAAAAAGATGTTGCATAGCTTCATGGATTGCATGGTCAAATTTCAACAAGAATAGAGCAAAATTATTGAAAGATATTCAAGAGTTCATTTCAAGCATAGGAATATAGTACTAGAGACATGGATCTTTACTTCATGTTATGAAGTGGCTTTTGTTATTCTCAATCAAGTTGTGTAAAATAAAGAAATTTTTATTATTATTTATCATTTTTGAGAAATTAGAAGATGATCAATATTTGGGAGAAGTTGAATAGTTTACTTCTAAATTACTTATTTATTAACAATATTAAAAACATAAGTGTTAATGTTTATTGGAAGTTTAAAATGGTAGTTGTTGACATTAATATCATATTAAATAAATAAAAATAAAAATTATGTATGTTAATTTCGAATTTAATGATTAATATATCAACCAATCAAAATTAGAGCATGTTGTTAGAGATTGGAATGGATTTATGGAGACATACATTTAATATAATTAATTGTAATGATCTTAGTTGTACACGTTTTTTATGAGAAATAATTAATAACTCAACCAATCAGAATTAGAGCATGATGTTAAGGAATTGGAATAGATTTATGGAAACATGCATTTAATGAAATTAGTTGGAATGATCTTAATTGTACACGTTTTTTATGAGAAATGATTAATAACTCAACCAATCAGAATTAAATCATGATGTTAGGGTATTGGAATGGATTTATGAATACATATATTTAATGAAATTAGTTGACATTTTTCAAATTAATTGCACACATTTTTTAAGATAAATTTTATTTATATATATATTTACACAAACTAACTCAACAAAACTTTTTTTCTATTAGAAAAGTTAAATATATTTCGAAATTTGTTTGAAATTTAAATTAAAAATTGGTAATTAAATATCAATGCATAGTAACTCAATGCTTGAAACCATAATTATGCAAATTAATTGAACTTCCCCAATTCTCAAAACTATATTTAATTTTTTTTTTTTAAAAACAATTATTCTTTGTAGCTGAAATTAGGGTTTAAAAAATAATTTAATAAATTTTAATTTAATGCTAGAGTTGGTTAGACTCTTTGAATATGAAAATGTGCATTTAATATTTAAGATATATTCAATATTTAAATTTTCAAAATAATTATTACTGTAAACCCTAATTATGCAAATTAATTGAACTTTCCCAATTCTCAATCCTATATTTATTTTATGTTTTAAAAAATAATTATTCTCTCTAATAAATATAGTAGCCGAAATATGTGTTTAAAAAAATAATTTTATAAATTTGTATATAATGTTAGGATATAGATAGTTGGTTAGAGTCTTTGAATATGAAAATGTGCATTTAATATTTAAGATATATTCAATATTTAATTTTTCAAAATAATTATTTATGTAAACCATAATTATAAAAATTAATTGAACTTTCCCAATTCTCAATACCATATTTAGTTTTTTTTTTAAATTATTCTCTCTAATAAATGTAGTAGCCGAAATATAAGTTTAATAAAATTAATTTAATAATTTTTTATTTTATGCTAGGATATAGATAGTTGGTTAAAGATTTGAATATGAAAATGTGCATTTTATATTTAAGATATATTCAATATTTAATTGTTCAAAATAATAATTAGTGTAAACCTTAATTATGCAAATTAATTGAACTTTCCCAATTCTCAATACTATATTTTTATATTTAAATTGATTATATTAATATTAGAATGAAGAAAGACATTAAACACACATGAGATGAAAAGTCATCAAAATAATTGACTAGTAAGTTTATACTTACAAATTTCGAAATTATAATAACATTTAATATAATTAGTGGGGTGGTTGAAAAGTTGATACTTACAAATTTTGAAATTATAATAGCATTTAATATAATTTCGAAATTTTGAAAATATATCTAGGTTCTATGAACCTTTGCCTTATAATTAAATACACATGACATGAAGAGTCACCAAAATGTTTAACCAATAGAACTTCACTTAAAAAAATTGAAATTATAATAGCATTTAATATTATTAGTGGGGTGATTGAAAATTTGAAATTATTATATTATATTTAAACATGATAATAGGAGTTACACAATAACATTTATTAATTAATTTCGAAATTCATACAAAAAATGAGAGAATTAAAGAAATTAATTATTGTATGATAATATAATTGTTATAAATTTTTTAAATGTATGTGTTTTTATGGGAAGTTGAAAAGTTGTAATTTTAAGAAATTTCTATAATTTCTTTAATATAAATTTCAAAATATATGTGTGCTTCTTTGAACATTTTATTTTTAATTATTCATGCAGTGTAATAAATGTATTGATAATCATATTGGAAAATTATAATTGAATTTTTGGTGAAAAAATAGATAATTTCAAAAATATGTGTAGGTTCTATGAACCTTTGCTTTTTAATTAAACACACATGACATGAAGAGTCACCAGAATGTTTAAACAATAGAACTAATCTTAAATTTTTTGAAATTATAATAGCATTTAATATCATTAATGCGGTGGTTGAAAATATTAAATATTGTATTATATTTAAACATGATAATATGATTTAGATAATAACAACTAATAATGAATAAAAAATGAGAGAATTAAGGAAATTAATATGAGAAGTTGAACAATTTACATCCATAATAATTATTTTTTATGTAAAAAAATATGAATTTCGAAATATTATTGGATTTATTTTATTTTTTGCATTAAAATAGGGTTTTTCAAAAATACGCATATGTTCTATGAACCTTTGCCTTTTAAATTGAACATGTCATTTAATAAGTGTACATAAAGTTGTGATGGTAGAATAAATGTGGATTAATTCATTTATGAAAATATATAACTATTATATTTATTTTTATTGTTTTATTGGGAAGATGAATATGTCACTTTCTATTATACCCAGATTTCGAGCCATAGTAAATATGACCTCGAAAGCTGAGTTCGCAACAAATGGTCTCGTGACGATTAGAGTGATCTAGGATTGTAAGCCGAGCCTGCAAAGTATGATATATGATCTCGAATGCAGTGATCCCGAAATGATCTTGATCTCGAAAGGTAGCTCCGAGAACGCCTTCATCTTCAGGAACTTCGGAGCATGGGTCTTGAGCTCGATATCCCATCTCGAAAGCAACGTTAGCTCGGGAGATGTCAGTGGCTCGCACAATGACATGAAACCTGAAATGCTGGAGCCTTGAAGATACGTTATAACCACCTTGAATATCTACAAGTATTATAAATATGAGATGTAACCCTCATTAATTGATGTAAATCCCCAAGAATTATGGGATATTATTTATTCAGTTATACGCCCCTTGATCTTTGGGGGACGTTTCCTTTTATATCTGATTATTGGCATTTAAAGCCATTTATTTTTATTCACAAAAGAGTAACTACCCAAAATATGTGGGATAGTATTCTGCATCATTCTCTATAAATAGAGAAGCCATGCACCATTGTAAAGGAACGAAATTCTGATCCTTGAGAGAAAACTCTGAAGAATTCATGCTTAAGAATTTTCAGAGATAATCTTGAGGTTAATAACAGAGACTCGTGGACTAGGCAGATTTAACTGCTGAACCACGTAAAAAACCGTGTGTTTGATTCGTTTGTTTCTTTTGGCCATTGTCTTTAATTGTTTACGTGCTCTCTTCTTTTATCTGTTGACGAAAAACGGCGTCAACAGTTTGGTGCTCTCGTTGAGAGCCTCAAGCATCCATCCCTGAGAGATTCATGGCTGCAAACAATCAGAACACTCCTGAAGAAAATTACCCAAGGCGTCCTGGAAAACAGCCAATGGAGAACCCGGACGCTGGTGAAAGGAGTGGGTCCTCTGATTCCCGGGGACCACCTCCACAACCAAGGGATGAGGACATGTACTATAACCCTGAACGTTATGTCCCTATTGTAGAATTGGAGAATCGGCAGCTGAAACAGTTGTTGGCAGAAGCCAACAAACGTAACGAGGAGTTGACTAGGATAGCCGCAGAGGCGCAGGTGGCTCAGCCCCCGCCTCCGCGCGAAGACCAAGTCCCTCCTCCAAGGGACGTGCACGTTCCTCCCCGGAGGCCCCGTGGACGTCCACGAAAAAATGCTGCCACAAGGAGGCCGGCACAACCTCTAGCACCAGCAGAGCCATCTGCTCCTTCTAGGCCTCAGAGGAGTACCCGAGCTCGGGTCCCGCCTAATCCACCTGTGGAAGTGCCTGCAGGAACTGAGAACAACCGAGCTCCTGCCGAGGCTCGGACTCAGGTTCCTGGTAGTGCACCGAACGCAACCGGCCCATCTCGGGCAAATTCTGGACCCTCTAGGCCGAGGCAAGGATGACAACCACCGTCACCTATACGGTTCCCTCCGTCTCCCATAAGATATCCTTCACCTCCCCGCAGAAACGCTCAACCTGGTCGAGATCAGGATCAAGGGCGTACAGGGGAAAGACAAGGAAACAGGGAGACGTTCTAGGAGAGGAGAGGCGCGCCATCTGAGAGAAGTCAGACGTCCCGATCTCGCACTGCGGAGACAAGGCGACGTAGAAAGGATCCACCACGAAATGACCGATCAATGAGTTTCACCAGTGATGAGTCCGGAGAAACTAGGTCCATCAGTAAACACGACCGGGGTCGTAAAAATACTGGAAATCACAAGAGTCATCCTGACCTGCGAAATCATCTGAATCAGAGCAGGGGGAAAGGAGATCAGACAAATCCGGACCTAAGAAATCATCTGAATGGGCGTAGAGATCCCTCACGGAGACGCGAGCCTGGGTTCGCGATTAATGACTATCAATTCCAGGCACCACCTAAGGACCCAGTCCAAGAAAGGATTGATCAGCTCGAAAAAGCCTTTAGGCTTTTGAAGAATGAACGAGGGAGTGGTCGATACGAGGACTCTGATGAGGAGCTCGAGCCGTTTGCTCCCAATATTTCTAATACTCAGTTTCCTCAAGGGTTCCGGATTCCTCACGTCCCAGCGTTTGAAGGAAAAACCGACCCATGTAGCCACCTAAGTACATTCAACACTATTATGAGAGCCAGTAACGTAGGTTACGAGCTCAGGTGCATGTTGTTTCTGACATCATTGGCCGGACCTGCCAAGAGTTGGTTCGAGAAGTACAAGAGACACTCGATAACTTCGTGGGATCAGTTGTCTAGAGACTTCAAGAAGCAGTTTCGGGCTATGATGGGAGTCAGACCAGAGGCGTCCATTTTGACTAACGTCCGGCAACAGCCGGGTGAAACGCTGAAAAGCTACCTGACAAGATTTAATCTAGAGGTCGCCCGGGCACGAGATGTGGACGACAGTGGGCACTTGATGGCTATTCGAGCTGGTGTGTTGCCTGGAAGTGCCCTTTGGGATGACATGCAAGGGAAACCGGTGAGGTCAATAACCGAGTTTAACAAGCGGGCGCAGAGATTTGTCAATGTAGAGGAGGCGAGGTCAACGCTAAAAGCAACCTCGCAAACCGAAACTACAACGATAAACATTAACTCCGCCTCAACCTCGGCTGATCCAGTAACTTCACAGCCTACCTCAGAGAATCCCTCTAAGAGGAAAAAGAGCGAGGGAAATAACCCCGAGGCTGAAGGGGGAAAGAAAAAGAAAGGAGAAAGGTATTACTCCATATATAAAGTAGACACCGAGCTCAACGAGTCTCGGGAAAATATATACCTGGCTAATGAAAACCAGGTCCCCTTCAGGCGTCCGGACCCTATGAGGAATCAAAAGTCCAAGAGGGATTCCAGTAAGTATTGCCGGTTTCATAGGGACACCGGACACACAACTGATGAGTGCCGACAGCTGAAGGACGAGATCGAAGGGTTGATCTCGAGAGGTTATTTCCGGCAGTATGTCAAAAACCAGAGTACTGGACAGACTACTGCCAGCCAGAGAGTAGCCGCGCTTCCAGCGGCACAGAATAATAACTCCCGATCTCGGGAAGAAGACAGGCCTCCGCCGATAGATGGAGAGGACGTAATAACCATCTCGGGAGGTCCTCATCTCGCAGGAGGGGGTAGAAATGCTCAAAAGAGATATGTAAATGAGCTGAAGACAGGGGACGGGTCTCCTTATGAACCCGAACCAAGGGCACCAAAAATCCAAAGGGTTGAAACTCAGCCTATAACCTTCACCGAGGAAGATGCCTCCCATGTCCAGTTCCCTCATCATGATCCACTTGTCATCACCCTGCAGCTTGCCAACAAAAGAGTGCGCCGAGTTCTCATAGACAATGGGAGCTCAGTTAACATTCTTTATAAAGCAACACTAGAGAAAATGGGACTCTCCCTTCGCGACCTGAAGGCTTGTGCAACCAATTTGTACGGCTTTTCTGGAGAAGGAACCGCCTGTATGGGGTCCATCGAACTCCCTGTGACCTTGGGAGACTATCCAGTCTCGGTGACCAAGATGATGGAGTTCGTGGTAGTAGAGTTACCATCTGCCTACAATGTACTGCTCGGGAGACCCGCCCTGGTCGGGCTGGGGGCAGTTTCATCTGTAAGGCATCTAGCCCTTAAGTTCCCAACTCCGAGCGGGGTCGGAACATTGAAAGGAGATCAATTGGCAGGAAGGGAGTGCTACAGCATTTCCTTGAGGGGAAAGAAACAAACGAGCGCTCAAGCACTCGTTGTCATACAAAATAAAGATGGGACAGTTTTAGAAATTGATGAGGAGATCGATCCGAGGATTGAGGAAAAGGTTGACCTCCAACCTTTGGAAGAGCTCGAAGAGGTTCAGCTCGAGGAGGCTGATCCCTCAAAGAAGGTGAAGGTCGGGAAACACCTCCAAGACGAATCAAAATAGCAATTAATTTGCTTTCTGAAGAAAAACCCGGATGTCTTCGCGTGGTCACACTCTGACATGGTGGGAATAAGCCCTAATGTAGCGAGCCACGCATTGAATATAGACAAAAGCTTTCCCCCGAAGCAGCAAAAGCGAAGGCAGCTGGATGAAGACAGAAAGAAAGCACTAAAGGAGGAAGTGGACAGGCTGAAAGCAAATAATTTCATAAGGGACGCTTTTTACCCTGACTGGGTGGCCAATCCAGTGTTGGTCCCGAAGCCCAATGGGACGTGGAGAACATGCATTGACTACTCGGACCTCAACAACGCCTACCCAAAAGACTGTTTTCCCCTGCCGAGAATTGACCAGCTCGTAGACGCCACGGCGGGGCATGGTCTGATGTCGTTCATGGATGCCTATTCTGGATATAACCAGATTCCCATGCATGCCCCCGACCAAGAGCATACGAGCTTCATCACAGATAAAGGGCTCTACTGCTACAATGTCATGCCATTCGGACTCAAGAATGCCGGAGCCACGTACCAGCGGCTCGTAAACATGATGTTCTCAGAGCAAATAGGGAACAACATGGAAGTTTATGTTGATGACATGCTTGTAAAGTCTCAACTTAACAAGAACCATGTTGATGACCTCGAAGAGTGCTTTGGCGTGCTCAGAAAGTACAACATGAAGTTGAATCCTCAGAAGTGCACTTTTGGGGTGTCTTCAGGAAAATTTCTGGGTTTCATTGTCAATTCTCGTGGGATCGAGGCTAATCCCGACAAAATAAAGGCCCTGATCGATATGCCTTCACCTCGGAAGCATAAAGATGTTCAAAGCTTGACTGGCAGGATGGCAGCTCTGAGCAGGTTCATCTCGAAGTCAACGGACCGCGGTCTCCCATTCTTCAACTTATTAAAAGGAAGTAAGAAGTTCGAATGGACAGATGAGTGCGAGCTAGCCTTTCAGGAGCTCAAAAAGCACTTAGCCGAACCGCCCATCCTATCAAAGCCTGAGACGGGAGAAGTACTATTCCTATACCTCTCAACTACCGAACACGCGATAAGCGCGGTGCTCGTTCGAGAAGAAGAGAGAATATAGAAACCCGTCTACTATATCAGTAAAAGATTACTGGGGGCAGATTCAAGATATCCACTGATGGAGAAGCTCGCCCTCAGTCTGATCCACTCATCTCGAAAGCTCCGCCCTTACTTTCAGGCACATCCTATCCATGTACTAACAGATCAACCACTAAGGCAAGTCTTGTCTAAACCAGAGGCGTCTGGTCGACTCCTAAAATGGGCTGTTGAGCTCGGACAGTTCGAGATCACCTACCATCCAAGAACGACCATTAAGGCACAAGCGTTGGCGGATTTCATAGTGGAGTGCACCGATATCGCTGACGACGAGGTAGCAACCACGGCCCACGAGCTGTGGAACTTTACGTCGACGGATCGTCAAATGAAAATGGAGCGGGGGCAGGAGTTATTCTGATCACTCCTGCAGGGAGCAAATTTCACTCTGCGTTAAGGTTCGGCTTTAAAGCATCTAATAATGAAGCTGAGTACGAGGCTTTACTTGCGGGACTACGAATAGCAAAAGAGCTCAAGGCCAAAGCTATACATTGCTACAGCGACTCCCAGCTCGTGGTTAATCAAATCTTGGGAGAATACCAGGCTCGTGGCACAAAAATGGCAGCTTATCTGGAGAAGGCAAAGTCCGCCTTAGAGTTTTTTGAGTTTTATGCAATCGAACAGGTTCCCCGAGAACAAAACTCAAATGCAGATGCCTTAGCTCGGCTCGCCACCTCCGCCGAAAATGAGGAGCTGAATGTTGTACCCGTAGAACACCTGTCAGCACCCAGCATTACTGAGCCTGACGAGGAAGATGTGTGTATGATCGAGACAGAGCCGACCTGGATGAGCCCGATAGTTGAGTATCTCGAAAATGGAATTCTTCCAAGAGATCGAAATCAGGCTCGGAAACTAATGTATCAACTTCCTCGTTACACCATCCTGGACGGAAGGCTATACAGAAGAGGGTATTCCATGCCATTGCTTAGATGTGTAACTCCTCCCGAGGCAAAGAAGATTATTGAAGAAATTCATGAAGGGTTCTGCGGAGACCATACCGGGGGGCATAGCCTATCCAAGAAGATTATACGCCAAGGATATTTCTGGCCAACCATTAAAACGGACTCTTTCGAGTACGTGAAAAAGTGCGACAAATGCCAGAGATTCGCCATGATACCCCGAGCTCCACCTTCCGAACTGACCATGTTGACATCCCCATGGCCTTTTGCGGTATGGGGCATCGACCTCATAGGCTCACTCCCAACTGGCAAAGGAGGAGTAAGGTATGCTGTGGTCGCGGTTGATTACTTCACAAAATGGACGGAGGTTGAACCATTGGCGACCATAACTTCGAAGAAGATCCTAGATTTCGTGGTAAAGAACATCGTATGCCGATATGGAGTGCCAAGAAAGATTGTGTCTGACAACGGAACCCAGTTTGATTGCGACTTATTTACCAACTTTTGTAACAAGAACGGTATAATAAAGAGTTTTTCGTCAGTGGCTCACCCTCAGGCGAATGGTCAGGTCGAAGCCGTCAATAAAACTCTCAAAAGTTCTTTGAAGAAAAAGTTGGAAGAAGCAAAGGGACGATGGCCTGAGGAATTACCTCAAGTCCTTTAGGGATATAGAACTACAGCTCGGACATCAACTGGACATACCCCATTTTCTCTAGCATACGGCTGCGAGGCAATGTTGCCCATTGAGGTCGAAATTCCAACGATTCGAGCTCAGATTTACGACCAAAGTTCCAATCATACTCAGCTCGAAGAAACCCTAGACTTGATCGAAGAAAAAAGGGAGGAGGCTCAGCTGAGAAATGCTGCTTACCAGCAAAGAACCACAAGATATTTCAATAAAAGGGTTTGAGATCGAAAGTTCGGAGTAGGAGATCTGGTATTGAGACGCGTATTCTTAGCAACCCGAGATCCAGCAGCAGGAGTACTCGGGCCAAACTGGGAAGGACCATACCAGATAGAATCAGTCATCCGCCCTGGCGTATACAAACTTGCGAGATTAGATGGGAGCCTCATACCACGAGCATGGAATGGCGAACACCTTAGACCTTATTATCAATAGTATAGGAAAAGTGTTGCCTGTAACCATGATTTTCTATCTATGTTAGTTTGTTTTTGAATTTCATCAAATAAAATGTCTACTTTGTTTCACATGTAATTTATTTTTATTTTTGCAATCTCTCTTAATTTAATAACCTATGGTCACACTCATAGGATATTAAGGGGGCATCATTGGTATACATACCACCAGCTTAAAAAATAAAAAAATATATAAAGTATTTGGATATAACCAAGTACGCGATCTTAGGTAGTTCGGACATAACCGAATTATCAAAAACAAAGTATTTGGATATAACCAAGTACGCGATCTTAGGTAGTTCGGACATAACCGAATTATCAAAAACAAAGTATTTGGATATAACCAAGTACGCGATCTTAGGTAGTTCGGACATAACCGAATTATCAAAAACAAAGTATTTGGACATGACCAAATACGCGAGCTTAGATAGTACGCGAGCTTAGATAGTTCGGATATAACCGAACCATCAAAAAACCTAAATATTTGGAGTTAACCAGATGTGCAAACACAACAGGTTTGGAACAAACCAGCTAAATTATCGATCGATGATAAATGGGAGCCTAAACCTATTGCGAGATAAGTCAAAGTCGAGGCTGGAATATCTTAGAAATATAGTTTCGAACTCTTAACCTCGGAGCTAAAATACTGAGGATGAGGAAAAGTAACTAAAAAAGATATAACCAAATCATTCATTTTACATGCCATATAAGTACTTTTCAGTTCATGGTTAAAGTAATGTCCGACCTTGATAAATAACGAGGTTGGAAGCGGATAATTCGGATAAACTATGCATGAATGCATCGAATTTCGAGCCTAAATCCAAACTATGTTTGTAAGAATTAAATAAGCATAACCAGTTCATCAATGTAGAATATGCAAAATATTTCGAGCCAAGAAATGTAAAGCATATAAAAGAATAGTTAAAGAAATTGTGTCAGCCCCGTGGGCACAAATTTAAATAACTACAGAAATAAGGGGACGCAGCCCCGATAACTGATTTCTCCGAGATCGGGTTTAAGGAAGAGGAGTATCCTTGGCCTTCTCGGCATCAGCATCACCAGACCCTTCAGGACGAATAGCATGACTATCCTGCTGGGCCGCCTCTCGAGCAGCTACACTTGCCAAAAGACGGGCATTCCACCGCTCAACATATGTGGCTTCGAGAGGGCCCAGGAAGCTGGTGTCAAGATTGGCATTGTCGGCCCAAAGCTTGTACATGGCCTGGTCGACCGCTTTCTCCCTCTGCTCCTTAGACTCATTCAGGAGGCGGGCCTTCTCGCTCTCCATGAAATCGAGGGTGGCAGACTTCTCCTCTTCGAGCTTGGCTTTGGCCTTCTCGAGCTCAGCGTTTGACTTTTCAAGCTCCTCGAGACGGGTCTTCAATTTTTCAAGTTCATACTTCGAGTCTTTGAGCTCGTCAGCCATCTTCAGCTCGAGATCCTTCGACTTCTGAGCCAGAGATAAGCTCGTTTGCACCTCGTTGGTCAGCTTGTAGTTGAGTTGTGCTGAAACAACAAGGGCCTGAAACACAAAGAACGAATCAGAATTGTAAATTGAGACATAAATACTCTAAATAGAGTTGAGAAGGCTACCGCGGCGGAGAGTTCGATACTCTTCTCATAAAGAGTGTTGCAGTCCGAGGCCTTGCGCACGAGGTCCCAGTGGTCGGCGCCGGAGCCAGAAAAGCTCTGACCCACCCGAGAAAGGACGTCCGAGCTGAGTATAGCCCCTTCTGTCCCAGCGGCGCCATCAAGTACATACTCTTCAGTATGAGTTTGGGCCGTTGGCAGCTGAACCATTGAGGTAGAAGGTTTCTTCGGGGGCCGAACAACTGTTAATCGGGTTTCGGTGGGAGGCTGCGAGATGGATGCAGTAGGGCCTGACCCATCAACCTGGGCAATAGGTTCCTTGGAGGTGTTCGCAGTGATCTGGGTCGTGGGAGTCGTCTCGTGATGTTTAGGTACCTTGGACTGTCGGTCGGACCTCTTTGGTATCCTCGGGCGTTTGCTCTTCTGGGCGCCAGCTCCCCCATCGCTAAAGAGCACGGCGTCGAGGTCGGGATTCATGGCACCTGCATAATGACAGTGAGTTAAACAATGATAATAACTTTGGGAAAAGATGTAAACCAGTTGAAGAAAAAACCTAACTGAGACTCTCCCCCGAGCTCGAGCTTGGGGACCATGAAATTCCCCCGTCTTCAGAAGAGGTGGGGGGAGTGCCTTCCCTATAAGTTGGTGATAACCTCGAAAGGTCCCTATAATCATTGGTCCCATACTGCACAGCTATCCCATTCCACACCTCGTCCGTGGTGTACATAGTGTCGTATTTCCCGAGCCCACTATCAAACCTATGGACACAGTCATCTACCCAACTCCATATGTAGAAGTGGTATCTATCCTGTGGGCACGAAACTAGTCTATTGGGCCTGTGTTTTAATAAAGTGGGGGACCACATTCGCGAAGTAGGAAGGGTTTTACCTCCACCGGAGTCCGAACTCGAGGCTTCGTCATTGGCCTCATTCCCCGACCGCGGACTTCTCGAGCGAATTGGGAGAGATGCTTTCCTTTCTCTCCTCGGAGGAAGGATGCCTGTGGGCAGTGGCACTTCCTCCCAGCGTTCATATTTTTTACTGGACCAGTCAGAGGTTGACTGGCCCTATCCCAACAACCCACAAGCTCGAAGCTTGTCCTCATGCAATAGAAATGAGAGAGATCTCCTGCCATAGGGGAGTCGGAGCAGGGCCTCTCTGTGCTCCTTCATTGTTTCGTCAGGGGTGGGACGCTGAAAGTTAGCTGAAAGGAGAGGTACACTTCAACTAAATATGGATTTTAGGGCTAAAATTCCGAGCTCAAAAATAGAAAGTAACGAGAACACTTACGAATCCGCCTGAACGAACGGTGTCGAGACGGGAACAGACCGTCTGTCCAGAAAAAAGCCTTCTTGAAGTCAGGAGCGTGGTTCGGAAGATCTTCAAAGATCTTTGTCTCTTTGGGGTAGCTCGAAAGATAGTAAAAACCATCTCCTCCCCGAGCTCGGGAGGGATTGCTCTTCAAACAAAAGAGATATAAAATCTCTTGGGGTGAAGGCCCTGTCCACCCCAGCTCGTGGAATAAGGATCTCAGGGCAGACAGCACCCTGTATGAATTGGTGTTGAGTTGGAATGGAGCCAACCCAACGAAATCAATGAAGTCTCTGAAAAAGGACTTCAAAGGCAGCAGAGCTCCCGCCCTTATATGTTCCTGGCTCCAGGCCGCGTATTTCACACTGGAATCGTGACCCCCAGGGGCGAAACAGCTCCGTTCATGCCTTGTCGGAGCTCGACACTTCAGTGTGTCCAACGAACTAAGGCCATGGAGGGCCAAGATATCAGTTATTTGGTCGGTGGTGGTAACTGAGCTCTGGTAGAATTCGGCTTCAAACATCTCCCTCCTAGGCTGTGAAGATGAAGGCTCCGCCATTAAGGAAAACTGGAGTTCCCCTGGGTGGTATGCAACCGTGACTTTTAACGCTGGGTCGAGGGTAATCGGCCTAGGTCCTGGGTTGGGCTCCGGATAGATGGCTTCCCGAAGGACTCTTCTCTTCTTTTCAATGACCTCGTCTATCTGACGACGATAGTGGGCTCGAATGTCCTCCTGCTCGCGCGCAAGCTCGTATTCTTTTATCCGACGTTGGTTCCGGGCAAAGACCGATCCCGGGCTCGGAGATTTGGGCTCGTAAGGGATTGCTCGTAATGACCCCCACCGTCTTTCCGGATTCTGTGACATCTAACGAGAAAGAAAAAATGGTGAGGGCCATGCATGCAAGAATCACGAGCTCGATGGGATGAGCTCGGAGATCTAAGGACAAGAAACTAAGTATTAAGACCCTCACTAAAGAGTCAGAGCGCGTGTTACACAGGAAAGAAAAAGAGCGTGGATGATTTTTTTTAAATCCCGAAATTCAAGGGAAAGAAAGGTGGCGGTTAGCCAGGAAAGGGCATTTTTGGGTTTCGTGCAATTGTCAAGAACGAGGGTTTTTTACCCGAAAACTTATTGTACAAGAAACATGGCCTAAAATTTTCAAAACCCCGAAAGTTGAAACTTCGTTCAAAGGACAAAACCAGGTATAAACCAGAGACGAACATCCAGAAAACATAAAAGCCTATCGATTCAAAACTCCTATCGTATCATTCTAATAACGCAAACTAGCATACGCAACAAGTACGACATGGATAAAAAAAAAAGCTAAAAACAAAATGGCATACTTACACAGTGATGGTGATTGCAGCGAAATCGTCGAGTGGAGAAGAGGTTGCAAGAAAGAACTCACTGACTCGAACAAACCAGGATTCCTTTGTTTCTTCGGCCGAGAAAACATGCACTGAGTGAAAACTGTGATAAGAAGTTTTAGGGAGTGTTTTTCTTTTTTCTGGCTTGTGATGCACAAATGTGAAGAAGACGAAGAGGGGGACTTGTATATATAGGTGGGAAAACTAAATTAATCAGGAGCGTTGATTAAAATCCTCAACAGATCGAATGGATGGGGATCAGTGACAAGATGGCGCCGAAAAGTTGTCAGACGAACGATCGTGGGCGTGTTCCCAAGGTACTCAAGTACCTAAAGTGAGCAATACCCATCTAGCACGTGTCCATTTTCAAGAGTGTGACGGTATGGTTCCCAGAAAGAGTAGTTCAAAAGTTTCCTTCTCTTAGGATTCGAACAAATACTTTTGAGGGGGCAAGATGTTATACCCAGATTTCGAGCCATAGTAAATATGACCTCGAAAGCTGAGTTCGCAACAAATGGTCTCGTGAGGATTAGAGTGATCTAGGATTGTAAGCCGAGCCTGCAAAGTATGATATATGATCTCGAATGCAGTGATCTCGAAATGATCTCGATCTCGAAAGGTAGCTCCGAGAACGCCTTCATCTTCAGGAACTTCGGAGCATGGGTCTTGAGCTCGATATCCCATCTCGAAAGCAACGTTAGCTCGGGAGATGTCAGTGGCTCGCACAATGACATGAAACCTGAAATGCTGGAGCCTTGAAGATACGTTATAACCACCTTGAATATCTACAAGTATTATAAATATGAGATGTAACCCTCATTAATTGATGTAAATCCCCAAGAATTATGGGATATTATTTATTCAGTTATACGCCCCCTGATCTTTGGGGGACGTTTCCTTTTTTATCTGATTATTGGCATTTAAAGCCATTTATTTTTATTCACAAAAGAGTAACTACCCAAAATATGTGGGATAGTATTCTGCATCCTTCTCTATAAATAGAGAAGCCATGCACCATTGTAAAGGACCGAAATTCTGATCCTTGAGAGAAAACTCTGAAGAATTCATGCTTAAGAATTTTCAGAGATAATCTTGAGGTTAATAACAGAGACTCGTGGACTAGGCAGATTTAACTGCTGAACCACGTAAAAAACCGTTTGTTTGATTCGTTTGTTTCTTTTGGCCATTGTCTTTAATTGTTTACGTGCTCTCTTCTTTTATCTGTTGACGAAAAACGGCGTCAACACTTTCAAATGAAAAATTGTATTTCCAATGAAACATGCAATGCTTTGTTCTATGAATATTGAAATTCAAATGTTCCCAAATTTTCAAAATTAAATTTTAAATTTATAAATAATAAATCGAATTATTAGTATATAATATGATTTTATACATGCCGAAATTTGTGTAATAAATATAAAAATGATTTTTTTAAAACTATCTCAAATCTACATATTGGACAAAATTTGCTAGTTTGTAGCCATGGAACAATACATTTATCATGATATGTGTGTGTGCAAGGTAACTTCGTAGCTTCCAAACCAACATGAACATTCTCAAAGCAAACATAACATACAATTTGAACATCTTTATTCAAAACTTTCTCTAATCTTTCAATGGTCTGCTAGCTTGCTGCCACGAGATTAATAGTCATATTATCCATGTAATCTTCACTATCAACGTTAACATCAATGTTAGAATCGTGTTGTGGAGGAGGATCATAAATAAAAACATGAACATCCACTTTTACACAAAAATTAAAATCCTCTTTGTTCCACATCTTTCGAGCGTGATCAATAATTTTATCAGAAAGAAAAAATATAGAAGGATGGAGATGGGTCTCACCTAGCATCTCGTCAATGATAACTTTGGCATGATTATTGTCATTGGCCATCAACGTTTGTCGTGAAAGAAATACAATATTATCGCAACAAATAGAGTCTTCCATGCCGTTGTCGACCATCCAATTTGGAAAACTTGGATCCCTACTAGTCAGTGGATGGCATGAAATTTTTGCGAAAATGTGAATGATAAAGAAAGAATCGAAACCTTCACCTAGTTTGATGGTGTTATTAGTATCACCTGTTACTATTTGGTAGTATGGTTCTCCTAGAATTTCAGGAGGAGCCATAATTGTGGGCTAGAATGGTTACTTTTTCATTATAACTATAAGCAAAAGATGAGATGTGTAGAGAATATAAGAGGAGGAGATCTATAAAATATATAGAAAAAACTTGTGTGTTAAAATAAAATAGAGAGAATAAAAGATTAAAATTTATTATTTTTTTAATAAAAATTATAGGTACAATTAATAACAGTGGTTGAAATATGTTACATGATAAAAACATAGGGAAGATAAATAGTGGTCACTTGGTGACATGGATAAGTTACCATCATAATTTCTATTGATATGATTATTTAATTTAGAATATTATTTTTTAGATTTTAAACAAGCGATAATTAAATTATAAATTAAATTTTGTTTATTAATAAATTTAAGTTAATATTATATTTTGGTTGTTTTATTAAATTCTCAAAAGTTATTTGGTTCTTAATAAAAATTAATTAAATTGTTAAATATCTCTCAATCATAAAATTAGAAATTTTTACCTTATCAAATTTGTACTTAATTTCAATTTTTTAAATTCATTAAATTAAAAAAATTGTGCTAATTGTATTAAATTGCATAAATTATTATTGTTATTTTTTAAAAAATAATAACGCCAAATGTACGTGTACATGCATACAAAAAAAATTTCGTTGATGGTGATTAATCTATTGTTAGTTTCAATTTTAAAGTAATCTTGGATTGAAATTTTTAGATTCATGTAATGTACATTAAAATTTTATTTGGCAATTTTTTTCAAAAAAAAAGAAATGAGTCTCCTATAGGTTTTTAGTTAAGACAGTAGAGACTTTAGAAGATGATCCGATCTCGAACTAATATTACTAGATAGCGTTGCACCAAGCATACCTCATTATGACATAATGAACCGTTCCAATGTATCTTAGTCAACCAATACTACCGTTAGAGTCTCAGATAGTTGTTGTAATGCCTCAAATTTCCTAATGAGGTTTAGGACCTTGATTAGGAGACCGGGAGGGCCATAATTGATTTTATTAAATGATTATTTGTATGTTTATGTGAATTATATTATGATATGATGAAAAATGCATGCATATGAGTCCACATTTTATTATAAGGGCATTTTGGTAATTTGGCCCATTGAGGGCGTGATTGTGTATTTTCATGCATGTGGGTGAATTATAAATAATACCACATTATATGTGGATTTGTTCAAGCCATTCGACATGAGACGATCATGGAATGCAAGTTATCGATCTAGTCATAACGGGGTTAGTTTCGAGCCTCAGGGTGAGTCTCGAGGTAATGTGGTGATTAGAACTGATGACGCGGTTTTTCGCCAACAGATAATTATACAGATAAATAGGATGGATTAGTGCTGATTGATAAACCGTAATATGAAAATGATAGTAATCTATAATGTGGAGATTAATTGCAAGGAAAAGATGGTCACTCCTTTTTTAGGTGGTTCGGAGGTTAAAATCCCCCTAGTCCATCAGTCAATATTATTGATATTTCCTTACTATTTCTTACAAAGTATTTGCTTTTCAAGAAGAAGCCAACCCCTTGCACTACCCAGGGTTTCGGTATTTATAGGAGATTGATCTCTGAGTAGGTATTGGGGTCATCCCGTGATCTCTTCATCCATCATGTCATTTATGTGACACCGATGATTAATTCCTAAACATTACAGTGAAGTGTGGTCTAATCAATAGGTAAAGATGGGTAATGGGCCGCATGGCCCAAATCAGGCGTGGGATGTCTGAACGCGCACGTTTATACTGCGTATCCGAGAATTCAGGAATGGAACAGACACGTGATGTCTGGTATATGCACGTTTATATTACGTGGTTGACTTTATAAGGATTCGGGGGTGTCAGACCCCTGATGCACCACGAGCTTAATGTGGCGCTAGCTCGTGGCTTCTATTATGTCGACACAATGGCTCAACGCACAGAGCAGCTAAATGATCCCTCAGCTCAGACTGGTTGTTTAGGGGTCCGTAACGATCAGCTCCGAGTGGACGGTTGACACGTGGCAGTGGCAGATCGATTTAGGCCCTGTTCTAGCCCACCAAAGTGTGTGCGGATATTCAGGGCGTACATTTTTCCCCCAAGCCCTTACTCGTGAGCTATGACGTCATCTTTGATCTTCATAGCGGGGGCTTTTAAACTTCCCTTTCGAGGAGTACGTGACCAACCTTAGGTCATGGCCCTCCCTTCTGGAGGGTGTAGTCGCTCCAGGACTTAGACAATATGTAGATGAGTCCAGTCCTGAGGTAGATCCAAACCCAAAACCCTCTCTAATTCGTGAAGTAATAACCTTAGACTCCCCTATAGAAGTTCCAAGGCCGGAGGTCGTGGCAATAGATTCCTCCTCCAACTCGGAGGGTAGGACTTTTTCAATACACCTTTAGATTTCTCTTATAATAAAACAACCTTACATGTATGCTGACGTTCCTTTCTTTTTGCTTCAGGCGAGGAGATGGCACAACTTGGAGATAGCGCCATGCAATCCATCTTCCAGGGGGGAAACCCTTCCTCCGGATCATCCGGGCCATTGGTCAAGAGATCCCGGCTGACCAAGAAGACTCCTGCCTCCGAGACAACCTCCAAGTTCCCCGCCAAGGGGAGAAGTCAGATCCCCGCCTCCACAAGGAGTATGCCTCCACCTCCCCCGCGACCTCCAGCCCCTATTCGGGAACAGAAGGCACTAGCTGGAACTCCGTCAGTCCCCGCTCCCATCGTGCGCATCCCGGTTAATGCCCAAGACCTGGAGAAAATCCTAGACACCTTCCGAGGGACGGTCTATGAGACCGTGAGCTACACGGTGGAGCATTATTATAAGGCCAACCCGAGGGACTTGAGGGAGATTGAGGCGAGGAGCCCCGAGAATGTCATAGAGTCCGCGTTGGGGATGAACCTCACGGTAAGCTTACTTAGTTAAATTCCTTTGCTTTCTTCCCAGCATGTGCCTTACTCTCTTTATTTCTTTGCAGGCGGCTTTGGCTCTACACCGCAGCATAGCTTGGACCAGGGCCAGGATTGACGAGCTCAGGGGCGAGCTCCAGACTGCTCAGGCCGCTCTCGCATCTGCTCAACAACAAGAGCAAAGTGCCAAGGTTGCCAAAGAAGGCGAAAAGGCTGTGCATGTCACCTTGGCCGCTGCGAAGGCCGAGCTCGAGGAGCCCAGGGCTAAGCAGCTGGAGGCCGAGGCTGCCACCATGGCAGAGAGGGCCGCCACGTGCCTTGAAAATAACATTAAATAAAAAATTAACCCTAAAATTAAGGATCATAATTTTTAAAATTCAAATTTCAAAATGGAGGGAAATAAATTACTTGGTTTGTTTTTCAAAGCTTAATTTACACACAAATTTTGAAATTATGGGGTGACAAGAAGAATTTAGAAGGGGATCCGATCCCGGAAAAATATTATTAGATAACATTGCACTAAGATATAATAGTGAATTTAGAAGGGGATCCGATCCTGAAAAAATATTACTAGATAACATTGCACTAAGATATAGTAGTGAATTCAGAAGGGCATCCGATCTCGAAAAATTATTACTAGATAACATTGCACTAAGCAGACCTAATTATGACATAATTAATCGTTCCAACGTACACTAGTAAACCAATACTACCGCTAGGGTCTCATATAGTTGTCATGCTGAGTAAGATAGAGTAGTGAATTTAGAAGGGGATCCGATCCCGAAAAATACTACTAGATAACATTTCACTAAGATATAGTAGTGAATTTAGAAGGGGATCCGATCCTGAAAAATTATTACTAGATAACATTGCACTAAGCAGACCTAATTATGACATAATGAACCGTTCCAACGTACACTAGTCACCGAGATAACCTATACTATATGTAATAATATACAGTGCATTATATTTTTTTCAACTTGTGCTTACATTTTTCTAATTTTTTTATTTTTCATATTTTAAACAATACATATAAATAATATTTTTTTAAAATATTTAAATAAATAATATTAAAAAATATATATATATATTAAAAACTTGTTAAAATAAGAGGCATTTCCATAAAAAAATACATTATTTTTTAAAAATAATGATGAAAATAATATAAAATAAGCTTTTTGAAATTAACAAAAAAAAAAAATAATGTCAATAATTTTTTTTGAGAAAAAGTGTTAGAAATGAATATAAAATTAATTTTTTGTTTAATTAATGGAGTGTCTTTATATATTATTGGAGTGCAAATATAATGTCACTAATATACAAATATATATATATATATATTTTATTTTGAAACAACAAACAAATTTTTATTTTAAAATTTTCAATTAAGGTTTTTTTAATTCTAATTTCGTTTTGTATTATTAAAATAATTCTCATTATTAATAAAATCAAATCAATACTATAATTTAATGATTTATTAAATTCTCGAATTTTTTTTAGTTTAGGATAAGAATTAATTAAATTTGTAAATATCTACCAATAATAAAATTATATAGTTTCACCTTATCAAATTTTTATTTAATTTTATTTTTTTAAATTCATTAAATCAAAAAATTGTGGTAGTTGTATTAAGTGTCTTAAATTATTAATGCTATTTTTCTATTTATTTTTTTAATGCATTTAATTGGTCAAATTTGTAATTAAAATTATAGTGGCTGAAATTAATGGGTGATTTTTATTAAAAATTTAATATTAAATTATAAAAATTGGTAGTAGCCGAAATTAATTGATAAATGATTCAAAAAGACAATATTAAATTAAATGATGCTACATGATTACTAATTACATTTGGGAAGTAACAACATATTAATTATTTATTCATTAAATTAAGAAAGTGTGGTTCTTGCATTAAATGACATAGTTTAATATTGTTATTATTTTTTCAGTTTTTGAATTTTTTTTTGTTTTTTTAATGCATTTATTTGGTCAAATTTGTAATTAAAATTATAGTGGCTGAAATTAATGGGTGATTTTTATTAAAAATTTAATATTAAATTATAAAAATTGGTAGTAGCCGAAATTTATTGATACATGATTCAAAAAGACAATATTAAATTAAATGTTGCTACATGATTACTAATTACATTTGGGAAGTAACAACATATTAATTATTTATTCATTAAATTAAGAAAGTGTGGTTCTTGTATTAAATGACATAGTTTAATATTGTTATTATTTTTTCAGTTTTTGAATTTTTTTTTTGTTTTTTGTTAAATGCATTTAATTTGTGAAATTGCTTATTAAAATATAAGTGGCCGAAATTAATGGGTCTCTTTTATAAAATAGAAATAATATTTAATTAACGTGAATGCATGATTAGTGTTTACATTGGGAAGTTACCACATATTAATTATTTATTCTTTCAATAATATTTTATTATTTATTTTAAAGAAATCCAAAATATTTTATTAAGAATGTGAAATGTTGCATTGTTTCTTCATAACACACACTATAAATATATTCCCATATAACCCAAACCGATTGTCCTATTTTTTTTTTTAAAAAAATCAAGTTTTACAAACATTCAACTACCATGTCTATCATCAACATATCAGATTCAACCTATTCAAAGAATGAAGATAACTCTTCACCCTTTGATTCTAAAGATGATGAAGTAAATTCTCCATTGAAGAAGATCAAGGTTGAGAAGTTTGACAATGATGCAAAGTCTCAATTGAAGAATATCAAGATTGAGAAGTTTAGCGGTGGTGAGAAAGATGTGAATCCACTTGATGCTCAACTAGAGTACAATCCAAATGTAATATATTTCGATATTATGTTCCAAAAATTTAATGAAAATATCAGTCGTCTACTTGAATTGAAGAACAACATGGATGAATTTGTTCGAGAGATGACAAGATGCACTTTTGCGATGCAAACTCTACATGAATCAGTGTCCAACTATTTTGATGCAGAGAGGAAAAAGAACGAGGTGTGGGAGAAATATTTGAAGGAGAAGGAGAAGAAGATGACAAAGAAGAATGACAATTTCTAAAATGCTTCAAGTGTTTTTTTTTTTTTTTTTTTGGTTTTAAATTTATTGTTTCTATGTATTTCCTTAGGTCTTACTATAATATTTTTATTCTATTATGTTTTAATTTTTTTATGGACATTTTCTTATGAGGATTTGTTATGAAAAGAAACTTTTATTTCTTTTTGGGTCTTCAGATAAAATCTTATTATTATTTATTTATTAATAATGTTAATAGTTTTGTTGGAGTGAAATTGTCCAATTTTTTTTTTAAATTAATGCCAAAATTGTATATTAATTTTCGGTTTTCAATGTAAAATTTTAATTAAAAATTAACAATTTACCATTAAGCAATCTCTAAATTAATGGATTTTATAAAGTACCTAACCAATTATATTAAATGAATAAGATTCCTTATTGGACAATATAGGACTAATGAATAAATATCTAATTTCAAAACAGCATAATTTGATTTTCCCAAGAGAATACAAAGAGATGCTTCTTTTAAAAAATTAAAATAGTTTTTTAATGCTAGCCGATTTTTTTTTTAATTAGAGCATGCCGAAAATAATGATTTAAAAAAAGTTTCAATTAAAAAACATATTTTCAAGGTAAAGAATATCAATAGTTATTGGTTACGATGTAATCTTATCAATAAATGCTCATTTATTGATAATAGAAAATTTGAAAAGTAGTATTGTTTTGTAGTTTATGGACAAAATAAAATTAATTAAGTTAACATTTTTTGGGAAAAAATGAAGAGTTGTATTGATTCATTTTACCTATAATCAAAGTACTTTGGCATAAATCAAAGTTGTTTTTTTTTTAAATTTGTATTTTATACTGTAATATGGAAATATTTATTTCTTATTTTTGTTTTGATGTTCTATTATTGTTAGAAAAACCAATAGTCATCCATTGTTTTAGGGTACATAAAAAATCATTAATTAGTTGTGATTTCCAATATAAGATTTAAATATAAAATCTCAAATTTGAAATAATAATTTCGAAATTAAAATTTAATACTGTTGACCCAAGATTTGGCCAATTGACACGGAGTCAAAACGTGATTGATATGGACGAATGTATAGAGAAGAACGCAATGACAAAAGTAAAGAAAACGCAGTAATTTATAGTGGTTCGGCCCCAAGATCTGGTAATGACCTACGTCCACTTAGAATAATATTGATATAAAATCAGAAGGGTGATCAAAGAACCAGGGTTCAATGAGTTTCACTCTCTTCTAAAGAACAATACAGATTTACTTGGAGAATTTCTATTGCTTCCTATGATTCCAAAGTCAAAAGAAAAGTCCCCTCCCTTCAGCTATCTCTTCTTATTTATAGGCTCAAGGAGGGTTACAAGAGATTGTTACAGATATTCTTGCCTGAATAATCGGGTATCCAGAAGATTGTATGAGATAAATTTGGGATTCATAAAGAGGTTCCCACAAATGTTGCCTTGTATGCGGAACTACCGACCAGACTGGTCGCGGGTAAGACAGGCTTGCCCTGCTTCTACTGTGTCTCCTGGTCGATACTCTAGCAGACGCTTCCAGGTATCAGCCACGTGTCAAGAGATTATTTTCCACGTCACCAATTCCAATTTACTGGATAACATTTGCCCCCCAAAGTTTATTTACTACGAACAGTAAATAAACTTTGAACGAATGACTCTTCGGTAACCCCTCCTGACGTGTCAGAACCCTTCGTGTGTTCTTGAAAAAAGCAACCCACTTTTGTCTAATCATGTCTTTTCAGTTCCCCAGAAACAATTTCGACGGCCATCACGTTTCCCCATATTTTGAAAAAGGAAAACTAATGATTACACTTTTTTAATATCAGAGACAAACTTATATAAGATCGTCAGAGCCTCTTCTTTCTTTTTACGCACGCCATTATCTTTGCAGAAAACCCTAAAAACCAGAGCTTTAATCTTCTCCGGAGACCGTTTTCCTGCACTTCCAAGACTCAGACCGCGAACTCTTTAATCTCCAAAGACCTTTCTTCCACCTTCACGATCACTTTTCTTGGTATGTTTTCGAAACCCCATGCTTCTAATTTCTCGTGATGCATGCTTCTGGTGGTATACTGTTTAAGTCTTTCTGTTTCTGGTTTAAAATGCTTGTAGACAAAATGTTTTGTGGGCGTAGTAGAGTTACGAGTTAGTTTAAAATCCAGGATCATGCTTTTTAGGACGTAAAACCGAAATAACATTTCGATTTTTAAGCCAATTGAAAAATAAATTTTTCCCGCCCTAAGGGGAGTTGAAAAAGCTTTCACAGAAAAACTTTTTACTTTCACCCTTTGATCCGTTTTTCAAACTGTTCGTGTAGAAAAAATAGCTTTTTGATAGAATGCTGTTGTATAAAAGCCTAACTTTTATACTCGACCAGCGTTATTCTAAAAAGCTTTTTAGAGTTCTATTTCCTCACCTCCCCATTCTTCTGTTTGCAGGCTTTAATGCCAGATTTGTGGGGAGGTGAAAGACCCATCGACGACGACCTTCTTGCCCAGCTGCTCGAGGGGGAAGAATAACCAGCTGTACGTGTTCGCGAGATTCCTTTCTCGCGATCCTCTTCCAGACCCCATCCTTCCTCTCCAATGGCCCGCTCCAAGTCTTCTGGCAAGAAAAGGCCCGAGTCTGAAAGCAACCCTACTCCTCCTGCCCAGCCTGATTCGCAGGCTAGGGCTCCCTCGACCAGCGGTCGAGAAAATCTTGTTCCTGACCCTAATATCCAAACTAGGGCTCGTCCTCGTCATCGGAATCCGCCTGATGTCGAATGGTATACTCCCCCAGTCAGTTCAGTGACCCTTCGCATGGTTGCTAACTGCTTCAGGAAATTCCCCCTCACGGGGGTAACCATTATACGTCCCACCGCGGACCAGAGGGCTAACCGTCCAGGAGGGGCGAACAGCGCCTGGTCCCGGTATCACATTGAGGCGGGAGTTTATCTCCCTCTTCATCCCTTCTTTGTGGGGGTGGCCAATTATTTCGACGTCGCTCCCTTCCAAATAACTCCAAACAGATATAGGATTCTGGCCGCACTCTATGTCCTGTACAAACTTAACAAATGGCCAGAACCTTCACCCCACGAGGTCAACTATCTTTTTGACCTCAAGTCCAACCCACAGCACAACGGGATGGGCTTTTTCCACTTCTGCCACCAGGAGACCGGCCGGACGTTCTTGAGTGGTACTACCCATATATCAAACGTGGGGTACTACAACAAGGAGTACTTCTTTACTCCGGACATAACCAGTAACAACTTGGCCTTCGCGAGAGGAGGTATAAACTTGTCTTCGTCTGGTCGATACTTTAACATATAGTGTTTCCTTTTATTTTTTCTCAAACTTAATCTGTTTTTCAGGCCCTTGGTTACGTCTGACCCCAACACCAGACATGGTGTTGAGGTCTAATACTCTGGCCAGGATGTCTGATGCGGCAAAATGTGTCAAGACCCTGACACTCGAAAAGAACTTGAGGTCGTCTAGCCTCCTGGCTCCTCGCCATGAAAATAGAGGGTCCGTGGTGGACGAAGCCACTGCCGAGGGGGTTCCCGAGCAGCAGCCTCCTGTGCCTCCTCCTAGGAGGAGGCCAACAGGAGTTACGATCAGGGAACCCACGGGTAGCCCTTCCGTAGAAAGGCCTTCTGCTCCCCAAGGCAAGGGGAAAGAAAAGGCCAAAGAGCCCATTGTTGACTTGGGAGAATCTTCCGATGATAATGGTAAAGTTATTTCGCTTTTAAATGGTTTGCCGATTCCCTGTCACTTGTTTGACGGGGATGGTAACTTTACATATGCTCCAAACTTAGGGTCAGACTTCTTCATGCCAGATAATGAGTATATGACTAATAGAGTCAATAGTGTAGCGACCAGTAGTTGTAGCTCGGGTATTTACTTTGTTACCTCCTTTCAATTGTCTAACTTACTTTCACCTGCCTCCTTTTTATAAACTTGCTATGTTTATCTTCATGCAGATATGTCAAATCCCAACATTTTTGACATGTACCAGGCCGAGGAGGAAGAGGAAGTTCCTCAACTCCAACGGAAGCCTAAGAAGAGAACTGGTGAATCCAGTCGAGGCCCTCCAGCCAAGAAGGGTCGATCAGAAGATCCTCCTCAGGGTACGCCTACTGGGCAAAGTCCTGCGCCAACTGGGCGAACTCCTACTCCTCCTCCAGCTCCTTCTGAACAGCAAACTACTCCCGTTCGACCGAATCCTCCAGCTGCGCCTGCCAGGGAGCAGCTTTCTCGTGAAGAGGCTCATGGGGCCAGACTCATGTGCCGTGCCATTCGATCTGCCAGGGACCGCCTCGATCGCATTGGCAAAGGCGAGCGTGTTAGGGCCGCAATGGTCCAAGCTGAAGAGCTGCCAGTCGACCAGATCCTGAACAGGGCTCTGAATGAAATCTCCAGTGTAAGTGTTTCTTTATTCTTCGAGTCTTTAGTATTTTAGTCCTCGTGATAAGTTCTAACTCCTTTTTCTTTGTGCACAGGCCTTACTTTCTGCCATTACTGCTCGTACCCGAGCCCAGGCTTACTTCGAGCAGGCCGAGGCAAAAGCCATCGAGAGGTATCAGGTGAAGGCGGCCGAGGAGCTTTCGGCTGCTGAGGCTAAGCATGCTAAGGAGTTGGAGGCGGTGATCCGAGAGAGGGATGCAGCGGTAACTAAGCTGTCCGAGGCTGAAGCTGCGAAGGAAGCAGCGGTCAAGTTGAGGCAAGAGTACCGGGAGTTCAACAAAACCCATCTCCGCAAAATCAAGCATCTGGGGGAGGTACTCAAGACCAAGGATGAGGCTATTCTCTCCCTCGAGGGCAAAGTGAAGCAGTTGGAGCTTGACAACTCCAAGAATCTGGAAAAGTACAAGAGGACAACACTCCGATGTTTCTACAATTTCTGGAAACACAATCAGGGTGCTGACTTTAGCTACCTTTCAGAGGAAGTCAGAACTGCGGAGCTGGCCCGATGTACTGCCCAACTGGCCGAAGAGGAGGCAAGAGCCACGACCCCTGCCACTCCAAGCGTCGCTGGTTTGGAAGAAGAAGATGCTGTTGAGGACGTGACTAACCAGGATGCTGCCCAGGACCCTCCGGCCCCAAATGCCTCTTGAACTCTTCTCATTTATTTTTTTTCTTTTTTGGATATACGACCCAAGGGTCGTGATGTAAAGACAGTAGTTTCTTTTTTAAACTTTGCTGCACGGGCAGCAAATCTTTTTAATTGAACAGTTACATCCAAGCTGTGATGCTTGCAGTGTAAAAGCTTAAATCTTGATGCTATAATATCTTTACTTATTATAACATTTGTCCGTATGACCGAACTTAGCATAGTACTTTGCCATGATTTAACAAACACAAATTTTGAAAAATACTCTAAGTACTTGTTATCCAATTAACTAGCATTGGTGACATGGCAAATAATCTCTTGACACGTGGCTGATACCTGGGAGCGTCTGCTAGAGTATCGACCAGGAGGCACAGTAGAAGCAGGGCAAGACTGTATACCCGCGACCAGTCTGGTCGGTAGCTCCGTATACAAGGCAACATTTATGGGAAGATCTTTATGAATCCCGAACTTATCTCATACAATCTTCTGGATACCCGATTATTCAGGGAAGAATATCTGTAACAATCCCTTGTAACCCTCCTTGAGCCTATAAATAAGAAGAGATAGCTCAGAGGAAGGGACTTTTGGCTTTTGAATGATAGGAAACAAGAGTAATTCTTCAAGTAAATCTGTATTGTTCTTTAGAGGAGAGTGAAACTCATTGAACCCTGGTTCTTTGATCATCCTTCTGACTTTATATCAATATTATTCTAAGTGGACGTAGGTCATTACCAGATCCTAGGGCCGAACCACTATAAATTACTGTGTTTTATTTACTTTTGTCATTGCGTTCTTCTCCATACATCCGTCCATATCAATCACGTTTTGATTTCGTGTCAGTTGGCCAAATCTTGGGTCAACAGTACTGTAGCATGCTTTCACTTATTTTGTTCATGTGTTTACATACCTTGAGAAGTATGCTTTGCTATCAATGTGCCTTATATGCCCCCCAAGTGATCGAGGAGCTTTAGGTCCTTGGTCACTTGCCTTGACCATAACCTGCTCGAACATTCCTGTTCGTAGTAAAACTGATACTTGTAATACAGCAAAACAACACACGTAATGAACAAATACTTGTAAATATAAATTCACAAAGGTTGGCAAGAATGACTGGCTGAGCACAGTCCCTTATAATCTCGTATTAAAAATGGACTAAACATGTCTTTACGAGTGATTCTGAAATAGAATCTTACATATACGAGCAGTTAGCCATACAACGTGGCTAACCCTCTTTGCAAAACTTGTAAAAATTAAAAAGAGAAATTTAAACAAGCCAGTCCTTTAAGAAGAGATGTTCATTGATAATACTTGCGCAGGTGTTCTCCATTCCAATAGCGCGGAACAAGATCTCCGTTTAAGCGTGCAAGTTTGTAGGTGCCTGGGTGAAGGAATTCTTCAATCTGGTAAGGTCCTTCCCAGTTAGGTCCAAGCACTCCAGTAGTGGGGTCGCGGGTATTTAAGAAAACTCGTCGTAGCACCAAATCTCCGACGTTGAATTTTCTTTCTTTAACTTTGGAGTTAAAGTACCGGGCGACTTTTAGCTGGTAAGCAGCAACTCGGAGTTGAGATTTTTCTCGCATCTCGTCGATCGAGTCTAGGGACTCCATCATCATCTGGCTGTTCACGTCCTGGTCGTAAGTCAAACGCCGATGTGAGGGGGGATCTAACTCGACAGGTAACATGGCCTCATATCCGTAGGCTAGGGAAAATGGGGTATGCCCTGTTGCTGTTCGGTGGGATGTTCTATACGACCAGAGGACTTCAGGCAGTTGTTCTGGCCACGCTCCTTTGGCTTCTTCAAGTCTTTTCTTCAGGGTGTTCTTAAGAGTTTTGTTCACGGCTTCGACTTGCCCATTCGCTTGGGGATGTGTGACTGAAGAAAAACTTTTAATGACTCCATGCCTTTCGCAGAAATCGGTGAATAAATCACTGTCAAATTGGGTCCCGTTGTCTGAAACTATCTTCCTGGGCAATCCATACCGGCATACAATGTTCTTGATGACGAAGTCAAGAACTTTTTTGGTCGTGATGGTTGCGAGTGGTTCAGCTTCGGCCCATTTTGTGAAGTAATCGACTGCCACAATCGCGTACTTTACTCCTCCTTTCCCTGTTGGCAGGGATCCAATCAAATCTATCCCCCACACTGCGAAGGGCCATGGGCTCTACATCTGTTTTAGTTCATTCGAAGCTGCTCGTGGGATCTTGGAGAGCCTCTGACATTTGTTGCATCTTCGTACATACTCCATTGAATCCTCGTTCATTGTTGGCCAGAAGTAACCTTGTCTTAGAACCTTTTTTGCCAAACTCTGCCCCCCAGCATGATCTCCGCAGAAGCCTTCATGCACCTCCCTCATGAGTTCCTTAGCTTTTTCTGGTGTAACGCACCTGAGTAGTGGCATTGAATATCCTCTTCGATACATAACGCCATCGACCAGTATGTACCTAGCGGCTCACCTTTGCAGAGTCCTGGCTTTGTTTCTATCTGTTGGTAGTGCACCATTTGTCAGATACTCCAAGTAAGGCGTCATCCATGTATTCTCCATTCGAATTTCCATACTGGACTCAGCTGCTTGTATACTTGGCTTGCTCAGTCTTTCCACTGGCACAATGTTCAAAGTGTCAGCGTCCTTCGCGCTCGCGAGTTTAGCTAAGGCGTCTGCATTCGAATTCTGGTCTCGCGGGATTTGCTGGAGAGTGTACTTTGTAAACTGGGCTAGCAAATCCTTCGTTTTATTCAGGTAGGCCATCATCTTTAAGCCTCGTGCTTGATATTCTCCCAGGACTTGATTAACGACTAGCTGAGAGTCACTGTAAATATCAAGCGTCTTTATGCTCATATCTTTGGCCATTCTCAATCCAGCTAGGAGTGCTTCGTATTCCGCTTCATTGTTTGACGCTGCGAAGTCGAACCTGATTGCGCAGTGAAATCGATGCCCCTCCGGCGTTATCAATATCACTCCTGCTCCAGCGTGGGATTCGTTGGATGAACCGTCCATGAATAGCTTCCATGAAGGAGTTTTGTCTTGAGGCATGGGTGCTTCAGGCTGTTCGCACTGCTCACTGCCTGGGAGTTCGGTGAACTCCGCGACAAGATCGGCCAAAACTTGTCCTTTTATTGCTGCCCACGGTGAATAAGTTACATTGAACTGCCCTAGTTCAACTGCCCATTTTAACAATCTTCCAGCCGCCTCAGGTTTTTGGAGGACTTTCCGAAGGGGCTGGTCGGTTAGAACTGTGATAGGATGGGCTTGGAAGTAAGGACGCAACTTCCTGGAGGCTAGAATTAAGCAATATTCTAATATTTCGATTGGCGGATATCTTAATTCTGCACCGATCAACCTTTTGCTGACATAATAGACTGCTTTCTGTACACCTTCTTCCTTCCGTACTAGTACCGCACTAGCAGCAACTTCGGTAATCGCCAGATAAATATACAAAGTTTCTCCTTCGATTGGTTTTGATAAGATGGGAGGTTGCGCCATATGATTTTTTAAGGCCTGGAATGCTTGTTCGCAGTCTCCCGTCCATTCAAACTTCTTATTCCCCCTGAGTAGATTGAAGAATGGGACACACTTGTCAATTGATTTTGAGATAAATCTACTCAGGGCCGCGATCCTCCCAGTTAAACTTTGTACATCCCTAATCCTTTCTGGCGACTTCATGTCGATCAGGGCCCTTATCTTGTCGGGGTTGGCCTCGATTCCTCTTGAATTTACTATAAAACCCAAAAACTTCCCTGATCCGACCCCAAAGGAACACTTGAGGGGATTCAACTTCATCCGGTACTTGTCTAGCACATTAAAGCATTCTTGTAGATCCCTCACATGTCCTTCTGCCTTCTTAGACTTTACCAGCATGTCATCCACATATACCTCCATGTTTGCACCGATCAGCTCCTTAAACATGTGGTTGACTAGTCGTTGGTAAGTCGCACCTGCGTTTTTCAGTCTGAAGGGCATCACTCTGTAACAGTATAAGCCCGTATCGGTCCGAAAGCTGGTGTGATCCTCGTCAGGGGGATGCATGCTGATCTGGTTGTAGCCTGAATATGCATCCATGAACGAGAGGATCTCGTGTCCTGCAGTTGCATCGACCAGCTGGTCGATCCTTGGGAGCGGGAAGCAGTCCTTTGGGCAGGCTTTATTGAGGTCCGTAAAATCCACACAGGTCCGCCATTTGCCGTTAGGCTTGGGGACCAGCACCGGATTGGAGACCCACGACGGATAAAACGCCACCCTGATAAACCCGTTCTCCTTAAGCCTTTCGACTTCTTCTTTCAAGGCCCTTGATCTTTCTTTATCGAGCAGCCTTCTCTTTTGTTGCATGGGTGGAAAGGTTTTATCTATGTTTAGGACATGGCTGATTACTGCAGGATCTATCCCAACCATGTCTTTGTGCGTCCAGGCGAAAACTTCCTGGTTCTTTTGCAAGAATTCCACCAGTGTTTGCTTTATAGTAGGCTCTAAGTTCTTCCCAACCTTTACGACTCTGGTCGGGTCTTTTTTGTCGAGTTGGACCTCCTCCAGGTCCTCGACGGGTCCAACATTTTCTTCAAAATCCCCAAAGCGAGGATCCAAATCTCCATCCTCACTTTGGGCAACACCCTATTTGGTGACTTCACCACCGGATTGGGCTTGCGTGTCTATTTCCATTTGCAATCGATCCGGGGTAGTGCTCCTCGATGTCCCACTTTTCGCCATTGTGATCGAGGCGTTGTAGCACTCCCTGGCTTCCCTTTGGTTTCCTAAGACGCGTCCTACCCCCGCGTCCGTCGGGAATTTCATGGCTAGGTGCCACATAGAGATGACGGCCCGTAGATCAACCAGTATGGGCCTTCCAATAACGACGTTGTATGCCGAAGGGCTATCGACCACTACAAAAGTGGTGAGTAATGTCCTTATCGCGGGCGCTGTACCCGTCGTTACTGGAAGCTTGATCATTCCGGCAGGGGCGAGTCCTTCTCCAGAGATGTCGTATATGGTTTGATTGCAGGGCTCCAAGTCTGTTACGGACAACTTCATGTGCTCCAATGTTGATTTATACAGGATGTTCACTGAACTTCCTGTATCGACCAGTGCCCTTTTTACCATCATATTGGCCATCTGGATGTCCACGACCAGCGGATCGGAATGTGGGAACCGGACGTGTTGGGAATCGTCATCAGAGAAGGTTATCTCACCCTTCTCTGAGCGAGCCTTTTTTTGTGCACGGTCCTCCACAGTCATCATCTCGATGTCGTGGTCGTGACGTAGAGTCCGAGCGTATCGTTCTCTGGCCTTTCCGCTATTTCCCGCGAGGTGCGGGCCTCCACAGATGGTTAAGAGTGTTCCGGCCACGGGGGCAGGCTGTAATGGTGGCGAGCGTTGGCGTGTAGACGCCTGCTCGTTGCCACCTGGAGCTTCTTGTTGGGAAGTTCCCGAGGTCCGTATGTACCTTCTCAAGTGTCCTTGTCTAATAAGGAACTCGATTTCGTCTTTTAACTGGTTGCATTCGTTAGTGTCATGTCCGTAGTCGTTATGGTAACGACAGAACTTGGTGGTGTCTCTTTTCGAAATGTCTTTTTGGATGGGTCCCGGTTTTTTGTAAGGCACACTAGAGCTTGTGGCCTGATAAACCTCTCCCCGAGACTCGATGAGGGCAGTGTAGTTAGTGAACCTAGGTTCATAACGATTACCCTTGGCTCGTTTATTGTCGGAGGTGGAAGGCTCGTTATACGGTCGTTTCCCACCATTTTTGCCATTACTGTTGCCGTTTCCGTGGCTTTTGTCGTTGCCATTAGGTTTGGAACCATTGGCGGCTTTGGCAGGTTCAGCAGCCTTCTTACCCTTGTTCGAGGGTTTTCCATCATCAGCAATGGCTTCCTCGAGCTTGATGTAATGATCAGCTCGGTCCAGGAACTCCTGGGTTGTTTTAACTCCTCCCTTTCGGAGACTCTTCCAGAGGGGAGAGCAATGCTTTACTCCTGCGGTAATGGCCATCATCTTGCCTTCGTCCCCTACTATTTTTGCTCCAGCTGCCGCTCGCATAAATCGCTGGACGTAATCCTTCACTGACTCTCCGTCCTGCTGGCGAATCTCGACCAGCTGGTTTGCTTCGGTTGGGTGCACACGACCCGCATAGAACTGTCCGTAGAACTCCCTTACGAACATTTCCCAGGAAACTATGCTTGCAGGCGGGAACTTAAAAAACCACTCCTGCACTGCTTCAGAAAGTGTTGCAGGGAAGATCCTGCACCGAGCGTCTTCGGACACTTTCTGAATGTCCATCTGAATCTCAAATTTATTCACATGCGAGACTGGGTCCCCATATCCATCAAAGTTCGGGAGCGTAGGCATTTTGAACTTGCTGGGAGTTTCGGCGTTATCTATCCTCTGGACGAAAGGAGTACCTTTTCTCCTATCGTGGTCGATATAAGAAGTTCTTCCTCCGACCAGCTGCTGCACAGCTTGATTGAGTGCGTCTATCTGGGCTTGCATTGCGGCAGGAATCGCGGTGGCCTCTGTGGCTGGGGGGATGTTCTCGCCGTGCCTCTCGCGACGATCGTTGAGTACATCTCTCAGGTCCTCTTCTCTTCTTCGCTGCTCGCTACCTCCGAGCCGGTTGAAGACATTATTCTGTCTAGGCTGCCCCCCAGCATCTTGTCTATTTCGCTGGTCACCTTGAGGTACCTGGCTCCTGCCTTTACCTCTTTCTCCATTCCTCCCACCAGCATTTCCCTTGCCTGAGTCGGCCTCATTGTACCCGTGGCCATCTCTGAACCTTGACTGGCGGTGGTGAGACTGACTGTTCCCTCTATTCCCGTCTCTGGCAGAAACGCCCCGAGCGTTAGAGGGTGGCCTGCGCTGGTCGCGGTGTCCCCGTGCATTATCATGTCATGGGGGTCCACGGACCGCAGAGCCTAGCTCCGAGTCCCTTCTGTTACCAGGAGGGTAGTGACCTCTGTTCGCTTGGTTTGGCCCATCATTCTCATGGCGCCTAGGACTACGAGGCCGACGCTCGGCCCTATTCTGCCTTTGCTGCGGGGGATTACCCCGAGCAGCTTGGGATGGTGGATTTGCCTCAGGGTCCAACGGGACATTGTCATGGGGCGTCTGAGGCTGCTCGGGCCTTTGCGGACTTGAAGGCTGAATTGGTGGGCTAGGATTGGGACCCTTCTGGGGTGGACCATTCGCGGGTTGGTCAGGCTGCGAGGCAGGTGCAGCCTGATTTCTAGCCAACAGCAAGGCTGCTTCAAGGGCGGCCATGGCTTCGGTCTGGCGGCGATCCACCTCCGCCTGTCTCTCGCTCAATTCCGCACGCTGCCGATCAATCTCCTGCTACTGCCGCGCCATAACTTCTGCGGAAGTCTCTTGATTGGCCCTCAGACTAGCCAATTCTTCCAGCAACGCGCCCAGGGTGCTCTTCAGCGTTGCATCGTCCATTTCCTCCTCTTCAAAATCTAGTTGCGGCTCATCTTCCGCCATGCTTGCAGGGGGGGAGGAGGTGGTGGATTCGACGGTGCAGCGGCGGTTGCCTGCCCAGTTTTCCTTCCTGCTTTCGCCATTGGTTTTCTTAACAGCAACAAATCAATCTCTCAATGAAAGCACCAGAATGTTGACCCAAGATTTGGCCAACTGACACGGAGTCAAAACGTGATTGATATGGACGAATGTATAGAGAAGAACGCAATGACAAAAGTAAAGAAAACGCAGTAATTTATAGTGGTTCGGCCCCAGGATCTGGTAATGACCTACGTCCACTTAGAATAATATTGATATAAAATCAGAAGGGTGATCAAAGAACCAGGGTTCAATGAGTTTCACTCTCTTCTAAAGAACAATACAGATTTACTTGGAGAATTTCTATTGCTTCCTATGATTCCAAAGTCAAAAGAAAAGTCCCCTCCCTTCAGCTATCTCTTCTTATTTATAGGCTCAAGGAGGGTTACAAGAGATTGTTACAGATATTCTTCCCTGAATAATCGGGTATCCAGAAGATTGTATGAGATAAATTTGGGATTCATAAAGAGGTTCCCACAAATGTTGCCTTGTATGCGGAACTACCGACCAGACTGGTCGCGGGTAAGACAGGCTTGCCCTGCTTCTACTGTGTCTCCTGGTCGATACTCTAGCAAACGCTCCCAGGTATCAGCCACGTGTCAAGAGATTATTTGCCACGTCACCAATTCCAATTTACTGGATAACAAATACATTAAAGAAATTAAAAATATATATTTCAATTAGTTCATTGGAAATTACATATACTTGCACCAAATAATATTTAAAATGCTACATTGGAAATTAAACAAACTTATTTCGATCAACAATATAAAAATACAAAAGTAAACCAAATTACTAGTCCACATCTCCCTATTTATTGATTACATTGCTACTATCAATGATATCTTGATTATGGTCTTCAGATATTTGAGATGCTTCACATAGTTGCTGTACAAAACAATAAATAAATAAATAAAATTAAATAAACATATACCAACTAGATAATGTTTCATACTGTAAAATTATGAAATTAATTAAGATATACCAACCAGACGACGACGAAGTTGATGGATTATATTATTTGAACCATTTAACCTATCTCTAGATTCAATGATCTTTGTAACCAAAATATTTGGCAAACCAACAACCATTGTGAGCAAATCATTTACTTTTTCCACCCCAACCTGTAAAAAATAAACTAATATAAAATTTCAAAAATAATTAAAATAATAATAATAATAAAAAATAATACATACACATTTTACATGGTCTGGAATTTGAAGGTTCCCTTTGTTTACATCTGATGGTATATTAATGGTCATTGCATCACCATCTTCATCAGGTATGACAAAACTCCATGGTGGGATAGGAATATCATGGTCTACCTCATCTACACATACATGGTTTTCGTATTCCTAATTTTTAAATAGAAAAAATATTTTAGAAAAATATAATCAAAGTGTTCTAACATAAACATAAAATGAGATCTCAATCATAGACACATATATAGATATGAAGATATTACCTTACAAAAAGAATAATAAGACTCACTATGAAGACAACGTCGAGTTCTACTTTCGAACATTGAAGAGGACGACTCCAAACTTTTTATAGGAGATCTATACCGACGAGCACGATCTAAAAGCAATTTTGACCTGATTCGATTAGGAGACAATGAGTTATCATAAAAAATTTGTCTCTTCTTTCCAACCCTTCCTTCTAAATCCTTAGATCTACTTCTTTTATTCTTCATCCCCTTCCCCTCTACTCCCATGTGTTTTCTCTCTCTCCCCCTCTATTTTTTCCTCACACGTTTTTTTTTTCTTCTTTCTCTTCTTCACATGCTCACGAAAATGATGGTGCAATTCTGATTTTTTTATGTTTATTTTTTTACTTTGAATGAAGAAGAAGAAGAACTAAGAAGAAGAAGAAGAAGAAGAAGAAGAAGAATATAGAGTTTAAGAAATGAGTGTGCATTTATTATGAAACCCTAATTTTTAAAATTTTAAATAAATTCAAAACTTGAAAAGAGAGTTTACCTCTTATTGGTTGGAATCACCATTCCTAATGACCAAAAAAAAAGCCAATTTCGAAATTAATGCAAAAAAAAAAAAAAGAATCTATGCAAAAAAACAGAATTTTTACTTGTTGGTAATTTGATGTACCAAGTCACCTACATGCCATGTCAACATATTTGCACATTTATCTAGGTACCCATGTGTGGGTAATAACCATTGAGAAATTTTCCATATATATATATATGATCAGAAAACATGGCTCGTGAATGAAGTGATTCTCAAGAAAAGTATAGTCAAAATTTCAAATAAAAAATTATAGAGAAGCATAGTTTATATTTATCATATATCTTGAGATTTTAATTTTACATAAAAATCTAAATTTAAACAAGGTGCATAGAAGAGTTATGATTACACATGTGCTCTTACCTTTGTTCTTGTAGATGCTTCATTGCCAAGAGAAAGCACGGGAGAGGGCATCCCCAAGGAAGAGAGCAGTAGAGAGGGCTTCCAATGGGGAGAAAAATTGAAGGAGAGGGTTTCGCTGGGAAGAGAAAGTGGAATTTACAGAGGAGAGAGTGACGGAGAGTGTACTCCACAAAGAGAGAGCAATCGAGAGGAACCAAGGAGAGAGTATTTTAGAGAGAGAAAGAGAGTGAGTGAGGAAAATAACATAGCATTGGAAAGCCATTGAAAAAAAATATGTTTAACCTTTCAAATAAAAAATATAACATTGCCGCTTAAAAATTTTGAGGCGCGCCATTTGTTTCAACTTTTTTTTTACTTTGGCACTTTCCCGTATTTTAATTATAATACTTTTTAAATAGTATTATAATGATGTGTTGTGGAAAGGGGTGTTTGGTGTAGTGAAAGCTTTATTATTCTAAGCTGTTCTAAACACTTGAGAAGTAAGATTTAGTGTGATTTCGGTATTGAGGTTTAGACCAATCCATAAGATCATTCAAGGTATTCCTATCCCTAAGTTCAGTTCTTCATGATTCTATAGTTTTCTTTTATTCAAAACCTAACTCTTGTTTATGATTCTTGATTAGGTATTTAAGTTCTTGAAACTTAAGGTTCTTCTTGGATGGTTTAGTGCTCTTTTCATCTCTTTTCTTTAGATTCTCACCATTTTTACAGTTGGTTTATAGGAGTGTTCTAATTCTGTTCTTGTTCCCAGATATCCAGGGTTTTGGTAAGGAAAATATGATAGATTTTATGTGCTTATATGTTATGATATGTTTATGTTATGATATATATATATATGTATAATATGTCTTGTAATCCTTGGGCATATGACTTGTTTAGATAACAAGCCCCAAGAATATGTTTTATAGTCCTTGGGCATATGACTTGTTTAGCTAGCAAGCCCCAATAATTTATTGGCATATGGCTTGCTTAGCAAGCAAGCCCCACAAATTTATGGGCATATGACTTGCTTAGCTAACAAGCCCCAAGAATTTATGATGGCCATTAATATTGTAGTCCTATACGATATATGCTTTTTTTATAGTCATATGTTTTATAGTGTACATTTATGATATAGTATTATGCTTATGATTTATGTTATATGTTGTTAGTAGATTTTTCCTTGCAGGGCATTAAACTCATTCCTTTATTTTTAGTGTGATGCAGGAAAATGATTATGTAAGGCGGAAGGATTCTTGGCAGCTTGGCTTGTGTGTTGAAGATGAATGGACTGCATTTTGATCGAGGATGACGTTAATTTGTAGTCTTTTGAATTATGTTCTTTTGTAATTCCGCAAATAGTAGTTTAACAAATTTAAAGTTTATGTTTTATAAGCAATGGGATCCCATACCATAACATATTTTATTTAATATTTTTATCTTATTTTGTATTGGTACAATATTTTGGGTTTTTAATAAAGTTATGTTATTTCTTATGTTTGTATCCAAATAGTAGTAGCTATGTCTAGTAGTTTTAATGGTCCAAGGTCTTAGAATTAGTTGGGTCATTACATGATAATTTTGACCTAATGGCTAATATTACCTATTATTTTATTGATTTTTTAATTAAATAAATGACCTAATTGAACCTATAAAATGAATGCTAATTGAGAGTTGAAATCAGGCGATCTGTTAGAAGATCAGAAGATTTATTCTTGATGCTTTAGGGTTTTAGACTCTCTACAGCAAAAATCCTTTTCTAAGCCCCTATATTATCTTCTTCTCTTCTTCTCTCTATATCTATCTCTTGTGTTGAGAATTGCCCACTCTAGTCTAGGTGATTCTAATGATACTTTGGAAGGCTGTGAAGAAAATTGAATACCGGTTCAGTTTCTTGGTGATACTCTGCGACAGAAAGGATTCAAGGGTTAGAGAAACGGAAGGAATGACCAATACATTATGTTGTGTATAATGTAAGTGTTCTTATCATTAACTCTGTTTAAATTCAATTATAGAAACATGTTCTAGGTTTTCTTATATTAATTTGTTTAAAATTAGATTTACATGAAAATAAACAAGATCATGTATAAGTTTTTCCAACAACTAGCCTCTGAGCATTTGGTATTTTATTTTCATGCATGAACATGGTAAAAATTGAATTATTTGATGTGATGAGTAATTGGATGGATTTCATGTTTTTTATGAAGCATATTGATTTTTATGTGATTATTAGCAAATTTGGGTTATTTTGTTGTGTTTTCTATGCAATTAATTTTTATAAATATTTTATTTGGTGTAAAACATTGCAAAAATTATTTAGAAACCATTTTGGGTTGAAAAATTATACAAAAAAATTGAAATTTTTTTGCTGCTGTGCTCACCGACGCGCCACCCCTGCAACGCGTGTCTCCCCAGCAACCGCACACATGAACAGTACCCGTCACGGGTACTATTCAGCCAGATTTTTTTTAAAGTTTTTTTTTAATTTTGAAATTGATTTTTTATAACAAACCCAAAAATATTAGATTTATTTTATCATTTAAAAATATTTTTTTAAAATAAGATATTTTTGTTTGATATTTAAAAATTATATATTTTCTACCAAGATTCAAATTCAAATTTAAAGATAGGTTAACTAATTTATTTTAAATATTTTAATATATTAAAATATTAGAATTAATCTATCATATATTAAAGATATATTTTTTAAATACTTGTTATTTTTTATATCTTTTATTTGAAAATTTTAATATCTGATTATTCTATGGATTTTAATATTTAAATTATTTGAAATTTGAAAATTCGTTAACTAAATATTTGTATGGATATTTGAATTTTTTAAAGTGTTTTAAGATATTTTAGGATTGTTATAACTATTAATATTTTTATTTTTTAATAAATGGTTAAAATATTTGTCCATAGTTGTAACAACACAAGATTTTTTTAAAAAAACACTTAAGATATTTGTTTTAAAATTTAAAATTGATTAAATTTTCAAAATATCACATTTTTCAAACCAATTAATAAAATATTTTTTTAATAAATGGGATTTAAATTAAATTTTGTTAATTGTTGATAAATATTATTTAAATTAAATTAATTTTTTTTTTAAATGACCCAGACTATGTTGATTTATTGATTAATGAAATTTAAATTAACTTATGTTAATAGTTGATAAATTTCATTCAAATGGACTTATTTATTTTTGCAAAATTTAATTAATTCGAATATTGGATAAATTCTACACAATTAATTGTGGCATTTTTTAAAATGAAATAAATTGCGGTATTTTTGCATAAATTCATAGTCTTGCTCATATAGTAACATGATTAGGCCCATCCAATTATAACATGTCTGATTGCATTATATGTGGTATTTTTGCAATTGGGCTTAGATGCATATAGTGGCCCATATGTTTGCTTAATATATGAATTTTGCTGAATAAAGCATTCATAAAATGATAAGTTTTATTTGGGCCCATTAGAAAATGTAGAGTTTAAATTCCTCTCTTGTGGGTGGTTCCACTTGTGAAGACCCATTTGCTTTTCATGACTATAGTGGGCCTAATCAATTAATAAAAATTAATAAAATAAATGTTTAAATTTCCTGTCTTTTGGACATTGTATCGAAGTATGGGGGCCTTAGTAGTGGGAACGACATGCTGGACCCAACCCTCCTCCATACAAACCCAATTGTTAAGGCTCATTTTCCTGAGTTGGACTTAATTGTATAGGTTCATTATAATAGTTAAACCTAAATATTCAATAGCAATAAATTAATTCTAATTTGATTGAATTTGTTTCAATGTTACACTTTAGAATTAATAGAAAATTATAGGAATTGGGTTTTAAAATTTTAATTTTACAATTTTTTGGAATACCATAGTCATTAATTTTCAAAAAAGAATAATAAAAATACTATTTTAATAATGAGCTTATTTTAAAAATTATATTTGATTTTACCGTTAGTTTAACAAGGTCAATAACTTAATGGGGCATCGAGACGCTTTGACTCACCCCCTACGGAAGATGTTCATTAGTTATTTTGACAATGTTAGATTTTGAAAGATAGATAATTATAGGTCAAATTCTACTAGACTCACCCCTACGGTGGCAGTAGCAGCAGTAGCAGTAGTAGCAGTAGGAGCAGCAGCAGTAGTAGAAGTAGCAGCAGCAGTAGTAGTAGCAGTAACAGTAGCAGCAGCAGGAGCAGTAGCAGCAGCAGCAGCAGTAGCAGCAGCAGTAGCAGCAGCAGTAGTAGCAGTAGTAGTAGCAGTAGCAGTAGTGGCAGTAGCAACAGTAGTAGCAGTAGTAGCAGTAGCAGCAGCAGCAGTAGTAGCAGTAGCAGTAGCAGTAACGGCAGCAGTAGCAGTAGTGGCAGTAGCAGCAGTGGTAGTAGCAGCAGTAGCAGTAGCAACAGTAGCATTAGTAGCAGTGGTAGTAGCAGGAGGAGTAGTAGCAGCATCAGTAGGAGTAGTAGCAGTAGCAGTAGCAGTAGTAGCAGCAGCAGCAGTTGCAGCAGCAGCCGTAGTAGCAGTAGTAGCAGTAGTATTATTAGTAGCAGTAGTAGTAGTAGTAGAAGTAGTAGGAGGAGTAGCAGTAGTAAGAGTAGAAGTAGTAGGAGGAGTAGTAGTAGGAGTAGCAGTAGCAGTAGTAGTAGAAGTAGTAGCAGTAGAAGTAGTAGTAGCAGTAGCAGGAGCAGTAGTAGCAGCAGCAGTAGCAGTAGCAGCAGTAGTAGGAGCAGTAGTAGTAGTATTAGGAGTAGTAGGAGGAGTAGTAGTAGTAGGAGGAGTAGTAGTAGCAGCAGAAGTAGCAGTAGCAGTAGCTGTAGCAGTAGCAGGAGCAACAGCAGCAGCAGCAGCTGGAGCAGCAGTAGCAGCAGCAGTAGTAGCAGAAGCAGTAGCAGCAGCAGTAGTAGCAGCAGAGCCACAGCAGTAGCAGTAGCAGCAACAGTAGAAGTAGAAGTAGAAGTAGTAGTAGTAGTAGTAGTAGTAGTTGAACACTCGTAGCACCACTTATAGATTTTATAAGTTTAGGCTATAGTTTAAGAATATTAATTATAACATAAGGTTTAATTAATATAGTTGATTATAAA